>NC_072441.2:86442500-88942500 GCF_028878055.3 Symphalangus syndactylus
ATCTTGTGAGAACTCACTATCATGAGAACAGCCCCGGGGGGGAAATCCACCCACATGATCCAATCACCTCCCACGAGGTCACACCTCCAACACCGGGGATTGCAATTCAACCTCAGATTTGGGCAGTGACACAGATCCAAACTATATCATTTGGTACTGACTTTGTGCGATATCTCTTGACTCTTTTTGAGCCTCCATAACTGTCTTTTAAAAAGATAACTAGGCTCATTCTTTTTTCTTTCTTTCTTTTTTTGAGACATGGTCTTGCTCTGTCACCCAGGCTGGAGTGCTGTGGCACTATCATGGCTCACTGCAGCCTCGGCTCCGTGGGCTCAGGTGATCCTCCCACTTTAGCTTCCTGAGTACATGGGACTACAGGTATGTGCCAACATGCCTGGCTTGGCTCATTCTTATTTAAAGACTCAAATCAGGCATTATCTCCTATCTCCTCACAGAAGGTCTGTGCCCCATCATGCCAAATTAAGTGTCCCTCCTTTGTCATCTCATAGTGCCCCTCCCTATGGCCTCATGTGTCTCTGTTATTGTTTTTATACCCAGCACAGCTTACTAAGTTATTCACAATTTAAAGAGGAGTTGTAGTGCCAGCTGTCATCTACATCATGAAGTCATGCCCATTTTTTTAAAAAAATCTTGGCTGGGTGCAGTGGCTCACAACTGTAATCCCAACAGTTTGGGAGGCCGAGGTGGGCAGATCAGTTGAGGTCAGGTGTTTAAGACCAGCCTGTACAACATGGTGAAACCCTGTCTCTACTAAAAATGCAAAAATCAGCCCAGCATAGTGGCGTGCCTGTAATCCCAGCTACTGGGGAGGTTGTGGCAGGAGAATTGCTTGAAACTGGGATGCAAAGGTTGCAGTGAGCTGAAATGGTGCCACTGTACTCCAGCCTGGGAGACAGAGTGAGATTTCGCCTCAAAAAAAAAAAAAAAAAATTTCCTGTTTAAAAGAAAGAAGAAAATGCCCTACAGCTAAGGTCCAATCTCTCTCCTTCCCTTCACATCTAAGTTTTTGGAAAGCCATTGTCTTTACTTGCTCATTTCATTCTCTCCCTTCTCAACACAGTACAATCTGTCTTCTGCTCATCTCAACCTTCCCAAAAGATATTGTTCCAGTGGTCAAATTCAATGGTCACTTTTCAGTTATTTTCTTCTGTTATGGAATTTTCTAAACATTTTTTTTTTTTTTGAGATGGAGTCTGGCTCTGTCACCCAGGCTGGAGTGCAGTGGCGTGATCTCAGCTCACTGCAACCTCTGCCTCCCAGGTTCAAGCGATTCTCCTGCCTCAGCCTCCTGAGTAGCTGGGATTGCAGGTGCACACCACCACATCCAGCTAATTTTTGTATTTTTAGTAGAGACGGGATTTCACTATGTTGGCCAGGATGGTCTCGAACTCCTGACCTCATGATCCACCCGCCTTGGCCTCCCAAAGTGCTGGGATTATAGGCGTGAACCACTGTTCACAGCTAAACAAATTTTAAATCACAACTTTCATACAGATATAAAATGAACACATGTCAAAAACTGCATTTGATCCATTAATTAATGAGGATGCCAGTAACATATTCCAACTGATTTCAAAGGAAAATTCAAAGTACCACGCTTATATAGGTCAACCAAGAATTTTGAAATGAATTTACAAATAGTCATAAAACTGGTTTATCCACAGGGCACTAATCAATTGCATTCCACTAGACACAACTAATTTGCGTTTATTTGGGCAAAAATTATCTGCATTATTATCAGTTTCTCCAACTTAAAGAGTTGTAAAATATCTCATAGACAATGTAAGGCAGCAATAACCCTGATGGGTAAATTAGACCGGACACTCAATAATCTTTTTTGGTCCATTTTAAGGTCTTTCCTGACAATTTTTCCTGACACTTCCTTGACCTATCTTCAGCATTTCACACTAATTACCATTCCTTTAAACTCCTCTTTTGCTCTGTGATATCACCTCAGATTCTCCCCTCACCTCTCTATCCATCCTTAGCAGAATTGGACTCCTCTCCTTCTGTCTGTCTCTCTCTCTTTTTTTTTTGAGATGGATTTTCACTCTTGTTTCCCAGGCTGTAGTGCAATGGCACGGTCTCGGCTCACTGCAACCTCTGCCTCCCAGGTACAAGAGATTCTCCTGCCTCAGCCTCCTGAGTAGCTGGGATTACAGGCATGTGCCACCATGCCCGGCTAATTTTTGTATTTTTAGTAGAGATGGGGTTTCACCATGTTGGTCACACTGGTCTTGAACTCCTGACTTCAGGTGATCCAACTGCCTTGGCCTCCCAAAAAGCTGAGATTACAGGTGTGAGCCACTGCACCCAGCCAGTCTATCTCTTAAATATAAATATTTTCCAGTGTTTTCTCCTGGGCTCTCTCTCCTTATACTCACACTTTTGAGGGTAATCTCATCTATTTTTTTTTGTCTTCAAACCACCAAAATCATGCTGATAACTCTTAAACTTCTATCTCCAGCACAGCTTCCTTCTGAGCTCAGAACCACATTTAATTTTTTTATATCCCTGTAGTACCTCAAAACAACATGCCTTACCTTTACAAAACACACCTTTTCTTCCCTGAGGGTGGTATGACCTTTTACCCAGGTCCTTTTTTTTTTTTTTTTTTTTTTAGAGACAGGGTCTTGTTCTGTCACTGAAGCTGGAGTGCAGTGGCCATTACAGCTCATGGCAGCCTCAGGTGAGCTCATGGCAGTCTCAAGTGATCCTCTAACCTCAGCCTCCTGAGTAGCTGGGACTATAGGCATGAGCCACCATGCTTGGCTAATTTTTTTTTTTAGAGACAGGGTCTTGCCATGTTGCCCACGTTGGTGTTAAACTCTTGGTCTCAAACGATTCTCCTACTTCAGCTTCCCAAAGTGTTGGGATTACAGGTGTGAGCCACCATGACCACATGTCCTTAATCTAAACTCTTTGAAGCAAGCTTAGTTCTTTCCCCTTCCTCATCCCTCATGTCCAATCAGTCACCTTCTGGTACCTGCCAATTCTGTCTTCTCGCTCACGCTTCAGCCTGGCTGCTTCTCTCTATTTCTATTATGGCTGCATTGGTTCAGGCTTTCTTCACTTCTCATCTGGATTAATACCAGAACCTCCTATCTGATCTTTCTGTCTCCAGCCTGACCCCATGTAATCCATACTTGACTCTGCTGCTTCTGAAATAATCCTTCTAAAATGCAAATCTGATATGATACTCTCACCTCTGAAATCATTCCATGGCTCTCTGTCAGGGTCGGGATAAAATTAAGCCCACTAACAAGTTGGTTGAAAGCTTCCCTAAACTGACCTCAGTACCCCTTTCTGTGGCCTCACCTCTTGTTGAATCCCTTCATAGGGTTTTACAAGGCCACCTGAGTCTACTTATAGTTCTCCATGATGTGGGCCGTGCCATTTCTTGCCTTTCTCAGCTCCTTGGAATGGATCCTTGAAACACTTTTATCCACCCCCATTTATCTCTTCCTGACTCATGATCATCCTACAAAACTATATTGGGCTTCGCCTCCTCCAAGATTTCCTTCTCTCCTGCTCCTGTCTGGATTGTGGGCTTGTCCTAGGTGCTACCCCCATCCTTGCACCCGACTCACACACAAGTTTGTGGTTGTTAGCTTATCTCAGGAACAGCTGTGGTCCCTTGCTTTTCTCTTTCTATGCACTTAGCATACTGGGTTGTCACTGTCTACTTGTCTGGCTTCCTTATGAGAGTAGGAGCTCCGTGAAGGCAGGCACTGGGCTCAGTACATACCCCTTTTTGCCCTCTTCAATGTTCTCCTTCTACACAGTTCCTGAGAATATCTAAATCTCTTGAGGAGGCTTCACCCAAAGACTCTCAACTGTATATAGCATCTTAGGGGAGACCAGGAATTGCAAGAAGGGTATAATAGTAGGTGGAGGAGACAAACCTGTTATGGGTTGGTGATTCGAGACGCTAGGTTCTTCTTTTAAAACTCATTCATTCATGCATTCGGTACTGGACACCGTGCTAAGTCTCTGGGGTATGGAGAGAAGTAAATTATGGTTTCTGTCCTTCAGGAATGTGTAGTCCAATAGCAGAGACGTGCCTGTATGCAAATACCTATAAACGTGATGTCATCGCTAAATACTAGGAGTCTGAACAAAGTGCTACCTTAGCAGGAAGAGGAAGCGATTACTTCTGATGGTCGAATTCAAAGTGAGGAGACTGTAACTTCCGAGAAAGATGAGGACAGCCGGCTTTTTCTCATGAAGAAAGGCATCCTGGGCAAAGGCATCGAGCTGTTGGTGTGGTTCTCCCGGGATAAGCCCACAGTCACAAACTTGTGCAGGGATGGGGGTACCGGGAAGCAGCCCGCTGTTCCAAGCCTTTTGAGATTCTCCTGACCTGCGCGCCGCCCGCACGGCAGGGGGCTCGGCAGGCGCGGGCGGCGGGTGGGGGCGGGAGGCTCTGCCCGCTCGGTGGCTACCGCGGCCTCCTCCGCGCTGCTCTCCACGCCTGGTTTATTATGCACGAGGCAGGCAATTTGCCTTCCTCCCCGGGGACCCATCTCGGAGACAAGAAGGTAGTTTGTTCTCTGTGATGGCTTCTGCTGGAGTGTGGCGGGGCCCAGGCGCGAGCGGGGGCACGGGCGGGGAGCTGGCAGCGAAGGATGCGCCGGCGCCCCCCGACGGCTGCCCGGAGCCCGAGGTGGGCTCAGGAGGAGCGCTGGCTCTGCGGGCCTAGCCTTCCCCTGCCCTCCTCTGCTCCTCCGTAACTCCTGAGCTCCCGTTTGCTTCTTAAGGGTTGTCCTTTGTTTCTGCCATTTCCCCTGTCTTTCAGCTTCATATTCGTTGGGTGCCCCCATCCATTTCTCCACATCACTCTCTTCTTAGTGCTGGGGACCCGGGGATGAGGAAGGAGGCAGGAGGGATATAGGGATGACTAAAATGGGCATCTCTTCCTTCACGGAACTCAGCCTGGTGGAAACTTAGCTGGCTCCCTGCCTGTCCTAGGCCATCTCTCCTTTTCCTTCTGGTCTCCTCATTGTCTGTTTCTCAGTCGCCCCTGGCCTCTGTCCCTATGCCCACAGAAAGACACCCCCATCACCCCTCCCATCGTTTCCGGGTGATGAAGATTGTCTGAGACAGAGTCCTGGAATGAACAACCTTCTCTCCTGAGGTCTCGCCCGTTGCCTCCTCATTCACCAGAAATGTTTCCTTCCCTGAAGCAGAGAGAGACAGAGAGACAGAGACAGAGACAGAGGTCCAAAGACAGCCAAGCCAGGCCAACATCTCCTGGGGAATACTTTGGAGTGTGAGGTGACAGTTTCATCCAGTTGGCCGGTTGACTATCTTCCCAACTGTAAGATTCCCAGAATGGCTCAGAAAGAAGCTGAGGAGTGCACACAAAAATTTAAAAAATTGGCCAGTTATGGTGGCTCACTCTTGTAATTCCAGCACTTTGGGAGGCCGAGGCAGGCGGATCATGAGGTCAGGAGTTCGAGACCAGCCTGGCCAACACAGTGAAACCCCATCTCTACTAAAAAAACAAAAATTAGCCAGGCATTGTGGCAGGCACCTGTAGTTCCAGCTACTTGGGAGGGTGAGGCAGGAGAATTGCTTGACTCTGGAAAGTGGAGGTTGTAGTGAGCTGAAATCATGCCATTGCACTCCAGCCTGGGCAACAGAGCAAGACTGCCTCTCAAAAAAAAAAAAAAAAAAGTAAAAAATTTAAAAAATTTAAAAAGGGAGCTAAGGGCCAGGCACAGTGGCTCACTCCTGTCATCCCAGCACATTTGGGAGGCCGAGGTTGGCAGATAACCTGAGGTGAGGAGTTCGAGACCAGCCTAGCCAACATGGAGAAACCCCATCTCTACTAAAAGTACAAAAATTAGCCGGGCATGGTGGCAGGCACCTGTAAGCCCAGCTACTCTGGATGCTGAGGTAGGAGAATCACTTGAACTCGGGAGGTGGAGGTTGCAGTGGGCCAAGACTGCACTCTAGCCTGAGTGACAGAGCGAGACTCTATCTCAAAAAATGAACAAATAAATGAAAATTAAAAAGAACTGAGGAGACTCGGCCTGTCTCCCAGGGGTCCCACATAGAATTATTCCCAGCTCTCACCCCCACCCATACCCTCACCATCACACCAGGCCATGGGTGATGTGTCCGTGCAGATGTCTGTACAGAGGTGTATGAGCACTGAACGGAGTGAGTGGCGGCATACCATTTACATACAGGTGACTGAGCTATGGGCCCTTGGTTACTTACCTCATCTCTTGAGTCTCAGTTCTCTTTTCTGTAAAATAAGGAGGTTGTATTCCATGGACTCAGAAGTCTACAACTGTGTTAATCTATGACTACGTTAGGGGTAGAGACCAAGGAGAATATCCCAACAAGAGAGTGTCCTCTGTGTCTTCGTGGACTTAGGAAGGTTCTCTATAGAAGAGAGTGGCTGAGTAGGCTGGGGGTAGGAAAGGAAAAGGAGCAGGTAAGGCTTGGGGTAGGTGTGTATCTAACAGATCTGGGCAAGAGGGGTTGGGCTGGAATGTCAGGGGAGCCACAAGAAGAATATGGGGACTGGGCTGGGTGTTGATGTCCAGAGCGTCAGGATACCCCAGAGGTGATATGCTCAATGCAGAAGAAGTCGAAATGCTCTCAGGGAGCAAGGAGCTGGGAGGGAGTGTCAGGCAGAATCAGAAGGACCTGTGCTGGTTGGAAGGAAGACATCTGAGGAGCAGTGACCAGGCCAAGATTTGACCAAGGACCACTGGACCAGGAGCCTCCGGGACACATGGCTTTCAATGTAGGGAAGAGCTGTATTGTGGGCGACCTTGTCCTTCTGTGCTGAATCTCCTTCAAACCTGTTGACATGTGAGGACCCTGTTCCTTGAGGTTTGCTGGAATTTTCAATAGTACAGGGGGTGTCCTCCAAAGAACTTGCGGGTTTATCCTCAAGGTATCTGTGTCCTTTATCCCTTTTTAGAAGTGCAAAAGTGGCTCCTCACTGAAAGGCTGGCAGTCCCCAGGTATGTATGTTTGGGTGGGAGCACGTGTGTGCACCGTGACATCTGTGTTAGTAAATGGGCTTATGTGTGGACTCGGCTGTGCCTAGATGGGAATTCGTGGGAGGGGGCCTGTGCAGGAATGGAGTTGCTGCTGAGGCTGAGTGGGGCTTGGGAACACCTGTGAAAGCTCAGCCCCTAGTTCTGGGGAAAGAGGGAGGAGCCAAGAGAAGACACAGGACCACAGCGAGAGGTGTTTCAAAGGGAGCCGGCCCAGGCAAGGGAGGAGAACGAATGGGCCCCACAAGGAGCTAGAATCTTTCCTCAGTTACAGATCTTAACGAGAACAAAGGAGCAGGGAGGAGGCGCGGCAGAGAGGGAGAGAGAGGAGGGTGAGCAGAAGCCAAATGGAGAAGGAGGACAGAGTGGGGAGGGAGAGCAGGAAGGACAGAGCCAGAGGAGATTGATCCAAGGAGAGGCCCGGTCAGTTCAGCTGTGGTTGTGAACCTGGTCTGTGCTGGGGTGGGGCCTGCAGCTGGGGAAGGAGGGACCCATCTCTGCCCTTAGGTCCAGGGGTCATGTAGGGGACCGCATACAACCCCAGGTAATTTCACTATGAGCTAAAGGTCAGTGTGTGGGGTTGTGAGAGCAGTCATGTGTTGCTAATCTTGCCTGGGGTTTCAGAGAAAGCCGGAGGGGAGGATGAGCGAGAGACTGAGATACATTATATAGATATAGTGACAGAGGGAGTCTGGCAGGGAGCAATCTATTTTGAGGGACTAGAAGAAGCCAAGCTCTGGGCTAAAGAAAATGGCCCAAGAGGTAAGTATTGATCACAAAGCCTCCTCACTGAAGCTCTCCCTGACCCCCTCAGTGGATGACATCAATCACTCCTGCCTTGGTGGCTCCTCCCAGAGGTCTCTTACATATTCAGCTCTTCTCTTTGATGATACAGACTAAATTATGTCATGCCCAGTGCCAGGCATTCCATTGGTACTTAACAGATGTTCCATGAATAAATGAGTAAATGAAGTAGTATGCCTTGCACCCAGGAAGAGCCCTCCCTCCAAGGAAGATGGTATTTTTTCCATTTAATTGATGAGGAAGCTGAGGCTGTCCTTCAGCTTTGGGAGGATTTAAAACTAAAATCTTAGCATCCCTGGGCTTGAACAGTCTGTTTTTCTAAAAAAAAAAAAGCTTAATATGCTCATAGGCTTGATTTATTTTTATTAGCTTCTATGTTGGTCAACATAAAATAATTATAAATTAAAAATTACTGTGAAGGCCTGGCACGGTGGCTCACGCCTGTAATCCCAGCACTTTGGGAGGCAGAAGCGGGCAGACCACCTGAGGTCAGGAGTTGGAGACCAGCTTGGACAACATGGTGAAACCTCGTCTGTAGTAAAAATACAAAAATTAGCCAGGCGTGGTGCCACGCGACTGTAATCCCAACTACTCTGGAGGCTGAGGCAGGAGAATCACTTGAGCCCGGGAGGCAGAGGTTGCAGTGAGCCAAGATCCACCACTGCACTCCAGCCTGGGTGACAGAGTGAGACTCTATCTCAAAAAAAAAAAAAGAAAAAAAAATTACAGTGAAAATTACTACCATTTAAATTTCTTTTTTAAAAGGTAGATTTGGAGGCTGTATATACCATCTTTCAGGTTTTCACCCAGGAACATTTTTTAAAAATCTTACAAGGCGACAATAACAAAAACGGGGAGGATCAGGGAGAAGAGGGTAGGAGTGGAAAGAGTCTGGGCAGGAATCTAGGGCATGAGAGAAACCCGGTGAGAAACTAGAATTCTGTCAGCTCCTAGATCAGAACCAGGAGCCGGGTTGGGCTCCTCCACCCTCTGCACTGCTTCTCTCCCAGGGGGAGCTGCAGGGAATCCTGTGCCGGGGCAGCGCAGCCCTGAGTGGTCTGGTTCTGGTTCTGGCTCCCCACAAAGCAAATAACTTTGAACCAGGCACCAGCGCCCCCTGCGTCTGTCATCCTTTAAGGGAGCCACTAATCAGTCCCGAGAAGTGTTTGTGTCTCAGTTAGAGCTCGCCCCAGTTCTTCCCGGCTCCTTAGTCTGCCCCAGCTTGCTGCCAGCTTGGCCCAGCCCCTCCCCTCCCGCAGTTCAGCACCCGCTGCCTTCCATATCCCCCACCCCCATCCCCAACACACGCAGTCTGGAGGTTGCCATACTGGGAGAAGGGTAAGGCAGGGCACAATTTGTCTTCGTGTAATTATCTGTCAGGTACAGCTTGTGAAACCTCAGCCACCTCCCTGCAACCATGCAGGAAAATAAATTACACACGAGCACGCAGAGACACGGCGGAACCATCTTCCCCTGGGCCCCCAGCGAGCTTGGGGGAAAAATCTCTGCTCAGCCGAGCCCAGGGTGCTGATACCTGCACCGGAGTCGGCCACCCATCTTCCCCTCTTCGAGACCCTGCCGCTGAAGCTTTCATCTTTCAGCGTGTTCTTTGCTGTGGAGGAGGGGAAGTCCATTTGGCTTCTAAGAAGTCATGAATGCCCAGAGAGAAAGAAAACAAGCTCTTGGCTATTTCTGATTAGAGTTGTTGGAGGTGGGAGAGAGGCCTTAGGATTGCCTATAATTTCTAAAATGGACTGTAATGCAGCTACACATGCAATATACTGAGTCCCTGCTCTATGATAGTGATAGTGATGACAGCCACTTTTTAGGAGCCAGCCTGTGGGTCCCCGGCACCATGCCAAGCTCTTTACACATGCTTTCTTGTTGGACCCACACAATAAAACCCCGTGGAATGGATGTTTATCCTCATTGTGGTGATGAGGACTTAGAGGCTCAGAGACGTCGACTGACTTGCTCCCAGTCACACAGCTGGTTGTACCTAACTCCCAGTCCAATTTTTCACCATTAGCAGATGGGGCTCTATGGGGGGGTGGTAGGGGGGTGGAGGTGGTAGTGAATGGGAGGCGGGGCCCTTGACTGCAGAGTGGGAGTGGGTGGGCTGGGGTAGCTGTTGCTCACTTCCTTGTGAGCTTCAGTTTCTTCTCTTGAGATCTTTTTGGATCTTTGTGAGAATTAAACAAAACAGCAACTCTTGGTACTTATTGGAGCTCAAGAAATTAGGTGACTCATCCTTCAGACCTCCGTTGTCCCACTGCACACAGAGGAGCTTGGTGCTGGGAGCTTGGTTGGCCCCTGAGGACTCAGAGGAGCATTTTGGGTCAGGGGGTCCTGACTTTTTCTGTGTCCGGGCCCCCTTTGGCAGTCTGGTGAAGCCTGTGGACTCCTTACAGTGTTCCCAAGTGCAGAAGCTGAAATATATAGTATTACAAAGGAAGCAAATTTTACTGAAATACGTTATTGAAAGCATCAAAAAACAAATTTGTGACATAGTAATCTACTGCCTTCTTTAACAATGCATTCAATAACCAGATCTAGTGGCAGACCTAATAACTACTATAATTTCCAAGTTGTGATGAGTATAAACAATATTTCAAGAGACTACAACAACTGATAGAATATGAAAACATTTTGATTTTTATTAGTGACAGAGACACAGGTATTGCTAATACTATTGGGGCTTGTAATAAACACCTACTAAGTTCACTCAGAGGTTAGTGAAAATGTAGTCATCCTCCCATCCAAGTACTAAGAACCCTCAAAACGTTATCCATGGATCCCAGGTTAAGAGTAGAAGTAACTGGTTGAAATCCATGTTAATGTAAATTTTTAAAGTACAAGCTAGAGGTATTTTTTAAAGGAATAGAGAACTGGGGAGATCAAGTAAAGCCTTTCTTCAGACAGAGAGGATTCGACAGTACGTGTGCCTACCTTTTGCTTTGTTCTACCCCAAAGAGATTTTTGGAATATACAGGGCATTTTTATGGACCTGGGACCATTTTTATGGACCAGGCCGGTGAACAGTCCAAGAGCCCTAAGGGGTAAGCATTGGAAGCAGGGCTCAAACCCTTCAGTGCCCCTGACTCTGATCCTCTGTGAGCTCTGCCTCCCGGGGCAGGGTGTCTCAGGTCCCCCTCTTCCTCTGCCCATTCGGTTGAGCCCTGCTCCCCTGCTCCTGCATGCTGTGCGGTTCCTCTCGTGTGGCTCACTGTGGCACAGCTGTGAGGAAACCTTGCTTGGGATATTTGTCTGGGTGGCAGTGGGGAGCCGGCCTCAGAGGAGCTGTGGCAACCCCTTCAAGCTGCAGAGAAAGGCAGGGTTACCATTCATTTGGGACCAAAAAAACAGTGGCATTTACTGGGGATGAGGGAGTGGAGGTCAGAGGCCCTCTTGGTTCTGCTCTGGCAGATTGGGTAAATTGGGTTGAACAAAGCCACTGGTGACCAGAGCTGCCCACATCATCTCACTGGGAATTGAGGTGGTGTCTTCTGGGGTCAAACAGTGGAAAGAATGCAAACCTTAGACTCAGCAGATCTGGCTGCACCTCTGACTTGCTTTGAAACCTTTAGCAGGTTACTTTACTTCTCTCAGCCTGTTTTTGTAGAAAGAAGACTAGCTTCCTCTCAGTATTCTTAGGAGGAATTGGGATAATGTAGGTAAAATCATTTTTAAACTCTAAAGTGTTAAATAGGCACTCATTATTATTAACAAGAAAGTACAGTTTTTCCCAAATCACATTTGTATGGCTGTTTTCTAGAACCATTTTACTCAGATTGAGCATTAATGAATCAAGGAGACCAACTAAACTCCAAGGAACATGCTCTTGCTAAATCACTGCTCCTTTCTGAACCCAAGCCAGGCATATTGATTTTTCTGCATATATTAAAAAGGATCTACCGATACATGAAAAGGATGTAACTATTTAGCTTTTGCTGCCTGAGACAGTTACAGTAAGAAATACTGAAGGGCACTTTAGACTTGATCCTTTCTGTCTCTTTCCTTAGCTCCTTACAATCCTATGAGATGTGTGTATTTTTTTTCCTCTCCATTTTACACAGGAGGAAACTGAAGCTCACTTACACAGGGAATTAGTGACCAGGTCAGTCTAGGAGTCCATCTTCTGACTCCTTCCAGTATCTAATTAGAATTAAGACAGACTCATTTGGCTGGGGGGCATTGGCTCATGCCTGTAATCCCAGCACTTTGGGAGGCCGAGGCGGGTGGATCACTAGAGGTTAGGAGTTTGAGACCAGTCAGGCCAACATGGCGAAACCCTGTCTCTACCAAAAATGCCAAAAATTAGCCTGGCATGGTAGCACATGCCTGTAATCCCAGCTACTCTAGAGGCTGAGACAGGAGAATCACTAGAACCCGGGAGGTAAAGGTTGCAGTGAGCCGAGATCGCACTACTGCACTTTAGCCTGGGCGACAGAACAAGACTCCGTCTCAAAAAAAAAAAAAAAAAAGCCTCATTCGGGAGATTCGGGTGGTAAAGGTGGCAGTGATTAAAAAAAAAAAAAAGCCTAGGGAGGTATTACAATATGAAAATCCTTCTTGCTTAAAGGAAGACTGGTAACTGGGACTCTGCATGGATGTGTCCCCTATTCGCCTATTCTTGGTGTTTATCCCCATGGCTGGGTCAGCTGCCCCTATTTACTCATGGTTGGAAAATGTCACAGCTCCTAAAACAGCTGTTTAAAGGACACATCATCTGAAGTGACTTTTCCTGTTCTGGAAATGCCCATTTTAAGAGCTTGTTTTGGTTTTTGTCCCGAGCCCACTACGCTGTTCTATTTGTGTGGGGTTTCTGCCCTCAGGTGGTGAGAGAGGTGAGCTACGGGTGCGCTAACAGGTTCTGGGAACTCAGCTGTTGCCGACAGGCACCTTATTGTGATGTGTCTAGTTGGACTGTCACTCACTGTGTGGTGCTCTTGACACAGGGAGGGGTCTTCCCCAGGTACAGATGGGAGCTTGTGTACGCGGATCTTGGCTTCCGGCAGGAAAGCATCTTTGTACTCCACAAAGTTTTGTTTCCCAGACACTAGATCTTGACTCTCAATGCCAGAGAAAGCCAAGAACTGCTCTGAGCTGATGTTGGAGAAAGCAGTGTTTCAAAAACCTTGCCTAGGCATTTTATATGAGGTGTCTTTTTAAAGCCTCAACTATCCTGTGGAGTAAGTGTTGTGTCCATTTTACAGATAGAGATGGACAAGATAAGGAAATTTAAACTAAAGAGTTTAAATCAGTGGTTCTCAAACTTTTCAAGTCTGCCTTTACAATCTTAAAAATTATGGAGGATCCCAGGCCAGGCGTGGTGGCTTATGCCTGTAATCACAGCACTTTGGGAGGCTGGGCAGGTGGATCATGAGGTCAGGAGTTCGAGACCAGCCTGTCCAATATGGTGAAATCTCGTCTCTACTAAAAAATACAGAAATTAGCCAGGCATGGTGGCCTGCACCTGTAGTCTCAGCTACTTGGGAGGCTGAGGCAGGAGAATCACTTGAACCCAGGAGGCGGAGGTTGCAGTGAGCTGAGATCACACCACTGCACTCCAGCCTGGGCAACAGAGTGAGACTCCATCTCAAAAAAAAAAAAAAAAAATTATGGAGGACCCCAAGGAGCTTCAGTTTGTTAGAAACTAACACTAAACTTTTTAAAAATACTTATTTTATGTAAAAATAACTATGATAAACTTATTATATATTAACAGAAATAACATATTCGGAAAGAAGAATGACAGTGTTTTACATGTTTGCAAATCTCTTTAAAATGCAACATGTAGTCTTTCAAAAGCTCTTCTGTACACTCATGAAAGAATGAGGTGAAAAAAATCTTAATATTTTTATTGAAATAGTTTCCACTTCATGGATCCCTTGAAAGCATCTTGGGGTATCCTTAGGGATCCCAAAACCATACATTGAGAACCACTGGCTTAGGTAATTTGCTGTGGATGCACAGCTGGTATGAAGGGTGGAGCCAGCATTCCACTCCCAGTTTCTCTGAAACACACCTCCACACTCAGGCCTCCCCCACTTACCCCTGGGCACCAGAGGCCTCTGTAAAGTGAGAGTGAAGTTCTGGGTGGGCCAAGGACCTTCGGGCTCTGGCACTCCATGAGTCTGTCTGGATGATGGCAGCTCTGGGCAGTGCTGATTCTACGGCTGCTGCCCCTGCCCACTTAGGGAATCCACAGTTTTTGAGCTTCAGTGGGCTGGAACAGTTAGAGAGCATCTCACAATCACTTGAGAAGACAGCTCTGTGACTCCCAAACTTTTCTAGGTTTCTCACCCTATCCCCAATTTGTGGCATCACCTGTTTCAGCTACTGACCCAGCCAGCTGATCCTCCAAGTTAGGAAGATGGGAGTGAGCAAAGGTCCTTATTGGTATCGCCTGCTTTTTGACAAAGTTCTGAAGATGGACCCCGTTGAATTCAACTTCTACTTCTCCACACACACTCTTAAAAAACTGTTGAACAGGCTGGGCGCAGTGTCTCATGCTTGTAATTCCAGCACTTTGGGGGGCCAAGGTGGGCGGATCGCCTGAGATCAGGAGTTCAAGACCAGCCTGGCCAACATGGTGAAACCCCATCTCTACTAAAAATACAAAAATTAACCAGGCATTTTGGTGCACGCCTGTAATCACAGCTACTTGTGAGGCTGAGGCATTAGAATCACTTGAACCCGGGAGGTGGAGGTTGCAGTGAGCCCAGATGGCACCACTGTACTCCAGCCTGGGCAACAGAGTGAGACTCTGTCTCAAAAAACAAAAACAAAACAAAACAAAAAACAAAAAACTGAGCAGAGAAATGTTTACAAAAGGGCAATTCAGGTGGAAAATATACGACAGGCAAAGTCAGAGAAACAGGAAAGAACCAGGAACTATGGAACATTTTATGATAAAACTATAGCATTTTAGCTTATCTTCTTGACTTAATTTCTCCCTATTTCTTACCAAAGGGTAATTAGGGAACTTTGGAAAGTTTTTGATAAAACTTTGGAAACCTTTATGATAAAACTATAGCATTGTAGCCTATCTTCTTAATTTTTCCCTATTCCTATTCATCAACCATGCCAGATTAACCTTGAGTGTTTATTTCATGTGTCACTTTCCTTCCCTGGCTCCCTCTAGCTTGAAATTGAACACCTTAGCCTGATATTCAAGGTCTGTACCATGGGCGGTTGCCATTTTCTCACCTGACTCCCCATTGTTCCCCTGCATGTGTCATGCAGCTGGCTCACTGCCCCCCTGTCACGCCTCATGAACTCCCTTCCACTCTCAAGTCTATGCTAGCTGTTTCCCTAACATTGCAGCTGCTTCTGAATGCTTTCCCTAGTCTACAAGGATGCTTCAGACTTTAGAATGCCAACACCCCATCCTTGGCCCGTCTCAGAAACAACCCGTGGCTCCTGTTAGCCGAAGGGAAGCCCTTAGCCACATCTGGAACGAAAGCTCCTCAAAGAAGGGATTAACATTTCATTGCTCTTCCCCACCTTCTCTCTGCTGCCCATTGCTCACTGGCTGCTTTATGATGGTCAGTGCTTGTTGACTTGATGCCTACAGGTGCAAGAGCTGGAGCTGCCGACAGACCTCTCAGAGGGTATTGGAGAAAAGCCATAGGAGGCAAGGGAGGCAGACACAAGGCACCCCTGGCAGAGCATCTCCCTAAAGAGAATACTATAAACTCATGCCAGCAGCATTTTAGAGCAAAATGATTTCTGATAGAGAAAGAAGAGCTTCCACAAAGCTGAAAATGTCTTATTCCATGAGGAATGCCGGGAGCAGCATGGGAGAGGAAAAGAATTCAGGCTCTGCTATGGGCCTTTGAACAGATAACCAGTCTCCCTGATGCTCTGAGCCTCAATTTTCCTTGTATAGGAGGGATAATGCCCTTTCCACAGCATAGCTAGGTAGCAAAAAGATGCCATATGTTAAGAACCAGTGTATAATTGATGCTCAATACATAACACATGTTTTTAAAATTCTGAAATTTCCAGCCCTGGAGATCTTCTGGAAAAGAGATTCCCACTATTGTGGATGACTTGATTATAGGCCTTTATGGAGGTGGAGGGAGGGACTGACTATCCAGCTGAGTCCCTTTGCCTTTGTGGGTGCTACAAGGACCAGGTTTGCTGATCTTTTGCTGCCATCTGATGGCCATAAGCTTACAATGCAGCCTGGCCGGTTCGTCATTAAGTCCGAATAATATAAACAGAAGAATGTAGAGGGGGGCTTGAGGAGTTTGGGGAGTAACTAAATCCTGGAGGATGGAAGAAAATGGCTCTGAGTTCCATGGGAGGAGGGGAACTTTGAGTCCCTGGGAAGTGTGAAACAATCTGGCCCAGGAGTCTTTTTTTTGTTTGTTTTGTTTTGTTTTTTGTTGTTGCTAGGCTGGAGTGCAGCGGTGCGATTTCGGCTCACTGCAACCTCCGCCTCCCGGGTTCAAGCGATTCTCCTGCCTCAGCCTCCAGAGTAGCTGGGATTACAGGCATGCGCCACCACGCCCAGCTAATTTTTGTATTTTTAGTAGAGACTAGGTTTCACCATGTTGGCCAGGATGGTCTCAATCTCCTGACCTCATGATCTACCCGCCTCGGCCTCCCAGAGTGCTGGGATTATAGGCATGAACCACCGTGCCCGCTCGGCCAGGAGTCTTTTAATACATGCACCTAACTAGTAAATGCAGAAATGCACCAACTGGAAGGAGCCTTAGAGATCTATCCCCATCCCCCCTCCACAGCTCAGTCACCAGTGATTACTGCCCACCAGGGTTCTGTGACATACAGTCCCACCTATGTCTCCAGCCTCATAATGCTTTATTTTTGTGTTCAATTTCTGTGTTCCAGAACTGCCGATCATCTTTCTATGCCATTGACTGCTCCCTTCACAGGCCTTGGTCGGTGCTGTCTCTCTATCGGGGGGGGCTGGCCCTTCTTTTGCCCCTCACCTGTTTCTCATCCACTCACCCTTCAGTTCTCAGCCCAAGCATTACTTCCTCAGGTAAACCTTCTCTGTGTAGGTAAGATTCCTTTCATATATACTCTCATAAAGCCAGATTCCTTTTTCAGAGCACTTTTCTCCATTTATAATTAAAAAATCATATACGCAATTATTTCGTTAACATCTGTCTCTCTCACTGTGCTGTATGGGCTCTAGGAGAGAGAAGATGGGGCACCTTTCTGCTATTCTTGTATCCCAGCACCCAGGACAGGGTCTGATGCACAGTTAGAGCTCAGTAAATATCTTCTGGGTGAATAGAGGCATCTGCATGATAGGAAAGAAAGATTTGAAGAGTGTTAGGAGTGCTGAAGATCTTTCTTTTTTTTTTTTTTTTTTTTGAGACGGAGTCTCGCTCTTTCACCCAGGCTGGAGTGCAGTGGCGCAATCTCGGCTCACTGCAAGCTCCGCCTCCCGGGTTCTCGCCATTCTCCTGCCTCAGCCTCTCCGAGTAGCTGGGACTACAGGCGCCCGCCACCATGCCCGGCTAATTTTTTTGTATTTTTAGTAGAGACGGGGTTTCACCGTGGTCTCGATTTCCTGACCTCGTGATCCGCCCGCCTCGGCCTCCCAAAGTGCTCCGATTACAAGCGTGAGCCACCGCGCCCGGCTGCTGAAGATCTTTCTGCCAATTCTAAGACATGCACAGACCTTTGGTGGAACTCCTCCCCAACAAGGAAAAGCATGGAACCCATGCCCACTCATGTCAAGACACCACTCCGTATCCCACCCCTAGCACACACTATTTTCCAAGCACACCATGCTTGGGAGGAATGCTAGTGGCTTTTAATAAAGAGGGCCTCAGCCGTCAGAGGCAACCGGGCTATGTGTTTCTCAGCCATAAGACTTTTCAGTTTTATCTGCCAGCTGCTTGGTGGTTTGTTTCTACCAAAGCTGGTCAACCACAGAAACAAACACACACCACCACCATTGGCAACAGGCACTCCAGGAGGCAGGTGAGAGGCCTCACTGGGGTGGACTCCCCTTGGGTCTGGTAGCAACCCTAGCCTCTCTACAGCACCAAAGGACCAAGCTTCTAAATTTCTATGGGCTAAAGTGGAGGCGAAAGAGAGACCCATGCTTTGAGATGCAGAGTGCATGGCCACATACCCCGAGTGACTTATTCTTCCAGTGGCCAAACACAGTTCCGTGATTGTAAGCAATGGCGGAAAGGTTTAGAGGGAAGGGACCCTGGTTTAAGACTTCCAGAGTCAAATGCATGTGAGGGTTGAAGCAAGGGGACACCTGATATGATGCTTCTAAAAGGAAGGGTTAACAATACAGCTGGGCAAAGAGGTTCTTCTCTTAGAAAAATATTCATTCATTTCAGGCAAGTAGTAAAATGCTCCCTAGGGTTACCCAAACCGAACTGGATAATAGTTTGGTTTTTCAAAAAACTACCTCTTTAATTTGGATTTCATTTGAGAAAGGAGTTAACTTGCTCCAAATTCTGAAAGTACAAAAAAAGAAAAAGAAAAATTATCGTTTTAGGATATGATATTTTAAAATTTTGTCAACCCACTAAGTTGGAGGGTGAGAGAGAAGAGGAAAGTGTATGGTACTTCAAATCATTTCTTAAGAAAAAAATACTTTTTACTCCCAGCATTAAGTGAAGCGGAGGAAGGAGTGTACCTACAATTCAGCATAGAGTGAGCCATTTCATTTCAAGGATCTTCTGGAAATGAGCTTCCAGAATAGCTTCATTATATAATTTGAGATGCTGTGAGCTCCCAATAATTTCAATATCCCACAGTCAGCACATGCCCAATTTATAGAGGAAAATTTTGGCTTTGTAATCAATTTTTACTTTTCCATGTACTTGTTTCTTTCCTCTGTTAGTGCAGAAATCAAGAGCCATTTACTATTTCAGTCTCGAAGAGCCACAAGAAACAAAAACAAAAACAAAAAGACATTCGAACTCAGAAGCTGGGACAAGCCAAAGAACTGCAGGAGGAGTGCATTATAAGAGGGGTGGTGGCAGAGGAAGGAAATGAGGCCTGGGGGGACATCTGGCAATGCAGGAATAGGGTGGCTAAAGCAGCTCTGGCTCCCCAGGCTCTGGGCTCTGAGACAGCTCCAGTGGCCCTGCCTCTTGTACAATCAGGTCTTCACCGCAGTGGAGTCCCCACCAAGAGATCCAGATCTTTATGGCAGCCTTGTTGCCTCCTTTCTTGGGTGTGTCTCTCTGTTCTTGTTGCTTTTGTCTTTGGTTGCTTTCCAGACCAGGATGAGTAGAGTGACCAGAGTCATCAGGGGTGTAAAGAAGAAGAGAACGTTTACCAGGTAAGCAGGATTAGATACGGCAGTGGTGAGTGTACCCTTGTCCCATAAGAAAGCTGGAAGTTGTGGGGAGAACGTAAGCTTCCAAAAAGAGCCGAGATAGGTATGTGGTGCAAGCCGACTGCCCACACCACCAAGAGAATTGGGCTTGCTCTTGTTATATCCTAGGAGTGGATGTGGTACAGCGACCAAACATCTACTGATTCCTTTCCAAACATGGGGCTATTCTCCTTCGGATGTAATGGAGAAGGCATAGACGTTTGCTCAGCAAGGCCAAACAACTGCTTCCAATACAAACACAGATGATAGCTCCCTTAGCAAAACTTCTGGGTGGTCGGTGGGGCTTCTGAGGCTTTGTGATGTCACTGGAGGGTGAAACTAGGTTCCAGTCCGGAAACCTGTGCTCTCTGAGCACTGTCTCCCCTCAAGTATGGCCTCCGGATTGAAAAGGGGGTTCCCCAGTTGCCTGTGATGATGCCCCTTCAGTTCCCTTTTATTCTTTTTTTTTTTGTCCTCTTTTTAAAAACCTTTTTGATTTTAAAATAATTTTAGACATACAGGAAGTTGCAAAGATACTCAAAAAAGGTCCTGTGCACTCTTCACTTAATGTTGCCCTATAGTACACAATCAAAACCAGTGAATTGACATTGGTACAATGTGTAGTCTATGCCATTTTATCATACATGTACCTTCTCGCAGCCACCACTGCAATCAAGATAACAGAACTATTTTATCACCACAAAGATCTGGCCGGGTGCGGTGGCTCACGCCTGTAATCCCAGCACTTTGGCAGGCAGAGGTGGGTGGATCATCTGAGGTCAGGAGTTTGAGACCCGTCTGGCCAACATGGTGAAACCCCGTCTCTACTAAAAATACAAAAAAATTAGCCAGACGTGGTGGCGTGAGCCTGTAATTCCAGCTACTCGGGAGGCTGAGGCAGGGGAATTGCTTGAACCAGGGAGGTGGAGGTTGCAGTGAGCCAAGATGGCACCACTGCACTACTGGGCAACAGAGTGAGACTCTGTTTCAAAAAAAAAGATCAGCTGATGTCCATATTCTTTTTTTTTTTTTTTTTTTTTTTTTGAGATGGAGTCTCGCTCTATCACCCAGGCTGGAGTGCAGTGGCGCAATCTCGGCTCACTGCAAGCTTCGCCCCCCGAGTTCTCGCCATTCTCCTGTCTCAGCCTCTCCGAGTAGCTGGGACTACAGGCGCCCGCCACCACGCCTGGCTAATTCTTTTGTATTTTTAGTAGAGACGGGGTTTCACCGTGGTCTCTATCTCCTGACCTCGTGACCCGCCCGCCTCGGCCTCCCAAAGTGCTGGGATTACAAGCGTGAGCCACCGCACCCAGCCCAGCTGATGTCCATATTCTATCACTTCAATACAAAAGTAGAAACCTTACCTTCTTGTAAGTCCCTTGTTTTTCCACTTATGATATAACTATATTAAATATTTCATCTATATACATTGAGATCCACATTCAGGCCGTGTTATACTTTTTGCTTCAGCCATCAAACAATTTAGAAAACTCAAGAAGATATAAGGAAAGTCTGTGTATTTACACAATTTAAAGTTATTCAGCTCGGATCATTTCTTTTTTTATTTTTTATTTTTTTTTTGATAAAGTCTCATTCTTCTCCCCCAGGCTGGAGTGCGATGGTGCAATCTCGGCTCACTGCAACTTCCGCCTCCCGGATTCAAGGGATTCTCCTGCCTCAGCCTCCCGAGTAGCTGGGATTACAGGCACTGGCCACCACGCCCAGCTAATTTTTGTATTTTTAGTAGAGACGGGGTTTCATCATGTTGGCCAGGCTGGTCTTGAACTCCTGACCTCAAGTGACCCGCCCACCTTGGCCTCCCAAAGTGCTGGGATTACAGGCGTGAGCCACTGCACTGAGCTTGGGTCATTTCTACAGTTCTGTTTTCAAGTTCATGGATTCTTTCCTCTGTCCCCTTTGTTCTGCCATTGAACTCATCCAATGAGTTTTTTTACTTTGGTGGTTATATTTTTCAGTTCTAAAATTTCCATTTAGCTTATATTCAATAAGATTTTCTATTTTTTGCGCCAAGAGTATTCATATCTTTGTCAGATAATTCCAATATCTGTGTCATCTCGGTGTTGCCATCTGCCGATTTTTTTTTTTCATTCAAGTTGAGATTTTCCTGGTTCTTGGTATGATGTGTGATTTTTTAATTGTACACTGGACATTTTGGGTGTTATGAGACTCTGGATCTTACTTAAATCTTCTGTTTTAGCAGGCTTCCTCTGACACCATGCCTGTTAAGGGAGGGGGTTTCATTTTGCTAATGCCAAGCAAGGGTGAAGGTCCAGGTTCTCCACTCAGCCTCCTTTGACTACCCAGAGTGGGGAAAAAGGTGCTTTACTGGTGGATATGGGATTCCAGACTTCCCAGGTGGCCTCCTCTGACTTCGTCCTGGCAGAGTTGGAAGGGTGCCTTGTTACTGCTGCTGAATAGAGATTTCGTTACCTCTGGATAGGGATGAAAGTCCCAGCTCCCCACTCCATATTCTCTGATAACACCCTGGTGAGGGGTAGAGTCTGGGGAGGGTACCTCCTTACAGCTAATTAGAGGTGGAAGTTTAGGCTCCCCACTTGGCCTTTGCTAACAGGGATGGTGGTGGGGCTGTGATTTTTTTCCATGGTGTTTGGCTAGAGTAGGGCAGTTATTCTCTAAAAGTTTCTGCCTTGCTGAATTGCCTTCCTAGTGCTTTGGCTAAAGAGAACAAGCAGGCTTTTCTTGGGACCTTATTTTGTGCATGCTCTTTGGCATTTCTGGGCTGCTTCTCTAGCACCTAGTTCAGGATATGCGAGGCAAAAAGAAAATCCACAAACTCACTGCCATTCAATTCTTGGGTTCCAAAATCAAGGTTCCAAGGTTGCTAGTCAGTCTGCTTCTTTTTCCACACCTTTCTGTCTTTTTATGTTAGTTTTATATATAATGTCTAGGGGTTTTAGCTGTGTTTAGTTTAGCAGGAAGAATGGGAAGAAGTGAATCTACTCCAAGTGCATCCACTCTTCTTTGTGTAGAACCGGTTGGTGCTATACCAAGGGTCAGGCAAATGATGGCAGTGCGGAAGTCACAGGATTTGAAGTCCAGGGACTCAGATCAGAGTCTGGGCACTAGTACTTTACATGCTAGTGACCTTGGTTAGGTGATTTAGTGTCTCTGAGCCTCCATTTACTCATCTGAAATGGAATTATAGTGATAATACCAAATTTATAGGTTTTTATGAGAATAAAATGAGCTGATAAATGCATAATAACTTTCAAACCATAAAATTCCATACAAGTGTAAGTTATTTTAAATACGATCTAAGATGGAGGTGAAGGGAAGTGAAGAGGGGGTTTCTGGAAAAAATAAGTTAGTTCAACTTTTCTCAAGTCAGTTCTCTCACTCTCTTATAAACACACAAAGATCTATAAGTAAATTGCCCCCCACCCCCAATTCCAAGATATCTATATCAATTCCCAAGAGCATGGGAATGGCAAAAGATGTGATTAAGTTAAGGATCTTGAGAGGAGAAGTTTATCCTAGATCATCCAAGTGGGGCCTAAATACAATCATATGTATCCTTCTAAGAGAAAGGAGAAAGGAGTTTTGAGAGAGACAGAACACAAAGGAGAAGGAGACAGAGCAGAGACAGAGACGTGACCACAAGCCAAGGAATGACAACAGTCACCAAAAACTGGGAGGGGCAAGGAGTGGATTCTCCCCTACAGCCTCTGGAGGGAGCCTGGTATTTATATCTTGATTTCAGACTTTTAGCCTTCAGAGCTGTGAGAGAATGAATTTCTGTGGCCTTGAACCACCAAATTTGTAGTAATCTGTTATAGCAGCCCCAGGAAGTTAATACGGGAACCTTAGAGAGGTCATCTATTCCCACTCCTTCACCTAATAGATGAGGAAACTGAGGCATAAAGAAGGGAAGTGACTAGAGTCACACAATTTTTGGCACACTAACAGGGTCTTGCTCTGTTGCCCAGGCTGGAGTGCAGTGGCATGCCCTCAACCTTCTAGGTTCAGGTGATCCTTCCACCTCAGCTTCCCTTGTAGGTGGGACTACAGGTGCATGCCACCGTACCTACAGCTAGCACCACCACACCTGGCTATTTTTTTTTTTTTATATTTTTGGCAGAGACGGAGTTTCACCATGTTGCCCAGCCTGTTCTCAAACTCCTGGGCTCAAGCTATCTGCCCACCTCGGCCTCCAAAATTGTTGGTATTACAGGAGTGAGCCACTGCACCCAGCCTGTGTCTTCTTTTTAAAACAACTTTATTGAGATATATAATTCACATACCACACAATTCACTCATTTGAAGTGTACAATTCGATGTTTTTTATTATATCCAGGGGGTTATTAAAACATCACTATAATCTTATTTTGGAATATTTTCACCACCTACCCCAAGAAACCCCATACTTGTCAGCAGTTTTGTCTGAGTCCTTTCTAGTTCCCTGTTTCAGGCATATTGATTTTTTCTCCCCAACCAGACTTGGCTTCGCAATGCCTTCTCTTTTGTATTCCTCTCTCATTCCCTAGTCAGCTGCTTCTCATGAGGCCATGGTTTGAGTGGTCGCCCGAAACTCCCTTTACACGGGGAGTTCATCATTCTTTCCGGCTGGCACTGAGGATTCTTTGATGGGGCCCTGGCCCTGGTAGTTGGACTGCTGACCTGTGGGAAAACCCCACAACACATCATCCCCTGAACCAACCCTCAAAGTTATCAAGGTTGACTTTTCTTCATTTATGTCTAAAGAGATAAGAGTCTGGAAACTGAGTCACACTGAAGGGCCAGACAGCTTTGGCTCCCTCTAGTATCTTCAGAGCAAGGTCCACTGGCTCACCCACCACTCCACTGAGGAAAAGCTGACCACTGGTGAGGGCTGGCTGGCACCTCTGGATGACCTACAGGGCTGTATCTGGAAGCCTAAGTAGAAAAAAAGAAATAGAAGATGCCATTGGGGGAACACTTTCTCTACATTGCTGGTGTTTTCTTTTATGGGGCAAAACCCTATTAAACAAAGACTCCTGGCCTCTCTAGGCTCTGGCTGTCACTCTTGGCCCCAGGATGCAGAAAGCACCCCATGCACCTGTTGCTTTCTGTACATTTCCCAGGGCTATGTCCCCATGAGTGAGAGACCTATGTTTTCCATCGATAATTATGTTGGGCGGTGAGTCAGTCCACCATGTTTTTTTTTTTTTAATCAGTTATAAAGGTGAGTTTTGTTATCTGCCTCATTTCTTTGTCTCCACTGGTCCAAAACTTGGATGAGAAAAAGAGATACGTTATATATTAAGGTGGAAAAAGGAGACATTATGTACCAACTACTTAAACCTCAAATACCTGAGTCCTCCATGGACTCTGAACCAGGCCCTGAGTTTTCTCACCTTGATGATGCAACAGAGTTCCAAGAGCCTCCCAGCTTCCAGTGTCTCTCATCCCTTGAGAGCATTTAGTTTAAATTTCTAATGTGGAAGAGAAGAGATTAAAGTTTACCGAACCTCCACTAAGATGATTTCCTAGGTGCTTTGACATGGTGTTTTGTTCATAACAACAACTCTGAGAGATAGTAACAGCAATAATGTATTGCATTCTTTCTTTCTTTTCTTTTTCTTTTTTTTTGAGACAGAGTTTCACTCTCGTTGCCCAGGCTGGAGTGCAATGACACGATCTCAGCTCGCTGCAACCTCTGCCTCCCTGGTTCAAGTGATTCTCCTGCCTCAGCCTCCTGAGTAGCTGGGATTACAGGTGCCCACCACCACTCCCGACCAGTTTTTTTAAAATTGTGTTTATTTATTATTATTATTATTTTTCGAGATGGAGTCTCGCTCTGTCGCCCAGGCTGGAGTTCAGTGGCGCGGTCTCAGCTCACTGCAAGCTCCGCCTCCTGGGTTCATGCCATTCTCCTGCCTCAGCCTTCCGAGTAGCTGGAACTACAGGAGCCCACCACCACCCCCGGCTAACTTTTTTGTATTTTTAGTAGAGACGGGGTTTTGCTGTGTTAGCCAGAATGGTTTCGATCTCCTGACCTCGTGATCCGCCCATCTTGGCCTCCCAAAGTGCTGGGATTACAGGCATGAGCCACCGCACCCGGCCTCCTGACCAGTTTTTGTATTTTTAGTAGAGAAGGGGTTTCATCATGTTGGTCAGGCTGTTCTCGAACTGCTGACCATAGGCGATCCACCTGCCTCGGCCTCCCAAAGTGTTGGGATTACAGGCGTGAGCCTCCGGCATTATTTGTTTTCTTAACACTAGCTACTGGGCTGTTATACCTGCATCAGCTCTCTTTGTCCTCTCAGCTAACTGAGGCTCAATGAGACTGAGTAATTTGCTCAAGGTCGTGCAGAAATTAGTGCTAGAATCAAGCATTTAATTTAGGATTAAAAAAATTTTTCTGGCACAGTGCTTTTTTTATTCTCATGCTTTTTCTGTTGTAGTACTGTTCATGTATCTCTAAGACATATAGAGTCATTAGCTTTTTTCTAATTTCTATTTAAAAAATTTTTAAAGTAAAAATAATATATTTTTAAGGTGTACAACATAGTTTTTTTATATAGATACATAGTGAAATGAGTACCACCGTCAAGCAAATTAACATGTCCACTTCCTCACATAGTTATCTTTCCTTTTGTTTTTTTAAGTGGTGAGAGCCCGTGAAATCTAGTCTCTTAGCAATTTCCCAGTTTATAGTACAGTATTATTAACTATCGCCAATGTATATCTTGTATCATTGCAAACTCATTCTTAGCGGCTTGTTGTGCCCTCTACTAATTACCTGTTCAACTACTTCAGCCAGTAGTTTGTGTTTTTTTGGTTGTTTTTGTTTGTTTTTTGAGGCAGAGTCTCTCTCTGTCACCTAGGCTGAAGTGCAGTGGTGTGATCTCGGCTCACTGCAACCCCTGCCTCCTGGGTTCAAGCTATTCTCCTGCCTTAGCCTTCTGGGTATCTGGGACTATAGGCGTGCACCACCACGCCTGGATAATTTTTGTGTTTTTAGCAGAGATGGGGTTTCACCATGTTGGCCAGGCTGGCCTTGAACTCCTGACCTCAAGTGATCCACCCGCCTCAGCCTCCCAAAGTGCTGAGATTACAGGCATGAGCCACCGTGCTGGGCCACAGCCAGTGTTTTCACTTGACTCCCACATACCTCTTTGCCCTGCCCTCTTTCCTTTTTCTGTCTCTGAAGAATTCCTCCCACCTGGGACACCTTCCCTTCCTGTTCTTAAAGGCCCCATCCCTTTGGCCTAAGGGATTCTTGCTTTCTGTCTTTCAGAGTCTCTCTCTCTCTCTCCCTCTCTTTCTTATGTTTGTAATGTCTTTCTTTCTGATGGTTCTTTCTCCTCAGCATAGAAATGTTAATATCTTTATTGTAATAATATTTTTGAGCCCTTACTATATGCCAGGCAGAGTACCATATGTGGTTAGTTGAGTAATAACCCCCAAAAGATGTCCACATCCTAGTCCCCAGAGCCTGTGAATATGTTACCTCATATAATAAAAGGGACTCTGCTGATATGATTAAGGATCCTGAAATGAGGAGACTGTCCTGGATTATTTGGGTAGGCCCAATGAATTCACAAGGGGTCTTAAAAAATCAGACATAAAGCAATGTGACAACAGAAGCAGAGGGAGGGAAGGGGTAGGGAGAGAGTGAGAGACAGAGAGAGAGAGAGAGATTGGAAAATGGTAAACTGCTGGCTTTGAAGACTGATAAAGGGATGCAAGCCAAGGAATATAAGAAGACTCTAGAAGCTGGAAAAAGAAAGGAAATATATTCTCCCCTAGAGTCTCCCAAAGAAATGCAGGCCCTGCCAACCCATTTTAGAACTCCTGATCTCCAGAACTATAAGGCAGTAAATTTATATTATTTTAAGTCAATAAGTTTGTAATGATTTGTTACAGCAGCAATAGGAAACTAATACACCATGCTAAGTCTCTTATTTAAAAACCAAACCAAACCAAAACACCAAACAAACAACTCCCTTGCTCCTGTGTTCTCTCTTAATTTCCATCAAAGCCAAGCTTCCTGAAAAGTGCTGCCTCCATCCCCTCCCTTCCACGTGCTCTGAAACCCACTTTGATTTTTCTTCCATCCTCACCACTCAATTTTTCCCAGGGCCAACAACAAACAACTTCATCTCATATATAAGAGCACTTTCCAATTCTACCTTGACATAGCGGAAATGATCAATTCCTCATTCTCTAAACCTCTTTCTCCTCTTCGCTTCAGTGGTAGCATGCCCACACAATTTTTCTCCTATTTCAGCTCCTCCTCTGCCTCCTGCCTCCAGTTCTCCTTCTTCGTGTTTGGTGTTTCTCTAGTGTCCATCCTCAGCCTTTTTATCTTTTAAGATCCTCTCTGGGTTATCTCGTCCATTCTCATGGTCTCAGTGACAGCCTATGTTCCAATGGCTCTCTAATATACATCTCTACTCAGATTTCACTCGTAACTCCAGACTCATATAGGGAACTTCCCATGTCTTGTCTAGTTGAATCTTCCCACAAGCATGTGTAACCCATCACACCCAAACCCACCCTAATTATCTTATCATTCAAATCTGCCTCTCCTCCATACCCTACCTCTAAAACAAAGAACCTGGGATTCACGACTGCTCTTTCTTCGCAACTCTCTGCACTGATTCAGTTTCGATGTCCTGTCAATTCCACTTCTGAAACACCCCCCATACCCATCTCTTCCTCCTTATCTTCATTGCTTCTACCTTAGTTCAAGCTTTCACTTCCTGGTCCTCATCAGTTCTTGCCTGGGAGACCACAAGAGTTTACCAGTGGCCTTCTTACTTCTAGTAGTCTTATTCTCTTCTCATCCAGTCTAATCATACTATTCAATGTTAATGGAATACTACACATAAATAAGTCAGGCCACTTCTCTCCTCAAAATCCATCATTTGGGTCCCTGTTGCCTTTAAGATAAGTCCAAATGCCACCACAGGGCTTATAAACTCTACGTTCATTATGTGCTTTTCTGTCCACTGCCTAGTCTGTTTTCCTGTCCTACTTTCTCCGGCATCTTATATTCCTTTACAAAAGACACCTTACATCAATAGCAAGTTCCAGGTAACGAAGTGGTGAAGAGCAGTGACTCTGGACTCAAACTTTCTGGTTTGAGACTTGGCTTCATCACTTGCTAAGAAAACTGTGACTTTGTTCAATTTATTTAGCCCCTCCACGCCTCAGTCTCCTCATATATGAAAGGGGGCATAGGCCCTATTTCAAAGATTTGTTGTTGAGCTCTTAATGTAGCATCCATCCCAGGATAAGTGCTCAGCAAGGGCTTATGTCTATGATGCCTAGCTTCTGTACCTGGTGTTCACTCTGCAATTTTGCATCACCTCCCTCCACCCTTCTCTGCTGGGTCAACCCCAACTTTAAGACTAAGCCAGTGTTGTTTTCCTTGGGAAGCTTCCCCTGACCCCCTCCACTTTCTAGCCATAAATGTATAACCCTATCATAGTGCTTAGTGCTGAAATTGTTTCCCTCTTCTCACTAGATCATGAGTAACTTGAGAGCGGGAATTATATCTTTAAGTATCCACAGAAACTTGCATATAAATATTCCTCAATATATATTCATTGGGTGAACAGATGAGTGCAATGTTCTAGATGAATTAATGTTTTATTTAATCTAGGAATATTATTTTTTTTTAGACAAAAATGCTGCCCCTATTTTAAAGAACAAAATAGATAATGCAGGGCAGATAATGTGGGGAGAATTTTTTTTTTTTAATTATACTTTAAGTTTTAGGATACATGTGCACAACGTGCAGGTCTGTTACATATGTATACATATGACATGTTGGTGTGCTGCACCCATTAACTCATCATTTAACATTAGGTATATCTCCTAATACTATCCCTCCCCCCTCCCCCCACCCCACAACAGGCCCCAGTGTGTGATGTTCCCCTTCCTGTGTCCATGTGTTCTCATTGTTCAATTCCCACCTATGAGTGAGAACATGCGGTGTCTGGTTTTTTTGTCCTTGCGATAGTTTGCTGAAAATGATGGTTTCCAGCTTCATCCATGTCCCTACAAAGGACATGAACTCATCATTTTTTATGGCTGCATAGTATTCCATGGTGTATATGTGCCACATTTTCTTAATCCAGTATATCATTGTTGGACATTTGGCTTGGTTCCAAGTCTTTGCTATTGTGAATAGTGCCACAATAAACATACGTGTGCATGTGTCTTTATAGCAGCATGATTTATAATCCTTTGGGTATATACCTAGTAATGGGATGACTGGGTCAAATGGTATTTCTAGTTCTAGATCCTTGAGGAATCGCTACACCGACTTCCACAATGGTTGAACTAGTTTATAGTCCCACCAACAGTGTAAAAGTGTTCCTATTTCTCCACATCCTCTCCAGCACCTGTTGTTTCCTGACTTTTTAACGATCGTCATTCTAACTGGTGTGAGATGGTATCTCATTGTGGTTTTGATTTGCATTTCTCTGATGGCCAGTGATGATGAGCATTTTTTCATGTGTCTTTTGGTGGCATAAATGTCTTCTTTTGAGAAGTGTCTGTTCACATCCTTCACCCACTTTTTGATGGGGTTGTTTTTTTCTTGTAAATTTGTTTGAGTTCTTTGTAGTTTCTAGATATTAGCCTTTTGTCAGACAAGTAGATTGCAAAAATTTTCTCCCATTTTGTAGGTTGCCTGTTCACTCTGATGGTAGTTTCTTTTGCTGTGCAGAAGATCTTTAGTTTAATTAGATCCCATTTGTCAATTTTGGCTTTTGTTGCCATTGCTTTTGGTGTTTTAGACATGAAGTCCTTGCCCATGCCTATGTCCTGAATGGTATTGCCTAGGTTTTCTTCTAGGGTTTTTATGGTTTTAGGCCTAACATGTAAGTCTTTAATCCATCTTGAATTAATTTTTGTATAAGGTGTAAGGAAGGGATTCAGTTTCAGCTTTCTACATATGGCTAGCCAGTTTTCCCAGCACCATTTATTAAACAGGGAATCGTTTCCCCATTTCTTGTTTTTGTGACGTTTGTCAAAGATCAGATGGTTGTAGATATGCAGCATTATTTCTGAGGGCTCTGTTCTGTTCCATTGGTCTATATCTCTGTTTTGGTACCAGTACCATGCTGTTTTGGTTACTGTAGCCTTGTAGTGTAGTTTGAAGTCAGGTAGCATGATGCCTCCAGCTTTGTTCTTTTGGCTTAGGATGGACTTGGCAATGCAGGCTCTTTTTTGGTTCCATATGAACTTTAAAGTAGTTTTTTCCAACTCTGTGAAGAAAGTCATTGGTAGTTTGATGGGGATGGTATTGAATCTATAAATTACCTTGGGCAGTAGGGCCATTTTCACGATATTGATTCTTCCTACCCATGAGCATGGAATGTTCTTCCATTTGTTTGTATCCTCTTTTATTTCACTGAGCAGTGGTTTGTAGTTCTCCTTGAAGAGGTCCTTCACATCCCTTGTAAGTTGGATTCCTAGGTATTTTATTCCCTTTGAAGTAATTGTGAATGGGAGTTCACTCATGATTTGGCTCTCTGTTTGTCTGTTATTGGTGTATAAGAATGCTTGTGATTTTTGCACATTGATTTTGTATCCTGAGACTTTGCTGAAGTTGCCTATCAGCTTAAGGAGATTTTAGGCTGAGACGATGGGGTTTTCTAGATATACAATCATGTCATCTGCAAACAGTGACAATTTGACTTCCTCTTTTCCTAATTGAATACCCTTTATTTCCTTCTCCTGCCTGACTGCCCTGGCCAGAACTTCCAATACTATGTTGAATAGGAGGGGTGAGAGACGGCATCCCTGTCTTGTGCCAGTTTTCAAAGGGAATGCTTCCAGTTTTTGTCCATTCAGTATGATATTGGCTGTGGGTCTGTCACAGATAGCTCTTATTATTTTGAGATACGTCAATATGTGGAGAATTTTATGTCTGGAGCTACTTCCTGGGAATGATATTCTGTTTCACCCCAGGGTTCTGAAGGCCAAGCGGCATTTTTTTCTGGGGAACAACTGTTGCTTTCTCTTCCATTGTGGAGGCATGGAGAAGAAGAGAAAGAGAAGGAAGGACGGGCCCTAGCCCCTGAGAACTCTACCTTAGTGTCCAAGCATAGGAATATCCTTACTTTGGGGAAGCTTTCATCACTCACTCTCTCCTTAGTAGCATGAAGGGCCTCAGCTAGATGTACATTAAAGCCCTCTCAGCCCTTCGAGGTCAGTTAATATTAATAGTATTTTGTCGAACAAATAAATGGTGGAATGTTGCATTCAAAGGCTGTTGTGGAGTAGTAGAAGAAGCCATAATTTCCCTTTCATTATAGTCAATTGGTGGGAAGGGAGCTCCTACTGGCTGAGTCAGGCTTTTTTTTTTTTTTTTTTTTTTTTTTTAAGATGGAATTTGCTCTGTCACCAGGCTGGAGTGCAGTGGCACGATCTCTACTCACTGCAACCTCCACCCTCTAGGTTCCAGCGATTCTCCTGTCTCAGCCTCCCGAGTAGCTGGGACTACAGGCATACACCACCACGCCCAGCTAATTTTTGTATTTTTAGTAGAGACGGGGTTTCACCATGTTGGTCAGGATGGTCTCGATCTCTTACCTCGTAATCTGCCTACCTTGGCCTCCCAAAGTGCTGGGATTACAGGTGTGAGCCACCGCACCCGCCCGAGTCAGGCTTTTAATTAACCAAGAAAAGCCTTGTGAGGAATGGAGCAAAAAGTTCAGGATAATACACCATCCTTAGCTGTCTCATAGTTTTCTCTTTTGCAAGCCTTTACAGGATGGGGTTGACCAAATAAATCTGATTTATAAAAGTACAGATTCAAATACAGCTGTTTAGATATTTCAAATATTTTTCTGCAAACATAATCTGATATGTGCAGCAGGAATAAAGGGCAGTGGCTCTCAAGGAGGAGTGGGCTGCAGGGATGGTGGTGTTGTCAATAGGAGTCCAGGCTTTTTCCAAACACACACAAGCTCCCTCTTCCTGAAAACCATAAAAAAAATTCGTTCACAAGTTTAGTCAACTAATACTGTGTGTCTTTTGTACACAAGGTACTTTGGGTGCAAACATGAACAAAACGGGCTCACACTGTCTCAGCCCTCATGGGGCTTAGTCTAGTCCGGAAAGACAGACTAATTTGAAACATAATTGGGAAGCGCTGTGATGAGGGAGGCACAGGGAACTTTGGAAGCAGAAGATTAGTCTCCTACCTTAGGCCTGGCAGTGTCAGGACTCCTTCCTGATAGTGGTGCTGTCTACACTGAGACCTAAAGAATGAGGAGGAGCTAGCCACAGAAAGATGGGGAAAAGAGAGAAGGGGTTGAGGTGGGTGACAGGTGTGCTGGGCAAAGGACACAGCATCTGTGTAGCAGAATGTTATGTATCTGGAACCCTGGAATTGTCAATTATGACCTCAAACTGAGGACAAACAGGAGCATTCACATAACTATGAAGCAGCACTAATCACCAATCCCACCATGGGCAGGACAGCAGAGATCGTCACTATGCTAACTGCCAGGAATAGGAATCCACACACTTCCGCCCACTGCATCCTGGCCTGAAGTGCTCTGTTGGAGACACGCTCACATGCAACAAATAATGTGAAGTGGCTTTATTGTAATACAGACAGGCAGCAAGGGACAAAAGAAGCCTAGGATCCATTGTGAGGCAGTCCTCAAGGCTCAAGACAGCTGCTTGGGAAGGATGGAGTCTTGACTGTAAACGCCCCCCACACACCACAGCTGAGAGGCCCTGAAAGGCAATTCCCCCTGAGTTACATATCTCAGGGGTCATGTGATTCACTGGGCAAAGCTGAGAAGGGCATCCTGCTTCCAGAGGAGAGAGGACTAAAGCCTGGGCTGTCCCAGGCAGCTTCTCTCTAGCTCCAGATGTTACTTTTTCTAGGAGGGACAGAAATGAGGATTGGGCTGTTTCAGGCAGTTACTGCCTATTTTGGGTTTGTTTGTTTGTTTGAGAAGGAGTCTTGCTCTGTTGCCTAAGCTGGAGTGCAATGGTATGATCTCAGCTCACTGCAACCTCCACCTCCCGGGTTCAAGCTATTCTCCTGCTGCAGCCTCCTGAGTAGCTGGGATTGCAAGTGCCCTCCACCATACCTGGCTAATTTTTCTATTTTTAGTAGAGATAGGGTGTTACCATGTTGGCCAGGCTGGTCTCGAACTCCTGACATCAAATGATCTGCCTGTCTCGGCCTCCCAAAGTGCTAGGGTCACAAGCATGAACCACCATGACAGGCCTATTTTGGGTATTACGTTTTCAGCATATTCTACAATTTTTTTGAGAACTGCAAGCAAGAAAGGGGGTGAGAATTAGGTCAGTCCAAGGCTCCCTGGAGGACTGTCCTGCAGTCACCCCCCACCAACCCAGATATCCCTCTTGGCAAAGCTAGTGCATTTTGTACATCCACAGACTTCCCCAGATCTGGAGGTAGAGGTTTGCCTTGTCAGGTCGATGTGACACCTTCACTGACACAATCTTGGTGCAACATCACTGAGTGAGCCAGAGTACATTTCATTAGGCCCAGGAGTATTATAACCACAAGCAGGGTGGCTCTACCTGCCTGAGCAGTGACCTACCCAAGGTTCGAGTGATCCAGATAAGAGTTCATTAAAGAGGCCAAAGAAAGATTCTTCAGTTGCCCCCACTGTCTGCAGTGGGCAGGGGCGGGGGGCTGCATTCGGATCTCCTCCACGTGTGTCTCCACAATGCCTGAACTGTTTATCTAGATAGAGCAGGAAGTGTTGGCAATGACATTCCTCCTGACTGATCTAAAAGGAAGCCTAGAAGAATTCTGTTGTCCAAAACAACTTTCTTGAATAAGTTGAAGGATATCTGCTGGGCTGCTACAGCAGGGGCAGGGGCAGGGGCAGTGGAAGAAACAATATCTTTCATGGTCAGGGACAGATTTTTTTTTTCAGCTCTGACTCCTATGTATGGTACCAAAGCTCTTATAAAGGACATAATTCCAGAGTCAGCTCCTCCTCCTAGCAGGTCCCTAGGTAGCCTGGTGTACAGGTTTAGGCTGCTGGCCCAACAGTGCACCTCACCCCAAGGAGTGCTGTCTAAGGGCACCTCCAGCAGGCTCAATGTATGGAATCCCCTCATCCATCAGCTTTTCAGGCATGACATTGCCCCTTCCATATTTAGGTCACCTCCAACTGCCCTCAGAGAAAGATGTAGCCCTCGGGTGCACACAGCATCCATTCCCCCGTTGTATTGTTCAGTGACCTGTTCATAGCATGGAGGCACTGGCTTCACCAGCTAGGCCTCATTAATCACATAGCTGCATGAGCTCAGTTCTCCCATTCAATATTGCTCATGAAGCTCCTACGCAGAGGACTAGTATTTGTTCAGTCCTTCTTTTTGTCATCACTGCTGGGACATTTCTGATCCAAGTAGCCAAAGGACCGTGTTGTGTTAAAGCATGAGCCCACCAAGGTTTTGTTAGGTGTGGTTATGACACTTTGAGTCAGTTAAGTTGTAACAGGCACCTCTAGCCCCCTCTCAAGCGGCAAGCGCCAGATCCTCACTCAGTAACCAGGGCTTGGATTTTGTTAGTGTACACTGTGGCCAGAGGAATGCTGGTATACTTTACCACTGTGTGGTCTGTAACAGAGCAAAGTCTGGGATGGAGGATCCAGCACTTAGTCTGGCAACCTGCAGTGGTCACAGCTTGGGAACGCCTAATGAAAGTGTTATGCTCCGGGCTTCTACTGCCATGTCCTCATGGAAGAAGTAGATTGACAGGTTACTTCCCCTTCCCCTTCCCTGAGGTCCAGGTAGCTCCTGCCTAACAAATAGGGGTTGGGCTGAGGTGGTGTAGTGACCCAGTCTGTCCCAGTCCCCAGGCTACCACCTCTGTAGGCACCCATTGCCCTTGTTGCTTGACCCAGGCCTTGCAGCCTCAGTTGTCTAGCCCATGTAGGGAAATTACATCGGGTACAAATTTGACATCTGATAACACTACCCACCTTACTGGAAAGATCAGATGTCCCCAGTGCCACTAGAGGAACCCTAACACACTGGTACTCCTTGATTCTGTCTCCCACCCCTGTGGTATCCCATAGAAGGGAGGCAGCAGGGGAACTATCACCTGAAGATTAGAGTTGGGAAGGCCCTGTTCAGGGTGCCATAATGGCCTGAATCTTGAACTGAATCTGAATCCAGAATATACACTCTTAAGGGAAAGCAGAAAAAGAATGGTTGGGAATACTGAGATTAGGATTTTCCAGGCATAGCTTAATCAGGTGGCTGCCTGGTTCACCTCCATCTCCATCAAGCTCAGTGTTTTCCCAACATGTGCTGCAGTGCCATGTTTCTTTTGCATTGGAGTGCAGAATTTAGTGTCCATACTGCTCTAGTCAGATGCAGGCATTCCATATCAGCAGGCTGTCTTGATGTCCTTTTTCCATTGCTGTCTGAGCCAGCTAGCGATTCCATTGTTCAATAGCTCCATTGGCCTGCACATAACAGGGTGCATGGAAAGTCCATCATACTCTCTAAGAGTGTGCCCATCATGTTCCCCAGGCAGTGAAGGATGTCCCTTGGTCAGAGTAAAGTCCCATGAAGTGTCCAGAAATATGACATAACTTCCTCTCAAGGGGGTCTATGGTAGTCCCAGCATCCACATGAGTGACATATATGTCTCCCTTCCAGGCAGCAAGCTGCTGCCATAGTCCTATTCCCCATACAAGGAATCCATTAATAGTCCAGTCACTTAGTTGCCATTCCTCTGACTGAATGGCTAAGTTGTCGGCAACAGCCCATAAATTCGTGAAAATATAGCAAGATATGATGGTAGAGGTGGCCTGGATGGCCATCATCATTTCCTATGGTTTGACCCATTGGGCACAACATTCATGTTCAGTCTCAGTCAATATATGACCATCCCTTGGCCAGATGGTGGCCACAACCTCGTGGACCTGTCTTCTTCTTGTTTTGCAGCTCTGTCAGTAGACCTGCCATGCCATCAGTAGGCAAGTATCTGAGTCTTGGGCCCTGGATGGCCTCAGAGGGAGCCAAGCCAGCCATTCTGGAGCATTCAGTATGGCTAGCTTGGCTCCTTCTGATAAGCCAGCCATTTGTTTATGGAACATAATGGTCCCCTGGGGTCCTGGCTGGGCTCACTCTTGAATGTACCATTTCTATTTGATAACTGATGTCTGTCAAGCCTGTCCAATTTTATAGATGGGGTTTGTGAGCCCTCAAGTGGGAATGGCCAGTTCAGGTTACAGTGTCACATGTGGCCTTCAGGCTGTAAGATGCTCAGTCCCCAAGAGTGCCCAATAGCAAGCAAGGGGTTGAATTCAGAAGAGACATATCTGGTGACTGCCTCAGGCAACTTAAGTGTTGTTTGTTTGTTTGTTTGTTTATTTATTTATTTATTTTTTGAGACGAAGTCTCGTTCTGTCGCCCAGGCCGGAGTGCCCAATAGCAAGCAAGGGGTTGAATTCAGAAGAGACATATCTGGTGACTGCCTCAGGCAACTTAAGTGTTGTTTGTTTATTTATTTATTTATTTATTTATTTTTTGAGAAGAAGTCTCGTTCTGTCGCCCAGGCCGGAGTGCAGTGGTGTGATCTCGGCTCACTGCAACCTCTGCCTCCTGGATTCAAGTGATTCTCCTGCCTCAGCCTCCTGAGTAGCTGGAACTACAGGTGCACGCCACCATGCCCGGCTAATTTTTGTAGTTTTAGTAGAGATGGGGTTTCACCATGTTGGCCAGGATGGTCTTGATCTCCTGACCTCGTGATCTGCCCACCCCGGCCTCCCAAAGTGCTGGGATTACAGGCATGAGCCACCATGCCCAGCACAACTTATGTGTTTAAAATGAGAGGCTGGTGTAACCCAGTGGCAGTTTTCTGTTGGCACAGACTCCAGTCAGCAGGCATGGGGGTTGTGGACCTCTAACTCCATTAAGCTAGCAGGCTGTCAAGGTTTTAAAGTCAGTGCCTGGGCCACAACTTGTTGAATGGCTTCCAAGGCCTGCCATTGCAAAGGGCCCTTTGTTCAAAGTGGGGACTTTGTTGGTCACTTTGACTAAGGGGGCCAGAAGGACACTCAGGTAAGGTACATACTGTTGTCAGTACCCAAAGAGGTTGACCAGCTGTTGGGCCTCCTTTTTATTAGTGGATGCTGTCAGGGTTAAACATTTTTGCTTGACTTTATCTGGGATACTTCTTTGGCTTCCAGCCCAGATGGCCTTGGCATTCAGCCTGGGACAGTCCATTGTGAGTCTCCATGCCCCAAAGGCATTTTTGACTGGCCAAACTGGGCAGCTACACTGTGAAAGCGCAGCTTATAACATTTTTATCTGTAGCAAGCTTTGAATTAGCCAAGTAATGTCTTGTTCTCCATTTAATATGTAATACTGCTTTTTTTTTTAGTAACCCAATGGGTCCTGAGTAGCTTAGGTGGCAGGCAGGAGTGGCTATACCCCACTGTTAATGGCTTGAATTCTTAGCTGTGAAAGGACATACCCCCTCAGGCAGTGGTGATATTTTGTTCCACACGCAGCCAAAATGTCAACGCCTACAATACACTTAGTGATGGAACCATGGTCACTGGCACCTGAAATGGCCCAAAGGGCCCCACCTGCAAGCAGATAAGCCACAAGCAAATAGGCACCATGAGCTACCATATTCATTTCCAAACTTCCTCAGTTTAACTTTTTTTTCCCCTAAGGGGACCTGGAAATATTGTAATGTGGGCCCCAGGGCACAAGAACCCCAGAAAAGTCTGAATCCTTTTCCTTCCCCCTTTTATCCTGACAGGAGTATGGAGCCATTGGTACTCAGTGGGGACCCAGAGACCTTGGCTCCATTTCTAACTGCACCATTCAGCCTGAGACATTTGGGTCTGCAACGTCCTTTGTCAAACACACTGCCCAGGCTGCGTAAGACTTCCCTGGCCTTCCTCCATATCCATCCTTTAGGTAGGTGGCCTCCCCATCTGTGAAGGCCCACGCTGTGTGTGTTGGTTCCCTCTCAGATGTTCCAGGGACTGTCTGAGGACCTCTTTCCCGTTCTTTCTCAAGTGCCTCAGGGTCCATCAGAATACCCACTTCCCAAGCTCTCTGGCCTGGGAATGAGCGATTATGTAAGTGACCAACACCCAGGGAATTGTACACTGCTCTATCCTGTTTCTACATTCCATACGTTCTCCTTGGTCTATGCAGCCAGCTTACTCCCATCTGCAGGGGAGGTGGGGAGACTATGTTTCACTTACCATCCTTCCCTCCCCATGACTCATCCAGCTGCATGTCCAATCAGTTCCTGAATGCCCAGGCTGACATCTCTGCCTTGGGTCAGATACAGGGGGATATCACTGTCCCACTTCACCAGAAAGCCATGGCTCTGTCAGATCAGACCCACTCATAGCATCAATTTTGTGAGGCAGGTTCACTAATAACCAATCCCAAGAGAAGACTCCCACTACAAGCAGGACAGCAGAGATCGACACTATGCCAATCGACAGAAATAGGAGTCCACACACTTCTGCCCACTACATCCTGGCCTGAAGGTCTACCAGTGTCTGCTGGAGATACACTCACATGCAACAAATTTTGTGAGGTTGGATTATTACTTATAGGCAGGCAGCAAGGGAAAAAAGAAGCCTAGGATCCATTGTGAGGCAGTCCTCAAGGCTCAAGGAAGCTTCCTGGGCAGGATTGAGTGTTGCCTGTACATGCCTCGTGTGCACCACAAGTGAGGGGCCCCAAAAGGCAGCCCACTATGAGTTATATACCTCAGGGGTCATGTGACTCACTGGACAAAGCTGGGAAGGGCATCCTGCTTCCAGGGCAGAGAGGTACAAAGCCTGGGCTGTCCCTGGCCGCTCCTCTCTAACTCGAGATGTTACATTCCCTAGGAAGAACAGGAACAAAGAGGCCCAGTCTATTTCAAGCGGTTCCTTCCTTTCTCAGGATATTGTATTCCCAGCACATTTTACAGTTTTTCTTGAGAATTACAAGCAAGAAAGAGAGGAGAACTGGGTTCGTCCAAGGCCACTCGGAATATATTGTCCTGCGCTAACATCCTAGAGGTGCCATTAAAAGCAGAAAGTTAGTTCTGCTACCCCGAACCATACTACAGCACCCCATCCTTAACCTCTCCTAGATTTAAAACCATCCCCTAGAAGACAATATGGAGGTAAAAAGAGAAAGGGCACTGATGGAGTCATGTGTACCCAGCCACGGAAATGAGTGATGTGACTTTTGTTCTCACCTCCTCCAAGTGAGGGGTCTCCAAGAGAATCACTCATAGAAATTGGTGGGCTGGCAAGAAGAGACTGATATCTCAATCTCTGGTTGGATATCTGCTGATGAGCTTGTTGATCTGTACTCTGTGGATCACTAGAGCAGGGAGAGAAGGATGACAGGGAAAGAGCTATCACTCTTACCACTTGGTTTAGCAAGGATGTGTGAGTCAAATGAACAATGTAGAAATCGATGTGAGTTTACTGTGAGTTAAATGAACAGTGTGAAACTCAACAGGGTGTGGGCCATCTTGCCAGTTCTCCTTCCAAGAGAATTGGCTGCCAAGACAGGGAACCTAGTTATACCACCAAGAGCAGGGCTGAGGGGTTGTGGGAAATAGTTATGAGGCAGGAGAATAGGGTCTGAAGGCAAGGAACCTAAGGCAGTTTCATGCTGACTTCCTTAGAACTAAATTGAAAGGAAAGCCTTAACTTTCCACGCCTAAGTAACAAAAGGACCAGAAGCTACTCCCTTTAAACACTGCCACCTTTTCTGCAGGGCAGATGGGAAACTGAAAGTACCTCTGATTGGTTGCTTTTTGCAATCAATCAGATGTTTGCATAGGAGTGTAACTTTGTAACTTCACTTCAGCCTCTGATTGGTTGTTTTCCACAACCAATCAAACTGATTGTGGGACACCACTTCATTTACATGGGGTGAACACGAAGTGGCCAAAGGGAAACCTCTAGGGGGTATTTGGACCCAAGAAAATGCTGTATCAGGGCCCTTGAGCCTCTGCTCGGCCTGCTCCCACACTGTGGAGTGTACTTCCACTTTCAATAAATCTCTGCATTTGTTGCTTCCTTCTTTCCTTGCTTTGCTGTGCGTTTTGTCCAATCCTTTGTTGAAAACACCAAAAATCTGGACAACTTGCAGTCAAGACCCTCTACCAGTAACAGTTTTAAGCTGCAGCAGATCTCCCATCAAGGAATTGTGTACTGGGGAGAGCTCCCAGGGAACTAACCCATGTGCCTATTAAGAACTAGCATTTGGGTACCTTCCAAATGGAAGGTATTCGTGACCAATCAGCCTTCAACTGAGAGGTGGGGAGAACCAACAGACAATTGCAATTAAATGCCCAGTTAGGCAAAATGACTTTTGGCCCTCACTCCCCAGCCCTCCCTGATTTTTCCTCGGGGTCCCAACACAAGGAGTATTTTTGGGAAAGGCAGACTTCTATTAAAGGACAGAATACACCACTTCCCCAAACCAAGTTCCACTGCTCAAGTCTGGCTGGTGCTGAGGGGGAGGAAGGAAGTTTTGCAAATCTCATTGCAAAACTTGAAATGAGATTTAAGATTTTAAGTGGACTGCATTAGACTGGACTTCTAATAATTAAGTAAACAGAAAACTACAGACTCCGTCAGGGCTGGAAGAACTGAGAGTATGGTTGAAGGCACTGGTTAAAACCTCATTGAGAATATGTTCAGCAGAGTTCAGAATGTTCTTTAAGTTGTTTCTAAATGCAAAAAGCCTTTGAAGTAAGAGGCAGCCTGGTTTGTTAAATTGATAGTTTCTGAAGATGACCAGAACACAGAGGGAGAGAAGGAAGTCTGGAAGGCTAGGAAGAAGTCAGGCAATGACAGCCTTGTTAAGGTGTTCAGACTTTATTCTGAGGGCCAAGAGAAGCCATGAAATATTTTAATGATCAAATTTGCAGCTTAGAATGATCCCACAGCGGGTAGGGTAGGGACTAGAAACAGGGAAATCATTTAAGCAAGAGAAAATGGTATGGCAGTGGAGACAGAGAAATGGCAGTGTGGATGGAGAAAAGTGGGAAGATATGTAGGTGGAGAATTGTCAGGAATTGCTTACTGATGAGACGTGGGCTTGAGGGAAAGGCTAAGGAAGCTTCTCTTTCCCTACCTCTCCTTCCAACTGACCCTAGAATTGCTGTCCGGTTTCCAGTCCCTGCTCACACTTCATTCAATGGTGGAGGAACGCCCAGCTGCTGTCCCATGGTGGTCTGGAGGTCTATGGGCACCAACAGTACCATTTCCACAGTCTTTCCAGCAGCGATAGGAGGCAGGCTGTGCCTCGAGTGTCATCTGGTTTGGAGGCCGAGGTCCCCACGTTTAAGTGACTCGCTTAAGACCCCACAGCTGGTTTGTTACAGAATCCAAATTTCACCCTCAACTTTAGGGCTCTTTTAATAACACTTCATTGCTGCATCCCGAAGTTAAGCAAAAGAAACAAAATAAAGATAAAAAGGAAAGCACTGTTCCAAATGCATATCCTGGAGCATAGCAAAACATGTAATTAGAGACCCGCGCCCTGATGTCGGGGCGGCTCGATGTGCGCATGCGTCTCAGGCTGAGGCCGCCGGAAGAGGTCAGGCGCTTCGCCAGCGTTCCAAGTTGGAGGCCAGCCCAGGACAAGGAGGGGAAGTGCGCATGTGCTCCAAATCATTTCCGGGCCGAGGAAATTGGCTAAGACCGTTAGCTAGTAGGGATCGGAAGAGGATGGGTCACTCGGGCTGTGCGCGGGGCACTATGGGTGTTGTAGTTTTTGCAGGGTGGTAGCAGTTTGTTCTTTTAAGAGGAAATCTTCGCCACCAGTTGAGTCAGGAAGATTTTTGAGAAAATCTTTTGAGAAAAAGTTGCTTGCACGGGGGAATCGAGTGTGGACTAGCGGAGTGGATGTGGCTTAATTCTGCTGTTTCTCTTTTGGATGAGACATTGAATGAATTGTGAGCAGAGACTGGAAACCCAACAGCATTTCTAGGGTCACTTTCTGCCTTGCCTCCGTTAACGCTCAGTTCCTCCCACATCTTTGGCTTCCCTCTATAAAACCCCTGCCACCTACAGATTCCCTTTATTATTCCATACTGGCTCCGACTAGTCTTAAATACTCTGTTTCTGTCCTCTTTCTCACACGCAGTTCCTGGAATCTTCATCCTTCTCTCCCTCGTGAGTACCTTTTCTTGTTTTTGTCCTAGACAGAGGTCCTCTAACACTCTGCCCTTGCCCCAGGAGTCATGCCAAGGACCCCAAGAAAAGGATCCCACAGTAAATGTTTTTAGGCATGAGCAGATCGGAACCATCCTACTTCATTTCATTTATTTCTGCTTCTCTTCTTATCCTTGTCTCTTCTGGTTCCACCTCTATGTTCTACCTCTCTGTAGCCTCTTTGCTTCTTTTAAGTCTGGTGGCCTTAGATAGTAACTCTCGGACCTGCCATCTTGTCTCTGGCCTCCACAGCTTGTCATTTAACAGAGGACCCAACCCTGGGTTGACTTCTAGGTCAAAGAGTGGGAAGTGAAAGAAAATGGAAAAAGAGAGGAAACTGATGTATTAGGTTTGAAGAAGTCGTCAGGGAGATATATGGTGAAAGAGGGGGAAGAGAGAGTAAAACTTCTTGTGCCCTCAAAAACTCTTTAGTGCTGGCTGTGTGCAGGGGTCTGTGAGCTCTGCAGTGGGGATGTATTAGTTAGAATCCTAGATGCTGAGGGTTCAGTTGTAGAGAACACAGATATACAGGTGAGCAACATTGCAGAATGACATCGATTTATCTTTTTCCTTTCTGTGTGTGCTTCTGCTCCTTCCCATACCTACCCTGGCTAATTCCAAAGTATTTTGCCTCTTCACATCTTTCTCTGTTATACACTCCACTTCCCATTCTTAAGGCCCCTTTCCCTTTGTTCTGACCCAAGCTATTTCTTTTGTATATCATGTTAAAGTCATATTTTAGTCTAGCTCTCAAAAACACCATGGTTGTATTTTCAAAGAACTTCCAGAATCTGCTTATTATCTCTTTCAAAGCATGAAATATGCAATAAAACCAATACTATTTTTCATTTTAAAAACATGTAGAATAATAGTTGAAAGTGGAGAGTGATAATGGATGAATGAAAGTTGACCAGAACCCAGGAGTTTGAGACCAGCCTGGGCAAAATGGTGAAACCCCATCTATACAAAAAGTACAAAAACTAACTAGACACGGTGGTGACTGGACCTGTGGTCCTAGCTACTCAGGAGGCTGAGGTGGAAGGATTGCTTGAGCCTGGGAGGTCAAGACTGCAGAGAGAGCCATAATCATGCCACTGCACTCCAGCCTTGGCGACAGAGTGAGATACTGTCTCCAAAAAAAAAAAAAAAAAAAAGTGAAGGAAGGAAGGAAGTTAGAAAGTTAGAAAGTTGGCTATACCTCATTTTGGTTTTCTTCCTTTGTTTTGAATTCTCAAAAATGTTGGATTCCCATAATACTAATATACATTTGAGGCATGTATTTTTTTTTTCTTTTTTTACTCAGGTTTGGTTAGCAGGACATTTCCCGGGTATCACAGTATACTGGAATATTACAAGAAAGGTCCGTAAATGCCGTACATCCTCCAATCTGTAAAATGTTCAGCAACAGGAAGACAGTGAAAGATAAAGATGGCAACTCGCCAAGAAGAATGTGTCAGTGATTTCCCCTAAGATGTGATTGTCCCACAGAAGCATTCTTCAGGGGAGTGGGTCTGTGCAGGCAGTAAGTGGGAAGATCTTCACTTAGTGTGCCATCCTTCCTCAGCTTCAGGAGAATCCACTTGAAGGAGAAGTCCCATATATTATGTCCAATGCTGTGAAGCATCTTTTGGTGCCTTCATTTCAGCCAACACCAAAATCCTCAATGGTGAAGAAATCTATAAATGTACTGAACTTGAGAAAAAGTTGAGCACAACTGCACCCTTATGCAGCACTGGAGAAACCTATACATGTAAAGAAGGACAGTTTTCATTTGACTCTCAGAGCTGATTGTATATTGGCAAACATATTTTTCTGCCATTGCTTAGGGATATGACAATCTAACAGAAACATCAAATAAAATATTGAAGAGAGAAACAAATACTTTTTTAAGGCCTTCTAGAAAGGACAATTGAGCATACTCCACATAGGTCAGCTAGTTTACCAGGAAAAAATAAAAGGAGCCAATTTGAGCAGTGGACTCTAGGTGACAGATCTGTTTGGGCTGATGAAATCGATCAGCCACGAATACTCTGTCAGTATCTCCCACTACGATTCTCTTGCCATTTTTTTTTTTTTTTTTTTTTTTTTTTTACCCAACCTCCATTATTTGGCCTAAACATCACCTCTGTCAGTCTCAGAGTTACACTCTCCCTCCTGTATTCTCAAATTTTCACATAGTTGTATGTGTGATTATAACATCATGGTTTCAGCTGGTTTCATCCTCTGGTCCATTTACCAACCTCTTTTGATCATAGCCTTTTGTCTGGGCCATAAATGAAAGTAAAAAGGACATTAGGTGAGTAGGAAAGGATATTTGTTCACAATGCCTTTCACCTTGGCATTTGCCTTGGCTTCTGAACTTCTTGACTCTGGGATGCTTTTTGTGACCTCTCACACCCCAGGATGGGTTAAGGGGCATTTCCTGAAGTTGGTTTGCCCCAACTTTAGTACTTAATTATGCTGTATTATGACAGGCTTAGGTGTATATCCACCTTACTAGTTGTAATCTCCACGCAGACATGGAATATGTCCTATTCAGCATTGTGTTCCTAGTACCTGGCATACAGTCAGTGCTCATTAAATACTTGTTGAAAGAATAGATGAGTGAATGTAAAGCTCTTGTTTTTGCTAAACCCCTTTAAACCTTCTTGCTTCCCTCTTCCCCATCATTTTTTCACAGCTCTGTGATTCCTGTCCCCCATTAGTCCCCATCATTTTTCCACAGATCTGAGTTTTTCCCCCACCATTTATGTTCATACATTTTGCTTAGTTAAACCCGGCTTGCTTGTCACTGGCTACATGGAAAGGTACTGGATGTGGATGATTGCTTTTAGTATCAAAATCTGTTGGAAGTGTCTATATATTTTTCTTCCAGCCTTAGGCTTATTTTATGAAATTAAAATAAATATGAAGACTCTGTAGGTCTTGAGTTAGTATCACTTGAAAATGGAATTTCTCTGGTAGAATAGTTTCTTACTTGTTGCTGATATTGAACTGTAGGCCATTTTTGTAAGGATGATCAACTCTGAGTCATGCTTACATCCTGTGAAGAGAATAGACTTGTGAAGAGGCTCATCTTTCTTTGGTTTGGGAGTAGTGTTTTCATTTGATTATATTTAATGTTGGGAATTCATACTACTTCCTAGCATATCACGACACCACAATGTGAAGTCCCCATTTAGGAGGCACTAGAAATCTTCCTCACTTCACTGCCTGTTCAATTTCTGCCACCCTTTAAGCTATATTAATTATGACACGTCTTCCCGGATAGATGTAGGTGCCCTGAAGCAAGGCACACCAAAAAACCACTCCTTGTTCATCTGCCTAATTCATTGTAAATGTATATTCTTTACGATGGCCTCAATATTGCCAGTATTTTCTCTTTTCATATTAATATCTGAAAAATGGCTCTGGGATTCAGAAGCTGGAATTTAGATTCTTTCTCACTAGTTTCACTCTGTTCATTTCATTTTCATTTGAATTCCCTCATATTGGTAATTCCCTGGGGTTACACCCCAACCTTCCTTTGACTCTCCCCAGGTGGCTCATACAACTCTATTTGAGGAAAGATTGTTGGGAAAAGAAACTGTACAGCAGAAGGGGAAACAAGAAAGGGAAGAACAATTTTACTCTGAGTTTAGTTTTCTTTTCAGAGATGCTATGAAGTCAAGCATACATTTTTCCTTTTGCCAATTATTCATTCATTTTATCCTCTTTCTTTTGGGTCTAAGGATTCTTTCTAGGCCCAGTGAAAACTTTTCCTAGATGATGTGTCCATTTGAAACATAGCATGTGCAGAGAATCCTGATAAGGTGCAAGAACATGATCAGGATTGTTGTGAACAAGCTTTGGCAGGGGGAGGGGTGTGTGTGTTGGAAGCAGTGTGCAGGGGGAGATGTAGAAGGTCAGCTTCGGTTCCCTTTTTTTTTTGATCAAAATGAATATAAGGAGGATGTTTAGTCCATTAGGAGAGTCTAGAGAAGAAAGGAATAAGGAAGGGTGAGGGAGAGGTAGAAAGGACTACAAGGAGGTCCGTGTTACCTGGACTATGTATTTACAGTACCTGGGGAGCATTACTGAAATGTACAAAGTTGCCTGTTAGGAAAGGGGTCCTGGCTGGTCTCCCTCCCACTGGAGGCACTTTGACCACAATTTTATAGATTGTGAAACAAATAACTTGTTCAAAATCTCACTGCTGTTAGTGACAGAGGAGATGAAAGAACCAAGGTTTGAGTGTTGTTTGACTAAAAAGCTCTTACTCTTTTCCTTATGTTCTGTTGGCTAAGGCATGGTGGGGTTAGGGTGGGGTGGAGTCACTGGCATTTCTGGTACATTCCAGGAGTTCCTCATTAGTAGGGAGGGGTTGTTGGGATGCAGATGTGAACATAGACATGCTAAATGGGGACAAATTATACTGCTGTCTCCTGTCCTTTTTCTTCTTGTGTTGTGACCCTTGATCACTCAGTCAGACATACCAGTGGTTACATACTCACACTACAGCACCTTGACAGCATGGACAAACACCGAGGCCAGGGAGGCATATTTGGGCAGAGTGGGAAAAGATCTTGGTCCTTGGGTGTCTTTGGGGATTCTGCTGCCTTTCCTCAAGTACCCCATTTTTGTCTGATTATGTGTGTGTTTGGGGTGAGGTGGCTGGTGCCTAAATAGGATGGGATATAGTGTTCTGGAACCTATGACTTCATCTGCTGCTTGATGTAGGCAGATCTACTCAGGAAATCCCCCCCTCACCTTCATTGAATCTATATTTTCATCCTCAAAATCCTGGACTACCTCCTTCTCTTTCCACTAAGAGTCTTTGCAGACAGTCTACTGGAGATGGTTAAAGAGAATCAGCCAACAGCTTGACCTGTTTCATTTGGTTCTTGGGTTAGCAAACCCCACAGGAAACCCACTCTTTCTCTTGACTTCATAGCGATGTGGAACGGACTTGCTTGCTCTGCTTTATCAGCCTTGGGTGATTGATTATAAATTGAGGTCTCTTACCCTTGGATTATGACAGCAATATATGTATATTATAGACATTTCAGAAAAATCATAAAATTATGAAACAAAAGTCACTTGTTTTTATCTTTACCTAGAGAAAACACTGTTAACATTTTAGAAATTTCCCTTCCAATGGTTTTATTTGCACATATATAAAAACATATTAATATATACAGCTACATTTAATAAGATGTAACTTAAAAAGTTTAAACAAGGCTGGGAAGAAGGAACCAAAGTGTTCCTAATAGTTTTCTTCTTTTAGTGCTTTTTCTTTTTTTTTTTTTTTTTTTTGAGACGGAGTCTTGCTCTGTCGCCCAGGCTGGAGTGCAGTGGCACAATCTCGGCTCACTGCAAGCTCCGCCTCCTGGGTTCACGCCATTCTCCTGCCTCAGCCTCTCCGAGTAGCTGGGACTACAGGCGCCCGCCACCACGCCCGGCTAATTTTTTTTGTATTTTTAGTAGAGACGGGGTTTCACCGTGGTCTCGATCTCCTGACCTCGTGATCCGCCCGCCTCGGCCTCCCAAAGTGCTGGGATTACAAGCGTGAGCCACTGCGCCCGGCCCAGTGCTTTTTTCCTTATATAAACACTTAACATCAAATGGGACTAATAAAACAGGGTTGTAAAAATTGTAAAGCTACACTATAGATAGAATAGTAGAGTTTCAATAAGTAGAGCACAATTGCCTTACGGCAGCACTGTTGTCCATGGTTGTGTTTCCTGTACCTGTTGCTGGGTGGCTGATGGGAGTGTCTTATCGATCTGGCACAGGATGGGCAGCAACAATCAAGGAACGAAGCAAGACATTGTTGAGTCAGTACTGAGGGTTGAGTGAGGCTATGCACAATATGATTAGTCCCAAATTTAGAATTTAGAATGGCTATAGAATACATAGCACTATCTAATAGAAGTATAATGCAAGCCATGTGTGTAATTGAAATTTTTCTAGTAGCTATATTAAAAAGGTAAAAAGAACGAGGTACAATTTTATTTTTAGTTTTTAGACAGGATCTCACTGGGTTGCGTAGGCTGGTCTCAAACTCTGGGACTCAGCCTCAAGTAATTCTTGCCTCAGCCTCGCAAAATTCTGGGATTACAGGTATGGGCCACTGTGCCTGGCAATAATTAATTTTAATAATATATTTAACTCAGCAAATCCAAACTAATTTCTACATGTAATCAGTAGTTTAATATTATTAATGAGGGCCAGGTGCGGTAGCTAACGCCTGTAATCCCAGCAATTTGGCAGGCTGAGGCGGGCGGATCACAAGGTCAAGAGTTTGAGACCAGCCTGACCAATATGGTGAAACCCTGTCTCTACTAAAAATACAAAAAAACTTAGCTGGCCATGGTGGCATGCACCTGTAGTCCCACCTACTCAGGAGGCTGAGGCAGAAGAATCTCTTGAACCTGGGAGGCAGAGGTTGCAGTGAGTGGAGATCATGCCACTGCACTCCAGCCTGGATGTCAAGAGAAAGACTCCATCTCAAAAAAAAAATATTAATGAGATGTCTTACATTACTTTATATATGTAAGTTTTCAAAATCTGGTATGTATTCTATACTTACAACACATCTCAATGCAGGCTAGACGTATTCCTGTGCCAATGGCTGCCATATTTGATAATGCAGATCTGAAGAAAGTTGTACAAGTGGCTAATGGCTACGATATTGAGTAGTGCAGATCTAAAGAAAGTTGAAGTTTGTAGTGGAAAAAGGGATAGTGTAAGTGGTTTGGCACTAAGGTTGTGAATCATGTAAAGATGTTGCATATCTTTTAATGTGCTGCCAAAGTAGGAAGCATGAGTTGTGCTTGTGAAAGGAAAATATCTTGGACCCAAAATCACTAAGGGAAACTCAAGCTGGAAGCTGCTTAGGGCAAACCCACCTCCTATTCTATTGATAGTCACCCCTCTGCTCACTAAGATAGATGCATATCTGATTTGGCTCCTTTGGAAAGGCTAATCAGAAACTCAAAATGTAACTGTGTCTCACCTATCTGTGACCTGGAAGCTCCTTCCCGACTTCAGTCTTCCTGACTTTGCTTCAAGCTGTCCCACCTTTCCAGAGTGAACCAATGTACTTCTTACACATATTGATTGATGTCTTATGTCTCCCTAAAATGTATAAAACCAATCTGTGCCCTGACCATTTTGGGCACATGTCATCAGGACTTCCTGAGGCTGTGTTATGGGTGTGTGTCCTCAACCTTGGCAAAATAAGCTTTCTAAATTAACTAAGACTTGTCTAAGATTTTCTGGGTTCACAGGCTTATGATTTACAATGGACCATAAGGTGTAGGAATAAATAATTTGAGACAGTGTTGATGGCAGGCACAAACTGAGTGGCTTAAAACAATGAAATTTCTCAAATTTACAGTTCTAGAGGTGAGAAGTCTGAAATGAGTCTCACTGTGCTAAAATCAAGGCAACGGTAGGACATATTGTCACAGGGTAAACTTCAAAACTGGGGCTCAGGCTGGGAGGCCACATGGGTTCTTGGCTTCACACAGAAAAGTATTCAAGATTGAGCCAACAGAGTAAAGTGAAAGCAAATTTATTAAAAAGTAATGGAATAAAAAGTGTGGCTACCCCATAGGCAGAGTAGCCCTGAGAGCTGCTGGTTGGCTATTTCCACGGTTATTTTTGATCATAGCTAAACAAGGGGTGGACTCTATGAATTTTCTGGGAAAGGAAAAGGGCAAGGAATTCCTGGAACGAGGGTTCCTTCCGTTTTTTGACCATATCTTTCCACCATAACTTTGGGATGTTGCCCGGCATTTGTAAACTGTCTTGGCAGCTGGTGGGAGTGTCTTTTAGCATGCTGATACATTATAATTAACATATAATGAGGAGTGAGGACGACCAGAGGCCGCTTTCATCACCATCTTGGTTCTGGCTGGTTTTGGCTGGCTTCTTTACTGTATCTTGTTTTATCAGTGGGGTCATTTTGACCTGTGTCTTAAAAACCAAGTCCTGCTGAACTCCTATTTCAATGTGACTGTTAACAAGTTAGTGAAGAAGAGATTTGGGTCAGGGAGGTATGGCAGGGAACCTGATCCTACAGGCCTTGTGGGCCATTGTAAGGGCTCTGAGTGAGATCTGAGCCACTGGAAGGGCCTCAGTATATGAATAACGTGATGTGACACATTTAGTTTCTTTTTTTTTTTTTTTTTAATTATACTTTAGGGTTTTAGGGTACATGTGCACAATATGCGGGTTTGTTACATATGTATACATGTGCCATGTTGATTTCCTGCACCCATTAACTCGTCATTTAGCATTAGGTGTATCTCCTAATGCTGTCCCTCCCCCCTCCCCCCACCCCACAACAGTCCCCGGAGCGTGATGTTCCCCTTCCTGTGTCCATGAGTTCTCATTGTTCAATTCCCACCTATGAGTGAGAACATGCAGTGTTTGGTTTTTTGTCCTTGCGATAGTTTACTGAGAATGATATTTTCCAGTTTCACCCATGTCCCTACAAAGGACATGAACTCATCATTTTTTATGGCTGCATAGTATTCCATGGTGTATATGTGCCACATTTTCTTAATCCAGTCTATCGTTGTTGGACATTTGGGTTGGTTCCAACTCTTTGCTATTGTGAATAGTGCCGCAATAAACATACGTGTGCATGTGTCTTTATAGCAGCATGGTTTATAGTCCTTTGGGTATATACCCAGTAATGGGATGGCTGGGTCAAATGGTATTTCTAGTTCTAGATCCCTGAGGAATCGCCACACTGACTTCCACAATGGTTGAACTAGTTTACAGTCCCACCAACAGTGTAAAAGTGTTCCTATTTCTCCACATCCTCTCCAGCACCTGTTGTTTTTTAAAATTTTTTTTTTGAGACAAGGTCTCACTCTGTCACCCAGGCTGGAGGGTAGTGGCATGATCACAGCTCACTGCAGCCTCAATCTACCCAGATTAAACAGTCCTCTTGCCTCAGCCTCCTGAGTAGCTGGGACCAAAGACACACATCACCATGCCCAGCTAATTTTTAAATTTTTTGTAGAGATAGTGTTTTGCTTTGTTACCCAGGCTGGTCTTGAACTGCTGGGCTCAAGTGATCCTCCCGCTCAGCCTCCCAGAATGTTAAGATTACAGGCATGAACCCTATGTGTGACCTGACATATTTTAAAGGGCTCTCTCTGTGTTAAGATTAAGAACTGTAGGATGCAAAGGTAGGACAGAGAGGGAGACCAGTGAGGAAGCTCTTGTAATAGCCTGAGTGAAAACAAGAAAAAAGAAACCTGGTGATAGGGGCCCAGGTAGTTGTAGTAGAGGTGGTGAGCAGTGGTAGCATGTTGTTGGATATATTTTAAAGGTGGAGTCGATAGATTTCCTCATGGGATGAATGTGAGCTGGAGAAAAGAAAGGAGGACAAAACGATTCTGTTTTTTGCTTCAACAACTGTAGGAAAGGAGGTGCCGGTGATTAAAAAGAGAAAACTGGTATAGGGTAGGCCTGGCTCCTCTCCAGTGCATAATAATGTAGTAAATACGTGCAACACTGTGATCAATCCAAGCACCACAACTCTGTGAGGGGGCATTAACGGACTCCATTTTCCAATGAGGAAATTCAGATTCAAGAAGGTAAGGGTCTTGTGCAAGTTAACATAGCCAGTATAAATTAAATTTGGTGCTGAAACAAGGACTTACTGGCTGGTCCTGTAGTTCTCACAAGCTCTCAGGCTTGCCTTAGCTTTTTACAGTTGATAGCGCCACAATAAAGCAACACAAACAGGCCTCTAATGTCCTCTTATTGTTCATGACCTGACCTAACTACTTTATTTTACTTATCTATTTATTTATCTGGAGATGGGAGTTTCATTCTTGTTGCCCAGGCTGGAGTGCAATGGTGCGATCTCAGCTCATTGCAACCTCCATCTCCCGGATTCAAGCAATTCTCCTGCCTCAGCCTCCCGAGTAGCTGTGATTACAGGCATGCACCACCATGCCGGGCTAATTTTGTATTTTTAGTAGAGATGGGGTTTTGGCATGTTGGTCAGGCTGGTCTAGAACTCCTGACCCCAGGTGACCCACCTGCCTTGGCCTCCCAAAGTGCTGGGATTACAGGCATGAGCCATCTCACCCGGCAGACCCAACTGCTTTAGCTTCTCCCTCATATCTTATCAATTTGCTGCAAATTATCTTTTCTCACCTTGTGATTCATAGTCCCTTCTGGCCCCCTCAGACCTGATTCTAGGCACCACTTGCCAGATAATAATCTTTTACCTTGTCATGGTTTCTTACAGACTATGCTTCTTTGGAATCTACTGGGGTTTCTTGATTGGTAACTGGATATTTTAAAACACAGACTTAATAGGGAGCATGTTTCTCTGCTTTTACAGTTTGCATGTATAATTCAAATCTGGGTTTTTATATTCATATACAGCCTTGGGAAAAGTTTTTTAAAAAGATTAGTTTGTATACATATTTTATTCATATAGCAATTTTGCTGGGTCTGAGCTTTGAATGAGGGTGCTATCTTTATGATCATTTTAGTTTCTCATAGATTTAACTTGACAGTATAAAGCTTAAAAAATCAGGCAGTTACCAAACAATTATATTAGGTGATAATTCTTAACTACAGAAAAGGATGAATCGCTAGGTTTTTTTTATATGGAATTTTTTCTCTACAGATGAGTATTTGCTATCAGATAGTTAGCAACTTGGCAGAGAAGAAATAAGGTAGCACAACCCAAAGAGAAAATAAAACTTTGCAATTGGAGGTGAATCTGAAAGGCAAGCTAGAATAGCCTGAAATAGCAATGTGAATCTGAAACTAACATTTGATATTCATTAGGTTAATTTTCACTGAACTTCCTCAGATACATTCTTTATTCAATGAGATAAACTTGTGCAATTTTTGACTTATGAATAGTTGAATGCAATTATTACTTGGTGTTTAAGACCAATAATTACATTATTACTTGGTCTTAAACGCCAAGTAATAATTGCATTCAACTATTCCTTCATTCAATAACGCCAGGCACTATTCGGAGTGTTGGAAGATATAGCAGTGGACAAAACTGATAAAACATCTCTGCCTTCATGAAGACTAATGAGGAGACATGTGCCCAGTGACAAAGTTTAGAGTCAAGAACAGGTAAGTCTGGGAAAAGAAGAGGACTTGTTTGACTGTGGTTGGGATTCTGTGGTGGAAAGTTTAAAGAAATGGTGAGGGACAGGGAGGCAGTTAAAATGAAAGTTCTGGGGGTGAGACAGGATGTCAAGATGGAAGGGCCCTAGCCTCTGGGGTAGCGCTCAGGCTAAGCACTTCCTCTTCCCAGGGGAAAAAGAATTTAAGATCTACTCAGTGGAAAATAGAACTTAAGATCTACTCAGTGTTCATTAAGTATTTATTGCATTTTAAAAAGTTAATTTTTTTCTTTATGCCCAGATAACTTATTTTATACAAATTTTTGTTTTATGAAGGACTTAAACAGAATTGTTTATCAAAGACTGCTGAAAGATTGAATTGTAGAAATATTGGAGGCTAGTTGTGATATAGTGTGAGGGAGCTGTTTAAAGATACCAAATATAGGGTGGGGATAAACGAATACTTTTTTGAATGGAAAATGATAAATTTTTTGTGCTCCTAGTAGTCAGAAGAACACAGGATTTTCAATATAGATTAGTTCCGTGATTTTTCCCCTTCTTTGAAAGAAGCAGCAAAAAACATGCAGGGCAAGTCATGACACAGAAGGCATTGGTGTTGTGTCAGTGCTTCTTCAATAATTTTGCCAGGTGCCCCAAGTTCATAGATTACACTAAATTCTTTCAGTATTCAGTTGGAAAAGAGAGGGGTTTCAAATGGAAGAAAATTCTTACAAAACTTTTTAGGTTAAAGTAAGTTATAGTGCAAAGCAAGCCTTTAAATAGGGAAATACAAAGGTAACATAATTTGGAAGAAAATAATGCAAGCTATTGTTAGCATTAGATTAAAAAAACATGAAGTACTAACAATAATATTTAAAAAACAAAAGCCTCTACATTTAAAAAAATCTCCAGAGGCTAATTGTACATAGACAAGATTATAGCTGTAATCTACGAAGTCATGCAATTTTAAAGTAGGGACTCAAAATTACACAGGCTACCTTGTTCAAAGTTACCAGCCACATACGAGGACAGGAATGAATCTCAGATTCATTACAGCTGATTTTCTGGAGACGCTTAATTTTAAGCTGCCGCAGCTGAAACAATGCCAGAAACCATTAGGAATTACATGTCTTGAAAGCCAAACAATAAACATAGTTTTATTATTGGACAAATCCATGCTTAAACAAAGTAAGGACAGCAGAGCTAGAAAGAGAAAGGAGGCAGGATCTTGGTAAAAGATTGAGTAGCCCTAAAAGAAGGGGAGGGAATTTTTATATATTTATTTGGGGAGCTAGATAAAAGGAATTGACCTGCTGAGCACAGGCTTAAAAGATTTTGAATTTTTAGCCTCTAAAGATGAATACTAAGAAAAACGAGGGTACAGATGATTAGTGTATAAAACCAAGAAGAATATGGACCAAGCCTGGAATATTTTTAAGGGAGTATTTGCATTCTGAGGATTTCTAACCTAAGTGAGAACCATGTGACTAAGTCTTTGGCTCACAATAGCTATTGGCTCATCTGGGCAACTCCTCTCATACTTCCATTGAAGTCAAAGTGTATTAGGTCCACAGTTTAACATATTTTAAAAGTAGGGCTTAATTAAAAAACATTTACTGAGTACTTGAGATGTGCCTAACCCTGTGCTTAGCACTGAAGATATTGAGATGAATGGAGAAGTCTCCATACTCCAGGAACTCACAGACTGGTTAGGGAGACAGGATGGTAGATAGTGGCAGTGTGATGAGAGCTGTAATAGAGGCATGCACATGATTCTATGGAAAAACAGAACTATCACTTAGCTCAGATTGGGTGAGGAATGGGGTTGATGAGAGAGGTTCCTCGATTAAATGGCATGAGACTGATGAGTGACTTGGAATTAGCCTGCAGATGGGAATGGGTAGGTTGGAGAAGCTGGAGTGTGTTACTAAGAGAAATTGGATTAAGATTCAGCTAAAAAATACCAAGTATCTACTATGTTCCAGGTGATTTATATACATTATCTAATCTCTCACATAAGCCTCATATGAGATTCTGATTTCATAAATGAGAAAGCTGAGGCTCAAAGAGATTAAACGGCTTGCCAATAAAGTGGAAAAAAAAAACATGTTTTAAAGTCCTCTTTTAGTCCACAGTGTCTCCACTTTTAAAAAGGATATAGTTAAAGCTAAGCTTCTAGCCCAATTTCTCTTACCGTCACTATGAAAAATAAAACTCTGTCATTATTGTTTGCAGGGATGTCTGGCCTCACTTTGGATAATCTGGACATTTTCTGCTGAAAGCATACCACCAGATAGAACAGAGGAGCTGTGAAACGTCTTCTCCACATTTCCCTCCCCTAGTGGGAAGCTTATTGTTTCAGAGTCAAGAACTCGGCTCCAGGCTACAATCCCATGGCTACCATTATTTAACTATTACTTTGCGCTTCTAAGATGTGTTTTTTTTAAATATGATTAATAATGGTGCCTAACTTGTCAGGCTGTTGTGAGAATCAAAAGAGAAAAATAAATGTAAATTGCTTAATGTATTGCTAGCACATAGAAACTGCTCAAGAAATATTGGCGATTAAAGTGTTATACACTTTAAAGTGAACAGTCAAGTTCACTTCCCTAAACTCAAGTTTCACTCATTGATTTGAACCTTGTTTGACATTTCATCTTCTCTGAAGCCTACACTGTGGTTGTCTGCTGTGGATGAAACAGAAACTGACCACAGGGGTCAGGGCCAGGGCTCTGCCAGAGAAGCCAGCTAGATAGAAACTCAATTTTGATGCCACTGTGGAATACTATAGGCACATTTCTATTTGAGATGTGGGTGACTACCTAGCTGAGAGAGGGATGAGACAATGAAGTAAAGACGTGGAGGGAAAAAGAATGTGGAGAGGGAAGGAGAAATTGGATGACCTGGCTGGATACAGATGCAGATGAAGGGCAGATAGAAAGAGAGAAGAATGAGATAGGTAAATGAAAGTGGAAGAGGGATAGGGAGAGAGAGAAGAAGGAGGAGGAGGAGGAAGAAGAGGAAGAAGAAGAAGAGAAGGAGGAGGAGGAAGAGGAGGAGGAGGATGAGAGTGTGATGGGGGAGAAGGAATCCAGAGGAATGAAAGATCCAAGAGATAAGGCAACATACAGTTTTTAAAAAATCTCTGCAGGTGTAGCTAGGTGTCTGTTACATGAAACTTACTCTTCAGAGGCATTTGCTTTGTAAATTTGTGAGTCATGGAGTAGAAAAAGGAAGTTGACAAAATGACAAGTGCTTCCTTTCTCTCCTTGAAATAAAAATTGGAGATTCTGAGAAAGCACCCATTAAAACCAGTTTTTCTCCGTTTTTTGGCTTCTCTATGAACTTTGTTCCATTTCACTGGTGGTTATTGTTCTGATATGTCTTAGATTTCCATCTTACTTGAACCATAGATCGTGAAAGGTGAGCCCATGAAATCAAACTTTTGTTAAAAAGTGAAAGAACTTCAGAATTGGAAGACCCCCCTCCATGCAGTAATCTCTTCAACAGCATATTTGGCAGATGATCATCCAGGTCCAATATGGATATCACTACCGGCAGAGTTCACAAAAATCAGACCATCCTTTGTTGGGTAAGTCTAACAGCTATACAATTTTCAATTGCACTGAAGTTTGCCTTTTGATAACTTTCACACATTGAGCTTGATGTCACCAGCCAAAGCAACTGAAAAGTGAGTTCCCATTTCTTCCTGACATATCTTTAAATACTGGCTAGTCCTTTAAATTGTTCTTCTTTTGATGATTTAAGGCCTTTCCTCATTCTGTAGGGCCTCTTCTAGGAATGTTGTAATTGTAAATGTTATTCTTCAGTCAAAGTGCTCAAAACAATACAATATGAAACATCATAGTGGACAATTCCTGGCAACAAGGCAGAGTAAGATAACAGAGACTGCCCACCCATCCCAATGCATACTTCAAAGACTTGTAAATACTGAGTGAAATGTAATCTAAAGATTTAAAACAACACAGCTGAGCTCAAGGGAGCCTTCCTATAACAAAAAGAAGTATTAAATAGTGAGTGGACAGAGCAGCAGCTCATGGTGTCTTGGTACTGGTTTTGCCTAGGTGCTGGGGACTGAGTTTCTAATGTCCATGAAGGGACAGAAGACTTTACCTTGGGATAGTGGGAGGCAACACTCTGCAAAAGAGGTCCCCTAAAACTAGATCCTCTAATAAGTGTAAAGTCTATAACAGAGGGACAAAAAAACCTTTGCCCACTGGTCCTGGGAAGTGATGAGAAAAATTGCTAGGGCTCTGGGTTAATGAAAAAAAAAAAAAAAAAAAAAGGATCTTGGAGAAATGAAAACCCCAGGCCTGTAATATGCACTGGTTTGGGGGCCTCAGTATTTTGTTGTTTTCATAGGGCATGAACCAAAAGCTGAGAAACACAAGAACTGGTCCAGAGCCATTGTCATTCCTAGGGCCCTGGCAGAAGCAATTGTGAAATAGTTCTACATGGACTTTTTCATAACCTAAAGGATGGTACTTCCACAAGGGAAGACAATGATAAAACATTCACAAAAATATCTATGAAGATGAGGACACAATAGAAAGCACAAGTTACATTGGGAAAAGAGTCAACACATACAATAACATAATTCACATCCCAATAATTAAGGGTAATAAAGCAATATAAAAGAGGTAAGTATGCTTAAAATGTTTATTGACCAAAAGGAAGGAACAGAAACCATACTGAAAAGGAAGACAGTATGATAAAAAGAACAGAAAGATGTTTAAAAAGCATTTTCAAGAAGTGAAAAATATTGAGAAATCAATGGACAATTTAAAAATAAATAAATAACAGATCAGGGATAGTTGATGGTAAATTTAACAAAGTAGAAAATAGCTCTGAAGAAACTACTCAAAAATGCATTGAGTGATTATCCTAGTCCATTTTTTGTTGCTGTAACAGAATGCTTGAGAATGTCAAATTTATACAGAAAAGAGGTTTATTTAGTTCACTGTTCTACAGTCTGGGAAGTTGAAAATTGGGTGACTGCATCTGAGCTTCTGGTGAGTGCTTTGTGCTGGGTCAAAATATGGTGGAGAAATGGAAGGGGAACTGGGCATGTGCAAAAACGGGCAAAACATGACAGGCAACCTTGCCTTATATGAACCTCGTCTTGCAGGAGCGAATCTATTTCCACAAGAACTAACCTAGTCTATCAGAAAGATATGAATCCATCTTAATGATTTTATAATTCTAAAATCGTGTCTTAAAGGTGCTACCTCAAAACACTGACACATTGGGGACCAAGTCTCAACATGAGTTTTGGTGGGGACAAGCCACATTCAACCCACAGCAGAGATAAACGTAAGGAAATTATACAGTGAAGCTAAAGAGACATAGAGGATAAGATGGCAAAGCAACCGTTAAAACAATGAGAAAACCACAAAACTAAAGAAAATTTTGGGGTTTAATTCTTTTTTTTTATTATTATACTTTAGGTTTTAGGGTACATGTGCACAATGTGCAGGTTTGTTACATATGTATACATGTGCCATGTTGTTTTGCTGCACCCCTTAACACGTCATTTAGCATTAGGTATATCTCCTAATGCTGTCCCTCCCCCCTCCCCCCACCCCACAACAGTCCCTGGAGTGTGATGTTCCCCTTCGTGTGTCCATGAGTTCTCATTGTTCAATTCCCACCTATGAGTGAGAACATGCAGTGTTTGGTTTTTTGTCCTCGCGATAGTTTACTGAGAATGATGGTTTCCAGCTTCATCCATGTCCCTACAAAGGACATGAGCTCATCATTTTTTATGGCTGCATAGTATTCCATGGTGTATATGTGCCACATTTTCTTAATCCAGTCTATCGTTGTTGGACATTTGGCTTGGTTCCAACTCTTTGCTATTGTGAATAGTGCCGCAATAAACATACATGTGCATGTGTCTTTATAGCAGCATGATTTATAGTCCTTTGGGTATATAGCCAGTAATGGGATGGCTGGGTCAAATGGTATTTCTAGTTCTAGATCCCTGAGGAATTGCCACACTGACTTCCACAATGGTTGAACTAGTTTACAGTCCCACCAACAGTGTAAAAGTGTTCCTGTTTCTCCACATCCTCTCTAGCACCTGTTGTTTCCTAACTTTTTAATGATGGCCATTCTAACTGGTGTGAGATGGTATCTCACTGTGGTTTTGATTTGCATTTCTCTGATGGCCAGTGATGATGAGCATTTTTTCATGTGTTTTTTGGCTGCATAAACTTGGGGTTTAATTCTAAAAAGTACAACTACTCTTGGGTTAGTATATGAAAACATTTTTGGTTGGGGTCGTTACGAACAAGGTAGTTGTGAACATTCTTGTGCATATCTCCTGACACACGTAGACATGCATTTATGTATGTACTCAGGAGTGGAATTGCTAGGTCAGACTTCAAATAAACAATCTAATGATGCACCTTAGAGAACTAGAAAAGCAAGAACAAACCAAAGTCAAAATTATTAGAGGGAAAGAAATAATAATAATCAGAGCAGAAATAAATGAAATTGAGACTAAAAATCGTACAAAAATCAATGAAATGAAAAGTTGTTTCTTTTAAAACGTTAAACAAAATTGGCAAAACTTTAGCTAGACTAACTATGAAAAAAAGAAAATACCCAAATAATAAAATCAGAGGTGTGAAATTGCTAGGTCAAATCTAGACTAGATTGCTGTTTGATATATATAGTTTCTATTTCAGTTTATGGTATACGGTAGGTCTCTATCCACTGTGGATCTACAGAAGTGGTGTGAGACTCTTTGATCCAATTTTAGATTCTCTGACTCTGCTATATGACCTTAGCCTATAGGGCACATTTCTTCTTTGGTTACCTGTAGAACATATAAAGAGTATATCTACAGTGTTCATAGCTCCCTAGGCTTCTATTTATCCAGCAATGCTTGCTATGCTTTTGGTATTGTCATGTTACCCTGAATACTGTGTCTACATGCAGAAACATTCTCCACATATCCTCCCCCTACAAACATGCTTGCACTCACTATCTATATGTTTTAGATTTGATTCTCCTAGGAAAGGAAGTTTCCTGTTTCTTCAGGGTTGAAGCTCTGCTTTCCCTCACTCTATCTTACTTCCTTCCTCTCAAAAATATGTATTGAGTGCCTACATTCTCCCAGGAACTATTCTAGGTGCCGAAGACCGCAGTGAACAAAACCAAGAAAGTTTCTTGTGAAGTCTTTTTTTTTTTTTTTTTTTGAGGTGGAGTCTCGCTCAGTCGCCCAGGCTGGAGTGCAGTGGCGCAATCTCGGCTCACTGCAAGCTCCACCTCCCGGGTTCACGCCATTCTCCTGCCTCAGCCTCCCCAGTACTGGGACTACAGGTGCCTGCCACCACACCCGGCTAACTTTTTGTATTTTTAGTAGAGACAGGGTTTCACTGTGTTAGCCAGGATGGTCTCGATCTCCTGACCTCGTGATCCGCCCACCTCAGCCTCCCAAAGTTCTGGGATTACAGGCTGAGCCACCGTGCCCAGCTTCTTGTAGAGTCTATACCAGGATTAAATAAGAAGAGGCTATAAAGCACTTACAATAGTTGCAGATGTAGGATACATGCTTGGAAATTTATCTGTGTAACAAATGTTTATTGAGTTCTTCTTCTTTTTTTTTTTTTTGAGGTGGAGTCTTGCTTTGTTGCCCACGCTGGAGTGCATTGGTGTGTTCTCTGCTCACTGCAACCTCCATCTCTCAGGTTCAAGCAATCCTCCTGCCTCAGCCTCCCGAGTAGCTGGGATTATAGGCACATGCCACCAGCTTGGCTAATTTTTGTATTTTTAGTAGAGACAGGGTTCAACATATTGGCCAGGCTGGTCTTAAACTCCTGACCTCAGGTGATCTACCTGCCTCAGCCTCCCAAAGTGCTGGGATTATAGGCGTGAGGCACCATGCCCGGACGAGTATCTATAATGTTCTAATCAGTGTAGTAGGCACTGGGGACAGAGTATTAAGATCAGAGGCAAGAGATCAGTAAATAAACATGCAACATAAATGAGCCACTTAATTTCAGATAGTGATATGGGTGTATAATTCACATAAATCAGTGACAGCAAACAAAAAGTAGTTTGGAGATCAATGGGAAAGTTTTATTTTAGAAACTTAAATCAAGCCAGCCAACTGAACAGTATGGCTAGGAGTAAAAAAAGAATCAAAATGTAATGCTGGTTGTTAAAACAGAACTAAGCAAATCAACATATGGCAATCAGAACCAATCAGAATACAATCTAGAGAGACAGGAGACTTTGATGCCAGACAGCTAATCAGGAGTAAGCAGGTGGCACCCATTATTCCTCTCACTAATAAAATGAAAAAAAAAAAAAAAAAAAAAAACACTGCCCTCATATTACTTTGGCTTCTCATACCTTAAATATTCAATGACAATTTGTATCTGTAGCTATTTTTTTTTTTTTTTTTTGAGACGGAGTCTTGCTCTGTCGCCCAGGCTGGAGTGCAGTGGCGCAGTCTCGGCTCACTGCAAGCTCCGCCTCCCGGGTTCACGCCATTCTCCTGCCTCAGCCTCTCCAAGTAGCTGGGACTACAGGCGCCCGCCACCACGCCTGGCTAATTCTTTTGTATTTTTAGTAAAGACGGGGTTTCACTGCGGTCTCGATCTCCTGACCTCGTGATCCACCCGCCTCGGCCTCCCAAAGTGCTGGGATTACAAGCGTGGGCCACCGCGCCTGGCCATCTGTAGCTATTTTTACTCAAATCATTTGTAATTCTTTGATTCTAGTTCTGTTTTCCTCCCATCCAAGAAATTCTTATGCTCTCCTCCAGCTGTGATGGCCCAGGATTATAGAATACCAAAAGAAAAGAAACCACACCATTCATATTACTTAAACACCTCCTCAGAGGGGAAGGTGCAACCTCAGAATGCAGCTATGAGAAATAAAATATGCTGGACCAGGAGTTAGAAGATCAAAATTCCAGTTCCATCCCCGAATCATTAACTGTGTGCTGCTTTGGATTTAGTTAGATTTAGTTTCTCTTTGACTTAGTTTCCTCATTTACAAATTAAGAATAGTAATCCCTATCTCTCATAGTTGCTGTGGGGATTAAACAAAATGGTATATGTGAAAGGTCTTTGGAAACTAAAACTACTTTAAAAGTGAAGGAAGTGATTAGTAGTCTAAGGGCATAGATCGCAGCCAGTCCCTGAGAAAAGCAGAAAGTACAGTGGATTGACTTTGCTCCCACCCTGGGCTTTTTTTTTAAATGTTTTAAACAGCTTTATTGAGATATCATTAACATATACAAATTGTATATGTTTAAGGCATAGAATTTGGTATTTTGATATTTGTATACATTGTGTTAAATTAAATTTGACCTAAAGCTGCCTCTGTACGTAGTGAAGTGTAACCTAACTTAATATGTAAACAAACAGCAACATAACTTAAGAGTATATTCTTATGACAAGTAACAAGCAGGGTGTGGTGGCTTATGCCTGTTATTCCAGCACTTTGGGAGGCTGAGGCGGGTGGATCACTTGTGGTCAGGAGTTCTAGACCATCCTAGACAATATGTTGAAACCCCATCTCTACTAAAAAAATGCAAAAACAGCTGGGCGTGGTGGTGCATGCTTGTAGTCCCAGCTACTTGGGAGGCTGATGCGGGAAGTGGAGGTTGCAGTGAACTGAGGTTGTGCCACTGCACTCCAGCCTGGGTGACAGATCAAGACTCTGTCTCAAAAAAAAAACAAACAACAAAAAACAAAAAAAAAACAAAAATACAAGCAACCAAGTAACCAAGCCTCAGCCAATCATAGCTGCCAATTATAGGCTGCAAACTGCTCAAACATGTTGAAATAAGGCAAATGCAGAGCTGTAACCAATCAGGCTATTTATGTATGTAATTTCCTTTTTCTTTCTATAAATACTGCCTGTTAATGTTGCTGGGTGGAGCTCTCTCAATCTTCAGTGGTTCAGGGTGCTGCACAATTCATGAATCATTTCCTTGCTCAAATAAACTCTGCTAAATTTAATTTGTCTAAAGATTTTCTTTTAATAGATTGGTGTAAGAAGTGGGATCTGAAGTAGACATCTAGTAACCAACAGGAGCATTGAGTTACCAAGTAAAGGTATTTGCTAGTGTTCAATGTACCCATTGATCTCTCATAGCAACTGGGATCTGGGTAAGTTCTTTCCCAGATTCAACCTTCATGGAATTCAACCTCCTCTTCAACTTCATTTGAGGAATTTTTACTGAACTGGATCCAGTATCAGATTGTATCCGATAACTAACTGGATTGGTTCCAGTTAGAGACCTCGGGTAAGTACCTTTTGAAATGAGTTCCTCCAAATCTAAAAAGCCTAGGACTCCATTTTCTGGGACAATAGCTAATGTTTTGTACAAAAATTATGAGCCCACAACCTCTGCATTTTTGGAAAAACTGGTTAACTTTACTAAGAACAACTTAGAATTACAGTCACCACAATGTGGAAGTTTTAACCTAGTTAAAAATATTCACTTATGAGGTGCATTAGAAAAGAAAGGATCCAAAATGCCAAAAAAAGAAAGGTGATACATTCTTTAATTGGTGCATAGAAGGATCTAAACATTTAAATTAAATCAAAGTCTGCCTCTTTGAAAGGTTCCTTAAAAAAGGCAAATGAAAACAAATCTTAAAAGTCTTTTTAATAATTATTAGTCAAAAACTTTAGCCATCTGTGCTGGAAATCTTGTTCTAAGGACTAGAAAAACAATTTGAGCCCAGATACTCTTTAATAAATTAGTGAGTTTGCATTATTGTACCTGGTGCATGGCTAAAATTTTTGAATAAAAGCTCTAAGGTCTTTTTCTGTCTATATGTTTATGTATGTGAATGGAATTATTTATATGTTTTTCTAAAAATTGAGCATTAATATAAAAATACATTGATACAAAACTAGAACTTGGTCCTCCTGTTAAAACAATACATCTTTTTTGGAGTATTTATCTGCTCTAAATTGGAAATTGGGAAAGGTCTTCCTTTACCTTTTGCGTAATTGGCCCAAAAAACAAAGATTCCGTGTTTTACCAAGATAATTTCCTTTGCTTTATGTTGTCTTTTTCAGGTTTTTGATTACTTAAGAATGCTGAGCCTTCTCTACTGAAAGAGCTCAGGTTTTTCTATAACTATGTAACTTTCTATATTTGTCTTTGAAGTCTTTTAATATTACCTTGGTTAAATAAATAAATTGTTCACAGTGACCTGTGATCCTATTTTGATCAAATATTTTAACTATTTGATATTTTTGATAAACTTCTAAAATCAAATTTTAAATTAAGTCTTTTTCTGGACCTCAAATAAACTTTGGTATTTTCAAGATGAACTTTTGGAACTTTTCAAATGAATACCTCTCCTGATAAAAAGAGAGATACTAAAATAACTGGGCTTATTTGACATATTAAATTATATGGGAAGCATTGTCAAATAATAAAAGTAATGCCAAATTTTCTTTAAGCCCTATTTGCATAGATATGTTATTAATGTGTTCCAGAAACTGTATAAAGTTTATAGAAATCTAATAGTCCTAGTATAACTCTAACAGTTATAATTCTAGTTATTATCTTAAAATGTTTTCTGAAGAGAAATAACCAAAACACTTTGTCAATTGAATCATTATTATAATAAACTGTCATCATATCTTTAACCATGGCCATTTCAGGTCTTGTCATTCACAGGTGGTTAATTGTTTACTCTGATACTTTCCTGAGTAACTATAAGCCTAAAGTGTTTCATCTTCATGGAGATTAATGAAAAATAACAAGTACAGGTTTCTGATAACTTCAAGATCATACCATTGGACTGGGCAAGAACTCCCAGAACTTTAGTGGAGCAAGTGACTGGTTCATAAAACTCGTAACCCAACATCAGGCAGAACATGAATTAATTAAATACCAAGGAAATGACCTGGCAGATTTTCCTACTAAGTCAGCCAGTACTGAAATTATTAAGATATGCAATTTGAATGAACTCCCAAAAGATTGAGTTAAGTCAAATTACCTATGATAACTTACTTAACAAACAATGCTATGCACCTGGATGGCTACCTGCTTCTTCCTGAGTCCTTAAAGTTTCCATTGTCAAAAGCTCTGCACTTCAGGACTTATCGTGGAAGAGATAAAAGGATCCAAATTGTGAAAAAATATTGATGGGGCGACTCTTCTAAAAGTGCTAAATGTTTGACTTGTCAAACCTATAATTCTGATAAGACAATCAAAACTAGGTGGTGTATTTTTACCATTTGTGGGATCACTTGAACTTTCACAGATAGACTGTGAATTTCAATTTCTACCCTTAATGAGGTGTCATAATGTTCTTGTAATACTTTGCATGTTTTCTGATTGTATAAAAGCTTTCCCATGTAGAAAAGCTGATGCTATGATGACAGTTAAGAAGTTATTAGTGGCTGGGCATAGTAGCTCATACTCGTAATCCCAGCACATTGGGAGGCTGAAGCAGGAGGATTACTTGAGGCCAGGAGTTCAAGATCAGCCTGCAGCCTGAGCAAACATATGACTAATTCTCTTCTAATCTTAGCCAGCTTGATCACACATAAAATTCCTTTCACAAGATTCATCTTCCACAAACTTTCTACAACTTTTTCATTCATTCGCTTTTTGTCCTATACTTTTCTCATTTTCGAACAACAAACCATTTTAGTTTAAAACAACATACTGAGATCTCATCTCTACAAAAACAAAAAAAATTAGTCAGGCATGGTAGCATGATCTGAAGTCCCAGCTACTCTGGTGGTTGAGATGGGAGTATTGCCTGAGTCTGAGCCCACGAGTTCAGTGCTGCAGTGAGCTATGATTGTGCCACTACACTCAAGCCTGGGCAGCAGCACCAAACCCCCATGTCTAAAAAAAAAAAGAAAAAAGAAAAAAGAGAAAGAAAGAAAAAAAGAAGTTATTAGAAAATGTGTTCTGTTTATGGGGCATCCCTGGAAAAATATCCAGCAACAGAGGAATCCACTTTACTGATCAAATTATTATTATTATTATTATTATTTTACTATTATTATACTTTTAGGGTACATGTGCACAACGTGCAGGTTTGTTACATATGTATACATGTGCCATGTTGGTGTGCTGCACCCATTAACTCGTCATTTAGCATTAGGTGTATCTCCTAATGCTATCCCTCACCACTCCCCCCACCCCACAACAGGCCCCAGTGTGTGATGTTCCCCTTCCTGTGTCCATGTGTTCTCATTGTTCAATTCCCACCTATGAGTGAGAACATGCAGTGTTTGGTTTTTTGTCCTTGTCATAGTTTTCTGAGAATGATGGTTTCCAGCTTCATCCATGTCCCTACAAAGGACATGAACTCATCATTTTTTATGGCTGCATAGTATTCCATGGTGTATATGTGCCACATTTTCTTAATCCAGTCTATCGTTGTTGGACATTTGGCTTGGTTCCAAGTCTTTGCTATTGTGAATAGTGCCGCAATAAACATTCGTGTGCATGTGTCTTTATAGCAGCATGATTTATAATCCTTTGGGTATATACCCAGTAATGGGATGGCTGGGTCAAATGGTATTTCTAGTTCTAGATCCCTGAGGAATCGCCACACTGACTTCCACAATGGTTGAACTAGTTTACAGTCCCACCCACAGTGTAAAAGTGTTCCTATTTCTCCACATCCTCTCCAGCACCTGTTGTTTCCTGACTTTTTAATGATCACCATTCTGACTGGTGTGAGATGGTATCTCATTGTGGTTTTGATTTGCATTTCTCTGATGGCCAGTGATGATGAGCATTTTTGCATGTGTTTTTGGCTGCATAAATGTCTTCTTTTGAGAAGTGTCTGTTCATGTCCTTCGCCCACTTTTTGATGGGGTTATTTGTTTTTTTCTTGTAAATTTGAGTTCATTGTAGATTCTGGATATAAGCCCTTTGTCAGATGAGTAGATTGCAAACATTTTCTCCCATTCTGTAGGTTGTCTGTTCACTCTGATGGTAGTTTCTTTTGCTGTGCAGAAGCTCTTGAGTTTAATTAGATCCCATTTGTCAATTTTGGCTTTTGTTGCCATTGCTTTTGGTGTTTTAGACATGAAGTCCTTGCCCATGCCTATGTCCTGAATGGTATTGCCTAGGTTTTCTTCTAGGGTTTTTATGGTTTTAGGTCTAACACGTAAGTCTTTAATCCATCTTGAATTAATTTTTGTATAAGGTGTAAGGAAGGGATCCAGTTTCAGCTTTCTACATATGGCTAGCCAGTTTTCCCAGCACCATTTATTAAATAGGGAATCCTTTCCCCATTTCTTGTTTTTGTCAGGTTTGTCAAAGATCAGATAGTTGTAGATATGTGGCATTATTGCTGAGGGCTCTGTTCTGTTCTATTGGTCTATATCTCTGTTTTCATGCCAGTACCATGCTGTTTTGGTTACTGTAGCCTTGTAGTATAGTTTGAAGTCAGGTAGCGTGATGCCTCCAGCTTTGTTCTTTTGGCTTAGGATTGACTTGGCGATGTGGGCTCTTTTTTGGTTCCATATGAACTTTAGTTTTTTCCCAATTCTGTGAAGAAAGTCATTGGTAGCTTGATGGGGATGGCATTGAATCTATAAATTACCTTGGGCAGTATGGCCATTTTCATGATATTGGTACTTCCTACCCATGAGCATGGAATGTTCTTCCATTTGTTTGTATCCTCTTTTATTTCATTGAGCAGTGGTTTGTAGTTCTCCTTGAAGAGGTCCTTCACATCCCTTGTAAGTTGGATTCCTAGGTATTTTATTCTCTTTGAAGCAATTGTGAATGGGAGTTCACTCATGATTTGGCTCTCTGTTTGTCTGTTATTGGTGTATAAGAATGCTTGTGATTTTTGCACATTGATTTTGTATCCTGAGACTTTGCTGAAGTTGCTTATCAGCTTAAGAAGATTTTGGGCTGAGACGATGGGGTTTTCTAGATATACAATCATGTCATCTGCAAACAGGACAATTTGGCTTCCTCTTTTCCTAATTGAATACCCTTTATTTCCTTCTCCTGCCTGATTGCCCTGGCCAGAACTTCCAACACTGTGTTGAATAGGAGTGGTGAGAGAGGGCATCCCTGTCTTGTGCCAGTTTTCAAAGGGAATGCTTCCAGTTTTTGTCCATTCAGTATGATGTTGGCTGTGGGTTTGTCATAGATAGTTCTTATTATTTTGAGATACGTCCCATCAATACCTAATTTATTGAGAGTTTTTAGCATGAAGTGTTGTTGAATTTTGTCAAAGGCCTTTCCTGCATCTATTATCATGTGGTTTTTCTCTTTGGTTCTGTTTATATGCTGGATTACGTTTATTGATTTTTGTATGTTGAATCAGCCTTGCATCCCAGGGATGAAGCCCACTTGATCATGGTGGATAAGCTTTTTGATGTGCTGCTGGATTTTGTTTGCTGGTATTTTATTGAGGATTTTTGCATCAATGTTCATCAAGGATATTGGTCTAAAATTCTCTTTTTTGGTTGTGTCTCTGCCAGCCTTTGGTGTCAGGATGATGCTGGCCTCATAAAATGAGTTAGGGAGGATTCCCTCTTTTTCTATTGACTGGAATAGTTTCAGAAGGAATGGTACCAGCTCCTCTTTGTACCTCTGGTAGAATTCAGCTGTGAATCCATCTGGTTCTGGACTTTTTTTGGTTGGTAAGCTCTTAATTATTGCCTCAATTTCAGAGCCTGTTATTGGTCTATTCAGAGATTCAACTTCTTCCTGGTTTAGTCTTGGGAGGGTGTATGTGTCGAGGAATTCATCTATTTCTTCTAGATTTTCTAGTTTATTTATTTGTGCAGAGGTGTTTATAGTATTCTCTGATGGTAGTTTGTATTTCTGTGGGATCAGTGGTGATATCCCCTTTGTGATTTTTTATTGTGTCTATTTGATTCTTCTCTCGTTTCTTTTTTATTAGTCTTGCTAGCAGTCTATCAATTTCGTGGATCTTTCCAAAAAACCAGCTCCTGGATTCCTTGATTTTTTGAAGGGTTTTTTTGTGTCTTTATTTCCTTCAGTTCTGCTCTGATCTTAGTTATTTCTTACCTTCTGCTAGCTTTTGAATGTGTTTGTTCTTGCTTCTCTAGTTCTTTTAATTGTGATGTTAGGGTGTCAATTTTAGATCTTTCCTGGTTTCTCTAGTGGGCATTTAGTGCTATAAATTTCCCTCTACACACTACTTTGAATGTGTCCCAGAGATTCTGGTATGTTATGTCTTTGTTCTCATTGGTTTCAAAGAACATCTTTATTTCTGCCTTCATTTTGTTATGTATCCACTAGTCATTCAGGAGCAGGTTGTTCAGTTTCCATGTAGTCGAGCGGTTTTGAGTGAGTTTCTTAATCCTGAGTTCTAGTTTGATTGCCCTGTGGTCTGACAGACAGTTTTTTATAATTTCGGTTGTTTTACATTTGCTGAGGAGTGCTTTATTTCCAACTATGTTGTCAATTTTGGAATAGGTGTGGTGTCGTGCTGAAAATAATGTATATTCTGTTGATTTGGGGTGGAGAGTTCTGTAGATGTCTATTAGGTCCGCTTGATGCAGAGGTGAATTCAGTTCCTGGATATCCTTGTTAAATTTCTGTCTCATTGATCTGTCTAATGTTGACAGTGGGGTGCTAAAGTCTCCCATTATTATTGTGTGGGAGTCTAAGTCTCTTTGTAGGTCACTAAGGACTTGCTTTATGAATGTGGGTGCTCCTGTATTGGGTGCATATATATTTAGGATCGTTAGTTCTTCTTGTTGAATTGATCCCTTTACCATTATGTAATGGCCTTGTCTCTTTTGATCTTTGTTCGTTTAAAGTCTGTTTTATCCAAGACTAGGATTGCAACCCCTGCTTTTTTTTGTTTTCCATTTTCTTGATAGATCTTTCTCCATCCCTTTATTTTGAGCCTATGGGTGTCTCTGCACATGAGATGGGTTTCCTGAATACAGCACACTGATGGGTTTTGACTCTTTATCCAGCTTGCCAGTCTGTGCCTTTTAATTGGAGCATTTAGCCCATTTACATTTAAGGTTAGTATTTTTATGTGTGAATTTGATTCCGTCATTATGATATTAGCTGGTTATTTTGCTCGGTAGTTGATGCAGTTTCTTCCTAGCCTTGATGGTCTTTACAATTTGGCATGTTTTTGCAGTGGCTAGTACTGGTTGTTGCTTTCCATGTTTAGTGCTTCCTTCAGGAGCTCTTTTAGGGCAGGCCTGGTGGTGACAAAATCTCTCAGCATTTGCTTGTCTGTAAAGTATTTTATTTCTCCTTCACTTATGAAGCTTAGTTTGGCTGGATATGAAATTCTGGGTTGAAAATTCTTTTCTTTAAGAATGTTGAATATTGGCCCCCACTCTTTTCTGGCTTGTAGAGTTTCTGCTGAGAGATCCGCTGGTAGTCTGATGGGCTTCCCTTTGTGGGTAACCTGACCTTTCTCTCTGGCTGCCCTTAACATTTTTTCCTTCATTTCAACTTTGGTGAATCTGACAATTATGTGTCTTGGAGTTACTCTTCTCGAGGAGTATCTTTGTGGCATTCTCTGAATTTGAATGTTGGCCTGCCTTGCTAGATTGCAGAAGTTCTCCTGGATAATATCCTGCAGAGTGTTTTCCAACTTGGTTCCATTCTCCCTGTCACTTTCAGATACACCAATTATATGTAGATTTGGTCTTTTCACATAGTCCCATATTTCTTGGAGGCTTTGTTCATTTCTTTTTATTCTTTTTGTCTAAACTTCTCTACACTTCATTTCATTCATTTCGTCTTCCATTGCTGTTACCCTTTCTTCCAGTTGATCGCATCGGTTACTGAGGCTTGTGCATTCATCACGTAGTTCTCGTGCTGTGGTTTTCAGCTCCATCAGGTCCTTTAAGGACTTCTCTGCATTGGTTATTCTAGTTAGCCATTCATCTAATTTTTTTTCAAAGTTTTTAACTTGTTTGCCATTGGTTCAAGCTTCCTCCTTTAGCTCATGGTGGTTTGATCTTCTGAAGCCTTCCTCTGTCAACTCGTCAAAGTCATTCCCCATCCAGCTTTGTTCCGTTGCTGGTGAGGAACTGCATTCCTTTGGAGGAGGAGAGGCCCTCTGATTTTTAGAGTTTCTGTTTTTTCTGCTCTGTGTTTTCCCCATCTTTGTGGTTTTATCTACCTTTGGTCTTTTGTGATGGTGACATACAGATGGGCTTTTGGTGTGGATGCCCTTTCTGTTTGTTAGTTTTCCTTCTAACAGTCAGGACCCTCTGCTGCAGGTCTGTTGGAGTTTACTGGAGGTCCACTCCAGAACCTGTTTGCCTGGGCATCAGCAGCAGTGGCTGCAGAACAGCAGATATTAGTGAACTGCAAATGCTGCTGCCTGATCGTTTGTCTGGAAGTTTTGTCTCAGAACAGTACCCAGCCATGTGAGGTGTCAGTCCGCCCCTACTGGGGGGTGTCTCCCAGCTAGGCTACTCGGGGGTCAGGGACCCACTCGAGGAGGGAGTCTGTCTGTTCTCAGATCTCAAGTTCCATGCTGGGAGAACCACTACTCTCTTCAAAGCTGTCCGACAGGGATATTTAAGACTGCAGAGGTTATTGCTGACTTTTGTTTGTCTGTGCCCTGCCCCCAGAGGTGGAGCCTACAGAGGCAGGCAGGCCTCCTTGAGCTGTGGTGGTCTCCACCCAGTTCTAGCTTCCTGGCTGCTTTGTTTAACTACTCCAGCCTGAGCAATGGCAGGCACCCCTCCCCCAGCCTCGCTGCCACCTTGCAGTTTGATCTCGGACTGCTGTGCTAGCAATGAGTGAGGCTCCGTGGGCATAGGACCCTCAGAGCCAGGTGCGGGATATTATCTCCTGGTGTGCCATTTGTTAAGCCTATTGGAAGAGCACTGTATTAGGGTGGGAGTGATCCGATTTTCCAGGTGCCGTCTGTCACCCCTTTCTTTGACTAGGAAAGGGAATTCCCTGACCCCTTGTACTTCCTGGGTGAGGCGATGCCTCGCCCTGCTTTGGCTCACACACGGTGCATTGCACCCACTGTCCTGCACCCACCTTCCGGCACTCCCCAGTGAGATGAACCCAGTACCTCAGTTGGAAATGCAGAAATCACTCATCTTCTGCGTTGCCCGTGCTGGTGAGAGGTGACAGCGTCCTGGCAGTCCTCACAGCGCTCGCTCGCTCTCGGTGCCTCCTCTGCCTGGGCTCCCACTTTTTTGGCACTTGTGGAGCCCTTCAGCCCGCCACTGCACTGCGGGAGCCCATTTCTGGGCTGGCCAAGGCCGGAGCTGGCTCCCTCAGCTTGCAGGAAGGTGTGGAGGGTGAGGCGCCAGTTGGTACCAGGGCTGCATGCGGCACTTATGGGCCAGCTGGAGTTTCAGGTGGGTGTGGGCTTGGCGGGCCCCGCACTCGGAGCAACTGGCCAGCCCTGCTGGCCCTGGGCAATGAGGGGCTTAGCACCCAGGCCAGCGGCTGCGGAGGGTGTACTGGGTCCCCCAGCAGTGCCAGCCCACCGGCGCTGCGCTTGATTTCTGGCAGGGCCTTAGCTGCCTTCCTGCGGGACTGGGATCGGGACCTGCAGCCCGTCATGCCTGAGCCTCCCACCCCCTGCATGGGCTCCTGTGCAGCCTGAGCCACCCCGATGAGCGCCGCCCCCCTGCTCCACGGCGCCCAGTCCCATCGACCACCCAAGGGCTGAGGTGTGCGGGCGCACGGCACAGGACTGGCAGGCAGCTCCACCTGCAGCCCCAGTGCGGGATCCACTGGGTGAAGCCAGCTGGGTTCCTGAGTCTGGAGGGGACGTGGAGAACCTTTATGTCTAGCTCAGGGATTGTAAATACACCAATTGGCACTCTGTATCTAGCTCAAGGTTTGTAAACACACCAATCAGCACCCTGTGTCTAGCTCAGGGTTTGTGAATGCATCAATCAGCACCCTGTCAAAACAGACCACTCAACTCTACCAATCAGCAGGATGTGGGTGGGGCCAGAGAAGAGAATAAAAGCAGGCTGCCTGAGCCAGCAGTGGCAACCTGCTTGGGTCCCCTTCCACACTGTGGAAGCTTTGTTCTTTTGCTCTTTGCAATAAATCTTGCTACTGCTCACTCTTTGGGTCCACACTGCTTTTATGAGCTGTAACACTCACCACGATGGTCTGCTGCTTCACTCCTGAAGCCAGCGAGACCACGAGCCCACCAAGAGGAACGAGCAACTCCAGACACACTGCTTAAGAGCTGTAACACCATGAAGGTCTGCAGCTTCACTCCTGAGCCAGTGAGACCACGAACCCACCAGAAGGAAGAAACTCCGAACACATCTGAACATCAGAAGGAACAAACTCCAGAAGCGCCACTTTAAGAGCTGTAACACTCACCGCAACGGTCTGCAGCTTTATTCTTGAAGTCAGTGAGACCAAGAACCCACCAATTCCGGACACACTGGGAGCTGTAGACTGGAGCTGTTCCTATTCGGCCATCTTGTCTCCCACTGATCAAATTATAAGTCAGTCAAATAAGATATTTCAAACACAGTGGTATTAGGTACGGCTAACTGAACTGATTGAATTGCTTTATTCAAAGATGTTACCAGTTGATGGCAATTAGATCCACTACCACTGGAAAACATACATTGACCTCTTATAAAAGAGTTACTGAAATACCTATGCCCTTAATAATGGAAACGCAGGTATTGGCCCTTCTTATAAACTCTCACATGGCTGAATAGTGCCAGGCTTTAATGCATTATCCCAAAGCATATTTTCACTAGCTAAAAGAGACCCGTTGTGGCCTGTCAAATGATGATAATCATATCTGTCACAGTCTAAAACTCAGAAATTGGGTCTTTTGGAAGTGACATCTGGGAAAGACTGCTCTTGACCTCTAGTGGAAGGGAACAATACCAAGTTTTCTGCAGCAAACTTCAGGGCCTTAAGTCTTGGATCCACATCTCTCAGCTCAAAATGGGCCCTCGAGACTCCTGAAACTGTACACCTATTAGAGATCTTAAGGTGAAGCTGACTACAGAAGATTTGGCCATAAGCAGATGGCATTCTAGATGTGGACAGCTCTCCCAAGATTGATGATCAAGACTTCTCTGGTATCATAAAAGTCTTGTCTTTTTTACTGTGTTTCTTTTTATTTGAATCTCTTCTCTTTTCTTACAGGAAAATCCATGGGACCATAATCTGTGAATGGCTTCAGTGAAGGCTTATGCTCTAGCAAGAAACCAGAGCAATTTTGGGGCGTGTGGACTAATGCCCCCAAATGACAAAACAATTCCATTAATGCCAGTGCCTCTTTGTTTTCCCAGTGAGGGTCCACCTGAAATCTCAAAGGAAGGTTGGAAAGCTATCCCTGATATTCTAGCATCACTGCTATTTGGCTTCCTGCACTCAATGGAAACAATACCCTAACCTTTCCAATAATTAACCTAATCACTACCAAGTATATGAAATCTATCCAAGTGATGCCTGCAGAAGGGATATTGTGCCTCCAGGTATTGCAAACTCAAGACCTGGGGACTACCTATGTGGGTAAGAGTAATTGCTTATATGATCTTACTAGATTAAATGTAGTAAGGTGTCTTTCCACTAAACATGGTTATGTACCCTTACAGTATGCTATAAAAGGACCACAAAAAGGTCAGTTTCCTACTGGACCATGTTCAGGAGCTATGCTGACTTATGGGCAGATAAATTTATTAATAACTTGACCTCTGCTCAAACACCACTAGGTATTTTTCACCTCGTTTTCAGCCCCGAGATCCTATATTGGGTCTGTGGAGAATTTGTGTACCCTGTTGTACACTGCCTCCTTGCCAGCTTGGATCTTTCTGTTTGGTTTTGCTCACTCCTGCCTTCCAAAAAGCTCTGCCTGAAATTTCCCATGGTACTCACATGCCAAAGAGGTCAATAACTGAAATTAGAACCAACCTCAAAACAGATGAAGATCAGTTATTTTCTATTGAGGAAAGGTTCCAATAAAGTTCCTGGGGGCTCACTGTTGGCAGCAGTGGGGTACTAGTTGCATGGAGTTTGAAACCAATCTGTTCAAGTTGGGGAAAAATCTTGAATTTGGAGCCAATGAGACCTCCAGGGTCGAAGACGCTTTCTAAAACATTTTTGTTTAACTAAAACACTTAATGAAACATCTTATAGCCTTAGATCTCCTTTTTGCCCCTATTGGGCGTTGTATGTGGTGCTGAACAAAACTGAATGTTGCACTTATCTTTTCTCTGATTTTACTACTATCTGACACTTACTTAAAAAGGTAGCTGATATTGCTGTTCCTCTAGATGCTGCCACCAAATACATTAAGGAATTTTTTTTTTGTTTAGGGGAAAGACACATAATGTATTTACAGGAGCAGCTAACAATTGGTTTGCAGGCATCCTGCATAGTGGATGGCAAACTTGGCTAATACAAGGTTTTCTTTTTTTTTTTTTTCACAATAAAGTTATTTAGTTATTTTTCTGGATGCTGGAGACAAACATCTTTATTAAAGACACTACCAAAATTTTGGCAAACATTTCAAAACAGATTTGTAAACACAATGCCTCCCTTTTCCACTGGCAGCACTTTGAAAAGACAATACAATAAGACAATGCAACTTGAATCAACATTAGTTCAAAATCCTTATATTTTTGACCACATAACTTCTGTTCCCACATGATAAAACAAGTGACAGTTTAAATCAACATCAACACATAAACTACGTGAAATGGAAGTTTGTGCGGTTTGATGAATCACAATACGTTATGGTTAAATATATCCACTCTTTTTTGTATTCCTGGCACCAGGATGAAAAAAATCTTTAAATATACATCTTATGTAGGTAATAGCTTCTCTGCATATCTCTCTTCAAAAAATACTTTATAACAGTATATAAATAGGTTACCTACACATTTAATTTTATAATTTTGTCCCAAAACTATAGATCTGTTTCATTTTAATGACATATCAATTTTTGCCCAACATTAATAAAGCTGACAAACTCGTTGAAATGGAAATGCTTTTGTCTTCCACAACAAAAGTTGCAATTTGATAGAAAAAACAAAACAAAACAAAAAAACACCCTACAGTAACTTAAAAAGGTAGCTAATATTGGTAGCTAATAAGGTAGCTACAGTAACACTAGTCAGTTGTTTAACCTGAGCGTTTGGCCTACTAGGAGTAGCAGCTTTTTTTCCTTCATGCACGCTCACATCCACACCACCTCTGCACACATACAGATTGAGCACACACTTCCAGATGCTGGTAGGCCACAATATGCTTCCCATTGCTCTAATCAAGTGGGAAACAGTGTAGCTAGTGATTAACCACACTATGTACACAACTAGCAAACACCTTAAGGCAACCATTGCAATGGGGGGTTAACTTGCAGGGCGGATTTAATGTTCTAGATCAAATCAGCCTGTATACACATATGTGTATGTGAATCTATACACATACACCTATTTTTTTATTTTATTTTATTTTATTTTATTTTATTTTATTTTATTTTATTTTTATTATACTTTAGGGTTTTAGGGTACATGTGCACAATGTGCAGGTTTGTTACATATGTATCCATGACATACACCTATTTTTTAACCCTCCAAGACAATGTTTATTTTTTTAATTTTGTGCAAATTTCTAAATATTCTACCATTTAAGGCAAAGAGTTTGCATTAGGAAAGGTCAGAAAATAGGCTTACGTTTATCCAAAAGCATTTCACCTTGCACATTACTGTTGTTCTTTTTTAAACACATACAACTTTTAAGTGTGGAAAGTGGATCCCCAATATCTAAAAAATCATTTCTAATAACAAACACAAGTTTTTGAGGAAAAAAAATGATTTGAAATATAGACAATGGATCCCCAATACCTAAAAAATTATTTCCATTAACAAACACAAGTCTTGGGAGTGGGGTGGTGGGGAGAACCAGAAAGAGCAGCTTCAAAATGCAGGGAAGCAAAGTAAAATGGAAAAGAAAAAGTAACTGAAGTTTACTAATACTGAAACTTCCAACAGCCAAAGTTTCACCTTTTTAGAATCTAGAGCAACTCATTTGGAATTTTAAATAAATAAACTTAAATTTATTCGCATCTTCTGGTCCAAGCAGAGTTCTAGGGCCATGACTCTGCCTACTGTTGGTCAAATTCACCTAGTAGCCTTTTAATGTGAGCCAGCTTGTTATGAAGATATTCACATCTGTATTTTTCTTCATGGTAATTGGGACTAGACTGCCTTATCTTCCGATATTCTTGTAAGACTTCTTCATGAACATTCTGATACTCTTTTGAGCCTGGAGAAAGGCGCTTTCTTTGTGCATCTAGTTTGATAAATCTTCTAGCTACAGTCTCCATCCTGGCATGCAAAACTCTGTACTCATCATACTCTGCATTGAAGTCATCCTTATAATTCTGGCATTGCTCATAGGAGATGATAGCGATATATTTTATCAAATAATCTAGGAGTTCAGTTGCTGAAGGTTCCATGGAGGCAGTGCAATCCTCTTTAACTCCTCCACTGGAATTTGGACTGGAGTTATTTAGCTTGGCAATTTCCTCTTCTCTCTTAAGATCTTCCTCCTTTTCCTCAATAGTCTCAATGTTTGGTCCTTTTCCTTATGTTTTTTAGACTTCTTTTTGGACTTTTTGTGAGACATTGAATGGTTTTCTTCCATAGGCTTTGGACACTCTAATAGAACTGAACCAGGGGGTAAGGTTTCCAGAGAAGTCCTAGAGGTATATATGTCTTGCTGGTCCTCATAGATACTATCATTTTGACTAAAACTGTCAAAAGGCAGGTCTCGAGTCCCCCGGCCTTCTGGAGTGCTAGGGGAATTGGAGTTAGAATTTACAATCTGAGGAGGATGTGAGACGGGCAGATGGGTTGAAGGCAGTGGTGGAGGGGTGGGGATGGCAGCAGCTGCAGGGGGCAGCGGGAGGCCTGTAGCAGATTTTTCACTGGTAGGATTCAAATGACCATTTAGTGTTGGTGGTATTCTGTTTGTCAGGTGAGATATTTGGGCCTTTTTATTCATTAAAGGATCAATAAACTCTGCATCCAAAAGCCGTTTCTGAGGAGAAGATACAGCGTCTCTATTAGAACATACAGGAGATTCTGAATGGCTGGTGCCTGCAGCATTCTGAGATGGATTTAGTTTTCTAGAGAGCACTGACTCCAATGACCGCCTGTCTATTTCACTGTATCCAGGCCAGTCTCTTTGAAGCTCTTTAAAAACATAATCCTTTAAGGTATATGAGAGGTCTTTAGAATTCAGATTGGCTACCTGTTGCGGAATTGCTCCCAGGGAGTTCTTTTCTTTTTGATTGACACCATCCTTCTGGAGTCTAGCAAGTAGCTCCGGTTTCTTGTAGGCCTTCAGGGCCACTAAGTGAATCACCCTGTCCCTGTATGGCCTCTGAGAGACGCTGCTGCTGCTGTGTGTCTTTCGAATTGTATTTGCAGGGTTCATGGGGGTTGACCTTTTCCTCTCAGGAACTGTATTTGAAACAGCTTGAGGTGCTTTCCGAATTTGCACTCTTTTCCCTACACATGGTCCACCGGGTTTGATAACTTTTGTGCTTCGGTTGCGGGATTCCTCCTCTGCCTGGGTCATTCTTTCTCGTGTCATCTGATCCGAGTTGTTTATTGCACACACTGTAATTTTATCTTGTATAAATCCCAGGCAATTGAGCTGGGAGGCTCCAGAGCTGGAGAATGTTTGCTGGATGCAGTCAAAGCTGACCTGAGGGTTGTCTTTGCCCACATTTGACAAATAAAAGTTAAAGTTATGAACTTCATTGAGGGGATCATTTTTGGAATTTTGACAAGCCCCTGGAGTCTTTGAAACTGAATTGAAGGTTGAAAAGGAATTAAATTCTTGTGGCTCTGGTAAGTCTCCAGCGCCCGGATCGCCTTCTCCGTGAGCTTCACATGCAGTACGGTGATGTGGTCCTGCCCCAGCCGTCGGCAGGACAGCCCATAGCGCTGCCCCACCCCCGCCGCCATCTTAAACTCCCCGGGGTGCCGCCGCAGCCGCTCCAGCTCTAGCCTCCACTGCCACGGAGGCTGCTTGGGCTTCTGCAGCCGCTGCCATTGCTAGGGCCATCCCGCTGCTGACGTTCTGTCATATACTGCGCGGAGGCAGACCTCGGACTGCCACTGCCGCCACCCGCCCCACCCTCTGGCCCCGCCCCGGGCTCGTCTCATTGGTCTCGTTCCCTTCAGAACCGCCCTCATTGGCTGCCCTCCACTTTCACGGGGGCGGGGCCCAACGTCGCTGGAGTTTTGCTCCTGGGACTGGGCGTCCCAGAGGTAAGAGAACTGTTACAGGGTTTTATAATCCTTATGTTTCTTTTAGTGGATCTCCAGGTTACTGTGGTTTGTATTATCAGGCCACTTACAAAAATGAATACCTCTTTAAATCAGGCCATTTTACAGCAAACTATGGTCCTTGATCACCATTATGCTCTGAACAAAGACTATGACCAATTGCACTTGAATACTGTTGAAATTTCTTTATTGACTGAACTTTGAATTGTTTGATTTTGATTAGTTTGGCTTGTGAAAAGTATTATTAAGAAGAGTTCTTTAGTTCGTTGGTATTATCCTCCTGATAGCTATTACAAAAGTTTCCCTTATGCATCCCCTCAAGAATCTTAAATTCTCATATGCAGCTATCCTTTGTACATTAAATGGTCTCCTTATGGTTAGGATAACAAAAACATGAAGAAAGCATATAAGATTCCAACTAATTTGACATTGTAAATTGTGAATTCTTAACTGAAACCAAGTAAGTCCCTTATGATCAGGCTCCAAGGTTTTGGTCAGCCTCTCAATTTTGAGAGGCTGAAACCCTTTGACCAAAATTAACCCATTTGCCCCTTCCCTCCAGCTCCTGGAAACCACTACCCTAACTCTGTTTCCATAAAATAGTAAACTATTTTAGAGTCCACATATAAGTGAGATCATGTAGTACCCACCGTGGACTTATTTTAAGGCTCTGAGTAAATCACCATCTCTCTGTGCTAGGGTATTCTGAGTCAGTCTTGTTATAAAATATTTTGTTTAGGTAACATATTGCAAAACATTTCATAATTCAATGGTTCCTTTCCCAGAAAAAAAGCAGTGAAAGTTCCAATAGCCAAAAAGTGTCTAACTCAACTGACCTTTGGGAAAAAATATCGGTATAACTCCAGATAGTCCTAACTTCTGAAGGTAATACTGCCTGGCCTCTGTTGATAAACAAACAAAACCAAAAAAACCACACACACAAACCAGCTTCTTGTCTTTAAGTGTGCAAGAATGTTAGCACTTAAAATTTTTAAGATACACAAAAACTAAACAGAACTGTTCAAGTTTTTAAAGGGAGCTTGGAAATTTGAAGAAAGTAAAGTTAAAAATATTGCCCCATGAGTTATATAATTATTTTTCTTTTTACTTCTCATAGCTTCCCTCCTAGCCATTATTTAGGCATTTTTGTATCTGAATTTAATAATTTAACACCTTATTTGTTACAAGAACATGGTTACTATGTTATTTTAAGCCTTTCTGGGCAAATTACACATAATTAGATAGGCTGAGTTACGACTGTCTACAAGATCCCAGCCTAGAGTGTGGTGCAGTAGCCTATTTTCTCTAGGACTCTTGCTGCAACAGGATATGGGAGAAGGGAAACATTAACTTTAGCAGAATGGGAGGAACCAGATTAGGGAGACATGATCCTTGCATTCCGGCCCCTCTCCAGCTGATTTAGAAGAGGACACAGAGGGAGACAGACATATGGCCATTTCTATAATTATAAACTCTGCTACATGCTGAGAGGATAGCTTCTCAAAGCCAGTTAGTGTACAAGCAGTGGAGGTGGGGACTGGCCTACTTCTCCTGCTTAGGGTCACACAGTCTGGCAGATCTGGAAAGACTTCCCTGAGAAAGTGACCTTGGAACTGATATCTTAGTGGAAATAACTAGGCATTGGGAGGGGGTGAGGTGAGGAGAAGGTCAAGAACTTTCATGTAGAGGGAACTTTGTGCAGAGACCTTAGGCAGGAAGAGGTTTTGCATAGTGGAGGAACTGAAAGCTAACAGCCAGGCTACACAGTACGGAGCAAATGATGCTGGGGTGTGAGGTGATGTCAAAAGGTAGACACCAGGGCTGGAGGGCGCATAATCTTGTGGGCTGTGCTAATTTGATTTTGTTTTCTACCCAGGAATGCTACTTCAGGAGATCAGGCAAAAGGTTAGGGTGATGGTGACGGTGGAAATGTAGAAAAAGGAATTTATTCAAGAGGTATTTAAAAAGAAGTGAAATAGAGATGAGTTGGCGATAGATTGGATAAAAAGAGTGAGGGAGAGGGAGGTGTCAGGCTGCAGCCCAGGTTCTGAGTTGCCAAAGATGGGTCTTTTCCTCAAGGTGAGCTAAGGCTTGGAACCACGATTTTTGGTCACTTTTTCTTATTTTCAGTGTGAGAAGTGGCGAGTTGGCTGTCCAGGTACACACTGTCATCTTAACACTTATTGTTTAAAACAGAGGCGCATATTTGGAGAGTGAATGAGTGAGGAGCCAGAGGAGAAGGTAAGCCGGCAGAGGCCAGGGAGGAGAGGAGGAAGAAGACGGTCTGGGGGCGCGCCCCCAAAAAGGAGTCAGGGAAGACAGAGCAGAGGCCGGGGAGGGGAGAGCAAGGACCATGACAGGAGGAAAGAGAGGCTAGGGAACACTGAGGTGGAGGAATCCTGGGATATGACAGTTGTAAAGAATTGTAGCCAACCTAATCCAGTTCTCTCAATGTGCAATGAGGAAATTAATTTTCATGCGTTTACTTTATTGTAAATGTGGTACTCGCACTTGAGAAATTTTGGAAAACAAAGATGTAAAGCAGATTAAGATCACTCATAGTCTTTCCACCTAGAGACATCTACTGCTAAAGCAAGGACTTTGCTCCCTTTTTCCCTTTGCATTTTTACCATGGTTGGAATTGTAACACAATCACAACCTTATGTCCTGCTTCCAAAACATAAATAATGGTTGTAAAGCGTCCCACACGTTGACCCAAAGTCTCCGTTGAAACAGGAAATTGAGACACGCCGGTTGTGAAACCTACTGAAGTGAGCGGCGGCACCAGGATTCCTGGGACCCCGACCTCTTTGCAGCTCGCACAGCTAAGGGCGACGGCGCCCTTCGGCGGAAGCAGCAAACCGCCGGCTAGCCCAGCGAGGAGGGCTGCCAGGGTCCGGGCTTGGGAATTGGCTGGCACCCAGCGCAAAGGGACGTGAGCTGAGCGGAAGGGGAGAAGAGTGCGCAAGTCAGAGGGCGGCGCGCGGCGGCGCTACGCGAGGTCCCTACGCCGGGCGATATGGGGTGCCTGCTGTTTGTGCTGCTCTGGGCGCTCCTCCAGGCTTGGGGAAGCGCTGTAGGTGGGTGGAACGAGGGCGCCTGGGTGCGCTCGCGGGAGGGCGGAGAGAGGGAGCTGGGTAGGGACGGAGGGCAACGTCTGATGGGGACTGGTGAGACCCGGGACGCACTGGCGCGATCCAGGTAGAAAACTCGCTGCTCCCTGGCTCCGGGGAGAGGCAGCGCGGCACAGAGTTCTCTGGCATCAGCCCCCTCCTGAAGCTCATCTCCTCTTGTTTCTTTCTTTCTTTCTTCCTTCTCTTTACGCTGGCTGCTCTCCCGGCCACTTGCTACGCGCCTCCAATTTTCATTCTCTCCCAGTCCCGCAAAGGCTTTTCTCCCTCCGCTGCCTCCAGATCTCGTCCTTCGCCAATAGCAGCTGGACGCGCACCGATGGCTTGGCGTGGCTGGGGGAGCTGCAGACGCACAGCTGGAGCAACGACTCGGACACCGTCCGCTCTCTGAAGCCTTGGTCCCAGGGCACGTTCAGCGACCAGCAGTGGGAGACGCTGCAGCATGTATTTCGGGTTTATCGAAGCAGCTTCACCAGGGACGTGAAGGAATTCGCCAAAATGCTACGCTTAGCCTGTGAGCTGAGGGATAGGATCCTGGGCCGGTACCCAAGGGGAGAGAGTGGCCACAGAAACTCAACTGGGAGACTGTGGCACCACCTGATCAGATTCTCTGCTCTGTCCACCCTCTTCTGATTTCCCTTCTACCTGGAGATGTCCCAGCCTTTGGCTCTTCAAAGTATCCCTCGTTCCTGCCTACTCCAGGTCACTTACTTTTCTTTCCGTGAAGTCTGGGTCCCCATTATAACCTGCACATCAATTTCTTCTCTTTCATCTCTCCCAGTCTTTTAAACCCTTCTTTGATTTCTCTCCATTCCTCTCCACAGATCCCGTGGAGCTCCAGGTGTCCGCTGGCTGTGAGGTGCACTCTGGGAACGTCTCAAATAACTTCTTCCATGTAGCATTTCAAGGAAGAGATATCCTGAGTTTCCAAGGAACTTCTTGGGAGCCAGCCCAAGAGGCTCCACTTTGGGTAAACTCGGCCATCCAAGTGCTCAACCAGGACAAGTGGACGAGGGAAACAGTGCAGTGGCTTCTTAACGGCACCTGCCCCCAATTTGTCAGTGGCCTCCTTGAGTCAGGGAAGTCGGAACTGGAGAAGCAAGGTCAGCCTACCTTCCTTACTCCCTGCACTCCACTTCAGGGCTCCAAACAGGTTTTCCATTCCAGGGTTCTCCTCCCTTTGAGCATTCAAAGAAGAGGAAGGCCCAGGAGGGGCTGGATAAGGGGTGAGGGTATTTATTCATTTCACAGACATCAACTGAGCACCTCTTGGGTTCCATGAATTCAATTAATGAACAACTGGGGGTGAACGGTGTCAGGCAGTTAGGATCCCTGCTTGGTAGGGGGATGTTAATTAACGCAATGCTTGAAATAGGCTACATATGTTACTTCAAAACAAAGGGTGTTATAGGGGAACAGTCAAGGGACATTCATAGGAGGCTGGGACCAGAGAAGGAGAAAGAGTATCAGGGCAGGCTCCCTGAAGAAGGTGGGACAAATGGATTGAAAGTTGTGGGAGACTTCATTTCCAGAAGTGAACACGTCAGGGGCATACAGGAAGGAGGGAAATAAAGACCTGAAAGTCAAAAAGGATGGTATAAGGCCTGGAGCCTCTAATGCAGAGTTTTCACTTTAAGATCCCCCCCCCCGCCGTTCCCATGTTGGATACAGTGAAGCCCAAGGCCTGGCTGTCCCGTGGCCCCAGTCCTGGCCCTGGCCATCTGCTGCTGGTGTGCCATGTCTCAGGATTCTACCCAAAGCCTGTATGGGTGAAGTGGATGCGGGGTGAGCAGGAGCAGCAGGGCACTCAGCCCGGGGACATCCTGCCCAATGCTGATGAGACATGGTATCTCCGAGCAACCCTGGATGTGGTGGCTGGGGAGGCGGCTGGCCTGTCCTGTCGGGTGAAGCACAGCAGTCTAGAGGGCCAGGACATCGTCCTCTACTGGGGTAAGAAAGAGCTGGGCCCAGGCTGGAAATGGCAGGAGGTGGTCCTCAGACATAGAGGGAGGCACTGGGGAGGGATGTGGCTTGATATATGCAGGTTAGAGGAGTTTCAGAGATGAGGCCCCTAATAAAAGGGATAGAGAGAGGGGTTCCAGATACAGGAAGGAGGGAAATAAAGACCTGAAAGTCAAAAAGGATTGAAATAGTGTTCTGTATACAAGAAGAAACAAGACTACAAAACTCAAGGATCCAGAAGTAGGCAGTGAATAAACAATCCCAGGAGGATTCATTCCTCAGCATAAAGGGAGCCAGGCCCTTGGGAAGTCAGGTTAGCAAAGATAGCTTGGTTGGTTGAGTGCTCCCTCTGTAGGGGCTGATGAATCTGCATATAGTATCTCATCTCATCATTCACAGTTTTCTTTGAAGCAAGTACTGCTCTTTTCATTTTATAGATGAGGAAATGAAGGCTGAGATAGATTAACTGCCTGGAGCCGCATAGAAAGTAGACGGGCTGGATTTAGATTCAGGTCTGCCTTGCTACAAAGCTGTTGCCCTTTCCCTCTATGCTACACTAGCAAATGCCAAAGTGGGCTGAATTTGGGATGCCCAGGCACTGAAAACAAGATGGGGAATCTAAACTTATGAGGAATAGAAATTGGGGTTTTAAGTGGAGGAGGAAATAAGAAGCACCTGGTACCCTCCCACACATGCCTAGACCAGGGGATTGGATATAGAGAGGGAGGGGTCCCGTGCTAAGAGACAGCCTGTGTTCCTCCAAAGCAGGTGGGAGCTACACCTCCGTGGGCTTGATCGCCTTGGCAGTCCTGGCATGCTTGCTGTTCCTCCTCATTGTAGGCTTTACCTCCTGGTTTAAGAGGCGAACGTAAGTCTCCCCTTTCCCTTTCCTCAACCTCTCTCCCCTTCATTCCTGGCTTCCCTTTTCCTTAATGGTCTTTCCCTTTCTATTCTCTCACAGTTCCTATCAGGGCATCCTGTGACTTGCCTTGCCACATCTGTGTCTCTGGAACCCGGGACCTCTGGACCTCAGGTTCCCAAGACTTCAGTCCTGGTCTGCTCAGGAATTGAAGATGAAAGGAATTAAAGATGAAAGGAGAGATACCTTGAAAAAGTAGAGAACAGTCATAAGGCAGCTTTCATCACACCCTTTTAACATTTATCTAAAAGAATTTAAATTCTTTTTTAAAAATTACACTACAAGTTTATAAGCCCAAATGGCTCTGTGAAATCAGAAGTGCAAATGTGTGCAAACTTGTATCTGAAAACCTACCAGGGACAAGCAGGTAAGAGCTTGTGTGAGTGTGTGTGATGGGATCTGCAATGAACTGGAACACACATGTCCTATCCAAAGGAATCAGCTGCAGCTGCTTGTTGTCAAGTATAAAGTCAGGACCTGGCTTGGCTTTAACCATTTTTCAAGAAAACTGGAAATCTGGATTTTCAGCAAACATGCCTGATTTTAAAAGGTCGACTCAAGTTTTTACAAAATACTATGTGGGACACCCCAAATACATACCTACTGACTGATGGCAAACCCAGGAGTTTGTGTCTGTTTTATAAAAAGTTTGCTCTGGATGTCATATTGGCAGTTAGAGGACACAGTTTCTATTGTAAACTTGGATTTATAACTGAAGAAGGACATTTTCTCTTTAAAAGAAAGTTAGGTTATAAGAAACAGAGGCGTTTCACATTTTTACTTGGTGTAATTGATAAATGAAGAGAAATCATAGTGTATGTGTATTATGTTGTAAAAAACTACTCTGAGTAAGGATATTTCTCTCAAATGGCCATCACTTTTTTTCCTGGAAGAAGATTGTCATGAAGGCATCCCTTCCTTCCCAAAACAACAACAGCAACAACAGCAGTCTCCTTTACTTATGGCTATTAAAAGAGACAATGTAGGGAAAGGGCCAGCACCACCTGGGCAAGCATGAGCTGCAGCAATGATGGTGATGGTAGCCCAGCTATGCTGTGTTCTTATCTTAGAGAGGACAGAGCAGGAAACTTACAGGGGCAGCAGACCTTTCTGATGCCAAAGAAATAAGGAGGCCAAAAAAAATAAGGAGGCCAAAATCTTGTTTGCCTAGCTGGGAGATAAATCTCCTGGCAGTCAGGGCCCCTGAACACCCAGAAAAAATAAGTGAGACTTAACTGTTGGGGAGTGTTTGCTTGAGAAAAGTAACATTTCACACTCTCTATACCAGACTTGCACATATGAATTTAGGATGTGGGTGAAGATTATGCTAGTTTCAATATGTCTCAAAGCACTTGGATATGCCTATAATCCAAGTGCTTTGGGAGGCTGAGGTAGGAGGATTGCTTAAGGCCAGGCATTTGAAATCAGCCCGAGCAACATAGTGAGACCCTGTCTCTACAAAAAATTAAAAAATTAGCCAGCTGTGGTGGTGAGTGCCTGTAGTCCTAGCTACTCTGGAGGCTGAGGTGGGAGGATCCCTTGAGCCCATGAATTCCAGGTTAGTGAGAGCCGTGATTGTGTCACTACACTGTAAGGATGACAGAGGGAGACCCTGTCTTAAAAAATAAATTACGCTAGCTTCTAAATCATCGGTTCCCAAATTGTAGTAACCTGACCAGCAGCCTCAGCAGGACCTGGGAACTTGTTAGAAATGCAAATTGTTTTGGGCCTCATCCTATACCCGCTGAATGAGAAACTCTGGGTCTGGGAGCGGGCTCGATAGTCAAGCCCTCTAGTGATTCTGTTGCTTAGCTAAAATTAGAGAACCACTGTTCTTAGACATTGTGCAGTGTTATACAACAACTTCCTCAAAATGCTAAGTGAAAAGGAGATTGGCCTGGCGTTAGTTGGGGAAGGCGTCCTGGAGGGAGGGGAATTTGAAGCCAGGCTTTGAGAAACAAAGACAATGAGGTGAACCAGCAAATGCACTGGCTGAGGGGACTGGAGTTCTAGCCTCTGAACCAGTTTCCTCCTGTGCCAAAGGAGGATGATAATGTCTGTCTTGATTATCTCCTAGACTTGTGGAGTTCAAGTGTGTAATGCCTTAAAAGATGTGGAGGCTGTTGCTGTGTTTGGTACCACATCGCCCTCAGGTGGCGCTCTTCAGCTTAGGTTCCTCTAGCAGTGTCAAGTTTGTGAACCAACCCCACTGTCCTTCTGCATTCTGAGGGCACATGTGTTAAAGTCTCTACTGATGTGCTTTTGGAAATGCCTCTGCATGAATTTATGGTAGCTCTGACTCCTCTTTAAACAATTTTAATTTATTTAGAAAATAAAGGCTTATCTCTCCAGGAAATTTTTTCTTCCTTCAAATAAATACTCAGTTCCAAATATCTCAGAAAATCCTGAGAATTCATTTTAGAACATGTTAATACTCTTTTTATGAGTATCATGTTTCTTATTGAGTGTTGTGCTGATTGTCGATTTATTACCACTCTGCTCCAAATTCATTCTTCATAATAGGCTCAGTGATAATGAACAGAGTTCCTTTAAAGTCAGCACAATGACTTTCTCCTTTAAATCAGCACATTGTTAAGCTTTTTCAGTAAAGGGCCCTGGAGGGACACAGCAGGAGGAAGGGGCTCTCCTGCAGCTTCCAGCTACTGCATGGTGGGTCAATGAAGGGGGTGTGAAGACATCCTGTGTGGCGCTGCCTGTGGTCCCTGCCCCGCCCAGTACCCCATTTTATCTGCAGACCCTCACATCACCTGTGCTTAATCCGCTCACTGCCTGGAGGTTTCCACTGAGCAGTACTTCCTCTGCAAGCCCCTGCCTCAAGCCAGGAGGGTTTCTTCCAGCTTGTCTAGCTACCTCAGGCCAGCTTTGGCCTGGGTAAACCTGTGAATGTCTCTGCTACCCAAGGTATGGGACTGAACCATACCTTCTCCAATAAGATCTGCGCCCCAGCCTTGGGGAGGAGTCACACTTCTGAGTTGCTCTTCTTTGGATATTCTCCTTCCACCCTAGGGTTATTTGTTGAGTTTTCTTATATATTATAATTGTTTTCTTATTATGTTTAATAATTCTGTTAAGCTTCCTCTGTTCAACTCATGGTGGAGTTTCTATTTCCTGATTGGACTCAGGAGGATACATGTGTCTTCTCAGCTATACACAGAAGTCTGTGAACTTTCCAAAGCTACTACTTGAATTTGCTTTTGCTCATGAGTCTATGGCATGGAGTTGGTTTGTTTTGCTTTGCGGTGTAGCTTTCTTTAAGAGCTGAGAATGGATGTTCTTTTTTTGCCAAAACCATCCTAGGAAGTGCCTGCTCCACTTTTTTTTTTCTTCAATTATTTATTTATTTATTTATTTTAGATGGCATCCTGCTCTGTCGCCCAGGCTGGAATGCAGTGGCATGATCTTGGCTCACTGCTACCTCCACCTCCTGGGTTCAAGTGATTCTCCTGCCCCAGCCTCCCAAGTAGCTGGGATTACAGGTGCACACTACCACACTCGGCTAATTTTTGTATTTTTAGTAGAGATGAGGTTTCATCATGTTGGCCAGGCTGATCTCGAACTTGTGACCTCGTGATCCACCCACCTCAGCCTCCCATAGTGCTGGGATTACAGGCATGAGCCACCACACCCAGCCTCAACATTTATTATAGGTTCAAGGGGTACATGTTTAGGTTTGTCACAAAGGTATATTGTGTGATGCTGAGGTTTGGAGCACAAATGAATCTGTCTCCCAGAGAGTGAGCATAGTACCCAATAGGTAGTTTTTCAGCCCTTGCCCCCCTTCCTCCCTCCCCACTCTTGTGCTCCGCAGTGTCTATTGTTCTCATCTTTATGTCCATGTGTACTCAATGTTTAGCTCCCATTTATAAGTGAGAATGTGTGTTATTTAGTTTTTTGTTCCTGCGTTAGTTCATTTAGGATAATGGCCTCCAGTTGCCTCCATGTTGCTGCAAAGGACATGATTTCAGTCTTTTTAATGGTTGCCTAGTATTCCATGGTGTATATGCACCACATTTTCTTCATCCAATCTGGAGTTGATGCTGCCCCACTCTTAGTGTATCCTCTCCTCTCATTCCCTGGGGTCTCTGTTGCTTAGGGTAACTGTAATTGAGAGGGCACACTCAATAATTAAGCAGGATGACAGGTGTAAACTGAGACTGGCTCAGACAAACTTTGCTCATTTATTCTTTTCTATTTCTGCCGTGCAGTTGCTTAAACTGGCTCTTCTTCCTTTGTGGCCTGGACCCTATTCTCAGGCCACATATGTCTTCTCACTTCCCACTCCCTGTGATGTGATTTGAAAATTGCCTCTAGGTGGAAAGGCAGGGAATAATCAAAGGCTCACCTAGATTATTTTCCCATACCCGGTATCACAACACTCACTTTCTGTTTTTCTCAATGTCTGAAAACACTTGTTTAATATATTTTGATGAGTTTGTACATGCTTTTTGTTGTAGGACAATCTCTCTCTCTCTCTCTGTCTCTGTCTCTTTTCTGGAGATAGGGTCTTGCTCTGTTACTCAGGCTAGAGTACAGTGGAATAATCAGCTCACAGCAGCCTCGAACTCCTGGGCTCAAGAGAGCCTTCTGCTTCAGCAGAGGATAATATTTTGACATTTTAACATATGCATTTATTTCTTTTCTTACATTTTTCCTCTTTTCTCCTCCTTGTCTATGCAAGATATTTACACATTTCTCTTTGCCTCAGGGGAAGAATGTGGCAAGACAGAAAACAGAAATAGTTTCCCAGTCATTCTGTGTTATTTCCAGCAGCACTATCAGGGAGGGGACAAAAACCCAGAGAGAACGACTATGAGGTTCTGCTGGACAACAGGTCACGGGTAGCCTTAGCAAAACACCCATACCTATAATTGTGGCACAGAAATATCAGAAAGGATACTGTGTCCTAAAAGGCTGTGCAGAAAGTGATATGTTTATTTCAGGGATAATCAGTATGGCTTAACAAATGAGTGTCAGTGAGTATAAGGTTAGAATTCTACGGATTGGGGGCAGAAATCAGGAAAAACTAAAATTACATGTTTTCTACCATTGGACGAATGATGCTCAGAGTTAGAAATTACGTTAACTAATGGAAAATAAAGTGATATCCAACATATTGTCTAAGATTCACATGTATTACCTGTGGGATTTGTGTGGATTACCAAGAATTATTTTACAGAACATGTCTACCTCCTGGATAAATCATAACCTCTAGCACTGGAGCCAGTACATTTTGAGACAATTGCTGTGACTGTGTGGGGACATTTATTTGAAGTCTGGAGCTGGACTTAGAATTTAATACTGATTCCTGAAACTTCTGTGGACTATAGGAAACACAGTTTGCAAGATGACTAAAGAATGATCTATAGCCCATAGTGGACATACGGTGGTTGGAAGATGAAAAAAACAGGGTAAAACCAGTCTTGTTAGAATTTTCTGAGAAGATTAAATTCTGTTAGTTTCAGAACAATAACTAGAAAGGAAGGAAAGTGGAAAGTTACATAAATGGCCTGTATTCCAGTCTCTACATTTCAACAATAGTAACAATAGTAACACAGCTATCACAGCAACATCGGCTTCTTGGTAAGAGATGGACACGGGCCTGGAGAAATTTCCACTGAAAAATGTGAATCTGGCTCACAGGGAACAGTTTTGGGTAGGTGTAAAGTCATACTGCCTTATAGACCTTCAAAGAACTGAAGCTCATAAAGGAGAAACAGAAGTGCAGTTGGTTTCTCACCACCATGATCAAAAGAAACCTGACATAGTTAATGTAATGTTGGTGGTATAATCCTAGACCAAGTGAGGTAGTTCAAAAATGTAGTGGCTGAAATAGCCTACTGACTTTGCAGCCCTTGGGGAGCCAAGCAAAAGCAGCCTTCTACTGGGCCTGAGAGCTGGCTGTTAAGGCAAAGGGACCATCATGTCACCCACGCATGGAAAAGGAACAGATACACTTAGTTCTTTTCACTGATGATGTCACAATATACCTGGAAAACCCAAGCAACCTTAATTGGAAAAACAAATACTAGAATTTATAAGGGAATTTCAACAGGTAAAAAAGATGAATATATGAAAATCAAAGCTATTTTTCCTGTTAACAATAACTAAGTAGAAATGTAAATGGGAAATAATAGTCTATTAATAGTCCATTAAAAAAACACAAGAATTTTAGAGACTTAAGAATACCTTTCACAAGAATATTGTGGACCCATATCAAGAAAAGTATAGAGTCCTCTGAAGGACAATAAACATGTTCTGAATTTATGAAAAGCCATGCTATAGTCTTAGTTTAGAACATTTAATATAGTTAAATATCAATTATCTCTTCAAATTTGTAAATTAAATAAAATTCTTAGTATTAGAATGACCCCAACATATAAAAAATAGTAGAAATGGGGAATCTGCCATAATAGATATTAAAACCCAGAGCCAATGTCATCAAAACATCATGGTAATAAAATAGAAGTTGACAAATAGAAGAATAGAGGAATAGAATAGAAAGCTAAGAAATAGATGTCAGTATATACGGAAATTAATCTATGTATGAGATGTTATTGCATATTACTGCAAAGAATAATTAATGGATGGACTTCCTATTCATGTAGAAAAAACTAATTGGAACTTTGCCTCATAGAATAACCATAAACAAAATCCAGATGTATTAAAGACATGGAAGTTTTGAATATTTTTAATCAAAACAGAAATACAGAAACTATAAAATAAAATATAGATATATTAACAAATAAAAAGTTTTTAAGGCAATAGATGGCAAAAACCAACTATAGATTGGGAAAATATCTATATTACAAATGACAGATAGTGTTAGTTAATATTAATAATGAGCATCGTCACTCACGAATTTATAAGAATAAGTTCAACACGCAGATAATAAATGGGCAAAGACTATGAAAAGATAACGCGTGAAGAAAAATTTAACATTGCCAACATAACCAAGATAACTATTCTCATTAGTAGTCACAGCAGAATCATGAGATGTCCATTCTAAGTTATCAAATTGGTAACAATGAAGGAGGATAATATATTATTTTTTAACAGCTTTTTGAAAGCTTTTTGGCAAAAATCTCTTTACATGAAAAATTAATGGGCCCCGAACTGAAAAATCCTACTCTTGGGAACATATTTTATTAAAATGAAAGCACCAGTGTTTGAGGATGTATGTACAAGATGGTAGTTGCAGCCCTTTATGTATATATGCATATATTTTGTAGTGGCCAAAAACTGAAAATAGATATTAATTAGGACTAGGTGTAGTTGCTTAAAGCAAAAACAGCCCCCCAAAAAAGAGACTTAAACAAGTAAAAGTCTTAAACAAGACTTCTGTTCTCTTACAGAATAGAAGTCCAGACATAAGCACTCAAAGGCTAGCTTCCTGAGGTTAATAGGGACCCGGCTTCGTCGAGCTGATTGCTCTGTTACTCGTTGTTATGCCCCATGTTAAATGCTAAAGTGTGATCCATCACAAGAGTTTTCTGGGTAGCAGGATGGAGGAAGAAAAAAGGACACCGCCTTTATCCCCACTTTTAAAGTGAATTAACAGAAGTAGGATACATGAACACAAGCCTTCTTCTACTGTCTTGATAAGAAGCATTCATGTGACCACACCTACATGCCAGTGAGGCTGGGATATCTAGCATTTAATCTAGTGAGAATATGCCTAACTAAAAATCAGGTTTTGTTGCTACTGAATTTGATGAGGCAACTTGTAGTTTCTATTACAGGCAAACAATAGAACAATGGGCAGTGATTGAAAGAAATGAGTTAAATATATTAACTTTGACTTGAAAGAACTAGAACAACTTTACTAAGTTTTGAGAATCTGTAACCAATTTATTTCTCTTACATTTTCTTTTGTTTATTCAGTATATAATTAATATGCTTGTCTAAAAAAGTTCAAAAGACCACTTGAATAGTTAAAACACAAAGAGATAAAAATATTGTGTTGGTTTATTTAACAGTTTTTTTCTTTTCTTAGTGGTACATAAAATATTTGCATAATTACAATTGGTGACCATCTTAGCATGATGAAATATGATACCATAATTTATATTAATATGAAAGTATGATAAAACATTAAGACAATAGATACCATATGACTCTGATAATACCTCCGTTTACTTTCCTAAAATTTTACAAAATTTTTACTCTTGGTTATCACCTCAAAAGAATAGGTAACTTTTTTTTTTTTCCTTTGGAGACGGAGTCTCACTCTGTCCCCTAGGCTGGAGTGCAGTGGTGCAGTCTCAGCTCACTGCAGCTTCTGTCTCCTAGGTTCAAAGTTCAAGCGATTCTCCTGTCTCAGCCTCCCAAGTAGCTGGGATTACAGGCGCCTGCCACCACGCCTGGCTAATTTTTGTATTTTTTTTAAATAAAGATGGGGTTTGGCTATGTTGGCCAGGCTGGTCTTGAACTCCTGACCTCAGGTGATCTGCCCACCTTGGCCTCCCAAAGTGCTGGGATTACAGGCGTGAGTCACTGTGCCCTGCCAATAGGTAAAATCTTAATGCATGGCTTTGTGCTACCACAGCACATCTTCCTGACTCTTGGTATCTAACTTCCTGGAGACCATTTTTTTGGGCTCTACTCCTCACCCTCCTGGAATCTATTAATTCTTTGTTAGCTCCCCTGATCAGTGTGCTGGCTCTCTTGCTCCAAAATCTATTAATCAATTGCGAGTCATTCAAGAGCTTTTCAAAATGGAGGAAAAATAGTTTATTTTGTAGAAATGCCATTTTCTCTTTTCTTTTCCAAATTATTGGAATCTAGGTGAAGAAATACTTCATCTAAAACGCAGGGTTGTGGATGCTATGAATTGGTTTGCTGAAACTGGAAAGGTAAAAGCACATTTCTCAGATTACTTTTCATTTTCAGTTTTGGATGTATATTTGGTTTTAACATTTAGATACACTCTTGGGACATTTTTAGGCAGGCTTTTAACTACAAACGCATTTTCTTTAACAGATATAGAGTTATTCAACAACTCTGATTAAATGAATAAACACCTTGAAAAACACATACTACCAAAGTTCACTCAAAAAGAAACAGATGGCCAGGTGTGGTGGCTCATGCCTGTAATCCCAACACTTTGGGAAGCCGAGGCAGGTGGATCACGAGGTCAGGAGTTCAAGACAAGCCTAGCCAAGATGGTGAAACCCTGTCTCTACTAAAAATATAAAAATTAGCCAGGCACAGTGGCTGGCATCTGTAGTCCCAGCTACTCGGGAGGCTGAGGCAGGAGAATCGCTTGGACCTAGGGGGCGGAGGTTGCAATGAGCCAAGATTGCACCACTGCATTCCAGCCTGAGTGACAAAGTGGGACTCTGTCTCAAAAAAAAAAAAAAAAAAAAAAAAAAAAAAAGAAATAGATAATCTGAATAACTTTTTCTGATATTGATAATTTGTATTGTTCCTCTTTTTTTCTCCACAGATTAGTCAGGCTAGAGGTTTGTTGGTTTTATTAATCTTTTCATTGATTTCTTTCTTCTGTTTAATTTGGGTTTAGTTTGTTCTTTTTCCCCTAGCTTTTAAAGATAAAAGCTGAAGCTATTGATTTGACATCTTTATCCATTTCTTTAAAAAATAATTAATAGCTAGTTTAATTAGTGACACAAAGAAAATAAATTGTGCCTCTTCAGCGGATAAGTCCTGATGACAAAAATCATGTAACATACATATGATTAAAAATTCAAACAAATGCTGACAGAAAAGAAAATTAGTATCCCTTCCTCTCTGCTTCCCATTGTCCCTCTCATAAAGAAGAACCTCTCCTATTTACTTTTAAAAAAATTCTTAAGTTGATACATAATAATTGTATATATTTATGGGGTGCATGGGATATTCTGATACATGTATACATGTGTAATGATCAAATCAGAGTGTTTAACGTACGCATCACCTCAAACATTTACCATTTCTTTGTGCTTGGTAACATTTCAAATCTTTTCTTCCAGCTATTTTGAAATATACAATATGTTAACTATAGTTACCCTACTATAGTATTGAACACCAAACTTATTCCTTCTATCTAACTGTATGTTTGTATGCATTAACGTGGCCACACCACATTTTCTTTATTCATTTATCCATCGATGGACTTAGATTGATTCCATATCTTGGCTATTGTAACTAGTGCTATTGTTTTCCATAATAGCTATACTAATTTAAATTCCCATCAACAATGTGTAAGAGTTCCATTTTCTACACAACTTCGCCAGCATTTGTTTTTTTTTTTTTTTTTTTGATAGTAGTCACTTTAACTGGAGTAAGGTGATATCTCATTGTGGTTTTGATTTGCATTTCCTTGATGATTAGTGATGTTGAACATTTGTATGTCTTCTTTTGGGAAATTTCCATTCATGTCCTGTGCTGAGTTTTTAATGAGATTTTTTTAAAAGTTTTTTTGGCTGTAAGTTTATTTAATGCAAAATAATCCTCTCCAACTTTACTGAGGTGGCTGACCACTTACTTCCACAACCAAATCTGCCTCTAAACTGGAATTCCGTCGCTGACCCAGCCCTAGCCTCAGCCTCAGCCTTCTTGTCAGCATCAGGGGGCACAGCAATCCGCCTGCAGGTATCTCTGTCGGCTTCCCCTCTTGTGAGTCTTGCAGGTCGCTCACCCTTCAGACCTTTAGGCTGAGGCCAGCTAGTCTCAGAACGGCTGCGGCGTAGGGTGGCAGGCACAATCTCCGGGGCATATGAAGGTAATCACGGAGATACTGGATGCCCTCATTGGTAAGGTAGCAGTAGAAATGTCTCCAGGCAAACTGTTCCTTCACTTAGCCTCGGGACTTGAGAGGCTGCATGGCCTTCATGACATGAAGGTTGGGCACATTCTTGTCTGCCAGCTCCAGGTGCTTAGGCATGTGGACATCCTTCTTGGCCACCATGACTCTCTCCTTAAAAAGGAGTTCATGAATGGGAATCCAGTTCTTATTAGGCATCAACATCTCGGCGGCTGTAAGGTCCAGGTCCGGGTCTGGGGCTGGAAAGCCCTCCCTCCCTCCCTCCCTCCCTCCCTCCCTTCCTTCCTTCCTTCCTTGCTTTTGCTGTTGTTTGAATTTCTTGTATTTTGTGGATACTAGGCCCTTACCAAATGAATAATTTGCAAATATTTTCTCCCATTCTGCAGATTGTCACTTCACTCTGTTGATTGTTTCCTTTGCTGAGCAAATAAAGCTTTTTAGTTTAAGATAGTCCCATTTGTCTATTTTTGTTTTTGTTGCCTGTGCTTTTGGGGTCTTAGCCATAAAATCTTTGCCCAAACAATGTCCTGAAGCATTTCCCCTGTGTTTTCTTCTGGTGGTTTTATAGTTTCAGGTCTTACACTTAAGTCTTTATTCTGTTTTGATTTGATTTTTGTATATGCTGAGAGATAGGAATCTAGTCTTATTCTTCTGCATGTGGATAGCAAGTTTTCACAGCACCATATTTTATTTTAGTGCGTCATACTGTACTTGATTTATTGACATTACTTAGTGATTTATTGGACAGAGGTCAAACCTTTTGTTTTTTATTAGGCACCTTCCACAGTACAAACCGTCATGAATAATATCTGTACAACTTAACAGTTTCAATAGCTGTTCAGGTACAAATTGATTTCAAACAGGTAATTGGCAAACATAATTAAAGTCACAGTTAGACTACCCAAGTGCTATAAAACATTAATATATCAGTAAATTACAGTTTTCAATTATGGTTGGCAAAATTAAGTTGGAGTATGGCTGGGAATTACTATCATAATCCCAGAAAGTCAGAAGTTTTTGGACACCAAAGCATCCTGCTATAAATTAGTAGGCACAATTTAAAGGTTGTATGTATATTCAAAGGTCATGATCTCTCGAGGAACTTGTATATTAAACATGCAAAACAACAAAAAATATATTCATTCAGAAAGAATTGCCTTCTCCCCTCCCCCAGTACTTCCCCTGGGCTCTCCTAACCTATTTGATATTAAAGCTGCAAGATAAGGCATGAATAAAGTTAAATCACTTTCACATCCACCTTAGAAATGAAGGCTTAGTTTTTATGCTTGGAGACTCAACTTTTCAAAAGCAGAAATTAATTTAGTAAAATGTGAGAGGAGAAGATGTACTTTTAAATAAGGAAAATAAAAAATGAAAAAGCAAAGCCAGCCCAGCAACCAAATCACATACACAAACATTGATCCCACACTGTTTTCAATGCCAAGGACAAAGTAGAGCCCAAGGACCTTCCAAATAGTAGTAGAGCCAGCTCCATTTACTGAACAGCGCATCCTGTTCCTAATGTATGTTCTTGTGCCTTTGTCAAAAATCGGTTGGCTGTAAATGTGGACTTATTTCTAGGTTCTCTGTCCTGGTCCGTGTGTCTGTTTTTATACAAATGCTAGGACATCTGCTTCCTATGGCTTTGTAGTATATTTTGAAGTCAGGTGGTGTGACGGGCCTCCAACTTTGTTCTTTCTGCTCAGTATTGCTTTGGCTATTTGGGGTCTTTTGTGGTGCCATACAAATTTTAGGATTGTTTTCTCTATTTCTGTGAAGACTGTCATTGGCATTTTGATAGCGGTTACATTGAATCTATATATTGCTTTGGGTAGTATGGATATTTTAACAATATAATTCTTCCATTCCTTGCAGATGAGATGTTTTTTCCATTTGTTTGTGTCATCTTCAATTTCTTTCAATAATGTTTTGCAGTTTTCCTTAGATATCTTTCACCCCCCTGGTTAAATTCGTTCCTAGGTATTTTATTTTTTTGTAGCTATTATAAATGGGATTGCTTTCTTGATTTCTTTTTCATCTACCTTGTTGTTGGTGTATAGAAATGCTTCTGACTTTTGCATGTTGACTGATTTTGTATCTTGCAACTTTACTGTGTTGCTCAGTTCTGAGAGTTTTTGGTGGAGTCTCTACATTTTTCTAGATATAAGATCATGTAATCTTCAAAGAGGGGGCAATTAGACTTCTTCTTTTCTAATTTGGAAAATCTTTCTTTCCCTTGCCTGATTGCTTTAGACAGAACTTCTAGTACTGTGTTGAATAGGAGTGGTGAAAGAGAGCATATTTGTTTTGTTCCAGTTCTTGGAAGAAAGGCATTCAGCTGCTCCCCATTCAGTATAATGTTAGCTGTGGGTTTGTCATATATGGCCTTTGTTATGTGGAAATATATTCCTTCTATGCCTAATTTGTTGCCAGTATTTATTATGAAAAGATATTGAATTTTATCAAATGCTTTTTCTCCATATATGGAGATGATCATATTGTTTTTTGTTTTTTATTCTGTTGATGTGATGTATCACATTTATTGATTAGCATATGTTTTATGCAGCAGGAGCTCCTGGGCTCATGATAGAATGATGGAATTTTAGGTCACATGGAATTTTAAACATAATTACATTTTATAATGCTTTCAACCTAGTAGGAGATAATTATGAGAAAGATTAGATCAGTTATGAACAAAATAAAGAAACCATAATTTTCTTTGCAATTTGGCTGTGATTTAAACACAATATACAATTTTCTGTGTAGGGTGTGAAAGGATGTGGAACACATTTGTTCCTATGGTAACATTAAAAAAACCCCACCCCTCAGATGTTATAAAACTCTTACTCGTTTATGAAACTTCTGAAGAATGGTAGTTGCAAGACAAGTCCAGAAGGACTAATTTTCAGAGAGGGGAGCCCTTCGTGAGTGACCGTTAAGCAGTGGCAGTTTGTGGAGGAAAAGGCGGAGAAGAAAGCCTGCCAAAGACTGAGATAGATGAGCTATTGGCACTTTGGTGGCCAGGCAGGGACATTGGAGTCTAGAAGAGTCCCAAATGCAACAATAATATACTTAACTCAGAAATGCTTTCTGGTGTCCCATTCCCATTTTACTGAGAGTAGGGCGGGGCTAAAAAGCAGAAACAGGCCAGGCGCGGTGGCTCACGCCTGTAATCCCAGCACTTTGGGAGGCCGAGGCGGGTGGATCACGAAGTCAGGAGATCAAGACCATCCTGGCTAACACGGTGAAACCCCATCTCTACTAAAAATACAAAAAAAAAAAAAAAAAAAAAAATTAGCTGGGCGTGGTGGCGGGCGCCTGTAGTCCCAGCTACTCGGGAGACTGAGGCAGGAGAATGGCATGAACCTGGGAGGTGGAGCTTGCAGTGAGCCGAGATCGCGCCACTGCACTCCAGCCTGGGCGACAGAGACAGACTCTGTCTCAAAAAAAAAAAAAAAAAAAAAAAAGCAGTAACAACTTTCTAGTCTTACGTATTCTTGTGGTGCCTGAGAACAGAGTTCTGCTCCTACTGATTCAAAAGGTAAAACTCAGGTCCAAGACACACTAGGCTCCAGGATTAAACATTGATAAGATCAAAGACATTAGGCTTTGGAGGCCGGGCGCGGTGGCTCATGCCTGTAATCCCAGCATTTAGGGAGGCGAGGCGGGCAGATAACGAGGTCAGGAGTTCGAGACCAGCCTCACCAATATAGTGAAACCCCATCTCTATTAAAAAATACAAAAATTACCCGGGCATGGTAGCGGGCACCTGTAATCCCAGCTATTCAGGAGGCTGAGGCAGGAGAATCACTTGAACCTGGGAGGCGGAGGTTGTAGTGAGCCGAGATCGCACCGTAAGAGAAAAACTCCGTCAAAAAAAAAAAAAAGAAAAAAGAAATTAGGCTTTGGTAGAATCAGCTGTGGTATCAGGAGGAAAGCCTAACCAGTGATGAATTCAATCTTAAAAATCGCTGCTTAGTTCAAGATTAACCTGATACTCAGTGAAATATGAATAATCACTTTCCAGCTTGAGCAGCCACACATAGAAAAGATTGCGCACTCCTGGAAATAAAAACAAAGCAAAAGAGTTGCATAACTCAGTCTTCACTGTTATCCATATACTATGTTCAGTACACCATAAAACATGACCACAGATGTAAATACTGTGTTTAGCATGACATAAAACATGACCACAGATGTAAAAAAAGGGACCCATAAAAAAATCAACAAATCAAAATAAACAAATTCACAGATAACCCAGACATTGGAACTGGCAGAAAAGGATTTTAAAAACTAGTATTATAAATATATTTGGGAAATTATAAGTAAAAGATGAAATGAATGGATGAATATATGAAGAATCTTATAAAATAAATAAAAATTAAAAAAGAAACTCATAGAATGAATTCTGAAAAACAAAAACATACCTGGTGGCCTTAACAGCAGAACAAGCAATGCAGAAGGAAGAGTCAATTGTTCTGAAGAAAGGTCAATAGAAATTATCCAAAATAAGACATAGAGAAAAAATACTGAAATATTTATAAATCTATACAGTGTCTACAACTTTTTGAAATAATAATTAGACTCAGGCAGAAATAATCTTTTAAGAAATAATGACCAAATTTTCCCCAAATTGAAAAATATTAATTTATAAGTTCAGAAATCCTAGTGAATTTCAAACAGAATAAATACAAAGAAACTATGCCATGGCATGTCATAGTCAAACTGCTGACCAAGCAAAGTATAGAGAAACTTTTCAGCATAGATAAGCTGCTGAAAACTAATGATAAGATAATTTTAAAAACAACCATGAAAAAAGACATAGCACATCCAGGGGAATAATGGGAAGAACGGCAATTGACTTCTTATTGGAAATGGAAGCCAGAGATGAGGGAATAAAACACATCTTTAAAGTACTAAGAACAAACAAGCATGAAGAAACAACTCATCAACTTAGAATTCTACATGCAGCAAAAATACCCTTTACAAATAAAAGTGAAACAAAGACATTTTGAAAATGAAAATGAAAGTGCAGGGAATTTATTGCCTGTGGACCTACTAAGAAATGCTAAAAGAAGTCTGTCAAGATGAAGAGAAATAATACACCTTATAAACTCAGATATAAAAGAAGGATGGAAAAGAATTCAAAATAGTAAATAAGTGGAATACTTTATAATAATAAATTAATCGGTTCACAAAGAAGAAATAAAAATTATAAATGTCAATGCATTTAATAACATTTCAAAATTAATGATAAAAAGATTAATAGAAACAAAGCAAAAATTAAATCACAAACATGGTTGGAGATTTTTAACACACCTTCTTTCAGCAACTGATAAACTGAACAAAAATCAATAAAGATATAGAAGATTTGAACAATACTACCAATCAATATGGCCTGATATACACCTATTGAACATTACATCTAATAACTTCTGAATATATGTGTTTTTTTTCCTGCACACAGAGAACATTTACCATGGTAGACCACATGCTGAGCCATAAAAAAGTCTAAATAAATATGAAAGGACCCAAATCACTGAGTATGTTCTCTGATCACAATGGAATTGAATTTAGAATCAATAACAAGAAATCTAAAAAATACCCAAATATTTAAAAATTAAGCATCACAGTTCTAAATATTTCATGGATTAGTAAAGAATTCAAAAAAGAAATTAGAAAACATTTTTAAATAAATGATAATAAAGACAATGTATCGAATTATGTGAGATACTTTAAACGTGGTGCAAACAGGAACTTCAGAGCTTCAAATATTCACGTTATACAACAACAAGAAGGAATGTTTAATATCAGTGAGCTAACTTCCACCTTAAAAAGCAAGAACAAAAAGAGCAAAGTAAACCCAACATAAATAGGAGATAATAATAAAGATAAAGAAGAAATCAATAAAACAGAAAACAAACAATAGAGAAAATCAATAACGCCAAACATTTAGTTTTGAGATTAATAAAATTGATAGCTTCCTAGCAAGAATGATCAAGAAAAAAGAGAAAAATAACAAATTACCAGTATTAACAATAAAAAAGAATATTATAACAAATCTTATTATTAAAGAAATAAGTTGAAAATTTAATGAAAAAATTTATACCAATATATTTGAAAATGTACTTTTAAATGAAAAAATTCCTTAATGAACTCAATTTACTGAAAGTGAGACAGAAAGACAGAACAATTTGAATAGCTCTATGATGATAATAATTTATTAAAATAATAAATAAATAGTAAATAAATAAGATAAAGTAAAAATAAAATAATAAATAACAAATATTAACATATTTTGTTTTAAAAGTCCCTCTTATAAAGAAAAATCACCACCCAGAAGGCTTAGTGAATTCTATCAAACATTTAAAGAAGAAAAAATATCAATCTTACTTAAAATCTTACTTAAGGAAGATATCATATTCCTAATACTGAAACTTTATAAACAAATTACAAGAAAAGAAAATTCAGAATAATATTACTCAGAAAGCCAGACACAAACATCTTTAAATAGTTTAATAAAATCTAGCAATATATAAAAGGTTATTAAATCATGATTATGTGGGGTTTATCACAGAAAAGAAAGATTGGCTTAATATTTGAAAATTAAAGTGTAAGCTTTTTACTCATTCTCTAGCCTGCATAGTTAGTATACAATTTGCAAAGTTGGTAAGAGAAGCAAATTAACAATATGGTAATCCAATTCAGGACAAAGGACAATCATAGAAATTTGATTAGAAATGCATTAATGTGTTAAGCTACCTTTGCTTTATCTAAAACTTTAAATAAATATGAATAGCAGCAAAACCAACATAAACTATGATTTGTAATGGATTATAATGGATAAAATGGCATATAGAAACATTTAAATCAATTTGGAAACCTGGAAAAATTGAATTTTTAAGAAATAATGGTTACAAAAGAAAACTCACAAATGCAAACCCTTTGTATAGGTGAAATTCATATTTGATTCACCAATTAGTGTTTTTTTCACCATGAATAATTTTTTTATATGAAAAAGTTGATGCTAATGAATATGCTTTTAATACAACAAAGATAAAATGAGAAAAATTATTTAATTGTGGTTTTATAATAATATAATTAACTTGGCTTAATGGAATTCATTTGGTATACTTTAATTTGGAGAGTTAAGTAAACAGTGACTCCAGGAGGCTAGAGAAATTAGGATTTTTAGATTACAGATGCAATATGGAGATCTCATTTAGCAATGACTGTAACTTTGAGATAAAATAGGGGGGAAGTAGCCCAGAGGCAGCTAAAATCCTCCATATACAGTAAGGTCTTATCTACAAAGCTCCTCACATCAATATAGTTTACTTACAAGTACCAAGTTGAGTTTGTCTGCTCTTCTGAAAGTGGTGAGTTAAGATAAGGGTCCCAACAGATGAACAGCTGTTACTGCAGGTGAGTGTTCTACATCAGGCACGGGATTTTCAACTGATAATGGAGTGAAGTTGAACCACATACAATATTGCGAGGATTTTCCCTTGAAACCGTTAAAAAGCTGTAACATGATGCTTGTGAATGTCACCACTAGGTGGCGCTGAAAGTTAAACAGTTATTGAACAGGCTGTGGAATGTCGAAGTTTTCCTATGGAAAAAAAATTTGATTTTTTATTTTGTGTCTATATATTTTTTGCTTGACCTTAAAACATGACAGTAGCAGACATCTCTTGTACCGTGCCTTACACCTCAGCCCATTTGTCTTCCTCCAGCCCTTGGTGAGGCTCTTGGTTACAGAACCTCAGCTCAGCTCACTGCATATCCCCTGCTTTTTTGCACTAAGTCTTTATTCACAATGTGGTTGGGACACCTGTGGGAAGCTACTTAGCATTTATGAATGCTCAAAACTGCAAGTGTGGGGGAATTAAGACCCAATGGGCAATTCGTGACTATTAGGGGACGGGAGTCAGGGCTTCTGTTCCTCTCATATGCCTCAGGTGGACAATTCTGAGGCAAGATCTTCATTGCTCATCAGAGGATTCCGGTGCGGTCAGATCCAGTTCTCCATAGTGGCGACCAGCTTGATAACACCACTCTATTGACTTTCTCTCCTTTCTTGTTTTACTCTTCGCAATAGATTAGCCTTAGTATCTGGTAACATGTCCCAAAGTAAAGTCATTTATAAAGCTCCCCACGTCAATATAGCTTACTTTGGCTTTCTCTCCTTTCCTGTTTTAGAGTCGGCTTCCTGTAAGGAACCCAAGCATAACCTACTACCCCGAGCATAACCTACTACTACATTTTCAGCACTCAGAACTCTCCTTCATGGCTCCTCTTCCCATTCAACGCTCTTTAAAAGAGAACTGATAATCTATTCGTTCTATTTTTGAACTTCACATTACTGGAATCCTGGCCAGTACTATTTTTTGTTTGCCTTCGTAATTTCTTTTTTCTTTTCTTTTTTTTTTTTTGAGACAGGGTCTCGCTCTGTGCAGTGGTGTGATCTTGGCTTACTTCAGCCTCAACCTCCAGAGTAGCTGGGATTACAGGCGGGGGCCACCATACCTGGCTAATTTTTGTATTTTTTGTAGAGATGGGGTTTCACCATGTTGCCCCAGCTTGCTTTCTTTCATTCAACATTATTTCTGTGAGATTTATCCATGTTGCGGGATGTAGCAGTAGTTCTCTCTTTTTCATTGTGGTGTAGTATTCCATTGTGTAAAATGTACCACAATTTATCCATTGTACTTTGGGTAGTCATTTGAATTGTTTCCAGATTTTAGCTATTTTTAATAATGTTGCTTTAAATACTTTTGTACACGTCTTTTTGTGAACATAAACACTCATGTCTTTTGTGAATAAACATAGAAATAAAATTGCTTGGTCATAGGTTAGAAATATTGCTAACATTTAATAGATACTGGAGAACAGTTTTTCATAATGGTTACACCAGTTTTGCCTTCCATCTTTTCTGCATCCTCGCCAGTATTTGGTGTTACTAACTCTTAACTTTTGCCACTCTGATGGGAGTGTAGTGTATCTAATTGTTGTTTTAGTTCATATTTCCCTGTTGATGAATGGTACTTAACATGTTTTCATATGCAGTTTAACCATTTGGATATATTCTTTTGTGAAATGCCTGTTTAGGTTTTTAGCTTTTATTTTGCGGCAGAGGGGTGTCCATGTTTTCTTTATTTGAAGTTCTTTATATTTTGTGGGTACTAGTTCATTGTTGGATACATGTATTGTGAATATATATCTATGTACATATTTTTTTCTTTACCAATCTCTAGTTTTCCTTTTACTGTCTTAAAGCAACATTTTGATACAAAGAAATTTCTTCTTAATGGGATATAGTTTATTGACGTTTTTCTTTATGGTAATTGTTACTTACTTGAGTAAATTATTTACTTTTACTCCAAGGTTATGGAATATTCTCCTTTATCAGGGACTGTCAACTTGAGTGGGCATCAGAACCACCTGGAAGGCTTTTTAAAGATCACTGGGTCTGGAGTTTCTAATTCTTTGGTTCAGGGATAAATCCAGGAATTTGCATTTCTTACTATTCCCCAGATGATGGGATGGAGGATTGGTATTAGATCTTTAATGTTTGGTAAGGAATTCAGCTGCAAAGGCATATGGACCTGGGTTTTTCTCTTCTTTTTTTTTTTTTTTTGAAGAGATATTTAATACTTGTTCAATATCCTTACTTGTTATTGGTCTATTCAGATTTCTGATTTCTTCATAATTCAAGTCTTATTGGGTTACGTTTTTCTGGGAATTTATTTCTTCTAGGTCATGTAGTTTCTTGTCATATAGTTGTTCATAGTAGTCTCTTATGATCCTTTGTATTTCTGTCTTATCAGTTGTAATTGCTCTTTTTTTTTTTTTTTTCGAAACTAAGTCTCACTCTTTTGCCCAGGCTGGAGTGCAATAGTGTGATCTTGGCTCACTGCAACCTCTGCCTCCCAGATTCAAGCGATTCTCCTGCCTCAGCCTCCCCGAGTAGCTGGGATTACAGGCGCCTGCCACCTCACCCAGCTAATTTTTGTATTTTCAGTAGAGATGAGGTTTCACCATGTTGGACAGGCTAGTTCCTGAACTCCTGACCTCAGGTGATCCACCTGCCTTGGCCTCCCAAAGTGCTTGGATTACAGGCGTGAGCCACTGTGCTTGGCCTCTTTTTTTTGTTTTTAGATGGAGTCTTGCTCTGTCACCCAGGCTGAAGCGTAGTGACACAATCTCAGCTCACTACAACCTCTGCCTCCCAGGTTCAAGTGATTCTCCTGCCTCAGCCTTCTGAGTAGCTGTAATTACAGACACCTGCCACCACGCCCAGCTAATTTTTGTATTATTAGTAGAGACGAGGTTTTTCCATGTTGGCCAGGCTGGTCTCAAACTCTTGCCCTCAAGTGATCTGCCTGCCTCTGCCTCTCAAAGTGCTGGGATTCCAGGTGTGAGCCACCACGCCCGGCCTCCTGTTTCATTTTTTATTTTATTTATTTGAGTCTTCTTTCTTGCTCTTTTTTTTTTTTTTTTTTTTTTTTTTTACTTAGTATAGCTAAGGTTTGTCAATTTTGTTTAGCTTTCCAAAAAACCAACTCTTAGTTTAGTTGACCTTATCTATTGTTTTTCTAGGTATTACTCTGATGTTTGTTATGTCTTTCCTTCTGCTAACTTTGGGCTTATTTTCTTCTTCTTTTTCCAGTTTCCTTGAGGTGTAGTGTTAGGTTGTTTATTTGAGATCTTTCTTCTTTTTGGATGCAGGAATTTATTCCTTTAAACCTCCTTAGAACTCTGTTTTGCTGCATCCTATACATTTTGGTATGTTATGTTGCCATTTTCATTTGCCTCAGGATATTTTTAAATTTTCTTCTTAATTTCTTCTTTGACTCAATAGTTATTCAGGAGCATAATGTTTAATTTCCACATATTTGTTAATTTTCCATAGTTTATTCTGTTATTGCTTTCTAGTTTTATTCTGTTGTAGCCAAAAAGATAATTGTTATAATTTCAATCTTCTTAAATTTATTAAGACTTGTTTTGTGGCCTGGCATATATCTATTCTGGATAACTTTCTATATGTATTTGAAAATAATATGTGTTTCGTTGCTGTTGGGGGGAATGTTCTATATATTTCTGCTAGGTCTATTTGGTCTAAAGGGTAATTCAAGTCCAGTGTTCCCTTATTATTGTTTTTTGTCTGGATGATATGGCTATTGTTGAAAGTGGGTTGTTGAAATCTTCCACTACTATTGTGTTGCAGTCTGTGTCTCCTTTTAAATCTATTAATGTTTGCTTTATATATTTAGTTGCTCCAATGTTGGGTGCATATATATTTACAACTGTTATATCCTTAAGGTGAATCAATCCCTTTATCACTCTATAATGACCTTCTTTGTCTCTCTTCATAGTTTTTTTTTACCTGAGGTCTATTTTGGCCGAAATAAATATAGCTACTTATGCTCTCCTGTGATTTCCATTTGCATGGAATATCTTTTTCCATCCCTTTACTTTCAGTCTGTAAGTGTCCTTTAAGGTGAAGCAAATCCCTTCTAGGAAGCATATTGTTGGGTAGTTGTTTTTTTTTTTTTTTTTTTTTTAATCCACTCAGCCAGTCTATATGTTTTAAATGGGAAATTGGATCTGTTTACATTCAAAGTTATTATTGGTAGGTTAAGACTTATTGCTGCCATTTTGTTAGTGGTTTTCTGGTTGGTTGTAATGTCTAGCAATTTGAGATTGGATGCTAAACATTATGAATTTTGTGTAGTTAAGCTCAAGATTTTGTTTTCTTATTTTAAAGTGTTGGACTTTGTTATGGCATGCTGTTAAATTATTTAAGGATCAGATTGAGCTTTACAAGGCTTGTTTTGAAGCTTTATTAGGGTAGGTATAAAATAGTCTATTCTGAGGCTATGTAATCATATTACAAGTCATTATGCTCTTGGAGTTAATATTGAATGCCCTGGCTATTCCCTTAAGACTCCCCACTCTGATTATTCAGAATTCAAAAATTTTTCTACGCTGTGTGAGTTCCGGGGATTTTTCAGCTCATGAAACCTTAGTCATTCTTTGCCATGCCTTGTGGAATTTTGTAGTATGTGTGCACAGCTTTGTATTTGTCAACAGACTCAAGGGAAGTCCTATGCAGTCTTTGTGTACATAAGTGCCCCTTTTCTAGTACATTGTTTTACAAATTACAGCCACCACAGCCTCCCCAAACTCCCTCTCTATCTCCTTAACTCAGCATGCATGTCATGCTCTCTTTGAGACTCTTTGTCCTCCAACATAGTAGTCTGGAAAGTGCATCTATGCATTAAACTACAGCTGTCACATGGCTGATTTTGTTTGTTTCTATTCACTAATGGATCATGGTCTTACACTATTAGTTAATATCTGAAAACAGTTGTTTCATATTTTTTGTCATTTCCTAGTTGTTTATAGTGGGAAGTTAAGTCCAGGTCTAATTAGTTCATCATGGCTGTAAGCAGAATTCTGCATAAACTTTACAGGAGTAATTGGTGGCCAAAAAATCCTTTCTTTTTAAAAGCAACTATTTTTATCCTTTCTGTAGCTTTTAAATTCTCCTTTTTCTTAGCTATATGACACTAAACTCTTGTGGTTTGAGTCTTTAAAGAGATATATATTTTGTCCTCTCAATTAAGGGGAAATATGCCATTGGGCTTTATCATGGCTTCCGTGATTGTTGTGCTCATGCGTCCAAAGAAACGTGAATATCTCATCCCTATCCAATGATGGATATTTATATACAGGTACCTGCTGCTTCATTGTGGATGAAGACTGGAATTCACATGTGAAAAGGAAAGCGAATGAAGAAGGTAGAAAGTGAGAGGGAGAGGGAGAGAGATGGTGTAGTGGAAGAATTTGGAATTTGTGACCAAACATATTGAACTTTGGTTCTTGACCTTTCACATGGAAATTTGTCAGTAGAGTGGAGGCAAAGAAAAGAAGGAGAAATCTGCTGTACTAGCTAAGACATATATTCCATTAAGAATAAAGTTTTGGTCCTTGTAAATTCATACATTTTTATATTCTCATATATTTTCATTTTGTTTTTCCTTTCTAGTTTTTCTGTAACTCTCATTAAATATCCTCAAATTTTATCTTATTTTATTTCAATAGTTTTTGGGTAATAGGTGGTTTTTGGTTACATGAATAAATTCTTTAATGGTGATTTCTGAGATTTTGGTGCACTTGTCACCTGAACAGTGTACACTGTACTCATTATGTAGTCTTTTATCCCTCACCTTGCTCCCACCCTTCCCTTCAAGTTCCCAAAGTCCATCATATCATTCTTATGCCTTTGCATCCTCATAGCTTAGCTCCCACTTATAAGTGAGAACACACAATATTTGGTTTTTCATTCCTGAGTTACTTCACTTAGAATAATGGTCTCCAACTCCATCAAGGTTCATGCAAAGGCCATTATATCATTTCATTTTATGGTTGAGTAGTACTCCATGGTACATATATACCACATTTTCTTTATCTACTCGTTGGTGGATGGGTATTTAAGTTGATTCCATTTTTTCAATTGAGAATTGTGCTGCTATAAACCTGTGCATGTATGTGTCCTTTTTCTATAATGACTTCTTTCCTTTGGGCGGATACCCAGTAGTGGGATTGCTGGATTGAATGGTGTTTCTACTTTTAGTTCTTTAAGAAATCTCCATGCTGTTTTCCAATAGTGGTTGTAGTAATTTACATTTCCACCAGCAGTGTAAAAGTGTACCCTCTTCAACACATCCATGCTGACATCTAATTTTTTTTTTATTTTAAAATTATGGCCATTCTTGCAGGATTAAGGCAGTATCTTATTGTGGTTTTAATTTGCATTTTCCTGATCATTGGTGATGTTGAATATTTTTTCATATGTTTATTGGCTGTTTTTATATTTTCTTCTGATAATTGTTTATTCATGTCAATTGCCCACTTTTTGACAGGATTATTTGTTTTCTTGCTTGCTGATTTGTTTGCATTCCTTGTAGATTCTGGGTATTAGTCCTTTGTCAGATGCATAATCTATGAATATTTTCTCCTACTTTGTGGGTTTTCTGTTTACTCTGCTGATTATTTCTTTTGTTGTGCAGAAGCTTTTTAGTGTAATTATATCCTTTCTATTTATTATTGTTTTTGTTGCATTTGATTTTAGCTTCTTAGTCGAGTTCTTTGCTTAAGCCGATGAGTGATTTTATCTTTTAGAGTTTTTCTGATTTTATCTTATAGAGTTTTTATGTTTTCAGGTCTTCTATTTAAGTCTTTGATCCATCTTGAGTTGATTTTTGTATAAGGTGAGAGATGAGGATCCAATTTTATTCTTCTACATGTGGCTTGCCAGTTATCTTAGCACCATTTATTCAATAGGGTATCCTTTCCCTACTTTATGGTTTTGTATGCTTTGTCGAAGATCAGTTGGTAGTATTTGGCTTTATTTCTGGGTTCCCTATTCTGCGCCATTGGTCTACACGCCTATTTTTATACGGATATCATGCTTTTTTGGTAACTGTAGTTATAGTCTTGTAGTGTAATTTGAAGTCAGGTAATGTGATGGCCCCAAATTTGTTCTTTTTGCTTAGTATTGCTTTGGCTATGCAGGCTCATTTTTAGTTCCATATGAATTTTAGGATTGTTTTTTCTAGTTCTGTGACTAGTGATGATGGTACTTTGATGGGAATTGCATTGAATCTGTAGATTGCTTTTGGCAGTTTGGTCATTTTCACAATATTGATTCTACCCATTCATGAGCCTGGGATGTGTTACCATTTGTCTGTGTCATTTGTGATTTCTTTTAGCAGCATTTTGTAGTCTTCCTTGCAGAGATCTTTCACCTCCTTGGCTAAACATATATCTAAGTATTTTATTTTATTTTTTGTAGCTGTTGTAAAAGGGATTGAATTTTTTATTTGATTCTCAGCTTGGTCATTGTTGGTATATAACAGTGCTACTGATTTGTGTACATTGATTTTGTATTCTGAGACTACAGTGTGTGCCCTCCTTTGAGCTGTTCTATTGCTCAATAAAACTCATCTTCATCTTGTTCATCCTCCACTTGTCTGCATACCTCATTCTTCCTGGTTGCAGGACAGAAACTCAGGAGCTACCAAATGGCAAGGCTAAAAGAGCTGTAACACAAATGGGGCTGAGACATGCCCCTTACTTGCCACATTGTGGGTGACGAGAAGGAGAGAAGAGCTGTGGCTCTTCGGGAGCCCAGACCTAAGAGCTCCCCATGCCAGGGCTGTGGCTTCCTTTTTGGGGTCCTGCAGTTCCTGGCGTCTTAAACCTTCTGGGTGCCACTGCATTCCCTGGTGCTAGCCAGGGAACCTGCTTGCAGTGCACCTGATCCAGCCACAGCCTTGCAGAGAGCCAGCATCCATGCCAGTACCTGGAACTGCCCATCCCTTGGCAGCAGCTGGTGTGTCTGACTGTGTACAGTGGCTGGATCCCATGCTGTCTCACACACCTCTTGCCACTCTGCACCTGGCTCGCCCTTGGTAGGTGTGGGATCCAGACTGGTAGTGCGAGTCAAGTGCAGCCTGCCAGACCAAGTGGGTGGAATGAACCCAGCAGTCTCTGAGTGAAAGTTGGATAAAGGTGCCACTGGCCACAGAAGATTCCAGCCAGAAAATTGACACCCCAAAGATCCTGTAACACTTTCACCCCTTAAATGGATAACGATAATCTAGATTTCTGGTTGGGAACGTCCCCTTTATCATTTTCTCAAAAGGTATTTCTTAGTTCTTGTGTATAAGTATTCTAGTCAATTATGTTATTGATAGAAGTCTAAAATCTTTTATATGGAATATTTGGAAGCCAATCCCAAGTGACAGAAGCCCACTGGGTCCAGGCTGGTTTGTGGATTCTTGTGAATCTCTTAAGAGCACGAGGTGGTAGAAGGCAGATTGAAGTTTCATGGAAGGAGTCAACTCATGCACAAAGACCATAGCAGGGCTCATAATCTCCATCACTTAGAAAAATACGGGTAGATTCTTTCAGTGTCTAGAACAAGGAGATATTATAAATGTACATGGACAAGAACCAGATGAATTTTCCCTTTTGCATGATATCCCTCTGTCGATCTTCATAGGCCTACAAATCATTGTTCTGCCAAAGTATATTCTAGTAGGTACATAAAGACTTTATATATACCTAGTAGGTACATAAAAACTTTCAAAGGGGGTATAGGGATGGATAGTTTAAGCGGATAAATTTCCAAATTTTATACATACTCTTCACCAAAATTCACATGCTTAGGTAATTTCCTTGATGCTTCTAACTTCCCATGACCCTTTTCATAATTGGTTTCCCATGTGGAAAAGCATATAGCTCATCCCTCAAAACCTTATTTTGATGTATTGTCAAGGAATGATGCTAAACTTCAGGGGTTCCAAACAAAAGAACAATTTGAAACATTGCTGATGTGGTTGAGAAAGTAAGTTCTTCTGTTGGCTAGATAAGAAATCCCTTTTTGAGAGGTGGAGCCAAGATGGCCGAATAGGAACAGCTCCGGTCTACGGCTCCCAGCATGAGCGACACAGAAGATGGGTGATTTCTGCATTTCCATTTGAGGTACTGGGTTCATCTCACTAGGGAGTGCCAAACAGTGGGTGCAGGACAGTCAGTGCAGCACACCATGCGCGAGCCGAAGCATGGCGAGGCATTGCCTCACTAGGGAAGTGCAAGGGGTCAGGGAGTTCCCTTTCCTAGTCAAAGAAAGGGGTAACAGATGGCACCTGGAAAATTGGGTCAGTCCCACCCTAATACTGTGCTTTTCCAACGGGCTTGGAAAACGGCACACCAGGAGATTGTGTCCTGCACCTGGTTCGGAGGGTCCTATGCCCACGGAGTCTCGCTGATTGCTAGCACAGCAGTCTGAGATCAAACTGCAAGGCGGCAGCGAGGCTAGGGGAGGGGCACCCGCCATTGCCCAGGCTTGCTCAGGTAAACAAAGCAGCCAGGAAGCTCGAACTGGGTGGAGCCCACCACAGCTCAAGGAGGCCTGCCTGCCTCTGTAGGCTCCACCTCTGGGGGCAGGGCACAGACAAACAAAAAGTCAGCAGGAACCTCTGCAGACTTAAATGTCCTTGTCTGACAGCTTTGAAGGGAGTAGTGGTTCTCCCAGCACGCAGCTGGAGATCTGAGAATGGGCAGACTGCCTCCTAAAGTGGGTCCCTCACCCCTGAGCAGCCTAACTGGGAGGCACCCCCCAGTAGGGACAGACTGACAACTCACTTGGCCAGTTACTCCTCTGAGACAAAACTTCCAGAGGAACTATCAGACAGCTGAATTTGCGGTCTCACGAAAATTCTGCTGTTTGGCAGCCACCGCTGCTGACACCCAGCCAAACAGGGTCTGGAGTGGACCTCTAGCAAACTCCAACAGACCTGCAGCTGAGGGTCCTGTCTGGTAGAAGGAAAACTAACAAACAGAAAGGACATGCACACCAAAAACCCAACTGTACATCACCATCATCAAAGACCAAAAATAGATAAAACCACAAAGATGGGGAAAAAACAGAGCAGAAAAGCTGGAAACTGTAAAAAGCAGAGCACCTCTCCTCCTCCAAAGGAATGCAGTTCCTCACTAGCAACGGAACAAAGCTGGATGGAGAATGACTTTGACAAGTTGAGAGAAGAAGGCTTCAGACGATCAAACTACTCTGAGCTACGGGAGGAAATTCAAAACAACAGCAAAGAAGTTAAAAACTTTGAAAAAAATTAGATGAACGGATAACTAGAATAACCAATGAAGAGAAGGGCTTAAAGGAGCTGATGGAGCTGAAAGCCAAGTTTTGAGAACTACGCAAAGATTGCAGAAGCCTTGGTAGCCAATGCGATCAACTGGAAGAAAGGGTATCAGTGATGGAAGATGAAATGAATGAAATGAAGCAAGAAGGGAAGTTTAGAGAAAAAAGAATAAAAAGAAATGAACAAAGCCTCCAAGAAATATGGGACTATGTGAAAAGACCAAACCTACATCTGATTGGTGTACCTGAAAGTGACGGGGAGAATGGAACCAAGTTGGAAAACACTCTGCAAGATATTATCCACGAGAACTTCCCCAATCTAGCAAGGTAGGCCAACATTCAGATTCAGGAAATACAGAGAACGCCACAAAGATACTCCTCAAGAAGAGCAACTTCAAGACACATAATTGTCAGATTCACCAAAGTTGAAATGAAGGAAAATATGTTAAGGGCAGCCAGAGAGAAAGGTCGGTTTACCCACAAAGGGAAGCCCATCAGACTAACAGCGGATCTCTCGGCAGAAACTCTACAAGCCAGAAGAGAGTGGGGGCCGATATTCAACATTCTTAAAGAAAAGGATTTTCAACCCAGAATTTCATATCCAGCCAAACTAAGCTTCATAAGTGAAGGAGAAATAAAATACTTTACAGAGAAGCAAATGCTGAGTGATTTTGTCACCACCAGGCCTGCCCTAAAAGAGCTCCTGAAGGAAGCACTAAACATGGAAAGGAATAACTGGTACCAGCCACTGCAAAAACATGCCAAATTGTAAAGACCATTGAAGCTAGGAAGAAACTGCATCAACTAACTAGCAAAATAACCAACTAACATCATAATGACAGGATCAGATTCACACATAACAATATTAACTTTAAATGTAAATGGGCTAAATGCTCCAATTAAAAGACACAGACTGGCAAATTGGATAAGGATTCAAGACCCATCAGTGTGCTGTATTCAGGAAACCCATCTCACGTGCAGAGACACACATAGACTCAAAATAAAGGGATGGAGGATGATCTTTCAAGCAAATGGAAAACAAAAAAAGGCAGGGGTTGCAATCCTAGTCTCTGAAAAAGTAGACTTTAAACCAACAAAGATCAAAAGAGACAAGGCCATTACATAATGGTAAAGGGATCAATTCAACAAGAAGAGCTAACTATCCTAAATATATATGCACCCAACGCAGGAGCACCCAGATTCATAAAGCAAGTCCTGAGTGACTTACAAAGGGATTTAAACTCCCACACAATAATAATGGGAGATTTTAACACCCCACTGTTAACATTAGATAGATCAATGAGACAGAAAGTTAACAAGGATATCCAGGAACTGAACTCAGCTCTGCACAAAGTGGACCTAACAGACATCTACAGAACTCTCCACCCCAAATCAACAGAATATACATTTTTTCAGCACCACACCACACCTATTCCAAAATTGACCACATAGTTGGAAGTAAAGCTCTCCTCAGCAAATGTAAAAGAACAGAAATTATAACAAAGTGTCTGTCAGACCACAGTGCAATCAAACTAGAACTCAGGATTAAGAAACTCATTCAAAACCACTCAACTACATGGAAACTGAACAACCTGCTCCTGAATGACTACTGGGTACATAATGAAATGAAGGCAGAAATAAAGATGTTCTTTGAAACCAACAAAAACAAAGACACAACATACCAGAATCTCTGGGACACATTCAAAGCAGTGTGTAGGGGGAAATTTATAGCACTAAATGCCCACAACAGAAAGCAGGAAAGATCCAAAATTGACACCCTAACATCACAATTCAAAGAACTAGAAAAGCAAGAGCAAACACATTCAAAAGCTAGCAGAAGGCTAGAAATAACTAAAATCAGAGCGGAACTGAAGGAAATAGAGACACAAAAAACCCTTCAAAAAATTAATGAATCCAGGAGCTTGTTTTTTGAAAAGATCAACAAAATTGATAGACTGCTAGCAAGACTAATAAAGAAGAAAAGAGAGAAGAATCTGTTCATGTCCTCTGCCCACTTTTTGATGGGGTTGTTTGTTTTTTTCTTGTAAATTTGTTTGAGTTCATTGTAGATTCTGGATATCAGCCCTTTGTCAGATGAGTAGGTTGCAAAAATTTTCTCCCATTGTGTAGGTTGCCTGTTCACTCTGATGATAGTTTCTTTTGCTGTGCAGAAGCTCTTTAGTTTAATGAGATTCCATTTGTCGATTTTGGCTTTTGTTGCCATTGCTTTTGGTGTTTTAGACATGAAGTCCTTGCCCACGCCTATGTCCTGAATGGTATTGCCTAGGTTTTCTTGTAGGATTTTAATGGTTTTAGGTCTAACATATAAGTCTTTAATCCATCTTGAATTAATTTTTGTATAAGGTGTAAGGAAGGGATCCAGTTGCAGCTTTCTACATATGGCTAGCCAGTTTTCCCAGCACCATTTATTAAATAGGGAATCCTTTCCCCATTTCTTGTTTTTGTCAGGTTTGTCAAAGATCAGATAGTTGTAGCTATGCGGCATCATTTCTGAGGGCTCTGTTCTGTTCCATTGATCTATGTCTCTGTTGTGGTACCAGTACCATGCTGTTTTGGTTACTGTAGCCTTGTAGTATAGTTTAAAGTCAGGTAGCGTGATGCCTCCAGCTTTGTTCTTTTGGCTTAGGATTGACTTGGCGATGCGGGCTCTTTTTTGGTTCCATATGAACTTTAAAGTAGTTTTTTCCAATTCTGTGAAGAAAGTCATTGGTAGCTTGATGGGGATGGCATTGAATCTATAAATTACCTTGGGCAGTATGGCCATTTTCACGATATTGATTCTTCCAACCCATGAGCATGGAATGTTCTTCCATTTGTTTGTATCCTCTTTTATTTCATTGAGCAGTGGTTTGTAGTTCTCCTTGAAGAGGTCCTTCACATCCCTGGTAAGTTGGATTCCTAGGTATTTTATTCTCTTTGAAGCAATTGTGAATGGGAGTTCACTCATGATTTGGCTCTCTGTTTGTCTGTTATTGGTGTACAAGAATGCTTGTGATTTTTGTACATTAATTTTGTATCCTGAGACTTTGCTGAAGTTGACAGACACTTCTCAAAAGAAGACATTTATGCAGCCAAAAAACACATGAAGAAATGCTCCTCATCACTGGCCATCAGAGAAATGCAAATCAAAACCACAGTGAGATACCATCTCACACCAGTTAGAACGGCCATCATTAAAAAATCAGGAAACAACAGGTGCTGGAGAGGATGTGGAGAAATAGGAACACTTTTACACTGTTGGTGGGACTGTAAACTAGTTCAACCATTGTGGAAGTCAGTGTGGCGATTCCTCAGGGATCTCGAACTAGAAATACCATTTGACCCAGCCATCCCATTACTGGGTATATACCCAAAGGACTATAAATCATGCTGCTATAAAGACACATGCACACGTATGTTTATGGCGGCACTATTCACAATAGCAAAGAGTTGGAACCAACCCAAATGCCCAACAACGATAGACTGGATTAAGAAAATGTGGCACATATACACCATGGAATACTATGCAGCCATAAAAAATGATGAGTTCGTGTCCTTTGTAGGGACATGGATGAAACTGGAAAACATCATTCTCAGTAAACTATCACAAGGACAAAAAACCAAACACCGCATGTTCTCACTCATAGGTGGGAATTGAACAATGAGAACTCATGGACACAGGAAGGGGAACATCACGCTCCGGGGACTGTTGTGGGGTGGGGGGAGGGGGGAGGGACAGCATTAGGAGATACACCTAATGCTAAATGACTAATTAATGGGTGCAGGAAATCAACATGGCACATGGATACATATGTAACAAACCTGCACATTGTGCACATGTACCCTAAAACCCTAAAGTATAATAAAAAAAAAAAAAAAAGAAAAAAAAAAAAAGAAAAAAAAAAAAAAAAAGAGAGAAGAATCAAATAGATGCAATAAAAAATGAAAAAGGGGATATCACTACTGATCCCAAAGAAATACAATCTACCATCAGAGACTACTACTAACACCTCTATGCAAATAAACTAGAAAATCTAGAAGAAATGGATCAATTCCTCGACAAATACACCCTCCCAAGTCTAAACCAGGAAGAAGTTGAATCTCTGAATAGACCAATAACAGGCTCTGAAATTGTGGCAATAATCAATAGCTTACCAACCAAAAAGAGTCCAGGACCTGATGGATTCACAGCCAAATTCTACCAGAGGTACAAGGAGGAAGTGATACCATTCCTTCTGAAACTATTCCAATCAATAGAAAAAGAGGGAATCCTCCCTAACACATTTTATGAGGCCAGCATCGTCCTGATACCAAAGCCTGGCAGAGACACAGCGAAAAAACAGAATTTCAGACCAATATCCTTGATGAACATTGATGCAAAAATCCTCAATAAAATACTGGCAAACCGAATTCAGCAGAACATCAAAAAGCTTATCCACCATGATCAAGTGGGCTTCATCCCTGGGATGCAAGGCTGGTTCAACATACGCAAATCAATAAATGTATTCCAGCATATAAACAGAACCAAAGCCAAAAACCACATGATTATCTCAATAGATGCAGAAAAGGCCTTTGACAAAATTCAACAACTCTTCATGCTAAAAACATTCAATAAATTAGGTATTGATGGGACGTATCTCAAAATAATAAGAGCTATCTATGACAAACCCACAGCCAATATCATACTGAATGGGCAAAAACTGGAAGCATTCCCTTTGAAAACCGGCACAGGACAGGGATGCCCTCTCTCACCACTCCTATTCAACATAGTGCTAGAAGTTCTGGCCAGGGCAATCAGGCAGGAGAAGGAAATAAAAGGTATTCAATTAGAAAAGAGGAAGTCAAATTGTTCCTGTTTGCAGATGACATGATTGTATATCTAGAAAACCCCATTGTCTCAGCCCAAAATCTCCTTAAGCTGATTAGCAACTTCAGCAAAGTCTCAGGATACAAAATCAATGTACAAAAATCACAAGCATTCTTATACACCAATCACAGACAAACAGAGAGCCAAATCATGAGTGAACTCCCATTCACAATTGCTTCAAAGAGAATAAAATACCTAGGAATCCAACTTGCAAGGGATGTGAAGGACCTCTTCAAGCAGAAACACAAACCACTGCTCAATGAAATAAAAGAGGATACAAACAAATGGAAGAACATTCCATGCTCATGGGTAGGAAGAATCAATATCCCGAAAATGGCCATACTGCCCAAGGTAATTTATAGATTTAATGCCATCCCCATCAAGCTACCAATGACTTTCTTCACAGAATTGGAAAAAACTACTTTAAAGTTCATATGGAACCAAAAAAGAGCCCGCATCGCCAAGTCAATCCTAAGCCAAAAGAACAAAGCTGGAGGCATCACGCTACCTGACTTCAAACTACACTACAAGGCTACAGTAACCAAAACAGCATGGTACTTGTACCACAACAGAGACATAGATCAATGGAACAGAACAGAGCTCTCAGAAATAATGCCACATACCTACAACTATCTGATCTTTGACAAACCTGACAAAAACAAGAAATGGGGAAAGGATTCCCTATTTAATAAATGGTGCTGGGAAAACTGGCTAGCCATATGTAGAAAGCTGAAACTGGATCCCTTCCTTACACCTTATACAAAAGTTAATTCAAGATGGATTAAAGACATAAATGTTAGACCTGAAACCATAAAAACCCTAGAAGAAAACCTAGGCAATACCATTCAGGACATAGGCATGGGCAAGTACTTCATGTCTAAAGCACCAAAAGCAATGGCAACATAAGCCAAAATTGACAAATGGGATCTAGTTAAACTAAAGTGCTTCTGCACAGCAAAAGAAACTACCATCATGGTGAACAGGCAATCTACAAAATGGGAGAAAATTTTTGCAACCTACTCATCTGACAAAGGGCTAATATCCAGAATCTACAATGAACTCCAACAAATTTACAAGAAAAAAACAAACAACCCCATCAAAAAGTGGGCGAAGGACATGAACAGACACTTCTCAAAAGTAGACATTTATGCAGCCAAAAAACACATGAAAAAATGCTCATCATCACTGGCCATCAAAGAAATGCAAATCAAAACCACAATGAGATACTGTCTCACACCAGTTAGAATGGCCATCATTAAAAAGTCAGGAAACAACAGGTGCTGGAGAGGATGTGGAGAAATAGGAACACTTTTACGCTGTTGGTGGGACTGTAAACTAGTTCAACCATTGTGGAAGTCAGTGTGGCAATTCCTCAGGGACTTAAAATTAGAAATACCATTTGACCCAGCCATCCCATTACTGGGTATATACCCAAAGGACTATAAATTATGCTGCTATAAAGACACATGCACACGTATCTTTATTGTGGCACTATTCACAATAGCAAAGAGTTGGAACCAACCCAAATGTCCAACAACGATATACTGGATTAAGAAAATGTGGCACATATACACCATGGAATACTATGCAGCCATAAAAAATGATGAGTTCATGTCTTTGGAGGGACATGGATGAAACTGGAAACAATCATTCTCAATAAACTATTGCAAGGACAAAAAACCAAACACTGCATGTTCTCACTCATAGGTGGGAATTGAACAATGACAACTCATGGACACAGGAAGGGGAATATCACACTCCGGGGACTGTTGTGTGGTGGGGGGAGGGGGGAGGGACAGCATTAGGAGATATACCTAATGCTAAATGATGCGTTAATGGGTGCAGCACACCAACATGGCACATGGATACATATGTAACAAACCTGCATATTGCGCACATGTACCCTAAAACCTAAAGTATAATAATTAAAAAAAAAGAAAAAAAAAGAAATCCCTTTTCAAATTAATTGGAGTTCCTTTTTTTAATTTAAAAAACTGAAATAAGATCTAAGTGAGTTTTCATCTGTGTAATTATTAAAAATAATTTTTGATGATACATCATTTTATGAATTTTGAGGTACGACTTAGCTGGAATTCAAGAAATTATGTAACATTGTATTTAAAATTCTTTCATTGCTATATGTTAACTTACGTGAACATGTTATCTCTCTGCTTTCCGCCATAAAAATTAAAAAATTAGAAAACAGTTGGTGTCAAACCCTGTCTTATTGTAGCAATAAGTAATATTCATCTGTAAATATGACTAATTGAAAATAATTTCAATTTCATTCATCTCATTAAGAGATGTATTTTCAATGCAATTCTATTTTATACATTTAATAATAACATTAAAATTTATGATATATTTTGGCTGTTTTGATCAATCTTGAATTAATAATAACAACAACTCCATCTAGAAGAGAGCTTTTAACATGTGGAGGTTAGATTCACAGAAAATTAAGTTTTTCAAAATTTCAACTTGTATAAAATTTTTATTGGAGCAAAGTATGTATGAGAGGGTGATTAATAAAAGTATTTCAAGTATAAAACATAATAAATTACGGTAAAATTATGTAAAGAATGTGAGGTGAAAATATGAGTTTAAGGTATGATATGATTTGGCTGTGTCCCCACCGAGATCTCATCTTGAATTGTTATTCCCACAGTTCCTCATGGGAGGAACATGGTGGGAGGTGATTGAATTATAGGGGTGGGTCTTTTCTGCACAGTTCTCATGATAGTGAATGAGTCTCACGAGATGTGATGGTTTTAAAAATAGGGGTTTCTCTGCACAAGCTCTCTCTCTTTGCCTGCTGCCATCCACATAAGATGTGACTTGCTCCTCCTTGCCTTCTGCCATGATTGTGAGGCCTCCCCAGCCATGTGGAACTGTAAGTACAATGAACCTCTTTCTTCTGTAAGTTTCCCAGTCTTGGGTATGTCTTTATCAGCAGTATGAAAACAAACTAATGCTGTAAATTGGTACCAGTAGAGTGGGGCATTGCTGAAAATTTTTGGTGATACATCATTATATGAATTTTGAGGTATGACTTAGCTGGAATACAAGAAATTATGTAACATTGTATTTAAAATTCTTTCATTGTTATATGTTATGTGAGCATGTTATCTCTCTGATTTCTTCCATAGAAATTAAAAAATTAATTAATCCTGAAAGTGTGGGAATGATTTTGGAACTGGGTAACAGGCAGAGGTTGGAAAAGTTTGGAGGGCTCGGAAGAAGACAGGAAGATGTGGGAAAGTTTGGAACTTCCTAGAGACTTTTGAATCTTTTTGATAGAATTGCCAATAGTGATATGAACAATAAGGTCCAGGCTGAGGTGGTCTCAGATGGTGAGAAGGATCTTGTTGGGAACTGGAGCAAAGGTGACTCTTGTTATGTTTTAGCAAAGAGACTGGTGGCATTTTGCCCCTGCTCTAGAGATCTGTGGAACTTTGAACTTGAGAGAGATGTTTTAGGGTATTTGGTATTAGAAATTTTTAAGCAGCAAAGCATTCAAGAGGTGACTTGAGTGCTGTTAAAGGCATTCAGTTTTAAAAGGGAAATAAAGCATAAAAGTTCAGAAAATTTGTAGTCTGACAATGGGATAGAAAAGAAAATCCCATTTTCTGAGGAGAAATTCATACTGGCTGCAGACATTTGCATAAGCAATGAGGAGCTGAATGTTAATCACCAAGACAGTGGGAAAAATGTCTCCAGGTCCAAGTCCTTTGCAGCAGCCCCTTCCATCACAGGCCCAGAGGCCTAGGAGGAAAATATGGTTTTGTGGGCTGGGCCTAGGTCCCCATGCTGTGTGCAGTCTAGGGACTTGTTGCCCTGTGTCCCAGCCACTCCAGCCATTTCTAAAAGGGAACAAGGTACAGTTTGAGCCATGGTTGCAGAGAATGCAAGCCCCAAGCCTTGGCAGCTTCCACAAAGTATTAAGCCTGAGGGTGCACAGAAGTCAAGAATCGAGGTTTGGAAACCTCTGCTTAGATTTCAGAGGATGTATGGAAATGCCTGGATGTCCAGGCAGAAGTTTGCTGCAGGGATGGGGCTCTCATGAAGAACCTCTGCTAGGGCAGTGTGGAAGGGAAATGTGGGGTTGGAGCCCCCCCGCAGAGTCTCTTCTAGGGCACTGCCTAGTGGAAATGTGAGAAGAGGGCCACTGTTCTCCAGACCCCAGAATGGTGGATCCACGGACAGCTTGCACTGTGTATCTGGAAAAACTGCAGACACTCAATACCATCCCATGAAAGCAGCCAGAAGGGAGGCTGCCCAAAACCATGTGAATCCACCTCCTGCGTCATTGTGACCTGGATGCAGGACATGGAATCAAAGGAGATTATTTTGGAGCTTTAAGATGACTGCCACACTGTATTTTGGACTTGCATGGGGCCTGTAGCCCCTTTATTTTGGACAATTTCTCCCATTTGGAATGGCTGTGTTTACCCAATTCCTGTACCGCCATTGTATCTAGGAAGTAACTAACTTGCTTTTGCTTTTACAGGCTCATAGGCAGAAGGGACTTGCCTTGTTTCAGATGAGATGTTGGACTGTGAACTTTTGGGTTAATGCTGAAATGAGTTAAGACTCTTGGGGACTGTTGGAAAGACATGATTGGTTTTGAAATGTGAGGACATGAGATTTGGGAGGGGCAGAGGTGGAATGGCATTGTTTGGCTGTGTCCCCACCCAAATCTCATCTGAATTGTAACTTCCACAATTCCCACCTGTCATGGGAGGAACCCAGTGGGAGGCAACTGAATTATGGGGGTCTTAATGAGTCTCATGAGATTTGATGGTTTTAAAAATCAGAGTTTCCCTTCACAAGCTTTCTCTCTTTGCCTGCTACCATCCACGTAAGATGTGACTTGCTCCTCCTTGCCTTCTGCCATGATTGTGAAGCCTCCCCAGCCGTATGGAACTGTCCAATAAGCTTTCTTTTTTTTGTAAGTTGCCCAGTCTCAGGTATGTCTTATCATCAGCTTGAAAATGGACTAATACGAGGTGAAAAATGAATTATGTATTTTTTTGTCTAAAAATGTTTGCTTATGTATTTTTTAAATGGATGATGGTAAATATTAAATTATCATATTTAGATTCCCCTAGATATACTGAAAAGGGTGATATAACAGGTTCATTTTAAAGTGTCAATATCTACAACATACTAGAAATTGTATTGTTTGGAACTGCTTAAATTTATGAGGAAAATTTTAGATGTTGGCTTAAAAGTATGTGATGCAATTATGTTGTTGTTTGAAATTCTTTTGTGAGAAGGGTTTGCAAAAGCACATTCTTAGAATGCTATGTGAAAGACCTCAAGATTTTCTGATAGTGAACATTTTCTAGGATGTTGAAGATGCTAAGAATTATAGAATGAGTACATGCATCATTTGTGCTCTGGGAAGAAGGTATTAACAGTCTCCATCACAGAGGTTTGGCTTTATGACAGATTAGTATAAGCATGAGTTTGTTGTCTGGATCACAAAGAAGCTCCACTTTTAAAAAGTATTTCTCGCTGGTGATCTCTTTGCTTGTCCTTAAGGGATTACCAGGGGCAATGAATTTTTTGGAAATAGGAGAAGATATTATGTGCCATCTCAGTAGCCTCCCCACTCTACAATATATTTGATTCAGAACCCCTCAGGATAGAATCACACACACGTTTCTCATGTCATAAGTCATCCATATCATAAATATGTATAATCTAAATTCTGTAGAATGGGTTTTTTTTTTGTCTTAATTGAAGTTTGATTGATTAAAGAGACCTTTACAAGTAGCCATAACTTTTCTTTTCACTTATATTTAATATTTTCAGCTCTTAACTAACATATATTAAGCTGCTTGTATTTAATGTGTACAATTTGATGTTTGACATATGTATACACTCATGAAACTATCACCACATCTAAATAATGAATATATCCATTATTCTTTAAAGTTTCCTATTCACACGTTAATGGTTGTTAGGTTTTCAAATGAATTGATCCATTTATCATTATAAACTATACTTTTTTATCTCTGATAATACTCTTTGTTTTAAAGTCTATTTTACATGATATTAGTAAAACCAGTAGAGTTTTAAATGCTTAATATTTGTATCATTTTTCTTTTTCAATCAATCCATCAATCTGCTCTCACATTATGTGTCTTTAAGTTTAATGTGGGTTTTTTTGGTAGACAACATATAGTTGTGTCTTGCACTTATATCCATTCTGACAACATGTACTTTTTAATTGGTGTTTAGTCCTTTAACATTTATTATAATTATTGATAAATTGGATTTAGATCTATTGTTTTACTATTTGTTTTCTGTTTGTTCTTTCTTTTTTTGTTATTCATCTATTCCTCTCTTCTTGCCTTCTTTTGGATTAGCTGATTAATTTTGTTGTGTTTTCTTTTGAAACCCCACCTCAGAGCCTTCCACCTCAGCTACCCAAATGGCTGGGCCTACAGGCACACACCACCACACCTGGCTAACTTTTGTTTTAGTCAATATGGGTTTCTCCATGTTGCCCAGGCTGGTCTCAAACTCCTGCACTCAAGGAATCTGCTTGCCTTGGCCCCCCAAAGTGCTGGAATTGCAGACATGAGCCATTGTGCCCAGCTGTAACTTTAAAAATTATATAACTTGATAGGAGGTATAGCAAGATGGCCAAAGAGAAGCCTCTAGCATTCATTTCCACTGCAGAAAAACCAAACTTAACATCTATTCACACAAAAAGCACCTTCCTAAGCACCAAAAATCAGGTGAGTGGTCACATCACTTGGCTTTAATATCCTATTAAGGAAAGAGGCACTAAAGTGGGTAGGAAAAACAGTCTTGAATCACCTACACCACCCCTCCTTGATTCCGCAGCAGTAGCCGCTTAGCATGGAGAGAGAATCTGTGTGCTTAGGAGAGAGAATCTGTGTGCTTAGGAAAGGGAAAGTGCAGTGATTGTGGGACTTTGCATTGGAACTTAGTGCTGCCCATGTTGCTTTTTTACTGGAAAACAACATGGGGCAGAACCCGCAGAGGGAGCATTTAGATTAGCCTGAATCAGAAGCAAATCATTCTGGTAAGCCCTGCTAAAGCCCTCGGTTAAAGTGCTATGGGGTCTTAAATAAACTTGAAAGGTAGTCGAGGCCAAAAAGACTGCAATTCCTGAGCAAGTCCTGGTGCTGTGCGGGGCTCAGAGCCAGTGGACTTGGGGTGCATGCAACCTAATGAGACACCAGCCAGGGTGGTTGAGGGAGTGCTTGCATTACCCCTCCCTAACTCCAGGCAGTGAAGCTTGAAGCTCCAGGAGAGACTGCTTCTCTCTGCTTGAGGAGAGGATGCGGGAAAGCAAAGAGGACTTTATCTTGCAACTTGGATATGAGCTCAGCTGAGGTGGGAAATTAAAGAAAAATAAAATTAAAAAGAAAGAAAAATAAGCTTTCCTGTATTAGGCTGACTTGTCCCAGAGGCAGCAACAGACATAGCCCAGACCCAGGAAAAGTCTTGATAATATTATATAATGTGCTCTGGAGACTCTCCCAGCACTCCCTCAACATAGGGAGAAGAAAAACAAATTTTCCTTTGTTTTATGGTATGAGTTTATAGATTCTTGTTCTCTGTAACTAGTAACTTCAAGTATTCTGTTTTATCTAAGAAGTACAGCGAAGGTCCTGAGAAGCCTAAGCAGGCCTGAACTATAGCTGTCTAGGCACCATGGTGAAGGTTATGAGATAAGCCCATGCCTAGACAAACCTAGATAACAGACATCTGGGTTGCATAGCAATGGTTGTATGCAATCCTGTGTTATGAACCTGTTACAATTTGATTAACTGTCTTTGTCCTGCCTCTGTATCCCTGCTTTCACACCACTTTAAGCTTGCTTCAAGTTAGCCCACCCCCTTTTGTGAAGTGTTTATAAAAGTCAAGTGCTGTCTTTGTTCTGGACCCAGTCTTTGGACGTGAGTCTGCTGGGCCTGAGTGCACTCAATAAAAGATTCTCCTGTTTTAACCTGAAGTCTCTCTCATCCTCCTAAATCCTGCAACACAGCCACAATAAATTGGGCACCAGGAAGAGCGCTGAGGCCTCCATCTCAGGCCTTAGCTTCTATATGACATTTCTAGACACATCCTGGGCCAGAAGGAGGCCTACTGCCTTGAAGGGAAGGAGCTGTTTTTGGCAGGGTTCATCACTTGCTGACTAAAGAGCCCTTGGACCCTGAATAATCAATAGTGGTAGCTATGCAGTACATTCTGCAGGCATTGTGACAGACTCAGAGCTGTGCTGGCTTCAGGTGTGACCCAGCACATTCCCAGTTGTGGTAGCCATGGAGAGAGACCCCTTCTGTTTAAGGAAAAGACAGGGACAAGTAAAGGGGACTTTGTCTTGCAACTTGGGTACCAGCTTGGCCAGTGGGGTAGAGCACTAAGTGGTCACTTGGAGGTCCCTGATTCTAGACCTTGGCTCCTGGGTGGCATTTCTGGACCTGCCCTGGGCTAGAGGGGAGTCCCCTGCCATGAAGAGACACACTCAGGTCTGGCAGCATTCACCACAAACAGACTGAAGAGCCATTGTTCTTTGAGTAAACATCAGCAGTAGCCTAGCAGTACTTGCTGTGGGCAGTGGTGGCCATGGGGAGAGACATCTGTGCTTGAGGAAAGAGGAGGGAAGTGTAGGAAGGATTTTGTCTTGTGGTTTTAGTGCAAGATCAGCTGCAGTAGAATACAGCAGTAGGTAGATTCCAAAGGTTCTCAACTCTAAATCCTGGCTCTCAGGAAGCATCTCTGACCTGCCCAGGGCTGGGGGCAACTTGCCACTCTGAAGGTAAGGACAAGCCTGGTTAGATTTGCCACTTGCTGATTTGAGAGCCCTAAGGCCTTGAGTGAATACAGGCGGTAGCCAGGCAGTGGTCACTGTGGGTCTTGGGAAAGATCAAGTGCTGTTATGGCTTCAGGTCTGACAGAGCACAGTCCCAGTGGTGGTAGCCACAGGGGTGCTTGTATCATCCCTCCCCCAGCTCCAGGCAGCTCAAAGCAGAGATAGAAAATCTTTTTGTTTGGGAGAAAGTAAGGGAAAAGAACAAGAGTCCCTGCCTAGCAATCCAGGGAATTCTCCTGAATATTACCCAAGACCACCAAGGTGGCACCTCTATGAGTCTGCAAGAGCCACAGCATTACTGGGTTTGGGGTGTCCCCCAAAGAAAATATAGCTGCAATAACCAGATATTTAGATCATAACACCCAAGTTCCTTCAAATATCTGAAAAGATTTCCCAAGAAGGATGGGTAGAAATAAGCCCAGACTGAGAAGAGTACAGTAAATACCTAACTCTTCAATGCCCAGACACTCATGAATGTCCATAAGCATCAAGAACATCCAAAGTAACATGATCTGACTAAATGAACTAAATAAGACACTAGTGACCAACCATGGAGAGACAGAGATATGTGACCTTTCAGGCAGATAATTCAAAATAACTGTTTTAAGGAAGCTTAACAAAATCCAATATAATGCAGATAAGGAATTTAGAATCCTATCAGATAAATTTAACAAAGAGATTGAAATAATTATAAAGAATCAAGCAGAAATTCTGGAGTTGAATAATGCAACTCATAAACTGAAGAATTCACCAGAGTCTCTCTGTCTCTCTCTCCCTTGTTGGAGATGGGTCTTGCTCTGTCACTCAGGCTGGAATGCAGTGGCACAATCATAGCTCATTCCAGCCTCGACCTCGTGGGATCAAGCAATCCTCCCACCTCAGCCTTTCAAGTAGCTGGGAACACAGGCACATACCACCATGCCAAGCTAATTTTTAAAATATTTTTTGTAGCAATGGTGGTCTCCTCAAGTTGCCCAGGCTGGTCTAAAACTCCTGGGCTCAAGTGATCCTCCCACCATGGCCTCCCAAAGTGCTGAGATTACAAGCATGAGCCATTGTGCCTGGCCCACATCAGAGTCTCTTAACAGCAGAGTAGATCAAGTAGAAGAAAAAATTAGTGAGCTTTAAGACAGGCTATTTGAAATACACAATCATAGAAGACAAAAGAAAAAGAAATAGAAAAAGAAAAAGAATGCCTACAAGATCTAGAAAATAGCCCTCAAAAGGGCAAAAGTGCTATTGGCCTTAAAGAGGAGGTAGAGGACGAGACTGGCATAGTAAATTTATTCAAAATATAATAACAGAGAACTTCTCAAACCTAGAGAAAGATATTAATATTTAAGTACAAGAAGGTTGTGGCATGCCAAGTAGATTTAACCCAAACAAGATTAACACAAGACACTTAATAATCAAACTCCCAAAAGTCAAGGATAAAGAAAGGACCTTAAAAGCAGCAAGAGAAAAGAAACAAATAACAGAAAGAAGCTCTAATACATCTGACTGCCGACTGTTTTAGTGGAAACCTTAAAACAGGACCAAATAGAGTGACATGACATATATAAAGTGCTGAAGGAAAATAACTTTTATCCTAGAGTAGTACATTCAGCAAAAATATCCTTCAAACATGGAGGAGAAATAAAGATTTTCCCAGACAAAGAAAAACAGGGATTTTATCACACCAGATCTATTCTACAAGGAATGCTAAAGGGAGATATTCAATCTTAAAGAAAAGGATGTTAATGAGCAATAAGAAATATAAGGTACAAAATTCACTGGTAATAGCAAGTACACAGAAAAACACAGACTATTATAATACTGTAGTTATGGTGTGTAAACTACTCATATTTCAATTAGAAAGACTAAGCAATGAACCTATCAAAACTATTAATGACAACAACTTTTTAAGACATAGACAGTATAATAAATTACAAACAGAAATAACAAAAAGCTAAAAAGTGGGGAGATTAAGTTAAAGTGTAGAGTTTTTATTAGTTTTCTTTTTGCCTGTTTATTAGTTGGTTTATGTAATCAGTGTTAACCTGTCATCAGTTTAAAATAATGGGTTATAAGATATTATTTGCAAGTCTCATGGTAACCTCAAATAGAAAACATACAAAATATACACAAAATATAAAAAGCAAGAAATTAAAACATACCATGAGAAAGTCACCTTCAGTAAAAGGAAGACAGAAAGGAAGGAAAGAAGGAAGAGAAGACTACAAAATAACCAGAAAACAAATAATAAAATGGCAGGAGTAAGTCTTCATTACAAATAATAACATTGACTGTAAATGGACTAAATTCTCCAATCAAAGGCACAGAGTGGCTGAATGGATGAAAGAACAAAGACCCAACACATCTGTTCCTTGGAAGAAACACACTTCACCTATAAAGACACACATAGGCTGAAAATTATGAGATGAAAAAGACAATCCATGCCAATGGATACCAGAAAAGAGCAGGAGTAGCTATATTTATATCAGAAAAAATATATTTCAAGGAAAGAAAACTATAAAAAGAGACAAAGAAAGTCATTATATAATCATAAAGGGATCAAATACAGCAATGGGGTATAATAAATGAATATATGTGCACCCAACACTGCAGCACCCAGATATAAAGCAAATATTATTAGAGCTAAAGAGAGATAGTTCCCAATACAGTAATAGCTGAAGACTTCAACTGCCCACTTTCAGCAATGGAGAAATCATCTGGACAGAAAATCAATAAAGAAACATTGGACTTAATCTACTCCATAGACCAAATGGACCTAATAGATATCTAAAGACATTTCATCCAATGGCTGCAGAATACGCATTCTTCTCCTTGGCACATGGATCATTTTCAAGGATCAACCATACGTTAGGCCACAAGACAAGTCTTAAAAAAATTGAAATCATATCAAGTATCTTTTTTAACCACAATGGAATAATACTAGAAATCAATAACGAGGAATTTTGAAAACAATACAAACACATGGAAATCAAACAACATACTTCTGAATGAGTAGTGGGTCAATGAAGAAATTAAGAAGGGAATTAAAAAATTTATTGAAACAAACGAATATGGAAATAGCACATACTGAATTCTATGGGATACAGCAAGAGCAGTAGTAAGAGGAAAGTTTATAGCTGTAGGTCCTTACATCAAAAAAGTAGAAAAACTTCAAATAAACAACCTAATGTTGCATCTTAAAGACCTAAAAGAGTAAGCTCAAACTCACAATTAGTAGAAGAAAAGAGATAATAAAGATCAGAGCAGAAATAAGTGAAATTGAAATAAAAAATACAAAAGATTGATGAAATGAAAAGTTGGCTTTGGGAAGATAAACAAAATCAACAAAGCTGTAGCCTAACTAAGATAAAAGAGAGAAGGCCCAAATAAATAAAATCAGGAATGAAAAAGAAGACATTATAACTTACAATACAGAAATTCAAAGGATCATTAGTGGCCACTATGAGCAACTGTATGCCAATAAATTGGAAAACCTAGAAGAAATGGATCAATTCCTGGACACATGCAACCTAAAAAGACTGAGCCATGAAGAAATCCAAAACCTGAACAGACCAATAACAAGTAGCGAGATTGAAGCCGTTATAAATAGTCTCCCAGCACAGAAAAGCCTGGGACCCAATGGCTTCACTGCTGAGCTTGACTAAACATTTAAAGAAGAACTAATACCAATCCTACTTAAACTATTCAAAAAATAGAGGAGGAGGGAATACTTCCAATCTCATTGTATGAGGCCAGTATTATCCTGATATCAAAACCAGACAAGACACATAAAAAAACAAAAAACAAACAAACAACAAAAAACTACAAGCCAATATCCCTGATGAATATTGAGGCAAAAATCCTCAAAAAATACCAGCAAACCAAATTCAACAACACGTTAAAAGATCATTCATCATTATCAAGTGAGATTTATCCCAGGGATGTAAGGATGATTCAACATATGCAAATAAATTGATTTGATCCATTAATCATCAATAGAATGAAGGGCAAAAATCATATGATCATTTCAGTTGACGCTGAAAAAGTCTTTGATAAAATGCAACATTCCTTAATGATAAAAACCCTCAAAAAACTGTGTATGGAAGCAACAAACCTCAACACAATAAAAGCCATATATGACAGACCCACAGCTAGTATACTGAATGGAGAAAAAGCTGAAATCCTTTCCTCTAAGATCTGGAGCAAGACAAGGGTGCCCATTTTCACCACTGTTACTCAACGTAGTACTGAAAGTCCTAGCTAAAGCAATCAGAAAAAAGAAGGAAATAAGGAGCATCCAAATTCGAAAGGAAGAAGTCCAATTATCTTTCTACGCAAATGCTATGATTTTGTATTTGGAAAATCCCAGAAATTTTGCCAAAAAACTATTAGAAGTGATGAACAAATTCAGTAAAGTTGTAGGATACAAAAGCAACATACAAAAATCAGTAGCATTTCTATATGCCAACAGAAAACAATTGGAAATATAAACCAAGAAGGTGATCTCATTTACAATAGCTAAAAACTTCCTAAAAAATAGCTAGGAATTAAGTTAACCAAACAAGTGAAAGATCTCTACAATGAAAACTATAAAACATTAATGGAAGAAATTGAAGTAGACACACACACAAAGAAGATATTTCATGTTCAGGAATGGAAGAATCAATACCATTAAAACGTCTATACTACCCAAAGTAACCTACAGATTCAAAGCAATCTCTATCAAAATACCAATGACATTCTTCACAGAAATAGAAAAAATAATCCTAAAATTTATATGGCACCACAGAAGACACAGAAAAGCCAAAGCTATCTTTAGCAAAAAGCACAAAACTAGAGGAATCATATTACCTGACTTCAAATTATACTACAGAGCTATAGTAAACAAAACAGCAGAGTAATGGCCTAAAAACAGACACATAGATCAATGGAACAGAATGGAGAATCCAGATATAAATTCATACATCTACAGTGAATGCATTTTTGACAAAGGTAACAAAAACATACATTGAGAAAAGGACAGTCCTTTTAGTAAATGGTGCTGGGAAAACTGGATATCTACATACAAAAGAACGAAATCAGACCTGTATCTCTCACCATACACATAGATTAAATCAAAATGGATTGAAGAATTAAATCTAAGACCTCAAACTATGGAACTACTACAGGAAAACACTGGGGAAACTCCCTAGGACATTGGACTGGATAAAGATTTCTTGAGAAAAATACCTCCAAAACATAGGCAACCAAAGCAAAAATGGACAAGTGGGATCATGCCAAGTTAAAAAGCTGCAAAGCAAAGAAACAACAAAGTGAAGAGACAACCCAGAGAATAGGAGAAAATATTTGCAAACTATCCATCTGACAAGGGATTAATAACCAGAATATATAAGGAACTTGAACAACTCAATAGGAAAAAATATAATAATCCCATTAAAAATGGTTAAAATATCTGAATACACATTTCTCAAAAGAAGGCATACACATGGCAAACAGGTATATGAAAAAGTGTTCATCATCATTGATCTTCAGAGAAATGCAAATCAAAACTCCAATGAGATATCATCTTACCCCAGCTAGAGAGGCTTTTATATGAGACAGGCAATAACAAATGCTGGCAAGAATGTAGGGAAAAGGGGACCTTCATACACTGTTGGAGGGAATGTAAATTAGTACAACCACTATGGAGAACAGTTTGGAAGCTCCTCAAAAAAACAAAAACAGAACTACCATATGATTCAGCAATCTCATTGCTAGGTATATACCCAAAAGAAAGGAAATCAGTATATTGAAGAGATGTCTGCACTCCCATTTTTATTGTAGCACTATTCACAATAGCCAAGATTTGGAAGCAGTCTAAGTGTCCATCAACAGATGAATGGGTAAGAAAATGTGGTACATATACATAATGGAGTACTAATCAGCCATAACAAATGAGATCTTGTCATTTGCAACAGCATGGATGGAACTGGAGGGCATTATGTTAAGAGAAATTAGCCAGGCACAAAAAGACAAACATTGTATGTTCTCACTTATTTTGGGAGCTAAAAAGGTAAAACAATTAAGCTTATGGAGACGGACGGTAGAATGATGGTTACTAGAGGCTGGAAATGGTAGTGGGGGTGGGGGAAAGTAGAGATGGTTAGTGGGTACAAAAACATAATTAGATAGACTGAATAAGAACCAGTATTTGACAGCACAACAGGGTGACTACAGCCAACAGTAATTCATTGCACATTTAAAAATAAAAGAGTATAATTGGATTGTTTGTAACACAAAGAAAGCATAAATGCTTGAGGTATTGGATACTCCCTTTACTCTGAGGTGATTATTACACATTGTATGCCTGTATTAAAATACCTCATGTACCCCATAAACATGTATACCTACTATATAACACAACACAGAAACAAAGAAAAAATTGCGTAATTTTAGTAATAGGGCAGTATTATTTTAGGTGATAGATCTTCAAATTCTTTACTTAAATAAGTAATCTAGCAGTATCATGGGTTTTGGTTGTTGTTTCTGCAATCATGTGAAAGAAGGGGAAAAATATAATATTCCTTTTGGGCTTAAAGAAAAAAATCAGAATTGATTATATATATTAGAAAACAGAGATGTTAAACATAAATATTATGGCAACAATTATTAAAAAGAAAACAGTATGGAATCACAAACATTTTTGAAAGTTAAAGGTTATTTTCATGGGCCTTAGCAAGTGTCTTTGAAGTCTAGATGTCTGTAAGACGCTTCTGTTTTAAAAAAAATTTGCAAGCGTAGCTTCCGAAAATGGAGAAGAAATTGGAAAGGGAGCATGTCCCATGTTATAGGCTGAATTGTGTCCCATCATGATTCCATTGTTGGAACCCTAACTCCCAGTTCCTCCGAATGTGACTGTATTTGGAGACAGAACCTTTAAAGAGATAAAGACCAAATATAGTCTCATAGACAGAGGGAAGACCATGTGAGCATGGAGCAAGAAGAGGGCCACCTGCAAGCAAAGGAGGGAGGCCTCACAAGAAACCAATTTCTGTTGTTTAACATACCCAGTCTGTGATTTTTTTAATGATGGTCCTGTAAAGGAATACATCCACTGTCGGCAAATTTTTCTTCTAGGAGAGGATTAGTCGTTAAGCAAGAGAGCAAACACGCATGTAACAGGCATTGCAAGATAATTAAACATTTACGCAGCATTTTCAGAACATATTGGGAAAATCAAAGTCTTCCTAGCATAATATTTGTAAAGAATCCTCTTAAGGAGAACTTTGAGCAATCACATAGCAAAGAGTGTCTTCATCTACTTTCTATATGATAATAAGGGCCCTGACAAACAAGAAAAAAGTAACATTAATTACAATTGATACAAGAGTACCCCTGGCATCTCCCAAGTGTGTTACCTGTTATCCCTTAGTTATTGCTAGAACTGGTGAGAACTATTAAGCATGGCTAAAAAGATGTTGTCTGATTGCCCAAGAATTCTCATCAGCTTCTCACTGAGGAGTTAGGAGAAGTTGATACTTGAATGAGGTGTCATATGTGGTGCTCATTATGTCCAGGCAGTTTTAATCCTTTTTTATACCTTCATACATTCCTGAGTTAAAAAATCACTTGAGATATTCTCATGAATATATGGTCTCACTGTCTAGGTCCTGCCTGATTATTGCAGCCAAAAGTCTTGTGCTCAGAGTGAGCAAAGCCCTGCAAACAGTGAAAATATGGAGAAGAAAGATTTAATCAGGTTTGTTCATTTCCCTATACTTTCTCTCATGAGAGAATTATCACACTCTATGATTGATTTACAGGTTTCTTTCTGTAGTTTGAGCTTTTAACTTTCTACTCTTTGTAATCTAAGTGTTTAGCATAACATTTGATATTTGTAGACGATTGTTTGTAACTGAAATATAATAAAAAGGAACTTTGCTTTCTATTGTCTTATATTCTGAGTTACCTACATCTTTAAGTTTTTTTCTTCACTATGAAAAATAAACATTATTTTAAAAACTCATTAATTCTGCTTTGGTGCTTTTGCCTTTTCTGAATCTAAACATTCATGTCTTTCATTACTTCTGGAAAATTTTCAGCCATGCTTTCTTTAAATATTTCCTCTTCCAATTACGTGTTTTGTCTTTTAATGAAATTCCTATTGGGCTCATATTAGATTTCATACTAATTTTCATATATCTTAACTTTTTTCATATTCAACACTTCTTTATCTCTATATTGCATTAGAGGAAATTCTTCAGCTCTACCAACTTAGAAGTCTTTTTAAATTGCTTTCTGTCTCTGCTGTTTAATCCACTCATTGAGTTTTTAATTATAGTAATTAGAGTTTATATTTCTAGAAGTTTAATTTGCTTTAAAATATGTTTGATATTTTTTGATAATGTCTTTCTTTTCTTTTCAAACCTTTTGACTTTAAGGTTTTAAAATATAAATTCCTCTATATGTGATATCTTAGGGAAGTGAAACTATTTATTCTGTCTGCCAACTTTCCTTCATCATGGAATCTTCCTCCCCGTGCTAATTTTGGATGGTGACCTCATCTTAGGAAAGGCTTTTTGTGAAATATCCTTTGCAGCTTGTATTGAGGGTGGTTCTCTTGAGATAACTTTGCTTTAAATTCCACCAGATGGCACACCTGGAATTACATTTGTTTTGTTTTGTTTTGAGACAGAAACTTGCTCTGTCGCCCAGGCTGGAGTGCAGAGGCGCGATCTTGGCTCACAACAACCTCCACCTCCTGGGCCCAAGGGATTCTCGTGCCTAGGCCTCCTGAGTGGCTGAGATTACAGTTGTGCACAACTACGCCTGGCTAATTTTTGTCTTTTTAGTAGTGACAAAGTTTCGCCATGTTGGCCAGGCTGGTCTGAAACTCCTGAACTCAAGTGATCCACCCGCCTAGGCCTCCCAAAATGCTGGGATTATAGGTGTGAGCCACTGTGCCCAGCATGGAATTACTTTTAAAATTAATTTCTTAATTTGTGAATTTCAGGCTCGTGCAAGTAGATACTTTTGAACTTCAAACTCAGACCTGTGATTAGCAATTCTCAGAAGGAGAAAAACCAAAAAACAATCCAATCCATATAATTGGATGGATTTTTGTCTACTCTATTTGTCCATTCTATCACTGAAGTGAGGATGTAGCAGAAGCCTCAGTTGCAACTCTTATTACCTATTTTTTTTTTTTTTTAATCCTAAGGCCTTGTTTCCTGATCCAAGTGACTAACAGTAGCCAAACTCCTAGGGATCTATACAAGACAATGCTTAATATGTCCAGGTGTGGATCCTATTTGCCTTTCTGTGTTTCCATTTGTTTACTTTGCCCCCTAGAGGGCTTCCTTTATTTCATTGTAAATGCAGCTATGCATTTAAAAATAATTTTTAAAAATCTTGCATTTCTGGGTGTTTTGTGTTAGTATGTCTTTTCAGGTCATGTAGTGTGCTGTCTTTCCAGAAGCAGAATCCCTGGCTGTTTTATGTGTTACACACAGAAATCCAAGGGTCATGTGACAAGGCAATGCTTTAGGTTAGGAAAGTGAGTCCAGGAGGAGGGACTGAGGTTAGACTGAATGGATAGGAAGTATGAGAAAATGAAGAGGAGGCTCTGGGAGCTGAGATAAAGGCTAAGGAAGGATGACAGTGAAGACACAGAAGAGTGAGAAAGATGGAGGAAGAAGAACACATGCATGGGAAGGAACAGGAGCATGGTAAGACACAAAGAATAAGCCATAGTGATATTAGAGACTATTCAGTTCTTTCAATCTAGTTATTTTACAGATAAAGAAACTGAGGCCAAAGTGTTAAGGATCTCTCCAATTCAACACATACAACAGGTGTCCCACGTGGGGGTTCATCTTGACTCAGTCTACAGCTCCTTTTACTGCAAGAGATGTGCTGTGAGAGGCCAGCAGCACACAGGCAGATAAAGCGAGTCCTTCCAGAAGCCAGAATGGCAAGGAAAAACTTAAAACAGAGTGAGAGGGAAAAGGCATGTGGTTATGAGAAGCAGTGGTTTCTGTGGCCAGGAAATTGAGGTTTCTGTTAGTGAAGAGGAAGTCAGATGAGATGAGACCATGTGGGGAGGGAGCTTTCATATCTGGGTTCTGAGGAGAGCTTCAATGGAGAAGGAAGAATTTAGGAGCCATGTTTGCGTTTGGAGGAGCAACAGGTAAGCACTGTTACAGTGAACAGGAACATGCTTTTGGCCTGAACACCAACGGTTCAAGAAAGTGGATCCTGGGGAAAGGTTTGGTGGCAAAGAGAAGTATATGGACTTGCCTAGGATAGCTGGGACGCCTGTCTGACTGAGTTCTAATTGGGATATATGCTATTCACCCTAGTTTGCTTCTCTGGGGTTTCCTGTGTCCAGGGAGTGCAAAATTATCAGCGATTAGTGATAGCCATCCCCTTCTCTCTTAATTATTTTCCTTTTCTCCAGTCCTGGTCACCTTCCTTACCTATTTTATCTCTTGATTTTTGCCTAGCATTCTGCTCTTTCTCAGCCCCTACCCCCAATTTCTCAGCACCCCCAGCCAGCTCCCAAGAAGCCCTGTTCCCTTCCCCTCCTTCAGATCCTGCCCTGTACCCATCATAGCTGAGTGCACACTCAGGAGTGTTGTTGGCTGGGAAATTTGCAGACCCACAGTAGGACTACAGCTCTCACCAGCTGCTGCCCCCGTCTCTGATAGAGATCAGCTCTGCCCACAGAAAGCTGGGGTGGAGATACTTGTGGCTTGGCTCCACTTCTCTTTCCAATCTGCACCCAACTTCCTCTTCTCCTGCTTCTTCCTTGTTTAGCATCTTTTATGCCCCTGGTGTTTCTGATCAGCTCCCAAACCTTTGGTCCCAGAACTCCATTTCTCAATTAGTTAATTCTCTTTCTTTTCCTTATCAAACCTAAGCTGACTCCTCTTTGCTTTTCTGACCCCATATTCAAGGTTGTAGGCCACATAATTTGTGGAGTTGTGCAGAACAAAAATCTGGGGCCCTGTCTTTCTCCATTCAGGCTGCTACAACAGAATACCACAGACTGGGTGGCTTATAACAACAGAAATTTGTTTCTCACAGTTCCGGAGGCTGGGAAGTCCAAGATCAAAGAAGATTCAGTGTCTAGTGGAGGCCTGCTTTCTGGTACATAGAGTACACTTTCTAGATGTGTCCTTACATGGTGGAAGGGATTGGGGTCTCTCTTGAGTCTCTTATAAGGGAACTGATCACATTCATGAGGGCTCCAATCTCATAATCTAATCACCTCTCAAAGGCCCCACTTCCTAATAACATAACATTGGGGGTTAGAATTTCAACATATGAATTTTGGGAAGACACAAAGATTCAGAACATAGCAGGTCTGTATTCAAATAGGCAGGAGAAGAGTGCTTTTAAAGGTAATAAAATGTAAAACTTTTTCATTCCTTCTAAAGTTTTTCTCTCTTTCCCTCTGTCTCAACCTGTTATGGTGTTTTGTTTTGTTATTTTTGTTATTTGTTTAATTTGCTAATGTTGTACCCCTTGGGCACAGGGATACTCACAGGGTGAGCACAGAGGCTCTTAGGTGCCTGGGGGCCCCACTCCCTGACTCTGGAGCGTGCGAGCTGCCCACTGGCTGCTGGGTTCCCCTTGCTGGGAAGAGGAAGTCAGTCTCTCCTTCCCACAGTGGCCATTCCAACCCTCCACAGATGGGTGACCACCATGAAATTGCAACCACTGTATGGAGATGCATGTTTGCATTAACTTGGGAAACATTTGTGAGTGTATGCTAGCTTTAGTGCCCTCATTTTGTTACCTTGGCGTGAAGTCTGCCATCCCTGCAGCTCTATTTCATTTGTATGAGGGAGAAGCCTTATAAAGTTTTAAAAGAGCTTTTTAAGGATTACAGTCCCTATATCTCTAAGGTTTTCCCAGGAGCCATTCCACGTGAGAAATCAGGATAAGCTTGCTAAACTTGTACAGCTGACCCTTGAATAACATGGGGGTTAGGAGTGATGACGGCCCCGTGCAGTCAAAAATCCATGTATAACTTTTGACTTTTCCAAATCTTAACTATTAATAGCCTACTACTGTCTGGAAGCCTTACTACTAACATAAACAGCTGATGAACACATATTTTGTACGTTATATGTATTATATATGATATTCTTATAATAAAGTAAGCAAGAGAAAAGAAAATATTTTAAAGAAAATCAGAAGGGAGAGAAAATATATCTGCTATTTATTAAGCGGATCATCACATGTTCATCTTCATTGTCTTCATGTACAGTAGGCAGAAGAAGAGGAGGAAGAGGAGTTGCCTTGTCTTAGTGGTGGCAGAGTCGGAAGAAAATCCACATATGAGTAAACGCATGCAGTTGAAAGCCATGTTATTCAAGAGTGAACTGCAGTGTGAGGGTTTGAGTCAATCTAGTCTGGAGCTAACTGAGTTTGCTGTTTTGCTGTTGCTACAATAGTCTTCAAGTTCCTCTACATTACTCTGTTCCTAGGGTGGGGCTGGTTTGCCAGAAGGTTTTGTTAATGTCTCCACTCTCAGGTTTTGGTGTTTCCTTTGTGAAATATCTCTAGAGGACCTACCACCATGCTTTCCATTCTTCTAGCTGCAGACTTGTCTTGTAATTGATGTTTATGATACTACTTGGGAGAAGGAGTAGGAGCACTATCTTTTGTTCTGGTGCAGTCTCATTCTTAGGCAGGTCAGTTGTTTTTGAATTTTTTGAAGTTTTGTCATGTTAAGTGTTCCTGCCTTTCTTCCAGCAGTTTGGGACCTCTAATAGTCTGGAACCAGGATGTTTTCTTGTTCCTTCCCATTGTTTTTCTCCTCCTCAGCTGCAGTGGGTTTTCACATATGCCCTGAGGGCAGCAGGACTTTCTGCCCTTTCCCCACCAGGTTAGGGCTTTTTTTTTTCTTTTAGATGGAATATTGCTCTGTCGCCCAGATTGGAGTGCAGTGGCGCGATCTTGGCTCACTGCAACCTCCACCTCCCGGGTTCAAGTAGCTGAGACTACAGGTGTGCACCACCAGAACCAGCTAATTTTTGTATTATTAGTGCAGATGGGGTTTCACCATGTTGGCCAGGTTGGTCTCGAACTCCTGACCTTGTGATCTGCCCTCCTTGGCCTCCCAAAGTGCTGGGATTACAGGTGTGAGCCACCACACCCAGCCAGGGTTTTTTTTTTTTTCTTCTATGTTGCAATAGAGGAGATGGGTCTGGTTGGGACTTACTACCCTTCCCATGCAGTAGCTGTTCTCATACCTCAGTCCTGCATCATGAGAGAGGATTTATCTGGTTTACATCTCTGACCCTAATGTTTCAGAAGACCCTGGTGAGGTTCATAGAAAAGGGCTTAGAGACTGATGTGAATTTCCCTGTTTTTGTGACTCTCAGGGCTTCTATATACTCATGCTAGCCTTTACTAATTTGTCTAAAATTTTAGCTGAATTCTTATTCTTACTGGCTTGTATAGTATCTGGCATCTGTCCCAAGTAAACAAGGGTTTGCATTCCATGTGTCCTTGGAGGAGTCTGTCTTTCTTTATATTTTGGGTTAACTGGTTGCCCTGATATTTCAGTTCTTTGATAAATTCAAGTTGTGATTTTGATGGTCCTGCTTCAAAAAATTATAAGTATGAAAAGGAAGCTCTTTCCAGCTTTTTGCATGCTAATCTTAACTTTTAAAAAAAATTATCTGTAATCCCAGCACTTTGGGAGGCCAAGGCAGGTGGATCATCTGAGGTCAGGAGTTTGAGACCAACATGGTAAAACCCCATCTCTATTGATAATATCAAAGTTAGCTAGGCATGGTGGTGCATACCTGTAATCCTGGCTACTTGCAAAACCGAGGCAGGACAATTGCTTTAACCTGGGAGGCAGAGGTTCCAGTGAGCTGAGATCATGCCACTGAACTCCAGCCTCGGTGACAGAGTGAGACTCGGTCTCAAAACAAAACAAAACAAAAAACAAATAAAAAAACTGTTTGCAGGCCATGCCTGGTGGCTTATGCCAATAATCCCAGGACTTTGGGAGGCTGACACAGGAGGATTGCTTGAGGCCGAGAGTTTGAGCTTACAGTGAGCTATGATTATTCCACTGCACTCCAGCCTGAGTAAGAGTGAAACACTGTCTCAAGAAAAAAATTATTTTCCCCCTAAATTAGCTTCGGATACTTTTTTTTGAAAACCAAAAAATAAATAGCCCAAACAAATTTATATGGATGATACCTACAAAGCACAAACATATATTCAGAAGCCCTTGAACAGTTACAAGCAGCATAAAAGAGGAATGTAAATGTGTCCAGCAAAGACTCATTTATGACAAAACAACCCTGAAACATCCAAATAGGACTAATAAAAAGGGATCCTGGGATAAAGACTTTGGAATACTCCATTAACTTCACTGCTCACAAGTTCTGACTAGTTTCTTATAATAGGAAATTTATAGCAGGATCCTTTATGTAAATCTCATGCTAGTAACTTGTACTTTTATCCTAAATAAAACTGTATGAGATTCTCATCTCACTACATAGGGTTACAAGTAACTTTTATGATATCTTTAAAAAGTTTCATGTTGAATATCACCTCCATAATTAAAAAATGGATGCATAGGCTGAATTCATTCATTCATTTGACAAATATTCACTAAGCACCTACCACTTGCGAGGTACTCTGTTAGGTGGGGATACAGTACGATAACGGTATGGAACTAACACTCCAAGTCAAACATTGAAATCAAAATTCTGGGTTGGCAAATATTAGTTAGGAGCCCCCATTTCAGAAAATATTATTTCAAGCAGGCCTTGTTTTTATCCAGAGAGTGTATACAGTATAATAAAACTCAGTACACCAAGATTTATAGTTCGTGGCGTGTTTTTCTCCCTAAGTAGTGAAAAAGCTCCTTCAATAAAGTGATTGTAGTGTCAACCACTGCATATTCTTAAGTGTACCAAGATGCTTGACTCCAGGCAGGTGCTAAGAGAGACTGTTGGGTGAGTGAATGTATGTCAGTGAAAATCAAACAGAGGAAATTTTCTTTATATGTTTTAGTGTTCCTGTGGTTTTTTTTTTTTTTTTTTTTTTTTGTGATGGTTACTGGCTCTTCTCTAAGAATAATGGAGAAAAGGTGTTAGTTTGTACTGTCGCACAGGGCAGTCATAGGAGACTCTGAAAAAGCAAATAAATCAATGTTAAATCAGAAATGTGAATGTAGTAAGGGGGTGAAGAGACAGGGGAAGAGAATACATTGGAAAATATTGTAAAGGACAGAGTAATCAAAAAAAGCAGGGACATGGGAACATTGATTGGGCAGCACACTGGGAGCCATTTCGTTTTATGCTCTTATTGTATGATTGAGAAAAAAAATGCCCTTAGTGGTTAAGTGGTTTTCAATGCTGCGTCAGACTTGTTGCATAGCAGTTGAATTAGGGGAAGGTGAATAAGTTGGAGGTTGGTGACAAGGAGAGAAGCTGGAACAGAGAAGAGAGAACCGCAGGGAAATGAGAGACTGAGCAGGCATCTCAGGGTTTTTGAAGGAGTGGATTTTCTTTGTTGCAGTCAGGGGAGGTTTGCCTGTTGGTTGCAGAAAGAAGTCAGAATAGAGATATCGTGGGGTAGGTTTGTTTGGAACCGAAATCAAAGACTAATTTTTCTGAGAGAAGGAAATAACATCTGCAAATGACATGCTGTTTTTGCTACTTCCATTGTTAGCTGTTCTCCCAGGTGATGGCAATGCAGACGGTAAGAACTCTGACAACTGCCCAGTTGGGTGGTGGATGAAGGTCTCTCTCTCTGTCTGTGTGTGTGTGTGTGTGTGTGTGTGGTGTTTCCCTAGCATATACCTGGAAAGTGAGAGTGCCAGGCTGGTTCCATTCTGACTGTCCATGACTCCAGGCCCCCGAGCTCTTATGAAGGTGGTTGATAAGGCATGGGACTGTGTGGCAAGTGAATGTCTGCTAAGATCATGATGGATCCCCTTTTCTCCAGATTCTGAGTTCCTCCACTCTGGCACCTTTCTCCCTCCATTCTCTTTCTCAATGTCTTTCTCCCCATTCTATCTATTCTTTTGCCACAGGGCTCGAGGAGCCTGTCTCCTTCCATGTCATCCAGATCGCATCCTTTTACAACCATTCCTGGAAACGATATCTGTTCTCAGGTTGGCTGAGTGATTTGCAGACTCATGCCTGGGACAGAAATTCCAGCACCATCATTTTCCTGTGGCCCTGGTCCAGGGGAAACTTCAGCAATGGGGAGTGGAAGGAACTGGAAATGTTATTCGGTATACGCACCATTCAGTCATTTGAGGAAATTCATAGATCCGCCCATGAATTCCAGTTTGAATGTGAGTTCAGTTTCCTCCATGGAGAGTGGTGAGGTGGGAGAGAGGGATTGCCTCAATGTTTCTTACTCCTGTAGGAAACAGCCTGACTGTCTTCTGTATCTCATTCTATTCTTTCCACCATAAAACTGCAATTGCATACTTTTGGGCAAGGGCTATCATCCAGACCCTAATTCTTCAAACACTTCTGCTACTTATGAACTCCTCTCTCATTGATTGCAGGGTTGCACATTGTTATCTTTTCTTACAGGTATCCCATGGCCACCCTTTTGCCTGCCCTACAACCAGACACCTTCAGCTTTCTCACTTTCTCATTCATTCTCTTCAACAGTCTCTATATATACTCAATTGTAACCCATTGCATTTCATTCAACCTAAGTTGTTACAATCCCAGTTCTCTTACACCAAGTCCTTCCTCACCCATAGCATTCACAGCACCTTCTTTGACCAATTTGCCCTCTTCCTCATGTTATTAATCTTTTCCTCCACCTACAGCTCCCACCAATTCCTCTTTCTTTGAATGCCTGACCAAACCAAATTTTATTCCATTATGTCAAATCCTGCACACTTCCCCCTTCTGCTTCTACAATCTTTGCTTCTACTCATTCCATTTTATCTTTTTTTTCTTCCTCTTTCCTCTATTTCATAACCCCAGATCCTTTTGAGATACAGGTGACAGGAGGCTGCAAGCTGCACTCTGGAAAGGTCTCAGGAAGCTTCTTACGGTTAGCTTATCAAGGATCAGATTTCGTGAGATTCCAGAACAATTCATGGCTGCCATATCCAGTGGCTGGGAATAGGGCCAAGCATTTCTGCAAAGTGGCCAATCGGAATCAGCATGAAAATGACATAACACACAGTCTCCTCAGTGACACCTGCCCACGTTTCATCTTGGGTCTTCTTGATGCAGGGAAGGCATATCTCCAGCGGCAAGGTCAGTCCTGCACCCTCGCTCCAAGAACTTTTGATTTGAAAAATCATACCCCTCCACCACCCCCTTCCAATTTAGAATAAGGAAGAGCCACCCAGAAGTGGGAAAGCCTGGGTGCAGTGCCTCACATCTGTAATCCCAGTGCTTTGGAAAGCTGAGGCTGGAGAACCACTTAAGGGCAGGAGTCCCAGACCAGCCTGAGCAACATAGTGAGACCAGTGTCTCTAAAAAATAAAAAGAAGTTAGCCAGTCATGGTGGCACACACCTGTAGTCCCAGTTACTTAAGAGGCTGAGGCAGGAGGATCGCTTGAGCCTAACAGTTTGAGGTTACAGTGAGCTATAATTTATAATTATGCCACTGCACTGCAGCATAGTGACAGAGTGAGACCCCGTCTCGAAAAAAAGAGAAATGGGAACGATGTGTCTATCTAAACTTCTAAACTGTTGTGGAGATATGAAACTCCAAGTCTGTATTTGAATATCTTTTCTGTCCTTTGCAGTGAAGCCTGAGGCCTGGCTGTCCCATGGCCCCAGTCCTGGTCCTGACCATCTGCAGCTTGTGTGCCATGTCTCAGGATTCTACCCAAAGCCCGTGTGGGTGAAGTGGATGCGGGGTGAGCAGGAGCAGCAGGGCACTCAGCGAGGGGACATCCTGCCCAGTGCTGATGGAACATGGTATCTCCGAGCAACCCTGGAGGTGGCTGCTGGGGAGGCAGCTGGCCTGTCCTGTCGGGTGAAGCACAGCAGTCTAGAGGGCCAGGACATCGTCCTCTACTGGGGTGAGAAAAAGCTGAGGCCCAGGCTGCAAATGCCAGGAAGTGGTCCTCAGGCACAGAGGGAGGGCAAGCTGAAAATTTTAGGATTTCAGGGATTATAGCCCCAACATGAATAAAAATAGACAATCTAAGAAATGGAAGTGTTGAAAATGAGGGCCTTGTAGATGCAGGAGGATGCGGAGGGTTAGCTGAAGAATCCATCTCTGAGCAGGGATGAGAGAAAAGCATAGAAAGAAAGAAGATTGGTAAGTTGGATATTCAAATGAAAAAATGAAGCCCAGGGAATGCAGTGAAACAGGGAGTGGATGAGGTAAAATGTGGTGGATTATAACATCCTTAGTGTCTCCCCAAATTCACAGAACATCACAGCTCCGTGGGCTTGATCATCTTGGCGGTGATAGTGCCTTTACTTCTTCTGACAGGTCTTGCGCTTTGGTTCAGGAAACGCTGGTGAGTTCTTTGCATGTGTCTTTCCTACTCTTAGCCTCTACCCCACTTTTCTAGTATGTTTTTTGTTTCTCTCTCCTCAATTCCTCTCTCCCCAGTCCCCTTCCCTCTTACTCCACAATTCTCAGCTCCACCTTATTCCGAGTGACTTCTATCTCTGTTCTCATCAAGTTTCTGTTAAGACACATCATGAGCCTCCTCGTCACCCTTCTCCTTTTAGGGTGAGAGACCAGCAGCCCAAGGGCTCAGGACACACCTGAACACATCGTGGTGATGACGTCCTCTCAACTCTCCTTGTAAAACTTGTGTTATTTTTGCTTGTTTCTGATTAATGATCATTTGTCAATATAAGCTCAATTTAATTTTGCAAGATTTGTTGTTCTGACCTGTGTTCTGAGACTTAAAATTCAAATTTTATCTCCAAATGGAATGGGGTCCTAGCAACCTCCACATGTTCAACTATTAATGGATCATCAGGCCTGTTTTGCATATCCCTTACTCCAGAGGGCCTTCCCTGACTCACAAGTGGGAAGCAGTCTCTCGCCGGTCTGAACTCCCGCCCCATTTTAGCCGTACTTTGCTAACTGTGCTCCTCACTTCCTCTCCTTCGTTGCAGTTATTTAGGTCCCCCCTTTCCTTCTAATTTTTCAGCTCCTTCAATGCAAAGTACATGTATTTTTAATATACGCATCTCTGGTGAAGGATCTTGCCTGCATGAAACATGTTCTCAATAAAACTCTGTGTTGAATGTATGCCAGATTTGTAGTGTTTTCTTATTCTTTTCCTTCCTGGTGCTTTTGAAGTAGTTGAGACATTTGATACTCTTCTGGTTAAAAGTCTTCTCGCTTGGAGGAAATTTTACACATTCCTAGTTCTATAGTTTGTTCTCTGAGCTCCAGAGGAGAAACACAATTTTGCCTCTTACTACTCCTATCATTCAACTATAGAGAGCTCTTCGAGTTAAATTATTGTTCCAGGTATGCAAGGCAGGATGTATATCTTTACTATTCAGTGGTTCAGGGACAAGCAGCAGAGTTCTCACATTGGAGCTTGTTAGAAAGGTAGAATTTGGGCCTCACCTTAGATTTACTGAATTATAATTTGTGTTTTGGAAAATCAGCAGGATACTCACATGCCCATTAAAATTTGTGAGGCACTGATGCTGGTGATGCCTGAGATGTAGTACAAGTGTGTCACTGAAAATGAGCAAAAAAAAGAACAAGAGTGTCACTCTTCAAGATTGAAGTGAGATCAAGGCAAGTAATGTACCTACTGCACATTCGCATTATTCACGGCAGTTATGTTCTGTGCAGTTGCTGCAAACACTGAATTCGTGAGCACTGAGCCATTGTTCCCAGGGGAAATACAGGTGTTAGGTTCTTGTGAGATTTTTCACAATATTTTTGTTAACTGATGAATACATAAGCTTGTTTTATGTGTGTTTCTGTTTAAAAACATCTTATTTTATATATGCATATATTTATAATTAATTCATTATATGCAGTATTTCTGTATAATAAAACACTATCTAAGAAGTGTTTAATTATTCCTGACCTTGGTTAACATGATCATAAATTTCTTTGGTTTTCAGCTTCACAACATTGCTGTCCACTACACTTAAAAAAAATGGTTGTCATTTCATGAATCCACAAATGTAGCTATTTTCCCATAGCTTCAGCATAGCATTATAGATGTTACTTTCCCAAGCAGCCTCATCTACAGACGGGTGAATTTCCTCCCCACTTTCCTGCATGTACTGCACTGTTGATTTATTAACATTGAATTCATATTCAACAATCCTGTAACTATAACAAAGCTTATTTAACAACACATTTTTCTCTGTAAGGCATGTCACAGCCTTCTTATGCTTAGGAAAATGAGACAGCACTTAAACACTACACTTGGGAGCCATTTAAGATTGTGAAATCACCAACCAAAAACACAAAAATGTGGAAAAGTTGGCACTATATAGACTACAAAAAGGCTACTTGTTTACTGTGTGAGAGCTGGAGCACGAAGACAGAGCACCACCTTTTGCGACCTTAGTTACGAACATGTTCTTTGGGGGACTTAAATTTTGTACCTCTCTGCACATATTCATGAATGATTGTGAAAGTGCTGTGAATATATATCTAGGGGTTACAAATAAAATTTGGCAAGTAGACGAATTAGCAAATATAACATTTTTAAATAATGAGGACTGACTATTGACCCCAGATGGTAGTATTTGTCAAGATATCCATAGCTAGACTTCAATTACTTTAGGAATCATGAATTAATTAAATAAATATTTTTTATGATTCTGCAGGTTGCCATTTTCATTTCTTGTTGTTTATTTCTCAGTTTTCTAGTATACTAACTTATTTGAGTTGAACTTGGGGAAAGGGACTTAGGTCTAATTTGTTTAGGATACTGAGAAAAGGGGCCCAAGGCAAGGGAAACATCCAGGCAGACCAGGTGCATTTGGCAGCGGCTGCATACATGGAAATTTTTGGAAAATGAAGTTGTGATGGGTGAGGGGGAAAAGAAAAATATGCGATAGAGGAGAGCAAAGAATGGGACTGTTGCAGTCTTTCTACCTGTGTTTGACATGATTGGTTCCAACTTATTTGGGTTTCAATCCACCTTGCCACATTTGCATAGTAGTCATTTGGCTTTTGGTTGGTTGATACCACCTTCAGCTCTAGTGGTCAGCCTAAGGCAATCATGATAACTCATTCTTTACAATGTGATAGGCTAAAGGATGGAAGGTAACCTGAGATTTAAGCCAATCATCGTATAGATCCCACTTACCCTTGCTCAGAGTGGTGGTTCAGGGGTATGTACCTGTTCTAAAATGACGCTGTTTACATGACGCCTGATTCTTGTGTTTGACAATAAGAAAAAGAGATGCTCTCTCCTGTCCTGGATGGTATGATGTGAGGTATAAAGCTTGAAACAGCTCAAGTCACTTATTTTCAGCACCAGAGAAATCACACAGGCAAGAAGATAGAGGCAATGGACTCTCAGAAGAGTCCAGATTAAACTGTATGCAAAGCCAGAATGAACCCTGGACTTCTCAGTGATGTTAGATGATACATTTCCTTTACTGTTTCAGACTGTCAAGTTGGGTTTTCTCTTGTTTGTGCTTGAAAGCATCCTATCTGATGTACATGGACCCTAGGGTACGCTTAGCTGATTTCACTCTTGGTTGAAGTATTCCTCTTTATTTCCATCTTCCTCTTCCTCCCTTCTTGGGATTGGCTATACTTTAAAATTGATTCCAAACGCTTGGAATCGGAAGTGTTTCAGATTTCAGATTTTTGGGGGGCTTTAGAACATTTCCATACACCCACCCACTGAGCATCCCTAATCTGGAAATTTGAAACTTGAAATGCTCCAATGAGCATTTTCTTTCAGCATCGTGTCAGTGCTCAAAATGTTTTAAATTCTGGAGCATTTTGCATTTCAGACTTTCACATTAGGAATACCTGACCTGTAGTTTTTTTCTTATATGTGTCCTGATCTTTTTAAACTCTTACACTGTCCTGTTTTCAACTATGCTGCCTGAATTAATTACTCTCCTGAACTTTTCATATATTTCTGACCAGGAATAAAAGTGCTGCATCTGTTGCTTAGTGAGTGACTTTGGAAGGGTTCCCTGATCTTCCTTCTTTTCTTCGGTTAAATGGAGGCAAAAATATATACTCTTAGGATTTTCATAGGAATGCAAAGGCAATCTAGTGTTATTAAAATGCCAGGAGTTTGGTCTTCGCCCTGCTGCTTGCCACATAGACCAGTTACTGAGGCAATTAGTATTGCCAGGGAAGGGGGCTTTAATTGACTGCTGCAGCCGAGGAGATAGGAAATCAATCTCAAATCCGTTTTCCTTGATTGACTAGAATTAGGGATTTATAGGGCAGGGAAGAAACAGAACCCTGTGTGGCAAAATAGGAATTAAGGAGAGGTAAGGAAGAAGAGTTGGTCAACAGCAAGCAGGTGGTTGCTTAAGCAATCATGATGGGTGAGGAGTCTGGCATCTTGTTGTCCAGATGCAGTAGTTTGGTAGGTTTTAGTTGTTTTTGACAAGGTTTAGTTCCTTGGCCAGGAATGTATTGCTAGTGACTTGGCTGCTGTGGGCAGGAAGACTCTCGAAAGTCCTCCTAAGTAGCTGCCCAACACTTGTTTGGCTGCAGGTGCGTGTTGGTTTTTCTTTCTCTGGCCCTACCTCTGCCAGCCCCAGCCATGTTCCTGATTGCCTAGGAAGAACAGCCTTTGAAATGTGTCATCTGAGTCTGGATGGGTGAATGTCTTTTGTGGGTACCAGACAATGGTACACAGGACAGATCTTCTCCTCTCAATTTGGGGAATTCTGAAGGAATTTCCATTTGCAGGTTGAACAAGCCCAACTGATTGATATTGGAACTCGTTGGTTGCTGCAGCAATTGGACAGTGTTTTAGTGAGTGCTTGTTTATTTGTGCGTGTTAGTATAGTCACAGGAAATCAGAATTTGATAAACTGATAATATTTTGTAACACTGTTTGGCTTCAGTGTTCTTTGGAATGTGGAGAAGTTTGGCTTCTCCATGGGTCATGCTGTTGAATGAGACAGTGGAACGGTGTTAACGGTGTTACGTGTATCTAAGCTTTTAGGCTGCTGTTCTAAGCAGGGTTGGGCCTGGTTAGTACATGATGTTCTTCTACAGTGCTGTTTGGCCCTAGTGTTCTTTGGAGCCTGGGGAAATTTAACCTTTAGTAATCAAGTGGCCATGGAAACTGCTTTACCCAAATTTTGGTTCAAAGCTTTCATTGGATTACATATTGGGGCAAACAAACTTGAGCCATGTGAACATGTTCCTAAACCAGTGGGTTGGTATTGCTATCTCATGGCTAGAGTTCCAAGGTAAAAGCTATTGGATCTTTGTGTGTATATGTGTATACATGTTTAGATGGGTTTATGTGTATGTACATTTATTATGTTGTATGTTGTGTCTACCAAATTGGCTTATAAATAAAAGAGCATCTTATACACTAAATAAATAAATCTAAGCAATTTTCAATTTTATGTGACTTAAGTAAATGTTTGTTTAAAAAGCTGGCTTAGGGGGGCATTAGTAAGATAAAAATAAGAATGTCTTAACAGTGTTAGAATACATTTTCGTCTGGGTTTTATAATTGTCTTTGCTAGATACTTTGAGGTGTCAGTGTTTGGCACAGAAGGTTATAAAAGTATAAACCCAGCCAAAACAAAATGATCTTTGTTTGTGTGCCTTCTTTGGCAAATAAGACTAATTAAATGTTGTTAGTTTAATAAAAACAGCTGAATCTTCTAAGTTATTGGCAAAAATACCTATGTATTTAAGTTGCTTACTTAGGTGAGCACCTAATATTCATAGGCTACAAATAATGGTCAACAGAGCAACCTGAAATGATGACTACCTTTGTCTAATATCTCAGTTTTCAGAAGCCACTTATATAAATTTTTTTTTTCTTTTTTGAGACGGAGTCTTGCTCTGTTGCCTAGGTTGGAGTCCAGTGGCGTGATCTTGGCTCACTGCAAGCTCTGCCTCCCGGGGTTCACGCCATTCTCCTGCCTCAGCCTCCCGAGTAGCTGGGACTACAGGTGCCCACCACCAGGCCCGGCTAATTTTTTTGTATTTTTAGTAGAGATGGGGTTTCACCGCGTTAGCCAGGATGGTCTCGATCTCCTGACCTCGTGATCTGCCTGCCTTGGCCTCCCAAAGTGCTGGGATTACAGGCGTGAGCCACTGCGCCCGGCCTATAAATTGTTTAAAAAGATGAAAGAATTGAATACATGTAAATGGGATACATGCTTGTAAGTGAGCTTTTTGTGTAATTTAAAATCTTAAAATTATTTTTGATTCTTCTTGGATGTCTGGGTCATTTTCAGTTAAGAAAGGGCTATGATATGAAGAAACATGTTTTTATAAATTGTGGAATGTTTTCATCTATAAAATGCAAATATTTGATAGACAGTTAAAGATTTCTTGCTTCCTAGTTTCACTAAAATTTAAGGTTACTAAGAATAAGAATTGCAGTTAATATATAATTTAGTATATAAAACCTGCCAAAGAAGGTGTTTTCTTATTGAGAAATAGAATAATTTTGTCTAATTCAAATGTTTTCTAAAGTTTGATTCCAATTATGGACTTGAAAAACTTATTTATGAAATAAGGTAGAAACGAACCAGTAAGTAGGGGAGAGAGATGTGAAGAAAGTTAAGGATATAAAGATGTATTTTTGGCAAGAAAGGTTAAAAAGAAGAGAGGATAATTTTGTACAAGAATCTTTTTTTTAAACTTTTATTTAAACCTTTATTTTAGGTTTGGGGTCCATGGAAGTTTGTTGTACAGATTATGTCATCGCCCAGGTACTAAGCTTAGTACCCAATAGTTATTTTTTTCTGCTCCTCTCATCCTCCATCTTCAAGGAGGCCCCAGTGTGTGTTGTTTTCTTCTTTTTGTTCATGAATTCTAATCATTTAGCTCCCACTTAAAAGTGAGAATATGTGGTATTTTGTTTTCTGTTCTTGCACCAGTTTGCTAAAGATAATGGCCTCCAGCTCCTTCCATGTTCCCACAAAAGATATGATCTCATTATTTTTTATGGCTCCATAGTATTACATGGTGCGTATGTACTACATTTCCTTTATCTAATCTTTCGTTGATGGGCATTTAGGTTGAATCCATGTTTGCTATTGTGAATAGTGCTTCAGTGAACATTTGTGCGCATGTGTCTTTACGGTAGAATGATTTATATTTCTCTGGGCATATACTTAGTAATGGATTGCTGGGTTGAATGGGTATTTCTGTTTTTAGCTGTTGGAGGAATCACCATACTTCTTTCCACAATGGTTGAACTAATTTACACTCCCACCAACAGTGTATGTGTGTCCCCTGAGAAAACAATCTGACAGCATTTTTTTTTCCCAAAAATAAATGAATTTTTAAAAAAAAAATTTAGGACAAAACAGAAAGTTCAAGCATGACACAGATGCCTTGTAGAAGTCATATGTTGTTTTCTTTCTGTTTCTCTGTGTGTTTATCTTCATGTACATACAGAGAAAATAAAAAGTTGAGAAGTTTATATAGTAAATATCCTTTAAAAACTGATAGAAAATTGGATACATTTGACTAATTAACATTGTTCACAGTTAAAGCTCTTAGTCTTGATGAAGGTACAATAAGAATTATTAAAAAGAAATACATTGGCAGTTTGATAATTCTTTTTAAATATAGTTAAGCATGAAGCCAGATTTAACACGGAGTCAAATTTTACATAAATGCTTGCATTGCTTTGTTTCACACTGTATTTGCTAGTTTATATAGAAAGTACTAGCACTAAGGTACTTATTGGTTACATGCCTAAAGTGAATTTCTTAATTGCACAAAATGTAGAGTGGTACTGGTGGACTTAAACACATTAATTAGTATATCAGAAACAGAATATCTATCATATTTTTTTAGGCTCTGGATAAGGCTCTGGATAATGCATGAGGGCCTTGGTGAAGCTAGGCTGCATGGCCACTGCCGCTCCTCCGGCCTGAGCTGCTGAGACCCCAACACCATGTGTTATAAGAACACATAGGCACAGAAGGATGACACATTAATACATTAAAATGTGGGGAAGGGAAGAAAGTGGGGATGATAAGTAAACAAAATAATTTACAGAGGAAGCCCGCTCAGGCCAAATGATATCCACGAGCCATGAATAGAAGAGAATGAACTCAACAATCTACACTTAAGATTCCAGAGAAGACAGAGCACAGTACAACAAATCAAAAATTGGAAAATTATGATGCATAGAATGAAGAGACTGAATTTGGATAAAAGAGTTGCACCATGGGTAACTTCCCAGGGAAAAATCATAAAAATGCATGATATTGTGTAAAATACTTCTGTGTCTAAGTACAGAATCAAAATATCTGCAACATTAAAACTCGGGTTGAAAATGTCAGGGTTTTTCACCTAATACCAAAACCGGGAAAAGACAATTAAAAAAAAAACAACAAAAAAACTGCAGACCAATATACCTAATGAACGTAGGTGCAGAAATTCTCAACAAAATACTAGCTATCGGAATCCAACAGCATATCAAAAAGTTAATACATCATGATCAACTGGGTTTTGTACCAGGGATGCAGGGATGGTTTAACATATGCAAACCCATAAATATGATACATTATGTAAACAGAATTAAAAACAAACATATGATCATCTCAATAGATGCAGAAAAAGCATTTGATAAAATCCAGCACTCCTTTATAATAAAACCCTCCAAAAAACAGGCATAGAAAGGACTTACCTCAAAGTAATAAGAGCCATATATGACAAACCCACTGCCAACATCATACTGAATGAGGAAAATTTGAAGGCATTCCCCTTGATAAGTGGAACAAGACAAGGATGCCCACTTTCACCACTTCTATTCAATATAGTACTCAAAGTCCTAGCCAGAACAATCAGACAAGAGAAACAAATAAAGGACATCCAAATTGGAAAAGAGATCAAACTGTCACTGTTCATCCACGAGTTGATCACATACTTAGAAAAACCTAAATATGCATCCAAAAAGCTCCTAGATCTGACAGACAAATTCAGTAAAGTCTCAGGATACAAAGCCAATGTACACAAATCAGTAGCACTGCTACACACCAACAGTGACCAAGCCGAGAATCAAATAAAAAAACTCAATCCCTTTCACAACAGCTGCAAAAAATAAAATAAAATAAAATACTTAGGAATATGCTTAATAAAGGATCTTGAAAGATCTCTACAAGCAAAACTACAAAACACTGCTGAAAGAAATCATAGATGACCCAAACAAATGGTAACACATCCCATGCTTGGGGATGGTTAGAATTAATATTGTGAAAATGACCTTGCTGCCCAAAGCAATCTACAGATTCAATGCAATTCCCATCAAAATATCTTCATAATTTTTCACAGAACTAGAAAAAAGAATCCTAAAATCCATATGGATCCAAAAAAGAGCCCAAACATAGTATTTGCCCAAAACAATACTATGCAAAAGAATAAATCTGGAGGAATCACTTCACTCAACTTTAAATTACACTACAAGGCTATATTTACCAAAACAGCATGGTACTGGCATAAAAATAGACACGTAGACCAATGGAACAGCATAGAAAACCCAGAAATAAAGCCATATATTTAAAAACCAACTGATCTTTGACAAAGCATACAGAAGCATAAAGTAGAGGAAATGACACCCTATTGAAGAAAAGGTGCTTGGATAACTGACAAGCCACATGTAGAAGAATGGAACTGGATTCCCATCTCTCACCTTATACAAAAATCAACTGAAGATGGATGAAGGACTTAAATATAATACCCCAAACCATGAAAACCCCGTAAGATAACATCAGAAAAACTCTTCTGCACATTGGCTTAGGCAAATAATTCATGACTAAGGCCCCAAAAGCAAATGCAACCATAACAAAAATAAATATGTGGAACCTAATTAAACTAAAAAGCTTCTGCACAGCAAAAGAAATAATCAGCGGAGTAAACAGACAACCCACTAAGTGGGAGAAAATACTCATAGACTATGCATCTGACAAAGGACTAGTATCCAAAATCCACATGGAACTCAAATAAATCTGCAAGAAAATGACAAAAATTCCACCAAAAAGTGGGCAAAGAACATGAATAGACAATTCTCAAAAGAAGATATACAAACAGCTAACAAACATTTAAAAAAAGCTGAAAATCACTAATCATCAGGGAAATGAAAATTAAAACCACAACGAGATACCACCTTACTCCTACAAGGATGACCATAATTAAAAAGTAAAAAAAAAAACAAAAGATGTTGGCATGGATGTGGTAAGAAGGGAACACTTATACACTGTGGTTGGGGATGTAAATTAGTACAACCACTATGGAAAACAGTATGGAGAATCCTTAAAGAACTAAAAGTAGAACTACCATTCGATCCAGCAATCCCACTACTGGGTATCTACCCAAACGAAATGAGATCATTATATGAAAAAGACACAGGCACATGCATGTTTATAGCAGTGCAATTTGCAATTGCAAAGATATGGAACCAACCTAAGTGCCCATTGACCAATGAGTGGTTAAAGAAAATGTAGTATATATTTACCATGGAATACTACTCAGCTATAAAACAGAACAAAATAATGTCTTTTGCAGCAAGGAGCTGGAGGCCATTTTTCTAAGCAAAGTGATTCAGGAATGAAAAATCAAATATTGTATGTCTCACTTATAAGTAGGAGCTAAGCTATGAGGACACAAAGGCATAAAAGTGATATAATAGACGTTGGATACTTAGCAGGGGGAAGATTGGGAGGAGATGAGGGATAAAAGACTACATATTGGATACTGTGTACACTGCTGGGTGACAGGTGCACTAAAATCTCAGAAATCACCACAAAATAACTTATCCGTGTAACCAAAAACCATCTGCATCACAAGAACTATTGGAAAACAAATAAAAAACAAATTTTTGTATTTTTTTTATTATTATTATACTTTAAGTTTTAGGGTACATGTGCACAACGTGCAGGTTTGTTACATATGTATCCATGTGCCATGTTGTTGTGCTGCACCCATTAACTCGTCATTTAGCATTAGGTATATCTCCTAATGCTGTCCCTCCCCCCTCCCCCCACCCCACAACAGTCCCCGGAGTGTGATGTTCCCCTTCCTGTGTCCACATGTTCTCATTGTTCAATTCCCACCTATGAGTGAGAACATGCTGTGTTTGGTTTTTTGTCCTTGCGATAGTTTACTGAGAATGATGGTTTCCAGTTTCATCCATGTCCCTACAAAGGACATGAATTCATCATTTTTTATGGCTGCATAGTATTCCATGGTGTATATGTGCCACATTTTCTTAATCCAGTCTATCGTTGTTGGACATTTGGCTTGGTTCCAAGTCTTTGCTATTGTGAATAGTGCCGCAATAAACATACGTGTGCAAGTGTCTTTATAGCAGCATGATTTATAGTCGTTTGGGTATATACCCAGTAATGGGATGGCTGGGTCAAATGGTATTTCTAGTTCGAGATCCCTGAGGAATCACCACACTGACTTCTACAATGGCTGAACTAGTTTACAGTCCCACCAACTGTGTAAAAGTGTTCCTATTTCTCCACATCCTCTCCAGCACCTGTTGTTTCCTGACTTTTTAAAGATCACCATTCTAACTGGTGTGAGATGGTATCTCATTGTGGTTTTGATTTGCATTTCTCTGATGGCCAGTGATGATGAGCATTTTTGCATGTGTTTTTTGGCTGCATAAATGTCTTCTTTTGAGAAGTGTCTGTTCATGTCCTTCACCCACTTTTTGATGGGGTTGTTTTTTTCTTGTAAATTTGTTGGAGTTCATTTTAGATTCTGGATATTAGCCCTTTATCAGATGAGTAGGTTGCAAAAATTTTCTCTCATTTTGTAGGATGCCTGTTCACTCTGATGGTAGTTTCTTTTGCTGTGCAGAAGCTCTTTAGTTTAATTAGATCCCATTTGTCAATTTTGGCTTTTGTTGCCATTGCTTTTGGTGTTTTAGACATGAAGTCCTTGCCCACCCCTATGTCCTGAATGGTATTGCCTAGGTTTTCTTCTAGGGTTTTTATGGTTTTAGGTCTAACATGTAAGTCTTTAATCCATCTTGAATTAATTTTTGTATAAGGTGTAAGGAAGGGATCCAGTTTCAGCTTTCTACATATGGCTAGCCAGTTTTCCCAGCACCATTTATTAAATAGGGAATCCTTTTCCCATTGCTTGTTTTTGTCAGGTTTGTCAAAGATCAGATAGTTGTAGATATGTGGCATTATTTCTGAGGACTCTGTTCTGTTCCATTGGTCTATATCTCTGTTTTCATGCCAGTACCATGCTGTTTTGGTTACTGTAGCCTTGTAGTATAGTTTGAAGTCAGGTAGCGTGATGCCTCCACCTTTGTTATTTTGGCTTAGGATTGACTTGGTGATGCGGGCTCTTTTTTGGTTCCATATGAACTTTAAGGTAGTTTTTTCCAATTCTGTGAAGAAAGTTATGCCATTCCCATCAAGCTACCAATGACTTTCTTCACAGAATTGCAAATTTTTGTATTCTACCAGTAGATGACAGTAGAGATTAAAATGCCATTTCTGCATATGCTTGTTATTAAAAATTTTGTCTTATGGCTCCCCCCAAATCATACAGCAGCTCAGAAACCTATCCTTAAATTCTTAATAGCTTTTTGGCTCTAAAATATTAAAAATATATTGATAACATTCCAGGAATAGAATCCAGGGAAATATATGGCCAATAAAATAAAATGAAGCCAAGAATGTAGTAAATTTTTAAAGAAGTGCCACGATACCCTATACTCTGGTTAGATGTGTGTCGCACATTGTTAATCCATGATGATTAAGACAGGATCAGTCACATACTTGCAGTGTCTAGAAGATAGACAATGGGCTGTTTAGGAGAATTATAGTTATTCCTGGTCCTGAGGACACAAGGACATTTCTTCCATCAGAGGAGAAACTGCTTAACACAGTGAACAATGTTCTCAGGAAAGCTCTTTCAGTAAATTTTACAAGGTCCATAGGTCTTTTTGTGATTAAGTCTCTTAAAGTAAGATCATTATGTCAGCCTATGACAAAGACTGGGAAAAGTAATTCTACACAGTGTAACAGGATCTAGTCCAGACATGCAGCTTTCTGATGTTCTAGCAAACCCAAGGGTAGATTTTGTTATCTGTAGAAATGAATACACTCTGCATCTTTCAAAGATACTGTTTATATTGAACTGATTTAAATTATTTTTGAAGCAGAAGCAACATTTAGATTATGTATTCTAACATATACGGGATGTAAAACTATTTTCTATCATCTGTTAAATACAGAACAGTGACTTTAACAATAGGTTGACTTACAAGTGGAATTGGAATTGGAAATTTCTTGTGGCTTCTGCAAATCTACCAAGGACTTCTGCTTGAATCTTAGGCTTGCTCCCAGAAGGCTGATAGTGCCTATAGTGAGCACCAAGTTTCTTCTTGTGATATAATTTTGTTTTTTTTTTCCAAATACAAAGGCACTAGTTGACATAACTACAACCCTCTTCATCCCAATGCACAACCAACTCTACTTCATAGAGAATGCTAGATATGGCTTTAGACAGGAAACTATTTGAAACAGATATGAATCTTAATATGAGTATAAAGTAAGAAAAAAGAATACTATGAGTATGAAGTAAGAAAAGCAGCCATGGGTCCTTGAGCTATTTCCAGATTGCCCATTCAAGTAAAACTGGTTACTAACTATACATCTACATAACTAAATAAATAAATGGCTTGCCAAATGGGTTATATGGCAGAGAACACTGATTGTCTCCCAGGATATGTTTGTCACTTCCTCTAGAATAACTGAAACCCGCTGATTATTAGCTGGGCACAATAAAAGCTATGTTTCTTGGCACCCTTTGAGCTGATTGTGGTCATGTGATTACAACCTAACAAATGTGATGTATACCTTCTGCAGAAAGCAGCTCTGAAATCATGGGAAGTGGATGTTCTCACTTCCCTTCCTCTTATTGGCTGGATGAAAGGTGTATTTGATGGAAAGAACTCTGGCAGTCACCTCAGAGTATGGGATGACCATTGGAATGAGGACTAACTGTGGTAAAGACCAAAACAAAATAAAAAAGTAAAAACTCTGCCCCCCAAAAAAAGGAAACTGGGAACTGAGTTCCTGACACCATGGAATGCCACATCAACCCTGCATTGCCTACTCCTGTCTTTTTATAACAGAGAGAGAGAGAGAAATGTGGTTGCATTTTTTATTTATTTATTTATTTATTTATTTATTTATTTATTTATGTATTTATTTATTTATTTTGAGATGGAGTCTTGCTCTGTAGCCCAGGCTGGAGTGCAATGGTGCGATCTCGGCTCACTGCAACCTCCACCTCCCGGGTTCAAGCAAGTCTCCTGCCTCAGCCTCCTGAGTAGCTGGGACTGCAGGCATGTGCCACCATGCCCAGCTAATTTTTGTATTTTTAGTGGAGATGGGGTTTCCTCATATTGGCCAGGCTGGTCTCGAACTCCTGAGCTCAAGCGATCCACCCACTTCGGCCTCCCAAAGTGCTGGGATTACAGGTATGAGCTACTGTGCCTGGCTACACCTTTTAGAAGATACTGTCAGTTTGAATTTTCTGTCACTCACAACCAAACTTAACTAATTCAGGATGTCAGTTGAGTATCAATTAATCATCAATAGCATTGGTCTATGAAATGCTTATTTGAGGCTCTTTATTTTTCTCATTGTGATGACCTATGTGGGTTACTTAATTTTTGCTAAGGCAAAATCAAATTTTGATAATAGCACCCAAGTTATTTGTATTTAAGTTCACTTTCACTTTTGTCTTTATATTTTCTAAAGCAAGGGAGAAAATGCAACTAGCCATTCCAAAATTTATATGAAAACACACTTTTTAGAAATCAGAGGGAACTTCTGGGAAAAATGATAGAGTGAAATGTTTCATAACCCATTTCACTTAGGTAAATCCCAAGCAGAGAAAGAAACTTCATCTATATTGAATCTAGTAAAGAGCTATAACTTACAACAAAAGCCAAGGAATTTCTATTTTTTATGTTTTCACCCTTTCTACTTTGTCAGAAACACTGAATAGAGTTTTGTCTTTTCTAATCCTTGTTAGACTTCTGATTTAAAGAGAGGAAGGGAGAAAAAAATGCCAACTCTGTAGACACCTTCAGAGTTTAGTTTTATCATAAAAACTTTTTGAATAATTAGAACTTTACATTCCTGAAGATAAAATAAACATGTAATCTTTTATCTGATTTTGTTCAACAAAATTGTTCAGAAAATCAAAGTGGTAAAGACAATGTAAAATTTAACATTTTAATACTGATGTTGTACACCGTTTTACTTAACATTTTGGAGAGTAATTGCCTTGCTCTTCAACTCAGGAAAACACTTTTGTTTTGTGGCTAACGTAATTGGTTTCTGTAACAACATCAGCAAATAAAAGGATGCTGATTATTGAAAAGAAAGTTATAATAAAAGTTGGTATACATTTTTAGCACACATTTTTCTAATTTTGAGTATGATGAAAGGTTGATATCTACAGTTTAACAGAAAAAGTTCAATTCAGGAGAGAGTAAACAAAGCTACTCGGACCTTTGTTAGAAGACGGCTATAGGGAATAAAGTATTATGGAAATGGAGAATAAAATAATTTGGGAAGAATCTTTTGGTGGAGCCAATGTAAGTGGCCTTTGGTTTTAGAAAACAGGCTGTGGCCATGAGTCTGACCTTGTTGGTGTGCAGTGGCCTATGTCGTTGAACATGACTGGCTTTTATATGCTGTGCGCGACTGCCTCCTTACCGCTGTGGTCTGGACAGGCAGTTGTAGGACTTTGTTTCTAGTGGCCATTTGAGGTTTTTATTGTGGTAAGTTGTGGCTGTTTAAGATGGGTTTGCTTAAGGTGAGTGTTAAATGGATCTATGTAGATGAGTGTCTCAGGTCAGTTGTCGAGGAAACACTCAGATGAGCCTCGGCTTGCAGAATGCTTACTGGGGAGTGTTCTATGAAACAGCACTACTAAAAGAGAGAGGGAAGCAGGATTGAGCAGTGAGACAAGGAACTGTTATGCAGTTGTAACAGAGGATCTAACAACCTCATAGAGAGTTCTGGAGCTAAGATGGCCCTTTAGAGGTTTTCTAAAATGAAGTAATGGGCTCATACCATTGTACTTCTATATTTGATGTGGGCTTTCCCTAGGGAAAGAATGCCCCCTTAGGCAAAGTGGCTCCCTTCTACATAAGGCAATTTTTAGAGGGACACATCTGTGAGTGGTCAGCAGCCAACACACCCTGAAGCTGAGGAATAAGCATATTCGTCCTGAAGAGGGTGTATTGCTGGCTGACCACAGCACCCACTAGAGCAAGGGTATGTCCTTATGGAAGTATGGATTTACTTGCTGGACCTTAAATAAATGTCTCATAAACGGTGTCAATATTGTAAACACAGGCCAAGGCCAGAGCAAATCTTAGGAAATATGCATGGGATTCTACAAGCAGTAACCTTAACTAGGCTGCCTCAGCATGATGACTAAAGCAAAAATTCTATTAATGGAACCAGAGACCTCAGATATCAGTTCTTCTTCTTTCTTCTTTCTTCCTCTTCCTCTTCTTCTTCTTTCTTCTTCTTTTTTTTTTTTGACAGAGTCTTACTCTGTCGCCTAGGTTGGAGTGCAGTGGTGCCACCTTGGCTCACTGCAATCTCCACCTCCCAGGTTCAAGCGATTCCCCTGCCTCCGCATCTCAAGTAGCTGGGACTACAGGCACACACCATCATGCCTAGCTAATTTTTTGTGTTTTGTAGAGATGGGGTTTCACCATGTTGACCACGATGGTCAACGTCGTGATATCCTGACCTCGTAATCCGCCCTCCTCACCCTCCCAAAGTGCTGGAATTACAGGTGTGAGCCACCGTGCCCAGCTGACATCGGATCTTCTAAAACACCAGGCAGCAAAATAATTATTGCCAGTTTTTGCCTTGATTTTCAGTCCAGACTGAAAGGTCTGCAGTATAGATGAGATACCTCAAATTTGATTTGTCTCCTATATTATTTTAAACTGGTTTCAGGGTCAAGAAGGAGTCCCAGGAAAGAACTCATCTTGACTTTTTGTGGCTTGTACGGAGGCCCAGGAATCATCTCCCACTACGTAGGCTCAATTTGCCTATACCTGTTATTGCTTAGATTTTTGAGACACAAATTGTGGCTTCACACATATAAGGATGGTAAATTCTATTAATAAACAATTAAAAAGGAAATGGAAATACTTCTTTTTTTTAAATTATACTTTAACTTCCGGGGTATATGTGCACAACATGCAGGTTTGTTATGTATGTATACACGTGCCATATTGGTTTGCTGCACCCATTAACTCATCATTTACATTAGGTATTTCTCTTAATGCTATCCCTCCCCCATCCCCCCACCCCACAACAGGCCCTAGTGTGTGATGTTCCCCGCCCCATGTCCAAGTGTTCTCATTGTTCAATTCCCACCTGTGAGTGAGAACATGTGGTGTTTGGTTTTCTGTCCTTGCGATAGTTTGCTCAGAATGATGGGAAACAGAAGGACTTCTGTTTCTAGAAATGTTATACTAAATAATTTGGACCAACTCTCTTATCAAGGATGTCTAGAAAAAAGAATAAAAATATGAAATAAAACCTGCCTCAAGGCATCAAAGAACCAACAAAGGGGAGATGGATTATTGGGTTAATATCTGGGAGAAAAGAGGAACTCATAGTGATGAACCCTGTACTTGGGGCTGCTTTTCTCCCCAGAGGCATCTACTGATTCCATGAGAGGTGCTAATGAGACTGAGAAGCTAAGCCTTCAACAGACTTGTAAATCTTCAAAGATATAATTGAAACTCACATTTTAAATTGGAAACTTAAGGGGTTAATTCTTGGAGTAAGTATAAAACAGAAGGAGGATAACCTGTGCAGGGATTACAACACAGTTCCAAATTATCTTAATCTCTGAAATTAATAAAGCAATTTTGATCCAATGCCCTTAAATAAATATAGAGCAAGATAACATCATCCTGGGTCCCAAATTATTTCTACATTTTTTTAAATTTTAACTTTTATTTATTTATTTATTTTTTATTATTATACTTTAAGTTCTTGGGTACATGTGCACAATGTGCAGGTTTGTTACATATGTACACATGTGCCATATTGGTGTGCTGCACCCATTAACTCATCATTTACATTAGGTATATCTCCTAATGCTATCCCTCCCTGCTTCCCCCACCCAACAACAGGCCCCGATGTGTGATGTCCCCCTTCCTGTGTCCATGTGTTCTCATTGTTCAATTCCCACCTATGAGTGAGAACATGCAGTGTTTGTTTTTTTTGTCCTTGCGATAGTTTGCTGAGAATGATGGTTTCCAGCTTCATCCTTGTCCCTAAACTCATCATTTTTTATGGCTGCATAGTATTCCATGGTGTATATGTGCCACATTTTCTTAATCCAGTCTATCATTGTTGGTCATTTGGGTTGCTTCCAGGTCTTTGCTATTGTGAATAGTGCTGCAATAAACATATGTGTGCATGTGTCTTTATAGCAGCATGATTTATAATTCTTTGGGTATATACCCAGTAATGGGATGGCTGGGTCAAATGGTATTTCTAGTTCTAGATCCCTGAGGAATCACCACACTGTCTTCCACAATGGTTGAACCAGTTTACAGTCTCACCAACAGTGTAAATGTGTTCCTTGTTAAATTGATCCCTTTAACATTATGTAATGGGCTTCTTTGTCTCTTTTGATCTTTGTTGGTTTAAAGTCTGTTTTATCCGAGACTAAGATTGCAACTCCTGCTTTTTTTTGTTTTCCATTTGCTTGGTAGATCTTCCTCCATCCCTTTATTTTGAGCCTATGTGTGTCTCTGCATGTGAGATGGGTCTCCTGAATACAGCACACTGATGGGTCTTGACTCTTTATCCAATTTGTCAGTCCATGTCTTTTTTTTTTTTTTTTTTTTGAGACGGAGTCTCGCTCTGTCGCCCAGCCTGGAGTGCAGTGGCGCAATCTCGGCTCACTGCAAGCTCCGCCTCCCGGGTTCACGCCATTCTCCTGCCTCAGCCTCTCCAAGTAGCTGGGACTACAGGCGCCCGCCACCACGCCCGGCTAATTTTTTTTTGTATTTTTAGTAGAGACGGGGTTTCACCGTGGTCTCGATCTCCTGACCTTGTGATCCGCCCGCCTCGGCCTCCCAAAGTGCTGGGATTACAAGCGTGAGCCACCGCGCCCGGCCAGTCCATGTCTTTTAATTGGAGCATTTAGCCCATTTACATTTAACGTTAATATTGCTATGTGTGAATTTGATCCCATCATTATGATGCTAGCTGGCTGTTTTGCTCATTAGTTGATGCAGTTTCTTCCTAGCCTCAATGATCTTTACAATTTGGCATGTTTTTGCAGTGGCTGGTACCAGTTGTTCCTTTCCATGTTTAATGCTTCCTTCAGGGGCTCTTTTAGGGCAGGCCTGGTGGTGACAAAATCTCTCAGCATATGCTTGTCTGTAAAGTATTTTATTTCTCCTTCACTTATGAAGCTTAGTTTGGCTGGATATGAAATTCTGGGTTGCAAATTCTTTTCTTTAAGAATGTTGAATATTGGCCCCCAGTCTCTTCTGGCTTGTAGAGTTTCTACTGAGAGATCAGCTGTTAGTCTGATGGGCTTCCCTTTGTGGGTAACCCGACCTTTCTCTCTGGCTGCCATTAACATTTTTTCCTTCATTTCAACTTTGGTGAATCTGACAATTATGTGTCTTGGGGTTGCTCTTCTCAAGGAGTATCTTAGTGGTGTTATCCGTATTTCCTGAATTTGAATGTTGGCCTGCCTTTCTAGGTTGGGGAAGTTCTCCTGGATAATATCCTGCAGAGTGTTTTGCAATTTAGTTGCATTCTCCCCGTCACTTTCAGGTACACCAATCAGATGTAGATTTGGTCTTTTCACATAGTCCCATATTTCTTGGAGGCTTTGTTCATTTCTTTTTATTCTTTTTTCTCTAAACTTTTCTTCTTGCTTCATTTCATTCATTTGATCTTCCATCATGGATACCCTTTCTTCCAGTTGATCCAATCAGCTACTGAAACTTGTGCATTTGTCATGTAGTTCTTGTGCCATGGTTTTCAGCTCCATCAGGTCCTTTAAGGACTTCTCTGCATTGGTTATTCTAGTTAGCCATTCGTCTAATTTCTTTTCAAGGTTTTTAACTTCTTTGACATGGGTTTGAACTTCCTCCTTTAGCTCAGAGAAGTTTGATTGTCTATAGCCTTCGTCTCTCCACTCATCAAAGTCATTCTCCATCTAGCTTTGTTCCATTGCTGGTGAGGTGCTGCATTCCTTTGGAGGAGGAGAGGCACTCTGATTTTTAGAATTTTCAGTTTTTCTGCTCTGTTTTTTCCCCATCTTTGTGGTTTATCTACCTTTGGTCTTTGATGATGGTGATGTACAGATGGGGTTTTAGTGTGTATGTCCTTTCTGTTTGTTAGTTTTCCTTCTAACAGTCAGGACCCTCAGCAGCCGGTCTGTTGGAGTTTGCTGGAGGTCCACTCCAGACCCTGTTTGCCTGGGTATCAGCAGCAGAGGCTGCAGAACAGCGGATATTGGTGAATAGCAAATGTTGCTGCCTGATCGTTCCTCTGGAAGTTTTGTCTCAGAGGGGTACCCAGCCGTGTGAGGTGTCAGTCTGCCCCTACTGGGGGATGCCTCCCAGTTAGGCTACTCAGGGGTCAGGGAGCCACTTGAGGAGGCAGTCTTTCTGTTCTCAGATCTGAAGCTGTATGCTGGGAGAACCACTACTCTCTTCAGAGTTGTCAGACAGGGACATTTAAGTCTGCAGAGGACTCTGCTACCTTTTGTTTGGCTATGACCTGCCCCCAGATGTGGAGTCTACAGAGGCAGGCAGGCCTCCTTGAGCTGTGGTGGGCTCCACCCAGTTTGAGCTTCCTGGCCACTTTGTTTACCTACTCAAGCCTCAGCAATGGTGGGCACCCCTCCCCCAGCCTCACTGCTGCATTGCAGTTAGATCTCAGACTGCTGTGCTAGCAATGAGCAAGGCTCCATGGGCTTAGAACCCTCCAAGCCAGGCGCAGGATATAATCTCCTTGTGTGCTGTTTGCTGAGAGCATTGGAAAAGTGCAGTATTACAGTGGGAGTGACCCGATTTTCCAGGTGCCACTTGTCCCCCCTTCCTTTGGCTAGGAAAGGGAATTCCCTGACCCCTTGTGCTTCCCAGTTGAGGCGATGCCTCGCGCTGCTTTGGCTCATGCTCGGTGCACTGCACCCACTGTCCTGCACCCACTGTCTGACAATCCCCAGTGAGATGAACCCGGCATCTCAGTTGGAAATGCAGAAATCACCCATCTTCTGCGTCACTCATGCTGGGAGCTATAGACTGGAGCTGTTCTTATTTGGCCATCTTGGGACCGCCCCTATTTCTACATTTTTAAAGTAAATGAACTATATGAAATTATTGACATATGTGAATGACATATGATATGAGTGGTTCAGTTTTTGGCAGGACAAAGTCAGGAATCCAGAGCATCACCCAAGAAAATGTATTACTACTGTTTTCACTTGCAAATATCACAGCAAATTATAACATTATGGTGGAACATTTGTATAGATAACTAATATTACCACCAAATAATATAGCATATTACTTAGGGTATAAAATACAAAACTAAACAATTAGGATTATGTTAGACATGATGAATCAAGTAAATTTAAGTAAAGTAAGAAATTCTATATATTGTCCACTAAGGTTTGATGAGATATCCTCAAATATAAGCTAGGTAAAGCAGATTATTATTATTAATTTATGTATTTCCAAGTGCATATAATTCCATATGAAACACTTTTTGTGTACTGAATAAATTTCCCAGTGTATGGAATTACTAGAAAAATTATATACAACATTAATAGATAAGTTACAAAGTTTATATACAACATTAATACACAAGTTACAAAAGTTAAATAGAAACAAAATAATTTGAAGATTCAGGATATGACAATGCCACCATGCATGGTAAATATAATTGGCAACATCTAAAAATGCATGAAAAAATTCAATGTCATTCTATATTCTTCGATCCATTAACAGTCTTTTTTTTCTCTCCTAAACAAATGACATGTTTGCAGTATGTTAAAAGGCAAGAAAAATTAAGCAAAAAGCCCCAAGACCTTCATATGGTCTTTATTAGCCTGCTGAAACATTAAGTACTTTCTTTTTTCTTTTTTTTTAATTATATTTTAAGTTCTGGAATACGTGTGCAGAATGTGCCGGTTTGTTACATAGATATACACGTGCCATGGTGGTTTGCTGCACCCACTAACCCATCATCCACATTGGGTATTTCTCCTAATGCTATCCCTCCCTTAACCCCTCATCCTCTGACAGACCCCAGTGTGTGATGTTCCCTGCCCTGTGTCAATGTGTTCTCATTGTTCAACTCCCACTTATGAGTGAGAACATGTGTGTTTGGTTTTCTGTTCCGGTGTTAATTTGCTGAGAATGATGGCTTCCAGCTTCATCCATGTCCCTGCAAAGGACATGAACTCATCCTTTTTTATGGCTGCATAATATTCCGTGGTGTATATGTGCCACATTTTCTTGATCCAGTCTATCATTGATGGGCATTTGGGTTGGTTCCAAGTCTTTGCTATTGTGATTAGTGCCACAAAAAAAATACATGTGAATGTGCCTTTACAGTAGAATGATTTATAATCCTTTGGGTATATATCCAACAATGAGATTGCTGGATCAAATGGTATTCTAGTTCTAGATCCTTGAGGAATTGCCACATTGTCTTCCACAATGGTTGAACTAATTTACACTCCCACCAACAGTGTAAAAGCATTCCTATTTCTCCACATCCTCTCCAGCATCTGTTGTTTCCTGACTTTTTAATGATCACTATCTTTGTGGTGTTCTCCGTATTTCCTGAATTTGAATGTTAGCCAGTCTTACTAGGTTGGGGAAGTTCTCCTGGATAATATACTGAAGAGCGTTTTCAAACTTGGTTTCATTTTCCCCATCACTTTCAAATACACCAATCAAATGTAGGTTTGGTCTTTTCACATAGACCAATATTTCTTGGAGGCTTTGTTGGTTCCTTTTCATTCTTTTTTCTCGAATCTTGTCTTAATGCTGTATTTCATTAAGTTGATCTTCAATCTCTGATATCCTTTCTTTCACTTGATCGATTCGGCTATTGATACTTGTGTATGCTTTGCAAGGTTCTTGTGCCATGTTTTTCAGCTCCATCATGCCATTTATGTTCTTCTCTAAACTGGTTATTTTAGTTAGTAATTCCTGTAACCTTTTTTCAAGGCTCTTAGCTTCCTTGATTTGGGTTAGAATATGCTTCTTTAGCTTGGAGGAGTTTGTTATTACCCACCGTCTGAAGCCTACTTTTGTCAAATTGTTAAACTCATTCTCTATCCAGTTTTGTTTCCATGCTGGTGAGGAGTTGTGTTCCTTCAGTGGAGAAGAGGCATATTCTTTTTTGGAATTTTCAGCCTTTTTGCTCTTGTTTTTCCTCATCTTCTTAGATTTATCTACCTTTGGTCTTTCATTTTCATGACCTTCGGATGGGGTTTTTGTGTGGACATCCTTTTTGTTGATGTTGATGCTTTTTCCTTTCTGTTTGTTAGTCTTCCTCCTAACAGTCAGGCCCCTCTGCTGCAGGTCTGTTGGAGTTTGCTGGAGGTCCACTCCAGACCCTGTTTGCCTGGGTGTCACCAGCGGAGGCTGCAGAACAGCAAAGATTGCTGCCTGTTCCTTCCTCTGGAAGCTTTGTCCCAAAGGGGCACCTGCCAGATGCCAGCAGGAGCTCTCCTGTATGAAGTGTCTGTCAACCCCTGCTGGGAGGTGTCTCCCAGTCAGGAGGCACGGGGGTCAGGGACCCACTTGAGAAGGCAGCCTGTCCCTTAGCAGAGCTCGAGTACTGTGCTGGGAGATTTGGTGCTCTCTTCAGGGCCGGCAGGCAGGAACATTTAAGCCTGCTGAAGTTGTTCCCACAGCTGCTGCTTCCCCCAGGTACTCTTTCCCAGGGAGATGGGAGTTTTATCTATAAGCCCCTGACTGGGGCTGCTGCCTTTCTTTCGGAGATGCCCTTCTCAGAGAGGAGGAATCTAGATAGACTCATTCACGGTCTTTTTAAAACTTTTGTAGTAAAAGATATAGTAAAAGTTTACCTCTAAATAGTTTAAAAATATCATACAAGAGTAGTATTATCTTTCAGTCTTGACAAACCATTGGATTGCATTGCTAATAGAAATAAATATAAAATTATAACCATGGTTGATTATATGATGAGGAAGTTGAGCTGACACCATTGTATTCCTAGAGGTTCAATTAGTGGTAGTCTGCAATACTTCTTTAGAAATTTTGAAGATATTAATAAAATGATGGATTCTAGAAAACAAGCCAAAAGTATAAGTACTTCCAAAAATACTTTGAAATTGATGTGTTTAATACTGGTTTGGCATGATATGTAAGTAAAATTAATACCATAAGCAGAATGATATTAAAATCCCAATAATTCCTTGAAAACTTCAAAGGATTATGACATTTTTAAATGAAAAATGAAATGATAAGATTCATAAGAAGATATCATTGATACTTAACAACCTGCAGTTTTTAAAAATTTTGACTCCAAATCCTGTAATATAAAGTCAGTCTTTGCTTTGCATGTTAGTGCAGGACTGTAAAAATTGATCATGCAAGCTAAAATCATGTGAAAGGATTTCAATAATCAAGGGAGAGAATTATGATCATCCTGTGACATTGAAACATCTTTGTCAAAATATTCAAAACCCACTTACTATTGGTTATAAATGTATAGGGAAGTGAAAAACAGTATAACTATTATTTACTTAGCACACTATACTTTAAAACATTAAAACATTTGGAATTAAAGTCTTTTTCCCTTGTATTAACTTACCAAGAATGTTTTGAACAATGTTTGCCTTCATCTTCTGTAACTTAAAGATATAGAGTATCTTTTTATTCCTTGGTGAATTTTCATACTCCTTTTAATGTTTGGATCAGCTTCCGATATTTTATACTTCATGCTTTCCCTCTTGGGGAATATCTCTGAGAGTTCCTTTAATGGGAAGTTTTCTGCCAGTGTCACTTCATTTAAGACAACTTCATTCTTTTCGCAACAATCACTTTCCTCACAGGTTAAGTTTGCCTTCTCCAGGTTCCTCTAGCTTCACCTCTATAGTCTCTCAAACAGTAGCGTTCTCAGCATTCCCACGGTCAGCTATTTCCTCTATAGCTTCTTTTATATTTAATTCAAATCTCGCTTCTAGCATTGTCCCTTTTCTTCTTTACACATTCATCTTTTTTGCCTAATTTCCTCTATTATTCACTCATGTCAGATGGCGTATGGGTTTATTACTGAGACACAATGAGACCACAGGACTACACGCCTACACGCTTTGCTGTTTTGCACAGAACAGAATAATAGTCAAACTGACAAACTTCGACATATGTAAAGCAATTGGTCACTGATTATGATGTGGATTTGTTACTTCTATGGTGACTCATGAAGACTTAGTGGTAGTTTATACTTCGTGCAGTTACTAAGAGTTAATATACTGTGGCAACTGAAATTTGTGGCACACATTTCAAATTTGTTGTTGGGGAATTTGTGTTATTTAACTAAAACCTTGCTGACTGAAATTTGTGCATTTTGAAACTGGGCAAAACAAAGACAGCCTATATCAGAAAAATGAAGAAGACTGTATTGATTTTGTTGAATATTTTTGTGTTTTCTTTGAAATGGTATACTACTAGAAATAAGTTTTGTGTTTGCTTCTGAGTGATATAGTACTACTACAAGCTTGGAACTATTTTGTTTTGTTAATTTCTTAGATCAGACATTTTAAGACAAATATAATACATTTAATCTCTAAACTTCTGTGAGAGCAAACCAGTGATTAAAAATTTTTGTAAGAAAAAAAAAAAGAAATCTAGTCAGAGCCTAAGGCTACCGCAAGATTCCTTCTTGTCTTTTGGTTCAGTTGGATTTTTTTTTCCCTGAGCAATTTTATTGAGGATACAGTAGAAGATTTCTTGCACTTTTATTTGGTGGTCTCAACATGATCTTATGACCTATGTGGATATTGTGGTCAAAGCCCTCAGGAACCCACTCTTGTCAATGTCTTGGGGAGCTCAAGTGTTAGCTTCTATTTCCCTATCTAGTTTTTAATTTCTTATTTGTTTTGTTTTTTTGCAGACTTTCTTATCTTGTGAGTTCAATGCATGCATGTATAAACAGTTTTTAAAATTATAGCTTACCCAGTATATCTGTGTGTTTTGTAGTTTGTTTGTTTCTTGTCTTTTTTCGAGACAGAGTCTCACTCTGCCACCCAGGCTGGAGTGCAGTGGTGCAATCTCGGCTCACTGCAACCTCTGCCTCTTTGATTCAAGGGATTCTCCTGCCTCAGCCTCCTGAGTAGCTGGGATTACAGTCACACACCATCACACCTGGCTAATTTTTGTATTTTTAGTAGAGACGTGTTTCACCGTGTTGGTCAGGCTAGTCTCGAACTCCTGACCTCATGATCCACCTGCCTCAGCTTCCCAAAGTGCTGGGATTACAGGCGTGAGCCACCACACACACAGAAATCTAAGGACTAAGTGAAAAGCAATATTTTAGGCTTCAAAATTTAGCCAGGGTGGTGCTTAGAATGAATGGGTAGGGAGTTTAGGTAGAATTGGTGATAAGATAGAGAGGAGACCCAGGGAATTCAAACAAAGGATAAGTAGAAAGCAATATGAGATCATGGAAGAGTTAGACATTCGGACAAAGAAGCCCAGAAGAGAAAGAAAATACTACGTAAACAGAAATGAACAGAAGCACAGGACAAGTCAAAGAATATTAAAGTTGAAATGGCATCAGAAAATATCAAGTTCCTCCAATTTTGTCATTTTACAGTGGGGGATTAGCGCTTCTAGTAAGTGGTCCATCTAGGAGTTTTCATAGCTCTCAGACTAGGACCTTTTTGGCTGTTGTAGAGGGGAGAGGGTGGAGGATATAGGCTAGCCACAGGAACTATGCTTGGAGGCCACAAAGAAGGAGTGAATCATTTCAATAAGAGTTGAAGAGGAAATGAAAGGCCATGTAAGAGTCACGTGGCTGTGGGAGGCTTGTGGGGTTTCTGTAATAGGGAAGTAGGCAGAGGGCAAGGTTTCTGCTGGGAGGAAGGGATGACAGAGCTGTGTGGGTTGGGAACGTGATACTGGAGTTCTGAGGAAATCTCTCTCTCTCTTGGGGTGCAAAAGTCACCCACTAGAGTGGTCTTAGGGAAGTCACAGGCAAGAAGAGCCTAGGCAAAGGCAGACACAACGTCTGTGGTCTGAGCAAAAGGACAAGCAAAGGAGAGTTGGGGAAGGACAGGAAGAGCACTGGGCCCCCTCGGGCAGCCCAGCCCCTCTGCTCAGGCTGGGTTCTAATCATAGGGTGTCCCACCCACTTCAGATTATTCTCTTAGGATTTTGTGTGTTCAGAAAGCTTAATAACCACTTACTCCTCTCCCCATTGCATTTTATATCAATTTCAGATTCTTGCATCTATATTTATAAGTATTCACCAGTATGAAGAGTCTGCCAGTTTCCCTTCTTACACTACCTCCACCCTTCCTTTTTAGGGATTGATGTACGTAAACTCTTGTGTATAAAATTGTCATACTTAGGAGTCTGGGTTATTTTTCATGAAAGCAATTTGAATATTTTAGGCTGATAGACATTCTCAGGATCACGTTTCCCGTGGCAGCTCCAGAGCAGAGTGCTGCATGGACATGGAGGGATATGGACTGTGACACACAGGCAGGGACTGTGGCTCTTATCTCTGTCCCACATGATGAAAGCAGGACTACATATCAGTCAGATCAGAGAGGAAAAACCAGATGGAGGGAGAGAAATGACATGGTGACTGTGTGGAGCAAGGAGAGGGAAGTTTCCAGAGAACACACATTTCTAGGTGTCTATTTGAATGGGTATTGCCATGACAGGGGTGAGGGTGTTACTCTTCTAGGCACCCTGAGGGGGAATTTCCCCTAAATACTTTTTGTTTTTTTCCTCATCCCTTAATCTTTCCTCTGAAAACAGACTGATTTATCTCACTGATAAATTCAGGAGGGAAACTGGGCAAGTATACATCAGCACCTCCTACTGCCCTTTACCTCTCTGGGCAAGTTGCTCCCTAAAGGCTCAGTCTTGCTCTCCTCCTCTAGGCCCTAGCTCTCACGGGAACAGCTGCTCAGGTGGGGGAACTTAGGGTTTTATCAGCATTGCCTGAAATAAGTGAGTGTATTAGTTTTCTTGGGCTGCCCTAACACAGGCAATCAGCTGGGTGGCTTAAACAACAGAAAGTTATTCTCTCACAGCTCTAGAGGCTAGAAGTTCAAAATCTCCATCTGGAAGACTCAGTTTCTAGTGAAGGCTGTCTTCCCGGTTTATACAGACAACTGCCTTCTCACTATGAGCTCATATGGCCTTTCCATGGTGGGTGCACACATAACACACACACACACACACACGCACACACACACAGAGACAGAGACAGAGAGAGACAGAGAAGGAAAGTGGAAGGGCACTCCAGTGTCTCTTCTTATAAGGACACTAAGCCTATTGGATCAGGGCCTTACCCTTTAGACATGAGATTGACATTACTTCTTAGAGGCCCCATTTCCAAATATAATCACACTGAGAGTTAGGGCTTCAACATGTGATTTTTTTTTTCTTTGGGAGGGTGCACAAACTTTCAGTCCATAACAATGAGAAGGCCACTCCATTTAGGGTCCAGTATGAGCGAGATCCCTTGGATTACACACTTAAAGCAAATTATTTAGTGGCACTATCAGAAGTCAAGATTGACCATTAGATCAATCTATCTCATGTTATTTTCAACCTGTTTGCTTCTAAATTCAAGAGGGTAAAGAGGATGATACTTACTGGGTTTTATAATATTATCCAATATAGCTGGGTTATGTTGCAGTTATAAATAAACTTTAGAACTTGGAGGCTTAACACAACGAAGTTTATTTCTCATGCAGTTAAACTGCATGTAGATCAGGCTGCTCTTCTCCATCTCATAGCCTTGCCATTTAGAAATTTGACTGCCAAGTTGGTACCGCAGGGTAAGATGATCAGATGTGATTATTTTCAGTGGTCGGGACTGGAGCTGGCTAATGCTTCCAGCACCACACATTCCATTGCCCAGAACTCAGTCCATGACCTTAACCCAACTATTAGGAAATAGGACGGTTGCATCTTTCCTGTAGGACCATGGAAAAAAATGTGAATAAACACATAGTGTGGTATCTGCTATTGTTTTCTGAAACCAGAAACAAAGTAATTGCCATTAACAGCACAAGATGGGCACAGATAACACCTGGTGCTTATGAATGATTTGGGTAGGACTTGAACTGGGTATTGCTCTTAAAGATATTGTAGTTCATTTGCATTTCTCTGATGGCCAGTGATGAGGAGCATTTCTTCATGTGTTTTTTGGCTGCATAAATGTCTTCTTTTGAGAAGTGTCTGTTCATGTCCTCTGCCCACTTTTTGATGGGGTTGTTTGTTTTTTTCTTGTAAATTTGTTTGAGTTCATTGTAGATTCTGGATATTAGCCCTTTGTCAGATGAGTAGGTTGCAAAAATTTTCTCCCGTTGTGTAGGTTGCCTGTTCACTCTGATGATAGTTTCTTTTGCTGTGCAGAAGCTCTTTAGTTTAATGAGATCCCATTTGTCGATTTTGGCTTTTGTTGCCATTGCTTTTGGTGTTTTAGACATGAAGTCCTTGCCCACGCCTATGTCCTGAATGGTATTGCCTAGGTTTTCTTGTAGGATTTTAATGGTTTTAGGTCTAACATTCAAAACCACAGTGAGATATCATCTCACACCAGTTAGAATGGCCATCATTAAAAAATCAGGAAACAACAGGTGCTGGAGAGGATGTGGAGAAATAGGAACACTTTTACACTGTTGGTGGGACTGTAAACTAGTTCAACCATTGTGGAAGTCAGTGTGGCGATTCCTCAGGGATCTAGAACTAGAAATACCATTTGACCCAGCCATCCCATTACTGGGTATATACCCAAAGGACTATAAATCATGCTGCTATAAAGACACATGCACACGTATGTTTATTGCGGCACTATTCACAATAGCAAAGAGTTGGAACCAACCCAAATGTCCAACAACGATAGACTGGATTAAGAAAATGTGGCACATATACACCATGGAATACTATGCAGCCATAAAAAATGATGAGTTCGTGTCCTTTGTAAGGACATGGATGAAACTGGAAAACATCATTCTCAGTAAACTATCGCAAGGACAAAAAACCAAACACCGCATGTTCTCACTCATAGGTGGGAATTGAACAATGAGAACTCATGGACACACGAAGGGGAACATCACGCTCTGGGGACTGTTGTGTGGTGGGGGGAGGGGGGAGGGACAGCATTAGGAGATACACCTAATGCTAAATGACGAGTTAATGGGTGCAGGAAATCAACATGGCACATGGATACATATGTAACAAACCTGCACATTGTGCACATGTACCCTAAAACCCTAAAGTATAATAATAAAAAAAAAAAAGATATTGTAGTTCATAGAAATTGCCACGTATCTGTGGCCATCATAGGAACAGCTCATTGAGAATGACTTCTAGCCTCACTGTTAACATTGACAAACCTAAGAAATAGTGTATATATCAAAGTATCATGTTGTACACACTAAATATGCAGAATACAAATAAATTTAAAGCAGAAACAATGTTACAAATGGGATTTTTCTTTTTGAGGCAGGGTCTTGGTCTGTTACCCAGGCTGGCACACAGTGACATGAACATGGCTCACTACAGCCTTTGACTTTCAGGGCTCAAAAGATCCTCCTGCCTCTGCCTCCCATTAGCTGGGACTACAGGCATGTGCCACCGCATTTGGCTAACTTTAATTTTTTTATTGAGATGAGGTCTTTTTTGCCCAGGCTGGTCTCAAACTCCTGGGCTCAAGTGATCTTCCCACCTTGGTCTCCCAAACTGCTGGGATTATAGGCATGAGTCATTGTGCACAGCACAAATTCATGCCCAGATTTTAAGTGACTGCTCCAATGCATTCAGTGAATAATTAATATGATTTAAGGAACACTATAATAATAAAAAATGTATTTCCTGGATCTCAAAAATACTTTGTGTTCATGTATTTACACATATTAACCAGCCAGGGTCACTGATAAGTCACTGAATACTTCATATAAACTACTTAAATCAAACATTGACAAATGCTGCCCTTTTTATACAATGTATTTTTGTCAGATCACAAAACAACTTAAATTTGGATTTTTGTGGTCTCCCCATGTATGAGTCCTCTTGAAAAGCTGCATGTTCTGACTATCACAATCCTATACCATTCCACACTGTACAGAATTTTCAGTCCTTAGTTGAAATGCATGCTGTTTTTCCAGGACTTCAAATTATGGATTTCCCAGGGGGTTAGTCAGTCAAAATGCTTCTCTAGAGAATATAGTTCTAAGTAGATTTGTATCTGGGATTCTATACATTGAAATTAAAATCACAATGCATTTTAATTTTTTGTTTAAACATATTCTGCAGTTTAAACCTCTTTGATAGAAGAGATTACATTGTTAACCTCTGTGTGTTTATATGCCTAGTAAGACACTGGTATCAATCATGTAGTATGTAATTTTTTAGTGAATGACTATACAGATTAAATGCAGTAGAAGAGCTTCTTTATATTTGTTATGGTCCTATGCATTCTGAATGGCTGCAATTTAATCTCTAAGGATAATGTAGAGTGGACTGTAGTTTATACAATTGTGCAGGGAAATCTTGGAAGATGTAAGAAGCAACATCTCCAATTTATAAAAGAATCAGTGAGAATGAGGAAATAAGAAAGATGGATGAAAAGGGGTGAAATTGGAAAGAGAAAACTTTAAGGACATTCAAAAGGGGGAAAGAAAGAATGGAGCGATGAGAAGAGGGGACACTATGAAGAGTGGAGGCAAAGTTAAGTGGAGAAACTGGAAGAATTGAGATCTATTAAAACAAGCAGGAACCGAAAAAATGATGTGGTTTCTCCTTTTTATCTTACAAATGACATGCAAAATCCAGAGGGACAAAGTGACCTTTCTTTCAATGCCATACACCATTTTGTCTAAGGCAGTTGAGGAAGGGAAGTAGATATAATGGAGCTTAGTGACACAGCAGCTGGAATCCTGAGAGAAGAGAATAACTTTAGTTCAGAGCAGGTGGAGAAATGAGAGATTGAGTAGGAGGACCAAGGTTGAGGGAAGCAGATCTTCTTAGCTGCTGTCAGCGGCTGATGGGGAAGATTGTTGGTAGAAGGAAGTCAGAATATAGGTACAGAGGGATAAGTTTGCTAAGAACAGAGATCAGCAAACAGCTTTTCTGAGAGAAAGAAACATCTGCAAATGACATGCTGTTTCTGCAGTTTCTGCTGCTAGCTCTTCTCCTCCCAGGTGGTGACAATGCAGACGGTAAGAACATCGCGGTCAGCTGCAGGGTTACAGGTATCTGGGTAGAGTCTGCTGGGCCTTCCCGAGATGGATCAATGGAGATGCCAGAATGTTTGCCATCTGAGCATACCTGTCTCCAGGTCCAGTTTACTCTTTTGGAGGATGGTGGCAGAGCATGGGCTCTGTGTAAGAAAAATGTTATAGCTAAAGTAGTCATTAACATTTTTCTGTGGTAACTGGTTCACTTTCCATTTCCTTTCCATTTTCCGTTAAAACAATCAGGGCCCAGGAAAATGATGTGGTTTCTCCTTTTTATGTTACAAATGACCCACAAGGTCCAGAGGGATGAAGCAACCTTTCAATGCCACACGCCACTTTGTCTAAGGTAGTTGAGGAAGGGAAGTAGATATTATGGAGCTTAGTGGGAGAGCAGCTGGAATCCTGAGAGAAGAGAATAACTTTAGTTCAGAGCAAGTGGGGAAATGAGAGATTGAGTAGGAGGCCTAAGGTTAAGGGAAGCAGATCTTCTTATTTGCTATCAGTGGCTGGTGGGGAAGATTGTCTGTTGGTAGAAGGAAGTCAGAATATAGATGTAGAGGGATAAGTTTGCTAAGAACAGAGATCAGCAAACAGCTTTTCTGAGAGAAGGAAACATCTGCAAATGACATGCTGTTTCTGCAGTTTCCGCTGCTAGTTCTTCTCCTCCCCAGTGGTGACAACGCAGATAGTATGAACATATCTGTCAGCTGCAAGGATACATGTATCCGGGTTGAGTGTGGTGGGCTTTCCCAAGATAGATCAATGAAGAAGCCAGAATGGTTGCCATCTGAGCATACCTGTCTCCAGGTCCAGTTTACTCTTTTGGAGGATGGTGGCAGAGCATGGGGCTCTGTGTAAGGAAAATGGTATAGCTAAAGTAGTCATTAATGTTTCTCTGTGGTAACTGGTTCACCTTCCATTTTCTCTCCATTTTCCTTGCCTCTCTTTTTTTTCCTTACACTACTTGCCCTTCTTCCACCAAAAGCAGCCCAGGAACACGTCTCCTTCCATGTTATCCAGATCTTATCATTAGTCAACCAATCCTGGGCACGAGTTCAGGGCTCAGGATGGCTGGATGAGTTGCAGACTCATGGCTGGAACAGTGAATCAGGCACAATAATTTTCCTGCATACCTGGTCCAAGGGCAACTTCAGCAATGAAGAGTTGTCAGACCTAGAGTTGTTATTTCGTTTCTACCTCTTTGGATTAACTCGGGAGATTCAAGACCATGCAAGTCAATATTACTCAATATGTAAGTTCAATCAGCTAAATTATGGGAGTTCTTTAGAATGTTCTATTTCTGGGAAATATTTTCTACTAATTTTTGGGCCATTTCCCATTATCCCATCCCACCATAAAATTCTGCATACATGAACCTTTTAAGGGATATCCCTGATGTTGACCTCCTCAAATTTCCTAGGCTTTTGCTATTTTTGGAATTTTTTTTCTTGTGCTTTGTTATCTTCACCCTGTGGTCTCCCTCTGTATCCTACAATCCAGAGGTACACAGCTGTCCCACTCTGTGCTTGACTCCCTTAAAATAAAATCTATTCCCCCATTCAATTTCCACAGTTCAATGACCATTATGACCAATTTCATGCATCATGGAATGCTATCCTCCCACCTCCCTCACACAGGCTCCCCCTTCACCCTCTATCCTATATTATGTGGCTCACCTATCATTTTTCCACACCTTCCTTGGCCACTTTTTCTTGTTAATTCAAGGCATTTATCTCTTATTGTCTCCCTTCCCTATCCCCAGCAATTTTTCTCTCGTTTCTGATCAAATATGTCTTTGGCTCACTCTCACATCCATGTAAAACTTTCTTGCTTCACTTCCTGATATAGCCCTAGTTTTTTATACTGTTGTTTTCACTTTTTTATTAGAACTCTTTTTCTCATTCCTCCCTTCTTCCAGATCCCTTTGAAGTACAGTTGAATGCGGGCTGTGAGCTGCATTCTGGAAAGAGCCCAGAAGGCTTCTTTCAGGTAGCTTTCAATGGATTAGATTTACTGAGTTTCCAGAATACAACATGGGTGCCATCTCCAGATGGTGGAAGTTTGGCCCAAAGTGTCTGTCATCTACTCAATCACCAGTATGAAGGCGTCACAGAAACAGTGTATAATCTCATAAGAAGCACTTGCCCCCGATTTCTCTTGGGTCTCCTGGATGCAGGGAAGATGTATGTACACAGGCAAGGTAAGTAGTTTCAGCCCCTTCCTCTAAGATTTTTCTATTCAAGTCCTGCCCCTTCTGTTCCCACCCTTCAAACTCAGGACAAGAAAGAGGACAAGAAGCAGAGGGGTTGCTGGGTAATAGTTTCTTAGAGGCAAGAAAAAGGTAACTGTGCATATTCATGTGGATGTGTGTATGTGGATGTAAGCTGTGTGTGTTTCTTCATTGGAACACTTTTTCTGCTTTCTGCAGTGAGGCCAGAGGCCTGGCTGTCCAGTCGCCCCAGCCTTCAGTCTGGCCGGCTGTTGCTGGTTTGTCATGCCTCCGGCTTCTACCCAAAGCCTGTTTGGGTGACATGGATGTGGAATGAACAGGAGCAACTGGGCACTAAACATGGTGATATTCTTCCTAATGCTGATGGGACATGGTATCTTCAGGTGATCCTGGAGGTGGCATCTGAGGAGGCTGCTGGCCTGTCTTGTCGAGTGAGACACAGCAGTCTAGGAGGCCAGGACATCATCCTCTACTGGGGTAAGACTGGAGGTTGGAAGTGTAGGTAGGTGGTTCTTCGGCCTAGAGCGTAGGGGAGAGGAAATTTTGAGGATAGCAGACCTAGGTGAGGGATTGTAGGAAGAAATGTATAGGGTAATTTAAAAAATAGTGTAGTAAAACCTAAAGGATACATGGATACTGGAGATTTAAGGGGAAATGAGGAATCCTTCCTTGAGTAAGTTTGGGAATAGAGTGACTGAAATAGGATAACTGATGCAACTCATCCAATGCACATGTTAAGTAAGGAAATCAATAGATGGCGTAGAATCAGCAATGAGTTTAAAATGGCATCCATGTATCTTTCCAATATGTGCAGGACACCACTTTTCCATGAATTGGATTGCCTTGATAGTAATAGTGTCCTTGGCGATTCTAATAGTCCTTGTGTTATGGTCTAAGAAGCACTGGTAAGTTTTTTGTATTTCCTCCTCTCCTCCCAGTTTCTAATTTCACATTCCATTTTTAACTCTCTTAGCTTTTCTCTATTGACTACTCCACCTTATCCTCAGTTACCACCTCCAACTTATTCAGGGTTCCTCCCATTCCTGTTCCTTCACAGCTCATATCAAGGCATCCTGTGAGGCTCTTCCCCCTGACTCCCCCATTGTAATAAGAACCCAGCAACCCAGGAGCCTAGTACAACATAGTGATGCCATCCCGTCGATTCTCCATTTAAATTGTTTCTCTTTCTGCCTAATAAACATTTGTTAATATAAACCAAATTCTAATTTGGAATGGTTTTCTTGGAATCTCCACTTTTTAAATAGCACTCAACCTTCAAAGCCCATTTCTGATGTCATTTCCTCCAGCGATCTTCCTTGACCCATACTGAACCCAGAGAGCCTCAACTGTTATGTGCATGCCACACTTCCTACCCTGTGTTGCAGCTACTTGAGTCTTTCACTTCACATTTTTAAGCTTTTAGGAGGAAAGGATCATGATAAATGTGCCTTTCCTGCATATGACGGGCTCAGTGAAACACAAAACAAAACACCATATCTAAGTTGGATGAACTGTCATGTTGGCAAATTTTCTCATTATATTCCTTCCCAATGTTGTTGTAGCATTGGAAATATTCATGCTTCTCTTTTTGTTTAAATGCTTCGTACCTAGCAGATAAATTCCACTCTCTTTTAGCTCCCTCATTTTCTCCCTAAACATTTAAGGAAAAGTGCAGCCTTGCACCTTGATACACTTATTTTCTAAACACAGAGAATTACAAATGCAAATAGAGAGAGAGTGTGCAAGTTATGTGTGATGATTAGTGGTGCAGATATGTCACAGAATACTTAAGAAAAGAAGCAAGAGAGTTGGTCCTCAGGGTTGGAGTGGGATCAAGGCAACTGTTGTGCTGTATATGGAAGACAAATTTCCTAAAGGACTGTGCTATCTGAGATAGCCTTGACTACACTTTAGTCCCTTTAGGTTTCATTCACTAATTCAACTAATATTTTTTGGGTACTGAGTTGAGACAGGCACATACAGCTTCTAAACTTGTGGCGGATAAAACAAATGAGATTGTGTCCACTCCCCTGAAGTTGCAATGTTTGCTTCCTCAATCTGTCCATGTTTCTTTTCTATTGTTTTCATGTTTTTATTTCTTTCAAAAATTTTTAAATACATTTTATTGATGTATAATTTATAGTAAAATTTGAATCTTTATTTTAAATGTACAGGTCTATTTATTTTGATAATTACATAAGCCCATGTAAACAAAATCACAATCAAGATATTAAATGCCATAACCCCTCATACCTGTTTGTAGTCAAGCACACCACCAACCTGGCATTCTTGCAACTCCTGATATACTTTATGTCACTTAAGCTTAAACTTATATTTTCTATGATTTTATTAAGATGGAAATAAACATATCTACTTGGTATTGCCTTTTATTTTTCTTCAATTTAGCATATGGTTGTAATTAATCCATGCTGCTCAGTGTATTAGTAACCATTCCTTTTTATGGCTGAATAGAATTCCATGTATGGATATAACTCTTTTTGGAGGAGGAGGTGGCTTCCCAGATCTGGCAGGGCCCTTGTCTCCTTGTGCACACTCACCCAGCTTGGATCCTGCTTCCATTGCTCATTTCCTTGGCACCAGGAGGCCCTAGGTGACTCTGCTGCACCCTTAGTCACCCTGTGACCTGCAGATACAGAGAGATCAATAGAGAGGATTCTAGGACACCCAGGAAACTGGGAAATAAAGCCAAAAGTATATAAAATTAAACTTATTTTTGGGAGAAGAGACAAGATGGCTGACTAGATGCAGCCAGTAAGAGCTTCTCCCTATGAAGAGACAAGACCATCAAGAAGAGCAGTATACTCTGAGAAGATCATTGGAAAGAAGGCATTGAGAGTGGATGGAGGGAGAATGCAGACCCTGGGCTAAAGCAGGGAAGAAGCTGCAAACCCTACACAGGGTGGCCAAACACTAGGACTTATTCTTGGTCCTCAGTGGCTTCTAGGGAAGAGGTTAGTTAAATAGGCATGAAGTGGCCCACTCTAACCATGAACCTCTGGAATCCTAGCTGCAGGAGACGCCCACGACCCACACAGACATTTGAGTTGGCAGGGAGAGCTACTTGCAGAGTTGGCAGGGACAGGACTCCAGCTTCTATGGAACCCAGAGGGTTTGGTGTGAGAACAGCTACAGTGGAGCATGGTTAGGGATGTCCATTACCCGAGGCTTGCCATGCTCCTCTAAGTGGCTTTGATCCCTTTGTCGACCATCAGACCTGGACAGAACAGGGCTACCATGCTATTTGGATGGGGCTAGACTGATCTGAGCCTCCCACCCCATGTCTGCTGGCCTCTCCCAGGATCCCTGCCTATCTGTACCTGCTTGCAGCACAGCCTCAGATGCTCAACTGAGGCAGTTTTCAGAGACCACTGCCATAGGTCTTTCACTGGCTGACCCTGCCAAACCACCAGAGAGCTTCTGCCATTGGCCTCACATCAGCATGCACCTGCTTTCAGGACCCATAACTGCTTTGCTGGCATACACACACAGACATCACTGCCTTGCTACCACTTCTGTGCACACAGGCATGGAGACCTCACCACTGCTGCACTGTCCCCACTAGCCCACATGCATGCATGTACCCTGCCACACTACCATCCCTGGTGTACATGTGCATGGACCTTGCTACCCTGCTGCCCCCTCACCACCAGCATGTGGGTGAGTGTGGACCCCACCATGCCACTGCCCCACTGCTGCCAGTACATGCATGTGAGAACAGACCCCCCCTGCCACTGCTCTTATGAAATGCTTTTCTGGGACCGTCCCCGCCCCATCTGCCATAAGAGTGTTGTTGCTAGTGGACTGGGAACACCTTGGCCCCCTCCAGTGAAGCAGGTGCTCAGTCTCAAGGGGCCAAAAACAAGGTTCTGGGCCTGATCCCAGGCCCTCAGGCTTAGAGCACATAGCCCAGGAGTGCTGAGCTGAGCCATGGCCCCCTCAAATCACCAAGAAATAAAGCTAGCTCACTGACCGAAACTTACACCATAGTCAAAGCCTCAAGGGCATCAAAGAATATAAAAGCAAAAAGCCCCATCAAAAGGACAGCAACTTTAAAGGTTAAAGGAACATCAGCCCACATAGATGAGAAAGAACCAGTGGAAGAACTCAGGCAGCTCTAAAAGTCAGCATGTCTTCTTACTTCCAAATGAACACACTAGCTCCCCAGCAATCATTCCTAACCAGACTGAAATGGCTGAAATAATAAACATAGATTTTAGAATCTGGATGGCAATGAAAATCATGAGATTCAGGAGAAAGTTGAAATGGAATCCAAAGAATTTAAGGAATCCAGTAAAATAATACAATAACTGAAAGACAAAATAGCCATTTTAAGAAAGAACTAAACTGATTTGACAGAGCTAAAAAATTCACTAAGGAATTTTATAATACAATTGGAAGTATTAAAGGCAGAATAGACCACACTGAGGGAAGAATTTCAGAGCTCAAAGACCAGTTCTTCTAATTAACTCAGTCACACAAAATAAAGAAAAAATAATACAGAAGGATGAACAAAATCTCTGAGAAATATGAGATTATGTAAAGAGACCAAACCTGTACTCACTGATGTTCCTGAAAGAGAGAGAGAGAGAGTGTGCAAAAAATTGAAAACATATCTGAGGATATTGTCCATGACAATTTTCTCAAACTTCACTATAGAGGTCAACATTCAAATTCAAGAAATTCAGAGAACTCCTGAGAGATATTATACTAGAAAACCATCCCCAAGATACACAATAATAAGATTATCCAAGGTCAATGTGAAAGAAAAAAATACTAAAGGCAACCAGAGAGGAGGAGCAGGCCACCTACAAAGGGACCCCAATCAAGCTAACAGCATACATTTCAGCAGAAACCTTAGAAGCCAGGAGACATTGAGGGCCTATATTCAGCATTGTTAAAGAAAAGAAATTCTGACCCAAAATTTCATATCCAACCCAAATAAGATTAATATGTCAAAGAGAAATAAAATTCTTTTCAGCCAAGCAAATGCTAAGGAAATTTGCTACCACCAGACCTGCCTTAAAAGAAGTCATTAAGGGAGTGCTAAACGTGGAAATAAAAGACCCTTACCAGCCACCACATAAATGCACTTAAGTAAACAGGCCAGTGACACTATAAAGGAACTACACAATTAAGTCTACATAACAACCAGCTAACAATGATGACAAAATCAACTTCTCACTTATCAATATTTACCTTGAAGGTAAATGAGCTGAACACCCCAAGGCACAGAGAGGCAAGTTGAATAAAGAAAAAAGACCCTGGCTCATGCCTGTAATCCTAACACTTTGAGGCTAAGGCAGGCAGATTGCTTGATCCTATGAGTTTGAGACCAACCTAGGCAACATGGAAAAACCCCATCTCTACAAAAAAGTACAAGAAAATTAGCTAAGAATGGTGGCACATGACTGTAGTCCCAGCTACCAAGGAGGCTGAGGTAGGAGGATAACCTGAGCCTGGGGAGGTGGAGGCTGCTGTAAGTTGTGATCATGCCACTGCACTTCAGCCTAAGTAACAGAGTGAGACCCTGTCTCAAAATAAAAAAATAAAAAAACAAAAAAAACAAACAAGACCCACCCGTAAGTTGTCTTCAAGAGACCCATCTCACATGCAAGGACACCCATAGGCCAAAACTAAAGTGATGGCAAAAAATCTGTCAAGCATACAGGAAAGGAAAAAGAGCAGGGGTTGCTATTTTTATTTCAGACAAAATAAATTTTAAACCAATGACTATCAAAAAGGCCAAAGAAAAACATTATTTAATGATATAGGGTTGAATTTAATAAGAAGACTTAACTATCCTCAATATATATGCACCCAACACAGGAGCACACAGGTTCATAAAACAAGTATTTAGAGACCTACAAAGAAGCTTAGGTTATCATACAATAATGGTGGTAGACTTCAACACCCAACTGACAGCATTAGATAGATCATCAAGACAGAACACTGATGAAGGTATTTGGAACTTAAACTCGACACTTGACCAAATGGACCCAATAAACATTGACAGAACACTCCACCCAAAGCCAAAAGAATATACATTCTTCCCATGCCTCCAGCTTTGTTCTTTTTGCTTAGGATTGTCTTGGCAATGTGGGCACTTTTTGATTCCATATGAAAAATCAGGTAGTTTTTTCCAATTCTGTGAAGAAAGTCATTGGTAGCTTGATGGGGATGGCATTGAATTTATAAATTACCTTGGGCAGTATGGCCATTTTCATGATATTGATTCTTCCTATCGATGAGCATGGAATGTTCTTCCATTTGTTTGTGTCCTCTTTTATTTCATTTAGCAGTGGTTTGTAGTTCTCCTTAAAGAGGTCGTTCACATCCCTTGTGAGTTGGATTCCTAGGTATTTTATCCTCTTTGAAGCGATTGTGAATGGGAGTTCACTCATGATTTGGCTCTCTGTTTGTCTGTTATTGGTGTGTAGGAATGCTTGTGATTTTTGCACGTTGATTTTGTATCCTGAGACTTTCCTGAAGTTGCTTAACAGTTTAAGGAGATTTTGGGCTGAGGTGATGGGGTTTTCTAAATATACAATCATGTCATCTGCAAACAGGGACAATTTGACTTCCTCTGTTCCTAATTAAATACCCTTTATTTCTTTCTCTTGCTTGATTGCCCTGGCCAGAACTTCCAATACTATGTTGAATAGGAGTGGTGAAAGAGGGCATCCTTGACTTGTGCCGGTTTTCAAAGGAAATGCTTCCAGTTTTGCCCATTCAGTATGATATTGGCTGTGAGTTTGTAATAAATGGTTCTTAGTATTTTGAGATATGTTCCATCAATATCTAGTGTATTGGGAGTTTTTAGCATGAACAGCTGCTGAATTTTGTCAAAGGCCTTTTCTGCATCTGTTGAGATAATAATGTGTTTTTTTTCTTTAGTTCTGTTTGTGTGCTGGATTACATTTATTGATTTGCCTATGTTGAACCAGCCTTGCATCCCAGGGATGAAGCCGACTTGATCATGGTGGATAAGGTTTTTGATGTGCTGCTGGATTCGGTTTGCCAGTATTTTATTGAGGATTTTGCATCAATGTTCATCAGGGACATTGGTCTAAAATTCTCAGCATCAGGATTATGCTGGCCTCAAAAAATGAGGGAGGATTCCCTCTTTTTCTATTGATTGGAATAGTTTCAGAAGGAATGGTACCAGCTACTCTTTGTACCTCTGGTAGAATTTGGCTGTGAATCCATCTGGTCCTGGACTTTTTTTGGTTGGTATGCTATTAATTATTGCCTCAATTTCAGAGCCTGTTATTGGTCTATTCAGGGATTCAACTTCTTCCTGGTTTAGTCTTGGGAGGGTGTATGTGTCAAGGAATTTATCCATTTCTTCTAGATTTTCTAGTTTATTTGCATAGAGATATTTATATTATCCTCTGATGATAGTTTGTATTTTTGTGGGATCAGTGGTGATATCCCCTTTATCATTTTTTATTGTGTCTGTATGATTCTTCTCTCTTTTCTTCTTTATTAGACTGGCTAGCAATCTAGCAATTTTGTTGATCTTTTCAAAAAACCAGCTCCTGGATTCATTGATCTTTTGAAGATTTTTTTTTTGTGCCTCTATCTCATTCAGATCTGCTCTGATCTTAGTTATTACTTGTCTTCTGCTAGCTTTTGAATGTATTTGCTCTTGCCTCTCTAGTTCTTTTAATTGTGATGTTAGGTGTTGATTTTAGATCTTTCCTGCTTTCTCCGGTGGGCATTTAGTGCTATAAATTTCCCTCTACACACTGCTTTAAATGTGTCCCAGAGATTCTGGTACGTTGTGTCTTTGTTCTCATTGGTTTCAAAGAGCATCTTTATTTCTGCATTCATTTTGTTATTTACTCAGTAGTCATTCAGGAGCAGGTTGCTCAGTTTCCATGTAGTTGTGTGGTTTTGAGTGAGTTTCTTAATCCTGAGTTCTAATTTGATTGCACTATGGTCTGAGAAACAGTTTGTTGTGATTTCTGTTCTTTTACATTTATTGAGGAGTGCTTTACTTCCAATTTTGTGGTCAATTTTAGAATAAGTGGGATGTGGTGCTGAGAAGAATATATACTCTGTTGGTTTGGGGTAGAGAGTACCATAGATGTCTATTAGGTCTGCTTGGTGCAGAGCTGAGTTAAAGTCCTGGATCGTTGTTAACCTTCTGACTTGTTGATCTGCCTAATATTGACAGTGGAGTGTTAAAGTCTCCCATTATTATTGTGTGGGAGTCTGTCTCTTTGTAGGTCTGTAAGGACTCCTTTTATGAATCTGGGTGCTCCTGTTTTGGGTGCATATATATTTAGGATAGTTAGCTCTTCTTTTTGAATTGATTCCTTTACCATTATGTAATGGCCTTCTTTGTCTCTCTCTCTCTTTTTTTTTTTTTTTTGAGACAGAGTCTCACTCTGTCACCCAGGCTGGAGTGCAGTGGCATGATCTCAGCTCACTGCAAGCTCTGCCTCCTGTGTTCATATCATTTTCCTGCTTCAGCCTCCTGAGTAGCTGGGACTACAGTTGCCCACCACCATGCCCAGCTAATTTTTTTTATTCTTAATATGGATGGGGTTTCACCATATTAGCCAGCATGGTCTCAATTGCCTGACCTCTTGATCCGCCCACCTCAGCCTCCCAAATTGCTGGAATTACAGGCGTGAGCCACCATGCCTTTGTCTCTTTTGATCTTTGTTGGTTTAATGTTTGTTTTATCAGAGACTAGGATTGCACCCCCTGCCTTTTTTTTTGCTTTCCATTTGCTTGGTAGAGCATCCTCCATCCCTTTATTTTGAGCCTATGTGTGTCTCTGCACTTGAGATGGGTCTCCTGAATACAGCACACTGATGGGTCTTGACTCTTTGTCCAATTTGTAAGTCTGTGTCTTTTAATTGTCATGTTTAGCCCATTTACATTCAAGATTAATATTAAGTGTGAATTTGATTCTGTCATTATGATGTTAGCTGGTTATTTGGCCTGTTAATTGATGCAGTTTCTTCATAGCATCAATGGTCTTTACAATTTGGCATGTTTTTGGAGTGGATGGTACCAGTTGTTTCTTTCCATGTTTAATGCTTCCTTCAGGAGCTCTTGTAAGGCAGGCCTGGTGGTGACAAAATGTCTTAGCATTTGCTTGTCTGCAAAGGATTTTATTTCTCCTTCACTTATGAAGCTTAGTTTGGCTGGATATGAAATTCTGGGTTGAAAATTCTTTTCTTTAAGAATGTCGAATATCGGCCCCCACTCTCTTCTGGCTGGTAGTGTTTCTGCCGAGAGATCCGCTGTTAGTCTGATGAGCTTCCCTTTATGGGCAACCTGACCTTTCTTTCTGGCTGCCCTTAATGTTTTTTCCTTCATTTCAACCTTTGTGAGTCTGACAATTATGTGTCTTGGGGTTGCTCTTCTCGTGGAGTATCTTTGTGGTGTTCTCTGTATTTCCTGAATTTGAATGTTGGCGTGCCTTGCTAGATTGGGGACATTCTCCTGGATAACATTATGAACAGTGTTTTCCAGCTTGGTTCCATTCTCCCCGTCACTTTCAGGTACACAAATCAAACATAGATTTGTTCTTTTCACATATTCCCATATATGCAGAATACACCTGTCTTCTATGTCAATCACACTGGGAGCTGCAGACTGGAGCTGTTCCTGTTCAGCCATCTTGGGGGAAGTCACAATTTTCAACACATTAAAAAAAACCAAAATCATACCAACCACACTCTTGCATCACAGCACAACAAAAATAGAAATCAAGGTCAAGAATAGCTCCTAAAAACTATACAATTAAATAGCAATTAAACAATTTCTGGTCCTGAAAGACTTTTGGGTAAACAACAAAGTCAGAAATCAAGAAATTGTTCTAACAAATGAAAACAAAGATACTACATGCCAGAATCTCTGAGACACAGCTAAAACAGAGTTAAGAGGAAAGTTTATAGCACTAAATGCCCACATCAAAACGTTAGAAAGATCTCAAATCAGTAACATAATCTCACATCTAAAGGAACTAGAAAAATAAGGAAAAAAAACCCCAAAGCTTGCAGAAGACAAGAAATTACCAAAATCAGAGCTGAACTAAATAAAACTGAGACATGAAAACTATATAGAAGATAAACAAAACAGAAAATTGGTTATTTGAAGGAATAAATAAAATTGGTATACCACAGGCTAGAATAATAAAGGAAAAAAAGGTGAGAAAATCCACATAAACACAATCAGAAATGGCAAAGGGGGCATTACCACCAACCTCATAGAAATACAAAAACCACTCAGATACTGTTATGAACACCTCTATGCACATAAACTAGAAAACCTCGAAGAAATGGATAAATTCTTGAAAATATACCTTCCCAAAATTGAACCAGGAAGAAATTGAAACCCTGAACAGATCAATAATGAGTTCCAGAGTTGAGTCAGTAATAAACAGGTTACCAATCAGAAAAAGCCTTGGAACAGAGAGATCCATAGCTGAATTCTAACAGGTGTATAAAGAAAAGCTGGTATCAATTCTTTGAAAACTATTCCAAAAAATTGAGGGGGAGTGATTCTTCCCTAACTAATTCTACGAGATAAGCATCATTGTGATACCAAAACGGTAGAGACACAATAAAAAAAGAAAACATTAGGCCAATTTCCCTGAAGAATATATATATGCAAAAATCCTCAACAAAATATTAGCAAAGCAAATCCAGGAGCATATCAAAAAGCTAATCCGCTATTATCAAGTGGGCTTTATCCCTGGGATGCAAGATTGGTTCAACATACACAAATCAGTAAATGATTCATCACATAAGCAGAACTAAAAACAAAATACACATGATTATCTCAACAGATGCAAAACAGTCTTTTGATAAAATTCAACATCTCTTCAGGTTAAAAACCCTCAAGAAACTAGGCATTAAAGGAACATACCTCAAAACAATTAGAGGCATCTATGACAAACCCACAGCCAACATTGTACTGAATAAACAAAAGCTTGAAGCATTCCTTTTGAAAACCAGAACAAGGCAATGATGTCCACTCTCACCACTGCTATTCAACATAATACTGGAAGTCCTAGCCAGAGCAATCAGGGAAGAGAAAGAAATAAAAGGCATTCAAATAAAAAGAGAGGAAGTTAAATTATCTCTTTCTTCAGACAATATGAATCTATACCTAGAAAACCCCACAGTCTCTCTGAAAAGGGTTCTAAATCTGATAAACAATTTTAGTTAAGCTTCAAGGTATAAAATCAATGTACAAGAATCAGTAGCATCTCTATATATCAATAAAGTCCAGACTGAGAGCTAAATCAAGAACACAGTCACATTCACTATAATCACAAAAAGAATAAAATACTTAGGAATATAACTAACCAAGAAAGTGAAAGATCTCTACAACAAGAATTATAAAGCACTGCTAAAAAATCAGAGATGATACAACCAAATGTAAAAATATTTCATGCTCATGGATTGAAACAATTAATGTTGTTAAAATTGTCATATTGCTGAAAGCAATTCAGAGACTCAGTGCTATTCCTAACAAAGTACCAATGACATTTTTGCACAGAATTCGAGAAAACTATTCTAAAATTCATATGGAATCAAAAAAGATTCTGGGGGGTGGAGCCAAGATGGCCAAATAGGAAGAGCTCCAGTCTAGAGCTCCCAGCATGAGCAACGCAGAAGATGGGTGATTTCTGCATTTCCAACTGAGGTACCAGGCTCATCTCACTGGGGTGTGTCATGAAGTGGGTGTAGGAGAGTGGGTGCAGTGCTCCCAGCAAGAGCCAAAGCAGGGGGAGGCATCACCTCACCCAGGAAGCACAAGGGGTCAGGGAATTCACTTTCCTAGTCAAAGAAAGGGGTGACAGACAGCACCTGGAAAATCGGGTCACTCCCACGCTAATACTGTGCTTTTTTAACAGTCTTAGCAAATGGCACAGCAGGAGATTATATCCTATGCCTGGTTCAGAGGGCCCTATGTTCACAGACCCTTGGTCATTGCTAGCACAGCAGTCTGAGATCAAATGGCAAGGCAGCAGTGAGGCTGGGGAAGGGGCAGCCACCATTGCCTAGGCTTGAGTAGGAAAACAAAGCCCAGGAAGCTCTAATGGGGTGGAGCCCACTGTAGTTCAAGGAGGCCTGCCTGCCTCTGTGGACTCCACCTCTGGGGCAGGTCATAGCCAAACAAAACTAAGTAGAATCCTCTGCAGACTTAAATGTCCCTGTCTGACAGCTTGGAAGAGAGTAGTGGTTCTCCCAGCATGCAGCTGGAGATCTGAGAATGGACAGACTGCCTCCTCAAAAGGGTCCCTGATGCCCAAGTAGCCTAACTGGGAGACATCCCCCATTAGGGGCAGACTGACACCTCACATGGCCGGGTACTCCTCTGAGACAAAACTTCCAGATGAATGATCAGGCAGCAACATTTGCTGTTCACCAATATCTGCTGTTCTGCAGCCTCCGCTGCTGATACCCAGGCAAACAGGGTCTGGAGTGCACCTCCAGCAAACTCCAACAGACCTGCTGTTGAGGGTCCTGAATGTTAGAAGGAAAACTAACAAACAGAAAGGACATCCACACCAAAACCCCATTTGCACGTCACCATCGTCAAAGACCAAAGGTAGATAAAACCACAAAGATGGGGAAAAAACAGAGCAGAAAACTGGAAACTCTAAAAATCAGAGTGCCTCTCCTCCTCCAAGGGAATGCAGCTCCTCACCAGCAATGGAACAAAGCTGGACAGAGAATTACTTTGAAGAGTTGAGAGAAGAAGGCATCAGACAATCAAACTAATCCGAGCTAAAGGAGGAAGTTCGAACCCATGGCAAAGAAGTTAAAAACCTTAAAAAAAATTAGACAAATGGATAACTAGAATAACAAATGCAGAGAAGTCCTCAAAGGACCCGATGGAGCTGAAAACCAAGGCACAAGAACTACGAGATGAGCGTTCAAGCCTCAGTAGCCGATGCAATCAACTGGAAGAAAGGGTATCAGTGATGGAAGATCAAATGAATGAAAAGAAGCAAGAAGAGAAGTTTAGAGAAAAAAAGAATAAAAAGAAATAAACAAAGCCTGCAAGAATTATGGTACTATGTGAAAAGACCAAATCTATGTCTGATTGGTGTACCTGAAAGTCATAGGGATAATGGAACCAAGTTGGAAAACACTCTGCAGGATATTATCCAGGAGAACTTCCCCAATCAAGCAAGGCAGGCCAACATTCAAATTCAGGAAATACAGAGAATGCCACAAAGATAGTCCTCGAGAAGAGCAACTCCAAGACACATAATTGTCAGATTCACCAAAGTTGAAATGAAGGAAAAAGTGTTAAGGGCAGCCAGAGAGAAAGGTCGGGTTACCCACAAAGGGAAGCCCATCAAACTAATAGCTGATTTCTCGGCAGAAACTCTACAAGCCAGAAGAGACTGGGGGCCAATATTCAACATTCTCAAAGAAAAGAATTTTCAACCCAGAATTTCATATCCAGCCAAACTAAGCTTCATAAGTGGAGGAGAAATAAAATACTTTACAGACAAGCAAATGCTGAGAGATTTGTCACAACCAGACTTGCCCTACAAAAGCTCCTGAAGGAAGCACTAAACATGGAAAGGAACAACTGGTACCATACACTCCAAAAACATGCCAAATTGTACAGACCATAGAGGCTAGGAAGAAACTGCATCAACTAATGAGCAAAATAACCAGCTAATATCATAATGACAGGATCAATTTCACACATAACAATATTAACCTTAAATGTAAATGGGCTAAATGCTCCAGTTAAAAGACACAGACTGGCAAATTGTATACAGAGTCAAGACCTATCAGGATGCTGTACTCAGGAAACCCATCACAAATGCAGAGACACACAGAGGCTCAAAATAAAGGGATGGAGGAAGATCTACCAAGCAAATGGAAAACAAAAAAAGACAGGGGTTGCAAACCTAGTCTCTGATAAAACAGACTTTAAACCAAGAAAGATCAAAAGAGAAAAAGAAGGCCATTAAATAATGTTAAAAGGATCAATTCAACAAGAAGAGCTAACTATCCTAAATATGTATGCACCCAATACAGGAGGACCCAGATTCATAAAGCAAGTCCTTAGAGACCTATGAAGAGACTTAGACTCCCACACAATAATAACGGGAGAATTTAACACCCCACTGTCAACATTAGACAGGCCAACGAGACAAAAAGTTAACAAGGATATCCAGGAAGTGAACTCAGCTCTGCACAAAGTGGACCTAATAGACATCTACAGAACTCTCCACCCCAAATCAACAGAATAAACATTCTTCTCAGCACCACACCGCACTTATTCCAAAATTGACCACATAGTTGGAAGTAAAGCTCTCCTCAGCAACGTAAAACAACAGAAATTATAACAAACTCTCTCTCAGACCACAGTGCAATCAAACTAGAACTCAGGATTAAGAAACTCACTCAAAACCGCTCAACTACATGGAAACTGAACAACCTGCTCCTGAATGACTATTGGGTACATAACGAAATGAAGGCAGAAATAAAGATATTCTTTGAAACCAATGAGAACAAAGACACAACATACCAGAATCTCTGGGACACATTCAAAGCAGTGTGTAGAGGGAAATTTATAGCACTAAATGCCCACAAGAGAAAGCACGAAAGATCTAAAATTGACACCCTAATTTCACAATTAAAAGAACTTGAGAAGCAAGAGCAAACACATTCAAAAGCTAGCAGAAGGCAAGAAATAACTAAGATCAGAGCAGAACTGAAGGAGATGGAGACATGAAAAACCCTTCAAAAAATCAGTGAATCCAGGAGCTGGTTTTTTGAGAAGATTAACAAAATTGAGAGACCACTAGCAAGACTAATAAAGAAGAAAAGAGAGAAGAAACAAATAGACGCAATAAAAATGATAAAGGGGATATCACCACCGATCCCACAGAAATACAAACTACCATGAGAGAATATTATAAACACCTCTACACAAATAAACTAGAAAATCTAGAAGAAATGGATAAATTCCTTGACACATACACCCTCCCAAGACTAAACCAGGAAGAAGTTGAATCTCTGAATAGACCAATAACAGGCTCTGAAATTGAGGCAATAATTAATAGCTTACCAACCAAAAAAAGTCCAGGACCAGATGGATTCACAGCCGAATTCTACCAGAGGTACAAGGAGGAGCTGGTACCATTCCTTCTGAAACTATTCCAAGCAATAGAAAAAGAGGGAATCCTCCCTAACTCATTTTATGAGGCCAGCATCATCCTGATACCAAAGCCTGGCAGAGACACAACAAAAAAAAGAGAATTTTAGACCAATATCCCTGATGAACATTGATGCAAAAATACTCAATAAAATACTGGCAAACCAAATACAGCAGCACACCAAAAAGTTTATCCACCACTATGAAGTGGGATTCATCCCTGGGATGCAAGGCTGGTTCAACATATGCTAATCAATAATTGTAATCCAGCATATAAACAGAACAAAAGAAAAAAACCACACGATTATCTCAATAGATGCAGAAAAGGCCTTTGACAAAATTAAACAACGCTTCCCGCTAAAAACTCTAATAAATTAGGTATTGATGGGACGTATCTCAAAATAATAAGAGCTATTTATGATAAACCCACAGCCACTGTCATACTGAATGGACAAAAACTGGAAGCATTCCCTTTGAAAACTGGCACAAGACAGGGATGCCCTCTCTCATCACTCCTATTCAACATAGTGTTGGAAGTTCTGGCCAGGGCAATCAGGGAGGAGAAGGAAATAAATGGTATTCAATTTGGAAAAGAGGAAGTCAAATTGTCCCTGTTTGCAGATGACATGATTGTATATCTAGAAAATCCCATTGCCTCAGCCCCAAATCTCCTTAAGCTGATGGGCAACTTCAGCAAAGTCTAAGGATACAAAATCGATGTGCAAAAATCACAAGCATTCTTATACACCAATAACAGAAAGCCAAACCATGAGTGAACTCCCATTCACAATCGCTTCAAAGAGAATAAAATACCTAGGAATCCAACTTACAAGGGATGTGAAGGACCTCTTCAAGGAGAACTATAAACCACTGCTCAATGAAATAAAAGAAGATACAAACAAATGGAAGAACATTCCATGCTCATGGGTAGGCAGAATCAATTTCATGAAAATGGCCATATTGCCCAAGGTAATTTATAGATTCAATGCCATCCCCATCAAGCTACCAATGACTTTCTTCACAGAATTGGAAAAAACTACTTTAAAGTTCATATGGAACCAAAAAAGAGCCTGCATTGCCAAGTCAATCCTAAGCCAAAAGAACAAAGCTGGAGGCATAACACTACCTGACTTCAAACTATACTACAAGGCTACAGTAACCAAAACAGCATGGTACTGGTGCCAAAACATAGATATAGACCAATGGAACAGAACAGAGCCCTCAGAAATAATGCCGCATATCTATAACCATCTGATCTTTGAGAAACCTGACAAAAGCAAGAAATGAAGAAAGGATTCCCTATTTAATAAATGGTGCTGGGAAAACTGGCTAGCCATATGTAGAAAGCGGAAACTGGATCCCTTCCTTATACCTTATACAAAAATTAATTCAAAATGGATTAAAGACTTAAATGTTAGACCTAAAACCATAAAAACCCTAGAAGAAAACCTAGGCAATACCATTCAGGACATAGGCATGGGCAAGGACTTCATGTCTAAAACACCAAAAGCAATGGCAACAAAAGCCAAAATTGACAAATTGGATCTAATTAAACTAAAGAGCTTCTGCACAGCAAAAGAAACTATCATCAGAGTGAACAGGCAACCTACAGAATGGGAGAAAATTTTTGCAATGTACTCATCTGACAAAGGGCTAATATCAAGAATCTACAATGAACTCCAACAAATTTACAAGAAAAAAACGAACAACCCCATCAACAAGTAGGTGAAGGATATGAACAGACACTTCTCAAAAGAAGACATTTATGCAGCCAAAAGACACATGAAAAAATGCTCCTCATCACTGGCCATCAGAGAAATGCAAATCAAAACCACAATGAGATACCATCTCACGCCAGTTAGAATGGCGATCATTAAAAAGTCAGGAAACAACAGGTGCTGGAGAGGATGTGGAGAAATAGGAACACTTTTACACTGTTGGTGGGACAGTAAACTAGTTCAACTGTTGTGGAAGTCAGTGTGGCGATTCCTCAGGGATCTAGAACTAGAAATACCATTTGACCCAGCCATCCCATTACTGGGTATATACCCAAAGGATTATAAATCATGCTGCTATAAAGACACATGCTCACGTATGTTTATTGCGGCACTATTCACAATAGCAAAGACTTAGAACCAAGCCAAATGTCCAACAACGATAGACTGGATTAAGAAAATCTGGCACATATGCACCAGGAATACTATGCAGCCATAAAAAGTGATGAATTCATGTCCTTTGTAGGGACATGGATGAAGCTGGAAACCACGATTCTCAGTAAACTATCACAAGGACAAAAAACCAAACACTGCATGTTCTCACTCATAGGTGGGAATTGAACAATGAGAACACATGGACACAGGAAGGGGAACATCACACACCGGGGCATGTTGTGGGGTGGGGGGCGGGGGGAGGGATAGCATTAGGAGATATAATGTTGAATGATGAGTTAATGGGTGCAGCACAACAACATGGCACATGTATACATATGTAACTAACCTGCATGTTGTGCACATGTACCCTAAAACTTAAAGTATAATAATAATAATAATAATAATAATAATAAAAGAGTCTGAACAGCCAAAGAAATCTTAAGCAAAAAGAAGAAAGGTGGAAGCACCACACTATCTGACTTCAAACTACAGTACAAGGCTACAGTAACCAAAACAGCATACTACTAGTAGAAAAATGGACACATAGATAAATGAACAGGTTAGAGAACCCAGAAATAAAGCTGCACACCTTATAACCATCTGATCTTTGACAATGTCGACAGTAAGAAGCAATGGGGTGAAGACTTCCTGTTCAATAAATGGTGCTGTGCTAACTGGCTAGCCATATGCAGAATATTGAAAATTTACGTCTTCCTTTCACCACATTCAAAAGTTAATTCAAGACGGATTATAGACTTAAATGTAAAACCTAAAACTACAGAAATCTTGGAAGAAAATCTATGAAATCATTCTGGACATAGGCCCTGGCAAGGATTTCATGATGAAGACTTCAAAAGAAACTGCAATGAAAACAAAAATTAAATGGAACTTAAACTAAAGAGTTTCTGCACAGCAAACAAAATTGTCAACAGAGTAAACAGACAACTTACAGAATGGAAGAAAATACTTGCAAACTATGTGTCTGACAAAGATCTAATACCCAGCATCTATAAGGAACTTAAATTAACAAGCGAAAAAACACAACCTCATTAAAAAATAGGCAAAGAATATCAACAGACACTTCTCAAAAGAAGACATACACATGGCCAACAAGCATATTTTAAAATGCTCCACATCACTAATCATCAGAGAAATGCAAATCAAAACCATAATGAGATGCCATCTCATACCAGTCCGAATGGCTATTATTAAAATGTCAAAAAATAACAGATGCTAGCAAGGTTGCAGAGAAAAGAGAATACTTACACTCTGCTGGTGGGAGTGTAAATTAGTTCAGCCACTGTGAAGGGCAGTTTGGTGATCTCTCAAAGAACTTAAAACGGAACTTAAAAACTACCTATGGGTACTATGCTCATTACCTGTGTGACTAAACATTCTGTAAACCAAACCCCCACAACATGCAATTTACCCATGTAACAGACCTTCAAATGTAGATGCCGAACCTAAAATAAGAGTTGGAAAAAAATAATTTTTTAAAATCTATCTGGTCTTTAATTGGTATGTAGTATATTTTTAGTTTGAGACTTTTTAAATAAAGTCTATTTTTGTTTTGTTTTTAATGTGTTTTTTGTTTGTTTGCTTTTGTTTAGTTACCTGCTTAGACTATTTCAAACTGGGGTGAAATGATATCTCATTGTGGTTTTGATTTGCATTTCCCTACTGATTAGTCATGTTGAGGATATTATATTTACCTATTGGTCATTCGTATGTCTTCTTTTGAGATTGTCTAATCAGGTCTTTTGCCCTTTAAAATCTAAATAACTTACTTTTTTGCCATTGAGTTGTTTGAGCTCCTTATATATTCTGGATATTAATCCCTTTGGATACATAGTTTGCAGATATTTTCTACCATTCTGTACCTTATTTCCTTTGCTGTGCAGAGCTTCTTAGTTAGATGAAATTTCATTTGTCTATTTTGTTTTTTATTACCAGTGCTTTTGAGGTCTTATCCAAAATCTTTTCCCAGACCAATATGAAGCATTCCCCTATATTTTCTTCATGTAGTTTCACAATTTTGGGTCTTACATTTAAGTCTTTAACCCATCTTCATTTGATTTTGTATATAGTGAGATATAGGGCTCTAGTTTTGTTCTTCTGCATATAGATATTCAGTTTTCCCAGCACTATTTATTGAAGAGACTGTTCTGTCCCCAATGTGTGTCTTGGCACTTTTGTTAAAAATCAGTTGGCTGTAAAGGCATGGATTTATTTCTGGGTTATATATTCTGTTCCACTGATCTATGTATCTGTTTTTATACCAGTACCATGCTGTTTTGGTTACTATAGTTTTGTAGTATATTTTGAAATCAGGTAGTGTGATTTCTACAGACTTGTCCTTTTTGCTCAAGATTACTTTGGCTTTTTGGGTCTTTGGTGGTTCAATATTAATTTAGAATCATCTTTTCTATTTCTATGAAGTATGTTATTGGTATTTTGATAGAGATTACATAGAACCTGTAGATTGTTTTTGGTAGTATGGACATTTTAACAATACCAATTATTTCAATCTGTGAACATAAAATATGACATGATTTGGCCCTGTGTCCCCACCCAAATCTCATCTTGTAGCCACAATAATTCCCATGTGTTGTGGGAGGGACTTAGTGGGAGATAATTGAATCATGGGGACAAGTCTTTCCTGTGCTGTTCTCATGTTAGTGAAAAAGTCTCATGAGATATGATAGTTTTAAAAACAGTAGTTTCCATGCACAAACTCTCTTCTCTCTTGCTGATGCTGTGAAAGAAGTGTCTTTCACCTTCTGCCATGACTGTGAGGCCTCCCCAGCTACGTGGAATTGTGAGTCCAATAAACCTCTTTCTTTTGTAAATTGTCTAGTCTCAGATATGTCTTTATTAGCAGGATGAAAATGAACTAGTACAAAATATCTTTCCAATAATTTTTGTCCTTTTCAATTTCTTTCATCAGTGTTTTATAGATTTTTTTTGTAGAGTTTTTACCTCCTTTGTTACATTTATTCTTAAGTATCTTATATTTTGTAGCTATTGTACATGGAATTGTTTTCTTGATTTGTTTTTCAGATATTTTGATGTTGATGAAGGAAATATTACTGCTTTTTGTATATGCATTTTGTACATTTTACTGAATGTATTAAACATTTCAATAGTTTAAAGTCTCCCATTAAAGAAAGCACAGGAGCTGATGACCTCACTGCTGAATTCTACCAAATATTTTAAAAATAACTAATGCCTATTCTTCTCAAACTGCCCCCAAAAAACTGAATGAGGGTAAATTGAAAATATTTGAAATTTTACTGAATTTGTTTATTAGTGCTCATGGCTTTTTGATGAAGTAATTAGTATTTTCTGTATATAAAATGTGGTATCTGCAAACCGGGATAATTTGACTTCCTTCTTTTTAATTATATTCCCTGTATTTCTTTCTCTTGCCTAATTACCCTGGCTAGGAGTTCCAGTACAAAGTTGACTAGAAGTAGTGAAAGTGGGCATCCTTGCTTAGTTCCAGATTTTAGAGAAAATTCTTTCATCTTTTCTCCATTTTGTTTTATATTAGCTGTGGGTTTCTCATATGTGGCTTTTATTGTGTTTAGTTATGTTCCTTATACACCTAATTTATTGATAACTTTTATCATAGTGGGGTGTTGAATTCTATCAAATGCTTTCTCTGTTTCTATTGAAATGATTATGTGCTTTTGTCCTTTATTCTATTAATGTGATGTAGTACATTTATTAATCTGAATACTTTGAATCATCCTTGCATCCCTGGAATGAATGTCACTTGATTATAAAGGCTGATCTTTTAAATATTCTGTTAAATTTAGTTTGCTAGCATTTTCTTGAGGATTTTTGCAAGCATTTCATTAGGGATATTGGCCTGTAGTTTTTCTATTTTATTGTAATTGTTTGAGGAAGGGTCTCACTCTGTCACCTAAGCTGGAGTGCAGTGGCACAATCACATCTCACTACAGCTTCAACCTCCTGCGCTTGGGTGATCCTCCAACCTCAGCCTCCTGAGTAGCTAGGACTACAGGCGCCCACCACCATGTTTGGCTAATATTTGTACTTTTTTTAGAGACAAGGTTTCATCATGTTGACAGGCTGGTCTTGAACTCCTGGGCTCAAGTGATCCACCCTCCTTGGCTTCCCAAAGTGCTAGGATTACAGGCATGAGCAACCACTTCAGTCCTGTAGTTTTCTTTTTTGTTGTTGTTGTGTCATCTAGTTTTTATATCAGGTTAATGAATGCTAGTCTCAAATAATAAGTCTGGACAAATTTACCCTCATTCAGTTTTTTGGGAGCAGTTTGAGAAGAATAGGCATTAGTTATTTTTAAAATATTTGGTAGAATTCAGCAGTGAGGTCATCGGCTCCTGTGCTTTCTTTAACGGGAGACTTTAAACTATTGTTTCAATCTTGTTACTCATTATTGGCCTGTTTGAATTTTCTGTTTCTTCATGATTCAATCTTGTGGTTGTATGAGTCCAGGAATTTACCTATTTCTTCTAAGTTTTACAATTTATTTTCATATAGTTGTTCTTAACGGTCTCTTATGATCCTTTGTATTCATATTATATTATTTGTAATGTCTCCTTTTATATCTCTGATTTTATTTTTTTGGCTCCTTTTTTTCTTAATTTGTCTAGTTAAAAGTTTGTCAGGTTTTGTTTCTGATTTTTGAGACAGAGTCTAGCTCCATTGCCCAGGCTGGAATGCAGTGGCACTATCTCGGCTCACTGCAACCTCTGCCTCCCAGATTCAAGTGATTCTCCTGACTCAGCCTCCCTACTGGCTGGGATTACAGGGGCCTGCCACCACACTCAGCTAATTTTTGTATTTTTAGTAGAGATGGGGTTTCACCATGTTGCTCAGGCTGGTCTTGAACTCCTAAAAAGTGATCCACCCTCCTCAGCCTCCCAAAGTGCTGGGATTGCAGTTGTGAGCCACCGTGCCTGGCCAGGTGTTTTATATTTTGAAAAAACCAAGTCTTCTTTTGTTATTCTTTTGTGTTGTTTTTTAAGGCTCTATTTCATTTATTTCTGTTTTTACATTTATCATTGCTTCTCTTCTACTAGTTTTGGCTTGATGTTGTTCTTGTTTTTCTAGTTCCTTAAGGTGCAACATGAGGTTATCTGAAATCTTTCTACTTTTTAAATGTAAGCCTTTATTGCTATATGCTTCCCTCTTCGAAATGCTTTTGCTGTATTCCATAGGTTTTTGTTTCCCATTTCCATTTTTTCAAGAAATAATGTTAAAATTTCCTTTTTGATTTTTTTCACTGAACCACTGGTTGTTCAGGTGTATGTTGTCTAATTTCCATGTATTTGTAGAGTTTCCAAAGTTCCTCCTCTTATTGATTTCTAGTTCTGTACCATTATTGTTGGGAAAAACATTTTTTGATTTTTAATTTTTTAATTTGTTAAGACTTTTATTGTGGCTTAACGTAAGATATATCCTGGAGAATGTTCCATGTACTGTGGAGAAGAATGTATATTCTGCAACTACCGGATAGAATGTTCTTTAAACATCTGTTAGGTTCATTTGGTCAGGAGTTCAGTTTAACTCTCATTTTTTGTTGATATTCTGTCTGGATGATCAGTTTATCACTGAAGATAGGATGTTCAAGTCTTATACTATTATTGTATTGTACCCTATCTCTCCCTGTAGGCCTATTAGCATTTGCTTTATATATTTGTATGTTCAATTGTTGGGTACATACATATTTATAATTGTTATATTCTCTTTCTGTATTTACCCCTGTATCAGTATGTAATTAGCATATTTGTCTCTTTTTACAGTTTTTTTGGCTTAAAGTCTATTATGTCTGATATAAGTATAGCTACTTCTGCCCCATTTTGCTTTCCATTTGCATGGAATATCTTTTTCTATCCCTTCACTTTCAGTCTATTTGTGTTCTTCTGGGTAAAGTGAGGCTCTTATAGGCAGCATATAGTTGAGTCTTTTAAAAAAATCAATTTAGCTACTGTATGTTGTTTAATAGGAAAATTTAATCCATTTACATTCAAGGTAACTACCAATATGTAAGGAGGTACTGACATTTTGTTACTTCTTTCCTGGTTATTTTGTAGATCCTTCCTTCTTTTCTACCACTCTTGCTATATCCTTTTGTGGTTAAGTGATATTCTCCAGTATTACGTTTTGTTTCACTGCTCTTTATCTTTAGTGTATCTATTATAGGTTTTTACTTTGTGGTTATCATGAAGCTTTGAAATACGTATTTTGTTTATATCGAGTTGTTTTATTTTATTTTAAATTTCCTACTTTTAAGTCCAGGGGTACATGTGCAGGATGTACAGGCTTATTACATAGCAAAACGTGTGCCATGGTGGTTTACTGCACAAATCATCCCATTACCCAGGTATTAACCCCAGCATCCATTAGCTATTCTTCCTGATCTTCTCCCTCCTCTCATCCACCACACTCAAGCCCTAGTGTGTATTGCTCCCCACCATGTGTCCATGTATAACAAGTTATTTTAAGCTAATAAGAACTTAACTTTAATCAGAAAAGAAAGGAAACAAAAATATTGCACACTCTAACTCCTTCTCAAGTATTTTGAATTTTCATGTCCCAATTTACATTTTTTATATTGTTTATCTTTTAATAAAGTATTTTAGTTATCATTTTTAAGTGCTTTGTATTTTAGTATTCATACTAAAGTTATAAGTGGTTTACATACCATAATTACAATATTAGATATCCCAAATTTATCTGTATTCCTACATTTATTCATTTATTTAAAGGCAAGGTCTTACTCTATCACCCAGGCTGGAGTGCAGTGACTCAATCTTGGTTCACTGCAACCTCTGCCTCCTAGGCTCAAGGAATTATCCTATTTCAGCCTCTTGAATAGCTGGGACTACAGACACAAGCCACCAGGGCTGGCTATTTATTTTTTTCTGTTTTTTTTTTTTTTTTTTTTTTTTCGTAAGATGCGGTTTTGCCATGTTGCCCAGGCTGAACTCAAATCCCTGGGTTTAGTCAATCCACCTGCCTCAGCTTTCTAAAGTGGTGGGATTACAGCCATGAGCTACCATGCCTGGCCTGTATACTTACCTTTACCAGTGAGTTTTATACCTTTTGATATTTTATACCTTTTGATATTTCTAATCTTTTTTTATTGTGGTAAAATGCACATATATAAGATTTACCATTTTACCATTTTTAAGTGTACAATTCTGTGTTATTAAGTACATTCACACTGTTGTGCCACCTTCAATATAACTTGTACATATGTAAAATGTGTAAGAGTTGAGACCTATTAATCTAGTAATGAATAAAGACCATTAAGCATTATATGCCTCTTGTGAGATATACATAGTATAATAAAACCTGAATCTGAGCACATCACAAATCTATTTATTTATTTTTTATTTTTTCTTGAGATGGAGTCTTGCTCTGTTGCCTAGGCTGGAGTGCAGTGGCGTGATCTCGGCTCACTGCAAGCTCCACCTCCCAGGTTCACGCCATTCTCCTGCCTCAGCCTCCTGAGTAGCTGGGATTACAGGCACGTGCCACCACACCCAGCTAATTTTAGTATTTTTAGTAGAGACGGGATTTCACAGTGTTAGCCAGGATGGTCTCAATCACCTGACCTCATGATCCGCCCGCCTCGGCCTCCCAAAGTGTTGGGATTACAGGCCACGCCTGGCCCACAAATCTATTTATATATAGTAAATAAAGAGAACAAAGGGGCATGTTAAATGACATTATAGCTATGTAATCAGCAAAATCCAAACTGTGGATGATTTTACAAGAAGAATGATGAAATTTCTTAAAAAACAAATTCTAGGATAAAAATGAGAGAAGAAACCTACAGGTTAAAAAAGGTTTATGAAACATCAACTAATTTTAATGCATGAATCTTATTTTTCTTCCAACTTAATGAGTAAACTGTAAAAACAATTCATGAGACAACTGGAAAAAATTTGAATGCTGAACGACTATATATTTAATGATTTTTTTTTTTTATTATACTTTAGGGTTTTAGGGTACATGTGCACAATGTGCAGGTTTGTTACATATGTATCCATGTGCCATGTTGATTTCCTGCACCCATTAACTCGTCGTTTAGCATTAGGTATATCTCCTAATGCTGTCCCTCCCCCCTCCCCCCACCCCACAACAGTCCCCGGAGTGTGATGTTCCCCTTCCTGTGTCCATGAGTTCTCATTGTTCAATTCCCACCTATGAGTGAGAACATGCGGTGTTTGGTTTTTTGTCCTTGCGATAGTTTACTGAGAATGATGTTTTCCAGTTTCATCCATGTCCCTACAAAGGACACGAACTCATCATTTTTTATGGCTGCATAGTATTCCATGGTGTATATGTGCCACATTTTCTTAATCCAGTCTATCGTTGTTGGACATTTGGGTTGGTTCCAACTCTTTGCTATTGTGAATAGTGCCACAATAAACATACGTGTGCATGTGTCTTTATAGCAGCATGATTTATAGTCCTTTGGGTATATACCCAGTAATGGGATGGCTGGGTCAAATGGTATTTCTAGTTCGAGATCCCTGAGGATTCGCCAAAAATTTTCTCCCATTCTGTAGGTTGTCTGTTCACTCTGATGATAGTTTCTTTTGCTGTGCAGAAGCTCTTTAGTTTAATGAGATCCCATTTGTCGATTTTGGCTTTTGTTGCCATTGCTTTTGGTGTTTTAGACATGAAGTCCTTGCCCACGCCTATGTCCTGAATGGTATTGCCTAGGTTTTCTTGTAGGATTTTAATGGTTTTAGGTCTAACATATAAGTCTTTAATCCATCTTGAATTAATTTTATTTAATGATATTAAGAAATCTTTTATTTGGGGATGTCATAATGTAATTTTGGCTATATGTTAAAAAAGTCTATATGTTACAGAAAGACATATTGAAATAGTTAAGGATGAAATGATACAATATCTGAAATTTATTTTAATCATGAGTTGATAATTTTTTCAAAACTGTCTAATGAGCAAACAATAGTTCTTATACTGCTTTATCTTTGCACATATAAAATTATTACTATTATTATTATTATTATTATTTTTGGAGACAGGGTCTTGCTCTTTCACCCAGGCTGGAGTGCAGGGGCACAATCACGGCTCACTGCAACCTCCACCTGCTGGGTTCAAGTGATTCTCCTGCCTCAGCCTCCCAAGTAGCTGGGACTACAGCCACGCACCACCATGCCCAGCTAATTTTTGTATTTTTAGTAGAGACAGGGTTTCGCCATGTTGGTCAGGCTGGTCTCAAACTCCTGACCTCAGATGATCCACCTGTCTCGGCCCCCCAAAGTGCTGGGATTACAGGCGTGAGCCACCATGCTTGGCCCCTATAAAATTATTAATTAAAAAGTTGAAAAGGAGTCATTCTTTACCTCATGGTTTTAAGTCACTTAGTAGCTGGTTTGGTTATCAGATTGACTGCTGCAGTATCACAGTGCTTGTAGAGTTACTACAAGCACAGTTCAAGTAACTCTTATTTTACTTATTAATGGCTCCAAAATACAGGAGTAGTGATGCTGGCAATTTTGATATGCGAAAGAGAAGCTGTAAAGTGCTTCCTTCAAATGAAAAGGTGAAAGTTCTCCATTTAAAATGCAAAGAAAAAAATTGTATGCTGAGGTTGCTAAAATCTTCAGTAAGAATGAATTTTCTATCCATGAAATTGTGAAGAAGAAAAAAGAAATTTGTGGTAATTTTGCTGTTACACCTTACACTGCAAAAGTTATAACAAAGTGCACGCATGATAAGTGCTTAGTTAAGATAATTAAAGCATTAAATTTGTGAGTGGCAAACATAAACAGAAATGTGTTCCAACTGATGGCAATTAGGTTTGGCACTATCTGCAGGCTTTCGGCATCACTGGTGGTCTTGGAATGTGTCCACTGTGGATAAAGGGGAATGATCGTATTTTAATATTTTGGCCAAAATAGCACAAACACATACATATGCACACACTCTCTCTCACACAAAAACAGTCAGGAAGGCCTTATAATTTGAAGCTGAAGATCTATTTATGAAAGCCGTTCATTCAGAGGTCATAGTTAAAATCACAAGTAAATTAAGATTTACCAAGGTAAGGACCCTTAGAGGACAATCCTAAGTCCAAAAAACAAAACAAAACAAACAAACAAACAAAACCCCACAAAACAACAACCGCAAAAAACCACTGTTGAGAGCTGGTAATTTGGAAAGAAAAAAAATGAGTAAAGAAAATGGACAAAAAAATTAAGAAAAATATAAAAAAGCTGGTTCAAGACATCAGACATCACAGTAATGTCAGCATTTTCAACCCAACTAAAAATTCAATCTCTATTGGCTCAAAAGGAAAAAATGAGACTTATTAGGTTCATATACTAAATTGTCCAGAGGTAGTTTAGTTTCCAGATATAGTTTGATCTGGGCTTTGGCCCTGTTATCTCATTATTTGCTCCTTTATCTTTTTTGTTTGTGAGCTTCAATTCTAGGCCATCTTTTTCTATGGAATAAAATTATATAGCAATTTTAGGCTTTGCACACATCACACCATCCAGACAGAATTGCTCTTTCCTCAACCAACAAACATTAATCCAAGGCCTCAGTTGGATTGGGCCAATTGGGTCACATATATACTATGAACCAATTATTCTGGCTAAGCAGGGGCATACCATTCTGATTATTATCTTAAATCTTGGTTCTCATCTGATATCAGTTTTGCCTCCTAGGAGATATTTGGCAATGTTTGAAGATATGTTTGGTTGTTACAGCTGAGGAGATACTATTGGCATCTAGTGAGCAGATGCTGCTAAACATCCTACGGTGCACAGAAGAGCCTTCCACAGCAAAGAATTAAATGAGCCAAAATGCCAATTGTGGAATAGTGGTCAATAGTGGCCAAAATAGTCAATAGTCAATAGTAAGAGAAACCATTAGACCAATGGTTCTTAAACTTGAATGTGCATCAGAATCACCTGGAAGCCTTTAAAACAGATCACTGGCTCTCATCCCCAGATTTTCTGATTCAGCAGGTCAGCGGGGTAGGAAGGCTAAACATTGCTTTTTCTAACAAGCTGCCAAGTGCTATTGCTGCAGCTAGTTTATAGTTCACATTCCAAGTACCACAGACTAACCAGGGCCCAAGACTGTACTTAAGGTGTACTCAAGCATACAACAAAAGCGTGGCTAAGCTACAAGATGGGGTCAAGTTGAATGCATTCTGGAGAAACAACCAGCTGTGTTAGTAGAAGAGAAAGCTGTGTTTTCACCCATTTCCTACACTTCTCAAGTTCCAAATGCCACATTGTCCTAAAATTTCTAGGTGGGAAAATTGCTTCTAGTATTCCGGGCTTCTCCTAAACTTCTGTTTGCCCTGACCTACCTTCCTAAGTTCTGCAGAAAATACATACTCAAATTGCCCCTGGTCTTCACTGTTTTAATAAAAATGAATTTAGATGTTTTAAAATGGGTTGTTTTATAAAACTATGGAATAAACAAAAAATGAATAAAGGTAAATGTAAATCAAAGATACAACTAAATTGATACAACACAGATATAAAAGACCCTGTGGGCAGAAAGAGTGCTTTTTTTTCCTTGAATATATTGTAATCTACCTAAACTATTACTCCTCACCCACCCTGCCCCGCTCACTCATTCTCACTGGAAAAATGTGAAGTAGAATCCCATTCCTGTTGTGTCTGGAGTTGGTTCCTTCTGGTGGGTTAGTGGTCTTGCTGACTTCAAGAATGGAGCCACGGACCTTCGGACCTTCTGCGGTGAGTGTTACAGCTCTTAAAGACATCACAGACCCAAAGAGTGAGCAGCAGCAAGATTTATTTTGAAGAGTGAAAGAACAAAGCTTCCGCAGCATAGAAGGGGATGCCAGTGAGTTGCCCTGCTGGCTGGTGTGGCCAGCTTTCGTTCCCTTATTTGTAACCTCTCATGTCCTGTTTCTGTCCTATCAGAATGCCCTTTTCTCAGTCCTCCCTGTGATTGGTTACTTTTAGAATCCTGCTAATTGGTCCATTTTACAGAGCACTGGTTGGTTCATTTTACAGAGCACAGATTGGTTCATTTTACAGAGCTCTGATTGGTGCATTTTACAAACCTCTTGCTAGCTACAGAGCACTGATTGGTGCGTTTTTACAGAGCATTGATTGGTGCATTTTACAAAACTCTTGCTAGCTGCAGAAAAGTTCTGCAAGTCCCCACTCAACCCAGGGAGTCCAGCTGGCTTCACCTCTCACTATGACCCTTTAAAGCTAGACTATAGCTGTAGTAAGCCAAAGGTGGTTTTCTCCAAAGGAGTTTGGAACAGAAATAAAGAAAACATAATATTTTTTGGCTAAGTGGAAACTATTTTAGCAAGAAGAGGAGGATCTACAATATCAACTAAAGAGAAAAAAAAAAAAAAGAAGAAACTGTAGATGACTCTGAAAGAAAACACTTAACTTGGCAGTTACAGCAACTCAGATAGTTTTTACTGAGAAAATGAATTTGCAGCTAAGAGATCTTGCCAGAGATCTACAAATAGGGAAAACTGTCCTCAAGGAACTTACAAAGAGAAGGGGAGGAAAAACGAAAATAACCAATGCTGTGAGTAAAGTGTAAAGTGGATCTCTGCATAGTTCCTTTTATTATAGCACTAGGAAAGGCTTCCTGAGGAAGAAACAGCTCAGCTGAGCCTTCAGGGCTAGAAAGTCATCCAGGCAGAGACAGATAAGAAATTACATCCAAAAGGCTCTGCATCTCTGCAAATACAGTGATCCTGGCAAAATTATATTTGGTTTTCTTTGACAAATCGTATTTAACCAGAAGCAGAAAAAGAAAAGTTTTAAATTAGGAAGCCAAAGGGAGTCACCATTAAGTCATATGTATTATATTTCATTTATTTTGAGACACATTCTTTCCAACATTTTAATGTGTGTAAAATCTGGGCGAATCATACTGTTAGTACAGTCTCATAATAAATTTACAGTTTTAAGTACTTTTTTGCTGATGTTTAAATAATAATTTATTTTAAAATACACGAAAACTCTGATTTCATCAAATTTGATAATCATTTGAAGTATGATAAGATTGACTTTTGGGCTGATATCTTGGGCTTCTTGGTACTTATTGTGAATGGGAGAGGAGACATGATGACGGCTCATGGGATATTCTGATATGACCTGTTAAAAACAGAAGAACAAAAGAGCTCCACATAAGAGATGTTGGTACACCCATGCTCATAGTAATATTATTCATGATAGTTAAAAGTGAAAGCAACCCAAGTGTCCATAGATAAACGAACGGATGAACCAAATGTGTTATACGCATATGGTGGAATATTGTTCAGTTTCAAAAAAGGAAAGAAACCCTGTCACATGCTACAACGAGGATATTACACTAAATGAAATAAGTCACAAAAAGACAAATACTTTACAATTCCACTTATATAAGGTACCTAGATTAGTAGAATTCATAGAGACATAAAGTAGAACTGTCCTAACCAGGGCCCGGAGAAGTGGGGAAATGGGAACTTGCAGTATAATAGGAATAAAGTTTCAGTCTTGCAAGACAGAAGAGTTTTGAAGATTGCTTGCACAACAATGTGAACACACTTAACACCACTGAACTGTACACTTAAAAATGGTAAAGATGGTAAACCTTATGTTATGTGTATTTTAACAGAATTTTTTTTTAAGTCCACATAAAAGGAATGGGAGTTTGGGGAAAGGATATGGTGAAAGGATTGAGGATAAACAATTTTTAAATAGATAAAATGGTAAAACAGAGTGGAAGGGTGAACAGAAAAGACATATTAAAAAAAAAAAAAACCCACAACTCACCGGCGCCTCATATACCATAATGCAAGGCATAACAAAAGGAGCAAAGAAGGCACTATTATTGCCAAAACAATTGAGCCAATGGAGGTGGGGTTTCCTGGCAATTGAGAGAGGACAAAAGGATGCCACTTCAGATCCTATATGCAGAATTCCTTGGCCTTCCTTTGCCCACCTACTTCCAATGCATGCTCATTTCCAACTTCCTCTCTCTCATATTCCTGGCCACCATAAATCCATCCTTTGATCCCCTCTACCCAGTTTACAGGTCCTTAATTCCTACCTTTTTGATAACTTGGATTATCTATTTTTACTTCCGTTGGGATTGGGGTCCTGGAAATCAATCAATCAATCTATCTTTCCCTCTTTCATCTCCCAAGCTCTATTCTTTCCCAGTGCCTCCCTCTATGCCTGAAGATCACTTCCTGGCAGTTCCAGCCTGGGCCCTGCTATTTCTTACTCCAGTAGAGGATGATGTCCTGACCCTCTAAACTGCTGTGCTTCACTCGACAGGACAGGCCAGCCGCCTCCCCATCTGCCACATCCAGGGTTGCTCGGAGATACCATGTCCAGTTAGCATTGGGCAGGATGTCCCCTCGCTGAGTGCCCTGCTGCTCCTGCTCATCCCGCATCCACATCACCCACACGGGCTTTGGGTAGAATCCTGAGACATGGCACACAAGCTGTAGACGGCCAGGTCCAGGACTGGGGCCACTGGACAGCCAGGCCTCAGGCTTCACTAAGGCAGGAAGGGGAAGAAAAAGTGTCATGTTATAACTCGAGTTCAGAGGTTATGAACTCAGAAACCTACAAGATTGGACAGCGACCCCATTCACTCCTTTGGGAAACAAATAACTTGTTATTTAACCTCCTATCCTTGGATATCTTCCTACTCTTGATCTTAGAGGAGGTGGTGGGAAGTGAAATAACAGCAGGACTAACCTTGTCTTTGCAGATCTGCTTTTCCTGCATTGAGGACGCCCAAGAGATATCGGGGGCAGGTTTCATAGAGGAGAATTCTCACAGTTTCCATGATACCTTGATATTGTATGATTAGTGCACAGAACTTCTGTGCCCTGCTGCCACCTTCTGGGGAAGGCACACATGAAGCATTCTTGATACTCAGGAAATCCAATCCTCCTAGAGCTCCCCTCAGGAAGCTTACTATGGCACCTCCAGAATGTAGCTCACAGCCTGCTATGCCCTGGATCTCAAAGGGGTCTATGTAGAGGGAAAACAGAGAGCAAGTTATTAAACACAAATAAGAAAAAAGGCATGAGGAAAGAACCTAGGATTTTAGATTTTGGTGGGGATAAATTATTGGGTGTAAAATGATGATGAGCTAAAAACTAATGATAACATTTAGACATTTTCAGAAACAAGAGCATTGAGAAAAATGCGCATGCAACGAAGACAAAGGTATGTGATAAAGGAGTACAGTGAGTATGAAAGGAGAGGTGAGGCAGAGTGTGGTGCAGTCAGGAGTGCAGCACTCCAGAGTGAGTGGAGGTTCCCAGCAAGAGGAGGGTGCAGGGAGGAGATGACTGAAAAGATGGATTAGGGGAGAAAGCCACACGTTAGATCACTCAGGCACAGGGTAGGAGAAGTAAGGGCCCTTGAGGAGAATTTCCACATAAGACAAACCAGCAGCTGGTTACAAAGTGGAAGACAGTCTGAGAGTAAGAGAAGAGTGCAGAGGCAGCAAGAATCTAAAATATGAGGTGTGACGGTGTGAAGCTGGAGTGAGAGACTACTCAAGAAAAGTGTGTGCATGCAGTTGGGTAAAATAGAAAGGAAGGGAAAAGCATCAGAGAGAGCAACACTTTGCAATAAAGAGAGAAATGAGAGTCCTTGAGAATCTTCCCAGTTCAGTGAACTAGACTCACATTTCATCTGGAAATCACCGGCAAAGTCTTGTACTTCTCGAGCGAATCCAAAGATGTAGACTCGGAATATCTCCTCTAACTCAGCAACCTCCTTATCACTAAAGTTACCTTTAGACCAAGGCTTCAGGAATATGGCAGTGCCTGAGTCGCTATCCCAGCCATGAATCTGCAAATCATCCAACCAGCCTGAGCCTTGAGTTTGTGCCCAGGTACTGTTGGTAAAGGACGAGATCTGGATGACATGAAAGGAGGTCGGCCCCTGGAAGGCTGTGAAGAGCGGAAAAGCAAGATGGTGAAGATAAAGAGAGAAGCAGGAGACAATCAGGAAGAATGGGAATGAAAATGATTTAGAAAACAAGAACCTAGATGCTAAAGAACACAGGAAGTCTGACACATTTGATTGCCTTAAGGCTTCAGGCTCTAGTCCCAGCCACCAGAATGGTTGAAGAGGGCTGGAGACAGAAAGACCCAGACAGACCCTTAGTGTCCAATTGCACCTAGGAAAGCCCTGCTTGCTTTTTAAAATCCAAACCCCTGCACTAGTTCTCGGAGCTGCCAGAGTGACTCTTACCATGTTCACTGTTACCACTGGGAAAGAGAACAGCTAACAGTTGAAATGGCAGCAGCAGCATTTCACTGGGAGATGCAACTTCTTACTGGCAGAGCTGGTATTTGATCTCCAATTTCAGCAACGCTTTTCCTTAGTACTCTGTAGTGACTTCTTCTCTCTTCCAACTGACAAATCTCTTCCTCATCCAAACTGCTTTTAAGAGAAAAATGTGCCTCCCACAGCCCTGAGCCTCTTACCTCACCTTTTATTTCCCTCAAGTCCTGACTTTTGGAGTTTCTCTTACCCCCTGACTTCCAGCCGCTCTCCCTGTCCTCAGCTTCCTTCATACCTCCTTGGAAAAGCCCCCATATGATTCTGCATTTTCATTTCACCTTCCTTAGCCTTTATTCCCACATCTATAGGATGAGATGGTGATATTAAACAATTCCTAAACTTTTAGTCTGCTTTAACCTAGAAGGATGCTTTTGGTTTATCTACCTCACTTAGTCTCTCCCCGTCCCAGCTGCCTTATCTTCTCTGGCACTCTGTTACTGCCCCTTCCCAATGTTTTCAGTGTCTTCTCTTTCTTATATTGCCCTCTTTGTCTGGTGTTCCTTACCCCACATTCTAAACTGGCTGTGAGTGTGCATGTGTGTGTCTGTGTCTGTGTGTGTATGTGTATGTGTGTGTACCGATATTCACTTACATAAAGGCAAAGCATTTAAAACATTGCCTGTACTATAGCACTACAAACCAAAATGCCAGAATCAAATATAATAAAGACTGAAGTTTATAATTCAAACAAAATTATACTATAGCAATATTTGAGGGAAAAAATGACAATTGCTGCTAGCATATGACCTTCTCTTCAGGAGCTCTTGCCTATGGAGTTTTGAGCAACAAATATTCATGAGACAAACAGAACTCTAGGAGCTATGCTATGTGCACCTCCAGCCTAAGTCAAAGATAACATTTTGGATAAGGTTCTATAAGCAGCAGAGCTTTCTTCTTCTCTTGTAATATCTCATAACTGCTGTCTACATTTGGGCCTTCATATCACCACATGAGGTATTAATAATAGAGCAAAGAGGTTGCTTTCTTTTATACAAAAAGTTCAGAGATACTTGTTTTAAGATGTCACCTCCTATCTTCTTGTATGCCCATGAAAAATTTTAAGAAGAATTTTTGGATTTTCTCCATTTAGGAAAAAATCACATATTTGCAGAGATCTACGTATCATGCAGAAATGTAGTGGCAAGCAATTCCAAGTGTAGAGGGTTATCACTAACTAATTCTATTATGTGGATGAGAAAATGCAAAGTGAGTAGTGTCATGTTCTCTATTCCTGGGGACACTACTGGTTCACAACATTAATAAGACTGGTTCGCAACATTAATAAGACTGGTTCGCAACATTAATAAGACTAGCCTTCATCTTAGATTATTACTGCCTAATTGATAAATACAGAGCAGCTCCCCAAATTTCAATGTATGTGTCTCTTAACAACATTCCCAGACTCCAGTACATGACAGAATTGAATCTACTTTTTGGATAACAGCCATAGACAACAGCAGAGACTTAACATTGGCTGTCACAGACATGAACGTTACTATTTTTGTGTTTATGAGCTTTTTATTTTGGGTACAACACCCAAAACAGAGTTCAGGAAAAGCTAGTAGACAATCTGGGCTATTTTCCATTAAAATGAGTGAGTTCTTGCAAGACTCCCAAAGCTGAATTGATACAAACTAAATCTGAAATGTTCCTCATTTTAAAAAATAATCCAAAAGAGCTGGTAGGGCACAAGAGACTATCACAACACTAGCCCCACACTCATCAAACTTTTTTTTTTTTTTGAGACAGAGTCTTGCTCTGTTGTCCAGGCTGGAGTGCAGTGGCGTGATCTCGGCTCACTGCAGCCTCTGCCTCCTGGGTTCAAGTGATTCTCCTGCCTCAGCCTCCTGAGTGGCTGGAATTATAGGCACGTGACACTATGCCCAGCTAATTTTTGTATTTTTAGTAGAGACGCAGTTTCACCATGTTGGCCAAGATAGTCTTGATCTCCTGACTTTGTGATCCGCCCACCTCGGCCTCCTAAAGTGCCGGGATTACAGGCATGATCCACCACACCCGGCCACTCATCAAATTTTTAAACAAGTTAAGCCTAAAACATGAGAACAGTAATCCAGTCAAAATTGTGTTACCAGAAAGGAATATTAGTGTTGCCAAAGACCGAGTTAGAAATTGAGTTGTGCCTGAGAGACGGAAGATAGAGGAAGAGGTCTTAGTTTCAGTTTCAACAGCGTGTAAGTTTTTGCCAAATACGTTCAGAATGTCTACCTAAATAACAAACAGAAAAAGAGGCTCTCTAAAAGAAAAAGATATTTATTTGGGAATAGAGCATTACAACGGGAATATATGTGCCATAGTAAACTATGTGCATATTCAGGGAGGTAAAGGAAGGCAAATTTTTTAAAGAAAAAAAAATGAAGAGGATTACATATTTGTTTTGAAATAATTATCCTTACCTACAAATATCAATAACAAGGGTGACACCAGTCAGAGGTTAAACAGACAGTTGCTGGCAGGGCAGATGTCTTTGAGGCATTTTTCTTGTAAGGTTGTGATGGCCTTTTCAAGGTTGTGGTTTTTGCAGAGTCTTTCATGGTAGTTGTTCTTATTAGGTATACAAGTGTGAGAACCCTCTCTGCATAGTCTTCCCTAGCTCTGCCAGTTTTTTTTTTTTTTTTCCTTAGTGACTCCATTTTGTTTCTGGCAACATTTGCAAGATGACTGTAAATTTAAATTTAGTTAGGAAAATCGCCAGACAAAATGAAAATTTTGGAATTCTTTGAATGTCATATTTGAGGGAAAAATTTTCTTTATACACTGTCTTTTCCCTGAAAAGTGGAGCAATTGAGATCGTTTGAAAGGTCTAGAAATTAACCAGGTTTTCAAGTTACATTCTTTCTCACATATCACATTCAGTATTTCATATTTCCTTTCTGTTTCAAAAGTACAGAAATGGACATGGCAGTGCCCACAGTGTCCACATAGGAGTGTCACACGTTTCCATACTATGCTGTGACTATTCTCATTTAGTTCTATGGCATGGTTTGTATTTCCACTCTGCATTAGTACCATTGTTGCTTGACATATGAAACCTGTCTTCTAGGGAAAGATTATCCCTAGTCCCAATATTTGTTTCAAATTTAAAAATCAACATGTGCACACTTCTAAATCGAAGCTTTAATTGATGCTTCTAACTCATACTCTCCTATGGGCCTAAAGACCATGTACACTTCTGATAAGCTCGTCAAGACACAGGTTTTCTCAGATATTGATTGTATAATCTCACTTATATGTGGAATCTTAAAAGAGTTGAGTACACAGAAATAGAGAATAAAACAGTGATTACCAGGGGCAGGAAGCAGGTGGTGGTGGGAGGAAATGAGGAGATGTAGGTCAAAGAATACAAAGTAGCCGATGAGTAGTCCCCTCTGAATTGCAGAGGATACATTCCAAGACCCCCGGTAGATGCCCAAAACCACAAATAGTGCTGAACCTGATTGCTGCCAATTGGAGCCCCTTTCTGTTCATGTCCTCCACCCACAAATTTGATGGCTTTTTAAGATCTTAACTAAGCACTTACCACACACTCTGATCATAACCTTTGCAATTTGAGGTGTGATGGTAAAATTTGTACAATTCCCTTTTCCCCATCACAGTTTTATGGAAAGAAGATTCCTTTTTACTGTAGAACATAGCAACATCAGCATATTTTGTTTCTTTCCTTATTAAGTCAAAAACTTAACACCTTTTCATTTAAAGGAAGCACTTAATGGCTTCTCTTTGGCATATTTGAATTACAAGCATCACTACTTCTGTGCTTTGGGGCTGTTATTAAGTAAAATAAGGGTTACTTGGACACAAGCACTGGAGACCAGGACAGCTGATCTGATAACTGAGCCAGCTACTAAGTGACTAAGGGTTGAGTAGCATATACAGTGTAGATACACTAAATAAGGGGTGATCTGCATCCTTGTCTGGATGAAGTAGGCTGGCATGAAATTTCATCATGCTACTTAGAACGGTGCACAATTGAAAACTTATAGATCATTTATTTCTGGAATTGCCCATTTAATATTTTCATACTGCCATTGACCATGGGTAACTAAAACTGTGGAAAACAAAACCATGAATTAAGGAGAGGTCTACTGTATGTTATAAATAAAAAAAATATTTTGACCCTGCTACCAGTATCCATGTTAAATTAACTCATTACATTTAATGTTTTCTCTATAGATCCTTTTGGATTTTCTAATGATATCTCTAAATATGAAAGTTTCATTAGATTTTTTTCAATTGTTATACCTTTTATTATATTTTTTGCCCATTTTCCCTGGCAAAATGATAAATAGAATTATTGATAGCTATTTTTTTTTTTTTTTAGACAGAGTCTTGCTCTGTCACTCAAGCTGGAGTGCAATGGTGCGATGTCAGCTCACTGCAATCTCCACTTCCCAGGTTCAAGCAAATCTCCTGCCTCAGCCTCCTGAGTAGCTGACATTACAGGCATCTGCTACCACGTGTGGCTATTTTTTTTTTTTTTTTTGTATTTTTAGTAGAGATGGTGTTTCACTATGTTGGATAGGCTGGTCTCAAACTCTTGACCTCAGGTGATCCAGCTGTGTCGGCCTCCCAAAGTGCTGGGATTACAGGCGTGAGCCACTGCACCTGGCCCAGATAAGATTTTTTAAGAGGTTAGGTGGTTCCAAGATGGCTGAAGAGGAACAGCTCCAGTATACAGCTCCCAGCATGAGCGACGCAGAAGAGGGTGATTTCTGCATTTCCAACTGTGGTACTGGGTTCATCTCACTGGGACTTGTTGGACCATGGGTGCAGGACAGTGAGTGTAGCCCACTGAGCGTGAGATGAAACAGGGCGAGGCATCACCTCACCCGGGAAGTGCAAGGGGTCAGGGCATTCCCTTTTCTAGCCAAGGGAAGCTGTGACAGATGGCACCTGGAAAATCGGGTCACTCCCACCCTAATACTGAGCTTTTCCAATGGTCTTAGCAAATGGCACACCAGGAGATTACATCGCATGCCTGGCTTGGAGGGTCCCATGCCCACGGAGCCTTGCTCATTGCTAGCATAGCAGTCTGAGATCAAACTGCAAGGCGGCAGCCCGGCTTGGGGAGGGGTGCCCACCATTGCTGAGGCTTGAGTAGGTAAACAAAGTGGCCAGGAAGCTCGAACTGGGTGTAGCCCACTGCAGCTCAAGAAGGCCTGCCTGCCTCTAAAGATTCCACCTCTGGGGGCAGGGCATAGCCGAACAAAAGGCAGCAGAAACCTCTGCAGACTTAAATGTCCCTGTCTGACAGCTTTGAAGAGAGTAGTGGTTCTCCAAGCATGGAGTTTGAGATCTGAGAATGGTCAGACTGCTTCCTCAAGTGGGTCCCTGACCCCTGAGTAGCCTAATTGGGAGGCACCCCCCCCCCAGCAGGGGCAGTCTGACATCTCACATGGCTGGGTATTCCTCTGAGATGAAGCTTCCAGAGGAACGATCAGGCAGCAACATTTGCTGTTCAGCAATATCAGCTGTTCTGCAGCCTCTGCTGCTGGTACCCAGGCAAACAGGGTCTGGAGTGGACCTCCAGCAAACTCCAATAGACTTGCAGCTGAGGGTCCTGACTATTAGAAGGAAAACTAATAAACAGAAAGGACATCCACACAAAAACCCCATCTGTACGTCACCATCATCAAAGACCAAAGGTAGATAAAACCACAAAGATGGGGGAAAAACAGAGCAGAAAAACTGGAAACTCTAAAATTCAGAGTGCCTCTCTCCCTCCAAAGGAACACAGCTCCTCAACAGCAATGGAACAAAACTGGACAGAGAATGACTTTGACAAGTTAAGAGAAGAAGGCTTCAGATGATCAAACTTCTCAGAGTTAAGGAGGAAGTTGGAACCCATCGCAAAGAAGCTAAAATTCTTGAAAAAAGATTAGACAAATGGCTAACTAGAATAATCAGTGTAGAGAAGCCCTTAAATGACCTGATGGAGCTGAAAACCATGGCACGAGAACTACGTGACAAATGCACACGCTTCAGTAGCTGATTTGATCAACTGGAAGAAAGGATATCAGTGATGGAAGATCCAATGAATGAAATGAAGTGAGAAGAGAAGTTTAGAGAAAAAAGAATAAAAAGAAATGAATGAAGCCTCCAAGAAATATGGGACTATGTGAAAAGACCAAATCTGTGTCTAACTGGTGTACCTGAAAGTGACGGGGAGAATGGAACCAAGTTGGAAAACACTCTGCAGGATATTATCCAGGAGAACTTCCCCAACCTAGCAAGGCAGGCCAACATTCAAATTCAGGAAATACAGAGAATGCCACAAAGATACTCCTTGAGAAGAGCAACTCCAAGACACATAATTGTCAGATTCACCAAAGTTGAAATGAAGGAAAAAATGTTAAGGGCAGCCAGAGAGAAAGGTCGGGTTACCCACAAAGGGAAGCCCATCAGACTAATAGCTGATCTCTTGGCAGAAACTCTACAAGCCAGAAGAGAGTGGGGGCCAATATTCAACATTCTTAAAGAAAAGAATTTTCAACCCAGAATTTCATATCCAGCCAAACTAAGCTTCATAAATGAAGGAGAAATAAAATCCTTTACAGACAAGCAAATGCTGAGAGATTTTGTCACCACCAGGCCTGCCCTACAAGAACTCCTGAAGGAAGCACTAAACATGGAAAGGAACAACTGGTACCAGCCACTGCAAAAACATGCCAAATTGTAAAGACCATCGATGCTAGGAAGAAACTGCATTAACTAACAAGCAAAATAACCAACTAACATCATAATGACGGGATCAAATTCGCACATAACAGTATTAACCTTAAATGTATTTAAGGTTAACCTAAATGGGCTAAATGGTCCAATTAAAAGACACAGACTGGAAATTGGATAGAGTCAAGACCCATCAGTGTGCTGTATTCAGGAGACCCATTTCACATGCAGAGACACACATAGGTTCAAAATAAAGGGATGGAGGAAGATCTACCAAGCAAATGGAAAACAAAAAAAGACAGGGGTTGCAATCCTAGTCTCTGATAAAACAGACTTTAAACCAAGAAAGATCAAAAGAGACAAAGAAGGTCATTACATAATGGTAAAGGGATCACTTTAACAAGAAGAGCTAATTATCCTAAATATGTATGCATCCAATACAGGAACACCCAGATTCATAAAGCAAGTCCTTAGAGACTTACAAAGAGACTTAGACTCCCACACAATAATAATTGGAGAATTTAACACCCCACTGTCAACATTAGACAGGTCAACCAGACAGAAAGTTAACAAAGATATCCAGGAATTGAACTCAGCTCTGCACCAAGTGGACCTAATAGACATCTACAGAACTCTCCACCCCAAATCAACAGAATATACATTCTTCTCAGCACCACACCGCACTTATTCCAAAATTGACCACATAGTTGGAAGTAAAGCACTCCTCAGCAAATGTAAAAGAAAAGAAATTATAACAAACTGTCTCTCAGACAACAGTGCAATCAAACTAGAACTCAGGATTAAGAAACTCACTAAAAGCCGCTCAACTACATGGAAACTAAACAACCTGCTCTTGAGTGACTACTGGGTACATAACAAAATGAAGGCAGAAATAAAGATGTTCTTTGAAACCAGTGAGAACAAAGACACAACATACCAGAATCTCTGGGACACATTCAAAGCAGTGTGTAGAGGGAAATTTATAGCACTAAATGCCCACAAGAGAAAGCAGGAAAGATCTAAAATTGACACCCTAATATCACAATTAAAAGAACTTGAGAAGCAAGAGCAAACACATGCAAAAGCTAGCAGAAGGCAAGAAATAACTAAGATCAGAGCAGAACTGAAGGAGATGGAGACACAAAAAACCCTTCAAAAAAATCAATGAATCGAGGAGGTGGTTTTTGGAAAAGATCAACAAAACTGATAGAATGCTAGCAAGACTAATAAGGAAAAAAAGAGAGAAGACTCAGACACAATAAAAAATGATAAAGGGGATATCACCACTGATCCCACAAAAATACAAACTACCATCAGAGAATATTATAAACACCTCTATGCAAATAAACTAGAAAATCTAGAAGAAATGGATAAATTCCTTGACACATACACCCTCCTAAGACTAAATCAGGAAGAAGTTGAGTCTCTGTATAGACCAATAACAAGCTCTGAAATTGAGGCAATAATTAATAGCTTACCAACCAAAGAAAGTCCAGGACCAGACAGATTCACAGCAGAATTGTACCAGAGGTACAAAGCAAAGCTGGTACCATTCCTTCAGAAACTATTCCGATAAATAGAAAAAGAGAGAATCCTCCCTAACTCATTTTATGAGGCCATCATCATCCAGATACCAAAGCCTGGCAGAGACACAACCAAAAAAGAGAATTTTAGACCAATATCCCTGATGAACATTGATGCAAAAATCCTCAATAAAATACTGGCAAACCAAATCCAGCAGCACACCAAAAAGTTTATCCACCAAGATCAAGTGGGCTTCTTCCCTGGGATGCAAGGCTGGTTCAACATATGCAAATCAATAATTGTAATCCAGCATATAAACAGAACTAAAGAAAAAAACCACATGATTATCTCAATAGATGCAGAAAAGGCCTTTGACAAAATTCAACAGCCCTTCATGCTAAAAACTCTCAATAAACTAGGTATTGATGGGACGTATCTCAAAACAATAAAAGCTATTTATGACAAACCCACAGCCAATATCATACTGAATGGGCAAAAATTGGAAGCATTCCCTTTGAAAACTGTCACAAGACAGGGATGCCCTCTTTCACCTCTCCTATTCAACATAGTATTGGAAGTTCTGGCTAGGGCGATCAGGCAGGAGAAAGAAACAAAGAGTATTCCATTAGGAAAAGAGGAAGTCAAATTGTCCCTGTTTGCAGATGACATGATCATGTATTTAGAAAACCCCATCTTCTCAGCCCAAAATGTCCTTAAGCTGATAAGCAACTTCAGCAGTCTCAGGATACAAAGTCAATGTGCAAAAGTCACAAGCATTCTTGTACACCAATAACAGACAAACAGAGAGTCAAATCATGAGTGAACTCCCATTCACAATTGCTTCAAAGAGAATAAAATACCTAGGAATCCAACTTACAAGGGATGTGAAGGATCTCTTCAAGGAGAACTTCAAACCACTGCTCAATGAAATAAAAGAAGACACAAACAAATGGAAGAACATTCCATGCTCATTGATAGAAAGAATCAATATAGTGAAAATGGCCATACTGCCCAAGGTAATTTATAGATTCAGTGCCATCCCCATCAAACTACTAGTGACTTTCTTCACAGAATTGGAAAAAACTACTTTAAAGTTCATATGGAACCAAAAAAACCCCGCATTGCCAAGACAATCCTAAGCCAATAGAAAAAAGCTGGAGGCATCATGCTACCTTACTTCAAAGTATTCTACAAGGCTACAGTAACCAAAACAGCATGGCACTGGCACCAAAACAGAGACATAGACCAACGGAATAGAACAGAGCCCTCAGAAATAATACCACACATCTACAACCATCTGATCTTTGACAAACCTCACAAAAACAAGAAATGGAGAAAGGATTCTCTATTTAATAAATGGTTCTGGGAAAACTGTCTAGCCATATGTAGAAAGCCAAAACTGGATCCCTTCCTTATACCTTATACAAAAATTAATTCAAGATGGATTAAAGACTTAAATGTTAGACCTGAAACCATAAAAACTCTAGAAGAAAACCTAGGCAATGCCATTCAGGACATAGGCATGGGCAAGGACTTCATGTCTGAGACACCAAAAGCAATGGCAACAAAAGCCAAAATTGACAAATGGGATCTAATTAAACTAAAGAGCTTCTGCACAGCAAAAAAAAATAGCTACAGTCAGAGTGAACAGGCAACCTACAGAATGGGAGAAAATTTTCGCAATCTACTCATCTGACAAAGGGCTAATATCCAGAATCTACAATGAACTCCAACAAATTTACAAGAAAAAAACAAACAACCCCATCGACAAGTGGGCGAAGGATATGAACAGACACTTCTCAAAAGAAGACCTTTATGTAGCCAACAGACACATGAAAAAAATGCTCATCATGACTGGCCATCAGAGAAATGCAAATCAAAACCACAATGAGATACCATCTCACACCAGTTAGAATGGCCATCATTAAAAAGTCAGGAAACAACAGGTGCTGGAGAGGATGTGGAGAAATAGGAACAGTTTTACACTGTTGGTGGGACTGTAAACTAGTTCAACCATTGTAGAAGACAGTGTGGCGATTCCTCAAGGATCTAGAACTAGAAATACCGTTTGACCCAGCCATCCCATTACTTGGTGTATACCCAAAGGATTATATATCATGCTGCTATAAAGACACATGCCCACGTATGTTTATTGTGGCACTATTCACAATAGCAAAGACTTGGAACCAAGCCAAATGTCAATTAATGATAGACTGAATTAAGAAAATGTGGCACATATACACCATGGAATACTATGCAGCCATAAAAAATGATGAGTTCGTGTCCTTTGTAGGGACATGGATGAAGCTGGAAACCATCATTCTTAGCAAACTATCGCAAGGACAAAAAACCAAAGACTGCATTTTCTTACTCATAGGTGGGAATTGAACAATGAGAACACTTGGACACAGTAACAGGCACATCACACACCGTGGCCTGTTGTGGGATGGCAGGAGCGGGGAGAGATAGCATTAGGAGATATACCTAATGTAAATGGCGAGTTAATGGGTGCAGCACACTAACATGGCACCTGTACACCTATATAACAAAGCTGCACGTTGTGCATGTGTACCCTAGAACTTAATGTATAATTAAAAAAAAAGAAAATGAAGGTGAGGAGGAAAAAAAATAAAATTGATTCCTTTGGATTTTCCAAGTATACAATCAAAAAAACTTAAGAGGTTAACAAGTGTCATATTTGCTGGGAGTGTTTTGTGTAAACTTTTCTTACCAGATTAAGAATATTCTCTTCTAAATTTGTTTAAAGTTTTTGTTATTATTATTATGGATAGATGTTTATATAGGTGCTTATTTTATTTTATTATGTACTTATTTATTCATTTAATTATTATTTTTTTTTTTTGAAATGGAGTCTTGCTCTGTCATTCAGGCTGGAGTGCAGCGGCACAATCGCGGCTCACTGCAAACTCCGCCTCCCAGGTTCAAGCATTGTTTCTGCCCCAGCCTCTTGAGTAGCTGGGACTACAGCTGCCCGCCACCACGCCTGGCTAATTTTTGTGTGTTTTTTTTTTTTTGTAGAGACAGGGTTTCACCATGTTGTCCAGCCTGGTCTTGAACTACTGAGCTCAAGTGATCCACCCGCCTCGGCCTCCCAAAATGCTGGGGTTACAGGTGCCAGCCACTGTGCCTGGCCAGGTATTACATTTTAATTGTTAATCTACCTTGAGTTAATTTTTGTAAATGGTGAAAGGCAGAAGTGCAGTTTTGTTCTTCTGCATATGGTTAGCTGTTTTCCCAGCACCTTTTATTGGATATTGAGTTATTTATCAATTACTTATTTTTGTTCACTTTGTTGAAGAACGGTTAGTTGTAAATATGATGCTTTATTTTTGATTTCTCCATTATGTTCCATTGGTCTATCTTGTTAGTTTTTGTACCAGTACCATGTTGTTTTGGTTATTGTAGCCTAATAGTAAAGTTTGAAGTCAGGTAGTGTGATTCCTCTGGCTTTGTTCTTTTCCCTTAGGATTGCTTTGGCTATCTGGGCTTATTTTTGGTTCCATATGAATTTTGGGATAGTTTTTTCTAAGTCTGTGAAAAATGATGTTGGTGATTTGATATAAATAACATCAAATCTGTAGATTGCTTTGGGCAGTATGAACATTTTAATAATATTGATTCTTCAAATCCATGAGCATGAAATGTCTTTCCATTTGTTTGTGTCCTGTATGATTTTTTTCAGCAGTGTTTTGTAATTCTCTTTGGAGAGATCTTTTGCCCCTTTCGTTAAAGGTATTCATAGATATTTTACTTTTTTTGGTGGATACTGCAAGTGAGATTGCATTCTTTATTTGGTTCTCAGCTTGAATGTTATTGGTGTATAGTAATGCTACTAGTTTTTGTACATTGACCTTGTATCTAAAGTTTTATTGAAATCGTTTATCCACTCTAGGAGCCTTTTGGTGGAATCTTTAGAGTTTTCTACAGATAAAACTATATCATCAGTGAAGAGAGATAATTTGACTTCCTATTTAGCTATCTGGATGCTTTTCATTTTGTTCTCTTGACTGATTGCTTTGGCTTGGTCTTCCAGTACTATGTTGAATAAGAGTGGTGAGAGTGGGCATCCTTGTCTTGTTCCAGTTCTTAAGAGGAATGCTTTTGGTCATTCAGTATGATGTTGGCTATGGGTTTGTTGTGTATGGCTTTTATTATTTTGGAGTATGTTCTTTGATGCCTAGTTTGTTGATGGTCTAGGGACTTTTTTGGTTGGTAAGTTTTTATTGCTGATTCAGTTATGGAACTTGTTATTGCTCTGTTTATGGTTTCAATTTCTTCCTGGTTCTATCTTGAGAGATTATGTGTTTGCAGGAATTTACCCATTTCCTCTAGATTTTATAGTTTGTGTGCATACAGGTATTAATAGTAGTTTCTGGGGATCTTTTGTATTTCTGTGGGATCAGTTGTAATGTCACCTTTTCCATTTCTGCTTATGCTTATTTGAATCGTGTCTCTTTTTTTTTTTTTTTTAACACTTTTATCCTAAGTTTAGGGGTACTTGCACAGGCTTGTTACATAGATAAACTTCTCTCGTGAAGGTTTGTTGTACAGATTATTTAATCACTCAGGTATTCAGCTTAGTACCCACTAGTTGTTTTTCCTGATCCTCTCCCTCCTCCTACCCTAGAACCTCCAATAGGCCCCAGTGTGTGTTGTTCCCCTCTATGTGTCCATGTAGTCTCATCATTTAGTTCCCACTTATGAGAGCATGTGGTATTTTGATTTCTGTTCCTGTGTAGTTTGCTATGGATAATAGCCTTTATTTAGCTCCATCCATGTCCTATAAAGGGCATTATCTCATTCCTTTTTGTGGCTGCATAGTATTCCATGGTGTATATATACCACATTTTCTTTATCCAGTCTATCATTGATGGACATTTAGGTTGACTCCATGTCTTCGCTATTATGAATAATGCTGCAATAAACATTCACCTGCATGTGTCTTTATAATAGAACAATTTATATTCCCTTGGGTATGTACCCAGTAATGGCATTGTTGGGTTGAGTGGTATTTCTGTTTTTAGCTCTTTGAGGAATTGCCCCACTGTCTTCCACAATGGTTGAACTACTTTATACTCCCACCAACAGTGTATAAGTGTTCCTTTTTCTCCACTACTTCACCAGCATCTGTTATTTTTGGACTTTTTAATAATAGCCATTCTGACTGATGTGAGATGGTATCTCATTGTGGTTTTGATTTGCATTTCTCTAATGATCAGTGATGTTGAGCTTTCTCTCATATGATTGTTGGCCACATGTATGTCTTCTTTTGAGAAGTGTCTTTTCATGTCCTTTTCCCACTTTTTGATGGGACTTTTTTCTTGTAAATTTATTTAAGTTCCTTATAAATGCTGGATTTAAACTTTATCAGATCTTGTTGAGCTTCCTTATCATCCAGATTCTGAGTCCTATATCTGTCATTTCATACATTTCAGTCTGGTTAGGTTCATTGCTAAGGTTCATTTTCAAGGTAACAAAACATCTCGGACTTTTGAATTGCTGGAGTTATTTTGTTGATTCCTTCTCATGTGTGGGAGCTGGCACTTCTTTTTCTTTTTGAATTTGTTGCCATTTGGACGAGGTTTATATATATGTATATATATGAGAATGAGTTCTTTCAGAGGGCCAAGGCTGTGTACACGTTCCTAGGTTGCAGATAGTTTCCTGCAGTGGGTTTCACAGGCAATGAGTGTTGGTGAAATGCACTTTTGTTTGGTGGTGTACTTCAGGCTGCAGTCAAGTAGATGGTGCTTAACAGTAGGACTAATAAATAGTCTCTTAGTCAGCTGTACACTTTTTTTGTTTTTCAGTGTGTTTGCAGCAGTGCTCTGGGAAGAGGAGATGGGGTCAATATATGGCTCCCTCTACAAGTCCATTCCCAGGTTTGGGTAATGTCGCCTTCAATTACTGGTGCTTTGGCCACTTTTTCTTTGTAATTTTTCTGTGTCTACTTTAATATCTTTCATTAATATTTTGTAATTTTTTTTTTTTTTGAGATGCAGTCTCACTCTGTCACCAGGCTGGAGTGCAGTGGCGCGATCTCAGCTCACTGCAACCTCTGCCTCCCAGGTTCAAGCGATTCTCCTGCCTCAGTCTCCTGAGTAGCTGAGATTACAGGTGTGTGCCACCACACCCAGCTAATTTTAGTATTTTTAGTAGAGACGGGATTTTACCATCTTGGCCAGGATGGTCTCGATCCCTTGACCTCATGATCTGCCCGCCTCAGCCTCCCAAAGTGCTGGGATTACAGGAGTGAGCCACTGCACACCTCTTTGATTAAGCTTATTCCTATTTTATTCTTTTTATGCTACTATAAATGAGATTGTTTTCTTAATTTCCTTTCATGATAGTTTATTGTGTATAGAAACACCATTGATATTTGTGTGTTGATTTTTGTGTTCTGCATATTTACTGAATTTATTAGTTCTAATCATTTTTTTGTTGAGTATTAAGGGTTTTCTGTGTACATCATCATGTAGATTTTATAGATCATATCGATTTTGTAGATTATTGCTGCAGACAGATAATTTTACCTTTTACTTTAGATTTTGATGCCTTTGATTTCTTTGTCTTGTCTGCTTGTTCTGTCTAGGGCTTCTACCACTGTGTTGAGTAGAAGTAGCAAGAGTGGACATTCATGCCTTGTCCTGGATCTTAGAGAAAAGATTGATTATGATGTTAGCTGTGGGATTTTCATATATGCCCTTTATTATGGGATTTTTTTTTTTGGATATGACACCAAAAGCACTGGCAACAAAAGCAAAAATAGACAAACAGGATTGTTTCAAACTAAAAAGCTTCTGTGCAGCAAAAGAGACGATAGAGTGAAGAGACAACCTACAGAAGGGGAGAAAATATGTGCAAATGGCTGGGCACCATGGCTCACGCCTGTAATCCCAGCACTTTGGGAGGCCGAGGTGGGCAGATCACCTGAGGTCAGGAGTTTGAGACCAGCCTGGCCAACATGAAGAAACCCTACTAAAAATACAAAAAATTAGCCGGGCGTGGTGGCAGGCACCTGTAATCCCAGCTACTCGGGAGGCTGAGGCAGAAGAATTGCTTAAACCTCGGAGGCAGAGATTGCAGTGAACCGAGATCGTGCCACTGCACTCAACCTGGGCAACAAGAGTGAAACTCCATCAAAAAAAAAAAAAAAAAAAAGAAAAAGATAATATTTGCAAACCATATATCTAATAAGGGTTTAATAGTCAAAATACATAAAGGACTCACGCAACACAATAGCAAAACAAAACAAAACCCTAAACAAAAATGAACGAAGAATCTGAATAGACACTTTTCTTAAAAAAAAGCATACAAATAGCCAATAGATATATTAAAAGGTGCTAAATATCACTAATCATCAGAGACATGCAAATCAAAACCATAGTTAGATATCTGCTCCTACCTGTTAGGATGGCTATTGTTAAAAATACAAAAGATAACAAGTGTTGATGAGGTTATGGATAAAAAAGAACCCTTGTATTCTTTTGGTAGCCATGTAAATTGGTATATCCATTATGGCAAACAGTATGGAGATGCCTCAAAAAATTAAAAATAGAATTACCATATGTTCCAGCAATCCCACTTTTGTAAATATGTCCAAAGGAAATAGAATCACTGTCTCAAAGAGCTATCTGCACTCTCATGTTCATTGCAGCACTATTCACAATAGCAAAAGTGTGAAAAAAAACCAAGTGTTCATTGACATATGAATGGATAAATAAAATTTGATATATATAATGGATGTTATTCAATCTTTAAAAAGAAAATCTTGCCATTTGTAACAACACAGGTGAAACTGGAGGACATTATGCGAAGTGAAATAAGCCAGAAACAGAAAGACAAATGCTGCATAATCTTGCCTGTGTGCGGATTCGAAAGTAGTCAAACTCATGGAAACAGAGAATAGAATGGGGATTTCCAGGGATCGGAGTAAGGGAGAAGTGAGGAGATGTTGGTAAAAGGTAGATAGTTCCAGTTATGCAAGATAAGTTCTGGAGGTCTAATGTACGGCAATGTGACTATAGTGAACAATACTCTATTGTGTAGTATTTGAATTGCTAAGAGGGAGGATCTTAGATGTTCTCACTATAAAAAATAAGAAAAAATGGCTGGGCACGGTGGCTCACGCCTGTAATCCCAGCACTTTGGGAGGCTGAGGCAGGTGGATCACAAGGTCAGGAGATCGAGACCATCCTGGCTAACACTGTGAAACTCCATCTCTACTAAAAATACAAAAAATAAAAATAAAAAATAAAAAAAAATTAGCCGGGTGTAGTGGCGGGCGCCTATAGTCCCAGCTACTCGGGAGGCTGAGGCAGGAGAATGGCGTGAACCCGGGAGGCGGAGCTTGCAGTGAGCCGAGATCATGCCACTGCACTCCAGCCTGGGTGACAGAGCGAGAATCTGTCTCAAAAAGAAAATAAAAAGAAAAACTGTAACTATGTGAAGTGATGGATATGGTAATAACTTGACTGTGGTGATTACTTCACAGTATATACATATATGATAACATCATGTTGTGTACCTTAAGTATACCCAATTTAAAAAAATTAAGGTAGAATATAAATATATAATTTATCATCTTTACCATTTTAAAATGTACAGCTCAGTGGCAATAAATAATTTTTTATACTCAATTTTTATTTGTTGGTTGTATCTCACTAAAGCTGAAAAATATATTTGAATAAATGTTAAAGAAATGTAAGTATACACAAACAAGAAAATAAGTATGTAGAAATTGCAATCTTTCCTGAAAATAAGCCAAAAGAATAAAACTCTTATTTAAATTCTTTGAAAAAAAATTAGCAGATGGAACATTTTCTTACATTTGTACAAATGTACTCAAACATTTTATTTTAAATCAATTTTAATGATTTATCTCCCATAAATTTCTTACATAGAAAGATTAATTTGTCCAAAGTCACATCTTATAATATGTTTTGAGAGAATTTTCTGGTTTTGGCAAAACGGGATCTGCGAATGTGACTGGGGCAGCCTCAGGAAAACATAGGAGGGGGAATTTCTTTTTAAAAGAGACCTCTGGCCACAGACAGTAAGTATTTTTAGTAAAAAATGTGGTTAGACACTGATGGAATTTTGTTTTTTTTTTTGAGACGGAGTCTTGCTCTGTTGCCCAGGCTGGAGTGTAGTGGCACAATCTTGGCTCACTGCAACCTCTGCCTCCCAGGTTCAAGCGATTCTCTTGCCTCAGCCTCCTGAATAGCTGGGACTATAGGCACGTGCCACCACGCCCTGCTATTTTTTTTTGTATTTTTAGTAGAGAAGGGTTTCACCGTGTTAGCCAGGATGGTCTCCATCTCCTGACCTCCTGATCTGCCTGCCTCGGCCTCCCAAAGTGCTGGGATTACAGGAGTGAGCCACCGTGCCTGGCCCACTGATGGAATTTCATAAAGCAGGAAGGAAATAATTGTACCATATAATGTTACAAAAATTAAAATTAATATATATTTTTTCTTTGGAATTTATCTTCTGGATAATTTTAATTTAGAAGGAATCTCATTAAATATTTTGTTAATGATTATTGGGTTGTTATCAGACATTATTTCTACTTTGCTCAGTAATTTGCAGTTATCTGTGAATTCTGTAACCTCAAACTTAAAAACTAGGGTGTGGTTATCTTTACTTATATAAAAGTGCAATTTTTTGTGGAATAACAACATTGTTTTATTCTCTAATTATACTTTGCTTTATTTTACTTTGCAAACGATTTTAAAATTCTCCCTCTTTTTTTTTTGAAACAGAGTCTCGCTCTCTTGCCCAGGCTGGAGTACAGTGGCACAATCTCAGCTCCCTGCAATCTCCACCTCCTAGGCTCAAGCAATTCTCTTGCCTCAGCCTCCTGAGTAGCTGAAATTACAGGCGCACACCATGGCACCCGGCTAATTTTTACTTTTTTTGGTAGAGACAGGGTTTTGCCATGTTGGCAAGGCTGGTCTCGAATTCTCCTGCCTTGGTCTCCCAAAGTGCTGGGATTACAGGCATGAGCCACCGTGCCTGGCCTGATTTAAAAATTCTAATGGGCGGGGCATGTTTGCTCAAGCCTGTAATCTCAGCACTTTGGGAGGCCGAGGCAGGTGGATCACGAGGTCAGGAGATCGAGACCGTCTTGGTCAACATGATGAAACCCTGTCTCTACTAAAAATACAAAAATTAGATGGGCATGGTGGCGCTTGCCTGTCATCCCAGCTGCTCGAGAGGCTGAGGTAGGAGAGTGGTTTGAACCAGGGAGTCGGAGGTTGCAATGAGCCGAGATCGTGCGGCTGCACTGCAGCCTGGGCAACAGAGCAAGACAGCAAGACTCCGTCTCAGGAAAAAAACAAAACAAAACAAAACAAAAATTCTAATGAATACAGTTACTTGTAGTATTGATGTTTGGCATAGGTCATTCCAATCTTTTTATTATGTATTATGGTTTTTGTAGGTTAGTATATATTCTCCTGAATATTTATCTTTGTTTACTGTTCATAATTTTATTATGAAACCAATTTTGGATTTACATAGTGATTTAGAGATAGATTTACATAGCAACTTATAGCTTTGAATGTATTTGTAGAAAAGAAAGAGTATTAAAAATAAATGTAGACATTCTACTCAGGAAACAAGGAAACTTTTTATCTTTCTTTAACCTTAGAATTTAGAAATGATAAAAAGATGAAACTAGGTTTGGACCTTTTTCAATAATTCTGACCACCATTCAGTATATTCACTCTATAAGAAAAGTAGAGGTTTGGGGTTGAATTTTGTTTTTTTTTCCCCAAAGATGTCTACCTCTGGTATCTTAGGGCCTGGCGATTGTTTTTGGTCATAGGTGGGCTCTGAATAAATGTCAGTTGAACAAATGTATAAAAACCAAACAAAGGAATGTTATTTCAACTGCCTTCAGAGTGTCACAACAAATACCAATGAAAAAGAAACAAAAATAAAGACTCAGTTAACTCCAGTGAACCCTTCAGTCCTCTAAAGGTACTTCCCTGTGTCCACCAAAACTGCTCTCTAACTGAACGCAAGCAAGCAAGGGGAAGCCAATGCTCTCAGGCCATGAACTAATGAGAAGCTTCATGCCTCCCCTGAGTCTTTCTTCATACCCAGGGCGAAGCTGGCCCACAGACTTCCGGACATGCTCTCTTCGTTTGGGTAGGGATGGGGATCCAAGTCCGCTATGTATTTCCTCCAGACCCACCTCTAAAACGTGGGTGAAATCTACCTGCCCTCTAGCTCACCACTTCCAGGTCAAGCCCACTCATGGACCACTTTAACAGTGACAGTTGGCTTGACTGGGGAAACTGAACAAAAAGGAGCTTTCTTTAGATTTTCTGATAATCTGCATTGCCATTGCTGCTCCTTTTTCAGCAGCATGGAGAGTTGGATTATGGAGAGTTGCCTGCTTATGATGCAGCTACATCCAGGATACTGAGTGTCTTCTGATCATGATCAAGAGCAGAATGAAGAGATACAGGCGGAGGAGAGGATCATAGAGAGGCAGAAGTGGGAGACTGGTGGATAGGTCACTAGGCACCACTGAGTGACTACCATCACTTCTCACAGATTAGATTATTGACAACCCAAGTATGGATTTGATTTCTCCAAGGCCAAAAGCTACTCCATTTTCTAGCCAGACCACAGACTTTGTTTTAAGCCAGGAACCGTTTTCCAGCAGTCAGTGCAATTAGGGAGGTTAGGAGGATGTAGACAAGAGCAGGGAGAAAATCTGGAGCCAGACAGTGGGAGAGACAGAAGGGAAATGAAAAACCCCGTGGGAGGCTGCGGCAAAGCGAGGCAGTGTGGCTTCTCTGACAGGGAAGTCGGCAGAGGGAGAGGTTTTTCTGTCTGTACAGCAAGGGAAGTCAGATGAGAGTGCAAGAGGGTGTGGAGAGGGGTACTGATATCTGAATTATGAGGGCTAGTGTCCTGCCAAGGAATCCTTCCTTTAACAGAGCTTCAATGCTGCTCCTGTTCCTCCTCTTTGAGGGTCTCTGCTGTCCTGGGGAAAATACAGCAGGTAAGAAGATTGCAAGTGAAAAGTTACCTACGGTAGGGCACCAGACGGCTGAGAGGAAGCTCTGGGGAGGTCCTGGGGGAAGGGATCAGTACTCTTCTAGGATGTTGGAGTGTGCCTTTCAGGCTAGTTCCAGGCAGAGAATTCTTGCCCTCAGTCTCAGTTTTTGTCTCTGATTTTGGAGAAAGGAAGCTGGCCCCAGGGGAAAAGGGTATTGGAGTATGTGCAAGCTGCCTAACTATCTCTCATCTCTGGGTTCCTTTTTTCCCTTTGGCATCACTTTTCCCATCCCTTTACATTCTCTCTACTTGTCATTTCCCTCTCTCTCAGCTCCCCAGGCTCTACAATCCTATCGTCTAGCAGCAGAGGAGCCCCTGTCCTTCCGCATGCTCCAAACTTCCTCCTTTGCCAACCACAGCTGGGCACACAGTGAGGGCTCAGGATGGCTGGGTGACCTGCAGACTCATGGCTGGGACACTGTCTTGGGCACCATCCGCTTTCTGAAGCCCTGGTCTCATGGAAACTTCAGCAAGCAGGAGCTGAAAAACTTACAGTCACTGTTCCAGTTATACTTCCACAGTTTTATCCGGATAGTACAAGCTTCTGCTGGTCAATTTCAGCTTGAATGTAAGTTCGTTGCTCTAAGCTGATAATTTGCCTGGGAAAACCAACTATTTTCCAAAGTGGAAGATAGTATATAGACTCTGACCATCATTTAACCTTACTAACCTTGTTCCCCACTCTCTGGCTCCCATTCCCTCCTCTGCTTCACCCTTCACCACCACCCACACTCCACCATATACACAAAAGGGCCTGCATGTACATACCTCAACATGAATATAGCTTCATGTCTGGCTCTTTGGAATGATTGTCTCCTCTGGATCTTCTGCCCCTCATTCCTGCCCTCAGACTCAGCCTTTCTCAACCCTCTTTCTGCCCTTCTTTATCCTTTGCCTGAGTGTTGACATGGACTGGCCTATACCTAACCACTTTCACGTGAATTATTTACGACCAATCTTCTGTCTTCCTGATAGCTTTCCCATCTACCACTTTCTCATTAGTTATTTCAAAGTATCTTTATTATTTTCAAATTTTCTTCCCATAAATTTTCTTCCCCTTTGCCAGTAAACTCTAGTCTCCATATGATTTCCCAGGAAAATTTTCTTCCCTTGAATCTCTTTACTCTCTAAATTGTTTGTTTTTCTTCCTTGTCATTCTTTCCATATTGATCTCTCGTCCCTGTCTGCTCTCAGATCCCTTTGAGATCCAGATATTAGCTGGCTGTAGAATGAATGCCCCACAAATCTTCTTAAATATGGCATATCAAGGATCGGATTTCCTGAGTTTCCAAGGAATTTCCTGGGAGCCATCTCCAGGAGCAGGGATCCGGGCCCTGAACGTCTGTAAAGTGCTCAATCGCTACCTAGATATTAAGGAAATACTGCAAAGCCTTCTTGGGCACACCTGCCCTCGATTTCTAGCGGGGCTCATGGAAGCAGGGGAGTCAGAACTGAAACGGAAAGGTGAGCCCAACTCTCTCTCTCCCCTCTTGTTCCTAGTACTATAACTCTCGTATTTGAATTTGCCTCTCATCATCATTTTGAAAGACATAGTGAGAGACTAGAGAATGAGATGTGTGGGTTCAGGACTGTTTCTTAGACAAGAGAAAGAAGTGATTATTAAATCACTCTTAGTATTATTACAAAGGCACCTGAGTTTCTGAGCTCTGGCCTGGGGTGCCCTTCAAAATTCCATTTTTTTTCTATCTTCTTCTTCCTAGTGAAGCCACAGGCCTGGCTGTCCCGTGGCCCCAGTCCTGGTGCTGGCCGTCTGCAGCTTGTGTGCCATGTCTCAGGATTCTACCCAAAGCCCATGTGGGTGATGTGGATGCGGGGTGAGCAGGAGCAGCGGGGCACTCAGCGAGGAGACGTCCTGCCTAATGCTGATGAGACATGGTATCTCCGAGCAACCCTGGATGTGGCGGCTGGGGAGGCAGCTGGCCTGGCCTGTCGGGTGAAACACAGCAGTCTAGAGGGCCATGATCTAATCATCCATTGGGGTGAGAAACAGCCAGGGCTCTGCTGGGAAATAATGAAAATAGCCCTGGGGCTTTTGAGTGTGGGGGCTGAGGAAATGGGTAGGAATGCTAGGCACAAGAAGGGTAAAACTGGGACAATCAAAATAAAGAAGGATAGAGTATGACAGTAGTTAAATTTTAAGAAAATGGAAGTAGAGAATTAGACATACTAACAGAAAAGGAGGAGGAACTAGTGATTTAGTGGGAGATCACAGACAAAGGATCAGGAAGAATTGAAATGAGGGCTCTGGAAAACACAGATGAAAACTCTAGGAAGGTCCCACCCTTGTGAAATGGGAAATCTCAGCTTGGTGGAATAGAGTATTTTAGGGTTGGTGTTCTTATTCTATCCCCAACCAGGTGGATATTCCATCTTTCTCATCCTGATCTGTTTGACTGTGATAGTTACCCTGGTCATATTGGTTGTAGTTGACTCACGATTAAAAAAACAGAGGTGAGTTTTTTCTTGTTCTTTGTTTCTTCAGCCTGTAATCAACTGATTCTTTTTTCTTCTATCTTCTTTTTTTTTCTCTGCCTTTCCCCTTTATTTCCTTTCTTTGAGATTAATATCCTCCTCTTTTCTCACAGTTCAAATAAGAACGTTCTTTCTCCCCACACACCCAGCCCTGTCTTTCTCATGGGAGCCAACATCCAGGACACCAAGAATTCAAGACATCAGTTCTGCTTGGCACAAGTATCGTGGTTCAAAAACAGAGTACTGAAGAAGTGGAAGACATGCCTAAACCAACTCTGGTGACATTTGCTTTACCTTATACATAAAATCCTTGTCTGCATCTTCTTAAACACCGTCCATGTCCCATAAGGGAAGCATGCTTTTATTTAAACAGTTTGTACTAGTAAAGATACTGACCCTTTAGGAATATGTTTTTCCCCATCTTCCAGAGATTTTTTTTCCTGCTTTGGCTACATATCCATCATTGTTGATTTTTCAAACTATAATCCAGATACTTCTTTTTCATGGATTCCCAGGATCACCCAATTGAGAGCTCTTCTATACTCCCCAAATTGAACTGATCTTCACAAGCACATTCATCTCTTCCTACTCTGAACAGTAGTTATTTAGGTTTTTGCTCTTTTTTTTTTAATCTCAGTTGCTTGAAAGTAGGATTTAGGTATTTGTGTCTGTATTCATGACCAAAAATCTTATCTGAATTCAGGACCAGCTTCATAAGCATGTGACCTGTGCAGACACATGGAATCGTATGCTCTGCAGGAACCCATGCTAGATTTAATGCTCTGCTCTTGTCATCTTGGAATCCTTAGTCATTTTCAAACAAGAAATATTGTATTTTCATTTTTCACTGACCCCACAAATTGAATAACTGATTCAGTCTGAATGTAATATTTCTCAATAAATGCTGACTGAAATAAATTTGTTGTCAGATCAAGTGATGCTGTTTTACTCCACTCCCTCTCTGATATCTCTGCATCATTTGACTGTGCTCTTACTAAAACTCTTCCTCTCTTCCTTTGTCTCTCACCAGAGGTGAAGGAGGCAGATGAATGCCTCAGACTCCCCAGTGATTGGAATGCTAATGAATCTTCAGGGATATTTAGGAAAATAATAACATAAGGGCTATCTCCTGTCAAAGTGAGGACAGGTTTGAACTGGCATTCCTACTTCCCTGAGCCGTGTGTATCTATGTGTGTCTCTGTGGAGGTGCATATTCATGGGAGAAATTCATATTTTGAGCAATTAGAAAGAGGACGTAGGGTTTGAGCCAGAGCTAAGGCAATGAAGCAAAAGAGTGATTGGATGCCAGTTAAGTTACATGCTTGTTTTCATTTATTAGTGTGGCTTATCATTATTATTATTTACAGTTTGTTTTTCTTTAATTTTTATATGGATCCTTACATTCACATAGTTTACTTCATTTGAGATACATTTGGTTGAGCCTACTGGAGAGCAGGAATCTGGTAGAAGTGCAGTGTTTATATACATGTCCAGTCAACCCCTCCCTTGGATGGAATAATTGAGCAGGTTGTTCATATTTCATTTCTTTTCTTTTCTTTTCTCTTTTTTTTTTTTTGAGACAGAGTCTCGCCCTGTTGGCCAGGCTGGAGTGCAGTGGCATGGTGTCAGCTCACTGCAAGCTCTGCCTCCCAGGTTCACGCCGTTCTCCTGCCTCAGCCTCCCAAGTAGCTGGGACTACAGGCACCCGCCACCATGTCCGGCTATTTTTTTTTTTTTTACTTTTAGTAGAGATGGGGTTTCGCCATGTTAGCCAGGATGGTCTCCATCTGCTGACCTCGTGATCTGCCCGCCTTGGCCTCCCAAAATGCTGGGATTACAAGCGTGAGCCACCGCACCCAGCAGGTTGTGCAGATTTTTTAGTGGAAATTATAAACTTCATGCTGGGCATTTTCAAGTAATCAGCAAGGGTCCCATGATCACACATCTGGGCTGCACTCTTACTCATGAACAAGGTATGGAGGCCAGCCTTTTCACTGTTGAGAGTCCATCACCTTCCATATGGCACATCCAATCAGTCTATCTAGAGTCAGGCCACTAGAGTCAGGAGAGGAAGGTAGAATCTTAAAGGGTTGTTTGGAGCAACAAATGATGAAAGGTCAGGGTTCCATCATGTGGTATAACTCTACAGGGGAGGACCTCTATTAAAATGAAGAGGTTCAAGTAGGAATCTTTCTGTTTTTGGCACAAGGTGTGGGTGAGGCCCAAGCTATACCTCCGGAGACAACAGATCTGGGCTGCCTGCACATATACATCCTTCTTCCCCATAAATTGACATAGAAGGGTTAAAAAAAGAGCCAGAGGACAAACAATCATGTTGCAAGAAATATCAGCTCAACAGGACTTGAGGAAGTTTAAATATCAGTCCATAACAGTGTCAGAAAAGCTCTAGGTCTTCCCTGTAGTGTGGTAAACCTTTGGGTTGGGTATTTTCATTACAACTCCTGGATGATGGTGTACTTAGGAGCAAAATATGTTGCTAAATTGCCCCCAAGACAGCATGTTACCTAATACTATTAACCACTTCATTCTGGCTGAAACTCTGGGACATGGGACTTATTCTAGAAGACCAGGGTAGTTTCTTTCAATAGCTAAGTATACCAATTTCCATTCCCACCAGGTATAAAACAAAGAAGGTAATCTGCTTTGCTGATAGTACACATCTGGAGCTTTCTGCATTCTGTTGTAAATACAAATACAGTAGGAATGAAAGTAGGTAGTTTTGGATAAAGAGATGGAGGAGGTATTCTTGATGATTGCTAAATTTCTCTGGAAATAGCATTCATTGTTTGAGGGAGAATGCAGTGGGATTGGTGGAATCAGAATATGCTGGGGCCAAAGCTCAGAAGAGTGCAGTAGCCACATGCCCTGGATAAACCATGACCTAACCTGTCTGCTATCTTCTATCTAATGAATGAGATAAGCTGAGGATATAGGAGACTTGATAAGTGGAGCAACATAAACTGAAACAGGTGTCCAGGCCTCCAAGCATATCACCTGCAAACGAAGGAATATGCAGCACCTGCTCTGGAGCTTGTGTTCAGATGTGTAGGTACAGTTAAGGGCACATGACTCCTTCTTCAGATTACGCGTAGAAGGTACCTATAGATTTCTGAAACTTAGACTTTACTCTTAAGGAATTAGAACTAGTTCATAATCTTTCCTCGTTAACCATTTTCTCATTCTCACTTCCTTATGTAAATGGTTCCATTATCTTACTAGTTTCTCAAGATCCAAACTTTCTTCTGTTTGCTTCATTATTCTTCCTGAATAGCAAGTTACCAAAGCCTTCTTTATAAGTTTTTTATGTTCCATTCCCTCTTCCTTGATCCTGACCCACGTGTGAACACCACTGCCAAAAATGTAATGCAAATTACTAATCCCATTATCAACAGTTCAATAATGATCACATATTGAGCATGAACTCTTATTACAGCAAATAAGAGAAGTATTTGTTTTATAGTAAAAGCTGATTGAATAATAAAAATCATTTGAATGGGGTCTGCTGTAGACCAGGCACTCTTCTCCATACTTTACACATATTAACTCATGTAATCTTCTTATCAATCCTGAGCATATAATATTATTCCCATTTTATATATGAGGAGACAGAAGTTACATAATTAGTGAGTATGTAGGTAATTTTGCTCCAAAATTCTTGCTTTAACTACTACACTACACATTCACTAAATAACTATTGGAAGCTTGTTATGTGATAAATGCTATTATGGTAATGAAATGCATTAAAGACACAAGAATAAATTACCCTGTCTTCACAGAACTTACATTGGTAGTGGAGGGGCTGGAAAGAGAGACAATAAGTAAACAAAGATATTATATTAAGGTGATGACATATTAAGATTCATAACTGAATCAGGGGAAAGGAATCAGAGAGAAATTATTTATTATTTCAAAATTTGTGGACAGAATGGGCCACTCCGAGAATGTGGCCTTTGAGAAGGGAACTAAAGCAAGAACAAACACAAGTCATGCAGTATCTGGGGTAAGAACATTTCAGGCAAAGGAACCATGAAGAAAAGCAGCATTGTAATGGCTGTTTTCTAAAACTTGTGAGAATTCCAGTGTAGATGGATTGGAGTAAGTGATAGAGAACATAGGAAATGAGGCCAGTGAGTTGGAGTCAGATCACAAAGGGGCCTTATAGGCTATTGTACAGTGATTAAAAGCCATTGCAGGGTTTTAAATAAATGTATAACGGATGTTAGGTAAAAGGAGATGAGTTCCAAGAAGCAGAGAGTAGAATAGTGGTTGTCAGGGCCTAAGGGGAGGAGTCAATGGAGAGATTGTGGTCAATGGGCACAAAGTATGTAAGATAAATAAGTTCTGGAGATCTACTATACAGCACAGTACCTATGGCTAACAATGCTGTATTGCATTCTTAACATTTGCTAAGAGAGATCTTGTGTTAAGTGTTCTTACAATATACACAAAACACTACTATTACTAATAAAGGGGGCGTGAAGAGACTTAGAGCTTTGATAGTGGTGATGTTATTATGGGCATATACTTACCTTTATACTCATTGAGTTATATACGTTAAACATTAACAGCTTTTTACATGTCAATTCTACCTTAATACTGTGGTTAACAAAAGGAGATGAATTCTTAAACACAAGTGTCACCTGGGTTTGCCATCTGCGACTACAAAATGGGACATGATTATATCTACACTCAAATTACAGTGATCCCAATCTGCTTATCTTCACGAGTACAAACTTATCCCCACTAAAAGTATGCCTCACCTGTGCTTACAACCCAGTCTTTCAGCATCAGTTGCCAAGTAACACCTGCTTTGTTCATTCCTCTCCAGTTCATGCTTCGCTTTGCCAGCTGTCTGCTGTTCTCAGGGTTGCTTGGAACAGCTTCATAAATGCTGGTGCCCATGGCAAGAAGATGATATTGATTCCAAGGGTAGCTACCACCTATTTCTACAAAGCTTCTGCCCAGTCCTCAGATGGCTTTATGTAGGGATGCTCCATACAGAGACATGGGGTATGGGCTATGCTTCCTTTCTTTGACTCATTTGATACCTAGTTCCGGAAGTTGCTTGGCTTGTGTTGTCTTCTTATAGCCTCTATGTACAATAACATCAGATTCTGACTCTCATCCAACTCTTGGGTTTCAGTGAAGAATCTCTTAGCAACTTTTCCTTCAGTTTTGGTTGACTGGCCAAATCAGCTAGTTGAGTCATAGCAGTAATTACACAGGTTGCAAAGGATTAACATAAACTCAATTTGTTAAAATACCTAAAAAATATTCTCAATTTCTGTCACTCTTAATGTAAGTGTCTTGCTTACCACTATATATCATATGTATGCGCCCCAGTGCCCAGATTATACATTTAAAAGAGAAATTCCATCAAGGGAGGTAGTGGATTCTATTTCTTGTGTCAAGAAAAAATTTAGATTACCAATATTTTTCAAATAAAGAATAATCATTCTAAAATACAAAATAAAAATATTGAGTTTCCAAGCAAATTTGTTTGAATGTTATAGTATGTTTAATTTTTATCATTTTAATAAATAGTAGTGTTTTATATATATATAGATACACACACCATTCTATTGATTATGGTTTATTCATATGCATATTTGTTTGCATAAGCAGACAAAACTAAAGAGAGGAAATAATAAGCACAGTAATCATAAAAATGTATATATTGAAATGAATACAGGGAGATTGTTTACCAGCAATAATTATCTATACAATTTTCAAGTGAAAAAGGGGTCCTACAATTAATCATAGATGGTCATTGTTGAACAGAACCCTATGCACCAGTTACCATTGTTGGAGGAGGACTCCAACTACATGGAGAGTAGCAAAGATCATCACCATGCCAACCACCAGGAATAGAAGTCCAAACACTTCTGCCCAATGCATCTTGATATCAGAGTTTCCAAGAAAAACACAACACAGTCAGGTCCTGGATAGGACGACACTTTACTTACATAGAGAAGAGATAGAGCAAAATCACTTTCAATAGTGTGTGTCAGTCCCCCTTGCTCTGTGGGTCCCTCCTGGCAGCCCGCACAGTTGGCCTGTATACATCTCTCTTGTGCTGCAGCAGAAGGACACTTTCCTTTTCCCCTTGGAGCCTGAAATATTGAAAGCGGGGAGTGTGCTACAAAATTGGGCAATTTATGCACACACTGAAGCAAAATGGAGGAGCACACATTGAGTCTAAAATAGGGAAATATTTTCCCACATAAGAAAATAACCCTGGCAAAAGCTGTGGGGGCTCTTTGTCTCCTGGTAAGAAAATGTTCCAGGCCTAAGGCCCATTCTTATGTGGCCAAGTCATGGCGTTGAAAGACCACATGCATAAGACCACCTTTCCTTTCAGCCCATCCCGACTCTTGTCTGGCCACTGAAACAGCAGATAAAACATATCAAATCACCCACCTTGTTTTGGAGGTGTAGTTGGGTCCCATGGAGCCCCTGAACAACTTGTGCAGAGGTAGTTTGCTCAAAGAGCCTCTTTTATTTTGAAAGAGCACTTTACCAGAGTCGATAGGGGAACCACAAGCAGGAGAACGGTTCTCATCAGAAATCCCAAGTGCTTGGATGAAGGTAAACAAAGAGGTAAAAAATGAGTCTAGGTGGACCGTGGATACATAGCCGACAAGGACCTCACTGAGTGTGGATATTCAGCTTGATTTCTACCCTCCCTGAATTATTGATATACACATAGCAAGCGGTGTTGGCCATAACACAGCTAACACCCTGTTCTGCCAGCAGGTAACTGAAGGCTATTCAGTTATCCATCACCCCCTTGGCTAGTGAATTTAGTGACTCTTTTTCTTAGATGGCTCAGGCAGTAGTGTTAACTCCACCACCGTCAATGGCAAATTGTGTATTGTTTTTCCGGGATATGTATGCCTATGTTGGATTTGAGGACACAGACAGTAGAATAGAGCCAGCTGTCAGTTTGTCCACCTGGCAGGGTGTCTCAGGCAACCCTGTGATGTGTCAGAAATGTGGATACTTCCAATTTAGTGTCATTTTGAAAAAACACGTGAGACCCTCACATTCCCAAGCAGCATGCCAATGTGAGGGTGACAGGCACTCCCAAGTCTAGTATGCCCCACAGAGGAACATATAATCCAGGGGAGCACATGTAACGCTGGTCAGGGAGCAGTTGTGTTAAGAGTCTGTAGTCCAACTGTACAAAGCTTTGTTTGATTTAACCATGAGTTAGGTGGCAGGGTAAAGTTGTCCAACGTATGGACCTTCCCATACTATCTGTGATGTTTAATTTGCCGTTGATTTCTTTTAACCTCTGATTTTATGTCTATGGAAGAGGTAAGCTTCATGCATGGAGTATTGGGTGCCCTGCATATTTGAACTGCACTGAGGGTGTCACTCTTTGACTGGAACCTCTGATGACCATTAGAAATCCTATCAGGCTGGTGATGGGCCACACATGGACTATTTGAGGAAATTCAGAGGAAACGTTCTGAGTATGTGGGTGGCAGATGCAACAACCCTTCACATCTCCACCTGCTGCTACTGCTGGGCTGATCTTCATCAATGTGTTGTCAATCCAGGCACTCCAACTACATTATTATACCCATAACGTACTGGGTATTTTTAAGGAACAAAAGGGAGAGAGATTAGTATCCCTACTGACTACCTGCTTCTGGTACTTCCAGTGGCTGGAGGCATTCCTGTCTGTTAGTTAGGGTGCTAGAAGTCCAAGTATTGCAACCCAGGCTGTCTGTCCCAGTCCTGAGGCTACTACCTCTTTGGGTACTCATTGTCCTTGTTACTCCAGATCTTTTGGACTTGAATATCCAGTCCAGAAAGGAACGTCACACCCTGCACAAACTTGACGTGTCGGTTAATGTCACCCATGAGAATGGAAGAATTGGATTTCCCAGTGCCTCTAGAGTGATATTAGCACCCTGACACTCCTGGGTTCCATTGCCCACCCCAGTACAATCCCATAAAAAGGAGGACTCCAGGAGTAAGTATTGCCTTCAGATTAGAGTCAGAGAGGTGGTATTTGGGGTAAAATGGCAACCTGAACTGCAAACCATCTCTAAGACTTGCACTCTAAGAGGAAAGAAAAAGGAAAAAAAATGGTTGGGAATACTGAGTTTGAGATTTTGAAGTCCCAGCCTGATATGGCTTGGCTGTGTCCCCACACAAATCTCATCTTGAATTGTAGCTCCCCTAATCCCCACAAGTTGTGGGAGGGACCTGGTGGGAGGTAATTGGATCATGGGGGCGGGTCTTTGCCATGCTGTTCTCATGATAGTGAATAAGTCTCATGAGATCTGATGGATTTATAAAGAGGAGGTCCCCTGCACAAGTCCTCTCTTGCCTGCCATGATGTAAGAAGTCTTTTTGCTCTTCCTTCATCTTCCACCATGATTATGAGGCCTCCTCAGCCACATGGAACTGTGAATCCATTAAACCTCTTTTTCTTTACAAATTACCCAGTCTTGAGTATGTCTTTATCAGCAGCATGAAAACAGACTAATACACAGTCTAATCAAATGGTTGCCTGATCTACCATGACATCCACCATATCAAACACAAAGCTCAGTGTTTCCCAACATGCATTGCAGTATCCTCTTCCCCCTGCAGTCGAGTGCAGTGTTTAGTGTCCATGCTGTCCTAGCCAGATGTGGGTACCACCCTACTAGCAAGCCTTATTTGTTTTCCTGTTTTTAATTGTTACAGTCTATTTTTAATTGTTTCATTGTTTGATGAATTGTCCTATTTTTAATTGTTTCATTGTTTGATGGTTCAATTGACTTGCAAGTAAGAGTGCACATAATAAGCCCATTGCATTTTATGAGAGTGCATCCACTGTTGTTTTGCTTGGGCAGTGAAAGATGTTCCTTGGTCAGAGTAAAGCCTCATATATTATCTATAAACATGACACAGTTTTTTTCAAAGGGGGCTATAGTGATTCTAGCATCCACATTTTGGGCTGTAATAGTAATACCATAGCCGAATAGGTGTCAATAGTGGCAAGGCACCACCAGTGCTTGTGGCTAGGGGCCATGGGTTTGATGTGGTCAATTTGTCAAATTCAGGCAGGTCCTAGTCTTTGGTTAATTTGTCGTTATTTTTCTCTTTGGATGATGTGGGTCCATTAGCAAGAGCCACCATATTATACAGTGTCCTTAATCTTTGCATTTTCTAGGATCATCTCTTGGATCTTATCCAATTTTTATATTTAAGATGAATGTCCATTTTAAGTCCATAGGGGTGGTAGGCTGCCTATTGGCCACAAGTTTCATCAGCAGGAGAGTTAATTTATATTTTGTTTTAAAAGATCATTTGTTATATGAGTAGCATATTTTTTTCCTCACAGGCAGCAAGATGCGGCCATAGTTCTTGTCCACACACAGGCAATCCTTTAATAGTTCAGTCATTTAGTTGACCTTCTCCTGGTCAGGTAGCTAGGCAGTTCTCTGCCTGGGATTCAAGAGCCTATGGAGCATCCTTCGAAATATAGCTGGAGGTAGCTAAGTCCCTGCAGCTCTTGAATTATGTGCATCTGAAAAGTTAGCACCATAGGATGCTGCCAAGATTTATCACTTGTGCACTTTGAAGGAGCGGTCTGAGCCATACCTGGACCCACTTGAGCCACAGCTGGATTGCCAAGGAACTTTGCTGTGGAGTGCAGAGAGCTTTGAAATCTTTCTGTCCCCAAGGTCCTGGGATTCTGGACATGTGATGGTTGGAGCAGCCCTGAAGATCTCAGAAATACCTTTGGGATCATTCTTCCATTGTCTTAATATTGCCAGGCTTCTGCGCATTCATACTAGTCTTCTTATTAGAAGGTTTCTTGGCCACATCCTTGGTGTCCTCTCCTGAACTTTTTTTTTATTTTTTACAAGATAGCCAGGTTGAGAATTTTCCCAGTCTTCAATGTCTGCTTCTCTTTTGATTATACATTCTATCTTTTTTCCCTTTCTTTTCACATTTTACTGTAAGCAGCCAAGAGTAGCCCGACTACATCCCAACACCTTGCTTAGAGATTTATTCCACCAAATATCTTTTTTCATTGTTTGTAAGTTCTGCCTTCCACAGAACACTAGGGCATAAATAGAATTTAGTGAAGTTCTTTGCCATTTTATAACAGGACTTTTTTTTTTCTTCAGGTTCCAATAATATTTTCCTAATTTTGGTCTGAGATCTTATCAGAATAGCCTTTACTGTAAATATTTCTGCCAATATTCTTCTGATCACAATCACTTAGGTAATCTCTAAGAAGAGACAAAGGCTTTCTCTACATCTTTCCTCTTCTTCTGAGCCTCCACGGGAATCACCCTTAATAACCTGTTCACAGCAATATAGGGGTTTTCTTGCATTAACATCCAAACTCTTCCAGTTTCTACTTACTACTCAATTCCAAAACTGCTTCCACAATTTTATGTATTTATTACAGCAGCACTCCACTTCTCAGTATCAATTTCTGTCTCAGTATGTTCAATTTACTGTAACAAAATACCTTAGAGTAGGTGATTTATAAACAACAGAAATTTATTGCTCACAGTTCTGAAGGCTGGGAAGTCCAAGATCAAGGCACCAGCAGATTTAGTGTCTGATGAGGGCATGTTTTTTCCTTCAAAGATTGTGCCTTTTGCTATGTTTTCACATGGTAGAAGAAAGAGATAAGCTCCCTCAGGCCTCAATGAGTCTGTAACAGGGAAAGATAATCCCACACAAGACGATAAGCCTGGTACAGGCTGTGTGGGTTGTTTGTCTCTTGGTAAGGAAGTGTTCCAGGCCCAGTGACCATTGTTCTTTAGCCTATTGTGGATCAAAAGACCAACTGTATAAGACTGCCTTTCCCAAAACAAGAACATGTAATAAACAAATACAAAGTAAAGTCAATGGTATGTTCTAATATTTAAATTAGCCAAGTGTAAAAAGCAGAACTAACTTTGCAACTTAAATCTTCATATCCAAGTAATGCTATTCAAAGTATGGTCCAAGGAATAGAGTCAGACTAAGAAACATTTGTTACTCATTGTTGAAAATATAAGTATAGAAGAGTAAATGTTTAGAAACTTTTATGGAAATTCAACAAAGTCATTTTACATCTGTTAATTTCATAGTAAGAAAGAAAGGTCTTGTATGTCCTGTTTCATTTCATTTTTAAAATAATAAGTTTCATTGTGTTTTACAAAGTCTACAATAAATCTGGGAGAAAACACTGGTCTTTCACCTTAGGTAGGTTGAGAAGCATAGACGTAGAATGTGAGAAGGAGGACATGGCCAGGTGTAAACAGTATATGGGTAGAATGTACAGGCCTTTGTGTGTCATGCTACAGTATTTGGATGTGATCTCATAGGAAGGGAAAAAAACATGTGTTTATAAACTATTTTTAAGAATTTCTTAGAAAAATTGATCTTGAGAATGTGTCCAAGTTTATTAACATGTTATCAAGGAAATCAGCAAAGTGATAAAAAAATTTTTAAGAAGTGCAAGTTTCAGAGATGTTATAAATTTGGAGCGGTGATAAATTTAAAAAATAATACTTAAAAATAATAGTGATTATAATTTTATTTGAAAAGTTCATAAAGGCGTAATAGCCAAGTACTTTATTTACACAGAGAGTCTGTAGCAAAATTATCTGAGATGCCAGATGTGCAGCCATAAAGTCAGAAGAAAAAAATAAAAAGAAGCAAATGAGAGATACAGTGTAACTAAAATTGAAATCACATGCTTTTACTCTCAAAACTAGCATAAGAGCATAAAAATGTATTAAACAGAGATCTGAAAAAAACAATTTCTGATTTCAAAGATGCCATTGCCAGGGGATTTCTTCTACCCTGAGCTACAAACAAAGATGCTGATGACACAGTTCACTCATTTCTTATTTTGGGACTATTTTACTTTTTTTTTTTTTTTGACACATGGAAGAGTTTTTGAAAGAGTAGCTATGATGTTTGCATCTTGGAAACATAACTGAGTCTGCCACGTAGAGGTTGATTTGAAGGGTGTCAACAAAGAGACGTCTGGGCTGGGTGTTGTGGCTCATGCCCATAATTCCAGCACTTAAGGAGGTAGCTGAAAAGATAGCTTGAGCCCAGGCATTCCAGACCTGGTGGGGCAACATGGTGAGACTATTCTCCACAAAAAGGAAAAAAGGACAAAAAACAGATTTCTGTAGTAATCAGGGTGCAAATTAAGAAAGGATTGAACTAAAAATAACAGTGGTAAATCTTGCTATACAATTTAACCTAAACTAGAAGTTAAACAATACATTATGGAAAAAAATGCCAACCTGTATTAAAATGAAGAAGAATTGTTCTCTATGAGCTCTACATTAATTCATTCTTGAAACATGACCAAAATAATATAAAGAGTTACAAAACGGTCTCAGCAGTCACTGTGATGGAATTAGGGAAAGGCTCTCAGCCTGTACTTGGGCCCTTACTACATCTTGCATCAGGACCATCTTTATGGGAATAGCACTACCATGGAAAAAGTTTGTCTTATGGGGCCCCAAGATAAGATGTCTGAGAGTATTAATAAAATAAACAGAAAGTTAAAGATTATTGGGATTTTGCTCTTGTCAAATAAATAAAGAGGCAAATAGAAAGTTGTTAATTATTAAAAGTAATTTTCAAGTTTTTCAGTTTAAGTATTGCCTATGATAAAGATGATGGTCCCTATTTTAAAGAGAGGTACAGTTTCATCAAAAAAGCTGATAATATTTAATAAATAGGCTGTTCAAATATATATGTCATGGGAAAATAGAAAAAGAACTGAAGTATATTTTTAAATTTTCAGATAGAAATTAAGGGAATACAAGATGTCAGAAAAGAACTGGTTACTGTAATTAGCATTACTGTAAATTTCTACGTTTGTCAAGAATATGAGAAAATTTTAGTTTTTTCCCTAAGAAAGAGGCTATTGAAATATTTCAGTTCAATATGGCTAACTTAAGACATCTTTGGAAAGAAGAAGAAAAATTATAAATTGATAATCGTACATTAAAGAGAACATCTAGAGGAGAACACTAGAGTCCAGCAGAGAATTGATGGGAAAGATCTGAGGTACAGAAGGAGAAGAAAGTCCCTGAGTAGCCAGCTTCACTGAGTTGGGCCAGGAGCCCAAAGGGGCTTGGTATAGCACACGCTTTTCAGAGCCCAAGAGCTCCCTGTCTAGAGCTTTGAGAAGTGATCTTGACCTTAGCAGCAGCAAAATCTCTGTCCTTAGCATTGCAAGGGAAGAACAAAATCCCCTCTCACTGGCAGAGTGACCTCTGTGCTTGGCTTCATGAACAGAGAATGAAGCCCTTCTGCCCCTCCACACATCCTCTCTTTCTGTTACCAGAGACTGGAGCGAATGAGCCAGTAGGCTACATGTCTGGGGGAATGAGTCACAGCTATGACTCCACTAGCAGCACAGGCTCCACAGCTGGGATTTTCCCCTCTTCGTGGTGCTGTAGTGCTGCTGCTACAGGGAGCAAGAGAGATTGAAAGCAGTGTATCTTGGGGTGTTGGGGACTACCCCATACCACAGACACCGCCAACACTAGCCCACATTATTTGGGACCTAAAGAGTCATTCCACTACTGCTACTTCCGTGGCCCTTACCATGCTGGCTGCCCAGAAACCTGAGAACCTGCTCACCTACCTGGATCACTGCTACCACTATAGTCATCCAAGCAAGCCACCTGGGGGCTCAAGAATCAGCCCACTGGTAACTGCCAACACAGGTGCCAGGGTACACCACCCTGGGGCACAAAGATAGGCATGCACAGCCCACTGCTGCTACTACTGAAGCCTGAAGACTGACCCTGCTGGCTTCCTAGTCCCCAGCACAACTTCACCACAACTTCCACTAATAACTAAAACTCAACCCTGATAGGAAACCACAGATACCCCTATCATTGTTTAGAGCCAAAGATATGCAAAGACTATACTACTACATACACCCAGAGTCAAATCCAAAGTGCCCAGACGAATTGATAGATATGTCTTCAGGAAAAATTGTCTCTAAAAAAGTAAATTCAAAAAATAAAAGGAAGCAACTGTTACATCAGATGTACAGATATCAATGTAAGGACACAATAAACATGAAAAAGCAAGAAAATACGACACCTTCAAGGGAATGCAATCATTCTCTAGCAATAGGTATTAATAAAAACATCTCAGAAATCTCAGACAAATAATTTAAAACATTGATTTTAAAGAGGCTCGCTGAGATAGAAGAAAATTCTGAAAAATAATACTGAGAAGTCAAAAAATACTTTATTGATGAGAAATTTGCCAAATACATAGATATTTTTAAAAAGAACCAAACAAAAATCTTGGAACTGAAAAATTCATTGAAGAAAATGCAAAATACATTTGAAATCTTCAGTAATAAATGAGATGAGGCAGAAAAAATTCTCAGAACTTTAAGGCAAGTCTTTGAAACAACTCAGACAAAATTAAGGAAAAAGTTAAAAAGATGAGCAAAGCATTTATTACATTTGGGAGTAAATAAAGTGACCAAATATGTGGCTTATCACTATCCCCAAGTGTATTACTCAGTTCTCACACTGTTAATAAAGACTTGTTTGAAACTGGGTAGTCTATAAAGAAAAAGAGGTTTAATGGATTCATAGTTCCACATGCTGGGGAGGCCTCGCAAACATGGCAGAAGGCAAAGGAGAAACAAAGCCATGTCTTACATGGTGACAGGCAAGAGAGCTTGTGCAGGGGAACTGCTGTTTATAAAACCATCAGATCTTGTGAGACATTCACTATCATGAGAACAGCACAGGAAAAACCTGCCCCCATGATTAAATTACCTCCCACTGGGTCTCTCCCTCAACACATGGGGATTATGGGAACTACAATTCAAGATGAGATTTGGGTGGGGACACTGCCAAACCATATCACTGAGAGTGAAAAGAAAATGAAAGAATTAGAAAACCTATTTATTATTTATAAATAGTATAAATTATCATTTATAACTGGTATAAAACTAGAAAACCTATTTATTATTTTTGTAAAATAATAGGTGAAAATCTCTGAAGTATAGAAAGAGATTTAAACATTCAGGTACAGGGTTCAATTATCCCCAGCCAGGTACAATACAAAAGGTCTTCATCATGGCACCTTACAATCAGACCATCTAAAGGAATTGATAAAGAGCAAATCCCCCAAACAGCAGAATTATCTAGTCACTGATAAAAGAAACTCTATCAGGTTAACAGTAGATTTATGAGCAGAAATCTCACAGGTCAGAAGAGAATGGGACAACACATTCAAAGTGCAAAAGAAAAAAAGAAAAACCATGCCAGCCAGGGAAACTATACCAAGCAAAATTACTCTACATAAATGAAGGAGAAATACTCTTTCCTAGAAAAGCAAATATTGAGGAAAATTTGTTAACACTAGGCATGTCCTATAAGAAATGCTCCAGGGATTAAAGCCTACAACAAGTTGACAAAAAAAAAAAAAAAAAAATGCTCAACTGAGTACTAAACCTGGAAGTGAAAGGAGTGCATTTACCATCATGAAAACACACAAAAGTATAAAACTCACTGGTAAAGCAACCACACAAAAGAGGAAGAGAAAGGACTGAAATGGTACCAATCTAGAAATCCACCAAACCACAATGACAAACAAGGAAAAAATAAAGGAATGAAGAATATACAAACCACCAGAAAACAATTTATAATGTGACAGGAATAAAGCCTCACGTGTCAATGGCAATTTTGAATTTAAATAGATTAAATTCTCCACTTATGAGATATAGAATGGCTAAATGGATAAAATTACATAATCCAATTATATGCTGCTTACAAAAATATTACCTTACCAGTAAATACACATAAAGATAGAAACTAAAAGAATGTAAAAAGATAAGCCACACAAATTGAAACCAAATACTAGTAGGAGAAGGTATTCTTATATCCGATAAAACAAACTTTTAGTCAAGAACACTAGAAAAAGACAAATAATATAATGATAAAGGATCAATCCAGCAAGAGGATATAAAATTTTGAAAATATATGCACCCAACATTGGATCACCCAGATCCGTAAAGCCAATATTACTAAATCAGAAGGGAGAGATTTAGTGCAATACAATAATAGTGAAAACTTCAACACCCGACTCTCAGTATTAAATATATCATCTAGCAAGAAAATCAACAAAGAAACATTACGTTTATATTGGACTTTAGGCCAATGGGCCTAAGAGATGTTTACAGAACACGTCACCTGACTGCTGCAGAATACAAGTTCTTTTCATTAGCACATGGAATATTCTCCATGGTAGACCATATATTAGACTACAAAACAAGTTTCAACAAATTAAAAATAAGCAAAATTATATCAAGCATCTTCTCATGCCACATTGGAATAAAACCAGAAATCAATACTAAGATAAGCTTTGGAAACTATACAAATACATGAAAATTAAAGAACATGCTCCTGAATGACCACTGGGTCAATGAATAAATTAACACGGAAATAAAAAATTTCTTGAAATAATTGAAAATGGAAACAGAACATACCAAAACCTGTGCGGGGCAGCAAAAGTAGTGTTGAGAGAAATTTATAGCAAGAAATGTCTAAATCAAAAGAGTAGAAATATTACAAATTAAGCAAGCAACACAACACAAAGAACTAAAAAAGATCTAATTAAACCCTAAATTAGCAGAACAAAAATAATAGAGATTAAAGCAAAATAAAATCAACTAGAGGCTGCCCAAAATACAGAAGACCAATGAAATGAAAAATTGCTTCTTTGAAAAGATAAGCAAAATGGATAAACCACTAGATAGACTAACCAAGAAAAGAAGAGAGAAGATTCAAAGAAACAAAATAAAAAATGAAAATGGAGATATTAAAATGAATATCACAAAGATACAAAAGATCATCAGAGATTATTATGAACAGCTCTATGCTGACAAACAGGAAATCCTAGAGGAAATAGAGAATTCCTGGAAATACACAAGCTACTGAGATTGAATCAGGAAGAAATAGTAAACCAGAGTAGATCAATAATGAGTAGTAGATTGAATCAGGAATAAAAGATCTTCCAACAAAGAAAAACTGAATTGCATGGATTCGCAGCTGAATTGTGCCAAATGTAAAAAGAAGAACTAAAACCAATTTCTGCCATTATTCCAAAATATTGAAGAGGAGAGAATTCTCCCTAGTCATTCAACGAGGCCAGCATCTCCCTGATACCCAAACTAGAAAAGGATACAACAAAAAAGAAAACTATAGACCAATATCTCTAATGAACATAGACATAAAAATTCTCAAAACTTAAAGTATAATAAAAAAAATTCTCAAGAACAAAACTAGCAAACAAAACTCAATAGCACATCCAAAAGGTAATCAAAAGTGGGTAATAAATTCCACTGCTATCAAGTGGGATTTATATCAGAGATGCAAAGTTAGTTCAACATACACAACTGAATAAACATGATACAACATATCAACAGACTGAAAACCATACTATAATCCCAGTAGATACAGAGAAATCATATGATAAAATTCAACACTCTTTTATGATAGAAACTTTCTACAAACCAAGCATAGAAGGAACTACCCCAAAATAATAAAAGCCGTATATGACAAACTCACAGGTGACATCATATCGAATGAAGAAAAGTTGAAAACATTCCAAGAACTTGAACAAGACAATGATGCTCATTTTCGCAACTCTTATTCGACATAGTACTAGAGGTCCTAGCCGGAGAAAATCAGGCAAGGAAAAGAAATAAAAGGTATTCAAAATGGAAAAGAGGAAGTCAAATTGTTTCTCTTTGCTCTTAATATGATCTTGTATCTGGAAAAACCTAAAGACTCCACCAAGAAACTCATTAGTTTGGTAAACACATTCAGTAATATTGCAGGATACAAAATGAAGATATGAAATTAGTAGCAGCAATAATGATTTAACCAAGAAAGAAATCAAGAAAGCCACCCCATTTACAATAGCTAGAAAAACAATAAAAACCTTAACAAATAATTTTAGCCAAGAAAGTGAAAGATCTCTACAATGAAAACTCTAAAACACTAATGAAAGAAATTGTAGATGACACAAACAAATTGAAAAACATCCTATGCTCATGTATCAGAAGGATTAATATCCTTAAAATAACCATATTGCCCCAAATAATCTACAGAGTCAATGCAATCTTTGTAAAAGTACAAATGTCATTCTTTATAGAATCAGAGAAAACAATCCTAACATTCATATAGGTCCAAAAAAGAGCCTAAATTGCTGAAGCAAGCCTGACTGGAGGCATCACATTATGTGACTTCAAAATGTATCACAAGGCTATCATAATAAAAAACAGCATGGAATTTTTATAAATATATACACACAGACCAGTGGAGCAGAATAAAAAACTCAGAAATAAAGGCATATGTTAATAGCAAACTAATCTCCTACAAACCTGACAAGAACTTACATTGGGGACACCCTATTCAATAAATGGTGCTGAGAAAATTGGATAGCCACACGTGGAAAAATAAAACTGGATCACTTTCTCTCACCTTATTAAAACAACTCAAGATGGGGATTAAAGACTTAAACATAAACCCCAAAACTGTAAAAATACTAGAGAAAACTCTCCTGTACATTGGTTTAGGCAAATAATTTATCACTAAGACCTTAAATGCACAGGTGACAAAAATAAAAATAGACACATGGGACTCTATTAAACTAAAGAGATTCTGCAGAGAAAAAGAAACAATTAACAAAGTGTAGAGACAATCTGTTAAATGGGAGAAAATATTTGCAATCTACTCACCTGGCAGGGGACTAATATCCAGAATATAGAAGGAACTCAAACAACTTAACAAAATATACAAGGAACTCAAACAACTCAACAGGCAAAAGAAAATAATCTCATGAAAAAGTGGGCAAAGAACATGAATAGACATTTTCCAAAAGAAGACATACAAATGGCTAACAGGATTTGAAAAAAAAGTTCAACATCGCCAGTCACCAGATAAATGCAAATCAAAACCGCAATGGACACAATCTTATCCCATTGAGAATTGCTATTATTAAAAAGTAAAACAAACAAACAAACAAAAAACAGATGTTGACAAAGATATAGAGAAAAAGGAACTCTCATATACTGCTGGTGGGAATGTAAACTAGCACTCACAGTATGAAAACAATATGAAGATTTTTCAAAAAATAACAATAGAATTTCTGTTCGATCTGGAAATCCCACTACTGGGTATCTACCCAGAGGAATAGAAACCAATATATCAAAGGGACACATGAACTTGCATGTTTCTTGCTGCATTATTCACAATAGCTAAGATATGGAATCAACCTAAACATACATCAATGGATGAATGGATAAAGAAAATGTGATATGTATACACAAAATGGAATACTGCTTGGCCCTGAAAAAGAATGATATTATGTCATTTGCAGCAACATGGATGGAACTGGAGATCATCTTAAGTGAAATAATTCAGGCCCAAAAAGACAAATACCACATGTTGTCACTTATATTTTGGAGCTAAAAAATTTGATCACATTGAGATAGAGAGGGGAAAGATTGATAAGAGAGACTAGGAAGGGTGAGTTGGAGGAAGAAGCAGGATAAAGGGAGGTGTTCTAAAGGGTGCAAACATAACGGTAAGATAGAAGAAACAAATTCAATGTTTGATGTCAGGGTAGAGTGCTTATACTTAACATTTTTGTAACAAAAATCCTATAAAAATGTTTTATATTCAGGTGATCAACACCCTAAATACAAAACCTGTGGGGGACAGCAAAAGTCATGTTGAGAGAAGTTTATAGCAAGAAATGTCAAAATCAAAAGAGTAGAAATATTACAAATTAATCAAGCAACACAACACAAAGAACCAAAAAAGATCTAATTAAACCCTAAATTAGCAGAACAAAAACAATAGAGATTAAAGCAAAATAAAATCAAATAGAGGCTGCCCCAAATACAGAAGACCATACAAATGGCTAACATGATTTGAAAAAAATGCTCAATGTCACTAATCACCAGATAAATGCAAATCAAAACTGCAATGGACACAATCTTATCCCATTGAGAATGGCTATTATTAAAAAGTAAAACAAACAAACAAAAACAGATGCTGACAAAGATATGGAAAAAAAGGAACACTCATATACTGCTGGTGGGAATGTAAACTAGCAGGCACACTATGAAAACAATATGAAGATTTCTCAAAAAATAAAAATAGAATTACTGTTTGATCTAGAAATCCCACTACTGGGTATCTATTCAGAGGAATAGAAACCAGTATATCAAAGGGACACATGAACTTGCATGTTTCTTGCAGCATTATTCACAATAGCTAAGATATGGAATCAACCTAAACATCCATCAATGGATCAAGTCCATCAATGGACTTGATAACTATGCATTATATATATAACAAAATTTCATATGTACCTCATACATATGTAGAAACAAAAAATATGGTGGCTATCTTTACAATTCTAAAATAATCATCGCCCAATCAGTGTATCCCTCACCCAGGAAATAAACTTTTTGTGTCTGGATTAATCTCTTAGCTACGTGGAACTTTATTCCAAAATAATTTTTATTTCATAGAAAGTTGCCTATCATCTTGATTCTGAAAACATAATAGCTTTCTCTCTTAATTTCTCTATCTAAATCTGCCTGAAATTATTAAATGTTTGAAGTGAACCATGCCAGAAATGTAGAATTATATATCTGTTCTTCTTTGAAAACATTGCTGAGGGCTGCTTAATTTTGAATTAGGGGTAGGGATTCTCAATTTTCCATTTAAAAGGTGATCATTTGGAATAAAAGAAAACTGTTTATTTGGTCCTCACCTTGGTCTTGTTTTAGGAAATAGTATAACTCTCTGTAGGTCTTTATTTGCTTATTCATAAAATAAGGCCACCTGGTACATTATCTTTATCTTACAAACAAATACAAACAAAAAAAACCCTTTCATTTTTCTGAAAGTAGAAATATGGGCCCTATGAACATGTGGTATTTATGCTGTGGTGAAAAAGCCATGCAATGTTTTCACTGTCAAGATACTGGGTTAGTCTCTAATAATCCAGTTGTTGCTTCTGACTGGGTGCTAAATGTTTTGTTACAAATCGTAGAGGGATTACAGAAAGGAGATAAGAGATCTCTGAGATCTAGAGACCTGAACCACATTACCAACCAACTTGACCTAGCTGACATAAACCTTCGATCTAACAACAGCAGAAAGCATAATCTTTTCAATAGCACAAAGAACATCACCAAGAAAGTCTATATTCCGAGTCATTAAACAAATCTTAATATATTTAAAAGGATTGAAATCATATGAAGAATGTTCTGTCACCATAATGCAATTAAGCAAGAACACAAAAATAGGAAATTTTCTGGAAAACTCCATATATTTGGAAATGCAAATAACTGCTGAGTCAAAGAAAATTAAAATAAAAACTGGAAAGTATTTTGAGTTAGAAGAAATTGAAAATGCAACATATTCAATTTGCGAGATGCACTTAATGCAGTGCACAGAGGACAAGTTATAGGTTTAAATAATTAAAATTTTAAAAAGCAATGTGTAAAATTAATAAGCTAAGCTTCTACCTTAAATAACTGGAAAAAAGAAGAACATGTTAAATCCAAAACAAGTGGAAAGAAAAAATAACAACAGGGGAAATAAATGAGTTAAAGATGTAAAAAATTAGAAAAAAATTATTTAAATCAAAAGATAGTTCTTTTGAAAAATCATTAATACAGTTACATCTCTATACAGGCAAAACAGAGAAGACGCAAGTTACTAATATCAGGAATGAAAGGGAGAAGACTGTACTATTCATGCAGATTTCATAAATATGATAAAAATAATAAAACAACTTTATGCTGGTAAGTTCAACAACTTAAAGAAATTTATTAAAAGAAACAACCTAGAGTCACTCAAAAATATATAGATAATCTGCATAACTTTATATATCTTTGAAAAACATGAATTTATAGTTGAAATACCTAACACAATGAAACTCTATGTCCAGATGTCTTTATTGTTGAATTCTACTAAATATATAAGAAGAAATAACGTTAATTCGTCACAATGTTTTCCAAAACGATAGAAGAGAAAATTAAGATGAGTCATAGACTTAAGAGTAATAGATGAAATTATAAACTTTCTAAAGGAAAACAGAAAAATTCGAGTGACTTTGAGTTAAGCAAAGATTTTTTTAGATAGTACACGAAAAAATAAGAGCCATTAAAATTTGATCTTCAGAAAACACTATTGAGAAGCAGAAAATGCAGAGCAGGGATGGGGAGAAAATATTTGTAAAATATATATCTCGTAAAGGATTAGTGGCCAAGGAATATTCTTTAAAAAACTCCTATATATCAATAACAGGAAAAACAATTCAATAACAAAAACGCAGCAAAATATTTGAACATATTTTTTTATCAAAGAAGATATATAAGTGGCTCATAAGTTCATGAAAAGATGCTCATCATCATTAGTCAAATGCTAATTGAAACCACAATGAGACATTGCTACACAACCACTAGAATGCTTAAAATAATAATTAAAAAAAACCCTGACAGTACTGTCTTAGTGCAGGCTGCTACAACAAAAAATCATATACTGGGTGGCTTATAAAATATAGAAATTTATTTCCCACAGTTCTAGAGACTGGAATTTCCAGATTCGAGTACCAGCCTAGTCAGGTTCTGGTGAGGGTCCTCTTCTGTGCTGCAGACTGCCATCTTCTTGTAGTATCCTCACGTAGTGTAAATACTACGTGAGAGGGGCTCTGGTGGTCCCTTTTATAAGGACACTAATCTTGTTAATGAGGGCTCCACTCTTATAACCTAATTTCCTCCCAAAGGCCCCAGCTCCTAACACCATCACATTGAAGGTTAGGATTTCAAAATACAAACTTTGGGAAGAGACAAAAATTCAGTCTATTGAAGCACCAAATGTTGAAGAGGATATGGAACAAAAGGAGATTTTGTACATCACTGATAAAATTGCAAAACGGTACAGCTATTTTTGAAACAGTTTTGAAAACAGTTTGGTAGTATTTTACAAAGTTAAACATACCTAGTATGTTATTGATTGATTTATTGTAAATGTGAATACATGTGACCTAGTAATCTCATTCCTAGTTATTTACTTAAGAGAAATAAAGAGAATTTTCTGCACAAAGACTCGTATGTGAATATTCTCAGCAGCTTTATTTATAACAGCCCCAAACTGGAGCAATCCAAATGTCCTTTGACTGGTGAATTCAGAAACAAATTGTGTCATAATCATACAATAGAGTACTACTCAGCCATAAAAAGATGGGGAAAAAACCCTATTAATATACTCAACAAAATGGATGACTATCAAGAGCATTATGCTAAGTGAAATAACTCAGACACGAGACTGCATAATGTATTTCTATACTGCAATGCATATTTTTATTTATATGAAATTATAAAAAAAGACAAGTTATAGTGAAAGAGGATTAGTGCTTGCCTAGGGTCATGGATGGGGGAAAGGTTTGAGTGCTAAGTGTACATGGAAACTTTTGGAGTGATGAAATTGAAATATCTTGAATGTGGTGTTGGTTACATGACTGTATCCACTTGTGAAAATTTGATCTTTACATTTAAAATGAATGAATTTGAATTTTGTGTATTATTGCTAGCAATTCAAAAGAGTAGTTGGAATCTCAAAGTTAGACAAAGATCCCTTCTGGGTGAATTCCACCTGCCTACTTAATAAGCAGATGTGATTATTCAATATTTGGGTAGGTGCAAATTAAGATTGATTTACAATAAAAATGCATCTGAAGAAAATTAAAAAGTATTACCTGTGCAATATTTTGAAGAATTTTTCTTCTCCTTTGTGTTTAATGAGTGTATGATATTCTACTTTACTGTCATATAATTTATTTAAAATATATCCTATTGTTATATTTAGTGTAATATTGTTTGAAATTTACTTTAAAATTCTTTACATAGCCCATCATATTTGTAAATTAATCTTGAATTTACAACATAGGGACAGCTGTTCACCAAGTCAATCATTCTATTAAGGAATACTTCCAGCAGCTGTTAGTTAGCATTTTTAAACACCCTATTGAGGAGCTCTCATTCAAGAGGAAGATTTGGAAATGGCAAGAACTTTAAATATTGCTACCTAAATCTATACTAGATAATACACTGTTCTGCATCAAAGATGCTTGAAATAATTTTTAATATGTGAAATCACAGGTATATCAAAGTCTGAAGTCTAAAGATATCTACTCATACTTGTGGGATGCTGTAGGAGAATTAGAGGAACCCGGGAACCTAACATCCTTCAGAATACTGCCCAGGGCTTAGGATTATTTTAGTTCCATATTCTACTATATAACAGGCTCTGTCTTCTAATCTGACCAGAAGTTTGACTGACTATCAAGGATACTATATTGTCATATCTGTCTGGAGAGAACCCTTTAAACAAACAACATAATAGAAAATTTACATGTATTGACTTAAACAAAATATCTGTCCATTTCTCTTTCATGAAAAGGATACATTCAGAGAGGGGCAGTTTATAACTTACAGGACAGCTTTATGATATTTTTAGGGCTCAGATTTATGATAGTTTATTTTCTGAGAGTCTTAACATGTGAATTCCTCCTCATGGTTTAAAAGAGACCACTGGTGTTTTGGCCATCACATCCACATTTCAGTTAGGGAGGTAGAGAAGATAAAGATTATTCCCCTACCGCCACCACTTTAATGACATTTTCTGGGGCATATGACATTTTCACTTACATTCTACATTTACAAGACATCTTAGTTACATTCTAGCTGCAAAGAAGCTGGGGAGTATCTTTATTTGGGTTAATCACTTGCTCATTAAAAATTGAGGATTTCCTTTACTAAGAAAGAGAATAAATGGGACATTTTAGGACCAACTAGAAATCTAAGCCCCAATATATTTTAACACAGAGTTATTTTAAAAAAGAACTTTAAGCAAATGCAAATTAGAATGGAATTTTCTTATCCTTGGTAAATGTTATAAACAAAAACTTATAGAAATGGCCATATTTATTAAAGATTCTTTATATACCTATCATTCAACATTAAGAACTAGACAAGAATGGTTATTATTTTACTATTAACTCTAATATACCATTGAAAATCCTATGAAATATTTGGAGACAAGAAAGATAAATGAAATATAACGATTTGAAGAGAAATTAAAATGTTCACTATTATTGGACAGTAAGGTCATTTGAAAGTTGTCAAATACAAGTAGTGGATAAACTATTGGCAGTAAAATAATTCAGTAAATTTGTTGGACACTAAATGAACTAACAAAAGTGAAGTCCATTTCTTTATGTAATTAACCATTAATAGAAAGTAAAGTCTAATATGGATATTACAAAAAGTAGCAATACAAACTATAAATTATCTAGAGATTAATTTATTAAGTAATTTATCATTACCATTAAATAAGTATTGTCATATAAAATATCTTAAATGGAAAATATGGTTCATATTTTTGGATGACTGAATTAAATGTTATAAAGAGAGTGACCTCCCTAAATTTCAGGTGACTAGTGTATGTGTGTGCTTGTGTGTATGTGCTACTCGAAAATGTTAAGCCTAATTTGAAAAAGAAGATATAGAGAGGAAAGTTACTCTGTAAGGTACAAAGCGTACTGCAAAGAAACAGCAATATAAAAAAAAGGAACATTAAGCAGTGAAGAGCATCAGGAATCTATGCTTTATAGTATTAAATGACATCCCATTCTGGGGTGGCCAGGGGAAATATAGTGCTACCTAAATTCCTAAAATTTAACTTTATTCATAGAAAAATATTCTGAAAGAAATATTGAACTTTCAAAAGAAAATACTTGAGATAATTTTGGAGTTGAAATTGTGGGTAAAATACCAAATTTTGTTTCCTTTTTTTATTATACTTTAAGTTTTAGGGTACATGTGCACAACGTGCAGGTTTGTTACATATGTATACATGTGCCATGTTGGTGTGCTGCACCCATTAACTCGTCATTTAACGTTAGGTATATCTCCTAATGCTATCCCTCTACCCGTCCCCCACCCCACAACAGGCCCTGGTGTGTGATGTTCCCCTTCCTGTGTCCATGTGTTCTCATTGTTCAATTCCCACCTATGAGTGAGAACATACGGTGTTTGGTTTTTTGTCCTTGCGATAGTTTGCTGAGAATGATGGTTTCCAGCTTCATCCATGTCCCTACAAAGGACATGAACTCATCATTTTTTATGGCTGCATAGTATTCCATGGTGTATATGTGCCACATTTTCTTTTTTTTTTTTTTATTATACTTTAGGGTTTTAGGGTACATGTGCACAATGTGCAGATTTGTTACATATGTATCCATGTGCCATGTTGATTTCCTGCACCCATTAACTCGTCATTTAGCATTAGGTGTATCTCCTAATGCTGTCCCTCCCCCCTCCCCCCACCCCACAACGGTCCCCGGAGCGTGATGTTCCCCTTCCTGTGTCCATGAGTTCTCATTGTTCAATTCCCACCTATGAGTGAGAACATGCGGTGTTTGGTTTTTTGTTCTTGCGATAGTTTACTGAGAATGATGTTTTCCAGTTTCATCCATGTCCCTACAAAGGACACGAACTCATCATTTTTTATGGCTGCATAGTATTCCATGGTGTATATGTGCCACATTTTCTTAATCCAGTCTATCGTTGTTGGACATTTGGGTTGGTTCCAACACATTTTCTTAATCCAGTCTATCATTGTTGGACATTTGGCTTGGTTCCAAGTCTTTGCTATTGTGAATAGTGCCACAATAAACATACGCGTGCATGTGTCTTTATAGCAGCATGATTTATAATCCTTTGGGTATATACCCAGTAATGGGATGGCTGGGTTAAATGGGATTTCTAGTTCTAGATCCCTGAGGAATCGCCATACTGACTTCCACAATGGTTGAACTAGCTTACAGTCCCACCAACAGTGTAAAAGTGTTCCTATTTCTCCACATCCTCTCCAGCACCTGTTGTTTCCTGACTTTTTAATGATCGTCATTCTAACTGGTGTGAGATGTTATCTCGTTGTGATTTTGATTTGCATTTCTCTGATGGCCAGTGATGATGAGCATTTTTTCATGTGTCTTTTGGCTGCATAAATGTCTTCTTTATAGAAGTTCCTGTTCATATCCTTTGACCACTTTTTGATGGGGTTGTTTGTTTTTTTCTTGTAAATTTGTTTGAGTTCATTGTAGATTCTGGATATTATTTCTTTGTCAGATGAGTAGATTGCAAAAATTTTCTCCCATTCTGTAGGTTCCCTGCTCACTCTGATGGTAGTTACTTTTGCTGTGCAGAAGCTCTTTTGTTTAATTAGATCCCATTTGTCAATTTTGGCTTCTGTTGCCATTGCTTTTGGTGTTTTAGACATGAAGTCCATACCTGGGATGCAAGGCTGGTTCAACATATGCAAATCAATAAACATAATCCAGCATATAAACAGAACCAAAGACAAAAACCACATGATTATCTCAATAGATGCAGAAAAGGCCTTTGACAAAATTCAACAACACTTCATGCTAAAAACTCTCAATAAATTAGGTATTGATGGGACATATCTCAAAATAATAAGAGCTATCTATGACAAACCCACAGCCAGTATCATACTGAATGGGCAAAAACTTCAAGCATTCCCTTTGAAAACTGGCACAAGACAGGGATGCCCTCTCTCACCACTCCTAGTCAACATAGTGTTGGAAGTTCTGGCCACGGCAATCAGGCAGAAGGAAATAAACAGAATTCAATTAGGAAAAGAGGAAGTCAAATTGTCCCTGTTTGCAGATGACATGATTGTATATCTAGAAAACCCCATTGCCTCAGCCCAAAATCTCCTTAAGCTGATAGGCAACTTCAGCAAAGTCTCAGGATACAAAATCAATGTGCAAAAGTCACAAGCATTCTTATACACCAATAACAAACAGAGAGCCAAATCATGAGTGAACTCCCATTCACAATTGCTTCAAAGAGAATAAAATACCTAGGAATCCAACTTACAAGGGACGTCAAGGACCTCTTCAAGAAGAACTACAAACCACTGCTCGATGAAATAAAAGAGGATACAAACAAAAGGAAGAACATTCCATGCTCATGGGTAGGAAGAATCAATATCGTGACAATGGCCATACTGCCCAAGGTAATTTATAGATTCAATGCCATCCCCATCAAACTACCAATTACTTTCTTCACAGAATTGGAAAAAATTACTTTAAAGTTCACATGGAACCAAAAATGAGCCCGCATTGCCAAGTTAATCCTAAGCCAAAAGAACAAAGCTGGAGGCGTCAGGCTACCTGACTTCAAACTATACTACAAGGCTACAGTAACCAAAACAGCATGGTACTGGTACCAAAACAGAGATATAGACAAATGGAACAGAACAGAGCCCTCAGAAGTAATACCACATATCCACAACCATCTGATCTTTGACAAACCTGACAAAAACAAGCAATGGGGAAAGGATTCCCTATTTAAAAATGGTGCTGGGAAAACTGGCTAGCCATATGTAGAAAGCTGGATCCCTTCCTTACAAAAATTAATTCAAGATGGATTAAAGACTTAAATGTTGGACCTGAAACCATAAAAACCCTAGAAGAAAACCTAGGCAATACCATTCAGGACATAGGCATGGGCAAGGACTTCATGTCTAAAACACCAAAAGCAATGGCAACAAAAGCCATAATTGACAAATGGGATCTAATTAAACTAAAGAGCTTCTGCACAGCAAAAGAAACTAGCATCAGAGTGAACAGGCAACATACAGAATGGGAGAAAATTTTCGCAATCTACTCATCTGACAAAGGGCTAATATCCAGAATCTACAATGAACTCAAACAAATTTACAAGAAAAAAACAACCCCATCAACAATTGGGCAAAGGATATGAACAGGCACTTCTCAAAAGAAGACATTCATGCAGCCAAAAGACACATGAAAAAATGCTCACCATCACTGGCCATCACAGAAATGCAAATCATAATCACAATGAGATACAATCTCACACCAGTTAGAATGGCGATCATTAAAAAGTCAGGAAACAACAGGTGCTGGAGAGGATGTGGAGAAACAGGAACACTTTTACACTGTTGGTGGGACTGTAAACTAGTTCAACCATTGTGGAAGTCAGTGTGGCGATTCCTCAGGGATCTAGAACTAGAAATCCCATTTGACCCAGCCATCCTATTACTGAGTATATACCCAAAGGATTATAAATCATGCTGCTATGAAGACACATGCACATGTATGTTTATTGTGGCAGTATTCACAATAGCAAAGACTTGGAACCAAGCCAAATGTCCAACAATGATAGACTGGATTAAGAAAATGTGGCACATATACACCATGGAATACTATGCAGCCATAAAAAATGATGAGTTCATGTCCTTTGTAGGGACATGGATGAAGCTGGAAACCATCATTCTCAGCAAATTATCGCAAGGACAAAAAACCAAACACCGTATGTTCTCACTCATAGGTGGGAATTGAACAATGAGAACACATGGACACAGGAAGGGGAACATCACACACCAGGGCCTGTTGTGGGATGGGGGGTGGGGTGAGGGATAGCATTAGGAGATATACCTAATGTTAAATGATGAGTTAATGGGTGCAGCACACCAACATGGCACATGTATACATATGTAACAAACCTGCACATTGTGCACGTGTACCCTAAAACTTAAAGTATAATCAAAAAAAGTAAAAATAAATAAGAATTTTCAAATGAAAAACAAACAAACAAAAAACACTCACCATATCAAGAATTAAAGCTGACAAGTGTTCTAATATTAGTATATTGGAATCATTACAAATAATCAAATTACATATTAAAGTATTTTTATTAAAAATCTATTTTCTAAAAACAGAAAATATTGAGAAGAGAAGCATTATTTTACATTTTTTTGAATCTATCTGGCTGAACAGAAGAAAGTTGGATTCCCTATTTGCTTCTGCATTCAATTTTTGAAATATGCTGTTTTAGTTGAAGTAAAATAAATCCAGACTCACACAGATAGGTAGTTGGAAAGGGGAGGAGAATTTTAATAGTCTTTTTGTATAGTTGTGGATATTTTTCTTTGATACTACACCACAATCTGAAAAATGATAAAGTTTTTCAAAGGTTATTTTCCAGGAGCATTCTGAAAACTTGTCAGTGAACTTTTTGTACTGCTACATTAAAATCCATTGGTCTGTCTTGCACACTGAATGGATCTTTCTCATATGTATAATTTTGTAAACATTATTAATTGGTCATTTGGAAAATATTGGTTCACTGTGTAATGTCGATTTTCCAAATGTTGACATATTTAATTATACAGTATAAAAATCACATTAGTTTATATCACTAATTTTGCCAGAAAAGCCTTTAAATATTGAGAAGCTATCAGGCTCACAGTACTAGATACAAGTTCTGTAAAAACCTAATTTTCACTTGATCCGTTGCCAATTTTATCATTGGCAACGAATACTATTAGTTATTAGCCTTGAAGAGACAGGCTCACTTTGTTCATTTTTGAGAAATATAGTTTGTCAGTCACTCTTTCAAATAAAAATGGTGATTCATGAAAGATAAAAATAAACTAGTTCAGCACACCACTCAATCACCCAAGTGTTTTTCCACAACCACTGTATTTCAGTATGTAACAGAAGTACCTTATGAACACTTACTATTTGGGCACAAAAATCATTAAAAAGAGGTATACTTAAGAGTCAAGATGTAATAAAATTAATAATTTTTACTACAAAAAAGTACTTGAAAAAATTGCATGTGTAATAAATACTTACAGACTTTTTTCTTATCATCATTCTTTTTTTTTTTTTTTTTTTTTGAGACGGATTCTTGCTCTGTCACCCAGGCTGGAGTGCAGTGGCAGGATCTCGGCTCACTGCAAGCTCCACCTCCCGGGTTCACGCCATTCTCCTGCCTCAGCCTCTCCGAGTAGCTGGGACTACAGGCGCCTAGCACCGCGCCTGGCTAATTTTTTTTTTTATATTTTTAGTAGAGACGGGGTTTCACCGTGGTCTCGATCTCCTGACCTCGTGATCTGCCCACCTCGGCCTCCCAAAGTGCTGGGATTACAAGCGTGAGCCATCGTGCCTGGCCTTCTTATCATCATTCTTTAAACAATTAGGTATAACAACTATTGACATAGCATTAGATATCATAAGTAATCTAGAGATAATTTAAAGTATACAGGAGTATGTGCACAGGTTTTATGCAACTACCATGCCATTTTATATTAGGTACTTGAGCATTCACAAATGTTGCTATCTGTAAGAGGTCTGGAACGAATCCCTATGGATACAGAGGGATGTCTGTAATACAAAAATATGTAATAAAGGATGTTAGAGTCCCTTAGTTTCAAGGTACAGAATTAATTGTTGGGAGATAATTGTCCATGTGCCTCACTTTTCTGCTCATTGTGGGAGCACTCTGGAACCTTTATTTCAGAATATTTTTTCCTTAGTGTTTCTGTGGTGACAGCATTAGAAGAGAGAGATATTGTCTTTTTTTCTGAGGTGTGCTTATTGTCCATATAAAAGTTTCAACTTCCCTATGTCAAAGCAAATTTGTGCTAGACAATGTTAAACGGCCAAGCAAAATTTTATTTAAGTGCATTTCAATAGAGAAGCAAGACCGAAACTTAATATGAACTAGACAACTTCATCTAAACAAGCAGCAAGATGGTTTTTAAAGGTTGAGGTAAGCTAGTAGAGAAGTATATCACAGAGAAGTAATATCAAAAGGAAAAATAAGCCTTTGATATCTGTATGACAGGAGGTAGAAGTTTTGTGATTTTAGTGAGGCATCCACTGAAGTTAGGCTGCTACTATCCCATAGAAACTGGGAGATAAGGGTACTGTCTTGTTTGATGATTACATGTCAAAGAGATGGCTCTCAGGTCCTTAAGAAAAATATTTCTGGATTCTAAAATTAACAAAGGCTTTTAAAAAGATTTGTATTACAGGGGGGCAGAGAAATAATTTACAATTACAAGTTTTCTAAAGTAAACCTTTTAAGAAAAAGGAGGGCAGGTGCCTGGAGTCAGGAAAAAGCCTGTCTAAAGTTTAGTCAAGCCGAAGGAAACATTAAGGCTGTCGTAGTCACTAAGCTCTGGGTTCCTGTCCTGTAATATACATCACTATATGTGCAGATGTTCCAGCCCTCTTCACATTTTTCTGTGGGAACTGATGCTTAGCACAAATTTTGATAGTCTGACTGCCACTACTACTGTGAGTAATAAGCTGTCCTTTGTTTCGAACCCAGGAGTCTTCTACTGGCATCCATGAAATTGAAGCAGACCTAACTCTGTAGGCTTGCAACAAGTGCAAAATCTCAGACTCTTTACAGTTCTTCAAATTTGATTATGTAAGTAAAAGTGACGATTTTTGAAAGGTTTGTGGACAGTTCATGCACATGAAGAAAGAACTCAGTAGCCAGGCCTTGTGAGGGAAACAGAACAACTCCAGAATATCTTAGCTGTAGCATCTTGTTAGTCATCTACTTAGGGAATTATCACTGGATGATTTGCAGCCCTCTCTGTCTCCACTCAAGATTTTAAATCCTGGGTAAGAGAAAAGGATTTGCTCTGCTGGGGTCACAAGCCCAAACTTGTGGTCAAAATAATGATTTCCTGTAATTTGTTTCCCCAGTTGGTTTTCATGGAGTCAGGAAAAGAATGTTCCCTGAAAGAGGCATACTGACAAAATGAAAATAGTAGATCTCCATTAAATTGTACTGCTGGGGTTTACAGCATGTACACGTGTTTGAATACACAGACATCTCTTCCTTTATATAGTTCCCAAAATGTCCATCCTTAATCTAATAAAATATTATTAAATAAAGACCTACTGTGTGTTAGCCACTTTTCTAGTCAAAGGATACATTAGTGAACAAAGGCACAGAATCCTGCCTTTAAGGAGTTTATATTCTAGTGCACAGAAAGAAACAAATAAACAGGATAAATCAGTAAATTATATAATATATTAGAGGTAATATGTACTATAGAAAAAAAGTGGAGTGAGGTAAAAGAGTAGAGGTGTTAGGAGTGATGATTTTAAATAGGGTATTCAGGAAGGCTTCATTAAGAAGGGGACATTTAAGCCAAGACATGAAAGAGGTGAGCAAGTTAGCAGTTGCACACGTAACTGGGAAAGAATACTCAGTTCAAAGGCTTGAAGCCTAGAGCATGCCTGGGGTTTTAGGGAGTCCGAGGAGACTGTGGTTATAATGGAGAGACGGAGGGAGAGAGGAGGAGCAGATGGATTCAGAGAGGTATCTGTGGAGATAAAGGTGGCAGCAGAGTGACCAGTTAGGAGGCAGTTGCAGTAATCTACGATACTCCAAAGTTAGGAAAAAGATGTGAATAGAGAATGACTCTTGGATTAAGCATCATAAAATAAAATGAAATGTATTTACTGCTCCTAAAAGGAGACTACCTAAAGTCACAAATGTAACCTGAAGTCACAAATTAGCCATAAGAAGGACCTCTGGATGATGTTCATGTGCTTTAGTCCTGTCATAGTACCATCTCAGAATTACACAGTCTTTGGACTAGGTGGAAAATTTAAGTACCACCATCATACTGTTAAATAACATGAATTTTAGAAGAAATTTAAAGAAAAAATTTTTAAAAACTGGAAATACTGTTAGGGGTTATAATCCTCATTTCTTCCATGGATTATTGCTGTTTATTTATGCTTGATCTACTCATTTGCTCTTGCCATTTTTTTAACTTCCTTTAGCTTAGTAGTTGATTGGCTTTTGGTGTAAATATTTATTCCAGACAAGTCAGACTTCTTGGAGAAACTGCCTTGATGAGATTGTGGGTGTCTTCTTTTATCTCTAGGCAGGGTAGTGCAGTAAGGCCTGCAAAAAGATTCTCAACATTCTGTCTCTTCTTCTCATCTTAATAATATAATTGTAACCTAATTTCTATCTGATGCTCAGATAAGCCACCCTAAGTGACACCATATTCCTTTATTTTCTTGGTTGTTCAATAGCTTGGGAAACCTGAAATGACCAGTGGTCTCATTGATCCAATGACTGCTTTTGAGGAAGTGCTCTTTCTTTGGGCTCCAAATTCTGTAGGCCAATAAAGAATTGGGTTAGGGCAGAGAGAAATGGTTGAGAAGAAAATATTTTGAGTAAAATTAGACATTAATGGTTGAGAGTTGAACCCTCTACCTCACTCCTAGGGTTCCCACAAGCCAACCATATATCAATTACTGTTTCATATTAAATGTTTCTTCCACAACGATGGCATACTTTGGCTTCGAGATGTTTTATTGAAGTTAACATCATACTGAGTTCTCCATAGGTCATTTCAGCAAATGTAAGACAGAGTTGCACCAAACTGAAAAAAATACAAAATATCAGGGTTAATAGGTATTGTTGTCATCTAGCAGTGAGCAGTAGCCAGGTGAGCTTTTATGAGGCAAATAAATCTTGCTGAGTATGTAGATAGCTTTCCCCACTGCCAACATAGCCACTTTGTCCATCGTCCCGTTAATCCACACTAGGTAGTCTGCCAAGAATGATGACTGATGATCTGAAAGTAGGTTACCATACCTACTGGATTATTAAGACTGTTTGTGTTTTGGGGTCTTAATGATGAACATTTATGTAGATGCAATCATATTCAAGGATTATCCTTAGAGGTTTTTCTATCTATTTCTTCCCCCAAATATCCTTTTTCCAATGGTCTGATTTTGTCCTAGTTTTGTCAGAATATGGCAAGACCAAAGTAACTTTCCAGGATTTGTTGTAAACCTCATCTCTGGATGTTTCTTCACCCAGATAAAGTGAGAAAACACACGTTCTGCCTGGAGCGCTGCCCTCTGATGGTTCAGGTCCATCTCTGACTGACCACAGCGTCCACTTCTTCTTGGTATGGCTATATCAAGCAGAACTAGCTGGAAACCAGGCTTTGGAGTTTTCATGCCGAGTCATACATTCATGGAAAACTCCCTTAAATGCCATAGTTGCAGACTGAAAGAAGAGTAGGAGTATGATTTTTAGAAAATATGTGTTCTGGGATTGGAAACTCTATGCACATATCATATACTTCTGTATTTGGTTTTTTTTTTTTTTTTTTTTTTTTTTTTTTTTTTTTTTTTACCTCAGTAACATATATACTTCTTCCAATTCGTTAAAAGTTGCTGATTATCTCCAGTTTTGTCGTTATACACGTCAAATATCTGATAGTGTTGCCTGGCCACTTAGTTTCTACCAAGGACCAGTAAGCAGTAAGCCAGAAACTTTTTAAAAACATTTTTAAAATTTTTATTTCAACAGTTTTAGGGGAACAGGTGGTGTTTGGTTACATGATTAAGTTCTTTAGTGGTGATTTCTGAGATTTTGGCACACCCATCACAGGAGCAGTGTACACTGTACCCAGTGTGTAGTCTTTTATACCTCACTCCCTCCCAACCTTCCCCTCCAGTCCCAAAAGTCCATTGTATCATTATGCCTTTGCATCCTCATAGCTTAACTCCCACTTGTAAGTGAGAACATGTGATGTTTGGTTTTCCATTCCTGAGTTACTTTACTTAGAATAATGGTCTCCGACTCCATCCAGGTTGCTGCAAATGCCATTATTTTGTTTCTTTTTATGGGTGAGTAGTATTGGAAGCTTTTTATTAAATAAAAATAAATACTTGCTAAAAGAGCCAGAATTTTAATGTGACATCAGTATTGTAGTATGAAAAATATTTTTTCTTTATTATTCAGTTTCTTCTTTTTTTTTATGGGTGAGTAGTATCGGAAGCTTTTTATTAAATAAAAATAAATACTTGCTAAAAGAGCCAGAATTTGAATCTGACATCAGTATTGTAGTATGAAAAATATTTTTCTTTATTATTCAGTTTCTTATTTTTCTTTATTATTCAGTTTATTAGTTGCAAAAATAACTATATAATACAAAGGGAATAATTTTAAAAAATAAGCAAATTTAGTTTTGAAATAATAAAAAACTCAAAAGAACCATTTACATTTTGAAATGTTTGTTAAAACAAACACCTACATTTATAATAAAATATTAATTATTTAACATTTATATTAATGTATGATTTCAGAAAAACAATGGACAAAAAAATAAAAAATCTTACAATCTCTTCTTTCAAGAGAGCTTTTCTTCCTCCACGATAAAAATGTGATATTCACATCATTAAAAGTGAAAGAAAACTGTGACTTCCTCTTTTGAGTCATGAAATAGGTACTTTCCTAGGTTACTTAATGGAGACAGCAAGTATAAATTGTTTTCCTTAAAATTAACGCTCTATTGAGACCATCCTGGCTAACACAGTGAAACCTCGTCTCTACTAAAAATACAAAAAATTAGCCAGGCGTGGTGGTGGGCGCCTGTAGTCCCAGCTACTCGGGAGGCTGAGGCAGGAGAATAGCATGAACCCAGGAGGCGGAGCTTGCAGTGAGTGGAGATCGCACCACTGCACTCCAGCCTGGGTGACAGACTGAGACTCCGTCAAAAAAAAAAAAAAAAAAAAAAAATATATATATATATATATATACGCTCTAGTTAAATGTAACATTTTATGGAACACTTCAAGTAATCTTCCTTTTCAAGCTTATATTTTCATTATTACTGAAAAGATAACAGCTGCTATGGAATACCCTGCTAGAGGAAGTATACTGCCAGTTCTAATTTCAAATTTTTTTCTTTGATTTTCTCATTTTTCTAGTGAGAAAATCACCTTCAAATCACCAGAAGCAATTTTCACAGGTAGGTAGACACACTTGAAAAGGTATACAGAGGAGACCCTAAAGTTGCAAGTGTATATTTGCCTTATTTGTCCCATTGTTTTGGGGAAAACAAGGGTAATTAGATCTTTCAACTTTTTTCTTGTACATATTTAGTGGATACAGTGTAATGTTTTGATACATGTACACGTAATGTTATGATCAAATTGTCTTCTGAGAGTTTGAAAGGAGCAGCTCTTCTGTAGTAGACACTTATGTCCATGGAGAAAAGAGTGAAGGTAACTTGGGGTCTGAAATGCTTACACAACAGAACAAATTCTGACTCAGTGTTCTTGAGGAAAGCTGGTGGTTCATACAGAATTGTGAATGGGAATTAAAGGGGGGCATAGTTAAAACCTGGAGAGAACAAGTGTGAGAGAGTCTTAATTTACCTGGGAGAAATTAATATCCCTCAAAGAACCATGCCTATTGGGAAGCCCATTGCGATGAGTGAGAAAACCAGCACTGCCTGTCAGTCATGCAGGAACAATCCTACTGATGATATTGTGGATGGCAGGAGGGACAGCGGCATATAGCGAACCAGCCATCTCCTGTCTTTGGTATGGAAACCACTCTGATTCCCCTTTTAAATGTGTAAATCCCCAGGGTTTCCAAAAAATTCAGTATAGAACGCCTCAAGAAGGAAATAGTGAATTTCTTGCTAACAAGGCATGTAGGGGGTTGAGGGATAACTTGGACAAACAAGAGTTGTAACTGCATACGCATCTTTCTTGAATTGTAGAACAGTTTATAAAATCATATGGACTTAGTTTTAAAGGAAAACTAATAAACCATACACCCACAATATTAGCACACTTCCTTTTGCATGTTACATATCTATTCTCATCTATAGAAAGATACTTTTTTACATAGTTAAAAATAAACAATAGAATCCTCACATCTGCCCAACGGGACCAGGCAATTGGTTGACTAATCCAAAGTCTGACAGAGTTGAAAATAAAAAAGATGATTCATATACTAAAATATTTTATTTTAACTCAAACCACTTAAAATGCATATATTTGTGGGTATATTCATGTAGGGACAAATCTTTTACTTTGAGTGTTGGACTACTTGACTAGAGTTCTTCAGAGTACCTCTAGCACAAGCCCACTCATAACGCATTACATTCATTTTGGTGAATTTAAATATAAGCAGCAACTTAGAGACACTTGCAAATCCAAATGAATAGGACTTCTAGAATTTTTGATTTTATTTTCTTCCTCATATTTAGTCTTTCCAAAATACTCACCTGGACCTTATTAAAAACAAATGATTTTTTTTGCGATCATACTTTATTAGGTTACATAGTACAAAATTACATTTTACAAGTAGAATAAATAGAATAATAAATACAACTGTTAGAAGTGGTTTTGAGCACAACCCCCAACCCCCACCCCAACTTGTAGGGGCAGAAATATGCAGGCACAAGAGAAAGTAATCTGTTAAACATGAGTATTCATTGTGCCATGGAAATCAGTCAGGGTGATTTACAGAGGGAAGAGAGCATGCTGGTTAGTTTGTTATATAAAAATATTTTTGGCCAGGTGTGGTGGCTCACTCCTATAATTCCAGCACTTTGGGAGGGTGAGGCAGGCATATCTCTTGAGGACAGAAGTTTGAAACCAGCCTAGCCAACATGGTGAAACCCCGTCTCTACAAAAACTACAAAAATTAGCTGGGCATGGTGGTGGGTGCCTGTGGTCCCAGCTACTCGGGAGGCTGAAGCTCGAGAATAGCTTGAATCCGGGAGGTGGAGGCTGCAGTGAGCCAAGATGGAGCCACTGCACTCCAGCCTGGGTGATAGGAGTGAAACCCTGTCTCAAAAAAAATTTACATGTAATTTTCACAGTCATACAAAAAATGATATTTCAGCTTTTCATTTGTGAGATATAACATAATTTTAACAAATCAGCATGTTTTAATTATAATATGGATTGGGTCTCTGGGCAGAACAAGGATCTAATTAATAGTAATTGACTCCCTCAACTAGAATCCAAGCACTGTGAGAATGAGATAGTTCATATATTTACTCAAAAAGAAATCTTAGTTGTCCAGATGAAAAAATTCGAGGCTCATTGGTTTTAATAGTTTTAAATAACATTTCTTAAATTATGTAGCTTGAAAATGATAGTTTAGATTTAAAATCAATCCTGACCAGTGTTTATAATTCAAACTATACTATTGTAATCAATAAAATGTTAGGTTCTTATAAGTATTACACTATGATCATCATAGAGATTATGGCCATTTTTGCCTCTTCAGAGCACTGTGTTCTATTTGATCAGCAAGCATGAGGATGTCATTATTGTTTATTTTTAGTCTATTATTAAATAAAATTACACCATCTGAAAGAGTTAAACACATAGCTAAGTGAAAACAAAACAAGAACTACAAACAAAAATAATGTTTAATTTATAATTAACATAATACAAATCTACAATTATCAACAATTCTGATAATATTGACTAACATTTTTGTCACTGTAAAATCCAGTTTCTTAGTATTAAGATCTTGTTCCCCATTTAAGGTCCAGTTTAAATTTTCTCTCCTTTCTTTTCATCCCACTTATTGTAAATCTTTTTCTCTTTCAGATGGAATAAATACTTGTTCCTTTGATTCTCATAACCTTTACTTACATTCTTTTAACTGATCTGATTATCTTGCATTATCATATTTTTTCAGTGTTCATCTTTTCACCTAACCAGTACCAACCACCATAAACTATACATTTGTTCATTTTAATTTTTCCTCTTTGAATGGGACTTGGTACACAGATGAATGTATTACTAGATGAATGCCTGTGTCCCAGATAAAAATGCTCCCAGCCACCTCAGACCCTGTTCTGTCCCTCCAACCGGAAAAGCAATTCTTATCCTTATATTTGTTTTGGTTGTGTCTTTCCTTGAAAAACTCTCATGCTTTTCTCTTTTTGCCAAGTGTGAATTCTTCTTTTTTTAACTAGACATTGGACAATATAGAGTGTAGATTGACTTGCATTTTTTTTTCTTTTTGGAATAGGAGAAAATAAAAAGGCAACACTAGTCTTGATCCCTGGAAACACTGAGACATGCCTTAAAGGTCAGAAAATTTTATGCCTTTGATTTCTTCTGTGACTGTCCTAGTTAATTTTATTATTATTTTTTGTTAGCTCATCTTGGTTGCCACAGGCATTCCAAGAACTTTTTTCAATGCAGTTTTTACCTCTTTGTTCCTCAGACTGTAGACAAGAGGATTAAGTAAGGGAGTAACCACTGTGTAGGTCACTGCCACTAACTGATCCTTGTCTGAGGCAGACTTGGACTTGGGCCTCAGAGAGATGATAGAGGCACAGCCATAGTGGACAAAGACCACAGTGAGATGTGAGGCACAGGTGGCAAAGGCCTTCTTCTTGCCCTCAGCTGAGGGGATCTTCAGGATGGTGTTAACTATGAAGCCATAGGGTATGAGAATTAACAGAAAAGGCACCATAATTACCAGGATGCTGAGGCTAAATAAAGCCAACTCTTTCACATGAGTGTCAGTGCAGGCTAACTTGATAACAGGTGCCATGTTACAGAAAGTGGTTAACCTTGTTGGGGACACAAAAAGGCATGTCACAAATGAGGTTGGTGGCCACCAAAGCAATAAAGAAACCTGTGGCTCCTGAGAGAGAAATCAACCCCAACTCCAGCCTTTTGTTCATGATGAGTGTGTACCTCAGAGGGTGACAAATTGCTACATAGCGATCATATCCTTTCCCAGCAGTGAGGAGGCAGTTGGTGCAAGCAAAGCCAATGAAGAAGAAGAGCTAGGTGGCACAGGCCATGAAGGAGATAGTCTTGGTGTCTGAGAGCAGGTGGACCAGCAGCTGAGGGATGATGACAAAAGTGTAGCAGGACTCAGAAAATGAAAGGATGAATAGAAAGCCATACATGGGAGTGTGGAGAGTCCAGCTGAAGCAAATAATGGCCATGATGGTTACAATGGCCACCAGGATTGTCAAGTATAGGAGAAGAAAGATGACAAAAAGCAGCAGCTGGAGCTCCCCCAGGCTGGAGAAACCCACTAGGATGAACTGTGTAACCACAGTGGTTTTGTTGAAACCTTGCATCTGAAGAACTTCTTTCTGTGAATGTGTTTGAAAGAGACAAAATGATAACTATCATTGTAATAAGAACATTCTCGCAATGCCTTCACTTTAAGCGTATTGTCAGATTCATAATATTAACATCTCTTCCTCTTACTCTATCTAGATATAGACATCTCTTTAATGATTTTTCCAATAAATTATTAATCTGAAGTAACAGAGAAATGATTATCTACAGTATATAAATACCCCAAAGTTAAAAGGACTCAACTATTTGACAAAGTGATAAAATTCTCTCAGTTTAAGAAGAACATTACCTTTAATATGGAATAGAAAATTTAAATTCATTTTCTTGTACTGTATGTATTTGGTCCTTGGGTGTATATTCTATCCTAGTAATTTGGTTTCTTTTCCTAATATCACAATCCATTTAATTAGCATTATTGTAAAGGCATTAAAACACTGTGCCTCAGAGCATGAACTCAGGAAGCAGAATGCTAGAGTTTGAAACTTGCCTTTGCCACTTAGAGCTATGAACTTCAGTGTGACAATTTTTGTCATTTGTAAGACATAAATAATAATAGAACATATTATATAAGATTGTTATAAGAATTAACTTAGATGGTATCAGTAAAGTACTTGAAACAGAACTTAACACATAGTAACTCCAATCTATGTGTCAGCTGCTTATGCAGTTAAGGAGTTGAGAGGCAAATATCCTGGTTTGATACTTGAACACTAGAAGAGCCTGGACCCTTAAATCAGGACAGAGTTTCCCTGCATTTGACTCAAGTGTTCTTATCCTTGAGATCCTTTTTTAAAAATTGAGCAAAAATTTAAATATGCACAGTTAAAGAAAGAACTGTCACTTTTACATTAAAATTATTTTCTTTTTAATTTATTTTTTATTAGCAACTAATAATTATACCTATTTATGGGGTATTATGTGATGTTTGGATACATGTATACATTGTGGGATGATTAAATCAGGATTCTTTAATAAATCTACCCTTTTTTATCTAAGGATTCTATGGCCTTTGAATACTCTTTTATGATTCTACGACACTTGTTCTGTATGTTTCTGGAATTGTGAAGGGACCCAAGTGTAAAACCTGGGTCACAAGGTTATGACATACCTGTCTATGAAACAAAATAGATTGATGATCACTAGGGATAGGGGTGGAGCAGGTTAAGTCTTCTTTGTATTGAAGAAAGGAGAGAAAATAACGTGAATACACCTTCAATCTCTTGCAAATCAAATAGCCAGAAAGTGCTAAATGGAAACAGAAGAAACTATCTCAGGAACTTCCCATTATTTTGTAGTCTAGGTTATTCCTCCTCCCAGAGCCCTAATCATTTTTACTTTCAGAATCAGCTTCAGAGATTCAGGAGAAACCAGATGTAATATTTGCACAACTCAACATCTCCCATCTTGTTGGCTACTTTAATGGCTATAAGATGTTAGGGGTTGTTTGACATGACACACTTGGGTTTGTTCATTGTTCATCATCTCTGTTGTGGTTTATTTGCTTAGGTAGTTCCACACACCTGCTACAACAGCTTTTTCCTTTGTTTCAGAACTTGCAGAAAATAAGATGCTTTCGTGTAAGCTACTTCATTTTGACTCTAACATCCTGGTAGCTAGCAAAAGTGTCTGTCTCTATCTCACAGGTGAGGCAAGTGTACTAAGTGCCCTTTCCTGGGCAGAGTAACCCGTGAACATTTAACATGTTGCATTGAACATACCTCTTTATATATTTGGCACTCTTTACAGATTATAAGGTTCTCACATGCAGGAATAACTTTTTTTTAATTAAAAAACGAGTCCCTAGAATGTAACATAGTTTGTGATTTATCATGTGCTCAAAGATTTTGACTTGATTAGAATGTCAAAAATTAAATATTATGCTCAAGTGGTAGATCCAGTATCAGAATTCAAGTCTTCTAACTTCAAATCCACTTTCTATTTACCGCATTTTATGGCACCCATTCTTTACCTTTTGAGAAGATGATCTGCTCATATACTTTTTCCAAGGGACTAAAGCATAGTTCCACACTGCTTGTTCAAGTAAAACTTATTTGAGCATTTCTGACTTTTCTGGAATAATCCAATTTTAATTATCCAAGTTTTTGAATCATCAAATTTTACAATATGAGCTTTATTCTCTTTAATCCTAATATTAGGGAGATAAGAAAAAAAGGAAAAAGGGTTAGGAAAGTAGGCACATCAACGATATGATTGATGAAAACACTCAAAAGCAAGGAAGGTCAAGAGGATGTTGCTTAATTTCAATCACAGTTTTATGAACCAAGTAATTTCAATGTCTCCCTAAATCATTAGCTTCTTTTTCTGTAACTTACATGAGAATATGGTTATATGAAAAATATCCTCTAATCTTGTCCACAACACTAGTACTGTTTTTGCATCTTTTTTCAGGTTGCTTCATATACTTGTTTTGCTCATTGTTTTTCACATTCAAATCCCCGTCATGTCCCATGTTCTCCAATAAACCTTCCCTGCCTGCTAGAGTCCATACAGATGCTCATTCTCTTCATAGCCCTTAGGGACTTTAAAATCATGCATGTATGGGAACAGGTTAGGTACTATCTTGTATTACTTTATAACCAATTTTCCTATGTGGATGCCTCATAACCCTATTTACATTCTTTCTTTGAGGCAGGGGGCATAGCAACGTATTCTAAACAATCCGCAGCAGCTGCAAACAATATTGGGCACATAACAGACACTAATTAAATACTTAATAAATTGTGGCATGGTTTATTTAATTCTTCTTTTGTTTATGAGCTTTCTCATATGCCATTTTTTTCTGGAATATATTCTCTGTTCTACTATAATCTGTATTATTTTTAAATTTTTATTTTTTTCAAAATCATCTTTTACTTTAAAAGGAGAAATCTACACTGCTGAGTTTTCCTGCCTTTCTAGTTACTTCTGTTGCTTGGCATCTCAGCATTTAAATTTGATATATTAAGACGGAGTAGGTGTATATGTGTGTGTGTGTGTGTATGTGTCTGTATCTGTGTGTGTGCACTCTATCAGAGTGGAAGCTTTTTCATTTCAAGAAAAGAGCAAATAAAGTTTTACTTTGGCTCAGAATCCTTTTTATTACAATAAAAACTGCAAATGAACTCACATCTGAATTTTTGGTAGAAAATATTTCTTTCTTTAGATAGTAACTGACAAAGAAAATAGACTTACCTACTTATGTTCAAAAGATCAAGGAAGCTGCCATGTGACTTTGTTGACTTATACTCTGGTAGGTCTTTTAAATATTGAAAGAGGCAGCAGAAAGTCTGTTGTAAAATCAATGACATCTGTCCCAGAAGATTAAATAATTGGAAGAAAATGTACTGAAGCATTTCATAAAGGGCTTATATGGAGACTTAGTTGTCCAAACCTTTTTAAGTCTTAAATAAGAGCTGAAAATAGTCTGGTTTATATTAATATGTCAATTCAGATTCTATGTAATTGTATTTGAGAGTATTTATAGCCTTCTGGGATTCTAAGGAGTAAGGCCTTCTGAGACTTAGTAAGAGCTAAAACAAGAGAGAAAATAAATGACTAACCTTGAACAAGGACATATTATTTAATACCAGGAGAAAAAAACTCAAATCGCAATAAAACATTCCATCTCTGCAAATAACTACAAATGTAGATAAGTATTCTAGTGATTTTCTGACATCAAGACTACAAAATGTTGAAATGCCAGGAGAAACCAAATTCTCCAACCAGGAGATATACAATAAAACTACCTTGATAAGGCCTAAGAGATGAAGGCAGGTGTTGGTGAGTGCAGGTTGCTTGGCACTTTTGGAAATTACCTAAGTAGTCTCTGTTCTCCTAAATCAAAACCTGGAAAAAATTCAAATAACTGAATTTCTGAATTCTCTCCTAGGAATTATTGTAAGGAAATGACTTTCTTCCAGCAACCATTCATTGAGTACCATGATTTAGAGAGCAGTATATGAGACATTATAGTGATACAAAGATAAAATATATGAATTGATCTGCTCTAGTAGAGAAGACAGATGTAAGCAGAGCTGTGTGTAATAAGAGGTAAAATGATGCTCAGTGTTATCGTGACATTAACAACAGGGCAGCCACAAGGATGAGCACCCCCAGCAGGGATTGCCTTGACCACAGCCAAGGCTGAGATTCAGCAAATGACTTTATGAATAAAAACATTCTGGAAAAATAAGCCAAGTAGAAATATAAGAATTAGGAATAAAAAGTCAATACTGAATGTTTTGTGCCTAGGACACTCAAAGGAAAAAGGGGTGAGGAGGAAGACTGAGAACTATTTCTTGTAGTGGCTTGGCTGGTCACATGAGAAAACTTTCTGAAAACAAAATTGCTGGGAAAAATTTTTAAAAATTTTAGAAATCTATTGACAAGTTGAAGGTATACTAGGAATTTTTAGGCCAAAATCTGAAGAAAATAAAATCCACAGAGGAACGCTGGAAATTGCTTCTGTTCTGAGGACATTTATTTATCTGTATGAAATTACAAACTCAAGCTGTTGATTAGAGAGAATCACAGGATGAGGCTGACAGAAATTAAAGACCAGAATCTAACAAATGGAGGAGTCAAAAATTAGATATTAAAGATATTTTCTAGTTTCCATATTTGAGGCTTTGACATCTGGACCTTCCTGACCAGGAAAAAAATAGCCCTCCTAGGGTTAGCAGATTCATAGAGATAGAAAATGAGTTTAATTTCATGTGCAATCGAACACATCCAGAAGTCATACCCACAATTGCCTATTTTTGCATGCTCTTGGACTGAGGGACACTATTTCCTTTTCCTAATCCCCCCAGGCCCAGGCGTCAGACAACTAAGGATAGTCCTGGAACCCAGTGAAACTGTTTAAACTAGCCAATTCTAAACCTGCTCAAAACCACTTACCCTGCTTTGCCTCAAAACAACTATGAAGGCCCTCCAAAACTTCCCTTCGCTTTCTGCCTACAACTGAACTTTGTGCTCTGGTGTTCTCCCCATGGTACTTCGTGTGTGGCGTTATATGCCACCTTCCCACTCAGGCACTCCGGAACTCTAAGTAATCAACTATCTTTCAATGGCAGTCATCTCTTGATCTGCTGGTCTTACCCTATCTGAATAAAAATAAAATCAACATTTTAAAACATATTGAAAGAGAGGAACAAAGTTGAAGAACTGACGCTATCTGACCTCAAGACTTACTGCAAAGCTACAGTAATCAAGACAGTGTGGTATTGGTGAAAGAACAGATAAATAGAAAAATAAATGGGCTATTAAGCCAGGAAAAGTCATTGAGGAATCTTAAATGTGTATTGCTAAGTGGAAAAAAGCTGTCTGAAAAGCCTATATACTATGTGATCCCAACTACATGACATTCTGGAAAAAGCAGCATTATTGAAATAATAAAATGACCACTGGTGGTTTCCAGGAAATCAGAGAAGGAGGGGAGGGAAAAATAAGTGGGGCCCAAGGCATTTTTAGGACAGTTAAACTATTCTGTATAATACTATAATTGTGACATATTACATTATGCAGTTCTGAAAATATGTAGCATGAACCCAAATGTAAAATATATGGACTTAGGTTAATAATAATGTGTCAACATTGGTTTAATAAATTAAAAATGTACAGCAATAATTCAGAATGTTAATAATAAGAAAAACTGTGCAGGAGAGGGAGGCCACATGGGAACTTGATATTTTCTGTGCATTTTTTCTGTGAACCTAAATATGCTCTAAAAATAAAGTCTACTGAAGAAAAACAAAAGAAAATAAGATTCTCACAGACATGTTATGTAGAGATACAGGCCAAGTACAGTATGATTCCATTTATATAATGATCAAGGAAAGGTCACAATGATGGTGGTAGAAGTCAGGATAGAAGTTATATTTATAAATGCAATACCTGAGAGGCAGTAAAATGGAGCCCTACAGTGTTCTCATAATATTTAATTTATTTATTAGATATGTTCAATTTGTAACACTTTCATCAAGCTAAACCCTTATGATTTATGTACCATTTAGTGTATATACTATGTTTTAAGGTATTTACTTTAGTTAAAATATACAAATTAGAGTTTCTCTTTGGGGAATAGTGAGCTAGAAATTTTCAGTCAGCCCACAGACTAGTAATAACAAGAACAACTACAAAAATATTGGAAAAAATCAGATCGAAGACATCAGACTTTAACAAAGAATTAGTATTCAGGAAAAGCAAGTAATCTGTGATGTTGTCCTGGTATTTGAGAGTAATTACCTCCCAAGGAGAATCTGACAATTCTGGAAGATATTACCAAAAAGTCAAGAAGTTGAGACACATGGAGGTAAAGGGCAAATAATAGATCATGAACCACTGAAGAGTGATGGGGCTGGTGAACTTCCCAAGCTTTGAATTGACATTTAAAAGGAAATATAATAGGAACAAGATTAAACAAGAAAAATATCAACTTTCACAGGAGCCAAACTCAGTTTCAAACAGCCTTAAACTGTGGTGAACTTGAGCCAAGACTCCATTTAATACTCTATCTCCATAAGTCCCTACTCTGAAAAGTAGATCATAGCAGCATTTTGGGTCTCTTGGGATCTGAATAGGTTAATACACAGTGTATCTTATGATCCCTAGAAGGCCTGGGTATTTTTCTTTATCCAATACACAGATACCTTAGTAGATGGCAAAGTTATCTAGGGAAATATTGGAACAAGATTCTCAGGATATAATTGTGGCCATGCTGTTGTGTCTTTCCTCAAAATTCCCCATCTACCCTCACAATCAAGGGGTTTTGGGTTTGGGAATTGGTGTTGAATTGGCAATTGGGTGGGAAGACGTGAATTAAAACACTAATAACTTACTTTTATCTGTTTGTCAGACATGAAATAAATGTCAAACATCACTTTAGTTTTCTGCTCATCTGCTTCATTGCTAGAAATCCCTTATCCATTAGCCATTTCTACAGATCTCTGCAGGACAAAACTCCTCTCATTACTCTGAACTTCAGGTTTATATTTGTTATTTTCCATATCTTCTCCCTGACAGTTTCATGTAACCTCCTGCCTTCCATCCTCTGAAATACTATTATTCTTATTGATAGCAGTGAGCTCAATTTCTCTGTAGCATCATCACCATCATCTCTAGTTTACTAATGACGATTTCTTTAGAACGCTTCAAAGATGTTTATATTCTCATCACCAATGCATTTATTGATGCATTTATTAATGCATTGGTGGGTGATTATTTTCCAGGTCCCCTGTGTAACAGTGGTTAGGGATTAGCCAAGGAGGCTGTCCAAATAATTCATTCCAACACATTCATTTCTCTGAACCTTTGAATTAATTCCTTTACAGTGAGTTAAAAGATGTGACATTTCCAACTTATTAACCATAAATCAATGTTTAGTTTAGGCTTTGTTTAGTCTATTAGCTAGCAAAATATTAATGCCACTTTTGGATGCATGAGCCAATATATTAAATTCTGAAGCCCAAGGGAATACTCCCATAGCAATGAGTTTGACTGAATTCCAATTTATGTTTCTTCTCCCTTGGCTAAAATCTTGACAATTCTTTCCTAAATATACTCTCCTAACTCCCACAGATACAAATTGGAAGGCATTTTATTATTATTATTATTATTATTTTTGCAGTTTATCTGTTCTCAGAGCCAACCTTGTACCTCTTTATCTGATTATACCGTGATCTAGTTCCTGTTGTAGGCCTAGAAACAAAGTTAAGTGATGGGGCAATTATTTCAGGTGCAACCCCTGAGTCTTTTATGTAGAGGACGGTTGATTACCTTAGATGTGGTGTGTGTGCCTGTGTGTGTGTGGGGGTGAGGGGGACGGTAAGGGTAATTTAAAGGAAATGGGTCATCAAGATCTCAGCCTCACATGGATCTACTGAAAAATGTCCATTTCATGTCTCAAAGTCTTACTTCTTATTGAGTAGAAGAGCGCTGGTCAGGCTGATATTTGAAAGCTAAATGTATAATCAGTTTGTGTGCTTCATCCTTAGCCATGGCTGCCCTAAACCCCCGGATGATCCTTCAAATCTGTCATAAAAACATTTTGATTTTTTCATACATCTTTTAAAATGCTTATTACTTATAATTTCCCTTTCGTCTATGCTTACTCTCGATGATAGTAAAGAAAAGCCAGAAGCTTAATACATCTCTGAAATCTCTGTTATTGCCAACAACCACATGATCACCCAATGTCTTGCCCTCCCTCTGTAATTCATCCTATGCTATTACTGGTGCTTATTTGTTAATTAAAATGGTATTAGGTCAGGAGTTTGAGACCAGCCTGGCCAACATGATGAAACCTCATCTCTACTAAAAATACAAAAAAAATTAGCCGGGCATGGTGGTGTGCGCTTGTAGTCCGAGCTACTTGAGAGGCTGAGGCAGGAGAATTGCTTGAACCTGGGAGATGGAAGTTGCAGTGAGGGGAAATCGTGCCACTGCACTCCAGCCTGGGCGACAGAGCGAGACTCCGTCTCAAAAAAAAAAAAAAAAAAAAAAAAAAAAAAAAAAAAAAAAGTTTTAAATGCTGGGATGAACTCATCCTTTTTTACCCCAACAAGGAAGTTATCTGTGTACTCATTAGATATACAAGCAACCCAATCCAAGCATCCCATTTTCAGGAATTTTTTTCTTAAGTTACTCTTGCTCCTAATCACAGTTTCAGCCAAGGTCCACTAGAAAATAAATAGCACATCAAAATAAAGGAAATTCAAGAGATAGGAAAATACCATAGACAATGGAATAATCTGGGATTAGCAACATCCCAGTTTTTGTATCTTCTATATTTATATCCTGTTTCTGTGATCCATATAGATCAGACTTCTGAGGAAGAAAGCTGGGTGAAGAATGGTAGAGAGTAGATATGGAGTGAATACGTACATACTGAACATCAGCATAATATTGACTAAAAATCCTGACAAAAATAGTACAATAAAAGAAAATTTCAAGCCAATCTCTTGGCCATGGGTGCTGTGAAAATTAAGCAGAAGCTTTAAGAACTATGGCACAGCTCTACCATCCCGTTTTTTCTCCCTTGGTGAGAACAGCATGCTATTCTCTTAAGGACTGTTTCTTCAGTCTTAATCACAGAATAAAAAAAAGAAGAACTGTTTGAGGGTTGATACCTACACACAACTTGTTTAAGAAACAGAGCTTTGTGGTTCTAAGCCATTTAGGGTTTAGCATTATTTGCTGTTGGAGAATAACCTAACAAAGGCTGACTAATAGAGATGTAAATATTAAATAACCAAAGGCTTACAAAACCCCAAGGAATGTAGTACAGATGTATTAAAATGTGATATACTAGGTTTTATAACAAAATTACCAATGATGGGGGGGTTCAGTTTATAATGCACGAATTTTAATCCATTAGGAAGCCACCAGTATATATATACACACACACTCAGAACTGAAGAAAGAAATGCAAAAATCTAGAATCATTTGGGAGGTTTAACAAATCTTTTAAAGTAATACCATTATCTATACATACATAATATATTTATGGCTTTATATTTCCTTCTAAGTACTATTTTAGTTAAATATCACAAGTTTTCATGTACAGTATTTAAAAATATTTTCTTGTGAAAATATGATTTCTTTTTAAACTTATTTACAAGTATGCTTTCTAAGTTTTAAACATATGGGGATTTTCTTTTTTTTTCTTTTTCATTATACTTTAAGTTCTGGGGTACATGTGCAGAACGTGCAGTTTTGTTACATAGCTATACACATGCCATGGTGGTTTGCTGCACCCATCAACCCATCACCTACATTAGGTATTCCTCCTAATGCTATCCCTCTCCTAGCCCCCCACCCCCCGACAGGCCCCAGTGTGTGATGTTCCCCTCCCTGTGTTCATGTGTTCTCATTTTTCAACTCCCACTTATGAGTGAGAACATGCGGTGTTTGGTTTCCTGTTCTTGTGTTAGTTTGCTGAGAATGATGGTTTCCAGCTTCATCCATGTCCCTTCAAAGGACATGAACTCATCCTTTCTTATGGCTGCATAGTAATCCATGGTTTATACAAACATATGGGGATTTTCTAGTAATATATTCTACTCATTTTGTATGCAATAAATATTTATTGCCTGTTACGTACCATGTACCCTTCCAGCTCTAGACATGCATCAGTGAGCAAAATGAATAAATATCCCTATAAATATATTTATGGCTACATATTTCTAAGTACTTCCTTTTCAACATAGAAAGGAAGAAAGACCAAAAGCTGCATGTAGAGCCTTAAAGTTATATAGGATTTGAATAGTTAAAATAGGAAACAAACTTACCATACAGATACCAACAAAACCAAAAATTTGTTCTTTTTAAAAAACTTATAAAATTGACAAATCTCTAGTGAGACTGATTAGTGAAAGAAAAGCCCAATATACATTATCAGAAATGATAAAAGAACTATAACTACTGATGCTGCAGAGAATAACAAGGTAATAAGGACATACTGTAAAAGATATTATATATAGCTATGTATAATTTAGATGAAAATAAATGAATTATTAGTAAAATAAACAACAGCATGATTTATTCTGGAAGAAATTGGGGACTTGTACAAACATTTAACAACTGAATTATTTGTAAACTTTTCAATAAAGAAATATCCAGTCCCCAATGGCTTAAACAAAGATAATAAAATTTCAGTGATTCAGAAATATTTCAGAGAATATACAAGAAAAATCCCAAGTCATTTTATGAGGCCAGAAAAACCTTGATTTAAAGCCTTAATGAGAATTGTTAAGAGAGATAAAAATTTCATACCAATATTCATTCGTAAGTACATACAACATACACACACACACACACACACACACACACACAAATATGGCATATCTAAATTGTCTCAGTCTAAATGTGGGTGTGTGTGGGTGCACCTTGTGATGGAATGGTGTTCTGCTCAGGCTTGGCTCCTGCTTTGTGCTTCGGCCTTCCAGAACCCTGAACTGAAATAAACGAGTTGGAAAATGAATGAAAAATACAAATTATTTCAAGATAAAAATTTGTAAATTATACAATAATGATAGAAATGCATGACAATAAATGATGTGATCTGAAAGTGTTCAGCAAGCCTGCCATATTTGTGATTGTTTTGAACTGCCTGGTGGTAGGAGGTGCTCTTTACTATGTTCTCTTTGCAAGCATTTATTCCTTAATTTAACCTCCACTACTATGATCACCATTACTTACTGATTTGCCTAAAATTGGGTAAATAATTATCCTGGTTTTATTAATCTTTTGCAAACGTATGGATAGCTCAAATTTATTACAATATTTATTGTAATATTATTATTATAGTGAGGACTTACTGTACAAAGGTGATTTGGGAGGGTTCATTAATTTCTCCATTATCCTGTTCTGTCTTTTTTTACTCCCTCTTCCACTTTAGCTATCTTTCTTTTGTTTTTAAGTAGCAAGCCCCCCTTGGACATTCTAGGGTTGGGGAGGCATTGTGAATAACACTGGCCATCACTTGTTGACCTAATATGTGTAAGGAAATTACTTAAAACTTTACACAAATTGTCTTATTCAATCTTCATGATCAGAAAATAAAAGAAAAATATTATGTCAATTGTGAGGTAATAAATGGTATGTGTGAAAGTCAGGATAGAAGTCCTGGGTTCCCCCTTACACTCTGGGGACTGTTGTGGGGTGGGGGGAGGGGGGAGGGATAGCATTAGGAGATATAACTAATGCTAAATGACGAGTTAATGGGTGCAGCACACCAACACGGCACATGTATATATATGTAACAAACCTGCACATTGTGCACATGTACCCTAAAACTTAAAGTATGATAATAATAACAAATAAAATAAAATAAAATAAATTAAAACACTTGTTCTACAAGTTTTAATTCAAGGATGACTTGAATATGGAGGAGGAAATATAGTACAATTTAAGGAAAGAACTGAACTGGAACACATAACACATTCCTTCCCATAACACATGCACTGTGTTATGGTTTTCTGATTCATCTTCATGATAAATTAGCCAAAGGGTCTTGGGTGAGTCACTTAACCTCTCTGGACCCCAGTTTCCTCATTTATAAAGCCAGAAGTCCAACAAAAGAGCTACTGAGACTCTTCTCTGGTTAAAGTAAGGAGTCGCAGAGGCAGAGCCTGCCTCTTTTGACCTATTTGCCCCCAGACTTTCTTCTGGCAATGCCAGCGTTCCTTGGGGGCCTCTCTTTGGAACTCAGGCTTCTCAAACCACTGAAAGTAGCTCATCTAGAAAAAAATAAAAATCCATTACTGGATTTATATCCAAAGGGATAAAAATCATTCTATTTTAAAGACATATGCACGTGTATGTTCATTGCAGCTGTATTCACAACAGCAAAGACATGAAATCAACCTAAATGCCCATCAGTGGCAGACTGGATAAAGAAAATGTGGTACATATACACTATGGAACACTATGCAGCCATGAAAAAAGAACAAGATCATGTCCTTGGCAGGAACATGGATGGAGCTTGAGATCATTATCCTCAGCAAACTAACACAGAAACAGAAAACCAAATACTGCATAATTCTCACTTATAAGTGGGAGCTAAATGATGAGAACACATGGACACATAGAGGAGAGCAACACATATTGGGACCTTTTGGAGGGTGGAGGGTGGAGGGTGGCAAGAGGGAGAAGATCAGGAAAAATAAATAATGGATATTAGGCTTAACACCTGTGTGATGCAATAATCTGTACAATAAACCTCTATGACACGTTTACCTATATAACAAACCTGCACTGTACTCCTGAACTTAAAATAAAAGTTAAATTTAAAAAAGGGAAAAAAAAAGAAGTCCTGGGTTCCCCCTTACAGTGTTAATGGGAGCAATGGAATTCTTGATCTAGACAGACCTCACATCAGGACCTACAAGGCTTCCCCCTGGGCAGGGTCTGCAATACTTGCCCAGCTCATGGGTTGCATGAGATATCAGGGAAGTTTATAAGTTTTGTCTGGGCATAGAACAAAGTGGTCTAAGTACTAATCTTGCCTGCCATCAAGCAGCTGTGTGGGACATTGCACAACCTATATTACCGCTCTAGCCTTGGTTTTCTTCTCTGTGAAATAGAGATTACATAAAGACATTTGATATCTTTGAGATTCTAAAACATTCCTGGATAAGATACCTGACTAGACAGTCTATGCTTGGGGAGAAATAGAAGAAAAGGTTGAATCCAAGGAATGGCTACAGGGAAAGACCAAGTGGATTTACCTAGCTAAGGAGTTGAGAGATGATACAAAATTATTCTGCCTCCTGCATACTTTGCCTGGATCTGGGTGCTAGCATACAACCAATTTCCATGTGACAGACCCTGAGACCTTCTGGGCTGTAAAAAGCCTTATAACCATCTGATACTGCTTTTGCTAGCCTTTGGAGGTTTGTTCATCAGAATCAGCCAATTTCTGCACAGGAGAACACAGGAAAAATAGAAATAGAGTGTCTAACTGGTTATGCGGAACTAGCGTCTTATATTTGATCAGCACTAATATTATTGGCTTTTCAATTTTTTAATTTTATATGTGGGCATATTCTTAAGTTTTGGGAACACCTAAGATAGTGAAGATTGCTGAGAAAGCAACGTTTTTTTATTTTTCTTTTTCAGTTCCTTCAAGTTCAATGCACCATAGCAATTAGGAAGTATTAGCATTGGTTTCTAGTAAGGGGTTAGGATACATTACTGCAGGTTAGAGATGTTCTGTAAGCAAAACACCCTGAGCCAATAGGGAGAAAGAACTAACTCAAGGTCAGCGTGAAACAGGGATAGAGAAAGGTTTAACAATCTGGACCAAGGTCCAAACAAGTAAATAAAAAATGCAGCAAATCCTGACACAGGTATCAAAACAAAGAAAGAGCCAAGCCAGAGGCAAATGCATCATTTTGTTATGCAGAATGAAGTGAAATGGGTAAGAATATAACTTTAACACTTGTGTTATACTTAATATAAGAACCAAAGAAATGAGACGAGAAAAAGTCCTTTGCTGTAGGAAAAGGGCATTGACATTCATTCACTGCAGATTTAGCTTCGGAAACTATAAAATGGGAGACAGAAGATCAAGCGCTCACGTAGGAGGAGGAGTAATAAGTTCCCAGTCAGTGCCAAGTGAAGTGTGCCTGGGAACAACATGGCCATAAACAGCACCAGGCAGTTTAAACTGTGTTATCAAGAAAAACATCAGGTTTCCCAGCTGGTGACAGACTCCGAAATCCATTCACTTTACTCTTAGGGTGCATAACGCAGTCCCCATTAATGACTATAAAAATAAAACATTTAAAATAAATAAATATAATATATTAAGAAGACAATAAACTTTATCTGTACTCTTACCACCCAGATATCAATCACTTCTATTAACATGTTCACATATGTTTCTGACTTTTCTATGTGCACGCTGTGGAGAAAAGAGTTTTATGACAGGCCTGAACTGCTATTCTTAGGAAAGCCTGCTTGCAAGATTGGCCATTGGCTAGCATCTGAAAACTTGGCTGGCAAACAGTTCCTTACACAAAACTTTCCCTAATTGATAAGGTGGCTCGCTGTCTCTCTCTGTTTGTACAAAGAATGCAGAATTTAGGTACATGCTAGGCAGAGATTGCCAATGTGGTCAATTCTGAAAGAAGTCCTCGGACACTGCGTTTCTAGTGGGTTTTCCTGGGTAGAAACATAACCTAGATGTTGCTGCATTTTTGTTGCTGGGGAAGGATGCACTATGACTCTTACGGGGAGAGGTAGCATAAGAAGTCTGCACATAGATTCCTGCAGACACTGCCTGTGTCTTATGATTTGACTGTGTGGTGAATTCTCATTAAACTCCTGTAATCAAAATAAGCTGTGAAGACAACCCTATTGTGAGTCTTGAGTCCTGGTAGTAAAGCTTTCAATGTGGGGTTGGTCTTGGGAACTCCCCAACAAAACAAACATATGTAATATTTTTAAAAGAAGAGATCGTATTATCTGCACCTTTTTCTATCTTTTTATATAGAATACATAGAAAATATGTTTCTACATCAATAAATATAGACCTATAATAATATCATAAATTATTGCATAGCATTATAGTTAGCCTTGGACTTTTAAGTTTTGCACATTTTACCACACTGTGACTTAAAAAAATACCTTGAGATACAGCAACACTTAATCCTTATTAATTATTACTTCTGAAGAAATTTAAAAAATAGTAATTCCAGGTCTACATACATTTTTATGATTTTTGATACATATTGTAAGCTGGCCTTTAGAAAGCATGTGTCAGTGTCCACATAAAGATAATGCGTAATCAAAAGTCTCATTTCCAGAACAATAAAATCATTAATTTAGAAAAAATTTGATTGATGCAGCAGAGTGATAATTCTTTGTTTTAAATTGCATTACTTCAATTGTTTACGCAATTGGACATTTTTCAAAATTCTTCTAAAAATTGACTATGATTTCTTCTTTTAGAAATGCTTATTTATTTATATTTTTCATTTAAAATTATTTGGCTTTACTTTTATGATATTTACATTTCTTTCTACATTAAAGAAGTAATTATCTTTCATAAGTGTTTAAAATATTTTTTACTCATTTTTAAGTTTTATTTAATAGCCACTTCATATTGTTATATAAATAATTTACACATTCAAATCTTTTCCTTCATGCTTACAACTTCTATTTTCATGTTTGTAGAGCTCGTCTATGTTTAGAGAACTCTCCAACATTAGATGCATTTACCCAAATTTGCTTTTTAACTCACTATAATTTTGAAAATATGGTAATATCTGATCTATTTTATTTTAGATTATATTGTGAACATAATCTAATTGGCATACTTTAGTATTAAACAATGTGCATACTTCTATTTCTTTAAAAAATAACCTTTCCTCACTAATTGAATATTACTTTTGAATATTCCATTCTGTGCTTCGATTTGTGTGCATAGTTTGCTCTAATATCACACTGGTTGAGTAGTTATTTTATAGCACATTTTACTTTCTGTCAGAGCAAATCTTATCACTATTCTTTAGAAGCTCTTTGAATATTAATTCATGACCAATCTTGCACTTGAAATTCAAGGATATTTATCATATTATGAAAAATAGGTATTTGATTGGAATTTATTTAAATTTTGAAGTGAAATAAGAATTAATTGGCATCTCTAAAATTGAGAAATTCTATCCTTGTTATAATGTGTGCCTGTATTCATTCATTTTTCATTCTGTATTCCTATGAAAAGTTTTTAATGGCTTCACTTTAATAGGCCTTCACTAGAAATTGTTAAATGTGTTTCTGGAAGTTTTGTGAGCTGACTAATTTAAATTTCCTATTTTTCAACCACTTTCCGTCTACCTCACACAGGTGTGTTGAGCTCCCTAAAGGATCTCATATATCTCATACCTTACACTGTCCTCTTGCTTTCCTCATTTGTAGGGTGTTCAGGGATTTACTCTTAAACTATCAGAGTTCTGTGGTCTCTAGCACATTCCCCTACTTTGTTGAATCACTGCTTTGTGGAGTTTGTCTCTTCTACGGGTCCTTCTGAGATGTTTTCCCACTGATGACCAGTGATGTCCCCTTTGGTCTCTTGCCAACCACACATACAACATCTGCTTTGTAGAGGTGCTATCATATCCTTTGGGAATGATTACTGCATTATGTTTTAACACCAGTTCTTTCTACCTTGCTAATAAAGATTAATCAAAGGAAATGAACAGCTTTCCTAAGACATGAAAGTGAAGAAGCAAAAAAAGTGGAATCAAATTCCAAAAGGTTTTCATGATGGAAAGTTAAAAGTAGAGTGAAATGGTTGGGAAAATCATCTCAGGAATCACAGAGGTTTTGGGGGAAGGACATAGGAAGTCACCTCACTGAGCATTGAGAGACGATGAATCAATGCGTGGAAGTTGAGTCAGTTAGTGTCAGGTAATTTGCTAGAGAATGACTTTCTAAAATCTTATTTTGCCATGATTTAATTACTCTTCCCGTTACATGTAGTCATACTACATTTTCTGGTCGCTGGACTCAACATCCTATTAAAAACATGTATACTTGTGCTACAGACGCATTTTATTTTATTTTTATTTTTTCAGGCTGGAGTGCAGTGAGGCAATCATAGTGCACTGCAGCCTCAAACTCCTGAACTCAACCAATTCTCCTACCTCAGCCTCCCGAGTAGCTGGGACTACAGATCTGCCAACATGCCGAGCTAATTTATGTATTTATTTACTTTAGAGATGAGTGGGGAGTCATTTTGTTGTCCAGGCTGGTCTCAAGCTCCTGGCCTCAAGTTATCCTCCTGCCTCAGCTTCTCCAGTAGCTGGGATTACAGGTGTGAGCCACCATGCCCAACCACAGGCACAATTTAATCATGAGGGATTATAAGAAGAGGATAGCTCTACACATTTTTAAATGTGCATGGGCACTTTTGTAAGGAATAGCCTTTTCAAATGAAAGATCCCTACTGTCCCAGAAAAGTGGCCAGGACTCAGCTAGCCTATGTAAAACTAAACGTTTTATTTTACAATGGCTGACTTTCTAAAAAATGTGTGAAACTATTAATATCTCACTAAAATCAGCAGGAAATAAACTGATTTAGAATAATTATGAGTTGGATTTTTTCTTTGAGTATTATCTACCCAATCAACCTAATTAACTCTTGATCTTTGTAACCGTTTAGACTGTTATACATTAATGCATAGGAAAACAAACTGTATCTTTAAATAGCCTCTCACTAACTTGTATGGAAGATATATCCTTGATGTGGAAGACCTTTTATTGCTGAACACAAACCTACTCATCTTCCTCGGTATAAATGCCTTCTATGACAGTTATTTACCTGTTGCCCCTCAGCAATACCCCATTCTTCTGTATTTTGCAAATTGCCTTTTCTTTAACTCTCTTGCCTTCTGGCTTTTGATGCTTATTAAACACTGAAAAAAAGGATGTAAGAGAAGGTGCTTCCCTTCTGCTTCCAGCTCCTGTTGGCATTTCCTAGCAGCAGTAGATAGCTGTGGATCCAGCCTCCAGTTTCCTTTAACATTCTTAGTGCCAGTCTTGCTGTGTTCCCTCAGAGGTACCAGCCACATCCACGCCAGTCCTCTGGGTAATCATGATACTACTGCATGCTCCCACACCCACTGGGTATACCCAATAGATCACTTAATCAACTGTCAGGCCATTCCCACTCCTGGAAAGTTCTAGCATTGGACCTCCAAGGTTTCTTCTCTGAACTCCTGGTTTCTATTAACCCCACATTTTCTCCATCCATTGCAAGTCTAAGCAGAGTAGCCATTTTCCTTAATTATGCATATGTGTTCCCCTAGCATCCCTTTTTGCTTTTACAAATTTTCACACTCATGTAAGCAATTCCCTATATTAAACCAGTTCTGTTTGAAATAATTGCCATTACTTTTGTTTTATTGGCTTACCCTTGAGAGTTAGAGCCTCAGACACACCAGAATATAACATTGAATATTGGGTGTGGGTAAGCACATTAGACTTCCATGGTATGTGGGAGAAATGGAATGCTCAGCATAAGATGGAGTAACGGAAGTGGTACTCTGGTAGAGATTCAGGATTGGCGCATGTTCTCACAAGTGGGAGCTAAACAGTGGGTACACATGGACATAAAGATGGAAATGACAGACACTGAGGACTCCACATGAGGGAGGGTGAGAGGGAGGTTAGTGTTGAAAAATTATCTATTGGGTACAATGTTCACTGTTTGGGTGTTGAGTACACTAGAAGCCCAAACCTCAGCATCACACAATATATCTATGTAACAAACCTGCACATGTGCCTGTTGAATCTATTTTCAAAAACGCTTTTGGTTTGAGAAAGAGAAAGTAGGATCAATTGAAGGAGTAGGAGGCTGGCAGTCTAGGGGAGAGGTTTGGGAAGAGATATCTAAAGGTGATAGTTGGAGTGGAATGTGATTCTTCACTAAATGTTTTTTTGAAAATAAAAATTTATCCGAGGGGTTGGATATTGGTTTATATGGGGCACTGAAAACAGCTATTACATGGGTTGCCTTCTGTTAGTGTAAATGTGTATTTGTCCTGGCACTTGGTGAGAGCTGTCTTATGAGTTCGATTGTCATTGATCTGTTCAATGTTAAAGGATGTCTTAGAAAATCAGTTGAAAGCCAACCTCATAGGCTACAAATCTAGTTTTAGTGCTGTTATAATTTTTTGTGGCCAAGGTAACAGAAATTCCATAATCCTAACTTGGTATAACTTTTTCTCTTCCCTATAATGTATTCAAAAACATACATACATAATAGACTATGATGAATGGGAATTCAAAACATCAATTTATTCTTATTGGTTGAGTTTATGCTTAAAACTCAAGTGCAGATTTCTCTATAAGCTAAACAGGCATATGTGGCCTAGTTAGAAGGCCTAAGGGATTTTACTCTCTTGCTAAAGCCAACTACAAATCTAAAAATCTTACCACTCTCCTGCAAATTACATATGACTGGACAATAGAGATATGTGTGTATGCACATGTGTGAAAAGAGGAACAGAGAGAGCAAGATGTTCAGTTTTAACACATGGGAGTGCAGGCCCACATGGAAAAAATAAGAGGAAGGATAAAATGCCAGGAGAGTCATTTTTTATATTCACGATCTTTTAACACAAAGTGATCCTGCCCACTTGTCAGTGTTGTGGTGTCAGACCCCAAAATAATAGTATCCACAGCTCTTGGAAAGGAACAAGGTTTAAAAGACTATTTATTTAACATCAAGGGTATATCTTCCCACAGATGACGCATGGCTTAATCTTCTATTGTTAAAGGTGAATACTTATACATTCCACTCCATTAATTTAAAAAATCACAGTCTTTTCAAGAGATCATGTGAGAGCATTATAAAAGCATTAATAAAGAAAATAGATCATGTGGACTCAGTATTAATTCTTTTACTTATTAGTAGGCAAGTCATTTTATTTGTTTGAGTGTCATTTTTCTCATCTACAAAATGTCGATTATAATATATACTTCCCAGGGGTGCTCTAAAGTTTAGATGAAGTAACAGTTTTAAACTGTAGCACACGATGCAGATATAAATAATTAACACATTAAACTTAACTCATTTACTTTTCATGAATCAACTGAATAGACTGGAGGCCTGGGATGGGCAATATGACCAAGGAAAAGACAACTTGGGGGCCACTGAAATTAATTTTGCATCTATCTGTGATTTTCAACCCCCATCAGCAGCAAGTTTCAAGCTTCAAAGAAATGGAAGAAATGCAATTGACTTACATTCTTGGCAGACGTCCTACAATAAACAGGGCCTGTGAACAAAACGTTCCACTTCCTTCCCTCCTGCTTCAACCCCTAAAAGGTATATGGCATTGATGAAGAGACTGGTGGAAGAAAAGGAAAAAAACTTAGAAACAAAATAAATCAATCAGGAGACTTGTATTGACAGGTGGAGCTTGAAAAGAGTTATAATGTGAGAAATCATCAATATTGTGAAACTTCCTTTTTGCTATCACTCCTGCAGAAAGAGCAGAGAATGAAAATATCAAATTCAAGTTCTGGTCTCGAATGTACATGCAAACTCTTGAGTTGCATGGAGAACAGACTGATTGTTCCATAGGCAAAGCTTTAGAGTTGGTGAATATTTAGTGAAATTGACTTAAGCTTTAGCTTGCCTTGTCTGGTCATTTTGGGTGATTTTAGATCTTGTCATTAATCCATTCCCCTGTGAATATCTTCAGGGTATGCTGACCAAATTTAGATGTGTGCCACTGCATGCAAAATTAGAAATGATCATATTTCGTTAATACACTAGAAGCATGGAAATGGATAACCTTTCATAATTTTCTAACTTGAACATTATTTGGATATATCTTATGCATCAAACATTGTAATGGCACTTAACAAGTATCTAATTTAACAATTGTGATCTGATGATTTTGGAAGACTGAGGTTCAGAAAACATCTAGAAAAATCCCAGAGATAGAAGCTTCCTGAGTCCCTAGAACAGAGAGTTAGGGTTGTGCCACATTTTGCAGGGTTAGTTTTCAGCCTGGCTGAGATTGGGTGACAGTATTTACTAGAGCCTAAAATTCTGAACATATATATGCTTTCCTATAATAACCATCTGTTATTTTTCACTCAACTGAAAAAAAAACCTTCAATAGGCAATAATTCATGTGAGTGTGGCAAGCAGTTGTATTTTTCTAAATTTTATATTTGGAAATGAAGGGAAATGATCTCTGTTCCTGAACATAATGTGCAATTGCTTGATCATTTGTATTATAACTTGTGCTTTACAGTTTGGAAAGAGCAGAATCAAGATTTTTTTTTTTTTGAGACAGTCTTACTCTGTCACCCAGGCTGGAGTGCAGTGACACAATCTCACTGCAACCTTCTGCCTCCTGGGTTCAAGCGGTTCTCCTGTCTCAGGCTCCTGAGTAGGTGAGATTACAGGAGCCCACCACGGCATCCGGTGAATTTGTGTATTTTTTGGTAGAGACAGGATTTCACTATGTTGGCCAGGCTGGTCTTGAACTCCTGACCTCAGATGATCCACCTGCCTCAGCCTTCCAAAATGCTGGGATTACAGTTGTGAGAAACCGCGCCTGGCCAGAATCAAGATTAATTTCACGACAGGGAAATTGTTCTTCTCACAATTTTATAAAGAGCTGATTTGAACTCTTTATTTCTCAAGCTATAAATCATTGGGTTGAACAATGGAGTTATAATAGTGTAGGATACTGATATTAGAGCATCCTGGCTTGAGGAGTAGTTGAACTGAGGCCTTAAGTAGATAAAGGAGGCACAGCCATAGTGGTTAGTGACAATAATGAGGTGAGATACACAGGTGGAAAAAGCTTTGCACCTACCCAACGTGGAAGGAAACTGAAGTATGACAGAGAGGATGTGAACATAGGACACCAAGATCAACAATAAGGGGATAGCCAGGACCAATGTACAGAGCATGAAGATGACAATCTGACTAAAGTGGTTATGGTGAGATGCCAGCTTGAGGACAGGAGAGATGTCACAGAAGAAGTGATGTAGTTGATTGGAGGAATAAAACGGCAGGTGAAATACCAAGGATGTGATGATCTGTGCAACAGTGAAGCCACAGGCACAGGCAGCAGCCACTAGTCCCACACACATCCCATGTCCCATGAGCACTGAGTAGCGCAGTGGATTACAGATGGCCACGTAACGATCATAACCCATGACTGCCAGCAGGAAGGAGTGAGAACAGCCAAGGAAGAGGAAGGAAAACATTTGGATGGCACAGCCCAGGAAAGAAATGGTCTTCTTCTGGGCCAGCAGGTCAACCAGCATCTTGGGTACAATGACGAAGGTGTAGCAAATCTCAGAGCAGGAAAGGATGGCAAGGAAGAAGTACATGGGGATATGAAGGGCCCTGTCCAGCACAATGGTGGAAATGATGATTGCATTGGTGCCCAGAGTGAACACGTAGAGGAGCAGGAAGATAACAAAGAGCAGCTGCTGCAGCCTGGCCAGGGATGAGAAGCCGAGGAAGATGAACTCTCTCACCACAGTCTCATTGACCCGCTCCATGGAGCATACATCATCAGGAGACAATTCAGGAGAGAAGAGGAATCAGCACCAAAAGAAATCTCTGAAAATTAGTAGATTCACAGAAAATTGATCATCAGCATGTGTTTTCAGATTTTGAGTTCTAAACTCATCTTTTCTCCTCCCTCTTGTTTTTCCAAGACATGATGTTGCTAAAATCAGGCAAGCTTTCATCAAACTTTGAGTCTCTATAGTAGTTCTAACACCATAGCCAAACAGTTCTTGCAATGTTTCAGATTCAAACAGCCCTTCACCTCCATTCCCATGATGAGGCTGTTACTCAGATTCTTAGCCTCTCACTCTTAGATTATCTTGCAAAGCTTGTCTTTCTGGCTTTCTTGTATCCATATCCATATCTCATAAAAAAATCTTTCCTGCAGTTGCAAAGTAAACCATCTGAATATACCATAGTTATCTATAACTCAATGGTTCTTAACTGTCATTCTCCTTACACCTAAACCCCCACTCTTAGTTTTAATCTCTCCATAACTTAGATGCAAATTCTCTTCAACAGTGTTTTCCTTACCTCCTGGCAGGAATTGTCAGTTATACTTTTATTATGCTGGCTCTTGCTTCTGTAGCTTTATCCTGGTCCCAAAGTGGAAGAAAATGCTCTTCTTTCTATTCATTAATTTCAAGATGGAATATATCTATACCTCCTCCAATACCTATATCAGAGTCTTTCCTCTGTTAGGGAGGACGACAGTCTTTCTTCAGGATTCTGTCCATTTTCGTCACTTCCCTTAACTCGTTCTGAAGTCACATTATGGCTCCTTTCCCATGGCCACTGTTACATCTCTGCAACCCATCTTTCCCCTGATGACAGCCTAATCTTTTAAAATATAAATTGTATTATATTGCTTCACTCTTCAAAAATTTTACTTACGGCTATAGTATAGAGTTCAAACTCTTCATTGTTTCCAAAAGTCTTTCCTCAGGGGAAATAAACTATGTTTCTATGCTCATTTTCAAACCTTTATGGGATATATCACTATTGCCCAAATATGTTCTGTACTTCCTTGCCTCTATTCCCTGCTCATATTCGTTTGTTATTCACTTTTATTTACAGATATTTTATGGTTCTTCTGAAGCCTCCATTAAAATCTACCTTTTTGAAAGCTTCCTTGCTACCTCCTGGTGAAAGGAGTTGTTTCTTCCTCAGAACTCACATAAGACATTGATTGCCAAAATTATGTGATATTTACTTAATTTTGAAATATTCTAATGAATTGTTCTTATATCTATTTTCTCTACCAGATTTTGTGCCTTTGAGGAAAAGACGTGAATTGTATGTATCTTTACCTGAGCTCTCCTCAGCATCTAGAACCATATTAAGTACTTAACACCTTCTCAATAAATAATTGTTATATAAATAAGAGAGTTAACTTGCCACATTATCTATTTTATTCATGGGCAGCACAAACTTCTTAGAACTAACAGAGTAAGAAAATTCTCAGTGTTATTTCATACTAGGCACAAGAATTGCTCAGTATCAAGAATGTTAAGAATGTCTGCACCACATAAAACTAAGTCTGGCCCATTTAAACCTGAAAGAGAAATCTCTGTTTACAATAGAAAACTGGCACTGAAGAGAGCATCTGGTCATCAGAATTCTGTGTACCTAAGATGACTCCCAATTCCTAGTACATTTGCTGCTCTTTAGAGCATATTAGAACTCAAATAAGTGAGAGAAAAATCATAAAGATAACCTTACAATTATCCTGTTAAAAAGTATATTACTGAAATTACCTTAACTAATATTAACAACAAAATTAATAACAATGCATTTTTATGTTACCTAAGAACCACTGAATCAAGAGTATCAGATAGTACACATGTATTAAGCAGTGTGATTATAACAATGTGTCAGCTACCAGGTCTGCAATGAAGATACACATTTAAATAAGACCCAGTCCCGAGCCTCTAGTTCATGTTTCAAGGGTGAGACACATTCAGAAGAAGATGTTATTAAAAATGTGGTGATTGAGATGATAGATATGCATTTGAAATTATAGGAGCACTCAGGAGACAAATCTTGTATACATTCTTGAAAAATGATATGTATTTTTTATTTATTTTTGGGTTTCTTTATATATGTTATGAAAAGGCTGAACTAAGTGTACTTGGAGAAATATCATAACACAGGCATTGTTTAGTTTCTAAAACTTTTAATCTAAATATATAAATAGGGCAAGTAAGTACATTTGCTTCTCCTTGCTTCTGGAAGAGTACAAGGATGTTTTCTGCTTGCATATTCTACTTTATATCACTCCCTTCCTCAACCCCATGAAAGGGACAAATACCCTCCTCCTCCTCTATCTTATTCCTCTGGTTCTTCACTCAATATCTAGCACAAGGTTTTTTCTTTTTTATTGCCTAGGTGTTTGGCATATTTATTACTAATATACTATTAACTTTCAAATTCTATATTCTCTAGTTTTTAGTACCACTAATAAATTTCTATGTATAGAATCTGAAATTTTACTCTCACAAGCACATGTAAAGTTGAGTAATGTAGGAATAAAATAGGCTTTAAATTTAGACAGATGTAGGCTTTAATCCTGACTCTGGCAAGTTCTAGTGGTAAAACCTTAATAAATTCTCTAAGGCCTATTTTCTCATTTGTACAGTAAGAATAATTCCTGCCTCCTGGGCTATCATGAGAATTAATTCAGGTAATATATATGAAAGAGATTTGTCCCATAAATAAGGAGTGCTTAGTAAGTACTTCTGTTTTATTACTTTATTGTTGTTTTATAGGCATTGGTATTAGAAATATTTTCATTAGTGAGGTAATAAGCATTTAACTCATGCCAAGTTATTGAAACTGATTTTTCTGTATTTTCCAAGGAGGAGAAAATTTAAGAGAAATTATTCTTCCCTTGAGGCTCTCCAAACCTGACTGAAAGTAACTTGGTTTTCCATGGAGTTCTGTTTTGCTCTTGGAGGGAGGCCATATATATTTAGGCATCAATCTCAACAATTTATTGAGTTCCTAAAGACTGGAGCAGATTGTCTAAGAATTCTCATGTTTTACAATTTCATGATTTCTGTTACTATCTAAGCACTATAGATATAATTATGAATAAAATCATTGCCTTTTTCTCAGAGAAGAAAGAATCAAACACCTATTCATATTATAAAACAGCCTATAAACATTATAAAACAAGTATAAACAAAATGTCCTGAAAATCTGGAGGAAAAACCCAATAATTTTAGGGAAGGCTTTGAAGAACAAGTAGTATTCGAATTTCTCCTTTAAGAATTTTAATAAAAATACTGGCTGAGTCTAAATGACATTACTTATCTAGATATTTTGATTGAACTAACTAATCTTTTTTTTAATGTCGATTGGCCTTTCAGAATTAAAATGTCAGTTTACAAAGGCCCATGAAACAAGAGACACTAATTATTCTCCCTGTTCTCTTCTGTTTCCTTACAATAAACTTCATTTTTCATGTTGAGGTCACAAACTCAAAAAACTAGCAAACAAGTAGACAAAAACAAAGAAAAAATAAACTCAATTATGTTTTTTGGGAGCATTATTCCATTTTATCAGTCTATCAATGTTGCTTTTGATGTTTCCAGGAAGAAAAAATAGAACACAATTATGGTATGAGTTTATTAATCAAAATTTAGAATTATCTTGTAATAATGTAGGCAAGTTGACATTTATTACATGCTCTGTTTGTTCTAGATTTGGTGAAAATACTGTTACATATATTCTCTCATTTGGTCCTCATGACAACCTTATGAAGTATTTATTACTTTTAATATCTTTATTATAAAGATAAGAAATTTGAGAATCAGAGTTTGGGGGACTCCTCTTAAGTTCACACAGCTGGTGGAACCAACACTAGACTACAGTACAATCCGTGTGTGTGTGTGTGTGTGTGTGGTGAGAAAGGGAAAGCAGTATTCAACACTCTCCTTCCAGATAAAGCCATTTAAAGGAAAAGACTTCTGCTACTATTTTGTTATGGGCTCAGTTTTCAACTTTGCTATGTATTAGCTATAGGACTTTGATGTGTCTGAATCAATTTTCTCATCTTTGTAGTGGGGTTCATTTATTCTGATGTCAGCTAACCTAACTTTTAAGATTTCTTTAAAATGGATGAGACAATGCTTTTTTAACAGTTGAGTGGTTTCACAGATATTATTTATGTAAGTATAACTTGGAATTGAAAAGGGGCAGATAGCGCTGGTAGTTTTGAGAAGAACATACCTTTCATACTGCTTCTTGTACCTTTGTTGGTTTTGGGAGGGATTTAATAAAATAAAGATCATTTCACTTTTCAGGACTGGGAAAGGTATGTTGCGGTAGTTCTCGTCTCTTACTCAAGAGGTCTCCAGAAAGCCAGAGTCACAGTTACAGCTGTATATGGTCTTAAAGATCTAGCTTAGTAGTTTCATCGGACAGATGCAGAAATTGAGCTTCAGAGAGTGCTATGAAGTTTCTAAGACTAGAAAGCAACTGAGTGGATGTGTTAGCAATGGAACAGAGGTCTTTTCTCTTTCAGAAGAATGTGATTGCCACAGTATTATCCTGCCTTCTGAGGATATTTATTTCATCGATAATTACTCTCTCTTTTTTGGCAGCAGTTACTTATGGTGTTCTTTTCCTAAGTCTACGTCCTTGTGCTAGTGTTTTTGCCTGTTTCTGTTTTAGGGTTCCCAGAGGGCAGGGTTTCTTAGTCTTTATATCTGTCAATTATAACTATTTTCAGAGCATTTATTAAGTTCTCAGCCATATATTAGGTATTATATCTTTGTGTAGATCCTATCTAATACAGTCCTTTCTACAAAAACGTCATTATTTAAAATTTTGTAATTAAAATATTGTTGAATGCCCTGTCAAATTAAATCAGAACCAAGAGAGTGCATATATAAATTTAGAAAGAAAAATGAATCAGTTAATTTAAAAATATATAAAATTTATATGCACAATTCTGCAGAAAAGCACTTTAAAACTTAAATAATCCTGATTAACATTATTGGATGTACTTTAATTGTGAGTCTCTCTTTCTGTTACTGGTAGTATACTTTCATAGGCTCATCACCCTTCTTCTCTTACCTGAAATGTGAGTCCTGCCAGAGAATAGATGTTTGCTTTCATTTCCTGTCCATTGCCCAGTTTCTCAATGTTGTAGATGCTTAGTCCAAGCAAGATGGATGTCTGTTATTCATAGAGTGCTTCCACTTTCCTCTACCTCTCTCTAAGAGAAGCCAGGGACATAGAGGCTACAAGAGACAGAATTCAAGTTGACGTGTAGAATGGAAAAAGGTCAAAATGGGTCACAGGCTACTGATCTTTACTCAGAGGTAGAGATGTGATGATGGTCTAGGGTCTTAGACCCAGACCGAAGTCAAATGTTACCAGTCTCCTGCCATTTTATGTCAATTGACTAAAGATCACAAGCCACAGCTAACAGTCACCATTAAGCAGTAGGAATTTTCATTATATTTGTTGGCAGCAGGTGGTTCTTCTGTGGGTCTCCTGATGCCATAGCCATTGCCATGGAGACATTGCACTGGGTTTAATTAACTACTGAGTTGATTGTGGAAAATAGAGGCAAGTCACTAAATGCCCAATTGCTCAAAATGGGGCCCAGACATTAGGGCTTAGGGAGCAGAAGGCTCTAAGCCATCCTCAGATGCAGCAATTTTAGAAAATGTGACTAATTTTAAGCTTATTTCTCATTTTGTTATGTTATTGAAGAGACAAAAGAGAATTTTTATGTAGACATTTTACAATAATAGGTGTATTGTAAAACATGTTGGTTTAACTGAAAATCTTTTTGTACTCATAATTGAAAGATAGTTCTTTGTTAGGCTGAGAAGGTAAACTGGGCAATGGCTTTTTAGAGTGAAGATTGTGCTCAGAATAAGCTGGAGGAAGATTCATTTCACCGTCTTACCCCCTGAGTTGATTTTGTCTACCTTTCTACTCCGTCATCCATAAATGAATATAGTGTGCTGTTATATGTATGAGACACTAAATAAACATGTGCTGAATGTTGAGTGAATAAATGGTTGTATTCAACAATACCCCAACTACATAAATCCCTCAGCTAAATAAAAATACCATCATTCATTTTCTAATCTCCAATATTTCTGGTTTCCACTTTCCTCATTGTTCAACTGGCAAGTAATATAATTTCTTTTTTTTATTATACATTGAGTTCCGGCATACATGTGCAGAACGTGCAGGTTTGATATATAGGTATACGTGTGCCATGGTGGTTTGCTTTACCCATCAACCCATCATCTACATTAGGTATTTCTCATAATGCTATCCCTCCCCTACCCCCCAACCCCTGACAGGCCTCAATGTGTGATGTTCCTCTCCCTGTGTCCATGTGTTCTCGTTGTTCAACTCCCACTTACGAGTGAGAACATGCAGCGTTTGGTTTTCTCTTCCTGTGTTAGTTTACTGAGAATGGTGGTTTCCAGTTTCATCCATGTCCCTACAAAGGACATAAACTCATCTTTTTTATGGCTGCATAGTATTCCATGGTGTATATATGCCACATTTTCTTTATCCAGTCTATCATTGATTAGCATTTGGGTTGGTTCCAAGTCTTTGCTATTGTGAATAGTGCTGCAATAAACATACATGTGTGTGTGTCTTTATAGTAGAATGATTCGTAATCCTTTGGACATATACCCAGCAATGGGATTGGATTGCTGGGTTAAATGGTATTTCTGGTTCTAGATCCTTGAGGAATTGCCACACCATCTTCCACAATGGTTGAACTAATTTACACTCCCACCAGCAATGTAAAAGTGTTCATATTTCTCCACATCATCTCCAGCATATGTTGTTTCCTGACTTTTTAATGATCACCATTCTAACTGGCATGAGATGGTATCTCATTGTGGTTTTGATTTGCATTTCTCTAATGACCAGTGATGATGGGCTTTTTTTCATATGTTTGTTGGCCGCATAAATGTCTTCGTTTGAGAAGTGTCTGTTTATACCTTTGGCCACTTTTTGACGGGATTGTTTGTTTTTTTCTTGTAAGTCTGTTTAAGTTCTTTGTAGATTCTGGATATTAGCCCTTTGTCAGATGGATAGATTGCAAAAATTTTCTCCCATTTTGTAGGTTGCCTGTTCACTCTGATGATAGTTTCATTTGCTGTGCAGAAGCTCTTTAGTTTAATTAGATCCCATTTGTCAATTTTGGCTCTTGTTTCCATTGCATTTGGTGTTTTAGTCATGAAGTCTTTGCATATGCCTATGTCCTGAATGGTATTGCCTAGGTTTTCTTCCAGGTTTTAATGGTTTTAGGTCTTACATTTCAGTCTTTAATCCACCTTGAGTTAATTTTTATATAAGGTGTAAGGAAGGGATCCAGTTTCAGTTTTCTGCATATGGCTAGCCAGTTTTCCCAACGCCATTTATTAAATAGGGAATCCTTTCCCCATTGCTTGTTCTTGTCAGTTTTGTTAAAGATCAGATGGTTGTAGATGTGTGGTGTTATTTCCGAGGCCACTGTTCTGTTCCATTGGTCTATATATCTGTTTTGGTACCAGTACCATGCTGTTTTGGTTACTGTAGCCTTGTAATACAGTTTGAAGTCAGATAGCTTGATTCCTCTAGCTTTGTTCTTTTTGCTTAGGATTGTCTTGGCTATACGGGCTCTTTTTCAGTTCCATATGAAAGATCAAGTAGTTTTTTCTAATTCTAATGGTAGCTTGATGGGGATAGCATTGAATCTATAAATTACTTTGGGGAGTATGGCCATATTCACAATATTGATTCTTCCTATTGATGAACATGGAATGCTTTTTCATTTGTTTGTGTCCTGTCTTATTTCCTTGAGCAGTGGTTTGTAGTTCTCCTTGAAGAGGTCCTTCACATCCCTTGTAAGTTGTATTCCTAGGTATTTTATTCTCTTTGCAGCAATTGTGAATGGGAGCTCATTTATGATTTGACTCTCTGTCTATTATTAGTGTATAGGAATGCTTGTGATTTTTGCACACTCATTTTGTATCCTGAGACTTTGCTGAAGTTTCTCATCAGTTTAAGGAGATTTTGGGCTAAGACAATTGGGTTTTCTAAAGATACGATCATGTCACTTGTAAACAGAGACAATTTGACTCCCTATATTCCTATTTGAATATCCTTTATTTCTTTCTCTTGCCTGATTGCCCTGGCCAGAACTTCCAATACTATGTTGAATAGCAGTGGTGAGAGAGGGAATCCTTGTCTTGTGCCAGTTTTCAAAGGGAATGCTTCCAGTTTTGCCTATTCAGTATGATATTGTCTGTGGGTTTGTCATAAATAGCTCTTATTATTTTGAGATATGATCCATCAATACCTAGTTTATTGAGAGTTTTTAGCATGAAGGTTGTTGAATTTTGTCAAAGGTCTTTTCTGCATCTATTGAGATAATCATATGGTTTTTGTCATTGATTCTGTTTATGTGATGAATTACGTTTATTGATTTGCATATGTTGAACCAGCTTTGTATACCAGGGATGAAGCCGACTTGATTGTGGTGGATAAGGTTTTCTATGTGTTGCTGGATTTGGTTTTCCAATATTTTATCGAGGATTTTTGCATCAATGTTCATCAGGGATATTGGCCTGAAATTTTCTTTTTTTGTTGTGTCTCTGCCAGGTTTTGGTATCAGAATGATGCTGGCCTCATAAAATGAGTTAGGGAAAGTCCCTCTTTTTTCCATTGTTTGGAATAGTGTCAGAAGGAATGGTACCATCTCCTCTTTGTACCTCTGGTAGAATTTTGCTATGAGTCTGTCTGGTCCTGGGCTTTTTTTGGTTGGTGGGCTATTAATGACTGCCTCAATTTCAGAATTTGTTATTGGTCTATTCAGGGATTCGACTTCTTCCTGGTTTAGTCTTGGGAGGGTGTGTTTCCAGGAATTTATCCATTTTTTCTAGATTTTCTATTTTATTTGCATAGAAGTGTTTATACTATTCTCTGATGGTAGTTTGAATTTCTGTGGGATTAGTGGTGATACTCTCTTCATCATTTGTATTGTGTCTATTTGATTCTTCTCTCTTTTCTTTATTAGTCTTGCTAGCGGTCTATCAATTTTGTTGATCTTTTCAAAAATCCACCTCCTTGATTCATTGATTTTTTGAAGAATTTTTCATGTATCTATCTCCTTCAGTTCTGCTTTGATCTTAGTCATTTCTTGCCTTCTGCTAGTTTTTGAATTTGTTTGATCTTGCTTCTCTAGTTCTTTTAATTGTGATGTTAGGGTATTGATTTTAGATCTTTCCCACTTTCTCCTGTAGACATTTAGTGCTATAAATTTTCCTTTAAACACTGCTTTAGCTATGTCCCAGAGATTCTGGTATATTGTGTCTTTGTTCTCATTGGTTACAAATAATGTATTTATTTCTGCCTTAATTTCATTATTTACCCAGTAGTCATTCAGGAACAGGTTGTTTAGTTTCCTTGTAGTTGTGTGGTTTTGCACGAGTTTCTTTAACCTGAGTTCTCTCTTGATTGCCCTGTGGTCTGAGAGACAGTTTGTTATGAAATCTGTTCTCTTGCATTTGCTGAGGAATATTTTACTTCCAATTATGTGGTCAATTTTAGAATAAGGGCGACATGGTGCTAAGAAGAATGTATATTCTGTTGATTTGGGGTGGAGAGTTCTGTAGATGTCTATTAGGTCTGCTTGGTCTAGAGCTGAGTTTAAGTCCTGAATATCCTTGTTTATTTTCTGTCTCACTGATCTGTCTAATATTGACCGTGGGATGTTAAAGTCTCCCAGTATTATTGTGTTGGAGTCTAAGTCTTTTTGTAGGTCTCTAAGAATTTGCTTTATGTATCTGGGTGCTCCTGTATTGGGTGCATATGTATTTAGGATAGTTAGCTCTTGTTGCATTGATCCCTTTACCATTATGTAATGCCCTTCTTTGTCTTTTTTGTTCTTTGTTAGTTTAAAGTTTGTTTTATCAGAGACTACGATTGCAATCTCTGCTTTTTTAGCTTTCCATTTGCTTGGTAAATATTCTTCTATCCTTTTATTTTGAGCCTATGTGTGTCTTTGCACATGAGATGGGTCTCCTGAATACAGTACATCGATAATTCTTGACTCTTTATCCAATTTGCCAGTCTGTGTCTTTTAATTGAGAGTGCTTAGCCCATTTACATTTAAGGTAAATATTGTTTTATGTGAATTTGAGTCTGTCATTATGATGCTAGCTTTTTTTTGCTCCTTAGTTGATGCAGTTTCTCTATAGTGCCAATGGACTTTACAATTTGGTATGTTTTTGCAGTGGCTGGCACCAGTTTTTCCTTTGCATATATATTGCTTCCTTCAGGTGCTCTTGTAAGGCAGGCCTGGTGGTGACAATATCTCTCAGCATTTGCTTGTCTGTAAAGGCTTTTACTTCTCCTTTGCTTAGGAAGCTTAGTTTCGTTGGATATAAAATTCTGGGTTGAAAATTCTTTTCTTTAAGAATGTTGAATATTGGCCCCCACTCTCTTCTGGCTTGTAGGGTTTCTGCTGCGAGATCTGCTGTTTGTCTGATGGGCCTCCCTTTGTGGGTAACCCGACCTTTCTCTCTGGCTGCCCTTTACATTTTTTCCTTCATTTCGACCTTAGTGAATCTGACAATTATGTGTCTTGGGGTTGCTCTTCTCGAGGAGTATCTTTGTGGTGTTCTCTGTATTTCCTGAATTTGAATGTTGGCCTGTCTTGCTAGGTTGGGGAAGTTCTCCTGGATAATATCCTCAAGAATGTTTTCCAGCTTGGTTCCCTTCACCCTGTCACTTTCAGGTACACCAGTGAAATGTAGATTTGGTCTTTTCACATAGTCCCAGATTTTTTGGAGACTTTGTTCATTCCTTTTCATTCTTTTTTCTCTAATCTTGTCTTCATGCTTTATTTCATTAAGTTGATCTTCAATCTCTGATATCCTTTCTTCCACTTGATCAATTCATCTATTGATATTTGTGTATGCTTCACAATGTTCTCCTGCTGTGTTTTTCAGCTCCATCAGGTCATTTATGTTCTTCTCAAAACTGGTTATTCTAGTTAGCAATTACTCTAACCTTCTTTCAAGATTCTTAGCTTCCTTGCATTGGGTTAGAACATGCTCCTTTAGCTCAGAGGAGTTTGTTGTTACCCACCTTCTAAAGCCTACTTCTGTCAATTTGTCAAACTCATTCTCTGTCCAGTTTTTTTCCCTTGCTGGCAGGGAGTTGTGATCCTTTACAGGAGAAGCAGCATTTGGGTTTCTGGAATTTTCAGCCTTTTTGCACTGATTTTTCCACATCTTCGTGGGTTTATCTACTTTTGGTCTGTGATGTTGGTGTCCTTTGGATGGGGTTTCTGTGTGGATGTCCTTTTTGTTGATGTTGAAGCTATTCTTTTCTGTCTGTTAGTTTTCCTTCTAACAGTCAGGCCCCTCTGTCTCAGGTCTGCTGGAGTTTGCTGGAGGTTCACTCCAGACCCTGTTTGCCTGGGTGTCACCAGCAGAGTCTACAAAACAGCAAAGATTGTTGCTTGTTCCTTCCTCTGGAAGCTTCATCCCAGAAGGGCACCAGATACCAGCCAGAGCTGTCCTGTATGAGGTGTCTGTCAACCCCTGCTGGGAGGTGTCTCCTAGCCAGGAGCTATGGCGGTCAGGGACCCACTTGAGGAGGCAGTCTGACCCTTAGCAGACATCAAGGGCTCTGCTGGGAGATCTGCTGCTCTCTTCAGAGCTGGCAGGCAGGAAGGTTTCTGTCTGCTGAAGCAGCGCCCACAGCTGCCCCTTCTCCCAAGTGCTCTATGCCAGGGAGATGGGAGTTTTATCTATAATCCTTGACTGGGGCTGCTGACTTTCTTTCAGAGATGCCCTGACCAGAAAGGAGGTATCTAGAGAGGCAGCCTTGCTACAGTGGCTTTGCCGAGCTGTAGTGGGCTCCACCCAGTTCAAACTTGCCAGTGGCTTTGTTTACACTGTGAGGGGAAAACCACCTATCAAACCTCAGTAATGGTGGACAACCCTCCCCCAACCAAGCTCAGGTGTCCCAGGTCGACTTCAGACTGCTGTGCTGGCAGCAAGAATTTCAAGCCAGTGGATCTTAGCTTGCTGGACTCCATGGAGGTGGGATCCCCTGAGCTAGACCACTTGGCTCGCTGACTTCAGCCCTTTTTCCATGGGAGTGAACAGTTCTGTCTCACTGGTGTTCCCAGTGCAAATGGGGTATGGAAAAAAAAAAAAAAAAACTCCTGCAGTTAGCTAGATGTCTGCCCAAAGAGCTGCCCAGTTTTGTGCTTGAAACCCAGGGCCCTGGTGGTGTAGGCACCTGAGGGAATCTCCTGGTCTGTGGGTTGCGAAGACTGTGGGAAAAGCATAGTATCTGGTTGGGAATGCACTGTCCCTCGTGGCACAGTCCCTCAGGTCTTCCCTTGCCTAGAGGAGGGAGCTCCCCAACCCCTGCCCTTCCCAAGTGAAGCAATGCCCCACCCTGCTTTGGCTCACCCTCTGTGGGCTGCATTCACTATCTAACCAGTCCCAATGGGATGAGCCGGGTACCTCAGTTGGAAATGCAGAAATCACCCACCTTCTGTGCTGATCACGCTGGGAACTGTAGACTGGAGCTGTTCCTATTCAGCCATCTTGCCAGCCACCTAATTAATAAAATTTCAACATCACTTTCCATCCCTATGTCAGTGGATCATTAAGGACCTCTAACAATACTTTGGTGCATAGTGAGAGCTCACCAATAATCTGGTTGATGAAGAAATAATGATACCAAAAACAAAAATGTTACTGAGAGCAACAAATGATGCCCATAGAAGTAAGAAGCAAGAAGAGTGGCATTTAATATACCAAAATGCTGGACATTTGGTTTTCGTTATTTATTCTCAAGGTTTACTACCACTACTTATCGTAATAGTGGCCCAACTTTATTTTGGTTTGTTTTGTCTCCAGTCTCATCTAATTGCTTCATCCTAAAGTTTCTTAGAGCAATAGGTGCCATGCACTAACTCAGGTGGTCAGGACATTGGAGTTTCTTTGCTAACATATCAGGTTCAGGATGGGCATATGCTCCAATTCTGGACAATCAGGAACAAAAAAATTCCATCTCATGATGCTTGTTTTAACATCTGATGAAACAAATTCTCTCTTCCTCTTGACTAGATTTTATAAGCTGAAAGTGTCGAGACTACTGTGTTTAGCTTAAAAATAGAACCAAGTCACAAGAAGCAGGGCTATGAGATGCAACCAGATAATAGTTTGAACTTGGAATCAAGCTGTACCTGAAACCATTATACCACTAGATTTCTTAGCTTATGTGGGACAATAGATTTATTGCTTGCTAGTGCCAGTTTGAGCTGGATTATCTGTTATTTACAACCCAAAAATTTCTAAGTAATAAGAACATATCTTATTTCAGAAAGGATTTGAGATGATTTAAAATAGGTACTATTAAGGCAAGAATAAATATATTACATAGATATGTTAACAAATTAGGGCAAAGGTAAAGTAATGATGTACTAATAAGGTGAATTTTGGAGGAATCATGACATAGAAATATATTCCATGAGGCCCAACTTATTTATTAATTTTTAGACCAAAAATTAAACAGCAAATTTCACACTAGCTAATCCAGTAGACAATATAAATACGTAAAAGTCATGTTGTTCGAGGTATAAAACATGCGAGGAATGTGATTTCTAATAGGGAAGTGTTGGCCATATTAATGAAACCCTAAGTAATTATTGGATATCTGAGTAGAACGGAAGAAGTACTATGAAATAATGTGGCTGTACCACAACTTAAATATCAGATTTATAGCCTAAGTGAAAAGCATAGGTTTATTTATCTTGCCTCAGCCCACCCAGATCTCTGGTTTATGTGAATCGTTACTCTGGATGAAGATTGTCCAGACCTTCCCCAGTACAATTCCCACTCTCCAACCTCTTCAGGGTCTCAGGAGTTTGAGATGACAAATGACAAGCCATGAGGATTTACTGTGACTTATTTCCAAACATCCCAGCCCATTTACCCATATTTCCTCTCCCTTCCATAAAACAGACAAAAGAGTGTGGTTCTGCAGCCCTTGAACTGAATAACTTCAACTTCTGTTATTTTGCTCCAAAGAGCATTTCAAAATCACTTGACATTTCCATACCACCCACCTTATTTTTCTCTTCTCTTCTCAATAGTTCCTTCTTTTAAAATTATGCCTGGCATTCCTTCACATCTTTGCTTGTTCTTCTTTCTCGTGGTCTGAATTTCAGAGACTTATCTCACTTCCTTGCTCTACAGGCATCTCTCCAAGAAGAACTAAAAGGACGAAAGCCAAATATCCCTCTTTTGCTCAGTTTTCCTCCCTCCACATCCTCTATATTCGTCCTCCTGCACAGTCAGGATAATAAGTCTCAGCCTGAAATGGAAATAGCTGAAAAGGAGAGGAGAGGAGAGGAGGAAATAAGTAATTCATTCTAAGTGTCAGATCTCTGAAGTTCAATTTTGTCTCTGGGCTGTGGACCAGATGGCTCATAGCCAGGCCCCCAGTGTGTTTTTAGGTTGAGGGCAGGTTGTGAAAAATAACAGAGAGAAATGCCTAATGTCAGCATGCAAATGGATATTGGTATAAGTTCATTTTTCAAAATAGGAAGTAACTGACACATGATAATCGATTATAAAAATAATCAAAATCATTGTAGTGCCGGGCGCGGTGGCTCACTCCTGTAATCCCAGCACTTTGGGAGGCCGAGGCGGGCGGATCACGAGGTCAGGAGTTCGAGACCATGGTGAAACCCTGTCTCTACTAAAAAAAATACAAAAAATTAGCCGGGCGTGGTGGCAGGCGCCTGTAGTCCCAGCTACTCGGAGAGGCTGAGGCAGGAGAATGGCGTGAACCCGGGAGGCAGAGGTTGCAGTGAGCTGAGATCGTGCCACTGCACTCCAGCCTAGGGGACAGAGCGAGACTCCGTCTCAAAAAAAAAAAAAAAAAAAAAAAAAAACATTGTAGAAATGTATTTATTCACTTATTTGTTAGATACTTTTGCTATAAACAGAAGGTTAAAAATTTTATTAAATATGTATTTACTGAATAACTACTCTATGACTTCGACTATTCTGATAGTTCCGGGGATGTAAAGATAAATGAGATGCAGTTCTTGTCCTCATGGAGTTTTAATACATTTACAGAGTATGAAACAATTAGAAAATGATAGCATTCTGTATATTAAACTAAAAATTTATATCCATAAACTAGAAATTGTCCATTATTCCTTTGCCCTTGTATTTTCAACTTAGACTATCAATCTGATTCTTTCCTAAATTTTAAGAAACTTTTATTATAGTGCAACATACACAAAAGTACACAAATCAAAGTCTATACCTGGATTCACAAAGTGACACACACCAATCCACAATGAAATTTAGAAGTAGAACATTACCCACTTTCTTGCCTGAGAAACCATTATTCTGAACTTCTATGATCATATGTTGGTTTTTCCAGTTTTTGAAATTTATCAGAGTGGAATTACAGAGTATATAAGATTTTTGTTTAGTTTTCTTTCACTTAAATAATGTTTGTGAGATTTACCCATGTTAGTAAATATAATAGTAAAATTTCACTGTTGTACAAAAATAAATTATATGAGTGTACTTCAATTTATTTGTTCTACCATTGATGGGTATTTAGGTTATTTCCAGGTTTGGGCTATAGTGAAAAGCAGTGCTGGGAACATACTTGTACGCTTTAACTAACATATGACTCAATTTATTTGGTATCCACTAACAGTGAAACCATTGAGTCACAGCATATTGCTGTAGATTAAATTTTTAGCCACAATTCTTTATTCCTTTCTATGTCATTTGCTATATGGCTTTGCAGTTTCTCTTATGAGAGGCAGAGTGTAACTTCCTACCCCTAAACTTTGGGCTTTTATGGGATTTATATTAACCAATGAAATGTGGGCAGAAGTCATAGCCGGTTTCAAACCTTGGCCAAAAGAAACATTGCAAATTTTCTGCCATCACCATGAAAAGAGCTTTTTTCCCAAGTAGCTCCTGTTCTTTTAACCTGAGCTCTAGGATGAATATATCTGATGCAAATCTAACCCCAATCTACCAAAAGGAGCCAAACCCAAGAGACATGCAGCTTGAAGGAGAGCCACTGTTCTAAGCCCAGCTTAGATCTGTAAACTGACTTGTAGACACACAAGCAAATAAAAAAATTTAAAAATGTGGTTAAAAAACAAATAATGTAAAATTTACCAACTCAACCGTTTTAAGTGTAAAGTTCAGTAGTGTCAGGTATATTCCTATTACTGTAAAATAGATCTCCAGAACTTGTTCATCTTGCAAATCAGAAACTCTGCACCTATTAAACAACTTCTCTTTTCCTAAGTGAAATAGAACAGCCACAAAAGGACAAGAAAGGACTTTAACTTGTTGTGTTTGGAAGTGGCTTGTGACACAGCAAAAGGTAAATAAAAGTATATAGATGTTCTAGTATACTATTCTCTGCCAAATAGTTTTTCAAAGTGGCTGTATAAATTTATGCTCATGCCAGCATTGTATGGAAATTCCAGTTGCTTCTCATCTGTAACATTTGCTATTGTAACTCACTTTTATTTGAGAAATTCTGATGAGTATGTGTAATTAGACTTTCCTTTTCATGATATTAATGGCATTGAGCACATTTTCATGTTTACCAGCCACCTGAATTTCCTCTTTCTTGAAAGTCTTGTTTGATATTTTGTGCACTATAGGGATATTCATTTTTATTATTGATTCAAAATATTTTATATAATATCAATACTTTATTGATTACATGTACTTCAAATATTTTATGTGACTTTGAAAATTTCATTTTCACTCTATTGAAGATGTCTTTTGATGAACATGTTTACCTATTGTTTAGCTGTCACTTATAAGTAAGAACATGTGGTATTTGACTTAGACTTTTGTTCTCTTTGACTTTTTAAACAACAGATTACTTCCGTACTCTTTGACTTCTTATATTTTCATATTTCATATTCCTAGGCATAGTAATTCTTTCTGCTGACATACAGAAATAGAATTTATTTTTGTATTACCAACTTTGTATAAGGCAATCATGTAAATACATTTCACTTTTAATTCTTATATTTATCTGCCTATTCTCATGTAATTTTGTTTTTGTATCTCTGTACTGTTTATGTATTTAAGGTATAATTGATAGAAATTATATATATATATATATTTCATATCCAATGTGAAGTTTTGATATACAAATACATTGTTCAATAATTGGTACAATCAAACTAATTAATATACCTGTCACCTCACGTAGTTACCTTTTTTCATGTGTGTGCGGTAAGAATACTTACTCAGTCAACAACTTTTCAAGTATAAAATATATTATTGACCATAGTCAACATTCTGTACATTAAAGTATCTAAAGCTTATTTATCTTATAACTGAAAGTTTGTAACTTTTGACCAAAATGTTCTCATTTCCCCCACCTCCTTGCCTCTAGCAACCACCCATCTACTCGGTTCTTATAAGTTTGAATATTTTAGATTCCACATATAAGTTAGATCATGCGGTATTTATCTTTCTGTGCCTGATTTATTGTACTTAGCGAAATGTCCTCTAGGTTCATCCATGTTGCTGTAAATGGCAGAATTTCCTTCTTTTTAAAGGCTGAATGGTATTTCATTGTATAAAAGTATATACCACATTTACTTTAGCCCTTTGTCTGTTGAAGGACATTTCATTGTTTCATATCTTAACTATTGTAAATAATGTTGCAATGAACATGGGAATTCAGATCTCTCTTTGAGATAATGATTTTATTTTCATTGGATATATACTCAGAAGTGGGACTGCTACATCATATGGTGGTCTTATTTTTAATTTTTCGAGGACATTCTACACTGTTTCTTTAATGGCTATACCAATTTACTTTGCCACTAACAATGTACAGGGGTTTCCTTTTTTTTGCATTCTTTCCAAAGCTTGTTATCTTTCGAGTTTTTGACAATAGCCATTCTAACAGGTGTGAGGTAACATATCATTGTGGTCATCTGCATTTCCCGATTAGTCATGTTGAACACCATTTCATATACCTTTTGGCCATTTGTTTGTCTTCTTTGGAAAAATATGTCTACTCAGATCCTTTAGCCATTTTAAAATGACGTTGTTTATTTGTATTTCTATAGGGCGATATGAGTTCCTTATGTATTTTGGATATTAACCCTTTATCAGATGTATGGATTACAAATATTTGTTCTCCTTCTGTAGGTTGCCTTTTCATCTTGTTGAGTATTTCTTTTTCTGTGTCCTTAACAAATTAAGGATAGAAGAAATGTACCTTAGTGCAATATAGGTCATATATGGCAAGCTCACAGCTAACATTACACTCCATAATAAAAAGCTTTTCTTCTAAGATCTGGAACAAGACAAGGTTGTCCACTCTCATCAGTTCTACTCAACATAGTGCTGAAAGTCTTAGCCAGAGCAATTAGGGAAGGAAAAGAAATAAAAGTCATCCAAATCAGAAATAAAGAAGTAAAATTATTTCTGTTTGAAAATTACATAGTATTATATCTAGAAAATAAAATCTTCACCAGAAAACTATTAATATCAAAAAATGAATTCAGCAAAGTTGCAAGGTACAAAATTGACATATCTAAGTCATTCTACCAAAAAGACCCGTGAACTTGTATGTTCATTGCCATGTTATTCACAATAGCAAAGACATGGACTAAACCTAGATGTCTATCAGTGTTGAACTGGATAAAGAAAATGTGGTACATATACACCATAGAATGCTATGCAGCCACAAATAGAAGGAAATAATATCCTTTGCATGATAGATGTCCTTTGCAACAACATAGATGCAGCTAGAGGTCATAATCCTAAGCAAATTAATTTAGGAACAGAAAACCAAATACTGCATGTTCTCACTTATAAGTGGGAGCTAAAATATTGAACACACATGGACATAACATGGAACAATATTCACTGAAAACTACATATGCAAACATGGGAACAATATTCACTGTAAACTACTAGAGGAGGAAGTGAAAAAGGGGGTCATGAGTTTAAAAACTTCCTATTGATTACTATGCTCACTAGCTGAGTGATGAGATCTGTACTCCAAAGCTCAGCATCACACAGTATACTTGTGTAACAAACCTGCACATGTACTACCTTTATCTAAAATTAAGAAAAAAGAAATGTTAAAAATAAGTTACATTTCTATATATTAACAGCAAACTATCTGAGAAAAAATTAAAAATGCCATAAAAAGAATACAATATTTAAAAATAAATTTAAGGAGATTAAAAATCTATAAACTGAAATCTATAAAACATTGATGGAAAAAATTGAGGAAGAAAAAACAAATGGAAAGACATCCTATGCTCATAGACTGGAAGAATTAATATTGTCAAAATGTCTATATTACTCAAAGTGATCCAGAGATCCAATGAAACTGTTATCAAAATTACAATGGCATTTTTCACAGAAATAGAAAAAGAATTCTAAAATTTCTATGGAACCAGAAAAAGAATCTAAGTAGCTAAAGAAATCTTGAGCAAAAAGAACAAAGCTGGAAGAATCACTCTTCCTGATTTCCATTTATATTATAAAGCTATAGTAGTCAAAACTGTGGTACTGTCATAAAAGCAGACATATTTATCACTGAAACACAATAGAAAGCCCATAAATAAATCCAGGCATCTATGGTTAATTGATCTTTGTCAAGAGTGTGAAGAATACACAATGGGGAAAGGGCAGTCTCTTCAACAAACGGTGCTAGGAATATGAGATCTCCACATGCAAAATAATGAAAACTGACTTTTATGCTATACACAAAAAGTCAACTCAAAATTGATTAAAGGCTTAAATGTCAGACTTAATTAAGGGCATAAACTGTAAAACTTCTAGAAGAAAAGACAGGGAAAAGTTCCATGACATTGGCTATGGCAGTGGTGTTTTGGATACCATACCAAAAGTAAAGACAATGAAAGCAAAAATAAGAAACTGGGACTACATCAAACTAAATGGTTTCTGAACAGCAAAGAAAACAATCAGCAGTGGGGTGTGGTGGCTCACACCTGTAATCCCAGCACTTTGGGAGGCCGAGGTGGTTGGATCACCTGAGGTCAGGAGTTCAAGACCATCTAGGCCAACATGGTGAAACCTGGTCTCTACTAAAAATACAAAAATTAGCTTGGTGTGGTGTCAGGCACCTGTAATCCCAGTTATTTGGGAGGCTGAGGCAGGAGAATCACTTGAACCTAGGAGGAGGAAGTTGCTATGAACTGAGATTGCACCATTGCACTCCAGTCTGGGCATCAAGAGTGAAACTCCATCTTCAAACAAAAAAAGAGAAGAAAACAATCAGAATATTATTAGGTAATTTCTATGTTACAAACAAACTACTACTCTTTTGTGTGTTTTCCTTATATTAAGAAATAACTAATAAAATATTGAATAGAAGCAGAGATAATGGACACTATTGTCTCATTGCTGATATTAATGGAAAAATTTCCTCTATTTCATCATTAAGTTTATTTATTATAGATTTTCAAAGATACTCTCAAATTAAGACAGTTCTACTATTTTCAGTTTTATGTTTTCTCAATTATATTTGCATGTTTAAATTAGAGATTTTTTCTGCATCCATTGATACAATAATATTCTATATATTCACATATAGAATTTATAATCTGTACCTATCCACTGTATGGCCTATCATCCATCTATCTATTCATGCATCTAGCAATCATCAAAAAGTCTATCAATCTATTTTTCTTTTTTTTGTTTTATATATATGGTAACTTTAACATGTAAAATATATTAAGCCAAGCCACAGCTGGATAAAACCTACTTTTTCACATCAATGAATTCAATCTGACCTGTTTTGTTTTGTTTTGTTTTTGAGACAGCGTCTCTATCACCCAGGCTGGAATGCAGTGGTGCCTTCTCGGCTCACTGCGCCTCGACCTCCTGGAACCATGTGATCCTTCCTCCTCATTGCCCCCCAGTAGCTGAGATTACATGCATGTGCCACCACGTTCTTTCTACAGACAGGGTTTCACCATGTTGCCCAACCTGGTCTCAAACTCCTGGGCTCAAGTGATCCACCCACCTCCGCCTTCCAACATGCTGAGATTTCAGGCGTGAGCCATGGCACCTGGCCCAATCTGACCTCTTCAACTTAACCTACAAAAGCCCTTCCCAATAGGTTTACATTTTCTGCCTTAACTTTATTAACTTCTGTCACTCCAGAGGTCTATTTTCAGGCACAAGAGACACTTAAATTTACTCATCTAGGCAATGAGCTCTTTCTTTGCATCTGTGTACACAATGCAAAGTGCCTGAAACACTCTTTAACTTCTTAGGTTTTACTTGTTTTTCAAGTTTAAATTTAAGTGTCACTTATTCTGAGAAGTCTTTCTCGATTCTCCACAATTCAGTTAGGTCCTTATGCTATATTCAACCTCTGCATCACAGTTAATTATTTATTATACTGCACTGTAATTGTCTCTTTATTTGTCTGCAATATTTTTCCTTTCTTTGTCTTATTTACTCTCACTGTGCCTAGTGAGTGATACATGCCAAGTAGGTAATTGTTAAATAAATAAATGAAGAAGAACATAGACTATATTAAAACGTAGAATAAGTATTTTCTGTCTTTCTTTTTTAGAGATGGATCATACGGTGTTGCCCAGGCTGGCCTTGAACTTCTGGGCTCAAGCAACCTTTTCTGTCTGAGCCTCTGGAGTAACTGGTAAAACAGGCACAGGACACCCTACCTGCTTTAGAATAAGTCTTCAATCACTATTAAATTAAATCAATATTAAAAGAACCATTAAATATGCAGAAAAAAGTCCATTCAGTTTTGTGATAATTTCTATCTACAGATAAATTAGAGAACCTTGGATTACCCAACATTTATTTTCATTTATTAATTTAAAAATGATTTTGAAAGCCTAGTATATGCCAGGTGTAGCTCTTCATTAATATCACCATCACCATCATGGTCATTCTCAAGTGCAAATTCAGTACCAGTTGTGTTATTCTCTGAAAAAAATGGCAAGCCATCTAAGGATTCAGCATTTAAAACAAATTTATGAACACTCTCACATCTGTAGCAAACAAAGAAGTATATATATCACATGCAAATCAGAGGGAAGTACATTTTACAGATGTCATGAAGCTGAAAGTTGCCTCTCACTCTCTTCAGCTTAATCTTTTGTATAGTAGAAGCAATCACAGAAACCCCAAACTACTCTCAACAATGGGTGGTGTCAACTTTATCTCAACAAACAAAGCTCAAATCCTTGAATAAAAAACAATCTAAAATAAATGATCATGTTCTAATTTAGCTATCTTAATCAAAGAAATGTCCTAAGGAGGTTTTAATAATCATATTCCGATAAACTAGGAATACATTAGCAACTCAGTTTTATCCTTGGGACACTCATTGCCAAACTGTTGGGTGTGGCATGTAAAAAATGCTACAGGTAGCATTTTTTTCCAGGTAGTAAAAAAAAAAAAATCATGCTAGCATTTAGTAAATTCAACTAAGGCCTCTATCACTCTTTCATTTATTTGTTTTATTTTTCTCCCTTCTTTCAATCCTAGCTTTTTTTCTTCTTCCTTCTCCTTATATTCTGCATCCTAATGTCTTTCTTTATCTCTCAACATTACATATAGCATACAAATAATAATTAAAATATATCAAATACATATGTTTCAAACCGTGTGCTAAATACTCTAAGGAATTTCCCCATCTAATTCTTACAGCAACCCTATTTTGATCATTTTCAATGTATAGTGTTTAAGTTATTGTTTCATACTTACAAGTATGTGAAGAAACCTCCTTCTAAATCCACATAATCTATTTCCCAGGCTAGAGTTATTAAACTGCATGTTGCTCAAGTGAAAAGCTAAGAAATGAAATTTTTTGATATTAACATAATTCCACTGTTTTACTGAAACACACCTTTAGCAAAAGCCACAGTAAACTCATTCAAATGTATATGATGCACCTATATTGGGTGACTAAAATTTGACCCTTTCTTTCAGTGAGGCATGAGGAGAAGAAGGGACTATGCTTTACTCTTCATTGTACTCGCTACAGTGCTTGCTTCAATGCCTTGAGTATGGTAGCAGATGCATAAACAGTGCAGGGCTCTTGAATGGTCAACTTACTTTTACACTTTATCTGTCATAGAGTCTAACCCTAGATTATAGAATAAAGAAAGGAATATGAAAGAGAAGTAAAAAGAGAAGTAATTTTTCAATACCTTCTCTCAGGCAAGCATGGAATTGTTTTACATCTATTAATTTAACTAGATTTTGCGATGGCCCACTGAGGAGGTATTAAAGATCCTTTGTTACATAATAAATAACTAACAATAAAAGAAGTTAAACCTGGCACAAGGCTCTTAGCTGGAAAATGATCCAAATAAAGATTAAAATCCAGGTCTTTGTGACTCCAAAGTCTGTGTTTTCTATTCTATCATCGACCTCTTAGAACTTTAACACCATCCCCCTCATTTTTCCAGAAGCAAATTTATGTTTATTATTTAGAAATAATTTACTGCATATATTTCTTTTTAAACATATATATAATATATGTGTGTATACATATAAGTATGTAGATCAGGGGATAGAGAAGAATCAGGAGACATGAATAGTGACATACCTCAATTTAAAGATATCTGAAGTAATTTATCTTTATTTTTGCAAGTTATTTCTATTCTTTGTATTACTATGTGCATAGAAGGTTTGTACTGTAAAGTCAAATGTGAGCTCATCTCATTGAATATTGTCATTTTATGGAAGAAGAAAATGAGGCTCAAAAAGATTAAACCATTTGCTTTAACCCATTTCCTGTTTGCCCCGAGAATTCCATAATGGCACAGAACTGCACTTTTTTTTTCCTAAATGGGAAATGGGTTAAACTTTATATAAATATACACACACATGTATATATATACATTCATATATATATATACACACATGTAGGTATGTGTATGTATATATAAGTTTAATAAAGAAATAACTGCAGTAAAATAATTTCTAGAAAATATTGTTTCTTTCACTGTAAAAGGAGTATCAACAATCTGGGAATTCTCAAAAAGATAATGCAGCATTTGTAGTTTTGATCTGACAAAGCAAACACTTGTAATGTATAAAAACAATGTAGCTTGTGTTACTGAAAGTTTCAATGTTCACATAATTTTCTCGAGACCAACTGGTATAACTTTCGCACTGGATATAGGCTAACATGAAAAAAAATTTTTGATATAAACAATCAAGGTCACCTAAAGTCCTTATTTCTTTTCTTTTCTCTCTCTCTCTCTTTTTTTTGTCAAGGAGTCTTAAGAAAAGTACAAATTTGTTTATAGATCTGAAGTGCTATCTAGGAAACTTTCATGAATGTAATTTACTGCCATATCGGCCCACTTATACAGTTTTGGAATATGAGCATCTACTCAGAACCTTTCTCAGAGCCATCTTTACTTCTTTATTTCTCAGTGTATAGACAAGGGGGTTGAGTAGTGGGGTAATCACAGTATAAGTCACTGCCACAAGCCGGTCTTTATCTGAAGAGTACAGGGATGTGGGCCTCAAGTAGATAAAGGAAGCACAGCCATAGTGGACGATGACCACTGTGAGGTGGGAAGCACAGGTGGTGAAGGCTTTGCACTGTCCTTCCACCGAGGAGATCTTGAGGATGGTGGAAACTATGAAGACGTAGGAGATGAATATCAACACAAGGGGAACCAGCAATACCAGAATGCTGAGGAAAAAGATGACCATCTGCTTCAGGTTGGTGTCTGTGCAGCCCAGTTTTATGACAGGGGAAATGTCACAGAAAAAGTGGTTGATCCGATTGGAGGCACAGAAGGGCACACTGAACACCAGGATATTGACAATCACAGAGATCAGGAAGCCACAAAAGCTGGAGGCTAGAACCAGCTGCATGCAGGTGGCTCGGCTGACAATGAGTGAGTAGTTAAGAGGGTTGCAGATGGCAACATAGCGATCATAGCTCATCACAGCAATGAGAAAACAGTTGGTACAAGCCAAGCCCACAAATAAATAGAGCTGGACCACACACCCAGAGAAAGAAATAGTTGGAATTGTGGATAGCAGGTTGGTAAGCATTTTGGGTACAATGACCAAGGTGTAGCAGGTTTCAGAGCATGAAAGGACAAAGAGGAAGAAATACATAGGAGTGTGCAAAGCCCTGTCCAGGCGAATGACCATCATGATGGTGGTGTTGGCCATCAGAGTAGTCAGGTAGACTAATAGGAAGATAAAGAAGAGAAGGATCTGCAGATCCCCCAGGTTTGAGAAGCCTATAAGGATGAACTCGGTGATCATGCTCTGGTTCTGTCTTTTCATTGATCAGTGTAACTAGACTTAGGTAACCTGAAACTGAGAAGAGAGAGAATTTGATAAAAGCGAAATGACCCTAGAGATACTCAGTTCACATTTCTGTAAAAAGCTGATAATACTGGTCTGAAAAAATACATAACACACATCAAGTACATAGATCAGAGTATAGGGAAGGATCAAGGGACATGAATAGTGACATACCCCAATTCAAAGATATCTGAAACTATTTATTTTATTTTTGTAAGTTATTTCCATTTTCTGTATTCCTATGTGCCTAGAAAGTTCATACCATAAAATCAAAATGTGATTTAGAACTTATCTCATTAAATACTCTCATTTTATGGAAGAAGAAAATGAGGCTCAATAAGATTAAACCATTTGCTTACCCACATGACAGTGACAGTCCTTAAAAATCACCTATCTTTGCTAACACCTTATAAAAATCTGATTCAGAAAAACAAGAAAAACAAGTAAAAAGTGATGTACCCAGTCTCTCATATACATAACTCAAATAATTCTTGTTCAGATGTAGGGAACTATTTTAATCTACTTAAAAGTATTCAGATTCTATTTACCCATGATGAATTGTTAAGACTTTGGGATGGTCCACATATTGGGGTTTCCCTTGTCATCAGTGTATGGGAATCTGAGATTAAGAACCTAATTAAAGCTCGAATTAACCTCAGAGCATTATGACGCTTGGGCTGAGATCTCCACTCTTCTGGCCTATGCCTCAATTTCCATTGCCTCCACAATGTTCTAAGAAGAACTTTCATCATTATCTGTGAGAAGATCTGTGGTTTGATTGGGAGATCAAATAAATGCTAAAACCTTCATATCAGACTTAGACAATCAGATTATTTTTATTTTGGAAAAAAGATCAGAAATCTTCTGACTCAACCTGCGTACAATTCTGTGAACCTCTTTATAGCAATGTAGGAAGTATTGTCCAACCTCCATAGTCAAGGACAAATTTTAAGAAGTCACTGACTTCCAGGGATAGCATTAGGAGATATACCTAATGTTAAACAACGAGTTAATGGGTGCAGCACACCAACATGGCACATGTATACATGTGTAACAAACATGCACGTTGTGCAAAACTTAAAGTATAATAATAATAAAAAAAAGAAGTCACTGACTTCCAAAACAGGCTGTTGTTCCATTGCTAGATAGTTTATTTGGCTATTTCTGAGCTGAGCTATGCCTCCTTGAAATAGTTACCCATTGTTCTTGATTTGTCCTCTGCAGATACTCACAATAATGTTAAATTATTTCTATGAGTGACAGCTAGCCTTTAGTTATTGAAATAAAATGATCATATATCTTTATGGGTCTTATTTTCCTTCTAACTAATTATTTAATACATAGCTTATGGCAATGTTTCTGGAATTTTCTCTGTCCTCATCACCATCTTAGCTGTGTTTGTCCTCAGCATCAGGTCATGCATCTGCCCCTCAGCTCTAGACAAGCTGGTTGGCTGCAGCCAACAACCATAACTAACTCTGTCTCTCTGCTTCTACAAATAACATTACATTTTCTTTCCTATTTTTGTTATCTCTCAGAATTAATACTTATCTTTCCTACAAAACCTCAGCTCATTATTCGTCTCCTGAGAGGCTTCCCTATGTAGCTCTCAATGACTGATTCTTGTTTGAATTCACTTCTCTGTCAGTTTGCTCTGAGATCCTTGGTTAGAATGGCAGCATAGTGAGGCTGGAGGGACACAGGCTCTGGAGTCAGACTGCCTAGGTTGAGACCATGGCTCTGCCAACGTACAATGTTGGGGAAATCACTTTGGGTATCATGATTTAATCTCTAAAATGGCAATAATAGCATAAGCCAAAAAGTTTGTGTGAGCACCAAATGCCAACAATGAATTTCCTGATGCATAAGTGGTCAATACAGGCAAGCTGTTAAATATCTAGTCAAACCCCTCATGTTACAAATGAAGAAACAGAGGCCCAGAGAAGTAAAATATTAAGATGTAGGTTTCATAAGCTGTGAGGCAGGAACTGTATCCCAAATACCTTAAGTCTCCCATCTAGGGTTTTGTCTTTTGAATTACCTGGGTTCTAGTTTTAATATTTCCTTTGCACTGCGTGCTTATACACCAGTGACTTAGGAAATAGATCAATGTCTTCTTTACTCTGTATGATCCCCACAAGGCTTTCTGTTCCACTCTTCCATTCACTCCTATCTCTTATTCTTCCACCTTAACCCATTATATATTTTTCCTTATGCTAAGGTACTTTTATTAGGCAGTTTCTCCCTATTTCCTAGTTTAGGTCTATTTTAGGAATATTTTGCTGTTTACACTCTTAGTTATTCTCTTCATTTACTATATCTCCCATGCTCACATGGTCAGGGTTTGTTCAGCTGCATCTTTGCCCTCTCCATATGGTCTCTGTCCTGTCTCTCATGCTAGATTCTGATGCTATGGCCCACACTTCACCAGTGCATGGTTTCCATGAGTTCTTCTGCCTCTGAATCTTTCTTTGGTATTCAGAGTATTTTTAGAGAAAATTGACAGATATTACTCATAAGAAAGAGTGGTCCTACAACTCTAGTACAAAGGAGACACTTACATCCACAGGCAGTTTTAGCACAATCCCATGTTCGTTTTTTCTCATATCCCATCAAAGTCTAAAAAGGAGAGAGAAATAAGCAAATATTAAAAAAAAAAAAAAGCATCGCGTAACACATTTCTCCCAGATCTTACCGGGAAAGTCCAGGGGCCACTCACTTTTAAAGATAAAAGACAGCTCTGCCTGGTTTCTGAGCTGAAAGTAACTGTACAGCCCCAATCTTAGCAGATCTGTGCCCTTGACGGCGCACACTCCAGCAAAATCCCTGGGTCTTATGTATTTGGGGCACCTCAGGGGATTGAGGCTTTGGAGGGAAGTTCTTCCTTGGACTCTAGGCATTACAAATGTAATATTCAATCTTAAAGAAAGAAAAAAAAAGTAGATAAATTATGTGGTTTACTTGATCTGCGTAAAAGATGAATAGCTTTAAATACTATAATTTTTTGCATTGATCATTCATTTTGGAGAAAGGTTACATTTGCTGAATAAAGTGATGACTGTTACTTTCTTAGTCATTAGCTTTTTAGATGCTAAACATAGATGGACTGCTTTAAGGGATAAAATAAATGACATCCTTGACAAATTTTTTCTTCCTTCTTAAAGTTGCTAGTTGAATTATGAAATTATTTTTTTCTATAACTCTCTTGATTTATGAATAAGTTATACTGGCATCATAAGAGGGCACACAGTCTAACTTTTTCTACGTTCCTCTAGCTGCTCAATTTATCTCTTCAAATACATTAATCAATGTAGACTTTTGTCAGGGCATTCATTAGTTCATTAATTTCATCAATATGCATTGAGTACCTATAATGCTCCAAGCACTCTGGTGAGTGTTTTGGTGGGGAAGGTGGAACAATGTGGCTTAGTCTGTGCCAGTGGTGACGTATGGACCCATATACATCTGAGCCTCCTGAGATGCATGTGAAGATGCATATTTTGGGGCTTTACCTTAGATCTCCTAAATAAATATTTTAGGTGGAGCTTGGAATAGTTTGCAATCAGTTTAAGTAATTTATTTGATTTTCAGTAAGTTTAGAGCTACTGACTTCTTTCTGATAAAAGCTTGATGTTTAGAAGATGAGATAAAGAAATAAGTGAATAATTACAACAAGCAAAGAGGGTTAAGCTAGGGACAAGCACAGGGCACTATAGCATTACTGAGAGGAAGTACAGTTCTCACATTTAGTACCAAAATGAGTGGGTCTCAAACTCCCCTTATACCTTTTCAATCCAACAATATTTCTTTTATAAGTTTATAGGTAGAATACATGACAAAACTAGGACAAAACTCAGTAGGGAGAAATGAAAGTATACTATAAAAAACCACAATATAAATAAAGTGCTACAATATTATTTGAAGTTTGACTGTGATGAGTTAAAAATGCATATTTTATATCTCATGAAACACAAAAATTAAACAAATGTATTGCTAATAAACCAATAGAGGAGATACAACAGAATATTAATAATGACTCAAGCCAATGGAAGTCAAGAAAACAGGAAAACAGTAACAAGAAATAAATGAAACAAAGAGACATCACATAGAACAGTGGTAGATTTAAACACGCTCAAAATGAAACTTATATTGACTGTAAACTATTTACACTTCAATAAAAAGAGATTGTCTGATTTATACAAACAAAGCAATTATATATTTTCTGCAAAAGACCCACTATAAATCTTAAGTCTCAGATAACAGTAATGTTCTAGAAAAAAAGCACAAAACTCTAACTATTAGAAAGGCATAATGACCATATTAACATGAGACAAGTGGACTTCAGCACAATAAATATTAACAGAACTAAAGATGCACATTTGCTAATAATAAAAAATTAATACAAAATTCTAATTGTCAAATATAAATATGCATTTCATAAAAAGTTAAAAGAACAGGAAGCCCAAAGTGACAAGACAGAAAAGGAAGAAGCCAAATCCAAACTATAAATATTTCTACATTTCTTCTTATGTAATTGATAAAATAAGTAGAAAAAAATTAGTAAGAATTACAAGATGCAAACAATAACAGGCTTGACATAATTACTATTTATAAAAAAGATGCACATAAAAATAGCACCAAATTATTTTTTATCAAGTGCACATACGCTGTTTATAAAGGTATAGCACTTTTTTGGTAATAAAATGTATAGGTTAAGTAATTTCTATACCCAGAACAAAACAAGAACATCTGGTTTCATTACTTCCGTCTAATACTGTATGAGAATTCCTAGCCAATGCAATAAACAAAAAAAGAAAGAAAAATTTGTATTAAAAAGATGTAAATTTGTATTTATTCACAGAAAATGTGAATGTTTACATACAAAATCCTAAATAAACAAAGAAAAAGATTATAAAGACTAGTAAATGAATTTAGCAGGTCCAGCAATATAAAAATAATACAAGCAGTACTAGAGCTAAGAAAACAGTTTGACAGCAATACAATTATAATGAGGGACTTCAACATTTTACTGACAATATTAGACAGATCATTGAGGCAGAATATCAATAAAGAAACTCTGGATTTAAACTTGACTCTAGACCACATGGACCTAACAGATATTTACAGAACATTCTATCCAACAACTGCAGAATATACATTTTTCTCATGTGTGCATGGATCATTCTCCAAAATTGACCATATCCTTGACCAAAAAGAAAGTTTTAATAATTTCAAAAATATCAAACTAATATCACATTTTTTTTGGACCTCAGTAGAATAAACTTAAATGTCAATGCCAAAAGGAACTCTCGAAAGTACACAAGTACATGGAAACTAAACAATTTGCTCCTGAATGACTTTTTGGTAAATAATTAAATTAAGGCAGAAGTCAAAAAAATTTCAAGGAATAAAAATAGGGACCCAACAAACCAAAAGCTCTGAGAGGCAGCAAAAACAGTGCTGAGACAAATTTAAAGCATTAAACACCTACATCAAAAAGACAGAAATATCTCAAATTGGCAACCCAATGTTGCATCTCAAGGAAATAGAAAAATGAGAACACATCAAGCCCAAAGCTAGCAGAAGAAAAGAAATAACAAAGATCAGAGGAGAACCAAGTAAGATTCAGTCAAAAAGGACAACAGCAACAACACAACAAAAATAATACTAAGTAGCAACAACATGAAAAGTTGATTTTTTTGAAAGAATAAATAAAATTGATAGACCAATAGCTAGATTAACCAGGAAAAAGGAGAGAAGATTAAAATAAATGCAATAAAAATGGTAATGGTGACATTACATCTGATATTACAGAAATACAAAAGATCATCAGAGACTACTATGACTATCTCTTTGTGCACAAACTAGAATTCCTGAAAACATACAAATTCCCAAGATTGAACCAAGAAGAAACAGAAATCCTGAACAGACTAATAATGAGCAATGAAATAGATCAGTAATAAAAAAAATCTTCCAACAGAAAAAAAGCCCAGGACCCAATGGATTAACAGTCAAATTGTACAATATGTACAAAAAAGAGCTGGTACCAATATTACTGAAACTATTCCAAAAAATCAAGGAGAAGGGATTCTTTCCAAATTCATTGTATGAAAGCAATATTACCTTGATGCCAAAATCAGTCAAGGACAGAAAAACACAAAAGATAACTACAAGTAAATATCCCTGATGAATATAGATGCAAAAATTCTTAACAAAATACTAGCAAACAAAATCCAACATCACAAGGAATGATAATTCATCACAATGAATTGAGTTTTATTCCAGGAATGCAAGGCTGGTTGAATGTATGCAAATCAATAAATGTAATTCACCACTTAAGCAGACTTAAAAACAAGAAAAAAACATGATCATCTTAATAAATCCAGATAAAGCATTTGATAAAATCTGACATTCCATTATGATAAAAACTCTCAACAAACTGGGCATCTAAGTAACATATTTCAAAATAGTAAGAGCCATATATGACAAACCCACTGCAGAAGTCATACTGAATAGGAAAAAATTAAAGCTAGTGAAGTTGAAATATTGTAAGCTAGAAAACCCTAAAGACACCTAGATTTGATAAATGACTTCAGTAAAGTTTCAGGATACAAAATCAATGTACAAAAATCAGTGGCATTTCTGATTTTTGCATGCAAGCTGATAAGCAAATAAACTCGAATTCATTTATAAAAGCTACAAAAATAAAATAGCTGGTAATACACTTAAAAAAGGAGGTAAAAATATCTACAAGAAGTATGAAACACTGATAAAAGTAATTATAGATGATACAAACTAATTAAAAAAATCCCAAGGTTATGGATTAAAATGATCAATATTGTTAAAATGATCATCATGCTGTGATCAACTGGAAGAAAGGGTATCGCTGATGGAAGATGAAATGAATGAAATGAAGCGAGAAGGGAAGTTTAGAGAAAAAAGAATAAAAAGAAATGAACAAAGCCTCCAAGAAATTTGGGACTATGTGAAAAGACCAAACCTACGTCTGATTGGTGTACCTGAAAATGACGGGGAGAATGGAACCAAGTTGGAAAACACTCTGCAGGATATTATCCAGGAGAAATTCTCCAATCTAGCAAGGCAGGCCAACATTCAGATTCAGGAAATACAGAGAACGCCACAAAGATATTCCTCGAGAAGAGCAACCCCAAGACACATAATTGTCAGATTCACCAAAGTTGAAATGAAGGAAAAAATGTTAAGGGCAGCCAGAGAGAAAGGTCGGGTTACCCACAAAGGGAAGCCCATCAGACTAACAGCTGATCTCTCGGCAGAAACTCTACAAGCCAGAAGAGAGTGGGGGCCGATATTCAACATTCTTAAAGAAAAGAATTTTCAACCCAGAATTTCCTATCCAGCCAAACTAAGCTTCATAAGTGAAGGAGAAATAAAATACTTTACAGACAAGCAAATGCTGAGTGATTTTGTCACCACCAGGCCTGCCCTAAAAGAGCTCCTGAAGGAAGCACTAAACATGGAAAGGAACAACCGGTACCAGCCACTGCAAAAACATGCCAAATTGTAAAGACCATCGAGGCTAGGAAGAAACTACAGCAACTAACGAGCAAAATAACCAACTAACATCATAATGACAGGATCAGATTCACACATAACAATATTAATGTTAAATGTAAATGGGCTAAATGCTCCAATTAAAAGACACAGACTGGCAAACTGGATAAGGAGTCAGGACCCATCAGTGTGCTGTATTCAGGAAACCCATCTCACGTGCAGAGACACACATAGACTCAAAATAAAGGGATGGAGGAAGATCTATCAAGCAAATGGAAAACAAAACAAGGCAGGGGTTGCAATCCTAGTCTCTGACAAAATAGACTTTAAATCAACAAAGATCAAAAGAGACAAAGAAGGCCATTACATAATGGTAAAGGGATCAATTCAACAAGAAGAGCTAACTATCCTAAATATATATGCACCCAACACAGGAGCACCCAGATTCATAAAGCAAGTCCTCAGTGACCTACAAAGGGACTTAAACTCCCACACAATAATAATGGGAGATTTTAACACCACACTGTCAACATTAGGCAGATCAACGAGACAGAAAGTTAACAAGGATATCCAGGAATTGAACTCAGCTCTACACAAAGTGGACCTCATAGACATCTACAGAACTCTCCACCCCAAATCAACAGAATATACATTTTTTTTCAGCACCACACCACACCTATTCCAAAATTGACCACATAGTTGGAATTAAAGCTCTCCTCAGCAAATGTAAAAGAACAGAAATTATAACAAAGTGTCTCTCAGACCACAGTGCAATCAAACTAGAACTCAGGATTAAGAAACTCACTCAAAACCACTCAACTACATGGAAACTGAACAACCTGCTCCTGAATGACTATTGGGTACATAATGAAATGAAGGCAGAAATAAAGATGTTCTTTGAAACCAATGAGAACAAAGACACAACATACAAGAATCTCTGGGACACGTTCAAAGCAGTGTGTAGAGGGAAATTTATAGCACTAAATGCCCACAAGAGAAAGCAAGAAAGATCCAAAATTGACACCCTAACATCACAATTAAAAGAACTAGAAAAGCAAGAGCAAACACATTCAAAAGCTAGCAGAAGGCTAGAAATAACTAAAATCAGAGCAGAACTGAAGGAAATAGAGACAAAAAAAACCCTTCAAAAAATTAATGAATCCAGGAGCTGGTTTTTTGAAAAGATCAACAAAATTGATAGACCACTAGCAAGACTAATAAAGAAGAAAAGAGAGAAGAATCAAATAGATGCAATAAAAAATGAAAAAGGGGATATCACCACCGATCCCACAGAAATACAATCTACCATCAGAGAATACTACAAACACCTCTATGCAAATAAACTAGAAAATCTAGAAGAAATGGATAAATTCCTCGACAAATACACCCTCCCAAGACTAAATCAGGAAGAAGTTGAATATCTGAATAGACCAATAACAGGTTCTGAAATTGTGGCAATAATCAATAGCTTACCAACCAAAAAGAGTCCAGGACCTGATGGATTCACAGCTGAATTCTACCAGAGGTACAAGGAGGAAATGGTACCATTCCTTCTGAAACTATTCCAATCGATAGAAAAAGAGGGAATCCTCCCTAACACATTTTATGAAGCCAGCATCGTCCTGATACCAAAGCCTGGCAGAGACATAACCAAAAAAGAGAATTTCAGAACAATATCCTTGATGAACATTGATGCAAAAATCCTCAATAAAATACTGGCAAACCGAATCCATCAGCACATCAAAAAGCTTATCCACCATGATCAAGTGGGCTTCATCCCTGGGATGCAAGGCTGGTTCAACATATGCAAATCAATAAATGTAATCCAGCATATAAACAGAACCAAAGACAAAAACCACATGATTATCTCAACATATGCAGAAAAGGCCTTTGACAAAATTCAACAACCCTTCATGCTAAAAACCCTCAATGAATTAGGTATTGATGGGACGTATCTCAAAATAATAAGAGCTATCTACGACAAACCCACAGCCAATATCATACTGAATGGGCAAAAACTGGAAGCATTCCCTCTGAAAACTGGCACAAGACAGGGATGCCCTCTCTCACCGCTCCTATTCAACATAGTGCTGGAAGTTCTGGCCAGAGCAATCAGGCAGGAGAAGGAAATAAAGGGTATTCAATTAGGAAAAGAGGAAGTCAAACTGTCCTTGTTTGCAGATGACATGATTGTATATCTAGAAAACCCCATTGTCTCAGCCCAAAATCTCCTTAAGCTGATTAGCAACTTCAGCAAGTCTCAGGATACAAAATCAATGTGCAAAAATCACCAGCATTCTTGTACACCAATCACAGACAAAAAGAGAGCCAAATCATGAGTGAACTCCCATTCACAATTGCTTCAAAGAGAATAAAATACCTAGGAATCCAACTTACAAAGGATGTGAAGGACCTCTTCAAGGAGAACTACAAACCACTGCTCAATGAAATAAAAGAGGATACAAACACATGGAAGAACATTCCATGCTCATGGGTTGGAAGAATCAATATTGTGAAAATGGCCATACTGCCCAAGGTAATTTATAGATTCAATTCCATCCCCATCAAGCTATCAATGACTTTCTTCACAGAATTGGAAAAAACTACTTTAAAGTTCATATGGAACCAAAAAAGAGCCCGCATCACCAAGTCAATCCTAAGCCAAAAGAACAAAGCTGGAGGCATCACGCTACCTGACTTCAAACTATACTACAAGGCTACAGTAACCAAAACAGCATGGTACTGGTACCACAACAGAGACATAGATCAATGGAACAGAACAGAGCCCTCAGAAATGATGCCGCATAGCTACAACTATCTGATCTTTGACAAACCTGACAAAAACAAGAAATGGGGAAAGGATTCCCTATTTAATAAATGGTGCTGGGAAAACTGGCTAGCCATATGTAGAAAGCTGAAACTGGATCCCTTCGTTACACCTTATACAAAAATTAATTCAAGATGGATTAAAGACTTAAATGTTAGACCTAAAACCATTAAAATCCTACAAGAAAACCTAGGCAATACCATTCAGGACATAGGCGTGGGCAACGACTTCATGTCTAAAACACCAAAAGCAATGGCAACATAAGCCAAAATTGACAAATGGGATCTCATTAAACTAAAGAGCTTCTGCACAACAAAAGAAACTACCATCAGAGTGAACAGTCAACCTACAGAATGGGAGAAAATTTTTGCAACCTACTCATCTGACAAAGGGCTAATATCCAGAATCTACAATGAACTCAAACAAATTTACAAGAAAAAACAAACAACCCCATCAAAAAGTGGGCAAAGGACATGAACAGACACTTCTCAAAAGAAGACATTTATGCAGCCAAAAAACACATGAAGAAATGCTCATCATCACTGGCCATCAGAGAAATGCAAATCAAAACCACAATGAGATATCATCTCACACCAGTTAGAATGGCCATCATTAAAAAAGCAGGAAACCACAGGTGCTGGAGAGAATGTGGAGAAATAGGAACACTTTTACACTGTTGGTGGGACTGTAAACTAGTTCAACCATTGTGGAAGTCAGTGTGGCGATTCCTCAGGGATCTAGAACTAGAAATACCATTTGACCCAGCCATCCCATTACTGGGTATATACCCAAAGGACTATAAATCATGCTGCTATAAAGACACATGCACACGTTTGTTTATTGCGGCACTATTCACAATAGCAAAGAGTTGGAACCAACCCAAATGTCCAACAACGATAGACTGGATTAAGAAAATGTGGCACATATACACCATGGAATACTATGCAGCCATAAAAAATGATGAGTTCATGTCCTTTGTAGGGACATGGATGAAACCGGAAAACATCATTCTCAGTAAACTATCGCAAGGACAAAAAACCAAACACCACATGTTCTCACTCATAGGTGGGAATTGAACAATGAGAACTCATGGACACAGGAAGGGGAACATCACACTCCGGGGACTGTTGTGGGGTGGGGGGAGGGGGGAGGGACAGCATTAGGAGATATACCTAATGCTAAATGACAAGTTAATGGGTACAGGAAATCAACATGGCACATCGATACATATGTAACAAACCTGCACATTGTGCACATGTACCCTAAAACCTAAATTATAATAAATATAAAAATAAAAAAAAAAATTAAAAAAAAATGATCATCATGCTAAAAGCAATCTATAGATTCAATGCAATTCCTATTACATTGCCAAGGTCTTCTTTCCAAGAATTAGAAAAACATTCTGAAGTCCATGTGAAACCATAAAGAGTCTGAACAACCAAAGCAATCCTACAAAAAGAACAAATAATGTAATGCTTCTGTATTTGTTCCGTTTTTAGAAATTTTTTTAAAAAGAACAAATCTAGAGGCATCACATTATCTGACTTCAAATTACCCTACTAGGCCATAGTAAATAAAATGACATGATACTGTTACAAAAATAGACACATTAAGCAATGGAACAGAATACAGAACCCAGAAATAAAGCCAAATACATACAACCAACTGATGTCCAACAATGTCAACAAACATAAACAATGGGGAAAGTACATTCTATTCAATAAATGGTGCTGGGAAAATTAGCCAGTCATATGCAGAATAATGAAAGTAGATTCCTAGCTTTCACCATATAAAAAAATTAACTGAAGATAAAGACTTAAATGTAAAACCTGAAACTGTAAAAATCCTAGAAGAAAACCCAGAAAAATTCTTCTAGACATTGACCTAGCCAAATAATTTATGACTATGCTGTACTGGGTGGCTCATGCCTATAATCTGGGCACTTTGAGAGTCCAGGAGTTCAAGACCAGCCCAGGCAACATGGTGAAATCTCTTCTCTACCTAAAAACAAACAAACAACAACAACAAAAACAGAGAAAAACCCTCAAACCAAAAATTTTTGACTAAGATCCCAAAAGCAAACATGACAAAACCAAAAATAGACATATGGGACTTAATATAACTAAAAAGCTTCTGCACAGCAAAATAAATAATCAACAGAGTAAACAAAAAACCTACAGAATGAAAGAAAATATTTTTAAGAGACTAATATGCAGACTCTACAAGAAACTCAAACAATTTAACAAGGAAACAACCCCAATAAAAACTGGGCAAAAGACATGAACTGACATCTCCCGAAAGAAGACATGCAAACGTATGACAAACATAAAAAAAAATCAACAGTACTAATCATCAGAGGAATACAAATTAAAACCTCAATGAGATATCATCTTGCATCAGTCAAAATGATTATTATTAAAAAGTCAGAAACAACAGATATTGGCATGAATGTGAAAACGAAATGATTATACACTACTGGTGGCAATGTAAATAGTTCAACCTGTGTGGTAAAGAGTATGGAGATTTCTCAAAGAACTAAAAATAGAACCATCATTTAACCCAGCAATCCCACTTTCAGGAATCTACCTAAGGTGGTGGGGGGGTGGGAAAAAAAAAGCTATTTTATAAAAAAGAAAATACACCTCTATTTGAATGTTTATCACAACACTATTCACAATAGGAAAGTCATGGAATTAACCAAAGTGTCTATCAATGGTGGATTGAATTAAGAAAATGTGAGCGCCCTGGTGGAGCAGACCTGTGGTGGGTGAGGGGCCTGGTCAGAGTCTTGGTGGTGGAGCTGCGGGTCCTTCATGATGAGAGATTTGGACACTTCTCTCTCCTCTGTGTAGTTTATAGTTTGGTGGTGAAGAGATGGCTGACAGTGTCAAAACCTTTCTTCAGGACTTTGCCAGAAGAATCAAAGACTCCATTTGGGTATTTGTACCATCTCAAAGCTAGATGCTCAAATCCAGCAAAAGAGAGAGGAGCAGGCTTGAAGAGGGGCAACTAGTGTCTTGGCCCAGGAAAGAGCCCAGCATGTAGAGTGGAAGCAAGAGAGTGAGCAATGTATTGTTAGTAGAATTTTCCAGTGTTGTGCTTGGAATGGTGGAGTGTTCTTGTTCAGGCTCCTCTTGTTTTAATGAGTATTTATTCCTGTGCTTCAGTCAGTAACAGTCCAAATTATTGGCGATCCATCACTACATGGAGATATTTGGTAGTGGCTGGAATTCTTCCTCAGGTCAATTTTCAATGCTCTTTGGGTGCTCCCCATGTTTGTGCTTAGCAAAGTGGTGAATGTCACTTGATTCCAGGATATAGCTGATCTGACAATTGAGGTATCAGGGAGGAAGCCTCACCCATTCCCTAGTGTCAGCAAAATAATTGCTGACATCCTCTTCAACCCTTTGCTGCAGGCTGTTTTCCTCATTCAGGGAATGTTAGTGATTCTCTTTCTCATCCATCTTGTCAGTCAGCTGGTTAGTCTCTTCCATATGTCCCTTCTCTACTCACTGCACTGCTTTGAATATCATTGGTTCAATAAAGGATTTGAAATACACCAGCAGTTGTCTAACATAGAGAGCAATTGGCCTTACTACTGTGGGTTTGGTTTTCCCTTGGCTTTTCTCATAGCAATGCAGTCCTCATATATTATCAGTGGCTGCCTTTTCTCTATCCTCTTTCCTTTATTCATTATCAGCACCAATGAAGCAAAGACCCCTGGAAAAGTGTATCTCTTCCAGTTGTCCTCTTCTCCTTGGTGGTCTTCTTAAGTAACAGACTTTTCCACAAGACAGTCTACCTGCAGTCTGCCCTGAGCAGCTCCACTTCTGCAGAGAAGTTCCCTTTGCCTCATCCGTCTCTTGCCAAACTGAAGGCTGCTGCAAGCCACTGAGTTGCCTGCCATCCAAAGGGGATGGGCGGGATTGGAAAGAGGCTGTGGCAGCTCTTTTTCCTGTTCACCTGTCCCTGCCAAGGAAGACAGGGCCCACTCTGCCAAGGGCCCTCTGTGTATTCGCTTCTCTCTGACGAATTGGAATTTTTGTCTCTGGTGCACGTGAGGCATAATGTTCCCTTACACCACTGTGTGGATATTTAACATCAATGAGTCTAAAAGGACCACAGGTTTTACTACAGCTATTTTCTAGCATTTGCCAACCCCTGTGCCTGGACTGATTTGAATACTTTGTTTTTCTCTCTGTGCCATCTACCATCCCACCTTTCCATCCTGCCTTCTACCACCCTTAGATAAATGGATTTTGTAATTCCAACTGTTGTATTTTGTGGATTTGTTATTTTTGTTGTTTTGCTGCCAAGCACATACATTGGGTATGGGAGGTAAAGGAGTGTCCCAGTTGCTTCGGGTCACTCCCTTTATAGCCATTACTGTCTTGTTTCCTGTAACCCAGGTTAGGTTTTGGTCTGTCCTGCTCCACTGCAAAAAATAATAATAATAATAAGCCCGAAGAGATAAGATAGGAGGAAAGATCTCACAGCCAGATCTGCCGGGTTTTGAGGAGTGATATTTTTTCTTCCCCTTGAAGGGGGAAAAGCTATTTTCACTGGCACATTTAAAGCCCTCCAACCATGGAGAGGTACCAATTCTGGACAAGTGCCACTGTAACAACACTAAACCTGAACTTTTCAACTCCATTGTGGGTGGGAAGCGGTGAGCAGGAATGTGCTCTTGGCCACTGCCAGATCTGTTTCATATTTCAAAGGAATATTGGATGTTGAAAATAGGAACTGAAAGGGTAAATGTATTAAACATGTGATGGATTAATGTTTTCCTGTCATTTTAAGAGACTAAATGTGGGGAGCAGATGTCAAAATACTTGTACAATTTTACAATGTCACAATTAAACGTGAGCTGGTTTTCCACACACAGACACACAAAATGTATATATACACCGTGGAATACTATGAAGCCGTAACAAGAATAAAACTGTGTCCTATTTAGCAGCATGGAGGGAGCTGGAGGTCACTATCCTAAGTAAAATAATTCAGAAACAGAAAACCAAATCTCACATATTTTCACTTATAAGTGAGAGCTAAACATTGGGTACACATGGACATAAAGATGAAAATGATAGATATCAGAGACTCCAAAAAAAGGGAGGGTGGAAAGGACATGAAGTTTGGAAAATTATCTATTGGGTACAATGTTCACTATTTGGGTGATGGTTACACTGGAAGTCCAAATCCCATCAGTACACAATCTATTCATGCAACAATCCTGCATATGTGCACTTTGAAACTGCAATAAAATAAAATAAATACAAGAATAAAAGGTCATAAATTTACAACAGTACAAAACTCAATAGTATTTGTTTAGAATAGCACCAAAAAGTAAAAATCAAAATTAGAAAAGCTCTATAAAATGCTCTTAAAATCATGAAATAGTTAAGTGAACTGAAAACCAAAACAAAAGTTGTTGAGAAAAATTAAAGGAGACCTGAATAAATGTAGGGGTATACCATTTTCATGGATTGAAAAAACCAAAAGAGTCAGGATGGCAATTACCCCCCAGTTTGATCTATAGTTAAACGCAATCACAATATAAATCCTGGTGTGATTTTCTCTAGAAATTGTCACAATGATTATAAAATGTATATGAAAATGCAAGGAACTTCAAATAATCAAAGCAATTTAGAAACATAGAAAAACATTTAAAATATATTAGCACAGGATTTCAAGACATACTATAGAATGACATTGACTAAGTGATATTATCATAAAAATAGACATATGAATCAATGGAACAGAATGTATATTATAGAAATAGTCTTATGCATATATGCTTAATTGATTTTCAATAAAGTTGTCAAGGTAGTTTGATAAGGAGAGAATAGTTTTTCAACATACTGTTCTGGAAGTATTGGAAAACCATACAAAAAAAAAATAAAACTCGATCCTTACATCACCACATACATAATTACACCTCATATAGACATTGCAACTTAAAAATGTCAAAACTGTACACATTTTAAAGAAAGCACAGGGGAAAATTTCTTAACTTGGAGTAGACAAAGACTTATTAGACAGGAGACAGAAAACATGAATCATAAAAAGAAAAAAATGATAAATTGAACTATGTCAAAATTAAAAACCTCTGCTTTTAAAAACTTAGGCAATTTGATGGGTGTAGAACTGTGACAATACTAAAAATCACTGAATTATATACTTAAAAAGTATAGATTTTATGATGTAAAATTATAGCCCAAAAATTTTTATATAAAAAGGAATGATTAATGAAATGGAAAGGTAATTCACATGCTAGGCTAATATATTTACAAAATATAAAGCTAATAAAGGGCTTGTATCTAGAATAAACATATATCTCTTATATAAAAAAAGACATAATTAAAAGATGGTCAAAGATTTGAACACACACTTCACAAAACAAGATATACAAATAGCCACAGAGCACATAGAAATGCTCAATATAATTATTCTATACCTAATGCTAAATGACGAGTTAATGGGTGCAGCACACCAACATGGCACATGGATACATATGTAACAAACCTGCACATTGTGCACATGTACCCTAAAACTTAAAGTATAATAATAAAAAAAAGAATGCCTAATAAAACTAAAAGGAAAGATAACTATACATGTAATAAATTAAAAAACTGATAATGCCTAGAGATGGATAAGATAAGAAACCATTGGAACTTTTAAAACATTGTTGGTAGGATTGAATTATGATACAATTTCTTTGAAAAACAGCTTGGAGGTTTATAAATAGCTAAATTTGTATCTATGATGTGACAGAGTCACTCCACTCCTAGGTATGTACCAAAGATAAATGAACATATATGTCTATGCAATGACTGGGAAACTTATGTTCATAACAGTTTTATTCCTATTAGCCTCCAACTAGAAAGAATCCAAGTATCTTTCAACAGTTCGATTTATCCTTCACTGAATAAATTGCAGTGTATTCATAAAATGGAATACTATTAAGCAATAAAAAGAATGAACTGACAAATGACACAACACGAGTGAATCTCAGAAATATGCTAAGTGAAAGAAAGTAGACAAAAGTTATCATACTGTATGATTCAATTTACATGAAATTCTGGAAAAGACCAAACCATATTAACAGAAAACAGATTACTGTTTTTCTAGGACCAAGACTGAGTAGAATTGACAACAAGTGGTGAGGGGGAGATTTCTGGCATTGTAGAAATGCTTCGTAATTTGATTGGAGTGTTATTGCTTAGTATTGCTGAAATGTACCAAACTGTACATTTAAGTTGGGAACATTTTATATGATGTAAGTTAATCCTCTATAAGGTTAATTGTTAATATTAAAAGTTTTCTAATAAAAATGAAAGACAAGGTGGAACACTTTTAATTCAAAGGTCAAACACAATTATTGAACAAAGTAGTCTCTCAAATCTATAAAGAAAAAATGTAATAGGAAAATAAAATAAATAATTTTCAAAAGTTATATAACAGTGTCTGATAATTTTTTAAAAGTGCTTACTTCTACTATTAATCAAAGAAATGTAAATGGAAGCATGGTATCATTTTTATATTTCATCTTGGCTAGAACGTAAAAGATTAAAAGTAACATAATATACATTATGGAGAAATTGGCATCTTCACGTATTGTTAATGAAAGTATAAGTTTTATAAACTTTGTGGAGATTATGTGCCAACACAATGCATATTAAAATTTGAAATAAGAATAGATTTTCATTCAGCAATTTCATTTTGTGGGTAATGTGCAATTTTTCAAAAAACTATTTCATTTACCCAAACCCTGAGAAATTTATAAAAATTAATAAAATGGCATTTATAAAGTTTTTCCAAATACATTCAAGGAAAATCAAAACTCTAGCATCTATTGCAAAGATTGAGGTAGGTTTACATATTGTTACTTTTTGAGAGTCTAGGAATATAAAATAATAGGTTTGATAGAGAAAATAGAGGCTTATGTATGTATTGGAAGATTAGGAGAATAAATGTCAGGAAAGCTGCTCTTGATTTTCCGAATTGCAAGGATCACAGATGATCTTGGCTGCTTCAGTACTGATGGATGAGTCTCAGGAAATTGGAACATGAGGGGTTAAAGTCCCCATCTATCATCTGATAAGTGCTGGCACATCACACTGCCCCAAACAACTGGCTTCCCTCTTCTGCATCCACATATTTCATGAATGCTCCTTTTTCGTAAAACCCTTTTGGCAAGGTGATGTGGTAAACAGACATCAGGATTTCCAGAATTTTTATTCCTACATTGTGGTACAGAGAACTTAGAAGTGTAAGTATGACACTAAATATCAGTAAAATATAGTCAGCACAGGTTTACCTTTTAGATATTCACCATCCATACACATCCTTCTGTTGATGTTTAAATTTCCAAACAGTAATAATGAATATAATGCAAATACATCTCACATAAAGAGGTACCCACATTTATCTCTAAAAATGAAACAATAAATTATTATTTGATAGCCTTTTCTTTGTAGATGGAATTATAGTGTTTTGTACCATCAACACACCTTATATATACCGGTAGGTTAAGACAAGGTGTGGGAAAATGGTCAGCATGCACATATATACATAATAAAGCAAGCAGTAAAATAAAACAGCTACTGCAATCCTTGTTTCTGTAAGTAAACATGACTATCACTGATGCTTATGATTTTTAAAAATTTCACCTGTTTGTATTCTTTTGAACTCACCTAATACCCCAACATTTCTGAAGGGCTTGAACTATTAGTGACTGCCTAAATTAGGTTGTTTTAGTCTTCTATTAAATTTTGCCTTTATATATGAAGTAACAAAAAATGCCCTAGAACATCTAGATTCTAGACGTACTATTTTCTGCCTTGGTAGTGTAGCGGCAACACCCTATTTTTCATTAAAAAACAGGATTCATTTCTGTCTGTAGATTACTGGTGCAGAAGGACAAAGTAGACTGAAGTGGCCAAGGGGCCATCTCAATCTCCATTTTTGTGTTTTCTGGTGGAAGTAACACTCCTTTGTGAAATAACACTTCTAATCCACAAAGCTCAAACTTATGCATATAAGTCATTAGGAGTAATAACAGAAGGATTCATTTCATCTCCCCTTACGTCAGTTCTCAGACTTATACATTCTTGTTATTAGAGAATGGACACAATCCTTTGGCTGCTGGTTCAGAGTATATTCTGCTTTGGGTGGACACATGGGGCTGTACTAGGTGTTGGCACAGGGCCAGTGCAGTAACTGAGCCTCAAGTAAACTGTTTCATATTCTACCAGGTCACCTCCTTCTGAGTGGTGGAATACACAGAGACTTGCCAGTATTATTTAGGACATAATTATAATTCTCTCATTGACTTGTGAGGTCACTTTTGCCAAAGACCAAGTTCTCAAATACACATACATGAATTTCTGAGCTCTCCTTTCTGTCTCTATACTACTTATTTCTTCCTGCACCAATAGCGTGCTCTTTTTTATTACTAAAGCATAGTTTTGTTTTGTTTTTTACTAGGAAGAGTGAGGGCCTATATTATTTGCCCTTTACAAAATTGTTTTATAATTTCATGAAAATTTTGGAAATCTGATTGTCGGGGTGACTTCAAAATTTATGCAGGGATTTGGGTTGGAATTATATTGGCTTTATAGATTAGCTTGAACAAAATTCACAACTCTATATTATTTTGTCATTCTGGTAAAATGCATTCATAAGATAACACACTGATGATAGAGCTCAACTAGATTTGGTAGACTTACTAAAATTTTAGGTTTTTGCAAAACATCTCAATGTTCTTAATTAGAGTTTCTAGGGGCAGCGCCCTGGAAAATATAATTCAACCCTCTTTTGATTCTTAGAAACACTGAAGTTGAATGTCATTGGACAAATACATCAGTCTTCTGATTACAATTCAGTAAACCTTTTCCACTTGGTCTGTTGCATTACAGTCTTAATTGTGGTGGGCTCTGCTTCAGAATCCATCACAACTTTCAAATGGACTCAACTTTCAAAGCATACATGGGCTAATTATGCTCATGACTTCAACTCCCCAGGCTCCTCAACTGAGGCCACCTTTGAGAAACTGGTGACATTATTTTTTCCAAAATGAACTTGACTCCTAATTAACCCCAAGACAACAGCTCCAGGGCAGTAGATCTAACCTCAGGAGTCCAGTGATTACAGTACATGCTTCTAATAACCACAGCCCATGTTGGTCATCAGAACTTCTGAAGATGGTGACTTATCTGGAGAAGCTGGGAATCCTGATAGATGGAGGAAGCTAGCTCTGTTGATTCAGATGAGAATTTCTATCTCAAGGCAGCTTCCCTCTCATTTGCTGTTATTTCCTCAGGCTCTGATTTGTGGCTGTGGTGCTACTTGTCAGGAGACTCCCAAATACTGAATAGCTGCTTCTCTCTAAATTAGAAGGGAGAGAGTAATGTAAGTACTTACTGAGCGGTGGGAACATTGACCTAGCTTGGGAATTTGTGGGGACTGGACTTGAATGATGAGTAGTGTTTGAGAAAGCCTCTTTCTGTGCCCCCCATGGAGATCAGTGATGGCATTTCTGGTAAGTAGCAGAGTTAAAAAGGAGAATCAAAGGCTACCTTTCACTGAAGGTACTAACAGTGACTGGGAATGGACTTTATAATTCTCTGAATTTCGCTGGGTGTAGTGGCTCACCCCTGTAATCCCAACACTTTGGGAGGCCAAAGTGGGTGAATCACCTGAGGTCAGGAGTTTGAGACCAGCCTGGCCAACATGATGAAACCCTGTCTCTACTAAAAATAAAAAAAATTGGCCAGGCATGGTGGCATGCACCTGTTATCCCAGCTACTCGGGAGGCTGAGGCAGGAGAATTGCTTGAACCTGGGAGGCAGAGGTTGCAGTGAGCTGAGACCATGCCATTGCACTCCAGCCTGGGCGACAGAGTGAGACTCCCATCTGAAAAAAAAAAAATCTGAATTATTCTTGAAGATCATATTGGGTCATTCTTACTCACAGCTAGATTTTATTTTCTTTTTTCTTTTCCTTCCTTCCTTCCTTTCTTCCTTATTTCCTTCCTTCCTTTCTTGCTTATTTCCTTCCTCCTTTCCTTCTTTCCTTCCTTCCTTCCTCCTCTACTTCTTTGTTCATTGGTGGACTCATGGATTAAATGAAACAGATACTCCACTTGTCTCTCATCTCTCACTCTTCTACTTCTCTTTCTGCTGTGTACTCCTGGATGTATACTTTTAGGTATAATTGAAATCTAGTACTTAAACTCCATTTTAATATGGCAATCTGGAGAAATTAAAAATTTTTATTCGTATCTAAGAAGTTAAAAATTCTACTCCTTTATTATCTGAAGCTGCCTACATAATTTCTCTCAGTTAACTGAGTGATGTTTTTCTTAAAATAAATATTTGTATTTCTTAAAAGTTTTACATGTGAAACCTCTGTAGATTGCCTTCTTCTGGGGGAACCCAGCACCCTCAAGTACTTTGTTTCTATTTAAATCCAGATTACACAAAATCCCAGTGGAGCATCTGAGGAATTAGAAAAATAAAACACTGAAGTAGCATCTCGAAGGATCATAGCCTGAATTCTATTCATAGGTTCTAAAATATCAAAATTAAGGGGATTTTGAGATCATCTAACTAGAGAGTCTTTGATTCTCTGAGCAAAAAAGGCTCCTAGGGGTCATAGTACTCAGATACTATCTTAGTCAAAATTCCTCTGTAAAATGTTCAGGGATCCTCTGCTTCAGTGCCTTCCACGTATCCCAACAGTTTATTCCATTACTGTTTATGCTATCCCTTTAATTAAAAAAAAACAAAAAACTAAATATTGAAGGTAGGTACCTCATCTAAAGTCACACAAGACTAGACCTGAAACCTAAATCTTTTCACATCACCCTAAAAATCTTTCATCTTCATTTTACAGCTTGAAGGTATTTTGTAGGATGAGAATTTTTATTTTCCTGGTCTTATGTCTTTCTATCAGTACAGATGGCAACACACTATGGTGGTCCCTAATGGCATCTTGAGCAAATGGGGGATGCCTTCTCAGATGCACCATGGAGCTGAATCCATAGATCATAAAAAGGCAATTATATCGATCACACGATTCATTTAGGATATGGATTTATATTAATACTATGTAAAAATCCACTGGACTAGAATCAGCTGTCCTCATGTGCCTGACCAAAAAATAATCCAAGCAATTCTCTTTGGTATCAGTTAGATACAGGTACTCCTTCAGAATCAGAGCATTCTAGCTTCCGTGGTTTACATTATTCATCATATTCAGTCAAGAGAAGGCCTAGTGGTGGTTAGAGGTTGATTAGTTGAAAGAAGATTCAAATGAAAGTCTTTTGGGAAAGCAATGAGGCAAGGCTAAGCAATGACCGTAAGTTTAGATTTCCTCATTGTTTTGAATAGACAGGAATTCATTTGTCCAGGAGGAGGTATTATGTAGGGAAACTTTTACCTTTCTGTATATAAAAACATGTAACTAATACACACACTCATATACACAAATACAAATGGAGGTATACATGGTGTTTACTTTTTCTATGTTTACATATAATAGTAATATCTTTATAGTTATACTAATGTTATTAAAATAAGTAATTATATTAACTAAGTTTAGCACCAGTTTCTAGTAAGTAAGAAAGAAAAAAATCATCTTCAAATTCTATGAATAGATATAATGAATTTCAGGAATGCCTGATGAATTAACTTAGGGTTCAGAAAACAAAAAAAAGTTGCTATTGAATAGAAAAATGGAAAAGTAACAGCAACAAAATTCTGGTAGCAGATGCCAATAATTTCCCAAAACAAACTGATGTAGTAACTTTGGAAGAATATAAATGAAGACTGGATACCAGCAAGACATGCTAGATGATTTTCTATCCAGATAGTGCTTTTTTTACTTATTAGGTTGGGTTACTGAAAAATGTTTCTGTGAAAAAAATTAGGGCTAAGATGACTTTAGAAATAATTTGTTATAGCAGTTTGCAAAATATTCTTAGTGGCAGAATGTTCAAAAGAAATCTTATTAACATAACAATATACAAAAGATACAAAGCCTATGGTTTACAGCAGGAGAGGGGAAACTGGCAAAATTCCCAAGTGTGCCATTCTCTCTCACACTCTGTAGCAAGCTCTGTCATTTCTGCAAAACTCTTATTTCTCTGAGTTTCTCCAAGTTATCTCAGCATGGAAAAGTGAAGTTGTTATAAAATGCCACAGAGTCAATCATCTCTCTTTACCACCCTAGTGACTGTTCTCTTCCTGAAAAAAGAATTTTTTTTCTTTATACTAATGCACTAATATATTTTTTTAAATTTTACTTTATTTATTTATTTTTGAGACAGATTCTCACTGTGTCACCCAGTCTGGAGTGCAGAGGCACAATCTTGGCTCACTGCAACCTCCACCTCCCATGCTCAAGTGAATCTCATGCCTCAGCCTCCCAAGTAGCTGGGATTACAGGCGTGTGCTGCCATTCCTGGCTAATTTTTGTACTTTTAGTAAAGACGAGGTTTCGCCATGTTGCCCAGGCTGGTCTTGAACCCCTGCCCTCAAGCAATCCACCTACCTTGGCTTCTCAAAGTGCTGAGATTACAGGTGTGAGCCACCACATCCGGCTAATGTTATTTTTTGTTTCACTGTTGACTCAATGTTTCAACTTGTGTAACGTCGAATAGTATTTCTTATCGTTCTCTTGGAGATATAAAAAGTTCCCAATAAATAGATGTGTGCTCACATCTTTACTTAGAGATCATGGAATACTTTATCTCCTTTCTCATTTCATGGTTGGATAAACTGAGGTCCACATGATTATGTCTGAACATTATTCATTCTTTCATTCTATATTCTGATCAGCTTCAGGTAGCTGAAGTTAACGTTTTTCACTTTGGAGAGTGAGTTAACTTGGGTTTTTAGTAAGTGACAAAAACAACAATCTATATGTTACATAAGAAGGAAAACTATTAGCAAATTTCCTAATCCTTGGACAGAGAGATAACCTGTTCTTCACATTAGAGAAGGCCTCCAAACTGGCTATCAGTTATTCTTTTGCATATTTTGCCTTATTCTTCTTTTAGCAGGCATTTTAATGGGGGAATGAAGAATTCCATCAAATATCTGGAAATGGCTGCCACCTGCAAACTTTGTGTGAAATTTCCCATACATTTCCACTCTCCTTTCTGGATCTTGGTTTCTACTTCTGTCCCTGACTCTCCTGTGTAGAAGTGCTCTCCATGGAGCGGATCAATGAGACTGTGGTGAGAGAGTTCGTCTTCCTCGGCTTCTCATCCCTGGCCAGGCTGCAGCAGCTGCTCTTTGTTATGTTCCTGCTCCTCTACCTGTTCACACTGGGCACCAATGCAATCATCATTTCCACCATTGTGCTGGACAGAGCCCTTCATACTCCCATGTACTTCTTCCTTGCCATCCTCTCTTGCTCTGAGACTTGCTACACCTTTGTCATTGTACCCAAGATGCTGGTTGACCTGCTGTCCCAGAAGAAGACCATTTCTTTCCTGGGCTGTGCCATCCAAATGTTTTCCTTCCTCTTCCTTGGCTGCTCTCACTCCTTCCTGCTGGCAGCCATGGGCTATGATCGCTACATGGCCATCTGTAACCCACTGCACTACTCAGTGCTCATGGGACATGGGGTGTGTATGGGACTAGTGGCTGCTGCCTGTGCCTGTGGCTTCACTGTCTCCCTGGTCACCACCTCCCTAGTATTTCATCTGCCCTTCCACTCCTCCAACCAGCTCCGTCACTTCTTCTGTGACATCTCCCCTGTCCTTAAACTGGCATCTCAGCACTCCGGCTTCAGTCAGCTGGTCATATTCATGCTTGGTGTATTTGCCTTGGTCATTCCTCTGCTACTTATCCTAGTCTCCTACATCCGCATCATCTCTGCCATTCTAAAAATCCCTTCCTCCGTTGGAAGATACAAGACCTTCTCCACCTGTGCCTCCCATCTCATTGTGGTAACTGTTCACTACGGTTGTGCCTCTTTCATCTACTTAAGGCCCAAGACCATTTACACTTCAAGCCAAGACACCCTAATATCTGTGCCATATACCATCCTTACCCCATTGTTCAATCCAATGATTTATAGTCTGAGAAATAAAGAATTCAAATCAGCCCTACAAAGAACAATCAGCCAAACTTTATATCCTCTTAATTAAAAAGCCATTTTTTAAACTACTAATGCCTAGTACATGCCAGGCAAAATGTGTGTTTTATACATTTTTTTCATTTAATTGTCCAGCTCCAATGTAACATAAGAATATTTTACATATGACATCAGGATGATGCTGGCCTCATAAAATGTGTTAGGGAGGATTCCCTCTTTTTCTATCGACTGGAATAGTTTCAGAAGGAATGGTACCAGTTCCTCCTTGTACCTCTGGTAGAATTCGGCTGTGAATCCATGAGGTCCTGGACTCTTTTTGGTTGGTAAGCTATTGATTATTGCTACAATTTCAGAGCTTGTTATTGGTCTATCCAGAGATTCAACTTCTTCCTGGTTTAGTCTTCAGAGGGTGTATTTGTCGAGGAATTGATCCATTTCTTCTAGATTTTCTAGTTTATTTGCTACCATCAGAGTGAACAGGCAACCTACAAAATGGGAGAAAATTTTTGCAACCTACTCATCTGACAAAGGGCTAATATCCAGAATCTACAATGAACTCCAACAAATTTACAAGAAAAAAACAAACAACCCCATCAAAAAGTGGGCGAAAGACATGAACAGACACTTCTCAAAAGAAGACATTTATGCTGCCAAAAAACACATGAAAAAATGTTCATCATCACTGGCCATCAGAGAAATGCAAATCAAAACCACAATGAGATACCATCTTACACCAGTTAGAATGGCCATCATTAAAAAGTCAGGAAACAACAGGTGCTGGAGAGGATGTGGAGAAATAGGAACACTTTTACACTGTTGGTGGGACTGTAAACTAGTTCAACCATTGTGGAAGTCAGTGTGGCGATTCCTCAGGGATCTAGAACTAGAAACGCCATTTGACCCAGCCATCCCATTACTGGGTATATATCCAAAGGACTATAAATCATGCTGCTATAAAGACACATGCACACGTATGTTTATTGCAGCACTATTCGCAATAGCAAGGACTTGGAACCAACCCAAATGTCCAAGAATGATAGACTGGATTAAGAAAATGTGGCACATATACACCATGGAATACTATGCAGCCATAAAAAATGATGAGTTCATGCCCTTTGTAGGGACATGGATGAAACTGGAAACCATCATTCTTAGTAAACTATTGCAAGGACAAAAAACCAAACACCACATGTTTTCACTCATAGGTGGGAATTGAACAATGAGAACACATGGACACAGGCAGGGGAACATCACACTCCAGGGACTGTTGTGGGGTGGGGGGAGGGGGGAGGGACAGCATTAGGAGATATACCTAATGCTAAATGACGAGTTAATTGGTGCAGCACACCAACATGGCTCATGGATACATAGGTAACAAACCTGCACATTGTGCACATGTACCCTAAAACTTAAAGTATAATAATAATAATAAAAACAAAAAAAAAGAAAGCGGTAAAGGAGAAACAAGGACTCTAACAGGCACAGACCCAGAGTGATTCATCACTTCTACTTATATTTATTTACCAAAACACAGTCATATTGTCATAATACAACTGTAATAAATCCTGGAAAATAGAGAGAAAAAAAGAATATTTTACATATGAGAAGAATGAGGCTTACAGAAATTAAGACAGTCTGGCTTTCTACTGTCCACGATACTTTAAAAAGACTAATCAGATATGTGAACAGAACACACAGTTCCATAACAAATTTAATTATATTTTACTGCTTTAAATATTGCTAATTTTGTTTAAGTTTTTTTATTAATTTTTTTTTTTGCACACAAAACAATAAACATTTTCTAAAAGTACATACAAACAAAAAGATGCATATCAAACATATTAGGAAGGTTGCACATGGGAAGACGGGGAGTAGAAATGGGGGGTGGGAATTAAAGAAAATAAATGAGAGACGGACTTTGTATGGATCAATGATAACTCAATCCTCTATTTGACAAAGAAGAAGGAGAAGGAAGAGGAAGAAAAAGAAAGTGGGATAAAGGATCAGAAAGGGAGGAAAATAGAAAAAATTAGAGTATGACTCCAGGGTAGACCTGTTTTGTTGTCGCTTGGTTGGTTGGTATGTCAGTTGTATTTTTCATGTTTCGCCATGTTGGCCAGGCTGGTCTCGAACTCCTAGCCTCAAGTGATCAACCCGCCTCGGCCTCCCAGAGTACTGGGACTACAGGTGTGAGCCACCACGTCCAGCCCCCACATTGCTTCTGGCCTCTGTGGTAGACCTCCCAGACGGGGCGGTCGGGCAGAGGCACTCCCCACATCCCAGAAGGGGTGGCTGGGCAGAGACGCTCCTCACTTCCTAGATGGGGTGGCAGCCGGGCAGAGGCGCTCCTCACTTCTTCCCAGACGGGGCGGCTGGGCAGAGGCGCTCCTCACATCCCAGACGATGGGAGGCCGGGCAGAGGCGCTCCTCACCTCCCAGACGGAGCGGTGGGGCAGAGGCGCTCCCCACATCCCAGAAGGGGGAGCTGGGCAGAGGCACTCCTCACTTCCCAGATGGGGCAGCTGGGCAGAGACACTCCTCACTTCCTAGACGGGGTGGTGGCCGGGCAGAGGCGCTCCTTACTTCTTCCCAGATGGGGCGGCCGGGCAGAGGCACTCCTCACCTCCCAGACAGGGCGGCCGCGCAGAGGCGCTCCCCACCTCCCAGACGGGGTGGCCAGGCAGAGGCGCTCCCCACCTCCCAGACGGGGCGGCCGGGCAGAGGCGCTCCTCACCGCCCAGGTGGGGCGGCCGGGCAGAGGCGCTCCTCACTTCCCAGAAGAGGCAGCCGGGCAGAGGTGCTCCTCACTTCTTCCCAGACGGGGCGGCCGGGCAGAGGCGCTCCTCACTTCTTCCCAGACGGGGCGGCCGGGCAGAGGCGCTCCTCACTTCTTCCCAGACGGGGCGGCCGGGCAGAGTCGCTCCTCACATCCCAGACGATGGGCGGCCGGGCAGAGGTGCGCCTCACATCCCAGTCGATGGGCGGCCAGGCAGAGACGTTCCTCACTTCCTAGACGGGGTGGCAGCTGGGCAGAGGCACTCCTCACCTCCCAGACGGGGTGGCCAGGCAGAGAGGCTCCCCACCTCCCAGACGGGGCGGCGGCCGGGCAGAGGCTGCAACCGCAGCACCCTGGGAGGCCAAGGCAGGCGGCTGGGAGGCGGAGGCTGCAGCAAGCCAAGACCACGCCACCGCACTCCAGCCCAGGCAACACGGAGCACCGAGTGAGCGAGACTCTGTCTGCAGTCCCAGCACCTCGCAGGCAGACCACTTGAGGTCAGGAGCTGGAGACCAGCCTGGCCGACATGGCGAAACCACGCCTCCAGCCAAAGGAGAAAAACCAGGGAGGGGTGGTGGCACGCACCGGCAATCCCAGGCAGTCCGCAGGCTGGGGCAGGAGAATCACGGGAGCCGGATGCAGGGAGTCTGCAGCGAGCCCAGTGTACTCCAGCGTGGGCCACAGAGGGAAGAAAAGAAGGAAGGGAAGGAAGGAAGGGAGGGAGGGAAGGGAGGGAGGGAGGGAAGGAAGGAAGGAAATAAATATTGCTAATTTAAAAGCCAATATGAGAACAAAGATGCATGTAAATTGGTGAGAGCTGTGTCTTGAAGTAGACAGCTTGGATACATCAGGAAAGAAAAGATGTATCCAAAAAAAAGAAAGAAAAAAGAAAAAAAAGGAAAAAAGCAGGAAATCCATCTACCCGTACTTTTCTTTTCCTAAAGACAACAGAAAACTTTGGTCCCACACATTCTGCTACAAATCTTGGTGGTCCTTTTTGTCCCCAATTCATTTCCTTAACCTACATATTGAAATATCTTTGCCTTTACTTGGGGTTGTTTTGTTCTTCCTTTGTTTGAGGTGGAGCCACTTTATGGTTCTTCTCCTGACGCCCATGTATGTCCTTCACATACTAGTGTGTCTTAGCCCCCACACTTGTTCCTGAAACACCATACTAATTTGCTCTCTTCAAGGAAGCTACCAGCATTGCCTACTTGCTGAAATATCTCAAGTGATTCCAAGCAAAGGGCTTGAGTTAATATTAATAGAAGGCTAGATTCCTAGAATGACCAGAAAACTCATGGAAAACCCTCCAGTGACTCCCTTTGCCCTACAAGATAATGCCAAGGGTCCTTCATTGTCATGAATCTATCATCTAGTTTCCACCTACCTCTTCAGTATTATCATTTCTAATTTTGTTGTTCTCCATTTTCTGTATGCCTTCTTGTACACTCTGAAGCTAACCAACTATTTGCTTGTTTTAAAACAAATAAATGTGATGAACAAAATAAATGTGATCTCTGCCAGAACCTTATTGTCTGGTTCAAGATAGTCCCAGTAAACAGAAAAATGAGGGAAAATACTTTACCAGTTTAAGTTGATTCTCTGAAGAAAAAGTGCTTGCAGGGGGTAGAGGAGAGAATACTAAGATAAACCGAATTTAGATAGAATGGCATAGGGTTGGTTTCCCAGAGAAACTGAGAGTTAACCTGCATGTAACCTGAAGGGTAAGTAAAAGTCTTCAGGTAAAGGGATATCCTTTAGGACAGAAGAAACAATGTGTACAAAACCCCTGAAGCAAGAACTGGATGAGTTGGAGACAAGCAAGAAGGCCTGTATAAATGCTGTTTTAAAAATGCTTTTTAATTGACAAAATTATATATATTTATGGTGTAAAACATGATATTTTAATATACATATGTATTGTAGAATGGCTAAAGTTAATTAACATATACCTTTAGCTCATGTACTTATTTGTTTGTGGTGAGAACACTTACAAACTACTGTTAGCAATTTTCAAGTATATAATACATTATTATTAACTATAGTCACCAAGATATGCAACAGAGCTTTTAAAATTATTTCTCCTATCTAACTGAAATTTTGTACCCTTTGATAAACATCTTCAAAACTCTCCCCTCAACTGCTCACCCAATTTCAGCCTCTGGTAACCAACATTCTACTCTCTGCTTTTATGAGTTTGACTTTTTTTAGGTTCCAAATATGTGTGAGATGACGTGGTGTTTGTCTTTCTGTGCTTGGCTTATTTCACTAAGCATAATATCATCCAGGTTCATCCATCTTATTGCAAACAGGACTTCTTTATTTATATGGCTGAATAATATTTTATTGTGTATGTATACCACATTTTCTTACATTGGGTTGGTGCAAAAGTAATTGTGTTTTTTTTTTTTTTTGCCATTGCTTTCAATGGTAAAAACTGCAATAACTTTTGCACTAACCTAATACATTGGTCCATTAATAGACACTTAGGTTGATTCCACACCTTGACTATTATGAATAATGCTACATAAACATGGGAGTGCAGCTATCTCTTTGACATTCTGACTTTATATCGATATACATCAAGTAGTGGAATTACAAGATCATATGGTAGTTATATTTCCAGTTTTTTGAGGAACCCCTTACTGAGTTCCATAATGGCTGTACTAATGTACAACTGTCAACAGGGTGTAGGGGTTCCCTTTTCTCTAAATCCTCCCTAACACTTTACATCTTTTGTCGTTTTGATAATAGCCATTCTAACAGGTATGAGGCGGTATCTCATTGTGGTTTTAACATGCATTTTCTGAAGAATAGTGGGGTTGAGGATGTTTTCATCTACCTACTGTCCATTTATATGTCTTGGGAAATGTCTATTCAGATTCTTTGCCCGTTTCTAATTGGGTTGTTATTTTACGATTGAGTTTTTAAGGTTCTTTACATGTTGTGAATGTTAACCCATTATCAGATATATGGTTTGCACATATTTTCTGTCATTACATACGCTGTCTCTTTATTCTTTTGATTGTTACTTTTTCTGTGCAGAAGTTTTTTAGTTTGATGTAATCCCATTTGTCTATTTTGGCTTCAATTACCTGAGCTTTTGGGGTATAAATTCTTTTTCTGCTTTCTCTCTGGAATGAATCTGAACTTACTGACAGCATGGGTTTATGTATCAGACACAACTTTGTTGACCCAGTTCCTTGTATGGTGCCTGGCATAACAGAAATATCTGTTTCATGAATGGCCATCACTGTCCTGCAATTTTATGTGCCCCCCAATCTTGCTCTGCCACCTTCATGCCTTATCTTGGTGAATATTAACTCCATTCATCCTAGCAACCATGCCAAGCACATGGAAGTCATCTTCACCACTTTTTTTTTTTAATCCTCATAACACCCATTGTGTCCTATAGGTTCCACTGGCTAAAAGTTCCTCAATCACATTCCTTTTCTATTTTTACAGGGTCATCCTGTCTTTTCTGGATTACTGCAAAAACTTCAAGTCCTTTTGTCCCCAATCCATTCTTCACACTGCTGCCAGGGAAGTCTTAGGGTTGTTGTGATGGTTAATTAGAAAACATGTGTTAAACACTTACAACAGTTGTCTGGCATATACTGAGCACTATTTTAATGTTGATTTTTATTATCATGGTCATCATCATCTTTCTAAAATAAAAATCTAAGTAAATAATGTCCCAGGTTATAAAACTTTCAATAGTTTCTAACAGATTTGAAGGTACATTTTAACTCTTTGTTAAAAATTCTACCAAAGTACTTGTTGTTCCAATAAAATACATTGTTTCATGCCCTTTACTTTTACATGTATTTTCTGAAAATTTATGATTTATTATTATTTGTCTACCCACTACTCAGATTTCAAAACTTCACTCAAACATAACCATCTCTAAGTAGTTATTGACCTCCATAATCCAATTTGTATTTATTTTCCATATTTCTTTATAGTGACATATGCATATCTCTCATAATCCCCCATCAAAATGTGTAGCAGTCGCTGCTTTCTATGTTTCCTTCTCTGGGGCTTAATATTCTTTTTTCTTTTTTCTTTTTTCTTTTTCTTTTGAGATGGACTCTCACTCTGTCACCCAGGCTGGAGTGCAATGGTGCAATCTCGGCTCACTGCAACCTCCGCCTCCCAGGTTCAAGCGATTCTCCCACCTCAGCCTCCCAGGTAGCTTGGATTACAGGTGCCTGACACCATGCGGGGCTAATTTTTATATTTTTAGTAGAGATGGGGTTTCACCATGTTGGCCTGGCTGGTCTCGAACTCCTGACCTCAGGTGATCTGCCTGCCTTGGCCTCTCAAAGTGCTGGGATTAGAGGCGTGAGCTACTGTGCCTGGCTGGAGGGTTAATTTCTTAAGGTAAAAACTACCAGTTATTTGAACTCAGATCGCCTAAACACAACACAGTTAATGACTGAAACTAAACTTTGTAGTAAATAAATATACATCAGTGCTGTCTCTGGGCACTATCTATAACTGAGTTCTCCCACACTCTGCCTCATCTCCCATGTTTGCTCCTTGCTGCTGTCACTGCTGCATCTACAAGCACCTGTCAGCCCATTGCTCTGCCATTTCTCAAAATATATTCCTTCCCTTGAAATAGAGGCTTGAGTTAAGGAGTGAACATTCTTGTCTCCAGCAAAAGGGCAAAAATCAGAAACTATAGGAGGAAGCCCATGGGAGGTTTTTCTGCTGATTGTGTTTCTAGTAGCTTCTAGATTTGTAATGAGTCACTTCACCAAAGAATCTAAAATAGGAAACCAACTAATTTCCTAAGTCTATTGCCTAGTTTATCTATTTGGCAAAAAAAAAAAGCCTTGAGGAGCATTTTCCCTTTGGATCATAGTTGCTAAGTGAGGGAGGGCAGAGTGTGTCAGAAGCAATGTGGTCATGGCTCTCTAGGGTGCTAGATAGTAAAATTACCAAGCAGGCATTGATGCTAATGTGAACCAGAAAAAAAGCTCATTAATTATACTCATTAGGGCTGTAGCTGATCCAGCCCATACAGAAGAAGCACAATGACCACTGTTCTGGGGAGCGAAGTAGTAAGTCATTTGTTGCTGTCTTGAAAATTTTTAAGAGACTAGCAGGAAGATGTGTCATATATTGCGAACACGCTAGTTTGGGAGAATAACAGATTTTTCCTTAAAGGGCCTGGGCCATGATTAAGATATACGGCAACTGCATTCCTCTATACCCCAGGATTTGTATTTTAAAGAATGTGAAACTCTTTCATATTGGAGATTTGGTCTTTATTCCATAGATGGCTTGCAGAAATTAAATTATCTAAAATCTTAGGACATATTTATGTCACTTCAAAGATGTTGGCTAGTTATGCCTTTTATCTTACGTTTAATTCAGAAATTGTTGAGATTTTCTTCAAATTGCAGTCTACAAATACATGACAGCAAAGGATTGGAAGGTGGCAATAGGAAAAGTAGCTGGATGGGGAGATAAAATAATGCTCAGGTTGAGGTCTTAAGGTTAAGAAAAAAGAAATTAGAGATATTGCAGAATGGTCAAAAAGGCTATCCCTGGCACCAGTCTTAAGAAGGAATGAAGAAAGAAAGGAAGGAAATGTTTAATTAGGGCTTCTTATAATTGTGGGCTACATTTTTTACTTATGCTGGCCATTCATCTTTATAATATCCCATATTACAGAAGAGAAAACTAAGATTCAGGAGGATTAATGTATTTGCTCAAAGAAAATGCTGAATAAGAATGTGAATTCCATCTCTAGTGCTTTCTTCATAACATAAATTTTTATCTAGCTTCCTTGATCACTGGCTGGAAGTATCTTTACCAACTACATGAAAAATACCTACAAATTAGTTGCAGTGATTTATTTAGGTATTAATTTGTTTAATTATAATTTTGTCAGATTTTGAATACTTGTTCTTGCTAGAAACTCTGATGCTGATGTGGTTAGAGAGATGTATATAAATGTTTGGTGCATGGTACAGAAACTTTTGTCAAATGAACAACATAGTCTTTGACATCTAAGAGCTTAAATTGTACCAGGTAAGAATCATCATTGTATAGAATGATCTAAAATGTAAGAAGTCCAAGAACGTATGTTTCACAAGGGTAAAGATCTTTGCTTTGTTCACTGTTGTATCTCAAACACCAAATAAGGTGTCTCACATTTAGTAATGTATACAACAAATAGTTTTTAAATTGAAATAGTGCTTGGAAACCTGACTTACAGGGAAGTGATTTGAAAGATTAGAGGATCTGCCCTAACACAGGAGAAGGCATTGTTGTTACAAGACATGGCTCTTTGCATGTTCAATGAACTAAGAAGTTCCATATGATTAAAACATTGGGATAAAATCTAGGAATTGGAATAAATGTTTGCAGTGTTGTGAGAGAGCTAACAGCCTTTTTCCTTGTCTTTCCTTCCCTTTTTCTTCCTTTCTTTACTTCCCTTTCTTTCCTTCTTTCTTTTTCCTTCCTTCCTTCCTTCTTCCTTCCTTCCTTCCTTCCTCCTTCCTTCCTTTCTCCTTTCTTCCTCCCTTCCTCCCTCCCTCCCTCTTTCCCTCTCTGCTTCCTTCCTTCCCTCCCTCCCCCTTCCTTCCTTCCTTCCTTCCTTCCTTCCCCCTCCCTCCGTCCCTCCTTTCCTTCTTTCTTTCTCTTTCTTTCTTTCTTCTTTCTTTCTTTCTTTCTTTCTTTCTTTCTTTCTTTCTTTCTCTTTCTTTCTTTCTTCTTTCTTTCTTTCTTTCTTTCTTTCTTTCTTTCTTTCCTTTCTTTTCTTTCTTTCTTTTCCTCTTTCTTTCTTTTCTTTGTCTTTTCTTTCTTTAAAGAAAATTGGAGTTTTACAACATTTGTAGGGATTATTATAGGGTTCTGAGTAAGAAGGTACTTGGTTAAATGTAAATTTAAATGCCTCTGTGATTGCCACTTCTTCTGAGTTGAACTGTTTCAACATCCACCTTACCATTTATTCTCCTATCCTCTCCTATCTTCTTCCAGCTGTTCTCCGTGTTCGCAATGCCATGCCTTCCATTCTCAGGCCCCTATATCTCTGTTGCCCAAATCACTCTGGAAAATAATCTCCTCCAACTGCCCTTCCCAAGTCAACAGGATTGGAGGTAAAAATGAAAAACAAAATGAAACAAAACAAAACCCTATAGCTTCCTACTTTGAATAAATTTGTTTCTTCTAATTTCTCCCTTCAGGCTGGATACAAGAGAGGAAAGGCAAACAAAAATAAAGAGTGTCATAAGATATTTATTATTTTTAAAGAAATACAGATTCTCTTCAGATTCCATAGTTCTGGCTCTAGAGAGGAATCAGTCATGTAGAAAATACCAGATATGGGTTACAGGCGGCCTGGAGAGAAAAAGAAAGTTCATTCTCCAATAAAGATGTTATGAATCAGTTGGTCAGCCCATTGAGTGTGTATACTGTTTTCATAGTTCTGTCTGCAAAAAAAGTACCAATATATTTTAATTGACAACTAGTATGCATGTGCACATACACAAATTGAAATAAAATATTCACTTTAAATAAGGGCTATTCAGACTGGGTATGCTTTATTCTAATCTTCTCTTCTTATATCTGCTCTCCATTTAAATTTAAAAACTGCTGGGGTTGACCCCTAATTTGATTCTATAACCTCAGTGATGTAATAAACATAAAGTTTCAAAATCACTTCTTAAAACATATTTGTCTACAAGAGAAAGAGAGCAGTAAAAAAAAAAAAATAGTAAAGAAAATAATACCACTAGTTAGAGCACTTCTTATGTAGCAGGTGCTGTTCTCAGCACTTTATATAAATTAATACATTTAATATTAAACACAGCCTGTTTCATAGATCAGACAACTACAATATGGTGAAGTTAAATAAATTGTCTAAGGTTACAGTCACCCAGTGGAAGAAGTGGGACCCAAAGCCAAGTTACCTTCCTGTAGATTCCATACTGACATTCATTACACCATAATTCTGCCTTTCTTAAAACAAGTACTATTAGTTTGTGTTATGATTTTCAATTTTTCCTTATTAAAAATACATTTTTACATATAAATCTCTATGCGCAACTTTTAAGAAATAGAATATTGGAATAAATTAGATAAATATATTCAAGGATATTTATATATTTTGCTAAATTTCTTGGCATAAACAAAACCAAATTATAATCTTATTAGTAAATTTTTTGTTACTGCCATATAACACCACCACAGCTAATTTGATAAGCGTAAATAATATCTCTACTTTACTTTATTTGAAATACACTTCAAGTTAAAATATATTTTTAACATAAATGTTTATATTTTTGATGCATTCTATTTCTATTTTATAAACTGTATGCTTTTATCTGTTTTCTTCTTCAAAGTTTGTTATTTTCTTCATCGGCTTGTAATACATTTTTTATTAATATTAACATTTGAAGAATATTTTGGTAGTTTTCCATTTGTTGTTTGCTTTCTATTCTAATTGCATCTTTTTTGTAAATAAATATTTTATTTTATACAAATTATCGCTTAATACTGCTTGATAATATTTCATTATTGTTTAAGTTTAGATTTTCAAATTTTCTGTCCAGTGATACAATGTTTTCTAATCCTTTACATTTTTTTTGTATTTTATTAACATATAAAATAAATTTTGAATATATGTGTTGAAAATTTAAACTGATATTTAAAATGTATTAAAGATTATTAAGTTATTATTATATGTCAGAAACAGCTTAGATGACATTGAGATGTTTTATATTTTAAATATCATTAAATTTTTGTTTAGGTAAAGAATTAAGGTATAAACTTTCTTCTGATAACTGCTTTAAATTTAGCCAATATAGCGCGGTGGCTCACGCTTGTAATCCCAGCACTTTGGGAGGCCGAGGCGGGCGGATCACGAGGTCAGGAGATCGAGAACACGGTGAAACCCCGTCTCTACTAAAAATACAAAAAAATTAGCTGGGCGTGGTGGCAGGCACCTGTAGTCCCAGCTACTTGGAGAGGCTGAGGCAGGAGAATGGCGTGAACCCAGGAGGCGGAGCTTGCAGTGAGCCAAGATTGCGCCACTGCACTCCAGCCTGGGCGACAGAGCGAGACTCCATCTCAAAAACAACAAAACAAACAAAATAAAATTTAGCCCTTATAGTCTAATATATATAGCTGACATTATTTTCTAGAACTTATTTTATTTTACATTGTATTTTCCCTTTGACCCAACACTTGTTTAATAGTATTTTCAAATTATCATATGGAAGAGCTTTCAAAAATATTATTTTCATATGATTTTATTTTTATTGTTACTGATCAATGGTTTTGCTCAAACGTACAGATAGGTTTTCTATATTTTTTAAAAAAATTAAAATTAAAAAATTTAAAGTAGGCCGGGCACGGTGCTCACTCCTGTAATCCCAGCACTTTGGGAGGCTGAGGTGGGCAGATCATGAGGTCAGGATATCGAGACCTTCCTGGCTAACACAGTGAAACCTGTCTCTGCTAAAAGTCCAAAAAATTAGCTGGGCACAGTGGCGGGTGCCTGTAGTCCCAGCTACTCAGGAGGCTGAGGCAGGAGAATTGCTTGAACCTGGGAGGCGGAGCTTGCAGTGAGCCGAGATCATGCCACTGCACTCCAGCCTGGGCGACAGAGTGAGACTCCATCTCAAAAAAAAAAGAAAAAAAATTAAAATAATTAAACTTTAAAAAATTAATGTTTTAATTAATGCTTCTTTAAATATATAGGATAAATGTGTAAGATACATTTTAGTCTTTACTGTTTTTAATCAATGTTTATGAGCACTTGGATAGTCATGAATAAGAATAAGATGAAAGGGTGATGGATCATTTCAATGTATAGATACAAGTCTTTTATTTCATAGCATTCTGAAATGCTATGTGTGAAATGGTATCTCACTGTGGTTTTTGATTTGCATTCCTCTGATGATTATTGATGAGCATTTTTCATAAGTTTCATGGCTGCTTGTATGTCTTATTCTGAGAGGTGTCTGTTCATATCCTTTGCACATTTTAAAATGGGGTTTATTGCTTTTTGCTTGATTTGTTTAAGTTTCTTAAAGATTCTGAATATTAGGCCTTTGTCTGATGCATAGTTTGAATATTTTCTCCCATTCTGCAGGTTGTCTGGTTCAATATATGAAAATCAATAAATGTAATTCATGACATAAACAATTAGAAATGAAATTCATATGATCATTTCAATAGATGCAGAAAATTTCCAATAAAATCTAACATCCCTTCATGATAAAAACCCTCAACAGACTAGGCTTTGAGGAACATGTCTCAAAATAATAAGAGCCATCTATGACAAATCCACAGCCAACATCATATTCAACAAGCAAAAGCTGGATCTATTGTTGGGAACTGAAACAACACAAGGATACCCATTCTTACCATTCCTATTCAAGGCAAGGGAAAAAAATGAAAGGCATCCAAATAGGAAGAAAATGTCAAACTATTTGTCTCCATTGTTGATATTATTCCATATCTCAAAAACTAGCTTAAAGACTGCCAAAAGCCTCCTAGAACTGATAAATGACTTTAGTAAAATTTTAGGATATAAAATCAATCTAAAAAAATCAGTAGTATTTCTATACATCAATAATGTCCAGACTGAGGGTCAAATCAAAAACACAATTATATTTCAATAACCACAAAGAAGATAAAATATCTAGAAATGCACCTAATAAAAGAGGAGAAAGGTCTCTACAAGGAGAACTACAAAACACTGCTCAAAGAAATCAGAGATGACACAAATAAATGGAAAAACATTCCATGCTCATGAACTGGAATAATCAATATTGTTAAAATGGTCATAGTCTCCAAAGCAATTTACAGATTCAATGATATTCCTATCAAACTATCGATGTAATTTTATCAGAATTAGCAAAACTATTACAAAATTCATATGAAACCAAAAAAGCGCTCAAACAGCCCAAGTAACCCTAAACATAAAGAACAAAGCCAGAGAGAAGCATCACACTAGCCAACTTCAAACTATACTATAATGTTACAGTAACACAAACAGCATGGTTCTGGTGCAAAAACAGACACATAGACCAAGGGAACATAATAAAAAACTTAGAAAGCAAGCTGCACACCTACAGCCATCTGATCTTCAACAAGACTGACAAAAGCAAACAGTGGAACAAGTACTCCCTATTCAATAAATGGTGCAGGGATAGCTGGCTAGCCATCTGCAGAAGAGGGAAACTGGACCCTCACCTTTCACCATATATAAAAATTAACTCAAAGTGGATTAAAAATTTAAATGTAAAACCTCAAACTCTAAAAATCCTAGATGAAAACCTGGGGAATATTATTCTCAGCATCAGCCTTGGCAAAGAATTTTTGATTAAGTTCCCAAAAGCAATTGCAACAAAAACAAAAATTCATAAGTGGGAGCTAATTAAACTAGAGCTTCTGCACAGCAAAAGAAACTATTGAGAGAAGAGATTCTTATTTCTACTTGTTAGAACCTGAGGGGAGGTTTAGGTGCAGTAATTAGAATAAATTTCATATAAGTTAATTTTATTTAATGGGATTCTACCTGACTAAAAAGTATTCTTGTCTTCTCTCATACTAAGATTTAATTAACTGTTATTAGAAAATCAAAGGTATACTACATTGCTTTCACTTTTTACTGAAGAAAAAAACTATTGTAAGTTTCAAACCCCAATTTTCATTTTTTCATAAACCATACACAAAGTTTTTCCTAAAAGCAGTTTATGTATCAGAATTCAATGACTCTACAACGGACCGTGTTTTATTTAAGGCATGTTGGACTCCATGTGTGTCTATAGATAAAGATGATGGGTAAGGAAAGAAGAAAGGTGATAAGGATAATTCTAGTCACTTCAGAAAATACTTATTCTGCATATAAATGCAGATAATTAGTCACAATCTGTCTGCTTATTTTTCTTGAATGTCTACATTATAGTTGTTCAAAGTGGGGAATAAGTGATATTAACCTAACTCAATCCATATATATTGAGCTCAACAGAGCCTATCTCTCAACCTTCTGTTCAGGCATATAATATCTTCTTTTGTAAAATGTGTTTATGGTTATTTTAATTATTTTTACAAATATAACTGGGCATTACTAGAGTGGTAAACTTTAAGTTATCGGCCTGAGAATGCAAATAATCAACTTACAATTATTTCTATCAACAATCTTCAAAGAGCTGTGATGTGTTCCAGAAACACTTAAAGATCCTAGAGTAGGAATAAAATGGTGACAATTAAGTGGATCACAATGCTCCAAAGGCCTCTATTTAGTGATTAAACTAGACACATTTGGGCAATTCTGATCTCTTTTCATATAAATTTTAAAATCATCTTATCAATCTTTAGAAGAAAAGCCTGCTGGGATTTGTTAAGAATTATGTTGACTACATAGACCAATTTAGTCAGAATTGCTCTTTATTTTATTACATCTTTAAACTCATGAACATGGGTGTTCTTCACTCAGTCATATATTTTATAATTTAACCCAACAATGTTTGAGAGATTTCTCTGTATATGTCTCACACTTTTTTGTTAAATCTGACACTAAGCTTTTTTATGATACTGTGAATTGAATTGTTTTCTTAATATCATTTTTAGATTGTTTGTTGCTTGTTGTAGTAGGCCAAATAATGAGCTCCCAAAAATGTCTATGTTTTAATCACCGGAACCCAAGAATATGTTAGATTATACAAGCAAGAGGAGTTAAGGTTGCAGAAGGAAAGTCAACTGACAATAAAACAGAGATATCATCCTGTATTATTCTGATGGGCCTAAAGTAGTCACAAGGGTTCTTAAAATTGGGAGAGAGAATCAGAAAGCCAGAGAAAGAGATGTAACTTTGTTGACTTTGAAGATGGAAGAAGGGGACCATGAACCAATGAACATGAGAGGTAGCTAGGAACCGGAAAAGGTGAATAAAAGGCAAGATTCTTCTTTGTCATCTCCTGAAAGGAACAAAGGAATGCATGCCCCAAATTCTTATATTCACATACCTGAATATGTTTTACTTCTTTCTCTCTTTGCAGATCTTGGCAGAAAACCTCACCATGGTCACTGAATTCCTGTTGCTGGGTTTTTCCAGCCTTGATGAAATTCAACTGGCCCTCTTTGTAGTTTTTGTTTTTCTGTATCTGGTAATTCTTAGTGGCAATGTCACCATTATCAGTGTCATCCACCTGGATAAAAGCCTTCACACACCAATGTACTTCTTCCTTGGCATTCTCTCAACGTCTGAGACCTTCTACACCTTTGTCATTCTACCCAAGATGCTCATCAATCTACTTTCTGTGGCCAGGACAATCTCCTTCACCTGTTGTGCTCTTCAAATGTTCTTCTTTCTTGGTTTTGCCATTACCAACTGCCTGCTATTGGGTGTGATGGGTTATGATCGCTATGCTGCCATTTGTCACCCTCTGCATTACCCCATTCTTATGAGATGGCAGGTGTGTGGAAGACTGGCAGCTGCCTGTGCAATTGGTGGCTTCTTGGCCTCTCTTACAGTAGTAAATTTAGTTTTCAGCCTCCCTTTTTGTGGTGCCAACAAGGTCAATCATTACTTCTGTGACATCTCACCAGTCATTCGTCTGGCTTGCACCAACACAGATGTTAACGAATTTGTGATATTCATTTGTGGGGTTCTTGTACTTGTGGTTCCCTTTCTGTTTATCTGTGTTTCTTATCTCTGCATTCTGAGGACTATCCTGAAGATTCCCTCAGGTGAGGGCAGACGGAAAGCATTTTCCACCTGTGCCTCTCACCTCACTGTTGTTATTGTTCATTATGGCTGTGCTTCCTTCATCTACCTGAGGCCTACAGCAAACTATGTGTCCAACAAAGACAGGTTGGTGACAGTGACGTACACTATTGTCACTCCATTACTAAACCCCATGGTTTACAGCCTCAGAAACAAGGATGTCCAACTTGCTATCAGAAAATTGTTGGGCAAGAAAGGTTCTCTAAAACTGTATAATTGAAATATTATTACATTTTAGATTTCTCAATAAATAATGCCTTTTTATCACATGAATATTATAACTGTAACAAATTCATTGAAATAATAGGAGTCCTTAAGATGCATGTCATAAAATATGTTTTTCTCCTTACAGTCTCTTTAAATTTAATCCATAGGCTAATGTTTTTCATTTTCTCATATGGAATCTCAGGGAGCTCCTCAAATTGAAATGCCTAGTCCACTGTGATAACTGAAAATTTAAACTTAATTTAAAGCTAAAATTTCTGCCTTTTCTGGGTGTTGATTTTTGAATTGGGAAGCCTTCATTGGCACCAATGAAGGTTGACTTATATATCAGCAAATACTTTTCTCTCTACTTATTTCAGTGACTGACCTGTCAAGCATTACACGGGGGAGGGAGGGATAGGTGGAGGGAACGTCCTGCTTGATTGCCACTGTCATGCTCTGGCAATAGTGCTTTCAGATGTTGCACACTGAGTAATTCTTATGCAGGGAGCTTTCATGGCTGCTGAAATAATTCCTTACTCGAACTTCTACCACATTTCCTGTGATATGGTTGAATCTGCCTCTAGCTGACAGCTTGTAAATTTTCCCCTTGATTCTGAGGTTTCAACATTTATCTGGGTCCCATGTTTTCTAAAGATCTTATTGGACAAAATGTTATTTTTAAGTGATTCCACAATGACAATTTCTCCTAAATGGTCCATATGTGATCCAAAAGAAAATTTTGACAATCCTTTCTACCCATAGTCAGTTGAAGTGCAGACATCTTTCTCTATGTAGTGGTATTTCAGGCCAGTGACGGCAGATTTCTACATTCATATTTCTCAGGTGAGCTCAGATACCAATCCACTGTGTTCCTTTATCTCCAGCAGATATATATCAATCTCTTGAAGTAGTTTTCTACTCTTGGGGAGAGATAAAACATTAAGAAAGTCAAGAGCTTCCTTCAAAGATGATATTTCTTCCCCTTTTTTCTCAAAATTTTTATTTTTTAAGAGTAGTTCACACATTTTATTCTCTCAGCTTTTGTGCCTCAACTGAAACTAAGAAAAACTGCCTTTTATGATATTGCTGCATGTTTTTCCTATAGTTTAAGGTATTATGATGGTGTTTATTGGTAAACATTTAGTTCATAAAGTTACTATCTGTATACAGAGTCAAGTAGTTGGCCTGACGAGTGGTATAGCCATAAATAATTACCTTAATCACTTTAGATCACATTTTGCAGCACATGGTTTTTTAGAATCTGTAATGTATCTAATACATGAAACTCTCCTCATGCACATATAGAGGGAAAAAAAAAACTTGCTTACAATCTAAGGAGTTTACATAGTATACAAAGTCCATCCCTAAATCCAATTCATGGGAGTTCTTGTTCATGACCAAAGTCATATAATCCATTTAAATTTGCTTTCATCATTTTACCTTTTCTTTTTACTTTTAACTGTTTGTTGTAACTTTTTTTTTTACCTGATTGAAAGATTATTTATATCATCATGTCACAGAGTTTACATGTTTTATAATTTTATTCTAACAGCAATTTCCTTTTTAATATCAAATTTCAGAAAAATTTATCACAAGGTAAGCAGAGAAGCTATCCTTGTCAAGATAGCATATTTAATTAACTGGAGTATTGCTATTTTATGTCACATTCATTAAAAATTTAGGAGAAGCTACTGTGCAGTCTAACATTTGAGGTTTTTAAATACAGAATATGTATAAGTTAGGAAAACTAAATTCTATACTGTGAAAAGAAATATGACAAGTAAGCAGGAAGTTTCAGAAATAAACTCCACTTAACATCTTGATCAACTTTCATAAAAAGTAGCTGATTTTTGTGTCCAACACTAATGTATAAAATATTTTCTGCAGCATGCTGACATAAGTGTGATTCAAAACATTTTTTTCTATCTTACTATATGGCTCTAGTTTCCTACCACCCTGGCATATAGGTCTCATGAATTCCTTTTTTTATTAGTAGAAACAAGGAAGAGTTAAAATTATGTTTAAAAGGTATTATAATAATAAGCCGTAGAATAATACTTCTACAGAAAAATAATTTGCAGTGACAAAATGGCCTTGTTTGCCATCACCATACTGTAGCCATCATTATTTAAAAAGGCAGTAGAAGATAAATCTAAATTTGCCATTCTGTGCACCACATTCTTTTACTTACAGCTTATAAAGTGGGATCCTATGAAGAATGGTCCTGTGCTGGCCTAAAAATCAAAAAATGTCTTATTTGAAAAGATTATCTCCTTATTTGCCCAATGTCTACCCTCAAAGATTTTTTTTTTATTTTCACGTATTTCATGAAGTATTGCCTGATTTCCATTCTTCAAAACACCATAGCAATGTAAGCTTTACTTGTACTTCTTACTGAGCTCTGACATACTGAGCTGACTATGTACATATCTTATTCTCTCTAATGGACAATCAACAATGTGAAGGAAAGTAATTTATTATACCGATACATTAAATCCTCCTAAATGTCTTCTATATCCTTGACATTCAGGAGATAACTAATACATGTCTCTTAACTTTAATTGAATAAATGACTGCTTGGTCTAGCTAAGTAAAACATCTGAAACTACACATAAAAGTATAGCAATATTTATGTCCCCCATAGCAGTAATTAAAAAATAACAATGATAATTTATTTTGCTCATTAATCTCTTAAATGAGAGAGGGCTTGTAAGATTGGCTTGTCTCAACTCCATACAATGTCAACTGAGCTCCTCAACTAGAATTGAGGGACCCACTTCTATTTGGCTCATTTACACGGCTGGCAAAATGATGCTGATTTGTGGTGGAGCTGAGTCAGGGCTATAGGTTGTGAGGGTCAGTTTCTCTCCATGTGGCCCTTTCCATGGGGTTCTATCAACTTTCTCACAACATCATGACTGGTTTCAAAGACTAAATGCTCCAAGAAACAGAGAAAGCTGCTAGTCTTTTAAGGCATAATACCAGCAGGTTGTCTGCTCCTGACACACAAAAAGACAATGATGTGATGGGCATAGGAATAGCAATGGACATTCCCTCATGAAAAAGGAGGAAATTAGACACATCGCAGTCATTGGTCCACAGAAATTCTGAAATTCATCTGGACACATGTTGTCAGTCCTATTTTCTGGGAATGAATTCTATGACTCTTAGATCTAACCTGTGATGCTGTTTCCCCACTTTCTGATCATCCTTTTTTATCCACAAGACATAGCTACAATTTGCAGACATGTCTTTTCTCAGTCTGATACTTCCATGGAAGAAGTTGAGGGTCCAAAGATTTATTCATTACTGTTTGCTCTGTAGTCTTTAGCACATGTTGATAGAATGCCTTTTTAAAACTTGGTGAGTTTCTTATGTTTCAGTTTATAAATTAATTCCATTAGATAAAAGTCACATCCATATTCATTTCTTTATTATGGGTCACTTGTGAGGTAGTAGTATTAATAACTGCTGTATGGCAATTCCCTTAAGATTCTTAAAAAGACTTACTGCTTAACTTTAAGGATTCAGGCCCTCAGGATATTTATAAATCTTGTTGGGTATAGCCTAAAATAATTCTGAGTTCTAACAAAAGGTATTACAGCTACATTCTTAAGAGGTTTACCCTGGGGCATTTGTTTCCTGATAGCACCTTGGATTTGATTTCTTCCTTGAAGCCATTTTGTACCTTGAGAGTCTTTATTGAGAGAGACTGTGCATGAGAAACATCTTTATTTGCAAACCCAACAAGTTTTGTTTCTTTCTGTTTCCTCTAAATTCTCAGAAACTTAAGAAACTTTAAAAAATTATGTACTTTTTGATTGACAAATAGTAATTGTGCATATTCCTTAGGTGCATAATAATATTTTGATACAAATGTTATAGGGATCAGATCAAGGTAATTAGCATATCATCATCTCAAACATTTATCATTTCTTCATGCTGGGAATGTTCAACACCGTCCTTCTAGCAATTTGAATCTATATATTATCGTTAACTATAGTCATCCTACAGTGGTATAGAACACTGTAACTTATTCCTTTATCTAGCTGTAATTTTGTATCCTTTAGCAATTCTCCACCTATCCTTCCCTTTTCTCTACTCTTCCCTTCCTCTTGTATTCTGCTTTCTACTCTCTTTTCATATTTTATCATTGGTTGGAATTTTCTATAATCTTCCTAGAAATTTACCCAGGAAGATAATGAGATTACTAAATAGTCTATTTTCCAGGCTGTAGCATGTGGCCCTGCTGCCAAACTTTCCAGCAATGGATAATAAGTATCCATGTTTTACCTAACTATGATAACAGTTTCCTCTCTGTCCTTCAAATATTTTTCTCTCTGTGCTTCAAAGCCTTACCAAGAATTGCCTCATGATCCTTTCACCTTTTAGTAAGAGACTCCTTAAGCCCTTACGGATTATTTATACCACCAATTGCAAAATTAATGCCAAATGTTTTAACTGTTGATTATAACAGCACCCTGCCTTTAGATACCAAATTCTGTTCTCATTATTTACTGCTGCATAATCAACTATCTACAACTTTAGTTACTTAAATGAGCTGTAATTATTTTGCACACAAGTCTTCAATTTTGGCAGGGCTCAGTGGGGACAGCTGGAATCTGTTCTTTGTGCCATCGGGTTGGATGATTCAACTGGGGCTGAAGGATTTACTTTCAAGATTGCTCACTTATGTGCCTGTTTTATTCATGTTAGCTATTGGCTGTTTGCTCGGCTGGGGCTATTGGCCAGGAGCCTTGGTTTTTTACCATATAGATTCTCCAAGGGCTGCTTGGGCTTCCTCAAAACATGGTTACTAGGTTACAAAAGTGGATGATTCAACACTCCATAAGTAGCAGCTACAAGACTTTAGAGACTAGGGTTAATAAACGGATACAGTCTTACATTTATTATAATTTATTGGTCAAAGTAGTCACTCTTCCTATCTGGATTCAGGGGAAGGAGGAAGCCACCAAAAGTTCCTGTCTGGGTTAATCACTTGGGCGTTTCTCTTGTTTTCTCATCCCTGCAGCATCTTTTTTTTAAAAAAAAAATTAATTTAATTTAAAGTTCTGGGATCCATGTGCAGGATGTGCAGGTTTGTTACACAGGTAAACATGTGTCATGGTGGTGTGCTGCACCTATCAACTCATCACCTAGGTATTAAGCCCAGCTGCATTAGCTATTTATCCTGATGCTCTCCTTTCCCCCGCCCGCCAACCATAGGCCCCAGTATGTGTTATTCCCCACCCCGTGTCCATGTATTCTCATTGTTCAGCTCTGACTTATAAGTGAGAACATGCAGGACATGACTTATACAAGAGCAGTTCACGTGAGCACCGCAGAGAGACGTCCATGCGTGTCTAGCATTTGACCCATTTCCAGCCCAAGTGGATGGACTCGCTGTCAGAAAGAATCGATATGTGAGCTGAAATGGGGAGAAAGCTGATGGGCTTTGTGAAAACCTACATGAAGGCACTGTCACACTTTTCTCTATAACCCAAACTGTATTCGTATACTGAGGAAATATTTACCAAATTCACATTATATTCCAGAAGCAAACCTGTTTCTAATGTATCTGAAAGATTCTGCCATTCTAATATTGTCCTCTATTCTTTATATCTTCCTCTCTTTTAGCTTTCAGAAATAGGAATGTGTAGCAGCATAAAAAAGAATACTTTTCTTCAACTTCAGAATGAAACTCTAGAGGCACTATGTAGGGAAATTCAAAGGTGATAGTTTCATTGATGTATATTTTAACACATGATGCCTGGAGAATCTCCACATCTCTGACTCCTTAGAGAATTTCTAAGAGGAAGTCAACTAATCCCCATGAATAACAGGGCTTTTTCTTTGGCCAATGAATTCTCATAGTGTATTATCATGGTTCCACATGCTAATTAGGAAAATTATGGACAAGTATTGGGCACAATGTGGTAATTAGCTCCCTGTGGAGATGGCGAGCTCACTTACCAACTAAGGCATTGAGACCATGGCTAATGTAAAAAGGAAAGGCCATTGATGACACCCATTGAGGCACTACCTAAAGTACCCATGGAGACAGGGCACAGGTAACATTTTTCTGTGGAGTAATGCTATTTTCTTATTTTGGTCTTGGGAGTTGCTGAAAGATGAAGAAGAACCCTGAGGCATCATGACAGGGAAGGCAATTTTGGCAAATTTCACTTAGAAACCCTTTACAGAAGTTTCTAGGAAGAGCCTGAGAATGAATTAACTGGCAGGTTACAAGGCACTAGAACTCTGATTTGAAGAAATGTAAAATTTTAATTTTTATTTAGAGACCTTGATTTTTTTATTGAGAAGACCAGTGACAGTCATTTATTTGTATGTCAAATTTAAAAATTGTTGAGTTTTTCCATGAGCTAATGATCTGTTTATCCCTAGTTATTAGTAATGAAAAATAGAAATTGTGACCAAATGACAGAAAGAAAAGCTGAATAGTGAAAAAAATAAGGATAAAAATTGAGACCAAGGCCAAGACAAAGTCAGAGACCCAGGCTGTCTTGATTATTTCATAGGGTGGGGGTAGTATTAGTCTTAGAAAAGAAGAATAAAAAATTTACAGTAAACATAGAATGTATGAGGAAGACAGAAGTATTTCTCACTTAAGAGGCACATGGTAGTGCCTCTTAAGGAAACCAAGTTACTACAAAATAAACTAATTGGAATTATTATTAATTCATTAATAGACATTTATTTATTCATCAAGTATTCATATCTCATTTATTTAAATATTGGATAAAGTTGAGGATACAAAGGGAATAAGATGAGGCATTTATCCTTGAGGCTCTTAAATCTATTGGAGAGACCAATAGGAAAAAAAAATTAGATATAACATGTTGAGTATTTTGATGAAGACATACTAGACAAGCTTTAGATTACTAAGAAGGGAACAGCATACCCTCCCTAGACATATTGGAGAAGGTTCAATAATTGATGACTCTAAAAATGTGAGGAATGAGTGAGCCATACATGAAGTGGAAATGATATTGGAGGCTGAGATCTCTCTCTCTCTCTCTCTCTCTGTTTCTCTGTCTCTCTCTTTCTCTCTCTCTGTTTCTCTGTCTCTCTCTTTCTCTCTCTTCCAGTGGAATCTTGAGACACAAGGGCATATAAAGGAAACTGTATTTCAGTACAATTCCTGCGTGATGAAAACTTAGAGGATTAGATTGTAAATGTATGTGGGACAGAGAATCAGATGTCCTATGATTCAGCTTAAGGAATTCTGACTTTACCTGTAGATGATGAAGAGTTACTAAGCAGCATAATGTGAAAATATCAATTCACAATTTCTACTTGTTAAGAAGGTGATCTAGTTACTCTATTTTTCTTCTTTTCTTTTTTTCTCTTTCTAATTTTTCTAAGCTTTTCTTTCAACCTGTAATGCCTTGCCTTCCAAACTCATGTCACTGTCTCCTATTTACCAGTTATTTTAAGCAGTGTCCTAGACTGAGTTAAGTAAAGTCAAAGATTTCCATAGTAAATTTTATTTTTCACTATTAGTTCCACATGGATTCCAAGGATGGGTTTGAAAGAACAGATGGTTGATGGGGTAGGAGTTATAGAGTAAATATTGAGTAATGTGATCTTACTTTTCATTCAGGTGCACCAACTTTATTTGCTTACTTTGTCACTATTAATACTGGCGATGAGCCTGTAAGTGAGAAAACACTCCAAGAAAGGATATATGGAAAGTGGAAAGGCATAGACGATGTCTCAGGAAGAATGTTAGTGAGGACTCTGTTTTGGTCAAATGCATGGTGGATATTCTTTATTTATGAAGTTTAAAGATAAGCCCATTCAAAGATATATAGAGATAGAAAATAAAACTCTTTGTTCTAGTCCCATTTCAAAATTTTATTAAACATTTGCCTAAGCAAAACAGCAAATATTGATAGCAATTTAGTTATCTGTAAAGGACTTCAAGCCCCCAAATCAAGCGTTTCTAAAATTAAAATAAAAAGTTTAGCTAGTGAGATAATGAAGGAAACTATTTGATCACCTTAATCATCAGAAATGATAAATAAGATAGCAACATTTTTATGGGATTTTTTGCTCTGCATTCAGAGAATAATGTCAGAGAGATTTTTCATCCTAAAATGTTGAAGCAGAGTGTTAATATTACAGGCTAGGTTGATATTAAGGTAACAAGTTTTGAAAATCCCTGGAATCAAATATCATCTACTTGAGAGTTTTGAAATGATTTAGAGAATAAAGTGATATCATTGGTCATTTATTCTTTTAACAGGTTTTGAAGCACTTAGTATATGTTGGTCATCATTGTATGTGTTCGAGATGCAGTTTCTGTTATCCGGTAAGTTATAATTTGTAGAGTCAAAGAGAATCTTATAATAGTAGTTTGTGGCAAAGCAAGTAAGATTCTAGTGATTACTCAGGAAATCCAGAAAAAATGGTGCAGCATGATTAGGAAGCTGTAGGAAGGATTCTATGAGTAAAGTCATTTTAAATGAAAAGTAAAAGGAGATCACAAAATTAGAAGCAGAAAAACAATAAGTATAAAGCAGAGACTATTTCCGGATATAGAAAGTAGTATGAAAAATGACTTGCTTGTGTAAAAATTCTCACTGCTAAAGTACATATGAAGGAATCTATAATGGCAGTTATGAGTGAAAAGGTGAAACTGGGAAAAGTGTGAAAGACCTAGAATATTTTATAGGTAACTGAGAGTCAGTTGTTGTGGTAATATGATAGAATTTGTTCTATATAAAGACAATTCTGCTGCTATTATGAAGGATTACTCAGAGTGGAAGAGAGAATCTGGGCAGTTCACTTATAACACTATAGTCCAGGGAAGGGATAATTGCTTGCAAAAAATAAGAATGAATCCTAAAAGTGAAGAAAAATGGATTGAATGTGGAGGATTAGAAAAATGGTGAGTTTAAACATATCTTAGAAATTTACAGCTTAGATGGCTTAAGAGTATTTTGAAACTATTTATTGAGATACAGAATCTAGATAAAAGAACACATTTAGGCAAGAGGTAGCACAGAATAAGAATGTTTTGATTAAAATGTATATAATTCAGTACCAGCAATGATAAATATGTTGGAGGCCTTAGGGAAGATAGCTGAGCCCACTTATTCAGAAATTTAGAGACAGCTCCTTGGAATGACAGCCTTTTGGGCCTCCAAGTCGGGTACATCAAGGATAGGACATAAAACAATGGGCAACAAGTGAATGCTGAAGCAAAACTAAAGATTCTAGCTATGTCTTTTCTGTAAGGAGAAATCAGGCCTATAATTCTGTAAGAGTTTGTAGAGTAATCATAAAGCTAGTCCTAAAACAATAGCAATAGTTCAAAATCAATTTATTTGTAACAAATGAATGCATAAAAATTGGTTATATAATTGGTTGTAAAAGGGAACTGTGCTCAAGTAACCCAAAGATCAATGGATGTTTCTCTAGATGGGGAAGGTAATAAAAACAGGGGTAGAAATGTGAATTGTCAGACATTGGTGCTATTGCTTATTCATGCTATCACTTATTGACATATGTATCAGTAATCAGGATAAAAGTGTGACCGTTGAAAATAATAATTAATATAGATAAAGGATTTTATAACATTAGATTACAAGAATCCTCTCTAGTCTGCAGGGAATATATTCCAAGACTCCAATGGATGTCTGAAATTGAATAGTACTGAACTCTAAATATACTATGATTTTTTCTATAATACATGCCCACAATAAAGCTTAATTTATAAATTAGGCATAGTAGGATATTAACAATAACTAATAATAAAATAGATCAACAATAACATTATATCAGCATCACTACTCTTGAGCTTTGGAGCCATTATTAAGGCAAATAAAGGTTACCTGAGCACAAGTTTGGTGATACCATGACAGTTGATCTAATAACTGGATGGCTTCTGAGTGACTAATGGATAATAGCATATACAGTCTGGATACACTGCACAAAGGGATGATTCTTGTCCTGGGCAGGAAGGAGCAAGAAAGTCTCCAAGCAGGGGACCTAATAGATAGGCTTTATTTGAGCAAACGACTGTACACTTCATGTGTACATATGTCCCCAGATTCACTGCTAAAATCAACAGCAGAAACATAGCAGTTTGAATGCATATCAATTTAGAAGAACTTCTGGTTAAATTTACAATTCTTTTTTCTCTCCCATGCTTGTTGTTTCTCATTCAAACAAGACTGGCATAGCTACTTTATGAGGGTAAGTCTCCCTGAATTTTAAGTTCCAAAGATCTCTGGACCTGATCATATTGACTTTAATCCGTGGGATCAACTCTTCATGGCCAATTCTTCCTCTGTCACTGAGTTCTTACTGCTGGGCTTCTCCAGCCTCGGGGAATTGCAGCTTGTCCTCTTTGCGGTCTTTCTTTGCCTCTATTTGATTATCTTGAGTGGAAACATCATCATCATCTCAGTCATTCATTTGGATCACAGCCTCCACACACCCATGTACTTCTTTCTAGGTATTCTTTCTATCTCTGAAATCTTCTACACAATGGTTATTCTGCCCAAGATGCTTATCAACTTATTCTCTGTATTCAGGACACTCTCCTTTGTGAGTTGTGCCACCCAGATGTTCTTCTTCCTTGGTTTTGCTGTCACTAACTGTCTGCTTCTGGGAGTGACGGGTTATGATCGTTATGCTGCCATCTGTCAGCCTTTGCAATACGCTGTTCTCATGAGCTGGAGAGTATGTGGACAACTGGTAGCAACTTGTATTATTAGTGGCTTCCTAATATCTCTGGTGGGAACAACTTTGGTCTTTAGCCTCCCTTTCTGTGGCTCCAACAAGGTCAACCACTACTTTTGTGACATTTCACCAGTTATCCGTCTCGCCTGTGCTGACAGCTACATCAATGAACTGGTCATCTTCATCTTTGGGGTCTTGGTGCTTGTTGTGCCCTTGATATTTATCTGCATTTCTTATGGTTTCATTGTCCACACCATCCTAAAGATTCCATCAGCTGAAGGCAAACAAAAAGCCTTCTCCACCTGTGCTTCCCATCTCATTGTAGTCATTGTCCATTATGGTTGTGCTTCCTTTGTCTACTTGCGACCCTCAGCCAAATATACATTGGGCAAAGATAGGCTGGTGACAGTGACCTATACCATCATCACCCCACTCTTGAACCCCATGGTATACAGCCTCAGGAACTACGATGTGCAGATGGCTATTCGGAAACTGATTGGAAAGTCTGGGTTTTCTCTTAAGACTCTATAATCAGAGTACTTTCTAACAGTATGGACACCATTAGACCAATTGTGTCACGATTATTTAAATCATGAGATTATCTAGTCTATTTATCTAACTAACTGTGAGGCCTTGGATTAATTGTTTGGCATTTGGGGCCTACATGTTCTAGGTAAAGCAGAGATAGCAATATTTTCTTCCTGGAGTCATTGTAATTAAGATAGATTACAAAATATCTGGCAATAAAACATAACTCTCCTCCTCTTTCTCTTCTTCTTCTGGATTTAAAGTCCTCGAAAAGGTCTTAGCAGCCATCATTTTTTGCCCTATATTTGTCTTGCTTGACCAAAATCCCTGATTGTACTCTGTTTAAGGTTATGTCCAGCTTAAAATGCGGTGTCCAGGCCTGAAGGTGGCTTAGATCTAGTGGTATGATATGGCAGGGAAAACTGTACCATACAGGTAATTAGATGATTTAAAACTGGACACTGGTTAGGTCATGACTGAAGCTTTGACTCTTCTCTGAATCTAAATTCTAATATATGGAAGGTAGGGATAATGTAATTTCCCTGTTCTACTTCATGGGGGTTTTATTTGTATCTTATAAATAGTATAAAAGAAAGTGTAAAAGCAGTGCAAAATGTGAAACCATATACAATGTAGAGCTCATATCAAACAAGCTTTGCATGACTGAGAGGATTTTATTTCTTTCAAGTTTTTCAAAACAGGTATTTTGGAATGGCTTTTCTGACTTCTCCTTTGAACCACTTCTGATGTAATGTAGAAGTTATGCTATGTAACATAGAAGTTATGCTTCATAATGGAATGGAAAACAATATTCAACCATTCTGTCCCATCTTGGGCTAAAGATATCTACATGACTTTCCACACTGAATTTATTAGGAAGAGGAAGCTACCCAGTTTCAAATTTATCATGGGAATATATAAGATTTGAGAGAGAAGTACTTTGTTGATCATCTGGTCCAATCTCTCACCTGTACAGAAATTTCTTCATCAGTATCTCTAAGGGAAACACTTCTCCACTGATTGGGCATCAACGACCTCACAAAATGTATATCCCCGTTGCACTCAGCTCATACTATTATTCCCTCTCATTTTAGCTGATGTTTGCCTCTGCTTTTTATGCATTCTATCTCTTGTGTCATACAGTAAGTCGAGTCCTGATTCACAGATGTTTGAGACAGTTATGATGACAGTCTGAACATTTTCCATGATTTATGTGACCTGAATTTCAGATGCCTCACTATCCTGGGTGCAGTTCTCTAGCTATGCTCTAGATTATCAGTATTCTTTTAAAATAATAATAAATAAAACTGAAGTTCATATTTCATATGCAGCCTCTTTTTTCTGGGGTATAATATAACTGTATTCTTACCTGTTAACCTTATTTAGATTTTCAAATTAAAATGTGTCAAATCACAAATAATGTTTTCTTGTATTTAAAAATTATAACCTCTGTTCCAATTTTTATCTCCCTTTTCCAGTTTCTGGCCTGGGTATTTTTATTTATTTTCATTTTACTTCATTTCATTTTCATGGTTAAATAATTAAGGCATTTCAAGTACAACATTGGTTATTGCCATTGTTTTCTTCTGTTCTTTTTTTTTTCTAATGGGTTTATATTTCTCATTTGTTGACCAAATGTTATTTAGGAATGGAATGTTTATGTATTATAGATATATTCTTGCTGATATTTAAATAACTTCTGTTATTTATTTCTAGTTTAGTTTTGTTTGTGGGAGAATGTGATTGACAGTTCTATTTTTACAAGTTATTATGTTTTATTAATGATTTATTATGAATTATGCCCAGTGAAGCACATTCATTTAGATTAAAATTTTGGTGTGTGTAGATGTTAAATTTATTTTATGAATTAAATTTAATTAAAACTATTTTAGTACACTATATTGTTATTGGTGTGTATATAACCTGTCATGGTTTTATAGTGCTGAATTAAAATGCTTCACTGCGTTTTAGAGCTTATTAGAGTTTTATTACACTTCTAATAACATTGATGTTGAATTTTGTTGTGAAATCTTTTATTACATACTAAGTAAACCTCTTGGGATTTAACATGTATTTCTACCTAATAAATGCACTAAAATAATAGTAGGTGTATTAAAAAATACATATAAGCCCTCATCAAGAAGATAAACAGAAGAGAACAACACAGGGGAGACATCAAAACAATTATAGAAGCAAAAATAAAAAGGATGATTGACATGGTTGTAAGAGAAAGAGAGAAAGTTGAAAACACACCTGCAAAACAGGGAAGCCAACCAGTTCACAACACCAAACTGTATCTGGACATTCTTGTCACAATTGGGTCACCCAGATGACATTGGAAAGAGTAAGATTGGCTTACTATCTGAATAAGGAACTCAACCTCTCCATCAGTGCTTCTCAAATCATCTACAGTAAAGAACCAGTTTCTTTTTACATTTCGTAGAAGGCCAATACTTCAGTAAAATACGATAAAAATCAATTACTAGAAAAAAGAAATGAAAAGCACCTGAGCTACTCTATATTCTGTTCCAAAAATGTGTCTGATTGTGTGCTTGTATGTCTCAGTAATACCAAGTTTTATAATAGTTGCTTACCACTGGTAAGTAACAAAAATATGGTTTAGTTTCTATACCTGTCTCATTACAAGCCAATAACAAAAAGCTCATAGATCAGCACTAGACTGCCAACTCCCACTGGAGTAGCATTGCTTTGTATCTGTTGCATGCCAGGTTAAGATTGGAGGTTAAGTTTTACAGCAGTTAAACTAAGGACTTCTGACTTCAAACACTCGGTAGAACAGAAGGCAAATGTAAGGGGCTATACTTCAAGCAGAGGATTAAATGTGAGTGCTTTCATGCTATGAGGCACCACCAGCCTCTTTCCCAACACTCAGACCCCAGATTGACAGCCAGTCTTACACTTTTCACTTAGGTAGTAGGAGTGTTTCTTTCTGGAGAAGGTAATGAGAAGTTAGGAGTAATTTCAACAAAATGAATAGCATTGCTTTGCCTGACTTCTGCATTGGAACCCACCAGTTCACAAGGTCTACCCATGTGCAGAGAGCTTCAAACAGGCTTTTTAGTGCGGTGGTCTGGAATATATTTGAACATCCAAGAGTTATCAGACATTTGAAGAAGGCTTTAACATGAAACACAGATACCTAAAGATAAGAGAGAATCCCCAGGGGGATATACAGAAAATGCATAGAGTAAAAAATAAAATAATTGATATCTTGGTATAAAATATATTGGAACCATGAAAGAAGAACAGTATACCATGTACACTTTTTGATCAAAACAGAAACACACAGAAAAGTGTACAAATTATGATGAATACATCAATTAATTATCACAAAGTGAATATGTGTAGGTCAAAAAATATAATATTCCAAATACTTCATTACCCACTACGTATTCTCCAACAGAAACAATATTCATGACTTCTAATATCATGCATTAGTATTTTCATGCCTTCACACTTTATAACAATATAATTACAAAATTATATTCCCTAGTATTATTATTTTCTTTTACTCTAGTTTCTCTTTTTGTATCTTTTGCTCTTATAGCCTTATCCATCATGTTTATTGTCTTATGTTCCTCCAAGTTTAACCTTCATTTATGAAATAATTTTTCTTTCATTTCCAACTGCTTCCTAATCTATCCCCTCTTTCCAAAACTTCTCCTCTATTCAGTCATGACTGAGTTTATGATTCTGATCTTTGCTGTTATTTTGTATTTTCTATCACTTCTTTAACTTCTTTGACCTCATTTTGAAATATTTAGTTAGAGTTTTCTTTGATTTTGAAGTCATATCTTCCTGGCTCTTGCAGGTTGTGCTCCCTGGGAAGCATATTCTGAGATCACTTGGCATATAGAATATTTGTTAATAAATGCATGGGATTAACACCTATGGAATATGGGGGGAAGTATCGGGTACAGAGAGAAGTCAAGCCGAATGCACTCCTAGTGACAGCCTCAGCTGACCCAACAGTGAGTTCTGTAGCTAGAATGACCATTCAGAGGCGTCCTGAGCTGAGCCATGATGGCCGGGCTTTATTAATCTGCATAATTTTGTTTGGGTGTAGTCTGCTCCACGAAGCCTGTTACTTTGGACAAGGTGTCTGTGTTGCTGACACAATGACTAAGTTGATAGCTAAAGTCTGCCTACTGACAGAGCCACCATCAGCTGGGGGGCAACAAGTCCTTTATTTGAAGGAGAACCTTGGCAGGATATCTTGGTTTTCACTCGGTAGATGCACAGTTATTCTCTACAGTAATGTTGTACTGCTGATGATTTTTTTTCCTCGTAATAACTTCATATGAGATATAGGCATGATGTTTTCTTGAATTCATGTTTAGTGAGATTTGTTTTCATGTACTTTTGTAAGGGGAGGATGGTATTCCTAGTTTTGCAGCTGTTGAGCTCCCTCTTGTGTTGTCTTCAGAAAGTATTCAACTGTTAATTGGAGCCTCTAAACATTCCTTGTTTTGGCTAATATCAAATCAGCCAACTGACTTTTTAAGTTATTACCATTGGCAGTTGTTTTTTGTTGTTCTCCCCATATTAGTACTTCCAGAAGTTGTTCTTTTGCTCTTCTTTATCATCATTTCTAATACTATACTTAGAGTTCCTTGTGTGTATTTTATTAGATTTTTAAAAAGCATGGTCATAAGGGTTTTAAATTTCTCTTTTACATTCACTTTTTTCCTTATTTTTAAATTAAGGAATAGTTTACATTTAAAAATTTAAGTATTTTAAGTATCAGTTATTTGAGGTTTTACAAATACATTCACCCATTTAACCACCCCCACCAATCAAGAAATATGATATTTTCATCACATCCAAAAGTTATCTCATGTGAATTTCCAGGTGACTCCCTACCCAGAGACAATACAGAATTGATTTTTATCAATATAGTTCAGTTTGCACTTCTTGAATTTGAGATATATGTAATATTATACTAGGTACTCTTGTGTGTCTAACTTATTTCAGAAAACTTAATGCTTATGAGATTCATCTATCTTACTGCATGTAAAATAGTTTGTCTTTTTATTGATGTATTCACCTGAATGGATATGCAAAAACATATTTATTCATTTATCTGTTGATAGATACTTGGTTCATTCTAATTATTGGCTGTTATAAATAAACCTGCCAGTAACATATTTTGAACAAATCTGTGGACATTTGTCCTGTCTCTTATATGTTTAGGAGTAGCACTTCTGGGGTCATAAGGTAGGTACACATTTAAATCCATAATATGATTCCCAAATGTTTTCCAGTATGGATACACCACATAACTTTCCTACCAGCTGCTTCACATTCTTTCCAACTTTTGGACTGCCTGTTTTATGTTCCTGTATTTTTAATATATTAATAATTCTAGTAAGGGTAAGTAGTACCTCATTTAGTTTTATTTTGTATTAGCCTGATATGTAATTATGTTGAACATTATTTTATCATTTGCCTATTGACTATTCATTTCTTTTTAGTAAATTACCCTAGTCTTCTGCTCATAAGATTATTTTAACATTATTGAATCCTATTATTTATGTATTCTGAATTAAGTTTGTTTGGAAAACATATGTACTATGAATATTGTCCCCAAGTCTGTGGCTTGCATTTCTATTATTTAAGTAGTGTCTTTTAATGAGGGCAAGCTTTATAGAATTTTGATTAATTAAATTTACAATTGTTTTTTTTTACATTTAGTACTTCTTGTGTCTTGTCTAATAAATGTTTTCCGAAACTGAGATCGAAGAAAACTTCCCTTATATTTGTGCCTAGAGCTTTATAGTATTAGCTTGTATGTGTGGTGCAGGTTTATTTATGTTTTATGCCTTAATCAAATATATTGAGACATAATTTATATACAATAAAAGACACCAATTTTAAGTGTATAGTTTGATGTTTTGACATATATGTAGAAACATGTAACCACCACCATGATCAAGATATAGAACATTTCTTTGCATGTAAGACAGAAACAAAGGGTTATCAGTGACAGTTTCTACCCTACATTAGGCTCAGCCTCCAATGTATTTCTGCATTATATTTGTATTGTACTTATTACTTATTCATACAGACAAGTAATTTCAAGTTAAAAGAGAATTATTTATTTTTTTATATTATCCCTTCTTGCAATGCTTTTCAATTAAAATCAGATATAGGCAAATCTTTAACCCCAGACTTACCCAAAGCAACTTTTCTGCTTATTTCAAACGAGTTAAAAGTTGTACAACAGAATATCCAGTCTGTATTTGTTTTAAAATACTTAAAAAAATCAAGAAATTTTTATTAAGCTACACTTTAAAAGACAGTTTATATTAGTATAAAGATGAACAAATAGATTAATGGAACAAAACAGAACATTCAGAAATAGAAACAGATATGTATAGTTCATTTTCTACAAGGCTCTCAAGACAATTTATTATAAAAATGATACTGAAAATGAAAAAAGATATAGAACATTTCCATTACCCCTAAATTTTCTCACATGCCCCATCCCATTGTGTCCCCTATACCACCATTAGCCCCAGGAAACCAATGATTTGCTTTCTATTGCCAGAATTTAGTTTGACAATAAAGAATCTTATCAAAATAAAATAACAACTTGCTTTCTAACTTCTTATCACTAAGCATACTTTTGAGGTTTATCTGTGTTGTATGTGACTTTGCAGTTCTTTCTTTTTGTACCATTGTGTATATATACACAAAGGTTTTATTTTCTTACACTCCCAACAGAAACGTATGAGAGTTACCAGTTGCTTAACATTCTCAACAAAATGTGTTAGTCTTAATTTCATACATTAAGTAGATGCATAATAGTATTCAACTGTGGTTAGAATTAAAATTTTTTTGATGACTAAAGATACTGAATATATTTTTTTGTGTGTATATTGGTCATCTACATATTTTTTAGTTGAGTGCCTTTTCAGATCTTTTGTCCATTCCTCAGAGGCATATTTTCTTCTTTCCAATATTTGAATTGGTTCCTTTGTCTTCATAATTGAAATGTAAGAGTTCTTTATGTTTTCCAGGTATATATATTTTTGTTACTTGTATATTATGCAAATATTTTCACTATATTGTAACTTGCTTTTAATTTTCTACCATGTCTTTTGAAGAGCAGAAGTTTCCTTTAGTTTTGGTAAAGTCCAACTTATTGACTTTGACTTTTATAGTTTAAGTGTTTTCTGTCATACTTAATAAGTTTCTGAAAAATTCAAGCTCACTAAGGTTCTATCTAATGTTCTTTTTAATAATATTAGTTCTTACAAGAAAGATGTGATTCATCTCTAGTTAATTTTTGTAAGTGGTGTGAAAAAATGTCAAGATTCTTTTCTATCCAAATGCATTATTATTGGAAAGAGTATTCTTCTACCATTAAATTGCCTTGAGGCCTGGTAGAAAATTAACTATACATATGTGTTTCTATTTCTGAATGTTCTGTTTTGTTCCATTAATATATTTGTTCATCTTTATACTAATACTAAACTGTCTTTTAAAGTGTAGCTTAATAAACATTTCTTGAAATCAATGTAATTTCCTCTGGATTCTGCCCTCTTAGTCCTCATGGGAAGCCATCCATAAGGAAGTGCTATAGTTTAGAACTTGCTGGAAAACCACTCTCTGAAGTACTCTGCGGGTGGGGGGCATCTATGGGAAGATGATTTTGTTTGCAACCTTCTGGGAAAATATCTTTGATGATGGTACCAAGTAGCGCTATTGGGTGTCCTACTTGTTACGAGACTTCACACACAGCATGTCCAGGCAGATGAAAGCAGCCAGAAATGGGAAGAGAACTCCATTTTAACTTCAACGTCCCTTCATACCTTCTACAGAAGAGCTTAACATCATGTCTGCTGGTAAAGGAGAAACATTCCAATAACACAACCAGGACAAAAAAAGGTAGATTTGGAGCTAAAAGGCAATTACATTCTTAATTTTCTTTCTTTTTAAAATTTTGACAGAATTTAGTTTTTATTCATCTGTATGAGCCCTGGAATTATGTTAATGTCAAGAGATGTTTATAAAGTATAGTCCACTAAAATTTTTCTGAAAATTCTAACAAGGACATTAGAAACAAGAGTTACAGAGGTCAATTACAATTTCACTCAGAAAAAACAATAGCACTCTTGATTTATTCAGTAGTTGTTTTTTAATATAGCATGGGTCACAGATATGCTAGTTTTTCAACTAGGTCAACATTGACTTTTTTTGTGTGTGGTAAGAACATTTAACATGAATCCACCCCCGATCAAAAGGTATTGGTAACTGTAATCATATATTATGCATTCTTGCATTGCTATAAAGAAATACCTGAGATTGAGTAATTTACAAAGAAAAATGGTTTTGTCGGCTCACGATTCTGCAGAATTTACAGGAAGCATGGTGCTGGCATCCACTTGGCTTCTGGTGAAGCATGAGGGGGCACATCACATGACCAGAACAGGAGAGAGAGAGTTGGGGGAAGGTGCCACAAGTTTTGAAATGGCAAGATCTTGTGAGAACTTACTCACTATCATAAAAATAGACCAAGCCATGCGAAGTTCACCCCCATGACCCAAACACCTCCCACCTTCAGCACTGGTGATTACAATTCAATGTGAGATTTGTGTGGGGACAAATATCCAAACTATATCAATATTTCTCTGGCTCCTCCCAAATCTATGTCCTTCTCACATTGCAAAATATATTTATGCCTTCCTAACAGTCCTCCAAAGTTTTAACTTGTTCCAGTGTTAACTCAAAAATCCAAAGTCCAGAGTCTCATCTTTGACAAGGAAAGTCCCTTTCATTCATGAACCAATAAAATCAAAACCAAGTTATTTACTTCCAAGTTACAATAGGGATACAGGTATTGGGTAAACATTGCTATCCTAAAAGAAAGAAATTGGCCAAAAAAATAGGGGCTACAAGCCCCATGCAAGTCCTAAAGCCAGGAGGGAAGTCATTAAATCTTAAAGCTCCAAAATAATATCCTTTGACTCCATATTCTACATCCAGGCGACACTGCTTCAAGCTCCTCAGGGAGGTGTCAATCATGGCTCTCAAGGCTTAGGGCAGCTGTATCCCTATGGCTTTGCAGGGTTGAGTCCCCATGGCTGTTTCCACGGGTTGGTGTTGAGTGTTCTTGGCTTTTCCAGGTGCAGAGTGCAAGCTGACAGTGGATCTTCCTTTCTGGGGTCTGGAGGATGGCGGTCCCCTTCTCACAGCTCCACTAAGCAGTGCCCCAGTGGGAACTCAGAGGCGGGGGGGGCAAACCCACATTTCCCCTCTGCATTGCCATACTAGAGGTTCCCTGTGGGGTTCCCCACCCCTGCAGCAGGCCTCTGTCTGGGCACTCAGGCTTTTCCATATGTCCTCTGAAATCTAGGCAGATGGTGCCAATTCTCATTCACTCTGAGCTCTGTGTGCCTACAGGCTTAAAACCATGTGCAAATTGCCAAGGCTTACAGTGGCTTGAATTCTCCAAAGTGGCATGTTGAGCAGTACCTGGGCCCCTTTGAGCCCCAGTTGAAGCTGGAGCAGCAGGATGCAGGGACCCGTGTCATGAAGCTATGCGTGGCAGTAGGGATTCTGGGCCTTTAATGGAAGGGGCTGCCACAGAGTCCTCTGAGAGGCCTTCAAGCTTTTACCCCATTGTCTTGACTATCAGTACTTGGATCTTTTATAGGTATGCAAATTTCTTTTTTCTTTTCTTTTTTTTTTGAGACAGAGTCTTGCTCTGTCACCCAGGCTGGAGTGCAGTGGCGTGATCTTGGCTCACTGTGAGCTACGCCTCCTGGGTTCACACCATTCTCCCCACTCAGCCTCCAGAGTAGCTGGGCCTACAGGCGCCCGCCACCACGCCTGGCTAATTTTTTTTTTGTATTTTTAGTAGAGATGGGGTTTCACCATGTTAGCCAGGATGGTCTCGATCTCCTGACCTTGTGATCCGCCCACCTTGGCCTCCCAAAGTGCTGGGATTACAGGCATGTACCACTGCGCCTGGCCTATTTAGGTATGCAAATTTCTTTAGTAAAGTGATTGTTCCACAACCTGCTTGAATTCTTCTCCCATCAAGAGCTTTTTCTTCCTTTGCCACATTGCCAGGCTGCAGATTTCTCAAACTTTTATTCTCTACTTTCCTCTTAAATATAAGTTTCAGCTTTAAGGTATTCCTTTGTGCCCACATCTGAGTTAGGTTATTAGAAGCAGCCAGGCCACATCTTGAATGCTTGGCTGCTTAGAAATTTCCTTCATCAGATACCCTAAATTATCATTTCAAAACTTTAACTTCCACAGATCCCTAGGGCATGAACAGAGGGCAGCCAAGTTCTTTGCTAAGGCATATCAAAAGTGACCTTTGCTTTGGTTCCCAGTATGTTCCTCATTTCCATTTAAGACCTTCTCAATTTGGACTTCACTGTCTATATCACACATCAGCATTTGGATTACAACCATTTTACCAGTCTCTAAGAAGTTCTAAACTAAATCTCAACTTGTTTTCTTCTTTTGAGCCCTCCAAACTCTTCCATTCTATGCCCATTACCCAGTTCCAAAGCTGCTTCTACACTTTCAGGTATGTTTATAGTACTACCCCACTCCTCTGTACCAATTTCTTGTGTTATCCCATTCTTGCCTTGCTATAAAGAAATACCTGAGACTGGGTGATTTATAAAGAAAAGAAGTTTAATTGGCCCATGGTTCTGCAAACTTTACAGAAAGCATGGTGCTGGCAACTGCTTAGCTTCTGGTAAAGCCTCAAGGAGTTTCAATCATGGCAGAAGGTAGTGGGAGCAGGCACATCACTTGGTCAGAGCAGGAGCAAGAGAGAGAGAGAGTGGAAGGGAAAGTGCAACACTTTAAACTGACCATATCTTGTGAAAACTCACTCACTATCACAAAGAAAGTACCAAGCCATGAGGGACTCATCCCCATGATCCAAACACCTCCCACCAGGTCCCACCTCCAGCATTGGGGATTTATAATGTAACATGAGATTTAGGTGGAAACAAATATTCAGACTATATCAAATCACAATATTGTACAGTTGGTTTCTAGAATTTGTTTATCTTATATAACTGAAACTTATATTCAACAAAATGGAACTCACATTTTCTCCTCCCCTGTAGACTGGCAACCACTATTCTACTTCCTGTTTCTATGAGTTTGACTAATACTGTATCAATTTCTCTTCTGGGCATATATTCAAAATAATTAAAATTGGGATTTTAAACTAACATTAACAATCCCATGTTTATTATAACATTATTCACAATAGCCAAGAAAAAAATAACCAAAATGTCCATTAACAGATTAATGGATTAAGAAAATGTACTATATACATACACTGGAATATTATTGAATGTGATTAGTAATCTTATAAAAGACAAGAAAGAACTTGTTGCCCTTTCTCTGTTCTTCACCATGTGAGGATATAATTAGACCCCGACTATCTGAAATCCTGAAGCAAGCCCCCTTATTAGATGCTGAATCTGTGAGTAGTTGAGCTTGGACTTCCCTCCCTGCAGAACTGTGAGAAATAAATGTTTGTTGTTTAAGCCACCCAGTCTATGGTAATTTGTTATAGCAGCTGGAACTGATTAAGACAGATGGTTTTCATTTCTGTGGCATCAATGGTAATGGCTTCTCATTTGTTTCTGATTTAATTTATTTGAGACTTTTTTTTTAGCCTAGATAACTTTTTATCATTTTTTTTATCTTTTCAAAAAACTAACTCTCGGTTTTAAATTTTTTTCAATTGTTTTAATATTCCCTATTTCATTTATTTCTGCTTTAATCTTTATAATTATTTTAGGTATAAAGTTAGATGGTTTATTTGAAATCATTCTTTTTTAATGAGGGTGTTTCTTGCTATAAACTTCTCTCTTACTGCTCTTTTTGCTGCATTCCATAAGATTTTTTTATTTGTCCTGAAATACTTTCTAATTTCCCTTTGATTTCTGCTATGACTCAATGGTTGTTCAAGAGTATGTTGTTTAATTTCCACATATTTGTAAATTTTTCATTTTTTCCTACTATTGGTTCCCAGCTTCATTCTATTGTGGTTGAAAAGATATTTTTATGTGTATCAGTACATTCTCACATTGCTACAAAGAAATACCTGAGACTGAGTAATTTATTAAGACAAAAGGTTTAATTGGCTCATGGTTCTGCAGGCTGTACAGGAAGCATGATGCTGGCATCTGTCTGGCTTCTGAGAAGACCTCAGAAAACTTACAATTATGGTGGAATGTGAAGAGTGAGTAGGCATATCACGCAGCCATAGCAGGAGCAAGAGACAGAGTGAGGACACAGAGGTGATATACACTTTTAGACGACCAGATTTTATGAGAACTCACTCACTCACTATTACAAGAACAGCACAAAGGGGATGGTGGTAAACCATTTATGAGAAATCCATGCCCGTGGTCCAATTGTCTCCCACCAGTTTTCACCTTCAATACTGGGAATTACAATTTTACATGAAATTTGGGCAGGGAGACAGATCCAAACCATATTCATATGATTTCAATCTTCTTTTATTTGTTGAGTCTTAGCATATGATCTTTCCTGAGGAATGTTCTGTGTATTTTTGAGAAGAATATGTATTCTGCTGCTGTTGGCTGCAATATTCTGCATATGTCTATTAGGATTATTTGATCTATTGCATTGTTCCTGTCCACTCTTTCTTTATTGATATCCTGTCTGAATGTCCTATCCTTATTGCTATCACTGTGTATTTCTTTCTTCAGATCTGTCAATATTTGTTTTATATGTTTCTGTGCTTAGATGCTGGATGCACACACACTTATATATAGATTTATAATTAGTATATCTTCTTATGAATTGACCCTTTTCTTCCTTCCTTTCTTCTGTTGTGTAAAAGTAATCTTCTCTGATAGTATTAATTTCTTACTTTTTATTTTTTGTGTATTTCTTGTAGATTTTTGATTTGCTGTTACTATGAGCTGGTAAATGACATCTTATAACCAAATATTTTAAATTGATGTCTACTTAACTGGTTATTAAAAAAGAAAAACAAATAAAGAGAAAACATGAAAACTACACTTTGACACTATTCCCCCTGCTTTTTGAGTTTTTGTCGTTTCTATTTATAACTTTTTCTATTATCTATCTCTTAAAAAGTTGTTGTAGTCATTATTTTTGATGTTGTATTTTGTTCTTCCTATTCATGATATGAGTGTAACCACAGTTACAGTGCTAGAGTATTCTGTATTTGCTTGTTTATTTACTATTACTAGTGAGTTTTAGACTTTCAGGTGATTTTTTGTGGTTCATTAATGTCCTTTTTTCAGACTGAACAACTCTCTTTAGCATGTTTTTGTAGGATCAATCTGGTATTGATGAAATCTCTCAGCTTTTGTCTGTCTGGGAAAGGCTTTATTTCTCTTTCATGTTTGAAGGATATTTTTGCTGGATATAATACTCTAGGATAATAGTCTTTTTCTTTAGCCCCTTAAATATATTATCCCACTATCTCTTGGCCTGTAAGGCTTCCACTGACAGGTCTTCTGCCAGACATGTTCAAGCTCTTTTATATGTTATTTGTTTCTTTTCTCTTAGTGCTTTTAGGATTTGCTCTTTATCCTTGATCATTCAGTTTTGATTAATAAATGGCTTGAGATAGTTTTATTTGAGTTGAGTCTTCTTAGTGTTCTATGACTCTGTATCTGGATATTGATATCTTTCTCTAGATTTGAAAAGTTCTCTGTTATTATTTCTTTGAATAAACTTTCTACTCCAACAATCTCTCTACCTCCTTTTTAAGGCCAATAAGTCTTAGATTTGCCCTTTTGAGACTGTTTTCTCACTCTTGTAGATGTGCTTTATTTTTTTCTCCTTTCTCCCCTGACTGTGTATGTTTATATATCCTGAATTCAAGCTCACTAATTCTTTCACTTTATCAATTTTTCCGTAGAAAGACTCATGCATTTTCACCTTCTTGATTGAATTTTTTAGCTCCAAAATTTTTGCTTTTTTATTATTTCAATTTCTTCTTTAAGTTGCTCTGATAGTATTCTGAATTCCTTCTCTATGTTATCTTGAGGTTCATTGAGGTTCCTCTAGACAGCTATTTTGAATTCTCTGTCTGAAAGGTCACATATCTCCATTACTCTGGGATTGATCACTGGAGACTCATTTAGTTTGTTTGGAGGGGTCATGTTTTCTTGGATGTTCTTGAGGCCTGTGAATGTCCAGCAATGCCTGGGCATAGAGGAGTTAGGTATTTGTTTCAATATCACCAGTTGGGGCTTGTTTGCACCTAACCTTCTTGAAAAGGTTTTCCATGTATTCAAAGGGAATTGAGGGTTGGGTTGTAAGCCTACTGTCACCACAGCAATATCAGCACTAGGGAGTACTGCAATCCAGTAATGCTGTGACTCTTTTGGACTCCTGGAGTCACTGCCTTAGTGGGCTTGGGTAGAATCAAGGAGAATTATTTAGATTACCAGGCAAAGCCTCTCACTCTCTTCCTTCATTTTCCCTTCATCAAAAAGAGTGTCTCTCTGTACTGGGTTGCCTGGAGTTGGGGGAGTGTTGATGCAAGCACTCCTGTGGCTACACAACTGGCATTCTGCTGGGTGATACTTGAAGCCAAGAGAGTACTAAGTCTTGCCCATGGCCTGTGGAAACTACTGCCTATCTACTGATGTTATTTATTCAAAGCCCAAGGACCCTTTAGTCAGCAGATGATAAATCCATGAGGACTAGGTCCTTCCCTTCAGGATAGCAGGTTCCCTTCTGGTCCAAGGTGGGTCTAGAAATGCTATCTAGGAGCGAAGGCCTGGAGGGAGTCTTCAGGAATTTGCTTGATGCTTTGTTTTATTGTGGCTAAACTGGTACCCAACGTACAGGACAAAGTTTTTTGTATTCTTCTCTCTCCTTTCCCCAAGCAGAAAGGGTCTCTTCCCGAGCTGTGCAAGCACTCCCTTGGCCACCATACTTTGTGTGTTACTGCGTCTTGTGTGCCCCAATTGCATTGCCTCCAAGCACAATACGGCACTAGGGCTTGCCCAGAGACTGCAGTCCTTAGGGCCTAACTACCTCTGAAGTATATTTTGGGTCCCAGACCACATTAGTGAGCTGGTGGTAGAACCAGCCAGAACTTAGTTCCCTCCTGCCAGGGATGATCTAATTGCTTCCTCCATAGGTGCTGGCAGAATTCTCTCCTGTGTTGAACTCTGCTGTGACAGAGTAGCACTGAGTTTCAATGCATAGTCTCCTAATCACTTTCACTTCACTACCCCTTCCCCAAGCACACAGATTCTTTTACTTGTGGTGCTGCCAGGGATTGGGGGAGAGGTGATATAGGCATAGGAAGATTGTCTTTCCTAACCTCTTCAGTGCCTCTTTCCTTGATATTGTTAACAACGGGTACTGTGATTGCTCACCTGATTGTTTGGTTCTTATGAAGGTCCTTTCTTGCATAGATGATTGTTCAATTTGGTGTTCCTATGAAGGGACAATTGCTGGATGGTTCTAATCAACTATCTTGTTCCCATGACTCGACACTTTTGTCATTATATAAAGAGCCTCTCTTTCTCTTATGATAGTTCTTTACTTAAAGTTTTTTCATTTAATATAAGTATAGCCACCCCTTCTGTCTTTTGGTTAACATTTACTTAATTGTCTTTTTCCATCCTTGTACTTTCAGTTCACGTGGGTTCTTAAATCCAAAGTGAGTCTTTTGTAGATAGCATAAAATTGGATCTTGTGTTTTTTAAATCAATTTAGCCTATGCGTTTTAATTGAGGTGTTTAATCCACTTAAGTTTAATGTAATTATTGATAAAGATTTATTGCTGCCATCTTGTTATCCATTTTCTGTCTTATTGTCCTTTTGTTCCTCTTTTTCTCTTTTGCTCTTTTCCTTTATGATTTGTTAAATTTTGTAGTGATATGCTTTGATTTTTTTTTTACTTTCCTTTGTGCATATTGTATAGTATTTTCTTTGTGGCTACCATAAAACTTTTATACGACTTTTCAAGGTTGTGGGTGTTAATTTCAAGCTGATAACAACTTAACTTCAATTGCATACAAAACTCTAAACTTCTACTCTTCACCCTTATTCATGTTACTAAAATCACAATTTACATCTTTTTATGTCGTGTTGTGGATACCTTGACAAATTATATAGTTTTAGTTATTCTTAATAGTTTAATCTTTTCAATTTTGTGTTAGAATTAAAAGTGATATTGCTACATCACCATTACAGTAATACAGTATTCTGTATCTGTCTATAGACAGATGATTCCCTATATACAATGTTTCAATTTAGGATTTTTGACTTTATGATGGTGCAAAAGTGACACACATTTAGTATACTCCTTGACATATGATGGGGTTATATCCAGATAAATCCATTATAAGTTGAAAATATTTTAAGTTAAAAATACTTTAACTTTTAACTTAAAATATTTTAACTTTTAACTTAAAAATATTGAAACTGTTATTTTTCCTTATCCTCTCCCTTATCTCACCCTCCACCCTCCAATAGCCCCCGTGTGTGCTCTTCCTCTCTATGTGTCCATGTGGTCTCACCATTTAGCTGTCACTTGTAAGTGAGAACACACGGTATTTGGTTTTCTGCTCCTGTGTTAGTTTGCTAAGGATAATAGCTCCAGCTTCACCCATGTCCCTGCAAAAGACATGATTACATCCCATATATAGGAGACATAAGACTGAGAATGTTCCAGCTTTTTGAATTGCTAAGAACATATATTTAGGGCTTTTACCTTCATTTTTTTCTGTAATTTGGATAAAGCCAGGCCAATGAAAAAGAAATATAGCACATATAGTGAAACTTAATCAAGTAAAACAGAGAAAGAAAAAGTATTTAGTTATTCATTCAACAAATATATGTTACCTTTTTACTATGTTATCAGGCAATATCCTAAATGATGGGGCTAAACATTCAGCAAAACATTAAAAAATCACCCCACAAAACCAGAAAATAGAGATATGTAAAGGAAAACATGTAATCATAATTACACAGAAATTTCTAATATATGTTAAGAATAAAAAGTAAATTATAATGGGGATGTTTTTCAGAGGTTGGCCTCTGAATGAAGACTGAGCATAATGAAGTAATTCAAGTCCCTTTCTCTGAATGTAGAAATAAAAGATATTCTTTGTTTGCATATTTGAACTGTGTTGGTGTATTTGAGACGAAATATGTATCATACTAAGTTTACTGGAAACTTGGGTTTAAACTCCAGTTTAAAAAATTAAACTATCTTTAATTTCCTGAAAAATTATCCTCAGGTACATGAGAATGTGAGCAGAGATAGCTACTGGTTTGGGGTCCTGCCTGAGTTCACCACGAATTGTGTCAAGAAGTATTTCTGTAAGTGTGACTAACTATAGTATTTTTTCCAGGCCTGTTTCTGTTCTAATACTTTAGAGGTTTTTGGGCAGTTTTCTTTCTAGAGTTATGCAGTACCAAGGCTGGAGACTTGGCCAGCATCCTGTGGAGAAATGTTTATTTAGGAAGATGCACTGAGCAGACCAGATGTCCAAAAAAACCCCAAAACTCAGCTGCAAATGGAAAAAAAATAAACTTTGTGAACATTTGAAAATTACTAGAAGCAGCAGTAGCTGCCATGGGATCTCTGTGGGTAACCTGTGACAATGGTTAGTATAATTGGAAAGAAAAAGACTCTGAGACAGGAATCCTCTCATTTGGGAGTTTCTGCTGCTCTTAGAGCACCTGCTGGGAACAATGCCAGGAACGTCTGCTGGGAGCCACTGACAGAAACTGCAACAAATAGAGTCAGGCTGGGGAAGACCTCGATGCTAAGTGCCTTCAATTCTCTCTGCCGTCCCCTTGCGAGTCACTCATAACAAGCTAAGGGAGAATAAATAGGTCAGATTTTTCCTCTGTTATCTCACAGAGGAGGAAGAATAACAATTTCCAGGAAACTTGAAGATCTAGATACTGTGTTACCTGAGTCCATAAATAAAAAGTTCGACTTTTAACGTAATTTCAAATTCAGGGTCGCACAACAGTGGTGCACAAATGTAGACAGGTACTTAACTGTTTTCTCTCCAATCCCAAGTCTCTCTCATCTATCTTGAGTCAGACTATTAGAGAGTTGCAGGAAAGAATGAGAATAACTGGGGGGACTACCCAAGCCCTCTAGGAGGTTACCCACAAAGCTTTACTCCCATTCACAAACGTTGAGGCGGACCCTTGATTAAAGTTATTTTCCCCTCCAGGAAGCTAGAAAAAAGCAGAGTATCACTTCTGTGACCTGCACTTAAGCACTCCAAAATTTGTCTTCGGTCTCTAAATATATATTATTTCCTGCTGTTCTTCAAAGTTTCAGCTGTGTCATCAAAACATTGCTCTTTTCCCCATCCCTCATTCTGTGCTCCTATGCTCCTCTCCTTGGTGCAGCAACTCAATTGTTAGGCTTCAGATGAACACAGACTAAAAGAGAGAAATTTGTTTCTTTTTTGACAATGATAAAGCAAGACTTTGTCCTGATGAAGTCTAAGGAAAAAGCTTCTCCTTCACTAAAAAAGGCCTCATAAAAGACAGGTCTGAATTATCTCCTATAATATGGTTTTTTCCATATTCACTTGTACTTCCTTAATTTACAATAGCTTTCAGCCTCTAAGAGACACCAGGGAACTTGGAAGAGATGATAAACTAATTATCAATGCCATTTTTTTCCATTTTTTTTTTTTTTGAGATGGAGTCTCATTTTATTACCCAGGCTGGAGTGCAGTGGCACAATTTTGGCTCACTGCAACCTCCGTCTCCTGAGTTCGGGTGATTCTCCTGCCTCAGCCTCCTGAGTAACTAGGATTACAGGCACCTGCCACCATGCCTGGGTAATTTTTGTATTTTTAGTAGAGATCGGGTTTCGCCACGTTGGCCAGGTTGGTCTCAAACTCCTTACCTCAGATGATCCACCTGCCTCGGCCTCCCAGAGTGCTGAGATTACATGCGTGAGCCACTGTGCCCCACCTTCTGTTTTTTTATTTTATTATTTGTTTCTATTAGACCTGTGAGATTTTGGATCTGTGGTGTTTTCTGCATCCCCTTTGCTAAGTGAGAGAAGTACAGAACTGTGCCAAAAATAATATTGCAATAATGACTCCGTGGAGTTTTGGAAAGTATAAGTACCAAGCAACATTTTGGGGCCCTGGCTAATAAGAGACTAATGAAAAGTTTTCCAGTGATGCTTTGGGGGATGCTTCTCAGAATTATCAGAAGAGCAGGTAGGAATATACAGTTTGGGGCATTGAGAGATTAATAGTAGAAAGGAATAGAATAGTGTTATTTCAATATAGAAATGGTTGTGATAATATTAATTTTTGAGTCTCATCTCATTAGAAGATTTCACTGGATTACAATAGCTAAGTTCTAGGGAACATCAGAAAATAACCCTGTTTGGATTATTTTATGTGGGAAATTGAATGAATAGAGTATGTGAATTTACCAACAGAAAAGTACCAGTCACCATGCTCATTTTAGAAATGCTCTTATTCTCCCGTGAGTTTTAGTTTGTTTATCTAGTTCCTCAGTGATAGTGAGATAATATATGATAGCTTGAAAAAATGGAAGATAGTATAGGGCTTGGGGGAGATAAAATGGAGCCTCACCAAATGAGCTACAATAAGCTATTGCTTCAAGCAAATGCCATGAAATATGTTATATTGAGCCCGTAGCACTGATTACTTCCCTATGAGCCATGTCAGAAAGACTAAGGCCTTAAGCAAGGCTTCTCTGAGTAACTGAAAAAGAAAAAAATGGATACCCATAACTCTCCGTCAAGAATGAGCTTTCAACAGTTCACTCACTTTTCATTCTCAAATGTCACATGAGAGTATTATCTGGTGACAAAGGTATATTAGAAATGTCCAAGCAATGAGGAGGTAAAAAAATGAGTGTCTAATTAACTTGCCATTCTTTACAGACTTTCTGCTGTTTTTGAATCTCACCATCCTAACATTCTGTGGACAAAAAATCTACTGCATAAGCCTCAGAGATAGCAACTGGGGAGGTAAATAAATTGCACTCCTCAGGGAAGATCCTGGTGCTATTTGTTTCGTTAGTCACCAGTTAATATATAAAGTATTGTGAAGAGCCAGACTGAGAGACAACAAAGTAAAAATAAAAATAAATGCCACAGTAGGGAAATTCATGAGAGCTAAATCCAGTTCATATTCCACAACTTCTTGGTCATGTGAAAGATCAAAATGTGGGCAGTACAATTATAAATATGCAATGTGATCTACTAGGTTGCAAACTGGCTCTTTATTCCCATCAATTTCCCTTCGAGGCTTAAAATTCTACCACACCCTTAATGAGCTTAAATAATGCCTTTTACAGATGCCCTTTATAGAATAAAATATTTAATAATCAACTAATTAAACAAATAGCTTTTAGATAGCAATTTGTTTGTAGATGTTATAGGGAATACAAAATTACTCCAAGGCTTTTATGCTCTGATATATGAAAAAGTGCATTTAACAGAGATATAGACCAATGGAACAGAACAGAGCCCTCAGAAATGATGCCACATATCTACAACCATCTGATCTTTGACAAACCTGACAAAAACAAGAAATGGGGAAAGGTTTCCCTATTTAATAAATGGTGCCGGGAAAACTGGCTAGCCATATGTAGAAAGCTGTATCCCTTCCTTACAAAAATTAATTCAAGATGGATTAAAGACTTAAATGTTAGACCTGAAACCATAAAAACCCTAGAAGAAAACCTAGGCAATACCATTCAGGACATAGGCGTGGGCAAGGACCTCATGTCTAAAACACCGAAAGCAATGGCAACAAAAGCCAAAATTGACAAATGGGATCTAATTAAACTCAAGAGCTTCTGCACAGCAAAAGAAACTACCATCAGAGTGAACAGGTAACCTACAGAATGGGAGAAAATTTTTGCAACCTACTCATCTGACAAAGGGCTAATATCCAGAATCTACAATGAACAAATTTACAAGAAAAAAAAAACAACCCCATCAAAAATTGGGCAAAAGATATAAACAGACACTTCCCAAAAGAAGACATTTATGCAGCCAAAAAACACATGAAAAAATGTTCATCATCACTGGCCATCAGAGAAATGCAAATCAAAACCACAATGAGATACCATCTCATACCAGTTAGAATGGCCATCATTAAAAAGTCAGGAAGCAACAGGTGCTGGAGAGGATGTGGAGAAATAGGAACACTTTTACACTGTTGGTGGGACTGTAAACTAGTTCAACCATTGTGGAAGTCAGTGTGGCGATTCCTCAGGGATCTCGAACTAGAAATACCATTTGACCCAGCCGTCCCATTACTGGGTATATACCCAAAGGATTAGAAATCATGCTGCTATAAAGACACATGCACACGTATGTTTATTGTGGCACTATTCACAATAGCAAAGACTTGGAACCAAGCCAAATGTCCATCAATGATAGACTGGATTAAGAAAATGTGGCACATATACACCATGGAATACTATGCAGCCATAAAAAATGATGAATTCATGTCTTTGTAGGGACATGGATGAAGCTGGAAACCATCATTCTCAGCAAACGATCACAAGGACAAAAAACCAAACACTGCATGTTCTCACTCATAGATGGGAATTGAACAATGAGAACACATGGACACAGGAAGTGGAACACCACACACTGGGGACTGTTGTGGGATGGGGGTAGTGGGGAGGGATAGCATTAGGAGATATACCTAATGCTAAATGACAAGTTAATGGGTGCAGCACACCAACATGGCACATGTATACATATGTAACAAACCTGCACATTGTGCACATGTACCCTAAAACTTAAAGTATAATAATAATAAAAAAAATTAAAGAAGAAAAAAAAGAGGAAAAAGTGCATTTCAAGGTCATGCAATTGACTATTCAATCATTGTATATTAATAATTTCTGTGAATAGCACTGTGCTGGGCACTAAAGAAAAAAAATAAATTTATATAACCAATTTTATGAACTTAGAGGTGCATATTGTGAACTTAGAGTTCATATCTATCTTCTGTGATTCACTCTAGTATAGAATAGAAAGTTGCTACATAACTTAAAAGAAAGGAAAGTTTATATCACCCTTATCTTCAGAGACCAGAGTTGCCAGAGGTTATAGTTCTATTTGGGTCATCAAAAATGAATGCAAAGTGGATAAAGATTTTCCAGATAGAGGGAAAGAGATGAGGAAATCACAGAGGTGAGGTGCTGCAAGATGAGAAAACATAGTCTTAACATGAAAAAAAAACTCTTTTTTTAATTGGAGCATTTAAGGAGAGTGTTTGGGGACAGGAGAGAACACTTGGTGAAGAAAGTAAGATGCTTTAGCATCATTCCTGATAAGAATTATACTTTGCTTATACAGCTTAAGGAACTTGTGTAATATAGACAATAAGTATTTATTAAATGTGCGTTTATTTAATAAAGTAGTTAAGTTCACATGTTAATTTCATGTTTGCTATTTAAAGTAGGCAATGTGAAAAGATCACCTAGACTAAAACACTATAAGAGATGTAAACATGTCACTGGAAACAAAAGTAATCTGAGTATTTTGAAACAATACAATGAATAGATATGATCACTAGGGCATTTACTACTACAGGTTCTACCCCCTTCTCTGATTTATTGTTTCTCAATCCATAGTGTAACTAACTCTGCATCTTTTAGGGTAAACTATCTGTTCTTTCATTTTTGTTCTCTGTAGGTCAATCTCTGGGACCAAGTCAATCAAGCTAACTTCTCCTCTATCAGAGTTTCTGCTTCTTGGGTTCTCCAGCCTTGAAGAAATCCAGCAGATCCTTTTTCTGTCTGCTTGTGGCTATATCTGATTGTTCTGAGTGGAAATATCTCCACTGTCACTGTCATCTGCCTGGATCAAAGCCTCCACATACTTGTATACTTATTCCTAGGGATCCTCTCCATTTCTGGGACATGCTATACCTTTGTCATTCTGCCCAAGATGCTCATAGATCTGTTGTCTTTGCTCGGAACAATCTCATTTATTAACTGCCAATCCAGTGTTCTTCTTTCTGGGTTTTGCCATCACTAATTTCATGTTCCTGGGCATGACAGTTTATGATGCCTATGTTGCCATCTGCCATCCACTTCACTACCCTGTCCTTATGAGCTGGCAGATATGTAAACAACTGGCAGCAACGTGTGCTGTGATTGTTTTTGTTGTTGTTGTTGTTCTCACTGATAGACTCCTTCTTAGATTTTCAGCTGCTTTTCTGTGGCCCAAACAAGATCAACCACTACTTCTGTGACATCTCACTGGTTATTTGGCTTGCCTGTACTGATACCTACATCAGGGAGCTAGTCATTTTCATTGGTGGAATTCTAGCACTTATGGTTCCTCTGATTTTATTTGCATGTCCTATGGTTTCATTGTTCACACCATCCTGAGGATCCCATATGTGAAAGCAAGCACAAAGCCATCTCTACTTGTGCCTCGCATCTTATTATGGTCATTGTCCATTATGGCTGTGCCTCCTTTGTCTACCTGCGACCATCAGCCAAATAATCATCCAGCAAATAATCATCTAGCAAGAACAGGCTGGTGACAGTGACCTTACACAGTTGTGCTCTATTGTCGAATCCATGGTATATAGCTTCAAGAATAAGAACGTTCAGATGGCCATTTGGAAAGTGATTTGCCAAGGAGGATTTTCTCCTAAAGCTATAATAGGATTATTTCACATCTACAGAAACATTATTTCAGAGGACATAGTGATAATTATAATGTTAATAATACTCTTGTTTTTCATTCACATAGCACTTTACTAGCCTCATAGTACATGCTTCCCACGATATTATTTTAATGAAATTTGTGGGGTGCCATCTCAAACTTGGGTTTATTAAAAATCAGGTTCAAGCCTCAAAGACTTTTCAAACTTGAACAAGTAAGTATTTTGATTTCTCGGTATACTTAAAGGATGGTTTTAGTTTCTTTGGTGACAGATAAGTAAAACATCATGGGTGGTAATTTAGTACAGAAGGTTCAACTATTACAACTTCTCTATCGTCTAGAGCAATCTTAGTAAGGCACCTTACAACGAGATTATAAAGAAAATGGAACCAATGTAGTGGAATTTTTTTATATAATTATGAGCTACCAGTGTCGGAGAGAACCTAGCACTATCAAGTCCACTTCTCATTCATTGTAGGATTCTCACCTGCAGCATTCTAGCCTCAATTAACTGCTCAATAAGCATTATATCACTGTTAAATATTTCTAAGTGTTACAAAGTCCCACTTTTATGTATCATCCTCCTTTTGCTCCTATTGTCTCTAGAGATGTACAGCTTGCATATAATATTTAACCTACACAGCAACAATTCAAATATTTGAAGAAGCATAATGTATGCCTCCATTAAACACTTAACCTACCTGAAGATGCTTTTGAACTGCGTGATATATCTGAGTTCACAGGCTCCTCAAAATCTTGGTTATCTTTCTCTAGATTCTTTAGATACTTTCCATTTTGTTAACAGTGTTCTTAAAATGACTTACCAGGAAATGAGGTAACACTGCAAGTGAGTTAAGATAATCACTTTCCTTATTCTGGAAGTCAATTTTACATCAATACAGCTTAAAGTTCACTACTTCTCTATCAGTTCTACCATATATGTGCTCTCCTCTGACCCTTAAGTTGCTTAAAGAGTTTAATGTTATATATCTACAACCCTATGATTATGAAACCTATTATGCTTAGTTTAGTTTAATTTTATCCTTTAAAACAATATTATATTTGTAATTTGTTCCTTTAAATTACTGTTTTTGATTTTATCATATAGTTTCAGAATACGAAGGTCTTTTCACATCCCCTTTATAATATGCAATCTACTGGCTGCCTCTCTTATTGTTTCCTTGTATCTCTTCTAGACTTGAATAGTAAACAGTATTTGTATTGTATGAAAACACAATTAATAGTGGTTGTGTGGATTCCAGTGCTCAATGGCAAAGAGAACTATGGTTGAAAACTGATGCCTGGCAAGAGGTGAATGTGAATCATGGTAATATGGTCAGATGTTCATACCTTTGTCTTAGATACTCAATAAAATGAAATCACTTATCACTCAGTCTCCACAAGCTTCATTTTGGACACACACCCTCATGCTTGATTTCCTCTCCATCACATAATGGGAATCATTGAAAATATGTTCTTCTTTAACATTTACAAGTTCTAAAATGTAAATAAATGTAAATGTAATAGATAACCCTTTTAAAAACCATATTCTTGGGCCGGGTGCAGTGGCTCACGCCTGTTATCCCAGCACTTTGGGAGGCTGAGACAGGCAGATCATGAGGTCAGGAGATCGAGATCATCCTGGCTAACACAGTGAGACCCCGTCTCTACTAAAAATACAAAAATTAGCCAGGAGTGGAGGCATGCACCTGTAGTCCCCGGTACTCAAGAGGCTAAGGCAGGAGAATTGCTCAAACCTGGGAGGCAGAGGTTGTAGTGAGCCAAAGTCTCGCCACTGCACTCCAGCTTGGGCGACAGAGTGAGAGTCCATCTCAAAACAACAACAACAACAACAACAACAACGAAAACCATATTCTTGGAAATAATATAAATCTCATGGGTGAATTAGAACAGGTTAATTCATGATGCCATAAGAATTACCTGGATTACCGGATTACCTAGGCAACTTTGTAATAATCAGGATGGTAGAAGCAGGATCTGTGGTGGATGGGACATGATCTTATGAAGCGAAAGTAAGAAATTACCCGAGGTACCTGGAAAAGTTTCTTCTATTGCCACAGAGAAAAATACCATGGCATTATTTTCTGTCAAGTATCTCATGTCTCCTACCACGTATCTCATGACCTTCCTTTGTGGCAGTGATATTCTAAAACAGTTATGCCATTTACAACTATTCTTAATGCTTATATTACATGTTTTGTTGGTCAAGATTTGCTTTTCTCTTCATTTTAACAAAAATACACTGTGATAAGAAATGAATAGGAAAAGATACAGAGAATGATATTTCTCTGCTTTTTTTTTCGTATCTTGAAAACCAGGGATTAAGAATCTAACATTCTGTGAATAAACACAAAGAATGAATGCGTATAAATTGTTTTCAGGTTGGATACTTTCAGACTGGTTCTATCTACCCACACTTACCCTTCAGTAGTAGATCTAACAGAAAGCTGCAGCAACTCAAAATGAAGCCAAGCAATTAATCCTAGAGGAAGGCACTCTTACTACCCCTTGATTTGATTTGTCAAGCTTTTTTTTTTTTTTTTGAGATGGAGTCTTGCTATGTTGCCCCGGCTGGAGTGCAGTGGCACGATCTTGGCTCACTGCAAGCTCCGCCTCCTGGGTTCATGCCATTCTCCTGCCTCAGCCTCCCAAGTAGCAGGGACTACAGGCGTTCACCACCATGACCAGCTAATTTTTTGTGTTTTCAGTAGAGACGGGGTTTCACCGTGTTAGCCAGTATGATCTCGATCTCCTGACCTTGTGATTTGCCCACCTCGACCTCCCTGTCAAGGTTTTATAGGTAGGAAAAGCAGCCTTAGTATAGATACTGGAAAATAAATGAGAGAAATTGACTAATAGCAATTTAATAAATAAATAAAGCTGCATTTCAGAGTCTATCAATTATTTACTCTTTCATCAACTGTATATTGAGTTTGACGATGGAAGTTACAACAATTAAAGATCCATTTTTTCTGCTTTCAAAATATTGAATCTACTACTTACTTCCCCCAAATCCTCACTCAGGTAGGAGAGTAGTTTTCTTTTTTCTTTTTTGTTGCATACCTTATTATTATTCCTACTGAACCAGTAGTAACACAATATACGAAGTACATTCTCTTGGGCATAAGGCCAGTATATGGGTGGGAATCCCACAGGGCTAAAAAGAAAAACAATCTAGGATTTCTGGATGTGCTCTGAAGTGGCACCTTCTAAGCTGCAGTATTTTTTCAACAGTGTTTTTCCAACAAAAAAGAGGATGAGCTCACCTGAGAAGCATCCTGAAGGGAAACACCGTTGCACTAGGCAGGGATCAAGAGACCTAGAAATTCTTCTAACACAATCTGTGATTGTGTGCTTGTTTCTTTTATTAAGTAAAAACTGTTGAAAATTCTATTTGTACACATTTTAAGTAATTTTTTTTTCTTTTTCTGTGGCCTCCTTTTCTACTTATTTTACAATTAAAATATTCAAAAATATGTTATGTAAAAGGCATTGAGTAAGTTAATGAACAGCAGTAAGGTAGAGAATCCTATCAAGATGGATTAATATAAATTGTACTTAACTTTCTACATTAAAAAACTAAAAGTTAAAAAAATATGTGACATAGCAGTTTGTAGACATTAGACAAGAGACAGAATAAGACTGTTATTCTTGAGAAAAGAGAAATAAATGATTTCCACATGTTATGACTTAAAAAGTATTCAAAGAGTACAAAGCAAAGAAATGTGGACCCTGTAACAGACCCTTGACAATCCTAATTTTAGTTCTAAAGAAAAACTGAAGATGGAAATGGGAATTAAGAGAGTGAAAGAGAAAAAACAGCCCATCATTAACTTCAGCTGGAATTATTCCAACACTTGTGTCTCAGTATTATCCAGTTGAACATAAATAATTCCATAGGACTTTAGTACTGGACACTGTGTGACCATGATGGAGTGAGACAAAATATGTTAAAAGTATTTTAAATATAAGAAATTTATACACTTCTTATATTTAAAAATATAACAAAACCGAGGTAATACTGGATAATACTGAGATGTAACTGATGGAATAATACACGCTCTATATGTGTATATACGTGTGTGTATATTTATGTGTTTATATATAGAAAGAGAGAGAAAAAGAGAGAGAGAGGCAGCAGAGGATGCCAAAATATATCAAGTAGTCTTACTGAATTAAGGATTAGATTAGATAAAGATTATACAGAAGACTAGATTACATAGAGTATTAAGGAGACTAGATTAGATAAAGATTAGAGTATAGAGAAGACAAAGGGGCTATTTCAAGACAGATAATTAAAGAGAAGGGATTAGCACACACAGAGTGAGGTCTAATAGCTGCAAAGGGATCTCCTCAAATCTTTGGAAGAGTGCTAATTCGTACATTTGTTAGAGTAAGCTTCTTGTAGAAGATGAACAACTACTGGAAGCAATAGACTAAACAAGTCCTAGAGCTTACACAAAGAAGAGTTTATATTCGTAACAGTCATCAAGTATAATTTATAGAAATAAAAAATATTATCTGAATTTTAAAAATACACTAAGCAGGCTTAGCTGCAGACACTGCCAAAGAAAAGGTCAATTAACTTAAACACATAGCCAAGAAAACAACCTGTAATTATAGCAAAACTTCAAAAACCCCAAATAACGACAACAACAAAACAAAAACAGAGGCTTGATGACCTATGGTAAAGTGCCAAGCTGTCAAATATTCATGTAATTGAGATCCCTTATAAACCCCCAAACCCAAAAGTCTCAGAAATTTCAAGCAGAATAAAAACCAAAATTATGCTAGAACATATAAGAATTCAATTATTAAAAACTAATGATAAAAAGGACATTTTAAAAATAGTGAGAGACAAAAGGAGAGAAAGATGGTGAAATAGGAAGTCCATTGCTTATGTTCCTCAACAGCAGCAATAATTTCACAGCCATCAATGGGAAAATACCTCTTTGTGGGAGCCTTGAGATTTAGATAAGAGACTATGAAACCCTAGTGAAGATCAAGATTTAGGAAAGCCATTTTGAGGGGGCAGACCTGCCAACAGTGGTCTCAGCTCTAGACTTAGCAATGGACTTGTTTTATTGTGGATTTGGATACCGCCTTATTTTGCCGTCTGTCAAGGAGCCCAGGAGGAGTCACATATACTAGTGCTTCAGATAACAAGCTTGTTGACCTCGGTCCCAGGTGTGGAACTTGAAATGGCTCTGAAACTCAACTCTAGGCATTAATAGCTGTGGTCTGAGAGTAGGCTTGTCCAGTCAAGAACCAAGAGAAAGACGAGCCTGTCTATGACCCTCAGAGACAGACCTGCTGCCATCAGTCTCACAGAGGATCCTGACACAGCATTGTAACTTGGATTCATCCCCTCTCAGGTGTGGTCTGAGGGCAATTTTGCCTGACCAGGGACCAAATGGGGGATACACCAAACTTTGACCTCAGAGGCAGGCCTGCAGATCTTTGTCTTTACTGCAGCCCTGTGACTTATATTCATCTCCTCTCAACTGCAGGCCAGGACAAGTACTGCCTGCAAAGGGACCTACCCAGTCACTTAATGGGAGCTGTCCCAAAGAACTGGAGGAAACCATACCCATCCACAAACCTAGTAACAGGCTTACCATCTGTAGACTCTGAAATGGATCCTCATTCTAGCACCAACCCTACTGCCCAATGTACTGGAGGTAATTCAGTCCTCCCGGGGACCAGAAAGAATCCATACCCACTGGATACCCTGGTAACAGGTTTATTAAGCACAGATCCCTTTGTAGATGAAGAGGCAGCCACATGGTCTAGCTCGAAACCCACTTTACTAGGATCCTGGGGGCAATCTCACCAGCATAGAGGCTCAACAGGAGAAAGCTTTTATCTGCCAAAAGCAGCGTTTAAATGCCAGAAAAGATGTTTATTCAGATATCAATGCACAGACATCAATGCAATCTACACAGATAATGAAGAATTAGGCAAACATTACACCACCAAAAGAAACTAGTAAACTTCAGTAGTAAGTCACAAAGAAATGGAGATCTAGGAATTGCCTGAGAAAGAATTCAAAATAACCATCTTAAAGATCTTGAAGGAATGCAAGAAAACACACATAGAAAATGAATTGAAATTAGAAAAACAATAATAAACTATGGGTGTCTCAGAAGGAAAAAGAAGCAAATAAAGAGGCATAAAGCTTATTTAAAGAAATACTGGCTGAAAACTTCCAAAATCATGGAAGAGATATAGACTCAATACAGTTTCATGAAAATCAAAATGTCCAAACAATATCAACATAAACAGTAACACTCTGAAGCACATTATAATCAACTTATCATAAGTCAAACACAAAAAGAGACTTTTGAAAGCAGAAGTGAAAAGAAACTTGTCACATAAAAGGGAACCCCTTTAAGGATATCAGCAGACTTGGCAAAAACAAAACAAAACCTAAAAAAAAAAAATTTGCAAGCCCGGATGGTGTGGGATGATATAGGCAAAGAGTAGAAAGAAAAAAAAACTGCCAAAGAATACTATATGTAGAAAATCTCTGTCAGAAATGAAGCAGAAGTAAAGACACACCCAGACAAACACAAACTGAGGAAGTTCGTAACCATATGACCTGTGTTATAAGAAATGCTAAAGGTAACACAGGAATGGAAAACCAAACATTGCATGTTCTCACTTGTAAGTAGGAGTTGAACAATGAGAACACATGGACACAGGGAGGGGAACAACACACACCATGGCCAGTCGGAGGTTGGGAAGCAAGGAGAGGGAGGGAGAGCATTAGGACAAATAGCTAATGCATGCAGGCTTAAAACATAGATGACAGGTTGGTAGGGGCAGCAAACCATCATGGCACACATATACTTATGTAACAAACCTACATGTTCTGCACTTGTATCCCAGAACTTAAAGTAAAATGTAAATAATAATAATAATAATAAATACTAGAGTTCTTCAAGTTATAACAAAAAGATGTTAAAGCCAGGTGGCGTGGCTTATGCCTGTAATCCCATCACTTTGGGCGGCCAAGGTGGGAGGATCATTTGAGCTCAGGAGTGTAAGACCAGCCTGGGTAACATAGCGACATCACATCTCTAAAATAAAGAAATAAATATCATGAAACATTTTTAAAAAGTTAATAGTTAAAAAAAGCCACGAGTAAAAGTAAATAATCAAATCCAGAATAATCTAATACTGTAATGATACTGTGTAAATCATTTAAATTCTATTATAAAAGTTTAAAACACAGAAGTATTGAAAATAACTATATTCTAATTTGGTAATGAATACACAATCTAGAAAGATGTAAAGTGTGACATGAATAACATAAAATGTGGACAGAGTGAAGTAAAAGCATAGAGTTTTTGTATTCAATTTCAGTTGTTAGCAGCTTAAATTAGAATGTTATAATTATAAGATGTTTTACATAAGCCCCATGATGACCAAGTAGAAAAACGCCTCTAGTTGATACACAAAAAACAAACACGTGAATCAAAGTGTACAACTATCAAAATTCAACAAATTATAAAGACAGATAGGAAGATTGGAAAAAAGAAATACAAGAACTACAAAGCAGTCCGCAAAAATCAAAATGCCAGTAGTAAGTCCTTTACTTATCAATAATTACTTTAAATATAAATGAATTACATTTTCCAGTCAAAAGATACAGATTGGCTGAATGGATTTTAAGAAAGAAAAAAAAGAAGCTGAGGTGCTTCAGCATCCTGGTAATGCTGTGCTGTGGGGCCCATGCTGTCCCTTAGCCAAGATGCCTGAGGAAATGCAGACCCAAGACCAATCGATGGAGGAGGAGGTGGTTGAGACGTTGACCTTTCAGGCAGAAATCGCCCAGTTGATGTCACTGATCATCAATACTTTCTACTCAAACAAAGAGATCTTTCTGAGAGAATTAATTTCAAATTCATCAGATGCGTTGGACAAAATCTGACAAGAAAGGTTGATGGATCCCAGTAAATTAGACTCTGGGAAAGGGCTGCATATTAACCTTGTACCAAACAAACAAGATCGAACCCTCACTATTGTGGACACTGGAATTGGAATGACCAAGACTGACTTGATCAATAACCTCGGTACTATCGCCAAGTTTGGGACCAAAGTGTTCACGGAAGCTTTGCAGGCTGATGCAGATATCTCTATGATTGGCCTGCTTGGGGTTGTTTTTTATTCTGCTTATTTGGTTGCCAAGAAAGTAACTGTGATCATCAGACATAACAATGATGAGCAGTACACCTGGGAGTCCTCAGTAGGGGGATCATTCGCAGTGAGGACAGATGAGTGAACCTATGGGTCGTGGAACAAAGGTTATCCTACACCTGAAAGAAGACCAAATGAGTACTTGGAGGAATGAAGAATAAAAAAAATTTTGAAGAAACATTCTCAGTTTATTAGATATCCCATTACTCTTTTTGTGGAGAAGGAACATGATAAAGAAGTCAGCGATGATGAAGCTGAAGAAAAGGAAGATAAAGAAGAAGAAAACGAAAAAGGAAGAGAAAGAGTCCGAAGACAAACCTGAAATTGAAGATGTTGGTTCTGATGAAGAAGAAGAAGAAAAGAAGGATGGTGACAAAAAGAATAAGAAGATTAAGGAAAAGTACATCAATAAAGAAAAACTCAACATAACAAAAGCCATCTGGACCAGAAATCCTGATGATATATTATTAATGAGGAGTAAGAATTCTACAAAAGCTTGACCAATGACTGGGAAGATCACTTGGCAGTGAAGCATTTTTCAGTTGAAGGACACTTGGAATTCAGAGGCTTTCTATTTGTCCCACAACATGCTCCTTTTGACTTGTTTGAAAAGAGAAAGAAAAAGAACAACATCAAATTGTATGTACACAGAGTTTTCATCATGGATAATTGTGAGGAGCTAATCCCTGCATATCTGAACTTCACTGGAAAGGTGGTGAACTCGAAGGCTCTCTGTCTAAATATTTCCCTTGAGGTGTTGCCACAAAGCAAAATTTTGAAAGTTATCCGGAAGAATTTGGTTAAAAAATGCTTAGAACTCTTTACCAAACTGGCAGAAGATAAAGAGAATTACAAGAAGTTCTATGAGCAGCTCTGTAAAAGTGTAAAGCTTGAAATATATGAAGACTCTTAACATTGGAAGAAGCTTTCAGAGCTGTTAAGATACTACACATTTGCTTCTGGTGATGAGATGGTTTCTCTCAAGGACTACTGCACCAGAATGAAGGAAAACTAGAAACATATCTATTACATCACAGGTGAGACCAAGGACCAGGTAGCTAACTCAGCCTTTGTGGAATGTCTTCGGAAACATGGCTTAGAAGTGATCTATATGATAGAGCCAATTGATGAGTACTGTGTCCAACACTGAAGGAAGTTGAAGGGAAGACTTTAGTGTCAGTCACCAAAGAGGGCTTGGAACTTCCAGAGGATGAAGAAGAAAAAAAGAAACAGGAAGAGAAAAAAAACAAAGTTTGAGAACATCTGCAAAATCATGAAAGATATATTGGAGAAAAAAGTTGAAAAGGTGGTTGTGTCAAACTGATTGGCAACGTCTCCATGCTGTATTATCACAAGCATATATGACTGCACAGCAAACATGGAAAGAATCATGAAAGCTCAAGCCCTAAGAGACAACTCAACAACGGGTTACATGGCAGCAAAGAAACACCTGGAGATAAACCCTGACCATTCCGTTATTGAGACCTTAAGGCAAAAGGCAGAGGCAGATAAGTACAAGTCTGTGCAGGATCTGGTCATCTTGCTTTATGAAACTACTCTTTTGTCTTCTGGCTTTGGTCTGGAAGATCCCCAGACACATGCTAACAGGATCCACAGGATGATTAAACTTGGTGTGGGTATTGATGAAAATAGCCCTACTGCTGATACTACTGAAGAAATATCACGCCTTGAAGGAGATGATGACACATCGTGCGTGGAAGAAATAGACTAAGCTCCAGCTGAGGGAAGACTTAAACACTGGTTCAGTACTCTACAATTCCTCTGATAATATATTTTCAAGAATATTTTTCTTTAGTTTTTGTTAACATTAAAAAGTCTGTATGGCATGACAACTACTACTTTAAGGGGAAGATAAGATTTCTTTCTACTTCTAAGTGATGCTATGATACCTTAAGCACTAAAGCAGAGCCAGTAATTTTTTTTTGTTTCACATTGGCTTATTTTAACAGATCGAGGTAATGTGTGTTGTAGGATGTATGTAACATGACATTTACTTTGTGGTCTAAAGTGTTTAGCTATCAATCTGTATTCCTTAGTAGGCCAAATCTTGTTATCCAAGTGTTCCTGAGCTGTATCTTGATGTTTAGAAGAAAAGTATTTGTTATATTTTGTAGGATCTACTTTTGAACTTTTCATCCCCTGTAGTTGCTAGTTCTGTATGAACTAGTCCTCTAGAAATAGGTTAAACTGAAGCAACTTGATGGAAGGAAATCTCCAGAGAGTTCTTGTTTTCCAAAGAAAAGTATTGTTTGGAGGAGCAAAGTTATATGCCTACCGAAGCCTATCACAAAGCTTTTCAAAAAATAACTCAGAGTCAGTCTTGTGGATGGAAATGTAGTGCCCGAGTCACATTCTGCTTAAAGTTGTAACAAATACAGATGAGTTAAAAAAAAAAAAGCCAAGATCTAACAATATGCTGCCTACAAAAGACTCTTTTCAGCCTTAAGAGCACATGTTAAAAGTGAAGGGATAGAGAAAGATATTTTACACAAATGTAAACCAAAAAAACATCAGGGAAAGGTATACTTCCATTAGACAAAATAGACTTTCAATCAAAATCTGTTGTAAGAGAAAAAGAAAGTCACTGTACAATGATAAAGGGATGACGTCATCTTGAGGATATAAGAACTGTAAAGATAGATGCATTCAACATGGGAACACCTAAACATATATAAAGCAAGTAGTAACAGAACTGTAGGGAGAAATAAACAGCAATATAATAATGAGACTTCACTATCCTACTTTTAAAAATGGACAGATCATTCAGACAGTGAATCAATGTGGAAACAGGAGACTTCAGTAACACCATTGGCCAAAAGGACCTAATAAACATATACAGAACATTTCGCCCAACAGAAGTTTAATACAAAATTTTCTCAAGGGCACATGGAACATTCTCCAGAATAGATCATGTTAGGTCACAAAACAAATTTTATCAAATTGAAGAAGACTAAAATCATCTCAAGTATCTTTTCTGGCTACAATGATATAAATATAGAAATAAATAACAGGAAGAAATGTAGAAAATTACAAATAGGTGGAAATTAAACAACACACTCATTAGCTACCAATCAGAGAAAAAATCAAAGGGAAAATCAAATGTATATGGAAATAAACAAAAATTGAAACACTACAGCTTTGCCCAGATGTGTCTCCTCATCCCCATGGAACAGGAAGCTAGGGAACCTGGAACACCCATCCAGGCCATCACCTGAAATAACAGAGAACACCTGAGAGTAAACAAAGATCAAATACATAGCCATCCGCTTATGCTACAGCTGTCTCTTACCCTTAAGCGCCATCTACTGCTCCGCAGTTCAAATTGCGCTGCCTAATATAAAAACTGCTAAAAGAAGTGAAAAGCGGTATAGAAACAAAGCCAAAAGACCCTGCTCAACATACGCTACAGTCGCACTACTTAGAGAGAAGGGGAAAGGAATAAAATATATAAGGAAAGAAAAAAAAATCCTATCCACACAAAAATAATTACAAAACTTAGAAGTGCCATCCTCTCCAGATGAAAGGGACCAGGATAAGGATTCTGGCACCATAAAAAATCTGAATCTTGTGCCATCACCAAAGAATTACACTAGCTCTCCAGCTAGGACTCATAACCAAAATGGGAGCTCAGAAATGACAGCTAAAGAATTCAAAGCATGAATTGCAAGAAGGCTCAATGAAGTCTGAGGAAATGTTGAAAATCAACACAAGGAAACTACTAAAGCTGTTCAAGAAATGAAAGAAGACATAAACATTTAAAAAGGAATTAATCAGAGATCCTGGAATTGAAAACTCACTTAAGAAATTTCAAGATACAATTGAAAGTTTTATCAATAGATTAAACCAGGCAGAAAAAAAAAAAAAGAATTTCAGCCTTTTAAACTAGCTCAGGCAGACCACACACAGAGAAAGAGAGAAGAATAAAAGAAAAGAAAAGAAAATCAACAAAGTCCTTGAAAAATATGCGATTATGTAAAGTGACCAAACCTATGGGTTACTGGCATTCCTGAGAGAGAAGCAGTAAAAGTGAAAAACTTGAAAAACATATTTGAGGGAAGAATTTAAGAAAAATTTTCCAATCTTGCCAGAGAAGAAGACATCTGAGAAAGACTTTACAAAATATATATCAACAAGGCACCGAGTTACCAGACTAAGCAAGGTCAACACTAAAGAAAAAAATCTTAAAGGCAATTAAAGAAGACGGTCAGATAACTTACAAAGGGATTCCCATCAGACTAACAACAGACTTCTCAGCAGAAACCTTAAAAACCAAAAGAGATTGGCGACCTACTTTCAGTATTCTTTTTCTTATTATTATTATACTTTAAGTTTTAGGGTACATGTTCACAATGTGCAGGTTTGTTACATATGTATCCACGTGCCATGTTGGTGTATTGCACCCATTAATTAGTCATTTAGCATTAGGTGTATCTCCTAATGCTATCCCTTCCCCCTCCCCCCACTCCACAACAGTCCCCAGTGTGTGATGTTCCCCTTCCTGTGTCCATGTGTTCTCATTGTTCAATTCCCACCTATGAGTGAGAACATATGGTGTTTGGTTTTTTGTCCTTGAGATAGTTTGCTGAGAATGATGGTTTCCAGCTTCATCCATGTCCCTACAAAGGACATGAACTCATCATTTTTTATGGCTGCATAGTATTCCAAGGTGTATATGTGCCACATTTTCTTAATCCAGTCTATCATTGTTGGACATTTGGGTTGGTTCCAAGTCTTTGCTATTGTGAATAGTGCCGCAATAAACATATGTGTGCATGTGTCTTTATAGCAGCATGATTTCTAATCCTTTGGGTATATACCTAGTAATGGGATTGCTGGGTCAAATGGCATTTCTATACAACAAGGCTACAGTAACCAAAACAGCATGGTACTGGTACCACAACAGAGACATAGATCAATGGAACAGAACAGAGCCCTCAGAAATAATGCCGCATATCCACAACCATCTGATCATTGACAAACCTGACAAAAACAAGCAATGGGATAAGGATTCCCTATTTAATAAATGGTGCTGGGAAAACTGGCTAGCCATATGTAGAAAGCTGAAACTGGATCCCTTCCTTACACCTTATACAAAAATTAATTCAAGATGGATTAAAGACTTACATGTTAGACTTAAAACCATAAAAACCCTAGAAGAAAACCTAGGCATTACCATTCAGGACATAGGCATGGGCAAGGACTTCATGTCTAAAACACCAAAAGCAATGGCAACAAAAGTCAAAGCCAATTGACAAATGGGATCTAATTAAACTAAAGAGCTTCTGCACAGCAAAAGAAACTAGATCTAGATCCCTGAGGAATCGCCACACTGACTTCCACAATGGTTGAACTAGTTTACAGTCCCACCAACAGTGTAAAAGTGTTCCTATTTCTCCACATCCTCTCCAGCACCTGTTGTTTCCTGACTTTTTAATGATGGCCGTTCTAACTGGTGTGAGATGGTATCTCATTGTGGTTTTGATTTGCATTTCTCTGATGGCCAGTGATGATGAGCATTTTTGCATGTGTTTTTTGGCCGCATAAATGTCTTCTTTTGAGAAGTGTCTGTTCATGTCCTTCGCCCACTTTTTGATGGGGTTGTTTGTTTTTTTCTTGTAAATTTGTTTGAGTTCATTGTAGATTCTGGATATTAGCCCTTTGTCAGATGAGCAGGTTGCAAAAATTTTCTCCCATTTTGTAGGTTGCCTGTTCACTCTGATGGTAGTTTCTTTTGCTGTGCAGAAGCTCTTTAGTTTAATTAGATCCCATTTGTCAATTGGCTTTGGCTTTTGTTGCCATTGCTTTAGGTGTTTTAGACATGAAGTCCTTGCCCATGACTATGTCCTGAATGGTAATGCCTAGGTTTTCTTCTAGGGTTTTTATGGTTTTAGGTCTAACATGTAAGTCTTTAATCCATCTTGAATTAATTTTTGTATAAGGTGTAAGGAAGGGATCCAGTTTCAGCTTTCTACATATGGCTAGCCAGTTTTCCCAGCACCATTTATTAAATAGAGAATCCTTTCCCCATTGCTTGTTTTTGTCAGGTTTGTCAAAGATCAGATGGTTGTAGATATGCGGCATTATTTCTGAGGGCTCTGTTCTGTTCCATTGATCTACATCTCTGTTGTGGTACCAGTACCATGCTGTTTTGGTTACTGTAGCCTTGTAGTATAGTTTGAAGTCAGGTAGCGTGATGCCTCCAGCTTTGTTCTTTTGGCTTAGGATTGACTTGGTGATGTGGGCTCATTTTTGGTTCCATGTGAACTTTAAAATAGTTTTTTCCAATTCTGTGAAGAAAGTCATTGGTAGCTTGATAGGGATGGCACTGAATCTATAATTTAGCTTGGGCAGTATGACCATTTTCATAATATTGATTCTTCCAACCCATGAGCACAGAATGTTCTTCCATTTGTTTGTATCCTCTTTTATTTCATTGAGCAGTGGTGTGTAGTTCTCCTTGAAGAGGTCCTTCACGTCCCTTGTAAGTTGGATTCCTAGGTATTTTATTCTCTTTGAAGCAATTGTGAATGGGAGCTCACTCATGATTTGACTCTCTGTTTGTCTGTGATTGGTGTACAAGAATGCTTCTGATTTTTGTACATTGATTTTGTATCCTGAGACTTTGCTGAAGTTGCTTATCAGCTTAAGGAGATTTTGGGCTGAGACAATGGGGTTTTCTAGATATACATTCATGTTATCTGCAAACACGGACAATTTGACTTCCTTTTTTCCTAATTGAATACCCTTTATTTCCTTCTCCTGCCTGATTGCCCTGGCCAGAACTTCCAACACTATGTTGAATAGGAGTGTTGAGAGAGGGCATCCCTGTCTTGTGCCGGTTTTCAAAGGGAATGCTTCCAGTTTTTGCCCATTCAGTATGATATTGGCTGTGGGTTTGTCATAGGTAGCTCTTATTATTTTGAGATATGTCCCATCAATACCTAATTTATTGAGTTTTTAGCATGAAGGTTGTTGAATTTTGTCAAAGGCCTTTTCTGTATCTATTGAGATAGTCATGTGGTTTTTGTCTTTTGTTCTGTTTATATGCTGGATTACATTTATTGATTTGCATATGATTATTGATTTGCATCCCAGGGATGAAGCCCACTTAAAAATATGGAACGCTTCACGAATTTCCGTGTCATCCTTGAGCAGGGGCCATGCTAATCTTCTCTGTATCGTTCCAATTTTAGTATATGTGCTGCCGAAGCGAGCACTTCAGTATTCTTAAAGAAATGAAATTCCAACTAATATTTCATATCCTGATGAACTAAGCTTTATAAGCGAAGAAGAAATAAAATTTTTATCAGACAACCAATCACTAAAGGAATTTATTACCAGTAGACCAGCCTTACAAGAGATCCTTAATGGAGTTATAAACATGGAAACAAAAGAATGATACTGGCTACCATAAAAACACACGTAAGTAGCCCACAGACCTAATAAAGCAATTGTACACAATTAAGACTATAAAGCAGCCAGCTGAAAACTTCATGACCATCAGGATCAAAACCTTGAATTTAAATGGTCTAAATATCCCACTTAAAAGGTACAGAGGGACAAGTTGGAGAAAACACAAAACCGATCTATCTGCTGTCTTCAAGAGACCCGTCACTCATGTCATGGCACCCACAGGCTCATAGTAAAGGGTTGGGGAAAGACTTATCACACAGAGAGAAAACAAACAAAAAAGAACAAGGGTCACTATTCTTATATCAGGTAAAACAGACTTTAAACCAACAACAGTAAAAAAGGACAAAGAAGTATATTTTGTAATGATAAAGGATTCCATTAAACATAAAGACTTTACTATGCTAAATATATATGCACCTAACACTGGAACACCCAGATTCATAAAACAGGTACACCTAGAACTACAAAAATATCTAAACAGCCACACAAAAGTGGGGGACTCGACACCACTGACAGTATTAAGACAGATCATCGAGGCAGAAAACTATCAGGGAATTCTGGACGTAAATTTGACACTTGGCCAATTGGACTTAAAAGAACTCTACAGGGCCGGGCACGGTGGCTCACGCCTGTAATCCCAGCACTTTGGGAGGCCAAGGCGGGCATATCACAAGGTCAGGAGATCGAGACCATCCTGGCTAACACGGTGAAACCCCATCTCTACTAAAAATACAAAAAATTAGCCAAGCATGGTGGAGGCCTGTAGTCCCAGCTACTCAGGAGGCTGAGGCAGGTGAATGGCGTGAACCCGGGAGGTGGAGCTTGCAGTAAGCCGAGATCGCGCCACTGCACTCCAGCCTGGGTGACAGAACGAGACTCCGTCTCAAAAAAAAAAAAAAAAAAAAAGAAAAACCTCTACAGACTACTCATCAACCACAGAATATATGCTCTTCTCAACTGCACGCAGAATGTACTCTAAGAGTGACCACATGCTTGGCCATAAGGCAAGTCTCAATAAATTCAAACAAATAGAAATCATACCAACCATACTCTTGGACCACAGGGGAATAAAAATTGAAATCAATGCCAGGAAGATCTCTGAAAACCACATAATTACATGGAAACTAAAAAACTTGCTTCTGAATGACTTTTGGATGGACAACGAAATTAAGGATGAAATAAAACAATTCTTTAAAATAAAGGAAAATAGAGATGCAACATACCAAAATCGCTGGGATGCAGCATAAGCAATGTTAAGAGGAAAGTTTATGATGTTACACTCCTACAACAAGGATTTAAAAGGATCCCAAATTATCAATTTATCATCACACTAAGAGGAACTAGAAAAACAAGAACAAACTAACCTAAAGCTAGCAGAAAAAATAACCAAAATCAGAGAAGAACTGAACAAAATTGATATTCAAAAATCCATTAAAAGGATCAATAAATCCAAAAGCTGATTACTTGAGAGAATAAACAAGACCAATAAACCACTAGCTAGATTGGCAAAGAGAGAAGATCCAAATAATCACACTCAAAAATGGCAAAGATGACATTACAACCAATCCCACAAAAATACGAAAGATCCTCAGAGACTCTTATGAACACCTCTATGCACACAAACTGGAACATCTAGAGGGAATGGATAAATAACTGGAAGCACACCACCTCCCAAGATTGAATCACAAGGAAGTTGAAACCCTGACCAGACTAATATCAAGTTCTGAAATTAAATTGTTCATGAAAAGCCAACCACCACCACCACCACCACCACCACCACCATCACCACCATCACCAACAGAAGCCCTAGACCAGATACAATCACAGCAGAATTCTAATAGACATACAAAGAGAAGCTGGTACCAATGCTACTGAAAATATTCCAAAAAATTGAGGAGGAGGGACTTTATTCCAGCTCATTCTATTAAGCAAGCAACATACTCATACGAAAGCCTGGCAAACATACAACAAAATAAGAAAACTGCAGACCAATATCCCTGATGAACACAAATGTAATAATCCTCAAGAAAATACCAGCAAAGCAAATTCAGCAGCCCATCAAAAATTTAATTCACCATGATCACATAGGCTTTATTCCTGGAATGCAAGTTTAGTTGAACATATATAAATTAATAAATGTTATTTACCACATAAGCAGGATTAAAGACAAAAACCATATGACAATCTCAATTGATGCAGAAACAGCATACAAAATTATACCATGTCCCTTCATGATGAAAACCATCAACAAGCTAGGCATCGAAGGAACATACCTTAAAATAGTAAGAGCCATCTATGACAATCCCATGGCCAGCATCATACTGAATGGGAAAAAGCTGAAAGCATACTCCCTGAAAATCAGAACAAGACAAAGATACCCTCTCTCACCACTTATATTCAATACAGTCCTAGAAGCCCTGGTCAGACTAATTAGGCAAGAGAAAGAAATAAAAGGCATCCAAAAAAAAAAAAAAAAAGAAGGAAAGAGAGCAAGTCAAACATCCTGCAGATGATATGATTCTATATCTAGAATATAAACTCTATAGCTTCTGCCTAAAGACTCTAGAACTGATAAACAATGTCAATAAAGTTTCAGGATACAAAACAATTTACATTTCTCAGAGGATACACCCAGTGATAGAACTGCTGGGTTGAACGGTAGTTGTAGTTTCCTTAAGAAATCTCAGGCTGGCCACGGTGGCTCACACCTGTAATTCCAGCACTTTGGGAGGCTGAGACGGGTGGATCACCTGAGGTCGGGAGTTTGAGACCAGTCTAACCAACATGGAGAAACCCTATCTCTACTAAAAATACAAAATTAGCTTAGCTTCGTGGCACATGTCTGTAATCCCAGCTACTTGGGAGGCTGAGGCAAGAAAATCACTTGATCCCGGGAGGCGGAGGTTGTGGTGAGCCGAGATCATGCCATTGCACTCCAGCCTGGGCAACAAGAGTGAAACTCCATCTCAAAAAAAAAAAAAAAAAAAGAAATCTCTACACTGGTTTCCACAATGGCTGAACTAATTGACATTCCCCCCAGCAGTGTATAGCATTCCCTTTTCTTCTCAATCTTGCTGGCATTCATTATTTTTAAAACTTTTTAATAATAGCCATTCCAACTGATGTGAGATGGTATCTCATTGTGGTTTTGATTTGGCTTTCTCTGATGATTAGAGATATTGAGCATTTTTTCATATGCTTGTTGGCCATAGGTATGTCTTCTTTTGAAAAGTGTCTGTTTATGTCCTTTTTGACCTTTTAGTGAGGTTGTTTTTTGCTTCTTTAATTGTTTAAGTTCGTTGTAGATTTTGGATATTAGATCTTTGTCAGATGCATAATTTGAAAATCTTTTCTACCATTCTGTAGGTTGCTTATTTACTCTATTGATAATTTCTGTTGCTGTGCAAAAGTTCTTTAGTTTAATCAGTACCCACTTTTCAATTTTTGTGTTTGTTGCAATTAATTTGGGAGACATAGTCATAAATTATTTGCCACGGCTAATGTCCAGAATGGTATTTCCTAGGTTTTCTCCTAGGATATTTATAGTTTGAGGTCTCACATTTAAGTCTTTAATCCATCTTGAGTTAATATTTGTTTATTGTAATAAATCAAGGTCCAGTTTTTTTCTTCTTCATATGGCTATCATTTGTCTCAGAACCATTTGTTGAATAGGGAGTTCTTTCTTTATTGTTTATTTTTGTCAACTTTGTCAAAAAAGAGATGTGAGGCTGTGTTTTTGTATTAGAATCATGCTGTTTGGGTTACTGTTGCCTTGTTGCATAAATTGAAGTCTGCTAATGTGAGGCTTCTGGCTTTGTTATTTTTGTTTAGGATTGTTTTGTCTATTCAGGTTTTTTTTTTTTTTAGTTTCATATGAATATTAGAGTAGTTTTTTAAAAAAACTTTTATTTTAAGTTCTGGAGCACATGTGCAGGTGCAGGCTTGTAATATAAATAAACTTGTGTCATGGTGGTTTGTTGTACAGATTATTTTGTCACCCAGGTATTAAGCATAGTACCCGTTAGTTATTTTTCCTGATCCTCTCCCTTCTCCCCATCTGCACCCTTCAATAGGACCCAGTGTGTGTTGGTCCCCTCTGTGTGTCCATGTGTTCTCATCATTTAGCTCCCACTTGTAAGTGAGAACATGTGGGATTTGGCTTTCTGTTCCTGAATTAGTTTGCTAAAGGTGATGGCCTCCAGCTCCATCAATGTTTCTGCAAAGAATATGATCCCATCTTTTTATAGCTGCATAGAATTCCACAGTGTATATGTACCACATTTTCTTTATCCAGTTTACCACTGATGGACATTTAGGTTAATTTCATGTGTTTGCTATTGTGAATAATGCTGCAATGAACCTATGCATGCATGTGTCTTTATAATAGAATGATTTATATTCCTTTGGGTATATGTCCAGTAATGGGATTGCTGGGTCAAATGGTATTTCTGTTTTTAGGTCTTTGAGGAATCACTACACTGTCTTTGGTTACATTGGTTTTGTATCAAAAACTATCAATTTGGAGTTCTTTAGCCAGGAGAAATATCTTCAAAAATTAAGATGAAATAAACTCTTTTTCAGACTGTCCAAAGCTGTGAAAATGTATCACTAGCATACTTTTACCACCAATAAATACTATATATAGCTTCAGGTATATAAGAAGTTATTGGATGAAAATTTGCATCTACACAAAAATATGATGAGAAAATAACATGCTGGATAGAAGTGTAAATATAAAATTCATTTTCTTTCATTTAAAAAACCTTTGAAAGATAATTTATGTCTTAAAGCAAAAATAATAATAAAGAATTGTATGTTTAGAATAGTTGAAGTAAAATACGTAGCAATAATAGTATAAATAATAGGTAATAAGGATTTTCATTATATATTAAATTATATAATATTACATGAATGGTGACAGTTATATATTACACATCATATCTAGAGCTATGTTAGCTAATGAAGTAAACTTTAGCTACATGTATTTACTTTTAAATTAATTATGATTCAATAAATGTAAAAATTTAGCACCCTGTTTATATTAACTACATTTTAATGTTTAATTAATAGTCACATGTTGTTGACACTGTATTGGATTGAACAGACATGGAATATTTCCATTATCCCAGAAAGTTGCCCTAAACAAACATTAGTAAGCCAAAAGTGAGGTAAGTGGAAACATTAAAAGAATACTTAATAAATGCTTTTAAGAAGGCGGTAAAAAGAAAAAAATAGTTTAAGAGAAGATGTTGTCAGATTGGATTAAAAACTAAGACCAACTTATTTATACATAACCTATAAGGATGGTATAAGTCTCTAGAAGAATCTTAGGAGAAAATTTTTGTGACCTTAGACAAAGATCTTTTAATCACAGACGTTAAAAGACGAATTTAATACATTATACTTCAAGAAAATTAAAAACATTTGCTCTTCAAAAGGCCTTTTAAGGAAACAGATAAAGGCTACTAAGTCAAAAAAATTAGCAAAACATATAACTGACAAATACTTGCATTGGAATGCAAGAATAATTCAAATACTTAAAAAGAAATCCAATTTAAAAATGGGCAAAATATTTGATTAGATCTCAAAAAAGATGTTTTACAAATTGAAAATAAATAAAAAGATGTTAAACCTCAATAGTCCTTAGGGAAATGCAAGTTAAAATCAACAAGAGACCACTATATGCCCTCTAAAATTATCACATCGAAAGACTGACATTATTAATCATTTGTGAAGTTATAGATCAATGGAAATTCTCACAGATTGTTTGTTGGAATGTAAAATCATTCAGCCACTTAGTAAAGTTTTCCGATTTTGCAAAACTTAAGCATAAAATTTCATATTTTCCACTTATAATCTCCCCAACCAACCCTCATCTCCTAAAGAGAAACAAAAGTTTGTGTTCACAAGAAAACTTGAATATTCATAGCAGCTTTATTACTAATAGTCCAATGTTGGGAAAAAGGCTTATGGGGTGGCTGTATAAACTGGCCATAAAAATATGGGACAATAAGTTGTGGAAAGCCACAGGAGGCCTCTGAGAAGGAAAGCCTCCTTTTTGCTGTCACATTCCCATGACCAGAGCGTGACCTGCTCTCTTATCTATAAACACTGTTCTCAAGGAGAAAGACACTCCTTTGAAGCATTGGAATGTGGCCAGATATGCCGGCTCCTAGTTAAGCCCACTCCCCACAGCTGCTCTCCGGTAAGTTAAAGAATAAATCAGTAGTTACGTTTATGCAGCTTCAGCACAAAGAAAATTTACCTAAACCGCCACTGCTATAGATTAGGTGTATGACACACCATCCCCCTTTCACCGTTTCACCCCTAAACATCTGCTTCTTAGATCTAAGTGATTGTACTCAATAAATATATTGTGTGGAGACCAGAGCTTGGCGCCTTTGCAGCCTCCAAAAGTGCATTGGCCCCCTGGCACCCCACTCTTTTTGTATTCTTAACCTGTCTCTTCTCATTCCTTCGTCGTCACCAAACTTTGGATACCCTACAGGTGGTGTTGAGGCTGGTCCCCAACAGTCCAAACTAAAAATCACCCAGATTTCTATTAACTGATGAATAGAAAAACAATTGTGTTACATCCATATGATGGAGTATCACTCGGTAATTCCACGTAACTGATGCACGAAACAAAGTGGAAGATAGTCTTAAAGACATTATGGTAAGGGAAAGTAGCCTGACACATAAGACTACACATTGGATGATTCCATTTATGTGAATTGCTATACGAGGCAAAGCTAAAGGAGCAGAAAGAATATTAATTGCTGGTGACTAAGGGTAGGGGGATGGGTAGGAGATTTGATGTAAAGGGGCATGAAGACACTTTATAGGTTGAAGAAAATGTCCTAAAGAACAAAAACATTCATATTAATTGTTTTTGCTTAAGAATATACACATTTTCAAAATTTGTTGAACAGTACCCTTAAAAAGGTGAATTTTATTGAATGGAATTACCCTAAAAACATATTTTTAAAAAGGTATTGTAATATCAATGAGAAAGAAGTGAAAAGTAATTTCTAGTAAAAACACTGATGAGGAAATATAGAAAAGCTTCTCTTTTAATGCTTAAAATCTTGAAAATATAATGATGTACTTTCTTAATTTTTATTGGTGTTTCCTGAAGCTTGGGCCATTCATTGACTTTGAACTTTCTCATCTACAAATGAGTCAATTATAATTAGATGGTGACTTTATTTTAATAAACAAATGTCCGTGTCTTTGTAGAAAAATTGAAAGGGTCAGAGAAAGTGGAGGGAGAGAGTAAGGAAATAAAAAAATCTATAACTGAAAAGATAGAACAAAAATATAAACAACTAGAAGAGATGAAAAACTAACAGATGACAAAGTCAGAACAAAAACATTCATAAAGGAGGAATTAGAAACAGCAAATAGTCAAAATGTATTCAAAATTCCCATTTTCATTTCTATGTCTTAACATATACTTATGCAATTATTCTTTTGACAAATTTATTGAGCACCTAATGTGTGCCATAGTTGAATGTACACATGAAATATTAGTAAACTAAACAGACAAAAATTCCTCCTGGAATCTGCACTTTAGTGGGAGAAAATTATAAACATGAACAAATACATACATGTAAGGGCAAAACACTATTCTGAAAACAAAAATAAATAAACCAATGAGAAAATTGATAGCAGAGACAGGGTGGTTCAGGAAGCCTTCTTTAATGGCGATTTTAATGAAGTTAGGAAATCATCCTTGTGTATTCTACGTCAAGGAAGCAAGAGAAAAGAAACTAAGGCAGGAAGGGGCTTTGATAGTTTTAGGTACAGAAGAAGGTGATTTATTACATAACTCTTATTCTGTTTTAGATCTTTCCACCGCAATGGGGTTAGCCTCTCCAAAGAATGCTAGACTTGTAACCTCCTTCCTCCCAAAAATTCAGGTATGTGGAAATTTCATGAGATATCACAACAGGGAGACAATAGTCAATAATAAATTAATTGTACATTTTAAAATAACTTAAAGAGTGTAACTGGATTGTTTCTAACACAAAGGATAAATGTTTGAGGAGATGGATACTCCATTCTCCATGATGCATTTACTTCACATTGCATGCCTATATCAAAACATCTCATGCACCCAATAAATTATACACTTATTATTTACCTACAAAAATTAAAAATAAAAACAAAAAAGAAAATTGTGAGAAAATTTCAGCTCTGAGAAACTGGCTTGATCAGTGATATTATTAAAAGGGTATCTGGTCCTGGCCTACTTGTCTTGCTCCAATGTCCTTGACACCCTGGCTAGTCTCTTCCCATTCTTAACTTGACAGTGCGTTTGGGAAAGAGGTCAAATATCCTGAAAGAGATGTGCAGCCACCAAAACTTCTTCCAACTTAAGACCTGTTGGAGTGTGAGAACCTGAACAGGAAAAGAGAATTTGAATTGAAATTTACTTTGGTTATTTGTTGACTTGACAACAAATAATGCTTGAGAAGTTAGATTCCCTTTGTGGTACTATCACAAAAGAATAGAGGTGGGGTCTAGGATTCTAATTTTTAAGAGTTAAGTAGTTACTGTATTTGGGTCTAGAAATGTGTGACCTCAATCCCCGAGAGCAAAAACTGTCTTTATGTGGAAGAGAGAACCACACAAAAGAAAGCTGGTGCAATATCCTCTATGTCTTCCCTTCTTGGGAATTTGAACCAAGCATTATTTTTTTTTGTTTTTTTCAGACATAGACAAATTGGCATTTTGAGGATTTCTGAAGGTAAAGATTCAACATGGTTATCAAGAGCGCACAGGTATAAATTCTATGTCAGCATTCTGAAATGGTTTCCAGGGTTATGAAGAAAATCTCTGCCTTGATCATTTAGGGCCTAGATTTTTAGTGATAGAGTTGGACTATTTGTGAGGACATGGAACGACACAGTATCAGGGCTGAATAGGATTTAGTTTAAGCTTTCAATCTAAGATAAAATGACAGGTCTAGAGAAGTGTGGGGTGGTCAGTTGTCAGGCTCTGAATGTAGACATTATCTTAGGTCACAAATTTTGTCTCTCTGCCCTTCTCTCTCTCTCATCTCTCATCTGTCTAGTTCATTATTTTTAAGCATACAATTTCAGCAGTTTTCACTGTTTGCAAAGTTCTGCAACTGTCATAATTATTTAATTCCAGAACATTTTTATCACCCTCTAAAGAAACCTCATACTGATTAGCAGCCACTCTCCACCGCCCTCTCTCCCTACACTCAACCCTAGGCAATCACAAATTTACTTTCAGTATCCAAAGATTTGCTTATTCTGAACATTTCATATAAATTGAATCATACAAAATTTGGTTTTCTGTGTTTTGCCATTTTTTTTTTTTTTTTTTTTTTTTTTTTTTTTTTGAGACGAAGTCTTGCTCTGTCACCCAGGCTGGAGTGCAGTGGCGCAATCTCGGCTCACTGCAAGCTCCGCCTCCCGGGTTCACGCCATTCTCCTGCCTCAGCCTCTCCGAGTAGCTGGGACTACAGGCGCCCGCCACCACGCCCGGCTAATTTTTTTTTGTATTTTTTAGTAGAGACTGGGTTTCACCGTGGTCTCGATCTCCTGACCTCGTGATCCGCCCGCCTCGGCCTCCCAAAGTGCTGGGATTACAAGCGTGAGCCACCGCTCCCGGCCTTCAAATTTAATGTTGAGATTGTAGTAAAATTTTTATTTCAGTTATTGGATTTTAAATCAGGAATTTCTATTTGGTTCTTTTTTAGAATTTTTCTCTATTGATATTTTCTTTTTTAAAAAAATTTATAATTTAATTTAATTTAATTTAATTTTTTTTTTTTTGAGACAGAGTCTCAATCTGTCGCCCAGGATGGAATGCAGTGGCGTGACCTTGGCTCACTGCAAACTTCATCTCCCGGGTTCAAGTGATTCTTCTGCCTCAGCCTCCCAAGTAGTTGGGATTACAGACATGAGCCACCACATGCAGCTAACTTTTGTATCTTTAGTAGCAATGGGGTTTCACTATGTTGGCCAGACTGGTCTCAAACTCCTGACCTCAAGTGATCCACCTGCCTCGGCCTCCCAAAGTGTTGGGATTGCAGGCATGAACCACCATGCCCAGCCTCTCTATTGATATTTTCTACGTGATGAGACATTGTTCTTATGTTTTCCTTAGTTCTTTAGAAATAATATGTCTAATTCTTTAAACATATTTGCAATAGCTCATTTAAAAGATTTAGCTAGTAAAATTCATGTTTGGATTTCCTAAGGGACAGTTTCTACTTACTACTTTATCTTTCTGTGTGCAGGCCATAATTTCTAGTTTATATGCATTTTGAAAAGTTGATTTTGACAATTTTTGCCAGTGTTGTTGCTTCTTATATGAAAGAATGAATTTTCAGAGGTTCTTAATCCATCATTCTATTTAAAAAAATATTTTATTTTATTTTAAGTTCTGGGATACATGTGCAGGATATGCAGGTTTGTTGCATAAATGTGTGCCTGGTGGTTTACTGCACCTATCAACCCATCACCTAGGTATTAAGCCCAGCATGTATTAGCTATTTTTCCTAATGCTTTCCCTCACCCAGTCTCCACCCTCCACCACCAGACCCCAGTGTGCGTTGTCATATCTGGGAGGAGGGGCTTCTACACATCCCCATTCTCTTTTTCTTCTCTGTGGGAACCAACAAGTCACAAGAGGCTAAAACATTAGGGGAGAACTGAAGGTGTCTGACTATGCCAGTTCATTGGGTACAGAAGTCTGTCTAATTAGAGGGTTTAGTATTCCTCCAACTTAGCCATAAACACTAATAAAGATAGTTTTTTTTTTTTTTTTTGAGACAGGGTTTCACTCTGTCACCCAGGCTAGAGTGCAGTGGTGAGATCACAACTCACTGCACCCCTACCATCCTGGCTCAAGCAATTCTCCCACCTCAGTCCCACTACCCTGACTCAAGCAATTCTCCCACCTCTGCTTCCCAAGTAGCTGGGACCACAGGTGTACACCACCACACCCACCTAATTTTATAACTATTGTAGAGATAAGGTCTTGCTAGGTTGCCCAGGCTGGACTCAAATTCCTAGGCTCAAGGGATCCTCCTCCTTTGGCCTCCCAAAGTGCTGGGATCACAGGCATGAGCCACAAAGTCTGGCCAAAGATGAGATTTTGATTTTCATTTTGTTGTCTGATTTGTTTTACTTCTCAACTGGCTTAAGAACATGGTCAGGCATAAGAGTAGTGATATATGGCTTCATAAAACCCCCAACACAGTATCAGTTACAATCAGGTACTACAAATTACTGAATTTTTATAGTTAATGTAATTTAAATGAAGGAAATGTATTCAAGAAAAACAAAAACACCAGGACATGTTTTCTTTTCCCTCATGTGGTTAATATTTTTGGTGAATAGTAATTATAGAGTTAATACATGTTCATTATAGAACTTTTATAAAATACAGGTAATTATAAAATAAGCCATAACTGTGGAGAAAATAATTTGAAAGTATCACTTAAAATCTCTCTAGAATTTTTTTACATACACACATACACATTTATCTTTCTATCATTAATTATATCTTTATTAATGTAGTTGTTCATAATATCAAACTATGCCACAATTTTATATTCTACCTTTTAATTTAATATGATAATTATTTTGTACCATTGTTTTCTTTCAAAATATGACTTGCAATATCTGTATAGTATTCCCTTTCATAGGTAAACCATACTTTACTTAAATATTCCAATTATTTGGAAAATGTACACGCTTTTAAAATTAAATATGCTTCATTGAATATGTGTGTGCATATAGCTTCATAAATTATAACCCTAATACAGACTCCTATATTTGAAATTATAGAGCCAAGGGAACTATTTCTAAATTGACTTCCAGAGTTTGAAATAATTTATATAACCACAGGCAGTATTATACAATTTCTTATGTCACTTATGTGATGGGTAATATCTCACATAAATAACCAATTAAAATTTTTGGGTATCTTAATCTTGTTTAAATTTTAATTTTTTAATTTAATTTTTATTTTAAGTTCAAGGGTACATGTGTAGGTTTATTATATAGGTAATCATATTATGGGGGTTTGTTGTACAGATTATTTTGTCACCCAGGTATTAAGCCTATTACCCATTAGTTATTTCTCCTGATCCTCTACCTCCTCCCACCCTGCACCCTCAAATAGGCCCCAGTGTCATTGTTCCCTACTGTGTTTCCAAGAGTTCTCATCATTTAGCCCCTACTCACAAGTGAGAATATGTGGTATTTGGTTTTCTGTTCTTGCATTAGTTTGCTAAAGGTGATGGCCTCCAGCCCCATCCATGTTCCCGGAAAGGACATGATCTAATTCTTTTTTTATGGCTGCATAGTATTTCATGGTGTATATGTAGCACATTTTCTTTATCCAGTCTATTATTGATGGGCATTGTGGTTGGTTCCATGTCTTTGCTATTGTAAACAGTGCTGCAATAAACATACATGTGCATGTGTCTTTATAGTAGAATGATTTATATTAAAGGTATATACCCAGTAATGGGATTGCTGGGTCAAATGGTATTTCTGTTTTTAGGCCTTTGAGGAATCACTACACTTTTACATAAATGGAACTAATATACACTCCCATCAACAGTGAATAAGTGTTCCTTTTTCTCCACAACCTTACCAGCATCTGTTATTTTTTTACATTTTATTAATAGCCATTCGGAGCAGTGTTAGATGGTAACAAAATGAGACATCACTTCACACCAGTTAGAATGGCTATTATTATGGACACAGGAAGGGGAACATCACACTCGGGGGACTGTTGTGGGGTGGGGGGAGGGGGGAGGGGGGAGGGATAGCATTAGGAGATATACCTAATGCTAAATGATGAGTTAATGGGTGCAGCACACCAACATGGCACATGTATACATATGTAACAAACCTGCACATTGTGCACATGTACCCTAAAACTTAAAGTATGATAATAATAAAATAAAATAAAACCACTCATTGTGGTTTTGATTTTCATTTCTCTAATGATCAGTGAGCCTTTTTTTCATATGATTGTTGGCTGCATGTATGTTCTCTTTTGAAAAGTGTCTGTTCACATTCTTTGCCCACTTTTAAATGGAGTTGTTTGTTTTCATCTTGTAAATATGTTTAAGTTCCTTATAGATGCTGAATATTAGACCTTTGTCAGTTGTATGGTTTGCCAAAAATGTTTTCATTCTGTAGGTTGTTTGTTCACGCTGTTGATAATTTCTTTTGCTGTGCAGAAGCTTGTTAGTTTAATTATATCCCATTTGTCAATTTTTGTTTTTTAATATCTTTTTAAAAATTCTAGGGTTTATTGGCTTCAGTATTAGTTTCCTAGGGCTGCCATTACAAAGTACCAAATACTGTCTCAGTATCTTTTGATGTTAGGAATCAGAAATCAAGTACTTGGGAGGGCCATACTCTCTCTCTCTCTCTTTCAGCTCTAGGGTAACATCCTTCCTTGCTGCTTCTAGCTTCTGGTGTTTGCCAGCAATACTTCTTCCTTAGCTTATAGATGCATTACTGCAGAAACATGGTTGCTCTCTGCCCTGTGTGTGTGCACATTGTCTTTCCTCTGTGTGTGTCTGTGTCCAAATTTTTCCTTTTTATAATGACACCAGTCATATTGTCTTAGGGCCCACCCTAGCAGTCAAATTTTAGCTCGATTACCACTATAAAAACCCTACTTCCAAATATGGTCACATTCTGAGAGACTGGGGTTAGGACAACGTAGTTTTTTGGAGGGAGGGAGGAGTGGGACATAACTTTGCCCATAACAACTACCTACTTTTAAAATTGTGTTTATATACTTAACTTGTTTTTCCATTGAGAGTTTAATTTTTATAAGTGTATTTTAAACATTTTTTAATATTTAAGGTTGGTATATGTTATTATAACATTAATAATAAAAATTAGTAATAGTTTTCACTTTGTTATTTGGTATAAACTTAATCTTTTGTTTTTAAAAGCCTTAACAAATTAATCATTTATGTTATTTGGAGGGATGTGGATGGGGTCTCCCTATGCTGACCAGGCTGGGCCCAAGTTCCTGGACTCAGGGGATCCTCCTGCCTCAGTCTCTTGAGTAGCTGGGACTATAGGTATGTGCCGCTGTGCCTAACAGGCATTAATTTATGTCGATCTTTTTCTTTTACTTCTACAATATAGAGTGTTTAAAAACCCTTTTCTAACCATCCGAGAGATGAATGATGGTTTTATTCTTTATATTTAATTGTTTGTCCTGTCTGGCATTTATTTTGATAAGTTGTGTGGAAAAAGTATTTATCTTCCTCCTTTCCTCCCTCCTACCACCCACTCTCTCTGTCTCTCTCTCTGTGTTTCTTCCTGATTTCAAATAGCTTTTCTAACATTTTAAAACTTGTCTCTCAGCCTGATAGCAGACATTACTTCTTGAGAACATTTTTCTCTGATCATGATTGTGTATACACACACACACACATGCACACACACACAGAGGAGAGCGGTGTTACAGTACTGGAGATTGGGGAATAACCAAAGACAAGACTGAGGGGGAAAGTGTGTAGTGATCATCTCTCAGTTCAAGGCTGAAAGGAATCTATAGATTTTTTAACTACTGAAAGCCCCATTTCCCTGGGGCCCAGTTGCTCTGCAGTGTATGGTCTTTCTGAGGGCTGCCTTTACTTCACGGTTCCTCAGACAGTAAATGATGGGGTTGAGGAGTGGAACGATGACAGTGTAGAGAACAGATACCACTTTGTTGGAATTGTAGGCATACATGAGTTTGGGACGGGCATAGGTGAAAAGGGTTGTGGAATAGAAGAGAATTACAACGGTCAGGTGGGAAGCACAGGTGGAGAATGTCTTTTGGCAGCCCTGAGCGGAAGGGATCCTGAGGATGGTGGCAAGGATAGCAGCGTAGGATGCCACCACAACACAAAGAGGAATAACAATGACCATGAGGGCCAAGAAAAAGTCCACCAGCTCAGCCTGTGAGGAGTCCTCACAGGAGACGTTAAGGAGTGGAGAGATATCACAAAAGTAGTGATTGATCTGAGGCGTGCCACAGTAGTGAAGTTGCGCTATAAAAACCATCTTAATCATGGCAGTCATGAGTCCACAGAACCAGCATCCTCCAGCCAGTGTGCCACAGAGCTGGTTGGTCATGATGACTGGGTAGCGTAGTGGATTACAAATGGCTACATAGCGGTCAAAGGCCATGATAGCAAGAAGAATGTACTCAGTGCAGACAAAGGTCACAAAAAAGTAAAGTTGAGTCATGCAGCCATTGAAGGAAATACTCTTGTCATGACTGAGGAAGTCAACAAGCATCCTGGGGCTGATGACTGTGACATACCACATCTCCAGGAAGGAGAGGTGGCTCAAGAAGAAGTACATGGGCTTATGCAGCTGCCCATCACTGTGGATAGCTAAGATGATAAGAAGATTCTCCAGCAGTGTCAGCAGATAGGTTGGCAGGAAAATGAAGAAAAAGAGAAGCTGTAAGGCTGGTCTTGTTGGAAACCCCAGAAGAATGAAATGTGTTGTCACTGTACGATTATCTGCTTCCAGAATTATGGTGGTCATGATTGGCTGTGGGCACAGACAAAGTCAGTTCCTTCTGTGACACAAGCACTAGTCTATGGTTATTTGTATTGACAGAGCCCACTACCAGCAAATTTATCACAATAGGAGCTTTCTGCTTTTTTATCTTACTGCCTCTTGAATTATGAAGAGAACCAAAGCTTTTGAGAAAAGATGGAATTTAGAGAGCTTATATTTTAACTTGTTTTCAAATTTTCTCAAGAGCAGTAACTTGTCCAAGGTCATACAAAATAGAGATTATAACTTTCTAAATCCCAGTTCTGTGCTTTGCCAATATATCACTTTTGGGCACATAAAAAAGTGGTCTCCAGACCACCCTTTCACCACAGGCAAAACATCCCCATCTACTAAATATGGAGAGGAGAAAGAAGGCCCAATTTCCCATTCTTTAGGAGCAATTTGTGTGACTCTGGAGTGGTTGCATGACCCCACTTATCTGTAAAATGGAGAGAACTTTCTTGCTTTTGTCTAACAAGGTGCTTAAGCTTGAATGAAGCAATAGTTGAGCATACCCACAGGATTAACAGCAAAATCAGGTTTGATGCAATTATTCACCAGCTTTTCAGAGAACGAAATTGAATGGATAACATGAAGGGTAATAGTTTCTTCAATACAATCCATTGTATAAAATGCTTGCTTAGGAGTTTGACAAAAGTGCATTCAAATCCAACTTTTCTCTTTATATAGCTAAGTGAGAATACCACATAATCTTTTAGAATATTAGTTACTTTATTTCTAAAATGGGGATAATACAATGGGGTTCACATTTTGTGAATATCAAATGGGATTTAAAGTTTAAATTCAGTTCCTATGATATTTGCTGTTACCTTTCCAGGCTACTCTACTTACCCCACATACATAGTTCCTCCTCCTTTTAAAACAACACACACTCCACCCCACACAAAGCTTCCCCCACACCAACTTCGACCCCTGCTGAAAACAGCAAAAAAAAACTGGTGCAAACAGCAGCCATTGTTAATGAGAAAAGGGAGAGGACTGTGGGACTTTTCCAAGGGTAATAAATTTAAAAAATGTAATCTGTTGGGAGTAATGTCAGAGAAAACAAGCAAGAATTCTATCAGTGACTCTTCTGCATTTCTGTGCATTAATTTAGCAAAATGTGTGACCTCTTTTTGTGTTAGGCTGATAATCATTCCCAAACCTATTGATACTAAACACCTTCCCATTTCAAGTCTTGCTCTGTGTCCTATTGCTTCAGTTCTCTTTTCTGCTCTTCTCCAGGGCCACAGTCACTCTTGCTCCCCATTTCTCAACAGCTCTATTTTATGGCATAAATATGTAGGACAACTAGGGGAGGGTTTTTTTTTTTCTAAGGAATGATCACGAGGTTGCAGAGCCAGAAAACTACTGCCCATACTATCCATTTCCTCTTCCCACTTAGATTTCAGCTTTAGATTCCTGAAAGAAAGGCAGAATAGAAAGGCAGGATTATTCCTTCTTAGAGAGAGAAATGGACACAGATAACTCAGAAAAGGCAAAGAATATATAACAGTGTAAATGCAAATAATTTTCTTTTCTTTTGGAATACAGTTCCTGAGAAACACACACACAAACACAAACACACACACAGTCAACACAAAACTTGTCCTTGCTCACCGCAGCTTGGTATTCACTAGGCAGTGTGAGAGTGGGACTTACAAGCAAGGCAAGGTTTATGAATCCTCCTTATCTTTTTCTTTATCCCGATTTAAAAAAATATCTTTGAGTCCAAAAATTCAAACCAACTTAAAATCTATTTGTGAAGAGTGTAGGCCAATCTCCATCTTGCTCTCTCTTACTACATCACCACCATTTTCAATGAATTGATGAAATGAACATGTTTCTAGCTATTGAGGGTAGTATTACTGTTTGGGAGGCACTTTCTTGGTCCATAGTAATAGGATACCAGTCTCCAGAGCCATGTCCTTGGGCTTAATCTTTGCGTCTATTTTTTAAAAATATTGTGGAAAACTACAGGCAAGACATTATACCCTAATGTCCTCTTTTCTTGGAACCACCCACAGTGTCCTGTAGAAGATGCCTAGCCTAAAAAGCATAGTTAGAATAATTCTACTAAATAATGTATTATATTCTCCATTCCTTTGCAATAGATATTGTCATTCTTGAGTAGCTGCTTCAGACATGAAGCTGGAAATAAAAACATCTAATTTAATTTTAAGTATAAGAATAAGTAAATAAAGTAGGGGATATTTTCACAGAAATATGCATTCATTCATTCTTCCTCTAACTCCAGCACAGTCCAGATGAAGCTCCACAAAGTAAAAATACAAAGAAATAAAAAGGAAAGGGAGTATACAGTATATATAAAGAACATCTGATTAAGCAGCTTTATCATTTGAGCATGGAATTTAGCTTTGAGGTCCCTAGCAGTCAAGTAGAAGAGGAAAACAATTCAGAGCACAATATGCTCACATTCAAGTTTCAAAATTATTCACACATATGTATATATAGAATTATATTTTGATAAGTGTGAAAGTTAATGTATAAAAAGGTAGAGTGCTTTATCAAAAGGCACATACATTGTAGATATAGTAAGGGGTTTAGATTCCTAATTTCTAGGGCTAGATTGTCTGAGTCACATCCTAGTGCCTTCTAAGACTGTTTAGATAGTCCACTGGGCAGGCTTGTGAGGAAGAGAGCAAGGCTCACATAGTTAACAGCCTTCCCTCCAGTGGAAGTTTTATAGCAACTGGATTCTGAGGAGGCTATGCTGAATATATGGAAGCGTCTTTACTGCCAGATGATAACTCACATTTGTGTATGTGAAAGCACATTCACATCATTCTATCTGATGTTCACCATCATGGAGTTAGCACCAATGTTACAGTGCTGACTTGACCCAAAGATATTAAATGTCTAGCTGAATGGTACACAGCTAAATTGCTTAACAGCAGAATTGAAATTAAATAGCAAATTTATTTTTTATAATCCACTGATTTTTGTGTATGAGTATGTAGAGGATGATCTATGAATTGGGTGAGGCTTTTTTTTTCTTCTGAGAATTAAATTGTACCTTTAAAAATAGTTTTAATGGCACTGTATGAAAGGAATGAAAATTTAAGGAGAATCAAAGGGCTGGGCTGAGAGCCAAGAGTCAGTTGAAGATTCCAGTACTACGGATCTCAAACATATTACCTAGCAGCAGGTTAAACCATCTCAATTTTTCTTGTAGCCAACTCTCAGTTACGCATTGTGGACTTGTCTCATGAAATAATAGCATTTTAAAATCAGTGGTATTTTAATTCAAACTTCTTTATTTTCCTCAGATAAGGAAATCCCAGAGTGATTTAAGTGATTTTCTCTAAGTTTAAACAACTATATAGTGGCAGAGTAACAATTTATTAATGATTACATTTTAGTCCCTGGCAAGCCTTAATCCCCAATTGTCTTATACAATTCATTCAATTTAATTCCTTCTGTGGCTCGCTGTTATCTTACACAACTTCATTCAAATTAATTGCTTATCTGACCCAATTTTCAAGAAGGACAAATCATCTTAAGTTTTAGCCTGATTTGAATAGAATATAAAAGTTAGTGCGAGTCTTACAACTATGATTTTCTCAATAAATATATATTTTAGCTTTCACAATTGCTTGTCCATTGTATTGATTACACACACACACACGTGCGCGCGCACACACACACACTGCTAAGCAAGTAGAATGAGATCCTTCAGCTCTAGAAACACAGGATTGTAGGATGGCAAAGAACCTGAGAGGTAATATGATTTAGCTCCCTACCACATTTGTGAATCACCAATGTATAGACACAAGTATTCATCCAGACTTTGCCTGACTTTTTCCAGGAATGGAAATCCAATATCTATAAAACTAGCCATACTTTAAATAAGAGAAACTTTTGATTTGGGAGATGGAAGGCTTTCTCTTCTGAAACCCAATGCACCCACATTCAGGGGTCCTGGTTCTGTTTCTGAAAGTAAGTCTCATCACCTTCTCAAAGGATAGATTTCACTGTTTGAAAATAGCTGTAAGGTCCATTAAACCTCCAATTGCCCCCCTCATCAACCCCCTTACCCCTGTCTCATCATGTCTCCTTTTTTAGATTAAGCCACCCAAGTTCCATATATATGTATGGTTATATATATAGCCAGGTTATCAGTTCCCTGAAGTTTGTGATCATCCTCTTCGGATGATTCCAGCTTACCTGGGACATTTAATGGGGACAAATATCATCAAGCTATGGAAAATACAACGGTATTTAAGGCTTAGTTTCACTCTGGAATCAGAGAGTAAGAATATCTTCTTTTTCCCCTTGAGACTTCCACCAGAGAGGACCAAGAGGCTCTCTTTCTGATTTCCCAGGGAGGGTGGATATGACCTTTCCCATAGCTACTGGGCAATGAGCCCAGGATAATAATGGGTCTAGGAAATGACCTGCTCTGTTGTTTGTGGGAAAATGAGGTATAGGAAAGAAAATGTATATGGTCTAATTGCTCCTGGTAATGGAGGCATTTTAAAAATTGCCATACAAGCTCTGTGGGGATTGGTTTAGCCAATCTGAGGGTCTCAGAAGTCTTCAAAAATGGAACATAGGTGGTGAAAGAAGTAACAGAGCAATCACTTGTGCTCAATCTAATCTTCTACTAATTCCTGCAGGGAGGTGAGGAAAAAAAAGTGTAGGTTAGCCAGAGGTGGACATTGAGGGTCTTGGACCCTCAATAGCCATTTTCTTTTTTTTTTTTTTTTTTTTTTTTTTTTGAGACGGAGTCTTGCTCTGTCACCCAGGCTGGAGTGCAGTGGCGCAATCTCGGCTCACTGCAAGCTCCGCCTCCCGGGTTCACGCCATTCTCCTGCCTCAGCCTCTCCGAGTAGCTGGGACTACAGGCGCCCGCCACCACGCCCAGCTAATTTTTTGTCTTTTTAGTAGAGACGGGGTTTCACCATGGTCTCGATCTCCTGACCTCGTGATCCGCCCGCCTCGGCCTCCCAAAGTGCTGGGATTACAAGCGTGAGCCACCGCGCCCATTTTCTAAAGGGTAGGAACACATTCTTACTCCTTCAAATCAATTTTAAAGAGGTACAATTCTAATCCAGCTCCCTTTTCCTAGGCCTTTTCAGGAACAAATATGCTTCAGGGTGATATGTGTAACAGCTCCTAGGTTTGTGGTAGGACAGATTGCCTTGATGCTATGTAGTAAGCCCCTTTGCACCTCTCCGTTTCTACTGTGAGTTGGCTTTGAAGACTTTAGAGAAAAAATATCTATTTCATATCCCTGATCCTCTATACTTTATAACTTTCCAATACCGTGACTTGTATTTTGAAATAATTTAATTTCCAACTAGGTCCTTTGGGAAAAGTGGCTTAATTTCTGTGGGTCTCATTTGAGTATGATTAATCTTTGCATTTTATTTCAGGATTTCAAGTTGAAAATAAATGTGGTCACATAATGTGATGCATTTTTTTTTGACTAACCAGGACAACAGAAAGGGAATTTTTCTTGCTCTATGGCACTATCACTAGAAGTGAAATTCTAGTGTTCTATAGCACTGTAGGATGACTGTAGTTAACAGTAATATGATACATAGTTTCAAATAGCTAGATATTTGAAGGAGGATACTGAATGTTCCCAACACTAAGAAATTGTCAGTGTTTGAGAAGATGAATATGCTAATTACTCTGATCTGATCATGGTTCATTATATGGATCAAAACATTACTATATACCCCACAAATATGTACAATTACATATATACATATTAATTAAAAATAAAAGAAAAAAATGTAGCAGGAATAATATTATAAGCCATCCGACCCTCCAGACATCATTTTGTTTGTCAGTCCCTGCTCTTATTTAACATTAAACACACATGCTTACTCACATACTCATGTTCGATCCACCACTTCTCGCATACATGTATTCATTCATCTACACTGGCCCATTAATTTCATCCTCTATTCCACTTTCTCTTTTTCAGTCCCTTATGTCAGAGTAGATCTGGAATCTGTGCTTTGGAAGGCAGAGTTGGGCAGATGCATTAAGTTGAGGTATCTTCAAAACAGACCTTTGGGAAATTTTCATACTCAGGCCTATTTCACCTAGGGTAAGTTATCACAGTAGAGTCTTAAAATGACATGAGAATCCATATTACACTATATTTCTGAATCCTTAACATATTTCATATGGCTAGATATACATAGATGCTGAAAAAAATCTTTGTTGAACTGAAATTAATCTATGTATATACTAAATTCCTCTCCATCTATAACTTGTTGTATCACTACCCATTATAGGCTTAAAGATGACAAACTATCTTTAAAAATCAATAAAATAAAATACTAGATGAATCAGTAATTTACATACAATTTATCTTCAATTATTCCCTACTTTCCTTCATAAAAATAAATAATTAAAAGATGACTAAATTCCCCTTTGGAAATATCTGAGAGTCTTTTTTTCAACTCACCATTTTTTCAGGAATATAACCCTTTTCCCACCTAGCTTTATCAAGGATGGCCAGCTTGCGCTGAGAAAAGAGAAGAAATCATATAGACCAAGAGAAGGAGAACAATGTGCATAAGCCTAGAGAGTTTCTGGTCAAGTCTGGTTATGTCTCTGCTTGAAGAAAGCACAGAATGGAGCTATTTGTGCTTCTGCCTGCTTTCAAGCTACTGGAGGAGACAAACCAATTCCCTTCTATCCACAAGGGACCTCCCAAGAGGCACAGCCTTCAGGTACATATTTGGCCTTTCCAGGGCTCAAGGGGATCCTGGGAGGATATTAAGGAAGAGCTAGCAAGCTAAGTGGAGTCTCCAGGCACAAAAGAGACCTTAGACTGGCTGGAAGCACACTGCCTGTCCTCCCCTACGAGACTTGGGAAGAGAAAGGTGGCAAGGGGAAATGTGTGTACGTGTGTGTGTGTGTGCATGTGTCCTCTTTCTGAGGAACAATCTCACAAATAAAAAGGTCTTCCAGAAAAAGACAGTGGTATAATCCAAGTAATTCAGAAAATAAAAATGATAAGTACCCTTCCTTATTTGGGGACCCAAGTGTATGAGCACATGCACATTTGCAAACTCCAAACACACTCAGATATTGTGCTTAAGTATACACAGAAGTAACTATAATGCATCAGTAGCTCAGTAGATGTGAATGATGAATATACTGCATTCAGATGATAGCTGTATTTTTTTAAAAAAGTAAGAACATGCAATGTATTTACTCTTTTTTTTTTTTTTTTTTTTGAGACGGAATCTCGCTCTGTCACCGAGGCTAGAGTGCAGTGGCACGATCTTGGCTCACTGCAAGCTCTGCCTCCTGGGTTCATGCCATTCTCCTGCCTCAGACTCCCAAGTAGCTGGGACTACAGGTGCCCGCCACCACATCTGGCTAATTTTTTTGTATTTTTAGTAGAGACAGGGTTTCACCGTGTTAGCCAGGATGGTCTTGATCTCCTGACCTTGTGATCTGCCCACCTCGGCCTCCCAAAGTGCTGGGATTACAGGTGTGAGCCACCACATCTGGCTTGTATTTACTCTTATTATCTACAACTAGTACACATTCAGAAGCATACAGGTACTCAGAGAATGTAGATGACAATAAGATTATATGGAAAATAAACTGGCATAGAAATTGGACTGTTATCTCTTTAGGTATATATGTTGCTTCCTGAGTTTGGATACCTGCACATCCAGGATAATTAGCTTTAGCACCACAGACCCAGGACTATAGTAGAAAGTGAGCAGGCTCTGTTGGGTTTTGATATGCACTACTATGAAGGATATTGATCATTGTAGGAGACTGTGCTTTTCTGGAGTTGAGAAAGATGAGAACAAGCAAAAAAAGAATAACTACTCCCAATAAAAAATTAAGTTCTTTATTTTAAAATAACAGAATTCCCCTAAGGAAAATAACAAAACCCTTCAGATTCCAAAGGGCCTAGTTCATATTTTTAGGGGTAACCACTCTTTACTCCTCACCATTTTTCAATTTGATAAAAAATTTAAAAAGGAAATTTTTTCCCATAGAAAACTGGAATAACACTTCATTTATTTCCAGGCAGTCTCTTAGCTCATTACTGGTTCTTTGGTGATGTTCTGTGTTACCATTCTATAGGAACCTGACCATTCATTCAATAAATATGTATTGAGTATCTTTTAAGTGTCAGAAGCCATTCTGGTCACGTGCCACTACTCTTTTCAAATAGTTTTACTGTAGTAGTTTTATTCAGCCCTTAGGAATTTGATGATAGACTTCAAGAACCAGAACCTCTTCTGATAACAGAGGAGTTTCAAACTGAGTGGTATTAAACCTCTCTTTCCTATTTACTGTTATCTAAAGTTCAGTAAATAGGAAGCAGAAGTTTAATACCACTCAGTTTTAATTCTATTCTCTTGAAATAGAGAAGGAAAACATGATACAGATAATTAAAAATTGCTGCGAAACGTAAAAGAAAGAGGACATGGCTTTCAAGTCAGCAAGACATGGATTTGTATTGCTCTTTGTCAGCTCTCGGAGGTAAGTAAGTTCTCAAACCTCTGGAAGTATTACATTCCTCATCTTTAAAAGGTGATACGTCAAACCAAAAGTTAGTCTTGAGTACCAGCTCCGAGTAAAGACTCTGCAGCTAGAGTGCCATGGTTGAAATCCTGGCTCATCCATGTCCTATTACATGACCTTGGGCAAATTATTTTGTTTCTCAGTTTTTTTTTTAAATTGGAAAAATAAAACAATAAGAGTGCTTATCTCTTAGAATTATTGTGATGATGGCATGGGTTATATAGGTAAGCTGTTTAGAATAACACTTCCATACAAATACATGTTTTTATGTGTGAGTATTTGTATTATGTCAAGCAAATAGAAGGTGTTCAGAAAAGTTAATTTAATTTCCAATTTCCTTTATAATTGACTTGCACATGAACATAAGAATTTTTGCCATTTTTGAAATTTTTAATATATTTGAAAGAAACAATGAAGCTGTTTCTGACTAAGTGACTCATGCGTTAACTGGCTTCTTCATCAAGAGATCAGCTCATTTTTCCAGTTTTCATGTGAAAGTAGAGAAAGAACCCACTGTATGCTACTTCTTAAATAAGTTCTGTTGACTTAATTTGTAAAATTTGATGAAATATAGAATGATTGACACTCTTAAAAATTATTTAAAAATTACTGGACTAAGGATTCTCAAGGAAAGAGACTTCTCCCAAGTCATTGCTTTTCACTACAATGTCTGGTACATAGTAGGCACCTAAAATATCTGCTCAATGAGGAAATGAGCTGAGTCCCATTTTATTTAAATGAATAAAAATGTGTAACTTTAGTGGAGAGGAAAATAAGGAATTGCAGAAGCTCCTAGCTGATTAAGTACTACTGTGGGCAGATTTGTAGAAAAAAAAATGGTTACTATCTTAGATCTTTAAAAAAAATCTTCCTAACTAGTATTGTGAACTGAGGAATGAATACAAAGAAAACATGGTCTTTTCTTGGTTTATAATCATTTCTCGACACAAAAATATGTAGTTAGAACCATGAGTGCTTAAAATGAAAGAAAATCTAAGTTTGTTATTATTTTCTGTCAAAAAAGAAATCTTTTTAAAAGTTAATACTAAAAAAAAATAGGTAGACTACATCTACAAGTAGAGTGACAAAAAGCACATGCTTATATATTGCAAGAAGTTTGGCTCTGAGGAAATATTCAGAATGATTATGCATTTATCTTTGGTGAGAAGAAAGGGTAATTTTTAAATGAGTAAGTTAAAATTTACTAGGGACCTATTTTTCGTTTGTGTTAGTATTTTATAATTCTTTCTGAAAATTGTAAAGTTTCTATATCCTCTCTAAAATCACAAAAATTTTGAAGCAGATAATCATGTCTTGTGTCTTCTATAAAGTGTCTTGTAAATAAAGATCACAAAACTGTTATTTTCTTTTTAAATTCAAGCACATTTTAGTCAATTGGATGAATAGTGCTGCTATTTTAAAAAAGATAAATTTCATTCAAAAAATCATGATACTGCATTTTCCACAATGCGCTTATTTCACATTGCGTGCCTATGTCAAAACATCTCATGTGTCCCATAAATATATACAACTACTACACACTCAAATTTTTTAAAAACAAATTAGATGGCCAAAAAAATAAATAAATAAATAAATAAATAAATCATGATAAACTTCACTGCATGCTACTTTACTGTTCCCTCTCTGTTACCTTTATCTGGTGAAAAGCTGGCTGCACTGAGTACAAATTAAGAACCTTAAAAAATAACAAAACAAAATCAAGTAAAATAAAATAAAACAAAGCGAAGTGCAACAAAATAAAATAAAACAGCCTCAGTAGTAGTTACTGGAATTGCACATATCATGTCTGGAAAAAAATAACCTGCTTTTCTCTGGCTAGGCCTTTGAATTGCAACATTAAAGAGACAGTAACTATAACACCTGATAGAAATGGCTCATTGTTGTTGCATAGAATAAGAGAAGACAACACTTCAAAATGACTATTTGTTTTCATTTTCACTCATCTTATGGGGCACTAACTTATTGACCTTTTTTACCTTTCCAATTTCTTCAAATGTCGAACAACCATAGAATGGTCGACGTTGAGTTCTTTGGCAACTTCTCATGTAGTCGTAAAAGGATCAGCTTCGATGATTGCTGTCAATTTGTTGTTGTCGGCTTCTGATGGCCAGCCACTATCCTCCTCAACTTCAAGGCTCTCGTCTCCTTTGCAAAACTTCTTGAACCACTGCTGCACTGTACATTCATTAGCAGTTCCTGGGCCAAATGCATTGTGACTTGTGAAGAAAAGTGGATTTTATATAACAACTGGCGACAACCAGCTCAGTGGTTGGATGGAGAAGAAGCTCCAAAGCACTTCTCAAAGCCAAATTTGCACCATGAAAAGGTCATGGTCACTGTTTGGTGGTTTGCTGCCGGTCTGATCCACCACAGCTTTCTGAATCCCAGCAAAACCATTACATCTGAGAAGTATGCTCAGCAAACCGATGAGATGCAACAAAAACTGCAACACCTTTACCCGGCATTGGTCAACAGAAAGGGCCCAATTCTCCACCATAACGTCCAAATGCATGTCACACTACCAATGCTTCAAAAGTTGAATGAATTGGGCTATGAAGCTTTGGCTTATCCACCACATTCATCTGACCTGTCACCAAACAACTATCACTTCTTCAAGCATCTTGACAACTTTTTGCAGGAAAAACACTTCCACAATCAGAAGGATGCAGAAAATGCTTTCCAAGAGTTCATCAAACCCTGAAGCATGGAATTTTACACTACAGAAATAAACAAACATATTTCTCATTGGCAAAAATGTGTTGATTGTAATGGTTCCTATTTTGGTTAATAAAGATGTGTTTGAGCCTAGTTACAATGGTTTAAAATTCACAGTCCAGAACCACAATTCCTTTTGCACCAAGCTAGTTCAATTTTTCAGCCATACTACTAAACACCCATGATTTTTACATATTTCTGCATCTCTAGCCTTAGTGTGTTGAAATTTCCTCCCATATTTATTACCTTCTAGATGGCTGCTGGAATTCCAGGCATCAAATCCAGGTTCAGAAAAGGAAAAGGGGCAGTGCTAGCATGAGCACCAGCCACCTCTTTCTCTCTAAAAGATAACCTCTCCAGCAGAATTCCATTTATCTTTTATTGGGAAAAATTAGATACACAGCCAGTCTTAGTTTCAAGATAACCTATCAACTGTATGGCAGAGATGTAGTTTATTGCCTGGGTCAGGCATGTTTTCAGCTTCAAAAAATTAGGTTATCCTAGCAATGAAAAATGAGGTAACTTTTGGCCAGGCAACCAAAAAACAACCACTCATTTTCTTAATTGAAACTGAGTTGCAAATAAGAACCATTTGCAAAGCATGTTTTATATTAAAATATTGGTGTAAAATAGAATATTTGAAGAAATCTATGAAGTAAGTAGTTAGAAATCCACCAACACCAATTAATGCCCTATGGGACGCTCTCACAGTAGGGGAAGAATAAATACAAAGCACTGTGATCTTCCAATGGGAAAAAATATGACTATGACATCATGAGAGTCATAGAAATAGCATGTTTTAATCATTTTTTAAAGGAGGAACTTCACTGACTCAATCTGATGACATCTTGGCCCAATTTTAGATTGTATAATTGGGAATGCTAAACTTTGTGATCAACTTGTTGCCTACTCCACATAGTTACAAAGTTGCTTGGAGCTTTCCTTTCTATATGTGTCTCAGAGAAAGCCAATTCTCCAATCTCAGTTTGAGTAAGAGTGAGTTTAATACATGATTAATGGAACAGGCATATCCTTTAGAAAGCATATCGTGATATATGTAATGATAAAATGATAATAATGATGGAACTTGGCATTTATTAAATGCTTACTGTGAGTTAACGGTATTACATGCCAGAAGGTCTTCTTAGGGTCCAGCAAACAAACTCACACACTATCAAAGGCCTCACCTGGCATAAAATTAACTCAGGGAAACAGGATAGCAAATCCAACATTCCAGAAGGGCAGTTTTAGGAGTTTCCCTTACAGAAAAGAAGTCCTGAAAGCAGTTGAAGGAATAGACTTTGTCATTTAAAGTCTTAGCTCAGGTAGGAGGACATAAGATTTTCATCAAGGGGTGCAGAGTCCACCTTAACTTGGAATTTTCAAGCCCTGTAAGTGCCTATATCACTTGTAACAATTTCATGGGCATCCATAGCTTCTAGAATTCCCTGCAAAAGACATGCCAAGATACAAAAGTAGCTTGAAGCTATTATTTCCCACTAGATATCTATAACACATTCATCATCCTCCCAGTCCAGAGGTCATTTGCTGCTCAGGGATAATTTGTGCCATACGTAATTTTGTGTAGTAATGTTTATTAGGTTTCTAGGGAACCAGAACTAGAAATTAATCCAAGATCAAATTTATCCACAAAGAAAGAGAAAAAAAGTGCTAACCTTTTGCCCACATATGTGTTATTTATTTAATATTCACAACAAGCCCATATGATAGAAAGGATATTATTTTTATTATCAAAGAGAAACTAAGAGCAGAGATGTAAAGTTTCTTGCCTATGATCACATAACTTGTTACTAGTAAAGCCAGGATCAAATTGAAATTTGCTGGTTCTAGGGTCTGAATTCTGAACTCCATGTCTCTCATAATTCTATGAAAGGAGAGGAGAATGTAATGTAAACTGAGCTATGTTCAGAGCTGTTTCTAAGGCTATTTAGGAATTTTATGAAAACAAAAAACTGTTTTAAGTGTCAGGTCTTTTATTGTTATTTTGTTTTTAATACTGGAAAATCTAAAATGATTGTTGATAAAGTAGTTTGCACTGATGGACACATGTCTTTTTCTCCCTCAAAATCTGTCTCAGAATAGGCAAATGTGCACTGACCAACAATCCGTGTTTATTGGAATTTGTTCCAATATGCATATTTATTGTTATTGCATATTTATTTTGTTTCACATATCCCACATCTAAATAATTATTGAATTTGGTTCAATATGCAGAAATTTGCATAAATGAGCCTAGATTCAAGATAAGAAAAATTTCTCTGAGCAATTCAAGTAACTTTCCAAAAATCAAAGGAACTTGCTAGAATACCTATGATTCAGGCTATGAACCCGAGACATCCCAATTGCCATAGAGATATCTGCATCCTATCTATGGCTCTTCAATCTTCTTTCTTATGAAGGCATTTTCTGTTCTTACAATCCTTTGACTAGGAAAATATTTCACAATCGGTATAGCCCTGGCACTAATTAGTTAAAACAGGTGCTGGCCATAGTGAAGGAGAAGATCTGTATATAAGCTTTCTAGAACATTTTACCTACTACCTGGTCAATATTTGTTAGGTCAACCAGCTTATACGCCCCTGAGATTCAAAGAAGGGAGATGGAGAGGATAGTTAGCCATATTGAGTCATGAATATATAGCTGAATATCAGCACTGCATCTCTCTCTGCTTTGACTTTCAGTGAATATGAGTTTTGCAGATAAGATGATATGAAATTAGGTCTTGGGGTATAACATACTTGTGCAGTTTCTTATGAAAGTGGGATTTAAGAATCTGGATCTTTGAAATTATTACACTGAAGTCTACCAAATTTTTTTCTTGGCATGTCCACCAGTAAGTTCCCCTTTTTTCTCATATTTTCTCACTTATAAAATAATGGGTTTGGTCTAGACTAGGGAATCCCAAACTGTCTATGAAATAGGAATTCCCAGGAAGTTTTGAAAATTATTCATGGCAGGGTTACATTCCACACATACTCAGTAAGACTCTCCACGTATTTTTTTGGGGGGAATCTTTATTTTAACAAATTCTCAGGTGATTCCTCTGTAGCTAGTCCAACCTTAGTTTGAAAACCCCTGTAAAAAATAAATGATTCATAAACTTTCATTTGTATCAGAAGGTCCCAGACAATATTTAGAGAAAATGTTGGCAAATTATATTTATGTTCCCTTTAAGCCCATTCTGATTCCTTGAGGAGGCCCTATTAAGATTCTGCTATTTTCACCTCTCCCAGGACCTGTTGTATATCAGTCCGGAACATCCCTAGGATAGTGACATCTGCCCATCACTTTCTTCCTGAAGGCCTCCTTCACCTCCTTGTTCCTCAGGCAGTAGATGGCTGGGTTGAAGAATGGTACAATGATAGTGTAGAGCACAGAGATAATCTTGTTGTGGTTGAAGGTGTACATGGCCTGGGGACGTGCATAGGTGAAGAGAGTGGAGGAGTAGTAGATAACAACCGCTGCCAAATGAGTGGCACAAGTGGAAAAGGCTTTGTGGCGTCCCCTGGAAGTAGGGATCCTCAGGATGGCTGCAATGATGGCAATGTATGATGCAACTACAGCCAGTAGAGGGAGTAGAATCATCACCAGTGCCAGAAGGAAGTCTACTAGCTCTGCTTGCTCCTTGTCAGAGCAGGTGAGGTTGAGTAGTGGGGAAATATCACAGAAAAAGTGGTTGATAATGTTGGGTCCACAGTAGGACAATTGGGAAATAAAAAGAAACTTCATCATGGAGCTGAAGAAGCCACTGCCCCAAGAGGCAGCAGCAAGTCGAGTGGCCAGACTGGAAGGCATGAGACTAGGGTAATGGAGGGGTCCACAGATGGCCAGGTAGCGATCATAGGCCATAACTGCCAACAGCACACATTCAGTACAGGCTAAGGCAATAAAGAAGTACAGTTGGGTCATGCAACCTACGTAGGAGACTCTACCATCCTCGGTAAGAAAGGCTGCCAAGAGCCGAGGAATGGTGACATTGATGTACCATAGCTCCAGGAAAGAGAGATGGCCAAGGAAAAAGTACATGGGGCGATGAAGGCTTGGAGTGAGCCATATTGTGAAGACAATGAGTGCATTCTCCAACAATGTCAGAAGGTAAATTGCGAAAAAAAGGACAAAGAGGAGCAGCTGGAGGGGAGGAGTGGCAGGGAAACCCACCAAGACAAACTCCTCGACGTGGCCTCCACTCAAATTTCTCATGGCTCTCTGTCCAATTGAGTGCCTAAAATAAATCACAGGAAGAACAAGAGATTTGAAAGATAGGTGCAACAAACCACCAACATATTCTCACAGGTTGTAACCACTGAAGATGCTTAGTGGTGTATTAATTATTATATCATTTTTCCTCTTCACTTTGCTGTTTTTACTCTCACCTTATAGGAAAAGTTAACAGACCTGAGTACTCAATTACATAGCGATCTTAACTACAGTGGGTATTTGATAAATACTTTCTGAGTGATTTCAGAACTGCTTGGCATTTTGATTCTTGCTTTCTTGTCCAGGACATGCTCTTCCTTTACATCCCTTAGAAACAACAATAAATTCCTAAGCCCACAGCACCTTTACTCAGTATCTGTTGAATGAGTGAATAAAAGAAGCTGTGACCTCAAGCTAGGGCCTACAAGTTTATTTCTCAAGGGAAATTTTACTAAGGGGAAGTAATAAGTCAAGGAGATTGCTTGAACTATAATGCAAGGCAACATGGCAGTATGAAGATTGGTTTGAAAAATATTCATTTCCAAATAGAGAGACAATTCAATACAAAGGAGATAATGAAGCTCTGCTCCAGAGAACAGTTATTTTTCCATTCACCTTACATATATTTTTGAATACATTTGTAGTGCTAGAATTAGACAGTCTTATTTCCAGGAGGTATAATAGGTTAAAAAATTGAACTTCTGAAAGTTGTACATGTCTTAATTCCTGGAATCTATAAATGTTACATCATATGGCAAATATTTTGCAAATGTGATTAAATTAAGGACTTTGAGATGGAGGGCTTATCCTGGGTTTTCTAGGTGGGCCTTAAATACAATGAAAAAGGTCTTTACAAGACAGAGATAGAGTGAAATTTGAAATGCACACACAGAGGAGAAGGCAATGTAAAGATGAAGCAGAGAGAGATTTAAGGATGCTGGCCTTGGAGACTGCAGTGATTTGGCCACAAGATCTTTATCTTGAATGAATGCCCACAGCCATCAGAAGCTAAAAAAGGCAAGAAGAATTTCTCAAGAGCCTCCAGAGGGAGTGCAGCTCTGCCTATGCCTTGAATTGAGCCAAGTGATACTGATTTTGGATTTCTGGCCTCCAGAATTGTGAGAAAATAACTCTCGGTTGTTAAAACCCACCATATTTGTGGCAGTTTGTTACAGCAGCCATGGGAAACTGATGCAACTGGTGAGGCAGGAAAATGAAAGAGGAAGTCATTTTCCCAACCATTCTTCTGTGCTTTTCCAGTCTTCTATTAACATTGCCAGTGACCTGACATCTCCAGGGAGACCCTGGTAAAATTACAAGTCTGACTTGAGATTGGGTGACAATGTCATTAAGCATTTTTATTTTTGGTGTGATTTAAGTACCTGTCTTTAAACATTATTTTCCTCTAAGAAACTTTAAAAATGATATACTAATTTGCATAGTTTTAACTTGACATCAATTTTTTTTTTTTTTTAAAGGATGAGTCCTTGCTGTGTTCTTCAGGCTGGACTCAAACTCCTGGGCTCAAGGAATCCTTTCACTTCAGCCTCCTGTGTAGCTAGGACTACAGGCACAGCATCTATTTTTTATCAGACATTTATGTGGCCACAGGGAGTCTAATTTTTTACTGCATTATGAGAATTGAACTTTTAAATGAAACTATTAGATTACTTCTTTATGTATTCAATGAAATCTAATGAAATCTAAATATCAGTGCTATGGTAATGATATCCACTGAAACTTGTTTGAACAAGTACACAAACGAGCATATCTTTTTAAAACTGGAAATTTTAAATCATTTATTTCACCAAAGTCACAATTCATGGTATTGTAATATATTTATAATTGCAAGTCTTTTATTGATTTCTCTGTATCTACCTACATGTTTATTGTTTCCTGTACTTTTAAGACTATGAGTGCTTTATAAAAGATTTTCTCTAGTTGTTATATAATTAGCATACATTTACCTAAAGCAATATAAATATAAATATAAATAAACATCTAAAAATATATTGGACAAAATTTTTTAATTTTACTGCAAAACTATCTCATAATAATGTATATTATGCTTTTGTCCAATGTTTGTGTGTATTGTAAGACTTATTATCACAATGAGAAACATTTTAGCATTGATTCTATTCTGAATTTTCATTTTGGAGGTGTAAACACTAAGAAAACTCGTTCACATATAAGTGATATTGATGTACCATAGCTCCATGAATGAAAGTTTGTTTTGTTATAGAAATAACACTAGATTATTTAAACTTTTTATTAGTTGTGTGCCAGAAAATATTCAGTAACATATCATCAAAATTATTTTCATTCATCTATTAGCTGACAACTTGATTAGCTTCTATTTCAATTGCGTTGAAAGAAACAGATTGCAAACCACTGACCTGCAAAAGGATTTGATACCCGGTTATTAGCCCTTTATTTTCTCAACACTGACATTGGCACTGGCATTAACTTACACTCTTGGACACTTCCATATGGCAAGACTTTGCTATGCCTTTCCTTGTTAAAAAAAAGAAAAGAGAAGTGGGAAAGGAAAAGACACTTTTCTCTAGCAGATCAATTTTAAGAGCTCTTAAAGGAGTTGAAGATGAGAGAATCAGTCCTTTGGAATTATTCTTGCTTGGACATTGGAAGATTTTTATTTTTATTTTTATACCCTCAAGTGTCCAAAAAGTCCAGTTTGGAAACAGTGACTTTAATGCATCAGATACTTTTCTGAGTGAGAGTTTAAAGAGAAGGTATGCGTGGTAAGGTGAGGGACAGGATAGGAAGGAAGCCCAACATGCCTCAGGAGTAGGTAATAACAGAGGATGGGGAAAACTTGAAAATGATGGTTGGAAACTCTCAAGAGACAAGGTAAGGGAATTGAGATCCTAAGGCAGATTGAACAATGACAGAACATCTGAAGAGGGACTTGTCCGCACCCCTCTATTATCAGTGTAACAGAGCAGTAGCAAAACATAGTAGGCACTCAATAAATATTAGTGGAATGAGTTTCAGTCTTGATTTGTGTAGTCTTGAATTTACATCACTCAGATTCATATTATACTTTGAAAATATAGATAATTGAACTAAAGGAAAACTAGGGTTCTTTTCCAGTTATTGCACTGCATAAAATTGGTTGAAACTCCAACTTACCAGCGTCAGTCCTGAGGGATGTGGGAGAGAAGTTGTTGGAAAATGGAGTGAAGGGTGGGAAGGAGCCTTAGAAATTTACTGACTTTTCACAAGTTTGTTGGAAGCCAATCTTGCTCTGTAGCCTACCGTGGCTTAGATTGTCTGCTGATTCAAAGACAAGACTGCAAGTTGGTCCCCTTGTGCCCAGAGGTGCCCATACCCCTACCTCCTGCCCAGTCCTCAGCAATATTATGTCATCCTCTTCATGAGTTTCAAGCTCAGTTGCTGAAAACTGAACCCTTTTTGCTATTCCACCTGGCCTGCTACTGCCAAGAACTTTCTTCTCCAACCAAGGCAACTTCAGCCCCTGTTGTCCACCAGAAATGGTCTGTTCTTTTAGTCTTTTCCTGCTCCCAGTCTGCCATCCCTTTTTGAAGAGGCCCTTCTCGATAGACTACTTCTGAATCATAGTACTCAGATCCTTTCTGTAGCTCTGAGTATATATCACGGCACTGTGCCCACTGAACTCTTCTTGTATTTGTTCTCTTTTTTTGTTTCTTACTTGCTTTAACTTCTAGGTGTGTCTTCTCCATCATCAGTCTGGGAGCCCTTCTTCCTCTATTAGCGCTACAAAATTTTTATATCGGGGAGGATTCTACCATCAGGGCAGCAGAGTACAGCTTAGCCTGCAATGTTAACAGTCACGCAGTGATGATCTCTTTAAACATATGCTTCTCATTTGGCAACTTAGATTCCAAGTAATAATTAATGAGGAACACCTTGAAGATTTCTCCCATTGCATTTTCCCTCAGAACCAAAAACAGCTCTTGATGGGTTGGTCTTCTCAAGACTAGATGATATTGATGCTATTATACACTTTATTTTTTATTTGCCTTTGAATGCTCCCCTTCAACATTACCCTCCCCTTTACTCCTGTTTTCCATTCCTCTTATTTATTCCTCCAGTCACATCAGAGTTCTTCAAGACGCCACTCTGTTATTTTACCTCTGGTCTTTTGCACGTGAATAAACATAATAAACAACAGTGCCTCTGTGAGGACTTTGTCCAAAAGGTCCTTCACACTCACAGCTGCTATTATGCCCATGACTCTATTAACAGATCTATGGGGTAGCTATGTCTCTTCCTGGATTTTTCCTCCTTGGTAGCAGAGATCTCACTCATTGCTCTACTCTAGTTAAGTTCATCATTTTGGCCATATTTATCAAATTAGTTAAGAATATTTATCAATGCATATTTATCAAATTAGTTAAGAAATAAATAAGGTAATACTTTAAGAACTTGGAAACCTAAAAGGTAGAATGTCGCTTCAGGGGTAGAATGTCAAACCTGTTTTATTATTTGTGTAATAGTTCTGCTGCTGCCGCTGCTGGTAATATTTATCATTCCTACTTCATTAGGTTATATCACATTAAAAGAGATAATTACCTGAGAATTATTTGCACATAATATGAAACAAGTTATTATTGTAAAGCACATTGGTGATGCCATAGATCTGTGGGCCTGAAACCATATAGATATCACTTGGATCATCCAAATTAGCTATTCACACCAGCACATTTGCCTGGATTCCTGTTTAACCCCTACCTTCTAGATGTTACAAAAGTGAAGGTTAGTAGTAGATTGCCTGGTGTTCAGTGGTGCTCTATGGGAAGCAACACAAGTCTTCATGTGGAGACATATTGGGCAGAGCCCTGTGCATAGGCATATCCCACTCCCAGAGAAAACTGCCTGTTTTGTTTTTCTTTGTTTCCCTTGAATTCCTCATTTATCATCACAAATTGAAGAATCTTAATGCACCCACCAAAAAACTGGTGAATTAACAACTAAGGACTGTCTGAAATTATTATAATTACTATCTTCATCTCTATCTATCTACAAGGCATATAAAGAAGATACAATAATAATTGCTCTGTGCAGGGTAGTGAGTATTTTTTATCTGCTAACTTAATTCTCACAACAGCCCAGTGAATTTAAGCACCATTGTTTCTATTTGTAAATGACACAGAAAGATGAGTGATTTTTTCCCTCAAGATCATACATCTAGAAAATTGTAGAAGTGGAATAAACTTTGATAATCTCGCTATGAAGGCATAGTGGGGAATTTAACCTCTATCCTGTACATCTTCCATGGAAATAAGTAAATGTCCATGGGTATAGCCAAGTGGACTCATTTATATAACAATAAAGGGTTTTTGTTTGTTTGTTTGTCTTCTCTGTGTATGGCAGTCAAATTCATTCAATAGTTTTTTTTTTTAATCTCGTTCGAATTCGTAGATATAGACTTAATATGATAGGTATTTCTTTGGGTCTTGCCTTAGGGCAAGGGAAGTGCTACAGCCTAAACACACAAAGATTGGCTTCTGCCTCTCTTATCATGGCTTTCTGCTGTCTGGGTTCCCCTTTCCCACACATATTTTCCTGCCCTGATCAATGCCTTTACAAATCTCTAACATTTTACCTCATCGCCACTTAAAAAAATCCCTCACCCTTGTGAACATTTCAGATGCATTTTTCAGGTGCTATCTCTAGAATCATAAACACATGAACAAAAGATTAAAATGACAGGGTACTCACTCTGAGATGTTCGAATGATTAAGTTTTTTCAAATTTTAAGCACATTGTGTATCTTGAGAAATTCAAGCAATTTTCAGGATTATAAGGAATTGAAAATCGTAGGGAATGGATGAAGGATTTGAGGGTGTCTAACCTGAATAAGCACAAAATTTGTCACACGAGTTCACCTACTTCTTTGCTTGCCTGTCTTCCACATTCACACATATACCCTGCCTTTTGATATTTGTCAATAGGCTGCTTAACTTTTGCCTCTGGGCAGGTATGGCTTGCCCTAGAAACTCTTCAATAAAGTTGATACTTCATGCTGGTATCTAAGTTGTTTGTGGCATGGTAGGGCTGAGGTTTTGCAGATGGGGCCCTGAAGCAAACAGAGGCAGCAGTAGCCAGCCCTTATTACATTTCCCTTATTTTATTCTCATCAGGGACATAGCTCCTTAGTGTGCATTGTCATGGTGACCTACCTCTCACCAACAAGACTGTGTCCAAGTCGCCTCAGGGACCATTTGTTCTAGGGCATAGGTGATACAATGAAAAGGCATTGTCCAGAGGGACAGGGGTGTGCACTGAAGTGGAGTAAAGTCCTCGGATTCATTGCCTGAGTGTCACCCATGTAATGCTTCCACAAACCCTATTTTCAGAAGTGCCTAAGAGGAGCCTAGATATAATGATAATTCAAGACTAATTTCTGTTGAGGAAATAACATAATAAAGTAAGAGTTACAGACAAATTAATTCTGATAGGTTATTTAGACTATTACATTTTCTGAGAAGATGTTTATTTGTTAAACTCTGTTCACCGTTGCCTCTTATTACTTGTTTGTGCTTATGTATGAGGGAGAGATGCTTTATCTCTCTTCCATAAGTCTACAAGCTCCATGAGGAAAGCCTGTTTGCTGCTTGCCCTTCTTTGCAACCCTTTGTAAATAAAACTTGGTGCACGGGGAAGATCTCAGGATAATTGGTGGGAAGACGTGTAGAGGAGTGCTTGTGAATTCCTGAGTCCTGCCTCAGATCTGAGTCTGTTTCTGAAAATAATGGGGTTTTCTTTCTCTTACCACTCTGGTTTTCCTGACTGTCATTCATACCCGGGTTGCTTCTTTGCTTCTTGGTCTACTGAACTGTAGCAAATGGAGTAGGGTACCTCGTGGGGTATGCGCTAAGCAGCCTGCCACTGAAAGTGTTCAAGCAGAGCCCAGATGACCTGTTTAGGATGCAATATTGGAGAGGAAGTGCCTGCAGTAAAAATGATAGTTCTCTTCTCTTGGCAATAATGACAATTTGTTGTTACTGCAGAACAATGGAGTTATAAGTAAATACTTTGCAAAAGATTAAATGATGCTATAAGGAGTTGGAGAAATGCAGTTATTGCCGAGATTTTAGCTCAGAGTGGTAAGGAGATGGTGACTTTCAGAAAACACAGAAGGCAGAACAACATGAGAAAGCCAGGGATGAGTTCAGTCTTGACATATTAAGCTCAAGGGAAAGGCAGATATATGCAGCAATAAATCAGAAATATTGGCTTGGATCTTAAGTCTGTTTTCAGTTTATAAACTTGGGAGTCAGCATTAATAAATATGTAAAATCACACTTGATAAATGTTACCAGAGGAACAGAGTTGAGAATAAAAACAAAGAGAAAGATGGAAAGGAAATGCTTGAGAAATGCAGACCAAAGAAAGAAAAAGACCAAAAATTGTCCAAGAAAGGAATTGTAAGAGTACAGTGTTTTCTGGAAGTTAAGGGGCTAGACAATTTCAGGAAGGTGAGGGTGGTGATAAAACAAGAAAAAGTATTAAAATAAAAAAGAGAGGAAGCTGTTTTTACACTTTTTCCTATTGGTGCAAAAAATACACAATTGCCATTCATGGAACAATCACTGTATACTGGACATTTTGCTAAAAACTTTATACATATTTTATTTAATTATCTTAGCACTACAGTGTAGCTATAATCTAAACTACCAAGTTTAGATTGGTACAAAAATACGACTGCTTAAATAAGATAGAATTTATTTCTCTTTCATATAGCCCTACAGTGATGAGTGGTCCATAGTTGGTAGGGCCTGTGGAACAGCTTGACTTCACAAGATTGTAAAAAGCACAGGCAGATGGTTGGTCCTCCCAGACTCAACAGAAGGCTTCTATTGGAAGTCCAAGGCACTGTTCTGTTTTTCCATGTCCTCGCCATCAGGAAAGCAGAAAGAGAGAAACTGATTTTCAGAGAGATATATAGAAGTTTCACCCATCATTTCCACTTATATCTCATTGATTAAAAACTTGGTCACCTAATAGTCAAACCTGGCCACAAAGAAAGCTAGTAAATTTAGTAACTAACTGGCCATCTGTGTACTCAGCTAAAATTCCAGAGAGTTCTATTACTAAGCTTGTAGCAAGAATATATATTATCACTGGCAGTTTCAGATACAAGAAATTGTGATCATGTTAAAGAGGTAAAAATGATGCTTAAAAAAGTCGGCCGGGCGCGGTGGCTCACGCCTGTAATCCCAGCACTTTGGGAGGCCGAGGCGGGCAGATCACGAGGTCAGGAGATCGAGACCATCCTGGCTAACACAGTGAAACCCTGTCTCTACTAAAAATACAAAAAAATTAGCCGGGCGCGGTGGCGGGCGCCTGTAGTCCCAGCTATTCGGGAGGCTGAGGCAGGAGAATGGCGTGAACCTGGGAGGCGGAGCTTGCAGTGAGCAGATATCGAGCCACTGCACTCCAGCCTGGGCGACAGAGCCAGACTCCATCCCCAAAAAAATAAAAAATAAAAAATAAAATAAATAAATAAATAAAAAAGTAAGTGATTATCACAGAATCACACACTTAGTATATGGCAAAGACAGAAATTAAACTCAGATCATATTGATTCTGAGCTTATTTTTAGATGACTATAGATTCATATGCAATTATGAGAAATAATATAGAAAGATCTCATGTGTCCTTTACCCAATTATCCTCAAGAGTAATATCTTACAAAACTATACTATGCTGTGACAGCTAGGATGTTGACATTATTACAGTGAAGGTACAGAACATGTCAATCACCACACGATTCCATTCTGTTGCTCTTTTATAGGCAAATTAACTTTTCTCTCACCCACATTCTTAACTGTTAGCAGCTTGGCAACCACTAATCTATTTTCAATTTTTCATTTGAGGGATGCTATACACAAACACACACACACATATCTCTGTGTGTATATATATATATGACAGAATCACAAACCTAGTATGTGACAAAGACAGAAATTAAACTGAAATGTAAATATTTATATATTTATAAATATAGTATATATAATATAGTATATATTTATAAATATATATGGATATACATAGCTGTATGGATTTATAAATATACATGTATACATTTATAAAGGTGCATACATATATTTTTTAGTGCTCTTGTGAATTTTTCTCTTCAGTGATTATACTTCCAACTCTAGAGTTTTCATTTGGTTCTTATTTATATTTATTTATAGTATGTATGTTTAATGATATTTTTCATTTGGTGTAATTGTCTAGAGATTGATTTAGATTGTGTGTTTCTATCAACAGTTTGTCCCTTTTCATTGTTGAGTAATATTTCAAGATATAGATATATTACAGTTTAAGTAGTTTCTTCTTGAAGAAAATTTTGGTGGTTTCCAATTTGTGTGTGTGTGTGTGTGTGTGTGTGATGCAGTTTCATTCTTGTTGCCCAAGCTGGTGTGCAATTGTGTGATCCTGGGTCACTGCAACCTCTGCCTCCTGGGTTCAAGTGATTATCCTGTCTCAGCCTCCTGAGTAGCTGGGATTACAGGTGTGTGCCACCATGCCTGGCTAATTTTGTATTTTTAGTAGAGACGGTGTTTCACCATGCTAGTCAGGCTGGTCTCGAACGCCAGACCTCAGGTGATCCACCTCCCTAGGCCTCCCAAAGTGCTGGGATTACAGGCTTGAGCCACCACGTCTGGCCTCCAGTTTTTTGTTATTTTAAATGAAGACAATTTTAAAATCCCTGAGATTGAATTCTTAGCTGACAAGTTTTGTTTTGTTTTTTGAACACTGAGTATGTTATCCCACTTTTTAGTCTTCATTGTTTCTGCTAAAAAGTCATTTGTTAAACTTATTGGGGCTAACTAGTAAATAATCATCCATTTTTCATTTGATGCTTTCAAAATTTGCTAGTTGTCTTTGACTTTCAGCATTTTTACTATGATGTGTCTTTTTGTGTACCTCTTTGCATTTATCCTATGTGAAATTTGTTCAGCTTCCTAGATGTGTAGCTTTATGTTTTTCAATAAATTTGGAAAGTATTCTGCCAGTATTTCCTCAAATATTTTTTTCTTCTCCTTTCCCTTTGCTCTTTCTTCCTGGTACTCTCATTACACCAGTTTTGGTGTGTTTGATTGTATCCCAGACTTCTCTAAGGCTCTATTTTTTTCATGTTTTTTTTTTCTTGTTTTCCTTTGAGCTGCATAATCTTTATCACTCTAACTTCAAGTTCATTATTTTCTTTTCCTGTTAGTTCTAATTTATTGTTGAGTACTCTTGTAAGCTTTTCTCTTCAGTGGTTATACTTTCAATTCCAGAGTTTTAATTTGTTTTTTATTTATAATTTCTGTCTCTCTGTTGGTATTCTGTATTTGATGTGATATTGTCATATATCTTCCTTTACTTCTTTAATCATGATTTTCTTTAGATCTTTAAATATATTTACAATGGTTACTTTGAAGTCCATCTTTTAGATATGGCATCTAGTCACACTCTCACCAGCAGTTTTTGTTGTCTGATTTTCTTTTTTTCAATATGGGTCATATTTTTCTCTTTTTTTGTATAGTTTATAGTTTATATTGGAAACTGGAATTTTGTATAATATACTATAGAAACTCTGGTTACTGGTCTTTCTCCCTTCTCTCCCCACTAGGTCTTGTTTTCATTATTTGCTTGTTTACTTGTTCAGTTACTGGCTGGATTATTTTTGTAAAGTCTATCCTCCCCTATGCTTCTGCTGTGTTAAGTCTTTGATGTTGCTTTTCAGAGGACACACGTATGCCTAGTCACCTTGGGATGACAATAATTTTGGCAGAGCTTATGTTATCCTTTTTCCTGACTACATCCAGCTTTTAATCTAATAATTACCTGCTGATTGCTCCATTGTTTACAAAATGCCCTAGAACATAAATTTCTCTACTGAGTAATTCAATAAAATTCAGACTTCTTTGAAGGAATGATTACTGAGGTCAGTGTTTGCGATTTGTTATTACCCAAAGAGGGTTCCTCCTGGCTCTTTCTTTTTCCTGTTTAGAGGATGTATTAAATGATATTCAGGTGGAACAGTCTATTCTGAGGATGTTAGGATGTTGGCCAAAAATACGGGTAAATTCTATAGTGATCTTATGTGGGTACTATATCTCCTGAGTGCTCCCATAAATCTGTATAAACCTTAACTCATATTGCATCATAATTTCTTAGCCTCCCCACTAGTAGAATGTAAGTTTTTTGAGAGAAAAAAATATATCTTGTATGTTTTTGTTTTCCTCATGGTTAGTGTAGTGTCTTGAACAGAATGAGTTATTCATATATATAGATGAGACAAATGGACTTTTTTCACAAAAAGCAATCTACATTTAGATGTGGAACAGAAGTAATTTATCTCCTATTTTGATTCTTCATTAATGTCTTACTGTATTGCTTATTGACAGGAGAGAGAGAATATTTTCATTTCTTCCCATTAAAGAAATTTCTTGGGTATAAAAATTTAGAAAACCCTAATGAGAAATTGGGTCAGAGACAAAGTCTTGAATTATAATAATATCTTAGATTATAGAAGAAAGAAATGATATAAAAAGGAAAAAAAGAGTTTCACATGTATGCTGAAGTATGTAGCTATAGTTTATTCATTTTTATTACTGCATGCTGATACATACATGAATATGCCATAGTTTTTCTATCAATTCTGTAGTATATTAGCTGAGTAATTTTTGGCTTTTGCCATTTTGCAAATATTGTGTCTAAGGACATCTATGTATGTCTTATGATACACATGTGCAGACTATTCTTTAGGGCATACACATAAGAGTAGAAAAGTTTAACCACAGAGTATGAGAATATCCAAAATAAGTTTATAATATGACTGTTTTCTAAAATGACTGAAAAAGTATACACTCTTATTGAGAGCACTGAAGGCCGGATGTGGGGGCTCATGCCTGTAATCCCAGGGAGGCTGAGGTGGGTGGATCACCTGAGGTCAGGAGTTCAAGACCAGCCTGGCCAACATGGTGAAACCCTGTCTCTACTAAAAATACAAAAATTAGCCAGGTTTGGTGGCAGGTGCCTGTAATCCCAGTTACTCGGGAGGCTGAGGCAGGAGAATCACTTGAACCTGGGAGGCGGAGGTTGCAGTGAGCCGAGATCACACCATTGCACTCCAGCCTGGGTGACAGAGCAAGACTCATCCCCCACCCCCCCCCAAAAAAAAGGAGCACTGAAGAGTTCTCGTTGCTTCATGTTTCTTTTTTGACACTCGTTAATCTAGCCTTTTAATTTTAGCCATTCAAATGAGTATGTGGTAGTACCTCACTGGGGTTTTAATGTTCACTTTCATGCTTACTAATGAGACCAAGCACCTTTTAAGGTATTTATTGAACATTTGGATATTCTCTTTTATAAAAGATCTATTTGCATCTCTTAGAAATTTTTCTATTGTCTTTTAATTTATTTTTTGAGAATTTTATTTCTTTTAGAAATTTTTTATACAGCCATATACCACACAATAATGTTTTGGTCAATGAGAGACCACAAAGACAATGATGGTTTCACAAGAGTATAAAACCGTATTTCTACTGTACCTTTTCTATGCTTAGATATGTTTAGATACCTAAACACTACTGCGTTAGAACTGCCTACAGTATTCAGTACAGTAACACACTGTACACATTTGTAGCCTAGGAATATTAGGCTATGTCATACAGTCTATGTGCACTGTAGGTTTGTGTAAGTACATTCTGTGACGTTTACACATTGACAAAATCACAAAGTGACACATTTCTCAGAATATATCCTCATTGTTAAGTGACGCATGACTGTATATACCAAATGAGGGCCTTTGCCAGTTACATGTTGCAGACTTTTTTATCTTTCTGTGCATTGCTTTGTTTAATCCTTACATTATAAAATAAAATGTAAACATAGAAAATTATCTGAACAAATACATAGCTTAGTGAATCTTTCACGGGCAAAAACCTTTGCAATTACTACCTAGGCCAAGGAAAAGAACTTTGCCCACCAGGAGTTTTTCATGTGCCCCTCGTCCTGCCCAATCACAGACCCTCCTTCTAAAAGTAATTATGATCCTAAATTTCATACTTATCACTCTCTGAAATTTCTTTATAGCTATATGATTTGGCTTTCTTTTCCACTCTCTCAATAGTGTCTTTTTGATGAATAAAATGTCTCAATTTTGATTTAATCAGCCTTTTTCATTTTATTTAAAAATTTTACATACAGTTTAAACAGTATTTTCTATCCCAAGTTGGTGAAGATATCTTCTTAATTACCTTTTAAAAGTTTTATTGCTTCACTTTTCAAATTTAGTTTTTGATTTCCAGAAATTGATTTTTTTTCAGATTTTGTTTTTCCCATATGGATATGCTATTTTCCTAACACCAGTTATATTGAAAGTCTATCATTTTCTCACTGTACTGAAATGCTTTGCTTGTCATAAAGCAAGTGCCCATATGGGCATGAGTCTTTGGGTATTTTCAGCTTCCATTTACTTACTTATTTCTGGCAACTAGCAATCCCCACCACAGTCACTATATCAGGCACAAGCAGGCTAATTGGTCCAAATTTAGGTTCAGGATCTTGAGTCTAGACTTGACGTAACATCCTCTGCATCCATAATAAGGGAGTAAATAGTATTTATTTTTGAGGCTTTTAGCTTCCCTAGATTGAATAACCAATTGTCGGGAGTGGAACCAAAGTAAAAGAAAACGCTTGCCACTAAGTAATGGCTGCAGATTGAAGGTAGCAGAGATTTTTGTCTGCACCTGTGTCATGAAAATAATCACAAAGAAAGAGTGCCATGGTCCGGGGTAAATTTAATCAGTTAATGTGCATAATAAATTTATCCATTATTTCATTTATTTCATAACATTCCCATAAGTAACAGAACTCAAAATTACATCAATACTCTTACATCTCTTATCAGAAAAGATTTGTCTCATGGTAGGTGCATTTCAGTGCTTCATAACATTTGCCTAAAAAAATCCTTAACTTTTACATCTTTTACTGTTATTATTATTATTTGAGATGGAGTTTTGCTCTTGTCACCCGGGCTGGAGTGCAACGGAATGGTCTCTGTTCATTATGCCTCCTGGGTTCAAGCTATTCTCCTGCCTCAGCCTCCCGAGTAGCTGGGATTATAGGCACCCACCACCATGCCCAGCTAATTTTTGTATTTTTAGTAGAGGTGGGGTTTTACCACGTTGGCCAGGCTGTTCTCAAACTCCTGGCCTCAAGTGATCTGCCCACCTCGGCCTCCCAAAGTGCTGGGATTACAAGCCTGAGCCACGGTTGATATCTTTAGATATTTAAAACATCTCTCAGTGCAGTGGATTTATATGCTGTTTTTTCCTTCCACACTTTGTACTCAATTCATGAATAGTGCAGGACACCCGGAAGTTGATTATCAGAATCTTATATCTGCAGGGACATTGTTCTTCTGATACTGGATAGTAGAAGGGTTGGACAGCTTCTCTAACAAGCTAAGTAGATGCCTGTGGTGACAGTTCCCAGTCTGAGTCACTTGCTTCTTATATCCCAACCTCTGGAACAAGGCAAATGGTATAGGTTTCTCCAGGGGTCACAGGATAAATTCCCCTGTTGAATTCTGGGGACACTGAGCCATTCTTCAAACAAGCAGCAACAACCCAAGATTATTTTTTCAAGGCAATTGTATTTCCCATCATTCTTCTAAATGCACTTTTCATGTCCTTGTTCCTCAGGCTGAATATGATGGGGCTGAGGAAGGGGGTTATGACAGTATAAGGGACTGCTGTGAGTGTATCATCTCCTGAGGCTTCTGGCTTCAAATAAACAATAGATGCAAAACCAAAGTGGATTATAACCACTGTAAGGTGGGAGGCACAGGTGGAGAAGGCCTTCTGCTTGCCCTCAGCTGAAGGGATCCTGAGGACAGCAGAAATAATGAAGACATAAGTCAGGATGATGAGCAGAAGGGTACCCAGCAAGCCAGAAACTGAGATCAGTGTTACAATGAATTCTGTGAGGTTACTGTCTATACAGGACAGCCTAATAACTGCCTGCATATGGCAGAAGAAGTGTTTGACAAGGTTGGGTCTGCAGAAAGAGCCTGTGCAGTCTCTTTAAGAGAGATAAAGAAGCCTGCAGTGCAAGCAGAGGCCACAAGTTGTCCACATACAATGTTGGTCATCAGCAGTGGATATCTTAGAGGGTTACAGATGGCCAGGAAGCGGTCATATCCCATCAAAGTGAGAATGATACAGTTTGTGCCACCAAGTCCCAAGAAGAAGCACATCTGTAAGCTACAACCTATGACTGAAATGCTTCTGTCCTTGGCCAGTAGATCTTCCAGCATCTTGGGGACAATGGTCAGTGTATAGCAGGTCTCAGAGAAGGAGAGTGCACTAAGGAAGAGATACATAGGGGTGAGGAGGGACCTGTCCACCCAAGTTAGACCCATGATGGTCAGATTACCTGCAAGGGTGAGAAAGTAGAGACAAAAGAAGACCACAAAAAGAAATGTCTGAACATGTGGGTACACAGAAAAGCCAACAAGAATGAATTCCTTCAGGATTGTCTGGTTGATCTTCATCGTTTGAATGTCTGAAATTTGAAGGAAACAACAGTAAACATTCAACTCCATTATCTTTTGATACCATCAAAGGAAAATTGTGATGACTAAGATAAATCATCAGAATTACAATTATCAGCTGCTTTTTCATGTAGTTTAGCAAAACTGTGTATATGTAGGTAATGTGTTTTTCTCATTTTCATCCATTCATTTTTTCCTTTATTCAGCAGCTAATTAGTGATGACTTAGTATATGACATCACATGTATATGACAAGAAGGCTTGCTCTGGCCTATTTTTAAAAGGATTTTATGAGCAGGTGATATAATATGGGAGGAAACACTCCGGTTGATGCTCAGATAAAGGAGGTTCAGATGCATTAGGTGAGCTTTATTTGGATGAGCTTCTCTAAACACAGAGAAAACCTTTAAGTGGCTAATAGAGTCAGGGTCCAACGCAGAAACTTCCACACAATGTATGGTCTATAAATATTTACTGCGTAAATATCAAGAATTGATTTCCAAGCAATTTTAGGACAAAACTTGGACAATCACTTGCAATTGTTGGAGAAACCCAAAGTCATTAACTCTTCTTGGAGAATATATTTAGGTCCTAGAATTTTAAAAGAAAGTTAAAAAAACATGTGTCATTATTTCTGCTTTGAGAAGAGGGAAAGAAGAAAGATAGAGTAGCCTAGGACTCTTAGGATTAATAGTAATTAATTAAATCTGTGGATGGTTTTGATAAGCAGACTATACAAGCATAGTGCAGGTGGCAATTGAGATTGTGTCTATTTTGTTAATTCCAAGCTCAGCATTCAAAGAAAATAAGTGGCATTTAATAATTGTACAAATTTTTCAATAATGCTACATCTGATTTAATCTCATAGTACTCTGATTTCTATAGCATGTTGTTTGTCCCTATATTTAACACATTGTTTCAGCCCTGTAGTATATTGAGCTACTGTTTTCCCTGTCCCTTATGTCAACATATTTAATAACTAGCATTTATGGAGTTTATATTTTTCCAAATTATTTCAAATGTTTATTGATTTTATTCTTCGCAGCATAAATATAAAGTGCATGGGAGAGCTGTGAAATGGGTAGGACAAGAGTGATTACTTATTTTAGAAATAAAATTATGTCTCGGAAGTGGCATATTTGTGACTAGAAGCAAAGAGTTTTGACTTGAATTGTATATTCTTTTCATTTATCAATGCTCAGTGCTTCAAGACAGAGACCATAAGTCTTATATTTTTGTATTTTTCAGGGTAATGACATGGAGCACTTTAAGAAGGTAATAATTCCTGGTGAATGTTAGATGGATGAGTTAATCATCAAAAAAGTGCTTAGTATATAAATGATTTTTGTTTTCCTTTGTTATTCAGCATTGTATAGCATTTGATTTTTGAGCATGGAGGTTAATAGACTTTCCACTCTAATTAGGTTTTGTTTAGGCTAAAATTAAGCATTTTCATGGCAGAGTCTAACTTATCACTGAGAGTCAGAAGACACAGTAGAAAAATGGTCTGAATTATAAGTGGTTCCTGAAATTATCCACAACTCTTTGGACCCTACTTTAAAGGTTCCTTTGGTTCTTTGTCTTCTTAGACCTTACAAGATTCTTACTCTCTGACAGTCATACATGAATCACATGATTTAATATTTTCTTATCTCCTACCAACTCTTTCTCCATTCTGTCTCCCTTTCACTCACTGTATCTACTCTTCTTAGTGAGCAGTCATTTCCCAATAAGAAGACCATTTTTCTGTTCTCTTACCTAAGGGAATATTATAGAGGACCATGTCTATTATAACCCGGGGCTTCCTCTTGAGGCCTTTTGGTGTGAGCCTCTTTAGTAACCACATTCAGTATGAGTATCTTTGGTTTCCAAATCTACTTGCAGATGATTGTTCTACTTTTTTCTATGATCAGCATTCTGCTACATTTTCAACTATTTCAGAGCCATCTTTTTCCTTCCAGAAATATTAGGCTTTAATAGGTTCCTTCTGCTTATTCCTAAGCCACTGGAAAAAATTCCTCTTATCAGTAGAGTGCTTCATACACCAAGGCTCCCAAGCACTCTTGACCCTTCACAGTAACTCTGTAAGAAAGGAAATTATGTGGATTCTAGAACTAAAGGATTAAATATAGCAAAGGGTAAATATGAAATAGATTAGCAAAACAATAAGTTATTTTAGTACTTGATGTCCTTGGTACAAAACCCAAGCTTTTTCTAACATGCCACCAGAAAAAAACAGTCTGAGTTTACACGTGTTCTACGTCTTCCAACACAGACCTGGGATTTGAGGCAGGGACTAGGGGGCAGTGAGGGGGTTGGAAGAGGTGCTGTTTTTAAAGTCACCGTTAAATTCATAAGCATTTCGAAAATGCAAATAATCACCAATACAAATTCCAAGATAGGTCTTTCCTTATCTAGTCCTTACTTGACTGTGTGCTAAATATTTCCTTGGTGAATCATCAGCAGTAGAGTATAAATGTCAGAATCTCTACTTCCGGTATATTCTAAATGTGTGCATGATTGTGTGTGTGTGTGTGTGTGTTGTGAGGATATTATGTCCCATCCTACCTCATCTATCTCTGAAGTTGTCCCTAAATCCACCTGTGTCAAATTTAATTTGGGTTATGAATCCACTGACATATATATATGTCATATATGACATACGTATGACATATATATACACACACACACACATACACGTACACACACACACTTTCCAAAGAGAAATGGTGATATGGAAAAGATACGTAATTTTATCCCAATGACTCTTTCTTTTTGTAGTGACAATTAGTTATGAGGAGAAGAGAGTAAAACCATCTAGAATAGTTTCCTCCCTTGTTTATTGTATCAGGCTCCAAAGCCAATTCACTGTCACGATTATATTCTTCCAAAAGATAATCTTCACAATATTGCTGGAAGCATAATTTTTTCACCACTCAAAAGAGACAGAGATTGATTTAATATGAAAAACACTGGTGCTAGCTTTGTGACATTGGGAAAGCTGCTGCATCTTCTGGATTTGAGTTTCCCCAGATGGGAAGTAAGAAAAAAGGTCCTGAGTTTATGCAAGCTTTAATATTCCATGGCTCTAGAGTTCTGTGACATGAGTTGTGAGGTTAGGCCATACGTGATGTGATCAACCCCCACTGCCCACTAAATTACAATGGTTTAGAACCTTCCTTTCTACTAATTTAGACGTATAGTTTGGTTATTGTAAGTGCTTGAAATTCCTGAGCTCTAGAGGTTTGGTTTTGGTTAGGAGATCCTAAGGGATTCCTCTCTCTATCATCAAAGAAAGCAGATAACTTCCTCACCCAACTTTGTAATTTGCTCTCATTAGTTACAGTGCTTTGTGTAACATGTGACTTGTAATACTCTTTTGGGAGTCTCTGGAGATTTTAAACTTGCAGAGTTTATATCCTGCCCATAAACAATGCTTTCTGCTACTTTATAAGTTTTGTTTTGGCAGGGAGGGTGAATAAAATTTGCAACCCTAATGCTTATTCGATTCATTCTTTCGCTGACAAAAATGCTCGCCTGGACCAGACTTTAGTCACACTCCTTTAAGCTCTCTTCTCAACTGGGCTTCAAATTGTCCATCCTTGTTGAGTCTGTACCACCTAGTTGTAGCAAGAACCTTGCTAAGTCAGTTTGGAGAGAATCCCTTACCCTTGATATTCAGTCACCCTCAACATCTAATAAAATTCCTCATCCTCCACCATCCTCTGGGTAATATCTAATCATCCTGGCCTGTCTTCAGCAAGTGTCCTGTTACATCAGTTCAGTGAGAATTCCCCCTTACTCCTGAAGTGGAGTCCTGTTCACTGACTCCACTACCCATCCTTTGGCTATGGATCCCCACTTTTCCACAATGTATTCAAAACTGAGCCCAGTATTAAATGAACGTCTGTTTTTCTCTATTACAATAGCTCCTGAATAAAATATATTTTGCTATCTTAAGTACTGCATAGTTCTGGATTTCATTGACACCACTCATCACAAATATACTCACTATTTCCCTTTCATCACTGACTCCCTTTCTGGGTACTTAAGAAAGATCTACAGTGTATAAAAGACTGCTCCAAGCATTTCAGGAGAACTCAAAAAAATACAAGAAATGATATCTTCTTACAAGAGGTTTATACTTCTTTGGAGGAAAGAAGGTTGTGCCTACGAAAAGTGTATTGTAGTAAGCAGCACTGTAGTAAGCTGAGAAATACAGCAATGATTAGATGAGGTAAGATAAAAACAGTTGGACCAGGTTGTCAGAAAGACATATAGAGTAGGGGTGTTAGGAAACACTTCTAAAAATAAGCAGCAAGTCGGTGGTATTTGCTCATGCCTGTAATCCCAGTGACTCAGGAGGCTAAGATGGGGAGGAGTGCCTTAGGCCAGGAGTTTGATACAAGCCTGGATAACATAGTGAGATCCCATCTCTAAAAATAAATAAAATAATAAATAAAATAGAGTTGAAATTCCAGTTTCCATTGTACTATAGGTTGTACTATCTTGTGGCAGTTCAGTACAAAGACATAATTAGATGGGAAATAAGTACTTGAAAAGATACTCAGCCTTATCATTTATTAGGCATTACAAATTAAAAACACAATATGATTCTACTACATAAGTGTTCAAATACTTAAAATTAAGAAAAAAAAAGATTGACCATACCAGTATTGGTGAGGATTTGAAAGAACTGTAACTCATACACTATTCTTAGAGATGTGTAAGTGATGAAATAGTCTGGAATTTTGAAAAATAATTTGTCAATCTCTTGAAAAGTTTAATCTATTCAGGTTCCCAGACAAGATGATGTGTATTCGCTATTTTTCTGTCCTTCTCTAAATACAACCAAATAACCTGGAGATAATTCAATAAACAATCATAAAATGACTCTAAAAGGTGAAAAAGAAAGAGAAGGTGGACTGACCACATACCTCAGGACTTGAAGAACAACACCACAGTAAGCTCCGTAGGATTTATTTTATCTCTCATTTATTTTATATCTCATTCCAGATTGGGATGTGGAAAGCCCTACAGCTCAAAACCTTGAAATGGCAACAGGCATAGACAAAAACAAAGAGAGGAAAGGTAAAATCCATTGTCTTTGGTCAAAGGAAAAGAAAAAGGAAGCCCAACAGAGGCTTCATAGGGACACTCATCACCAATGGCAATGAGAACTCTAATCTGTTTGTAGCTGCAATAACAAGAACGCTTGAATCCTCATTCAATCTCCATCTTGCACCAGCTATTTAGACCTCATCTGCCCATAGTTGCATGGCCAGCAGTGCCTAGAAGAGCAATCTATCCTCTGCCTCACACAAGCTGACAGTAGCAGGATGATCATTGCCAGAAAAACCTGGGAAGCTCAACTTGTCTCTTGGCCCAGTGCTGATAGGTGGTGAGCTCTTTGGCTCCAGAGTCTATGTCAACAAGGCCCAGGATGGTTTCCAGAACCTATGCACTAAGCCTAAATATGGAGACCTTACCATAATATTGAACGTGCCAAGATTCAACTGAAAATCATCCCTGATACCAAGAACCAATAATATCTCAAGTGAGTAAAGACAACCAACTGATGCCAGTACCAAGTGAACCAGATAGCAGAATTGAAAATGATTTTAAAGTAGCATCCATAAGATTGATTCAACAAGTAATTACAAATTTCCTTGAAACATATGAAAAAATAAAAATTATAAAAGCAATAATAAAATGGGATTACAGAAATGAAAAATATAATAAGTAATATCTCAAGTTACTTCAGATCTGCTTGGGAAGTTCCCTTTATATTGGGGACTGCTAAATATTTATTTACATATGGAGATAAATACCTAGCTATCATATATTATATATATTACTGTTTAAGCTCATTTAAAAAAATGTATTCAACGCAATTTAAACGCAATAGTAATTTGTTGTTTTACGTCTTCCACGAAAATATATCTTTTTTCTTTTTGAACATTTCTAATACACACACACACACACACACACACACAAAATACATATATGTTTTATGTGTATACATCTTTGGTTGACTGCCTTATACCTTTACTTATACTTTTCAACATTTATTTATAGTTTTGAACATTTCTAATACACACACACACACACACACACACATATATATGTGTGTGTATACATCTTTGGTTGACTGCCTTATACTGCTCTATAACAAAATGTTTATTGGTTGATTGTAAAATAAGTTTTTATTATACATTATATAAAAGAGAAAATATTAAGTGTGATAGTTAAAATTTTAAAGTAAAATTATCCCTGAATAAAAACACTGCTTTAAAACTACTTCATATATCCATGACTAGTATTTATTTTTATAAAAACAAAACAGATCAGAATCAATTTTATTGCAAAATGTTTTATTTTTACAAATAGAAACACTGGAAATGATTATTTATGGTAACATGAAGAAAGTCATTAAAGGAGCTTTAATGAATTTATTTTTTTAATAGTAATGCTACTTGATTCTTTGAATTCCATCCAAGTTATATACCATTCATAGATTAATGATCTATCACTTAAAGTTCAATTTAATAATTTAATTGGAGGATAATTTTATCAGTTCCTTTTTCTATGTTCCCAAAATAATAAGGACTCTACTTGACCTGTAAAAAAAGGTATTCACTGTTTTTCATTAACATTCAGTTTTCTTTCAGTTTCTGAGTAATTTGTCATAAGTTTTCCAGTTATTATCAAATGATTGTTAGGTATGATTGTTCAGCTCTTTCTTCTGAACACTTTGTTTACTGTTTTATGTCCAGAAGTTTGGGAGAAATGAAAATACTATTGATTTCAATCACCTTGGTTCATAGATATTTTGGTAAAATCCTTTTAGCCTATAATATGCTTTAGCTATTTATACTCTTCTATTCACCCCATCTCCCATGGAGGTGTTTGTGGAGACCATGTAGGAACCTGGGATTTCCACCCTTACTTGGAAGAAGCAAGGCACTCCGTGGTGTCAAAGATGCCTACTGCAGAGTCAGGACTTTCACCACTTCCCAGAGGTAATAAAAGTGAAGTAGAAGTTCCTCTTCAAAGGGACTTTCCTCCCAGTCAAATTGAGAATAAATAGTAACCTCTCTGGGAAGCAAAATTTACTCAAATACCTGTGCTAATATTCTTAAATATCTGCTAGCCATAATAAAGAAATCAAAATACTTTGTGTTTTTAGCTCCTACATTTTAGCCTAAGATATCTGCTCTGGCATGCCTAAACAGGTCCAAGCAAGCATTAGGTCATAGCCTGTTCCTCTTCCTCATTTGGAGGTGTTTTTGCCTTTCTCAGCATTCCACAAGTTACTTCCTCTTGTCCTTTGTTCTCCTCTGCTTTCACCTCTTTGGGAAAGTTCTAAGTTGCTAGCCAGTTGGGGCAAGGGTAGAATGTGAGGTCTTGTTCTAGCTGATGGAAACTGGACACAGCTGTAGGGTGGATGCATCAGGTTATAAATGACCCTGTCTCCTTTGTTCGTGTGTGCTCTCTTGGCAAGACTGCTAGCAAGTGGAATCCTTTCTGCAGAAAGTAAATTAGCCTTGCTGAGAGATCCTTTGTCTCAGTGTCAATTCTTATGACACCGAATACCCATTCCCAACATAATCCTCAGTGATGTCAGTGGAGGCTAAGGGAGCTCTAAAGGGGCACCCCTTCGAGATGGTCTAGGTAGAGTAAGCAAAAGAGAGTGGGGAGCTGGAAATCCCACCCAGCCCAGCAGTAAGGAGGATTCTGTCGCTGTCCCTGAAGTCAACAAAGGCTGAATGGAGAATCTGGACTTCTAGCCTAATCTAGTAGTAAACGTCAGCACTCCCACTTTCCCCTGTTGGAGCAGTGTTAGAAGAAGCCAGGTAAAACAGAAGGTTTAGGCCGGGCATGGTGGCTCACACCTGTAATCCCAGCACTTTGGCAGGCAGAGACAGGTGGATCACGAGGTCAGGAGATTGAGACCATCCTGGCTAACATGGTGAAACCCTGTCTTTGCTAAAAATACGAAACAGAATTAGCCGGGCATAGTGGCAGGCGCCTGTAGTCCCAGCTACTCGGGAGGCTGAGGCAGGAGAATGGTTCACACCTGGGAGGTGGAGGTTGCAGTGAGCTGAGATCGTGCCACTGCACTCCAGCCTGGGAGACTGAGTGAGACTCTGTCTCCAAAAAAATTAAAAACAACAACAACAACAACAAAAACCAGAAGGTTTAAATGAGATCCAAAGTGTCATAACAAGATAACTCAAATACCCAGGTTCCAATAGAAAATAGCTCATCATGTTAAAAACCAAGAAAATTTCCATTTACTTTTTCTTTTGTTGCTGTTGAGCAAATACTAAACAGGATAAAACCAAATAATTCTATACCAAGACACATCATAGTCGAACTTCCGAAACACTAAAGACGAAAATATCTTGAAATTAGCAAGAAAAAGTGACATTTTACCTACAGGGAAAAACATGTTTAGTAAAGAAGTGAACATTTTTGGCAGTTGATGAGTGATATGTGTTTTCAGTATTCCCTTAAAGCATGAGCCCTTAACGGAAAACTAAATTATCAGTTTAGCCAACAGCTCCAGCTTAATATCATTTAATTGTCTGAATATCAGATACAAATGGTCTAACTCTGACAATCATCTCATTTCAAGCTTTTAGCATCAAAAAGAATACCAACTCATAAGTAAGACACATTGAGGTATAGTTATAATGCAGTTTACTTGTCTCAAAGGACATATGTCTTTTTTAGGAACTGACATATATAGTATTTTATTTAACTTAAACACAAATTCACATATTTACTTTTAATGGAAATAAGAGTTAGGTTTATGACAGTCATAAAAACAGAGTTGACTCATCCAAAAGTGAACATCACATTTCATTTTAAAAAGCATCATAAACCAAGGTAATTTTATAACGTATATTTTCTCTAAACTGCAAATATTTATTGATTCTCTCTTCAATGGAAAATTGTTTCCCTGGCTATTAAAAAGTCAAAAAATAACAGATGTTTGCAAAGTAGTGGAGAAAAGCGAATGCTTATACACTGCTGGTGGGAATGTAAATTAGTTCAGGCACTGTAGGAAGTAGCCTGGAGATTTCTCAAAGACCTAGAGGCAGAAATTTGACCCAGCAATACCATTACTGGGTATATACCCAAAGAAATATAAATAATTCTACCATAAAGACACAAGCATATGTATGTTCATCACAGTACTATTCACAATATGAAAGACATGGAGTCAATCCAGATGTTCATCAATGGTAGAGTGGATAAGGAAAATATGGTACATGTACACCATGGAATACTACACAGCCTTAAAAAAGAATGAGATCATGTCCTTTGTAGCAACATGGATGAAGCTGTAGGCCGTTATTCTAAGCGAACTAACGTAGTAACAGAAAACCAAATACTGAATGTTCTTATTTGTACGTGGGAGCTAAACACTGAATACACATAGGCACAAAGAAGGAAAAAATAGACACCAGGGCCTAATTGAGGGTGAAAGGTGGCAGGAGGGTGAGGATTGGAAAATTATCAGGTATTATGCTGATTACCTAGGTTACAAAATTATCTGTACATCAAACCCCTGTGAAACGCAATTTACTCATGTAAAAAACTTGCACATATACCCCTTGAACCTAAAAGAAAAGTTGGACTGTAAGCAAACAATAGCAAAACACCTAAAAAAAATTAGCGACAATACCACATGCTGACAAGGCTGTGAAGACACAGAATCTCTCGTAAATTGCTGGTGAGAATGCAAAATGGTGCAGCTACTTTGGAAAAATAGTTTGTCAGTTCCTTTTTAAACGAAACATATACATACCATACCACCTTATAATTACTTTGGGCTTTTCTCTCAGGGAGATAAAAATTTACATCTATACAAAACCCTGTATTCAAATGTTAATAATAGCTTTGTTTGTAATAGCCCAAAACTGGAAATTAAAAGATGTCCCTCAATAGATGAATGGTAAAACAAACTGTGGTATATCCATATCATGGCATATTTCTCAGCATTAAAAGTAAATGAACTATTGATACTGATTTAGATGAGTCTCAAGTGTATTACGTTGAGGAAAAAAATTGTAAAAAGTCACATACTTTATGATTCTATTTATATAAAATTCTGCAAATAGCAATTATAAAGAATGAAAACAAATTAGTGTTTGTCAGGGGTCATTAATGGTGAGGGTAGGTGGTGAGTGTGACTATAAAGAAGTAGCACAGGAGAGATGGGATACATCTTGATTTTGGTGATGGTTAAATAAACCTACGCATGCCATACAGTAGCATAAAAATATATGCATATTCCAATATCAATTTCCTGGTTTTCTTATTGTCTTATAATTATGAAAAATGTAATGATTGAAGTAAACTAAATTAAGATTTTAAAAAAAGAATCATTTTCCAAGAAGACCTTGTCAAGCTTTTGTATCTGCAATTCACATCAAGAAGACAATATATTTTAAAACTGAGATATTATTTAATACAGTAGGATGCACAGATCACGAATGTAGAGTGAGTGTTGACAAACTCATGTGCATAAAAAATCAAATCTGAATGCAAGATCCAGACCATTTTTATTACTCCCGAGAGATCCCTCATGTTCCTTTCCAATCAAAATGCCAGAGAAAATCACTGAGCTGATTTCTGTAAGCATTATAACATTTTCTTGTTCTGTAAACTCACACATGGAATCACACTGTATATGTATTCTGTTGCTTCTCTCTTCTTTCACTCAACATGTTTTTCAGATTTATCCATGCTGTTGCATATTGATTCTTTTTAATTGCTAGGTATTATTTCATTGTACGAATATTCCACAACCTATTTATTTACTTGCTTATAAACATTGGGCTATTTCTAGTTTTTCATTATTATGAATTAAACACTAAAACTTATTTCTACAACAATGTGGAAATATATATACTCATCTATGTTTAACTAAATAGAAATGGGTATTTCTTATAAAGTAGTTATATAATTTCCTCTGCCTTTCTGCTCCTTGATGAGCAGTTTTTAATTTTCATAGTTCCATTTATTAATTTTCTAAGTCTATGTGTTTTATGTTCTGGCTAAAAAATCTTTTCCTACCCTACAATAATGAAGATATTCCCCTATGTTGTATTGTAGACACTTTATATTTTTGTTTCTTCATTTGGGCCTGTGCTCCATTTTGTACAACTTATGTATATAAAACAAAATAGGGGGTTGGTTTTGTTTTTCTTATACCAAAATGCGGTTATTTCAGTACCATCTGTTGGAAAGATTTTCCTTTCTTCATTTCATTGCACAGGCACATTTGTGGAATTTAAATTGGGATATATGTATGAGTTTAGAATTAGCCTATGAATTTCTATAGCAAAGTTTGTTGGAATTTTGATTAAGAAGGCATCAAATATATGGATAAGTTTGAGGGATTCATATGTTTACAATATCAAGTTTTTAAATAAATTAATATTGCATGTATCTCCATTTATTTGGGTTTAACTTAATTTTTACCCATTAATTTTATAGTTTTAAGTATAGGATACTTTATCATTTTTGTTAAATTTAATTCTAATTGTTTTATATTTTTGATGCTACTAAAATTGACATTTTAAAAGTTCATTTCTTATTTCTGTTACTAATATAAAAAATTGATTTGGTCTGTCATCTATTTATTTACCTATCAATCTATCGTAACCTGAGATCTTGCTAAATGAACTTATTAGTTCTAGTAGCTATTTTTGTAGATGTAGTGATATTTTCTAGGTACTCAGTCACATCATCCGCAAATAAAGTTTAATTATTCCCTCCAAGTAATTGTATCTTTTATATCTTTTTCTTGCATTAGTGCACTGGTTTGGGCTTTTAATAAGACATTGTACATAGTTGGCAACAATGGACATCTCAGGAGAAGGAGTTCAATATTTTGCAGTGAAGTGTGATGCTAGCTTTATATTTTTCATAGAAACAAAGTATTTACCAAGAATAAATATTGATTTTTACAAATACATTTTTTCACAAATATTGAGGTGAATAGATTAATGTTTCACCTTTTGTTCGGTTAGTGTAGTGAATTATATTAATGTATTTTCAAAAAGTAAATCAGTCCTGCACTCAGAATAAATCCCCTTCGACATGGAATATTATCTTTTATATACATTGATGTAATATGTTCTCTATTATTTTGTTAGAAACATTTTTGAAAGTATTTTAATATATTATAGTGGTCTCTAATTTTGTTTTCTGATAATATGCTTCTTGGGTTTCAGTTTTAGTGCTATTCTGGTTTCATAAAATGAGATATTAATGATTCTCCAACATTTTATCTCCTGAAACAGTTTGTGTAAGCTTGTTTTATCTTTTTTCTTAAGTAATAAAACAACCTTGGACTAGAGTTTTCATCCTGGGAAGTTTTGTAGTTTAAAATCAATTGTTTAGACATATTTTCTATTTTTGGTAGGCTATGGTTTTAAGAGAATTTGTTAAAATCTAAGTTTTCTCATTTATTGACAGTAACTTGTTCCCAATATTTGTAGGACCTGAATAAATATTCTCTCTTTCATCACTGCTTTTGTAATTTCTTTCTTTTTATTCCTGCTCAGTCTTCTTAGGGATTTATCAATTTCTCTAAGAACTGCAAAGACTCAAACTGTGATATTGCTGATTTTCTTTTTGCTCTTTTTTAATTGTTTACTTTTCACATCCTCATTTTCTTCCTTCTCATTATTTTTGGGTTAAATTTACTTTTTCTTTTACATTCTTAATTTTAAGCTTAGATTATTATTTTATTACTATCTTCTTTACTAATATCAGAATTTAAAACCATCTGTCTTCACTGACAATATGATTCTATATCTAGAAAACACTAAAGACTCCACCAAAAGTCCACTAGAGCAGATAAATAATTTTAGTGCTATTCCTACCAAACTACCACATCATTCTTCACAGAATTAGAAAAAAAGTATTCTAAAATTCACGTGGAACCAAAAAAAGATCACAAATAGTCAAAGCAATTTGAAGTAAAAAGACAAAGCTGGAGGAATTACAACACCAAACCTCAAACTATACTATGAAACTGTTAAGACTTTAAGAATCTAGTAACCAAAGAAGCATGGTGCTGGTACAAAAACAGACACATAGATGAATGGAACAGAAAAAAAACCTCAGAAATAAAGCCTCACACCTACAACCATCTGATCTTTGACAACACTAACAAAAACAAGCAACGGAGAAAGGACTCCCTATTAATCAAATGGTGCTGGGATAACTAGCTAGCCGTATGCAGAAGATTGAAACTGGACTCTTACTTTTCACCACATATAAAAATCAACTAAAGATGAATCAAGGATTTAAAGGTGAGACCCAAACTATAAAAATCCTAGTAAAAAATCTAGGAAATAACCCTCTTGATATTGACCTTGGCAAATAATTTTTGGCTAAGTCACCAAAAGCAATATCAATGAAAACAAAAATGGACAAATGGGCCTAATTAAACTAGAGTTTCTGCACAGCCAAAAATAAAAATAAAATAAAAAACACTATAAATAGAGTAGACAGATAACCTACTGAGACCTGCTGCATGGGAGAAAATATTCACAAACTATGCATCAGACAAAGGCCTACTATCTAAAAATCTATAAGGAACTTAAACAAGTCAATAAGCAGAAAACTTATAATTGTATTAAAAATGAGCAAAAAACATGAACAGATACTTCTCAAAAGAAGACATACGATTTGCCAATTAACATATGAAAAAACGCTCAGCATCACTAATCATCCAACAAATGCAAATCAAAACCATAATGAGATACCATCTCCCAAAAGTCAGAATGGCTATTATTAAAAATTCAAAAACCAACAGATGCTGGTGAGGCTCAGAAGACTAGGTAATGTTTATATACTGTTGGTTGGAATGTAAATTAGTTCAGCCACTATGGAAAGCAGTTTAGAGATTTTTCAAAGAACTTAAAACAGAGCTACCATTCAATTCAGCAATCTTATTACTGGATATATTAAAACAGAGCTACCATTCAATTCAGCAATCTTATTACTGGATATATACCCAAAGGAAAATAGATCATTATACCAAAAAGACACATGCACTCATATGTTCATCATCATGCTATTCACAATAGCAAAGACATGGAATTAACCTAGGTTCCCATCAATGGTGGATTGGCTAAAGAAACTGTGGTACATATACACTATGCAATACCAAGCAGCCATAAAAAAGAACAAAATTATGTCCTTTGTAGGAACATGGATGGAACTAGAGGCCATAGCCCTAAGTGAATTAATGCAGAAACAGAAAGCCAAATACTGCATGTTCTCACTTGTAAGTGGAGCTAAACATTGAGTACACATGGACATAAACATGGGAACAATAGAAAACTGTGGACTATCAGAGGAGGAAGGAAATGATGGCAGCATGGGTTGAAAAACTACTTATTGGGTACTATACTCACTATCTAGGTGCAATACACTCATGTAACAAACTTGCACATATACCCCCTCTATCTAAAATAAAAGTTGAAATTTAAAAAAAATTTAAACTATAAATTTTCCCTTAAGCAATTTTTAGGTGCATTTCATAAACAAAACAATTTTTGTTTTTATTATCGAGGTAGAAATGTTTCCTTATTGAACTTGTGTATTACTTTTTGACCGTAAACTATGTAAAAAAAAAAAAAAAAGAGAGAGAGAGAGAGACAGTTATTAGCCTGGCTTTCTTCATTTGCCCACCGCTTGTACCAATTACTGCATCCAGAGACTTATGTACTCAGATTGGCCCAGTTAATATTAGGTGGCCCTCCTAGATTGAGACATGGGTTGAGAGAAAAGGATATTAAGCAATAAATATGGGGAATAGGGATGTTGTATGTGAAATAAAATAGAGATAGTAAGAATGGAGTGAAAAGATCCAGTTATTCCTCCCATAGGTAAAAATTATGAAACATGGACAAAAGCATTAGAAACAATGATATGAAGTCATTAGAAAAAACAAAGGCAGTCATGAACTTGAGGAGCAGTTAATATTAAAATACTGCTATTTTATATTATCAGTAAGAACTGTGGGTTTGAAGCTTTATTGTTTAGGAACGGTCTCCAGCATACCCTACGCAACCCCTAAGAGGGCAGATTATAGAGTTTAAAGCAGACACAAAACTGGAAATTTAGAAGGGCCATTTTGTAAATGACAGAGCTACAGAAGAGCTAAAATACCAAATCTGACTATTATCTCTGCAAAAGCCCTGACTTATCACGGGAAGCTCAGTGGAAGATAAAATACATAGACAAGGAAAAAGGAATATACTCTTGAAAGACTGAATGACTTTTGGTAATATTTGTGAGTTTGATAGTTTATAAGCATTCCCTGAGTGTATTTCTCTGGTACCATATAGATTTGAAGGCTGCAAGTGGACACCATATTGGCTTAAGTTGTTAGACAGCAGAATTCAGAAGTGTTAAAGGAACTACAGATCTAAGAAAATACAGAGAGAAAGAGTCTCAAGATCTGAGGATAAATTCTGTACAAATATTTGCTGCCAGCTAAGCTATATGCAGATAGCTAAACTCTACATTCAGTGGAGATAATCAGGAGGCCAGACTAGAAAAGAAAGATAAAAGAAATAAAGCAGCATCTTGAAGCCAAACAACATGAAAAAATACACAAATTGCTGCAAGAAGTTGGTAATAAATATTTTTCATTGGTCCAGAAAAATGAACTGCCTGTTAGATACAAAAAAAGAGTAACTCCCCAAAAAATCAGATTTTAGAATTACCACAATTTCTTTTTAAAATGTTCGGTTTTCAACCAAAAATATTTACTAATACAAAAACTTTGTAAACTACTTATACACAAGAAAAAATGTAGCCTATAGACGTTGATGTCAAGTGAACTCACAATTTGCATTTTGCAGTATTCACATTCACATTTTTGAGAAATATGCTCAAAGAATAAAGGGAAAATATGCCAATAAAGAGTAAATATGTAGATTATTAGTAGAGCAGTGGAAATTATAAAAAGAAACCAATTGGATATCTGGAGCTTACAAGTCCAACAATAGCTGAACTGCAAAGTGTGTGAAATGGCCTCAACAACAAATTAGAGATAGTAGAAAAAAGAATAAGTGAATCTGAAGCAATTTTAATAGCAATTATCTGATCTGAAAGAATACAGAAGAGAAAATATAAATAAAATAAACAAATCAGACTTTTTCTTTTTTACAGGGTCTCACTCTGTTACCCAGGCCAAAGTGTGATCATAACTCACTGCATCCTTGACTTTCTGGGCTCAAGCAATCCTCTTGCCTAAGCCTTCTGAGTAGCTGGGACTACAGACATGTGCCACTATGCCCGGCTAATTTTTTGATTATTTATAGAGACAGAGTTTCACTATGTTGTCAAGGCTGGTCTCAAATTTTTGGAATCAAGCATTCTCCTACCTCAACTTCCCAAACTGATGGAATTACAGGTGTAAGCCACCATGCCCAGCCTCTTTTAGACTTTTGAGACAATATTAAATGATCCAACATATATGTAATTGAAATCTCAGAAAAAGGCAAAAAGAAAGAAGACTTCAAGATGGCTAACTAGAAGAATTTCAGGCCTGTATCCTTCATTTAGAAGAACCAAAATAGCATGTAGACAGTCACACTGCACATGCATTATCCAAGAGGGAACACTGGAATTCAACAGAGAAGCAACAGGAAACATCAAAAGCAGAGAAACAGAAGGGAGAGTGGTAGTGTGCCTGGCCAAGTTCAACTGGGAGCCAGGAGTGACTTCCCATCATGGGAAAAGGGTAAGTGAGAGACCTCTAGCAGCCCACATTTGCACAATGGAATCATACAAACCTGGCCACAAGAGAATTCGTTGATCCTCCCAACTCCTAAAATGAACATAGGGAGCTCCTGGGAGACTGTGGGATGGAACTGCTCCAGAAAGGGAACTCATAATGAGTCTCACACCCTGTCTGAGACATAATTGGCTACAGTAAAATGCCAGCTTCAAAACTAATCTTTGGCAGACTCCCATGATTTCCTGGGTCCCAGAAATGCTGGGACTGAGGTATTTCAGAAATTCAAGCTATCACTTCTGGAATGGAATAATGAGCTGGGGGTACTCCCAACACTGGAACTAAGAAGTGAACAAGGTGTGGGCTACAGCTGCAAGTGCGAGGAAGCAAGTGCTACCAGGACAGAGATGGGAATCTGAGTGGGGCACAAGTTGCCACTGAAACTTGGTCACTAGCTGGTTGGGGCTCCTGTAGCAGGAGCAGGAGTGTGAGCTAGTCATGGGCTATCACCACTAAGCCTGGAAAGCAAGCCTTGTTGAGACAGGGAAATGAGAGGGACACTCTTTGCTGGCCTTGGCAGTGGTCACTGAGGATGGCCCAACCCTCTCCACTAGCAGGGCCTCAACATGGATGGTACTACCCCTCACTGAACACTCCACCTGGGGCCTGATGATTGCCCCTCCCAGCAGGCAAGTGCCTGCTCTCATCATTGGTGGGGCTGGAGCACTGCGTGACCAAACCTGGTTTTGCCCCCCACCCCAAGAGCACATCTCCTGAAGTCCTGGAAATTGCCCAATCCAATCCACCATGTTGGACACCTGAGCACTCCTGGGTGCCCAAGTTTTGGTATAAACTTCTAGCTGTTACCACCTGTATTCATTTTCATACTGCTATGAAGAAATACCCAAGTCTGGGTAATTCATAAAGAAAAAGGTTTAATGAACTCACAGTTCCACATGGCTGGGGAGGACTCACAATCATGGTGGAAGGTGAAGGAGGAGCAAAGTCACATCTTACATGGCAGCAGGCAAGAGAACATGTGCAGGGGAACTGCCCTGTATAAAAAACCATTAGATCTCATGAGACTTATTCACTATCATGAAAACAGCATGAGAATAAACTGTCTCCATGATTCAATTACCTCCTCCTGGGTCCCTCCCATGACAAATGCTGATTATGAGAGCTACCATTCAAGATGAGATTTTGATGGGGACACAGCCAAGCCATATCCACCACCTCAGATGGCACCTACCTGAAGGCCTGAAGACTGCCCCACCAAGCCCATCACATTCAGTGCCAACATCAACACATACCATACAGGACCCAGAGAATCATCAAACCACAGCTATTGCCATCACTCACACCATGCCAGCTTCCCTGTGTCCTGAGAACCTCACCACTCACCCAGTCTACTACTGCCACTACTGAATCCAAATAAGTCACATGGAGGCCAAATAATTGGCTCGCCAGTAACTGCTAACACAGGTGTCAGTATATACCACCCTGGTGTGTAAAGATAGGCACTCTCAGTCCACAGCTGCCACCACTGGGGCCTGATGACTAGCCCAACTGGCACCCTAGACTGCAGCACCATTTAGCACAGCCTCCTTTAATAACCACACCTTAATCCACCAAGGAAATCACAGATGCCACTAACCCTATTTGTAGGCAAAGAAATCATACAAAGACTACACTAATGCACACACCTAGATTCAAAGCCAAAGTACCCTACCCAGCCAACACCATAGATACATCTTCAGGAAAAAGTCCTCCCCTACAAAAGTAAATTCAAAAATTGAAAGAAGTGATGGTTATATCAGATGAGCAGATATAAATGTAAGACATAAAAAATATGAAAAATCAAGGAAATTTAACACTTCTAAAGAAACATGTTAAACCTCCAGCAACAGATCTTAAATTTTTAAAAAATGTTAAAAATTTTTTAAAATTCAAAATTCAGGAAAAAGAATTAAAAATATTTATTTTCAAAAAGCTCAGTGAGACCAAGAAAATTGTGAACAACAATATAAAAAGCTACAAAAATAATAAAGGATGTAAATAAGAAATAGATAGGTTGTTTAAAAATAAACCAATTAGAAACTCCAGAACTGAAGAATTCATTGAAGGAAATACAAAATACATTTACAAATGACGACAATAGACTAGATCAGGCAGAAGAAAGAACCTCAGAACTTGAAGACAGGTCTTTTAAAAATGATCCAGCCAGACAAAAATAAAGAAATAATAAAAAAATGGCAAAGACTTTGTAACATTTGAGATAATATAGAGCAATCAAATATTCAAATTATCAGTGTCTTCTAAGGCAAAGAGGCAATAAAAGAATTCAAAAACCTATTTTAACAAATGATAGATAAAATATTTCCTACTTTAGCAAGATATGTAGACATTCAGATATAAAAGGCTCAGTGATTCCTAGCAAGATATAATGGGAAAAGTGCTTCCCCATGGCACATTATAGTCATATTTTCTAAAGTCAAAGAAAAAAGGTGAATTCTAAAAATTGGAAGAGAAAAGCATCGAGTAATCTATAAAGGAAAATCCATTAGATAAAGAGTGGATTTCTCAGTAGACACCTTATAGGCCAGAAGAGAATAGGATATTTTCAAAGTGTGGAAAGGAAAAAAAAAGCTAACAACAAATAATACTATGTCAAGCAAAATTATCTTTCATAAATGAAGATGAAATAAAGTCTTTCCCAGATAAGCAAATGCTGAGGAAATTCATTGCCATTGAACTGACCCTAAAAGAAATGCTCAAGGAAGTCCTAAACCTGGAAGAAAAAAGAGAACATCACGGAAACGCATGAAGGTATAAAACTCACTGGTAAAGTAATCGCACAAAAGATAAAGAGAAAAGACTCAAATGATACCACTACAGAAATCCACCAAATCACAAAGGTAGTCAATATAGGAAAAAGAAAGCAACAAAGAATATAGAAAACAAACAGAAAACAACTAATGATATGACAGCCTCACAATTACTAATAACCTTGAATGTAAATGGATTGAATTTTCTATTTAAAAATATGGAATAGATGAATGGATTTAAAAAAACATGATCAAACTATATGCTGCTTAGAAAAAAACTGGCCTTAAGGAAAAACTTAAGAATTTTTTTTTAAATCATGAAACAAATGAAAATGGAAGCACAACACACCAAAACCAGTGGGATACAGCAAAAGCAGTGCTAGGAAGGAAGTTTATAGCAATAAATGCCTACATCAAAAAAAAAATAGAAAGATAACTTAACAGTCTAACAATGCACCTCAAGGAACTTGAAAGGCAAGAACAATTCAAACTTAAATTTAGCAGAAAAAAAGAAGGAATAAAGATCAGAGCAAAAGTAAATGAAATAGAGACTAAAAAATTACAAGGGTCAACAAAATGAAAAGTTAGTTTTCTATAGAGACAAACAAAATTGATAAACCACTAGTTCAAATAATGAAGAAAAGAAGAGAGAAGACTCAAACAAAATTGGACATTAAAAAGAAGACATTTCAACTGGTACGACAGAAATTCAAATGATCATCACACACTATGCTGACATATATGCTGACAAACTGGAAAATCTAAAGGAAATCGATAAATTTCTGGAAATATCCAACCTCTCAAGGTTGAGTCAGAAAGAAATAGAAAACCTGAACTGTCCAATATCAAGTAGGGAAGTTGAATTGGTTATAGAATGTCTCACAACAGAGATAAGCCCAGGAGCACATGTATTCACATGTGTATTCTACTAAATGTACAAAGAACTAATACCAATTCTTTTGAAACTATTCTAAAAAATTAAAGAGTATGAAATTTTTTTCTAACTCATCCATGAGGCCAGCATCGCCTTGATATTACAACCAGATAAGGATACAACAACAACAACAGCACACCATAGGCCAATATTCTGATGAACACAAATGCATAAATCCACAACAAAATACTAGCAAATGGAATCTTGGAGCTCATAAGAAATATATATACGATGATCAACATATTTATACTGGGCATGCAAGGATGGTTCATCATATGCAAATCAATAAACATGATACTTCACATTAATGGAATGAAGCATAAAAACCATATGATCATCTCAATAGATGTAGAAAAAGCATTTGCTAAAATTCAACATTGCTTTATGATAAAAACTTTCAACAAAGTAGGCATAGGAGCAACATACCTCAAAATAATAAAGGCTATATATGATAAACCCACAGCTAACATCATATGAATGAAGAAAATGTGAAAACCTTTGTTCTAAGATATGAAACAAGGATGCCCACTTTCCCCAAAACTATTCAACGTGATACTGGAAGTTTCAGCCAGAGAAATCAGGAAAGAGAAAAACCAAGGCAACCAAATTGGAAAAGAGGAAGTCAAATTGTCCCTCTCTGCTGTTGATATAATCTTATATATAGCAAAATCTAAAGGGTCCACCAAAAACTACTAGATTTAAATGCAGTAAAGTTGCAGGGTACAAAATCAATGTAAAAATTCAGTAGCATTTCCATATATCAATAATTATCTAGCCGATACAGAAATCAAAAGTCAATAACCTTTATAATAGCTACCCTCCTCCAAAAAATACAGAGGAATAAATATAACCAAGGAGGTAAAAGGTCTCCACAAGGAAAACTATAAAACATTGATGAAAGAAATTGAAGATGACACAAATGAAAAAACATCCCGTGGTCATGGATGGGAAGAAATAATAGCAAAGAACAAGAAAAAAAATACTAAAATTTATAGAAGCCCCAGACAAGCCTGAATAGCTAATGCAATTCAGGGCAAAAAGAACAAAGCTGGAGGCATCACATTATTTGACTTCAAAATGTATTACAAGGATATAGTACCCAATACAGCATGCTGTTGTAGAAAAATAGACACAAGAACCCATGGAATAGAATAGAAATTCCAGAAAGAAAGCCACATACTTAGAGCCAAATGATCTTCAACAAAGCCAGTGAGAACTTACATTGAAGACAGGACATGTTCTTCAATTTATGGTGCTGGAAAAATTGGATAGCCACATGCAGAAGAATGAAATTAGACCCCTATTTCTCACCATAAACTCAAAATTGATTAAGGACTTAAACATAAGACCTTAAATGATAAAACATTAGAACAAAACCTAGAGAACTATTTCCTGGACATTGGTTTAGGCAAATAATTTATAAGTAGGACATCAAAAGAACAGGTGACAACAACAACAACAAAAAGGGACCACATTAAACTAAAAAGCTTCTGCACAGTAAAGGAAACAATCAAAAAAGCAGAGAGCAATCTTTTGAATGGGAGAAAATATTTGCAAAATATTTGTCTTGCAGGGAAATTATATCCAGAATATACAAGAAACTCAAACAACTCAGCAGGAAAAGAACCCCAAATAATCCCATTAAAAAGTGGGTAAAGAACATGAATAAACATTTTTCAAAAGAAGACATACAAATGGCTAACAAGTATATGAAGAAACGGTCAACACCAAAAATCATCAGATAAATGCAAATCAAAACCACAATGAGATATCATCTTACTTCAGTCAGAATGGCTATCATTAAAAATAACATGTTGGTGAGGATGTGGAGAAATTTTCACACATTTGCTAGTGGGAATGTAAACAAGTACAGTCACTATGAAAACAGTATGGAGAGTTCTCAGCTATTTTATCCAGCTATCTCACTACTAGATACCTACATAAAGGAAAAGAAATGGATATGTCAAAGGGATAACTACTACACTCACATGTTTATTGTAGTACTATATACAACAGCAAAGATATGCAATCAATCTAAGTGTGCATAGATGGATGAATGCATAAAAAACAAAAATGTGGTAGATATACACATTGAAATAATATTCAGGCATAAATGGATGAAATCATGCCATGTGCAGCAACATGGATGGAACTGGAGGTGATTATCTTAAGTAAAATAAACCAGATACACAAAAAGTAAATATTGCATGTTCTCACTTCCATGTGGGAGCTAAAAAAATTTGATTCCATGGAAGTAGATAGTGGAAAGATAAATTAAAAATACTGGGAAGGGTCAGGATGAACGGTTGCATGAAGATAATTCTGTTAAATAGTGTTAGTCAGGGTTCTCTAGGGGGACAGGACTAATAGGCTAGATGCATATATGAAAGGGAGTTTATTAAGAAGTATTGACTCACACAATCACAAGGTGAAGACCCAAGTAGGTCATCTGCAAGCTGAGGAGCAAGGAAGCCAGTCTGGGTCCCAAAACCTCAAAAGTAGGGAAGCTGACAGTGCAGCTTTCAGTCTGTGGCTGAAGGCCTGAGAGCCCCTGGCAAACTAATGGTGCAGGCCCAAGAGCCCAAAAGCTGGAGAACCTGGAGTCCGATGTTCGAGGTCAGAAAGCATCCAGCATGGGAGAAAGATGGTGGCCAGAAGACAGCCAGTCTAGTCATTCCACACCCTTCTGCCTTTATCCTACCCGCAGTGGCATCTGATTAGATTGTGCCCACCCACATTGAGGCTGCGTCTGCCTCTTCTAGTCTACTGACTCAAATGTTAATCTCCTTTGGCAACTCCCTCATAGAGACACCCAGGAACAATACTTTGCATCCTTCAATCCAATCAAGTTGACACAATAATAACCATCACCCAGTGCCAATATACAATGAGATGGAGTAATGTTTGATATCAGAATAGGGTGACTATACTTAACAAAAATGTATTGTACTAGGGTGACAGAAGCCCTGAATACCCTGACTTGATTACTATGCATTATGTACATATAACAAAATATCTCATGTACCCTATACATTCATACAAACAAAAAAGAAAAAAATAAAGAAAAATATTGAAGAAATAATAGCTGAAAACTTCTCAAATTTGATGGAAAATGCTAATTCACTAGTTCAAGATGTTCAAGAAGCCACAAGTAAGAGAAACACATAAGGTACATTCAAGTAAATTTTAGTTAAATTTCTTATAGTAAAGAGAAAATATTAAAGCAACAGGAGAAAAATGACACATTATATAAGAGTGGAAAAATGATACAATTAATGGTAGCATTCTCAACAGAAACTTTTGAAGACAGAGACATTGAAAATGGCATAGAAAGATGAAAGAAAAAAACCCTGATGACTAGTAATTTTATATCCAGTAAAAATACATTTCACAAAGAAAAAGTGAAGATATTTTCAAATAAATAAAAATGTAGATAATGTATTGCTAGCAAAACTACACCATAAGAAATACTAAGAGAAATCCTTAAGGATGAAGGAACATAAAATCTGATTATACAAGAAAGAATGAAGAGCACTGAAAATGACAAACATTGGTTAAATATAAAAGATTATGCACAAACATAATTTTCTCTTGATTTCTTTATAATAGCATATGCCTGTTCAAAAATTATGACAACGTGTTAGTAGATTTACATAATTGGGACTAAGACATTGCAAATTTTCTACATTTAACTGGAAATAATTCAACGTTAAGTTTAAGTAGATTATGTTAAAAATACATGCTGTAATTGCTAGATCAACATCTAAAACAGCATTGCAAGAAAAATAGTTATAAAATCAATTGTTATTTTGTTCCAACATCTAACTCATCTTTTGGATTTTCCTAACCCCAAAGCAGGGTCCTGGGAATAGTGTGGTAAACAAAAGAAAGGCTTCTTAAGTCTACTTGCTACTGCATCACCAATTGACTGTGTTATCTTGGGTAAGTTATTTAATATTTTTCATGCCTCAGTGTTCTTATTGGAAAAATAGGAATAATAATAATAATACTTACATATTTTATTAAATTTATATAATGAAATTAGTCGATATCTGTTGATGAATACTGTTGCCAATTATCATTGTTCTTTCTATTAAATCAGTCAATGAGTGAAGATGTATGTTGAAGGTGCAACTATTTACACCATTAGTATATCAGAGAGACATGCATTTTAAGAGTGACAAGTCAGATTAACTTAGTTGTAGGTAGACTTTTGGGACATTTTAAGGTTTCAGAACAATCTGAAGGTGAAAAGTATATCACATGTCTGGATGCAGATACTGCAGCATTGTTGAAGCAAAGGAAGAGGACGAAAATAAGGTAAAGTTGCTTTTAAAATGATGCATCTGAGAAAAAAATGGAATAGACAAATGAGGATGCGGGAATAAATTGACCCTGAAAGAGATCAGAATTTTCTTCAGAATGACTTTGAAACCAGACACATATCCAAAGTAGTTATATCAAGCTCTTGAGACAACGGTGTGGAACAGCTGAATTCTTGTTTCATTTTTAAATTATACATCTTATGGTATAAATTTATAAGCATAAGTCCTTAGTTCTGTAATTTTGGACCAGTTATTTAAAGTCTATTAGACTCAGTTACACTTCTATAAAGTGTAACTATTAACACTATTTCACTAGGCTGCTGTAAATTTTAAAAGAGATTTATCTTGTGAAAAAAATTAATGTAATACTTAGCACATGATACCATACTTATTATTTAAATCATGATCCCAGTATCTCTTGTTCACATTCCCCTTTCTGCTTTTCCCAAAAGGATATTCCCAACTAATGACAAAAAAAAACACAATTAGACGTGCTTCCTGAGACAGCACCCATTGGGACTAGAGAATCCTCTGAGAAAGAAGCTGTTTGGATGGAAGAAGATATTATTTACCACCTGGAACTAGGGGTGTGGAAGAAGGTTTCTTGGTATCATTTGGAGACATCACACTGCTCAGAATAGGAGATTTCAAGATGCATCTCAGGTCTTTCTCCTGTGGGCTAGCCTGCTTGGAGGCAGTCTAGTGCATGGGAGCTAAAAGGCAGGACTTGCTTTTTGAGCCTCTTCAGGTCAGTGTGAGTCTGTTTAGGTGAGTGGAGAATCCTCACTTGACTTACGCTTTGGCTTAGAGTAGAGTTTTTGGAGGCAGCAGTACCTGATTTTGGGCTGAGAGATACCTGCTGCACAACCTGCCTTGAGCCCTGGCTTTTTCTTCAGTGCTCAACATAGATTCACAGGTAAAAGGAGCCTGCCCTACTCTGCCGAAGGAATTTGGAAAGGGTAAAATGGCTTGGAAGAGGGGTTGTATAGATACAGAGATTATTGTTGAACAAACTATTTATTTCTTTTCTTTTTTTTTTTTTTGAGACGGAGTCTCGCTCTGTCGCCCAGGCTGGAGTGCAGTGGCGCAATCTCGGCTCATGCAAGCTCCACCTCCCGGGTTCACGCCATTCTCCTGCCTCAGCCTCTCGGAGTAGCTGGGACTACAGGCGCCCGCCACCACGCCCGGCTAATTTTTTTTTTTTTTTTTTTTTTTTTAGTAGAGACGGGTTTCACCGTGGTCTAGATCTCCTGACCTCGTGATCCGCCCGCCTCAGCCTCCCAAAGTGCTGGGATTACAAGTGTGAGCCACCACGCCCGGCCACTATTTCTTATTTCATATTCATATTAGTGTGTGTTCCATAGTCTCTAAAGAGAGTCATCATTGTAAGGGGAAAATAAGGATAAAGACTCACCATACTTGTTTTCTAATCCTGGTTCTGTGTGACTTCAAGAAAGTCACTTCACCTCTCTTGATCTTTGTTACCTGATCTATAAAACAAAATCCATCAAGATCAAGTTTCCCTACCTCCCCCCAAAGTTCTAACAAGCAATATGGGTGTGTCCATATGTGTATTCTTAGGTGACTGTGTATGTATAAAGACAATATAAACGTATATGTGGTGTGTGTATCTTTATATGTGATGTATCTACGAATTTGCATGCTATCTAAATACATATGTCTTTGTAATGTATGTGCATGCTTGATATATTTGTGGATATGGCCGTTAATAGCAAATGTACAATTTATAGTTTTGAATGTGTAAGATATGCATAATTAATGTGTGAATGCTATAAAGCATATATACACCTGCATGTATGTAGTCATATATATGTTCGTGTGCAAGTATGTGCATATGAATGTCTGTGATTGTGCATCTGTGTGTGTGCATATGTACATACAGTCAAATGAGAATGGACTCATACATTTGTGTCTAATTTAACAAATACTTTTTTGAAGTTTGAGTAGAGTCTAAATCAGAGCTTCCTTTTTAAGTTACAACAGGAACAAGAGAAAAAGAATCCATATCATTCACCTTTTAAAGAAGCTAGGCATCCACTGGCAAGCTGGAAGAAATCAACAAATCTATCAGGGATATATCTCTCAGAATGGGGCAGACCAATGTAACCTCCTGGAGGGATTTTGTCTTCCTGGGCTTCTCCAGTTTTGGGGAGTTGCAACTCCTTCTCTTTGTCTTGTTCCTCTCTCTGTATCTCGTCACTCTGACCAGCAATGTCTTCATTATCATAGCCATCAGGCTGGATAGCCATCTGCACACCCCCATGTACCTCTTCCTTTCCTTTCTATCCTTCTCTGAGACCTGCTACACTTTGGGCATCATACCTAGGATGCTCTCTGGCCTAGCTATGGGGGACCAGGCTATCTCCTATGTGGGCTGTGCTGCTCAGATGTTCTTTTCTGCCTCATGGGCCTGTACTAACTGTTTCCTTCTGGCTGCCATGGGCTTTGACAGATATGTGGCCATCTGTGCTCCACTGCATTATGCCAGCCGCATGAATCCTACCCTCTGTGCCCAGCTGGTTGTTACTTCCTTCCTGATTGGATACCTCTTTGGACTGGGAATGACACTAGTTATTTTCCACCTCTCATTCTGCAGCTCCCATGAAATCCAGCACTTTTTTTGTGACATGCCGCCAGTGCTGAGCCTAGCCTGTGGGGATACAGGCCCCAGTGAGCTGAGGATCATTATCCTCAGTCTTTTGGTCCTCTTGGTCTCCTTCTTCTTCATCACCATCTCCTACGCCTACATCTTGGCAGTGATACTGAGGATCCCCTCTGCTGAGGGGCAGAAGAAGGCCTTCTCCACTTGTGCCTCACACCTCACAGTGGTCATTATTCATTACGGCTGTGCCTCCTTCATGTACCTGAGGCCGAAAGCCAGCTACTCTCTTGAGAGAGATCAGTTTATTGCCATGACCTATATTGTAGTGACCCCCCTCCTTAACCCCATTGTTTATAGTCTAAGGAATAGGGCTGTACAGACAGCTCTGAGGAATGCTTTCAGAGGGAGATTGTTGGGTAAAGGATGAAGGTTACCCCAATAGGACACTTTCTTCTGTGTAGGCTGGGCATAGACCAAAGGGCAAGGTATTCAAGGCCTCAGGCCAAAGCTATCCTACCCCCAGTCTTCTAGAAGAGTCTTATCCTGCCTCTTGCCCTTCCGCCCCACCCCCTACTGCTTGGAATTCAGAGGCGGGGCTTCCTGCTCTGCTAACTGTGCACAACTCAAAATGAGCCCAAAATCTGAATTTTAACTTTCAGCCTCCTAGATGCCACCCCTAGTTACTGAAACCCATTAAGAATTAAAAATTTAATTAAGATAATCAAGAATTTTTTAATTGAGCTGAACAAAATGAAGGAAGTTTGGAGTGTTCAAGTTCAAGGCAGGGCTGGCAGGAGCCCATCAGGGATACTGTAGAGATTTCCAAAATCATTACATAATTAGACTATTTGACCTGTAATGTTCTTCCAAGATTTGACACCTGGGGAATATCAGCTTGACAGGTTAGTTTAAAGCTTTGTTAAATGAACAGGTGGGTCATTTTTATTCCCACTGGGTGTCTTTCATCTTTTTATGTTTTTATTATTTTTTTAATTTCAACTTTTATTTCATATACAGTGGGGCACATGTGCTTATGGGTTCCTCATTGTGCTATTGACAGTAGCAAAAACATGGAATCATCGTTTTATATAGTTGTCCTCACTGTCTCTGACTCTGTTACTTTGCCCTTTTTGTTTTAATTGATTTTCCAAGCCGGGTGGATTCTATTTCAGAAAATATATTTACTTCCTATTTTTTTTATAATTGTTAATGTTCTCTGGTAACTTCAGAATCTTGAGTGTCAAAGACCCTTCTCATTTAGGTCACTCACCAAACTGGATACTGTTCTTTTGAATCTATTGCAGAACTATCTATTCTGCCTATTTCACTTTCCACATATAATGTGGTTATATATAGCGGCAGACATTATTAGAGAAAGTGTAATGAACTCACAAGACCATCAGGCAGGAGTTTGAATCCAAACTCTTCAACTTACTAGCTGTGTGACTCTAGGTAAGTTATTTAACATTTTTTCGGCTTCTGAATTCTTATTTTTACAATGGTTGTAACTTCAGTTTTGTGTTGGTGACTAAACAGGATCATGCATACAAAGAATTTAGCACAACCCTCGGATCATAGTGATCTTCCAATAAATTCCAGTTGCTACTATTAAAATGTGTGAAGGAAAAAGATACTGGCTTTTAGTTTAGGTAGAGTTTACTGTAGGTGGAGGATCAGAGAAGACTTCATATCTTAAATAGTATTTGAACTTGTTCCTAAAGGATGGGTGACTGGGGAGAAAGTACATTCTCAGAAGAGAGAACATAGTAGCCAAAGGCTTGACGGTAAGACAACATAGGCCTGTTTCAGAGTGTGTGAGTTATTCAGAGGGGCTGGAAACACCTCACAAATGATGCTGAGAAGTTAGTTTGAGTCAAGACTTACTTGTTGAAAGAATTTGAATACCTTGCCTCAGACATGGTCCTTTTGTCTATAGGAGATAAGGCACAGTAAAACGTTGAACAGAGAGAGGCATCTGGGAAGGGATTCAGGAAGATTAATCCAGCAGCAAAGGGGATGATGATTTCAGCAGAGAGAAACCAGAGGCAAGGAGATCAGCAAGAAACCCATGGATATCAGCTTAAAGAAAGGCAAAGAGGCTTGAATATGGATAGTGACATTCAGAGACTGAAGGAAATCACAAAGGGCATGAGATTTTGAGAAGGTAGAATTCATAGGATTTGGCAGTGAGATAGAAGTGGGGCATGGCTTGAGAGACAAGGAAAGACCTTAGGCCGAGAAGATATTTTTCAGACAGAAATCCACATTTTTTCATGCTCTCAGGAAAAAAACACATCCTCTAATTGGAATTTGATGAAAACTGAATTTGAGAGGAAGGAAGCTACAGCTCAGAGAACAGGATGAAGACAAGTAGATGAGTTAGTCAGATAGCCAAAATGGCCTCATCAGGGGAGAAAAGCCATCTACTCTAGAGTTCTCAATATTGGGAGAAGTAATCCCTCATTGCACTGAGGCCATGTGAGCAAATTCATTTCACCAATTCATTCAGTCTGCCCAGCATAACATTGCCTAAATGCACAGTGACCAATGGTTAGTAAGGACATTTCAAGTATTGCTAAGTAATACTTAAAGGTCTAACTTCCACATGTAGTAGTCTTAAGTATGGAAGGGTATAAAATCACTTGGAGGGATTTTTCCAAATAGGTGTTTCTGGAATCTATCTCTATTTGTTTCTACCTTGAAACAATTGATTTGGGATAGGGACAACATAATAGTCTTCAAAATCTCATTTGGTGGTTCAAATTTCCTCTCTTGATTAAGTATGTGACTATGTGCTTAAAAAGGGCAAACTCTTCTAAATCCACTAAATGACTACTAATTTGATTTAGGCCTTGAAAATTTTTGGCAGGGTTAGCATTAGGGGAATGGAATCACATCCACCTTTGCTTGTGATTATTTTCAGCACAAATAGTTTTAGACTATCCATATGTGGTAAGTGTGATATTAAACAATGCTAATTTTCGATGGCCTATATCTTTTCTAACTGTACTATTTTTGGTAACTTATAATCAGACAATTTAGACATTTGTGAACATTAATTTTGAAAATACTTTCTGCTTGTTATATTCCATAGTATTTGACTATTTAAGAAAATAATCACTAAAATACCTGTATGTTGTTAGTATCAATGATAACTTTTTAGCTTTAACCAATTTTTTGTTTAAAAAAGGCTCCTATGACAGGATTTGTCCTGCACAGATTCATTTCTATGCAGAGGAAGGGACTGAGACTTAAGATGGTAATCAAGTGACAACACGAATGGATTGGTAAGTGGGGACTATTTGTGCAGAATGCTAGCAGTTTTATACACAGCAATTAAGAGATCTAAGAATTCTCACCAGCAAATGACACCATTACCTTTTATAAGTCAAATCAGAATGTCAGCATGTAAACCTGTTCAGAATAAACCTGGCCTGAAAATTTTTGAAGATAGTATCACCTCTTCTTTTTTTAAAAATAATTCTTAATTTTATAAATAATTCTATTAACTGTTACTTTAATAGGATATTGAAGTATTATTTTTATTACATTAAAACTTAAGAGAAAATACGGGAGCTTGGAGGACAAGAGAAAGCCCTGCTATGCTGGAATTTTGTCATTCTGAGAGTAATAACATCTACAATAATTTTGAAGTATGGAAAAAAAACAAGAAGAAAACAGGTGTTATGCTGATCTGTGTGCTGTTTCATTGTACAAACTAAAATATTCATGCTCCCCAGAAAATCAAATATCTTTATTTTCAAATTTAAATTTAAACACATTGCAAAGTTTAAAAAAATTGTTTGAAAATTGCCTTGGATTTTATTTATCTACTAAACCATGGCCCTTCTTTACAGTAAAATTTGCCCACTCTTATATGAGTACAGTTCTCAGAAATATAGAAGCTCAACATTTTACTTAACTTTGCCCAAAAAAATATTTTTAAAAAGAATTACTTTATTCTATAATCGGAATAAAGCAAAATGATAAAGACATGCAAAACAGAAAAAATAAAAACAGAAACTTTGACACCCATCAGCAGTGACTAGTTGCATACAAAATAGCTTCCACTCCTCCAACTCTATTAACCTTTCTATCTCCCACCCTTGAGATTTTTTAAGATCCTACAATAAATGTAATATGCACACAAACACAAGCACACACACACACACACACACACACGCACACACACACACACACGAGGCCATCTTTATCTTCCACATTTGCCTGTATTCTTTACCCCTCAGTAAATTTCCCATGACACTAAGATTTTCTATGATCCACGAGGAGCTGCTTATTAGTTGCCGAAGTAGGAATTGGTGAAGCCAACATAGTCGTAGCCAGAGAGATGGCTTCGACCCCGTGGGTCCATATATTGCTGCATATGTGTGGCACAGAATGACACTTGCTCTGGGGTAAGGGCCTGAAAAGTATAAAAAGAGAAAAATACAGTTATAGGGATTCAGAATAGCTGGTTGCTTGGGGCTCCCCATATTACGCCCTAAATGCAGGAAATGGAGAGTCTCTGGAAGACGCAAGCCCTATTTCTATTACACACAATTTTTTCTCATAAATTTATAATTTCTAATGAGTAACTTAACTTTTAATCTCAGCCCTTTCTTGAAAAAGAGAGCTTACTCACTTTGATTATTCTGTAAATCTCATTCCCTAAAGTTGTTTTATTAAATAGAAGGAATTATATGCCTAACAACATTTGTTGTCCACTTGATCTAGTTCATCTTCCTGGCTGCTTTGAGATGTGGGGACTAGCATGTTTTATGAGTAAGGTAAAATACTCAAGACGGTAGAATAACTCACCAGTGGTTACACTGCCAGAAAGTGGCAGAGCTGGGACTTGAACCTATGATCCTCTTAAGCCAAAGAGTTCCTCTATTCACTGTGCTGTTTGACTATCAAGTGGATCCCTAAAGACTCCAATAAGAGCGTGTGGGTGGGTGGATGGTGGGTTCCAGATAGTGTCTGGAAGACCACATCATTTTCTTTTTGTAACAGCTTTGTTGAGGTATGATTGATAAAGAATTGCACCTTTAACATGTACAGTTTGATGAGTTTAGACAACTGGATGAGTTTGTGCAAAATGATACCATCATGTATGCGACCCTTTGTAATCTGGTTTCTGCTTAATTGTTTTCCCTTTCACTTCCTGTTACTATCTTCTTACTTTATGCTTTAGGTATTAGGAAAATCTGTTTTTTCAAGTTCTTTTGCACACACACTTGACTTTGCCTGAAACACTTGGGCTCTCCTTTGGTGACTTGATGAGTTCCTGCACATCCTTCAACACTCACCCTGTATTAATCATAGATGATACCTTCCCTGATGCAAGTATTATAAGGAGAGGAATGAAGAAAGCTCTTGGAATCAGAGAGAAGAGAGATTACTTCTGGTTGTAATAAAATTCCCCACATCTTTGTTCCCATGACAGATGTGTTTGCTTCTGTTACAGTGTTTTTAACTTGTAAAGTTCTATCTTCCCCACTACACCTGAATTTAGGGACTGTGTCTTACTTAAGTTTGCACTCCTCGTGCCTGGAACATAGTAAGCAATTAATAAATGCTCTTTGAATTAATGAGAAAAAAAAAAGAAGTAGCCTTAAAAACTGAGTTGCAGATTTTGAACTGATTCTCACATTCAATAGAGTAGTACCACAGTATGTTTTTGAGTTGGGTCCAGACAAAATGAAGTGGTTACCAAAGCAAATGACATTTTGTGAAAGGGGAGGTCTGAAAAAAAAAAGTGAGTGGGTTTTTTCAAAGCAGGCCACTGGGCCTGAGATGACCAAAATTCAAATTAGAATGACAGTGTAGTAGGGGAAGCAACCAGAATCGGACCTGCTTCATGTCTTCTTTGGTAATATATGACTTGCCCTCTGCCAGGGCTTGGAAGGCATTCTCTATTTCATCACTGGACTTGATGTTTTCTGACTCCTTGTCAATCAGGAAAGCGGTATAGTCCTCCAGTGAGACATAGCCCTTCCTGTGGGAAAAATGGATCAGGAGCTGAGCCTTCTCAAGGCAGAGAAGGAAGGCCCCTTTTTTATCCTACTCAGTGTCTCAGAAACAGAGGAAAGCCAGATTCTCCAAGTGTCTCTTCCAACTAAGCTTTCTGGGATGAGATGGGTTATGCTCTCCATTTTGGCTCCCCTTCATCACCCTCTTACAGACAAACATTACTAAGCCAAATATTACTAAATATTACTAAGCTCCAGACTGTTTCAACATGGGTCATTCAGCCTGATTCTCAGTGAATTTTGAAATTTCCCATCAGCACCAGTCCTCAAATAATTTCTGATCTTCTTTGGTTTTTAGTATTAGCAAGAATTATTCCCTAACAGTAACTTAATCTCTTGATGATTCTAACACACTCCCATAAGCACATAACAACCCTAACCCCATGTGTTGGTCTCTGAATCACCTATGTCTCCTTAAAATCTCACATACATGAAGGGATTCTTCTCTCTAGTCTCATCCTCAGAAGTAGCTGAAATTCATAGATTGAACATAAATCATGAATTGGAGAAATTGTAAAGCTATGAGTTAAAGTTAAAGTTAGCACCATTCACTGCTGAGCTAATCTTGAAAGGGCACCAAGAGCTGCCTAATTCATTTATGGTTGCCTATTTCTTCCTATTTTCAGATGAGTTAATTTCACGTTTTATGGATCATTTTACTCTCTGTGCTTCTCCCTCCAAACTCCCATCCCTGCTGCGGTCTGACCCTTAGTCTTGTTCCTACCTCCCTGGATCCACAGCATCCAGGAACTTCTCAAACTTGGGCTCATGTTCATCCTCCTCCACCATGGGCAAGTAGTAATTGAGTCCTCTCAGGCAGGACCGGAACTCTTTGTGAGTCAGGCGCCCTGTCAAATTCTCATCAAAATGTCTAAAGAATAAAAAAAGAAAAAAATTATCAAGTTCAATAGAAAAACCAAGTGAGAACAGAAAGGAATATGTCTTATTGTGCCAGCAGAAGCTTTATTGACCTGTCATAAAACTATCAGAGGACTGAATAGAAAGCCTGTCTGTGTCACGTACATTTTTTTTTAACCTAATGGATAGAGAGAAAAGCATAAAACACTGAGAATGAAGAAATGTAATTTTTGAAGTCTGAAAATCTCACAGAAAGCCATGACTGGAGCTAATGAGCATATCTAGATCTTCATTTAAGATTCCACCAAGCCTCATAGAGTGAGAGAAACATTATTTGTAGACTCATTCTGAATAGTCTGAAAAACAAAGAAGCAGTTAACTATGAAATTATACTCACTTATAGATTGTGCTAAACTCCTTTAGAGTCTCTTCACTCACACCTATGGTGTCCCTGAAATAAAAAAAAAACAAAACATGAATTTACCCTGTAAATAAAACACAGGTTAGCAGAACAAAAGCCACATGGAAGAGAGAGGAATTTTAGTGGACAATTTGCTATTTGAGTCATCTAGTTCAAGAGCTGGCAAACTATAGTCCATAGGCCAAATCTAGGCTGCCACCTGCTTTTGTACAGTCCATGAGCCCAGAGTAGATTTTACATTTTCATATGGTTGAAGATAATCAAAAGAAAATTTTTTGAAACATGAAAATTACATAAAATTTAAATTTCAATGTCCATATATAAAGCTTTATTGGAACATGGCCATGGTCATTCACTTATCATAGCTGCTTTTTTCACTACAACAGCAGAATCAAGGAGTTACAGCAGAAAATATATGTGCCTTACAAAGTTAAATTATTTATTATCAGACCATTTACAGAAAAAGTTTGCCAATCCTAATCTAGATAAAAATGTTGCCAAAATGCTATTGAGACCTAGAGCTGCTTTGATATAGTGAATTTATCTAGAAAATGAGTTTCTGCCCTTCTGCTCTATTTGGCCACACTTTAAATGTTTCTTTTATTTTAGAAATTATATTTTAGATAAAATTCTATGAAAGGGAATGGTTTCCTAAGAGATCACATAAGATGGTGAAAGAACTCTGAGAAATTGGGTATAAAAGTCAGTTGTTGTCCAAATGGGTGATGAGTAGGCTCAGGTGGATGGAGCGCACTGTCTTTTATTTCATGACGGATTTCAGTATAAAGAGAAATAGTCATTCCGTGGGGCAGTAAAGACCCAGAATATTGGTTCTCTGAAGCAACTCTTTTATCTGGTGCACCAAACTCTCGCCCTTAGTTAAGGTCCTAACACCTAACACCACCTGCACCCCTTCCTGCTCTGGCCGCACGCCCTCAATACTTGGCCTGGATCTGTTGCTCCAGGTTGTGTTGCATCCGCAACCCAAGCTGGTAGAGCTGGTCCCATTGCTGGGCTAATCCAATGGTGCTGTATTTGATATCAAGGATCAGAGCATCTTCCAAGTTGTCCCCCAGGTCCTCAATCTTGGTTAGTTGACGCTTCATCGCCTGGATCTCCTTCTGTTTTCTCTGGAAAAATGACAGAGAAGAGAGACAGTCAGTCACCCAGGTTACCAGCTCAAAACCTAGAGGTGGAAGAGGAGATAACAGGCTGATTTTATTTTCAGGGATCTTCTTGTTCTCTGTGAAAAGATGAACTACTCAGGAAAACAACTTCACTTCTGTAGTCCTCATTTATAAAATAATGGGAAGTTTAGGTGAATAAAACTTGTCATTCTGGTATTCTTTAATATATAAATCTAAGAGTTAGTAGTTATACACACACACACATACATCTATATCTATATATTCTTTCTATCTATCATCTATCTGTCTGTCTATCATCTGTCATCTATCAAGAGAGCCAATAAATAAAAATAAAATTTCCAGAGTCCATGCATCATCATTGGCTCACAGTGATCTGCACTAGGACTTATCTGCAACACTGATTGTGGCTGAGTTCTCAGGCTCACTGAAGCTCCACAGTGTTCACTCCTGTGGGCCGCTTTCATCAACTTGGGATGATGTTCATGGGCTGCTCCTGCCACGCAGACATGTTTTATGCCAAATTTCTGCATCTTGCCCATGCTTTCTCAGTGAGGGAATATTGCTCATAAGGGTAAGTGTGAATTGATTCTGATGATTGTGGAGTGCAGTGAAAAAAATGTGGTATATAACAAAGCTTATAGCCCTTCAAACGTCAAATTTGCCTGACATCATTTTTTAAGTTTTATTTATATATAATAGATGTACATATTTCAGGGTATACAAGACAATTTAATACATTCATATAATTTGTAAAGATCAAATCAGTATATGTGGGATGTCTATTACCTTAAATATTTATCTTTTCTTCATGCTAGAAACATTCACAGTATTTTCTTCTAGCTATTTTAAAATATACAAGATATTATTGTAAACTATGGTCACCCTACTGAGCTATCAATTACTAGTCTTATTTCTTCTATCAAACTGTATATTTATATCCAATAATCAACCTCTCTTCATTCCTCTATCTCCCCCTACCATTCCTATCCTCTAGTAACCTCCAATATACTCTCCATCGTCATGAGATCCATTTTATTTTGCTCCCACCTATGAGTGAGAACATGCAATATTTGTCTTACTGTGCTTGGCTTATTTCACTTAATATAATGACATTCATTTCCATCCATGTTACTGAAAATGTCAGAATTTCATTTTTTAATGGACAAATAATATTCCATTGTGTATACCATGATTTCTTTATCAATTAATCCATTGATGAGCAGTTAGGTTGATTCCATATTTTGGCTATTGTGAATAGTTTCCCTGTTACCTCCTGTCATAAACATGGGAGTGCAGATATTTCTTTGATATATTAATTTCCCTTCTTTTAGATATATACCCAGTAATGGGATTGCTGAATCACATGGTCTTTCTCTTTTTAATTTTTTGAGGAATTTCCATACTGGTTTCCATAGTGGCTGTACTATTTCCACTTTCTCTACATCTTCACCAGCATCCATTATTCCTTGTTTTTTTGATCAAAGCCACTTTAACTCAAGTGAGATGACAGTCAAAACTACCCGGCATCGTATTCTTTAGTATTTCATTTTTTTGTTACAAAAAAATTAAATGTAATTACTTAATTTTTTTCTCCTGCAAGAATAATAGTAAAAAAAAAAGTTGAGAAACACTGTTCTAACCCATTACTTCGCTCAATTGTCAAGAGATGATTAGATTCAATTGTTTCATCTTACTACATCATATAATAACAGAAATTTGCCAGTGTTAGGCACTTTTACATTTGCTCCTTTACTTCATCATCAGGTTCTAAATCCTTTGTAGCCACAAAACATGAAACCACCCACCCACTGTTCCCAAAGCCTCTCCCACTCTGGGCAGATCAGAGTCTCCCATGAAATTCTTTCTTCAGGGCAAACAGTGACTCTACAATGGGTACTAACTCTATTGTGTAGACGCAGAAATTGAAATTCAGAGATTTAAGTAGACTGAGGCTTATATTCATGATGTGATGGCCTATGGTTAAAATGGACTTTAGGTGATACATACCTAAAAGTATCACCTGGGTTTCCCTTAAGTGATTATTTTTACACTCCTCATAATTTTGGCAATATCTTCAGCTAATGAAAAAACAATACTTACTTTATTTGCCTCCAGCTGGGATTCCAGAGTTCCTGTTTCTTTGAGCAATGATCTAGTTAAGAACCGAAGGAAATCATTATGCATCACATCACATGTCAATATTTCATACGTGCATACCAACTCAAAGCTCCTCTGTTTCAGCTTCTCCAAGGTTAGGTGGCTTCCATGAAGCAAAATTTCACAGAGCCAAATTTTCACAACCTTGCCAGACTGATGAGAAGGGAAGACTTTCCCTAGTTCTTCTCTGACTAGGAGAAGGCTTTCATGTACCCCTCTTAATTATTCTTCTTAAATACACACTTAAGCAATGTAGGCAAGATTCCATCTAGTGAAGTATAAGGGCCGAATGAAATATGATGAGCTTTTCCTTCTCACTCCACATTTTTATTTACATACTACCAGATTACAATGGAATGAAGATGCCTCAGCACTAAGTCTTTCTTAACAAATTCTTCCAGAATAATATAATAAAACAAACATGATGATAACATAAAATACTGACCCATCCAGAAAGTAAGCCCTGGACATGGAGGTCCGGAACAGGAATCACATGAGAGAAAAGGGAGATGATATGTTAAAATGGATTACTTTAAAGATCTCATTTCCTCAGACTTATGAAACATTTTAAATCTTTTGTTACCGCAAAACATGAATCTGTCCACCCACTGGTTCCCAAGGCCTCTCCCACTCTGAAAAGATCAGAGTCTCCCATAAAGCTCCTTGCTTCAGGACAAGGAGCACCAATGTCAAGGAATATGCTTGGTGTTGGACACACACCGCCAGGATGTGATGAAGTCACCAAGAAAAGAGGAAGAGAAGGGTGTTCTGTGTCTTCTCTGCCTTCTGTCAGATGGTTTAGACATGGTATAGGATTTATTTTTGTTCATTTATCGTTGTCAGTGAGTATGTAGAAAAGTATATATCATGAATTTTCTAAACCACCACATTAACCCTCAAAACACCACAGTTTTGACCCACCTACTGGATACAACTTTGACTATGTATTCTAACATATTACATCTTCTAAGTCTCCTTTTTCTAGGTCATTTACCCCAGAAGATGTGACATATGTTATCTTCCAGTACAGAACAGTTTGCTATTAATAAGCACAATTAACATAATTATCTCACTTGATTCTCATTAGAACTTTAGTAGGTACACAACAGAATAGCTTCATATGAAGTATTCATAGAAGATTCTGCTTCTGGTTGTGCCAGTAAATACATATGTGACCTTGAGCAAGTAAATTTATCTACTTGAACTTTCCACACTTGGAAACAGAGCTAATAAGAGCTGCTCTGTATGTTTTTCAAGGTTGCTCTGACAGTTAAGTGAGGTAATGGATGTGGAAGTACTCTGTAAAGTTCAATGTGGCATGCAAACATAAGAAATTGTTATTATTTTGGACTGAAATTACAGGCAACAGAAAGAAAGGTGAGAGTATCAAGGAGAGAATACAGAAGTGTACATAATAAGCAGGAGGATGAAATTGTCATTTCTTGGTTTTCCAAGAATTGATTCAGAAAACAGTCAACTCCAAATATAAAGCATAGGCAAGATATGGTGATTTTAGGGCAGAATACATGCTGTCGGAGTCTCTCCTCTTCCCTTCAAACATGTATTTCATCCCTACGTCAAATGGTGGTGGCATAGGGGTCATGGTTTGGGATGTAGCATAGCACACCTGGTTTCCAGGATCCACTGAAGGAAGGTACTGGCATTCTGTTCAAACTCCTGACACATCTCAAAGTTCTTGACCTGTCTTGCCTCTTCCTTTTGCAGCTCCTGCTCCCGTTCCTAAAACCCCAAATCATAGACAACGTGACTGACATTGAAGGCCTTTCTTTGCCATAAGAGAATTGGTTTCTAGGCTCAGCTGCATATCTTTCCTCTCTCAAGTCTAACCTATCTTCCACAGGTATGTGCCTGTGTGCTCACATTTCATACAGTCAACCTCTCTCACCTCTAAAATGTAAAGATAGCTTGTGTATTTCCCAAGAGTACTTGCAGGGTCCTCTAAGACCAAGTCCCATAACAAGTAAGCTAGTAATAAAAGCAAACCTCCCCTCTTTATAATTTCTTTTGGGGAAATTTAATTTAAATGAACACAAAAGCAGCCTTAAAGGGCCTACTACCCTTAGCAACAATAGTTACTATCTAAAAATGGTGACATTGTGGTTAGTTTTCTATTACATTTTTTTATGTTTCATAGTTTCAATAATGAACATTATTAACACAGACAAAAGTTAAAAATACATACATAGCAAGGCACTTTTGGAGGTGTATATAAAAAAGAAAATGCCTTGAATGAGGGGGATATGCAGACAATGAATACATGTATAAGACTCATGAACTATTCATAGCTCATCATTAGAACCACGTCTTGGGGCTTCTTTTTGCTTCTCAGAATCATTGTTCAATACTCAGAAACAGGAAACTGCCCAAATTATGGGGCATAGCGTATACCTATTATAAACATATTTTCCAGTTTTTCTTAGACAGTCATGTTTCACGACTGCTGTCCCAGTATAATTATTAATAGTGTTCCTTCTATCTCAAAAGTTTATTTACTTGGATAATAAAGTGGTTATGTTCACTGTAGCGAAAGGAAGTTTCTGCCGTGTTCCAGGTTACCTCAATGATGTCAGATAGGTGCTTCCAGGTCCTTTCCAGCACCTCCACTGTTAACCAGGTATAAGGGCTAGAAGGCACACCTAAGGCCTTAATCTGCTGGTCTAGCTCCAGCAAACATTTAAAGTCTGCTTGAACCCCAGCCAAGGAGGCCAAGAAGTCCTCATGGTCTTTCTGCAGCTGCCGGATTTCATTCAGGGAGACACAGTGCACAGGCTCTGACAAGTTTTCTTCCGCCTTTTCACACCAGTTGTTGAAAGCTGAAGCCTTATGTGCAAATTCCATGAACAGGTCCTCAGCCTGCAGAGAGAAAAAAAAGACACTACCATCTTTCCTGATAAAGCCTCTCAGCAGAAGAGAAGATTGAGGATAAAAATAATGCCTATCTTTAAATATCTGCAGGGCCACCAATCTAAAAGGGCAGAACTAAAACCAGTAGGGACTGTGTACTTTGATGGTTGAACATGTGAGTTAGCGGTATGAGCCCTGGTTCTGGCACTTTCTCATTGTGTGAAATTGTTTAAGTCTTCCATCATTTACAAATGAGGGAGGTCAAATTATTTCTAAAATTATTTCAGTTTTAAAATTCCAAAAGTAGCAAAGTAGGTTTCAATTATATGATTTCCTATTCTAAAGTCTATGCCCCAGTTCTACCTGGCAGGTAGTAAACATGAAAAAAAAAAAAGGCATTGAATGAATGGATGAAATAATGATTGAATAAACAAACCAAGAAAATCTGTTATCTCCTTTATCTTATTATCCTACAAGCTTCTGTAGACCACACCCAACTGACTTCTCTTTGACAAGGCTACGTCATTTTCCTACCTTCCTTTTAAACCTTGTTCAGGCTTCATTTCATGTCCAAAGCTTTTCAAACCACTGCTTAAACTTATTTTCTACCCTCTAACCTGTATCCTTAGCACAAATATATGTATCGTTGTATTACTGTCTGGCATTATCCAAGTGCTCTGAATAGCTCTGAATTTTCTGTATTACTGAATGACAGAAAAAGCATGAATTTTTTCAAACAGCAAGTGATCAAAGATAATTTTATACTTAAAATACATCACAGATTTTGGGTCAGCAGATTGTACTTCTAAAGAGGTTTGTCTTGAGCAAACATAAAAATGAATTATTCATTCCCAAATACAAGAATTAAAAAGAAGAAAACTGGCCCAAATGGAGGGAGGATTTCAAAGGTATTAAACCATTACATCTGACCCTGTACTCATTTCAGCAATCCATATGCCAAAATAGATCAATGCAGAGAAAATTAACATGACCTCTACACAGAAAGGACACAGAAACCTATAAAATATTTAATATCCTTTTCATAATATTATAGATTGAGTGAATATTTTAGAAATATGTTGTAATCAGAAAATAAAATAACAAAATTCTTTGCAGTTTGAAATTTTTTTAAAAAGATTAAAAATATGAAGGAGCTTCCTATGTAGGATGCACGTATATGAGTAAAGTTGCCCACTTAATTGATTTAATTTTTCACCTAAGATTTATTTGATGTAGGCTCCATGTTTTTCAAAAGTGTAGAAATTAACTAAGAATAGAACTTGACTTTTACTCATGTGTTATTTCCTAAATTCCCTAACTCCTTGACTTAATTTGTTACCAAGTACAATGATTCTTAGGGTCTAGGAGTGCTCAGTAATTCCACTGACCATTCTGATTTCCTTTTATTTATTTTTTGAGAAGGAGTCTTGTTCTGTCGCCCAGGCTGGAGTACAGTGGCCATGATCTGGGCTCACTGCAAGCTCCGTCTCATGGGTTCACGCCATTCTCCTGCCTCAGCCTCCCATGTAGCTGGGACTACAGGTGCCCACCACCACGCCCGGCTAATTTTTTGTATTTTTAGTGGAGACGGGGTTTCACCGTGTTAGCCACGATGATCTCAATCTTCTGATCTAGTGATCTGCCCACCTTGCCCTCCCAAAGTGCTGGGATTATAGGCGTGAGCCACTGCGCCTGGCCTCCTTCGATTATTGATATTTTTATGATCAATATCCAATGCCTTAGCAGCCAACATTTGAAGGAACATTTTGATTACATATTTATATGGAATTTAGGGGTTTATATTACACTTTTAGATTCATTGTCTTTTTTAATAGTAATAACAGAAAGGCAGAATAGAAAGGTGATGCTACTCTATTTTCTAAATGCGGACATCAAGGTTTAGAGATATTAAGTGACTTTTATAAGGTCTTCAACCTAGGAAAGCTTGATATAAGGTGAGAACATGTTTTATGACAACTTGTCCAGTGCTCCTTTTATTTGGGTTAGGAAAAGCACAGGGACAACTTTGACTTTTGCCTGACAGTTTTAATTCTATCATACACGAAGATTTCGCATCCTCTTGTTCCATCTACCTCTTCCACTATATTTGCCTGGCTTCCATCTCAAGTTAGTTATGCAACTAATCAATCAATCTAAAAAAATTTTTTAAAGCTTCTTTTCAATCTACTTTTTGCTCAGTAAGAATGTCTTCCCGACATCTTTCAATGCAATAAAAGATTTTTGTATTATCCAAACTGAGTTTCCAATATCTGTTTCCGAATTTCATGGCTCATATACAGGTAACAGAGAACTGATCATGCCTCATAATTTTTTTAAACCTTCTGTAGAGGCAGCTGTTTCTCCAGCAATTTCTGTCTGTGGACTGCCGAGGCTTCCAGCAACTGTTCCCAGCGCTTCAGCAGGGTGGCATAACGCTCTTCAATGGCTTTAGACTGGCTGTGTTGAGCAGCAATCAGTTGGTCCTTCAGGTCAGTGATCTCGGGAAGTCTCTCTTGTTGGAAACTCTGCAGACTGGCATCCAGAGTGTCCTGAGAAAGATCAGGAGAGAGGCCATGAACAGGAAAATGGTGCAAGGGTCATTCACATCTGGGTTCCACCAGATTTTAATCATAGATAAGCTAGGCAAGAATTAAGATGATGATTAAGAAAAAGGAAATATAACTTAGAGATGTAAGCAAACATTTGGGGCTGAAAGCTCAAGTTTATGTATATTTTACAATTAGATTTTATGTTAGATATAAAATTAATTGATATGGTTTGGTTTGACTGTGTCCCCACCCAAATCTCATGTTAAATTGTAGTTCCCATAGTCCCCACATGTTGTGGGAGGGAGCCAGTGGGAGGTAACTGAATCATGTGGGCAGTTACTCTCATGCTGTTCTTGTGATAGTGAGTGAGTTCTCACAAGATCTGATGGTTTTATAAAGGGCTTTTCCCTCTTTTGTGCAGCACTTCTTTCTGCCGCCTTATGAAGAAGGATGTGTTTGTTTCCCCTTCCGCCGTGATTATAAGTTTCCTGAGGCCTCCCCAGTCATGCTAAAATGTGTCAATTAAACCTCTATTCTTTATAAATTACCCAGTCTTGGGTATGTCTTTATTAGCAGTGTGAGAACAAACTAATACAGTACATTGGTACAGCAGAGACTGGAGTGCTACTATAAAGATACCTGAAAATGTGGAAGCGACTTTGGAACTGGGTAACAGGTAGAGGTTGGAACAGTTTGGTGGGCTCAGAGGAAGACAGAAACATGTGTGAAGGTTTGGAACTTCCTAGAGACATGAAGGGCTCAGAAGACAAAGAGATGTGGGAAAATTTGGAACTTCCTAGTGACTTGTTGAATGGCTTTGGCCAAATTGCTGATAGTGATATGGACAATGAAATCCAGGCTGTGGTGGTCTCAGCTGGAATTTGAGGAACTTGTTGGGAACTGGGAATAACGGACTTTCCTGCTAGGCCTTAGCAAAGAGACTGGAAGCATTTTGCCCCTGCCCTAGAGATCTGTGGAACTTTGAACTTGAGAGAGATTATTTAGGGTATCTGGCAGAAGAAATTTCTAAGTACCAAAGCATTCAAGAGGAAGCAGAACATAAAAGTTTGGAAATTTTGCAGCCTGATGATGCAATAGAAAAGCAAAACCCATTTACTGGAGAGAAATTCAAGCCAGTTGCATAAATTTGCATAAGTAACAAGTAGCTGAATGTTAATCACCAAGACAAAGGGTAGGGGGGAGGAATGTCTCCAGGGCATGTCGGAGACCTTCATGGCAGCCCCTCCCATCACAGGCCAGAAGGCTAAGGAGGGAAAATGGTTTCCTGGGCTGGGCCCAGGGCTCCCTGATTTGTGCAGCCTAGTGACTTGGTGCTCTGCATTCAGCTGTTCTAACCATAGCCAAAAGGGGCCAAGGTACAACTCAGTCATGGCTTCAGAGGGTGCAAGCCCCAAGCCTTGGCAGCTTCCATGTGCCATTGAGCCTCCATGTACACAGAAGTCAAAAATTGAGGTTTGGGAGCTTTATAGATTTCAGAGGATGTATGGAAACACCTACATGTCCAGGTAGAAGTCTACTGCAGGGGCAGTGTCCTCATGGAGAACCTCTGCTAGGGCAGCACAGAAGGGAAATGTGGGATTGGAACACCTGCCCCTGACAGAGTCCTCACTGGGGTACTGCCTAGTGTCCTCCAGACTCCAGAATGGTAGATCCACCAACAGCTTGCAACATGGACCTGGAAAAGCTGCAGACAATCAATGCTAGCCCATGAAAGCACCTAGGAGGGAGGCTGTAGCCGGCAAAGCCACAGGGTTGGAGCTGCCCAAGGCCATGGGAGCCCACTCCTTACATCAGTGTGCCCTGGATGTGGGACATGGAGTCAAAAGAGATCATTTTGGAAATTTAATGTTTAATGACTGTCCTATTGGAATTCAGACTTGTATGAGGCCTGTAGCCCTTTCTTTTGGCCAATTTATCCCATTTGGAATTAGTATATTTACCCAAAGCCTGTACTCTCATGGTATTTAGGAAGTAACTAACTTGTTTTTGATTTTACAGACTCATGGACAGAAGGGACTTGCCTTATCTCAGATGAGACTTTGGACTTAGACTTTTCAGTTAATGCTGGAATGAGTTAAGACTTTGGGAGACTGTTGGAAGGGCATAATTGTGATTTTAAATGTGAGGACATGAGATTTTGGAGGGGCCAGGGGTTGAATGATATGGTTTGGCTGTGTCCCCACCCAAATCTCATCTTAAAATGCAGTTCCCATAGTCCCCATAGATCACGGGAGGAACTCAGTGGAAGATAATTTAATCACAAGGGCAGTTATCCTCACGCTTTTCTTATGATAGTGAGTTATCAAGAGATCTGATGGTTTTATAATGTGCTTTTCCACCTTTGGGTTGGCACTTCTTCCTACCACCATGTGAAGAAAGATGTGTTTGCTTCCCCTTCTGCCATGATTGTAATTTTCCTGAGGCCTCTCCAGCCATTCTGAACTGTGAGTCAATTAAACCTCTATTCTTTATAAATTACCCAGTCTTGGATATGTCTTCATTAGCAGCTTGAGAATGGACTAATACATTAATATTAAGGAAATATTGGAGTATGATATGACATTCTAAATTTTCACAATGAAAACTAAATATTTCCTACAGCACACCCTTTCCAAGACTGTCTTATATTACTTATTATATTCTTTGTTCTAACTAATAACAGTGCACTAGTAGGGGCCTTGGAAGTACACTAACAAAAGATATCCTACATGTGCCAATTATACAAATACATTTTTTACAGAAATATTGATATCAAAATCACACAAAATTTGGGAAGTTCCCCTTTGAGTTTTGATAGAGTGGCTTGTATTTGACTAATTGGACAACTTTATTTATAGCTAGATAAAGGTACAAAAAATCAGCTGCTTGAAATGGATCAGAATGAAACAGGTAGCTACAACTCACGGGACTAAAATTCCAGACAGAAGGGAACATCACTGAAGTCAAAATAATAGTCTCTCCACATTTCCCTTTAAAGTATAAGCTGTACAAGTTCTTATACATGGAAGTATTACAGGGTGAGGAGTAAGAATTGCTCAGAGCATTTGACAATCTCATGGAGGTAAAGAGACAGAACTTGGCATAATGGGTAACTGTGGCAGCCAGGATTTGAGGGGCTATAATAAGGAAACTACAGAAAAGTAGTCAGTATTGTATTTTCCCCTCAAAGCATTTTAGATGCCAAAACTGTATAGGACACAAGTCTAGAAGCCAAGCAGAAATGGTAGCTAAAAATGTAAAATCCTAACTAGAATTTTCAGTAGTGACACAGTGCTGACTTCAGGACCCATCAGGTAGGAGCAGCCCTGGTTAAAGGGCTTCCATTGAAAGGCCTGAAAGGCCACAGGGGCAAAGTGAAAAAGGTGAGTCTTCAAAGAAACTGAAATTATGTCCTGGATCATTTCAATCCCTGACCAAAAAGTAGGGGTTGGATGGCAGAGGGTGTTTAGTTATAGCTTTAAACCAAAGTTCATGAGTTAATTATAATACTTTAAATATAAACAGACTCACTTTTTCCTTAAAATTATCAAATTAAGTAAAGTAATACTCAACTATATAATATTTACAAAAGACACATACAAAATATGGAGATAAAAATGTTTTAAAAAGCGGAAATAGATATTTCTGCAGACACTAAAAAAATGTTGGTGCAGTATACTGGTATCTGAAAAAGTAGACTTTAAATCAAGAAATGTAATTCAAGATAAAGAGGAACATTTTATAATTAAAAGTATCAGTTTGTCAAGATGATTTCACAATTCAAAATGTCAACACAACTTTTAGCCTATCCTCAAAATTTATAAAAATAATGAAGTATTTAACCAACATGATTAAAAATGAAAATCTGGTTGGTAATACAAACCACTGCAAAATACACATTCTTTTCAAATGTACGTACAATATACAATAAATAGACTGTGGCTAGATATAAATCAACTTTCTGAAAAATATAGAATATATTTGCAAAATATAGTGGAATTAAACTAGATATAAATGTCAAAAAGATAATGAGAAAAGTCCCAAATATTTGAAATTAAATAATACACTACCAAATAATAAATAGATAATAGAATAAACCAAATAAGAAATTTCAAAAAAAATTAACTGAATGATAAAAGAAATGACAAAATTTGCAGAATGCAGCTAAAGCTTTGCTTTGGGAAAAACTTACATATTTAAAATCAATATGTTAGAAAAGATGAAAGGCTAAAATTTTGATAATCTAATTGTACATCTCAAGAAATTAAAAGAAAACATTAAAGTAATTCCAAATAAAGTAAAAAAAGATAATAATATAAAAAGCTTTTAATGGAATAGAATACACAAAAAAAAAACCGAGAGAAAAATTAAAAAGCTGAATGTTGGTTCTCTAAAAAAAAAATTGATGAAAACCCAGTAGCAAGATTCATGAGAGAGAGGGAAAAAATAATAATTAGGAAATTATTAATATTAAGAAGGGAAAATCTTACAGAGGCTACAGACAATAAAATCACAAAATTCAGAAATAAATAACCATGGAGGATTGGCTTCTGTGTGAATTAAGTTTTGGGCTTACCTAACATCTATCAATCTCACCTGTTTTGCCAGGAGAGTGAGGAAGTCACCAAGGTCTGCTCCATTGCCATTGGTCTTTAGGCTTGTTTCCTTATCAGCTAAAAGGCAAAAATAATTAAGAAGAGAAAGACATTTGGTCTTGTTTGAGTCCTGGGAAGCAGAAAAGGAATATTTACAATACACAACAAGAAAGCTTCTTGACTCTCAAAGTTGATGATTCATTGGAATATGTGAGCAGTGGGACCAATGGATCATTTTTCTACCTAGGCAGGATAAAACTTAATGAAACAGAGCTAGGGTCATGAGAGCTTTTGAGTACTTCATAGAAAAAAAAAGAGAAATTGTAGATTAGATATGAATTGTAAGTAAATCAAACAAACATTTTAGATTGTTTCTTAGAACATTTTGCTATGGCTTTCCCTTTCTGAATGTCACACACAAAATCTCCAATTCCCCAAAAATGTGTGCTCTGGAGTTATGGTACATAATTACTGTATCATCATATCTATCTCTTTCTCAATTTTTGTATGTGTGTTTATGTGTGTGTGTGTGTGCGTGTGCAAATGTGAGTGTAATTCTGTCCAGAAAGGATAGGAATGAGTAGTGATGGAAACACCTCTTTTCATACAGTAAAAGTCCCAGAGACCATTCTACACATGGATGGGATTTATTAGGATTTCTCAAACCCAAGGGACCCTGAACCTGCCACATCATACCTAACCAAGCCTCTACCACATCAGCCTTCCAGTTGAATTCCTGAAAGGCATAATCGTCTTCCAATTGCAACTTCCAAGCAGCTATTGCCTTGGCCAGAGAAGGGGTCTTTTCATTCAGAGCCTCCATCTTGGAAGAAATCTCTTTGTTCTGACTTTCCTCCTGCAACACCTGTGAGAAGGGGAGAGACAAATATATTTATAAATGTGCAGGGCTAGAAATGTGAATCCATTAGTACCAATAGAAAGCACTCATCTCTCTCATTTCAAATATATAACCACAGTCCTCTGGTCTAGTGTAATTATTTTATTATTCATTCATGTCCAAGAAGGTCATTTCCATTCCAGCATTTGGATGATCTTCTCATGTTTGTCTGTGTAAGTTTGACCTTCTTAGTTTGTGTAAGTTTCTAGGAGGTAGGGACCCATCTCTGTTTAATGGTCTTTATATAGCAGTTAGATCAATGAGGATTTATTAAAAACTACATTTAAAAAAAGAAATGATTCTCAAATTTAAAAGAGGTTTCAGTGTTGTTTTCCTCTTAGAGGCTTAGAAAGCAATTTCTTCAAATTCTTATAATATTCTATGGCCAAAGCTAGTGATAAGACTTTTATAAACACCATGTTCTGTATAGGACAACAAGATGTCAACAAAGGATTTAAGGAAAACTGAAATGTGTATGTATAAGAACTTGAAAAAAGAATTACAACAATTGAGTAGATAATTATTTGCTAACCACAACAACAACAAAAGGCAGTTTAGAAGAGATTGTTAAAGTTCTGCATATGATCTTAGCACTGCTCTCTGCATATGATCTTAGCATTTCTACATTTGGGCCAGTCCCTTTTGGAGAATGGAATTTTGAGCTGGAATTCCTGAACTTGCTCACCTTATTTAGGATGTCTTCTCCTTGTGCACACACATTTTGTACTCGGGTCTCATGGACAGCAAAGTCGTTTTCCAAAGCTTCATGCTTCGTTAGCAAGCTCTGCATAAATGAGTTGGTGAGAATCAAGATATCCAAAGCTGGAAAATCTATATTCACTCATATTCAGACTCACTGTGATATTATTCCCTAGGGTTGATGCAATGAAACTGGCAGACTAGGTGAATGCCCACTTTTTCTGGAACAACTATACTCAATTGCTTTCTCAAATTCTCACTTGTCACTGAGTGCAACTTACTGGAAAAAAGAGTCAAAGATATACAAGTGACACTCTTTCTAATTTATTATGTGACTAATCTTATTTTGATTTTGGAATGAGGGTTTTGACTGCAGTCATATATAAAGATTCCTCCATATTGAGATTTATCTAATTCAATGAAACAATGTGTCTAGCAGAAAAAAAATTAGTATCAAGAACATCCTAAACTAAGCCCTGATCCTAAAGAGAAGTTAAGGGGAACATGGAGCTGCCATTGACAATTACTCCAATAGTTCTCTGACTGCTTTCTGGAAACATGATGTCTGTGTAGCTGGCAGAATGAAAAGAGAAGTGAGGCTGAAGCATGAAGAGTGGTACTTTGTCTTCTGTTGTACCTTCCAGAGAAATATCTATATAAGCCCATAATCACCACCATCGTGATCACCCACCACTGCCACTGCTCCCACTACTGCTTTCACCTCCCTCTTGTCATAACAGCACTCTGTCAATTTTTTTCCTATACAACATAGTAACTCAGGTTAAAGGAAGAAACAGAATTTCTGACTATTATACTTTTTCAAAATCCTTTTTGAAAATAAAAGAACTTTCAGTTCATGGTGTTGAGGCACTAAAATAAGATGGTTACTCATTGTAAAACAAGATGGACTACATTACATATTATGACTGTATTACATTTCAGTTTTTGAAGAAACGGTAAATGAATACTGGAAAGGTGATTGACTTTGTGTGACTGAATGCCTGAATGAATCACGTTTTTATATATGTATACTGCATGAAATAAAGTATCTTTAACATCTTCACCTTCACCTTCTATTTTCAAATAATAAATTCAAAAATAAAAGAAGAAACATTAGAACTGATGTCAAAGAAATAAAAGAGATCACAAGAAATGATTACAAACAATTATATGCCAATAAACTAGAATATCTAGAGAAAATAGATAAATTCCTAGAAACAGACAACTTGCCAATACTAAATCATGAAGAAAGTCCAAACAGACATATAACTACTGTGGAGACTGAATCAGAAATAAACCTCTCAACAAAGAAAATCCCAAGACCAGATGGCTTCACTGATGAATTAAATCAAACATTTAAATAATTAATACCAATTCTTCTCAAACTGTTTCAAAAAATTTAAGAGGAGGGAACATTTCTAAACACCTTCGCAAAGTCAGCATTACCCTGATACCAAAGCCAGGCAATAATTCTCTCAATAGATAGATAGATAGATAATGTCTATCTATCAAGAGAGAAAAAATATCATCTATCTATCTATCTATCTATCTATCTATCTATCTATCATCTATCTATCTATCTGTCTGAATATAGAGAGCCTAATATCCTTAATATTTTTATTGAATATAGATGCAAAACTCCTCAACAAAATACTAGCATATTGAATCCAGCAGCACATTAAAATGATTATATACCACTAACAAGCGGAATTTATCCCTGGGATGCAAGGATGGTTCAACATATGCAGATCAATAAATGTGATACAACACATTGACACAATAACAGATAGAACCAAATCATCATCTCAATAGATTCTGAAAAAAAAATGGACAGAATTCAGCACTCTTTCATGATAAAAAACATCAACAAACTAAGAACAGAAGGATATTACTTCAACGTGATAAAGTACATGTATGAAAAGCCCACAGCTAACATCATATTTAATGGTGAAACTAAAAGCTTTTCCTTTAGGTTTATGAAAAAGGCAAAGATGCTCGCTCTCACTATTTCTATTCAAGATAGTACTGGAAGTCCTAGTAAAAGGCATCTAAATAAGAAAGGAAGAAGTAAAATTTTCTTTGTTTGCAAGTGACATAACCTTATATACAGAGAACTCTGAACACTCCATAAAAAACTGTTAGAACTAGTAAACCAATTAGCAAAGTTACAGAATGAAACTCAAAACATAAAAGTCGGTTTAGAACTTGTAAACAATAAACTATCTGAAAAAGAAATTAAGAAAATAATTCCTTTTACAATCACATCAAAAATAATAAAATATATAAAAATAAATGTAACCAAGGAGGTGAAATCTCATACACTGAAAACTAGAAAACATTGATAAAAGAAATTAAAGAAGCCACAAACAAATGGAAAAACATTCTGTGTTCATGGATTAGAAGATTTAATGTTGTTAAAATGTGAATACTACCCAAAGTGATGTACAAAGTCAGTGAAATCCCTATTAAAATCCCAATGACATTTTTTACAGAAATAGAAAAATCAATTCTAAAATTTATGTGGAATCAGAAAAGACCACAAATAGACAAATCAATCTTGACAAAGAAGAACAAAGCTGAAGGAATCACACTTCCTGACTTTAAAATACATTAAAAAGCTACAATAATTAAGAGTATGGTACTGGCATAAAAACAGACATAGATGAATGAAACAGAATAGAGAGTCCAGAAATAAACTCATGTATATGTAGTTAACTGTTCTTCGGCAAGGGTGCCAAAAATATACAATGGAGAATAGACAGCTTCTTTAACAGATAGTGCTGGGAAAACTGCTTTTCACTTTCAGAATAATGAAATAAGACCCCTATGCCATACCCAAGAATCAACTCAAAATTGTTTAAAGACTTAAACATAAGTCTTGAAACTATAGAACTCCTGAAAGAAAACATAGGGTAAAATCTTCATGATACTGGCCTTGGCAATGATTACATAGATATGACACTAAAAGCACAGGCAACAAAAAGAAAAAATAAACAAATGGGAGTATATAAAGCTAAAACTTCTGCACAGCAATGGAAACAATCAACAGAGTGAAAAGGCAACCCACTGAATGAGAGTTAATACTTATAAATGATTTCTCTAATAAGGGGTTAATCTCTAAAATATATACGGAACTAATATAACTCAATACGAGAAAGTAAATAAGAAATAAAAATAAAAGTAAAAAACCCCTAATAACTTGATTTAAAAATGGGCTAAAAACAAACATGAAAAAATGTTCAATATCACTAATTATCAGGGACATGCAAATTAAAACCACAATGAGATATCACCTTACTCCAGAAAGAATGGCCATATTAAAAAGTCAAAAAATAATAGATATTGGTGTGGATGTGGTAAACAGGGGACACTCTTACACTGCTGGTGAAAATGTAAACTAGTACAACCACTACGAAAAACAGTATGGAGATTCCTTAAAGAACTACCATTCAATTCAGCAATCCCACTACTGGGTATCTAGCCAAAGGAAAAGAAGTCATTTATGAAAAAGACACATGCATACTTGTGTTTATAGCAGTACAATTTGCAATTGCAAAAATAACCAACCAACTTTTTGCCCAACTAATGAGTGGATAAAGAAAATGTGGTATATATACATCATGGAATAGTACTTAGCCATGAAACAAAACAAAATAATGGTGTTTGCAGTGACCTGGATGGAGTTGGGGGGCCACTCTAAGTGAGGTAACTCAGGAATGGAAAATCAAATGTCTTACATTCTCACTTATAAATAGGAGCTAAGCTATGAGGATGAAAAGGTATTAAAATGATATAATGGACTTAGAGGACTTGAGGGAAAGGGTGGGAAAGGTGTCAGGGATAAAAGACTACATATTGCATATAGTGTACACTGCTTGGGAGACAGGTATACCAGAAATTTAGATAAAACCACTAAAGAACTTACCCATATAACCAAAACCACCTGTACCTAAAAAAGTATTGAAATAAATAAATTTTAAAATAATAAAAATGAGCTAAGAAATTTAATAGAAATTTCCCTAAAAAGGCATGTAAATGCCCCTCAGGTATATGAAAAGATGCTTCACGTTATTAACCACTAGGAAAATGCAAATTAAACCACAATGAGATATCACTTCACACCTGTCAGGATGGCTATTAACAAAACATAAAAGGCCAGTGTTAGTGAGGATATGCAGAAATTGAAACCCTTTCACATCGTTAGCGGGAATGCAAAATGGCACAGCTGTTATGGAAAACAACATGAATATTCTTCAAAACATTTAAAATAAAACTATCTACGGTCCAGCAATTCTATTTCTGGGTATTTATCCAAAAGGATAAGGAAATGATGATTTCAATAAGATATTAGCATCCATATGTTCATTGCAGCATTATTAACAATAGCCAAGATATGGACACAACCTAAATGTCCAACAACGGATGAATGGATGAAAAAAAGTGGTATATTCATGCAATAAAATACCATTTTTTCTTAAAAAATAAGAAAGTTATGTAACATACGACAACATAGATGAACCTTGAGGACATTACGCTAAGCAAAATAAGCCAGTTATAGAAAGATACATGCTACATGATTCCACCTATATGAGGTAGACAAATTCATAAAATCAAAGAGTGGAATGCTAATTACCAGAGGCTGAGAAAAAAATTGAAGTTATACTAATCATAAGGCATAAATTACAGTCAAGCAAGATGAAAACACTTGAGAGCATTTCTATACAGCCTACAACATTGTACCTATAGTCAACAATAATATGTCATACACATATAAATGTATTAAGAGAGTAGATCTCATGTTCAGTGTCTTGTCACAATAAAACAAATCAAAATGAACAAACTAACAATTCAATTAGAAAATAGAGACATTTCACTGAAGAAAATATACAGATGTCAAATAAACACATGACAAAAAATGTAAAACATCATTACCCACTAAGGAAAATGCACATATCAACTACAATGAGATATCATTATATATCTATGTGAATGGCTAAAATAAAAGTAGTGACAACACAGAATACTAGCAGGAATATAGAGAAACTGCATCATGTATGCATTGTTGTTAAGAGTGTAAAATGTTACAGCCATACAAACAGGACAGCAATTTGGCTTTTTTTTTTTTTTGGTCCAAAACTAAATAGGCAGTTACCATATGGTTCAGTGATTGGGGTCCTGTACATTTATCCCAGAGAAATAGACTTATGTTTGCATTAAAATCTGTGCATGAATATTTATAGTGGCTTTTCTCATAGTCATGAAAAAGTGGAAACAGCCCAGATGCCCCTCAACAGGTGAGTGGTTCAACTGTGATATACTTATACCACGACACTACTCAGCAATAAGAAGGAATGAACTATTGTTATACATAATAACCAGAATTAATCACCAGAGTATGGTGCTGAGTGAAAAGGTCAATCTTCAAAAGTTACATACTATATGATTTCATTTGTACAGCAGCGTGGAAATGACAAACTTATAGAAATGTAGAACAGATTAGTGGTTGCCACAGTTTGAAGAGGCAGGAAGAGGAGGTGGCTATAAAAAAGCAACATCAGCGATCCTTGTGATGATGGTAGCTTTCTGAATCTTAACTGAATCTTGACAATGTCAATATCCCTTTTATGATATACTGCTTTTCTGGATGTTTCCATTAGAGAAAACTTGGTAAAGGACATGAGATCTGTCTGTATTATTTCTTATAACTGCATGTGAATCTATAATTCTCAAAATAAAAAGTTCTGTTTTAATGCCTGTAATCCCAGCACTTTGGGAGGCCGAAGTGGGTGGATCATGAGGTCAGGAGATCAAAACCATCATGGCTAACGTGGTGAAACCCCTTCTTTACTAAAAATACAAAAAAATTAGCCTGGCGTGGTGGCAGGCACCTGTAGTCCCAGCTACTCGGGAGGCTGAGGCAGGAGAATGGCATGAACCCAGGAGGTAGAGCTTGCAGTGAGCCAAGATCACACCACTGCACTCCAGGCTGGGAGACAGAGTGAGACTCCGTCTGAAAAAAAAAAAAAAGAAAAGAAAAAAGAAAAAGTTCTGTTTTAAAGAAAGGGAAGTCTTTGAGAGCATTTGATAGGAAGCCTTAAAATGCTTGAACATGTGCAGTGGGGTGCACATGCATGATCTAAAAGACTACAAACAAGAGGAGCTGATAATTTGAATTATATGTTGTATAGGTTTAAGCTATCTTTTGCAAGTCTAAGCCTTTCCTTATGTCATCACATTAAAGTGAATTAATCTCTACAAAGAGTTCTTGGTAAATTCCCAATTTTTAGGGTTACTAGGCACAGTTTCCAAACTCCTAATACATTATTGTTTTGTAATCACTCTCAAAAGCTGTCAAAATTTACACTAACTCAAGATCACACTGATTACTTGTTCATTTCTTTATAGAGAAACCCAATCCTGCATTTAAAAGGGTGTCTATAAAATGTGGAACTATTTTGTCCAGTAAGCCCTTCTTCTTAAAATTATATTTTGTTGAAACTGCAGCCAATGTCCAGACATAAGAAGATTTTTTTCCAAATCAATGTAACATGAAAATTTAAGGGAATCCTTTCAAAATCTATAATCTACAAGGAATCTAACTTGTAAGGAAAGGTCTTTAACCATTATTTCTTTGACTCATAGATCACAGATTATGGAATTAAGATTTGAGTCCTGCCTTCACGCCTGATTGGTTCCATAATCTTGGGCAAGTCACTTACATGCTTGGACTTTAATTTTTCGTATTTAAAACTGTCAGGATTATTCGTATTTCCTTCATCTTCTTTCACCAGAAAAATGTCCTAATATTACAGGTAAAAACATTGACTACCCAAGAAAATAATCAAATTGAAGAGAAGAAAATTGATTCATTCTTCCTGTTCCTCACCTGAGTAGCAGCTAATGTATCTCCAGAATCTCCTCGGACAGCCATAGCATTCTTTTCATTGATCCAAGCTTCCTCTTCCTCAGCATTCTGCATGAATTGCAAGTATTCTAGGGATTCTTCCAACTTAAGTCCTCTATAACAAGGTGGCAAGCCCCAGTGAGAATAAGAACAAACTGGTAAGCAGTGGGAGTACAGTGGGATGGCACAATCTCATTCAGGCAGACCAGCTTATTCTCACAAGGCAGCCACAGCCTCAACACAATATAATACATGCCTACTGCTGAGTGGTGAAGATCTGCTGTGAAATAGAGGAGACGCCTGCTTTAGAAGTTCATTTTGTGGCACCATCTACTGTCTTAAGAAACTTTGTTGGAGGCAGGAAACCCACCCTAGCCAAAAAAAGGGAAATGATGACTTCAGTGTTGGAGAATATCAGCAGTGACACAATGTCTTTTTCTACTCTGAGCACTGCCTTCTTTTGTATATGATGAAGACACCACAAAGTGCCAGAATCTCCCTTTTAGCCCCCCCAGGAAAAACGGAATTACAGACAGAAATTGTTATATTTGGCTATGTGTGTGATATGGTTTGGCTCCGTTTCCCCACCCAAATCTCATCTTGAACTATAATCCCTATGAATCAGGGGAGGGGCCTGGTGGGAGGTGATTGGATCATGGGGGCAGATTTCCTCCTTGCTGTTTTCATGGTAGTGAGTTCTTGCAAGATCTGATGGTTTAAAAGTGTTTAGCACTCTCCCCGCCCCCGCCCGCTCCCTGCCTTGCTAAGATGTGCTTCTTTCTTTGCGTTCTGCCATGACTGTAAGTTTCCTGAGGCCTCCCAATCATGCTTCCTGTACAGCCTATGAAACTGTGAGTGAATTAAACTTCTTTTCTTCATAAATACCCAGTCTCAGGTAGTTCTTTATATCAATGTGAGAACTGACTGATACATTGTGTATGTGGTTCAAATTGGCTATATGGCTATAGGGAAAAATAATTATTCATCCTTACATTACTAAGGGCTGCATATAATATGAAAACTGGGAGATAAAGCAAAACAGATGTCTGGCTAATAACCTGATATGAAGGATAACACATGTAGGAAAACAATAATAAAAGACAGCTGCATGTAAATGCAGAAGGAGAGGTAGATTTACAACAGAGGCAGTGATCATTATGCCTGGGGTATATGGAGGAAAGCTTTGTGATAGACTTGGCATTTGAGAAGGGACTTAAGGAGATAGGTAGTTGGGGTTAGTAGACAATGCTGAGCAGGCACTTAAGTATCCTCCCAACACCTGCCCAATATCCAAAATCCAGGAAGGGAACTTGGCCTCCTGTACCCCACTCACCGGGCCTTGGCCAACTCTTTGAGCTTTTCCCAGTGTTCAACAAACTGAGCCAGCCGCAACTGGATCTCCTCTTGCCCCACAGCAGCCTTGTCTTTCAGCTTCTCTGCCATATCCAGCACATTCTGAAGAACAACCCTGATTCATGTTCCATTACCCCACAGTCTCTCCCCATTTAGCCATAATCCCTGAGCAAAGTATCTAGCCCATCCTACCCTCCAGATTATTTATAAACTCCACGGGACTTTGTGAGGGTCCTGAAAGTCCAGGGAGAATGATGAAAGCTGCAAGAAGATTTGCTATGCTAAACTTTCCCAAGTATTTTGCAAATATATCAGTACTTGCACTAGTCTACTCTCCATAATCTGCTTTTTGGTCTATTCATGGTCACAGAGTGACCCTGCTCCCAAGTCAGACCCAGAGTTGCCTTCTTCCCAGATGGCTCAAGTACAGTTTTCCCAGATGTCCCAACCTGCATCCCAATTGTCAATCACTCCCCAGGGGTGTTAAAAGTGCTTCTTCCAGGGAAGAGCATGGGTTCTTGTTCAGAACTCTTCTACTTATAGGAGACTAAATGTGGAAGAGAAAATAATATTTGTAAACTTTTTGACTAACTCTCTCTGACCTTGACATCCTACTTTCACATTTTGTAGCACCCTCTTATTTATCTGTAACACGAGGGGTTGCTATAAGATGATTTCTATATTTTCAGATCCGGTATTCTATTCCTACCTGGATGGCAGGCTCATGCGCCACCAGCTCCCCCTCTAGGCGTTTGTGCTTCTTCAGCAAGTTCTGAACGCCCTGAAGATCTCTCCCATAGTCCTGGGAGCTCACTCGTATCAACTTCTCCCTAAAATCAAGGAAGAAAACAGGAAGTTTGGAGTCTAGATATCTAAGGTCATCCTACAGCAATAGCTTTCTATGACTATGTGTGTGGCTAGTGGTGAGGGTGGTTGTAAATTCTGTAATACCCTCTTGCCAATGACCGAAAATATAATTAGTGGAAGAGGCTTGCAGCAAAACTTCTGACTGAGCCAATACAAATTAAAGTAACATACTGATCTCCACCATAGGCACAACTGTAACAGCCTTTCCATTAGTCGCTTTGCCTGTCCACCTGTGTATCTTCTCTTTTTTGCTCAAGAATATACACTAATGTTTCCTATTTCAAAAAAATGTGAAAATTATATATGACCTCCATGGCTTTTGTTATTTTCATTTATTAACGTCAATAATAAATTCAGCTAGAATGGGTATAAAGAGCTGATTTCATAGGAGTCATGGCAGTTGGGATGCTTCCAAGTGTAAAATGTCTGAGCATCACCATGAAGCACAGTCGAAGACTACATGGACAAGATTATTCTATCTTATGGTCTTATCCAAAAAGGTTTTTAAAACATGTTATTTGTTGCCATATGCACTGTGCTTCCCTCTAATTTATTGATTACTCATAATAATCAAGCAGCTTTGTAGAAGAGAAGCATGATGAGGCAGGTTAAATGGGAAGTAGGCAAAATACTGTAATTTGCTAAGATTTTCCCAATCATATTTTACAACAAAAATAGAATCAGTAATGAAACCATGGCAGATACTTTGTAATATTCTCTACTGAGTGTCCAATTCAGTGTCATATAAGATATACTGGGTATAGAATGACAAGGATCTGATCAGCTGTGTAAATGCCCAGGTGTCCCTGTGAGTATGGCATATCATTCTATGAACTATAGAGCAAATGCAGATGGCTTCTTAGTTTTGTTCCTTTCATGTATGTTAACTGCTCCTCACTTCCTCCACACCTGTCTTTCTCTGGCTTGCATCCAGTAAGGGAATTTGGGAAAAATAAAACCAATGTTAATTTTAAGCTGAGGCAAACATGAAGTAATGCTATCTTCAAGAAACAATTACACATTTCATTTCAGCATAAATTGGAACAAGTTTGGTGGATTATCTACTCGCTTGGATTATCCACACATATTGAGCTGGTGGCACATACTCTATCCAGGATTCCTCATCATCTAGATCCTGGAAGAACTGGAACAAGGCATAGGCCTCTTTCAGTTTTTCATGGTGTGCAGCTGCCAAGTCTTGGACATTCAGGAAACGCTCGTTGACACTATCTTTTTTCTCCATAATCTGATCAACGTTGAAAGTCCCGCTGGAGAGCAAATCTGCAGCCAATGTATTCAGGTCCTTGAGTGCATCCTAGAAAGTCTCAAGGTACTCAGTGAATAGCATAGTACAGGCATTACTCAGATCCCACACTAACAACAGCTGGTCTGGCTCAAAGATAGGGCCAAATGGATTGCTTTTAAAGATATGGAGTTTAATTATGTGTTATACATGTTCACATATGTTCAGGTTGGAGAAGGGCCATATGTGGGAACAACAGAGGTAGCATGACTACATTACTCAAACTGTACGTTTAGCATGTGTCCCGTTTCTCCTTCTGATGTTTTCAGTATGTGCCTGCTCTCCCCAACTAAAAAAGAAAATCAGCCGGGTGCAGTGGCTCATGCCTGCAATCCCAGCACTTTGGGAGGCCAAGGCAGGTGGATCAAGAGGTCAGGAGTTCAAGACCACCGTGACCAACATGGTGAAACCCCATCTGTACTAAAAATACAAAAATTAGCTGGGCATGCTGGCATGTGCCTGTAATCCCAGCTACTCGGGAGGCTGAGGCAGGAGAATTGCTTGAACCAGTACCAAAAAAACAAAAGGAAAATCTTGGTGGGCAATCATTTGTTCCCATACAAGACTGTCTTATACTGACTTTGACAGCCACAGATTGATTGATTTGATAGTACCAACTTTGGCAGCCACAGATTGATTGATTCAATATTCAACAAGAACTACTCTACGGGCAACATTCTTAGCTGCTCATTGAACACACCTATCTCTTCTGTGTCTACTCCTATTCTAACCCAGCCCCTTAGTGATGTCACAGGAAACATCACCAAGTCCCAAGGCCTTTGACTTCCTGCCTTTTCTATGTGTATCTGTATTATCAAGTAAAATGATAATTATAAAATTCTTTAGTATAAAATTAACAACTGTCAGCATTTTTATCACTGCTCTCAGGACAAATTTTTGGTTGCTATTAGGATGCAACTGGAATCCTTGACAGGATCTCCAAAGTGTATGTGTAGTTCAACTTCATTTCACATGCCCCCATCTGATTTTTTGTTTGTAATTCTTTAAAGTAAACTTCCACTTTCTTTCAAATACCGGATCAAATATATAGCTTAAAGATAATTGGCTTATACGTATGCATCAGTAAAAGACAAAAAAGATAGGTTTTAGGGTCCACTTTCTGGAATCTTAGAGTCTATAGTTTAGTGATAATTGATTATCAGTGACAGTTTTAATGTCTTCACAGCCCGTTAATTTTACCTAGTTAAAATGACTGCTGGTTGAGAACACTAAGAACAATTTTGCAAGGCTATGTTTTCAAATGGTCTCCTAAGATGGGAGGGAGAAAAGCCAGAAATATTTCTATTCTGCCCAGAGGAGAGGGATGCCAGCACTACTTACCTCTTGAGCCAGCATCTCAGTCTCCAATAGCTGATGCTTCTTGAGTAGGTTTCCTGCTGAAGCCAAGTCCCTGGCCTGATCTTTCATGGCCAGCAATGTCTCTGCCTGGAAATAGAGAAATAAGCAATAAAGCTGCCAGGTGAAACTGCCTTTAAGGAGAATAATATCAGCAGCTATGTCCCCAACCTTTTCCCAGGAAGGTTAAAGGAAATTGCCCATGTATAAATTCATTTGTCTGACAAGTGTGTATTAAACTCTTGTGCCTCTACTGTTTCCAGGTGCAATTACCTCTGAGAGCCAGAACTCAAAGTCCCGGATGCTTGTGTTGAACCTCTGTTGACGACTGGCCTCATTGAGCTTCTGCCCTTTGTCAGTTGTTCTCTCAAGCAGATGATCCCAATGTTCCTTCAGCTGTTCCAGTTGCTCCTAACCCAAGGACAGTGAGGAGTCATTACAGTCTTTAGGATCCTGGGCCCTGTGACTACTTAAGAGAATAATGTAGGAAGGTTGTGAAGGCAGGAACTAGCCAAAATTTGCTGATACTTGAATATCATACATTTCAAACCAGTTATACTTAATCTGGGAAAACAATAGGAGTTGTTGGACAAAAGAGAAAGTTTGAAAAAAGGGTCCTGTGTTGAGTAAAGAGACTGACACACAAATGCCAAAAAACTATTGGCAGAAGGGATAGAAAATGTAAAACAAGCATAGTAAGACTTTGGAATTAAGCCTAAAGCTTTCTTAAGAGTTCCAGGTACTGAGTATGATGGGAGTGATAAGGTCTGGGCATCACTCCTTTTCTCCTTCTTTGTGCAACAATCAGAGGGAAGACTGTTTTTCTGTGATATGGTCACAGAACATATTTTATATTTCTACTCATGGAACATTGAAAGAGTAAATGACTCCTCTTCATGTGCCTTTGTAGCCCAAAACTCATCCTGAGCTTTACCCTCATGGCCTCTTCATTGCCATCACAAGCGCTACGCTCAATCAGGGAGTTCCCCAGGTTGACGACGCCATCCACCTGGTCAGCTCGGCCATAGACTTCATTTGCAAAGGTCTGGTGTTTCAGGTATTTCTTCTGAAGGGAAAACAAAACAGAAATTATATTATCTTTTTATTTATGGAGACAAGATTACATAAATTATATTTAAAAGGAAGGGCTAATATTTCTATCATAACTGAGGTGATGGTGACTTCTGAAGAACCTGCTCCGCATCAGACTCTGAAGCCTCTGAGAGCAGGCATGGTAGCCTCAACAGTGAGAAAGTGCTAAAGTATCAAGGGTGATGACTATCCAACCAACAAGCTCAGAATGGTGAAATTTTCCAAGGTTCCTACTTTGAACTTGCCTGAATGTTAGTGGGATCTTTGTAGGATTCATCACAGGCTGTGGGCAGCATCTCACTGATCCATTCTTCCAGCTCCTCAAGGTCTCGGTAGAATTGTTTTAGGTCGGCATAGTCTCCAAGCTTTGTCCGCTCAGCAATCAGTTGTGCTTTGAGAGCCTTCCACCTAGAGGATGGAGCCAGATCACTGTATGCCCTCCTCCACCCTTCCCATGCTCTGATGCCATATCCATAAATCTTCCCATTTGCCAACATGCCTCTTTTCTTCTCATATAGTCTTATTATTTTCATCATAAAATGCAGTGCTAAAGCCAGTTAATTTCTAAGATATCTTTCATCTTTCATGTCTTTCATTCTATAAATCTAAGAAAGTCTGCATAGGTGTCAAGATAGTTTCAGGCACCTAGAAATGACAGGAAGTCAGAGTATTCCCCCATCTCAATGCTAGCAAAGAGGTCAGTTTGCTACATCTTCCTGTAGCACATAAAACAATCACTCAGGCCTGACCTGTCTAGTACACGTTGGAGCCGAGTAGCAATCTCTTCTTTGGCATAGTGTTCATCGGCAATGAGGCGCTCAGCAAAATGTTCTAGGTCAGTGATCTTCCCTTCCTAAATAAAGGAAAAGGAAAGAGCCCAGATGCCTGGAGATTAGACCCTTGGTGCAATCCCAGACTCCCTCCTAGAAAAGAATAAAGGTATTCTTTGTGGAATCAGAAGATATACTCAGGGTCAAACAATAAATGCCTTACAGGGAGGCGGGTTTCAACTTAATAGGAGGAGAAACATCTAATAATGGGCTACTTGTGTGGTACTGAATTCCCTAAAGAACAGACACTTCTCATGACCATTGTAGAGGGTGAATCCTGTATTGGGTGAGATCATGAAATGACTATTTCATCAATCCTAAAAGTCAGAGTTTAGAATGCTGGATTTAAAGTAAGAGAGTCCATTTCTGCCTGTGACTTGGGTGAAACAATGTCAAGTGTCAGGCTGCCCGGCCTGCCTCAGTTTTTCTGTAAGAAGCAAACAAGAATCAGGGCTGGGCACAGTGGCTCACTCCTGTAATCTCAGCACTTTGGGAGGCCGAGGTGGGTAGATCACTTGAGGTCAGGAGTTCGAGACCAGCCTGGCTAACATGGTGAAACCCCGTTTCTGCTAAAAGTACAAAAATTAGCTGGGCCTGGTGGTGAGTGTCTGTAATCCCAGCTACTCAGGAGGCTGAGGCAGGAGAATCACTTGAACCCGGGAGGCAGAGTTTGCAGTCAGCCAAGATCACGCCACTGCACTCCAGCCTGGGCAACAGAATGAGACTCCATCTCAAAAAAAAAAAAAAAGTAAATCAAAATGTTTGTAAATTATAAAACCAGACAAATGTATAGGATTTCTGTTATTATTACTATGGATTATTATTTTAACTCCTTTACTAGTCATTATTACCTGGGCAGTGATTGCTTTGTCCAAATCATCCCGTTTCTTCATTAAGGCCTCCAGACTGTCTAAGGAACCTTTGTCATCTGACCTCAGGGAATTCTCACGTGCCACCATCCAGCTCTCAACTTGATCACAGTTCCCTTGAAACATCTATGAGGAATTAAATGAGAGGGGTATGGTATAGTCCAGGTGGCGTGGAGGAAATGATGTTACACCTCTTTCATGATCGTGACACAAAGAGTTTTGCAAGGAGTACTTACCATCTTCCAAGAAACAGTCATGTGACAAATCTTAGCTGTACTGGAACTTTTCCTCTTTTCCAAACATGTACTTTATGTTTATGTATAAGCTACCTCCAATTCCTGGGGTGCTATTTCCTATTTCTTAAACCTTGTTAATACTGGCTGGTCATTTCCTTAAGACTCTGTGAAACGTTATCCTTCAGGGTAGCCTGTGACACAACTGTTCACTTCCCCCAGAAGCTTTAATCACTTCTTGTTCTTTAGCCTCAAAGCACTCGGACATTTTGTTTTATTAATAATCACCTCACTGTACTAGTAAAATCCACCTATATGTCTAATTTCACTATTTAAGAAATAGGAAACTATCTTACTAATCTTCATGGCACTCCGAGCCTCCACAGAGTAGAGTCTCAACAAAAATCAGCCAATCAATTCCTCAATCAATCAACAAATGATAATCAACCCACCTCATGCTCAGGACTGATCACCATCTTGTTTGGCTCTTCTAACAGGAAAGAGCAGAGAATATGACAATGATCGGTATAGAAAGCATAGTACAATGCTAGGTAATTAAGAGATGAGCTCCCTTTGTGTTTATAACATGGAAAGTCTAGTGAACTGAGCCTGTAATGACCATATAAAATTGCATAGAAGAAACAGACTACTGAACCTGCCTAACAATTGGGAAATTTGCTGTACCTGCAACTCCAGGCACTGGTCTAGGATCTTCTTGCGTTGTTCCCAAGCCTTCTCCAAATCATCTCTCTCTAGCCTGATAGCTTGAAGCTTTTTGTCAATTTCAGGGCTAGCATAGTGCCCACTATCTATAAGTTCTGCACCGAAGTCCTCTAAGGCCTGGAAGGTGGGAGCCTCTGCCTCCATGTCAGCACGGTGCTCCTGTGGGAAAAAGGGGGAGGAAATCAGCGAGGCCAACTCCATTGGAAATTTTAAAATTAGTAGAGGTTTCAGGTCAAGTGATCAGTGGCTATGGCTTTTGTAGTTTTACCTGATGTCTCTCCAGCAAGATCTCTATGCCAGTTAAGTCTTCAGCCAGCTCCTGTGATGATACCATGCCACCAATGCTGCTGATCCAATTCTGCAGATCCCTAGATAAATAGACACATTGGAATTGACAAGAAAGTCTTGCAACTTGCTACAGTGCTGTTTGTCCTACAGTTTTCCATTCTCTAGAAAACATTTCTAGAATAACATTTTTTATCTGGCTTTATATGCTTTACAGATCTTAGGTTTGCTGTTTTTATTATATCACCTAATGATAACAATCCCTTGTATTTGAAAGCCTCTTCACTTTTATTATCTTTTTCAATTCTTGCAGTAATCCTGCAGAGATTCTGGGAATTTTTTGTTTTCATTATGGAGATAAAGAAGTCAGCTTAGAAAAGATAATTAATTTGCCTATGTGATATAACCTAAAGCAGACATCTTCAATAGAACCTAGACCTCTGGAATCCTTGACTGTTATATATTTCATTACTTCTGTTGGTTACTGTTCCTTTTTAGTGGTTTCTAGGGTTTGAAGATACATCTTATTACAGAGTCTCAAAGAAATCATGTCTTTCCTCTTACTTTTATTCTCAAGAGAATCTAGCACATATTTTGGCCAACATACACATACACACACAGGCCTCCACACTATTGATTAAATCAAGGTCTATTTCCCTACCCTTTTAGTAGTCAAGAAGTTAGACAAGCAAAACTAAGGTCTATCTTCTTAAAAGGCAAATTTTAACCATGCATTAACTTTAAAGCATATATGGTGGATAAATTAAGCATCTCATAAAGAATGTCATTACTCTTGTTTGCTCAATAGGAAGCCTTAGCTCTAGGAAAGAGAGGTCTCTTCTTTTGTAAATTTATTTATTCAAGCAACTAAGTTTTATTGGGTGCTTACTAAGTAACAAACATTGTGAAAAAGGCATATCTGTGCCTTCTAGGAACTCATACTTTAAGAATGGAAAAAAACAAAACAAAACAAAAAACAAACAAAAAACAGAGCATAGGCACTAATAGCTATTAAAAAACAAAACTGAAAGCAAAAGTATCATATGGGGTAAAATAAGATATTAATGTTGCTCAGGGGTGGGAACACTACTTTAAAATACTGAGGAGTACAGCTTCATAAAGGGAAGGAAGCACCATTGGAATGGGTGTGGGTGCTATTTATTTAAACTGTGTCAAAAACTATAGCTTTCCAGTGCTGAGCTGGGGAGGGGATTTCCAAGAGGAACTACAGTCATTTGCCAAAATTTGCCTCCTTTTTTCTTGAAAAGCATTGCATTGAGAGCTGCAACTTCCTGAACCCTCAACTCTGATGCTCCTCCCAGCGGACTGATGTGATAGAGCCGAACGTGGGAACTGTTCCACAAACTATGTTTGAGAGTTGAATTTTGGATTGTGATAATATCTAGACTTTAGTAAGATATTCACAGTTCTCTGGAATTTGGTCCCAGTATTTTTAAGTTTATCTCTTACTACTTCTCCTTACTATCCCCTCCCCAAACATGTTCTTATGCTTATTCTTCCTTTCTCATGATTATGTCTTTGTTTGCGCAGTTCAGTCTACATGAATTGTTTTCTCTTCTGTTAAAAGTTTGACTGATAAGGTGTAATAAAATGTTACTTTATCTGCAGTGCATCATCTATTCTACCCAACTCTGAATTCGCACTGCTGTTTGTTACAATGTGTGTTTTGGGCCTCATTATGTTCTACCATAGTTATTTGTATTCAACAGAATACTGAATACAGTAGAAGACTGAATACTAATGTCTCTTCAGTAGAACAAAAAAGCTTCTACATTATAGAAGCTTACTTAATTGGCCTAGATGGCTTCACACTCTTTCAAACTTTGTATTTTATTGCTTCTACTTTCAAACCTGAAATTTTTTATGCCTTGCAAGAGGTGAGACTTGAACTTAGTGGTGCTCTCCAAAACCAGCAGTGAACAGCATCTGTACCCAAACTGCTCCTAGACAGTTTACTTAGAGGCCAGACATGGAAATTACCCACCCCACTCTACCTGGCCTTGCTGAGGAACAGATAGAATTTCTGGGCCTCATTTAGGCTCTCCTTACGATCCTTTGTACGCCCCTGCAGGTCTTCCCAGGCCTCATTCAGCTCCATTTTCTGTCTCTGCAGGTCCTCAGTGGCATCTGGATGGGACTCACTGAGCCGCTCTGCTGTCTCCCCCAGTATGATCACCTGGGGAGGTACAATACCTCTGATAATCAGCCTAGAGACACACCTGAATCTTAGCAAAAGGAGAATCCTGAGTCCCAGTATTCAGCTCCTCAAGTAGACATCAGTGATGTACAAGCATGTCATAATGCTTTACAAAATAATATCAACCTTTTAGTCCACATAACTCCCTAAGGTAGTTACAATCAGCATTACCATACTTCTTTTTAAAAATAAGAGGGCTGTGGGGAAGAGTGGTTAAGTGACTCTGCTGGTTAGTGGCAACCTCAATTAGGAAACCCAAGGGTCTTGATTCTTCATGTGAGGAGATTCTTTTTGCTCTGCATGATAATGCCAAGCCTTTGAGTGTAACCGACAAGCTCCAGAGTATACTTTTGGGTTGAAACAGAATTAAACAACTCATTCAATTCCTTGCTAAGAAAAACATGCACCATACTCAGATATTGGCCTGATTATCCTGGGTATGGACATTTGCTATTTCTCCTGGGCTACTGGCCTCCCCCTAGCTGCCACAAGATCTGGTCACTTGTAACCCACCAAAGAGGCAAGGGGATATAGGGTGCTCACTCAGACAGCAGGAGTTTAACAAGTTTTTTCCCCATGTTAATGGTCATGGGGTATATCCTTTTCATGGTCTTGCCTTAGGGACAGTGTACAAGAATAAATATGGCACAGGACAAAGAGAAATATAAGAATAAAAGACTGAAAAAGAGAACCAAAGAAGAGGGCATTGGTATAGGGCTAAATATAAAGTAGAAAGTGTTGGAAAAGCTTTGAAGGACCTGTCTCACCTTATCTCCCAGGGGTATGAGGTCCCTTTCAAAGCCCTCATGCCGTCGCTGAAGAGCCTGAACACTGAACAGATCTGAGCCAGGGTCTGCAGCACTGAGGGCCTGGCATTTCTTCTCAATCTGCTCCTTCGTGTCATCTGCTTCTCTGGTATACAAGAGAGTAGAGAGTTCAAAAGTAAGAATATGTACCAGAGGCAGTCTAGTGGGGATCACAAGAAAGTTATCATCACTACCACTCACTACCCTCCCACCGCCCCCACCCCAACCAATTATCATCATTGTTTTTTATGTGCTAGAAACTTGGGCTCATTTAATCTTCACAACTCCAAGAAACATAGTTATTATTACTATTCCCATTTTATAGATCAGAAAACTGAGGACTAAAGAGGATAAGTATTTTCTCAAGATTATACCACTGCTGAATGGTGGAGCCTAAGCTTGAACTGGGCCTTCTGACGGCAGTCACATGCTTAACCATCGTATTTCCATAGCTTTCTATCTTAAGCGTTCTACACACAGAGACCTGTCTGAGTCTGTTTTCCCTTCCCCGTATCATCAAAAATGCATTTATACACAATGAAGGTGTTCGGTTTCTGTTTTGTTTGTTTGTTTACTTGTTTGTATGTGTCTTTGTGTTTCTTAGTTTGAAAATCAAACAAGAAAAATGTTGAATGAGCTGATAGTCAATGTGATGTCTGTTGCCCTGCACTGTCAGCTTCTAGTTCAGAAATGTAATTACTTAAACCTCTTGTTTCAACTTCAAGTTTCTTTCTTTCTGTTTTGATTTTAAAGATAGGGGTCTCACTCTGTTGCAACAATAGGCTGGAGTGCAATGGCGTGATCAAGGCTCACTGTAGCCTCAGCCTCCTGGCTCAAGTGATCCTCCCAGTTCAACCTCCCAAGTAGTTGGGACCATAGGCCTGTGCCACCACACTGGGCTAATTTTTCATTTTTTATTTTTTTGTAGAGACAATGTCTTGCTTTGTTGCCCAGGTTGGTCTACAACTCTCGGCCTAAAGCAATCCTCCTGCCTCGGCCACCTTTGGTGGGCTGGGATTATAGCTGTGAGCCACTGCACTCAGCCTAAGTTTTATTCATTTTCGTGGAAACATATATAGACTACTAATTATGTTCCAAGGCCCAAGCCTAGGCTTTAGAAAATTGAAGCTAGTTGTCTGGGAGTATCCTGTTTGCGAAGTGAGAATTATACTACTAAAAAACCTAATTTTCTATTGGCACATTGTCTCCATCTCAGGAAGAAAGATTATACCATGGTTCCACCATAGTAATAGACTTAGAAGTTTAGTGAGTGGGTTTTAAAGCAGCACTGCTTTTTAGAGTTATAATTATTACCTGTGAAACACTTCAACAGCATGGGCACTGCCCAGCAGCTGCCGCTGTTCATCTGCAAGCCTCTGCAAGGAACCCCAGCGGGCATTCAATTCCTAAAAGGGCAAAAACATCAGACTTGAGACGGAGAACTAACTCACATGGCTCAATGGCATCTGAAGACCAGACAAGATTTAAACCATAGTTGTTTTTATGTTATTTTCTTCAGAAATTGCAGAGCTTTGCTTCTTTCTTGGACAGCTTGAGCTTTGGCCTCATTTTTGCCAGCGCAGCAGAGAAAGTGATTTCTTCCCAAACTGGTGTTAAAGGGTGAAACCATCAACTCTGGAGCAGTAATAAGTACTTGCTATTACAAAGACTACACTGTAAACTCCAAAAAAATGAGTAGAAAGTGTTGCCTTGGTAGTTAGAAGTGATCACATTTCTCTAAGACAAACAATTCTGTATCCTGAACTGAATAAACCAGGTAGCCTCTTAAAGCCCTACTTTCTATAGGGGGTAAGTACATTGTTCCCCTTCGTATTTCTTCACCTTCTTATCCCATAACAACCACTACAAAAACAGGCAGAAAACTCATCCTCACTGACTTATGGCAATCCAGAGAACTAGACTGAACATTTATTAATGTTCATTAGATCTTTTATGGTATCATAGATCCAGATCTGAATAAGGTCAAGAATGGCCTCTCCTCTATCTCTACTGACCTATATTCTCCTTCTTCAGCACGTTGATCAGAACCTGTGTCTTCCAGTAAACTTTCTTGATCAACCTCTTCCCACTATCACAGCTTCTTTATCTGCACTGTCTTTGCATTCATGTAATTGAGAATTTCTTGTGTGTATGACAGTGAAAGGGCGGTGAGTATGTGTTGTAATTTAAGAATTTTAGGTCAGTTCAAATGTATATATTCCAAAATTGCAATTCAAATTCAATTATATTATTGGGTGGACATGTAAGGAAAAAACTTTACATTTAATTTGGTATAGCCTGGTACAGAAGATTAAAGGAGGTTTGGATATTGTAATTTGGATATTGTGCTATCCAATATTTGCTTTTCAGATATAGAAACTGAGGTTTTTGGAAATGAAGAGACTTGTCTGAGGACACACAGTCAGACAAGACTACAGCTATGACGTAAATCTAATTTACCTAATGTCCAGTACAATATTATCTAAACCTCCTAATTCTGCCTCTTAAAGCTACATCTTAATTTCTCCTACCAATACTTTTGTCTCCTTTCCCACCCCATCCATGAAATGACATACGTGAGGGCATGGAGGACACTCAATATATGTTAACAAATGAGCCTGCTTTAATTAAGTTAATTTAGACAACAAAAATACAGGGACTATTTGGGCTATTGTCTTTGGCCTTTCCTGTAGCTAATTCCATACTGCTGTTACCTTCTGCATGTTCTAGTGGATCTGCGGACTATAAAGTTCCATGTTGAAGTGAAATGAGGACTCCCAAAGCCCAACTTGGTAGTGAGGAGGAATGGAGGGAGCCTTAGTTACCTGCCGGATTTGAGCTCCTTCTGGTGTTAGAAGTCCTTCAAATAGTAGATCATCAGCTACCTTGTTGATATCCCTTAGCCGAGGCTCATTGGTTTTCAAATCCTGAATGGGAAAATTCATCCAAAGCAGTGTAAATCCCCTCATCAAGAATCTACCATACTTACCTGTCCATCTCTGCCCCTACTTGGCTAAATAGCAAAACATTGCTAACATCACCGTAATACACACCAAGCTCCTCTCCTGCAATCCACCACTGAGAAGAGTATCCTTAAAGATCTTGACACCTAGTGGCTGTCCAAAACGTGTCAAGATAACTATTATTTATCTGCAGTATGAAGCATAGCCATTTTTCTAGATTTCTTAAAATCTCCCCTGGATAAAGTTATACCATTAGAGGGATTGACACCTGAGCTGTGTAACACCCTTTTCTACTAGTACAAACTCCAGCTTTAAAGATTTCTTTAACTGAGTTATTATCTGCCTATATTATGAGATATTGTAAGAAACAGCTCTAGCGAGTGCTCTCTCTCTCTGTGTGTGTGTGTGTGTGTGTGTGTATGTGTATGTGTTAAATCCCATGTAGAAGATATGAAAAGAAAAAGAAAGAAAAGAAGGAATGTACACTCACTGCTAGTTAAGATAATGGAAAAAATCTAAGGGAAGAAAGAATGTTGAAAGGGTTTTAGGTAGGCAAAAAATTAGAAATTGTTTGTCAAGTCAGGTTCTTCCTTTTTCCACCCCAAACTCTGCCCCATAATTAAACTTTACACATGGTGCAACAATACCTTATCCCAACTTGGGCACTGGAAACAAAGTATAGAATAGGGCAAGTTGTGAAGAATTCAGGAAGACCAGCACTCCAGGGAGGATTTTGGAGTGGCAGGCACTGAAGGCTGCAGTTAGGGTAACTAGTTTTCTCTGCATTTTCCTTCCAATTATTAACAACTACAATACCTAGAGGGAAATCTCAGCCACAGAGTCGCCAATAGCTTTGGGGAGAATATTTAACAAGTGTGAAATAAATTAAAAGATCATGTAGGATACGCTGTGGGATAAAAGGAAACAATGGCAACCTTCAAAAAGGTGTCTGGAGAAGGTTCCTCTTTCTCACCTTTTGGAACTCATCGAACTTTTTCTGCAGCTCCCAAACATCATCTAGTTCCACTCCAGTGTTTTCTGCCTTTTTCTCTTGAATCCATTCCAGCATGTCTCCTGCCTCATAGGCCAATAAAAATTCGTTATAACGTTGCAATAGACGACGTCTGCGTTCTTCTGCCCGATCCAAGAGGGAGCGGTATCTGGATGGAGAATTGGGAAAAGTGGAATAAAAGAAGGAGAAAATACAGAAGAGTAGAGGCTGAGTGACAAACATAGAGAAAAAAGGAACAAAAATGAAAGGGAAAACAAATCAAAAGCAAAAGAATAGTAGAAGAGAGGAGGAAATAAACATAGAAGAAAAATAGCCTTGGGGGCAAAAAGATAAACACATAGTATTGCATTTAAAAATAGTAAAAATGCCAGTGACCCAATAGTATGACTGGCAACATTCCTTTCCTATTTCGTAAAAGTAATATTTTTACACGGTAACTGACAACTGGATATGAAAAGCCTGGCATAGTAAACAAAGTTCATATAGATGTCAGGAGACTTTAATAACCTTGAAAGAATGTGGGGCAGAGAATCAGAAGAGCTCTGTGAAGTGTCTGACCTTAGGAAATTGATGGAATGATTCTGGGGTTGCCTTTCCTCAAAAAGAAACTGAAACATTTAAAAGATTCTAGGTTTGCTTTCAATTCTTAAAATCTTCAAATTTTCTGTGGCATCTCAAATCTAACAGATGCAGGGTCATGAGAAGAAATGTCTTCTGCCAAAAATGTCTGGCCAAATACTGTTCAGTTCTCCAGGCTCCAGAACTTACTGGTTCTCAATCTGCTCCTGGCGCTGGGTGATGTTGCCTGGCTCTTCTCGTCGCCGCTGTGGGAGCATCGGGAACTCATCGTGGGCTAGTCTTCTGACATAGACAGCTGGGACAAAGCCCTGATGATCATCAGCTTCCACCTTCCACCAGTCCTGAAGGGAGAGCAGATCCCCACTCCTTCATTAATTCTTGGAAAAGCAACAAACGGGAGAGACTTCAACACTAAGTCTCTTGGCCCAGGCACAGGTTAATGGCAAAGATAAGCTAGCCATGTCTAATGAGTGGCACATAATTTTCATATATGACCAAGAAATGAAATGAAGAATTGCATAGACAAGCCCCTGAAATCAAGTAATTTGATACCTGATGTTAGACCCTTAACTTCGGAGAGGTTTTCAAACACCCAAGACAGCTCTTTTAATGATGGGGCACTTTGTTCATGAGGAATTTACAAAAAAACACATAGAGCCAGGATCTAGCTGGATTTCTTGGCAGTGGAGCGTCTGTGTAAGAGGATATTGCACAAAAATGTCTTCTCTCCTACTCTTCTTGCAGAGGTCTGAAAAATGTGAATTGCTCTGACATTCATATACCTGAGTGTTATTTTATTTTTTATTTTTGAACTGTTGCCACATCTACCAAAACTCTGAGGTTAATTTCCTCAAAAAATAATGAAGAGCCTAGACAAAGAAAAAAGGGACTGGCACACATTATTTGATAATGAAACATCTGCCGCTCCAAACATTTACTTGCCTTTGGAATAACTATAGCCCAAACTATTTTCTTTTCTTCTTAAGAATTTTTGTAGATTAATTAGGTATCAGAGTATAAAAAATTACTTCAGTTTTTATGAAAAATATATTTAAAAATCTCAACCAATATTTTATCACTGTTCTCCCAGGCACAAGATCTAAAGAAAATCAAGTCAACAAAAGACTCATCTTTTAGTAGGCTCCTTCTAACCCCAGACATTGTTATTTTATCACTAGAAATACTGGCACAGAAGAGGAACAAGCAAAGAGGAAGAAAGAAAGAGACAGCTTAGCCCTTTAAATATATTATAGAATTTCCACTCATACTTTCTATATCTTTGGGCTAATTATATAACTTCAATTCTTTATGATTTTAACTGCAACACTGGAATTATAATTCCAAAAGATGTGTGTAGGATCCTGTAAAATATCTACAGGAAAAATACTGCTTAATCAGTTATAGTTATCCAAGAAATAAAATAATAAAATAAATGTTAGATGGTAAAAATATGAACATCTGGCAGGATTGGGAGAGATGGTTCTGAAAGAGCCACTTTTTGATGGAAAGATTAGAAGGAAAAGTCACCTTATTGATGGAACTGAGCAGCGTTAAGACATCACCTTTCTTCATGGTGACTTCTCGGGGGCTGCGGGCCTGGAAGTCATATAAAGCCATGACTCTTTGTTCTCCAGCAGCTCCCTCCACTGGTGCAGCCTGTTGTTGCTGAACAAAAACAGGAAGCAGGTGTCAGTTGCACACTGGAAATATCTCCCTGTACAGCTTACCAGGGGTGAGCAATCCTTTAGGCTTCCCAGGAGAAAAGAGCCTCTGGCTGGAACCTCTTACTTGGCTGCAGAGATTAAAGTATGTGGTCTTCAGAGAGACTGCTCCATTCTGACACTTATTGAGGACAGGCAGGTTGGGAACTATAAACCCAAAGCAAGGAAGCAAATACATAATTTGTCAGAAACGTATTAAATGCTCTAAGCCATCAGTTCTTAAAATGGGAGGAGTACATTTTAAGAATTGTACTCCCTTAAGAAGGTCCAAAAGGATTATACACATTAACATTTCAGAAAATTGTTTGAGAAAGTGAAAAGACCCGTTGTCTGTCATCACCTCCAGTGATAATTCTTCCCACTCCTTCTGGCCTTCAAGTTACTATATCAGCAGCTCCGGACCTTCTATTTGAGATATGAGTGATCAATAGCACAGGAAAGGCCACAGAATTTTAAACATTGAGAACATTAACTGAGATCATTAAAAATATCTAGTGTCTCTGTTTAGTAAGCAGCCTGCATTCTAAGGTAGAATTTTCTCTGATTTTTACTTTCTGCCAATTTCATGTCTCTGAGAAATCAAGCAAAACATACCCCTCTTCCTAAGGAATGACCCACCCCTTCCTCAGGTTGGAGTTGAATATGCACCTCTGCCGATAGAGCCCTCTGATGTCATCTCCTTTAGGTAACATGTTTCCTCATACCACACAATGTATAAATCCTTCTTTTCTTGTTTAGGCACCCACTGTGCAGAGCCTGGTGAAGGCACAGTATAGGAGTTCTGTAAATGTACACTGATTTGACAGACTGAGTCTATGTCTTTTGTTTACTCTGAATGTGTGGATTAACAACCTCTCATTAGAAAGAATTCCTTGAAGGTAAGAAGTGTGTCTCTTTTTTTCTACCACTACATACAGTAGACATTGTTATAACATTTATTTGATTCCAGTTCAATTAATCTTCATGACACCCAGTTTTGCCTTGTACCTGAGCCATTCTCATATTCTCAACCAATTGCATCTTCCATTCTCACATTCTTAACCAATTGCATTTTCCACAAACTTGATTGTTTTGTGCCTCAGTGCATTTGCTCTAGTGGTTTATTGACTAGAAAAACCCTTATCCTCTTTCTCTGCACAGTAAACTACCCATCCGTCTTTCCTTAATAATTCAGATCCGGTGGTTTCCCTTAGCTTACGAAAATTTTCCTATTTTCCAGTACTGTTATTTCAAGATAACACAAGAGTTCTTTCTTTGAGACTCTTTGTCCTGTTCATACATCTATTATATGCACTTACTGTTAAATATCTGGCCTCCTAATAGACTGTAATTTTCCTGCAAATCAGGATTTTTTATTCATACTTACATATAGTAGACATTTAATAAGTTTTGGCATTAAAAATTAAGAAACAAAAGAAGGGAATAAAGAAGAAAGATAAGAAAGAGAGATATAAATGACGAAAAGTAAGAAAGAAAGAAGGGTAGAAATATAAAAGGAAGGAAAGAGGAAAGCCAAAAATACATCAATGAAGACATGATACCATTTATCAAAAACTTCTTTTGGACAAAGTCTCCTTTGGACTAAATTGTGGATGCTACATTTCCTGCATACAAGGGTCATAGAACTTAGTGTTTTCTTTGTCATTGTTTTTGGGGTTGTAGAAAGTAAAAAATCAGCAATAAAGACAATTTCTTTTTCTCTTTGGTGGGAAGTGTGAATCCTGTCATCACTAAGTTAGTCTTACCTGGCAGGCGTTTGCCTGATTCCGTAGAGCTTTCATACTGTCTCCAAATGAATTGAGATCTAATAGAAAGGCCTCATGCTTCTTTAGAAGAGCCTGCATTTATTGATGGAAGATCATCAGAAGGAATATAGGAGGAACACTATTATTTCAACTACTATTATTTTGGGTTATGCCATTTGTCTTAAATCCTGGTAAAAGCTACTTTCCATCTATTATAAAGTTCTTTTTAACCCTAAATTTGCAAGCATGAAGGAAATACGAGTTAATAAATTATAATTTCAATATGTTTACTAAAATCAAAATTAACTCAAACTTGCAAAAGTATTTTTATCAACACAGATTATAGCTGAAAAGAGGATGCTGTTGATACTGTTACTTTATAGGATAAACATTAGCGTAACTTAAAATATGCATACCAATTATTTCTAGTGCCAAAGGTTTGTGAAATACTATACCAGCTTCCTATAGGACAATGTGCAAAACAAATAAATGGATAAAAAGTGTGATTATAACCTTTGGGGTTCTTCTCGCCCCAACATATCTGTCCAATTTTATTTTAATCAAGTAATTAAGGTGTCTCTATCTTAAAACCACGATTAATTTATATATGCTCAAGGTTACTCCGGAAAGTTTAGGATGAGATTATGACTACGACTCTGATCACACTTTCTTGATTTAGATAATCTCTAAAGAATATATGAATCTCTATGAGATGAGAAAAATGTAGCACATCTTTTGGGATTCCTGTCAACTCTGAGGGAGTCTCAGCAGATGAAGGCCAAAGGCGACCACTCTGGAAACCCCAAATAATCTGGCAGAATCTGTAGCTGTCCCACAACCTAAGCAAACCCTAAATTGATAATTTGGTTGCATTTGTTGAGGATTCACAATGTTAAACCCACCCCCACCTTACCCCAGCTACTTCTTCATCAGCCCCATAGTTAGTGTTATCTACGATAGGCTCCTTCTCTTTGATCCATGTTTCTGCTTCATGCAGGTCAGCCAGGTACTGCTGGAACTGGACATTGGCTTCAAGATCATTTTGTCGCCTAGCAGCTCGAGCACAGAGAGACTCCATATTCTGGTTCAAACTCTTGACCCTAGACGCCACATCTTCTGCAGCAAAGTGTCCTATGGAGTAATTATAGAAAAGATGAGTATGATCCTCATGAGGGTTTACCATACTCTAATCCTTTTGGTACCTTGGAAAAGAGAAAGGAAGTGATAAAAATGGTATCTTATTTAGTCAACGTTATATTTTTCTTGAGTTACCTGGGAATTGAAATATCCTAAGTGAGATTAAGTAACAAAAGGTACTAATGGGAGATATGCATGTGGTGGTGAATGGGTTGGTATTGTCTGACAAATACAGACTTGAAAACAGAATACTAATGTGTGGGTGATTGAGAGTTCCAAAATCATGTCTTCTTTAGATGAAGCAGAAAAATCAGCTGATTTCTATTTCTTCCCATAAAGGAGTTATTATTATGAGAGTTGCTCTTCCACCCTAAACAACTAGAAAACAGGAAAAGATGTAAGATAAAATGATTTTCAGACAATGGAGAGAAGACTGTGATTCCTGAGAGAAGGGAAATAAATGAGATATGTTCTATAATTGCCAAGCTTATGCCTCAGGAGGTTTCTGGGCTGTAGGCCTGGGGAACTAACCCAAATAGAACCACCAGTCACACTGAATTGAGGACACAGAGATCAACATTTGGGAAAGACAAGAGAACTAGAACTTGTGAGGTTGAGTGTCAAAGAGAAGGGTGTTACAGAGAGATAGAACTTTTCAGAGAAGTTCCCTAGAGTATTTGTCTGATTACTCATATGCACACATGTATAAGGAAATCCTGGAGGGTGAGAAAAGAGTGACTTAAAAGCAGTGGCCAAACAACTTCTAGGCCTCAATTAAGAATGAAAATAGTTAACATTCCACCCATCAAAGTGGAAAAATATTGTAATATATGAGATAGGGTCCTCAGAAGAGTAACATATCTCAATATTATGCTCATCTCTAAATCAGTCCCCAAATAAACTCTGCCCCAGGAGTACCACAACAAAACAGATCCAAGAAGCTCAACAATCACCGAGCTGAAGAAACAAGGAAAACCCCATCAAGTTATAACATAATCAAATTGTTTAATACCAGTGATAAAGAGAAAAGCTTTAAAACAATTAGAGGGGGAGAAAAAGACATATTACATGCAGAGGAGCAAAGATCATGATGACAGCAGACTTCTTATCAGAAGCTTGCAAAGTCAGAAGACAAGGCAGTACATCTTTAAAATACTGGGAGAAAGAAGTTGTCAACCGAGAATTTCATATGTAGTGAAAATATATTTCAAAAAGGAAGGTAGAATGAAGACCTTTAGACGAACAAAAGTCTAGAGAATTTATGGATAGAAGACCTGCAGTATAAGGAATGTTAGATGAAGTTCTTCAAGCAGAAGAAAAATAATACAAATGAAAAAAATAACCTAAAGAAAGAAATGAAGAACACTGGAAATGGGAAATATGAGGGTGAAATTTTCTCATTTAATAATCTCATTCAAAACCGGTTGACTACCAAAGCAAAAATAATGACGTTGAATTATAGGGTTTATAACATGTAAAAATTTAAAATATGTGACACCAATAGCACAAGGGCGAAAACAAATGGAAGTATCAATTTAAGAATCTTATATTAAACATGAAATGCATAATATTATTTGAAATTGTGCTTTTGGGATCCCTTTGCAATTTTAAAAATTATTAAGGATGCAAAATATCTTTTGCTTATATAGTTAGACTGATTAATAGTTCCCATATCAGAAATCAAAACAAGAAGCTTTGAAAGAAAAGAATGTACAAGTATGTACTCCATTAGACAGAACAGTGACATCATCACCCATCTGTAGGCTCTGGAAAACTCCATTCTATGCTTATAAAAGAATAAGTCTGTAAAAGAAAATAATAGCTTAGCATTATTATGAAAATATTTTAACTTTGTGAATCCACTAAAAGTGTGTCAGAGACCCTAAAAGGACTCCAAATCACAATGGCAAAATCACTGTGCTATAATAAACATACACACACAAACACAAACAGCAATTGTAGCTAACAGGCCAATTTGAATATAAGATGGAATCACAGTAAATACAAAATTGATCTAAAGGAGATAAAGTGATAGATAAAAAGAAAAAATACAGCAACTTGCCAGATTTAAAATAAACCATATTGATCATTGCACTAAGTGTAAATTGTCTAAATATCACAATTAAAAAATAAAAATTACCAGATTGAATAGAATAAAACCAAGGCCTGATTATATGCTATTTATAAGAATCCCACTTAAATATAAGAAACAAAGTACAAGCAAAAAGATGGAGAAATATGCACGACGTAAAAACTAATCAAAAGATAGCTCATGTGGCTTTTATTAAAGTTTACTAAAGGCTTCAGAACAAAGAATTTCACCAGGGATAAAGATTGATATTTCATAATGTGAAGATTTACTTCATCAAAAAGACGTAACAATACTAAATGTATATGCATGTAATAACAGAGCTTCAAAATATATGAAACAAAAACTGATAGAACTGCAAAGAGAAGAAGATAAAATCCACAAGTGTAGTTGAAGATTTAAAAAACAGGCGAATTTCTACAGTTGTTGGTTTGAATCACTCAGTTGGGATCTGAAGTTTTGCTCAGCAAACTGAATTTTAACCTATACTTTTGAAAACTAGATATTGGTTGGCATCAACTGATTCTTCAATCAACAGAGGGAAAATCCCAATGTAATCTGCACTGCTTATACCATACCTGGCTTATGATGTTCAGAACTGAACATCATACTTAAGCATCAGGAATTTCTGAATTGGATGAAAAGAATGAACAGAGGTATTGAAACTGTATGAAGTGAGAAGCTAAAGAAATGGAATAGTTTACTATAAAAATAGTTCAACACTGCATAACTAAGATCTGCCTTCACAGATCTGGAAGCTCCCATATGGAAAAGAGACCTGATTTAATTCATAGGGCTTTGTAAATTAGATTCTGAATTCTGGAACATCTACAGAGAAGCATATTAACGATTAGGATAAAGACATTTTACTTTAATAATTTTTGTTTTACAAACAAATAGTGGTTCACAGGATTGGAATATTCCTGTTATTGAAATATACAAACAAAACCATATGCCCATTTGTCAGAAATGCCAAAAGAGAATTAAGTGGGAAAATGAGTCAGATATTTTTAAATTCCCTTGAAACCCTAGGGTAGTATAAACTTCTTCCTAGAAGTCTACCCTGGTGATGTTTTGGCCAACTGAATCTCAGTCATACATACCTTCCTCTATCATTTTGTTTCCCCTTTCTGTTATCTCTTGAATGCGTGGTTCATGGCTGGCAATGTTCTCCAGGATGACTCTGTGCCTATTCAGAAGCTTTTTGGAAGCAATCAGGTCCTTTCCTGCAGAGGAAAGGAATTTCAAAGTTTCGGATTATCCTGGTGTATGGAAGTAGCATACCTCACTTTTTTAGAACTCTTGGACCCACAGGTTCTTCCCTTTGAAGTTCTAACCATTGAGTAAGATTCTTTAAATTTATATCATCTGTCTGAATTCACTCTACTTACCTTTGTTCTTCCCTTGGCCTCTTTTTATTAATAAATTTCAATTCACTGTTATACAACAGATAATGAAAACATCATTATTTTTGTTGAAAGATAGGTACGAAGGCATGTAACTTCTAAGTTCAAATGTCCAATATTATGCACACAATTGTCTTTCAGCATATCGTAATGTACAAGGAAGGAACTTCTACTTGCTAATTTCTGTGGACTTCAGAAAGTTTTTAAATCTTCTATGCGCAAGTTTTCTCATCATGAAAAAGGCAGAGTGTAACTGGTTTCAAGATCTATTTGTAATCATTAGAAATAACTACAAAAAGTGCCTCATTGATTGCATAGCATTAACAAGCAAACAATAAATACTACTTACTGTGAATTTCCTTCATCTTCTAAGATCCCGAAATCCTGCTGTCTGCTTTATGCTTCCTGTATCCTAACCGTGCTTTATCTCTTTTCCCTCTAAACTTTCTTTCTTACTACTTTCCATTCAAAATATACTCTCTAGAAACTTTCTATACCTTTCCAATAAGCCTCAGGCTTTTATCTTCCAGGAAGTTTTCCCAGACTAATCCTTTCATTGTCCTCATTGTCCAGCCTTTCATAGATGTTTCCAAAACATGCATACTAAGTTGCACTGTATTTGTGTACACCTTTTTCTCTGCCTCAGTAGAAGTGTACTGGCTTTGACACTGGTGAACTAGCAGCTTCTGAAGGAAAGGACATGTGTTTTATCTGCTACTTCACCCCTGCTATTGTCAGAAGAAAAAGCTCATACAATTTATAAGAAGAGGCTAGCTACAACCTAAACACAAACACTTAGTATATCAGACATTAACCATAACTATTCAAAGACCCTCAGTTTTAGAGCAAGCAACAAAATGCTGAGCACTCTAGCTCTTCCCAGGGGCCCTAAATTCATGGCATTGCTCATGTCTAGTTTTAGGAGGTGTAATTTTTTACTATAATTTTTAAAAATCTTTTTATGAAGGACTGGACACATTTTCATGAGTGTGAGAAGAAACAGCTAAGAGCAAGCTTTCTAGACTCCAACTACTGTACCCCAGATCTCTCTCAATCTGTAGACCTTGGTCCTTTCCTAATGGCTCAGCCTGCTCAGGCTGCACTAACCAAGGTAGGTGGAAGTAGCTGAGGGCTCAGTCTCTTCGATCCAGGCCTCCTCATCCTCTGTGTCTCTACAAATCAGCTGCAGACGGAGAAGGTCTAAGAGCTTCTTCTTTCGGGTGGCCAGTGGCTCTTTCAGAGCTTCAAATCGGCATACCAAGGACTCCTGCCTTGCCCTTATGTCCTTAGAATCAGGATGGCCTATTTCTTCAAAATATGCAGCCAGGTCTGTAAGGGTATCCACCTGATCCTAAGGGAGAAATAGAATGAATGCCAAGAAATCCCATCATTTAGTAGGAAGCAATAGGAGTTTGTCATGGTGGAAACGGGGTCATGGGAAAATCAGTTCCCATATGCACTGTGTTCTGATCTCTAATTAAATCAGTGAAATGGAGTTGGAGGGGTTGCTACATTGGGGACCACCACATCAGGTGAGGGCTATTCATATGAAAGTAGCTCTCAAAACATACTTTAGAAACATCAAAATATTTATAGAATGCTTCAAGGAAATCAGAAAAATTAGAACTGCAGAGTTTGATTGTTTAAGAGTATTGATAAACTGGGCCCCAAGGAAAAAACTGGAAGTGTTTTTCTATCTCAGTTCACCTTCTGTATTCTTTCTCTCTCTTTAAAATGAGCTATAACTGCAAATAAATGGAAACTCCTCAGGCTTAAGTTTGTTGCATAGCAGAAACAATACCTATGAGATGAAATGTGATGTTATAAAAAATTGTCAGAAGCTCAGAAAGATAAATTTAACGGAATGCCTTGCCACCAGCTAGCTTTCCTCCTTTGAGCCATATCTGAGAAAGAAGGGATACAGAAACAGGATTTTGAAGGCTCTTCCTAGAAATCAAATTTTAGCTGTGTACCTATATGGTGAAATAGATACAATAGGTACACTACATTTTTATTAGTGAGGTAAACTATGCCTGGCCTGGCAGACACAGTACCCAGGATTTTTATTTGCTTGTTTTTCTCGTTTGTTCATTGGGTATAAGAATGGCACATAAGCAAGTGAGAGGTAGCATTAGGACAAACACCTAATGCATGCAGGGCTTAAAACCTAGATGACAGGTTGATGGGTGCAGCAAACTTGCTTATGTAACAAACCTGCACATTCTGCACATGTATCCCAGAACTTAAAGTATAATAATGAAAAAAGAAGTTCTTCAAGATACAGAGAAACATCTGGCATTTTGTTTTATTTTAGCTATTTTGCCATTCAGTGCTCAATCTATAAAGGGTTTTATCTATGGCTCCTCAATTGGGAAAAAAGTTTAAAAATACGGACTATCAGTAACTTCTTAAAGCACATACTCACTTCTCCATAAAAAATTAGAGGCCTTACATTTTTACACTGTGGGTAGGAGTGTAAATTAGTTCAACCATTGTGGAAGACAGTTCGGTGATTCCTCAAGGATCTAGAACCAGAAATATCATTTGACCCAGCAATCCCATTACTGGGTATACACCCAAAGGATTATAAATCATTCTACTATAAAGACACATGCACATGTATGTTTACTGTAACACTACTTACAATAGCAAAGACTTAAAAGCAGCTCAGATGCCCATCTATGATAGACTGGATAAAGAAAATGTGGCACATATACAACATAGAATACTATGCAGCCATAAAAAAGAACGAGTTCATGTCCTTTGCAGGGACATGGATGAAGCTGGAAGCCATCATTCTCAGCAGACTAACACAGGACTGGAAAACCAAACACCACATGTTCTCACTCATAAGTAGGAGTTGAACAATGAGAACACATGGACACAGGGAGGGGAACATCACACACCGGGGCCTGTCGAGGGCTTAAATACCTAATGCATGCAGGGCTTAAAATCTAGATGACGGGTTGATAGGTGCAGCAAACCACCATGGTACATGTATACCTATGTAACAAACCTGCACTTTCTGCCCATGTATCCCAGAACTTAAAGTAAAATAAATTAAAACCAAAAATCAGATAACTTATAAGGAAATAAAATTAAAATCCCCCAGCAGCCAACTGTTCTCATTTCTTAGGACATTTTTGCAAATCAGAACATAATGGAAGGATTTTCAAACATAATCATTATCATCATCACTACAGATCCACGGTACTCTTTGAAAACCTCTAATGTGGTGCAAGATGCACCAGGCGAGGGAGAGAGGATATCTGGCTCATATACTTGGCTGCCAGTCCATTGCCATTTGATCTTGGGGAAAGTTCTTTCACCTGTTTTGATCTTAGTTTCTTAAACTATATAATGAAAACTTTGGGCTAGAAGATATTGAAGATCTTTTTCAACTTTAACATTCTATATCTAAAATTTCCCTTGCAAGTATCATTTCTTTATCTCTACCCACATTAGGAGTTCCAATTCCTGGTGACCAGCCACCCTAACTTTCCCAAATGGTGTCACACACTCCTATTTCTTAAGCTCTTACACGTACAGTTTATCTTCTTCAAGATGTCCTTTTTTGTTTGCTTTTAAACAACAACAACAAAAAAATTAAACAAATTATACCCTTCCATCCTTTGAAACTCTGTTCTCGGGGTAGATTTCAAAGCTATATTTGTATGATTTTTCCTACTCCAATCTTTTACTTTATTTAAAGCCCCAGAGAGCCATCTCTAAAGATATACGAATGACTTTTTTCCTGTTTTCTGTAGATTCTTCTGTTTTTTTCCATTTAACTCAGAGTGACCATAGAGTAGGCATCATGAAAGTGTATTTTTAAAAGGCAGATTAGTGGGATCTTCTAGGGAATGGCGGAATCATTTTTAAATACAAACTAGGATTCCTGGGATGAGAAATTGAGTTGGCTGGAAGTGGATTTCCACTGAAATCTCCCAAACCTCACATAGAATGTCCACAACCTAGGAACTTTTGGAATAAATTCATTTTAAATAAGAGTCTGGTATGATGTTGGAGAAAATATCTCTGAAACTAGCAACCTCGACATCAGTTCCTAGTTCTGGCTTTGTTGTTAATTTTTGCTGTGACATTGGGAAAGTCACTTTACTTCTATTGGTTTCAATTTTCCTTATTAAAAAAAAAAAGGTAGGATTTAAAATATTTTTATGCTTTGAATCACAGAATACCTGAACAGGAAAAGACAACTTTATCCCAACCCCTTATTTTATAGGTGAGGATAGTGAGGATACTGAGATGCAAAAAGTGAAATGACCTATCAAAGATCACGTAACTAGTAAGCCACAAGGATGTATATACAACCCAGATTTCTAGATTGAGAGAAGAGTTTATGTTTAGAAAAGTCAATAAAGCCTTACACCAACCATGAGGTTCTGACGAAAGGCACTGAGCACCCAGCACACCTGGCTAGATTGGAGGAGATTTTGGGAAAGGGCAGTTAGTTTACTAAAAATTTTGAATTTTTACCTTTGGTTCTTTGCTCTTTTGCTCTCTGAATAATAATAATTACTTATTACTTAATAATGAGTGTGCTCAGAGCATATACACCCATTGCTTATTATTACTTTTTAAGTAATTAATAAGTAATAATTACTTATTACTTAATAATGAGTGTGCTCAGAGCATAAACACCCATTGCTTATGGCTGGCCAAAGAGCTAACAACAAACCTGACGAGCAGCCACAGCCGACTCCAGGAGGCCATGTTTCCTGAGTCGATTCTGCATGTCGGCCAGGCCTTTCCCATAATCCTCAGAGGTGACTTGCCCCTCCACCTCCTCCAGCCAGCGCTGCAAATCTTCTGCATTATTTTCAAATTGCAGCTGCTGGTTGGCCTCATACAACTGGGTCCCTGGGAGAAGACATCAGGTAGAAGACATTAGGTACCATAACTATTCCTCTTTACACTATAATATACCTTCCTCCAATTGAAGGATCAATATAATATTTTAATATTGCAAAGAGGGAAATATAACTGTCTCACATGTCTCACAAAAAGTCATCTTAAATTTGTAGAATTCTGATAATATTTGTTTCTGAATATAGTAATGTTCTCAAGGCAAAAACAAGTAAGAAGTTATATCGCCTGATAAGATATAGTTCTGCTGTGTCAGATTTTAACCATCTTGGGTGTTTCCTTATGTGATTTTTACTCTCTATCCAGACCTCTTTTTCAAAGAAATTCAAATCCAAACAGTATATTTTCTAGGAGAAGCATAATGAGGTTGGTTCAGTCTGAAATTTGTAAGTTTCTTTTTATAAAATTATTTCACTGAACTTTGCTTCCCCCCCTTAGTGCCTGTCTTTCATCACCAACTGTTCCCCACAATTTTATCTTCCAGAAAATGTCTTCATTCACACTCTGCTCAGATCGATTCTGTACTATGATCTTATTGCAATTATTTGCATTATTTCTGCAAAGGAATTGCTTTGTCTCCTGATGGTGAAGAGTAGCAGTGATATATTGTCATACCAAGTTTGATTTTGTTTTTCTAAACGAAAAATGAGGATGGTATCCAAAAAAAATCTGTATGACATATTTATTCTGTAATCAAGGAAAAGTTATGTTTATACATGATGTTTATAACAAGGGGCACACGAATAGAAAACTCATTATTTGTGTTAATTACTAAAAATTGATTAATTTTCCAAAGTAAGGGGTAAAATATCAGTGAAGACTCTCCAAGAAGACATGTGGGATTGTTTTAAGAGCTTATAGCAGAGCCTAAACACTTTCAAATAGGTTTAAAAAGATCAACAATGGCCGGGCGCGGTGGCTCACGCTTGTAATCCCAGCACTTTGGAAGGCCGAGGCGGGCGGATCACGAGGTCAGGAGATCGAGACCATGTGAAACCCCGTCTCTACTAAAAATACAAAAAATTAGCCGGGCGTGGTGGCGGGCGCCTGTAGTCCCAGCTACTCGGAGAGGCTGAGGCAGGAGAATGGCGTGAACCTGGGAGGCGGAGCTTGCAGTGAGCGGAGATTGCGCCACTGCACTCCAGCCTGGGTGACAGCGTGAGACTCCGTCTCCAAAAAAAAAAAAAAAAAAAAAGATCAACAAGTCATCAGGCTCTATAAGAATAAAATGTAGGAAAATCACGTGTGACATCAACAATTTTTTAATGTCTAATGTAACAACCTGAGTCATAATATCTTGTCCAGCTTATAGAACCAAAATATGTAAAACTCATGGTTCAAAAATACTTGTTCAAGGGAAAGAAAAACAACAAAGTAGGAAAAAAGTGAAGAAAACGAAAGCAATTTCAGCTCACCTGCCACTGTCAAAAAAATTTTTTTTAAAAACCCTACACACTTGAAGGAAACATAAAATTGTGTTAATATATACTGTTATAAATTCAGGTTGGATTTTTAAAATTTTACCAATAAAAGAAAGACACATGGAAGCAAATGAGTAGTATACCTTCTCATAGAGGCCACCAGATAAATTTACAGTGGTAAAGATGTAGTAGATTTCAGAATTTAGAAGATGACCTTTCACCAAAACCTCTGCTTTTTACCTTTCTGTTTTGTAGCCTCCAGCAACTCCTCCCAGAGGCTGGCAACTTCACTCAGACGAGTGGTCACATTGTCAGAGGCATAGTGACCACCCTCAATCATCTCTTGGCCAGTTTTCTGTATGTTTTTCAGCAGGGTCTCATTAACTGCCAATTCGTTTTCAAAGACTTGCTGCTTTTGAACCCTGCTCTTCAAGTTCTGCGTGTCCTGAGATAAGATGAAAAAAAAAAAAAAAACCATTACTTGAAGAATGAGGGACAGAAATTTTGAGAATAAGAGGTTACTTCTCACTATAAATCTAATGATGCTAACAAGAAGATAAAAGGAGGAACTTTCCTAGTCCAACGTTTGAGAAATTCATGCAACGAATCCTTCTTTCTACATGTGGCAGACATGGCAAACTGATCTGGCAATTTTTTTTGCTGGACTTAGATATGCTTTGAAGATCATTTTGAATATGACACTCCATTCAAGCACTAACAATCAGAGCTGTCATGAAAGGTGAAAATTATCTTCCATTCCTCACCGCATACATGAACCTTCCATCCATTTGACCCATATAGAGATCTGTTTATAAAACATATACTGGATCCATAACTCATCTAGTGAATGCAAACACATACGAACAAGCTTCACAAAATGAAATGCAAGGATAAGATGTTCATAGCTCTATCAAGATATAAGAACAAAAGGATCAGAAGTATACATTTAAGACTAAATAATATCAGGAAAATAAATACTTTCAGTAGATACTGGCCTAGAAATCAAAAGCCTAATTCTCGTCCTGATGGTAAATGTGAAGGTTTGTAAACATACAAGTGTGTACATAATAGTTTATATTATATAACATTTTTGAGTGCAATATATGTGTTAGTACAACCCTAAGGAAGAGGAATCTATGGCACAGAGATAATTCAGGAATTTCCATAAACAAATTAAAGCAAAAATCCAAGCCCAAGTTTACCTGCTCCAGAGTTCATGCTTCTAACTTTTTGTTAAACCATCTTCTAAATAACTGGGCAACTCACTTCCCAACTTAGCTCCTAGTTTCTTTAACTATAAAATAAGGGGCTGTTCTCTTCCAGCTATAACATTTTATAAGTTTATATTATACCAAATAGTTAGGTTACTTTTGAGTTCCTAGTAGTTTTCACAAACTTTAAATGTATTGGTGGGATTAGACACAACATTTACCTACTATAGGGATGCAGAGGGGAGCAGAAAAGGTGAGAAAAGGGCAACAAGCAGCTCAGTAAGGAACATTCCCTACCTTCCCCCATTTGGCTAAGAATCACCAGAAATTGTGCCAGAGGAAAGAGGTGAAGAACATCAGAGTACAGGAAAACCAAAATCTAGATCCTTGATATTTAACTGTATGAATAGCCTTCAGGGAGTCATTGCCCTTTTCTGAGCCTCTGTTTTGTCATCTGTAAAATGAGGATCACCAGCTGAACGCTAAAGTTCATTTTACTCCAAGACTGTACTTCCAGTGAAAGGAACTCCTGATAACTACATCCAGCTCCTGAAAACTCTGCCTACCTTGTAATCATCATCTGCCAATTTTTTCTTCTTGTTGATCCAGTTCTTTAGGTCATCTGAGTCCTGATACAGTTTTTGCAGAAGCAATGAATCCATCAGCAATTTACGTCTAGTGCCAGCCTTTTCACGTAGGGCATCCCGCCGGGCTAACAGCTGCAAAAACCACGAGTAAACTTACTGTCAGCAAAACCAAATATGGACACGTGAGATTCGCTGACCACCCTGGTCACCATGCCCACCAAAACTCTTCTTGATTCTGGTGCGTAGGCACACAGAAGCTCTAGGCCCTTGGACATACCCCATCACGGATAGCAGCGATGTTCTTTGAATCATAATGGTCATCATCAATCAATTTGGTTGCAGTCTTGTCTACAGTCTGAAAAAATAAAAATAAAAATGAATGCTATTCCCTCAGTGACCACTGAGTAAGTGGCCACAGTTTGGGTAGCTGTTTAAAGATGAAGCATAGCAATGTGGGAGGAGAAGTTTGAAGGCCAGCAGATGTAAGTCCTTATTCAGGTTTCTGTTATAAATTGTATTTCAAAATATATACCTCAGGGCATGTCAATTACATTCTCTGTACCACAATGTTTTTTAAATACAGGTTACAGTAAATGAATGCAGATGTCGCTATGAGATGATTGATTTATTCTTGTCTTCAAGAGGAAGCACTACCAATGATATAGCCACGTCTATAGCCAGTCTGTCCATCCATCTATCTATCCATGTATTCATCTCTCAAATATATCTCTATCTCTATCTCATCTCCACCTCTATCTCTATCTCCTTCTATCTCCAGCTCTAGCTATATCTCTATCTCTATCTTCAGTTACATAGGAGAAGAGTCAGAAATTATAGAGGTAAGTTTTCACCCTTGTTTAATCAGAAATCTCCCAAATTACTAGAGCTCAGAATTAATTGATTGGAATAAGAAAATGATCTAAAATAAATGATAACACTTTATAAACAATAAATTATTTTACACTGTTAGCTTTGACCAATGAGAATCAACAGAAAGGACATACGTATCAATTAATGAGGGACTTGATATTAATTGGACTTCCACCTCTTCACCATATTGATTTAAGATTAACAGAGAAGACTAGGAATTTGCCTGTTATTTTTGTTGTTGCTGCTGCTGGTGGTGGAGGTAGTGGTATGTATGTGTATGTGGCAAGGGTGGTGTTAAAGTCAGCATCATCCTAGGAATAGCCAGCGACATACAATGTATTGGACCCATGAAGCCTTCCTTTCACTTCTCTGAGTCCTGCCTTTACATTCACCAGCTTTCTGGGACATTGTAACTTAAGGCTCACAGGAAAACTCTGTAGTCATATTTGATGAAAAACATAGATAAAGATATACTATAAAGGAAAAATATGCTGTAAAGGAAAAGCATAGACAGTACTTAGATATCTAGATGTTACCAAGGAAGAGAAAATTATATTAAGATATTGCTAGAGAGGAAGAAATGAAAAAAATAAAATTTCTAAGTAATGATTCTACACTGAATAAGAATTCCATAATTTCTATTTACACTGCAGAAAATATAAAACAAAATCATACACTTCATCAGAAAAAAAAAACATGGCCTACCATCTAGAAAAACTTTCCAAATATGCTTTGCAGAACAAGAATTGTGTGATAAAAATTGGTATGAGTATTTTTTGGCTATTGTCACTTTTTTTCTAAAGATTAGTATTAAGTTTTGGCTTTCTCACTATATAAACATTTTATGTTTATAAAATTAAAGAGTTTGGAAAACACACAAATAAACACACCAACAACGAAAGAAGAGATGCAACTTGATTATGGATAATCCTCAGGCTATGTCTGGTAGTTACAGGAGCAATGTTATCTAGGGACAGGTATTGTGTAAAATTATGTATACAGAGAGGGAGTCAATGCCCAAACTAGGGCCTATTTCTTACTATGATCTTCTCTTCCTGGGCAGTAAAGACTTCCTCAAAGTCATCATGCTTCTGAAGAAGGGCTTCTGCACTGCCCAGTGAGTTTCCCAGATCCTCGTTTTCCAGGAAGGCCTGTAGAAGACAGAAAGACACACCTAAGCTGTGTCTGACCGGTAAGAAACATTCCTCTTGGCCTATCTCTGAGACAAGGACTAAGGCAGGAGAGAGCAAGGTGGGAATTAGCACACATTATGATAATGGGTAAAGATTAACTTTAAACAGTGGGAGCTTCAGGCCTCCTTCCTGATACTCTCATACAATTTTCTCACCTATGTTTCTGGGTCTGTCCACATGGAATTCCTCAACCAGTCTAGACATTATTCTGAGCTCTCAAAACTGCCTCAAGTGGCCTACTCACCTCCACTCTGATGTACCCTGCCTGACTCATCAGTTTTCTCTTCCTGACCCTTTACCAATTTGATATTTATTTTGCCTTATTTCAATTGTAGTTAAAGCCTCTCTGCTATGTATTTAAGTATATATGCTTTTGTTGATGAGGGAATTGTAGGAGCCTTATAGAAAGGGCCCATCTTTTCTTTTTCTTGTGGATCACCCTCTAGTTCCCAAGACAAGCTTTGACTCACAGGAGTGGTTGTGAGGGAACTCACAGTAGTCATGGTGGCAAATGAAGGGTGAGAGAAATGACTTCTAAAGATGGTATGGACCCCTCCTGTTACCTCTTGTCTACTCATCCAACTGTCCACTTGCTCACTGTCTCGGTAGAAGAGATGAAAGTCCAAGCACTGCTCATACTGCTGATGACGCTTGCCCCACAGTTCTAGCAGGGCAATCCAGTTGTTGGCAAGTATTTCCATCTTTGGAAAGAAGGAGATAATGTATATGGAAGATAATTAATTTATTTTATTCTATATTTATTGAGCATATAATAAATGCAAAGCCATTTAAGGATACAAAAATAAACAGCAAATGGGCTTTTAAGATTCCAACATTTAAGCAAATGATTGTACTATAGGAAGAATGGGATAAATTCCATAAAAGAGGCAAAACACTATATGTATAAGGAAATGAAAAAGACTAATTCTAATTAAGAGCCAGGAAGTAGAAGTATGGGAAAGCATGGAAAATCTCATACCAAACAGAGATTTAAAAGGTAGGGAATGGGTATCAGGACTTAATGCCATAAGCAAATGAACTGCAAGTAATTGTTAGGTAATGTAATGTGAGCTAGAGAAAAGTGCAGTGTCTAAAAAAGTGTAGACAGTCGATGAAATCCAAGTTCATAGAGCACATAAAACATCACACTGAGAAGTTTGCATTTTATTCCCAAAACAAATCAAAACCATTAGGGAAAGAGAGAAGAGACATTCTCAAACACATGAAAAAGCCTTTGTTTCTGGTCAAGCATATGCCCAAGAATTTCCAACTTGTTACACCTGCAGCTGTATTATCTCCATCAAAAAAGCAGAATAGGGCCAGGTGTGGTGATTCACGCCTGTAATCTCAGCACTTTGGGAGGCCAAGGTGGCTGGATCACTTGAGGTCAGGAGTTCAAAATCAGCCTGGCCAACACTGTGAAAGCCGGTTTCTAAAAAAAAAAAAAAGTAAAATAAAATAAAAATACAAAAATTGGCTGCATGTGGTGGTGCACACCTCTAGTCCCAGCTATTCAGGAGGCTGAGGCAGGAGAATCACTGGAACTCGGGAGGCAGAGGCTGCAGTGAACTGAGATTGGCCACTGCACTCCAGCCTGGGCGACAGAGTGATACTCTGTCAACAACGACAAAAAAGCAGAATAAACTATCAGAATCCCAGGATAACTGTTAAGTTTTTAAGGACTTTGAGTTCTGCTTTTTCTTTGACAGAGCCTTGTTAAAAAAAAAAAAAAAAAAACTATATTATAATGTCCCCACAGAGTTCTGCGAGAATTCAAAACTTGGTTGTCTCAACCTCATCCACTGCACAGTGCTAGAGGTTGTGCTTGGAATCTAGTGAGATGCAAAGAGGCATGCGGATCTTACTGTAACTATCATTCCAAGGTGTGCCTAGACTCTGCCACTGGTGCAAAATCTCTCTGGGTCAAGGTGCAAAGGTGAAGCCATGTGATGTAGGAGGTTAGGATGATGGTAAAACTGATTTCTTCATTCCGTGGAATGCTGGGTGTTTAAGATTGCCCTGTTATTTAATGTAAATTTGAAAATCACAGATGCAGGAATGTCAGCTTAATTTGAGACTGTATAGAGGAAAGAAGAACATGCACAGATGTCAGCCATGCCAGATGCTGTACTAGGCACTGTGGGGGACCCAGAGATGAATAAGGTGCAGTCCTCCTGGAGTTTACAGTCTAGAGATGAGCATGGGAAGGTCACGAAACTGGGCATATGTCAGGAGGCAAAATGGAATGGAGGTTTCAAATTAGGTAGAAGTCAGAGGGTTGATGAAATAAAGGCTCAGAGATGAGGAAGCACACATCATGTCTTGAAAATTTCAAGTGACTCAATTTAGCAAAACAGTAGAGTTAACTCCCAATATCTGTAGGTTCCACACCTGTAGATTTAACCAACCATGGGTATAAAATATTTTTTAAAAATTCCACCTGTACTGAACATGTACAGACTTGTTGCTTATTCCCTAAATAATAGAGTATAACAATTATTTACATAGCATTTACATTGTATGAAGTATTATAAGTAATCTGAAGATAATTTAAAGTGTACAGGAGAATGTACATGCATCGTACGCAAATATTATGCCGTTTCTTGAGCATCTGCAGATTTTGGCACCTGAGGGAGGTCCTGGAACCAATGCCCCATGGATAATAAGTGACAACTGTATATGAAAGGAAGCAGTGTAAAAGTTTGATTCATATTATTCACATGTTTAAATGACTTCTATCCTTTACCTATTCAGAGATTATCATATTATTGTGAGATTACGTAATGATTACATATATAATTGGAATTTGACAAACTCTATTAAACCAGATTACCTTTTCCCGAACTTCATCGGAGGCTTCATGATTGGCATCCAGAAGGTCTTTACCAGTCTCAGCAGCAGATTGAAATCGGTCTTCGTAAGAGTCAATCTCATGCTGTGGCCACAAAACAAAATGTCTCAAAATGCAGCAAGAAACCTGGCATTTCTGGCATTCCTGGCATTCAGCCAAATAACCTGACCCCTCCTCCTACTGGGGAGCCTTTCTTCTCTACCTTATGCTGCTGATGCCTGTCCAGCAGAACTTCTCCACCAGCCACATCTGTTGGCAGCTCATCAGCATTGATCGCAGCAGTCTTCTCCTTCATCCAGCCTGAGAGTTCATCAAAGTCAGATGAGAATCGATGATACCTGTGGGAAAAGTGAGGTAAAAGACAGGAAGGAGAAACCAGATGTGAAAGGACATTGAACAAAGATTTAGGTTTGGGGTGAGGTAAGATGTATGAGATGCTCCTAACTCTGATCCTAGGTTCCCTTTTTCCTGATTATTTCCTGTTATTTACAGTCAGAGATTAGTGGTGCAAGTTGTAAGTCCCTCACCCCAGGTATTACGTTTCTAGGGTAGGTGTGTCACTGTGGGATGTGACCCATGAGCATTACACCTCCACCACCTCAACGTCACACCTACCCTAGAGGTACTTAAAATGGAGTAAGGTGCTCACAATGCAACCAATAAACAATACATGTTGTTATATAAATAAGAATCACCTTGTGGGAAGGAAGAACTAGAATTAGCATTAGGATTCCTCATGTATCTAGCTCATCTTTAACCCTGTTAATAAGAAACAAGAGCTGCAAAACAGTTACCTATTTTAAAAAGTTAAATGCTCATCTTTTGTTTTGAAATCATAACCATATGACAAGCACTGTCCTCTGGTTATTTAAGGACTAACCATAAGAATTAACACTGAAATGATGCCTGGTTATTAGGGGTTTTTGTAAGCTTATAACCCACATTCAGTAAATAATACTGAAGTTATTTTGATGCTCTTCAGCTTGTACTGCATGTCCTTCAGTTCCTTATCTAGAGCCAGAATTTTGAATTGTTTCTTCAGTTGCTTTTCCAGCTTTTTGAGCCACTTGATAGCATCCCACAATAATACAAGCAGGGGAAGACGGAAATTTGCAGATGAGTGGAGATGTGATGCTGATCACAGTAGGCTCCCTTTATTTGTGGGAGATACATTTCAATATGCCCAGCAGATGCCAGAAACTGCAGATAGTACTAAACACCCTATACACTATGTTTTTTCTTATACCTATATGCCTATAATAGAGTTTGATTTATAAATTAGGTACAGCAAGAGATTAACAACAATAACTAATGATAAAATAGAACAATTAAATAAAATAATAATTACTTAAACATAAGCACTGTGATACTAAGACAGTCAATCCATAACTTAGACTGCTACTAAGTGACTAACGAGTGAGTAGATATACAGCACGGATATGCTGGACAAAGGAATGATTCATCTTCCGGTGGGACAAAGTGGACCAGCCAGAAATTTTATCATGCCTCTTAGAATAATAAGCAATTTAAAACTTATAAGTTATTATTACTGGAATTTTCCATTTAACATTTTCAAACTGTGGTTGACTGCTGGTAACTGAAACCACAGATAAGGGGATACTACTATATTATATCAGTCACAAAGGACTTCCTTTGGCAACTTAAATCTTTTGTCTCTACTGAGCAGGCAGGAGAGCTGATTCTCTCATTATTTGACTCCCTTTACTCTTATTTCTTCTCTTGCTATTACATCTGGGCCCTGTGGAGATAGGTAGAGCAATAAAGGGGAGGGATTTCCCACCAATAAGTAGCCTGCAGTTTTTCATATCTGCTGGTGGCCAGGGCACGAATGTGCTCCCAGTTGGAGACCAGATCTTCTTTCATCTCCTGGATCTGAGGTGCATCTGAAGGATGGGAAAGTGTCAGCTTCTCTGCTTTAGCACGTAACTCCTTCACCTTTGGGATGAAAAAGAAACCTAGTAGGAAATCCAAGTACTCTGACTCCCCTTGGCAAAGCTTTGTGGGAGAGGTATAAAAAATCATGTGAATAATAATAATTTAGAAATAGACATATGAATAGATTTCTATTAATATACTAATGTAGTATATTGATAATTACAATTCACTAAGTACTTTTCAGTCTCTCATTATGCTAAGTACTTTATATGAATGTTCTCATTTTATATTATTGATTTAATAATACCATGAGGTAGCAATTATTCTTTTTTTTCTTTTTTGTGAAAACTGAGAGATTAAGTATTTTATTTGCTTAAGATCATTCAGCTAGAAAATGTCAGGAGCAAGGTTCCAAACTAAGTTTTTCCTTCCCCACCCCTCTATACCATTTCCCTAAATATTACTGTGGGAGGCAGAAAGACATTTCTGTCCACAAGGCCAAGAAAATGTCTAATGCTGGATCATTTTCAGCACAACCTCTGAGGAGCAGGGTTACTAGGACAAAATGTGGATATGGGTGGCTTTTCACATGTTATTAGCCCTTTCATTATACTCAACTATAATCAGATGATGTCTAGGGATTGGAATTTCAATACCATTATTTGTCAAATTATGGGTTTTATTATTCATTATTAGGGAAAAAGACCAAAAACAACAACAAAAAGGAAGAATGAAAGAAAAAGTAGAATGGTGGAAGTTTGCAGAAACTGGACACAGGGATAGGCCTAAAATTAAATTACAGCAAATGTGGATCTTTCTGTGGCCTGACTCCCCTGTGCACTCTCAGTAGTAATTGGTTTATGTTCTGGCTACACTTGTGAGGGGGAAGAAATAAAGGATGGAAATCATTTAAGAAAATAGGCTTGTTCTAAGTTCTAGTGTGCCTGAGGTTTTCCAGGTTTTAAAAGGAAACCTAAAGGTAGGTTTAGCATTAAGTGTCTTGAAGTTTATTTTAAAAGGAGAAGAAAATGTTTTTCTGATCTACTGAGTACAAAAAGAATCAGGATTCAGCTGCAACAGAACAAAATGTGGTTAGATGAAAGGGTAGAGTCTGGCCACGGTGTATTTTACTCAGTGAGATTAGGAATCAATCTTGGAGGTATATGTTTTTTTGTTTTTAAATTGTGAAATAAGTTAGGAAAACACAAGAGAATATAAAACATATGTGTATATTTAAACAAAAATAATTAAAATGAAAATAAGATATATCCAGTATCCACGTACGAGTTATGAACTAGAATGAAGAAGCTATTCAAGTGCACACAATTTCTTCTTCATTGAAAACAGTGAACTTATTGCGCCCTCTGGAGGCATAGTAATAGGCAAGATAATCAAAAATTGCCTCTTCTAGCTCAACGGGCTAGCCATTTCTCTAACAGCGCCTTACCTTGTCACTCATGACTGCAAGATTTCTCTCAAGTCCCTTGTGACTGTGAAACAGTCCTTCAGAGGCAACAAGGTCTTTGCCATAGTTCTCAGAGGTGAGTACAGGTTCCTTCTCCTTGATCCACTGGATGGCTTCAGTCACATCCCTGCAGACATTAACAAGAGCTCCAACCAAAGAAGATAGCAGGCATTACAGGGCAAACGGTCCAACAGAACTCACAGCAAGGACCATCCTAGTTGACCCAGGAGCAATTACCCTTTCTTCCTACATACTAGCAAAAAGTAATATAAAATGTTCTTGCTTAATGGTTCTTTCTATTGAGATGTTAAGGTCCTGGGCTTCTTGACAGCTGAGCCTCTAGAGATATGTTCCATATCTGGGTCAGCTCTTTACGAATGCTTTTCTTCTTCCTAACTCCACCTTCCATTTAATTATTAACCTGCTTCCCTTCCCGCTGCAATGCTTCCATTCCTAAATCACCAGTGCTACTTTTTTAGTTATTTTGATCTCCAATCTCTATATCCTTGGCCATAGAGTGGGTCACAGGTTTCTTTACCTTCTCCTTTGCTGTCTCAAAGGCAAGTACATGATCCACTTTTGTTTGAATTGTTGACCACTAATTGCTAACAGAAGTAGAAAGAGCCTAATACAAAGACACAGTTTTTATAAAGCACTTCAAAGTTTTCTGTAAAGCAGTGGCCAGATCCATACCTTTTGAATCGCTGTAAGTCTGCAGCATCGGACAGAGCTTTCTGTCTCTGGAGAGCCAGACCACGAAGGCGCTCCCAGGCAGCATTCACCTCATCTCGCTTAAACTGAATCAAGGGTAGGTCAGGATGGTTTTCCTGTTGAAGGAAAACAACACTGGAGTTATACAGAGAAGAGATTATATTTAAAAAATTATTCAAACACTTTTCATTTTACATTGGTTCATACTTTTTCAGAAGTGAAAACTGACCATTGTAGCCAGTCACTGAATTTCATCATAGCCCGCTCCCTAGCTCCAGCTTGATGTACATTACCAAAACCTAGAAAAACCACCTGCCAGATGTTGCATCTGTGCCCACAGCAGTGGACTAGCCTATTAGCACAGGTTGCCCAGCCCTGATGTTATTTTTAGAGCTCTACCTTGTCAATGCTTGAAATCTCCTTGAAATCCTGGAAACCAAGGAAAAGAAGAGGAAATTCCTTTTTATGAAATATGACTTAATTTTCTCAAAGACTAGTACTGTGGGTCTTAACTTTTTTGTGGTCCTCACACCTTTGAGAATCCAATAAAAGCTATTTTTCTCTTCCCAGAATTATAGACACATGTTTTCACTTATGATTTTGCATAAAATTTCAGGCATTTTTGCAAACCACCCAAAGTAGTGAGATCTGTGAATACTAGATTAAGCTAGAAGCATCAGTCTGTTTTGATACTTTGCAATTTTGAGGCATTCCCATATGCCTAAGTCTCCTTACTCTTCCTGTCCCTGTTTCTCTCCATTTTCATTCCCATTCCCAAGTCTCTCCAGACAGAATTTTCTATATTCTCCTTCTCAAGTACATGGTTCTTTCTATTACAGCAGTGCAGGCCCCACTCGAGAGCACAGAATATAATCCAGCTGTGTTGGATTTATTCTTTCTGTGACAGATTGGAAAAACTGGCATGCTGTTTTGCTGCTCATCCCTTCAAAAGGTGGAGTATGTTTCCTCAAGTCTTGGATCTTGGATGGTCTTTAACTTACTTACTGATAGAAAGTAGCGGAAGTAATTTTCTATGAGTTCCAGCACCTAGGCCTCAAGAAAACTTTCATTTTCTATTCTCATTCTCTGGCAACACTGGTATGTAAGAAGCATGGTCTCCTGCATGATGAGAGGTCACCCAGAGTTCTCCTCAATCCTCCCAAATCATCCTCACCAGGGCCCCAGACATGGGATTGAGGCCACCTTAGATCCTTCACCCCAGCTGAGCCACTCGATAACTTCAGACACATAAAAATGCCAGATAAGATCAGGAAAACAGCCCAGCAGAGCAGCTCAATCATCAGACTCACAGATTCATTAACAAGTAAGATGTTAAGTTTCTTGATTAGTTAGACAGTAATAGATAAATGAAAAACTTCCACAGCAAGAGAAAAGTGATAGAGGTAGAAAACTTAGAAACTACTGGAAATATGGCCTGAAAGAAAAATAGGAAAATATAGGTTATTTTTCCTACTCCAGCACTCATTCATTCTGAAGTCTTCTTTTTATTAAGTCAGGACAATCATTCTCACTATAGAGCTGCGATCATAATGAAACTATAAATGGAAAAGCAAAATATAGCCAACTGTTGGAGTTTATTTATTTTACATATATATACCTACATATACATGTAAACTTATATATATACATCACAAACTTAAGTATTTTCTTAATAAAAGTAAAACTGCTTCCTTTCCTTCCTTAATCCTCCAAAATAATCTTGTATAATGATATTACATATGCATATATATGTATAAATAATGATAGCTCAACATTATTTTATATGCTCTGCTACTTTATTTTTGTGTTTTTTCATGAAGAAAGAGTGCCCCATTAACATGAGTAATCAGTGTACTGCATGGTACAGGAGCTATTATAAATGGCAATAGCTTCACTGCCCATTGTGTATTTAATTCCTCCAAACACACAAAACCACACTCTCTCTTTCTCTCTCAACCCTCCATTTCAATAGACTTGTAAGGGGTGGGTCCAGAGGGGAGAGGAAACTGCTCGGAGTATGTTACTCCAGGGACATGCCAGCCTCTGTTTTCTCACAATGCCCCATCTCCTTCATATCCATCTACTAATGGCCAGAAGTTATTCTTAAGGATCAGAACCCTTTGCACGGAGTGAATATTTTGCTCCCACCTCACCTCGGCACACTCATTGGCATATTGGTTCACTTCATCAATTCTCCCTTCTTTAGCTACCAGCTCCACTTGGAAGTCTTCAAATTTCTTATGCAGAACTTCTGTGCGCTCCCAGTCTTCACCTAGCTCCACTGATGTTGCTATAGCCTCCTGTAGACACATAAGTTTATTGAGTTGCCAGCAAACATTTAGAAGTTTCTGTAGGTCAAAAACTCAAAACTGCTTGCATTCCCAGGATAACTCAAATGGAGATACTGGGGGAGACTGGGAGAAGCTATCCTGGGAAAGGCCAGTAGCAGAAGTATATTTGTTAAGGTAGCACCTTGGCACAAGGCAAAGTGCTCTTTCGGGCATTTCTTTAGCAAGTCTGTGGCATTATTGGCAAGAGACCCTGAAAGTACCCTTTTGTGTTTTGAAACGTGAGGGATAAATTCATCCTGTTTCTACTCAATTCAACAAACTCAGTATCTACGAAAGTATTTTGTTAGGCATTTGCTTATCTAAATCTTTAGTCCTAACTATTAAATTATTCCTTAAGTATTTAGAAAGATAAAACCCTCCATCATTATAGGCACTGAGACACAAAGGATTAGAGAAAGAGCTGTCAACACTCTTGGCCAGACCCCAGAGTAAGAGCAAAAACATAGGAGAAGGAGTTAAAAATCATGGAAGTGGAAGAGGGATGAGCCTAATTATCTTTCAATGCATGGTCTTTGTGTAAGTCTTGCCTTTTTCATATTCAGATCCATATGTTCAAACTTACTTCCATACAATGTTAACCTCCAGACACCCCTAAATTTTGGCCCCAATTTCCTCTTGTTCCAAAGAACAAAGGCCAGGAACAGACATCCTGACTTTCTTGTGAGTAGTCTGCGGTAATTTGCTATGGGGTACCTGGGACAGAGGAGTGGGAGGCCCGATGTGATTGCTGTTTTAAGTTCGATACCTTGTCTCCAATCCACTCTAAGATGTCAGCACACTCCTGTACGTACTGCTGGAACTTCAGGGCCCGCAGCAGCAGGGCACCCTTCTCCAGGGTCAGCTCTAACAGCAGGTCCCACAGGCGGCGTAGCTCCTCTATATGGGCCTTTAGGAAAGAGGGGCAGAACCACTCAGCCACAGACATTGGGAGCAGAGAAACACTCAGAGGCTTGTGCAGAAAGAGACCTGGATAAAAATTCTTCTCTCAGTTACTCATGCATTACTTGCTCAACAAATATTTAAAAGATGAAATAGGATAGATATATAGAAATAGCTAATAAGCCAAGCCAAATGTGATCTTACATAAGAGAACATTTTGTAAAAATGCTTTGCAGTTTTAAAGGATGGAATAATTACAAACAATAAGATGGGAAGGAAGAAGAAAGAATGGAAAAGTGTTCATTTGAACTGAGCCTTATGGAGCAGAAAGATTTTTGACAGGTCAGTGATAAGCATAGCATGTTCTAAGAAGAGCAAACAGCAATAGCAAAGGCATAGGAGAAACTTAGCATGAATTGTCTGCCAGAAAGTGTGAGAGCTATAATTTTTATAAGTTATAAGGAAATCATTGGCACCAAACAATAACTGTGTTTTGGGACTATACAGTTTGAGACTCTACAGAGGGCTTTGAATGCCCGATTAACTCAGATCATTATGTATTACCTGTTTTATATAACTGAAATTGCCACCTATGTCATATCTTCAAGAATCTTACATTTTTCAACTACTCCATTGCTCTGGGTAGCATGTGGACCACATAAGTCTTCAAACCCTGCAGTGGTACCATTTGCTATAGCCCCGGTGATTCTGACAGAAATGAAGATGTTTCAAACGTTTCTCAAATATTTTAATTAATGTAGATGCCGGTTACATGCAAAACTGTGCATAATACAAAAGTTAGTTATACTTTATACAAATAAACAAGCTTTGAAATTTTCCTTTTATGCGTTCTTCTTTAAAATAAGATACTATTCTGGCTAAAATCTGTGTTCCTTGACCATATTTTGATGACAGAATGGGCTAGAATTTTTATGCTATATATAGAAAGGCCAGACCCAGTTTTAAGATATATAATGCAAATTTGTTTTGAGAATTTAAAAAATACATAAACAGTAAAAAGTTCACTCACAAAAAAACTGAATTGACAATATTAGCACAAACATTAGGAAGAGTTCATAGATTAAGTCCAAAAATAGCTGTTACATTAATAATAGGTTACAGAGTATGAATGCTTATTGAAATAGTGATGATCTTCACTTCTAGATGTTCAGAGAAAATTTTCTGAATACATGACATTTAGGAGTTTTTAGAAGCAATAAGAAGGGACAGTTTGGAGAGGTGCAATAGTAGTCATAGGGTACGGTGTATGAAAAGAAAGAGGCATCACAGACAAAGGAAAAATAGTTTGGAAAACATTCAAACAAGAGAGCGTTCCTTGTTTGGAGAAGTTAAGAGACAAGGACATTGAGGTTAGAGGAAATAATTAGCAAGAACATTGGAAAAAACTAATTGATCTGGGTAATGTGGAACAGGTTTAAGTGGGCTTGATCTTGAGCCAAATTATCCTGCACTGTTATAGGAGGAATTTTATGCCATTTAATGACAGCTTTAATATCACAGCTCTCTTCACCCCAAGAAACACAAAGATATCCCATCATTTTTTCTGCCTCAACCCCAGGGGAAGATAAGAGGCAGGAGTCCTGGGTACAAGCCAGCCACCTCAAGGTTTATATCTCATATAATCAATTAAAACCCTGATAACATAATCAATAATTGGAAACTTCCTCAAGGGCCCGTACATATACCTTCGTTTCTTCGTGGGCAGAATGACCCATAGTAAATCGTTCTTCCCTTGTTTTTTCCAGTTCAGACATGAGTCTTGATTTTGTTTGCACCTCTGCTTCAAAGGATTGATGCTTCTGATATTTCCCCTAAAGTTTAGAAATCAGAGGTTTTGGCTAATGAAGCACAGTCTCCATGTTCACTCTATGTAGAGCCACCAAACACAGGTTCTCAAAGGGTCCCAGACTCAGAGGCCATAAAGAGTATTTTCTCGTCCCCACTGGCTTTAGGAAGTTTTCAGTAAATACTATCCTGAGCTATGTTGAGCCTTATGATCTATGCCGAGCCTTATTTTAAAGGCTCAATAGACTGCCGTAGGAATAAAAGAATGTAACACACAGTATCCTTCCTCATCAGAAAAGAGGAATAACTGATTTTTTTGGAAGTAGAGCACAATGAGAAAGATGATATTTATAATAATGGTTTTTTTTAAAAAATTGAGAGTTTTTTTTGCATGCTGTGCCTGTTCTTGTAACCTATAAATTGATCCATTCAATATAGCACATTATTTTGCTCTTGTTCTAGGTGTTTCCTGTCCAACATCAATTGCTTCTGATTATGACAACACCACATGCTATAAGTTTAGGTGAACAGAAAGGGGTAGGCGCTTTCACCAAATTTCTTCTACTGAAACCTCTCTTTTGAAGTTAAGAGCCATGAATAGCAATTTAGGGGGAAAAAAAAAACTCTGGTTAACTCATCTTTCTGAGAAGAGTAGAGAACAGGTATCACATGCTATAATTTTAAGTGATCAGAAATGGGTAGGAGCTTTCACTAAACTTCTACTGAAACCTCTCATTAGAACTTGAGACCCATGAATAACATTTTAGGAAAAACTTAAGAGCCATGAATAGCAATTGAGTTAACCAGGTTAACTAAATTGGATTTTAACCTGGTTAACTCTTATCTTTCTGAGAAGAGTGGAGAACAGTTGCTTCAGAAGCATTGATGACTCTTCACCCCATTTCCCTTCTTAATGTCCCAAAATATGAAAAATCATGTTTTGTCAGAAATTTCTTGAATTTGCGGTTGCTGTTTTGCCTGTAGATCAATTTCAGATGAGTATTGTAACCATCAAATTCTATATAGAATAAATCTCCTTTGCAAATAACACCCCGATGTTTATGAAGCTGAAGACATGGACTATTTAGAGGCAGAATTACTGTTTCTAACAGACAGTCTAATTTTTCCATTACATCACTCCCGCTACAGTTAACCAGATATACACTTACATTACCATAATATCTGTGCTGGATCTGAAAAAAAATTGATGTAATTTTTTACTTTTGGCATTGATGAATGCTTCACCATGAAAACATGTAAAGTATCCTATGCCCTTATCAATAAACAATATCCTTGGTTAATGATTAAAAAATGTATATTCTGAATGGAAGTTCATTGTAAGAAACAGTTCTGTGCTTTCAATAACTGAAAAAGTGCCGCTTTTTGTTTGATTCTTATTTTCTCAGTCTCACCTTTCCAACTTCATAAGGGAAAATGCACTTTTAGATTTTCTATTAATTCATTTCTTTAACTTCCCGCTCCACTGACTTATTTTTGTTTCTAAATGGAATCTAATTGTACCCACACATACCCATTAACATTAACATAAAGAAAAATCTATTTCCTTCTCTAGAGATCTTAAGGTCTGCTCTGGGGCAATCAAGAGAACTGAATGACCTGTATATTAGTTGGGTCTTCATAGCTCTTATCGGTTAAAATATTGACTTTCTCCATGATCCACTTCCCCAGATCATCTGCATCTCGCTTGAAAACTTGTAAGTGATAGGAATCCTCAAGCTTCTGACCCCTCTCAGCGACCCGCTCCTTGAACCTTTGATACCGAGTCAACACTTCCTGACGCCTCTCCTGGATCTCTTCTGCTGTTTCCAAAACCTTTGGCCCACTGCTCTCCACAACCTGCAAGTTAAAAAGATTCCGTTAATTGCTAGTTCTCAAATATTTAACGTGTTGCCCCGCTTATATGTGTCAAGGTGTTTACTCATGTTGGACCTATATTCAGATATCCTGAAGTCTGTAGGGACTATTGTCAGAAGAGGTGTAGTATATTTACGTAATTTTTAACCAGACATAGCTACTGTTTAGGTTAAAAATTCTTGATTATCCAGAAGACTCTCCCCACTTTTTACATAAATTTATGCTAGCATTTAAGTTCTATAGATAGAATTAAATTGGACTGATCATGGAGCAAGTTTAAATTAGCAAAATCACATAATTTCAGACAGATAAAAAGAAATGTAATGTTACTGCTTTCAAGAGCTAAGAAGGTGTTGAGAAGTGCTTATTATTTTTAACTTAATTTAATAAATAATTAAGAATGGCTTGCAATTAATTTAGTTAATGCTATATGCAACAGTTTGAAAATTTTGTTTTCTTCATACTTAATAAATCTCATATATTTACTCTTTACTTGCTTTACTCACAAACACTATAAATCAAAAGTTCAGCTATCTTCTGCCCAATTATCACAAATTTCAAATTATTAGCATGTCTGCAATTGATTTTTGAAATATAAAACCTTTTACTGTAAAACAATATATAAGTATCATTTTCCCAGAGAGGGAGCCAACCTGTTTGTGACAATATCCAGCAAAATCACCGTAGGGTTCACTTTCATTCATCTGGATATGGATACCATTTTCCCTAGCTTACCTCAGCCAAAATGTTTAATATAGAGTTTAAATTTTAATCTCCCATTATTCCTCCTAAGTATAATTGCTACTCTGTGAATTGCCATTACTGGCATGGCTATAGAATTAGATCATTCCATGGAGACTTACGTTGTTACTAGGTGTTATTTTGCTTCAAGCTCCCTACTTATTCTGTATGGGAACCGACTTAAGTCATTACTGGGTCTTGGTGCTGCACAGACATAAGCTCAAGATTATTGTTCACAAAAAAATAGTTAAAATTAAAATTATCTACTTGTTAAAAGCCAAAATAATTATTAATGTTCCTGGGAAAGATAGTATAGAAAGTTTAAAGGAGACATCTTTCCTAATAATATTAGTGACAAATTGCACGGAAGAGAAATATGTACTCACGGTTTCCTTTGGAAATTGCTCCATTTTTCGTAAAGGTTTAGAACCTGGCAAGATAAAATGTGTCAGAGAGAGAGACAGAGAGAGAGAAATAATTCAAATGGAACTGTCTAGTCAAATTCAAATAGAAATACAGAAACGTTAAATATGTGGGGGAAAAAAAAAAACCTCTTGCTTGGTCCTAGAATCCCATCAGCCATACACAATCGACATTATCTTTAGAAGACATACTCAATTGAGGCAACTGCTAACTTTTACAGATACTGGGTGACTCAGCAGCTTTGGGAGGCTCTGGCTTTCAAAGTTACTCAATAAGACTTAAAAAATGAAAGTAAGGATTTTAGATGAAAAATTTAAAAAAAAACCCATATATTTCTAGGAAATACAGCTCAACAACTTCATCCAACTCAACTGCAGATTTTTCACAGTCTTTAAGTCAACGAATTATCCTGGCTTTTTCTATAGAGTCTTTCACGAAATAAGATTTTATTCCTAACCTCATCAATTTGGTCTTTAAAAATCTGATTTAGTTGTACTCTTACTGATTTAAATGGAAGGAACAAAAAAAGTTATATGATGTGTTCATTAATATTTTGTAAAACAAAAATTAGGATGCCTTATTTGACAAACTAATGATGTCACAAAAAAGTTGAAAATATGGCTGACTTCTAATATATATGGTATAAATCATCCTGCTGTATGTATTGATTTTAATGGAGAACAAAAGGAGGTAGACTTTTTCCATAGGCATAGTTATTTTAGACTAACTTACAAAAATGAAACAAACAAGCAAAAAGAAAATAGTGGGGTGCTCTTAGACCTTTCTACAAGCCAGTGGGGCTATCCATGCCAAACTTCATTCCAGTGTAAATACAGCTTGAATAATCTAACTTCCATGATCTACAAGAGAAGATTTTGATTCTACATGTGTGGTTTCCCTGTTCTTGGATCTCACATAGAAAAACTGAGAGTCTTTACATTCTCTTCTTGAAAGCCTGGATTACTTTACTTTTCCACATAGTTTCATTATATTCAAGTCAAATGTAGTAGTAAAGGCAGGAACATAATTTTAGAGACTGCACTATAACACATGCACTGAGGAACATTTGTCTGAAGTTGGGATAAGGAGAGGAAGTTATTTTATCTTTAAGAAAAGGAACCAACATCTATGAAATATTTATATATAAACATGATCAATTTACATTAATTTCTAATCTTTAAAAATTCTGTGAGGCAGGTACTATCATACCCATTTTTATATGAGAAAACAGTCCCTAAAAAACAAAGTTTCATTCTATGGTTATTTGGTTTGAAAGTATTTAAACAGTCAAATCCATATCAGTATGACTATCATGGCACTCTGCTCCTCATTTTTTAAGTGAATCTTCTCTTAGTCCATCAATATTCTTTGTTCTGTTTCCCTGTTCCAGAATCATCTTAGCAACAATGCCAAGTATGTGATAACATTGTGACCAAAGAAATAGTATGGCCCATTGTGAATAGTACCACAATAAACATATGTGTGCATGTGTCTTTATAGTAGAATGATTTATAATCCTTTGGGTATATACCCAGTAATAGGATCGCTGGGTCAAATGGTATTTCTGGTTCTAGGTCCTTGAGGAATTGCCATACTGTCTTCCACAATGGTTGAACTAACTTACACTCCCACCAACAGTGTAAAAGCATTCCTATTTCTCCACATTGTCTCCAGCATCTGCTGTTTCCTGACTTTTTAATGATCGCCATTCTAACAGGTGTGAGATGGTATCTCATTGTGGTTTTGATTTGCATTTCTCTAATGACCAGTGATGATGAGCTTTTTTTCATATGTTTGCTGGCTGCATAAATATCTTCTTTTGACAAGTGTCTATTCATATCCTTTGCCCACTTTTTGATGGGGTCATTTGTTTTTTTCTTGTAAATTTGTTTAAGTTCCTTGTAGATTCTGGATATTAGCCCCTTGGAACCAACCTGAATGCCTACCAATGAAAGACTGGATAAAGAAAATAGGGTACCCATACACCATGGAATACTATACAGCCATAAAAAGATGAGTTCACGTCCTTTGCAGGGATATGGATGAAGCTGAAAACCACCATTCACAGCAAACTATCATAAGGACAGAAAACCAAACACCCCATGTTTTCACTCATAAGTGAGAGTTGAACAATGAGAATACACAGACACAGGGAGGGGAACATCACACCCTGAAGCCTGTTGCGGGGGTGGTGGGCTAGGGGAGGGATAGCATTAGGAGAAATATCTAATGTAGATGACGGGTTGATGGGTGCAGCAAACCACCATGGCATGTGTATACCTATGTAACAAACCTGCATGTTCTGCAAATGTGTCCCAGAACTAAAGTATAATCATCACAATAAAAAGAAAGTAAAAATGCTTACTAATTCTATAATGTTTATTTAAAAAAAAGAAATAGCATAGCCCAATCAGTAGAACTGATCATAAGGAAATAAAAGTGTCTTTTCAACATACGTGTTGGAAAAATTGCATATTCACATACAAAAATGAAATTGGACCCTTATGTTATGTACGAAAATCAACTCAAATGGGATTAAAGACTTAAATTACAACCTGAAACTGTAAAACTCGTGAAAAAAAAAACACAAGGAAAAAGCTTCATGACTTTTATCATATATAGTAAGAATTATATATTTAGTATTTTATACAGTTTTAAAAGGGTGGGGATAATTTGGAGGGCTGTTGTATCTGGCCATGGTTATCACCTCAGGGAGGGTTTGTACTTTACATAGTAGTTTAATCAGCACTGAACAGCTTGCCTCAGCCACTGCTCAGGCATCAGAGCAAAGTGATCTGTTTGGTCTTGCCAAGTACTTCTTGGATACGGTACCAGAAACAAAGGCAACACAAGCAAAAATAGACAAATTGGACTACATCAAACCTAACATCTTCTGCACAACAAAGAAAACAATAAACAACAAAAAAAAAGTTCTCTTATGGAATGGAAGAAAATATTTGCATACATCTAACAAGAGGTTAAAATCCAAAATATACAAGGAGCTTCTTCAAATCTATAACAAAATTGAAAATTAAAAAATGAGCAAAGGACTTGAACAGATGATTTTCCAAAGAAGATATACAATCGGCTAACAGGTATAAGAAAACATGCTCAACATCATTAATTATCAGGGAAATGCGAATCAAAGCGATACTGAGATATTATCTCACATGTGTTAGGATGGCTATTCTCAAAGGAATAGAAAAATAAGTATTGCTGAAAATGTGTAGAAGTTGGAACAATTGTACACTGCTGATAGAAATGTAAAATGGTACAGCCACTGTGGAAAACAGTGTAGCATTTCCTAAAAACTAAAAATAGAACCATCATACAATCTAGCAGTCCCACTTCTGGGTACACAGCCAAAAGAATTAAAATCAGGATTGTAAGGAGGTATTTGCACTTTTGCACTTTTATGTTTATCGCAGCACTATTAACAAAAGCCAAGAAATGGAAACAATTGAAATGTCTATGACTGATGAAAGTGGCATGTACATACAATTGAAATAATTCAGTCATAATAACAAATGGAATCCTGTCACATATGACAACACGAGTGAACCTTGATGAAATTATGCTAAGTGAGATAAGCCAGTCGCAGAAGGACAAACACTGCATCATACTACTTATATGAAGGATATAAAATAGTCCAACTCATAGAAACAGAGTAAATAGTGCTTGTCAGAGGCTGAGGGAAGGAAAAATAGGTATTAAGTAGGTATGAAGTTTTATCCGTGAAAGATGATTGAATTCTAGAGTTGTGCTGTACAACATGTCATATAAGTGTTAACAATACAGTATTGTACACTTCAAAATGTGTTAAGAGGATAGATCTCATGTTAAGTTTCTCACCACATTAGAAAAAAAAGTGTATAAGAATCATAGTTTTTTTTTGTTTGTTTGGTTGGTTGGTTGGTTTTTGTTTTGTTTTTTTTTTTGAGATGGAGTCTCGCTCTGTTGCCCAGGCTGGAGTGCAGTGGCACGATCTTACTTCACCGCAACCTCCACCTCTCAGGTTCAAGTGATCCTCCTGACTCAGCCCCGCTAGTAGCTGGGATTACAGGCATGTACCACCATACCCGGCTAATTTTGTATTTTTAGTAGAGACAGGGTTTCATCATGTTGGCCAGGCTGGTTTCAAACTCCTGACCTCAGGTGATCCACCTGCCTCGGCCTCCCAAAGTGCTGGGATTATAGGAGTGAGCCACCGCACCTGGCCAGAATTATAGTCTTTAGAGCAAAACTGCAATATGGAAGTACACAGGAGACATTCAGGGGAAAGTTTTGATACATAAAAACTGGTGAGTTCCTTGAGTTTTCCGTCATTGTAGGCAGCAGAGATTGATGGTAAAGTTTGCTCTGACAGTACTCTGGCTGCTACTCTGGCATTTAGTGACTTAAAATTCAGTCCCATCCTGCACTCAAAGTCCCTTGAAACTAACATTGATTCTCCAGTCTCTAAGCATTGTTTATGATTATTAGTCCACATAACAAGGCATTCACTGAGATAGAAGGAAGGGAATGATGAATAAGTCTTATACCTTGGTGGTTTAACACTTGGACCTCTGACTTTCTTCTTCTACTTCTACAATCTCCCGAGAATATTCATTGGCTCTGATCACATAGAGACCCTTATTTAAAAGGACTCAGGAAAGAAAAAATGGATGGCAAATACCATGGAAGTATAAAAGGAAGTACAATCTATAAAACTGCATGTCCCAAATGCCCATCAATGATAGACTGGATAAAGAAAACGTGGCACATATACACCATGGAATACTATACAGCCATAAAAAAGAATGAGTTCATGTCCTTTGCAGGAATGTGGATGAAGCTGGAAATCATCATCCTCAGCAAACTAAAAGAAACAGAAAACCAAACACTGCATGTTCTCACTCACAAGTGGGAGCTGAACAAAGAGAACACATGTACACAGGAAGGGAAACATCACACATTGGGGCCTGTTGTGGGGTGAGGGGCAAGGGGAGGGAGAGCATTAGGACAAATACCTAATGCATGCGGGGCTTAAAACCTAGATGATGGGTTGCTAGGTGCAGCAAACCACCGTGGCACATGTATTCCTATGTAACAAACCTGCATGTTCTGCACTTCTGTCCCATAACTTAAAGTAAAATAAATAAAATAAAATGAATAAAAACTGCATGCTATGCTATATAAATTGGTACTGAGAGGTTACAGGAGACACTAGGGTTTGTTACAGACAGATTATTTAAAGAAAAAGTTGGAAAAGAGTTCTTTTTTTTGTTAGAGAATTACAAACTTGAGTAATAAGTAAATTTTCAAATAAAGTTAAGGGGTAAATAATCTTAGAGGATCTGAAGTGAAGTTAAAGTGAATACAGTTATCTGAAAAAAAAAACTTTATTTTTTGAATTGTATTATCTAAATGCTCTGGCCCATTTAGAAGTCAAAAATTAGAGAGATTTTAAATTGAGAGTTATATATTTAGATATATTTTACACCACTTTACAAGGGCAGGAATAATTTGGAGGGCTGCTGTATTTGGCCACGGTTATCAACTCTAGGAGGGTCTGTACTTTACATGATAGTTTAATCAGCACTGAACAGCTTACCTCAGCCTCTGTTCAGGCATCAGAGCAAAGTGATCTGTTCGATCTTCTCTAGACTCAGAAACTTTAAGAGATGCTTATATCCAAAAATTCTAACGTCTTCTCAACTGGAATCACTAAAATCCATACCTGTTTTCTGTGGATCTTTTGGAGTTCAGCTTTTTCTGCTGATTACCAATAAAGACAAATATTTTAACTTAAATGTAAAACTATTTTTTCTCATAAAATTTTTATTATTTTAAATTTTTACTTTGTGTTTCTCCAGAAATAGTTTTTGTTTTAAAATTCCTCCAATTTTGACTTATAAATGGGTTAGAACAGTAGATAATGTCATTCAAAATGTTTTACAAGGCCTTTTGCTGTTTACTGTAGCCACCTTGATTTATCACTTTCGGTGTTCTAAGGTTATTTGTCCCTTGACTCTTTGCTTACAGAACTGCAAACTTGAGCAATATATAAGTTATCAGATGTATATATTGCTCATTTATAATTCTCTAATCAATGAAATAGAACTCTTTTCCTATCTTAATCATCTCTCACTTTCTTATTTATTTTATTATTTTTCTGTTGACTTATTTGGCTTTACTGCTTTGAGTAAGAAAAACCCTAAAACCATGGTTTTCTTTAATGCAATTAACTATGTAATTGAAATTGGAAGACAGCTTGGGCCAACAGAACATACACTGATTTAAGTTCTGGTTCCAGCATTTAATGATCAGATGATTATTAGAAATTTACTTAAAATATATTAAGCATATGATAAGTACAGTAATGACTAATCCCTATTCCAGAAAATCATTATATAGCTCAATTTAGGTGGCAGACTAAAAAGAATTTGCACGTAAGTCTACATAGTAAAATAATTATTATTGTAAACTGATTTGAATAATGTCAACCACATATATTTAAGCCTTTAAATTTATACATTTCATTCTGAATCATTCAATTTTGAAAATCAGAATGTAAAGGACAGGGATTTGATATGGGATAATTTCTCATAAAGCTAAGTACTTATCTCTTAAAGAATAATTTTGCAATGTATCATTAGCATAGCTTGCATAAAATTGCTTCATGCTCCTGTCCACTAATAATTATCTCTGATTACAGCAACCCTGAAGGGAATTATCTAAGCCTAAATTATCAGAAGTTTTACAAAACCAGCATACTTGGTGACATGGTCCCACTCAGGGAAATAAACTTAAAAAGAGCTCAGTGGAAGAATATAATTTCTCATTTGAATAGAGGCATGTAGGAAATAAAGCCAAGTGTGGAACTAAATGTATCATTGCCTTCAAAGCCATGACTAAACTATGAAGTTTAATTACTATGTTTATGGTACTAGAGTCTCAAGATATTAATGAAAGCCCCATTTAACATCTAGGTTTATGTCAGTCATACAAATCTAAGTGGATTACCTGTTGTATAGCATCATTTTACCATTAAAAATTGTCTCTGTGGGCCAGGTGCTATGACTCACGCCTGTAATCCCAGCACTTTGGGAGGCTGAAGTAGGTGGATGACTTAAGGTCAAGAGTTCAAGACTAGCCTGGGCAATATGGTGAAACCTCATCTCTACTAAAACAAAACAAAACAAAACAAAACAAACAAGCAAAACAAAAATTAGCCGGGCGTGGTGGCGAATACCTGTAATCCCAGTTACTCAAGAGACTGAGGCATGAGGTTCACTTGAACCCAGGGAGGCTGAGGTTGCAGTGAGCAGAGATTGTGCCACTGCACTGTGGTCTGAGGGACAGGGCAAGATTCTGTCTTAACAAAAAATAAATTGTCTCTAAGTGAAAATATACTCTGCATCTTATCTTTACGCATTCTCTCCCCTATCCCTGCCATTTTCTGTTGAATATGAAAATAGTCTGAGTTTCCTTTTCTATAATGTATAGCTTCAAGAGATAAAGACTGCCTCTAATTATTCATTTACTCATTCAGCAAACTATTATAGAGGGTTTCTATGGGCAAAGCATTCTGTTAAGCACTGGGAAGGTGGAGATAAACAAAGTAAGATACCTTCTTTCAAGTAGCATACAAATTAGAAAAACATAAGATATATAAACTGTGACATAAGAAAATATAAAAATCATGCCAGATAGAGGGTCCAAACAATGTGTTATAGAAACAAAGAAATGTGTGTTTACTGCTTTATGAATAGGCTGGAGAAGACCTCAGGGGAGAGACAATATTTTATGACTCTCACTGAATTCAAAAAATAATAAACCAAGGACCTGTGTACAGTTTTATCTTACTTTCTTTGAATTCTATGGTTAAGCAACCTCTGAGGACATTTACTAAGTCCACAGAGATAATAAGAACGACTAAACATCATTTACTACCTGTACACCAAAAAAGGAAGCCCAGCAGCAACAAACACACTGAAAGTATTAATGTAAATATTTGCATAAATATTCTTTGATAATTAAGAGGTGTGTATTTGGTCTTATTTGACATGATGTGTACATATCATCGATTGGCGCATGTGCTTTTTTATTGCTTCCTTTATCTCTTTATTCCTCAGACTACAGATAATTGTGTCGGTGATAGCACTGCAAACATTAGGCAGATGGTTGTGTCCCAAAAAAAGGAGTACTTGGCAGAGAAGAGCAGGTACATCAGGGCTACACTTCCAAAAAAGATTAAGAAAATAGCAAGGTGGAAAGCATAGGTAGAAAATGCCTTTTGGCAACCATCAGCAGAGCAGTTTCTTAGGATCACTGCAATAATCTGGACGTAAGCCAAAGTCACAAGCATTATAGCTGTGATGATCTCCACAGAATGTACAATGTCCACAACCTTGATTAATACAACTGGGCCAGTGTCCACACATGCTAGATTCAGGATAGAATCAAGGTCATAGAAAATACTCTGAATTTGATTTGGACCACAAAATGGCGTGTGGATATCCAAGCAATCTCAGGGAGCAGCGTGAAGAAGCCACAGATGCAACAACCTAGAATCACCTGAGTGTAGAGCTAAGGTGTCATGACTGTGGGGTAGCAAAGGGGATTACAGATGGCCAGGTATCTGTCCATAGCCATGGTGGTGAGCAAGCAAACCTCAGTGATGCCGAGGGAGTGAAAGAAATACATCTGCAAGAGGCAACCATCCAGGGAGGTGGTCTTCTGCTCACTGGCTAGGTTGAAGAACATCTTGGGGATGGTGATGGTGGTATACCAGATCTCTAGGAAGGAGAGGACATTGATGAAGAAATACAAGCGGCTGTGCAGGCAGAAATCCAGTTTGATGGCAAAGAACACCATAAGACTGCCAATGATGGTGAATAGGTAAATGAGGAGCAGAAGGATAAAAAACAAAAGCCAGCCGGGCACGGTGGCTCATGCCTATAATCCCAGCACTTTGGGAGGCTGAGGCGGGTGGATCACCTGAAGTCAGGAGTTCGAGACCAACCTGGCCAACATGGTGAAACCCTGTCTCTAGTAAAAATACAAAAATTAGCTGGGTATGGTGGCAGGCGCCTGTAATCCCAGCTACTCAGGAGCCTGAGGCAGGAGAATCACTTGAACCCGGGAGGTGGAGGTTGCAGTGAGCCGAGATCGTGCCATTGCACTCCAGCCTGGGTGACAGAGTGAGACTCTGTCTCAAAAACAAAAAACAAACAAACAAAAAACCCCAGCTCACCCTCCTGCAAACAAGGAAAGCCAGTGAATAAAAATTCAATCATGGCTGTCTGATTCTTATTTATCATCTTCTCAGCTGTGAGGCAAAAAGAAGAAATGAGGCTCCTGGATGTCTAGTTTAGAAAACTAATTGGATATTCAATTTATTCATTTATTGTATTTTCATTAGTTTATTCAAATATTTAGCAAGTGCTTACTATGTTCCATGTACTGTATAATATGCCAGGATGAAAAGGGCCACTATTTTAAAAGCCAGCATTCCAAATACATAAATTGCTGCATTTGTCCTAGCCAGCCACACCATGAGATTCACCTCCAGTAGAGGTGGCAGGGGGGTGATATGGACTCCATGAGGGTTCTTACCTTTGGTGGTTTAATGCTCTATTTTAAGCTGGTTGGCGTCCTGCCAGTAGGTGGCGCTTTCCAAAGAGCATTAGCTGTGGCAGTATGGAGAGGGACTGATGGTGGGTGGGGCCCTAGAACCCCCAAGGTTATAAGCCCTTTGCCTTCGGCTACCAGAGTGGATAGGGAAGGACCATCAGGTTGGGGCAGGGCTAGGCGTGTATGAGCTTACACTCTCCCTGGGCGGGTCTAGTGCGGCTGCTGTTGGGGATCGGGGTGAGGTTCCCAGGTCAATGGAGTTGTGTACCTAGGAGGATTACGGCTGCCTCTGCTGAGTTATGCAGTTTGTCAGGGAAGTGGGAGAAAGCTGGCAGTCAGAGGCCTCACCCAGCTCCCATTCAAATGAATGACTGATCTCACTACTTCCACTGTGCCCTCCCAACAGCCCCGAGTCTGTTTCCAGGTAGTGGGCAAGCAGGGCTTGAGAACTTGCCCCAGGCTACCCGCCTCTAGCTGCGAAAGAAAACGGCTTAGTTCTTCCCCTGCCTGTGGAATCTGCATACCAGATTCGTGCCCTCCCCCAAGTTCTGGCCAGGAGGTTTCTCACCCCATTCAAATTGTTACAAAGTTCAGCTGGGGATTTCCTTCTCCCTGTGGTGTTTTCTCCCCTGCTCCTGTGGCCACCCTCCCAATGGATTCCTATGGTGCCAGACAGGAATGACCTGCCTGGGGATCCAGGGAGCTCCCAGGGCCTTTCTGCTGCTTCCTCTACCCCTGTATTTCACTCAGCTCTCTAAGTTGACTCAGCTCCAGGTAATGTCAGAAACTTCTACAAACAGATCTTCAATTTCTCCGGTGGGGGCGTGTGTTTGGGAGAGGAGGTTCTCCTTTTCCCACTTCCGCAATTGAGGCACTCACAGTATTTGGGGTGTTTCCTGGGTCCTGTAGGAGCAGTCCACTTCCTTCAGAGGGTCTATGGGTCCTCTCGGGATTGCTGGTTTGTTCTTGCAGTTGATTTTGAGCTAAAATTCACAATGTGCATCTCCACACGCTGCTTTCTCTGTCCGAGTCGGAGCTGCAATCTGGTCATGTCTCCCGTCCACCACGATGATCTCGAGTTTTCTTTACTTTTTGATGTCTAGATTCTATTTTTTAATCCATCAATTTCCACCTTCCTTCTCTAACATGAAATCTATAAAACAGGATGATCCAGGCAGCCTATAGAGCTTGGAGAGGTGCAATAGGCACATGATCCATTCATTCCTGTGTTCCCCCCTTAGAAGGGTATTTATTACCTAATCTCACTGGAAAGTTAGCTTTTCTACTGGAGAGAATTTTATTACATTTTATCTTTGATAGAAACTTTCATTTATTATACTAACCAGAAAGCATAAGGAAAAAGAGTTGAGACTTCCATGAGCTTCCAAGAAAAGGCCTAATAGTAGTATGTTTTTGCCTGTTTGCTAATAAATGTTTGTTTGCATGGCAGAATTCTGACTCTTCACTTGGTACTGAGGTAAAGATGGGACATCTAAATGGAGAAAGCTACTGATATCTACCAAAAAGTCAGACAACTGTGAACTGCCAATGGATACAATAAATAGATAAAATTATTTGGAAACCACAATACCAGAGGCTATACACAAATAAGAACCCAGCTTGGCATATGGCAACCACAATTTTTTTCTCTTGCTTTTTATACATACAGCAAAATAGTAAGTCTATGTTGAAACAGGAAAATATGAGGTGAAAATTCTCTTGTTTTTCTTTAAGAAAACTTTTACATAAAAAATAGAAGTTCATAAAAAGTAATTTATACTCTAGCAATTTTTATCTTAATTACTCTTATCTGGGTTTATTGTTTCCAGACTTGTCTTACTACATCTCACTCTTCACATAGCTACTGAAATAATCTTTCCTAAATGCAAAGCTGTCAATCCTCTGTCTGAAAACCTTATACTGGCTCTCTATAGGGTTCCAAATCAAACCTGGGCCTTTAAGCAGAACAGGTAATATGGCTGTATATGAGATTTTAAAATTATTTTGTCATCCCAATATCTTATGACTGTATTATCCCCAACAGGTTTTCCTAGTATGATAGAAAACGATACCCATATAATTGTACTGTGTTCTGCTTACAGAGGCAGTAGGGAGATAAACAGGGAAAGAAGCATTAAGCTCTATGTCCATTACAGTTTGGAATTAGAAAATTGAAATCTGGAAATTTTTGTTAAAAAGGTAGGTCTTTAGGAACTTGAGTCTTTAAGAAGGAAAGAGGATGCCTGTAGGAAGGCAATTTGATATAGAGTCTTGGGAGCAAAGTTATACCTAATAGGACTCTCCTATTTTCTGTAGAAATGGATACCCCAGAATCTCAACCAAAAGCTCCACTAGTTGTCCTGACATTCCTTTATTATTAAGAGTCTGTCCTGATGCCACTAAATACAATACAAACAACCTAGATTAGAATTTAGCTCAGAAAATAGTAGAGTTGTGAAAGTCATAGAGCTAGTGGGCCAGACACAATTTGATAGATTTAGTCCGGGTGTTTGTTATCTTATGACAATTTCTAATTGTAGGACAAACACTCACCAAAGCCCTCCAACCCTAAGTTATGGTCCTTTCCTCTACCTCATGTGTTGTCACAATCTCAACAAAATTTCCACAAGTCCCTCTTTAAAGTCCAATAGGAAATAATACGGTTATGTGACAATTGTCCCCCAATATCTAGTAAACAAAGTCATTCACTCATATCTCAAAGTAGAAAGTCCACCCATCAGGCCATGGGTGGACCAACAGAAACCAACAGAGCCACCTCCTCTTTTCCAAATGTCTCCATCTTCATTGCTCTGCAGCCCAATAAGTAGGAAGGTTGTAACCACAGCCACAACTTTAGGCTTCACAGGGAATTGCTAAGTGGGAGAAAGGCTTTCTTCTAAAGGACTCTTTCCTGGGGGGCTTAGGGAAAAGCAACTCTATGCCCCATGTGACTAATTAGGAAAACACTTGCTGCCACACTCCCCTTTCATGAGGTCAACACACCTATGGGAAGCTAGGTTTTTCAGTCAGGCTAGAAATCGGATGAAAAGAGTACTTGGCTTTCCACTCTGTCCAAGGAGTAAAAGAACGGTTTAAATTACAAAATCTGCTGAGAAAGGGGAAGGATAAGGAACAAAAGGAATGAAACTAACGCAATGTGGTTCAAAGGCAGAAGAATTTTCTCTACTCTTTGGAGTAGTTTAGTGATCACACAGCACAACCCTGAAGTGTATTGCAGAAGATTCAGCCAGCTGCCATCCAGCACAGCTTAGCAGAATTTCTTCAGAAGGATCCAGGGATCACAGGGCCATTTGCAGTAGTGGCAGGAATGAGGGGGCTCTCATGAGATTTCATGGGTTTCAGGGGTTCCAGCAGCAGATATCCCAAGTGTATGGAGTCAGGAAAGGATTGAAGGGCAACCTTTCCTACTGCATGAAAGCTGTATTGATGAGCACACATGAGCTAGCCCTTGGACAGACCTGGGCGCGGGGGGACAAAACAGTCCTCATATAGTGGACAGGAAATAGAAGCAGAAGGATACTTTTCTTTCTTTTTTTCCTACTTTTTAGAAACTGAAATTGGACTTAATATTAACCTCCAGGTGGGTAAAGGCTGAAGAAATAGACATATACAACATATAAGATTCTTTTTCTTCTATCACAAAAAGAGATACAAAACAATCATGAAGTGTTAAATGTTTAGTGGAATAGTAGCTGTGGATACAGAAATGCAACAAAATTTGAAAGCAGATTTGAAATTAGAAAAAAAAAAACTGATGGGACACAGGCATATATGGTGCAAAAAATGAGTCAGAGCAGAGGTGACTTTTGACTCTGAATGATTAGAGTTTTAACAGGCAATTTTTAAGGCAGACCCTTGAGTGGAGGTAGGGGGACCGATTGAGGCCATGAGTTCGAGGCTGCAGTGCACTCTGATCGCCCCTGTGAGCAGCCACTGCACTTCAACTGGAGCAATAGAGTGAGATTCTGTCTCTAAAAAATAAAAATAAAAAACAATAACAATAAATAAAGACAGTCCCTCAATAAGCATTTGATTAATGGATATGTGGCTAAATAAATAAATAATTGAATGAATTGGTGAATAGCTAAAGAATCAGATAGTGACCCAAAGATAACCTAATTTGTAGCCACAATGATGTTTACCTTTTTGACCCTGATTTTATCCAGTCTTACCATTTAAGATAAATTCCTCCTCTTATGCTTTGAACCTATTTATCTCATCTCATGCAGAGACATTGTTCCTTCAGTTGTCTCACTTACCTATATATCCTCCAAATTTTCCTCTTTTTAGTCTGCTTATACAGTTTATGAATATACTCAAACATATTAAAGTACATACTCTTTCTCATTTTCATTGTTGCTCTAAGTCTACCATACTGCCGTTCTCCTTCTCTTTCTTATTTTCCTAAAAGCATGGTTGGTTCACTCTTTCATCAGTATTTCTGCCTCCACTTTTTCACCTCTTGTTCACATGAACCTATAACCCCACTTAAGACATAGAATATTATGAATAACTTTGAAGATCACTATACTCTCCTCCCAAATCCAGTTCTGTCTTGCCATATTACATATTACCATTCACCTGAATTTTGTGTTTATTATTCTATTTAGCACATGTATGCACACTCAAAAACAATACACTGTTTAGTTCTGTCTGTTTTATTCTATGTAAATAGAATTGTATTTTAGGCATTACTTTATAACTTGCTTATTCACTCAACATATGTTTTGAGAATCATTCATGTCAATGTATCTAGCTGAAACTTTATAAGAAAATCCACACTGTCTTGTATAAATGTAGCACAATTTAGTCATTCATTAGCCTTCAGCGTTTTGTATTCTGGAACATTTGCATCTTCAACTTCACTGGATGCTGCCAAATTGTTTTCCAAAATCTGTCTACCATCAACAATGCATGCGTTTTTATTGTTGCACATCTTTTCTAATGTTCTGGGTGGTCACATTTTTGCTACTTGGTTGTTGTGTAAACAATATGCTATTGCTTTGATTTGCAGTTGAATGTTGTGTGTGTATGTGTGAGTGTGTGTGTGTGTGTGTACCCCTCATTTTGTTGTTTATCTTTTATTACTTTGTAGAAGCTCTTTATATATTCTGAATAAAAATAAACAGTTATATACGTTATTACAAATACACACTCCTAGTGTATATCTTGTTGTTTTACTTTTTAATGATGTTATCTGATGAAAGGAACTATTAAATACTTTTATTCATGAGTCTTTAAATTTATGGTTTATATTTATATGGAATTGAAAAAATTTTTAACTGAAGTTCCAATACAATTGATTAAACAATGCACCTTTTTCCACAGACCTGTTGTGCTAGCTGTGTTCATCTTTTCCCCAGTGACTTGCTATACCTACTCTCACATATGTTAAAATCCCATATTATATTAGTTTATTTCTTTGCTTCCATTGGCTGTTTACTCCCACTGGTATTTTATTGCAAATATTGCTTCATAATAACTTTTAATAAATAGTAAGACAAGTGCCACCATTTTAATCTCCTCCTTTGAAATGTCTTCTTGTTGGCCCTCATTCTTACATATCTCACTCCTTTCTACTCAAAATGAGATTTTGATTGAAATTGGGTTGAAATTATTGACTTGTAGATGGTTGGCATGTTTATGTAACTGAGACATCCTATTCATTCATACAGTATACAAATCAATGTATTTATGTTTTTGATATATTCCAATACAGTTTTATAAAGTACTATGTTTAGATGTAACATATCTTTTATAGTTTTTTATTTTTGTTGATACTTCAAATGGCATCTTTTTATTAAACTTTTTGTCAACTATTACTGATACACAATAATGCGATGTTAAATATATCCATTTGTGTCTATGCACTTATAAACTTTGTGTTATAATTTGTCCTTATTTTCATTTGGAAATTTTATATCATCTTTAATTTCATTCTTTCTTTTTTATGGTCTTAATGCTGTGTGTTTCTTTTTCTTATTTTCAAATGAAGTTTTACCTTTTATGATGGACACCCATTTTTAAATATGTATCTCTTTATATAGGTATATATACATATCTATGTATATAATTTTTTAATGGGGATAATGATATATATATTATATAATATATTTAAATTTCTAGATGCTGAATGTTACAAATAATAATAGAAAAATTATGCTGCTATAAAGACACATGCATACGTATGTTTATTGTGGCACTATTCACAATAGCAAAGACTTGGAACAAAGCCAAATGTCCGACAATGATAGACTGGATTAAGAAAATGTGGCACATATACACCATGGAATACTATGCAGCCATAAAAAATGACGTTGCGCACATGTACCCTAAAACTTAAAGTATAATAAAAAAAAAGGAAAAGCTAGTCGATTTCCCTATTTCACCCAGTGATTGTTTCTTTGTTCCTGTAATTCTCTCATTTGATTTCTGTAATACATCATTGCCTTGATTCTCTCTTAGTTTCCTGAACTCTTTGGGATAAGACAATAAGTTAGACCTAGGTTCAAATTCTTACTCTGCCACCTCCTTAGCTACCTGACTACAGAGAAGATACATAGTCATTACACTTTAGTTTTCTCATCTGTTAAGTGGAAATAATAATGACTAATTTACAGAACTATGAAAGGATAAAATGAGATGAAATATAAAAATTCCCTAGCATATTTTATCACATATTTAATAAATGACAGTTATTTACTATTAATACCATTTTTCTCTCACCTACCAATTGTAATCCTCCAGTCTCTTCTCATATTCCCTAAATTCTTTTTCAATTATCTAGAGCATTCTCATAGTTCAATTATAATCTCTACTTAAATAACAGACATCTGTGTCCACAGATGTGTCTAACAAGAGACTTGTCATCTCTTCTGAAATCCAATTCTTCATCCTTAATGACAAATAGACATTTCTACTTAAAAGTTCTCTCACATTTTCAAGATAAAATATCTATAATTCATCTTCTTATAATTGCCCCTACAAGCTTTGCTTTAGCTGGTCCTGTATCTGTCCATAGTGCCATCTGACAGACTGACTCAACCTTATGAATCTGCTACCTTTAATGTTCCTTTTGCCATCATGGCACAAATATAGTCAGGTGTCGAGTTCTATTGATTATTCACAATTACTCCTGTCTCTTCTGTCCTTTAATTCCATTATTACAGCTCTATTTTAGGTCTTTACTCCAGATTATTGCAGAATAGGGTCTGAAGTCTGATAGGTACTCAATAAATGTGAGTTGAATAAATAATACTTCTTACTTCCATAATTTCTCCACTTAAATGCATTCTACATATCACCAATGCAATTTTGTGCATTAATTCCAACTCAAAAATTATCTCATAACTTTCTGTTATGTGAAAAATATGTTTTCAAAATCCCAATGTCTGACATTCAAAGACCTCCACACTCTGCCAAACCCTACCTTCCAGTTCTGTCTCTTCCCTATTACATTCTACATGCCATATGATTGAAGCCAGGAATATGTGATAAATAATCTATAAACATGGATCTTGTATTATCACCTCAAAATCCTAGTTGATCCTCTTCTATTAAACATACATTACCTGAGTTTAGGTAAGTCTTAGGGCTATGCATTAAAGGTTAAAATATAAATTAATATTGATAGATAATCATCAAATTTCTTAGAATCTAGACTTATAACTAGATAATTTTAACAACAGATGTAGGCACTAGATGCTTTACAAGCACAAAAAAGAGACTCCCTGGCCAGGGATGGTGGCTCACGTCTGTAATCCCAGCCCTTTGGAAGGCCGAGGCAGGCAGATCACCTGAGGTCAGGAGTTCAAGACCAGCCTGGCCAACGTGATGAAACCCCGTCTCTATTAAAAATACAAAAATCAACTGGGCACCGTAAGTTCCCGCTCTGGTCTGAGGGATTGGTAGCCCAGCCCCCAGTTTTCAGGCCTTCCCTGGCTTGAATGTGGGATCTTACCAGGGACCTGCCCCCTTCTGCCCAGGAACCTGTCTGCTTCCTGTTACTACTCATGGCTCCCAGGCTGTAGGTGTGAAGGGGGGCCTGCATGCCAGCTCTGAGATGCCCTCTGTGCCCCCTCGGCTTCCCTCCTATGCTTCTTGGTGCCCAAAGTCTGGAGGAGGACAAGGCATCAAGGGGCTGGTGTATCAGCACTGCTCGTAACGTGTGCACACCTGGAAACACTGCAATAGTACCAGGTCTCAGCCCCTACTTTGCTCCTAGATTGGAGTGGACATCGACAGCAGGGAGAAGCCAGGCAGCAGAAGCAGGCACTTTCAAACCTGCGAGAGAAGGGGGACCTTCCCAGGACCCCAGGAGTACAGAGGTACCTGGGTCTGCAGCCGTGGTTTGGGTGGCTACACTTGCAGGGGGGAGTGTGAGGCCATGATCTGCAGTCATGACTTGGGTGGCTGCAGCTCGAACCTCCTCGGTGGGGTTTCTGCCTGCTCCATGGAGCAGGTGGCCCAGATCTATAGCCTGGGTTTGGGTGGCTGCAGCTGCGCCTGGAGAGCGGGGCTCTCACCTGCTCCTTGGCCTCAAGAGCACAAGGATGCCTGGGTCTGCAGCAGTGGCTTGCAGCGACACCTGGGGTGCTCCTACCCCAACTCGGAAGGCGCAGGGCTCCGCCTTGTCCCTGGCTCCTGCCCCGACCACACCTCCCTGCTGCAGCTGGCCTGAAGGCAGTGGCCACTCCAGATGGCCCACTGCTGCCATCAATACTGGCAATATATTCCCAAGTCAGGGAATATATACTTGAGACTAATCAGTAGAGATACAATTGAAAGGTAATGCTAGTGTTTAACTAGATTTGAATTTAGAAGATTAAGGTTCAATTTCTTCCATGCCTTGTATGGCCTGTGTGAACTGCAGAAAGCTTTTGGCTTCTCTGAGCCTCTACATCTGCAAAATGGGAATCACTGTAGTTTTGCTTACCTTATACGAAGAGGTTTTTTAAATGTGATTAAAAGCAAATCACATAAATCTTAACCATGTTAACTATTTTTTTCAGCATACAAATAGGTTTTTTAAAGGATCAAATGAGACTTGTATTTAAAAACTTCTAAAAATATGATGATGTTGATTATATCAACAGAGGGAATAGAAATCATAGTGAAAATGAGTAAAAGTGGAGAGGAAAGAGTGTTTACTGATTGAGTATTCCAGAGAATCATGATCCTGGATGAAGTTTATTCTGACTCCCACAGCTATGCCCCAGTGCCCAGCTTTATATTCTATTCCTCTATGAGAGATAAGGTTTTAGTCCCAGGACAACTTTTGAAACCTGACCCTGGGGAATGTCTAATTACTATGTAGCACTTTTCTTCTAATTTGTCCCTTAGAGGGGAGAGAAAGATACATAATTTTCCTTAGACATTGCATCATCCAAAGAGAAACTTCCAGGAAAGACTACCTTTCCATTCTAGTTATTCCTGGAAGAGGCTTCAGAGACATTTGTACCCTTATTGATGAGCTAGGAGAAGTGGTGGCTGCAGAGATTTTGAGGAGCATTCTCATGGTGTCAGGCAGGGTAAGTACAAAAGACTGCATTGAAAGGGCATCATCCAACCTCCTTTTACTTCTACTTTGCCTGCAATAGCTTCCTTACATCCTCAACTCTTCAGAACCCAACTGTTGCCCTACTCTTTCATGGCAAAGTGTCATCTTTTAAGAACTTTGTTACATGAGTAAAATATTATAATAAGGGTAAGTGAAATCGGGAAGGGATAACAGAAAGAATATGGTTCAGCTAACAGTATGAAGATACTGATAATGTCTAAGGTCTTTTAAACATTAAATCTTGTTAAACCCTAATAATTGTGGATTCTTGAAGAGTCACAGAGAAAGTTACTGCTTTTCTTCAAAGTCAAGTCTAATCTAATTCAAGTGTCTTTATGTTATATAAGAAATATTTTTAGATTGAACTCCTTGGACACTACTAAATATCTTTAACAGTAGGATTTTATTGATGGTTCTTTATGTATTTCAGAAACAAGAATAACATTTATTTACCTTTATATAGCCCTTGAACCTATGGCATCATTGACACATAGCAGAAGATCAATCGATATATGAGTGTTAGTTGAATAAATGTACGAATGATGAATAATGATGCAGCTTTGCTACTGAGAAGGGCCCCATGCATACAGCAACAAAATAGTCACTCTGTCTGGCTTTTATGAGCCACTTAGCACCTATTTTCTTGTATTTTGTTATAGCCCTATGTTTCCTTCTCTGTCCTTCCATATTCTCTATAATGACTACTCAGCACGATTACTCAATGGCTTAGAAAAGAAAAACACAGGAAGGACAGAGAAGTGGATATTTTAGTCAGAAGACAACTCCAATCTCTTACACCTTTCCCCTTGGAGGCTCTGCCTTTCTGCTGAGCATTGTTGTTTGTTCCCTTCCAAAGCCTGCCTCTCCTGTCTACCTTCCTCAAAGTTTAAGGTGCAAGGCAGAGGCATCCTTTAAAAATTAATTTTCCTAGTCTGACAGGAGAATTGCTTGAACCTGGGAGGCGGAGGTTGGGGTAAGGTGAGATTGTGCCATTGCACTCCAGCCTGGGCAACAAGAGCAAGACTCTGTCTCAAATAATAATAATAATAATTAATTTTCCTAGTCTGAAATGCCTTTATTTGTATCTGCTTTTCACCTATTGAATAAACCATGTCAGCTTTCTCACCTCACACCCAGGACAGACAGACATTAAGAAATGATCACACCTACAGAAAATATTTCCAGATAATGAAATTTGTGTGTTGCTTTGCTTTTTGCACATCAGTTGAAGATGTTTACCAGAAAAAAAAAGGTCATTTAGGGGTCCAACAGCAAATATTTCAGATGATTTTGGCATGGAGGTAAAGCTTAAGAGATATTTCTAACTGTTTTCTTCAGGATTCCAGAATCAGCTTGAGTAACTCATTACAGAAAGGAATGAAGCAATATTCAGTGGGTAATCAAAATTCCACTTATAGGAGTCTCTTGTTTCCTTTTCTCTGTTCACAGATGACACAGTTGATGGCCAGTGGGAATCAGACAATTGTGACTGAGTTCCTCTTCTCTGTGTTCCCGCATCCGCACAGAGGTGGCCTCGTATTCTTTATTCCCTTGCTTCTCATCTATGGATTTATCCTAACTGGAAACCTAATAATGTTCATTGTCATCCAGGTGGACATGGCCCTGCACACCCCTTTGTATTTCTTTATCAGTGTCCTCTCCTTCCTGGAGATCTGCTATACCACAACCACCATCCCCAAGATGCTGTCCTGCCTAATCAGTGAGCAGAAGAGCATCTCCGTGGCTGGCTGCCTCCTGCAGATGTACTTTTTCCACTCACTTGGTATCACAGAAGGCTGTGTCCTGGCAGCAATGGCCATTGACAGGTACATAGCTATCTGCAATCCACTCCGTTACCCAACCATCATGATTCCCAAACTTTGTATCCAGCTGACAGTTGGATCCTGCTTTTGTGGCTTCCTCCTTGTGCTTCCTGAGATTGCATGGATTTCCACCTTGCCTTTCTGTGGCTCCAACCAGATCTACCAGATATTCTGTGATTTCACACCTGTGCTGAGCTTGGCCTGCACAGATACATCCCTAGTGGTCATTGTGGATGCCATCCATGCAGCGGAAATTGTAGCCTCCTTCCTGGTCATTGCTCTATCCTACATCCGGATTATTATACTGATTCTGGGAATGCGCTCAGCTGAAGGTCGTCACAAGGCCTTTTCCACCTGTGCTGCTCACCTTGCTGTGTTCTTGCTATTTTTCGGCAGTGTAGCTGTCATGTATTTGAGATTCTCAGCCACCTACTCAGTGTTTTGGGACACAGCAATTGCTGTCACTTTTGTTATCCTTGCTCCCTTTTTCAACCCCATCATCTATAGCCTGAGAAACAAGGACATGAAAGAGGCTATTGGAAGGCTTTTCCACCATCGGAAGAGGACTGGTTGGGCTGGGAAATAAATACAGATCCTGGAGACTTCTAAAAAGCCTCCTGGAAGAGCAAAATTTCCCTGTTACTTATCTTTTCCATGTCTATCCTCTTTCCCTATTGCTGCAGCTACTTGTTCTATTATTTTTAAAAAGAATGATAAACTGCTGTATACAGGCTGTGGATGGTAAGTGGATGGCCAGTTTACATCAATGCCCCTACCATCCTTGTGACAGCTGAAGCAGTATAGATCGACTCTCTTGCTTTTAACACAGGTTGGCCTCCTCCTCGCACTCTAGCAGCTAGGCTCCTGCTAGTCTCTTCAGTGATCTGACATGCTAATGGGACCGGGAAGCAGAATAGAAGAGGCATGACAGACAAGAAAGTTCTGAGAATTGCTACTGCTAACTTCCCCAACTCCCTTTCTGGAAATGCGTCCCCTGTCATTTGGCATTCCATATAAATAAATCGTTTCCTGATACTAGAGAGAGATCTTCTCTACTTTTAGCTCATTTAATTCCCAAACTCATTTCAGCAAACGTGAACTGATTATGTACATGATGTGTTACAGAATTTTAGACCCCAAGAGGTTCCACCAAAATTAATAACAGTAACAGTCCACTATGTGTCTTGAGCACGTTACTATTTAAAATATTTTTACAGAGATAAATCCTCTTGAAATCTAAAATACCCTGAAATAAATAGGTCAGGGATGACTATTATTTAAATGTTAAAACTAAAGCTCACAGAAGTTTAATGACTTGCTTAAGGTCATATACGTAGTGACAGAGCTGGGAGTTAACCTCAGGTACTCCACTGTATTCTCTGTCCCCATTAAATATATAATTTTGTGTAATTTACTTGATGTTCAAAAAACTAAATTATGCAAACTTCTTTTCCCCAAAGTTTAATGAAAGCTTACCAGTTTTCAATGAGTCCTAGGAGTTAATGGTTCTTTCCTCCATGAATCCTCCAGCCCTCAGGTGATTGTGGCATCATGGAAAGACTATGGGACAAGGAGATTTAAGGACTGTATTTTATACCTTTTTCTGACACTAAGTTGTGCCATTTTGGATGATCCACTTAATTTGCTGGCCTTCAGCTTCCTCTATAATTATGTGGTTGGATTAGATCAGTGATTGCTCAAACTGATTGTCAACATTTGTGGTTCAGAAAATCTGAAAGTGAAGCCTGGCCATTCGCATTTCTAAAAATCTCCCAGAAAATTCAGATGATGGGTAAGATTTAGGAACAGCTGGGCTGGATGATAACCAAGCTCATTTCTAATCCTGAGGCTATTTGATACTCATTTTTAACAATTCCCTAACATGTATTATCTCATTTATCATCAACAATTCTACTTAATAAATATGAACTTCTTTTTACATGAGAAACATGATACACAGAGTTGCGATAACTAGTCCAAGTACACAGAGATAATAATTATGAATCTTTAGGCAGAAATTCATTATGTCTGGTCCCAGAGCCATGTCTTTATTGACCATGATCTCATACCTAGTTCACAGGCTTTCATCCTAATCACTAAACTTAATAAAATTTCTAAAGGAAATACAGTATTCAATAAGTAAATGTAATTACAAATTATCTTACATTATGTGGTGAAAGAGTTTATTCCTCGAGTCATCAAGATTGATTTATTTTTTAAAAATTTGAGTAGGAACTCTTTGTCAGGCAACCTGTTAGGTGCAGAGCATCCACTTAGTGGCTATCATATGAATGGTCTTGGCTTTGGAGGCTTCGGAGTCTAATGAATCATTATTGCTGCTATTAAAGAGAATGTCATTACCCATAAAATTTACTGTTTTTCTTGTCATGAGATGGGATAATCCCTATGGACTCATTGTTCCCAGGCCATTTTATTTCCTCTAAGTCTTCTGAAGTTTTTTTTGTGTGTTTGAAACCTCTTTAGTTGGTACCCTTTTTTATTCTCTTCTCTCTCTCAACCCTGCACATTGATTCTTTTCACAAAGATATCCTTAACCTTTATGACTGAACCTTAGACATAATTATTTTTAATATTGTTGCTTCCAGCTTCTCAACCTGGTTCCGAATTACTGCACTCTTCAAGAAAGATTCCTCACACTAATATCTCTGGCACTGATTTTAGGACCAATATTGGCCCTTATTTTGATATGATTTTTTTCTTTTTGTTTCTCTTGCTATTAATATAGTTTTGTTTGTCCCACATCTCTCATTAGACTAAGTAGGGGTCCACAGATAGCAGAAATGTTTTCTCATCTTTCTGATTGCCGGAACACAGAATATAATTCCGCAGATTATCTGTCAACTATCCAAGCTTTGTTCTTGATTTAGGAACAGCTGGGCTGGATGATCGCTAAGATCATTTCTAGTCCTGAGGCTATTTAATACTCATTTTTAACAATTCCCTAACATGTATTATCTCATTTATCATGAACAATTGTATTTAATAAATATGAACTTCTTTTTACATGAGAAAAGTTAGTGCACCAATTGATTGACAGGTTGGGCTGGCTGAGAGAATCAGTGGATCAAGGCCTGTGGGAAGAAAGGAGATAGAGTGAGAAGGGGCAGCCTTTGATGTCAATAATAAGCAGTGCATGTATCAGCCTAAGAAAATAGAAGGAGAAGGAGTAAAGAATGGAAAATTTGCCACCCAAGTGGAAGCAGAACTCAAATGAGCCAGGCTAAAATAATAAGTCTGTCCAGATCCTTCATTACTTTATTTTCAGGTACCCCCTTTAACTTCTTCTTAGTCCCAGCCCTAGTTCAGTATAAGGCTCTCTCCTATTAGTTTGATGTTGTTACTTTTTCCTTAAGGTCATCTGTGTAAAAGAATAGCCATTTTTCCTCATTTGCTCTGAACCCGAAGCTACCTTGGAAGACATCCAGTTCTGTCTTTAGGTCTTTGAAGAATCACCACACTGTCTTCCACAATGGCTGAACTAATTTACACTCCCATCTATAGTGTGTAAGCATTCCTTTTTCTCTACAGCCTCGCCACCATCTGTTATTTTTTGACATTTTAATAATAGCCATTCTAACTGGTGTGAGATGGTATCTGTTCATGTTCTTTGCCTACTTCTTAATGGGGCTATTTGTTTTCTGTGTAAATTTGTTTAAGTTCCTTATAGATGTCGGATATTAGACCTTTGTCAGATGCATATACACCCAAAGAATATAAATCATTCTATTATAAAGACACATACACGTGTATGTTCATTGAAGCACTATTCACAATAGTAAAGACATGGAATCAACCTAAATGCCCATCAATGCTAGACTTGGTAAAGAAAATGTGGTACATACACACCATGAAATACTATGCAGCCATAAAAAGAAATGAGATCATATTCTTTGCAGGGACATGGATGGAGCTGGAGGCCATTATCCTTAGCAAACTAACACAGGAACAGAAAACTGAGTACTGCATGTTCTCACTTATAAGTGGGAGCTAAATGATGAGAACACACGGACGCATGGAGGGGAACAACACACATTGGAACGTTTCACAAAGTTGAGGGTGAGAGGAGGGAGAGGAGCAGGAAAAATAACTAATGGATGCTAGGCTTAATCCCTGGGTCATGAAACAATCTGTACAACAAACCTCTATGACACAAGTTTACCTATGTAACAAACCCACACATGTACCCCTGAACTTAGAATAAAAGTTAAAAAAAAGACATCTATTTTTTTCTACACCTAAATATATGAACTCTTCATCAGCATATGACAAAAAAGGTAATTTAGCCTCTGCTTGAACATTTAACTAAGATGGCCTTCCCAGTGTTAACTAGTTCCAATAACGAGAAAGCTTCTCTTTATTAGAGTAGACTTAAGGTCTCACTAAGACTGAGAACTTCAAAATCCTACTGTCCAAACATGAATCATGGCTTTTCCGCTAACCAGCTATACAACTTTGAAAACTGACACAGGTGCTCTGAGTCTTAATATTCCTATCTATAATATGGGAGTTTCATAGGTTGTAAAGACTACATATATAAAATATATATTATATATATAATCATATATACATATAAACATACTGAGCACAGTGCCTATAATGTTTAGCAGTTACTTTTACTATTGTTATGAGACAAAAATTACTTATAGGGCCAACATGTTGGAAACCTCCGGAGGATGCTATTAAATCTTTAGTTTCAGCTTTCTGAAATCCTAGTAGCGATAGCTGAGTTCTCCAAATTTCAGAAAGTGACTTTCTTAGGGCCAAGAACTGAAACTGTTATATAATATTTTGACACAAACAAAACAGCAATTTACCATTTCACGGTAGAAAATGCTGTGGCTCATGCCTGTAACACCAGCTACTTAGGAGGCTGAGGAGGGAGGATTGCTTGAGGCCAGGAGTTTGAGGCTCCAGTGATTCTATGATTGCACCAGTACACTCCAACCTGGGCAACAGGGCAAGACTCCAACTCCGAAAAAAAAAAATAGAAAGAAATACAGCCCCATTTATGATGCAGCATTGTTCCTTCACGTTAGAAATTTACTAACTTTCCTAAGACACAGTTATTTTTATTTTGGACTTGGAAAATTATCAGTCTTGTAATTGAATGCTTTAGCAAAAGAGTTAAAAAGCAGAGTATGGGGTTAAACAATGCTTCTCTAAAACTGGGGTAGAGACCATCATTCTCTCAGTTTAAATCATTTTCTTTAAACAGGGAGTGAAGTCCCAAGGAACAAAGCACCCCTGGCAGCCACTCAGCCACTGCATTTTTGTTTCCAAACCCATAACCTGGTTGTTATGTTTTAAACTATTACTTTCATATCTTAGTCCTTTGCCTTTCCTTCCCTGGACCTTTTAAAGATTAGAGAAACATAGCCTGGAAGGATGAACACTTTTCTTAATTCAGAGTCCCTGACTCTGACTTACTCTATAGTTTTGGCAAGTTGTTTCATCTACCGAGTTCTAAATTTCTAATATTTCAGAATAGATATAATAGTTGTAGCTGGGTACGAGTGGCTCACGCCTTAATTCCAGCAGTTTGGGAGGCAGAGGCAGGCAGATCACGAGGTCAGGAGATCGAGATCGAGACCATCCTGGCTAACACAGTGAAACCCCATCTCCACTAAAAATATAAAAAATTAGCCGGGCGTGGTGGAGGGCGCCTGTAGTCCCAGCTACTCGGGAGGCCGAGGCGGGAGAATGGCGTGAACCCAGGAGGCGGAGCTTGCAGTGAGCCGAGATCGCGCCACTGCACTCCAGCCTGGGTGACAGAGCGAGACTCCATCTGAAAAAAAAAAATAAAAAAGTTGCTATGCATACTTTCATAAAAATGGCTAACTGACATATTCTTCAGTTTTCAGTTTAAATGCAACTTTCTCAAGAAGAGAATGTATGTTTATCTTAATACTACTTCCCACAATTATAATTAATTATAACTAATTATAAATTAATTATAATTTTAATATTTATATTCTCAACTCTTTTAAAACACCCTAAAGGTAGGACCTGGACATATATATGTCTTGTTCATTGCTTTTGTAGGGTTGACACTGCATCTGATATATAGTAAGAGCTAAATAAACGTGTTAAATTGAATGCATGGATGGATGAATACCTTTAAAAGTGTGGTATTAAAAATATTTTGTAATTTTAGGAAGTTCTATAGAATTCAAAGATTTCTTGTAGTTAATATTTGATCCTCCATTCATGGAAGGATACATAAAGAATACATAGTATTAGCTATTAATTAAATCCCCAGATCTCTCATATGCTACATTTTAGAATTATTTTTCACACGTTTCAGGAGATAATTAGCTTACAATTAAATAAAGAAATGGCTCCATGTAAAAAGTAAATCCTATTTCTTGCCACTGACTCAACTCTTATACTTTCATACATTATACTGGCCATAGATATTAGGACCACTAAGACAGGTATGTGAAACTTGTCAGAACAGAACTGTGACAAACTGTACTTTTCAAGTATAGTATACTTGTATACCATACAAGTATTCCTTCTGGCTGGTTTGCTCCTTTCCTTTGGGGAAAATACCTGGAAAGTATTTCTATTTATTTATGTTTTACTAGATATTGTTCTAAGACTCAGAGTAATGATGAGAGGTCTTCACAGAATAAAATAAATAAAAATAAGTCCTTATTTATTTACTATCACCTACATGTCAGACACTGTGCACTGTGGTTTACAAATCTTAACGCTAATATTCAAAACACTCTTCAAGAAAATATCGTTATCAAATAATGAAATTAAGACTCAGAGATGCTAAGTTACTTTCTAAAGATTAAGTAATTAGCAAGTGACTGAATAAAATATGATTTAAATCCAGATATATGTGAGTTCAAAAAACATGCTTTTTTCTGCTGTACCAGCCTTCTCCACATGAAATAATTGCAAGTGGTACAAAAACATCATGAATTTCATGTTCTAAATTTTATTTAGCACATTTTGTTTAGGACATGACTGACTATATTTATATTGTCAAGTAAATTTGAAAAATGCCTATATATATATATTATATATATATTAGGTAAGACACAGATTTTTAAAAAATCCTAAGTATGATACATAAACACCTGAGTTTTGAAAATCACTGCACCACATCATGTTGAAGGGATGTGTACTTTCCCTAGTCTCTGGTCTCAAGCCGAATGTGGCTCCAGCAGACAGTATGAAGGTCGCTATAACACTAAAAGTCAGTCAGCACTTGCTGCAGCTCCACCATCCCACATAGAAAAGCACTGAATTTTTGGTTTCTCGCCTCTGGCCACTGTTGATCCCTCGGGCCACCATATCCTCAAGCCCAGCCTTGGCCTACTCCCAGCCCCAACTCATGCCAATATCCCAATTCTCTTTAGCTGCCTCCTCATAGCCTCCTTCACCTCCATGTTGCGCAAGCTGTAGATGAAGGGGTTGAGGAAGGGCGTGAGCACTGAGTAGACCACTGCCAGGGCCTGGTCATAGTCCAGTGAGTAGCTCTTCTTCAGCCGCACATACATGAAGAGGATGCTTCCACAGAAGATGAGAACCACAGTGAGGTGGGAGGCACACGTGGAGAAGGCCTTCCTCTTGCCGGCAGCTGAGGGAATTCTGAGCACTGTGCAGATGATCTGCACGTAGGAGCAGAGGATCAGCAGGAAGGTGGCTAGGATCTTGCAGGAATTTATAACAAAATCTACCAGGACATTTATAGACGTATCAGTGCAAGGCAAACTCAGCACAGGAGGGAAGTCACAAAAGATGTGCTGAATGCGATTGGGGCCACAAAATGGGAGGCGTGAAATCAAGGAAATTTCAACTACTGGCCCAGCCAAGCCTCCCAACCAACAGCCAATGGCAATCTCTGCACAGAGTGTTGGGGTCATGAGGGTTGGGTAGTGGAGGGGCCGGCAGATGGCTAAATACCTATCGTAGGCCATAGCTGTCAGGAGATAGCACTCAGTTGCTCCAAGAGAGTGAAAGAAATAGATCTGCAGGAGACACCCAGAGAAGGAAATGGTCTTTTTCTCACTGAGCAAATTTGCCAGCATTTTAGGGATGGTGGCAGCTGTATAGCCAAGCTCTGAGAAGGACAGAATGCTGACAAAGTGGTACATGGGTGTGTGAAGCCGGGAGTCCAGGCAGACCACCAGGAATATCAGCAGGTTTCCCAACACAGTCGTGAGGTAAATGAGAAGCAACAAGAGAAAGAGATAAATGTGGACACCCTGGAGAAGGGGGAAGCCCAGGATGACGAATTCTGTTACCTGGCTCCTGTTCCCTGTGTCCATTGTTCATCATTCATGTCCCTAGATGTGAAGTGTGGAAGGATAGGAAAGAAAATTGAACTGTAGAGGTTCTAACAAGAAGGCAACCCTCAAATTTCTATTGCCCTCCCTTCACTCACCTCCAGAGTAAATCCCTCTCAGTAAATGCTTTGAGAGGTCAACATTTCAATTCCATTTCTCCCTGCCCTTCCTGTCAACAGCCTCCTTCAAACTATTCACCTTTATGTTTAGTCTTCCCTGATTAACACAGCTCATTTTTGGCCTTCCTAATCCATCCTGTAACCCAGTTGACTTTCTCAATAGAATCTATATACATTTTAGAAATTTAAGTATTTCTAATCCAAGGTATATATTAACATTTATACATATTGTTCGTCTAAGGTACAAATCATCATTTATACTGATAATATATTGATACTGTACTGGACCAAATATATATAATTTGAATATTATTTTCTGATTTCTCATTTTAATTTGTTTTCTTCTTCAACTTTCTGGCTACCAAAGAATCAATTGTTTTCCCTTCTGCTCCCTCCTATTCCTTTATGAGAACTCAGTTCTGCTAGCATCTTTCAGGGGCATGTAGGTCTGAATTTAGGCCTCTTTTGGACACCGGTGAGAGCTCCAGCCAAAAATAAGAAGGTTGGAGTAAATAAAAAAGCCAAAGAAAGACAGGAGGCAAATCTATCTTTCTGCATTTCAACTTCAGACTGTGGCCACTTCATCACCATGCCCCACCCTTTTAATGTCACAGTGCCCATGGTCAGTGTTTAATCTTTTTTTTTCTCTTCTATATAAACTCAACTCCTCTGCTAATACCATCCAATACCAGAGCTTTAAACACTATAAATTTGTTGAAGACATCTAAATCCATATCTCAGGCAATATTTTTCTCCCCTACTCCAGACTCATATATTTCACTGCCTACTCACATCTCCTCTTCGGAGTCTAAGAGCCGAATCTCAAACTGAACTCCTGGGGGCTCTACCCCTAGTCTTCCCCATCACAAATGATGGCAATTGCAATCTTCTAACTGACAAGCTAAACTCCAGCAGTCAACCTTGTTTCTATCTTTCTCTCATATACCCAGGAACTGATTATGTTTTACCACCTCGGTCCAAGTCACTTTTATCTCACCTCTCTTACTGTAATTGACTCCTAACAGATCTCCCTACTTGCATTTGTCCGCTTGTAGCCTCATCTCAACATACCAGAGTGATCCTGTTACATTCTAAATTAGGTTTCTGCGTTTCCACTGATCAAATGTGTTTAGTGACATGTCATTTAACAACCTTTGCTGTAGTTGTTTCCTTGTTCTAGTATCTCTTTCACCACTTGGATAGCTCTTTCATTTATATCATCTTTGCTCAAATTTTACCAGCTCAACTACCTGGGCCACCCTATATAACTGCAGTCTGCCTCCATCCTTACATCTATATTCTGTACTGCTATTGCCTTTCTCTACCTAATTTTTAACTTTTTTTCCAGAGGACTTATGATGTTCTAACCTGTAAAATATACTTATTTCTTATTCCTATTGTTTATTGGTTCTCTCCTCTTTGAGAGTGTTAAGTTCCTTAAGGGCAAACATTTTTTTCTTTTCTATTTTGTTTACTGGTGTATGTCAAGTGCCTAGAGCCATGTCTGAAATATAGTTACAACTCAATAAATATTTATGTAATTAATATGCAAATCTATTAAGATAACTGCTAATTTGCATATGCAATAGGAGTTACGAGCCATGGGCTGGATATGGAGATAAATCAGGAAAATTTCATAGAACACATAATTTATTTTATTATTTTTGGAGACAGCGTCTCACTCTATCACCCAGGCTGGGGTGCAGTGGCAGGATCTCTGCTCACTGTAGCCTTGACTTCCCGGGTTCAAGCAATCCTCCCGCCTCCGCCCCGCAAGTAGCTGGGACTACAAGCATGCACCACCACGCCTGGCTAATTTTTGTGTTTTTGGTAGAGAGGGAGTTTAGCCATGTTGCTCAGGCTGGTCTTGAACTCCTGGGCTCAAGTGATCCACCTGCTTTGGCCTCTAAAAGTGCTGGGATTACAGGCATAAGCCACCGTGCCTTGCCAGAAGATATAATTTTTATTTGAAGTGAAGAAAATGTCAGAATTTTTTAGATGGAAAAATGAAAAAAAAAAAGTATTTGAAACAAAAGGGAGTGCTTGTACAAAGGCAGAGTTATGAAAGACACCGAGTCTTCTCTTTCTGCCTTCCCGTCTTCTTATCACTTCTTCCCTCTCCAGGATCCTGAAATTCATCCAAACTAACTTTCTTTACTCTGATTTTTCTTGGCATTTTTCTAAACCTAGGGAGCATGTCCATCCCATATACAAAAGCCTTTCTCAATCCAAGACTTAATATAGGATGTTTCTCTACTAAGATTCCAGAGACCTACTTCTGGGCCAAACTTTTATATGCGTGATTTTGCTTCAGCATAATTACTTTATTGTCCAAAATTTCTTTGTCTTAGTTTTTCTCACTGCATATCCATGCCTATCCACTGCCCAATTCTGCCTTCTGTTTCCTTCAAGTCTTGGATGCATACCTGCCTTCTATAAAGGATTATCCCTAAATTTCTACTTCTTCTCAGACCCTTATTTTCTAGATGTTCTATATTCCTTCCCTTCTAAACATAAATAAAAGGTTCTATTCTAGAGCTGCGTCTTTCCTTCTCTGGCCTCCAGTCCCACTCACAGATGAGTTGTCTGGACTCTGAGCCCTTAACTAAATTTTCAGATCTACATGGATGGCTGGTCAGAAGATTGAATATGAGAAGCCAGTACCTTGTCCTCTCCTTTCTCAGAAGGTAAAGTTTCCACATAACTTCAAAGACTTATTATCACACTATACATTGTGTCATCACTCATTAATGACCTGCTGTTGTTCACTCCCTCCATACTCCGCCTAAGCAATCAGCCATCAGGATCAGATCAAGTATTATTTGCCACGGAAAACTAGCACCCCCAACTCCCTCATCTTCCAAGCACACAATTCTCAGAGGTTTGGACCATTTCCTTCTCTTCTTCACACCTCCTTTAAGATGGCAAAAAATACTGATGGTTTTCCCTTTATAAAAAATTTATTTTATTATTTCTAATTATGATTGTAACTTCTAGTACTGATAAACCTTAAGTTAGTGTTGAGAAAAGCTTTAGAAACTATCACTTTCCAGTGGCCCCCGTAATTTTGGATTTCAATGGATTGCTAGAATATCTTAAATGTATTATATATTTCCAACAGTTCATAAAAAGAAAAGACCTTTAAATATCACAAAAAGGAAGGCTAAAATAGAAGGATAAATCATGTGTATCAAACTTCATGTTGTACTTATGTTTCTAATTTTGATTCAGCCCAGCAAAAACTCATATCTTCTCACTCATAGAGGAATCCATATCCCCACAAATGGGCATCAACCCTCTGCCTGGATTTACAGAACTGGAAGCTTCCTGACCCATAAGACAGTTCTCTCCATTTTTGAAATGTTTCAGTTTACAACTGTCCTTTCCAACGACCAGAAACCTGGCTTTCACCATTATTCTCTGTTTTGCTCTGTGAAACAACCTTATTGCTCTGGTCCAGAGTCATGTTTTCAAACATTCTTTTCATCACCATTATAGCAATTTCAGTGTTTGCCAAGTGGGTTTCTGTATTTAGCCTAGACTCCTTTGTTTGCAGTGTACCCTCACTAGAAATATGTTTTATCTTTTGTCAATCTGAAGACACTTGAACCATTTTCTACCTCAAGTCTGTCATTTTATTTCCCTGACCATCTAAGTTAAATACTGTTCTTTCACACTTCTAAATTCTCAGTAGTACTTTCTCACTGTCCCTCCAATTATATCCTGCAATGCACTGCAATTATTTTCCAGGCATATGTCTTATCACTCCAAGGCAACTCTCTGTGAGCTTTTTGAAATTAATGAGGAAACTTCATACCATGTCCTACCTCCTAGAGTACTTAGCACAATGCCTGATGTATCAGAGTTATGGTGGGTAATGAAAAAGAGGCAATTGAGATGACTTGTGCAGCTCTTTAGCTCATCAGTTACTCATCTACTCCTATTCCTGATATGGGAATCAGGGCTCTCATTAAACCTACCACATATACAAATTTACATTTATCTTACTTAGGTCCATTGAAATCATAGTTTATTCCCCTAATTCTAGAAAACTTTTAGAATATGCGCCTTGCATTCTTTTCTTCAGATACCACAGCTGCACTATTCATAGTTCATAATTGTTTAGGCATAGGGCCAAAGATCTGGGGGTAAGAAGGGAGATGCAATTTTAGAGATTATCACACTCAATGTCTTCATTTAAAAAAAGAAACAAACAAACAAACAACAACAACAACAAAAACTGGGATCCAGAAAGGGGAGAAGACTGGTTCCAGTTTACACAGTTAGTTAAAAATATAGCCAATTTACTAGTTTTGAAGCCAGACTCTTCACTATAGCATTTGAAAAGCAGAATATCTGTTTTTAAAAATAGTTTCTGTGTTTCAATTATGTGTTTTATGGACCCTGATTATCCAAAAGCCTCTCCCTATTTCTGAATCCTCTAGGTATCTTAGTGATCAAACTAAGAAGGAATGTGAAGATGAAAATGCCTGCTTGATAAAGTCTTACCTAGAGATTGTTGGCGGGGAGCGCTCTACTAGAGCTTGACTCTGGAAGCCCAGCCACTGCTCAGAGCCCGAAGTTTGAAGAGAACTTCCTGCTTACTTCCTATGTCTCATTTGCAGTATTATACCCAGCCACTCCCGAGGCCTGGAAGGGTTGAAGTTTATCACTTTGATGGAACCTGTGGGAATAAGTTAAACCATGAAACAAATTCTTCTCCCATAAAACCTGGATTCTTGATAGGGTCCTTATAGAGGCAGAAGCCCATGGGCCTTCTGAGCAGACCTCCTGGGGTCACTGAAGTGCTCTCTCAGGAAGGGAACTGACATACAGCAAGTTCATTAGCCAGTAGTCCTTCATTACCTATTACTACAACAATAACTACCAGTCCAAGTTGAGATAGAACATGTCCAAGGCAATTACTTACTTTAGTAAATAACAATAACTGGTGTGAAAACTAGGTTCAGATGGATTCCTGTATTGCATGACTTGGGAGTAAGCATACAACTTTCAATTATGATAGGATCTTTATAAAATTTGACTGACCTTCTTTGACCCTGAAAGGGTGAGGACAGGGAGACACTGGGGACATAAATACCATCAAGGCCGACTCCTAATCTTGTCTGTTGCTCATGTTAATTAATAGCAGTTATATGTTGTGTTACACACTGCAGTCTCCTCTCTACTCTAGTGTTATCTGCTCTGTAAAGAGTGCTGCTTCAGAATCTTGGATTCAATCGCAGCCATTCTTCCAAATACTTATGAGACATTAGGCACCTCATTAAGCCTTGGTTGGCAATATTGCCAGAAGGGTGGATTTTAAATACTCTTGCCACAAAATAAAAATGATAAGTACTATGTGTGAGGTGATAAATATGTTAATTAGCCTAATTTGATCATTCTACTCTGCATACATGTATCAAAACATCACATATATAATTATTATTTGTCAGATAAAAAATTTAAAAAGTATAAAGAAGACTTACTTTCCTCATATAAAATTAATAATCAAATGTGATAATGTAAAAAAAAAGTACTTACAAACTATAATATGAACTATGAGAAGAATTAAATAATTTTTGTCACTTTCTCCATCCCACCCACACTTTCAATATTCTTCTTCCAAGTTTATATTTTTCTATCTCCTAATTTATTTCTGGAAGATTTTTTTTCCAAACTGAGTTGAAAGTATTTAATATTTTGTTTGTGGTAAATAGATTTTTAACTAATAACTTTTGAGTCAAAGTATTATTTTGTTTTTTGACTAGTATACATAGAGTTTAAGTAATAATTTTATTCACTTAATGACTAGAGGTTTATTCAGGTTTTCTAAATCCCTATAAGGCAATTAAGAGTTAAATAACCACTACCTTTTAAATAAAATTTTCCACCTCTGTCAGTTTCATTTCAACTGCTTCTTTTCTGTGAACTAGAATATCCTCTATTCCTAAAATATGTCCATCAGTTCTGCTACCCTCCCCTCCAAATGATATTCTGTCTCTACTTGTGTTGGGGTAAATGTTTAACAACCGACTTTCCTCTAACAAAGATTCTCTACTTCATTGAACTCTGGTTCTCTTTTTGACTAAACCTCAATCTTGGCTTACAAAATCTATAGACTGTCAGCAAAAATGATTTCATCCACCCTCCCTGCCTTCCCTCCCCCACCACATGTATTAAAAGACTTAAATAAACACTAACATAGTTTCTAAGAGCTCAAGGCCATAGACGATCCTAGCACCTCTTTAAGTGCCTGCCTGAGAAAATTCAAGGCTACCAAAATAATTTATGTCTGTGTGTGTGTGTGTGTATTTGTATATTTGTATATTACTGATTAAATCTGTCCTTACCACTTTAGTGCCTGCATTGTTTAGCTTTGACATAGCCTGCTGTTTTTAAAAAAGTCCTGATTTATAACATTTGCTGATTGGCATAGTGCTAATACTCCCACTGTATCTGATTCCAAGTATTGGTTCCACAGAATTTCTAATAAGTTGTCAATCATTTCCCAAAAACTATGAGCAGACTTCAGCACATAACTGCCTATCTTTTTTATGGTATCACATTTCTTGAACCTGCAGCTCCATTGACTTCCTCAGTTCTCACTAACTTCTCACCCTCTTGCAATGTCTTTTACCGCCACTGTTTACAGAAAATGACTGTATATAGCAAAAATAGTAGCAATGTACTGTGTGTTTATTTTACGAAAATATATGATAAAGTAGTGTGGGTGACAGCAGGGAGGATTTGGAGTAAAGGACATACATATATATGCAAAGGTTCTCTACCTAGTTCATAAATCAGCTGAGACAAAACACACAACAAATCAAGAAAAGCAGATTTGTTACTCATAGACACGCAACAATGAGAAACAGAAGCTGGGGTTCATCACAAGCCCATTCCCACAGTTCAGGAAAGCTGCCCAGGATGAATGAACTCTCACTACACATGCCCCACATTGCACCACAGCGGAGGGACCCAAAAAGCACTAGTCTTTGGAAAACACTTAGACAGTTAATTATAAACATACATTTCTCATGTGACCTAGCAATCCTATACTTACACATTTTCCCAAATGACATGAAAATTTATGTTTACACATAACCATATCATGTTAAAAATGAATATTATCTAGAGATGGCTTACATGTCCACCAAAGTTTGTGAGTAAAAAAAAAAAACAATGCAGATCCAGAAAAGTTAACCTAGTATGATGCACAGTAGCTAAGTAAGGACTAGTTACCAGTATTATCCAAGGAAATTCAAAAGGCAGATGTGAGACAAGTTGAGGTGGGATGTGCAGAAAACTGGTGAGTACAACTGGGGAAGACTGATGCATTCTATAGAAGAGTGGGCTTCAGTAATGATTAGAATCAGTATGTCATTGTTAAAGGCCAAATATGTTATTGACCAGATGTGGGTAAGATTTATTACATGTTTCATTCATTACAATAGCATTGAATACTCATCCTATTTAGGTGCTGTGCTAGATTCTGGACATACAACAAATAAAAAATCTGAAATAATTTAAGATCAAATCTAGTTGATAGATACTTGTAGGAAAGAATGACCAACTGTATCTATCTATATATACATAAATGTCCACAAACACATAAATTGCCATACATATTTTGAAAAGAAGCAAAACATACTTCAGAGATAAAAATGGGTGACATAAATTAGACTGAGTGTTCAGAAGTCCTCTCAAAGCTAGCGTCACTGGAAATTGATATTTGGACAGAAAATCACACAGTTAGGAGGAGTGAACCTAATGAAATGTTGGGGAAAAAACAGGGTGAAGATCCTGAAGCCAGAAAAATCCATAATGTATTTGAAGACCTGAAAGAGTAATCATGTAGCTAGGGAAGAGGGAGCTGAGGGAGAAGAGGTATGACTCTATGTTGAAGAGGAAGGCAGGGAAGAATTTTGTTTATAGCCTTATAAAGTATGGTGAGGCTTTGAATTTTATCTTAAGGGCAATTGAGAATTTCTCATGTTTTTATAAAGTGGTATATACAATTCAGATTTCAAATACATTACTTTATATTTCATGTGGAAAATATATTAGAATAGAATGAGAGTAGGAGAAAGGAGCATGGGTAGAATATTATTATATTAATCCAGTTGATAGATGTTGGCAATTTACACCAGGGTAGAAACACTAAAGAGAATAAGAAATAAATTGATTTAAGAATATATTTTGTGAAAAGATTGGCATACATTAATAATCGATTGGAATTATGGGTGTAAGAAAAGGAAGCAAAATAGAATATTTAAAATTTTCTAGAAGAAACACAGGGAAACAAAAGCATCAAGCTTTCATGGTTAGAAATTTTAAGAAATCAATTTTGACATGTTAAGTTTTAAATTATTGAGAATTCCAACCCAGGCAGTGTTGATAAGTAGCAAGTTGAATATATAAATCTAAATCTCAGAGAAAAATTGTGGTTTGGAGATAAAAATTTAAAAGCCCTTGTGATAGACAGAGATCATATTTAAATCCATAAGAATAACTCTGAGTATCTAGGGAGATAGCATGGCAGGACAACGAAGGCTGGGAAAGACTCACTAGAAATATAAGAAGAAAATTGGGAGGTAATGATGTCATGAGAGTTAGGGAGAGTTAAGGAGTGAAATGTTAGGAGAATCGAGGCATGAAAACTGGTCATGTGTGTCAAGAGTTCAGGGGAGAGGAAGGAAAAGAAGTTTCTCATGGATTTGGCAGCATGGAGGTCAACAATGGCCTTCACAAAATATTAGTTGGAAGGTCTGAGCCAAAATAAGATTGGAATGGGTTGAGAAGTGGATATGAAGTAAAGAAGAGGCGATATGGTGTGTTGAGAAGTTTGATTGGAAAAAGGAACAGAGAAATCTATCTCTAGCTGGATGGAAATGTGTGGGCCTAGGAAATATACATGCTTTTTTTTAAAAAAAAGAATGTAGATACTAAAATATTCTTAAATGCTGACATAAGTGATTGAGTAAAAAATGGAAGAAGTAAAGATGTAGAAAATGAGAAAATCATAAAAAATGAAGTCTTTGAAGAAGTGAAAGGAAATGAAATTCAGAGCATGTGTGATGATGGGAAGATTATTCAAGGAACTTTTATGAATTGAACATTGAGGTGAGAAAGGACATAGGAAGAAAGTCAACGATGAGCAAGACTAGCTTTACCTCCCTTCTGGAAGATGGTCCTCCTGATGGCTTTAATGAGTTCCTTGTTACGAAGACTGTAGATAATTGGATTGACCATTGGTGTTAGTACAGAGTAAACTATAGCAAGTGTTCGGTCAAGGGTCAGGGAATAGCTCTTCTTTAGCCGCACATACATGAAGATGATGTTCCCAAAGAAGATGAAGACCACAGCAAGATGTGAGGCACAGGTAGAAAAGGCCTTCTTTCTTCCTGATGCTGTTTTTATCTTCTGCTAGCCCCAATGATCCTTGCATAAGAAATCATGATAAAGAGTAAAGCGATAAGAATTATGAAAGCATTAATGGCAAAGTCCACCAGAATGTTAGTGGACGTGTCCTTGCAGGCCAAGCTCAGCAAAGGAGGAAAGTCACAGAAAATGTGTTGGATTTCATTGTAAGCACAAAATGGGAGCTGGGAGACCAGGATGACCTCAGAAATGCGACACAGGAAGCCACAAGTCCAACAAGCAGCAGCCATCTTGGCACAGAGTGTGGTGGTCATAATTACAGGGTAGTGGAGGGGCCGACAAATGGCCAGGTATCTATCATAGGCCATGGTTGTAAGCAGAAGCTCCCAAGGAGTGGAAGAAGTAGGTCTGAAGGAGGCATCCTGCAAAAGAAATGGTTTTCTTCTCACTGAGAATATTAGACAGCATTTTAGGGATAGTGGTAGCTGTATACCACAACTCCAAGAAGGAAAGAACACTGACAAAGTGGTACATAGGTGTATGCAGAGCTTCATCCAGTCAGATGACTGAGAAGATGAGCATGTTGCCACAGATGGTGAACAGGTATGCCAACAGCAGCAGGACAAAAAGCCAGCCCCTGACATAGCCCACACTGGCAAAGCCAAGGAACACAAATGCAGCCAGGCTTGAATGGTTGTATTGATCCATGGGAGGCTGAGGCAAAGAAGGAAAGAAGAAAACATTGGATTGAGATGACTGCTGAATCCATGCCAAAACTTCATTTCTCTCTCTCTCTTTTTAACTTAAAAGTAGCACTGAAATTACTACTATTGCTCTCACTACTATTACTATTACCGTAAAAATATTAATAGCTAACTCTTATTAGCACTTACTATTTATCAAACATTTTTACTAGTGTCTTGCATTCAATATTTACTTAATTTTTATACTTCAATGAGATAAGCACCATTGTTCTGCCTATTTTGCAAATAAGAAAACTCGGGAATAGAGAGAAGGAAGTAATTAGAACACTTTTGTATTTCCTATAGATACTATTTCACAGAAACAACATTTAGACCATCCTCAAGCATTCCAGCTCTATACTATATGACTGTTCCCAAACATTCTAACTCCTCTTCCCAGGTCGTAGTTTTTCCTTCAGTAAAGCCTCAAAGAGTGAATTTTGGGTATGAGATTAATATAGTAGCAAATCTTTTCTTATTGTTCAATTCACCTCTATAAACATTTATTGAACAAATATGTGTCAGGCAGAAAGAACACAAAATTCAGCAAGGTACAATCTCTGCCACAAGACAGCTTACAACCCTGTAGAGAAGCAGACATCTTCTCTGAAGTACTGTAAAGTATAGAACACTTCAGTGTGCCTGAGAAGTGGCTCATTTCTCAGGTCAGGATGACTGAAAAAAGACTTTTAGAGGAAGCCCGTAAGATGAATTTTCCAAGAAGATCTGGGATCAGCTGCATAAAAGAGAAAAATAAATATTTCAGACAAAAATAAAAATATCGAGGAGCAAGCAGCTCACATGAAGGAAACACATGTTCCCCTCTATGGTAAGCAAACTGGGAAAGCTCACTCAATGCTTTAAGACCTTAGCTCCATAGATGCAGGGCATCACTGAAGAATGTTTGATAGATGAGTGACCTGGTCAGATGTAGATTTTTAAAACATAACTAAAATTTAACTATTCTGACCTCAAGCTCGGAGATGAAGGTGTGAATTTGCCTTGTGGGTATAGCTGACAGCAAGATGGGTTAGGGTGGTTAGCATGTTTGGTGTAAGAATGCAAATTCGGCTGGGCGTGGTGGCTCATGCCTGTAATCCCAGCACTTTGGGAGGCTGAGGCGGGCAGATCACGAGGTCAGGAGATCGAGACCATCCTAGCTAACACGGTGAAACCCTGTCTCTACTAAAAATACACAAAAAAATTAGCCGGGCGTGGTGGCGGGCACCTGCAGTTCCCATCTACTCCGGAGGCTGAGGCAGGAGAATGGCGTGAACCCGGGAGGCGGAAGTTGCAGTGAGCCGAGATTGCGCCACTGCACTCCAGCCTGGGCGACAGAGCGAGACTCCGTCTCAAAAAAAAAAAAAAAAAAAAAGAAAGCAGGTATGTGGTTTGTGATTTTTTAATCCATTCTCCCAATCGAAACGTTTAAGTGGAGCAATTAGATCATTTACAGTCAATGTTAATATTGAGATGTGAAGTACTGTTCCAGGCATCATGTTGTTACCTACTGACGTTGTTTTCTTCATTGTGTTATTATTTTATAAGCCCTTTAGGAGCTTCTATTCTGATGTATATTAACCTTTTCTCCCCAAGATTTAGAATTCCCCCTAGCATTTCTTGCAGGGCTAGTCTAGTGTTGACATATTCATTCATCTTTTGTTTGTCTGAGAATGATTTTATTTCTCCTTCATTTATGAAACTTAGTTTTACTGAGTACAAAATTATTGGTTGACAGTGAAGTTATTCCGTTTAAGGAAACTAAAGATAGGACCCCAGTCTTTTCTGGCTTGTAAGATTTCCACTGAGAAGACTGCTGTTAGTCTGACAGGTTTTCTTTTATAGGTTACCTAACGCTTTTGAGCTTCTTTTATTTGAATGTCTAAATGTCTAGCAAGGCCAGGGAAGTTTTCCTCAACAATTACCTGAAATGGGTTCTCCGAACATTTTGCTTTTTCTTCTACTTCAGAAACACCTATAATTATTAGGCTTTGCCACTTTACATGATCCCATATTTCTTGGAGACTTTGTCCATTTCTTTTTTCTTCATTTTTGTCTGATTGGGTTACTTTGAAACCTTGCCTTTGAGCTCTGAAATTCTTTTTTCAATTTGGTCTAATCTGCTGTTAAAACTTTTCTCTGCTTTTTGCAGTTCCTTAAATGTGTTTTTTATTTCTAGAAGTTCTCATTGTTTTTCCTTTAAAGTATCAGTCTCTCTAGAAAATTTATTCATATCCTGAAGTGTTTTTTTTATGCTGATTTTCGTTTTTCTTTTGTATCTCCTTGAGTAACTTAATAATCAACCTTTTGAATGCCTTAACTGGTATTTCAAAGATTTCATCTTGGTTTGAATCCACTGCAGGAGGGTTAGTGTTATCTTTTGTGAGTTTTATAGAAATCTGTTTTTTTATATTGCCAGAATTATTATTTTTGGGTTCCTTCACATTTTGCTAGACTATTTTTTCTAATTTTTTTAAATTTAGTTTTGATTCTGAGTTTTTTAAATTTATATTTTCCCCTTTAGGATGTGACTTTAATGTTTATAGTTTGTTGGTACTTGGCTTTGGCTGTGTATTTTCAATGGCAAAGACTCTATGAATTTCTTGGTTATAGAGAATCTTTGTACAATAACTTTCTCAGATGCTGGTTGTAGTATCTATGTGCTGGGTGTGTAAGCAGGTTCACTGTCTCCTGTGGGGCTGGAATGTCAGAGGTCTCATGAAACTTACTTTATTCCTCAGTGGTGTGCACTTTTAAAATTTTTTTTCCTAGCATTTTATTCACTGGGTTGAACAGTTTAGGCTTCAGGCCAGTAGGAGGTGCCCATGGGTAAAATCCAGCTGCAGCTAAAGCAGGTGGGTAAATGCAATACCTCAATGGTGAGCAGAGGTCCCAGCCTTGACAGAGGTAGCTGGGGAATCTCTCAGTGAGATGCACTAGGTCTTTTCAGGAGGAGGAGCAGGAGCCACCACAGCTCTCCTTCCCAGCCATCGGAAAATTGATCCTTCTTCTAGCCACACTCCTAACGTGATGTTCCGGCTATTCAGATTAGAAAGGCACTTCTTTTTATCTGCAGGAATCCTGATGTTCTACTTAGAGGGCGATTGTGACTTTACCTCTCATGCAAGCCTGAACCTGGAGGGCACTCCTCCTATGGGGATGTGTCACATCAAAGTATTTCAGAAAGGCTGTCTACAGATGCACCCATGCTGATTTCCCATAGCAGAAGTCTCAGCTGTGTTTGCAGTAGTAATCAGTGGGGAGAAAAGCCCCCTTCTCCTATACTCTTCACAAGGATCAGGGCTGCCTGCCTGTCAGAGTAGATTTACAGACATTCCCCAACTAGCCCAGCACTGCACCTGTGCCTCTTCAATCCCATAAGCGGAAAGTTCAGGGACTTAAGGCCTGCAATATGGCCTCTTCTCTCTCATGGGATGATCTCTCAGTGTGATGCACTCCCCCTTCCCCTAGGAGTAGCAGTCCCTGAGGGCCAGTCTACTGTGAATCCTGCTGCTCCTCTGGGTTGAGCCACCCAGTGGGGCTTCCACACTCGACGCTGTTGCCGGGGAGTGTCTGCAAGGCATCCTGTGATATGAACTTTCCTTTAGTCTCCCAGCAGCAGGTACCAGCATCAGCTCTTACGGGGATAGGAGGGAAGTTAGTAGACTCTAAGGTTTCCTTAGTTAGAAATAGCCTTAGTGTGTTGGTTTTCTTGAATGTCAGCTGTAGAAATAATGTATTGAGCATGTGGATAGATTCAAGACCTCTTGGCTAGCCAGGATGATGCAGTCAATGGCAATAGCAGAAATTACACAAAAGTATTCTCCTTCCTAAACACAGTGTTATTTTGCCTCCAGATGTTGTAAAAGGCTATCATGGTTGCTTCTAGCCAGGAGGTGGTACTCGTAAAAGAACATCAGCTGCAGTAATGGCAGTGGAATTTGTGCTTTCCGTAAGTTACCCAGGGAAGGTGATCTGGCATCTCAAGCAATTGGTGGGTGTCCCAAGGCTCCCATGGAATTCCTAAAGATCTCTATACATTGTGTTACACTACCAAGGTGGGCTAGGGGCAAAGCCAGGCGGGGGCTGAGCCAGGTAAGTCTGTACTCTGGCTCCCCACGTGTGGGTGCAGGCAGTGGCCACAGAGGGCAGTTCCCTGGCTGCTGGGGTAATGTTCCAAGGAAGAGTGTAGCTTCCTCTGCTGCACAAAAGACCCCAAACAGGCAGGGGGATGTAGTAAGTGGAAATAAGCCCCACTTAGCTCTCACACACTTGGCAGGTCAGGTCTCACATACACAGTGTTCTGCTGGCAGCAGCTAGCTGAGTTCCAGGAAGCCTTCACTCAGAAGGCGTATGCCCCAAACCATAAGCCTTCCCAAGGAAGACAGAAACCATGGCTTTCAGGCCACGCCCCTCCTGGTTTGCTCATAAAGCGGGGGCATCCAGCTTCTGTGCCCATGTCTATAGCACACTTCTCACTTGCTTGCTGGTTCTGGCCACCGGTTCACCCCTACTCAGATTATACTGCAAATCTAAGTTGGGAGCTTCTCTCAACCTGTGACCACTGCCTGATACCAATAGACTTCTGCAAGGTCCCCTGTGAGGTAGGATCAGGAATGGCTTCCCTCCATCTCCAGTGGCATGTGGGAGTGCATGCAAAGTATGTCCCCATGCTGTTCCTTCTCATATTTTGCCCACTGCTCCCTAAATCATCCCCAGCATTGAGTAGCGCTAAGGCCTTCCCCCCATGGCCTGGATTGCCCAGCTCCCCTCTGGGAATGTGTGTCATGGCAACAGTCTCCCCACTGTGGGAATGTGTGTCATGACAGTGGTCTCCCCACTTCTTACGCTCTGGAGACTCATAGTTTTCTGTTTGGTTCACAGTGGAGGCTGCTGCACACTACTTCTTTCACAGAGTTTGTGGCTTCTTTCAGTTTTCCTGTTAAGTTCCTGTGGTGCTTCTTGGAAAAAAGTCCACAGCATGAATCTCTGCACACCATTTTGTCTTTCTAAGTGGTAGAATCACGTTAACAATGCCTTCAACCTGCCATTATGGAAAAAAAGTAAAAGTGTGGTCACCATGTTCTAAGGGCCAGCCATTATCATGTACTTGAGGTTGACCCTAGTGTAACCTACAGTCAGAAAGCAGTTGGTGCTGTTCTACAGCATTGTCTCTGCCTTCATAAAACCCATCATCTCCAGCCTCAGGAACAAGGATGTAAAAGGGGCTTCTTGGAAAGTACTTAGAGTCAAAGGGACAGCTCAATGACCCAGGATGCTTCAGAGTTTTCCATAATCATGGGCAAACTGGAGGGGTCTTATTTGGTACCTTAAAGGTACATCAGTTATCTTTTCGTTAAGCTTTCTATTCTTTGCTCATGCTCAGCTCCCTCTTGAACTTCATTTTTTCAGATGTGCTCCTCTGAGGTAATTTCTATGTCTTGTAGGCTTCCTTCATTTAGTTTCATTCTTTTTTCTTCTCTGACTGTGTATTTTCCAACACCCTGTCACTGAGCTCACTGGTTCTTTCCTCTGCCTGATCCATTCTGCTGTTGAGAGCCTCTAAATAATTTTGCAGTTTAGCAAATGTACTTCTCAGTTCCAGGGTTCCTATTTGATTTATTTTTCATTATTTCAATCTCTTTGTTAAAATTTTCTGATACATTTCTACATTGCTTTTTTGTATTATTTTGAATATCTATGAGTTTTCTTAAAACTTCTCTTTATTCTTAATCAGGGAACTTCCGTATTGCTGTCTTATTAGTGTTGGTTACTGGTTCCTTGCTTTGTCAATTTGGGGAGCTCATGATTTTCTGTTTGTGTATGTACATTTATGTCTTTGAATTGAAAAATTATTTATTCCAGTCTCCTTTATCTGATATGTTGTTGTTTTTATTGGATATGTTTGCTTAGCGTTTTCTTTACAATTTACTTTTGTTGTTGTTGTTGTTAGGTCACTGCCTCCTTTTCAGCACTAAGTGGCAACTAAGTCCAGGTTTACCTCTGTTTTAGCAAGTGTTCAGAGTGCTGCCTGTCCAGGATGGGGGAGGTCCCAAAGGGGATAATGCAGCAGAATGGGATAGCTGTCCAGGATTTTGTGCCCAAGAGACTAACAGAACATACCACCTACAGTGAGGTTCTACTGAACACTCTAATTTGGCAACTCCTTCAGCCAAGATACAGAGAGTTTCCCAGGCTGGGGATGCTGCTAGCCCCATCTGCCCCCTTTGTCTCTGTCAGTCTCCAGGAATTTTTCTCCATTCAAGTGCTTGTGCAGCTTTCTGTGTGTTGAGGCAGGAACACGTCTCCTGCCAGGAAACCCAAGATGTTGAGAAAGCTGGTTGTCCATCTTAAACTTACCTTTTCCAGTGTAATAACTGGGAATCAGGGGAAATTTCCCAAATGCCTGGTTCATGGCAAATTGGGGGAAAAGCGTTATAGTTATAAAAATCCAATTCTATTACCCTCTGCACAGCGTTTTTACTTCTCTGCAACCCCAGAAACTATCTCATCCTTCTACTTGGGTTCTGGGATATTGCTAGTGATAATTTCTGCACTGTATATGTGTATTTTGTTATTTGTTTTTTATTTTCTATGAGATCGAGGGTAGTGGAGCCAGGTTGTTCCTACTCTATCATTTTGGGGACCTAAGTCATATTTTTTCTGTACAATATTAAATAAAAGTAATATTAGTAATTAATCTTGTTTTGTTCTTAATGGGGATGATTGAATTTGGCTTAGGAATATTTGGAGGAAGAATTTTGTGTATATGTTAATGAATGATGTTATCATCTATTTTTTCACATTACTAGTTTTATTTATTTTGGAATCACTGTTAGGCTATCTTTGTAAAATGCACTGTTGAGCTGCATTTCCAGTGTTTTAATTCTCAGAAGAATGTTTGTAAAAACAGGAACTATGTTTTTCTTCAATATTAGGTAGAACTCACTTATTAAGCAAGCTGCCACTGATGTTTTCTTTCTAGTGATTTTTTAACTTCTAGTTTAATATTATTTAGATTTTATATTAATTCTGACATTGATATTTCTAATTTACAATTTTCTAGAATCGAATCCAGCCAATTTTAAATTTTAATTAACTGGCATATATTATTAATAATATGTTATTATAACTTTAAACTTTGATGCATCTGTAATTCTGCCAATTGTTCATTCTTAATCCTTCTTATTTTTGCCCCTCTCTCTCCTTTATTTTTTATTAGTCTTGTCAGGAGTTTATTTCTATTTTTAGGAATCAACATTTTTATTAGTATATCATTTTTGCATATATTTATTTTTATCGTATTAATTTCTGCTCCCAGATTTTTTCTTACACTTTCTTTTTTCGCCCTAACATTGGTGCTATCCCATTCTCAGTCTGTTTCTAAATTGCCGTGCAAACTTAATTAATTAAGTTATTCCCTACCTCTTGATTTCAGTTTTATGTTTTGTAAAGACAGAGGGGTTTAGACCAGATGACTTCTTAAGCACCGTCTAAATCAGAAGTTCATTGATTCTCAGTGACTTCCTGGTGGAATTCACCTAGCTGCAAATGGTGTTTGCTCAAAGCAAGTCTTCAAAAGTTATGTGTTGGCTTACCCCAACGCTTGAACCTATCTACCCCATACCACAAAGGAAAAGTTGCTTTTACCTAGGAAAGAAAGAAAAAAATCACGGATTTGATTTCTACTATTTTGATGTTGTTGTTTTTCTCCACAACATTAATTTTCAAGGTTTGACAATATTAAAATTGGTTTGCCCTTATTTAGGATCCACCAAATGTCAGAAAAGAGAATATAGTCCATATCTGAGCTGGATGCCCAGGGAAAATTTACCTGAGGGTATATTGTCATAGAAAAACCTCAAATTGGACAACTTATCCACATTTAATAGGTGGGGATCCCAGAACATTCTGTGATCTTAGTCAAATTTACTAATTTGAGAGGGAGATAATGCTACTGTATGCTACTCCACACACATTGTCCTCCACACATACCTTTTCTCTCAAAATAAGCTAAAATAAATACCAAGTCATACCTGCATTTGGAAAGAAAGCATTTCAACATCATTTTTCAAAAACAGGAAACCCAAAACTTACGCTATCACTAAAAAGAAATTTTAAAAGTTTACCCAGAGAGTTTTTATTTGAAAAATAAGTTTTCTTTTTGTATCTTCAATAAGCTATGGCTATGTTATCCTCAGACAGGGAATCTCCTAGTAGGATCCTACAGTTCCACACCTGGTCTTCAGAGAACCTTCATAGAAGTACCAAATGGGTGCCCAGTTAGCATTCCAAAGTCTGAGGCATGAGGAGAGATCACAATACACTTCTACACTTCTGCGAGGCTTTCTTTTGTTTTGCTCATTCACTTCTCACCAATCCATGCACTCCTTCCCACCACTTTTCATGACCTCCCATCACCACAAAAGTACATAGAACAAAACGAAAAAAAAGTCTGTTTCTTGGTGTTAGTATGTTGCTGCACATACTGGGGGGTGTGTGTGCGTGTGTTTGTGTGTGTGTCTGTCTGTGTGTGTATGTGAAAAAGAGAAAAAGGTGGGGGTGGGGGTGGGGAGAGAGAGAGTGGGTTGGCTCCTTAAAACAAAATTGTTAAGTGCCAGGATTTTTTCCCCACCCACCCTGCCAGAAAACAGGAGAGACAGAAAAATTTCCATTTAGTCCCTAAAGAAATGTCCCATCTCTCAAAGCTCAGAACTGCAGGACTACATGAAGAATCAATGAACAGACAAAGTGCATTTTAAAGAAGGATTCCTAAGGCAGACATGCATCAGGAATTCTCAAAGGGAATGAGGAGAGAGAGGAATTGGTAAGGTAAGGCCCCTATATTGTTGGTTTAGAAGGGCTGTAGCACAACAGAAAAAGCATTCTATTTCTAAATTGACTTTGTAAACTTGTTTTGCCACTAACTCAAAATGAACATTGGGCTTAACCATTTCTCCTTTCTTTACTTCAACTTCCCCTTCTCTAAATAAATATTGTATAAAGCCCCTCACTACCCTGGTAGTCTGTGGATCTCTAAAGCCATTGAAAAATGTTTCTAGGGTGGATGTAGAGAGATGGGTTGTCTATATCAATGTCCCTGGAGTTTTCTTTCCATATTCTAATAGACCTTATCTGGGAAAGATCAAAGCCTTTACCTAGTTCTCTTTTTTAGATACTCTAATCTTTTCTGTACCACTCCTGCCCATTACCTGATGGTTTTGATGACATTAGAACTTACAACATCCTACTCTGCATCTTTTCTACCCTAAGACACTCCCCTACTTATATTTCAAGCTCCTGGAAATGCTGGCCTCCCAGGGGCTCCTTGTTATATGTTCTCTGGAATTGCTAAGTGTGTAAAGTTTTTTGTAAGTGCTCCTCTGGGGTAGGAAGTTGGACACAGAGAAGTAAAGCAGCCCAACTCTCTTTCAAATGGCTTTTCTGCAACCCTCACTGGCTCTAGAATCCAATCCCAGGGACACTGCCTCTTCTGGGACACTAGAACACTGGAAGTTCTGCAAGTCCCTCATAGCTTTTTTTTTTTTTTTTTTTTTTTTGAAATGGAGTCTTGCTCTGTCGCCCAGGTTGGAGTGCAGTGGCGTGATCTCAGCTCACTGCAACCTCTGCCTCCCAGGTTCGAACAATTCTCCTGCCTCAGCTTCCTGAGTAGCTGGGACTACAGGCATGTGCCACCATACCCAGCTATTTTTTTGTATTTTTTAGTAGAGACAGAGTTTCACCGTGTTAGCCAGGATGGTCTTGGTCTCCTGACCTCATGATCCACCCACGTTGGCCTCCCCATCATAGCTTTTTATGAGAAGAGACAATCCAACTTGAATACATGAAGAATAACATCTTTAGGACCCCAGAGGTGAGTTTCATCTCAAAAGCTTTCTTTGCAAGGAGATTTCTTATCCATCCCTACTAACCTCACCACATTACCATATTATCACAGTCAGCACAGGCACCACTATCACTTTTGTGCTGACCATCTCTACCTTTGTTACTCTCACCACCGTCCCTCCCTTTGCCATGTCAGCTGTCTTTAGCCATTGTTCCAAATCATTGATTGTTGAATACCGAATACACTTGTCTAAGTCTCCATCACCAGTATTGCTACCATTACTTACATTATCACCACCATTATTATTACCCAGGCATCTTCATGAGACTAATCTACTTTTTCATTATTACTTTTATTTATGTGCATATTCTCAATATGCTCATCAAACATCCTAATTTTGACATCTGAACTCTTATTTCAGCTGTGTGTTCTCTGTGGGCATGTACTTGGATGGATATGGAGTCCAGATAAATAATGGAATTACAGCATTTATCTGTCAGAAGTAAGGTATTTGAATCATTCATAGCCCCAAATGTACTTTTATTTTTCAGAATCAGAGGTGGAAAGAAAGCAGTTGCTATATTAAATTTAAGATAAGGAGGTAACCATAAAAAGATTAACAAGTAGATCATATTAAATGGAAGAAAAACACCAAGTGTTCTGAGATCAAATTGGAAAAGCTTTCCTGCAGGAGTTGGAAAGTTTTTGAGCCAAAGGAAAGGAAGATATGTGTTTCTGAGAGTACTAATATGACTTTAGGATTGGAAGAGTCTCTCAAATATTTGGACAATATGAGCATCTCATTCAACCTTAATAGGCATTTAGCTTATGTCCCACTTTTTCTGAAATACCTAACCTTTCACAAAGATGGATAGTTGAAACTATCCTTCACTAAATTACTGCATCTCCCAGTCTCAAGCACCAGAAGACCTTTGTTTTCATTTTTATTTCATGGATATATAGATTAGCCATCTATCCCAATTCTTCAAATGAATAATTGTGCTGTACTCAAAGTGGCCACTTTAATACTCATTTTTATTCCTCCCTATACCACATCACATTGGTGTTCCTACATTCCTCTTTTCCTCTTGTGAGCCAGACTCTGAGACAGACTTTCTGCATCACTTGTATTGTCTAATTGTATATCTGTATGGCTTAACATTGACTGAGTAAATTATAATGCCCACGCACGATCCCTCAGAAGGCTATCAACATGACACATACCTGAGCATAAGAATTGTAAACCTTACCTAGAATCAGATATGCATACCAAATGATCAAGGCTTCCAAGTTTAGTTCTTGCCTAGTCAAGAGCATTGTTTCTTCTCTTTTATGTCATCACTTGTCAGTAAAGAGTGCTTACTTGGCATTTATTCTGTATCAGAAATAGAGTGAGATAAAATGACAAGTTCTGGTATTACTATGCAATGAGTTCACTGTCCCATGAGCTTAGAAGCCAATACTGTGACAGCAGCTTTTAAGAAAGGAAAAGCCTTATTTCAAGGTTGACCAGCAGGGAGGCAGGAGGCAATGTTCAAATCTGTCTCCCCAAACTGAGGTCTGGGGACAGGTTTTATAGTCAGAGAGCAATTAAGAGAGAGATAGGAAAATGCAACAAAGCGTTATCTGATTGGTTCCTGAGAAGAGGTTATGCCAGGTCCTTGACTTCCATGATTGTGCTGCAACAAAACAGGTCATCCTTTCCTTTTTAATTTGATCACCATTCTTTCGTCTGAATACTTAGGTTCTGCATGTGGTTTATTTTTTTGTTCTGGTTGACTCCAGGGTCACAAATCTGGCACACTTGGTTCATCTGGGCACTCTTGGGTTACTTGCAACCTGAGGGTCCATTGCAACTAAAAAGCAAGTCATCATTTTGTTGTATTTTGTTATTGACAAAGTTAAACCAGATTGAACTTGTTCTGTGGTTACACTGATATCTTCATCAAGCAATTCATTATTTGAGGAGAAAGATGAGATCTAAAATTATTTGTAAAAAGCTTAAGTGAAAAAAGTAGTATTCAACATGTTCAGATTTTCATAGTATCATTGCTACTATTTGGAAAAACAGCATATGCTTCCCAGAATTCAGAAATAAATAGAGAAATAATTTTTGAAGTAATGGGATTATAAGTAATTTAAATTTTTATTTACCTAAACATTTAATGTCCTATATTTATATGTAATACATTATTTTTAAAAGTGCTTTAAATATTAGGAAAAAAATGATATGAAATGCAACTAACATAATGTGAGAAATAGGGGAATTCACAATAATTCATTTATCTATTTATTTAATACATTTTTGAAACAGCTTTTATGTCCCAGACTTTATTCTAGGAACTGGAGAAAATGGGATGCGTATAACACTGTTGCTTCCCTTAAGATATTTATTATATAGAGTGGGAGGAGACAGATCCTCAAATCACCTGATTTTTTTTTAAATATAAGTTTTTTAAACACGTAAGAAAAAATTTCAACATCTTCACACATAAGATGAATTTTTGAACTTTTAGAGATATTATTAATTGAAGCAAATAAACTTTTAAAACAACTATGTAAATGAAGTGATACATCAAGGTCACATGCCTTTCTTTGCCCAATACAACTGTGGTTTATATCTGTTGTCCTTGGATACATTGATAGTATTTCATTTTGTTCTCTGATGTACTTGAGTTTGAATGTCCTATGAGACAGAATGTCAGCCTTGATGCTAGTACCAAGTGAATGGTCTGATTACGCTGCCTTTCAGACGTGACTGCTTCTTACTGTCTATCTTGCTAGAGTCAATATCCAATTGTCACCATGGGAGAAGTGGCCAAAAGTTGGACCTTACCTTGGGGACTTACTCCAATATGTCACACTAAAGCACTACTTCTCAAACTTTTATTTTCATATCATAGCGCTTATAAAAGTGATGATATCTGTAGGACACACTGAGGTGAACAGAAAGGCCACTTACTGCTTGAGGCAACCAGTCCAAGGTCTTCAGTTCCCTTAGGTACTATCTGACCATTCATAGAGTGTGTGTTAGGGGCAGGGACTCAGTAACTCAGCACATCTGTTATTTATATCTGTTGAGAAGCTCTGCGCTAAAGATGACCTGAACTTTATGTTCTAAAGTAAATACCCAAGGAGATCTCAAGAGAAAAAAGAGTATAGAATAGAGTACAGAATGGAAGGCAAGGGGAGTTTGCAGCTATAAATGGATCTTAAAAAAATACCTTCTGGTGGAGTTTCAGGAGGGTAACTCTATCTCTGTCACACCCATTTGACTCTTAAGAGTTTGTTCATTCATTCGTTTGTTCAAATATGAGTGGATACCATGCATTGCAGTACAAATTAATAGTGAGATATAAGCCACTTTGAGAGTTAGATGACTACTTATGTCTTCACTACAGGATAGTAAGTCCCCCATGTTCACTGCACAGTATGCACCCCACAGATATTAGTAATTAACAAGAATTGCTGTAACAGTTTTAGTAATTATTGTTACAATAATGACCTATTAATTAATGTGATCTAAGCCATTTCAATTGGAGCCATCGTCTAGAGCTGCCACCACAGGGAAAAAAGAGTTTCTGTTGGGCCCATAATAGTTCCTGCAAAAAGAGTAGTCTGAGTGAAGTGAGGTGCAGAAGGACAGAAAGAAAAGGAGCCCAAAAGCAGTAGACTCAGACTGTCAGCAGAATAGAGTTTTGCACCACGTATTTGGGGAAACAGAGTAGACTTCTTGAAAGCAGGGACGACTCAGTTTATGGCAAGATAAATTTGGACCCTTAGATCAAAAGAAGATGCCTCATTTGGAGAGTTACCGAGTCTATTGTAAAAACAACGTGAGATAGGTATAAAACTAAGCATTATCAAAGAAATAAATCCCCACTGAAGACATTTATGTGGAAAACTTTGAAGTAACAACGATTAATATTTACATGCTTAACGTTCTTTTACTGCCCCCATTTTGCATGTAAGAGAACTGAGGTGGAGGGAATTTAAGTGTATTGCATATGATCACACAGCAAATAAATGGTAGAATTGAAGCAGGCAGAGAGACTTCAAAGTCCATGCTGTAAGCACTATACTGTCCTGATTCTGGTATGCTGAGACTAACTTGCTTATGAAATACTTAGTATGTGTTATTTAACTTTAGAACACTTTGATGTCTTTTTTTTTTTTAAAGGAAAACAAATCTGGCATTAGAGAGAGCTTATGTTTTTTGCCCAGAATCATAGAGGCAAAAATGGCAACATCTGAATTTGTACCAACACCTTTCCATCTCTGCTCTGCAAATTCAGATCTTACACATCTGGACCTAGTTCAGGTCCTGCTTTCCTTAAGAAGTGCTATAGGTGCCGGTAATCCCAGCTACTCGGGATGCTGAGGCAGGATAATCGCTTGAACCCGAGAGGCGGAGGTTGCAGTGAGCCGAGATCGCGCCATTGCACTCCAGCCTGGGGGACAAGAGCAAGACGTCATCTCAAAAAAAAAAAAAAAAGTACTATAAGCATAGAATCAAAACTCCCTAAGCTGAGAGGAATGTGAGCACTCATTCATTGCCAGCCTTTCATTTTGCAGACAGAGAGAATGAGGCTGAGGAGGGTAACTCAGTCAGCTGAAGTGGAATTTAGGGTTGAATCTGTCTCTCTTTACTGAAAGTTCAATAATCTTTATAATTTTATTACATAAATATTGGGATGTTCTTCCTTCTTCAGAGGGATATTATAAAGATTAAATTTTTAAAAACATGAAGGCAGCTGTAACTATTTCTGGCATAGTATAGACATACATAAAATAAAGCAGTAAGATCTGTAAGAACGAGGAAAATGGAAAGTATTCAAGATTAGGCAATACTTAGTCTCTGCCAAGATCTGGTCCTATTTTCTCACTAAGTTATCTGACCATACTCTAGCAGGTACTTGGGCCCCAGTTCAGACACCATCAAGGAATGGGAGATTACTCTGCTCAACAGAGGACATAATAGAGGAGCTGGAGAGAAAAGAAGTGTGATCAGAACTTCAGGTTTTTTCTCCATCAAACTACATTTGGTCACATAATAACCCAGAATTCCTGGATGCCACAAATTGATAAGCATTCTGCTCCTGGTGCACTGATCTACATCTGCAACTTTATACAAGCTAAAATCTTAGACTCGTTTTTTCCAACCTGGTTTTCCACCTTCTTAATCTTTCTCCAGGAATCTTATCTTGACTAAACCTGCCACTCCTAGCTTTAATTTGTCTTCTTTCTTTCTGTATTGCACTGTCTCTCTAAGTCATAAATACAGCTTAACCACTTGTTCTGCATCCCTGTTTTTTCTCCCTTTGTTGCATTTATTTCCCATTAGAATGGGGTAATCAGAGACCATAACCCCTTTCTCTTTACATCTTCCAACTTTGACCAGTTCAGGCATGGGTGTGTGCAGCATGTTTGACTACTGATCTTTATTATTTCTTTACTGGTGTTTTTTTTTTGACTCTGACCACATGGTTGACAAGCCAACCAGCTGATTCCCACAATTACCAACAAGCTGGGCTATGACAAATTAGATCATTGAGCTTCCCTTAAAATAATTCTGATCCTGTCAATGACTCTCCTTTTTTTTTTTTTTCTTTTTTTTTGATACGGAGTCTCGCTCTGTCGGCCAGGCTGGAGTGCAGTGGCGCAATCTCGGTTCACTGCAAGCTCCGCCTCCTGGGTTCACGCCATTCTCCTACCTCAGCCTCTCCAAGTAGCTGGGACTACAGGCGCCCGCCACCAAGCCCGGCTAATTTTTTTTGTATTTTTAGTAGAGATGGGATTTCACCGTCAGGAGGTCAGGAGGTCTCGATCTCCTGACTTCGTGATCCACCTGCCCCGGCCTCCCAAAGTGCTGGCATTACAGGCGTGAACCACCGCGCCCAGCCATGACTCTCCTTAAAGCCTTCTTCACCTCCTTGTTGCGAAGGCTATAGATGATAGGATTGAGGAAAGGGGTAACAAGGGCATAAACCAAGGCAATAAGCTTGTCTGTGCTCTCAGGTCGACTCCCAGGTGAGCCCACATATACTGTGAAGGCAGAAGCATAAAATAGTGCCACCACAGTCATGTGGGAGGAACAGGTAGAGAAGGCCTTGGCACGACTGACAGCTGAGGGTAGCTTCAGCACAGCATTCAGGATACCTCCATAGAGTCCCAAAATGAGCACAAAGTTGCAACCAGTGGCCACACCAATCACTGTACCATGGACCCTAGCATGCCAGCTTGTGTCCACACATGCCAACCGCATTAGCGGTGCCAAGTCACAAAAGTAATGGGCCACCTCTTTCAAGCAGAAGGGCAGAGTGGCAGTGAGGGTGGCTGGCACAAGTGCAGCTGAGAAGCCAGCCACCCAAGTGGCCCCAGCTAGTCGTAACTGTACCTGTCTGCTCATGAGTGCATGGTAGTGGAGTGGGTGGCAGATGGCAAGGTAGCAATCCAGTGCCATGACACCCAGCAGGTAGCACTCAGTCATCCCTAAGGAATGAAGGACATACAGCTGAATAAAGCATACAGCTGATGAGATGGATGAACACCCATGGAGCAAGGTGTGCAGCAGCGTGGGCACTGTGGTGCTGACATACCACACCTCTACAAAGGAGAGGACACTGATAAAGAAGTACATGGGCGTGAACAGTCCAGAATCTAACTGTATCAGGACAATGACAAGAATGTTCCCTGCAAGTGTGAGGAGATAGATGCACAGGGTCCCCAAGAAGGCAAGAGGTTGTAGGGTCCCAGTGGTAGTGAAACCAGCAAGGATAAAACTCTGGGTCCAGTTATGATTGACATGATCCATGATTCCTAGGAACAAGCGATAAACATAGAATATAAATTACTTCAAGCTTCTTCCTCTATTCGTAAAATCTGAGCACCTAAAAGGAACTTGAGACATTATCTAATCAATGTTCCTCACTTTGCACTAGAGGAACTGAAGTCCCAAAAGGAGAAATGGTTGGCCCCATATCATAGTCTGTTGGTAGCAGGGCTGGGACTAGAAACCAAGGCTCCTGATCCCAGTTTAATCCCTTTCTATGTTATAATATTGTGCTCCAGTGATTCAGTGATTTTCTCCTCTATTCCACCATCCAGTAACAAGAGAGCTAGAAAATTCCTATTGCTATCCCTCTGTACTTCCCAATGAGAAAATAACCAACAACATTGGACTGTGGAGAAGGAAGAAAAGTCATCTCCCAAAAGTGACTGTTGAAGCTTCTTTCAGGAAGCCCCTCTGAAGTGTTCAGACTATCCTGATAAGAACTAGAAGAAGGAAAAATGGAAAATAAAAGAAATGCAGAAAGTCCAAAAACTATAATATCCTAGGCCCGTGGTGCCTGATGATAATTCACCCTGCAGATACACTGTGTTGGGTGAAAAAATAATCCCCGAAGGGTATGTGCTAGGAATTCTCCAAAAGGAAAACCGTGAAGTCAAGAAGAAGCAAAGAAGCCAGAGGTCCTATGGTATAATAGGAAAAGCCTCCTCCGAAGTCAGCGATTTGGTTGCCACTAAACAACAATTAGGTTGAGCAACTTTTTACTTAACCTCAGCTTCCTCTTAAAAAAAAAAAAAAAAAAAAAAGCCGTAAGCGTTTGTTTCCTAAGACTCTTACAACACAGGTAATGTATGTTTCACTAAATTGGAAAATGGTTATGGGTTTTGAGGGGAATCAACACCTATGTCACTTGAGTTTTCCTCCCACACCCTAACAAGCCTCATTCAGGAAGGTCCAAAGCCTTCATCTAGTTGTCTTCTTTGGCTACTCTCATCTTTTCGGCCCCACTCCTGTCCATTACCTGATGATTTGGATGACATTAGAACTTATAGCATTCTCCTCAGCATCGTTTCTACCCCAAGACACTCCTCTACTTATATTTCATGTTCCTGGAAATGCGGGCCTCCCAGGGGCTCCTTGCTGCATGTTCCCTGGAGTTGCGAAGTGTGTAAAGCTTTCAATAAGGATTTCTCTGAGGCAAGAAGTTGTGCAAAAGCAAGTGCAGCAGAGCAGCTCTATGTCTCAAATGACTTTTCTCAAGTCTGCAACCCTCACTGTGGACTTTAGAGTTTAATCCCAGGGGCATTGCCTCCTCTGAGCCACTAGAAGTTTTGCAAGTCCCACATAGCCTTTTATAAAAAGAAAACAAATCCAACTCATATATCCTTGTGGATACATGGAGAACAACACCTTGATCACTCCAAAAATGAGTTGAATCTTCTTAAAAATTACTTTGCAAAAAGACTTCCCAATCAGCTTCATCTCTACTCCCTTCTAGCAAGATCAGCCAAAGGACCAGAAAGGAGTAAATAATATGTTTGTCCATTATTTTTTTACTAATGTGTAATACTTTCATTTTAATATCTGTGAGGTACATCTGCAGGTTTAATACATGTGCGGTACATGTGCAGTTTTGTGACATAGGTAAACCTGTGTCATAGGGGTTCATTGTACATATTATTTTATCACCCAGGTATTAAGCCTAGTACCCATTAGTTACTTTTTCTGATCCTCTCCTTCTTCCCACTCTCCACCATCCAACAGGCCCCAGTGCGTGTTGTTCTCCTCTATGTGTCCATGTATTCTCAACATTTAGCTCCCACTTATAATTGAGAACATGCAGTATTTGGTTTTCTGTTCCTGTATTAATTTGCTGAGGATAATGGCCTCCAGCTCCTACCATGTCCCTGCAAAGGTGTTTTTCCATTATTAACCTTACCACAATATGAGAAAGACCAGCAGTGCCATCACTTCTGCTTTGACTATCTCCGTCTCCACAACAATCCCCATCACCACTACCCTCACTATCTCCCCTATCGTTTATTCACTGATTTAATCATTGTCAAATACTCTCTATTTGCCGAGCAGTGTTCTAAACCACCACCACCAGTATTGCTGTCATTGTTTATGCAACCACCATATCATTATTTTATGTGGCATTTACATATGTTTATTTATGTTTTCGTCATCACCTTCCTTTTCATCACTATCGGCATCATTTTCATAAAAGCCTTATGGTCAGTACATGGACTCTGACCTCAACTGAACACAATACATAAGCAGGTACTGGATGGATGTAGAGGCCGTATAAATAACAGATTGAAGCCCTGATCCACTGGAGAAGAATACATTTGCATCACTTGTAGATACAAATATGGTTTGAAATTTAGGAATCAGAAGCAAAAAAGAAAATCACACAAGATAATAGCAAAATTAAATTGGATATCAGAACATTCACTGTAAAAGATTTTCACACGGATCACATCAATATAGAGGAAACCACTGAGTGTCCTCATATCAACCTGAAAAATTTCCTGAGAGGGCTGGAATTATTTAAACAGCAGGAAAAGATGACATTTTGTTTGGAGAGTTTCACTTTAGAAAATATGGTAACCCCAAGATTGGAAGACTCTCTCCTTGAGTAAAAAACTATCCAGGTGCTTGGGTAATTAGGGGTTCTCATTCAGTCTTCTCCTGCCTTAAGCCAAGATTCCACTTCATCAGAAACATGTGACCTTTCTGCAGGATGAATGGTTGCAACTGCCATTTGACAAAATTAGTTTATCTTTCATAGTCTCAAATACTAAAACACCCCTAATTTGCAGCTTTATCTATGGGTTTTATAAGACATATTCTGATACAGGCTTCCCCTATGCTTTGCAGTGTATCGCTCTGTCTTGGCAGTAAAACTGATGGCTGCGTGTTCGCCTTCAGAAAGCAATCAGTGTGATACAAATGCCTGTTTATAAGAAAATTACACACAAAACAAAATCAGTCCAGAAATATGTGCTAAAAATTTAACATTGTATATAATGAGGAATGAGAGGTTTGTAAATTAAAAGTAACATGAAGAGATAAAAGTGAAAGTGTTCCAAATATAGGCCTTGCTTAGCTAAGAAAACTGTTTAATTTCTTCTCACGAGACCTTCTTCCTGTAAAGTGCTCATTTAACATTTATGCTGTATTAGAAATGAAGTTAGAGAAAAGAATGAGGCCTTCTGCCTGTATCAACAAATTCATGGTTTAGCAAGAGAGACAACTAAGAGTGCTATAGGGTTTGGTGAAGAAAGGAGAATTTCAAAAGTGTCAGCATTGCATAATATGATTGCTAATATTTGAAAAAGCCTACGTTATGAGAAATCATTAAAAAGAAATAGGTAAATAATTGCTTTAACTAATTTTATGTGATTTTACATTTTTTCATCTAAATATTCTATATTATGGACAGACTTATGTGTAATAATATTTTCCAGGAAAAAATGTGATTTGAAGGTTAGAAAAGGTGATCTAAAGTACCGCTAAAAAAGTGTGAGAAGAGTAAATCTGAGTGATTCTGTTATTTATTCATAAAACACATTCATTGAATACTCTATTTCCCACCCTCATACTGGGGAAAATGTGAGATGCCTAACACACAGTTCCTTTCCTTAAAATGCTTAAGACCCCAAGATAGGCATTTATAGAACACTAGGAACACTTATATGAAAAGACATTCAGTCTAACTCATAATAAGATGAATGCAATTTTAAATTACAATTAAACAAATTTTCTGACTTTTCAGATTGACAAGGTTCCAGAGGTTCAAAAACATACATTGTTGGAGAGGCTGCAAGGAGCAGACCTTTTAATGCATTGCTTATAGGAGTACAAAATAGCATACATTGGGTGAAAAAGCAAAACTTGTGTAAACTACACATTTATTTGTATTACGACCCAGTAATCGTATTTCTAAAAATTTATCCTGCAGATGTGTATACACACATATATGAAATGATGTATATACACAGGGTTGTTCACTGTAGTTCTGCTTTTCGTAATAGCAGAAGACTGGAAGTGACCCAAGAGCACTTCAATGGGAGATTTGTTAAATCTCCCGTTTGTGAAACAAACAACGGAAAACCACAGAGATGTTTACCAAAATGAGGAGGCACCTTCCTCAGTGATATGGAAAGAGCTCCAGAGGGCATGTAAGAATATTTATATTTGCTTGTTTTTACATAAAGAAAAATGGAAAGACTGTAAAAAACACACTAAAAGTTGTTTCCTATTGTGAAGATAGAGGCTGGCAAGGGGTAGAAAGGGGCAAATGGTCCTACAAGTTAAAGAAACACTCTTCTATTTATACCTTTTATGGATTATTTTGATTTTTTAATAATGTATACTATTGTCTTTTTTTTTTTTTTTTTTTTTTGAGACAGGGTCTGGGTCTGTCTCCCAGGCTGGAGTGCAATGGCATGATCTCAGCTCCCTGCAATCTCCTCCTCCTGGGCTCAAACCATCCTCCTATCTCAGCCCCACTGGGACTACAGGCATATGCTCCATGCCCAGTTAATTTTTATTTTGTTTTTTTGGTAGAGACAGAGTTTCACCATGTTGCCCAGGCTGGTCTCGAATTCCTGGGCTCAAGCAATCCTCCCACCTCAGCCTCCCAAAGTGTTGAGATTACAGGTGTGAGTCACCTTGCCCAGCCAGAGGTACTGTCTATTGAAACAAATACATGAATTTTAAAAATGCATGTCAATACAGTGTTACATTCTGGTTTGCTCTAGAGAGTTTTAGTTAAATGCTTCTTGTCCCAGAATAGCTATTAACAGTGCCCTGTTTCATTCTTAAAATTATTTGGGCTTCACTTGGATGATCAACTATATGAACATCCTAGATGATAGAACCTTAACTTTGATGCCTCTGCAGAGGTTGTGATTTTAATATGTGGGTAAGTATACATATATGTATATTATATGTATATGTCTCTCTGTGTATATATATGTGCACACCTGTGTGTGTGTGTGTGTATATATATATATACACACACACATACATACATACAGTTTCTACCCTTCTAGAGTGTTAAAACTGATGTCAACATAAAAGATAAGGCCAAAGAGTTGGGCCTTAGACAGGGTCTTAGACCTCGTCTTACACAGTTTGAGCTGCTATAACAAACTACCGCAGATTCAGTGGCTTATAAACAACAAAAATTTATTTTCACAGTTCTAGAGGCTTGAAAGTAGAAGATCAAGACATTGGCAGATTCAGTGTCTGTTGAGAGTCTGTTTCTCAGTTCAAAGATGGCTTTCTGCTCGTTATAGCCACATGTGGTAGAAGGGGAGAGGGAACTCTCTAAGGTATCCTTTCTAATGGCACTAATCTCATTCATAGGGGTTCTGCCCTCATGACCTAATCAACTTCCACAGGCCTCACCTCTTAGTACCCTTTGGGGTTAGGTTTCAACCTACGAATGCTGTAGGGACATAAATATTTACTCTATAGCATAACCTAATGTATTACATTGATGATTATTTCCCACTTCTTTTAACATCATAGAAAAAAAAACTAAAGCAATAATATTTGTATGACACACTGAGGTATACAGAAAGGCTGCTTATTGACAAATGCAAACTGACCAAGAGCTATAATTTTCTCAGGATCCACTTGGTCATTCAAAGGATGAGGGGCAAAGAGATCAGGTGTTTAGCACACCTGATACCTATATTTGTTGGGAAGCTCTGCCCTAAGGAAGATTAGAAGAAGGGACCCTAAAAGTTTGCAGAGAATAAATGATTGTGGAGTGAAAGAGAGGTAAGCCTGAAGCACTGAGATAATCTAAGAAAGGAAGATGACTCCTGGTGTGGTCACAGGAAGGGTGCTTAATCTCTGTCCACCGCATTTAATCCTTAGGAGTCCATTCATCCATTCATAAATGGATGAATATGCCAGGCAACATGAGGTATATGTTGCCATGAGTTGTTAAATAACTACTTAAGTCTCCATGTATATTGTAAGTTTCCCAGGTTCATTGTACTACACAACCTCGACAATGTCAATTAATGTGAGCCAAGCAATTGCCAGTGATTTTGCTACCACAACCACCTCTCAATAAAAACAGGTTGAGATAACTGCAATGTAGGAAGACAGAAAGGGTAAGAAGAAAAATAGGGTCCCAAAAGCTATATATTAGGGCCTAGAGTAAATTTCCCAAGGGCCCGGAGATATACACAGGATACTCCAGGGTCACTTTGGCCACCTGGGTCCAAAGTAAATGCCTGATTTGTAGCACTGCCAAGTCTACTAATCCGCATGAAAAAATGTGAGGTATATGTAAAACTAGGCATGAGTTTCCATTGTAGAAATCGATGTGAAAAAAATTCAACTAATAATGTCTATCTTGTAGATAGTGTTTACTATTTTACATGCTTTACATGTTTATAATTATTTAACCCTCACAAGTATTCTCTGGAGAAAATCTTATTGGTGCCCTCAGTTTGCAGATGAAGAAACTAAAGAAAAAGGAAGGTTTAAGTGCATTATTCATATCATGCCATTAAGAATATGGTAAACATAGGCCAGGTGTGATGGCTCACTCCTGTAATCCCATCACTTTGGGAGGCCAAGGCGGTCAGATCACGAGGTCAGGAGATCGAGACCATCATGGCTAACATGGCGAAACTCCGTCTCTACTAAAAATACAAAAAAAAAAAAAATTAGCTGGGCGTGGTGGCGGGCGCCTGTAGTCCCAGCTACTCAGGAGGCTGAGGCAGGAGAATGGTGTGAACCCAGGAGGCGGATCTTGCAGTGAGCCAAGATCGCGCCACTGCACTCCAGCCTGGGCGACAGAGTGAGACTCCATCTCAAAAAAAAAAGAATATGGTAAAAATAATGATTGAATCCGAAGAGCCAGGCATTAAAATCTCTTTTCTATACATCCTGTCTCTGGAATAATAAGACTTTATTCATGAGCACCTCTTAAGTGTCAGGAGCAGTGTTAATCACTTTGTATGTTTTGTTCCCTTTAAGCCTTAGAGAACTGTGGAGATGATAGTACTTTTAAATATAAGGAAAGAGATGGTCAAAGAGAGATAAATTTTTTGCCCAGGCTGGGAGCAGTGACTTACACCTGTAATCCCAGCAGTTCAGGAGGCTGAGGCTGGCAGATGCTTAAGTCTATGAGTTCCAGACAGCCCGTGCAACAAAGCAAGACCCTGTCCTTATGAAAAATTTAAAAATTAGCCAAGTGTGGTGGCACATGCCTGTAGTTCCAGCTACTTGGGAGGCTGAGGCGGGAGAATTGCTTGAGCCCAGAAGGTCAAGACTGCAGTGATATGTGCCCTTGCACTCCAGCCTGGGCAACAGAGCCAGATCCTGTCTCAAAAAACAAAAACAAACAAACAAAAATGTCCAGAATTACACAACCAAAAAGTGGCAACACTTGAATTTGGACCAACACCTTCCCATCTCTGCTCTGGATATTTGGATCTTACCCATATGGACCTAGTTCAGATCCTACTTTCTTTAAGAAGTGTTGTAATCATAGGATCAAAACTCCCTAAGATGGAAGGAATGTAAGCAGTCATCCACTGCCAGCCTCTCATTTTGCAGACAAAGAGAATGCGGTTGAGAAAGTCTTACCACAGTCACTCAGTCTGCTGGAGTGAATCTAGGGTTGAATTTATATTTTCTTAGAGCAAGTTCAGTAATATTTTTATATTCATTATGTAAAAATCGGGATAATCCTCTCTTAGACTGAAGAAATAAATTTTAAGATTATAAAGGTATGAAAACGGTCTAAAGAGTATGAAGGTATTCAGAAAACAGCTTATAGTTGCTGACATAAACCAGAAATACAAGAAGCAAAAATTGGTTATTGATCAAATATATAATAATTTTTAAGAAGCAATTTTATAGAAGTTATTTAAGACTCAAATCTGTGACCTGCCTCTGCCAAGTTCTAGTTTGCCTTAGCTACTAATGAGCTGTGCGTCTTTTGGCAGGTCACATTACCTCCTTGGCCCTCAATTCACTCATCAGAAAAGTGAGAAGGTTGAACTAAATCATCTCAGAAGAGAAACTGCTGGGAGAGCCAGGGGAAAAAAGAGGACACAGGAAATAGCCAGAGCTTCAATTCCCCATTTATGCTATTTTAGTTTGTTTGCTGTGTTGTATTTACCTGCTTTATATATTAATTTTCTAGTGCTGCTTTTTGGCTTGTTCAAAAATATGGAATCAGATTATTTCCAGGATGTTGTCTTTGGTCTCTCTGTAAAACTGAGTCTGCTCCATGCAGCAATTGTTGAAGTAATGAGAAGGAAGAGAGAACATCCATGGTTCCGGGAGACCTGCCTACCTGTGGGAGGCATAGGCATGGGTGTAAATCAGAAAAGGAAAATACAGTCTAGTGCCCCAAAGGAAAGAGGCAGCAACACTAGGACCTCAAGCACATGGGCTGAGGCCCAGGAAGCAAAGGCTGGATAATGGCATAACTTAAAAACTCCTTCTAACGCTTAGGGGCAGAGAATGGGGGAAATTGGGGCAGGTTCTGAGACCCTTGTTATACTAAAGAGTCTTTTGTTTCTGCTGTAACTCAGACCTTAGATATTTCAGGAGACTAAGGATGGGTCCTCTAATAGATCCAGGTGTCTCAGGTCAGGGAAAGTAAAACCAGAGTGATGATGAAGCTTTAACATTTTCTGAATCTATTATCTTTAATTGGGTCTTCCATTTATTTATATACCCCCTATATACTTTCCTCTGTATCCACTCTGGACTATTACTAAATACCGAACAATCTCCCTACTTTCTCTATATTTCTTTGTCCAGAATGTCCCCCTTCTACACCACTCACCTATGCATGAACACCAGACTCATGATTTCTTTTCTGTCAGACTGGACTAGATACATAGCCTTTCTGAGCCTCAGTTTCCTTTATACATTTATGTAGCCACTTTAGTGGTCACTCAATAGTTTTACTGGTATTCTACTAATGTTGGCAGTGGTCAACAAATAGGTATTTAATTAACTTGCTGAGGGTTGGTCTGAATGGGCTAAAAAAAATGGGCAATTTTCAATGTCACTTCACCTGATCTTAATGAGAAGGGTCAGAAATCCCCCTATTGATGTAGTCAGTCTCTGTTCTGAGTAAGACAGGAACAAAGCTCATGCTCAAGAAGTAGGAGCTTGCCTGAGTGGGGAGGCACTACTGAAATGTGGAAGTGTTGATGAGCTCTGAAAAGCTGTAGCAATGTGTAGAGTTTGTACAAATTCTGTATATGGAGAGGAGAGATCAGAAGGCATGGGTACCTCTGCTCAGAGGCCCAACAGTATGCAATGCGCCTGGGAATCTTAGCAATGTGTACAAAACAGGTCTTAAATATTTCCTTATCAATTTGTTCTGAGGCAGTTGCATTGAACTTCCCTATCCTTACCCGGTCTAGATTTTTTGCTTCCTCTTCCTTTTGGCCAAACAGGGGAGCCTTGGACCCATTGCTGAACTACCACTGTTATACATGGCCTGTTTGGAGGACATGGGTACCTCAGTATCTCATAAACAACTTGAGAGCTAGACCTATTCAATGAAGCAAATCCTCCCACAAAACTTTTCTCCTAAGCAACTCAGGGGAATAGAACAAAGTGCTAACAAGCTTTGCTAATGAGAAGGCAAACAAGCTGCTTAATTGAGCTGGGGAAGCTGGGGGAGAAGCAAGGGAACAGTTCCCAGGAGGGAGCTGGTAGCAGCTCAATGATTCACAGCCTCAACTTCTGTAATTACCAACATTTTCTCTTCAGAGACCACCCCCTCCATGAGTTGTGGAGCAGGGAGCTTTGGGGAGGCTCCAGTTTTCTCCTCTTTCTCCCTCAATTAATGCTAATTGGGAACATTGGAATGTAGATCAGGATGCCAAAGAAACAGCTCTAGAATACAGTCCAGCTAGGAGTCCCTTCCCCAGGCCTGATCAGGAGGCTTTGCCTGAACCACACAGAAGGGCATCGTTTCCTACATTCACAGGAGTCACTGTGGAGATGTAGATTGGGAGTCAGGAAGCTTGACTTTTAATCCAGGCTCTGTTACTAACCAGCTCTTGCACAAAGTGGGTCACACACATTCCTTGACCTTCATACATTTTAAAGTTTTTTTTGAACTATGATAAATGATGTTTTTCATTTTGATACCAGGGTAAAAGCATCAAGAGAAGCAGGTCAAGTTAGTTGCTTGACTCCTTCTTTAAAGTAAAACAAAACAATCCCACACACAAAAAGAGGAATGTATACCATGGGCGTTCCAAAAAAAGGTGTTGCCATACTTGTTTGTTCTTTCAGAGCATTTTTTACACTGTCATTTCCTTTTTAGGAAAAAAAAGCAGTCAGCTTATCTGCCTGTCTGCACATCTCAGCTCATCTGCACACCCATCCATGTATACATAGTACTGTTTCTCATGACTCACTCTCAGACGCTACTAAAAGACAAAACCACAAGCACAATTTTCAGTGTTGTTTATAATAGAACATACGGTCAAAAAACTTTGTGCTGAATTCAGCTCAGTCCGGGAGACCCTAACCCAGCGGCGCTAGAGGAACTAAAGACACACACACAGAAATATAGAGTGTGGAATGGGAAATCAGGGGTCTCACAGCCTTCAGAGCTGACAGCCGCGAACAGAGATTTACCCACATATTTATTGACAGCAAGCCAGTCATAAGATTTGCTAAAAGTATTCCTCATAGGAAATAAAGTGATGGGCTGAAATAAAGGGATGGACTCTGGCTAGTTATCTGCGGCATGAACATGTCCTTAAGGCACAGATCACTCATGCTATTGTTTGTGGTTTAAGAACGCCTTAAGCAATTTTCTTCCCTGGGTGGGACAGGTGTTCCTTGCCCTCATTCCGGTAAACCGACAACCTTCCAGCGTGGTCGTCAAGGCCATCACGAGCATGTCACAGTGCTGCAGAGATTTTGTTTATGGCCAATTTTGGGGCCAGTTTATGGCCAGATTTTGGGGACTAGTCCCAACAACTCTGAGTTTTAATTCCAGTTCCATAAATCATCATTGTAAATTGTAGAGCAATTTAGCTAACCCTTTTTTGCCTCATTTGCAAAACTGAAAATAATACTTAATTGTAAGCTTGTTGGAAGAATTAAATAAGATAATTTAAGTTGGCATATAGTAGGTGTTTAAGAAATAAAATCCAAATTTGTTGATTCCTATTATTGTTAGCATCATAGTTACACATATCATGCCTAACAGAACACAAAGACATGACTCCTAAATCCGTAAGTATATCATTCCATTAAGAAGTTCAACAGAGGGCTAAAATCCCAAACAGTTTTTATTTGTGTGGAGTAACAGTGCCCCTTGAGAAGTCCTGCAATTACTTATAGACCAAACTGCTTAAAAGTGGTCAAAGCCACTTCTGAAACTTCTCTAGAGTCAATTCTCTTTGAGGATATAAACTTCATTTCCAAAAAGGGCAAACAGACCATGGTGCTCTTTTGGCCATGGCCTAGAAAAAAAACCCAGCTAGAGATATAAAATGTTTCAATGTATGCATAGCAGCCTTCAGAAGTTATTGGGAAGAATCAGGAGATATGAAAAAAAACTGTGATTAAAGTCTGGCATAGAGAAGAAGTTCAGTTAATACAAGTTCCTGTCTACTTTTAGCAGTAGCCAGACTACTAAAATCTATCACAGGGTGATCACTTTTGATCTCACTAACAGGGCTGTTCACAAGCTCTAGTCTTCCTGGATGTTTTATGGCAAAGAAATCTTGTGATCTTTAAATTCCATAACATCTTCTTTTTTGTTTAATATACTTTGTTTTTCAGAACAGTTTTAAATTTACAGCAAAATTGAATGGAAATTACAGTTTCTATATGCCCCTCACCCCACACATGCACTACCTCCCTCATCATCAACATATCCCACCAGAGGGGTATATTTGTTACAATCAATGAACATGTGTCCAATACTGACACATTTTTACTACCCAAAGTCTGCAATTTATATTAGGGTTCACTTTTGGTATCACACATTCAATACATTTACACAAATGAAAAATGACATGTATCCACCATTATAGTATCATACAGAGTAGTTTCACTGCCCTAAAAAAAAATCTGTATCTGTTCTCTATTAACTCCTTTTCTTCTCACAACCCCATGGCAACCACTGATTTTATTCTCTCTATACTTTTGTCATTTTAGAATTATACAATAGGTATCCTTTTCAGATTAGCTTCTTTCATTTAATAAGGTTCCTCCATATCTTCTCATGGCTTAATGTCTCATTTCTTCTAGGGTTGAATAGTATTCCATTGTTTGGATATACCACAGTTTATTAATCCACTCACCTACTGAAGGACATTTAATTGCTTCTGAGTGTTGGCAATTATGAGTAAAGATGCTGTAATCATCTCTGAAGGCTTCTTGTGTGGACATAAGTTTTCAAATCCTTTGGGTAAATACCACAGAGAAAAACTACCGGAATGTATGAGTATTTTTAGTTTTCTAAGAAACTGTCAAACTGTCTTCCAAAGTGGCTGTACCATTTTGCAATTCCACCAGCGACTGATAAGAGTTCTGTTGCTCCACATCATCACCAGCATTTGGTATTGTCAGCATTTTGGATTTTAGCTACTCTAATAAATGTGTAGTGGTATCTCATTATTCTTCGTTTGCAATTCCCTGTGAATATATGATGATGAGCATCTTTTCATATGCTTATTTGTCATTTTATTGTAGATTTACTTTATCAGGTTGATGAAGATCCCCTCTATTAAAGCAACTTCTTTGAAGTCAGGTAAAGTGATGCTACCAGCTTTATTCTTTTTGATTAAGTTTGCCTTGGCTATTTGGGCTCTTTTTTGGTTCCATATGAATTCTAAAATAGTTTTTCTAGTTCTGTGAAGAGTGTCATAGGTCATTTGATATGAATAATATTGAATTTGTAAATTGCTTTAGGCAGTATTGCAATTTTAACATATTGATTCTTTCTATCCATGAGCATGAAATGTTTTTCCATGTGTTTGTGTCATCTCTGATTTATTTGAGCAGTGTTTTGTAATTCATATTGTAGGGATCTTTCACTTCCCTGGTTCACTGTATTTCTAGGTATTTTATTCTTTTTGTGACAGTTGTGAATGAGGTTGTGTTCTTGATTTGGCTCTCACCTTGGTTGTTGTTGGTATATAGGTATGCTACTGATTTTCCTACATTGAGTTTGTATATTGAAATTTTTCTGAAGTTGCTTATCAGATTGAGGAGCTTATAAGCAAAGGCAAAGACTGTGTGGTTCTCTAGGTATACAATCATGTTTTCTGCAAACAGAGATAGTTTGACTTACCCTCTTCCTATTTGGATGCCCTTTATTACTTTCTCTTGCCCGATTGTTCTGGCCAGGACTTCTAGGACTATGTCAAATAGGAGTGGTGAGAGAGGGCATTCTTTTCTTGTTTTGGTTTTCAAAGGGAATGCTTCCAGCTTTTGTCCATTTGGTATAATGTTGGCTGTGGGTTTCTCATAGATGGCTTTTATTATGTTGAAGTATGTTCCTTCAATGCCTAGTTTGTTGAGGGCTCTTAATATGAACAGATGTTGAATTTTATCAAAAACTGTTTCTTCATCTATTGAGATAATCATGTCAGTTTCGTTTTTAGCTGTTTTTATGTGATGAATCATATTTATTGATTTGGGTACGTTGAACCAACCTTGCATCCCAGGGATAAATCACACTTGGTCATGGTGGACTAGTGTTTTGATTTGATGCTGGATTTAATTTGCTAGTATTTTGGTGAGGATTTTTGCATCTATGTTCATTAAGAATATGGGCCTGAAGATTTCTTTTTTGTTGCATCTCTGCCAAGTTTTAGTATCAGGATAATTCTGCCCTCATAGAATGAGTGGGGGCAGAGTCCTTCCTCCTCAATTTTTTTGAATTAATTTCTATAGAAATGGTACCAACTCTTCTTTATACATCTGGTGGAATTGAGCTGTAAATCTGTCTGGTCCTAGGCTTTTTTTGCTTGGTAAGTTTTTATTACTGATTCCATTTCAGAACTCATTATTGGTCTGTTCAGGGATTCAATTTCTTCCTGGTTAAATTTTGGGAGGTTGTATGTGTCCAGGAATTTACCTATTTCTTCTAGGTTTTCTAGTTTGTGTGCATAATTCTGTTCATAGTAGTCTCTAAGGATTTTTTTATATTTTTGTGGGCTATTGATTATGGCCCCTTTGGCATTTCTGATTGTGCTTATTTGGATCTTCTGTCTCTTTTTTTCTTTATTGATCTAGCTAGCAATCTATCTATATTATTAATTTAAAAAAAACAGCTCTTGGATTCATTGATCTTTCATATGGTTTTTTGTGTGTCAATTTCCTTTAATTCAGCTCTGATTTTGGTTATTTCTTGTTTTCTACTAGCATTCAGTTTGGTTTGTTCATGTTTCTCTAGTTCCTTTAGTTGTGATATTAAGTTGTTATTCTGAGATGTTTTGAACTTTTTGATGTGAGCATTTAGTGCTATAAACTTCCCTTTTGACAGTGCCTTAGCTTTGTCCAAGAGATTCTGATATGTTTTATCTTTGTTCTGACTCATTTTAAGGAATTTCTCAATTTCTACCTTAATTTCACTATTTATCCAAAGGTCAATCAGGAGCAGGTTGCTTAACTTCCATGTAATTGCATGACTTTGATAAATTTTCTTGGTATTGATTTTTTTTAATTGTGTTATGGTCCAAGAGTGTGGTTGATATGTGATATGGTTTGACTGTGTCCCCACCCAAATCTCATCTTGAATTCCCATGTGTTGTGGGAACTGGTACAAAGTAATTGAATCATGGGGTCTTGTCTTTCCCATGCTGTTCTCGTGATAATGAGTAAGTACCGTGAGATCTGATGGTTTTATAAGGGGGAGTTTCTCTGCACAAGCTCTCTTTTTGCCTGCTACCATCCATGTAAGACGTGACTTGCTCCTCCTAGCCTTCCACCATGATTGTGAGGCCTCCCCAGCCATATGGAACTGTAAGTCCAATAAACCTTTTTTTCTATATAAATTACCCAGTCTTGGGTATGTCTTTATTAGCAGCATGTAAACGGGCTAATACAATATGATTTTGGTTTCTATGAATTTGCTGAGGATTATTTCATGTTCAGTTGTGCATTTGATTTTAGAGTATGTGCCACATGGTGATGAAAAGAACTCTGTTGTTTTTGGGTGGAAAGTTATGTAGATTTTCTTCTAGGCCCATTTGAATAACCAAAACAGCATGGTACTGGTATAAAAACAGACACAAAGGCCAATGGAATCTAACAGCTAAAAATAATCCCACATACCTACAACCATCTGATCTTAAACAAAACTGACAAAAACAAGCAATGAGGAAAGGACCCTCTGTTCAATAAATGGTACTGAGGTAACTGGCTATCTATCTGCAGAAGATTTAAACTGGATCCCTTCCTTACCCCATATACAAAAATCAGTTCAAGATTAATTAAAGAGTTAGATGTAAAACCTAAAACTGTAAAATCCCCAGCATATAACCGAAGAAATACCATTTTGGACATAGGACCTGACAAAGATTTTAGGACAAAGGTGCCAAAAGCAATTGCAACAAAACCAAAAATTGACAAATGAAACCTAGTTAAAGAGTTTCTGCACGGCAAAAGAAACTGCCAACAGAGTAAACAGATAACCTACAGAATGGGAGAAAATATTTCAAAACTATGCATCTAACAAAGGTCTAATATCCAAAGTCTGTAAGAAACTTAAACAAATTTATAAGCAAAAACCAAACAACTCCATTAAAAAGTGAGCAAAGGGCCGGGCGCGGTGGCTCACGCCTGTAATCCCAGCACTTTGGGAGGCCGAGGCGGACGGATCACAAGGTCAGGAGATCGAGACCATCCTGGCTAACACAGTGAAACTCCGTCTCTACTAAAAATACAAAAAATTAGCCAGGCGTGGTGGTGGGCGCCTGTAGTCCCAGCTACTCGGGAGGCTGAGGCAGGAGAATGGAGTGAAGCCGGGAGGCAGAGCTTGCAGTGAGCCAAGATCGTGCCACTGCACTCCAGCCTGAGTGACAGAGTGAGACTCCATCTCAAAAAAAAAAAGTGAGCAAAGGACATGAATAGACACTTTTCAAAAGAAGATATACATGGGACCAACAAGCATATGAAAAAAATGCTCAACATCACTAATAATTAGAGAAATGGAAATCAAAACCACAGTGAGAAACCATCTCATACTAGTCAGAATGGCTATTTTTAAAAAGTCAAAAAATAACAGATGCTGGCAAGGTTACAGAGAAAAGGGAATGCTTGTACACTGCTGGTAGTAGTGTAAATCAGTTCAGTCACTGTGAAAAGTACTGTGACAATTCCTCCAAGAACTTAAAACAGAATTACCATTTGACCCAGCAATCCCATTATTGGGTACCTACCCAAAGGAATATACATCCCTCTACCATAAAGGCATGCATTCATATGTTCATCGCAGCACTATTCACAAAATAGCAAAAGCATGGAATCAACCTAAACGTTCATCAATGGTAGACTGGGTAGAGAAAATGTACATATACACCATAGAATACTACACAGCCATAAAAAGAATAATATGTATTGTGCAGCATTATGGCCTCAATAACTAGAGGCCGTTATTCTAAGCAAACTGACACAGGAAAAGAAACCAAATACCACCACTTGTAAGTGGGAGCCAAACAATGAGAAGACATGGACCCGAAGAGGGGAACAACAGATACCAGGATCTACTTGAGGGTGAAGGTTGGGAGAAAGGAGAAGATTAAAAAAAAAATCTATTACGTATCATGCTAATTACCTGGGTGATGAAATAATCTGCACATCAAATCCCCATGACACACAGTTTACCTATATAACAAACATGTATATGTACCCCGAACCTAAAATAAACATTTTTTAAAAAACATACTTTTTATTAACAGAAATTAATATGATTAAAGATGGAAACTTTGAAAGAAATGACTATATTTTATTTGGTTTTGATAATTAAGAAAAGAGAGAAATAAAAATGCAAGCTCAATTTTAATTATTCAATTTAGGTGAATTTTGGGCATGCTCGATTGTATTCAGTTTAGTTCAACCAACATTTATTGATCATCTTAATTTATATCAGGAAATTGATGACACAAAGAAGATGAATAATTAATGATGACTCTAGTCGCTGATGTTTCAATACAGAGCGCGCACACAAACAAGTGAAAAGAAAATTTTAACAAAATGCAGTAAGTGCTAAGACATAGGAATGTGCAGAATATTACAGAGGCACCAAAAGGTGACCTGTGATAGGTATGGAAAGTTTCCAAAGGAAGAGTGAGCTTTAATATAATCATTTGAAGGAAATGTGGACAGCAAAGTAGAAAATGTATGAGGGGAATTTCAGGATGAGAGATGATTAAATCTACTAAGTCATGAAATAACAATATGTGTGAAATAACATTTTGTGTTAGAGATATAGAGAAATTAAACTGTCAGTTGTTATAGTAGGACAAGAAGAGAAAAGGCAGAGACTAGCAAGAAATGAGACAAGAGAAATAAAGATATACCAGGTTATGAAGGTCCTTGAGTACCAAATAAAGAATCACTTTATCCAATGAGCAATGCATGTAATGCTGGAGAATTTAAAGAAGTGAAATTAAGTGATCAATGAACTAGTTAGAATAATTTCAGCCTCAGGCAACATAAATTCTTAAGTTAAATGATTTAAAAAGTAAGAAATTTACAAGAAGATTTTTTACTTGGGGAGAGAGGAGGGATGCTAGTTAATTCATTGATTCAATAATATCTTCCATGAAACATTTCTTCTGCTGTACTCAATTCAACTGCCTCAGCTCATTCCAAATGAAAACACAAGGATAGTTTGAAGAAATAACAAGCTATTTCTTCTAGCTCATGTCCTTTGCCTAGCAAAGAAAATATTTGTTTAGATATTTTCCTACTGCAGGCTTCTATTCAGGCTTCTATCCAGTGGCTAAAACTGGATCACATGTCTATTTTTAATCAACTGCTTAAAAAGGACTTAGTCTCCCTGATTGACTTAAGTAAATAATCATCCATTTCCTGGAGCTGAAAAACACCAGCATTCCACAAGTATTTAGATAACTAATACTTGAGATGGAAGGGAGCATTATGTGAGCAAAATATAAGTAGACAATCACAGAATATGCTATCATCTAATTTTTGCAATATACTTATTGAAATGGTGCAGGGTAGATTTTAGAACTTCAGGCTGGAAGAAAGGAGGTGAGTTAGAACACTAATGGTCCTAGCAAGAGATAGTGAGAACTTGAACCAGAAAAGTGGGAAATAAATATTTGGGAAATATTTATGAGATAAAATCATTATTTGAGTCAGCAGTTTGTGCATTGTCTGGTGGAGAACCAACAGAGGGTATCACTACAAAATTTAGTTTCTAAAAAAGTGCATGTATTAGTCCATCTTCATCCTGCCGATAAAGGCATACCTGAGACTGGGCCTTTTACAAAAAAAAAGAAGTTTATTGGACTTACAGTTCCACATGGTTGAGGTGGCCTCACAATCATAGCAGAAGGTAAGGAAGAGCAAGTCACATCTTACGTGGATGGCAGCAGGCAAAAAGACAGCTTATGCAGGGCAACTCCCATTTTTTAAAAACCATCAGATCTTGTGAGATCTATTTACTATTATGAGAATAGCATAGGAAAGACCTACCCCTATAGTTCAGTCTTTTCCCACTGGGTCCCTCCCTTAACATGTGGGAATTGTGGGAGCTACAAGATGAGATTTGGGTGGGGACACAGAGCCAAAGCATATCATTCTACCTCTGGCCCCTCCCAAATCTCATATCTTCACATTTCAAAACCCGTCATGCCTTCCCAACAGTCCCCCAAAGTCATTAACTCAAAAGTCCATAGTCCAAAGTCTCATCCAAGACAAAGCAAGTTCCTTCCACCTATGAGCCTGTAAAACCAAAAGCAAGTTAGTTACTTCCTATATACAATGGGGATACAGGCACTGGGAAAATACAGCCATCTCAAGTGGGAGAAACTGGCCAAAACAAAGGAGCTACAGGCCCCATGCAAGTCCAAAATCCAGTGGGGCAGTCAAATCTTATAGCTCCAAAACGATTTCCTTTGACTCTGTCTCACATCCGGGTCACATTGATGCAAGTGAGTTCCCATAGTCTTGGGCAGCTCCACCCCTGAGGTTTTGCAGGGAATAGCCTCCCTCCTGACTGCCTTCACAGGCTGGCATTGAGTGTCTGTGGCTTTTCCAGTTGCATGGTGCAAGCTATCAGTGTATGTACCATTATGGGGTCTGGAGGATGATGGCCCTCTTCTCACAGCTCCATTAGGCAGTGCCCTGGCAGGGACTCTGCGTAGGGGCTCCAACCCCACATTTCCCTTCTGCACTGCCCTAGCAGAGGTTCTCCATTAGGACTCCGCCTCTACAGCAAACTTCTGCCTGGGCATCCAGTAGTTTCCACACATCTTCTGAAATCGAGGCAGAGGTTCCCAAACCTCAATTCTTGACTTCTCTGCACTCTCAGGCTCAACAGCATGTGGAAGCTGCCAAGGCTTGAGGTTTGCACTCTCTGAAGCCATGGTGCAAGCTCTACAGTAGCCCCCTTCAGCCACTGCTGAATTGGCTGGGATGTAGGGCACTAAGTCGCTAGGCTGCACACAGCACAGGGACCCTGGGCCTCGCCCATGAAACCACTTTTTCCTCTTACACCTCCAGGCCTGTGATGGGATGGGCTGCTACACACATCCCTGACATGCCCTGGAGATGTTTTCCCCATTGTCTTCATGATTAACATTTAGCTCCTCCTTATTTATGCAAGTTTCTGCAGCTGGCATGAATTTCTCCTCAGAAAATGGGATTTTCTTTTCTATTGCATTATTAGGCTGCAAATTTTCCAAATTTTTATGCTCTGTTTCCCTTTTAAAACTGAATGCCTTTAACAGCACTCAAGTCACATCTTGAATGCTTTCCTGCTTAGAAACTTCTTCCATCAGATACCCTAAATCATCTCTCTCAAGCTCTAAGACACACATCTCTGGGTCAGGGGCAAAACGCTGCTATTCTCTTTGCTAAAACATAACAAGAGTCACCTTTGCTCCAGTTCCCAACAAGGCCCTCATCTCTATCTGAGACCACCACAGCCTGGATCTTATTGTTTCTGTCACTGTCAGCATTTTTGTCAAAGCCATTCAACAAGTCTCTAGGAAGTTCCAAACTTTCCCACATTTTCTTGTCTTCTTCTGAGCCTTCCAAACTGTTCCAACCTCTACCTGTTACCCAGTTTTAGAATTGCTTCCACATTTTCTGGTATCTTTTTAGCAATGCCCTACTCCTGGTAATAATTTACTTTATTAGTCTGTTTTCATGCTGTTGATAAAGACATACCCAAGACCGGGAATTTTACAAAAGAAGCTTATTGGACTTAATGTTCCACATGGCTGGGGAAGCCTAACAATCATGATGGAAGGCAAGGAGAAGCAAGTCACATCTTACGTGGATGGCAGCAGGCAAAGAGAGAGCTTGCTCAGGGCAACTCCCATTTTTTAAAAACTATTTTATAACTATCGGATCTCATGAGACCCATTTACTATCATGAGAACAGCACAGGAAAGACCTGCCCCCATAATTCATTCATCTTCCACCAGGTCCCTTCCACAACACGTGGGAATTATGGGAGCTACAAGATGGGATTTGGGTGGGAACACAGAGCCAAACCATATCAGGGCAGAAAGCTGTCCTGAAACATGGTAACTCCTGTCATGAGCTCTTTTGGTTCCCAAACACTGAAGTGGGGCACCCGATGAGGTTTCCTTTTGTTCGTCTTTACTCTTTTTACCTTAAGACCTGCTCGAAGCATCAGCATAAGTGAGAAACTGAAACAATGAACACCCACATGTGTTAGTGGCTGTCATTCTAGATCCTCTTGGTTTTTTCCTGAGTTACCCTGCTTTAGTGGGGTTTAGACGGTTTCCAAATCCAAACTTTAACTCTCTCTATGCTGCTGGTTTGGATTAAGACAATCAGCTTTATTCTTCTCTGTAGATGGCCTTGGATCATTTTCCCCTATTAGCTGTTTTGGGATCCTTTTCCAGTCATGACCACATTTTGCTTACAGATCAGCTAGTTTGTAACCACAGCACTGTCTACTAACTGATACCATTCATTTGACAATTCAGAGTTATGATACTTTGTAGTACACCCACTGTTCTTCACAGAAAAAAAAATTGCAGTACAAAGGGTTTATCAGTCCCCCTATCATTCCAGAGTTTCAGTGCTCTTCCAGAATTTTCAAGGTTTCAATCATGATATGAACCAACTATCCATAAATAATGCAAAAAACATGAGTAATCATGAATTTAATAATCAAGGTAAGGCAGCTCAGTTATTATACTCAAGAGAGCAACTAGTATGAAACTCTTTCAAATTATTTGAGTAAGGATTTACATATTCATAATGACTTTCTGCCTCTGTCAAGCTCCAGGTGTATCAGTTATTAATAACTGAGTGAATATGTAGGTACTATTTAAACAAAAACAATTTCATAGTAGACCCGCCCCTATCCAAGAGATGAAGTCAAGTTCTGGTAGCCATAGGCATCTCTACTAAGATCTCCTGCTCCTGCCACTCTGTGGACAGGAAAGGAGAAAGAAACCTTGGTGTTTCACCTTTCCCAATTTATGTTAAAGATCCTTATTCAAGGGGCTACTGGTTTCTAATGACCTATATCTAAGTTAGCTTTATAAGGAAGTTCTGAGTTTGAAACTCCTTTCAGCAAGTATTTGTAAGTCAAAAAAGCAAAGAAGAAGCACCATTTGCTGTCATTTCTCCTTGTGACTGAGATTACTTTTTACAAAGAGGAACTGACCACTTTCTCTGACATCTGAAATAGAAAGCTACAAAGGCTGATAGGCGTGGCCTCAAAATTGTTTCATGATTATATAACTTCTTTCTAGTTAGGAATTAGGACAGTGTGAGAAGGCCATCTACAATCAAGATTTAGAGTGGCTCTAACAAGTGCTGTTTTTCCTTGTTAGCTTTCATTTCTCAGCCCTTTACAAGATTAAAATAGTCTGCAGTTTAATCTCTCCAAAGCTTTACAGACAGTGATTCTGTCCTAAACAAGACAGTGACTCCAGGATTTCTGAAGACTATTGTGGAAGAAGTATCTGTTAAGGTGAGATTCCTGGGAAGTTCTTTAGCGAAAGATCTAGGTATCTAGTTGGTAACCACACCATCTCAGTGGAGAATAATTGCCTGAGACCAGAAGTGTTTTTATCAATCATATTCAGAAAACTAAGAACTGAATCCTTTACCTGTGTAGGTAGCAAATGGATATCTTTTATTCTACCACAATTGGAGTATGAACCAAAAAAATGTATTTTGTCTACAGCAAGTTTTAAAAATTAATTCTTGGGTGTCTTTTCGCATAAATTGATATTTAGAGGAGATACTTGGTTTTCTTGGCTAGAGGATGACTAGAAGCTTGGTGACTGGATTTGGGCCTAAGTTAAAAGACAAGACAGTCACATGAGAAAATTATTATGAAGTAATATTTAGTAAAAAATAAACCAGGACATAAATCTCTATTATATGATTTTATCTCTATTTTAAAGAGCATAGACATGTGCACACATTAATTTCTCAATTTTACAAGCGTTTACTCAAAAATAATCTTTACATTTTCATGAAACAGTATCATTTTATGCTTCGTTTTACAAGTGTAAGAAGAAATAATTGTCTTTTTCAAGTGGTCTATGCTTTACTCAGTCATAGATAACATTTTTTGTGGCAAGGTATAATGAAAAGACAGGGAGAATCAATTATATATTACCTACTTTGGGATACATTTTTTCTTTTTTATGGCTTAGTACATAATGAATGTTTTCTAATTACTTCATGAGTACTTGAGAAGAGTTTATAAATGTTGGATTCCAAATTCTATTTAAGTAAGATAAAGCTTCTTAAGTAAGCTTGTTAATTTTGTTTGAAAAATCTAAATCTAAATCTAAGCTATTTTTTACCTTGTTCTTTCAGTAACTGAGAGAGAGATGTGGTGAAACCTCCAACTCTAATAGTGATTTTGTTAATTTCTCATTGTAGTTCTTTTGACTTCTACCATATATTTTTACACAGAATATGTATATCTAAGTATATATGTTGTGTGTGTTTAGAGAGAAGAAAAAAATTCTATATGCTACTTTATAAAGTAATAACAGATTATAATTTAAATTATTATATCTTTTTACAGGTTGCATACTTTACTATTATGTGGTGAAACTATGTGCTGATACTTATTGACTAAAGCCTATTTTAAGCTACACTATTTTTCCTAAAAAGTCTTTCTTTAAGTTAGAGTTTGAAGAATATAACTTTTTCCAGCTGTTTCTCAAACTTAAGTGACCTTTTGCTTTATTTGTATTTTGTCAACAACATATAACTGGATTTATTTTTAATCCAAATTGAAAATTTTTCCTCTTAGTTGATGAGTTTAGTCCAGATATGCACATTCTATAAAGGTATATATTTTAACTTGGTTTTGCCATCTTACTTTGTTTCAATGTGTAGCACTTATTCTGTGCTTTCTTCTTCTCCTTTCTTGTCAAGTTTCTTGTTTTTAAAAAATCTATATTCTCCTTAAAGACAAGCCCCTTAGCAAACTCTCACATCTTCTGGTCCCCCAAACATACAACTTCACCTGTAAGAGTATGTTCATATAGTTCCTGTTTTCTTTTCTTTGACTCTGGCTTTACTTATTTTTAAGATAGTAAAAACACTAATTAAAGTATTTGCTTGATCTTACTTCCCTTTTGGCCTCCGACATTTCTTAGATTTATTTATTTTCATAATGAGTAGTTCTTCACAAACAGCTGTGGGTATGGATATTTTCATTGCCAAGCTTCTGAAAGCTTTGAATATAATAATTGTTTTCTTTTAATTGTGTTAAGAAACATGTAATGTAAAATGTGTCATCTTAATCAGCTTCAAGTGTACGGTTCAGTAGTATTAAATACATTCATATTGTTGTGCAACCAACCTCCAGAATGCCTTTGAATCTTGCAAAACTAAAACTCTAACCGTTAACCAACAATTTCACCATTCCCCTTTCCTCCAGAGTTTGGCAAACATCATTCTACCTTCTTTCCCTATCAATTTAAAAACTCTAACTCTTCATATATGTTTAGTCATACAGTATGTGTGTGCTTTTTGTGACTGGCTTTTTTCATTTCATGTTCTCAAAGTTCATTCATGTTGTATTGTATCGTGTGTCAGAATATTCTTTCTTCCTAGGGTAGAATAATATTCCATTTTATGTATTTACCATAAAATATGTAAGAAACCATATTTCTTTTTATTCATTCATCCATTGAAGGAACTTGTACTACTTTCACATTTTTCTGTTGTGATTAATTCTGTAATGAACATATATGTACATACATTTATTTGAGATCACACTTTCACTTATTTTGGGAATATATCTAGAAGTAAAATTACTGAATCATATGGTAATTTGATTTTTAATTTTAAGAGTAAGAATCATATTTTTTTCATAGCATCGGAACCATTTTACATTCCTACCAATGATGTACAAGGTTTCACTTTTCTACTCACCCTCACCAACACTGGTTATTTTCTGTTGTTATTTTTTTTGACAGTACCAAAAAACATCATGCTAGGAGCTCTGATGTTTTGTGCATGTATGTTTTTAATTGTTATATCTCATTGTGGTTTTTATGGGTTTGATTTGTATTTTTCTAAAGATCATTGCCATTGAGCATACTCATATGTACTTATTGGCCATTTGTATAGCACCTTTGAAGAAATGTCTATTCAAGTCCTTTATCAATTTTTATCACAGTGTTTGGATCCTGTTGTTGGAGTTGATTTGTAGGAGTTTGCTGTATATTCTGGATATAAAGCACTCATCAAATACATAAAGTGTAAATATTTTCTCTCATTCTCTAGGTTTCCTTTTTTACTCTGTTAATTGTGTCTTTGATGTATATAAAAATTAAATGTTGTTGTAATCTGATTTATCTATTTTATTGTTGTTGTTGTTGTTGCCTTTGCTATCGGTGTCATGTCCAAGAAATCCATTGCCAAATCCAGTGTCATGGAGCCTTTCCCCTTTGTTTTATTCTAAGAGTTTCATAGTTTTAATTCCTACATTTAGATATTTGATATACTTTGAGTTACATTTTGTATATGATGTAGGTAAGGGTTCAACTTTTTGTATACAGATATTTGTTGCCCAACAGCATTTTTGAAAAGACTGTTCTTTCTGATTAAATGGCCTTGACGTCCATGTCAAAAATCAATAAGCCATATCTTTTAGGGTTTATTTCTATGCTATCTATCATATTCCATTGTTCTTTATGTCTGTCTTTATGCCAGTACCACACTGTTTTGATTATTGTGTCTTTATAACAAGTTTTGAAAGCAGGAAGTCTGAAACCTCCATGTTCTTCTTTTTTTAAGATTAAAAAAGGCTATTTAAAGTACCTTTAAATTCTACATGAATTTTAAGACAAATTTTTGTGTTCGTGTAAAAAACACTTCTGGGATTTTGCATTACAGATTACATTGCAAATTGCATTGCATTTGCAGTTCCTTGGGTATTGACACCTTAACAGTATTAAGTCTTCTAACCCCTGGACACAGATGCCTTCCCATGTACATTTGTGCCTTCTTTAATTCCTTCAAGGTGTTGTATAATTTACCTCCTTGATTAAGTTTACGCCTAAGTGTTTTACTACTTTAAGCTATTGTATACAGAAAAAGAATTGTTTCCTTAATTTCCTTTTTGTTCATTGTTAGCGTATAAAAACACAACTGATTTGTGTGTGTTGCCTTTGATTCCTGTAACTTTGCTGGATTTGTTTATCAATTCTAAGTATTTACATAGAATCTTTGGGACTTTCCACATATAAGATCATATCACCAGTAAAGAGAGATAATTTACCTTTTTTTCTTTCTTATTTGGATATTTTATATTTTCTGTTTCTTGCCTATTTTTGGGGGGTGGGTGGGTGTTAAACTTTCAGTACTATCTCAAACCAAAGTGAACAAAAAAATCATCCTTGTCTTTTTCCTGATCTTTCAGGAGCAAGAGAAATGTTTTCAGTCCCTTACCATTGGGAATAATGTTAGCTATGGTATTTTTGTATGTAGACTTTACTATGTTTAAGTAATTTTCTCCTATTCTTAGTTTACTGAGTGTTTCTAACCTGAAAGGCTATTTAATTTTGTCAAATACTTTATTTATTTTTTACGTCAATTGAGATGATCATGTTTTTTTTTTTGTCTTTCATTCTGGTAATGTGGTGTATTACCTTAATTGATTTTTACAAGTGAAAAATGAGCATCTGTGTATTTTTCCTCATCTTTCAGGAATAAGAGAAATGTTTTCAGTCTTTTACCATTAAGAGTGTTGATTGATTGTTGTATGATGAGCCATCATTGCGTTCCAGGGATTAACCGTAAATGGTCATGATGCATAAATAAATTTAATGTGCTATATAATTATGTTTGCTAGTATTTTGTAAAAAAAAATTGCATCACCATGCATAAGGGATATTGTTTAGAAAATTTTATTTTCCTAGTGCCTCTGTCTGGCGTTGCATTAAAGTAATGCTGAGTCATACAATGAGTTTGGAAGTGTTCCCTCCTTTTCAAATTTTGAAAGACTTTGAGGGATTTTGGTCTTAATTCTTCTTTAAATATTTGGTAGAATTTACCAGTAAAACCACTTAGTCTGGACTTTTCTTTATTGAGAGGTTTTTGACTTCTGATTCAGTCTCCTGACTAGTTCATAGTGACTGTTCAGATTCTCTGTTTCTTTAGGATTCAAAATTTGCAGGTTGTATGTTTCTAATAATTTATCCATTTATCCATTTCATTTAGGTTATCCCACTTATTGATATACAATTGTTCAAAGTATTCTCTTTATTTCTGTGAAATCTGTTGTAATGTTCTCTTTTTAGTTTCTGATTTTATTATTTGAGTCTCCTTCCTTTTCTTCTATGTCAATTCAGTTAAAGTTCTGTCAGTATTATTCACATTTTCAGAAAACCAACTCTTGTTTTTATTGATTTTCTTTATTATTTTTCTTATCTCAGTTTTACCTCTAATTTTTCTTTTTTCCTTCCTTTTGATGGCTTTGGGTTTAGTTTGTTCTACTTTTTTAAGTTCCTTATGGTGCAAAGTCAGATTATTGATTTGAGAGTCTTCTTTGTAAATGTAGTTGTTTAAATCTATAAATTACCCTCATCACCATATTCTTTGCATTTAATGAAATGCTATGTTGTGTTTCTATGTAATTTCTCTAAATATGGATTTAAATTTGACTTGTGAATCTTTGTACATGTTTCATTGTTTGTGTTGTTTATTTTCACAGTCATGAATTTTCTAGTTTTCTTTATGTTGATTTCTACTTTTATTCCATTATGATAAAAAATATACTCTGTATGATTTCAAACATTTAACATTTATTAACACTTGTTTGGTGTCCTAATTTGTGGTGTATTTTGGGACAATGTTCCATATGTTCATGTGAAAAATGTGTATTCTACTGTTGTTGGCTTTACTGTTTTGGATATATCTGTTAGATATAATTGGTCTATAAGTGGTCTATAATGTTTTTCAATATTTATTTTTTCCTAATTTTCTTCTGTCAGGTTGTTCTACCTATTATTGAAAGTGAAACATTAAAGTCTCTTACTATTACTTTAGAGTTGTCTATTTCTCCCTTCAATTCTGTAAATGTTTCATATATTAGGAGCTCTGATGTTTTGTGCATGTATGTTTCTAATTGTCATATCTTCTAGGTGAACTGGCCTTTTTAACACTATGTAATATTCTTCGTCTCTTATAACGCTTTTTGACTGTTATTTTTGTTTTATCTGATACTAGTATAGCAAACTCTGCTCTCTTATTTAATATTTCAATGGAATATGTCTTTTATTCCTTCACTTTCTATCTTTGTCCTTAGATCTCTAAAATGAGCCTCTTGTATGCAACATATAGTTGGATCCCCTGTTTTTAAATTCATTGTGATATATATATGTATATAATTTTAATATGCTTTTTGATTAGTAAGTTTAAACCATTTACATTTGAACTAATTATTGATAAGGAAGAACTTAGAACTTATTGTTGCCATATTTTGTTTGTTTTCTGTATGTCTTAGTAGGTTTTTGTCTCTTGGTGACTTCTTTTTGTTGATTTTTTTCTGTAGTGAAACATTTTTATGTTCTTCTATTCCTTTGTGTACATCCTACAGATATCTTTGTGGTCATCATCAGGTTGAATATGATATTCTAAAGTTATAGCAATCTATTTTTAACTAATAACAACTTCAATCATATGCAAAATGTTTACTCCTTTACAGCTCCCCAACACAGATTTTATGTTAATATTACAAATTGCATTTATATAATATGCACCAATTAACATTGATTTATAAATTGTTTTGCTTTCACATTTTAAATCCTATAAAATAATAAAAAATGATTACAAATCAAAATAGCAAAAGTCATGTTTTGTATTTATGTATATATTTACCTTTCATGAAGAACTTATATTTTTGTATGAGTTTGAGTTACTGTCTAGCGTCCTTGTTTTTCAGCTTGAAGAAATCTCTTTAGTATTTCTTTTAGGGTAGATATAGTGGTAATGAAATCCTTCGGCTTATGTTTATCTGGGAATGTCTTAATTTCTCTCATTTATGAGTAGCAGGTTTCCCAGATATAGCATTTTTGATGGACAGACTTCTCTTTAAACACTTGAAATGTATTGTCCCACTACCTTCTGGTCTACAAAGTATTTGCTGACAAAGGTGCTCATAATCCTATTGAAGATTTCTTGGATATAATGAGTTGCCTTTTTCTTGCTGCTTTTTAAATGATTTTCTTTTTGTCTTTGAGTGTTGGTAATTTGATAATAATGTGTCATAGTGTAAGTTTCTTTGAGTTTATCATAGTTGCAGCTTGTTCAGTTTCTTATACCTGTACATTTTGTCTTTTCTCAAATTTGGATAGTTTTCAGTCCTTATTTACTCAAATAATTTTGTGATTCCTTTCTCTTTTCCATCACCTTTTCAGACTTACATAATGCATATATTGTCCCACTTGATGATGTACTACAAGTCCTTTATAAGTTCTGTTCACTTTCCTTTATATCTTTTAAAAAAGTTTGTTCCTCAGCCTTGATAATTACACACGTCCTGTCTTCAAGCTAACTGATTCTTCTGCTTATTGGTGTGGGCTGAGGAACTCCTCTAGTGGATTTTACAATGCAGTCAATGTGTTTTTCAGCTTCAGAATTTATGGGATTTTTTTCTGGTAATTTCTATTTTTTGTATATTCTCATTTTTTGTTAATCATTTTCCTGATTTTATTTAATTGTCTGTACCTATTTTCCTTTCACTCTTTGATCATATTTAAGAGTGCTGTTTTAGTCTTTGACAAGAAAGTCCGAGGGCTGTGTTTCTTTAGAGAAAGTTTGTGGAGATTCATTTTTTTCTTTAAAATTGACCATGTTTACCTGTTTCTTTGTATACCTTTTGTTGAAAACCGGACATTTGTAAAAACAGCCCCCTCACAACCATTGTTAACTGGCACCATTCAGGGGAGGACTTTCACTCTTCAGCTAAGTATGAAATATAAACGTTCTCTGAGGCCTACATGGACTTGTGTCTTGCCTGGGTTTATGTGTATGCATTTTTTGTAATTCTCTCATATACACACTGCTTTTAAGCCATAATTTCCCTAAAAGCCACACCTGCCTCTTTTCATGACCTTAGATGTTCTACTGTATTCCTCTATCAATAATCTCTTGCCTTCTGGCATCCAGGGAGTAGCAGATCCCATGAAGCTCTCACAAGCTGGAGCACCCACCGCTACTTTTTGCAGCCTCAAATCTGATATTTAAACTATGCCACCATTTCCATCAATGCTCCAAGTCATGTGAAGGAGGTACTAGTCCCTCAAGGAAACTCCAGAGAAGCTATAATGTTGCAAAGCAGTTCCACACTTTTCCTTCTATTACAAAGGAAGAATGAGGAATTAGAAGTTTCCTCCTGATCACGTCACACCATTCAAGGGAGAAAGTTAAACAGGGACAAAGAAAAACACCTAGAAGTTTTCCACTATTTTGAATGTGGCTTAATCTTGGTTTGGAATTTCCTTTGTTGCAACCATTTCTTAACAGCTGAAAACATTAGTTTGGTTCATAAATTGTTCTTTATTTGGTGTTTCCATGGTATAATGAAAGTCTGGAACTTCCTCATCTGCAATCTTGCTAATGTCACTCTCAGTAAGTAAGAGAACAATTTTTTAAACCATAACGTTCAAATAACATTTTGACCAGATACAAAATTTTAGTTTGAAAAATATTTTTGCTTGAAAACTGATTCACAGCACTTCACCTGAAACTCCTGGGACAACTCTGATTTTTAATTCATTTTTTTAGGGGGAATTTTAGAAAGACTACTTAATGCATACATTGTATGCAGTAAGAAAGACTATTTAATGCATACATTGTATTTAGGCACTGCAAGTGTCCCAGTAGAGATAATATCAACATCCTAATATCAAATGCATTGAGTTCTTCAACAAATCATGTCATTATTCACATTAAAGTGAGATGAATAAGAAGATTAAAAATAGCCACACTGCTATGAAGAAATATCTGAGACTGGGTAATTTATAAAGAAAAGAGATGTAATTGACTCGCAGTTCCGCACGGCTGGGGAGTCCTAAGGAAACTTACAATCATGATGGAAGGCACCTCTTCACAGGGTGGCAGGAGAGAGAATGAGTGCTAGCAGGGGAAATGCCTGATGTTTATAAAACCATAGATCTCATGAGAACTCGCTCACTATCACAAGATGATATTTCAAGATGAGATTTGGGTTGGGACATAGCCAAACCATATCAGCCACGTATTACTTCACATTATATTTCTAATTTGCAAGATGATTTTGCTACCACACTTCCCTGCTAACTCTCATCCCTTCCCAAGCCCCCAAACCCCACAAACCTTTTCATCCTTCTGTTTCTTCTCAGGTTTTAAAATTGCAGACATATAACTATGTAAAAATTACTTTCTTAACCTGCTGCAGACTGTTCAGTCAGATTATTTAATCTTTGTAGGTGTTCTACTCAGTATTTCTGGAAGATTTTATCATTTTGCTTTTAATATTCTTTGGCTTTACTGTATGTGTCCACGTGTGAAATTTTTCTTTATTTGATAGGTTTGAACACAGAAACACTCATGTTCTCCCAAAAGAGAATAATTTACAGCCCTAAGAATTTGGACACTCTAATTATATAAAAGTTGCACAAACACATGGTCACCAACCTAAAGGAACACTCATAAATTTAAACAGAAAATTGGAATATACATTAGGAACTGAATGCCCTTAGGTAGTACACAAGGGGTTAAAGAGGCACACATAAGTGAGAGTGCGAACACAACAGCTCCCAGAAGATAAAGCCTCAATTAAGCATTAAAAACTCTAAGGAATTATTCAGAGGAAGAAAAGTGGGAATCCTTTCCCAGGTAGCAGGAAGGGAATTAACAGTAAGAAGACCTGAAAAAGAAAGACATATTGTATATTTCTAGAGCATAGGATATAAGAAATTCAAAAGTAACAGACACACACAAAAAGAGAGATACAGTTTATTCAAGGCCTTTCAAGTCATGCTGAGTAGAAATCTATACCAATAAAAATCAAAACTCATTGAAGGATTTCAGGAAAAAGAGTCATGTCTTTATCCATAAAGAAAGCTACTTGGTTGTCTGACAGAAATCTTTAGTAAAAGTAAGACTAGTTGGAGGTAAATAATTGACTGTAAAAAACAAATGTGCAAAAAATAAATGCTGCAATTCCACACTAGACAGCAGATAGGAGGACAGCAAAATGACAATTTTATAGATGCATAGGACACAGAGAACAAGTCCTAAGCCCCAGGGAGACAAAATGCTAATGAGAGCTGATTAGGGACAGCCAAGAAGGACCCGAGTCCATTCCACAACTCAGAACTGTAGTGCTGTGGCAGAAGGTAATTCACATAAGGTGAGTGGCTGCAGCCCATTTATACTTAGGCCACTTTGGTCATAGTGAGTATGGGAAGAGTCAGGAGCCAAGAGGTAGGCATTGAGGGATAGGCTTAGGCCCCAATAAAATATCAGAGGAGGAACCACGGATTTTGACACCATGAAACCCATACTATAAACACTGCAACAATTGCCTGTTTCCAAACATCATTTCACCACATACACCTCTGACCCAACTTATCAACATTAAAAGGGAAGAACTTCACTGAACCTCCTAATAAAGCAAGTCTTGATCCATTGTTCACAGTGACACATCTGGTAACTTAGTCCCTTTTTCTTATATGCATCCAGGGACAACATTTTGGCCTGGGACACTCACTCACAAAAGCATATCTCATTTTTTAAAATTGTCTGCATAAATGTGTAATGTTGTGTGTCATTTTTACTTTATAGGCCAAGCTATAACTTCAGAAATGGTGAATGAATACAAGAGAATTCTTTTGCTGAAAGGATTTGAGCTCATGGATGATTATCATTTTACAACAATTAAGTCCTTACTAGCCTGTGATTTAGGACTAACTACAAAAATGCAAGAAGAATACAACAGAATTAAGATTTCAGATTTGATGGAAAAAAAGTTCCAAGGCATTGCCTGTTTAGACAAACTAATAGAACTGGCCAAAGATATGCCATCACTTAAAAACCTTGTTAACAATCTTCGAAAAGAGAAGTCAAAAGGTAATAGGGAAAACCTTGCACATAGTTACTCTGCCTTGAGTATCCCCAGTCTTGAGTAGAACCCCACCTTGGTCATAGCTGGTACATCCCTTTCCCAATTTATAACTCAGCAGTCATGGGGATGTTGGCACCTCAGAGACTGACCAGTTGGCAATTTGGAACATTCTGTTTCATATAAAAGAGATTGATATATTTAGAAGAATGTATTTGGGGTAAGGATAAAAAACCAAAGACAGGGATTTATGAGAGAGTGAGTGTTTCAGTAAATTAGAAATGTCAGAAAATGAATAAAAAAAGCTACTTTTGAAAATGTATTTTATTTGAAATATTTATATTTAACCAATTTATGCAGCAAATAGTTCTATTAAGAGATGTGTAGAATTTTTCCGCTTAATAAATCACTGTTCTTTTTTTTAATTCAAAAGCCAGTATTAGCACTTTGCCACATTAGAATTCAGATCATATTTCCTTTCAGGTCATATTTCTGTCATTTGAACAGATATTGCACAGAACATGACCAACCTGTCAGCATCATGAAAGCCTTAGATATTTAAAAGAAATGGTAGGAGAATAAGACTGAGAAAGGGTTGACTGAGGCACATGGAGTTCACAGGACAGGAAGCATGTTCTCACTGCAAAGCGGAAGAGTGAGTAAAGCACTGAGGAGAATGAGACAGTGCCTATGCCTACCATGCTACTGTTGGCCTCCTAGCAGCCAGGCTGGGTTCATGCAGTAGAGGTAACAGGAAATCCGAACTCTCATGCAGGAGCTGACAGCAGGTAATATTGAAACTGCTTCAGCTGTCTTAGATAAGCTATTCCAGTCTAGGCCTATCGTGCCCTTTTTCTTTTCTTTTGTCAGTGGCTAAGAAAATGAAAACACAAGAAAAAGCTCCAATGAAAAAAATAAACCAAAAAGAAGTGGGTCTTGCAGCACCTGCATCCACTGCAAGAAACACACAGACATCGGAAGCAAGAAAGAGGATTCCTGTAGCTCAGGTAAGCTTGAGAAAGAGGAGCAGGACTGAAGGCTCATAGAAGATACTCTGCTATGGCACGTGGCTCTTCACTAATATCTCAACACAGCTTAGACTTACCAAATTAGTAATTACGGATCGCCTCTGTGATGAGTAAAGAGTTAGGCATCATAAAAATGTAATAAAAAATTTCCGTGACATAAATATATTAGCATCCTTATTATAAAAATGGGGTAATAATCATATTTGATATACATCTTGCCCATCCTTACACAAATCTAGATTTTCTCATTCCAAGTTCAGTGCTCTTCTCATCACACCACAGTGGTGATAACAGTAATGCGTTTGTTGAAATCATCCATCTCCTTTTTAGTGCAACAATCTATGCCCAATATTATCTATTGTCCATATCTTCAAGTGACAGGTTGTAATTCCCTGGGGTTTCCAAGGACATCCCATCCAACATAAATAGAACTTACTATGTTGTAATGAAAAAATGAAAACTTGCTCTGCTTCTTTTAATAATAAACCCCATTAACAGGAAAATTAAACTGCTTTCAGAAAAGAAAAACTCCGAACAAAGAAAAGACTGAAGCCAAAAGGAATAAGGTGTCCCAGGAGCAGAGTAAGCCCCCAGGTCCCTCAGGAGCCAGCACAGCTGCAGCCATGGATCATCCCCCACTACCCCAGACCTCATCATCAACTCCATCCAACACTTCATTTACTCAGGTACACTCTTCCTGGTCCTCTTCTCCATTTTTTTTAACCCAGTCACAGTGCATTCCACTGTTACTATTGTTACTCTCATGCATAACTCTTCATATTACTGATTTGCTGTGGGAAAACTGTTTTCCATATTATGATAACTTGTTTACATTGGTGAGAAGCCACATGTAAGGAAAGTCCAATTACCTACAGGTAATCACTGTGTGTAAAACACCAGGACAGACCACTAAGCATTTCTGGTCTGTGCAGGTAAGTAGCCTGGCTCCTAGTACCAGTACATACAAGCCCATAGCTCATCTTTGCTCCCCACACTTCCTATTACAGATCTGCCAACGTTCTCTTCAGAAAAGTATTCTGCTGCAACTCAAATAGGCCAGGCCACTGTGGGGAGAGGACATAAGCAATAAACAAACTGGTCATTTTTTCATTGTTGTTAGCATTCTAGCCACTGTGAAATGCTGTGCATACACAGTCAAGGACATAGCTCTAACCAGAAATCCTCTACCTGAGACTACTTACATGCTAGCCAGGCCAAGTCTTTCCACTTGTAAAAGCACTGTTTCTTGGGAAGAAACAAAGGAGTAGGGCCCTCAGAATGGTAGAGTACACTAGTGATCATTAGAATTTCTAATGAATGTTTGATCATTAGAACATCTAATGATGTTTTAGGCTTCTGGTTGGCATGGTTCTTCATTTTTAATGCTATCCAAGTTGTTTTCACTTTGTTGATTGTCTTTGATAATTTAAGTAGGTAGGGGAGATATTTGGATTTGTTATTATATTCTAATCTTTCTTTAAAGTTTCTTCACAACAATGTTTTCATCATCTACTACTCCAGATTGTTCATGCAGAAGATCATGCTTTGCTTCAGGAAGATTATTCTGAGTCAATGAGGGTGATTTAATTTCCAGGCCTGTTGTCTGCTACCTTAGACTTTCACTAGCTAAACTTTACCAGCTCATGTGCCATTCCTTTCTGTTCAGCAATCCCTGTCTAGCCCAGTCCCCAGCTCCAAATATCTGTGAAAGTTGTTGGGTCGAAAGCTCTGCAGAGTCACTCGTGCAGAGTGACTTTGTATTCCTGCTCAAAGTTTCTGTTGCTGTTGTTGTTTGTTTGTTTGTTTGTTTTTGAGACGGAGTCTCACTCGATCACCCAGGCTGGAGTGCAGTGGTGTGATCTGGGCTCACTGCAAGCTCTGTCTCCCGGGTTCATGCCATTCTCCTGCCTCAGCCTCCCAAGTAGCTGGGACTACAGGCGCCCACCACCATGCCTGGCTAGTTTTTTTGTATTTTTAGTAGAGATGGGGGTTTCACCGTGTTAGCCAGGATGGTCTCGATCTTCTGACCTCGTGATCCACCCGACTCGGCCTCCCAAAGTGCTAGGATTACAGGCGTGAGCCACTGCACCCGGCCTCCTGCTCAAAGTTTTAAGTTTATTTTCTTGTGTCTGCCCAACACAGAATCAGGAAACCCAGGCCCGACGTCAGGTGGATGTGAGAAGAAATGTTCCCCAAAAGGACCCAGTGACAGTGGTGGTACTGAAAGCAACAGCGCCATTTAAATACGAGTCCCCAGAAAATGGGGAAAGCAGAATGTTTCATGCTACAGTGGCCAGTAAGACTCAATATTTCCATGTGAAAGTCTTCGACATCAACTTGAAAGACAAATTCGTAAGGAAGAAGGTCATTACCATATCTAATTACTCTGAATGTGAAGGAGTAATGGAAATAAAGGAAGCATCATCTGTGTCTGACTTTAATCAAAATTTTGAGGTCCCAAAAACAATTATCCAAATAGCAAATAAAACTCCCAAGATCAATCAACTTTACAAGCAAGCATCTGGAACAATGGTGTATGGGTTGTTTATGTTACAAAAGGTAATCCCTTAATTTTGTTTTAATTTTCTCTACCATTACCTGGAACTAAATGTCTTAATTTGCCAGACTTACTGTCTGAATATTGGAACACAAGAATTTATATTGACTAGAGATAGTGATGAAGTTGTCCCACAAAATAGGAAATAGGACTAAGTGACCTATTAACTTTCTTATGCCAAAATAAATGTAGGGGCTTTGAAAAAGTTGGTAAGAAATATTGGCAGTAATGATCTGTTGTCAGCCACAATGAACTAGGACAATACAGGGTCCAAATCAATGGGAGCAAGCTAATAACGTCATCTCTTTCAGCTCCATCCCAATGAGCACTGATAATTTTACTTTGAGTTTTGATACATTTATTTTAAATAATGAATTGTGCTACCAAGGTTGAATTCTGGTTGTGACATATACTTGGAGTAATAAGTGGATTGGCCGGTATGCTCATAAATGCAAATACATTCAACAGCTATCCATACAGTCTAAACATTTGTGCTTAGATCAGTTGCTCTTCTATCTTATTTATTTATTCATTTATTTATGAAGATAGCGTTGAACAACTGAGAAATAGTGAATTCCATGATACTTAGAGGATAAGGCAATCTCGTCATATTATTTACAAAAAAAAATAATTACAAGGCACAGAGTTTTATTGATATGTCCATGTCCAAATTCAAGATGCTAGTTAGGATAATGCATTCCGTTCCTTTCTCCACTCTAAAACATTACACATTTCTATGAACTCAACTAACATTTTATATGATTGACTGCTTTATGACCCTATATACATGTCTTCCAAGATAGCCCCTTAAATTTACCTCCACATTTTCTCACACTCTCTTTAAGAGATCTTGCTTATAAATGTAATTACAGATTGATGAGTAATAGCTTAAGTGTGTGAGACACTACAGAGTATGAATAGAGGGAGTTAGGTCAATGGGGACAAGATATTGGAAAAGAATAAGTAATGAGGAAGGCTGAGAAAGAATGAATGATTGTGTTATAGAAGTTTTTTCCTTTAAAATTTCTAATAATCCAAAGTAACTCAGGAGTGGAAAACCAAATATTCTATGTTCTCACTTATCAGGGGGAGCTAAGCTATGAGTACACAAAGGCATACAGAGTGATATAATAAACTTTCAAGACTCAGAAGGGGGAGGCTGGGAGGGAGCTGAGGGATACAAAACTATATGCTAGGTACAATGTACACTACTTGGGTGATGGCTGCCCTAAAATCTCAGAATTCCCACTATATAATTAATCCATGTAACCCAAAGACATTTGTACCCAAAAAGCTATTGAAATTTTAAAAAATTAAAATAATAATAAAGTGAAATTCCTCATAATCTACTGAATGAATAATTGTAGAAAGCATACATTTGTTTTTCCACAGGACCATGAACCAAGAAGTTCTATAGGAATTTTTGTTTCCTCTATATCTAGGTGCTTTATTTACTCTCAGCTGATCTTAAGGTGGTAGCAGGAGAAAAAGAGGGAAATATTAATTGTTGTATAATTGCAGAAAGAAAAATACCTTGAGCAGGAAAAAAAAAATGCTGGATAATAAAAGATGGACCCTGTGAGATGGCAGGCCAAGCTACATGTATGATCTGTACCTGTCATTCCTGTCATGCATATTGCATTAACTGTGTCATGAGACTATTTCTCATGTATATTATACTAACAATGCTCTCAGAAACAGGATGTTAATCTTCTTTTGCAGAAAAGTGTACACAAGAAGAACACAATCTATGAAATAAAGGATAATACAGGATCCATGGATGTAGTGGGGAGTGGAAAATGGCACAATATCAAGTGTGAGAAAGGAGATAAACTTCGACTCTTCTGCTTTCAACTGAGAACAGTTGACCGCAAGCTGAAACTGGTGTGTGGAAGTCACAGCTTCATCAAGGTGGGAACTGGATAGAGGAGAATGAGTTTGCTAAAGAGGCAAATAATTTTGCTTAGGCTTTGGGAACACCAGATTCCTCATGTATTACTCAGAGAGTCCAGTGGGTGGAAGGAGAAACTAAACAATGCCCTTGCATTTGTAACTGGAAGATTTTCAAAAGGATATTAAGGTAAAGGCATTCATACAGCTCTAGAAAGGATATAATACTAGTGTTAATTGATTTAAACATGTATCTAGGGGCAGGGAACATAGGGCTCAAGAGCAAGGGCTTTAAATAAGACAGATCTGATTTGAATCCTGGATTTAAGAAGCACTAGTTGGCTGATATTGGGGAAATAGTTTCATTGGTCCTCTAAAATAATGGAAGTCTCCACTTCATTGGGATGGTTTAAACATTCAGACAATGCATACATATTAATTATCTCACAGCCTGGCACATCATAATAAACTGATCTGTGGTAGATAGCTTTTTTTAGGAAGGTAAAGATATTGGAGGGACTTTTAGGCAAAGGAAATGATACATGAAAATTCCAAAAGTGTGACGCAGCGTAATGAGTTCTGTACAACTGAAATTCAGTAGATGCAGAAGACTGTGGGATCCAAAGATTAAACAAAAGGGACTACTGAGGCCCAAAGATAAAAAAGAAATAGAAGTGTGGCTTTTTCAAAAGTAAATTAATGGGAACTTTATTGTTGAAAATACATGAAAAATTGAAACAAAATTATGCAGGAGAATGCCTGATCGCTTTGACATTTTAGCAAAAAATATTCCGGTGTCTATCTATGGAGTTGCATTACAGAGCAATTAGGCTTGGGGCAGAGATATCTATAGAAGTAGTGTGCTGGATTCACTCATATCCTTACTGAAGAGAGCTTATTGTTGGAAATTTAGGAATTGTATGCACTGCTTGTTAAACATGTGGTAGTCTGAAATCAGCCATGTGAAAATATGTATGCCACCAGACTCTGCAAATGTTACAAATCAAAACTTCTAAATAAATTGGGCAGTTGGTTAACCAGGATACCACAGAAGTTTATTTCAAAAATCTATTCAGGAAGGAAAAAGACAAACAGAGATTAGTTAATGGGGGGAAAAATGAGTTTTTTGAAGGTAGATCTTCATAACTTTGTGACTAATGAGCTTTCATAGGGGACAAGGATAATAATGTAGCCAATGGGAAGAAAAGATATGGCAGGTGAAAGGAGAAATATAAGCAGAGCTTCATTTCAATATCTAGGGTCTCATTATGTCTTTCTTATCTCTCTTTAAAGGTCATCAGGGCCAAGAGAAAGAAGGAAGGACCAATGAATGTTAATTGAAATATGAAAGCTGAAATGCAACAAACAACTTCCACTTTAAACAAGTTGATAATGACTATTTTGTAAATTTCAGTAATTCATTTAAATGATGGTTTCAGTAGATATATTCTAGCATATTAAGAGCTTTTATATCTGAGTGACAGATTAGTTTGCTTTCTGGAATAAAATTTTCTTATACTCTTCTATATTTTTTTAGATATTACATTTTGCATTTATGACATTCACAAGCTAAAAAATAAAATACCTTTTTTTGAAGGACATTATTTCCCCAAAGCCTTGTCTATGTTCTCTTAAGATCAGTAGTGAGCTGTTTGAGGCTGAGTACTTTGTGCTCTGTGAAGCACATTCTAGAGATGGGGAGAGACACATGGGACCTTATCCACATTGGAGTCTATATTGTGGTCTTCAGAGGATAAGGCCCCAGTAAAGGCTGTGACTAAATGTATGTAGCCCATGCTTAAATGAACAAACGCTGCGGCCTAGGGAAGTAGTAGATCTAGAGGAAAGGATTCCTTTATGCAATTATGTCCTCCAGAAGGGGGCCGTTGGGGTAATTGGTTTCTCTGAAGGGGACAACAATGGTGATTTGCATTAAAGTACCAATATATGCAAGATGCTTTCCCCTCCTTATTTGGTGTGGATTATCATATCCATCATATTCCATTTTTCTGACTTGTAGATACATCTACATATGTATTCAAAATCAGAACAACTAAAAACATAAAACAAACATTGACAGATCTGAGGGGAGAAATATACAGCAATGTAATAGTAAGAGACTTTAGTATTCACAATAATGAAGAGATTATCCAGGCAGTTATTCAATGAGAAAATAGCAGACATCAACAACTCAATACACCAATGGACCTAACGGGTATAAACAGAACATTCTACACAACACCATCAAAATACACATTTGCCTCAAGTACGCATGGAGCATTGTCCACATGTCACATTCTAGGTCACAAAACAAGTCTTAATGAATTCCAGAAGAATAAAATTATAACAAGCATGTTTTCTGATTATTATAGAATTAACCTAGATATAAATAACACATAAACAACTGGAAAACTGACATATATGTGAAAATTTAAAAACATGCTTCTGTATAGCCAATGGATCAAAGAAGAAATTAAAAGGGCAATTAAAAAAATGAGACAAATGAAAATGAAACCACAATATACTAAAATGTATGAGATACAGCAAAAGGAGTTCTAAGAGGAAAATTTACAGTTATAAGCACTTACCTTAGAAAAGAAAGCTCTCGAGTAAACAACAAAGTGCCTCAGGGAACTGAAAAAAAGAAAAACAAATTAAGGCCAAAGCTACAAAGACTGAATTAAGAAGAAACAGAACACCCAAAAAAAAACAAATGACAAACAAGGAGATTAAATCACTCATCAAGAAATTTCCAACAGCAACGACAAAAATCCAAAAACCTGATCACTTCACAGGTGAATTCTACCAAACATTTATGGAATAATTGACTCCAATTTTTCACAAATTATTTCAAAAAAATCAAAGAGGAAGGAACACTTTCACACTCTTTTTATATGAAGTCAACAACGCCCTGATAGCAAAGCTACACAAGAACACTACAAGAAAAAAATATATATAGGCCAATATACTTTATGAGCATAGGTGAAAAAAATCCTCAATACTAGGAAACCAAATACAACAGCACATTAAGAGGATTATACACTATGATAAAGTAGGATCTATCCTTGAGATATAAGAATCATTCAACATATGAAAATCAGTCAATCTGATATATAATGTACATTAGCAGAATGAAGGACAAGAAACATATAACCATCTCAATCAGTGCAAAAAAAGCATTTGACAAAATTCAACATCCTTTCATGATAAAACTTATCGACAAATTAGATAAAGAAGTAATGTACCTCAACACAATAAAGGCCAATTATCACAAGTGCATAGTTAACATCACACTCAATGATAAAAAGTTGAAAATGTTTCCTCTAAAATTAGGAACAAGGCAAGGATGCCCATTTTTACCACTTCTATTCAGCATAGTAATAGAAGTCCTAGACAAAGAATCAGGCAAGAGAGAGAAGTAAAGGCATCTGAATAAGAAAAGAAGAATTCAAATTATCTCTCTTTGCTGATATATGATTCTATACTTAGAAAATTCTAGAGACAGCCGGGTGGAGCCAAGATGGCCGAATAGGAACAGCTCCAGTCTACAGCCCCCAGCGTGAGCAACACAGAAGATGGGTGATTTCTGCATTTCCATCTGAGGTACCGGGTTCATCTCACTAGGGAGTGCCAAACAGTGGGTGCAGGACAGTTGGTGCAGCGCACCCTGCGCGAGCCGAAGCAGGGTGAGGCATTGCCTCACCTGGGAAGTGCAAAGGCTCAGGGAGTTCCCTTTCCTAGTCAAAGAAAGGGGTAACAGATGGCACCTGGAAAATCGGGTCACTCCCACCCTAATACTGCACTTTTCCAACTGGCTTAAAAAAAGGCACACCAGGAGATTATATCACCCATCTGGCTCAGAGGGTCCTATGCCCACGGAGTCTCGCTGATTGCTAGTACAGCAGTCTGAGATTAAACTGCAAGGCGGCAGCGAGGCTGGGGGAGGGGCACCTGCCATTGCCCAGGCTTGTTGAAGTAAACAAAGCAGCCAGGAAGATAGAACTGGGTGGAGCCCACAACAGCTCAAGAAGGCCTGCCTGCCTCTGTAGGCTCCACCTCTGGGGGCAGGGCGCAGACAAACAAAAAGTTAGCAGGAGCCTCTGCAGTCTTACATGTCTCTGTCTGACAGCTTTGAAGAGAGTAGTGGTTCTCCCAGCACACAGCTGGAGATCTGAGAAAGGGCAGACTGCCTCCTAAAGTGGGTCCCTGACACCCGAGCAGCCTAACAGGGAGGCACCTCCCAGTAGGGAAAGACTGACACCTCACTCGGCCAGGTACTCCTCTGAGACAAAACTTCCAGAGGAACTATCAGACAGCTGAATTTGTGGTCTCATGAAAATCTGCTCTTCTGCAGCCACCGCTGCTGACACCCAGCCAAACAGGGTCTGGAGTGGACCTCTAGCAAACTCCAACAGACCTGCAGCTGAGGGTCCTGTCTGGTAGAAGGAAAACTAAAAAACAGAAAGGATACCCACACCAAAAACCAAACTGTACAGCACCATCATCAAAGACCAAAAGTAGACAAAACTACAAAGATGGGGAGAAAACAGAGCAGAAAAACTGGAAACTCTAAAAAGCAGACCATCTCTCCTCCTCCAAAGGAATGCAGTTCCTCACCAGCAACGGAACAAAGCTGGACGGAGAATGACTTTGACAAGTTGGGAGAAGAAGGCTTCAGATGATCAAACTACTCTGAGCTACAGGAGGAAATTCAAACCAATGGCAAAGAAGTTAAAAACTTTGAAAAAAAAATAGATGAATGTATAACTAAGATAACCAATGCAGAGAAGGGCTTAAAGGAGCTGCTGGAGCTGAAAGTCAAGTTTCGAGAACTGTGTGAAGGTTGCAGAAGTCTCGGAAGCCAATGCGATCAACTGGAAATAAGGGTATCAGTGATGGAAGATGAAATTAATGAAATGAAGTGAGAAGGGAAGTTTAGAGAAAAAAGAACAAAAAGAAATGAACAAAGCCTCCAAGAAATATGGGACTATGTGAAAAGACCAAACCTATGTCTGATTGGTGTACCTGAAAGTGATGGGAAGAATGGAACCAAGTTGGAAAACACTCTGCAACATATTATCCGGGAGAACTTCCCCAATCTAGCAAGGCAGGCCAACATTCAGATTCAGGCAATACAGAGAACACCACAAAGATACTCCTCAAGAAGAGCAACTCCAAGACACATAATTGTCAGATTCACCAAAGTTGAAATGAAGGAAAAAATGTTAAGGGCAGCCAGAGAGAAAGGTCGGGTTACCCACAAAGGGAAGCCCATCAGACTAACAGCTGATCTCTCAGCAGAAACTCTACAAGCCAGAAGAGAGTGGGGGCCGATATTCAACATTCTTAAAGAAAAGAATTTTCAACCCAGAATTTCCTATCCTGCCAAACTAAGCTTCATAAGTGAAGGAGAAATAAAATACTTTACAGACAAGCAAACGCTGAGTGATTTTGTCACCACCAGGCCTGCCCTAAAAGAGCTCCTGAAGGAAGCACTAAACATGGAAAGGAACAACCGGTACCAGCCACAGCAAAAATATGCCACACTGTAAAGACCATCGAGGCTAGGAAGAAACTGCATCAACTAACGAGTAAAATAACCAACTAACATCACAATGACAGGATCAAATTCACACATAACAATATTAACCTTAAATGTAAATGGGCTAAATGCTCCAATTAAAAGACACAGACTGGCAAATTGGATAAGGAGTCAAGACCCATCAGGATGCTGTATTCAGGAAACTCATCTCACGTGCAGAGACACACATAGACTCAGAATAAAGGGATGGAGGAAGATCTATCAAGCAAATGGAAAACAAAAAAAGGCAGGGGTTACAATCCTAGTCTCTGATAAAATAGACTTTAAGCCAACAAAGATCAAAAGAGACAAAGAAGGCCATTACATAATGGTAAAGGGATCAATTCGACAAGAAGAGCTAACTATCCTAAATATATATGCACCCAACACGGGAGCACCCAGATTCATAAAGCAAGTCCTGAGTGACCTACAAAGAGACGTAGACTCCATTTTTTTCAGCACCACACCACACCTATTCCAAAATTGACCACACAGTTGGAAGTAAAGCTCTCCACAGCAAATGTAAAAGAACAGAAATTATAACAAACTGTCTCTCAGACCACACTGCAATCAAACTAGAACTCAGGATTAAGAAACTCACTCAAAACCACTCAACTACATGGAAACTGAACAAGCTGTTCCTGAATGACTACTGGGTACATAATGAAATGAAGGCAGAAATAAAGATGTTCTTTGAAACCAACGAGAACAAAGACACAACATACCAGAATCTCTGGGACACATCCAAAGCAGTGTGTAGAGAGAAATTTATAGCACTAAATGCCCACAAGAGAAAGCAGGAAAGATCCAAAATTGACACCCTAACATCACAATTAAAAGAACTAGAAAAGCAAGAGCAAACACATTCAAAAGCTAGCAGAAGGCAAGAAATAACTAAAATCAGAGCAGAACTGAAGGAAATAGAGACACAAAAAACCCTTCAAAAAATTAATGAATCCAGGAGCTGGTTTTTTGAAAAGATCAACAAAATTGATAGACCGCTAGCAAGACTAATAAAGAAGAAAAGAGAGAAGAATCAAATAGACACAATAAAAAATGAAAAAGGGGATATCACCACCCATCCCACAGAAATACAAACTACCATCAGAGAATATTACAAACACCTCTATGCAAATAAACTAGCAAATCTAGAAGAAATGGATAAATTCCTCGACAAATACACCCTCCCAAGACTAAACCAGGAAGAAGTTGAATCTCTGAATAGACCACTAACAGGCTCTGAAATTGTGGCAATAATCGATAGTTTACCAATCAAAAAGAGTCCAGGACCTGATGGATTCACAGCTGAATTCTACCAGAGGTATAAGGAGGAACTGGTACCATTCCTTCTGAAATTATTCAAATTGATAGAAAAAGAGGGAATCCTCCCTAACACATTTTATGAGGCCAGCATCATCCTGATACCAAAGCCTGGCAGAGACACAACCAAAAAAGAGAATTTCAGACCAATATCCTTGATGAACATTGATGCAAAAATCCTCAATAAAATACTGGCAAACCAAATCCAGCAGCACATCAAAAAGCTTATCCACCATGATCAAGTGGGCTTCATCCCTGGGATGCAAGGCTGGTTCAACATACACAAATCAATAAATGTAATCCAGCATATAAACAGAACCAAAGACAAAAACCACATGATTATCTCAATAGATGCAGAAAAGGCCTTTCACAAAATTCAACAACTCTTCATGCCAAAAACTCTCAATAAATTAGGGATTGATGGGACGCATCTCAAAATACAAAGAGCTATCTATGACAAACCCACAGCCAATATCATACTGAATTGGCAAAAACTGGAAGCATTCCCTTTGAAAACTGGCACAAGACAGGGATTTCCTCTCTCACCACTCCTATTCAACATAGTTTTGGAAGTTCTGGCCAGGCAATCAGGCAGGAGAAGGAAATAAAGGGTATTCAATTAGGAAAAAAGGAAGTCAAATTGTCCCTGTTTGCAGAGGACATGATTGTATATCTAGAAAACCCCATTTTCTCAGCCCAAAATCTCCTTAAGTTGATAAGCAATTTCAGCAAAGTTTCAGGATACAAAATCAATGTACCAAAATCACAACCATTCTTATACACCAATCACAGACAAACAGAGAGCCAAATCATGAGTGAACTCCCATTCACAATTGCTTCAAAGAGAATAAAATACGTAGGAATCCAACTTACAAGGGATGTGAAGGATCTCTTCAAGGAGAACTACAAACCACTGCTCAATGAAATAAAAGAGGATACAAACAAATGGAAGAACATTCCATGCTCATGGGTTGGAAGAATCAATTTCGTGAAAATGGCCATACTGCCTAAGCTAATTTATAGATTCAATGCCTTCCCCATCCAGCTACCAATGACTTTCTTCACAGAATTGGAAAAACTCCTTTAAAGTTCATATGGAACGAAAAAAGAGCCTGCATTGCCAAGTCAATCCTAAGCCAAAAGAACAAAGCTGGAGGCATCACACTACCTGACTTCAAACTATACTACAAGACTACAGTAACCAAACAGCATGGTACTGGTAGCACAACAGAGACATAGATCAATGGAACAGAACAGAGACCTCAGAAATAATGCCACATATCTACAACCATCTGATCTTTGACAAAGCTGACAAAAACAAGCAATGGGAAAAAGATTCCCTATTTAATAAATGGTGCTGTGAAAACTGGCTAGCCATATGTAGAAAGCTGAAACTGGATCCCTTCCTTACACCTCATACAAAAATTAATTCAAGATGGATTAAAGACTTACATGTTAGACCGAAAACCATAAAAACCCTAGAAGAAAACCTAGGCAATACCATTCAGGACACAGGCATGTGCAAGGACTTCATGTCTAAAGGACCAAAAACAATGGCAACAAAAGCCAAAATTGACAAATGGGATCTAATTAAACTAAAGAGCTTCTGCACAGCAAAAGGAACTACCATCAGAGTGAACAGGCAACCTACATATTGGGAGAAAATTTTCACAACCTACTCATCTGACAAAGGGCTCATATCCAGAATCTACAATGAACTCAAACAAATTTACAAGAAAAAAACAAACAGCCCCATCAAAAAGTGGGCAAAGGACATGAACAGACACTTCTCAAAAGAAGACATTTATGCAGCCAAAAAACACATGAAAAAATGTTCATCATCACTGGCCATCAGAGAAATGCAAATCAAAACCACAATGAGATACCATCTCACACCAGTTAGAATGGCCATCATTAAAAAGTCAGGAAACAACAGGTGCTGGAGAGGATTTGGAGAAATAGGAACACTTTTACACTATTGGTGGGACTGTAAACTAGTTCAACCATTGTGGAAGTCAGTGTGGTGATTCCTCAGGGATCTAGAACTAGAAATACCATTGGACTCAGCCATCCCATTACTGGGTATATACCCAAAGGACCATAAATCATGCTGCTATAAAGACACATGCACACGTATGTTTTTTGCGGCACTATTCACAATAGCAAAGAGTTGCAACCAACCCAAATGTCCAACAACGATAGCCTGGATTAAGAAAATGTGGTACATATATACCAGATGCAGCCATAAAAAATGATGAGTTCATGTCCTTTGTAGGGACATGGCTGAAACTGGAAAACATCATTCTCAGTAAACTATCACAAGGACAAAAAACCAAACACTGCATGTTCTCACTCATAGGTGGGAATTGAACAATGAGAACTCATGGACACAGGAAGGGGAACATCACACTCCAGGGACTGTTGTGGGGTGGGGGACACAGGAAGGGACAACATTAGGAGATATACCTAATGCTAAATGACGAGTTAATGGCTGCAGCACACCAACATGGCACATGGATACATATGTAACAAACCTGCACATTGTGCACATGTACCCTAAAACTTAAAGTATAATAATAATAAAAAAAAGAAAATTGTAGAGACTATGTCAAAGTGCTACTAAAACTGATAAAATATTTTAGTAAGCTTTCAGGATACAAAATTAACATATAAAAATTAGTAGCATTTCTATACACCAATAATACCCAGGCTGGGAGTCAAATCAAGAGCACAATCCCATTTACAATAGCCACAAAGAAAAGGAAATATCTGGGAATACAGCTAACCAGGGAAGTGAAAGACCTCTACAAGAACTACGAAGCACTGCCGAAAGAAATCAGAGATGACAGAAATAAATAAAAAAATATTCCATGCTCATGGATTGGAAGAATCAATATTGTTAAAATGACTATACTGCCCAAAGCAATTTACAGAGTTAATGCTACTCCTACTAAGCTACCAATGTCATTCTTCACAGAATTAGAAAATGCCTATTTTAAAATTTATATGGAACCAAAAAAGAGCCCAAATAGCCAAAGCAATCCTAAGCAAAAAGAACAAAATTGGAGGCATTACATTACCCAACTTCAAACTCTACTATAAGACTACAGTAATCAAAACTGCATGGTACTGGTGCAAAAACAGACACAGACCAATGTAGGAGAATAGAAAATTCTGAAATAGGCTGGGCGCGGTGGCTCACGCTTTTAATCCCAGCACTTTGGGAGGCCGACCGAGGCAGGCAGATCACGAGGTTAGGAGATCGAGACCATGGTGAAACCCTGTCTCTACTAAAAGTACAAAAAATTAGCCGGGCATGGTGGCTGGCGCCTGTAGTCCCAGCTACTCAGAGAGGCTGAGGCAGGAGAATGGCATGAACCCAGGAGGCGGAGCTTGCAGTGAGCCGAGATTGCGCCACTGCACTCCAGCCTGGGTGACAGAGCGAGACTCCGTCTCAAAAAAAAAAAAAAAAAAAAAAAAAAAAAAAAAATTCTGAAATAAAGCTGATCACTTATAACCATCTGATATTTGACAAGGTGGACAAAAACAAACAAGAGGGAAAGGATTCTCTATTCAATAAGTGAACTCCCTATTCAGTAAATTCAGTAACTGACCAGCCATATGCAGAACAATGAAACTAGACACTTATCTTTCAACATGTATAAATTAACTCAAGATGGATTAAAGATTTCAATGTAAGACCTCAAACTACAAAAATCCTAGAAGAAAACCCAGGAAATACCCCTCTCAACATCCACCTTGAATAAATTTTTTAGTTAAGTTCCTAAAAGCAATTGCAACAAAAACATAAAATGATAAGTAGGACCTAATTAAACAAAAGAGGTTCTATGCAGCAAAAGAAACTATCAACAAGGTAAACAGAGAATCTACAAAATGGGAGAAAATATTCACAAACTATGCAACTGACAAAGGTGTAATATCCAGAATCTATAAGGAACTTAAAATAAGCAAAAAACAAATAACTCCATTAAAAATGGGCAAAGGACATGAATAGTCACTTATCAAAAGAAGACATATGAGTAGCCAACAAACATATGAAATAATGCTCATCATCACTATTTATCACATTTGCATTTATCACAGAAATGCAAATTAAAACCACAATGAGATACTATCTCACACCAATCAGAATGATGATTATTAAAAAGCCAAAAAGCAACAGAGACTGGCAAAGCTGTGGAGAAAAGAGAATGCTTATAGAGTGGTGGTGGGGATGTAAATTAGTTCACCTACTGTGGAAAGCAGTTTGGAGATTTCTCAAATAACTTAAAACAGAACTACCATTCAACCCAACAATTTCATTACTGGGTATATACTCAAAGGAAAATAAGACCGTTATACCAAAATGACATGTGCACTTGTATATTCATTGCCACGCCATTTACAATAGCAAGGACGTGGAATCAACTTAGATTCCCATCAGTTGTGGACAGAATAAAGAAAATATAGTACATATACACCAAGTAGTATTATGAAGCCATAAAAAAGAATGAGACCATGTCGTTTGAAGCAACATGGATGGAGCTGGAGGCCATTATTCTAAGCAAATTAAGGCAGGAATGGAAAACCAAATACTGCATGTTCTCACTTATAAATGGGAGCTAAGCAGGGAGTACACATGGACATAAAAGTGGGAATAACAGACACCGTGGAGTACTAGAGAGGGAAGGGGGGGGATGTGGATTGAAAAACTACCTGTTGGGTACTATGCTCACTACCTCACAACGGCAGCAACAAATAAACTGTAGCTAATTAATATTGATGAAAGACTACCTTCTTGCCCTTTAGGATCAGCAACAACAACAAAAAAAGGTGGATGATCACTTCACTTCTATTCTACCATGTATATGAGGTTCTTATCTAGTATAACAATAAATAAAATAAATAAAGATTAGAAAAGAATTATTTGTCTATAAACTCTATTCATATATGATAATTATCTGCATAAAAATTATAACAAATAAAATAAGAAAACTACTTGAGTAAGTAAAATTAGTCAAGATGGAAAGTGAGGTAAGTATATAAATCCAACTTGTATGCATTTGCAACAGCCAGAAATGAACTTTAAAAAATACAATATGCAACTGAAACTAATAAATACAAAATATTTAGAAATAAATATAATAAGAGATATGCAAGTCCTTTACATTGAAAACAACAACACACTACTGACATTAGACATATAAATAAGTGAATCATGTTTGTGGGCTAAAAGATTCAAAAGGTTTTAGATGTGCATTTTCCTCAAATTGATCTATAAATTCAAGGAAATCCTAGTCAACATCACAAAAGGCTTTTTGGTACAAATTGACAAGCTGAATATGAAATATATATGAAAATGCAAGGGATCTAGAATAGCCAAAGCAATTTCAAAACATAAACACAAAACTGGAGAATTTGTACTCACTGATTTTATGACTTGTTACAAACCTATAAAGATAAAGGCACTGTGATAATAGCATAAATAAAAACATATTGGTCATTAAAATAGAACAGAGAGTCCAGAAATGGATGATTCATAAATGATCAATTGGTGTTTTATGAAATACCCACTGGAATTTAATAGCAGTAAGATAGTCTTTTCAGGGGGAGGGAGCCAAGATGGCAGAATAGGAACATCCTTGTCAGGGAATTCCCTTTCCTTGTCAAAGAAAGGGGTGACAGATGGCAACTGGAAAATCAGGTCAGTCCCACCCTAATACTGCGCTTTTCCAACGGGCATAAAAAACAGCACACCAGGAGATTATATCCTGCACCTGGCTCAGAGGGCCCTATGCCCACAGAGTCTCCCTGATTGCTAGCACAGCAGTCTGAGATCAAACTGCAAGGCAGCAGAGAGGCTGGGGGCGGGCAACCACCATTTCCCAGGCTTGCTTAGGTAAACAAAACAGCCAGGAAGATAGAACTGGGTGGAGCCCACCACAGCTCAAGGAGGCCTGCCTGCCTCTGTAGGCTCCACCTGTGGGGGCAGGGCACAGATAAACAAAAAGTTAGCAGGAACCTCTGAAGTCTTAAATGTCCCGGTCCGACAGCTTTGAAGAGAGTAGTGGTTCTCCCAGCACGCAGCTGGAGATCTGAGAATGGGCAGACTGCCTCCTAAAGTGGGTCCCTGACACCCGAGCAGCCTAACAGGGAGGCACCCCACAGTAGGGACAGACTGACACCTCACTCGGCCAGGTACTCCTCTGAGACAAAACTTCCAGAGGAACAATCAGACAGCTGAATTTGTGGTCTCATGAAAATCCACTGTTCTGCAGCCACTGCTGCTGACACCCAGTCAAACAGGGTCTAGAGTGCTCTAGCAAACTCCAACAGACCTGCAGCTGAGGGTCCTGTCTGGTAGAAGGAAAACTAACAAAAAGAAAGGACACCCACACCCAAAACCCATCTGTACATCACCATCATCAAAGACCAAAAGTAGATAAAACCACAAAGATAGGGAAAAAACAGAGCAGAAAAACTGGAAACTCTAAAAAGCAGAGCACCTCTCCTCCAAAGGAATACAGTTCCTCACTAGCAACGGAACAAAGCTGGATGGAGAATGACTTTGACTAGTTGAGAGAAGAAGGCTTCAGATGATCAAACTACTCCGAGCTACAGAAGGAAATTCAAACCAATGACAAAGAAGTTAAAAACTTTGAAAAAAAAATAGATGAATGTATAACTAAGATAACCAATGCAGAGAAGGGCTTAAAGGAGTTGCTGGAGCTGAAAGCCAAGTTTCGAGAACTATGTGAAAATTGCAGAGGCCTCAGTAGCCGATGCGATCAAGTGGAAGAAAGGGTATCAGTGATGGAAGATGAAATTAATGAAATGAAGCGAGAAGGGAAGTTTAGAGAAAAAAGAACAAAAAGAAATGAACAAAGCCTCCAAGAAATATGGGACTATGTGAAAAGACCAAACCTATGTCTGATTGGTGTACCTGAAAGTGATGGGGAGAATGGAACCAAGTGGGAAAACACTCTGCAAGATATTATCCAGGAGAACTTCCCCAATCTAGCAAGGCAGGCCAACATTCAAGTTCGGGAAATACAGAGAACACCACAAAGATACTCCTCAAGAAGAGCAACCCCAAGACACGTAATTCTCAGATTCACCAAAGTTAAAATGAAGGAAAAAATGTTAAGGGCAGCCAGACAGAATGGTCGGGTTACCCACAAAGGGAAGCCCATCAGACTAACAGCTGATCTCTCAGCAGAAACTCTACAAGCCAGAAGAGAGTGGGGGCCGATATTCAACATTCTTAAAGAAAAGAATGTTCTTTTTTTTTTTTTTTTGAGATGGAGTCTTGCTCTGTCGCCCAGGCTGGAGTGCAGTGGTGCAATCTCGGCTCACTGCAAGCTCTGCCTCCCAGGTTCATGCCATTCTCCTGCCTCAGCCTCTCCAAGTAGCTGGGACTACAGGCGCCCGCCACCACGCCCAGCCAATTTTTTGTATTTTTAGTAGAGACGGGGTTTCACAGTGGTCTCGATCTCCTGACCTTGTGATCCACCCGCCTCGGCCTCCCAAAGTGCTGGGATTACAAGAATGAGCCACCGTGCCCAGCCAGAAAAGAATTTTCAACCCAGAATTTCATATCCAGCCAAACTAAGCTTCGTAAGTGAAGGAGAAATAAAATACTTTACAGACAAGCAAATGCTGAGTGATTTTGTCACCACCAGGCCTGCCCTAAAAGAGCTCCTGAAGGAAGCACTAAACATGGAAAGGAACAACCGGTACCAGCCACTGCAAAAACATGCCAAAGTGTAAAGACCATTGAGGCTAGGAAGAAACTGCATCAACGAACGAGCAAAATGACCAATTAACATCACAATGACAGGATCAAATTCACACATAACAATATTAACCTTAAATGTAAATGGGCTAAATGCTCCAATTAAAAGAGACAGACTGGCAAATTGGTTAAGGAGCCAAGACCTATCAGTGTGCTGTATTCAGGAAACCCATCTCACGTGCAAAGACACACATAGACTCAAAATAAAGGGATGGAGGAAGATCTACCAAGCAAATGGAAAACAAAAAAAGGCAGGGGTTGCAATCCTAGTCTCTGATAAAATAGACTTTAAACCAACAAAGATCAAAAGAGACATAGAAGGCCATTACATAATGGTAAAGGGATCAATTCAACAAGAAGAGCTAACTCTCCTAAACATATATGCACCCAACACAGTAGCACCCAGATTCATAAAGCAAGTCCTGAGTGACCTACAAAGTGACTTAAACTCCCACACAATAATAATGGGAGATTTTAACACCCCACTGTCAACATTAGACAGATCAACCAGACAGAAAGTTAACAAGGATACCCAGGAATTGAACTCAGCTCTGCACAAAGTGGACCTAATAGACATCTACAGAACTCTCCACCCCAAATCAACAGAATATACATTCTTTTCAGCACCACACCACACCTATTCCAAAATTGACCACATAGTTGGAAGTAAAGCACTCCTCAGCAAATGTAAAAGAACAGAAATTATAACAAACTGTCTCTCAGACCACAGTGCAATCAAACTAGAACTCAGGATTAAGAAACTCACTCAAAACTGCTCAACTACATGGAAACTGAACAGCCTGCTCCTGAATGACTACTGGGTACATAATGAAATGAAGGCAGAAATAAAGATGTTCTTTGAAACCAACGAGAACAAAGACACAACGTACCAGAATCTCTGGGACACATTCAAAGCAGTGTGTAGAGGGAAATTTATAGCACTAAATGCCCACAAGAGAAAGCAGGAAAGATCCAAAATTGACACCCTAACATCACAATTAAAAGAACTAGAAAAGCAAGAGCAAACACATTCAAAAGCTAGCAGAAGGCAAGAAATAACTAAAGTCAGAGCAGAACTGAAGGAAATAGAGACACAAAAAACCCTTCAAAAAATTAATGAATCCAGGAGTTGGTTTTTCGAAAAGATCAACAAAACTGATAGACCACTAGCAAGACTAGTAAAGAAGAAAAGAGAGAAGAATCAAATAGACACAATAAAAAATGAAAAAGGGGATATCACCACCCATCCCACAGAAATACAAACTACCATCAGAGAGTATTACAAACACCTCTACGCAAATAAACTAGAAAATCTAGAAGAAATGGATAAATTCCTGGACACATACACTCTCCCAAGACTAAACCAGGAAGAAGTTGAAACTCTGAATAGACCAATAACAGGCTCTGAAATTGTGGCAATAGTCAATAGCTTACCAACCAAAAACAGTCCAGGACCTGATGGATTCACAGCCGAATTCTACCAGAGGTATAAGGAGGAACTGGTACCATTCCTTCTGAAACTATTCCAATCCATAGAAAAAGAGGGAATCCTCCCTAACTCATTTTATGAGGCCAGCATCATCCTGATACCAAAGCCGGTCAGAGACACAGCAAAAAGAGAGAATTTTAGACCAGTATCCTTGATAAACATTGATGCAAAAATCCTCAATAAAATACTGGCAAACTGAATCCAGCAGCACATCAAGAAGCTTATCCACCATGATCAAGTGGGCTTCATCCCTGGGATGCAAGGCTGGTTCAACATACACAAATCAATAAATGTAATCTAGCATATAAACAGAACCAAAGACAAAAACCACATGATTATCTCAATAGATGCAGAAAAGGCCTTTGACAAAATTCAACAACGCTTCATGCTAAAAACTCTCAATAAATTAGGTATTGATGGGATGTATCTCAAAATAATAAGAGCTATCTATGACAAACCCACAGCCAATATCATACTGAATGGGCAAAAACTGGAAGCATTCCCTTTGAAAACTGGCACAAGACAGGGATGCCTTCTCTCACCACTCCTATTCAACATAGTGTTGGAAGTTCTGGCCAGGGCAATTAGGCAGGAGAAGGAAATAAAGGGTATTCAATTCGGAAAAGAGGAAGTCAAATTGTCCTTGTTTGCAGATGACATGATTGTATATCTAGAAAACCCCATTTTCTCAGCCCAAAATTTCCTTAAGCTGATAAGCAACTTCAGCAAAGTCTCAGGATACAAAATCAATGTACAAAAATCACAAGCATTCTTATACACCAATCACAGACAAACAGAGAGCCAAATCATGAGTGAACTCCCATTCACAATTGCTTCAAAGAGAATAAAATACCTAGGCATCCAACTCACAAGGCATGTGAAGGACCTCTTCAAGGAGAACTACAAACCACTGCTCAATGAAATACAAGAGGATACAAACAAATGGAAGAACATTCCATGCTCATGGGTTGGAAGAATCAATATCGTGAAAATGACCATACTGCCCAAGGTAATTTATAGATTCAATACCATCCCCATCAAGCTACCAATGACTTTCTTCACAGAATTGGAAAAAACGACTTTAAAGTTCATATGGAACCAAAAAAGAGCCCGCATCACCAAGTCAATTCTAAGCCAAAAGAACAAAGCTGGAGGCATCACGCTACCTGACTTCAAACTATACTACAAGGCTACAGTAACCAAAACAGCATGGTACTGGTACCACAACAGAGACATAGATCAATGGAACAGAGCAGAGCCCTCAGAAATAACACTGCATATCTACAACTATCTGATCTTTGACAAACCTGACAAAAACTAGCAATGGGATAAGGATTCCCTATTTAATAAATGGTGCTGGGAAAACTGGCTAGCCATATGTAGAAAGCTGAAACTGGATCCCTTCCTCACACCTTATACAAAAATTAATTCAAGATGGATTAAAGACTTAAATGTTAGACCTAAAACCATAAAAACCCTAGAAGAAAACTTAGGCATTACCATTCAGGACATAGACATGGGCAAGGACTTCATGTCTAAAACACCAAAAGCAATGGCAACAAAAGCCAAAATTGACAAATGGGATCTAATTAAACTAAAGAGCTTCTGCACAGCAAAAGAAACTACCATCAGAGTGAACAGGCAACCTACAAAATGGGAGAAAATTTTTGCAACCCACTCATCTGACAAAGGGCTAATATCCAGAATCTACAATGAACTCAAACAAATTTATAAGAAACAAACAACCCCATCAAAAAGTGGGCAAAGGACATGAAGAGACACTTCTCAAAAGAAGACATTTATGCAGCCAAAAAATACATGAAAAAATGCTCATCATCACTGGCCATCAGAGAAATGCAAACCGAAACCACAATGAAATACCATCTCACATCAGTTAGAATGGCAATCATTAAAAAGTCAGGAAACAACAGGTGCTGGAGAGGATGTGGAGAAATAGGAACACTTTTACACTGTTGGTGGGACTGTAAACTAGTTCAACCATTGTGGAAGTCAGTGTGGCGATTCCTCAGGGATCCAGAACTAGAAATACCATTTGACCCAGCCATTCCATTACTGGGTATATACCCAAACGACTATAAATCATGCTGCTATAAAGACACATGCACACTTATGTTTATTGTGGCACTATTCACAATAGCAAAGACTTGGAACCAACCCAAATGTCCAACAACGATAGATTGGATTAAGAAAATGTGGTACATATACACCATGGAATACTATGCAGCCATAAAAAATGCTGAATTTATGTCCTTTGTAGGGACATGGATGAAACTGGAAATCATCATTCTCAGTAAACTATCGTAAGGACAAAAAACCAAACACCGCATGTTCTCACTCATAGGTGGGAATTGAACAGGGAGAACACATGGACACAGGAAGGGGAACATCACATGCCGGGGACTGTTGTGGGGTGGGGGGAGGGGGGAGGGACAGCATTAGGAGATATACCTAATGCTAAATGACGAGTTAATGGGTGCAGCACACCAACATGGCACATGTATACATATGTAACAAACCTGCACATTGTGCACATGTACCCTAAAACTTAAAGTATAATAATAATAATAACAATAAAGATAGTCTTTTCAAAAAATGGTGCTGAAAACATAATGAGCATTGACTTGAACTTCATCCCACACAGAAAAATACTATTTGAAGTGAGATCATAGATTAAACATAAAACCCAGAACCATAATTCAGTATTAACACAGAGGAGAAAATCTGCATGAACCTGGGATAGACTACACTTTTTTAGCATGTAAATAACAGTAAATGGAATAGAAAAGTTAATGACCTGGATATCATCAAAATTTAAAATGTCAGTTCTTCAAAAGACATATTTAAGAAAAGAAAACAACAAACTCCAAACTGAAAAAAAACTATTCTCAACACATATTTGACAAAAAATTTGTAACTAACATATGCAAAGGATTCTTAGAATTCTTCAATTCTATCAATGCTTCAACGAAAAGGCAGCAAACAACTCAATGTAAAATGACACAATATATGAACATTCTACAGAAGATGCGTGGATTATAAATAAGCACATGAAAATTGTTTAGAATCTTTAGTTATCAGGGAAATGCAGATGACAATCATAAAGAGATACAACTTCTTACAGGAATGGCTGAAATTATAAAGGTATAGTGACTATAACAAGTGTTAGCAAAAACATGGAGCAATGGAAATGCTCATATTTTTCTCTTGGTAATTGTCAAATACTACAACTACTTTATAAAATAGTTTTCTTAAAATTTTAAACAAACACTCGTAATATCATCAAGCATTCCACTCTTAGATAACCCAGAGGGGGGAAAAAAGTACACACTGACCAGTTTTGTGTGGTGGTATGTGTCTCTAATCCCAGGTCCTTGGAAATCAGGTAGGAGAACTTGAGCCCAGTAGTTGGAATCCAGCCTGGACAACACAGCCAGACTTTGTCTCTTAAAAATAAAATTAAAATTTGGATTTAAAAAAACACACACATTTACCATGATCTTGAACAGGAACATTCACAGCAACTTTATTCATAATAGGCAAAAGCTGAAAAAGTAAAACCAAAGAGAATAAACTGTAATATATTCATTCATGCTATGGAATGCTATTCAACAATATAAAAGAATAAATCTGTCATATATATTATGACATAGATAAATCTCAGATTTTGCTGAAAGAACAGACCAGGATCATGAAACTATGTGTTAATTTTTAAAACAAAATGAAAAGAGTTTCTGGTTTCATTGATTTCTCTCTTGGCTTTTCCCAAATTTTTGTGTTCTTCATTATCTCCATCTTTTCATTTACTATGAGTTCAGTTTCCTAGAGTTCTTTTTATTTATCTGTTTTTGTTTTGTTTTTTAGATTTCTAAGGAAGAAGATTAAATTATTTATTTTAAACCTCATATTTTTTTTATAGAAGTATTTGAAGCTATAATTCTCTCTGAACAGTGAATTAGCTAATCTCATAATGTTTGAAATGTATTGTTTTTATTATTATTTAGTAAAAATATTTCCTTATTTCCCCATATGGTTTATTTTTATGAAGTATTTAGAAGCATATTAATTTCTAAATATTTATAGATACCTTGGATATATTTTTGTTATTGTTGTTTAATTTAATTTTATACTGATCAGAGAACATACATTGTATAATTTTTTTGTTTCTAAATGTATTGCTTTTTCTTATTAACCAGAATATCACCTATCTTGGTGAATGATTTGTGTGCAATTGAAAAGTATATTTCTGTAGTTGTTGGTGGAAGTGGTATTAAACACCAGTTAGGTGAAGTTGGCTGGTATCATTATTTAATTCTATTATGACTGTATATTTATCTACTTGTTTTATCGATTACTGATAGATTTATTGAAATTTCTAACTATAATTGTAGTTTTATATATTTTTTAAATTTCTGCAGAATTTCCTTCTTTTGTTTTAAGCTTGTGTTTTAAACTCATTTGTTATAGCTCTTTGATGACTTCAATTACAACTATAATTACAACCTTTGTAATTATAAATTGTACCTTATAAATCCTTGATAATATAGTCCTTGCTTGGAAGTCTACTTTTTCTGATATTCATCCAGTCATTTCAGCTTTATCATTATTTGAACTGGTGTGATAAATATTTTACATCTTCTTATTTTTAACCTGTGTTTTTACATTTTATTTGAGTATCTGGTAAACTGCAAGTATGTGGGTCTTGCTGTTTTATCTGTTCGGAAAGCATTTGCATGTTAATTGGAATACTTATGTTATTTATATTGAATAAAATTATTAATCTGTTTGGGTTTAATGCTACCATCTTGCTACTATTTATTTTCTATTTATCTATCCTGTACTTTTTCCTTCTACTACTATTACTGTCTTTTATTACAGACGGTCCCCAAATTATGTTCTTTTATTTGTGATTTCTCAACTGTACATTGGTGCAAAAGGGATATGCATTCAGTAGGAGCTGAATTTTGAAACTTAATAATTTCCCGGACTAGTGATATATACTACGATACTATCTCACAATGCTGGGAAGTGACTCAAAGCACAGTTCCCAGTCAGCCATAAGATCACAAAAGTACACAACTGATACTATACAGTGTACTAAGTAAAATTTTGATTTATGATAGTTTGAACTAACAGTGGGTTTATCAAGATGTAACCCCATTGTAAGTTGAGGAGCATCTGTATTCCATTTTATATAAGCTATTGGCTTAATAGCTATATGAGTTATATTTTTAATCTTTTGCTCTAGGATCTATAATGTACATCTTTAACTTATTTCAATATACTTTCAAATGTTACCACTTCACATACATTTATGAACTTTATAACATTGTTCTTCTATTTCCTTACTTGTGTTGTTTGTGTTCTTTTTGTAATGTATTTTACTCCAGCTTATTTTACAAACATAATAATATAGAGTTATTATGTGCTTTAAACATTTTATTACTTTTAGAGTATATATATATACATATACGTATAAATGGAGAACATGTCTTCCCTATGTATTCATATGTTAATTATTTCTATAATTTTTTATTACTTTGTGTATATTCAAATTTCTATCTGATATCATGTTCCTTCTGCCTAGAGACCTTCCATTAACATTTTAATGTATCTATTTTCAAATGAAAAATATTCTTAAATCTTGTTGGTCTAAAAATGTCTTTATTTTACCTGCATTTTTGAAACATATTTTTAACGTATATAGAAATCTAATTATGTATTTTTCTTTCAGTACTTCAAGTATGTTATTTCCTTATCTTATGGTTTTGTGTAGTTTTGTCAGAGGCATTTGAATAAGAGCAACTCCATCTTGGATACGGGCTGGGTAAAACAAGACTGAGACCTACTGGACAGCATTTCTAGGAGTTTAAGGCATTCTTAGTCACAGGATGAAATAGGAGGTTGGCACAAGATATGGGTCATAAAGACCTTGCTGATAAAGCAGGTTGCAGTAAAGAAGCCAGCCAAAACCCACCAAAACCAAGATGGTGATGACAGTAACTTCTGGTCATCCTCACTGTTACACTGTTACACTGCCACCTGCGCCATGACAGTTTACAAATGACATGGCAACATCAGGAGGTTACCCTATATGGTCTAAAAAGGGAGGCATAAATAATCCACCCCTTGTTTAGCGTATACTCAAGAAATAACCATAAAAATGGGCAACCAGAAGCCCTCAGGGCTGCTCTGCCTATAGAGTACCCATTCTTTATTCCTTTACTTTCTTAATAAACTTGCTTTCACTTGACTGTATGGTCTTGCCCTGAATTATTTTGTGAGTTCCAAGAACCTTCTCTTAGAGTCTGGATCAGAACCCCTTTCCAGTATGAGTTTCTGATAAGAAATGTGTGCTCCTTCTTATTTTTGTTCCCCTGTACAGATTGTGCCTCTTTTCTTCCAGTTCTTTTAAGACTTTCTACTTATCACTATTTCAGCAATTTAACAATAATCTGCTTCAATGTGGCTTTCTTTGTGTCTAATCTATTTGTGGTTTTCTGGATTCTTTGTATGAGCTGAGGATTTATACTTTTTATTAAAATTGTATTTCAGTTCTGGTTTCTAGCCTACCACAGAAGGAACTTAGAAATTATCATCTACAGAATATAGCTTTAAAAAATTGAAAAATTAACAATTATTTTTAGATTCATGAAAGAATTGAGATCACAAGAAAGATACACTGCCCCAAAAATTCTGAGTCACATGCAAGCAGATATGGAGAATCAGAATTACAAGAGTACAAACCTACATGAAGAAATCTCAATGGCAACCAGTATCAGGATAAGAAAACCTTAACTGTAATTGATTAATTGCTGGATGTTCAGTGTGGAGAATTTTGAGGATTTGCATCACAACAGTGCCCTTCTTAGGAAAACCCCACACTTTTGTGAGCTTTACCCTGAAGAGCCTAACAGGTTCTCATTATGATAACCAGAAACAAAGTCCTTGAGTGATTCTGTCAGGGAGAGGGGGAAAGTAGCCAGTTTGAAATATTTCCAGAGCACTCTGTTCTCTGTAACAAGACCTGTCCTCAAAAGACTATTTCACCAGCCCCCTAACCAACTGAGATTTTGCCAGAGCCTGATGTAGGGGAAGGGAAATACCTAACTCCTACCCTCTCTAGCTGTCCTGTTACACCTAAGTTTGGGAGAAGGGAACTGAGAAGCACTTGTGAAGGTCAGGGCCCTGGGACACAAGCTCCCTAAAAGACTGAAACGTAATCATATGTCTATAGAACACTTCTCTTCCTCCCACCCCTTACACCACATCAATAGGGTTCCTATATAACAGGGAAATACAAATAAAAGATATACATATATCAGAAATTATTTAAGCAGTCTCTATACAACCCCACAGATAACTGGGGAAACAAACATAAGGGTTCCAGAAGAATTTTTTAGCCTCTAACACTGATAGCATCAGGAGTCAGACAAATGCCTAAGCAGATAGGGGTGTGTCCCTGGTGAAACCCCACCTTCAAGCTGAAGATAGTTGAAAGCCAAGCTACAAGTCCCAGGTAAATCCATGAACCAGATTAAGAACCCCTCTTCCCATTTGGCACACATTCCTCTGATTGATCCTCACTGGTCACCTATGTTACATATACTTACCCTTCCCTAATTGCTTTGTACACTGCTGTGTTCACTATTGAATGGTGTCTTTGTTTTAGCCTTTTTTGCATACTCACCAACCAATCAGCACATACTCACCTATTCTGAACTCATAAAAGCCCCAGACTCAGCCACACTGGGGAAGAAACCACTCAATTCTGGACAGTTGACCATTCTCACATCCCTTCTCCACTGAGAGCTGATTTGTCACTCAATAAAATTATTCTCTGCCCTCCTCACCCTTCAATTTTTAGTATACCTTCATTCTTTTTGGATGTGAGACAAGAACTTGGGAACTACTGAATGTGGGTACAAGCTATTACACAGGTGGTCTGGGGGATACACCTGGCCCAGCCACCTGAGCCAGTGCACAAGCCAGGTGCAGCCCACGCAGGCCAAGTGTGCAGGCTGTCTCCTGTAGCAGGTAGCATGGTCAAGCAAGGTCCAGGCAGGGGGACATCACTAGCCAGAGGTCCCCATCTTACAAAGTAACTGAGAAAAATCCTGTGTCTACACCTATAGCTCCAGCAAAGAGTAAACAAAGCCTAACACCTAGCCAGAAAAACATGAAACCTCAGTTATTTTTAACCAGTACTTGCTGTCCTGCTTCCAAAAGTCATAAGGCATACAAAAAGACAAAAGACACAGCCCAAAGTGATAGAGAGGGCAAGCATCAGAACCAGACTCAGAAATGGCAGTGATGTTGAAATTATCCATCTGGTGATTTAAAACCACACTGATTAATATGCTAGGGAATTTAACCTTAAAAGTGTACAACATGCAAGAACAGCTGTGTAATGTATGGAGAGAAATGAAAACTTTAAGATAAAATCAAGAAGAAATTCTGGAAATAAAAAATGCTATAGAAAAAATGAAGAGTGTATTTGTTGGACCCATCAACAGTTAGGCATTGCTGAGAAAAGAATGAGTGAAATGTCAGTAGAAGCTTCCAAAATTGAAATAGAAAAAGAATTAAGAAGGAAATATCCTGAACTGTAGAATATTTAAAGACATAATGTATGTATAATAAGCATACAAGAAGAACAAAAAATGAGAAAGAAAAATAAATATTTGAAGTAATATTGACTGAATTTTTTCCTCAAATTAATAATAGACACCCAGCCACAAACCCAGGAATCTCAGAGAACCAAACAGAATAAATAAAAATGACACCCACACATATACAGACTGGAGAAAATCAAAGATAAAGAGAGAGTCTTGAAAGAAGTCAGAAGAATAAAATACCCTCATTATAGAAGAGCAAGGATAATAATAATATCAGATTGCATTTCAGAAACCATGCAAGATTGTTAAAATTCAGCAACCAGAAAACAGTTCAAATTATAAAAGATTTGAACAGACAATTCCTCAAGTAAGATATACAGATGTAAAATAAGCACATGAAAAGATCTTCAACATCATATGTCATTAGGGAATTACAAATTAAAACAAAATGATCCCACCACACCTATTAGAATGGCTATAATCCAAAATGCTGACAATAGCAAATGCTGATGTAGATTTGGAGCAATAGGAAACCTCAGTCACTACTGACAATGAAATTTGAGACAGCCACTTCAAAAGACATTTTGGTAGTTTCTTACAAAACTAAAAAATTCTTTTTTCTTTTTTTTTGTTTTGTTTTGTTTTCTTTGTTTTGTTTTGAGACGGAGTCTCATTCTGTCGCCCAGGCTGGAGTGCAGTGGCGCTATCTAGGCTCACTGCAAGCTCCACCTCCTGGGTTCATGCCATTCTCCTGCCTCAGCCTCCTGAGTAGCTGGGACTACTAGCGCCTGCCACCACGCCCGGCTAATTTTTTGTATTTTTAGTAGAGACGGGGTTTCACCGTGTTAGCCAGGATGGTCTCCATCTCCTGACCTTGTGATCTGCCCGCCTTGGCCTCCCAAAGTGCTGGGATTACAGGCATGAGCCACCGCACCCGGCCCTAAAACTAAACACATTCTTACCACACAATCCAGCAATCATGTTCTTTGATACTAACCCAGAGTTGAAAACTTATGTCTACACAAAAACGTGTATACAAATGTTTCTTGTTGTCAAAACTTGGAAGCAACAAAATGTCCTGTAACAGATAAATGAATAAACAAATTTGGTACATCTATACAATGGAATATTATTTAATAATAAAAAGTAAAGAGCTATCAAACCATGAAGATACATTAAGGAATCTTAAATGTATATTGATAAGTGAAAGAAAATAATATAAAAAGGCTACATACTGTTTGACTCCAACTACTATATGTTATTTTGGAAAAGGCAAAGCTGAGAAGACAGTAAAGAGACCAGTGGTTGCCAGGAGTTCAGGAAGAGTAAAGAGGAATGAAATAGTGGTGCCAAGAGGATTTTAGGATAAAACTATTTTAATTGATACTATAATGGTGGATAAGTGTCCTTATACATTTTCAAAAGCCATAGAATGCACGACATCAGAGTGAATTCTAATGTAAACTATGCTCTTTAGTCAGTAAAACTATATCAAGCCAGGTGTGGTGTCTCACGCCTATAATCCCAGCACTTTGGGAGGCCACAGGGGAGGAATTACTTGAGTCCAGGAATTTGAGACCAGCCTGGGCAACATAGCAATACCCCTACTCTACAAAAATTTTAAAAATTTGCCAAGTGTGGTGGTGTACTCCTGTAGTCCTAGATACTTGGGAGGCTGAGGCAGGAGGATCACTTGAGGCCAGGAATTTGAGGCTGTAGTGAGTTGTGATTTCTCCACTGCACCCTAGCCTGAGTGACTGTGAGACCCCATTCCCTTGCTCAATTATAACAAGTGTACCACACTAATGCAAAATAATTATAGGAAATATTGAAGGTAATAGGTTAATGGGAACTCTCTGTTCTTTCCTCTAATTTTTCTGTAAATATAAAACTGCTCTTGTCAATTAGTTTGATCCTTTTGAGTCTCATTTTTAGGCTCATTTTAGGGTAGGTAAAAATTAGCCTTGATTCTAGAGCTACTATACTTTCGTGTTTAAGTCTTAACCAAATGAGTGACCAAGGTCTCTACCACAAGCTCCGTATTCAGTAAAGCCTATCCAGTTTGGCTAGAGAGAAATCAAACAATCCTTGGCTCTATATGAGCTCTGGGAATTCTTCAACTTACAACTGCCTAATAATGGTACTTTCTCCAGAAGTTTTTCTTTGGCCATCTTGAGGGGTTTCTACTAGGAATACACAGAGTGTTACTAAGTCAAAGACTGAAGAACAACAAGAGATTTCTGTTTGTTTTACTGTTGTTGTTCTTGTTTATTTGCTTGTTTGTTTTCTGCCTAGCTTATTTATCTGTAGTGCTCTGCTCTGTAAATTCTGCCTAAACTTTGATCTCTTGATGCTCTGCAGCAGGACTACTAAGTTCTGCCTGGGTTCCCACTCCATTCACCAAAGTCTTAAAATCGACTGCAAAAAGCTGAGACCATCATAAGTCTCACCTCAATTCTTTTCCTTCTCTCATGTATCCCAGCCTTATGTTATCTGTTGTCCAAATGTTGTTACAAAAGAACAAGATAAAAATTATGCTATCATTTTTTCTTTATAATAAATTATCCACATAAAATAAGTAGTTCAATTTCTCTAACTAAAAGTAGCAAAATCTAAGAACATTGATAGGAGAAGTCTCAGAATTGGTCCATAATTTCAGTCTCCCTACAGCATAGTACAGTATGAGGATCACCACTAGCAAAGTTTTTAAGTGAGCCAAGCCAATGCCATTTTTTATTGTTATCTTTCAAAATACTTTTTTTATTGTTATCTTTCAAAATACTTTCACTTTCTTAGCCTTTCACAAGATTATAACATCCTTCAGTTCAGTCTTTAGATGGTTATAATGATTTACCATTCCATTTCCACAAAACAGACAGCTATTCCTACATTTCTTGAAAAAAATATCAAGGTCTAGATTACTGTGGAAGAAATTCTAGTGATGTGACACCTGTAGGGATTTGTAGAGAAAGATTTGGGAACTCCTTTGTTAACCACAAAATTACAGAAGAATTTTCTCCTAAGTTGGGTGTTTTCTTTCTTCCATTTTTCTTTAATGCATTTTTTTTTTTGAGACAGAGTCCTGCTCTGTTGCCCAGGCTGGAGTGCAGTGGCACAAACTCAGCTGCCTCTAGGCTCAAGTGATTCTCATGCCTCAGCTTCCTGAGTAGCTTGGATTACAAGTGCACACCACCATGCCCGGCTAATTTTTGTATTTTCAGTGAAGATGAGGTTTCACTATGTTGGTCAGGCTGGTTTCAAACTCCTGGCCTCAAGTTGATCCACCCACCTCAGCCTCCCAGAGTGCTGGGATTACAGGTGTGAGCCACCATGCCCGGCTCTTTAATGCATCCTTTAGGTCTCAAACCTCAAAAGAACATTTTATCTGTTGTATCTAAAAATAACGCTACTAATTACTTACTCAAATTAATACATTGAGAATTCACAACAATTAATCTTTTGCTTAAAGATACTTTATCAATGTAAGATCTGTCTTGTGTTGTTCTGTGGGAAGCAGAGAGAGAGTAGTGTCCATAACAAGAAGCAGTTGGGTTCATTGTTTGCTGCTAAATCCTCTTTTATATTTCTTGCGCTTACTCACTAATCTACTAAAATTTCTTCAACACATCATTCTCTGTCTTCTTAAAGGTTTTCATCTTGCTTCTTCTACCTGAAAAACTCCTAATTTGGTCAAACTCATCCATTTTCTGGGTTTCGGTGTTTGTGTTAATGTCTCCTCCTTAGGAAATCCTGCCTTTGATCCTTTCTCAGGTTAGTAGAAATCTTGTTGGTGTTTACTTTTGTAGAAGCTTTTTTTTTTTTTTTTTTTATCACTTAAGACAGTAGTTAATGGATATTTGTCTTTTCAACCAATCTGTAAGTTTCAGGAGTAGAGGTACCCTGGCTGCCTTTTAAACCACTTTATCCCAGTTGCTAGTTCATTATCTGCCTCATAGTAGATTCTGAATAAATACACTTACCAAATGACATAATAAATACCTCAGTGCAGTATGCCGTCCATATCCATAGATTCACCTAACTACCTATTGAAAATATTTGTTAAAGGAAAAGGATTTCCTTTGAACTGAACATGTATAGAATATTTTTCTTGTCACTTTTTCTTGTTTGGGCTGCATTCCACTGTTACTATTGTTACTCTCATGTAGAACAACTATTTACATAGTACTTATATTGTATTAGATATTGTCATCTAGAGAGATTATCATCTAGAGATAAAGTATGCAGTAGTGTGTGTTTAGGTTATATTCAAATTAGATATTATCATCTAGAGATAAAGTATGCAGAGATATTATCATCTAGAGATAAAGATCTTATATTATCTAGAGCTCGATGCAGAAGACTGGTGATTTCTGCATGTCCAACCTGGTTCATCTCATTGGGACTGGTTGGACAGTGGGTACAGCCCATGGAGGGCAAGCTGAAGCAGGGCAGGGCATTGCCTCACCCGGGAAGCACAAGGGGGTGGAGAATTTCCCTTTTCTAGCCAAGGGAAGCCATGAAGGACTGTACCTGGAGAAACAGTAGACTCCTGACCATATACTGTGCTTTTCCCACAGTCTTAGCAATCAGCAGACCAGGAGGTACCCTACCATGCCTGGCTTGGCGGGTCCCATGCACACAGAGCCTTGCTCACTTCTAGCACAGCAGTCTGAGATCAACCTGCCATGCTGCAGCTTGACAGTGGGAGGGGCATCCGCCATTGTTGAGGCTTGAGTAGCTCACAGCCTAAACAAAGAAGCCAGGAAACACAAACTGGGCGGAGCCCACTGCAGCTCAGCAAGTCCCACTGCCTCTATAGATTCCACCTCTGGTGGCAGGGCATAGTAGAATAAAAGGCAGCGGACAGTTTCTGCAGACTTAAACACCCCTGTCTGACAGCTCTGAAGAGAGCAGTGGTTCTCTCAGGACAGCACTTAAGCTCCAAGAACAGACAGTTTGCCTCCTCAAGCGGGTGCCTGACCCCCATGTAGCCTGACTGGGAAACACCTCCCAGTAGGGGCCGACAGACACCTCAAACAGGCAGGTGCCCCTCTGGGATGAAGCTTCCAGAGGAAGAATCAGGCAGCAATATTTGCTGTTCTGCAGCCTCCGCTGGTGATACTCAGGCCAACAGGGTCTGGAGTGGACGGACCTCCAGAAAACTCCAACAGACCTGCAGCTGAGGGGTCTAACTGCAAGAAGGAAAACTAACAAACAGAAAGAAATAGCATCAACATCAACAAAAAGGACATCCACACCAAAATTCCATCTGTAGGTCACCAACATCAAAGACCAAAGGTAGATAAAACCACAAAGATGAAGAGAAACCAGAGCAGAAAAGCTGAAAATTCCAAAAAACAGAGCACCTCTTCTGCAAAGGATGTCAGCTACTCGCCAGCAAGGGAGCAAAACTGGATGGAGAATGACTTTGACCATTTGACAGAAGTAGGCTTCAGAAGGTCAGTAATAACAAACTTCTCTGAGCTAAAGAAGCATGTTCTAATCCATCGCAAGGAAGCTAAAAACCTTGAAAAAAGACCAATTACTAACTAGAATAAACAGTGTAGAGAAGACCTTAAATGACCTGATGGAGCTGAAAACCACAGCACTAGAACTTCGTGACACATGCACAAGCTTCAGTAGCCAATTCAATCAAGTGGAAGAAAGGGTATCCGTGATTGAAGATCAAATTAATGAAATAAAGCAAGAAGACAAGATTAGAGAAAAAAGAGTAAAAGGAAATGAACAATGCCTCCAGGAAATATGGGACTATGTGAAAAGGCCAAATCTATGTTGGATTGGTGTACCAGAAAGTGACGGGGAGAATGGAAACAAGTTAGTAAACACTCTTCAGGATATTATCCAGGAGAACTTCCCTAACCTAGCAAGGCAGGCCAACATTCAAATTCAGGAAATACAGAGAACAGCACAAAGATACTCCTGAAGAAGAACAACCCCAAGACACGTAATTGTCAGATTTACCAAGGTTGAAATGAAGGAAAAAATGTTAAGGGCAGCCAGAGAGAAAGGATGGATTACCCACAAACGGAAGCCCATCAGACTAACAACTGGTCTCTCAGCAGAAACCCTACAAGCCAGAAGATAGTGGGGGCCAATATTCAACATTCTTAAATGTCCAACAATGATAGACTGGATTAAGAAAATGTGGCACATATACACCATGGAATACTATGCAGCCATTAAAAATGATGAGTTCATGTCCTTTGTAGGGACATGGATGAAGCTGGAAACCATCATTCTCAGCAAACTATCGCAAGGACAAAAATTCAAACACCGCATGTTCTCACTCATAGGTAGGAATTGAACAATGAGAACACTGGACACGGGAAGGGGAACATCACACACCGGGGCCTGTTGTGGGGTGGGGGCATGGGGGAGGGATAGCATTTGGAGATATGCCTAATGTTAAATGACAGGTTACTGGGTGCAGCACACCAACATGGCACATGTATACATATGTAACTAACTTGCACGTTGTGCACATGTACCCTAAAACTTGAAATATAATTAAAAAAAAGAAAATAATTTTCAAACCAGAATCTCATATCCAGACAAACCAAGCTTCATAAGTGAAGGAGAGATAAAATTCTTTACAGATAAGCAAATGCTGACAGATTTTGTCACCACTAGGCCTGCCTTACAAGAGCTCCTGAAGGAAGCACTAAACATGGAAAAGATTAACCGGTACCAGCCACTGCAAAAACATGCCAAAGTAGCTGTCTTGAAGAAGCTCAATAAAATTCAAGATAACACAGAGAAGGAATTCAAAATCCTATCAAATAAATTTAACAAAGAAATTGAAACAATTAAAAAGAACCAAGAGGAAATTCTGGAGCTGAAAAATTCAGTTAAAAAATACATCAGAGGTTCTCAACAGCAGAATTGATCAAGCAGAAGAAAGAGTTAGTGAGCTGGAAGATAAGCTATTGGAAAAAGCACAGTCAGAGGAGACAAACGAAAAAAATAGAAAAAGAATGAAGTATACCTACAAGATACAGGAAATAGCCAAAAAACAGAAAATCGAAGAGTTATTGGCCTTGAAGAGGAGACAGAGAGGGACATCAGGGTAGAAAGTGATAAGAAACTAGAAATTCCATTACTGTGTGTATACCCTAAGAAATATAAATTGTCTTAATATAAAGACACTTGCACATGTATATTCATTGCAACACTATTCACAATAACAAAGATTGGAATCAACCTAAATGCCAATCAATGGTATGCTGGATAAAGAAAATTTGGTATATATACACCATGGAATACTATGCAGCCATGAACAGGAATGAGATCATGTCCCTTGCAGGAACATGGATGGAGCTGGAGGCCATTACCCTTCGCAAACTAATGCAGGAACAGAAAACCAAATGCTGTATGTTTCCACTTATAAGTGAGAGCTAAATGATGAGAACACATGGACGCATAGAGGGGAAACACACATTGGTGGCTATCAGAGGGTGGAAAGTGGAGAGTAGAAGGAGGGCAAGGATCAGGAAAAATAACCAGAAGGTACTATGCTTAATACATGGTTGACAATATCTGTACAACAGAGCCCAATGGCACAAGTTTATCTATATAACAAACCTGCACATGTACTCCTGAAATTAAAATAAAAGTTAAATTTAAAAAAAAACATATAATGGAGCTCCAATATGTCTGGCAGCATATTTCTCAGTGGAAACCTTACACACCAGAAGAGAATGGTATGACATATTTAAAGTACTGAAGGAGAAACCTCAAAATTTTTTATCCTAGAATAATATGTCCAGTGAAGATACCCTTCAAACATGAAGCAGAAATAGCTTCACAGACAATTAAAAGCTGAGGGATTTCATCAAAACCAGACCTTTCCTACAAGAAATGCTAAAGGGAATTCTTCAGTCTGAGAAAAAGCGATGTTAACAAGCAAGAAAATATCATCTGAATGTACAAAATTCACTGGTAATGCTAAGTACACATGCAAACACAGAATATTGTAATTTACACTGTAATTGTGGTGTGTAAACTACCCATATCTTAAGTAGAAAGACTAAAAGACAAACCTGTCAAAAATAATAACTACAATAACTTTTCAAGACATAGTATAATGAGATATAAATAGAAACACAAAAAAAGTAAAACCTCAGAGGGGATGAAGTTAAAGTGTAGACTTTTTACTAGTTTTCTTGTTGTTTGTTTGTTTATGCAAACAGTGTTAAGCTGTTATCAGCTTAAAATAATGGGTTATGGTAACCTCGAACCGGGAAACATACAACAGATATGCAAAAAATAAAAAGCAAAAAACTAAATTATAACACCAGAGAAAATCACCTTTGCTAGAGGAAGATAGGAAGGAAAGGGAGAAGGAAGAGAAGAGCACAGAACAACCAGTAAACAAGTAACACAATGGCAGGAATAAGTCCTTATTATCAATAATAACATTGTATGTAAATGGACTAAATTCTCCAATCAAAAGACATAGAGTGGCTGAATGGATAACAAAACAAGACCCAATGATCTGTTGCTTATAAGAAACATACTTCAACTCTAAATATTAAAATTGGAAATAAAGAGATGGAAAAAGATATTCCATTACAATGGAAACAAAAACAAGAGCAGGAGTCACTATACTTCTATCAGAAAAAAAAAAACAGATTTCAATAAAAAAATAAAAAGAGACAAAGGTTATTGATATTATAGACCTTATATAAGGTCATATAAATGATAAAGGGGTCAATTCAGCAAGAGGTTATAACAATCGTAAATTTATAAGTTTCCAACTTTGGAGCACCCAAATATATAAAGCAAACTTTATTAGAGGTAAAGAGAGAGATAGACCCCAGTGCAATAATAGCTGAAGACCTCAACACCCCACCGTCAGCATTGGACAGATCATCCAGACAGAAAATTAACAAAGAAACATTGGACTTAATCTGCATTGTAGACAGAATGGACCTAATAGATATTGACAGAATGTTTCATTCAACTGTTGCAGAATATATATCCTCCTCCTCAGATGTATTATCCTCATGAATAGATCATATGTCAGGCCACAAAACACGTCTTAAAAAATTCAAAAAAATGAAATCATATCAAGTATTTTTTTTTTTACCATAATGGAATAAAACTAGAAATCAATAACAAAAGGAACTTTGACAACTATACAAACATGTGGAAATTAAACAATATGTTCCTGAATGACCAGTGAGTCAATGAAGAAATTAAGAAGAAAATTTAAAATTTTCTTGAAGTAAATGAAAATGAAAGGAAACAAAACATACCAAAACTATGTGACATGGTAAAAGCAACACTAAGATGAAAGTTTATAGCAATAAGCACCTACTCCAAAAAAGTAGAAAATCTTCAAATATACAACTTAACTATGCATCTTAAAACCTAGAAAAGCAAGACAAAACTAAACCCAAAATTAGCAGAGAAAATAAAGATCAGAGCAGAAATAAATGAAATTGAAATGAAAAAAAAAACATTGAAAAGATCAACAAAATAAAACGTTGTTTTTTTTTGAAAAGTTAAGCAAAATGAACAAACTGTTAGCCAGACTAAGAATAAAGAGAGAAAACTCAAATAAATAAAATCAGAGATGAAAAAGGGGACATTACAACTGATATTGTGGAAATTCAAAGGATCCTTAGAGACAACTATGAACAACTATATGCCAATAAATTGGAAAACACAGAAGAAATGGATAAATTCCTGGACTCAAACAAACTACCAAGATTGAACCATAAAGAAATCCAAAACCTGAATGGAACAATAAGTAATGAGATGAAAGCCTTAATATAAAGTCTCTAGAGTTTCCTCAGAAAATTAAAAATAGAACTACCATGTGATCAAAGAATCCCACTACTAGATATGTATATCCAAGGGAAATAAAATCTATTATGTCAAAGAAATATCTCCACTTCTCTGCTTATTGCAGACTACTCACTATAGCCAAGCTATGGAATCAATCTAAATGTTTATCAACAGATGAATCGATAAAGAAAATGTAATATATATATATATGTATATGTATATACAAAATGGAAATGCAATTTAGCCCCAAAAAAAGAGAGAAATCTTTTGATTTCTAACAACATGGATGAACTTGGAGGACATGATGTTAAGTAAAATAAGCCAGACACAAAAAGATGAATGTCTCGTGATTATACTTATATGAAGGATATTAAAAAATTGATCTTATAGAAATCAAGAGTAGAATGGTGGTTACTAGATGATAGGGTGCCTAGGAGGGAGGTGGGAATGGAAAAGGATATACAAGTACAGTTCAATAGGAGGAATAAGTGCAAGTCATCTATTGTATAGCATATTGACTATGCTATATGATGATATATTATATCCCAATAAATACAGAAAGAATGGATCTTAAGTGTTCCCATCCCAAAAATAATACCTATGTGATGTAATTCATTTGTCAATTAGGTAGATTAAAACATTCCACAATATATACATGCTTCAAAACATCATAATGTACAGAATAAATATACACAATTTTATCCATCAATTTTAAAAAATAACACTAATAATTAACTACTTAATCAAATGTATATACTGAGAGTTTACTGCATTTTAATCTTTGGCTTCCCCAGGAACACTTGATGAACTTAACATAATCTCTGACTGCAGAAAGCCTTCTCTTCTGTGTAGTTCCAGGGGAGGGAGAGAGAGGTGTAGAGTCCAGAATAGTATAGGTGAATATAGCTGTGGGCTCACTGTCTACTCCTCCCATCTCTTTTACACCTCTTTTCTTTGCTCACTAATCTGTTCAAGTTTCTTTGACATACAGCATGCTCCTTCTTCAGGATTTTCAGACACCATATTTCTTTCACCTTAAAACTCTTACTTCTCCAACCCTATCCACTCTCTGTATACCAATATAGACATATCGTACTCAGGAAATCCTCACTTAGACCTCTGTAGCCTAGGTAAAATCTTCATGGTGTGCCCTTTGTGAGGAACTTCTTTCTTTTCTACTATTATGAAAATTGAAGTTAATAAATATTTCACTTCCCTCCTTACTCTGAGTTCCAATGTTAGGTCTACTTTCTCAGTCTGTGGACCACTGTATTCTAGAGGCTATTTCAGTGTCTGCCTCATAGGAAGCTCCCAATAAATATATTTACTCAATTAAAAAAAAAATGAAAACCAAGACCTAAGTTATGACTCAGTCCAACTGAGGAAAGGACCAAATGAAGATCATCTGACACAGGCAAGAAGTTGATACCTATTATGACACCAGCTTTAATGTATGCATGCATCTGGGACTAACAACTAATTGAAATTCCAATGAAATTTTTTCCAAAAATAAGTGTTCTATATTTATTTGATAGGTAAAGAAAGGGGATAGACTAGCATAGGCCACAAGCGATGAAAACACAACACCAGCCACAATTTAAACATGCTCTATTCCTCTTTTTCTTATATTATATTTTGTCTTAATGCATAACTCTTTCAGAAAGAGTAGGAAATGCAAAGAACTAGTCAATCAAACTGAAAATAATTAAATTTAAATTATCTGAAACTCCAGCATCCATATTATGCCCCTCTCAGATTTATTTTTAGGTAAATATATGCATTTTGTCTGAAAATGGTTTTAAACAATACATTGTCCTATTATATCTCTGTGAATAGCTGCATAATTTGCTTTATTTTCTGTACTCATCTTTTGGTTGCTTGTGAGGCTGAATATCACTGTTACTATTAATATTCTTATGGATGAATTTGCTGTTACTGATTAACTTGCATTGGGAAAGGTGTTAGGCTGAATGGGTCACATAGATGAGAAGTCAGATACAGTTAAGTCCAATCAACTCGCAGGTGATCACTGTGTATAGTATCTGAGGTCAGACCACACCAGGAGCTACCGGTTTGTAGATGAGGCTAACCCATGCCTCCAGCACTTTTTCTTATAAACAACCTTCCCTTCATTAATGTATTATGCTGCAATTCACAGGGACCTGGGTGTTATCAGGAAAGGATTTTAAAGATAATCCACTCTGAGCCTTGGTTTTCTGTAAACATGCTACCTCCTAGAGCAAACCAACATGGCACATGGATACATATGTAACAAACCTGCACATTGTGCACATGTACCCTAAAACCTAAAGTATAATAATAATTAAAAAAGAAAAACAGAACAAACCACTAAACCACATCTACTTGTGGAATAATTTCAAAAAGGAAAAGGTTGAGAAGGCTTTTCAAAATCTAAGATATTGTGCCAAATATATAGCACTACACAGAATCAAGGTAGGAAGCTTAGAAACTTCTATCTCCAGAAGGAGTAATCCAACTTCCTATGGTTACACTGTGCAAGCTACTCTAGATTCTAAGAAGGAAGTAAAACATGGTGTACTGCAGGGAAACTCAAAGTAATTGAGTTTGTTTGAATTTTCAGACTAAGCTGATAGAAAAACATGGTTTATTTTAAAGTTTCTGCTATCAGTTATTTTTTCATCATAATTTAACTGGTGAATCTGGTATTTATTTAGGCTCTGAGTGTATTTTTATTCGGGCTATGCGATATGGTTTGGCAGTGTCCTCACCTAAATCTCATCTTGAACTGTAGTTCCCATAGTCCCCACATGTCATGGGAGGGACAGGATGGGAGGTAATTGAATCATGAGGGCTGTTGCCCCATGCCATTCTTGTGATAGTAAGTTCTCATGAGATCTGATTGTTTTATAAGAGGCTTCCCTTTTCATCCACTCTCATTTCTCTCTCCTGCTGCCATGTGAAGAAGGATGTGTTTGCTTCCCTTTCCACCATGATTATAAGTTGCCTGAGGCTTCCCCAGCCCTGTGGAACTGTGAGTCAATTAAACCTCTTTCCTTCATAAATTACCCAGTCTTGGGTGTGTCCTTACAGAAGCATGAGAATGAACTATACAGACAGTGCAGTGCTTCTATAAGGATATCTGAAAATGTAGAAGCAACTTTCGAACTAGGTAACAGGCAGAGGTTGGAACAGTTTGGAAGGCTCAGAAGAAGTGGAAAATGTGGGAAAGTTTGGAAATTCCTAGAGACTTCTTGAATGTCTTTGACCAAAATGCTGATATAAACAATAAAGTCCAGGCTGAGGTGGTATCAGATGGAGATGAGGAACATTTGGGAACTGGAATAAAGGTAATTCTTGCTATGTTTTACAAAGAGACTGGTGACATTTGGCCCCTGCCCTAGAGATCTGTGGTGATTTGAAATGGAGAGAGATGATTTAGGGAATCTGGTGGAAGAAATTTCTAAGCAGCAAGGTGTTGAAGAGAAAGCAGAGCATAAAAGTTTAAAAAATCTGCAGCCTGACAATATGATACAAAAGAAAAACCCATTTTCTGGGAAGAAATTCAAACCTGCTGCAGAAATTTGCATAATTAACGAGGAGTGAAATGTTCATTACCAAGACAATGGGAAAAATGTCTCCAGCGCATGTCAGGGGCCTTCATGGAAGCCCATCCCATCACAGGCCCAGAAGCCTAGTAGTGAAAAATGGTTTTCTGGGCCCCCACGTCCCACTGCTCTATGCAGCCTTGGGACATGGTGCCCTGCATCCCAGCTGCTTCAGCTCTAGCCATGGCTGAAAGGGCCAACGTACAGCTCAGACCATTGCTTCAGAGGGGTCAAGCCCCAAGCCTTGGCAGCTTCCATGTGGTGTTGGGCCTCTGGGTGCACGGAAGTCAGTAATTGAGGTTTGGGAGTTTCTGCCTAGATTTCAGAGGATGTATGGCAATGCCTGGATGTCCAGGCAGAAGTTTACTGCAGGGGCAGAGCCCTCATGAAGAACCTCTGCCAGGGCAGTGCAGAAGGGAAATGTGGGGTCAGAGCACTCACACATGGTCCCCACTGAGGTACTGACTAGTGGAGCTGTGAAAAGAGGGTTACTGTTCTCCAGACCCTGGAATGGTAGATCCACTGACAGCTTGCATTGTGGGCCTGGAAAAGCCACACTCAATGCCAGCCCATGAAAACAGCCAAGAATGGGGCTGCAACCTTCAAAGCCACAGGAGCAGAGCTGCTCAAAGCCATGGGAGCCCACTTCTTGAATCAGCATGACCTGGATGTGAGACATGGAGTCAAAGGTGATCATTTTGGAACTTTAAGGTTTGATGACTGCCCTATTAGATTTTGGACTTGCATGGGGCCTGTAGCCCCTTTGTTTTGGCCGGTTTCTCCAATTTGGAATGGGCTATTTACCCAATACCTGTATCCGCATTGTATCTAGAAAGTGACTAAACTGATTTTTATTTTACAGGCTCATAGGTGAAAGGGACTTGCTTTGTCTCAGATGAGACTTTGGACTTCGACTTTTGACTTAGTGCTGGAGTGAATTAAGACTTTGGGCGACTGTTGGGAGGTCATAATTGTGTTTTGAAATGCAAGGACATGAGATTTGGGTGGGGACACTACTATGAATTGTAGTAACCATAATTTCCATGTGTCATGGGAGGGATCCAGTGGGATGTAATTGAATCATTGGGGCAGTTTGCCCCATGCTATTCTCGTGATAGTGACTGAGTTCTCACAAGATCTGATAGTTTTATAAAAGTCTTCCTTCTTCCCTCAGCTCTCATTTCTCTCTCCTGCTGCCATGTGCAAAAGAACATATTTGCTTTCCCTTCTGCCATGATTGTAAGTTTTCTGAGGCCTCCCTAGCCCTGCAGAACTGTGAGCCAATTAAATCTCTTTCCTTTGTAAATTACCCAGTCTCGAGTATTTCTTCAAAGCAGCATGAGAACAGACTAATACACTCTGTCATAATATTCTGCAATTACAAAGTCCTAAACATTTAAATTACTGTCATAAAGCTAAGAAGAAATAACTTGTCATATTCCAAACTCCTGGAGGAGCTCAAGCTCTGCTTTCTAAGTAATCCCTTCTCTGCTTTACTACTCAGTGATCGCTAGACTAGGATCCCTAAGTGAGATGACTCAGTTACATTTTGGCTCTATCAGCAGCCACGTGGCATTGGCTAGGTAAAAAGAAAAATCAAAATGGTAGGCATTTGCACCACTAATTTTCTGCCATCTTGTATTTTCATAATTTGTTATTTATTTCCCTTTCTGACACTCATAAGCTAATATAGTAAACATCGAAGAATATAGGAACATTATTAACTGGGCATACAGGAGTCTTTTTCCTTGTACCAAACATTCTCAAGCACTAAATCCAAAACGTAAAGTGCAATAAAATCTATATACCACTTACCCACCACTCGTAAATTATTTTTCTCTTCTTCACATGTTAACACCCAAAATCAAGCAAAAGCTATTAATAAATCTAAGTTCCAATGAAATTTGCTCTTGCTGCTGAACAAATCTAAGTAAATTATAGATAGATATTAGTAACTTGAGGTAAGAATTCCCAAAACTAGATGTATGGGGTGAGGAGTTAACTATTGACAACAGTAGAGAATCTCATTTCCAATTTAAGAGATAAATAATATCAGGGGAAATCCTGAGAGCCAAAAGTGGAAGTACAGAAGTAAAGATGATAAAATAAATTATTAACTAGGAAAATTCTTCAATGAATGCTTCCTAGAGTGTGGTCTATTATAGATAAATTGAACAAATAGAGGATGGAGATAACAGAAATTAAAGCACAGAGTACAGTGCTATGGTTTAAATGCTTTTGTCCCCTCCAAAACCAATGCTTAAACTTAGTACACAAAGCAACAGTGTTGGCAGGTGAGGCCTAATGGGAAGTGTTTAAATGATGAGGGCTCTGCTCTTATAAATGGATTAATGCCACTATAAAAAGAGCTTGTGGGGCTGAATTAGCTATTTTTTGTCTCTCCTGTCATGTGAGGACACAGCAAGAAAGCTTCATCAGATACTGATGCCTTGACCTTCAATTCCAACCTTAGGAATTGTGAGGAACAAATTTCTGTGCTGTATAATTACCCAGTCTATGGTATTCCATTACAGCAGCACTATGCAGACTAAGACAGTGGGAAAATATGCCTTCTTCATTGCAGAAAGGGTCAGAGAACAACAGTTTTCATGAACCAGAATGTCATTCTCTCATATATTCTCCATGTGCCATGCAATGAATATGAGATGAATGGTGCCAGTTCTAGCTATGTACAGTATATTAGAACTTGTCCACATCATTTCTGAAGTTTCCATATGAATTCACTCTCCTCTCTGGCCCCAGTACTAAGCCTCTCCTTTATTCCACTACTTTCCAAAGTAGAGAAATCAACCCTAGAACTACAGAAGCCCTTTCTGCCAACAGAATTTTCTGGAGTTTATGGTATTTGTTCATGGCAAAAGGAAAATCAGGCAAAACCACAATATAGACTACAAAATTGCAGAGGAGAACTAAGTCTGAGAAGCATTCAAGTTGGAGAGGAAGGAATGCCACAGTTGTGAAAATATGTTCTGTATAGGTGACTGCAAAGTGAGGGGTAGAAATGCGTAACCCAAATGGAGAAAGCCTACTGGTGCCAGAATAACTGCTGCTTCCCAGAACACCCACCCTCCCCCCTAGGAATGTGGAACAGACTGTAGAGAATCCAAACAATACCCTTATGCAGGAAGTAAATACACTAAGAGTGCAACCAGACGGCTTAATAGGCCATCAGTGACTGTTTTTCCCCTCTTTTCCCATTCCCTTTTCTTCTTATGGCTTAAAAGACCAGTCATCCATGTATTGCAAAGGCAGAGATCTGCCTCTTCTTGCTATTACCCAAGATGGCCTCACATGTATCCCCTGAATAAATCTTTGACTACCTACAAATTTGGAGTGGTCTGCTCCTTTCTTTGGTCTGAGCTTGCCCCGTTCTTATGAAGGGTAGATCTTGGTCCAGCAGGGAGTTTTCCGAACAGTCACCTTGCTATTTAACTATATTCACTCACTGTGCAAGTATCCCACCTCCATTATTCCAACTTGTGTACAGAATTCAACTCTCTTTAAAACCTATTATATACATAAATCACAATGTATATGCATTAAGTAGAACACACTCTATGAAGTACAGAATAACATGGAAAAAATTGATATAGTGGGGAAAATAAAGCATAAAACAAGACTGAGGAAGGAGATAAGCTTTGGCTCCTAGTTTCAACAGTTCAATGAAAAAAAGATCAAAGCTGATATCTGACTTTCATAGTTTCATTCAGATGGGAGTCAGATAGACAAGTGTTAGCTTTGCAGAGGATAAAATAATTTAGTTTAGGCTTTGGGAAAATCAGATTCCTGTGTTTTAACATAAAATGTTCAGCCCAAGCAGGAAGCATAAGAAACAAATCAATGCCCTTGTGCTAATATTGTAAGTGGCAAGGCTTTGGAATAAGATAGACCTTGTTTGAATCTGGCTCCAACCCTAACTAGTCACATAATTTTGAGAAAATAGCTTAAATGGTTGCTACAGACTGAATTGTGTCACCCAAATTCATATGATGAAGCCCTAACCCCCAGTGTGATGATATTTGAAAATATGAAGCCTTTGGGAGGTAATTCTTTTATGACATCAGGGTCTTCATGATGTGATTGGTCCCCGTTAAAGAAAAGGCATCAGATCTCTCCCTGTCTCTCTGTCTCTGTCTCTCTCTCTCTCACACACACACACACACACACACACACACATACACTCTCACTCACTCTCTCTCTCCCTCAACCCCCACCAAGTAATGACCCAGTATGAATATGGCTATCTGCAAGCCAGAAAGAAGGCCCACACCAGAAACTAAGTTGGCTGGCACCTTGATCTTGGAACCCCAACCTCCAGAACTGGGGGAAATGCCTGTCGTTTAAGCTACTCAGTCTATGTTATTTTGTTATAGTATTCTGAGACTCAAGTTGACTAAGACAATAGTCTTCTCTAAAATGGGGAAACTCTGCCTCATAGGGTTGATTTGAAAATCTAGTGACATAAAGCACATACATTATATTTTACAGTCTTCTAGTGCATCATGAGAAATCAATATGCGGTAGGAATCATTGTTCTTAGCAAGATAAAGACATTTAAAGTATTGATACTATTGAGTATCAATAGTATCAATAGCATTGAGAACTATTTCACACTATTGAGTATTTAGGACATCAAGGTCTTCATGATGTGATTGGTCTCCTTTAAAGAAAAGCCATCAGATCTGTCTCTCAAAAGTGTGAAATAACTTTTCACACTTCTCAAAATACTCAAAAGTGTGAAATAACACAAGTAGTTCCACACAACTGAAACTTTGGTATATGCAGAAGGGTATGGAAAATGAGGTTAGAATGGTAAAATAGTAAGCTACCTTTTTTTGTAAAGGGAAGAATGGAAGTTTCATTGTGAAAAAAATAGGTACATAATTGCGAGATTTTATGCAATAAGAGGATGAATTGAAGGCAGCACACTCATTCCTCAGCTAGAAATTAGATAAAACAGATGATGATGATGATGATGATGATGATGATGATGATGATGATGATATTTATTATTATTATTATTTTGAGATGGAGTCTTGCTCTGTTGCCCAGGCTGCAATGCGGTGGTGCAATCTCGACTCACTGCAACCTCTACCTCCCAGGTTCAAGTGATTCTCCTGCCTCAGCCTCCTGAGTAGCTGGGACTACAGGTGCCTGCCACCACACCTGGCTAATTTTTGTATTTTTACTAGAGATGGGGTTTCACCATGTTGGCCAGGCTGATATCGAACTCCTGACCTTGTGATCCACCCTCCTCAGCCTACCAAACTAGAAAAAACAGATTATTAAGTATTGAGGAATTTTTCTGCTGGTTGTCAAATATTTTGCATTATAAAGGCAGCAGAGGAGGTGATATTTACACCACGGGAATCGGCAATTGCTACAAATCAGAGCTCTTCTATAGTTGTTATAGTTAGATTAGTATCTACAGTTTTGCAACTGCATTCTATTTGTTGCATTTGTTCTTTGTTTCTTTGCCCCTCTTTTTCTGCCTTTTATTGTTTTAACTGAGCAATGATTTTTTCTTTTCTTCTCAACATATGAATTATACTTTTTAAAAAAATTTTATTATTTGCTTAGAGTTTCAAAAATATAGCTTTAACTAACCAAAATCTATCTTTAAATATTACTATATTGCTTTATGTATACAACACATACCATATAACAGAAAATCCCCATTCCTCCATTTTTTCCCTGGCTCATTTCTTGTATTTATATACTATAATGACTGAATACATCATTACTATTATTACTTAAAAGAAAGTTATCTTTTAAATCAATTCAGAATCAAAATTTTTAAAATTTAATTGACTTGCATTTATGCCTTCTCTGACGGTCTTCTTTCCTTCATGTAGATTTGATCTCCTTCACTTTTGAATAATAATTTTGCCAGATATAGAATTCTAGATTGCCATGCTTTTTCTTTCAATATACTTAAGTATTTCATTTTATCTTCTTCTTTCTCTTATTGCCTCCAGTATTTCTGACAAAAACTCCACAGTGATTCTTGGAATTGTTTCTCTATATATAATACAATATTTTACTTTTCTGACTTTGACCAAGATTTTTCTTTGACTTTTCTGCAGTTGAAATATAAAATGTCCAGATATGATTTGTTTTTCAGCATTTATCACAGTGGATAATATCTGAGCTTCCACATCTGAGGTTTTGGCTCTGGTTGGTTTTAAATATTTCTTGGCAATTATTTCTCTAAATACTGATACAGGAGATAGAAAGATATTATCTTAGGCAGATAGTGAGGGCAAAAGAGTCCTTGGCAGAACTTCCCTTCTAACAAAAAGCAGCCCCAAAATCACTTATTTTCTAATAAAGAGCAGCCTGAAAGATCGAACTACAAACATAGAGACGGAAGCTGGGAGCTTGCATAAGGGGATGCTGGCAGCTGCACCAATAGAAAAGGCTACCTGGTGCCAGGCATGTTCACCATGGGGCTCCACCTTTCCTTTTTTGTTATCATGTGTACAGTAAGAAAGAAATAAGCAACATGGAGTAGCTACCCACCTGCATAATAAAAGATGGGGGTAGAGGCAGCCAGAGATTTGGGCCCTATGCAGATGGCACAGCTGGTCCTAACCAGTTTTTCACACCCTATATAGATCAGACACCGTCTCCCCACTAGCTCATCTATAAAAATCTCTGCATTTCACAGCAGATCAGCAACCATTTTTCCAGGACTCCTCTCTGTAGCAGAGAGCTATTCTCTTTCTTTTGTCTATTAAAATTCAGCTCTAAACCTCACCCTTTGTGTGTGTCTGCATCCTTGATCTCTGTGGCCATGTGACCAAGAACCTCAGGTGTCACACCAGACAAAGAGACCATTTCAGTACTTTTTATGCTTCCTTCTTTCCTTCTGGCTTTTCAATTACGTATATGCTACATCTTAAGTTATCCCACCACAGTTATTAGATATTCTGTCGGCTGGAGGGCTTAATACTTTTTTCTTGTGCATTTAGTTTTGGAAATTTCTATTGAAGTATCTTCAAGGTAACATTCTTTTCTAGATTATGTCTGGTCTATTGATTATTTTCAATTTCTGTTACCATTGTTTCACTTCATACATTTTTGTTTGATCCCACTTTTAGTGTTTTCTTCTGTCTGCTTATGTTACCCATCTGTTCGGTATGCAGTCTACTTTTTCCATTAGAGCTCTTAACACATTAATCATAGTAATTTTAGATTCCCTGTCAGCAAATTTCCACATCAGGATCATATCTGAGTCTGCTTCTAATGGTTCTTTTGACTCTTCAGACTGTTTTTCCTTGTCTTTAGCATAACTTGCTTTTTCTTTCTTTTTTTTTTTTGTCAAAAGGAAGACATATATGATCAGGTAATAGGAACTGAAATAAACAGACCTTTAGTATGAGATTTTTTGTTAGTCTGGCTAGTTGTTAAAATGTTATTTACTTTTTGTCCTGAATGTCAGTGCCAAAGGCTTCAGAATCCTTTACTGTCCTTTTTGTCTTTCCTCTTGACTTTGAACTTCCTTGAGCATCCTCCTCAGAGATCCTACCAAGAATAATCAAGAAAAATAAGGGAGGATAATATAAATGGTCAGTATCAGGAATGTAAAGGGATGACACTACAGATATTAAAATGGTAATAAAAAATTATGAAAAATATTATGCAAATAAGTTTACTTACTCGCGTAAGTCCTGTAAAACAAAAATGTATTACAAAAAAAATCCTGTGAAACACAATTTACCAAAACTGTCTTGTAAGGAAATAAAACAACTAAATATTTTTATATCTATTAGAGAAAGAGAAGTTGTAACAAAAATCTTTCCGTAGTGAAAGTTTTGGGAACAGATACTTTGAATTCTATCAGACATTTGAGGATAAAAGTTTACCACGTCTATACAATCTGTTTTAGAAATGTCAGTTTGCTGTCACACTAAAATTAAAGATATTACACAGAAACTAAAACAAAAACCAATTCTCACATGAAAATAAATGCAAAAACACTTAAAATATTGAAAAATTATACTTACCAATATACTTATCAGTATGATAAATTATAATACATCATTAAAAGTGTTTTATCTCAGGGACATAAGATTGGTTCAACATTTAAAACTCAATAACCTTTCCCTCTTCCTTGAGAAAGAGAAATTTATTTACTTGAGAGACAAAAGGAGAAGGCACCTGACTGAGGTGGCTGATGGCCATGAATGCATAAAGCAATCTTGCTAACTGAGGCTCTCAACAAATGCGTTTTGTTCTGACTCTTAGGGATAATTAGAGAAAGGCTTTAACACTCTCCACTTCCATTTTCCTTTCTGAGATCACAAAAATTATCACAAGGCTTTATCCATGGGTTTACAATGGACTTTAAAAGTCCCAAATGTGGTTTCTTGGTGTGATGTGTAAGAGAAAAGCTTCAGCTGAATTAAATTTAAAAGAGTTTAACTGAGCAATGAAGGATTTGTTATTCAGGCAGCCTCCCAAGCCAGAGTAGGCTCAGAGACTCCAGCGCAGCCACATAGTGGAAGATTTATGAAGAGAAAAAGAAAAGTGAGATACAGAAAATGGACATGAGATAGAGAGCTGGATTGGTTATAGCTCAGAGTTTGCCTTATTTGAACGCGGTTTGAACAAGTTGGCCACATTTGATTGGCCAAAACTTGGTGATTGACACAAGAGTATACTACAGTCTGTTTACACTCCCATTTAGGCCATCATTCACGCTGTATGAGAAACATTTAGGCTGAACTTAGAATATGTAAGAAGGCAGCTTTAGGCTAAACTTGATTTAACATTGCTCTTCTACTTACTTTTGCTTTTCTCCTTAGAGGCTTTCTGCTGTCTCCTAGACTGATGACTGGGTACAGATTGACAAACGTTTTCCATAATAAGCCATACAGCAAAATCTTTACACTCTGCAGCTGGATGGACTCTGTTGCTAGTCAACTCTTCATTGCACCATGAAGTAGACATTGACAATGCATAAGTGAATAATCACAGTTGTGTTTCAATAAAATTTTACTTACAAAGTGGATGGTGTGTTAGTATTGTCCCACAGGCAGTAATTTACTAACATCTTGGTTAGAACATTAATCTGGTGGGAACTTTTCCTGAGGACTTTGAATGAGCATAGGAATTAGTACTTCAGATGATAAAAAGTCATGAAGGTTCATCCAGACGTTTTCCCCCTTATCAGGAGCTCTTGTATGTTCTATTAGTGAGCTTTCTGTGTGATGGCACAAATTGCAAATTATTGCCCACTGCTTCAGAATCAGTACAAATGCACATTTTTAAAGCATTTCTTTGCTTCATCTATTACAATTTTATCTGCACAGTATGGATTATGGAGCAATGTTCTGAATTATCTTCACTGGTGACAGTAATTTGTATGTTGTATGCTGGAGTCCTAACCAAGGCATTACTCTACATGAAATGACTACCAAAAAAGGGAAAGAAAAATGTCCTGAAACATGGTAATTTCTACCAAGTTTCCTCTACTCCCTGACCTTTGAATTGGGGTAACCTGACCTTCCTAATATCCCTCTCTACCTATTATCTTAAGATCAACTCAGTGTCTCTACATTAACAGCAACATAAACCTATAAAAGAAAACCATGAACACTCAAAGGTATTTTTATGGCCATCCTTCCAGATCCTCCTTGCTTTTTCTTAACTTACTTTTGCTTTGATAAAGTTATCATATGGCTCCAAATCCAGACGTCAACTGTCCTCTCCATGACCCTAGTTTGTACTAAGACGATCAGCTTTCTTCTGCTCCATAGATGGCCTCAGACCATTTGTATTATTTGTGAAGCAAACCAAAAATACCTCTCAAAATACTTAGGACTGTTAAGTTAAAAACAGAAAATGGAGGGGAACATGCTGCCTCAGGCACTATTTGCCTGATGGCAGGACATAAATCTTTTCAGCCCAGAGAAGGCACCACCAGGAACCTGAGGAATCTGGGAACAGATTTTACTACCTTCCCACGTTTTCCCACCTTTTAAATGACTAGAACTGCTTTCTCCTTTGCTTTTCACTATATAGAATTTATGGCTCTTTATTGAAATACTATTTAAACAAGGTTTCTAAGCCACAGCCTGGAGAGAGAAATACTTTTGAACTGAGGCCTATCCCTTGTGACGGGTAGAGCACACATTAATAAGCTGCTTGTTTTTCTTTTGTTAATTTGACATTTGTTTTCAGGAGAGTGTCAACTAATAACCTAAAAAGGGAAATTTTAAAAAAACTTGTTTTCTCCCCTACAGCTGTATTTCGGGCCCCACTTTCCACTCATGGCCACATCCTGCTTGCAGATCTGCTGCTGGGTTAACACATCATCTGCCAGTTGGTGTAATTTATTTGACATCTTGGGGTTATAGTACTCTGAAGGACACCCACTGCCCTTAACAGAAAAACACTGCTGAGCAAAGGGTTTAACAGGACTCTCGCTCTACCAGATGTTCAGTGCATTTTCCAGGATTTTCAAGGCTTCGATGCTGTCATGTTGTGAGCCCACTATCCACTTGTGTTTTTCCATGAATAATGAAGGAAACCTGAGTAATCATGAATGTAATCATTGAGGTAAAGTAACCTAGTCATAGTCAAGAGGACAGCTAGTGTTAAACTCCTTTATATATATTTGAGAAAGGATTTATATATTCATAATAACTTTCTGATCTGGAAAGCCCTAGGTTTGCCAACTATTAATGACTGGGTGAATGCTTCAGGTAGTATTTAAACCAATTGCTATTTCATAGCAGACATTCTCCCATGCAGGAGATGCAGTAAAGTACTGGTAGCAATAGATGCTCCTACCAAGATCTCCTCCTGCAACTGCACAGGAAAGGAGGGAGAAGAAGCCACCTTGCTTCTCTCGTATTTGACAATCGTTCATCGGAATAGAGGTCCCTAATGTCCCACATGTAAGTCTGCTGGCTAAGAAAGTTCTAAGGTTGGAACTCCATTCAGATATCAACATTTGTAAGAAAAAAAATTTTAAATATAACTTTGATACAAATTTTACTTTGATTAAGATACCTACAGGAAAGAAACTGTTCATTTTCTCTAACAGGGTGGAAAGCAAAAAACACGGGTGGGAGGAGTCTGCACGTTTGTTTCACAACTCCTCTCTCCCTAGGGCAAAGCAGAGTGTGAGGAAGCCAGCACTGGTCAAGTGACTATAAGGAGGTCCATTTTCCCTTGTTGTCTTTGAAAATACTTCATTTTCTTAGCATTTCAGGAGATTATAACATCCTGTATTTCAGTTTCTGAGAGCTTTACTGACTGATTTCCCTATTCAAAACAATCCTCATTTCCTACATTTCTGAAGATCTCAAGATCTGGACTACTGTTGAAGAAATTCTCAGTAAGGTGAGTATTGTGGGTATTTTTTATAGAAAAGGTCTAGATGCTTCCTTGAAATCCACAAAATCACAAGGGAAAAATCAATATTGGTTCTTCAGGGCAGTGGGGTGAGGGCAGTAAGGCTGGTATCAACTATATTCAGAAAAGCAAAAACTGCAGTTACTACTTCCAATTCTTTACTTACTTCAGAGATAGATATCCTTTATTCTACAACTGGGGCATGAATGAAGGAATATGCATTTTGACTATTGCAGATTTTAAAACAAATTCTCTGAGTATATATTCTCTGAGGTTAGAAAGCTTGGTGGACATTGGGGTCTGGGCAAAAGACAAGATAACGATTTCATTCTTTTTTATGGCTGCATAGTATTCCACGCTGTATATGCACAACATGGATACAGCTGGAGAACATTATCCTAAGTGAACTAACACAGGAATACCAAATACTGCATGTTCTCACTTATAAGTGGAAGTTAAACATTGAATCCATATGGACACAAGATGGGAACAGTAGACACTGCAGAGTGCTTGAGAGGGAAAGGTGGGAGCAGTATGTGGGTTGGAAGGCTATCTATCTGGTACTATGCTCGCTGGGATCACTGGACAACAAGCCTCAGCGACACACAGTTTACTCATTTAACAAGCCTGCACATGTACCCCCTGAACCTAAAATGAAAGTAGAAGATAAAATAAGACAAGATAATTATGTGCACAAAGTATCAGGAAATAATATTAAGCAAAAACACATCTAGACATACAGCTGTATTTTATGGTATCTCAATTTTACAAAACATGTTCTCACACACAAACCTATGTGAGAATGTTTTGTAAATAATATTATTCTACAAATGCAAACACATAGTAGAAAATTTATCCATTTTGCAAACACAATTATTCAAATAAATTGTGTCAATATTTTCATAAGTATGTTTAACTTTTACATAAGCATCATACCAGATGTACAAGGCAGTTTTTATTCATTTTAAGATTACTTCCTGCCCTCCTGAAAGTTAATGATTTTTTATTTTTCTAGTGGCAATGTATAGGGGAGAGGCACAGAAGACAATTTGAAATAGATTTATATTGTCAAAGTTTAGAATTTTTAGAAGACTTTCTGTATAGCCTGGTGCAATATCTCAGTGTACTTGACTAGAATATGATATTTTAAATGTTGATTTCAGAATTTATATATGTTAGATAAATATTGCTATCAATTATGTTGCTCAAATTTGTAAAAATGTTTTTTTCACCTTGTTCATTTAGTATTGGAAGATATAATATAAAAACTCCTATTATAAGACTGTATTTTCTTATACTCCTCTCAAATTCATATATATAATATATAGATATGCTCACATGCATAGTTGTATAATGTATATTATGTGTGTATGTGATCATGCATACATGTTTCCAAACATAAACATACACATATAAATATATATATTTGTGGCACTGTGTACATATGTGTATATATGAAGATAAATATATTATATAACATTATATTGTCATGAAGGACTATACAATAATGAAAAATAATATATATTTATTATTAGATAAATCTATAATTTAAATTATTGTATCTTCCCAGGAATTCAACCTTTTACCATGTGGTATCTGATAATACTCTTTGTCTTAAGATCTTTTTAAAATGATTCTAACATAGATAAGCTGGCTTTCTTCTAGTTTCTCCTTGTGTGATAATTTAAATTTTTTTTTCATCTTTCAGTGACCTTTTACTGACAACATACATATAGAAATTTTAAATCAAATTTGATAAAAGTTGTCATTTAACTAGTTAACCTCTTTATGTATAGGCTAATAATTAACATATTTTGGCCTGTTTCTGCTATCTTCACTTCAGTTTAAAACAGTTCTATATTCTCCTACTTGTCTTTTTTTTAAAACTTATATTTCCATCTCACCCTTTAAGACAATTACATTAGTAAACTGTCATATTCTTTTTCTTCCCTCCCTCCACCATGTTGGTATACTTTCTGTTTCTCTTTTCTTTGATCAGGGCTTTCTTTTTAAGTCATAGGCACACATAATCAAGTTCGTTTTTCATTCTTGCTTGTCTTTTGGCCTGCAGCTTTTTAAATTTTTTTTTAATTTTCTATTGAAAAGTACTTCCAAAAACGTTTCTGTGTGCATCTTTGTCTGGAAAAACTACTGAGGCCTTGAGGTTCAGAGAATAGTTTTTGAGGATCTTTTGTTTAAATATCACTTTGTTTAGATTGAAATTCTAGTTTTAAAATTATTTTTTCCTTCAAGACAAGATGAGAGCATTTCTTTTGTACCTGGGTGGCTTGATATGTTTTGAAAATCAGAACTTGGAGGTTTATAAAGATTACTTAATGCACATTTTTCTAGAAACCCCAGTGTTATCAGTGTCATTACTACAAAAGCAAAAGCACTAATGCTTCGGCATCAAAACATATGAACATTTGTGTTTAAGTGGAATAAATAAAAATCATACATAGCCTCCTGTAAGCTCACATCTGGTTTCATTTTGCAAATAAATTGTGTTGCGATACTCACAAAACAAATGAAAACTTCCCATTTCTAAACTTTTTGTTTAGCAATTTATATGGGACTTTGGACCAGCATTATATAAAAATGATTCCATTCTCCTCTTTCAAGTAGATTTGTTGTTGAGAATCAGTTTCAATCTAATTTTTGGATCTCTGCAGGTGATCTATTCTTCATTCTCAGAGGCTTATGGAGTATTTATTTGCTTTTTAGGTTCTTCAGTTTCACTGTATGTCTTTGTATATACTTTTTCCTTCATTCTATGCTTACCAATCTGAGGACACTCATGTTCTATCAAGAAGAAAGCAATCAACAGCCCCAGGAGTTTAAATATCTAAATTACACAAGAGGTACACAAATACATGTTTTCTATAATTAAAATATTTGTTTTTGTAGTTGTTTTTATTGAGATGGAGTTTTACTCTTGTCACTCAGGCTGGAGTGCAGTGGCATGATATCTGCTCACTGCAGACTCCACCTCCCAGGTTCAAGCAATTCTGTTGCCTCAGCCTCCTGAGTAGCTTGGATTATGGATTACAGGCACCCACCACCACGCCCGGCTAACTTTTGTATTTTTAGTAAAGACGGGCTTTCACCATGTTGGCCAGGCTGGTCTTGAACTCTTGACCTCAGGTGAACTGCCTCCCTCAGCCTCCCAGAGTGCTATGTCAATTTAAAAAGGAAATGGGAATCCGTAGCATGCTTTGAGTGTCATCATGTGCTAAAGTGCACGGGTGCTAAAGAGGTCCAGAGGAGTAACACTCTGTCCATAAGGGGACTCTGAAAATTTCTAGAAGACAAACTCTCAGTTGAGTCTAAAATGTTGTAGGAGAGGTAGTCAGACAGAGGAATGTGGGAATGGCTTTCTAGGCAATGAGAAGAGAATTAGCAAAGTCATGAAGCATGAAAATGTTTCATACTTCTGAAACGTAAGATATAAGGAACACACAAGTGCCAGAGGTTAAAAAAAAAAAAGAATGCAGATTATTCAAAGTCTTCTGAAACAATACAAGAAGCAAGGAATGTATTGAAAAGAAAATGGGCAAATATTGAAAGATTTCAGTGGGATAAAAATGTGGCTTATAGAGAGAAATGTGGATCTGTGAAATGAAAATGAATTAGACAAATCAAGCCTAAAAGAAAAATCAAGCAACTATTGAAATATTCCAGCCAATAAATCCTGTGTTCCTGCAATAGAGAAAATGTAGATGTCCAGGAAAGTGATAGTTTTATGGGCACAGAGGACAAATATGGCAGAGTCCAACACCAAGGAAGAGGATAGTAATGAGAGCTGACAAGATAAGAGTTAAGGAGAATAGGGTCGGCGCCCCAGCATGAAACTGTAGTGCTGTGGCAGAAAGTTATTCATATAAGGTGGGGGGCTGCAGTCCATTTACACCTAGGCCACTCCAGTCATAGTGGTGGGTGTGGGAAGATTTAAGAAACAACAGGCAGGTTTTGGGGGATAGGCTCCAGCCCCAAAAAAGGATGGGAAGAGGAACCAAGCACTTTGACACTGCACAGCCCATACTCTAAACACTGAGACAATTGCTTGTTCACAGACCTCTTTCTAACACCTGGACCCAGTTCAACTATCCTCATTCAATGGGACGAATTACTTGGACATTGCTAAAGCAACAGTTCTTCACTCTATTTCTACAGTAACACATTTGGTCATTAAGTCCTTCTTTATCACACATATCCATGAACAACTCTTTCTTTTTCTTTTTTATTATTATTGTACTTTAAGTTTTAGGGTACGTGTGCACAACGTGCAGGTTTGTTACATATGTATACACGTGCCATGTTGGTGTGCTGCACCCATTAACTCATCATTTAGCATTAGGTATATCACCTAATGCTATCCCTCCCCGCTCCCCCCACCCCACAACAGTCCCCAGAGTGTGATGCTCCCCTTCCTGTGTCCACGTGTTCTCATTGTTCAATTCTCACCTATGAGTGAGAACATGCAGTGTTTGGTTTTCTGTCCTTGCGATAGTTTGCTGAGAATGATGGTTTCCAGCTTCATCATCCTGATACCAAAGACTGGTAGAGACACAACAAAAAAAGAGAATTTTAGACCAATATCCTTGATGAACATTGATGCAAAAATCCTCAATAAAATACTGGCAAACTGAATCCAGCAGCACATCAAAAAGCTTATCCACCATGATCAAGTGGGCTTCATCCCTGGGACGCAAGGCTGGTTCAACATAGAAAAATCAATAAACGTAATCCAGCATATAAACAGAACCAAAGACAAAAACCACATTATTATCTCAATAGATGCAGAAAAGGCCTTTGACAAAATTCAACAACGCTTCTTGCTAAAAACTCTCAATAAATTAGGTGTGGATGGGACATATCTCAAAATAATAAGAGCTATCTGTGACAAACCCACAGCCAATATCATACTGAATGGACAAAAACTGGAAGCATTCCCTTTGAAAACTGGCACAATGAACAACTCTTTCTTATGGGCCACTCATTCACATAGGCATACATCTTCTTTTAAATTGTCTGTATACATGTGTAACACTGTATACCATTTTTCTCTTGCAGGCTCACTTATATCTTTAGAGATGGCAAATAACTACAAGAAAATTGTTCTACTAAAGGGATTAGAGGTCATCAATGATTATCATTTTAGAATTGTTAAGTCCTTACTGAGTAACGATTTAAAACTTAATCCAAAAATGAAAGAAGAGTATGACAAAATTCAGATTGCTGACCTGATGGAGGAAAAGTTCCCAAGTGATGCTGGTTTGGGCAAACTAATAGAATTCTTCAAAGAAATACCAACACTGGGAGACCTTGCTGAAACTCTTAAAAGAGAAAAGTTAAAAGGTAATTGGGAAGAGGGAACACCCACTCCCTGCAACGATCCCCACCCTTCCCAACCTTGATTAGAATGCCACCTTGGTCGTAGCTGATACATCCTTTTCCCAATTTGTGACTCACTGGCCATGACAATGTTGGTACTTCAGATGCCAACAAGTTGACAACTTATGGCATTCCATTACTAATGTGGATTGACGTATATCGGAGTTGAGGTGCAATAAAAGAACAAAAAGGAGAGAGAGTTGAAGAGAGACTGAGACTTCTAGTACATTTGAAAGATTACATAATGACAAGATAAAATTATAAAAATTGTTGTTTATATCTGAGATATGCACATTTAGCCAATTAATGTGTCCATTCTATTAAGAATATTCAACACATCATCATCCTTTATAATACAAAAGATAACACGGTACTTAAATGTAAGCATTGCTCCTGGAAGTATGAAGACCTCCCCTCTTGTCATATCATTGAGTTAAAATAACTAAAACAAAGTCAGCCAGGTGCGGTGGCTCACGCCTGTAATCCCAACACTTTGGGAGGCTGAGGGAGGTGGATCACAAGGTCAGGAGATCAACACCATCCTGGCTAACAAGGTGAAACCCCGTCTCTACTAAAAAATATAAAAAATTAGCCAGGCGTGGTGGCAGGCACCTGTAGTCCCAGCTACTCGGAGGCTGAGGCAGGAGAATGGCGTGAACCCGAGAGGCAGAGCTGGCAGTGAGCCGAGATTGCGCCACTGCACTCCACCCTGGGCGACAGAGCGAGACTCCGTCTCAAAAAAAAAGAAAAAGGTCAAAACTCACCATATCTCACCTCACAAACATATTTAACATCTCCTTTCACTGCTTTCTGTAATTTAAATAGATCATCTGGAGAATATGACTAAGCAGTCAGCATCATGAGAATCTTACATTTTAAAAGGAAATGATAGAAGAATAAGATTGGGAAAGGGTTTGACTGAGCACATGGATTTCAGAGGACAGGTAGGATGTTCTCACTGCACAGGGGAGGAGTGATGAAAGCACTGAGGAGTATGAGTCAGTGTTTGTGCCTTTGTTTCTCCTGTTGGCCTCCTGGAAGCCAGACTAGGCTAATGCAATAGAGGTAGACTAAAACACACCTGAACTCTCAAGCAGGAGCTAAGAGCAAATAGTATTGAAACTGCTTCAGCTGTCCCCAATCATCTGCTCTGGGTTTATACATCTTCCTTTTTTCTGCATTGGTTGTGAATAAAATTGAATCCATTCCAGTCAAAGGAATAACCCCATCTAAAAAGACGAAACAGAAAGAAGTGGATCCTGCTACACCTGCATCCACCCCAAGCAACCGTCTCACAGCTAAAGGAGCAGAGGAGACTCTTGGACCTCAGGTAAGCTTCAGGAAGAGGAGCAGCCTTCAGGTCTCACAGTGAAAGCTCTGCTGTGGCTCTTCCACTCAATCTGTCCAGCAGGCAGTTATTTCTTCATATGTTTCCCATCAAGTTTCAGATTTATTAAATTACATAATAATTGATCATCTTTCTGCAAGGCAACAAGTTAAACGCTTTAGTAAACATAATGTAAATATATATAAAATAAATATAATATTTTCATCCCCAATAGAGAAGGATGTTAACTTGAGAGTCAGATAAAAAAGTTTGCCTACGTTTACAAAAGCCTAGTTTTTTAACTGCAAGTCACCATATCCCAAAGCACAAGCAAGTAAGGAGTGATGTGTGTTACTTTCTCTGCTCCCTTTTTAAAAATGAAACCATCTATGCCCTGGTCTTTCAATTGGCCTGGGGATGTACTTAAGTTTCCAAGAAAAATAATTTATGTATAATAAATATATTACCTTGTAATGAAAATGTGCTCTGCTTCATTTGACACTGAAAATAATTAACAAGAAAAATAAACTACTTGTAGAAAAGAAAAAAACCATCTGAAGAAGAGACTGGAACCAAAAGGAGTAAGATGTCCAAAGAGCAGACTCGGCCTTCCTGTTCTGCAGGAGCCGGCATGTCCACAGCCATGGGCCGTTCCCCACCTCCCCAGACCTCATCATCAGCTCCACCCAACACTTCCTCAACTGAGGTACACTCTTTCTGGTCCCCATTTGATTCATTTTCTTCAACCCAAAATGTAGGAATCTGATTTCATCTTCTATTGAAAAATGACATCAATGATCAGCCAGTAAATCAAATGTATAGACTGAGAATTCACTGCATTTTAATCTTTTGCTTCCACAGGCATACTTGATGAACTTGACATTATCTCCGACTGCAGAAAGTTTTCTGTCCTGTGTTGTTAGGGGAAGAGAGAGAGAGCTGTGGAATCTGGAACTTTCAGCAATGGACTCACGGTCTACTGCGCCCATCTATTACACACCCCTTCCTTTTGCTCACTAATTTGTTCAAGTTTCTTTGACATACACCATGCTCCTTTTTCCTTTAGGATTTTCACACACCATATTTCTTTCACCTTAAAACTCTTACCTGACCCACCCTATCCACCCTCTGGATCCCAATATTGAGATCTTATCCTCAGGGAATCCTCACTTAGAACCCTGTAACAGGTTAAATCTTCATGGTGTTCTGTTTCCTAGGAACTTCTTTCTTTTCTACTGTTTATGACAACTGAAGTTAATAAGTGTTTATCTTTCCCACCTAACTCAAAGTAGTTCCAAGATTAGGGCTAGTTTGTAATTCTGTGGACCACCGTAAATTAGGGCCTATTTCAGTGTCTGCCTCATGGGAAGCTTCCAATAAATACCTTTACTCAATGAAAAAATGAAAACCCAGTGGCTGACGCCTGTAATCCCAGCACTTTGAGAGGCCGAGGCGGGTGGATTGCCTGAGGTCAGGAGTTCGAGACCAGTCTGGCCAACATGGTGAAACACCATCTCTACTAAAAACACAAAAAAATTAGCTGGGTGTGGTGGCATGCGCCTATAATCTCAGCTACTCAGGAGGCTGAGGCAGAGGAATTGCTTGAACCAGGGAGGTGGAAGTTGCAGTGAGCTGAGGTCGCACCACTGCACTCCAGCCTGGGCAACAGAGTGAAACTCCATCCCAAAATAAAAAAGCAAAAAAAAAAAAAAAAAAAGGAAACCATATTCTAAGATATGAACAACTACAGCTAAGCAAATGACAAATGAAGGTCATCTGACTCAGTCAAAGACACCTATTGTGATGCCAAAAGGTTGTAAAAACAAAGAGAAGTGATGGAATAGGGAAGAGAGCTCAGGAGTTTGGGAAAATGTAGGCAGACAGAAGACGATACATCAAGACTTACAAATGAAAGAAAGTAAATTACAATTAATAACTGCATGATTCTGATAAGCCTTATAAATGCTGTACTCATCTCAAATTTGGACAGGTCAGACTTACTATATGCATGTATCAGCAATAGTCTAAAAACTAATTGAAACTCTAATGAGCTTTATTATAAAAAAGAATGTTCTATATTTCTGATACACAATAGAGGGAATCAACTATGATGGGCAACAAGTGATGAAACCACAACACCAACCTTAATTTGCTCTATTCCCTTTTTTCTTACGTTAGATTTTGTATTAATATGACTATTTCAGAAAAAAAGGAATAAATGCAGACAAACCAGATCAAACTTAATTAACTTTACATGAAATTCCAGCATCTATAACATGCCACATTTCTCTATATACCCTCTCATATTTACTCGTATGTATAAACATATTTTTTCTGAAAATATCATCATACAATGTAATGTCCTATTATGTCTCTCTCAGCAGTTATATGATCCCCTTCATGCAGGTCTTGTATTCATGTGGCTTCTTGTGAGGTTGCATATCAGTTACTATTAATATTCTCATGGATGAGTCTACGGTTACTGATTAAACTTGCTTTGGGAAAGGACTCTTCTGTGTTAGGCTGAATGGGTCGCATGGATGAAAAGTCAGATCAAATAAAGTCCAATCACTCACAGATGATCACTGTATATGGTATTCCAGATCAGACCACTCCAGGAGCTGCTGGTTTGTGAATGAGGCCTGCTTATTCCTCCAGTGCTTTTTTTGAAATTGAACAACTTTCCCTTCATTAATGTGTTCTGCTCCAAATAAAGGAAATCTGGATGTTATAGAGAGAGGATATTAAAGACAATCCACTCTGATCCTTGGTTTTCTGTCAGCATGCTACCTCCTAGAGCCTTGACATTGAGAAAGGCTGCAATGGTGGAAATGACACTCTGTAGAGTGTCTGTAGCCTGAACCTACTGGGATGAGGGCCTTCTGAGGGGTTTAGCCCACAGGTGTTCTCACCTGCTTTAACAGCATTTATCTTAGGCAGGAAAAGTATGAGTTGTATGCTAAAAATTGCCCTGTCTACATTGGTAATAACTAAATACTATTGATGTATGTGGTTTTTGGTGGACACCCTTTACCATTTTCAGCACTATTTAATTGTATTTTGTCTATTTTTATGCTCTGGCATTTTAAGCTGGTAAGAGTAAAACTACAACTCATTATTTTATCCTAAATTTAATTCATAATTGGCTCAGCATCCACTTGTCTTATGTTGCTATTATATCTTACATTTTAAGGATTATTCTGTTTAGAGAAAAGTCTTCTTTTACTATGTGGTCTCCTATATTACTTCCTCTGGCTATGAGACTACTTCAGGATATCCTCTCCTTCCCTGTATCCTGGCCCCAGCTCTACACATCTATAATGTTTTGGGGCCCAATGTTGTGACCTGAGGTCACTGAAGAGCAATTCTGTATTCCTCACTCAAAAATTTCTTTTTTGTATTCCTTTCTTATCATGCACAGAGCCTAAAACCATCGGCCAACCGTCAGGCAACTGCCAGTAAAAATATTTTCCGAGAAGAGCCAATGATCGTGATGGTACTAAATGCAACAAAAATATTTAAATATGAATCCTCAGAAAATGAGCAAAGAAGAATGTTTCATGCTACAGTGGCTACGCAGACGCAGTTCTTTCATGTGAAGGTTTTAAACATCAACTTGAAGGGGAAATTCATTAAAAAGAGAATCATCATTATATCAAATTATTCTAAACATAATAGTCTCCTAGAGGTGAATGAAGCCTCTTCTGTATCTGAAGCTGGTCCTGACCAAACGTTTGAGGTTCCAAAGGATATCATCAGAAGAGCAAAGAAAACTCCAAAGATCAATATTCTTCACAAACAAACTTCAGGATATATTGTATATGGATTATTTATGCTACATACGGTAAGGCATCAAGGCTGTTTTGTGGCATTTTCTACAATAACACTTGAAATTAAAAGCCCTGATGTGCTAAATGGAAGTTTGCATATTTACTTAACATTAGAACTCAAGACTCTCTCAAAACTACTGACAAGTAGATAAAGTCTTCTTCAAGGTTAAGACCAGGATTAGGAGAACTATTAATGTTCTCATTCTTTCCAAAATATCACCCTGAAGTTCTTTAGTGAAACATTCACTGAGAAACCTTGAGACTTCATCAGCTATGACTATGTATTATGAGTCATAACAATCAAAGATAATGAGGGATCTAGATCCATACAAACATAATACTAAACTTATTTATTTGATTATAATCTCAATTGTAGCAAAAATCACATTGTTTTCATTTTGAATACAGTATTGTCCTTTGAGGCTTGAGTTCCAGTTTTGACAATCAGGGCAAGAAATGAATTGACTGTTTATACCTGGAAATCAATTGCAGAAAACAGGTAGGACAATGTTCTGACCAAATGAAATGCATTCATCAAAAAGTATTAATGACAGAAATATAAATTTGGGTGATACTTGGAGGATCAGGTAATCTGTACTCGTATATTAGATATGTCACAAAATAAGAGCAGAATACTTTTTCTGATATGTTACTGTCAAAATTCATGAAACTATTTAGCTTGAGACATCCCAACTCAGAAAACTATCTATACCTGGCTATTGATTCCAGTAATTTCTTAGATGACTGACAGCTCATGATCTGTTATATTTATTTTCTAGAATGACCTCTTATTTTACCAGCATTGCTTTCTGTAAACACTCTTAAAGAAATTCTTAGAAATACACATCCAGAATGATGAGTAATAGCCTTGATGAGCAACAAACTGGAATGTTTGAGCTTAAGGACCTGAGTTCAGGATGGGAGCAGATGTTGAAAGAGATTCAGTAAATGGAGAAAGTCAAAAAAGTAGTTAGATAGTTACTAGAAGCTCGTTTTTTATTACAGATTCCTCATAACATAGTGAATGATGAGTTGTAACAGATGCCCATTCTTTTTGCATAGGGGCAGAGGCCAAATAAGCCTACCAAGGACTTCAGGTTCCTTTGTATCGAGGTGCTTTGGGAAGCATAGCTGTCTTGGAGGTGAAAGAAGTTGAAATTGGGAAGATAACTCATTGCTCTAGAACTGTAATAGAAATACTTAGAACATTAAGGACTTAAACAAAAAGGATATTGAGGGAGAGCTCTGTGAGATGGTCTAGACTAAGGCATATGTATTGTATGTTGATACAGTACTAGGAGTTGCTGTCTTGCATCTTGTTTTTAATCTGTCACAAGAGACTTTCCCATATGCACAGTAGTTACTGTGTTCTCACAAACATGATATTATTTTTTTGTTGCAGAAAATTGTAAATAGGAAGACGACAATCTATGAAATTCAAGATAAAACAGGAAGTATGGCTGTAGTAGGAAAAGGAGAATGCCACAATATCCCCTGTGAAAAAGGAGATAAGCTTCGACTTTTCTGCTTTCGACTGAGAAAGAGGGAAAATATGTCAAAACTAATGTCAGAAATGCATAGTTTCATCCAGGTGAGAAATAAAGAAACAAATATTAGTTTTCCAAAGATTAAAATCATTTGCTTTAAGTTTTAGGAAACCACACTTCTGTTGTTTTACACTTAAAATTCTGCAGAGTTCATGAGAAACCAAATGAGTCCCTTGCACTTACATTTAAATAGAGAAAATTATTAAAATATATTAAGACTGACAATTATCTTCTTCAAAAAGACATGAAACTTGTGCTAAATATTAAAATATTTGAAGAAATTAGGAGGCCATGGGCCTAATTGAAGTTAGTTATCAAAACCAAGTTCTTTGCAGTAAGATAGGCTTGGTATATATCTTGCTCATTAGTTGCATGATATTGGAGAAATAGCTTACATGTTCCTCATAAGATTGGTTTGAAAATTAAATGAGATCATGGATATACATTTTGTATCCCATTGCCTTCCTTGTACATTATGACAAACCAGTATGCACTAGATACTACTGCTCTTAACAAGGTAAAGACAGACATTGGAAAGACTTCAGACAGAGAAAATGTTGCATACAAATATTAAAAGTGAGAAACAGCATAGTGAGTTCTGTACAACTTTGGCATATGTGGAAAGGTATGAGAAACTCATGCAAGACAGGTAACAAGCAGCCCTTTTCTCATCTATCTTATGCCATAAAGACAAAAATGGATTTCATTTTAAAAAATAAGTAAATAAAGATTTTATTTTACTAAGAATGTTAGATCATTTTACACTTTAGAAAAAAAATATTGGCAGTTGCCTGCAGGAATACATTAGATAGAGGCAATCTTTGAAGGTAATGACATCTATTAGAATTTAATAAAGGATGACATTGTCACATATTTAAAGATGTTATGCTTTCCCTAATATTAAAAAACATTAAACAAAAAAATGAATACTTTCAGATACAGAAAAATACAAACCAGAGAAGCCATGACTCCAGGAGCATGGCACTACCCCAGGAACAGAGTCAGCATCCAAAACCTTCAGAGGCCGGCACAACCCTACCTGAAAGCCATCTCAAGACTCCTCAGATGCCACCAACAACCCCATCCAGCAGTTCCTTCACCAAGGTACAATATCCTGGGTCCCATGCCTCATATCTCCCAAACATAAATTACAGGGCTCATTAGACTGTTGAAAGAGTTTCTCTTCTAATTCCTAACTGTGTACCATCTCTTGATAAAATTAAATCACCCATGTATTTACTGAATGCATGCAGTGAGATACTACCACATGATAGTCTTTGCTATCTAAAAGATATTTGTGCAATGATTGCTGACTACAAGAGGGCTAGTATCTTGTGTTGCTCCACCTGTGGGAGGGGTAATGGCCAGAGAAGTAGAGATAAAGACAAATAGTGTGTTATGACCCACATTCCAATTTCTTTCACAACTTTCCCCTTTGCTTATTGGTATTATTTCTGAATTTATTTTCAGCATTCCAACTTGAAATAAATATTCGAAGTATATATTTGGAAACATGCTATTTCATTGTTGGGAGTCTATTTCTCCCATCTCATCACTGGCAAGAATTTCCTTAAATTTCAGATGCCAGCTTAAGTATTTTCCTCTGGCAAGTCCTCAATGATACAAGATAGCAGAACTGTTGAGTCCTCCTATTCTTTGCTTTTACAGGGCCTCCTGTCAGTGAGAGTAAATTACTAATTTCATAGAAGTGAACAGAGAGGCTTATCATATAAGATGTTTTCCATACTTCCTTAATCTGGGGTTTCCCATAATAGGGTCAGTGTAGCACATTATATATTTGTAGAACAGAAAAAACTACAAGTCCCAGCATAGAACATGTAACAACAATGTTCTATGTTTGAGCACTTAACTAGGTGTTGGGTCTTACATGTTGTTCCTGATGTACATTATCTCATTCCCTCTTCATAACCATCAAGAGGATGCTACTTTCTGTCCCAATTCACATAGAAGAAAATAGACACATGCAAACATAAAAAAAAATCTTCCTCAAGTTCTCAAAGACAGTGTTAGAGTCAGGATTCATATCCAGCCCTATTGAAATGTAAAACTTGAACAATTTATGATTATGTGGCTTTAGATTAAAAGTTGAGATATACTAATGTCAGCAATTTATTTTACAAATTTCAGAATTGACAGTGTCATTTAATGGGTATGTTTGCATAGCCCAGGCTCTGCAGGGCTTCTCAAAAATAATGAGGTACCCAGAATGAACAAAGTGTACTGTCATACAGAAGCCACTCTCCAGAATTAGAGTCCTCTCATTCTTCTCTATAACAGAGTGCTTTTTATATATTAGATAACTGAATTCCAGAAGTGGTAGAACTGTGGAAATTAACCTATTAATGAATGGTAAAAAATCAGTGAAAATAGAGAAAATTATATGATTGAGACCACCTATGTCCTTACTTTTGGAAAAAAAATGTTAAAAAACATTTACTGCAAATGCTCAAGTAGATTGTTAAGTATTTCTAAATATGATTAACAGTCCTGAGGATTCTGGTTAACTTATGCAGACTACAAAACAGCAGAATTCTGCATCTGGAATTGTGGATTTGAAAGAATCCTTCTAGCACAGTGATTAGATAGATAGATAGAAACATAAAGCTGGACTTCCTACAATCTAAAGAACAGACAACAGATACCAGTTGTGTATTTCCTCGACTAGAAAGGCTTAGTTAATAAACACCCATCAGACATTTTAAGAGGGAAGTTTGTAATTCCAGTTTCTGTGTATGCAGAAGAGGAGATTTAGGGAATTTACATTTATACAGATATTCCAGAGAACATTCACAAAGACAGGGTCCTGTTAAAATGGATAAAATATTTATCATGTTGTGACTCATATTGAAAATTATTAACCAGAAAAAAATAATCTGTTTTCCTCCCAACAACTAAGGACACAACCACTCAAACTCCTGACCTCAATCTCCTAATTCAGCCCCAGAGCAGAGTCAGCCTCAGCAAACTGCAGTGAAGAACTCATTTCCATATGGGTTCCAGCATCAGGTTTCTCAGTTATGCCCAAAAATCACATCATGCAGTTTCTTACACAACATACTATCTTGCATTTCCCATTCCTGTGCTTCACAACATCATAGTTACTAGGGTGATTGGATCATGACAGGCACCTCATTGATCTTGACTGAATACAATCTATTTAATAAAATTTATCATCATTAGTTAAGTATATTCTTTGAGACCTTATTAGATTTTGTCTTTTGGTGTTTACAAAGTACATATTCATGAAATCATTCCTGACTCAAGAGGATTACTGTCTTTTGTTGGTCCAGGTGTAGAGAGAGATTGTGGGGATGTAGCCAGATAAAGGAACATGAACACAAGAATGTGTTCATTATCTATATTCCAGTTACCTTTCATCCTTTCACTTTGTTTATGACCACACCTCGGGTTTTATTTTAAACTATCCACGGTCTTTTCCAAATCAGAAGCTTTGACATAGATTGCTTTGCTGGGATCATTTTCTCCAGTCTCTTCTCTAACCCACCTCTCCAGCCTAAATCCCTTCCTAGCACAAGTCCTCACTGGTACCTGTGGGGGTTTGTCCCACAGACCCTGACCCAACAACAGATGAATAACGTACACTGACACAGATATTCTGCCTGTCAGTTCGGCTAAGGGTCCAGACCCATCACAGACACCAAGGAAGGTGTGTAAAGAGTAGCAGTCACAGCCTCCACTAGCCAGCCCTGCGGGCATTTATTTAGCACAGATTTAATTGACAAAGGCTTTGAGTCAACACACCTGTAAGTAATTAATCTGATCGCAGACCCCCCTCCCCCAAGTAGAGAGCCATTATGCACCCACGGTTGATCAAAGGTTGGTCTTAAGACCACATGAGTAAACAAGCTATTTAGATAAACTACCTTCCTTTGTACCCACTTTAAGCTATTTACTCAAGGTAAGAATTAGGCTGATTTCAGCCATAGCCCTATCTTGAGACTTTTACAAAACCTTCCAGCCTTCCAAGAAGATTTGTGTCTATGTCCTATAACTTCATCTTAAAATTTTTCCACCAGCCTGACTGAACTACAACATGTCCCCCTTTTCTGTTTTCTGCATCAGGTTCTCTTGACTGAAGCATACAGATGTGTGCAGCAACAAGTCTGTTGGGCATGGCAGTCATTGCTTTATTCCTGCTTTGCATCCTAGAATTAGCAAATAACATAAGAGAATCATGAATATAATTAGCAGCATTCTTTTCCAGTCAAAGAGTGACCCCCAGGAGCAGGGGTCAAACCAGTAGAGATAATCTTGCACACCCTTCCATATGGCTGTTTGTTGGGTGTGTGGATCTATAATGTGAAAGGATTCTAAAATTTTAAGTTGCTTTATGTCTGATGTTAAATTGTCATGAAAGGTTTCCCAGAGGTGTTGTTTCACCTCATTCCAACCATGTATTGATTGATTGCATGGTAGAGAAATGATACAGATATGTTTATGCCCCCAGTCGCAGTTTCATTGTTGTCAGAATGCCAGTGCATCTTGTTGCTCCCCGACATATTCTAAGGCAGCCTCGAGGGCTTGCAGTAGTGCAAGAATCTTTTGATCTATACCTTGCTATAAGAGAAGTTTATTAGACACATTTCTGGCCATATTATCTACAAAAGCAGCTGTTCGTACTGATTCAGTAATAGATGCAACAGCCATACTAGCAGTTGCCAGGATAACTATGGCTGAGACCATAAAGGCTGTAAGTGTGCCTATGAATCTTTTGAGTCTGAACTGGGACAGGGGACGTTCTAAGGTGGCAAGGGCAGAGGAACCTTGCCAATCGCATGTCAAATTGACTGGTAGGAATGCCTCAGATTGTCTCCTTAATATCATAATGCTAGCAATATTTAAATTAGATATATTGTCATTAGTGATACATGAGGCAAACCAAGCCTGTCCCTGCACCTGGGTCACAAAGGCAGAGTTTTGGGGTGTCATGGAAATATCAGTTCCCATAAGGAAAACATATGGATGGGGAGTGCAAATTGAGCACTGATCAGTGTGATTACAAGTGAAGGCTATAGTATAATTGTGACTGGAATTATGATATGTCCCATGCCAGGTGTCAGAGGAGGTGCTAAGATGTCCCAGGCACCATAAAGTGTCATGGGGTGGCAAGGACTTTACTTGGGGTCTGGGATGACCCATCCCCCCATCACCCCAATTCATAGGGGAACGTGATGAGGTTACAAAACTGATTGATGCCATGATGGATGAGGACATCAGTAAGGCTGCCCTGCAAACGGCTGTGTGGGCTCCAGTCTAAGATGTTGTAATTGCCTAGTTGGAGGCTATGGGCTTGTTCCCCATGACAGACCTCCCAGCTAAAATGGAATTCATTACTTTCCTGGCTTTGTTCTTTAGCACAGGAAGGAATGTTTGGGAAAGCAGCATTAATTGCATTACCCAGTTTGAGGCTGCCTGCAGCTAAGACTCTCAAGGCATTTTGCCATGATGTAGCCACAGTTGGGTTTGGGCAGGTACACATTAAGAGTTAGAACCTTTATAACTTACACACAGTGGAAGGATAGTGGAGTAATATGTAGTGTTATCTGGCACCTCATTCCAATGTGTGCCATTATTGAGAGACCCCATTGGGTGTAAATCTGACCCTCCTAGCCAAGCAATCACATTATTAAAGGCTGGAAAGGGAGTGTCTGCCCAAGTGACAGGGCGAAAGAAAGGCAGATCTAAGGTATGAGCCCAGTAGAGTTTAGCAGGTACAGGTTGCAGACAAAGCAAGAGCATAAAAAAGGAACAATACCCTAAGTGAGTTGCAATGTACAACAGAAAGCATAGCAAGAAGCAAATTATCTGGAGTGAATGGTGTCTGTGTCCGGAGCAGGATTCGTTTAGCCTCCTGAGTTGTCCTCTTCAGCATCCCCCAGGTAATGTCCGGGGCTCGTGTCATCCAAGGAAGCCACATCGTCCAGGGCTGCGGGTCCTGCAGGGTTAGTTCCTTCATTTCTGGTACCAGGTTGGGTCCTAGCCATGCCGTGATATGGTTTGATGTGTCATGCTGGAATCCAAAGAGGACCTGAGGGTGTGTGGACACAAGCATACCCTCTTCCCCACGTTAATAATTCACTTGGACCACACCATACATTACCGTTCACATCTTTCCATAAAACTGAAGGTTTTATGCCTAGAGAGGTTTTAGCAAAGTGATTTTCTACAGCTGATTGAAATTTGTCATCTCAATCTTAAAAATCAAACATAAATAAGGCTTGTGCCAATAGTGTGGCAGGGTATTTACCCATACTCCCCCTTTTCTGTTTCTTGAGCATATTTTTAAGGGTGGAGTCGGCACATTCTACTGTGGCTTGTCTTTGGGGGTTATATGGGATGCCTGTGGAATGTTGGATATTCCACGTGTGACAAAATTGTTGAAATTGTGAGCTGGCATAAGCTGGACCATTATCAGTTTTAATTTTTGTGGGCCGTCCCATAAATGCAAAAGTTAATGACATCTCCAGTGGATTTTCCAGGAAGAACGTGTGCACTAATTAGATGAATGTTAGTATCAACGGATACATGTACATATCTTAGTTTTCCAAATCCAGGGATGTGTGTAACAACTGTTTGCCATAACTGATTAGGTTCTAGTCCTCTAGGGTTAACACCTGTTGAAGGAGGCGATGTGCCTGTGAGTTCGCAATCTGGGTATTGTAGGATAATTTGTTTAGCCAGTCGCTGGGTAAGTTGAATTTGCTTAGGTAAGTTTCTCCAATTTTGGTGGAAAAATTGATGTGATTAGGTGGCTTGGTCAAGCAGTGATGTCATAACCTGAAGGTCTGCTTGTTTATTGCCATAAGCCAATGGGCCAGGCAGTGAGCTATGGGCTCGAATGTGTGTAATAAAAATAGGATGTGTACATTGATCTAGCAATTGCTGAAGTCAGAGAAAAAGAGCACACAGGGCGGGCTCCAGAGTGGACTTAATTAGGGCTGTCTCAAGGTTCTGCAATAAATAGAGTAAGCAGAATCGCTACCTATATTGACGGGCTGAGTGGAAAAAGTTTCCAAGGCCAACATCAGAGCCCCAATCTCAGCTCTCTGAGCGCTAGTAAACCCAGATCGAGTGATTGAATTACGTCTCCACCAGACTGGCGCTTTTCCATGTTTACATGAACCATCAGTAAACAGTGTTAAAGCATTAGGTGCGGGAGAGTGAACTACTTTTGTAGGTAAAACATTTACTATACTTTTTGGGAATGACGAAAATGGGTGAATCCCAAGGGCTATTAAGAGAGTATCATCCATAAAATGAATAACTTTGCAATCAGGAATTTTTTTTTTTCTACTGGGGAGCAAAGTTTGCTTTTAATTGCTCCTTAACTAACTCACGGGCCTTTTGTAATTTCTCTCCCTTTAGAGGTTACCGTTTTACTTAAATTGGATTTGGAGAGAGTCACGTTAGGGGTAAGAGATAACAGTGGCCATTATTAGAAAAAGGTTTTTTAAATTTTAAAATTTTTCTTAAATCTTAGCATAGAATTATAATCTGGGATGTCGCTTGTATACAAGGAGCACGTGAAATTTTGCCGTGGTCCGCCTGCGGAGCTGGATTACTAAGCAGGCGGGCCCCGGGGTGGTGGCTGCGTTGTACTTGCCTAGGCGCTGCTTTTGCCTGTGTCGGTTTTTTTGTTTGTTTGTTTTTCCTGTGCGGCTCCCTCCTGCTGCCTGTTGGGTGGACCTTCCCGCAAGTGCCTCCTGCCCCTCCCCAGCAGGCTAGCTCCTGCGGCTGGGCCTGGCTTCCTGTCGCAGCAGCTGCACAGGCTGAGTTCCTGGGAGCATTAGCTGGCTGCGGATTTGTGAGCTTCCCCGCTGCCGAGCCTTTCTTTCTACCTACTGCTTGCTTGGCCGCACAACTCCGGCTTCTAATGCTTTTTAAAATCTTTTTATAAGCATTAAAAAAATGGGTTTATGATTGCCTTGTTGATCTTGCATTACTGGTCAGGCGAACGGCTGCCCTTTTAATGCCGCTTGCTTAAGACAGGGTTCCATACCTGGAGCATATCCTGTCTTTTTTCCCATCTATTGGAGGAGGGGGCTCAGGCAAAACCTCCGTTCCTCTTTGTTATTTTGGCTTGGTGATATTGGGGCTGAGGGAAGAGGAAGTGATAAGGCAGGTGATGATTCCTTCTCCTTCCCGTTTTTAGGCTCTTCTGGTTGCAATGAACCAGAGCCGCTCTAACTAAAGCCCATAGCGTTAGGGCTGTTACTGGGACCCATTGCCCTTGTTCATAATGTTGTTTAAGATTTCTCCCTACTTGCTCCCAGAGCTCTGCATCTAGCATGCCTTCTTTCAAGAACCATGGATTATGGGTAACAACAGTTTGCATTAGGTCCCTTAATTGAGCCTGTGAAACTGAGGCTCCGCTAGCCTTAAGCAGCTGTTTCTATACTTTTATATAGTTTCTGTTGAGCTGATAACTTTTGTGCAATGATGAAACCCTAGCCTGAACTATCCCTGCCCCTGCCAAACTTGGAAATCCCAAGTGGGCACTAATGACTTACTGACTCGCTGACCGATGTTGCAGTTTTTTTCACCTTCGTTTTTGGGAGGTCCGTTGCACTCCCTTTGCAGCATTCCTCACACAGGGCACCAGCTGCAGGGGTCCATCCTGCAGACCCTGACCCAACGACAGATGAATAACATACACTGACACAGATATTCTGCCTGTCAGCTCAGCTACAGGTCCAGGCCCCTCACAGACACCAAGGAAGGTGCTGTAAAGAGTAGCAGCCACAGCCTCGACTAGCTGGCCCTGTGGGCATTTATTTAGCACAGATTTAATTGACAAAGCTTTTGAGTCAATGAACCTGTGGGTAGTTTGGTTGCCGGCCCCGCCCCTACAGAGAGCAATTATGCACCCGCGGTTGATCAAAATTTGGCCTTAAGACCATGTGGGTAAACAAGCTATTTAGATCAACTACTCTACCTTCCTTTGTACCCACTTTAAGCAATTTACTCAAGGTAAGAATTAGGCTGCTTTCAGCCATAACGCTATCTTGAGACTTTTACAAAACTTTCCAGCCTTCCAAGAAGATTTGTGTCTATGTCCTATAACTTCATCTTAAAATTTTTCCGACCAGCCTGACTGAACTCCCACAGGTACCCACGTTTCAGATTAGATGAGGCCCTCCCATTGTTGGTTCTTTCAGGTCCTTCATTTATGAGTTTCCTAGCTCCCTTTACTTTTCATGATAGCATTTGAACAACTGGAGTGAAGGAGTGATTTTCCCCCTTTCTATACCATAAGCTCGGATGGTAGGTAGAGTCTACCCCAGAGGAACAGAATACAAGAGGGAAAAGGTCAGTTCGTGCTATGTGCCTCAATTCTTATTCCAGATTACCTTTTCCTCTGACATGATGGGGTAGTTACCTGCACTCAGGGTTCAGAAGCCTGTATTTATGGTGAAAGGGCAGGAAACTTGGAGGAAAGGCAAAAGAATTAAATCACTATTTTTACAATCATTTCTCACCCAAGCCCTAAGCTGCATTCTGACCCAGCAACAGACACCTCCACCACCTTATATACACCCTGGAAGATAAGCTTCCTATATACAAGCTCTCTATTTTGTTTTCGTTGTTATCATTGTAGTTCTTAGTTTTTATTAACTATATTGCCTCAATAGTTTATTCAAGTATTATTTGAGCTAGCAGCCTGTGTCTTTTTGCCAACTTGGCACAAGTGGCTATGAATGGAGCCCTTGCTCAATCATTGCAACCTCAGATCCATATTCTCTTGGCCACTTCAATGTCCACTTAAATGAACATCTCCAGACAATGCCTTTCTCACTTACATTGATTGAATGGGATTATGTAGGAATTTCTAAATCTTACCTGCCAAAATCTTAATCACAACCCTTGCTAAAGCTGTACAGATTATTCTGCTTTACATAAACATCTCTAGAGCACAGGAATCCCAGGAGGATATTATGCCTTTATGGCCTCAAATACCTAAACACATCATGCAGCCATTTATTCTTGGGTGTCCAACTACCACCTGAAAAAAAGAGTATCCAACTACTTACTTATGGCTCACTAGGTAGCACAAAAGTCTTGTTCCACTCATCATGGGTTTGCCAAAAGATTTTATCTGATATAGGTTCTATATGGATTGGGATTTAAAACAAGAAGCAGCCTATTCTTATCATTGATTTCTTATGTTATGTTAACCTAAAACCAAAAACACAAATTGACATCAATCAGGACTGGGGCCGGGCGCGGTGGCTCACACCTGTAATCCCAGCACTTTGGGAGGCCAAGGCGGGAGGATCACAAGGTCAGGAGATTGAGACCATCCTGGCTAACACGGTGAAACTCCGTCTCTACTAAAAATACAAAAAAATTAGCCAGGCATGGTGGCGGGAGCCTATGGTCCCAGCTACTTGGGAGGCTGAGGCAGGAGAATGGCATGAACCCAGGAGGTGGAGCTTGCAGTGAGCCGAGATCACGCCACTGCACTCCAGCCTGGGTGACAGAGCGAGCGAGACTCCATCTCAAAAAAAAAAAAAAAAAAAAAAAAAGAATCAGGACCAGGGATGGTAAGGAAAAGAATTACTCTGAGAAAATTTTTTAATAATTTAAAATACTAGTCAACCAGAGTATATATTTTCTCATCCAAATTCCACCATTGTGATGGACTGTTTTATTTGGCTGTTTTTGAGAAGATAATAACTCAAGATGTTTTTGTCAATAAGTGGTAGATATGAATAAAGAAGTTTCTTTAATAAAATACTTTCTATACCAATTTGATCTAGGGTTTCCATGAGAAAGGTAAACAGGGAGTATGAGACATAAGTGATCAGAGTAGACATCCAAATCCCTGCAGAATGAGTACGATACAAAACATAAATGATATTCTACTTTCTGAGTATTTACAGGGTACTGGTTTTAAAACCTGCGTTCTATATGTATATGTATATTATCACATCCCTTTTTCATAACACAGTCATGAGAATGCTACTCACAGCCTTACACATAAGAGAAAACTGAAATACATGGGATTTAAAAATATTCCCCAAGTTTACAAAGATAGTGAGTGTGCTAAATGTAAATTACATGTACTTTATGTATCTTTTCTTATTTGTTCTTCCTTACACTGCCTCGATGATGTCATTATTAGTCACATTTCATATTTCTAAATAGTGAGGAAATGAGAGGTTAAATCTTCATTTAAGATACTGCTTTTGAGGGCCAAGATGACTAACTAGAAACAGCTAGTGTGCACCACTCTTGTAGAGAGAAGAGAGTAGCAAGTAAATGCTAGATCTTCAACTGGAACATCCAGGTGGAACATTGAGATCCACCGAGAAAACAACTTTATCCGTGGAGAATAGAGAAGAGTGTGAAGACAATTGCTCACCTGGGAATGGCACGGAGCCAGAGGAGGCTTCTCCACTGCAGGGAAATGGTGAGTGAGTGAGAGTCTCTGGGGACCCCTACTTCTGCCACGGACCTTTGCCACCCTGGGCTCAGGAGATACCCCTATGAGACCACCCCACTGGAGCCTTCAGACTGAGAGGGAGAGCTAAGTGGAGCCTGGGCAGAGCCGCCACTCAGGCATACAAGGAACCCTGGGAGCCTTGGATCCAAGTATCCTGGAATTAGCGGCTACAGCTCTGGCAATAGGGAGGTCAGGCTACCTCACAGGCCTTCAGGAAAGGAGCTGAATCCAGGGGACTGAGCAGCACTGGACTGCAAGCCTCGCCTCCACTGCACCTCACAGGATAAAGTCCACTAGCCTAGTACTCCAGCCACCCCACTGCCTGGGCTCATGGGCCGGTAGCAGCTCTGCACTTCCCTGGGATGGAGCCCCCAGAGGGAGAGGCAGCCCGCCATTTTTGCTGTTTCACAGCCATTGTCACGGCTGCCTTCAGGCCCTGGAGAGTGTGTGGTGATTAGGGACTGGCTGGATCCCCAGCACAGCACAGATGCCTCATGAAAAAGTGGCCAGACTATTTTATACATGGATTCCCGATGCCAGTTCTCCTCACTGGGCAGGACCTCCTGACTTCAGACTCTAGTTATTCCCTGCCTGAGCTTTGGTGACTATAGCATCTCTATACTTCCTGGGATGAAGCTCCTAGAGGGAAAGGTAGGCTGCCATTTTTCCCATCTTGCAGCCCTCTCACCAATTGCCTTCAGGTTCTGAAGGATGGGCAGTAATTAGTGATGGGCAGATCCCCAGCACACTGGAGCCACCCCACAAAGAAGTGGTCGGACTGTTGTAACCGTGGGTCCCTGTTCAAATTTCTTCTCACTGGGTGGGGCCTTCGGACCTGGGACTCGAACACAACTACCCTGCCCCCTCCTGAACATGTCAGTGGAAAGAGGCTTTGCATTTGTCTCAGGAGAAAATCTCAGAGATAACCCACAACTCCTCCACCATTGCAGCTGCAGTGGCACTGCCCTAACTGCTCTCGGGCAGGGAAAGAAACAAAAGGCCTGGTCACTACACTGGCACCTTCAGCACACAGCAGCAAGCATTGGAGAGGAGTCCAGTCTCTCTTCCCTATGAGTTCCCAGCCCTACTCTTCACCAGACAGGGCTCCTGGCTTTGAACTGCAGAACAGCTGCCCCATCCATGGCTAAGCATACCATCTGCTAGTGACTCTGCGTTTCCCTGGGGAGAGGGTCCCAGAGGCAACTGACAGCCCCACTGCAATGGACACAGCAGTGGTTCTGCCCCTGATCCCCTTAGTCCAAGGAAGAAACAAAGACCCCGAGAGTTTCACCTGCGCTTCCAGCATACCACAGTCACCATACAAGCAGCAAGGCACAGTCTCTCCTCCCTATGAATCCTCAGTGCCCCACTCCTCAATGAGCTGAGCCCCTAGTTGTGGCCAGCAATGTAACTGCCCATTCCCTAGCTGAACATTCCCAGTAGCAGTGGCTCTGCATTTCTCTGAGGTGCAGCTCCCAGAGGCAACCAAAAGCCCTTCTGCCACTGCTGCTGCAGTGGTACTTCCCTGCTGCCTTCATACTGGGGAAGGAGCTGCAGTTGCCCCAAGGAGAAGAACTCAGTCTATCTCTCTTGTGACCCACCCGTAGCCCTGCTCTTCACCAAACAGGGACCCTCTGGCTTGGGCCCACAGCACAGCTGCCCCATCTTTGGCCAGTTGCACTGTCTGATAGCAGCACCTCATTTCTCTGGGGTGGACCACCAAGAGACAAGTGAAAGGCCCACTGCCATAACCACTGCTAAGGTTTCTTCTGCTGCAGCCTCCAAGCTGGGAAGAGAACATAAAATCTGAGCTCACCCCAGAGCTGCAGTGTGCCAAGCTAAGATCTGCAGCCAGTACTCAAGTGGGAAAGGAGCCCACACTTTCAGAGGACTGAGAGGGAGCATGCCCTGCATAGAGCCTGCCTACTGGTGGATATACTTAAGCACCACCTACTGGATCAAAGCCCAAAACTTCAACACCAAAAATATTTTGCTAATATAGACCCCTGTGTAACCATGGACAAGAATTTAGCTAGAAATTAAAACCCTGCACAAAGCCTCAGCTCTGTAACAACATCCAGGAAAGAAGGTTTCTAACTACTCAAAAGCAACAGTGCAAGAACTCTGGCAATTCAGAAAGCCAGAGTGTCTTGTTTCCTCCAAATGATTGCACTAGTTCCCAAGCAAGGGTTCTTAACCAGGCTAAAATGGCTGAAATGACAGAAATAGAATTCAGAATATGGGTAGGAATTAAGATAATTGACATTCAAGAGAAAGTTAAAACTCAGACCAAGAAATCTAAGGGTTTCAATAAAATAATACAGGAGCTGATAGAAAAAATGGCCATCACAAAAAGAACCAAACTGATCCGATAAAGCTGAAAAATACATGACAAGAATTTCATAATGCAATTGCATGTATTAACAGCAGAATAAAATAACCTGAGGAAAAAAACCTCAGAGTTCAAAGACTGGTTCTGTGAAATAACTCAATCAGAAATAAAATAGACAAAAGGGAATTAAAAAGAATGAAAAAAACTTCTGAGAAATATGGGATTATGTAAAGAGACAAAGTCTAGAACTCATTGGTGTCCCTGAAAGAGACAAGAAGAAAGCAAACACCTTTAAAACATATTTCAGGATATCATCCATGAAAAATTCCCCGGCCTTGTTAGAGAGGCAAACTTTCAAATTCAGGGTACATAGAGAAATCCTGTGAGATACTACACAAAAAGACCTTCCCCAAGACACATAATCATAAGCTTTTCCAAGGTCGAAATGAATTTAAAAATGTTAAAGACAGCTAGAGAGAAGGGGCAGGTCACCGGGCAGATCACCTGCAAAAGGAACCCTATCAGACTAACAGCAGAACTTTCGACAGGAGCCTGACAAGCCAGAAGAGCTTGGGGCCTATATTCAGCATTTTTAAAGAAAATAATTTCCAAGCAAGCATTTCACATACAGCCAAACAAAGCTTCATAAATGAAAAAGAAATGAGATCCTTTTCAGACAAGCAAATGCTGAGGGAATTTGTTACCACCAGACATGCCTTATAAGAGATACTGAAAGGAACACTAATTATGGAAAGGAAAGAACATTACCAGACACTACAAAAACACAATTAAGTAGACAGAATAGTGACACTATAAAGCAACCACAAAAACAAGTCTCCATAATAATCAGCTAACAACACAATGACAGGATCAAATCTGCAGATGTCAATATTAACATTTAATGTAAACAGGCTACACACTCCACTTAAAAGGCACAGAGTGGCAAGCTGGATAAAGAAGCAAGATCAAATACTGTCTTCAAGAGATCTATCTCACATGCAATGACACCCATTGGCTCAAAATAAAGGGACAAAGAAAAATCTACCAAACAAATAGAAAGCAGAAAAAAAAAACAGAGGGTGCCATCCTAATTTCAGAAAAAACATACTTTAAACCAACAAAGAGTTAAAAAGACAAAGAAGGGCATTTCATAATGGTAAAGGCTTTGATTCAACAAGAAGACCTAACTACCTTGAATATATACACAGACAACACAGGAGCACCTAGACTCATACAACAAGTTCTCAGAGACCCACAAAGAGACTTATATTCACATGCAAAAATAGTGGGAGACTTCAACACTACACTGGCAGTATTAGTTTGATCATTGAGGCAAAAAAAAAAAAAAATAGCAAAGATATTCAGGACCTGCACTCAATGCTTAAACAAATGGACCTAATGGACATTTATGGATCTCTCAACCTAAAACAACAAACACACATTCTTCTTATTGCCACATAGCACACACTCTAAAATCAACCACACAATCAGATATAAAACAATCCTCAGCAAATTCAAGAAAACAGAATCATACCAACCACCTTCTCAGACACAGTGCAATAAAAGTATAAATCTATAGTAAGAAAATGGCTCCAACCCTACAATTACATGGAAATTAAATAACCTTCTCCTGAATGACTTTTGGGTGAATAATGAAGGCAGAAATGAAGAAATTCTTTGAAACTAATGAGAACAAAGATAAAATACATCAGAATCTCTGGGACATTGCTAAGTCAGTCTTAAGAGAGAATTTTGTAGCACTAAGCGCTCACATCAAAAAATTTAAAAGATCTCAAATTAACAACCTAACATCACAACTAGAAGAACTAGAAAAACAAGAACAATCAATCTCCAAGCTAGCAAGAGAAGAAATAACCAATATCAGAGCTAAACTAAATAACCAATATCAGAGCTAAACTAAAAGAAATTGAGATGTAAAAAACAGATCAACGAATCCAGGAGTTCATCTATTGAAAAAAATTAATAAGAAAGATTGCTAGATAGACTAAAAAAAGAGACAAGATCTAAACAAACACAATTAGAAATGACCAAGGGAAATTACCACTGACCCCACAGAAATACAACAATCCTTCAGAGACTACTATAATCACCTCTATGCACACAAGCTATAAAACCTAGAAGAAATGGATAAATTCCTAGAAACATATAACCTCTGAAGACTAACCCAGGAGGAAATTGAATATCTGAATAGACCAAGTTCTGAAATTGAATCAGTAAGAAAAAGTCTACCAACTAAAAGTAGCCCATGACGAGATGGATTCACAGGCAAATGCTATCAGATGCATAAAGATGAGCTGGTACTATTCCTACTGAAACTATTCCAAAAACTGGGGAGGAGGGACTCATCTCCAATTCATTCTATGAGGCCAGCATCATCCTGATACCAAAAGACAGAGACACAACAAAAAAAGAAAACTTCAGGTGGTTATTCTTGATGAACATAGATGCAAAAATCCTCAACAAAATACAAGTAAAAAAAAATCTAGCAGTACATCAAAAAGCTAGTCCAACACAGTCAAGTAGGCTTTATCTCTGGAATACGAGGTTACATACACAAACAATAAATGTGATTCATCACATAAAGAGAACCAAAAAGCTACATAATCATCTCAATCAATGCAAAAACAGCTTTCAATAAAATGCAACATCCCTTCATGTTAAAAACCCTAGATACTCTAGATATTGAGTGAACATACTTCAAAATAATAAGAACCATCTCCAACAAACCCACAGCCAACATCACACTTTATGGACAAAAGCTAGAAGTACTCCCCTTCAAAACTGGAACAAGAAAAGGATGGCCTCTCTCACCATTCCTATTCAACAGAGTACTAGAAATCCTGGCCAGAGTAATCAAAGGCATCCAAGATAGGAAAAGAAAAAGTCAAAAGATAGAGAATAAAGGCATCCAAGTAGGAAAAGAGAAAGCCAAATAAAGAAATAAAAGGCATCCAAGTAGGAAAAGAGAAAGTCAAACTATCACTTTTTGCGGAAGACAAAATCCTATATTTAGAAAAATCCATAGTCTCTGCTGAAAAGCTCTTTGATCTCATAAACAACTTCAGCAAAGTTTCAGGATACAAAATCAATATACAAAAATCAGTACACATTCCTATAAACCAACAACATCCAAGCTGAGAGTCAAAACAGGAATGCAATTCCATTCACAATTGCCACAAAAATTGACAAAAAGATTTATTGTATTCAACAAGGTTGGAAATCACCATACTACTTTTTTTTCTAGAGCAGGCTATTTGTGGGATGAGAGGGTTTTCTTAGAATGTAGTCTGTTTTGTATATTGTGTCTTATGTGACAGGCACTGTGTACATCACTTTGGATCCATTTTTCTCATAATCTTCAAATCAAAATAATGAGGCAATCATTTCATTTTTTAGATGAGGAAACTGAAGCTTGGAGAGGTTAGGCAATCACATAGAGGCTAACCAAGGAGGTAGTTATTGTAGATAGTTCCTATGTACCATAAGAATTACAAAACACTGCTCAAAGAAATGAGGGAACACAAACAAACAGAAAAAAATTCCATGTTCATGGACAGGAAAAATCAATATTATTAAAAATGGCCATATTTCCCAAAGCAATGTACAGATTCAATGCTATTCCTCTCAAACTACCGATGACGTTCTTCACAGAATTAGAAAACACGATTTTAAAATTTATATAAAACCAAAAATGAACTTGAAGACTCAAAGCAATCCTAAGCAAAAAGAACAAAGCTGGAGGTATCACTTGACCCAACTTCAAACTGTACTACAAGGTTACAGTAACCCGAACAGCATAGTACTGGTACAAAAACAGACACATAGACCAATGGAACAGAATAGAGAGCCCAGAAATAAGGCCGCCCACCTACAATCACTGGATCTTTGACAAAGTTGACAATGACAAGCAATGGGGTAAGGACTCCTTTTTCAATAAATGGTGCTGGGATAGCTGGCTAGTCATATGCAGAAGATTAAAACTGGACCCCTTCCTTACACCATATACAAAAGTCAATTCAAGATGAATTGAAGACTTCAGTGTAAAACCTAAAACTCTAAAACCCTGGAAGATGACCTAGAAAATACCATTCTGGATATAGGGCCTGGCAAAGACTTCATTTTGAAGATGCCATAAACAATTACAACATAAAGAAAAAATGACAAATAGGACTTCATTAAACTAATAAGCTTCTGCACAGCAAAAGAAACTACCAACAAAGTAATCAAACAATCTACAGAATGAGAAAAAAATTTGCAAACTTTGCATCCAACAAAGATCTGTTATCCAGAATCTGTAAGGAATGTAAACCAATTTACAAGAAAAAAATGAGCCATCCCATTAAAAAGTGGGCAAAGGATGTGAACAGACACTTCTCAATAGAAAACATGCACATGGCCAACAAACATATGAAAAAATGCTCAACATCACTAATTATTAGAGAAATGCAAATCAAAACCACAATGAGATAACATCTCACACCGATCAGAATGACTGTTATTAAAAAGTCAAAAAATAACAGATGCTGGTGAGCTGGCAGAGAAAAGGGAACACTTATATACTGCCAGTGGAAGTGTTAATTAGTTCAGCCATGGCAGAAAGCAGTGTGACAATTCCTCAAATAACTTAAAACAGAACTCCCATTTGACCCAGCAATCCTAGTACTGGGCATGTGCCCAAAGGAATATAAATTATTCTACCACAAAGACACAGGCATGCATACATTCATTGCACCACTATTCACAATAGCAAAGACATGGAATCACCCTAAATGTCCATCGACGTTAGACTGGATAAAGAAAGTGTGGCACATGTACACCATGGAATACTAGACAGCCACAAAAAACAATAAGATCACGTCCTTTGCACCAACATGAATGGAGTTGGATGTCATTATCCTAAGCAACTTAATGCAAGAAGAGAAAACCCAATGCCACATGTTCTTACTTATAAAAGGAGCTAAACAATGAGAACACATGGACCCAAAGAGGAGAACAACAGACACTGAGGCCTACTTGAAGATGGAGGATGGGAAGAGGGAGAGGATGAAAAAACAATTCTTAGTGGGTATCAGGCTTAATACTTGGGTGATGAAATAATCTGTCCACCAAACCCCTGTGACATGCAGTTTACCTATATAACAAACCTGCGCATGTACCTCTGAACTTAAAATAAAAGTTAAAAAAATAATTTTTGGTCTTACAGGCAGCATTCAAATCCAGCCTTAATGAACTCTAAAACTTAAGTATTTCATGGTCATATATTGCTTCCAGAGTTAGAATGTAGATGTTAAAATTTCTGAAATATTTTTCTATATATTTAAAGTTAGACATTGTTATGGTTTGAGTTTGTTTCCATAATTCAGGTTCTGCAAGGCTTCTCATGAGAAATTAGGTAACTGTGACTCACTATTTCATTCTTTCTCTTTCACTGCCATGTTAAGACCTATGAATCAGATGCCTATATCTTCAGTGAATGGGCAGGCAACTTGAAGCTAAGGTAAAAGGAAAACTGAGTCACTATCCTCCAATCTAGTACCTTACCCATTACCAAATTGCACTCTGACCAGCCTTCTTTCTGCATCACTAATACATGTATAACAGTTGAAGACAGGACTCCTATGTAAGGAGTTCTCATTTTTACATTTTGTTTTGTTGCTGCTTTTGTTCTTTTTGACTGGTCAATTCCAATAATTCATATTTCTCTGTACAGTTTCTAAAATTACTATTTGTGGATAGTGCTATCAATCTGCCTATTTGCCATCTTACTTCAGTGGTTAGATGGAGCGCATTCCTGGTCATTATCAGCTCTGATCCATTTACTCTCTGCTACTTCAAAGACAAACATTTAAAGACAATCCGTTTTCTGACACATAATGGCTTAGACGAAATGGAGTGATAGTTTCTAAGTTCTCCTATCTAAATACATAATACAGCCATTTCTACATTCATAGGAATTATTCTGCTGTACATAAACTCCCTTAGATACAATAATTTTAGAAAGAGGCATGTATCTCCATGGCCACCTACACCTAAATGCACCATGGACTTTTTCTCCTTTGGTGACCCACTCGAAGGTTGTCTCACCACTCAATCTATGATTCACCAGGTGAGCAGGAAAGCCCTGGCCTTTTACTCATCAAGGGTTCGCTCAAAAATTTGTGTATGATATAGGTTCACTACGCTTTGGGATCTAAATACTGAAGAAGACAGAAGCATGACCATCTGTCATGACTCATCTAAAGCATAGATCACAGAATGGCATGAGTCATGATCAGGGATGGTAGTAGGGAGAAATTACAATGAGGAAAATAATCAGCAACTATTTAAATTAATATTCAACCAAAGCCAAGATCTTAGGCATCCAAATTCTGCTACTGTAATGAAAACGTTTTTATTTATATTTAATTATGTATATTTAATTGTTAATGATTTAGGGTGTACAAGTACAGATTTGTTACATGGTTAAATTGCACAGTGGTGAAGTTGGGTCTTTTAGTGTATCCATCACCTGAATAGTGTATGTTGTACCCATTAGATAATCTCTCATCCCTCACCCTACTCCCACACTTCCACCTTTCTGAGTCTCCAGTGTCTATTATCACAACCCCCGTATGTCCAATATCACTTCTTGGCCTTTCCACTAAGATAACTGTAATATCTGATCTTTTCAGTTTTGACTTATTTTGAAGAGATACTTGTTCAATTCACTTTTATCAATAAGATTAGACTACTAGCTTTGGTAGAAGGGAATAGAGACTAGCTTATTTAATATTCTTCCCATGCCTCCTCAATGGGATTTTCTACAACTGGGTCAACATAAAGCATAAAGTATCTGTGAATAGAGCAAACACACAAACACTGCATATACTATAACAATGAAAATAATAATGATATTTCTTCTTATTGAGCATTCACTGGATTCTGAAGTAAAGCTGTGTTTATTACAAAATGTATAGCATATATTCTTTATCGCATATCCATGAAGATGCAACCTGTATCTCATTTCACATATGAGAATCATGAGGTTCAAAGAAGTTAGAAATCTCTCCCAAGCTAATAAAGATAATTAGTATTAGTTGAAAGATTCATATTCAACTTAGTCAACTAAAAAGTTTTTGTAGTTGAGGGAGTATGTTTCTTCCAGTGTGAGAGAGTAGATATTAAAATATCTGTAATATATCAATAAGCATTTCAAATAGTGTTGAATTTTACATTTGTTTTATAATTCAGACTCTTCAAGCTTCTAAAACAGGATGAGGTGCACAAGATGGCTAGGGTTTGTTGTCCTCACTAGGAAACCATCATAAGCAAACAGATCTTTCAGCACTTTCCTTCTATCTCCTTAAGGACAAAAGAAAAATATTATGGAAATCTACAAATAGAAATAAATGAGAGCGATTTGATATTGGAAGTAGAATGTCCTTAAGTGCTTTCCTTAGTGCTTAGAGAGAGTCACATATGATTTTCCAGACACCCATTATCCTTACATTAACAAGATATATATATATATATATATATGACATGTTCTGTTCTGGGAATGCCCTAGTGAAATCTGGAATGGTTGTGATTGCTATTGGGAATCCTGAAGGATTTTGGATACCTGATGCACATCACTGGATAAACAGAATCCTGACTGGAACTGTGCTTTCAGAGAGTGCTGATAGCGAAATGAAGATCAGTATGCCCAAACAACCGACAACTGATTTTTCTGGGTCCTGAAGTGCAAATTACAGGAATCCTTTGTGTATTTGCTTGATGAAAATGGCTTCCATCCATTTGGCTAACATTGTTCTGAAACTTGCTACCCTTATAACCTAGGAGGGTTATTTAACAAAAATAACTCAAGCAGAGGTGCTTGACCAAGTTAGCCTAGACGGGTCTTCACCAGAAACAGAGCCAGGGCCCAATCACACACCTATACAATTTCAGTCAATAAAATGAAGGATGAAATGCCATTTGTAAATGTACAGGTGAAGAGGTTATGATATCTGAATTTATGCTGTTTGCCAGAGAAAATGCAAGAGGGAAGAAAATGTAAAAAAATAAAAGAAAAAAATAAATTAAAAAATCAAAAATCAAAACAGATAGATGATGACATAGATATAGATGATATAGATAGATATAGATATAGAGGCAGATACATAATCAGGCTTCATCTCATAGTGAAACCATTAATCAGAAAAGTCGATCTTTTCCTCAGAACACAGATGCCAGAATCACCCGAATATATGACTCCAAGAAGATAATATCTTCTCAAAAGTGGAGAGTCTGCATAGGTAAACTTCAGTCATCAGAGAGCTTCCAACTCTGAACCATCCTCAGATGTCACAGAAAATGTCACAAACTGCATCTGGTAGTTCTTTAACCAAAGTGCCAGCTTCTTGTTGCCATTCTTTGTGCCTCTCTTTATTATAATTAAAGGGATAATCAGTATCTTGACAGAGCTTTTCAATCAATCTCTGACTAAATACAGCTTTTTATTTTACTATATTTCTCATTCTTTTATTAAGTATATAATCAGAGATGCTACTAGATTCTAGGATTTTTATGATTTACAAGGGACACATTGATAAAATCATTCCTGACCTAAAGACATTATTGTGATTTATGGTCCAGATATAGAGAACGAGTGGAGGAGAGTAAACAAAGGTGAAGACATACAAGAGTGTGTTCCTCTCTTACATTTCATTGTTCATTCACAGCTTTCCCCTTTGCTTCAGAACCATAACTCACAGTTTATTTTCCACATTCTTACTCTTTCCTACATGTGTTGTTTCATATAATGCTACTCCTTTTGTCTGGAATCTTTTTCTCCTATTCCTTCACTGGCCTTTATATTTTCTGGGCCAGCCTAAAACTGTCCTCAAGCAAGACCTCCTGATAACCCTGTCCAAAAATAAGACAGATCATCTCTTTGTGTCCTTCACATGTCCATTTATTTCCTTTATAATACTTGTCACCACAGCAATTATAGTATATTTTCAACCCTGTAAGTAATTGAGATTATATATGCTACCTGCTCAGGTAAGTAAAAACAAGGGTCCATGAATGAGTTTATATCAGTGTGTGTCAAATCCTATTCCACACTGCATTTTACTTACCAGTAAGTTGGACCGTGTAGTCACCTGCCTCTGTGCCACAGCACCCTCTATCAGCAGTGAACAAGAAGTCAACTTACAGAAAGAAAAGGGGAGTATTAAGTCATTATTCTCTCATCTAGTTTTTCACCCAGGCCCCAAGATCCACACTGACCCATCCTACAGCCTCAGTGACTCCCCCACACCTATGAGTTGAAAACAGACTTATTCTTTACAGGAGTTTGCTATATGTGATTGGATTTTTCTTTCTTATTTTGTTATTGTTACCCAAAGTTCATATTTTCCTGAAGAGTGTCTACAGATTTTATCTGGTGGATCAGTAAACAGGCAGTGTGTTTTTGTCATCTTGGCAGAATTGGCCTCAAATAGACCCCATGCCTAATCATTGCCAGCTCAGATCCATTTTCTCTTATACTATAATGCTAGTTTCTGTGTATGCTGAAATGTGGGTTGAGAAAACTAAGTGTATGCCAGCATCCAGAGAGATTAGCAGAGGGAAGATTCTATAAAAAGGGATTTTGAAGCACACACACACACACACACACATATATATATATACACATGTATTACATCCAACTTATGCAGGAAAATATTAAGCAGAAAAAACAGTTCTTTCTGTCATAAAGTGAAAGATTGAATTACCCAAATTTATGACTCTAGAAGGATGAAGCCCACCCAGGAGCACAGTCATCGCCTACAAACTTTAGAATCATCTCACCAACTGTGGCCCCTCCTGTTTCTTCTTATACTTCCACCAACCGCCATCCAGCAGTTCCTTAAATAAGGTACCACCTTTCTATTTCCATTCCTGTACCTCTAAAATATAATTGTAAAGGTAATCAGAGTCTTCAAAGGGATTCTCATTTAAACTCTATGTATTATTTCATTATTTTACTACATTTCTCATTCATTTATCAATATCTAATTGGACATGCCACTGGATTCTAAGTCCTTCAATACTCACAAAATGTGCATTCATGTAATCATTTCTGTCTTCAAGAAGATTACTGTTTTTCATTGGCGCAAATATAGTGTATGTGGGGAGGTATCCAGACAAGGAGAGATGAATACAGCAGTATGTTTGTACCTTCCATTCCAGTTTCCTTTCACAATTTTCCACTATGACTAATGACCATAACTTAGGATTGATATTCAAAATTCCTATTTCTTTCCATAACTAGTGTCTTGACATATGCTACTTCTTTGTTTAGAATCCCTTACTCTCACCTCTTCATTTGCCCCAATATATTTCTGGGCCAACAAAAATCCCCTTCCTCAGAAAAATACTGCACTGATATCCTCCTCCTGCCATAGAACACATCATGCCAAGGTGTCCTGAACATTTCTCTTTATTTTATTTAGAACTTTTATTACAATTCTAATAATGGAGTGTTCTTCAACCATACTTGATAATAAGTATAGTTTATAGATTTCTTGTCCAGAAGAACATCAGACAAAAGTGGACTAATGAATTTATATCTAAGTGTTCCAATTAAATCCCAGCCTGCTTTCAGCCATGATATGACCAGTGGAGTCACCTCCACCTAGGGAACAGAAGACTATGATCTACAATGAGAGGGAAGGTGATGAAAGAGAAAGGCAAGAGGAGAATCACGTCACCACTCTTTTAGTTGAAGACATGTCACCATACAGCATAGTTGAAGACAGATTACCTATATACAGGGGTTCTCAATTTGTGGTAGTTTTTTGGTTTGTTTATGTTTTTGTTGTTTTTGATAAGCCCAAGCATCATATTTTCCTCAATAAGTTATACATGATTTACTTGAGAGTCAAAGCTAGCATGTCCTCTTTAGCCATCTTGGCTTAGGTGACCATGGACGGAACTCATATGTAGTCATTACCAGCTGAGACTCACTTTTCTGTTACTTCATAGACATAATTGGACATCCCAGGACAACATTCTGGAAAAGAACTTATTTCTCCTACATTTTGGCTTTGAAGGGACTACACAAAGTTTGCCTAAGTTCTACCATTTTAAATACGCATTATGGTCTGTTTCTATAGCCATTAGATTTATTTGACTGCATCTAAACCTCCCTTAGCCCAGGAATCCCAGCTAGGGTCCTATGTCTCCTACACTTAACCACCCATATAGCCATTTCTTCTTTGATATCTAGCACTTCCACAGGATGCCTGGAAAATACGTCCGATTACTTCCTCTGTGATTCACTAGCTCTGAAAGAAGTCCTTGCTTTTATATATTATAGGTCATCCCAAAGTGATTCTATGTTTGTATTTAATTCAATCTATGTTTGTATTAATTTTTAATTAATTATTATTAACTTTATAAATTTTTCTATGCTTTTGGATTTAAAGTCAAAAGCAGACCATTCTTATTTTTCATCTTTTGGCATGACTCTCCTAAATCAAAGAGCCCAGAATGGTTGGGAAAACAAATGGAGATATTACTGGCTCAGAATTACTATATGGGAAAAAAAGAAGCTATTAGTTTTATCCCCAATCACTACAACTTTATCTGGGTTTTCCACAAGAGGGTCAACATAAATTATAATTCTTTTCTGGATCAGGCTGACACACAAACCTTGCATAGTCTTTGAAATAACAATGAAAATAATATTTTTCTAACTGAGCATCTACTGGATAAAGCTGGAAGTGAAAGTTATGTTTTTAGGTACATGATTGCATTTATTCTTCAGTACACCTCTATGAGCACAGTAGGAAGACCGTGTTCCAGGGAAAAAATGTGTTCTGCTCTAGACAAGTTAAGTTTGAGATTCCCACAGGACATCTAAGAATTATCCATCTGATATATAGAGCTTGAACTTGGATAATTTTGGCTGGGCCTTTTAGTGAATTATGTCAGTATAGATATAGTTGTTAAAACAGTGGATGTGACTGAAAGTACCTAATAGAATAGAAATAATGATGCCTCTCATTTACTGAGTATGCAGAATGACTCAGACTATTCTAAGGGTTTTTCAATAATTATCTCCATTAATCCTTTATAATCCAATTGTTTCATTAACTCATTTAATTCTTTGTGGTACACAATGAACAGAAGAGGGAGTTAAATTTGAGGGTGGTCAACATAGTTCATAACAGTCCTAAATTACCAAGGATGTCCCTAAGCAAATCAGAACACTAAGGTAGCTGTCTTTAGTGAAAAATATCTCTGTGTAGACAGAGATGGTTGGATCTACATGACAAAGTTTATGCTGTTTGTTACATATAATCATGTGGGATTCTTTGAACAAATAAAGGCTAATATTGGAATGCAAAAAGATCAGAATAAAGGCTAACATATTCAGACACACAAAAATGCAAAGGCTTTCTGATTGCTCCAGTTCTCAGGGACATTAGTCAAAATTCCCAAGCCTTCCTTGACAGCAGTTGCACCAGGAATACATTTTGTACACTTCTCCTACGTTTCTGCCCAGTGAGAAGTTTCCCTTTAGCCCTTGTCGTTGGACACACCAGCTCCTTTCTCTATCCTATTGTTCCCTGACATCTCCTGCCCTTTCACTTGGGCTCATGCTGGGTAGGAGTGAATATCGCAATTCATGGTCCCAATAGAGGGGGAAGATGTGATTCCAAGGACAGGAATTCATTAAAGGAGATAGGTGAGAATGAGAAAAAAGTCCTTCAGATGGAAATAGAAGAAGAGATGTGGCTCACAGGGAGGAGAGGCAGTGTAATTGAAGAAAGAACTGTATGGCCACCTGCATCTCAACTGGTTTATTTTTATCTCTTTATGCTTCAAGGTCACCAAGGACAAGGATATCAAATAACTACCATTCAAACTTTACTCAAGTGTGGAAATTTTGCCTGAAGTCCTCTGCCTAAAAACCTGATGCCACTGGTAATGATGTTTATGAAGATAAGATCAAAGCACAGAAAATCATATATGTATATATATATGGTTGAAATACTATATATAATATATATATATATACCAGCTATGAATTCTAGGAAATGGAATATTAAGGGTGCATTTTATTTCATTAGTTTTACTTTTATGCAATTTCTTCATATCATATTTTCCATTCAGAATTTTCATAATTTGAAAAAAAATAAACTTTTTTTTCTAAAAGAGTGCTTCCATAGGAGTTTCTGTAATCTGTCTGTGAGTTACGTAAAAGCAAATAAACTGTGGCCTGCAAGTCAGGGTGGGGCACACAGATTTATAGTTTGGATGGGATCTTTAAGGAATAGGCCCTGGTCAAGACCGAACTGACTGTGCCCTGCCCAGAGAATCCAGACCAAGGGGCAGGTAGGGGTAAAATCCAGCCTATGATTCTGTTGCAAGCACTGTGTCCTGGGAATGAGTTGCTCTAGCCAAAACTAGAGATATCTTTTCAGAATTGGACTCCTGAAGGGGGAATAACTGGGTAATTTGCTTGCCAAACCAGGCACATTCTGGTGATGTGCATGAAGGCACTTGCCTATGTTAGAGGAATTCCTGGCCCTGTTTGATGTAAATTATCTGGTTCTATACATTTCCTTCAGCACCAACAGCTCCTCAGGAGCTCTCCAACCATATTTCCTCTTCCCACATTCCACTATATGAATCCATCAGAAAGTTGCCCAGGCAGACAGTTAACTTAGGCAAACTGAAGAATAATTAATTTATTTTAGAGTAGAATGGCAAAAAGTCAGTATCTAAAACTTACAATGTATTTATAGATCATATATTTGGCACCTGGTGCAATTATTTTGTGTCACTTAATCTTCACAGTAGCTCTAGAAGGTTGACAGTTTTCTCCTTTTTACTCTCCATATATAAAGAAAAAAGGGCACAGAAAGCAAATTTACTTTCCAAGTGACACTTAGGTGGTCTTATATAGTCCTTGATTTAACATCCAGGCCTGTTGTTCTGGCTTGGGTTAGGTGTGCTGACGTTAGGAGAACAGGGATAAGATGCAAATTAAACAATGAATAAGACGGATTCCACCTAAGATGGAGAAAGCTGAAAAGAGCCTCACTCTCACCCTTACAATTATGAAAAAGTAGATAAATGCAAAATAACAATCTTCTGTACTCATCAGAGAACTGTGTTGATCTGAAGCTATATATCCTAATTAATCTAAGGAAAAGAGGCATTATAAGTTCTGCCTTTATGGTTTGGACCAACAATCCAAGGAATAAATATAGTTTTTTTTTTCCTCTTGTCCTGCACCTTTCGTATTATGTCTTTTATCAGACATAAAGGTAAGAAAGTATGATAGATTCAGATACCATGAATAAGTTTTTTTAGACATTCTTTATTGCCAGATATCATTGCTAATATTCATGTGTGTGTGTGTATATATATATATATATATACGTATATATATATGATAATTTTGTTCATTTGGGAAAATCAAATTTTGAAGGATGTTTTGAAGCCACCAAATTTTTTCCTCATGTGCAGTGAAAAAACTGAAATTCAGAGATTGGGTGAAGTGGTCAAAATCACATCATTCAGCTAGTTAGGAAACAGATTTCATCTTGAGAAGGTGTCACAAACTGCTAAAACATCCTTCAAATTCAAATTTGACTTAAGGACACTGAGCAAATAACTGCTTTATATACAAATGATATTGGTATTCTGAGCTACTCAAATACATAATATTCATATTACTTTATGTAAACTAGGTATAATGGACCACTCCTGAGTATGTAGATGATGGTAATTAACAGTTAGAGAATGAGTCATTTAGGTGCTTTGTCTAATATGTTTGCTGATTTCTCCCTGAAATTTTAACTTCTAAGGACAGTCATGCCTGTAAATGAGATAAGAAAGAAATTATCTTCCACCCAAAAGAATTAGCCTGTTCACTGTGTTTTAATTTAAACAGCGTCAACCTCTAATGCCTTGACTCCACTCTATCTTATATTTTTATATCTTACTACACATCAGAGCTCCTACTTGGGACCACAAGTAGGTGAGAATCTGGGGCTTCCTCTAACTTTGAAATGTGTGAACCAAAGAGAAAGACAAAACAGCTCACAGAGATCTAATCTACCCTCATAGACATCTTAGAGATCAGTTTGTACCAAGAGGTTCTCTGCAAGAGGCAGAGAAATAGCTCTGAGAGGATCTCTAGTGTATTAGCAAATGATTGTGATTGGAAGAGGCAAACCCAACACTGTTAGCAACATTATTTCTCTAAAACCACATAGTGAGGCATGTATTAGAATTTTATTATGATAAACACATGAGATCAACCACTTAACAAATTTCAAGTTTACAATACAGTATTAAGAACTATAAGCGCAGTGTTGTGCAGCAGATCTACAGAGCTTATTCATCTGGCATATCTGAAGTTGTATACCCATCGAATAGCAGCTTCCATTTCCCCCTTCCTCCAGCCCCAGCCAACCACCATTTTATTTTCTGCTCCTGTAAGTTTGGCTATTATAGATACTCTACATAAGTGGACTCATACAGTATTTATTCTCTTATGACCAGCTTATTACACTTAGCATAATGCCCTCAAGGTTCATTCATGCTGTAACTATTGCAGAATTTCATTCATGCTGTAACTATTGCAGAATTTCCTTCATTAAGAAATAATAACATTCCATTATATATACACACCACATTTTCTTATCTAGTCATTCAAAACTGGGACATTCAGGTAGTTTTCACATCTTGTCTACTTTGAATAATACTGTAACATACATAGGAGCGCTAGTAATATCTCTTCCACTTCCTATTTTAATTATTTTGCATAAATACCAAGAAGAAGAAATCTTGGGTCATATGGTATTCATATTTTTCCTTCCAACTTTTATTTTAGATTCAGGGGCTACACGTGCAGATTCGTTACATCAATACATTACATGTTGCTGGGATTGGCGTACAAATGATTTTGTCACCCAGGTAGTGAGCACAGTATCTGATAGGTAGTTTTTCAGCCTTCACCCTCCTCCCACCCTTGACCTTTAAGTAAACCACCAGTGCCTATTGTGCTTCTTTTTGTGTCCTTGCATACTCAATGTTTAGCTCCTACTTATTAGTAAGAACACGTGGTATTTGGTTTTCTGTTCCTGTGTTATTTTGCTTCAGATAATGCCTTGCAGCTGCATCTATGTTCCTGCAAAGGACATGATTTGTTGCAGGACGTCAGGGACCCTGAATGGAGGGACTGGCTGGAGCCTTGGCAGAGGAACATAAATTGTGGAGATTTTGTGGACATTTATCAGTTCCCAAATAATACTTTTATAATTTCTTAAGCCTGTCCTTACTTTAATCTCTTAATCCTGTTATCTTCATAAGCTGAGGATGTATGTCACCTCAGGACCACTGTGATAATTGTGTTAACTATACAAATTGATTGTAAAACATGTGTGTTTGAAAAATATGAAATCAGTGCACCTTGAAAAAGAACAGAATAATAGTGATTTTTAGGGAAAACAACCATAAAGTCTGACTGCCTGCGGGGTTGGGCAAAAAGAGCCAAATTTTTCTTCTTGAAGACAGCCTATAAATGGATGTGCAAGTAGAAAAGATATTGCTAAATTCTTTTCCTAGCAAGGAATATTAATATTAATACCCTGGGAATGGAATGCATTCCTGGGGAGAGATTTATAAATGACTGCTCTGGGAATATCTGTCTCGTGCAGTTGAGATAAGGACTGAGATACACCCTGGTCTCCTGCAGAACCCTCAGGCTTACTAGGGTTGGGGAAACTCTGCCCTGGTAAATTTGTGGTCAGACCTGTTCTCTGCTCTCAAACCCTGTTTTCTGTTGTTTAAGATGTCTATCAAGACAATACATGCACCGCTGAACATACCCTTATCAGTGGTTCTGCTTTTGCCCTTTGCCCTATGATCTTTGTTGGACCCTTATTTGTGGTTCTGCTTTTGCCCTTTAACCTGTTCCCTTAGAAGTATGTGATCTTTATTAGAGTTTTACTAGTGGTTCTGCTTTTTGCCCTTTAAAGCATGTGATCTTTGCACCTACTCCCTGTTCTTACACCCCCTCCCCTTTTGAAACCCTTAATAAAAACTTGCTGGTCTGAGACTCAGTTGGGCATCATGGTCCTACTGATATGTGATGTCACCCCTGGCAGCCCAGCTGTAAAATTCCTCTTTGTACTGTCTTTGTTTCTCAGCTGGCCAACACTTATGGAAAATAGAAAGAACCTACATTGAAATATTGGAGGCAGGTTCCCCCAATAATGATTTTTCTTTTTTATGGCTCTATAGTGTACCATATTGTATACGTACCACATTTTCTTTATCTAAACCACTGTTAATGGCCATCTAGATTGACTCCATGTCATTACTATTATGAAAAGTGCAATAAGCATACACATGCACTTTGGGAGGCTGAGGTGGGTGGATCATCTCAGGTCAGGAGTTCGAGACCAGCTTGGCCAACATGGTGAAACCCTGTCTCTACTAAAAATACAAAAACTTAGCCTTTCGTGGTGGCAGGCACCTGTAGTCTCAGCTACTTGGGAGCCTGGGGCAGGAGAATTGCTTGAACCCAGGAGATGGAGGTTGCAGTGAGCCAAGATCATGCCATTGCACTCCAGCCTGGGGGACAAGAGCGAGACTCCGAATCAAAAAATAAATAAACAAACAAACAAACCATACACATGCACGTATCTTTTAGTAGAACAATTTATATTCCTTTGGGTATATACCAGTAATGGGATTGCTGGGTCAAATGTTAGTTCTGTTTTAAGTTATTTGAGAAATCTCCAAACTACTTTCAACAGTGGCTGAAGTATTCAGCAAATAGTGTTGGGATCACTGGCTAGCTGTATGCAGAAAATTAAAACTGGACCTCTTCCTTTCACCATATAAAAAAAAATGGCATATAATTGGCATTTCCACCAGCAATGTATAAATGTTCCCTTTTCTCTACAACCTCACCAGCATCAGTTATTTTTTGACTTTTTAATAACAGCTATTCTGACTGGCATGAGCTGGTATCTCCCTGTAGTTTTGATATGCATTTCTCTAATGATTAGTGATATTGAGCATTTTTCACATGCTTGTTAGTTGCATGGATCTTCTTTTGAGAAAGATCTATTCATGGCTTTTGACCATTTTTAATGAAATTGTTTGGTTTTTTCTTGTTGATTTAAGTTCCTTATGGAGTCTAGATATTAGACCTGTCTCAGAATCATAGTTTGCAAATACTTTCTCCCATTCTGTAGACTATCTTTTTATTCTGTTGATAGTCTAATTTGCTGTACAGAAGATCTTTAATTAGATCTCACTTGTCAATTTTTGTTGTTGTCATTACATTTGCTTTTGGAGTCTTTGTCATGAAGTCTTTGCCAAGGCTAATGTCCAGAATAGTATTTCCTAGGTTTCTTCTAGGGCATTTACAATTTTAGGTTTTACATATATATATAAGTTTTTTTTAACTTTATATTTAATAGATTTTTAATATGGTGAAAGGAAGGGTTCTAGTTTTAATTTTCTGTATATAACTAGCCTGTTATCCTGACACTACTTGTTGAATAGGAAGTCCTGTTTCCATTACTTGTTATTGTCAACTTTGTTGAAGATCCAGTGGTTGTAGGTGTGCAGCTTTATTTCTGGGTTCTCTAACCTGTTCCATTGGTCTACGTGTCTGTTTTGTTCTAGCACCATGCTACTTTGGTGACTGTAACTTTGTAGTATAGTTTGAATTTGGATAGTGTGATGCCTCCAGCTTTGTTGTTTCTGCATAGGATTATTTTGGTTATTTGGGACCTTTTTTAGGTTCCATATAAATTTTAGAATAGTTTTTCTAATTCTGTGAAAAATGACATTGGTAGTTTGATCAGAATAGCATTGAATCTATAAATTGCTCTGGAGAATATAGCCATTTTAACAATATTGATTCTTCCTATCCATGAGAATGGAATGTCTTTCCATTTGTTTGTATCATCTCTGATTTCTTTTAGCAGCATCAGCATTTTGTAACTCATGTTGTAGAAATCTTTTACCTCCCAGGTTAGCCATATTCCTATGTGTTTATTCTTTGTGTGGCTATTGTGAAAGGAACTGTGTTCTTGGTTTGGCTTTCAGCTTGGGTATTATTAGTTGTATAGAAGTGCTACTAATTTTTGTACATTGATTTTGTATCCTGAAACTTTGCTGAAGTTGTTTATAATTTCTGGGAAATTTGGGGCAAAGGCTATGGGGTTTTCTAGGTATAGAATCATATTATCTGCAAAAGGAGGTAGTTTGACTTCCTCTCTTTCTATTTGGATGTCTTTTATTTTTTTTTCTCTTGCCTGACTGCTCTGGCTAGAACTTCCAGTGCTATGTTGAACCAGGAGTAGTGAGAGTGGGCAAATTTGTCTTGTTCTGGTTCTCAAGAGGTATGATTTCAGCTTTTGCCTATTTGTGATATGATGTTAGCTGTGGGTTTGTCATAGATGTCTCTTATTATTTTGAGGTATGTTCCTTTGATACCTAGTTGTTGAGGGTTTTTAACATGAAAGAATGTTGAATTTATTGAAACCTTTCCTGCATCTATTTAGATAATCACGTGATTTTTGTTTTTAGTTCTGTTTATGTGATAAATCACATTTATTGATTTGCATATATTGAACCAACTCTGCATCCCAGGAGTAAAGGTTACTTGATCATGGTGGCTTAGCTTTTGCTGTGCTGCTGGATTTAGTTTGCTAGTTTTTTTTTTTTTTTTTTTTTTTTTTTTTGAGGACTTTTGCATCAATATTTATCAGGCATATTGTCCTGAGGTTTTTTTTTTTTTTTTTCCTTTGTGTTTCTGTGAGGTTTTGGTACCAGAATAATGCTGACTTCATAGAATGATTTAGGGCAGAGTCTCTGCTCCTCAATATTTTGAAACAATTTTGGTAGGATTGGTATCAGCTCCTCCTAATCTATCAGGTAGAATTCAAATGTGAATCTGTCTGATCCATGGCTTTTGTTGGTTTGTAGGTATTTTATTATGGATTCAATTTCAGAACTTGTTATTGATCTGTTTAGGTATTCAATGTCTTCCTGGTTCAATCTTGGCAGGTTGTATGTTTTCAGGAATTTATCTGTTTCTTCTAGATTTTCTAGTTTTTCAGCATAGAAATTGTTCATAATGGTCTCTGAGAGTTTTTTGTATTTCTGTGGGTTCCATAGTAATGTCCCCTTTGTCATTTCTAATTGTGTTTATTTGGATCTTCTCTTGTTTTTTTGTGTGTATTAATCTGGCTAGTGGTCTATATATCTTATTCTTTCAAAAAACCAATTTTTAGTTTTCTTGATTATTTTTGTGAATTTTCACATCTCAATTTTATTCAGTTCAACTTGGATTTTGATTATTATTTTTCTTCTGCTATCTTTGGGGTTGTTTTCCTTTTGTTCTTTCTAGTTCCTGTAAATGTGATATTAGGTATAAATTTAAGATATTTCTGACTTTTTGATGTGGGCCTTTAGTGCTATAAACTTTTCTCTTAACACTGCTTTAGCTGTGTCCCAGAGATTCTGATATACTGTATTTTTGTTTTCATTAGTTTCAAAGATTTCTTGATTTCTGCATTAATTTCATTTATTACCCAAAAGTCATTCAGGAGTAAGTTGTTTAATTTCCAAATACTTGTATGGTTTTCAGAGATCTTCTTGGTATTGATTTGTATTTTTGTTGCACTGTGATCTGAGAGTGTGGTTGATATAATTTCTGTTTTCTGAATTTCTTGAGCATTGCTTTATGGCCAAGCATGGGGCCAAGCACATGGCACAGAGTATGTGCCATGTGCAGATGAGAAGAATGTATATTCTGTTGTTGAGTGGAATGTTCCTTATATGTCTGTTAGGTCAATTTAGTCAAGTGTGAAATTTAGTTCCTGAATATCCTTGTTAGTTTTCTGCCTCAATGATTTATCTAACAATGTTAGTAGGGTGTTGTATTCTCCCACTATTATTGTGAGGTTAGCTAGGTCTCTTCATAATCTCTAAGAACTTGTCTTATGAATCTGGTTGTGCCAGTGCTGAATGCACGCATCTTTAGGATAGTTAAGTCTTGCTTATAGAATTGAACCTTTTATCATTATGTAATGCCCTTCTTCATTCTCTTTGATAGCTTTTGGTTTAAGGTCTGTTTTTTTTTCCTGAAATAAAAAAGCAACCCTTGCTCTATTTTGTTTGTTTTCCATTTGCTTTATAGATATTCCTCCATCCATTTAATTTAAGCCTGTGTCTTTACATGTAAGATGGGTCTCTTGAAGACAGCATGTAATTGAGTCTTGCTTCTTTATCTAATTTACCATTCTGTGCCTTTTAAGTGGAGTGGTTAGCCTGCTTATGTTCAAGGTTAATATTTATATGTAAGGATTTGGCCCTGTCATAGTGTTCTTAGCTGGTTGTTATGTAGATTTGATTGTATAGTTGCATATTGTGTCAGCGGAATATTTACTTAAGTGTATTTTTTTGTGGCAGGTAGCAGCCTTTTGTTTCCATGTTCAGCACTCCCTGAAGGACCTCTTATAAGTCAGGTCTAATGACAACAAATTCGTTTAGTGTTTGTTTGTCTGAAAAGGATTATGTTTCTCTTTCACTTACAAAGCTTAGTTTGGCTGGAAATGGAATCATGGTTAGAATTTCTTTTGTTTAAGAATCCTGAATGTAGGCCTTTAATCTTTTCTGGCTTGAAAAATTTCTGCTGAAAAGTCCACTGTTAGTGTGATGAGGGTTCCCTTTGTACATGATCTGCCTGTTCTCTTTTGCTGCCTTTCATATTTTTTATTTACCTTGATCTTGGAGAATTGGATAACTATGTGTCTTAGGGATTGTCATCTTGTGTAATATCTTGCTGGGGTACTCTGAATTTCCTGAGTTTACATGTCAACGTCTCTAGCAAGGTTAGGTAAATTTTCAGGGACAATATCTTCAAATATGTTCTCCAATTTGCTTGGTCTCTCTCCCTCTCTTTCTGTGATGCAAATCAGTTGTAGGTTTGGTCTCTTTACATAAACTCATATTTCTTGAAGTTTCATTCATTTTTTATTATTTTTTCCTTTATTTTTATCTGACTGAGTTGATTTGAAGAACTGATCTTCAAGCTCTGAGATTTCTTTCCTCAGCTTTCCTCAGCTTCTGCTGTTAGTACTTCCAATTATATTATGGAATTTTTGTAGTGAGTTTTCAGCTCTAGTAGGTTAGTTTGGTTCTTTCTTAAAATGGCTATTTTATCTTTAAGCTTTTGTATTATTTTATTGGATTTCTTAGATTCCTTTGATTGGGTTTCTGCTTTCTCCTATATTTCAATAATCTTTATTGCCATCTAGACATTGCTGGGTAGGTAGCATGGTAGTTTGGAGGTAAGACACTCTGATTTCTACAGTGCCAGAGTTCTTGCACTGGTTCTTTCCCATCTGTGTGGGCTAATATTTTGCTAGTCTTTGCAGTTGCTGTCCTTTGGATGGAGCTGTTTTATTTTATATTCTTTGATGCCCTTGAGTGTTTAACTGTGCTATAAGGTGGGTTTAGTTGATTGGCTTTGTTTCTAGATAATTTCATGGGTCCAAGGATCAGCTCAGCACTGTTAGCTGTGTGCTCTACGTCTAGGGGCCTGAAACTAGGCCAACACCTTTTTTTTCTGGCCACTTGAGGTAAAGGCCTTGCTGCACTGAAGGGGCTGAGGTGTTCTCAGTCTACTGTCTAAACCATCTATGTGGGGACATGCTGGCAAAAATGCTTTGGTGGGACAGCAATTGTGGGTCAGTGCGGCCAAGGCCATGCTGAAAGTTGGTGCAGCAAGGCAGAAACTCTGAGAGAGGCCAGCAGATGGGGGCATTCTGATCAAACCAGCCCCACCCTTTGAGCAGATAGCTCATTTCTATCCAGCCCCTGCAGCCAACAAAGGCTAAAGCCACCTAGAGGAGTATGGCAAGCCTTAAGGGATGGGCATCCATGTCCATGCTCCACTGCAGCCATTCCTGTGCAAAACCCTCTGTCTGTGCAATCTGGAGTTCTGTCTCTGCCAACTCCCCTGGCACTTCTAGCCAGCTCAGATGTCTATGGGAGTTATGGGATCTCCTACAGCTAGGATTCTGGAAGTTCATGGTGAGAGTGGGCCACTCTATACCTATTTCACTCAACACTTTCCCACATTTTTAATTTTTTAAGAAACCTCAATAATGTTTTCCTTAGTGATTATACCATTGTGCATTCCCATCAATAGCATATAAGGGTTACAATTTCTCAACATCCTCACCAACACTTGTTATCTTTTTTGTTTGTTTGTTTGTTAATACTAGACATCCTAACAGATGTGAGGTGATGCGATATTGTCAGACAGGCTTCCAAAGTGGTTACAACAATTCACATTCCCACAAGCAGTGTAGAAAAGTCCTAATTTCTCCACATCCTCTTCAACACTTGTTATTACATAATTTTTTATTCTAGTCAGCCTAGTGGGTATAACCAACCTAGTGGGTATAAAGTGATTTGCATTTCCCTGATGACTAATAATGTCAAGCATTTTCAAAAATACTTATTGGCTGTTTATATATCTTCTTGGAGAAATTTCTATTCAGAGTCTTTGCCTATTTTTTTTTTTTTTTTTTTTTTTTTTTTTTTGAGACGGAGTCTTGCTCTGTCCCCCAGGCTGGAGTGCAGTGGCGAGATCTCGGCTCACTGCAAGCTCTGCCTCCCGGGTTGACGCCATTCTCCTGCCTCAGCCTCCCGAGTAGCTGGGACTACAGGCGCCCGCCAACACGCCCGGCTAATTTTCTGTATTTTTAGTAGAGACGGGGTTTCACCATGTTAGCCAGGATGGTCTCGATCTCTTGACCTCGTGATCCGCCCGCCTCGGCCTCCCAAAGTGCTGGGATTACAGGCTTAAGCCACCGCGCCCAGCCTGTCTTTCCCTATTTTTTAATTAGGTTGTCTTTATTATTAAGTTGTATAATTCCTTATAAGTCTCTTATGGAATATATGATTTGCAAATATTTACTTTTATTCTACTGGTTGTCTTCTCATATTCTTAATAATGTTATTTGATACATAAAAGTTTTTAGTTTTAATAAAGTCCAATTTATATTTTTTGCTTGTGCATTTGATATAATATCTTGGAATCTATTGCCAAATCCAAGGTCATGTGGATTTACACCTATGTATTATTCTAAGACGTATATAATTGCAGTTCTCACATTTAAGAGTTTTGATCCATTTTGAACTAATTTTTTCATGTGATGTGAAATAATGAATCCAGTTTATTCATTTGTATGTGACTATCTAGTTGTCCCAGTATAATTTCTTGAAAATGACTAGTCTTTTCTTTTTAGAGAGAAAGCTGCAATACCCGTGAATTTTAAAATAGTGTCTTCCTGGTAAAGCAAATTAAGATAAAGTCTTTACAGTGGGCCTCCATTTCATATGACTATGCCTTATAAAAAGGGAAAATTTGAACACAGAGAAAGACATGCTATGGAGAATACCGTGTGAAGATAAAAACAGATAGAAGGTTATGCATCTATAAGCCAAAGAACACTGAAGATTTTCATCAAACCACTAGAACCTATGGAGTAGGCACAGGACAGATTCTTTCACAGCCATCAGAAGGAATCAAATCTGCTGATGCTTGATCTTGGACTTATAGCCTCCAGAACTGTGAAACCATAAATTTCTGTTGTTTAGGCCACCCAGTTTGTGGTCTTTTCTTTTAGAGGCCCTAGAAAAGTAGTAGTTTGGAAAAGTGATACAGGGTACTTTTGTAACAAATACCTAAAAATGTGGATGGAGATGGCTTTGGAATTGGAAAATTAGTATCAGCTGGAAGAATGAGGTATATAATATAATGGATTTAAACTGGAAGAATGAGGTGTGTAATATAAAAAGTATAGGTTGCCTTGAAGAGATTATTGGTAAACATGAACATTAAAGGAGGTTCTGGTATGGACTTAGAAAGAAAAAGAGGACAGCCAAAGAGAAAGCCTCTATGATCTTTTAGAATAAACATGTCATCATCAACAGAATGTTGCTAGAAATATAAATGTTAAAGATGGTTCTGATTAGGTCTCAGGTGGAGATGAGCTATATGGAGGGAAAATGGGAAGAAAGGCAATCCTCATTATATAGTGAGAGAGGACTTGGCTCTCTTGGCTGTATTGTGTTGTGTTGAATAAAGAGTAGACTCTGTAAGTAATAAACTTGGATATTTAGCTGAGGAGAACTCTAAGCACAATGTTGACGGAATACCCTAATTTCTTCTTACTGTTTAAAATAAAATGAGGAGAGAGATAAACGGAAGAGAAAAATGTTTGAGAAAAATAAATGAGAATTTGAATACAAGCATTTGAAAAATGCTTATTCTATTCACATTGCTGAGAGAGAGACTCTGAAAAGAATACCAAGAGACACCCCCCTTGGGTGCTGGATAACCACTTGCTAAAGAGATCAGGTATATGACAAGTGGACACCATCAACCATTTCAGCTGACATGCTGTCAGCTTATACCAAAGTATGCTGAACATGGACCCAAAGAGCCTTAAAATCTAATATAATTTTCTCCACTGGTTTTTGGACTTGTTTGGGACCTGTATCACTTTTCTTCTGTCTGGTTTTCCCCTTTTAAAATGGAAATGTCTATGCTATGCCTGTCAGATCACAGTATTTTAAAAGAGATAACATATTTTCTAGCTTTTCAGTTTCACAGATGGAGAGGACTTTTGCCATGGAATTAATTATATCCTGAGTCTCACTCATATTTATTTTGATATTTAGTTGAGATTTTGGACTTAGTTAATTTTAATGAATGAATTAAGACATTGGGGGATGTTGAGGTGAGGTGATTATATTTTGCATTTCATCAGGATATGAATTAGTAAGGGTCAAGAGTGGACTTCTACTGGTTGAACTGTATCCTCCCAAAGTTTGTGTGCTCAATTCCTCACTTCTCATACCTAAAAATGTGACTTTATTTGGAAATAGGGTCATTACTGGTACAATGAAGTAAGCTGAGGGCATTAGGCTAATTATCCTCTAATTCAATTACACTGGTGTCCTTATTTTTAAAAAGTGAAATTCCAGAGGCATATTTACAAGTGGAACATCATGTAATGATGAAAGTAGAGATCAGAATAATGCATTCATAAGCCAAAAGAACACCAAAGATTTCTGGCAAACCACCAAAAGCTAGGGAAGATACATGATACAGTTGCTTTCTCAGAAGAAGTCAACACTACTGACCTCTTGATCTCAGGCTTAATTCCTCCAAAGACATGAAATAATAAATTTCTGTTGCTTAAGCCACCCAGTCAAAGGTACGTTGTTACAGCAACCCTTTAAAACTAATACATTCTTAAAGGACTATCTTCCTTTTCATCAGAACATTTATCTCCGTTTATTACATTTATTAGTTTCCTGTTAAAAAAAATGACTACCTTCCAAGTACAAGTTCCATAAAACTTGGATTTGTTTTTAATTTCCTCTTTTATCTACAGAACCTTAAAGAGTCTCTGGTAGCTATTGAGAACTCAATAGAATGGATAAATGCATAAATGGGTGAATGAGTGAATGGCATGCTGGCTTCTCATCAATGCTTCTTTAATGCAGCTGTAAAATCTGGCTTAAGTCCCTAGGCTCTATGGCCAAGTTACATTTCAGCATGAATAGTCAACTTCCACTCATGATGTGAACATGACCATGTATTAAGGTGGCCAAATTTAATTTTTTAAGGCACTCTGCTACAGAAGAGGATAAGAGAAATTGTTATGTATTGTTTCTGATAGAACTTAAGCAGTTCTAGGCTGAAGAAACAAGGTGATCACCTTGCATTTAACAGAAAGAAGAATGATTTAGTTATTAGATTAATTTAATATGACTGTCTAGGGGTGGAATGAGCTGTATTATGAGATGGTGAGTTCTCTGTTGTGACTTTTCTTTTTGGGAGGCCATAATAGTCTATCATTTCTTTTTTTTTTTAGCTTTCTAAGTTGACAGATAACATTGTATGTTTTTATCAAGTACAATATGATGTTTTGAAGTATATATACATTGTGAGGTGGTTAAATCTCGCTAATTAACAAATATATTACCTCACAGCTGTCATTTTTGTCATGAGAAGACATAACATCCACTCTCCCTATATTTTTCAGGAATACAATATTTCATCTTTAGCTATAGTCATCTTGCTATAAGATAGATTTCTTGATACTTATTACTCCTATCTAACTATAATTGTATCTTTTGACCAACATTTTCCCATTTCTCCCTCCCCTACAACCTCCCTAGCCTCTGGTTACCACCACTCTACTCTCTACCACTATGAGATCAACTTTTTGAGATTCTACATATGAATGAGTGATATGGTTTGGCTCTGTGTCCCCACCCAAATCTCATCTCAAATTGTAATCCCTGTAATTCCCAAGTGTCAAGGGAGGGACTTGGTGGGACCAGGCGGTGGTTTCTCCCATGCTGTTTTCATGATAATGACTGAGTTCTCATAACATCTGATGGTTTTATAAGTGTTTGACAGTTCCTCCTTCACATGCTCTCTCACCTGCCATCATGTAAGATGTGACTACTTCCCCTTCTGCCATGATTATAAGTTCCCTGAGGCCTCCCCAGCCATGTGGAACTGTGAGTCAATTAAACCTCTTTTATTTATACGTTTTTCATATAAATTACCTAGTCTTGGAAAGTTCTTCATAGCAGTGTGAGAACAAACTAATACAATGAGATCATGTGATATTTGTCTTTCTGTGCCTGGCTTATTTCACTTAACAAAATTTCCTTCAGGCTTATCCATGTCATCACAAATGAAAGGATTTCCTTCCTTTTTATGGTTAAAAGTATTATATTTTGTATATATATATTTTCTTTCTTTTTTGTGGGGGTTTGGGGATTTTTTTTTTTTTTTTTTTTTTTTTTTTTGGCATTTGGGAGACATCATCTTCCTTCCCCAGGAGAGGGCAGAGAGAGTTGCCTGGATATTTATGGGCAAATGGGTGTCCCAAAAGCCCATGAAAGCAAGTAAGATCATTGGGGATCATGCAATCTTGTGTTCAAGTCTTATGTGGTCTCCACCTTTCTGAGTTTTTAAGAATAACAGCAGAGGTTGCAGTAAGCCGAGATGGTGCCATTGCACTCCAGCTTGGGTGACAGAGTGAGACTCTGTCTCAAAAAAAAAAAAAAAAAAAGAAAAAGAAATCTTTGGCCACACATGGTGGCTCATGCCTGTAATCCCAGCACTTCGGGAGGCCAAGGCAGGTGGATTACTTGAGGCCAGGAGTTCGAGACCAGCCTGGCCAACATGGTGAAACCCCGTCTCTACTAAAAATATAAAAATTGACTGGGCATGGGGCAGATGCCTATAATCCCACCTACTCAGGAGGCTGAGGAGGGAAAATCACCCGAATCTGGAAGGCAGAGGTTGCAGTAAGCCAAGGTGGTGCCATTGCACTCCAGCCTGGGCAACAAGAGTGAGACACTGTCTCAGAACAAACAAACAAACAAACAAAAAACCAGGATAACAAACACAAACACAAACACAAGTCTATTACATAGCCGTGCATTTCTTAGCTTTGTCTTTAAATGCAAAAGCTGACCAAAAAGCTAGCAGTACTGCAAATGGGATGAGCAGACCAGCACCTCGGGGTTCTGTTCTCTGTTTCCATTACCAGCCTACACATGTGTGGACCTGCCTCACTCCGTTAGGGCAATAGGCATATTCCATCCACCTTGCTAGTTGAGTAAAGCAAATGACCTCTGACCTGGTTTTCTCTACTGGCCTTTCACTTTGGAGTTCACTAGTGTATGTCAAGTTTGTTAATTTAAAACACACAAGCACACACATATATACAATGTATCTCTGGCCAAGGCCAGAGGCAGGCACTTCAAAGAAGGTGGGGTTGAGGTAAGAGCTTTATGCTGAATGGATTGGCTAAACATACATATTCAACAGATTACAGAAAGAGCTATAAATATTCATGAAGGTGGTTGCCCAAAGCTGCAGGGGCCCGTCTCTTGCATCAGCATGACATGGATGTGCGACATGGAGTATAATGTTTTGGAACTTTACGGTTTAACAACTACTATATTGGATTTTGGACTAGCATGGAGCCTGCAGCCCTTTTTTTTTGGTCAATATCTCCTATTTGGAACAAATGTATTTACCCAATGCCTGTAGCCCCATTGCATCTAGGAAGGAACTAACTTGCTTTGGATTTCATAGGCTCATAGGTGGAAGGGACTTGACTTGTCTAAGATGAGACTGTGGAATTGGAATTTTGTGTTAATGCTTGAATGAGTTAAGACTTTGGGGGACTGTTGGAAGGGCATGATTGTGTCTTGAACTGTGAGGACATGAGATTTGGGAGGAACCATGGGCTAAGTGATAAGGTTTGACTCTGTGTCCCTACCCAAATCTCAACTTGAATTTTAATAATTGCCATGTGTCATGGAAGGGACCCAGTGGGAGGATAATTGAATCATGGGGACAGTTTCCCCCATGCTGATCTTGTGATAGTGACTGACTTCTCACAAGATCTGATGATTTCATAAGGGGCTTCCCCCTTTGCTCAGCACACATTCTCTCTCCTGCCACCCCATGAAGAGGTGCCTTCCACCAAGATTGTAGGTTTCCTGAGGCCTTCCCAACCATGCTGAACTGTGAGTCAATTAAACCTCTTTCCTTCATAAATTGCCCAGTCTCAGGTATGTCTTTATTAGCAGTGTGAGAAAGAACTAATACTGTAAATTGGTAATGGGAGAGAGTGGAGTGCTGCTGTAAAAATAACCGAAAATGTGGAAGTGATTTTGGAACTAGGTAACAGGTACAGGTTGGAAAAGTTTGGAGGGCTCAGAAGAAGATAGAAAAATACAGAAAAGTTAGGAACTTCCTAGAGATTTGGAAGGCTCAGAAGACAGAAAGATGTGGGAAAGTTTGGAACTTTCTAGAGACTTGTTGAATGGTTTTGACCAAAATGCTGATAGTGATACAGACAACGAAATTCAGGCTGAGGTGGTCTCAGATGGAGATGAGGAACTTTTTGGGAACTGGAGCAAAGGTCACTCTTGCTATGCAAAGAGATTGGCAGCATTTTGCCCCTATCTTAGAGATCTGTGGAACTTTGAACTTGAGAGAGATTATTTAGGGTATCTGGTGGAAGAAATTTCTAAGCAGCAAAGCATTCAAGAGGAAGCAGAGCACAAAAGTTTGAAAAATAGGCAGCCTGGTGATGCAACAGAAAAGAAAAACCCATTTTCTGAGGAGAAATTAAAGCATGTGGCAGAAATTTGCGAAAGTAAGGAGCCAAATAATAATCACCAATACAACGGTCTCCAGGGCATATCAGAGACCGTCAAGGAAAATCCTCCCATCATAGGCCTGGAGGTCTAGGAGGGTAAAATGGTTTCCTGGGCTGGATCCAGGGGTGCCCTGCTCTGTGCAGCCTTGGGACTTACTGCCCTGTGTCCCAGCAATTCCAGCCATGGCTAAAAGTGGCCAATGTAAAGTTCAGGCTGTTGCTTCAGAGTGTGCTAGCCCCAAGCCTTGGCAGCTTCCATGTGGAGTTGGGCCTGCAGGTGCACAGCAGTCAAGAATGAGTTTTGGGAACCTCTGCCTAGATTTCAGAGTATGTAGGGAAAAACCTGGATGTCCAGGAAGAAGCGTGTTACGGAGGCAGAGCCCTCATGGGGAACCTGTGCTAGGGCAGTAAGGAAGGGAAATGTGGGGTTGGATCCCCCACACAGAATCCCCACTGGAGCACTGCCTAGTGGAGCTGTGAGAAGAGGGTCACTGTCCTGCAGACCCCAGAATTATCGATCCACCAACAGCTTGTACCATGCACCTGGAAAATCCACAGGCACTCATTGTCAGCCGTGAAAGCAGCCAGAAGGGGGTAAAAAAAAGCCACAGGGGTAAAACTACCCAAAACCAATGGGAGACCACCTCTTGTATCAGCGTGACCTGGATGTGAGACATGGAGTCAAAGGAAATCATTCATTTTGGAACTTTAAGGTTTAATGACTGCCCTATTGGATTTGGCCTTGCATGGGGCATGTAGCCCCTTTGTTTTGGCCAACTTGTCCCATTCCTAAGGGGTATATTTGCACAATGTCTGTACCCCCATTGCATGTAGGAAGTCACTAACTTTCTTTGGATTATACAGACTCATAAGCAGAAGGGACTTGTATTGTATCAGATGAGACTTTGAACTTGGACTTTTGTGTTAATGCTGGAATGAGTTAAGACATTAGGGGACTGTTGAAACGGCATGATTGCCTTGAAGTGTGAGGACATGAGATTTGGGAGGAACCATGGGCTAACTGATAAGGTTTGGCTCTGTGTCCCCACCCAAATTTCACCTTGAATTGTAATCATTGCCATGTGTCACGGAAGGGACCCAGTGGGAGGTAATTGAATCACGGGGACAGTTTCTCCCATGCTGTTGTTGTGATAGTGAAGGACTTCCTACAAGATCTGATGGTTCCATAAGGGGCTTCTCCCTGTGCTTGGCACTCATTCTCTCTCCTGCTGCCATGTGAAGAGGTGCTTCCACTATGATCGTAATTTTCCTGAGGCCTCCAAGCCATGCTGAACTATGAGTCAATTAAGGCTCTTTCCTTTATAAATTACCCAGTCTTGCATATGTCTTTATTAGCAGTGTGAGAATGAACTAATCAATAGTCTTGACACATGCACATGCATACTGAACAAACATCCATGTAGTATACGACCCATGTTCACTTTGTGGTGTAGAGTTAACATTGAAATGTATTACAATTAGAACATATACATCAAAAGGTCTTTTCAGGACACAAAGGTACACAAGTGCACAGTCTCTGCAAACTGGCCAGTCAGCCCATGTTTGGTCATCTTCTTATCAGGATAATAATATTGAAATCAGTATTTTGTCCAATCAAAGCTGTAGCTATGGCTGATGGAACAGGGGCTCAGTTAATCAGCACCTGTGAGCTGGATGAGTTGTGATTGTTTTAATATTGCTTATTTCAAGGTCAGTTCTTCTTTGGCTGCTAGAGATTTAAAAAAATAACTTTGTCACAGTTAGACCATAGGTTATCCTTTTTTGAACTTTTATTTTAGGTTCAGGGGTACATGTGCAGGTTTGTTATATAGTTAAACTCATGTCACAGGGGTTGGTTGTACAGATTATTTTGTCACCCAGGTACTAACTCTAGTACCCAATGGTTATTTTTTCTAATCCTCTCCCTCCTCCAACTCTCTACCCTCAGGTATACCCCAGTGTATGTTGTTCCCTTCTTTGTATCCATAAGTTCTCATCATTTAGATCCTGCTTGTAAGTGAGAACATGTGGTATTTGGTTCTCTGTTACTGTGTTAGTTCGCTAAGGATAATGGCCTCCAGCTGCATTTATGTTCCCACAAAAGACATAATCTTATTCTTTTTTATGGTTGCATAGTATTCCATGGTGTATATATACCACATATTCTTTATCCAGTCTACCATTGATGGGCATTTAGGTTGATTCCATGTCTTTGATATTGTGAATAGTGCTGCAATGAACATTCACCTGCATGTGTCTTTATGGTAGAATGATTTATCTTCCTTCATGTATGTACCCAGTAGTGAGACTGCTGGGTTGAATGGTAGTTCTGTTTTTGGCTCTTTGAGAAATCACCACTTTCCACAATAGTTGAACTAATTTACACCCCACCAACAGTGTAAAAGCATTCCTTTTGCCCCACAACCTTGCCAGCATGTTATTTTTTGACTTTTTAATAATAAACATTCTGGCCAGGGGCAGTGGCTCACATCTGTAATCTCAGCACTTTCGGGGGCCAAGGTGGGTAGATCAGCTGAGGTCAGGAGTTCAAGACCAACCTGGCCAACATGACAAAGCCCTGTCCCTACTAAAAATATAAAAAGTAGCCGGGCGCAGTGGTGGGCGCCTGTAATCTCAGGTACTAGGGAGGCTGAGGCAGGAGAATTGCTTGAGCTCGGGAGGCAGAGGTTGCAGTGAGCCAAGACTGCACCACTGCATTCCACCCTGGGTGACAGAGTGAGACTCTGTCTCAAAAAAAAAAAAATTAAAAATTAAAAACAAAATAATAGCCATTCTGACTGGTGTAAGATATATCTCATTGTGGTTTTGATTTGCATTTTTCTCATGATCAGTCCTATTGAGCTTTTATTCATGTGCTTTTTGGCCACACACGTCTTCTTTGAAAAACATCTGTTCACATTATTTGCCTGCTTTTCAACAGGGTTGTTTGTTTTTTTCTTGTAAATTTGTTTAAGTTCCTTATAGATGCTGGGTATTAGACATTTGTCAGATGCACAGTTTGCAAAATTTTCTTTTATTCTATAGATTGTTTGTTTACTCTGTTGATAGTTTCTTTTGCTGTACAGAAACTCTTACGTTTAATTAGATTCCATTTTTCAATTTTTGCTTTTGTTATGATTGCTTTTGGCATCTTTGTTATGAAATCTTTGACCGTTCCTATGTCCAGATGGTATTGCCTAAGTTGTCGTCCAGGATTTTTATAGTTTTGGGTTTTACATTTAAGTCTTTAATCCAGCTTGAGTTGATTTTTGTATACGATATAAGGAAGAGGTCTAGTTTCAAGCTTCTGCATATGGATAGCCAGTTCTCCCAGCACCATTTATTGAATAGGGAGTCCTTTCCCCATTGCTCGCTTCTGTCAGCTTTGCCAAAGATCAGATGGTTGTAGGTGTATGGCTTTATTTCTGAGCTCTCTATTCTGTTCCATTGGTCTGTGTATCTGTTTTTGTACCAATGCCATGCTGCTTTGGTTACTGTAGCCCTGTAGTATGTTTGAAGTCAGGTAACATGATGCCTCCAGCTTTATTCCTTTTGCTTAAGATTGTCTTGGCTATTTGGGCTCTTTTTTTGATTCCATATTAATTTTAGGGTAGATTTTTCTAGTTCTGTGAAGAATGTCAATGGTAATTTGATAGGAATAGCATTGAATCTGTAAATTGCTTTGGGCAGTATGGACATTCTAATGAAATTAATTCTTCTTATCCATGAGCGTGAAATGTTTTTCAATTTGTTTGTGTCATCTCAGATTTCTTTGAGAAATGTTCTATAATCCTCATTGTAGAAATCTTTCACCTTCCTGGTTAGCTGTATTCCTGGGTATTTTATTCTTTTATTGGCAGCTGTGAATGGGATTGCATTCCTGTTTTATTGGCAGTTGTTGGTGTATAGGAATACTACTTATTTTTGTACATTGATTTTGTATCCTAAAACTTTGCTGAAGTTGTTTATCAGCTGATAGAGCTTTGGGGCTGAGACTATGGTTTTTCAGATATAGAATCACGTTATCTGCAGAAAAGGATAGTTTGACTTACTCTTGCCCTTTATTGTTTTTTCTCTTGCCTAATTCCTCTGGCCTGGACTGGAAGTACTAGAACATTATTTATTCTTTAAGTGTTGGAGTGCACGACTTAATCCTTGCCTGGCATGGCCCTAGGTCCTGCGTATAATTTAGTATTTTTTTGCCATGAGGAGTCTGTTCTGTCAGTTTTATGATCTCTGTTTTAACAATGCTGATCAGTTGTTGTGCCTAAACCATAAAAGGGAAGCAGGGTATAGTGAGGTGTGTCTGACCTCCCACCCATCATGGCCAGGAACTCAGTTTTAAGGTTTTCCTGGGGTCCCCGTGGCCAAGAAGGGATCTGTTCAGTCAGTGAGGGGCTTAACATTTTACTTTTTGTTGATAGGCCACACGTCTTTCTCCATGCTTTTTGTATGTGTGCAACAGTCCTCAGTTACCTGGACTCAGGTGTTTCTAATTTAGGGGTTCATCAATCATGCCCTGTCAGGTTCTGTAGATTCAGCTAGAACTGGCCAGAGCTGCTGACACCAGTGTGTGTAGCCTTCCTCACAAAAGGCCATTTGTCTGGCCACCAAAGCCACCTTTTGCACTCAGTGTGCACTGATTCTACCTGGATGTCCTTTCTACCAGGTACCGTCTTACCCAAACCACACTTTCAATTTCCCCAGCCTACCCTGAGGGCACAGACCTGGGCTTTCTTCCTCTATAAAGAAAACAATTTTATCTTCCCAAACTGAAACACAGTTGTCTATACCCACGTCACATGTTCAAAAAAAGAGTACCTATCTTTTTTGTTTGTTTGTTTGTTTGAGACAGAGTCTCGCTCTGTTGCCCAGGCTGGAGTGCAGTGGTGCCATCTCAGCTCACTGCAAGCTCCGCCTCCTGGGTTCACGTCATTCTGCTGCCTCAGCCTCCCGAGTAGCTGGGACTACAGGCACCCGCCGCCATGCCCAGCCAATTTTTTTTTTTTTTTTTTTTGTATTTTTAGTAGAGACAGGGTTTCGCTATGTTAGCCAGGTTGGTCTCGATCTCCTGACCTCGTGATCACCCTCCTCGGCCTCCCAAAGTTCTGAGATTACAGGCATCAGCCACCGCACCCAGCCAAGAGTAACTATCTTAATTGAAAACCTTTGAGCAGTGGGCAGCCTTCTCACATTTTGGTGATGGCACTTGGGCTGGAATTGATTAAATTTCTGGTCTGGTGTTGACCATATGGAAAGGGTCATATGAACCTGGCAATGAAAGAATCCCATGGTCTGTTCTACATTCTTCCCTAATGGAAGTTAGCAATGTGGTCCAGTGATTTTTAGTATAAATTTAAGTGCATCTGTATGTTTGTCAGTATATGCCTCCACATTTTCTTTATCCATTCATCCACTAGTGGACACTTAGGCTGAATCCACATCAGTCAATGTGAATTGTGAATAGTGCCATTCATAACTGTGAATCATGCTGCAATAAATACGAGAGCGTAGAGAGCTCTTCAATATACTCATTTCATGTCTTCTTACTATAAGAAGTGGGACTGCTACATCATATGGTATTTCTCTTTTTAATTTTTTGAGGCGCCTCCATACTATTTCCCATAATGGCTGTATGAGTTTACATTCTCACCAACAGTGTAAGGAGCTCCTTTTTCTCCACATCCTTGCTGACATTTGTTATCTCTTGTCTTTTTGATAATAGCCGTTCAAACTGGGATGAGGTGAAATCTCATTATGGCCTTGCTTTGCATTACTCAATGTTTGGTGATGTGGAGCATTTTTCATATACTTGGTGGCCATCTGTATGACTTCGTTTGAGAAATGTCTATTCAGGCTTTTGTCTACTTTGTAATCAGGTTATTTTGTTTTTGTTTATTTTATATCAAGTATTGAGTTCTTTGAATTCCTTATAAGTTTTGAATAATCACATGAAGAAGGATAAAATTAGACTCTTATCTTTCACAACATGTGAAAGTCACTCCAAATGAATTAAAGACTTAAAGGTAAGATCCAGAACTATGAAACTACTAGAAGAAAACACAGAGAAAATGCCTCAGGACATTGGTATGAGTAAGAATTGTTTGACTAAGACCTCAAAAGCACAGGCAGCAAAAGCACAAATGGATAAATGAGATTACATCAAACTCAAAAACTTCTGCACAGTAAAGTATACAATCAACAGAATGAAGGGACAGCTTACAGAATGGGATAAAATATTTGTAAACTATGTATCTAACAATATGTCACTACATTTCAAACAATAGAAAGTCATGGACTCTGTCAGGGTTAGTGTAAAGGAATGTCTACTCTAAGAAGTAGTAAAACTAACTTTCAAAGGTAACTTAATTCCATGAAACTGGTTTCAGAGAGGTATGAAGATAAAGTCTCCCTTCTGTGTTGAGAGTATACGAGAAAAAAACAGAGTGAAGGGAGGCCAAGGGAATCAACCTATTATTCTACCACATCACATCAGCCATATTTCATCTCACACACAGTGGTACCGATGCAGTATTTGTGGACGAGTATGTCTGCCCACTGTAAATCTCTTTCTCATTAATAATCAGGTGCAGATTTCTCACTTATTATTTCATTTATCATTTTCAACTTTCTATTTTAATCTTACAGGACTTTTATAGAATTTGATCACAAGCTCTCTCAGCTTCCTTTTTCCAGGCTTAAATGTCCTCATACTTTGTCATCTCTCTTTCCACCTACTGATCTTTCCAATAAAATGATTATTAACCATCTTCATTAAAGATTTCTCCAGATCTCCTCTATCTTCCATGAGGTGAGGTCGTGGGTAGAATACTATATAAGTGCTCTTTGTGCAGGCATAGCAATGGTTATGCAGAAAGAACTTCCAAGAAGGAATGAAAGTTGAAACCTACAGAAAACACAACAAAAAACTGGTTTCCTCCAGGGATAGTTAAGGGTAGCATGCGGCACAAATAAATAAATTTGCTACTTTCAAAGTAGGCCTAGGCGTGATCTAGAACAGAAATTTAAAGCTGTAAAGGAACTTAATTAATTTCTGCAGGTCGGTTAGTTGCTTCCGCACATTGTGTGAAGTTACTGCCACCTTGTGGCAACATCTAAGCACTACACTTTCTGACTTTGAATAGCCTAGGAAAACGTAATGCATAAGACAAGCCCTTTCGCTAAAGCGCCTTAAATACTGCCTGACAGTTTATATCTGTATAGATCTATGGCTTATATCATCACTTACATGGTCTTATCTCGCCTTCATAGAAATCATGTGAACATAGAAACCATGTTATACATGTTGCGTGCCTGTGTGCGCGCGCGCACACACACACACACACACACACACACAGAGTAAAAGATGTCGTATAAGTTTTGCTGTTAGAGTTGAACTTAAAAATCTCTAAATTGTTACATTTGGAGGCTCTCATTTTGGGGGATCCTAGTGTGAGATGCTCCTTTGTTGGTTAATTTTAATCATACAGACATAAATAAAGGATATATTAATTATACACAGAGAAGATCAGAAATGTAAACAAAACGCAGGTAAGATGGAGATATTCAATGATTTGTCCAATAATATAAAAACAGTTCTGTGTGCGGGTATCTTGTTGTCATTAGTGGAGGAAATAGCGAGAAGGATAAATAATATTTGAATTTGAAAGAGCGGATGTATGAATACAAGACCCCCTTGAAGAAGAAAGGATCGTCTGGGACCACAGCAGGCTGTGTGGAAGAACAAAATGACCTAGTATCCCAGTTTATTTTTTTCCAGTGCTATGATTTCTTTCCTTTATCTTCAAATCTTTGGTAAACGTGTAAATGAGGTCTTGAAAAGTTAAGATTGAAATTCCATGTTTATGTTCGCTGCAACTGAACTGGAGAAGAGAAAAGATGACAAATGGAAGTGGCAGCTCTAAGGGCTGGAACAAGAGACACAAACAAAGGCTTGGATGGATTTGTGGAATTTGTAACAAACACTTCCTAGGAGTGATTTCTCAGTAAAAAAAAAAAAAAGCGGGGGGCAACGAGGCTGATGTACTAAGTTAGCAAACAAATTCCAGCAGCGCACCCTGGAGGACTTTCATGCTGAAATGCAATCCCTAGTGTTGGAGGTAGGGCCTGATGGGAGGTGTCTGGATCACGGGGGTGGATCCCTCATGAATAGCTTCGTGCCATCCCGTTTCCCTCATCAGCATGCATTCCCAGAAATGCCATGAAAGGAAAGGCCAAGTCTTGACTGAGAAAGGGACCGGGCAGATGAGGGACTCCCACATATACCTGTTTCCTGCTCTTCCCGAAGACGTTTTGCCACAAGCATATAATTCAATTTCTGAAAAATATGGTCTTCCTCATTGCAGACACCACACCAGCGTTTTAAATCAAGTTGGCTACTTGTGCTCTGTTTCCAGTATGTAGTTTGCCTGTGGCAATATTAAGCTCAGCTGGAAGAAAGAACTTAGACCTAACCAGTTCCTCATCGGTGATGTTATCCAGGCCGGTTAGCAAGAGTATCTCCTTATACTTACTCTCCATCTCATGACTTTAGGATCAGCTTATAAAGAATCCAAACTATGTAAGATTATACCACCAAAAAGTGATTCAACATTCAAAATAAAGCAAGGTGAGCTGTTACTATTTTTTAAAGGGAAAATAAAATGTTTACAGTATAGTGAAAGAGATTTTGGTGAAATATAAGGAAGAACTTTTTAAGCAAGATAGTCCTTCTTCCTGGGAAAGACATCTTCAGAGGGTATAACACCACCTCCAGAATTAGAAAATGGGATCCATTTTCCTGTTATTTTTAAAGCAGAGTTATTAGAAATGGGATCCACTTTCCCGTTATTTTTAAAGCAGAGTTATTCAGACATAACTGACATACAACACAATGCACATATTTCAGGTGTACGATTGAAATTTTTTTGACATGTATACAGTAGATAAAGCTCAATTTTTCACTTCTTTCATGGATCATGTTTCTGGAATCATATTTATACGGTTTGGATATTTATTTTCCCCAAATCTCATGCTGAAATGTGATTCCCAGCATTGGAGGTGGGGCTTGACGGGAAGTGCTTGGCTCGTGGGGGTGGATCCCTTATGAATGGCTCAGTGCCATCCCCTAGTTGATGAGTGAGTTCTCCTCTGAGTCACATAGATCTGATTACTTAAAGTGTGTAGCACATTGAAGACCTAATGTGACTAGTAACCCATTAGAAGAAAACAGGATAATCTCAATACACTGAGGTAGGGGAAGGTGTCCTAAGCACAAAAGGTACAAGTCAGGAAGGAAAAGTTTATTAAATTTGATTGCATGTAAACTCTAAATTTCTTTATAAAAAAGAAAAAATAAACATAATACTTCCAAATCCTGAAAGAAAACATAGGCAATGTATATAATTCAGCATGTGTGTAGAACAACATATTGTCCCATTTGTACAGCCCATGTGAAAAATGGACAATAGATGTGAATAACCACATTACTCAAATGCCCAACACAACAGGTGCTCAAAATTACCAGTATTTAGTAATTTTACTTTAAAAGTAGCAACCTATATGGTAGAGGACTTGAGCCGAGAACAAGAAAGGATGTTTATGAGCTGAAGATAAACAACTGTGACTTTTAGGGGAGGCTCCCATTGATAGAGACAACGTTAATGAATTCTGAGTTATTATTTTTAATATGAATTTATTTTTTCTTATAGACAGGTGATAGCTAGAGAAACTCTACTTATACATGTAGAATTCATAAGCGAAAATTGAAAGTATTTATAAAGTATTATAAGGAACATTTTCAAAATAAGGAACACATTTCAAATACTTAAAATGATTAAACCACCTGAACGCCCCTGTCTTACCAGTGAAAGAAAAGAAGGAAACTTGCATTTCCTGAGCATCTATTATATGCTAAACACAGTCAACTCAGCATGTTTCCTACTTATCTATAAGAATGCAACCCTCATACATCCCTATTACGTGCTAACATTCACATATCAATAACAATTTATATATAAGAAAATTAAGACAGCTTTTATCACATAAATAAAAAATTTGCATTTTACTCCATGATATCTGTTTACTTAAAACACATTTTAAAGTATTTGCTATAGGGTAAAATGTATACCCAAAGAAAATGCAGACAATTGATTTGGTGGCTTCATGACCCAGGGGTGTACACACTGTAGCTGAGAAGTATGGTCCTGTACCATGCATAATAGCTGACACTGGGTAGCACCTTACTGTGTACAAAGTGCTTTCACATGGATCCTGGAAGACAGAAAGAAAAGAAAATGTTGAGGGAGCATATAATCATCCCTGAATGGGGATGGTAATTCCTATCTCCGGGTCGTAAATACACAGTATGGTATGCCTGATACAAAACAGTTGGCATTTATTATAGTCTCCCATTGTTACATTTTAAATTAGGTGGCATGAGCTACCTAGAACCAAACAGCTAGTAAAAGACAGTACAAATTACTGAATTCAAGGCTTCTGAATCCAGGAGCTCTGCTTTTTCTTATGCCAACTGCCTGCTTATCATACAGAGAGTATGGAATGATTCCCTGTTTAAAAAAATTAACACTTTGGGAGGCCAAGGCGGGCGGATCACGAGGCCAGGAGATCGAGACTACGGTGAAACCCCGTCTCTACTAAAAATACAAAAAATTAGCCGGGCGTGGTGGCGGGCGCATGTAGTCCCAGCTACTCGGAGAGGCTGAGGCAGGAGAATGGCGTGAACCCGGGAGGCGGAGTTGCAGTGAGCCGAGATTGCGCCACTGCACTCCAGCCTGGGCGACTGAGCAAGATTCCGTCTCAAAAAAAGAAAAAAGAAAAAAAACTAGTGTTATTTGCTTCGTAAACACCAACCCTCAGATATATAGTAGTGTTATAATTGAAGCATTAGCAATTATTTTCATTGTCAAATCATTTATTTCTTTTCAACTAGAATATTGGCAAAGCTTGCTCCTTCCCTGTTCAGATTTCTGCTTAATTGTTTTTTTCTAAGCTCATCCTTCAATGAACACATGCTGCAAAACAGCACCTGATACCATTACTGTCTATTACCTCATACCATTTATATTTCTTCATAGCACCTATCTGCTTGTAATATATAAGCATTATATTATATATGACATTATAGTATAAATGCTGTTGCTATTTGTTTATTCTTTAACGGCCAGCCTGCTGAAATAGAAGTGCCTTGTGGTCAAGGATTTGTGTGCTGTTTATTGCTGTACTTCTACCACCTAGAGTAGTAGGTCCTCAATAAACATTTGTTAAATAAACATATGTTGAATCAACTGTCTAGGCATCCCATCTAAAACTTCAGCCCTGGGAATCTCTATTTCCTAGGCTGTATTCATCCATATGGCTTGATTACTCAAGAGCCAGAGTTACCTGAGAATGCACAGAGCAAATGTCCTCACTGCACATTCTTGAAGAGGGATGTTCAAGCCAGAAATAGCATAGATAAAAAGCAGAATTGTAATCAAACCATATTTATCTACTTGTAGAATAATTTCAAAAGAGAGCAAAGTTAAGAAGGCTTTTAAAAATCCAAGGCATTATGCCAAATATATAACATATATATAATAAAAGTGGAAAATTTGGAAACTTCCATCTCTGGTGGGATTAATTCAACTTCCTATGGTTCCACTATGCAAGTTACCCTAGCTTCTAAGAAGGGAGTAAAACATGGTGTATTGCAGGGAAACTTCGAGTAATTGAATTTGTGTGAACTTTCAGACTAAGCTGATAGAAAAACACATGGTTTATTTTAATGTTTCTGCTATTAGTTATTTTTTCACGATAATTTAACTGGTGAATCCAATATCTATTTTGACAATAGATGTATTTTTATTCTGGCTATGTCATAATATTCTGCAATTACAAAATCACATAACACTTAAATTACTGCCGTAAAGCTAAGAAGAAATAACTTGCCATATTCCAAATTCCTAAAGGAGCTCGATCTCTGTTCCCTAAGTAATCCCTTCTCTGTTTTGCTCTTTTGTGATTCTTAGGCTGGAATCATGTTTTGGCTCTATCAGCCTAAGGAGCAGTTAGCCACCTGTCACTGAGTTAGGGAACAAAAAGACCAAGGCCATAGGTATTTGCACCATAAACTTCTCCTATCTTGTATGTCCGTAATTCGGTATTATTATTATTATTATTATTATTATTATTATTATTATTTGAGACGGAGTCTCGCTCTGTTGCCCAGGCTGGAGTGCAGTGGCGCGATCTCGGCTCACTGCAAGCTCCGCCTCCCGGGTTCACGCCATTCTCCTGCCTCAGCCTCCCGAGTAGCTGGGACTACAGGCGCCTGCCACCACACCCGGCTAATTTTTTGTATTTTTAGTAGAAACAGGGTTTCACTGTGTTAGCCAGGATGGTCTCCATCTCCTGACCTTGTGATCCGCCCGCCTCAGCCTCCCAAAGTGCTGGGATTATAGGCGTGAGCCACCACGCTCGGCCAATTCTGTATTATTTTGCATCTCTGACACTCATGACTTGATACCTTAAACATTCAAACATATAGAAACACTTATTTGTGTGAACAGCAGTTTTTTTCCTTGAAGCAAAGATTGTCAACCCTTAATCTAAAACATAAAAGGAAATAAAACTCAAACACCACTTCTCCATTACTTGTAAATTTTATTTCTCTCTTCTTAATATATTAATACCCAAGTTTGAGCCAAAATATTAAGGATGGATGTGGTGGCTTATGCCTGTAATCCCAGCACTTTGGGAGGCTGAGGTAGGTAGATTGTTTGAGCTCAGGAGTTCGAGATCAGCCTGGGCAACATGGCAAGACCTTATCTCCAAAAGAAAGAAAAAGGTTAAGAAATCTAAATTTCAATTAATTTTGCCCTTATTGCCAAGTAAATCTGAGTAAATTATGGATGTTAGTAATTTAGGGTAAGAATTCCCAAAACCAGCCGGGCACCGTGGCTCATGCCTCTAATCCCAGCACTTTGGGAGGCCGAGGTGGGTGGATCACTTGAGGTCAGGAGTTTGAGACCAGCCAGGCCAACATGGTGAAACCTTGTCTCTACTGAAAATACAAAAATTAGCCAGACTTGATGGTGTATGCCTGTAATTCTGGCTACTTAGGAGGATGAAGCAAGAGAATCACTTGAACCTGGGAGGCAGAGGTTGCAGTGAGCCGAGATCGTGCCATCGCAACAGAGCAAGACTCCGTCTCAAAAGAAAAAAAAATTCCCAAAACCAGATGTTTAGGGTGGGGAGTTCATCACTGACAACAGTAGAGAATCTGATCTTCAATTTTAGAGATAAATTATATCAAGGGAAATTTTGACAGCCAAAGTGAAGTCCTGAAATTAAACAGAGTAAAGAAATTATCAATCTAGTAAAGATCCTCAAAGAATGCTTTCTGGAGAATAGTTTTAGATAAAATAAGCAAAGAATGAAGACAGCAGAGATAAAGCCAGAGAAGTAGAAACTATCAATGTTTTACCCCCTTCAAAAATAATGTTGAAACTTAGTACCCAATGCAACAGTGTTGGGAGCTTGGGCCAAATGGGAGGTATTTAGATCATGAGAATTTCACTCACATAAATAGACTGATTAATGCCACTCTAACAGGGGGCTTGTAGGGGGTGAATTCGCCCCATTTGTCATGTGAGGACACAGCAAGAAGGCCTCACCAGATACTGATGCCTTGACCTTGGACTTTCACCTGAAGTACTGTGAGAAATACTTTTCTGTTCTGTATAAAATACCCAGTCTATAGTATTCCATTACAGCAGCACTAAATGGACTAAGACAGTGAGAAAGTATGCATGCCCATTACAAGGAGGGTCAGAGAACAGGAGTTTTCATGAACCAGAAACTTCTTTCACTCATATTTTCTCCATGAGACATGCAATAAACATGAGATGAATGATGCCAACTCTGGCTGTGTACAGTATATCATGACTGGTTCACATCACTCCCGAGGTTTCCATATGCATTCACTCTCCTCTCCTACCTCAACACTGAGTCTCTTTTATTCCACTCCAAAGTAAAGAGGTCGTCCCTAGAACTACAGAAGCTTTCTGCCAACAGAGTTGTCTGGAGTTTATGGCATTAGGTTTGGGCAACAGGAAAAGTAAAATACAAAACTGCAATATAGAAACTACAAAATTTCAAGGAAGGACTGGCTGAGAGAAGCATTCAGGTTGGAGGGGAAGGAATGGCATTGTTGTGAAAACGTGTTCTGGGAACTGACCTTAAATTGAGTTGTAGGAGGCTGCAGTCCCACTGGAAAATGCATACTGGTGCCAAGACAACTGCTGCTTCCAGGAATATCCTCCCCCTCCTTAGCAATGTGGAACAGATTGAAGGAAACTGAAACAATCCATTTAAGCAGGAAGTAAATAGTTTAAGAGAGCAACCAGATGGCCTAAGGCACTATCAGTATAGCTATCCCCACCCCTCAGCCGGCCACCAGCTTTTCCTTCCTCTTTTCTTCTCACTGTCTGAAAGACTAATCAGGCATACATTGCCGAGGTGGAAATCTGCCTTCTCTTGTTCCCGCTTAAGACTGCCTCCTATGTAAGTTTCTCCTGTCTAGACCTTTGACTACCAACCAGCCTGGAGTGGTCTGCCTCTTCTTTGGTCTGAGCTTGCCTTGTGCTTATATAGGGTGGTTCTTAGTCCAGCACGGTGTTTTCCCAATAGCCACCCTACTATTTAACTACATTCACCCTTGGTGCAAGTGCCAAAAAAAAAAAAAAAAAAAAAGACCAAGGCGATAGGTGTTTGCACCATAAACTTCTCCCATCTTTTATGTCCATAATTCTGTGTTATTCTGCATTTCTGACACTTATCTCAGTTTGTCTATAGAACTGAATTGGCCTTTAACCCTATCATATAATAATATACTTTAATTTTAATCACAAAATACATAAGTAGAACACAATCTAGGAAATACAAGATAATACAGAAAAAAAAAATGGATGCAGTGGGGAAAAGGAAACAGCACAAAACCAATTGTGACGAAAGAGATAAACTTTGACTTCTAATTTCAACTGAGAATCAGTGGACAAAACATCAAAGCCAATATCTGAAATTCATGGTTTCATTCACGTGAGAGTTGGAGAGACAAATATTAGTATTCCAAAAAAGAAAATAATTCGGTTTAGGCTTCGGGAAAATCAGATTCTGTGTTTTAACAGCAAACGTCCAGCCCCAGCAGGAAGCATGAGAATCCAAACAATGCCCTTGCGTTGATATTGTTAAGTGGAGAATCTGTAAAGAGAAAATGAAGAAAATGACATTCTCACAAGCTTAAAAGGACATGGATGGTTTGCTAAAGAATAAAATATGTGTAGAAATTAGTAAATCAAGGAAGTAATTTTGCTTAGCAGTCAAGTACATGGGCTTTGGAATAAGGTAGATCTGGTTTGAATCTGGCTCCAACACTAACTAGTCACCTAGTTTTTGGAAGATAGCTTCAATTATTGCTACACACTGGATTATGTTACCTAAATTCATATGATGAAGCCATAACCTCCCAAAGTGATGATATTTGAAAACGAGGCCTTTGGTGGGTAGTTTATGAGGGTGGGGTCCTCATAATGTGATTAGTACCCTTATAAGAAGAGGTATCAGAGAGTGCTCTCTCTCTCTCTCTCACCACTAGGTGAGGACCCCGCATAAATATGCCTATCTGCAAGCCAGGAAGAGGGCTCATACCAGGAACCAAATTGGCCATCCTTGATCTTGGAATCCTCAGCATCCAGAAGACCCAAGTCAACTAAGATAGTAGTCTTCTCTAAAAAGGGGAAACTTTGATGTATAGAGTTGATTTGAGAAACAAGTGAACAATGCATATGCCACAGTCTGTTGCATCATGAAAAACCAGTATGCAATAGGTCTTTTTGTTCTTAGCAAGGTAAAGACATTTGCAATACTGACAGGAGAAATGTCACCTACAAATACGCCAAAGTGTGAAGTGACATAAATGTTTCTGCACAACTAAAACTTTCGTATATGTGGAACAGTATGGAAAATGAAGCCAGAAAGGTAAAATACTAAGCTGCTTTTTGTCATAAAGAGAGAAATGGAACCCTCATTGTTAAAAAATAGGTACACAATTGAGAGATTTTATTCAGAATAATGCCTGATTAATATAAATTTGGTCACTGTAATAATATAGCTACATAATTTATACATGTGTATATATATTCACACATTTTTTGCTTTATCAGGAATTTTTGTATATTCTACTAATGACTTTTCTGTATGATAGCACAAATTACAATTGTTGGCCACTGCCACAAAGTGGGGGAAAATGCACATTTTTAAGCATTTCTTTGCTTCATCTGTGAAAATTTCATCTTTGCAGTATGAATTATGGAGCATTGTCCTGAATTGCCCTTATAGGTGACAGCAGTTTGTGTGTTGTATGCTGGAGTCCCAAATGAGGACATTACTGCATATAAAATGATTATAAGTAAAAGGCAGAAAACATTTTGAATGGTCATAACTTCCAAGGGTCCTCTACCCTTTGACCTCTGGATTGGGGTTCCCAATGACTGCCCTAATATCCTTCTCTACCTACTGCCTTAAGGCCAACTCAGTGTATCCACGTAAAGAGTACCCTAAAGCCAGTAAAAGATCATCACGAACACCCAGAGGTGTTTATGGCCATCATTCCAGATCCTCTTTGCTTTTTCTTGACTTACTCCTTCTTTGATAAAGTTATTCATATGGTTTCAAATCCAGAATTCAGCTATTCACTTCATGGCCCTAGTTTGGATGAAAACAATCAGCTTTCTTTTGCTCTGTAGATGGCCTTGGATAGTACATCTTAACTGCCTATGGGGCCTCTTTTCCACTCATGACCACATCCTGCTTGCAGATCTGCTGCTGGGTTAACACCACATCATCTGCTAGTTGATACCATTTATTTGACATCCTGGGGTTACAGCACTCTAAAGGGCATCCACTGTCCTCAACAGAGAAAAATACACCGCTGAACAAAGGATTAAACAGGCTCCTCACACTACCAGATGTTCAGTGCATTTTCCAGGATTTTCAAGGCTTCGATGCTGTCATGTTGAGAGTCCACTATCCACTTGTGTTTTTCCATGAATAATGCAGAAAACGTGAGCATTCATGAATCTAATCATTGAGGTAAAGTAACCTAGTCATAGTCAAGAGGACAGCTAGTGTTAAACTCCTTCGTATAAATTTGAGGAAGGATTTACATATTCATAATGACTTTCTGATCTGGAAAGCCCAGGTTTGTCAGTTATTAATAATTGGATGAATAATTCAGGTAGTATTTAAACAAATAGCGATTTCATAGCAGACATTTCCCCATCCAGGAGATGCAGTAAAGTATTGGTAGCAATAGATGCTCCTACCAAGATCTCCTCCTGCCACTGCCACTCTGTGCACAGGAAAGGAGGGAGAAGAAGCCATGTTGCTTCTCTTATATTTGAGCATCATTTAAGGGAATATAAGTCTCTAATGACTCACATGTAAGTCTGCTGGCTAAGAAAGTTCTAATGTTGGAACTCCTTTCAGCTATTGAATTTTGTAAAAAAAAAAAACTTATTTATTTGTGCTTATATACATTTATGAGATAAAAGTGTAATTTCGTTACATGGATATATGGCATATTGGTGAAGTCAGAGATTTCAGTGTACACATTACCCGAAAAATGTTCACTATACCCATTAATTTCTCATCCCCCATTTCCCCTCACCACATGCTCCAGCCCTTGCCAGCAGGAAACTGTTCATTGTCTCTGACTAACAGAAACGAAACCTAAAAACACTGGTGGGAGGAGTCTCCACACTGCTTCCTACTCCATTTTCTCTGGGGCAGTAGCAGAGTAGGAGCAAGCCAGCACTAGTAAGCTAACTAAGTGACTCAACCACGGCCTTTTTTCCTTGTTATCTTTGCAGACACTTCATTTTCTTAGCATTTCTGGAGATTACAACATACTGCGGTTCCGTTTCTGGGAACTTTACTGATTTATCTCCTCCCTCACACAAAATAAGCATTGATTCCTGCATTTCTGAAGATCTCAAGATCTGGACTACTGTTGAAAAGACTTCCAGTGAGGTGAGTACTGTTGCTGATTTTGTAAATATGATCTTGTTCCTTCCTGGAAGTCCCCAGAATCACAAGGGGACAATCAGTATTGGTTATTCAGGGTCGTGGGATGATGGGAGTAGAGCTGAGTATTCAAAAAAGTGAAAACTGTTGCTTGATATGAATCCTTCATTTACTTAGGAAGATAACAGGCATCTTCTATTCCATCACAACTGAGGACTGAACAAGAGAAAATGCATTTTGACCATTGCAGATTTTAAAATTAATTATCTGAGTGTGTATTGGTGTAAGTTGGTACTTAGAAGAGGGCTTCTGTTATTTTGGCTGGAAGAAGTGTTGGAAACTTGGTAGCTATGGTGGGTTCTCAAGATAGTGACATGAAAAAAGTATCATGAAAGAATATTAAGTAAAAAACATATCTGAGCATAGAGACGTATTACATGGCATCATCCCAATTTTACAAAACATAAGAACAAATGTACACATAGAGTAGAAAATTTTTTTCAGTTTCACAAACACAGTTATTCAAGTACATGGTGTCTTAATATTTTCATAAGTATGTTGATCTTTTACTTTAGCTCCATTCTACACCGGGTGCTAGGGGCAGAATTTCAATCATTTTGGAATTACTCTCTGCCTTCCTGAAAGTTAATGACTTTTTTTTTCCTTGTGGCAAGGTACAGGGGAGTGGAGGGGAAGGCAATTAGGAAAAGGTTACTATTGTTTACTTTTCAAATTTTTAAAAGATGTTTTCTATAGCCTGGTACAATATTTCATGTGTGCTTAAATGGAATGTGAGATTCTTAAATGTTGATTTCAGAATTTTATTAGATAAATGTTGTTAATTACGTTGTTCAAATTTATTATATCATTACAGATTTTTTTACTTTGTTCGTTTAGTAATTGAAACATAAACTGAAACATCCTATTATAAAGTTTGATTTTTTGGCCAGGCACAGAGGTTCATGCCTGTAATCCCAGTACTTTGAGAGACCAAGGCGAGCCGATCACTTGAGGTCAGGAGTTCCAGACCAGCCTGGCCAGCATGACGAAACCCCGTTTCGATTAAAAATACAATAATTAGCTGGGTATGGTCGTGTGTGCCTGTAATCCCAGCTACTCAGGAGACTGAGGCAGGAGAATTGCTTGAACCGGGAGGCAGAGGTTGCAGTGAGCCGAGATTGTGCCACTACACTCCAGCCTGGGCGACAGAGCAAGACTCTGTCTCAAAAAAAAAAAAAAATTTTTTTTTCCTTGTAGTGCTCTCACAATCACATACATATTATGTGTATATATAATATACATTCACACACAAATATATGTATATATAATCATGTATACAAACAGGTACACACATAGAAATATATGTGTGTAGTGATGTCTGTGCATGTGTGTATATGAAGAGAAATATATACTAATTATAGTACCATGAAGCACTATAAAATAATATCATTAGATAAATTAGATAAATTCATAACTAAAACTGTTATAATTTTCTAGGAGTTGAACCTTTTATCATTATGTGGTATCTGAAGTTACTTTTGGGCTTAAGGTATATTTAAAGTTACACAAACATAGATAAACTGGCTTTCTTTAGTTATTCTTTGCAAGATAATTTTTAACAATTTTTTTCACCTTTTGTTAACATATATGTAGATTTCTTAAACCAAATTTGATGAAAGTTGTCACTTAACAGGTCAGACCTTTTAGGTATATGCTGGTAATTAACAATCTGCTGTCTTTACTTCAATTTATGACACTTCTATATCATCTCACTAAGACAATTGCTTTAGTGAATTGTCATGTTCTTTTTCTTCCCTCCCTTTACTACGCTGTTATAATTTCTGTTTCTTTTATCTTTGATCAGGGCTTTCTTTTTAAGGCATTAGGAACACCTAAAAAAGTTTATTTTTCACTCTTCTTATCTTTTGGCTGTCAGAATTTTTAATTTTATTCATTGTTTTCTTATTAAATATTATTTTCAATGGATGTTTTCTTGTGGTATGTATGAGTCTTTTTGTCTTGCAAAAAGACTGAGGCCCTGAGTATCACAAAATAATTTTTGAGACTCTTCTATTTAAATATCATTTTGCCTAAATTAAAACTCTAAATGTAAAATTATATTTTCCCTTAAGACAAGATGAAAGCACCTCTTCTGTGCTGTGGAGCTAGATATATTTTGAAGTTAAGAATCTGGAGGCTTCAGTAAGGCTATTTAGTGTATATATTCTAAATAGTGTTTTACTAGAAACTCCATTGGGATATAAATAATTACTCCAAAATCAAAAGCACTAATATTGCAAAACAAAACGTGAATGTTCACATTTCAGTGAAATAAAGATTATACATAGCCTACTGTCATCCCAAATCTGGTTTTATTTTGCAAATAAATTGTGCTGTCACACTTGTTGAAAACAAGTGCTCAGTGCCACAAAGAAAAACCAGCACTTAAACAGGAAATTTCTCAGCAAAGCATATTTGCTTCTACAGAAGGGTGCTGCCTGCGTCAGTCACAACGTACAGTCTAAGCTGACCGGATTGGCTACTGCTTTAAATTGTATAGGGCTAATTAGGCGGGAAGGAAGAGACTGTCCCTTACCAATTAGGCAGGAAGGCATGTCTGGGGTGGCAAAAGAGGGAAAGGTTGTTTACAGAACAGGAAAGAACAGGAAAGTTTGAAGACGAACTTATTGTTTCTAGCACACTCACAAAATAAGTCAAAACTTTCCATTGAAAATTTTTTTTTGGTTTTGCAATTGATATGGAACTTTGGACCAGCATTATATAAAAATAACTCCATCGTCCTGCTTCAGGCAGTTTTGATATAGAGATTCACTTTCAATTTGATTCTTGAATCTTTGTAGGTGATCTATTCCTCATTACCGAAGGCTTACAGAGTATTTTTGTTTATTATATTCTTCAGTTTCACTATAAAGTGTTTTTGTATAGTTTTTCCCTTCATTCTCTGGACCTTTTCAATCCAAGAATCCTCACGTTCTCGTAAGAAGGCAGCAATTTTTTTTTTGACGGAGTCTCACTCTGTCCCCCAAGCTGGAGTGCAGTGGCATGATCTCCACTCACTGCAACCTCCATCTCCTGGGTTCAAGCGATTCTCCTGCCTCAGCCTCCCAAGTAGCTGGGACTGCAGGCGCTTCCCACCACACCTGGCTAATTTTTTGTATTTTTAGTGAAAACGAGGTCTCACCGTGTTAGCCGGGATGCTTTTGATCTCCGGACCTCGTGATCCGACCGCCTCGGCCTCCCAACATGCTGGGATTACAGGCATGAGCCACCACGCCTGGCCCAATTCATAGCCCCTGAAATTTAGATATCTTGGTTATACACAAAGACATCATTCCTAAAATTAAGAAATTCATTAAGTTAACACTTTTGGAATCCATACCTTGCACTGTCATCATCGAAGCGTACAGGTGTTAAGAGGTCAAGAAGAGTGACACTCTGTCCATAAGGGGACTCTGAAATCTACCAGGAGACAAAGCCTCAGTTGAGTCTTAAGGTTGTATGGGAAGTAGTCAAAGAAAGAAATGTGGAAATGGCTTTCCAGGCAATAAGAAGGAACTAGCAAAGTCATGAGGCATGAAGACACAAGGTGTCCGGCATCTTTGTGAAGCATAGATACAAAGAATACAAAAGTACTAGAAGTAAAAAAGATGCAGCTTATTCAAAACTTTCTGAGACGGTATAGGATGCAAGGAATTTTTGGAAAGGAAAAAGAGAAATATTGAAGGATTTCAGTGGAATATAAATGTGGCTTATTGAGAGAAAACTGGTTGTGTGAAAAGAAATAATTAGACAAATCAAGTCTGAAAGAAGAAAAATAAAACAACCAATAAAATCATTTCAGTGAATAAATACTGTGATGCAGCACTAGAAAGCATGCGGATATTCAGCAAAGTGATGGTTTTATGGGTACAGAGAACAGAAGCCATGGTCTAGCACCAAAGAAGGGAGGATGCTAATGAGAGCCAACCAGGGAAGAGTCAAGGAGAATAGGGTCGGTGCCCCAGCATGAAACTGTAGCACTGTAGCAGAAAGTTATTCATATAAGGTGGGAGGCTGCAGCCCATTTACACCTAGGCCACTCCAGTCATACTGGGTGTGGGAAGATTTAAGAAACAACAGGCAGGATTTGGGGGATAGGCTTCAGCCCCAGTAAAGGATAAGAAGAGGAACTAAGGGCTTTGACACTGCAGAGCTCATACTCTTAACACTGAGACAATTGCTTGCTCTCAGACTTCCCTCTAACAACTGGACCCAACTCAACTATTCTCATTCAATGGGAATAATTTCTTAGACATTCCTAACACAGCAGTTCTTCACTCAATTTCTACAGTAACACATTTGGTCGTTAAGTCCTTCTTTATCACACATATTCATGAACAACTCTTTCATATGGGCCACTCACACAGGCATACATCTTTTGAATTGTCTGTATACATGTGTAACACTGTATACCATTTTCTCTTGTAGGCTCACTTATGTCTGTAAAGATGGAAAAAAAATACAAGAACATCGTTCTACTAAAAGGATTAGAGGTCATCAATGATTATCATTTTAGAACGGTTAAGTCTTTACTGAGCAGCGATTTAAAACTTAATTCTAAAATGAGAGAAGAGTATGACAAAATTCAGATTGCTGACTTGATGGAAGAAAAGTTCCGAGGTGATGCTGGTTTGGGCAAACTAATACAAATTTTCAAAAATATACCAGCCCTTGAAAACCTGGCTGAAACTCTTAAAAAAGAAAAGTTAAAAGGTAATTGGGAAGAGGGAACACCCACTCCCTGCAACCATCCCCAAACCCTCCCCAACATTGATTAGAGCCCCACCTCGGCCATACTTGAGTTGTGTTTTCCCCAGTTTGTGACTCAACAGCTGAGACAATGTTGGTACTTCAGAGGCCAACAAGTTGACAAGTCAGTGCATTCCATTACTAGTGTAGATTGATGTATTTCAGAGTGTATATTTGGGATCAGTGAAAGAACAAAAGTGAGAGGGAGTTGAAGGAGGACTGAGACTTCTAGTACATTAGAAAGATTATATAATAATAAAATCGTAAAAATTGTTGTTTAAATTCAAGATATGTACATTTAACCAATTAATGTATCTGTTCTATTGAGACTATTTAACACATCACTACCCTTTATAATTTAAAAAAATGCAATACTTAAATGTGAGCCTGCCTCTCAGAAGTGTGATCTCCCCTGTTGTTATATCAAGTTAAAAAAAAGGATTTAAAAGAGTCTTAAGTCCAAAATCAGTATATCCTTCCTCATGGAAACCTTTGGCTGGTTTCTATAATTTGAATAGCTTACCTGGGGAATGTGACCTAGCAGTCTGCGTCATGAAAACATTAGTTTTTAAAACGAAATGATCAGAGAACCACATTGGGAAAGGGTTAACTGAAGCACATAGAGTTCAGAGAACAGGAAGCATGTGCTCAGTGCACAGGGGAGGAGTGAGGAAAGCGCTGAGGAGCATGAGTCAGTTCTTGTTCCTGTCTTGTGACTGCTGGTCTCTTGAGGCCAGGCTGGGCTAATGCAGTAGAGGTAGACTAAAGCACAGCTGAACCCTCAAGCAGGAACTGAGAGCAAATTGTATTGAAACTGCTTCAGCTGTCGGAGATCGTTTATATGTCTTCCTTTTTTCTGCATTGGTTGTGAATAAAATTGAATCTATTCCAGCAAAAGGATCAGCCGCATCAAGAAAGACGAAGAAGGCAGTGGATGCTGCTTCACCTGCACCCTCCACAAGCAGCACTGTCAAAACTGAAGGAGCAGAGGCAACTCCTGGAGCTCAGGTAAGCTTCAGGAAGAGGAGCAGGCTTCAAGTCCCACAGAGGAAGCTCTGCTACGGCTCTTCCACTCAATCTCTCCAGCAGGCAGTTATTTCTTCATGTTTCCCGTCAAGTTTCAGATTTAGCAAATTGTATGATAATTGATCATCTTATTGATGATCAAAGCAATGCACCAATCACATGAGTAAACATAATGTAAATATATATAACATAAATGTGATACCTTCATTCTAGTAGAGTGGAGTGTCAACATGAGAATCAGGTAAGTAAATACTTTGTCCATGTGTATAAAAACCTAGTTTTTCTAATCCCAAGTCAGCACATCCCATAACAGAAATAATTAGAGAAATAATGTGTAGGACATTTTCCTCTTTCTTCGTTTAATGAAACCATCTATGCCCATCTCTTACAACTGGCCAGAGATGGGCAGCAACCTCTCAAGTTTCCAAGAAATATCTTCTTAGGACTAATAAAACTACTATCCAATAATGAAAATATGCTCTACTTCATTTGGCACTGAAAACGAATAACAGGAAAATCAAACCACTTGCAGAAAAGAAAAAAACCAACCAAAGAAAAGGCTGGACCCAAAAGGAGTAAAGTGTCCGAGGAGCAGACTCAGCCTCCCTGTCCTGCAGGAGCCGGCATGTCCACAGCCATGGGCCATTCCCCATCTCCCGAGACCTCATCGTCAGCTCCACCCAACACTTCCTTAACTGAGGTACACTCTTCCTGGTCCCATTTTGCTTTGTTTTTTTCAACCCAAAGTAAAGGACTGATTTCACCTGTTACTTAAAAATTGCATCGATAATTTGCCAGTTAATCAAATGTACGTATTGAGAAACCACTACATTTTGATCTTTTGCTTCCACAGGGATACCTGATGAACTTGACATTATCTCTGACTGCAGGAAGTTTTCTGTTCTGTGTTGTTTGGGGAAGGGAGAGAGAGCTATGGAGTACAGAACTGTCAGCTGTGGGCTCACTGTCTACTGCTACCATGTCCTTCATACTTCTTCCCTTGGTTCACTATAGTATTCCATGTCAGACCTCTCCAGCACCTGCTAGTTTGTGAATGAGGTTATCCATACCCTCAGCTCTTTTTCTTATAGATTAAACAACCTCCCCTGCATTAAAAGTGTTCTATTGCAATTCAAGGAGACTGAGATGTTAAAGAGAAAAGATGTTAAAGAAAACCCATTCTGAGCCCCAGGTTTCTGTTAGCATGCTACCTGCTAGAGCCCTGACACTGAGAAAGGCTATGGTGGTGGGAATGACACTCTGTAGAGTGTCTCCAGCCTGAACCAACTGAGATGATGGCATTCTGAGGGGTTTATCCTGCATGTGTTCTCACCTGCTGTAAGCTAACTGAATCTTGGGTAGGAACACTATGAGATGTGCTCTTAAAATTGCCCTGTCTACACTGGTGATAACTCAACACTCTTTGTGTCTATAGTTTGTGGTGGGCACCATTTTTCATTTTAAATGTCATTTAACTTTGTCTATTTTTAGGCTCTGGCACTTTAAGCTGCTAAGAGAAATAGTATAAGAAATTATTTCATTCTAAAATTTATTTATTTATTTATTGTTGTTGTTGTTGTTGAGACAGAGTCTCTCTCTGTCACCCAGGTTGAAGTGCCACGGCATAATCTTGGCTCACTGCAGCCTCCACCTCCCGGGTTCAAGTGATTCTCCTGCCTCAGCCTTCCAGGTAGCTGGGATTACAAGCGCCTGCCACTACACTCAGCTAATTTTTGTACTTTTAGTAGTGCCAGGGTTTCACCATGTTGGCCAGGCTGGTCTCGAACTCCTGACCTCAGGTGATCCACCCACCTCGGCCTTCCAAAGTGCTGAGATTACAGGTGCGAGCCACCGCGCCTGGCCCTAAAATTTATTGTTACTTCATGACACTGGCTTTCAGTATCCACTAGTCTTATGTTGCTCTTATGCTTTATTTCTTAAGGATGATTCTGTTTACAGAAAGGTCGTCTTTTCACTATATGGTCTCCTCTGTTACTTCATCTTGCTATTATACCAGTTTAAGATATCTTCTGCCCTGGCTTGCAATCCCTCTCTATCCTGACTCCAGCTCTAAACATCTGTGCAAGTTTTGGGGCCCTGTGTTATACTGAGGTCACTGAATAGCAGTTCTGTATTTCTCAATTAGACATTTTTCTCTGTTCTCCTGTGCTATCATACACAGAACCCGACAACAGTGGCCAGAAGAAGTGTTCTCCAAAAAGGTCCATTGATAGTGAAGGTACTGAGTACAACAAAGCCATTTGAATATGAGACCCCAGAAATGGAGAAAAAAATAATGTTTCATGCTACAGTGGCTACACAGACACAGTTCTTCCATGTGAAGGTTTTAAACACCAGCTTGAAGGAGAAATTCAATGGAAAGAAAATGATCATGATATCAGATTATTTGGAATATGATAGTCTCCTAGAGGTCAACGAAAAATCTACTGTATCTGAAGCTGGTCCTGATCAAACGTTTGAGGTTCCAAATAGAATCATCAGCAGAGCAAAGGAAACTCTGAGGATTGATATTCTTCACAAACAAGCTTCAGGAAATATTGTATATGGGGTATTTATGCTACATAAGGTAAGTCCTCAAAGTTGTTTTGTTTCATTTTTCCATCAACACCTGAAATCAAAAGCCTTGATGTGTGAGATGAAGCTTTGCCTATAAACTGGATATTAGAATCTAGGACTCTGAAGACTAATGACAGGTGGATAAAGACTTCTCTGAAGATAAGACTGGGATTAGGGGACCTGTTAATGTTTCTTTCCCATGTTCTCCTTCCCAGAGCTTTAAACTTTAGTCTTTATAGTAATGTGCACTGAGAAACCTTAAGACTTTATCAGTTGTTACTATCTATGCTAAGCAGTCAAGGACAGTGTGAGGTCTACATCCATACACACATAATATTAAGTTTATCCCTTTGATTATTATATCTACTGTCATAAAAATCACATTATTTTTCTTTTGAATGAAGTATTGTCCTCTGAGGCTTGAGTTCTGGTTGTGACAGTCAGAATAAGAAATAAATTGACTACTCATGGCTGGAAAACAAATACATAAAGTAAGTAGGACAATGTTCTGACCAAATGAAACTAATTCATCATAAAGAAATGGAACAATTGGGAAATATGAATTTGGATGATACTTGGAAAATCAGGTAATCTAAATTTGTCATTTATATATAAATAACCAAAACAAATAGAGCACAGAGTGCTTTTCCTGGTATGTTCCTGTCCAAATTCATGAAACCAGTTAGCATGAGATATTCATCCTCCAAAAAAGCATCTATCCTCTGCTATTGATTCAAGCAATTTCTTATCTGATCAGTAGTTCACTACCCATTATATTTGTTTCCTGGAACAACTAATTTAACCTGCGTTACTTTCTGTACACACTATTTTTTTTTTTTTTGAGATGGAGTCTCACTCTGTCACCCAGGTTGGAGTGCAGTGGCATGATCTCGGCTCACTGCAACCTTCGCCTCCTGGGTTCAAGCAATTCTCCTGCCTCAGCCTCCTGAGTAGCTGGGACTACAGGTGTGTGCCACCACGCCTGGCTAATTTTTTGTATTTTTACTAGAGACGGGGTTTCACTATGTTAGCCAGGCCAGGATGATCTCGGTCTCCTGACCTCGTGATCTGCCCACCTTGGCCTCCTAAAGTGCTGGGATTACAGGCATGAGCCACTGCGCATGGCCTATATACACACTCTTAAAGAGATGATTCTTACATACCCAATTCTAGGATGATGAGTAATGAGCAAAAAGCTGGAATGTTTGAGCTCAAGGACTTGGTTTCAGGAGGGGGTACAAATATTGGAAGAGACTCAGTAAATGCAGAAGGTAGAAAAAGTAATTAGAGAGTTACTAGAAGCTTGCTTTTTCTTACAGATTCCTCATAATTCACTGAATAAATAGTCATAGCAGATATCCATTCTTTTTGCATAGGGCCAGAGACCCAGAAAGGCTATCAGAGATTTCAGCTTCCTCTGTATCAAGGTGCTTTGGGAAGCATAGCTGCCCTGGAGGTGAAAGCAGTAGAAATTTGGAAGAAAACTCATTGTTCTAGAACTGTCATAGAAATACCTCAGATATGAAAGACTTAAACAAAAAGGATATTGAGGGAGGGCTTTCTGCAAATATCTGGCCTAAGATATATGCATATCTGTACTAGGAGTTGCTGTCCTGCGTCTTGTTTAATTTTCTTACAAGGGGCTTTAGCCTATATGTGGTTCTTATTAATTACATTCTCAGGAACAGAATATTAATTTTCTGTTACAGAAAACAGTAAATCAGAAGACCACAATCTATGAAATTCAGGATGATAGAGGAAAAATGGATGTAGTGGGGACAGGACAATGTCACAATATCCCCTGTGAAGAAGGAGATAAGCTCCAACTTTTCTGCTTTCGACTTAGAAAAAAGAACCATATGTCAAAACTGATTTCAGAAATGCATAGTTTTATCCAGGTAAGAATTAAATAGGCAAATATTAGTTTTCCAAAGTGGAAATGATTTGCTTTAAGTTTTGGCAAAAACAAATGTGTAGGTTTTTTTTACAGAGTTCAGCAGGAGACATGAGAAAACATGTTCTCTTTGTACTCACTTTTTTTAATTTTTTTTTCTGGATGGAATGATACGATATGATACAATTTTAAAAAGAAAGAAATCTGAACTTTATTGAAAAAATTAAACTCTGAATTTTATATAAACTTCTAAGTGATTGTAGGGTTGGGATTTAAAATTACATGTTCTCCATTTGTGAATTAGAAAATGTCGTGTGTGTATGTGTGTGTGTGTGTGTGAGATACTTTCTAGTTTGTAACATTAAAATACACATATGTGTGTATTTAGTCATCCATAAAAATACCTAATTTGAGAATTAAAATTATTTGCAGTGATCAAAATTATGTCCCACTGACAAAGTTTTATACAAAGGAAGCTCTCCAATTTGTTAATTTGAATTCAAATATTCACCTGTTAAGTTTCCTTACAGTACATGATTTTACACTGTTGCCGTTTTGAATGTTTTTAATTATTTTTTATTTCAGTAGGTTTTTGGGAAACAGGTGGTGCTCTGTTACAGGAATAAGTTCTTTAGTGGTGATTTCTGACATTTTGATGCACTCATCGTCCAAGCAGTGTACACTGTACCCAGTGTGTAGTATTTTATCCCTCACCCCCCTCCCACTCTTTCCCCTGAATCCCCAAAGTCCATTGTATCATTCTTATGCCTTTGTGTCTTCATAGCTTACCTCCCATTTATGAATGAGAACATACAATGTTTGTTTTTTCCATTCCTGAGTTACTTCACTTAGAATAATGCTCTCCAATTCCATCCAGGTTGCTGTGAATGCCATTATTTTGTTCCTTTTTATGGATGAGTAATAGTATTCCACGGTGTATACGTACCCCATTTCTATATCCATTTGTTTACTGATGGGCTTTTGGGCTGGTTCCATATTTTTGCAATTGTGAATTGTGCTGCTGTAAACATGCATGTGCAATGATCTTTTTTGTATACTGACTACTTTTCCTCTGGGTAGACACCCAGTAGTGGGATTGCTGGATCAAATGGTAGATCTGCTTTTTAGTTCTTTAAGGAATCTATACACTGTTTACTATAGTGGTTCTACTAGTTTACATTCCCACCAGCGGTGTAGAAGTGTTCCTTTTTCACCACATTGATGCCAGTGTCTATTTTTTAAAATTTTTTGATAATGGCCGTTCTTGCACAAGTAATGTGACATCATTTTGTGGTTTTGATTTGCATTTCCCTGATCATTAGTGATGTTGAGCGTTTTTCCTTATGCTTGTTGGCCATTTACACATCTTCTTTTGAGAATTGTCTGTTCATGTCCTTAGCCCACTTTTTGATGGGATTATTTGTATTTGAAATGCTTGTTCCCGGTGCCGTGAAGAAATAGCATTTGAATATAAATTTAATTTTTTCAGCAAGGCCATTTTTATACTTTTTGTAGAAAGGGCACACTCGCCAGCAGTTTTGCCGCAAGAGTACACCGAACAAAGGAGACAGGCTCTTTTATAATCTGACGCATCCACCCTACTTCTGCATTCGGTTTCTGTTGGCTGGGACAGGACCTCACATTCTGTATTTGTCCCTATTGGCTAGCAACTTAGAACTTTTTAAAAGAGGGAAAGGCAGAGGAGAACAAAGGAAGGAGGAGGTAACTTGTGGAATGTTGAGAAAGGTAAAAACACCTTTAAATAAGGAAGAGGAACAGGCTATGACCTAATGCTTGTTTGGATCAGTATAAGCATGTTAGGGCAAATATTTAGGCTAAATTGTGGGAGCTAAGAACATAAAGTATATTGATTTTTTATTATGGCTATCAGATATTTAAGAATGTTTGTACAGGTCTTTGAATAAATTTTGCTTTTAAGGGAAGTTACTATTTCTAATTAGATGCGGAGGAAAGTTTTTGAAGAAGAACTTCTACTTTTTACAATTTCCCCTCTTATTTCATAATTCTTTAAACTTGTTTAATATGTTTTGACTTAATTTTTTTTGTCCTTTTAAGAGAAGTAATTTTTCAGAATAGGGTGGAGGAGAATTAGGAGTTAACTCTGCAAGAGTGGCAGAGATAAGTTTTTGTATAAAATTTCAAAGGCAGGGAATAATATAACAGCCTACAAGAATAAGTACACCAATAACGAGCAAACGAGGTGAGAATTGAAGTTAAATTTTTTTTTATCCACTGAACCAATGTTTTATTATTTTAGAAAAAGAGTTATTTATTTTAGAATTTTTGGCAAGTTTATCTGATAGGGCTGTTAATCCTTGTAGCACTTTTGTTATAGTTCTATCAGGGGCAGTATTATTAGGAATAAAGGTATAACATCGAGTTTTAATTATGACACAAACATCTTTTTTTGCTAATATTATATTTAAAGCTATTTTATTTTTCTAGACCATCTGGCTAGTAGGTCCTAATTGCTTAGCTTTCTCTTTGATGGCGTCCTCAGTGTAATTTATGACTCGTTGCTGATTATAGTAGATATAGTTTATTTAGTCTACTTAAAAAAAAATTTATAGTTACTTACCAGACCAACATGGATTTAAATTCTGCAGCTATTTGATTTTGTGCTTTAAACTTATTTGGCACTTCTCATAGGACCTTAATAGCATTTATGTAAACCTAAGGATTAAAGGACTCATGAGGAGTTTCCTTTGGCCTGCAGTGTCTTGTTTTTACCTTTTTTTTTTTCGGTTGGTGAAATGCCAGGGTGAAGGGGATAGCCAATTGGATTAGAGCATAAGTACTGCTCCGATTATTTGGCAGAGTGTCTAGTAAAAGTCCTGTACAGTATCACCATATGTTTGCTTGGGGATGGAATATAAATTTAATTTTTTCAGCAAGTCCATAAGCGTGGACTGATAGGCAAGCTCTTGGAAGGCCTTGAGCTCCTTGCATCCTTTTATGCTTCTAAGGAACACCAAATTTTCCTCTTGCCCTGAGAGGCACAAAGTAAACTTGGCATTCAGAGGTGGAAGCCGGATTGCCCTCTGGGGCGGACCCCCAGAGTATTGAATTTCAGGAAATAGCAGATAGAGAGCTGGGCATGATGGATTATCCTAAACCGTGGGATTTTGCAAGAGAGCCACCATACGTCCATTTCTAGTCAATGAGGAGACCATCCGAGTGGAAAGGGGATAATCTGGACCTCTGGCCTACCATGCATACAAGCGTGATAATCATTTTTATTTAAAGTGCGAAGGGAATATTTAATTAATTAAATTAATATTTAATTCATTCCAGCCAGGCATTTGCATCTTGATATTTTGTCTTGATGGCTAAGGTCTGTCTTAGATCTCTTATTTGTACAATAAACAACCTAGTTTTATTATTAGATGTAGGAGCAACTGGTGTGAGATCTGGAACTGAGGCTACTGAAGAAGGGGAAGATGGGGGAATAATGCATATTTTAAAAACACCTAGGGGGTCTTTTTCATTTATGTCAATCCCCATACCATCGAAGCGACTAAGGGCAGGTCTAGAGTTAGTTAAGGTGGAGGTGGTGATAAAGAGAAGGACAGGGTTACATTGATAAGGGCTGACAGTTAGAAGGGGTAGTCCTTTTAGTGAAATAGATGAAGGGTTTTAGATCTGCACAAACTTTTTTCGTGGAAGTCTAACTTTGCTCTTGAGTAGTTTAAAGGATGTAGTCTCATTTACTACAAGGTTGCCAGGTTGTAGGAGCAGAAAATCGATGCCTTGGCTGCAGGTGATCACAACGATGAGTGCTATGGGTACTGTCAATTAGAGGGCTGGGACATAAATATTTGTGTGAAAAGGCTAGCTGCCGTTAATCTTTTTTTATTTCCACAAAGTATGAGAAAACAAGCATTAAACACAATGGTCTAAGGTGAGTTAGACTTAGTTATATTTATAACAAAGGAGCTAATAACAAGAAAAAATATATAAAAGATATATTAAAATGAAGCTTGCTTTAACTTAACTTAGTAGGGCTTAATCTTAGTACAGTAACCCATAATTCTAACCAAAAAGATGTTTTCTTGACTCGAATATGATGGGTCCATTCTTTCTCGGCCGTGCGGAAGGCAGTCTCAGTGGTTAACACATAAAATAGGGTCCTTCCCAGGCTCGAGTTTTTTTTTTTTTTTATCTTTTTTAATCTTTTAATAGGAACATGGTTTTCAGGCTGGTGCTGGTGTACTGGAAATTCTAGGGGTGGTACCTGTGCTAAGAGACTTTTAGTTCTGAGGGAAAAGAAAGTGGAAAATAAGTACATAATTTTTGTTGCATATCCTGGGGCTTGAAGCCCCATGGTGACACCTCCCGCTCCGCTCCGTTCCTGCTCAGCGCCGCCCAAGGGACGCTGCGTCCCTGCCCCCTCTTGAAGTCTTGGACTTCTTGTGGCCTTCAGCGCCCCTGCATGCTATGGCCTTGGGGATGAGGGTCATTGTGACTTACCTGGCCACCCTTGGGACTTAAAAAAAATAAACATCATTTTATATTTGACTACTTTTTGTATAATTTTATACTAAATAAGTTAAATTTTACCTTTATATTAATGTGCTATTAATGTTAAATTTAATTTTAATAAAATATTGTAGACATTATTTATCCAATTTTAATGTCTGACCATAAAGTAAAACTTCTATAGACTCATTTTAATTTTTTATATATTTTTTTCTTGCTGATTTGTTTGAGTTCCTCATAGATTGTGGATACTAGTCCTTTGTCAGATGCATAGTTTGTGAATATTTTCTCCCACTCTGGGGGTTGTCCGTTTACTGATTGTTTCCCTTATTGTGCAAAAGCTTTTTAGCTTAAGTCCCATCTATTCATCTTTGTTTTTGTTGCATTTGCTTTTGGGTTCTTAGTCCTGAAGTCTTTGCCTAAGCCACTGTCTAGAAGGGTTTTTCCGATGTTATCTTCTAGGATCTTTATGGTTTCTGGTCTTAGATTTAAGTTCTTGATCCATCTTGAGTTGATTTTTGTATAAGGTGAGAGATGAGGATCCAGTTTCATTCTTCTACCTGTAGCTTGCCAATTATCCCAGCACCATTTGTTGAATAGAGTGTCCTTTCCCCACTGTATGTTTTTGTTTGCTTTGTCAAAGATCAGTTGGCTGTAAGTATTTGGGTTTATTTTTGGTTCTCTATTCTGTTCCATTGGTCTATATGCCTATTTTTATACCCAGAACCATGCTATTTTGGTGACTATGGCCTTATAGTATAGTTTGAAGTCAGATAATATGATGCTTCCTGATTTCTTCCTTTTGTTCTTTTTCCTTAGTTTTGCTTTGTCTATGTGGACTGTTTTTTGGTTCCATATGAATTTTAGGATTTTTTTTCTAGTTCTGTGAAGAATGATGGTGGTATTTGGATGGGAATTGCATTGAATTTGTAGATTGCTTTTAGCAGTATGGTCATTTTCTTTATTTCTTTTTTTTTTTTTTTTTTGAGACGAAGTCTCGCTCTTGTCCCCCAGGCTGGAGTGCAATGGCGTGATCTCGGCTCACTGCAACCTCCGTCTCCTGGGTTCAAGCGATTCTCCTGCCTCAGCCTCTCGAGTAGCTGGGATTACAGGCGCTTGCCACCACGCCTGGCTAATTTTTGTATCTTTAGTAGAGGTGGGGTTTCACCATGTTGGCTGGGCTGGTCTCAAACTCCTGACCTCAAGTAAGCCACCGCGCCCGGCCAATATAGTCATTTTCACAATATTGATTCTACCCATCCCCGAGCATAGGATGTGTTTCCATTTGTTTGCGTCATCTACAGTTTCTTTCAGCAGTGTTTTTAGTTTTCCTTGAGAGGTCTTTCACCTCCTTGGTTAGGTATATTCCTAAGTGTTTTATTTTATTTATTTTATTATTTGCAGCTATTGTGAAAGTGGTTGAGCCCTTGATTTCATTCTTAGCTTGGTTGCTGGTGGTGTATAGCAGAGCTACTGATTTTCATGCTTTAATTTTGTATCCTGAAACTTTGCTTGAAACTTTGCTGAATTCATTTACCAATCCTAGGAGCTTTTTGAATGAGTCTTCGGGGTTTTCTAGGTATACAATCATATCATCAGCAAACAGCGACAGTTTGACTTCCTCTTTACCGATTTGGATTTCCTTTGCTTCTTTTGTCTGATTGATCTGGCTAGGACTTCAGTACTATGTTGAATAGAAGTGGTGAGAGTAGGCATCCTTGTCTTGTTCCAGTGCTTAGGGGGAATGCTTTCAATTTTTCCCTGTCCAGTATAATGTTGGCTGTGGGTTTGTCATAGATGGCTTTTATTACCTTAAGGTATATCACTTCTATGCCAATATTGCTGAGGGTTTTAATCATAAAGTGATGCTGGATTTTGTCCAATGCTTTTTTTTTCGCATCTACTTAGATGATCCGGTGATTTTTGTTTTTAATTTTATTTGTGTGGTATATCACGTTTATTGACTTCTGTGTGTTAAACCATCCCTGCGTCCCTGGTATGAAACCAACTTGATCATGGTGCATTATCTTGACATGCTGTTGGATTCTGTTAGCTAGTATTTTGTTGAAGATTTTTGCATCTATGTTCATCAGGGATATTGGTCTGTAGTTTTTTTGTTGTTGTTGTTATGTCCTTTCCTGGTTTTGGTATTAGGGTGATACTGGCTTCATAGAATGATTTAGGGAGGATTCTCTCTTTCTCTATCTTGTGAAATAATGTCAATAGGATTGGTACCAACACTTCTTTGAATGTCTGATAGAATTTAGCTGTGATTCCATCTGGTCCTGGGCTTTTCTTTATTGGAAATTATTTTTATTACCATTTCAATATCACTGCTTATTATCACTGTGTTCAGAGTTTCTATATCTTCCTGGTTTTAACCCAGGAGGGTTGTATATTTTCAGGTTTTCTACTTTATACACATAAAGATGTTCATAGTTGCATTGAATGATCTTTTGTATTTGTGTGATATCAGTTGTAACATTTATCATTTTGTTTTTAATTGAACTTATTTTGACCTTCTGTCTTCTTTTCTTTGTTAATTTCACTAACGGCCTATCAATTTTATTTATTTTTTCAAAGAACCAGCTTTATGTTTCATTTATCTTTTGTGTTGTTCTTTGTCTGTCACAATTTCATTTAGTTTTGCTTTGATCTTTGTTATTTCTTTTCTTCTGCCGCATTCCTGTTTGGTTTGTTCTTGTTTCTCTGGTTCCTTGAGGTGTGAACCTAGATTATCTATTTGTACTCTTTGAGACATTTTGATGTAGGCATTTAATGCTATGAACTTTCTTCTTAGCATCACCTTTGTTGTATCTCAGAGGTTTTATAGGTTGTGTCTCTATTATCATTCATTTCAAAGAATTTTTTAGTTTCCATTTCGATTTCATTATTGACTCAATGATCATACGGGAGCAGATTATTTAATTTCATGTATTTGCATGGTTTCAAGGTTCCTTACGGTTGAGTTCCAATTTTATTCCACTGTAGTCTGAGACAGTACTTGATATAATTTCAATTTTTTTTTAATTTTTGAGACTTGTTTTGTGGCCTATCATATGGCCTATCTTGGAGAATGTTCCATGTGGTGATGAAAAGAATGTATATTCTGCAGTTGTTGGGTAGAATGTTCTGTAAATATCTGTTAAGTCCATTTGTTGTAGGGTATAGTTTAATTCCAAAAATTTTTGTTTGTTGACTTTCTGTCTTGATGACCTGTCTAGTGCTTTCAGTGGAGTATTGAAGTCAACCAGTATTACTGTGTTGCCGTCTGTCTTCTTTCTTAGGTTCAGTAGTAATTGTTTTATAAATTTGGGAGCTCCAGTGTTAGGATTGTGACATTTTCCTATTGGACTAGTTCTTTTAGCATTATATAATGTCCCTTTTTGTCTTTTTAACTGCTGTTGCTTTAAAGTTTGTTTTGTCTGACGTTAGAATAGCTACTCCTGCTCCCTTTTGGTGTCCATTTGCATAGAATATCTTTTTCTACCCCTTTACCTTATGTTTATATGAAACCTTATGTTTATGTGAGGCCTTATGTGTTAGGTGAGTCTCTTAAAGACGGTAGACACTTGGTTGGTGAATTCTTATTCATTTTGCTGTTCTGTATGTTTTAAGTGGAGCAGTTTGGCCATTTACATTCAATGTTAGTATTGAGATGTGAGGTACTATTTTATTCATCATGGCATTTGCTGCCTAAATACCTTACTTTTTTATTACTGTGTTATTGTTTTGTAAGTCCTATGAGATTTATGCTTTAAATGTTTTATGTTCTATTTTGGTGTATTTCAAGGATTCATTTCAAGATTTAGAGCTCTTTTTAGCAGTTCTCATAACGCTGGCTTGGTAGTGGCTAATTCTCTCAGCATTTGTTTGTCTGAAAGAGATCTTTCATTTATGAAGCTTAGTTTCACTGGATACACATTCTTGGCTGATAATTGTTTTGTTTAAGGAGGCTAAAGATAGTACTCCAAACCTTTCTAGCTTGTAGGATTTCTGTTGAGAAATCTGCTTTCAACCTGATAGGTTCCTTTATAAATTACCTGATACTTTGCTTCACAGCTCTTAAGATGCTTTTCTTTGTCTTGACTTTAGATAGCCTGGTGACTGTGCCTAGGCAATGATCTTTTTGCTGTGTATTTCCCGGGTGTTCTTTGAGCTTCTTGTATTTGGATGTCTAGATCTCCAGGAAAGCCAGGAAAGTTTTCCTCAATTAATCCCTCAAATATGTTTTTGAAACCTTTAGATTTCTCTTCTTCCTCGGGAACACCAGTTATTCTTAGGTTTGGTTGTTTAACATAATCCCAAACTTCTTGGAGGCTTTGTTCATATTTTTTTTTTTTTTTTTTTTAAGACGCACTTTAGCTCTTGTTGCCCAGGCTGGAGTGCAATGGGGCGATCTCGGAACACTGCAACCTCCACTTCCCAGGTTCAAGCAATTCTCCTGGCTTAGCCTCCCAAGTAGCTGGGATTACAGGTGCCTGCCACCACGCCCAGCTAATTTTTTGTATTTTTAGTAGAGACAGGGTTTCACTATGTTGGCCAGGCTGGTCTCAAACTCCTGACCTCAGGTGATCCACCTGCCTCAGCCTCCCCGAGTGCTGGGATTACAGGCGTTAGCCACCATGCCCGGCAGCTTTGTTCATTTTTAATTCATTTTTCTTCATCTTTGTCAGATTGAGTTAATTCACAAGGCTTGTCTTCAAGCTCTGAAGTTCTTTCTTCTTTACTTGTTTGATTCTAAGACTTTCCAGTGTGTTTTGCATTTCTCCAAGTGTGTCCTTCGTTTCCAGAAGTTGTGATTTTTTTTATGCTCTCTATTTTTTTGGAGATTTTTCCATCCATATCCTGTAACATTTTTAAAATTTCTTTAAGTTGGTATTCACCTTTCTCTGGTGCCTCCTTGGGTAGTTTAATAATCCACCTTCTGAATTCTTTTCTGGAAATTCAGAGATTTCTTCTTGGGTTGAATCCATTGCTGGTAAGGTAGTGTGATATTTTGGGGGTGTTAAATCACCTTGTTTTGACATATTACCAGAATTGTTTTTCTTCTTCCTTCTCATTTGGGTATACTATGTCAGAGGAAACATCTGGGACTCAAGGGCTGCTGTTAGGATTTTTTTGTCCCACAGGGTGTTCCCTTGATGTGGTGCTCTCCTCATTCTCCAAAGAATGGGGCTTCCTGAGAGCTGAACTACAGTGATTGTCACCACCCAGCAGAGCTACTGTGCTCCAGGCTCCAGGCTGGTACTGGGTAGTGTCTGCAAAGAGTCCTGTGATGTGGTTCGTCTTCAGGTCTCTCATCCATGGATATCAGTACCTGCTCCAGTGGAGGTGGCAGGGCAGTGAAGTGTCCGTGAGGGTCCTTGGTTTTAATTTTGTTTACTGGGATAATTTTGTGTTGATTGTCCTCCAGCCAGGAGGTAGAGCTTTTAAGAGAGCATCAGCTGTAATAGTATAGGGAGGATACAAGCTTGCCCTAGGGTCACTTGAAATAAGATTTGAGTTTCTCAGGTGGTGGGTGGGAGCCACAGAGCTCCCAAGAGATTATGTCCTTTGTCTTCTGGCTACCAGGGCAGGTAGAGAAAGACCATCAGGTGGGGGCAGGGTTAGGTGTGTCTGAGCTCAGATTCCCTTTGGACAGGGAAAGCTGATGCTGCTGTGGGGGATGGGGTGTGATTCTCAGGCCAATGGAGGTATATTCCCAAGGGAATTATGGCTGCCTCTGCTGTGTCATGCAGGTTGCCAGGCAAGTTGGGGAAAGCTGGCAGTTACAGGCCTCATCCAGTTCCCACACAGCCTGAAAGGCCAGTCTCACTCCCACCATGCGACCACCAACAGCACTGAGTTTATTTCCAGGCAGCAAGTGAGCAGAGCTGAGAACTTGCTACCACCCTCCCTGCTGAGAAAGCAAGCAGGGCTTTCAGAGTTCAAGCCTCCCTGCTTGCTGTGGCTTCTGTGCTGGTGTCTGCACTCCCAGATCACCCCTTCCCCTGGGTTCTGTCCAGGAAATTTTGTGTTCAGTCGAAACTTCAGCTGGAAGTTTTCTTCTCCCTGTGGTCTTTCCCCAATTCCACTGGCAGCCCCCCTGAAGGACCTTTGTGAGACAAAGTCAGAAATGACTTCCCTGGGGACTGAGAGAGCCCACAGGGCTCTTCCCGCTGCTTCCTCTACCCCTGTATCTCGCTCAGCTCTCTAAATTCACCTCAGCTCCAGGTAAGGTCAAATCCTTCACTTGTGATCCAGACCTTCAGGTTCCCCAGTAAGGATGTATGTTCAGGGGTGGATGATCCCCTTTCACATTTTCACACTTTCACACTTTGCGCACTCACAGTTTTTCAGCTGTCCCCTGGAGCCTGCAGCAGCAATCCGCTTTTTTTCAAACGTGCCATTTTGAATATTCTACTCACATTTAAATAGGAAAGCCTATTAAGATATATTAGGAGAATGACATTCCCCATAGGCTTCTAAAGGATATAAAACTCGTGGTAAATAATAAAATATTTGAAGAAATTAGGAGGGTGGGGAACCAGTATAATGCAGTGGCCAAAAGCAAGAGCTATGGAGTAGGATAGACTTGGTCTACATCTGGCCCATTAGTTTCCTGATATTGGGAAAAATAGCTTAAATATATCTCATAAGATTGGTTTAAAAACTAAATGAGATAATGGAAAAACATTTCTTATTCCATTGCCTTGCACATTATGGGAAATCAATGTGCAATAGGTCCTACTGCTCTTAGCAAGATAAAGACAAACATTGGAAAGATTTCTAGGGAAAGAAAATGTCACATGCAAATGTTAAAGTGTGAAACAGCATAGTGAATTCTGTATAACATTGGTATATGTAGAAAGGTATGGGAAAATGATGCAAGACAGGTAGAAAGCAGCCCTCCAACAAGCTGGCTTTTGTCATAAAGACAGAAATGGAATCTCCAGTGTAAAAACATCAGTAAGTACATACTGAAAGATTTTAGAAAGAAGAGTACTTGATCATTTCACATTTTAGCAAAAAAATATTCTGACAATTGCCTGGAGGGATACAGTAGAGAGAGACCATGTTTGGAAGTAATGAGACCTATTAGAATCTAATAAGGGATGGTATTCTCACAAATGAAAAGATGTTGTGCTTCCTCTAATATTGAAAACCATTAAACAGAAAATGAATACTTTCAGATAAAGAAAAAAACAAACCCGAGAAACAATGACCCCAAGAGCATGAAGCAACCCCAGGAAGAGAGTCAGCTTCCAAATCCTTCAGACACCAGCACAACCTCCTCTGAGAGCCATCTTTGGACGCCTCAGATGCCACCAACAACTCCATCCAGCAGTTTCTTCACCAAGGTACAATTTCCTGGGTCCCGTGCCTCATGTCTCCCCACCATAATTTACAGGGATCATTAGACTGTTGAAAGAGTTACTGCTGTAATCTCTGTGTATGTACAATCTTGGTATGAAATTATGCCACTCAATCATTTATTGAATTCATACAGTGAGATAGCACCACATCATAATCTTTACTATCTAAAAGGCATTCATTTATATAATGATTTCTAACTTTAAGAGGATTACTATCTTGTATTGCTCCATTTGTAGAGAGGGTAAGAGAGAGTGGCCAGACAAGCAGAGATGAAGACAAGAATGCATTCAGATCTTACATTCCAGTTTCTTTTACCCCTTTCCCCTTTGCTTATTAGTAATATTTCTGATTTTATTTTCATAGTTCCAAGTTCCTGCCCCCATTACATATTTTGACACATGCTATTTTTTGATGGGTATCTGTTTCTCTTATATCATCACTGGTGAGAATATCCTCAAATTTTACATGCCAACTTAAATTTTTTCCTCTGGCAAGTTCTCGCTGATACAAGATACTGGAACTGATGAGTCCTCCCATTCTTTGCTTTCACAGGGTCTCCTGTCAATGAGATTAAATTACTAATATCATAGAAGTGAACAGAGAGACTTACTTTATAATGTGTTCCCCGTACTTCCTTGATCTGAGATTTTCCTTAACAGGGTCAGCATAGCTCAGGTTATATCTGTGGACAAGAACAAACCTACAAATTCAGGGTAAAACATGGAACAACAATGACAATAATTATATTTCTACTTTTTGAGCACTTAACTAGATGTTGGTTCTTATGTGTTGTTCCTGATGTACATTATTTAATTCTTTCTTCATAACCATTAGGAGGATGCTAATTCTGCTCCAATTCACAGAGAATAAAATAGAGGTACACAAAGGTTAAAAATGTCCCTCAAGCTTTCAAAGAAAGTCAGAGTCATGATTCATTTTCAGTCTTATTTAAACCTAAAATGTGAAAAATTAATGATTATATATGGCTTTATATTAGGAGTTTATATATGCCATGTCAGTAATTTATTTATTAGTTGCATAACAGTTACATAGCCCACGCTTTGCAAACCTTCTGATAACAAATGTGGTGGCCAGTGGTGATCAGAAAACCACTCTCCAGAAGTAGAATCCTTTCATTCGCCTCTCTAACAGAGTGCATTTTCTGTATTAAATATCTGAATGACAGAAGTGATAGAACTATGGAAATTAAACTAATATTAATAACAAAAAAAGTTAAAAAATAGTGAAAATGAAGTTATATTTCCTTGTATGGCTTTCCTTGGTAAAGAGTATTTTAAAAAAATCACTTACTTGGTAATGCCAAGGTAAGTTCTTGAATATTTCTAAATACATTTGAGAACCTTGAAGGATTCTAGCTGGCTGATGTAGACTACAAAACAGCAGAATTCTGCATCTGGAATTGTGGATTTTAAAGAATCTTTCTAGCAAAGTGATGATCAAAACATCTAAAGCAACATAAGGCTGGGTTTCCTGGAGCCTGAAGAGCTCCAGGAAAGAGAAAGAGTAATTTAATCAAATAAAATTTATGTGATTAAATTTCTGACTATTAATTAAGTGAGAAATCATTCATTGAGACCCTACTAGTCTCTGTGTCTTTTGATATTTACAAGGTATGCATTCATGAAGTGCTTCCTGACTCCAGAGGATTACTGTCTTTTGTTGATCCAGGTGTGGAGAGAGATTGTGGGGAAGTAGCCAGATGGAGGAAGATGAATACAAGAATATGTTCATTATCTTTATCCAATTACCTTTCTTCCTTTCACTTCGTTCATGATCACATTCCAGGTTTTATTTTAAACTATCCATGGTCTTTTCCAAATCAGAAGCTTTGACATATAGATTGCTTCCTTTGCTGGGATCACTTTCTCCAGTCTCTTCTCTAACCCAACTCTCCACAGGACCTGGCCTAAATCCCTTCCTAGGGCAAGTCCTCACTGGCATCCACGTTTCAGATTCGATGAGATCCTCCCGTAGTTGGTTCTCTCTGGTCCTCCCTTTGTGAGCTTTCCTAGCTCCCTTTACTTTTCCTAATAGCATTTAAACAACTGAAGTGTGGGAGTAATTTTCTCCTTTTCTATACCATAAGCTCAGGTGGTAGGTAGCATCTACCCCAGAGGAACAGAATACAAGAGGGGAAAAAGTCAGTTCATGCTATGTGCATCAATTCTCATTCCAGATTACCTTTGCTCAGCAGTGATATGACCCTTGTAGTCACCTGCACTGAGAGTTCAGAAGCCTGTACCTGTGGTGAAGGGGCAGGAAACGTGGAGGAAAAGCAAAAGGATTAAATCATTATTTTTTACAGTTGTTTCTTACCCAAGCCCCAAGCTGTATTCTGACCCAGCTACAGATGCCTCCAGCCACCATGTACACATCCTGGAAGAGAAGCTTCCTATATTTAAGGATTCTCTATTTTGATTTATTTTTTGGTTTGTTTTCATTGTTGTAATTTTTAGTTAGCTTCAAAAAGCTCTATTTCCCTCCATAGTTTATGCAGGTGTTATTTGAAGAACAGAACCTGTGCCTTTTTGCCATCTTGGCACAGGTGGCTATGGAAGGAGCCCTTGCTCAGTCATTGCAACCTAAGATCCATTTTCTTTGTGCCTTTTCAATAACTTAAGTGGCATCTCCAAACAACTATGCTTTTATCACTCATATTTCTTTGAAAGGATTATGTGAGAATTTCTAAGTCCCACCTGCTAAAATATGAATCACAACCCTTGCTACAGCTGTACAAATGATTGTGCTGTATGTGAACTTCCGTGGAGCACAGGAATCCCAGGAGGATTGTATGCCTTCATGGCCTCATGCCCCTAAACACACCATGCAGCCATTTATTCTTGGGTGTCCACCATTGTCTGTAAATACAGTGACTGTCTACTTTCCTGGTGACTCCCCAGATGAGCATAGTCTTGTTCCACTGATCATAGGGTTTCCCAAAGATTTTCTCTATGGTATTCGTTCTATATTCATTGAGATTTGAAACAAGCAGCCTATTCTTATCATTGATTTTTTTTTCTGTTCTGTACCCCTAAAGCAAGAAACACAAATTGACATGAATCAGACGCAGGGATGGGAGGGGAGATAATTACTCTGAGAAAAAAAATTACATAGTGATTTAAAATATTATTCAACCAAAGATTATATTTTTCTCATCTAAATTCTACTCTTGTTATGGGACTGTTTTACTTAAATGAATTTAAGAAGATAATACTCCAAGGTGTTCTTGTCAATAAGTGGCAGAAATGCATAGAGAAGTTTCTTTAATAAAAAGCTTCCCGTACCAACTCGATCTAGGGTTTCTGTCAACCAGGTAAACAGAATATGAGACAGTAATTAATCAGAGCACACATACAAATCCCTGCAGAGACAGTGTAATAACAGTAACATAAATCGTATTTCTACTTTTTAAGCCCTTACTAGGTGCTGGTTTTAAAACCTGTATTCTTTAGGTATATTATTGCATTCTTTCCTCATAACAGTCATGATTGATGCTATTCTCAGCCTCATTTTACATAAGAGACAACCAAGATAAATACAGTTTTAAAATATTCCTCAAAATTCACAAAGACAGTGAGTGTGCTAAATGTAAATTATGTGCACTTTATGTACTTTTTCTTATTCATTCTTCCTTACATCACCCAGATGATGTTATTGTTAGTCACATTTCACATTTCTAAACACCAGGGATCTTAGAGGTTAAAACTTTACTCAAGCTAATAATGATTTTTAGTGTTAGAGCCAAGATTCAAATCCAGCCTTAATGAACTCTAAAGCTTGAGCATTTAATGGTCACATATTACTTCCAAAGTCAGAATATAGATGTTGAACTGTCTCATATGTTTACATATATTTAAAATTAGACATTGTTTTTGTTTGGGTTTGTTTTCATAATCTACTTTCAGCAAGGCTCCTAATGAAAAATTAGGTGCTGTAAGTCTCTGTATCATCCTATGTTTTACATTGCCATGTTAAGACCCCTGGGTTCATCTGCACCCAATAATCAGATGCTGTATCTTCAGTGTAAGTCAAAAAAAAAACTAGATGACAATTTTCCAGGCTAGTGTCTCATCTAGGTGCCAGCTGCACTGTGACCACACTGTTTTCTAATCACTCGTCCATGGGTACCAGTTGAAGACAGGCCTCCCACATACAGAGTTCTCAATTTTTCATGTTGTTTTGTTGTTGTTATTGTCTGTTTGACTGGTAAATTCCAAAATTTATATTCCCCTGTATACTTTCTAAGAGTTTTATATGTCGTATAGAGCTACCTATCATGCCTGTTTGCCATCTTGCTTCAGGTGGATAGACAGAGGCTGTGCCTAGTAAAGTCATTTTCAGCTCTGATCTTCTCTGCTATTTCAAGGACAAAATTGGACATCTCAGGACAGTCAGTTCTCTGATGCATAATGACTTGAAAGAAAGTTAGTGACAGTTTCAAAGTTCCCAATTGCCTAAATATGTGATACAGCAATTTCTGCAGCCATAGGAATAATTATGCTATGCCTAAAGACCCTAGGACAGGGATTCTAGAAAGAGGCACATGTCTCCATAGCCGCCGATGCTTAATAACACAATGCATTACTTCTGCTTTGGTGACCAGCCCAAAGGTTGTCTCACCACTCACTCCAAGATTCACCAGCTGAGCAGGAAAGCCTTGTCCTTTCTCATCATGGTTTCTCCCAAAGATTTTGTGTATGATTCGGGTTCATTGTGCTTTTGGATTCAAAACCTGAAGAAGACAGAAGCATGACCTTTAGTCACGACTCCTCTAAAGCATAGATCACATAGTGGCCTGAATCATGATCGGGTATGGTAGCGGTGAGTAATTACTATGAGAAAAACAATCAGCTACTATAAAAAAAAACAGCTACTATATTAAAATATTACTCAACCAAATCTATGATTTTAGGCATCCAAATTCTGCTGAAACAATGAGAATATTTGTTTCAACTTATTTTGAAAAGAAAATTACTCAAGACAGTTTTATCAATGATATTAGGCTGCCACATTATAGAAGGGAATAAAGGGGCTTTTTTGGTAATCTTCCTATACCTCCTCAATCAGGAGCTCTCTACAACTGGGTCAACATAAAGCATTAAATATCTTTAAATAGGGTAGACATTAAAAAAAAAACCTGCACAGAACATAAAATAACAATGAAAATATTTTTCTGCTTACTGAGCATTTATTGGATGCTGGTCTGTAAAAATTGTGTTCATCACAAAAATATGTCATATATTCGTCATTGTATCTCTATAAAGATACAATTTTTATCTCATTTCACATATGAGAATCAGGAGTTACAAAGAGGTTAAAAATACCATTCAGGATAATAAAAATAATTAGTGTTAGAGTAAGGATTCATATCGAGCTTTAGTCAACTAAAAATCTTTGGTAACTATGCAAATATGCTTCTTCCAATATGGGACAGTATATATTAAAATTTCTGCAATATATCCATAAATATTCATATACATAGTGTTGAATTTTGCATTTGTTTTCATAATCCAGATGCTATAAGCCAGAATAAGGTGCATAAGGGGCCTATAGGCTTGGGTGTTTGAAGCCATAATCAACAAGCAGGTTTTACAGCCCCTTTTTCAATCTATTTAAGGACCAGATAAATACATTTTATAGATGGATCTCTATATATTAGAGATGGGTCTCACTCTGCCGCCCAGGTTGGAGTGCAGTGGTGCAGTCACAGCTCACTGCAGCCTCAAACACCTGAGATCAAGGGATCCTCCTGCCTCAGTCTCTCAAGTAGCTGGGACTAAAGGTGCACACTACCAGGCCTGGCTAATTTTTAAAAATATTTTGTAGAGACAAGGTCTCGCTATATTGCCCAGGCTGATCTTGAACTCTTGGCCTCAAGTGATCCTCCTGCCTCAGCCTCCTGAGTTGCTGGGGTTACATGTGCATGCCACTGCACCCAGCTTAAATGTCTTAAAGTCTTTCATTATTGACATTAGAGGGAGTCACACATTGTTTTCCAGACACTCTTTATCCTTAATTTAACAAGATATAAAAAGACAGGTGTTGGGAATGCCCTAGTGGAATTTGGACTGACCCTGATTACTGTTGGGAATCCTGAAGGATTCTGAATATCTGATGCCCACCACAAGACCAACAGAATCCTGCCCCTGGAACTGTGCTCTCAGGGAATGCTTCCAGCAAAGGGAGGATCAGTATGCCCAAACAACCAACACATGAGTTTCCTGGAACCTGAAGTGCAAATTACAGGAGTCAGTTTGTGTGTTTGCTTGATGAGAATAGCTTCTATCACTTTGGTTAATGTTGTTCTGAAATTTGCTGCCCTTATAAACTGGGAGGGTTATTTAACAAAAATAACCTCAGTGGAGGGGCTTAACCAGGTTGGCCTAGATGGGTTTTCGCAGAAATAGAGCCAGGACCAAATCACACACCAATAAAATTTCAACTAATAGGAAGAAGGCTGTAACACTGGTTTGTGGGTGTACAGTTGAAGGAGTTAGGATATCTAAATTTACACTCTTCTTCCATAGAATATACCAGAGAGATGATAGTGAGAACAGAATAAAAGGAAAAAATAAGAAAACCAAACTTATATAGATATAGACATGGATATATTAGGTTTTTGTTTGTTTATTTGAGATGGAGTCTCGCTGTCACCCAAGATGGAGTGCAGTGGCATAATCTCGGCTCGCTGCAACCTGTGCCTCTCGGATTCAAGTGATTCTCCTGCCTCAGCCTCCCAAGTAGCTGGGACTACAGGTGTGCACCACCATGCCAGGCTAAGTTTTGTATTTTTAGCAGAGACAGGGTTTCACCATGTTGGCCAGGCTGGCCTTGAACTCCTCACCTCAGGCAATCCTCCTGCCTTGGCCTCCCAAAGTGTTGGGATTACAGGCGTGAGCCACTGTGCCTGGCCGGGTTGTATCTCATTCTGAAAACCACAAGACAGAAAAAACTCAATCTTTTCCTGAGAACATGGAGGCCAGAATCACCCCAATTGATGACTTCAATAGAGTAAAGTCTTCTCAAGACTTGAAACTGCATCTGCAAACTTCTGGCTTCAGAAAACCTCCAGGAGTGAGCCATCCTCAGATTTCACAGAAAATTACATAAACCCCATCCAGCCATTTCTTAGCCAAATCACTAGCTTACTATTATCATTCTTTGTGCCTCTTCAAAGGTGTATTTGCATTGTATAATGCAATGGGAATCATTGCTGAAGAGGTACAAATTAGTACAAACATTTTGAAAACCAATTTGGTGCTATCTTAAAACTGAAAACACGCATACTTTACCAATGCTGCAGGTCCAACTGGGCATATGAATAAATAAAACGTGTACAAATAGTCACAGCAGCATCACGTGAACTGGAAAAATCTTAGAAGAACCCATGACCTACCTCAAGAGAATGGGTAAATTAGGGAACATGATGCTGAATTGAAATTAAATAAGCTGCAGATGCATGCATCACAGATGCATATGAGGCATATAATAATTGGAAAAAGCAAATCACAGTAAATTTTAAATAGTATAATAACATTTTTGTAAGCTCTGAAACTAATAAAACTAAATATCATATTCCTTGAGAATAAATGCCTTGTGTGGTAAACGCTATTTTTAGAACTATTCTTCATGATTCAAGACTGTCCTTAGCTCTGGGAGCTAAAGCTGGTAGAGGATGAGTTCAGAGAGAAGCATGTTGGTAACATTTTCTTTCTTAAATTGTTTGAGTGTTTTCATAGCTACTCATGCTACCAAGTATATAGTTTTAAACGCCGAACAAAAAATTTTATGTTCTAAATTTAGAAATATACTCCTTTCAATAAGATTCCATTACTACATGTGGCATACTTAAATAGAGAAACATTTTTAATAAAACGATTTTCATCTCACCTTGATCTGGGGTATCCATCAACAGAGTGAACATAAAGCATGGAAAATGTGTGCATCAGGCAGAAATTCAAATCCTGCACAGGCCATTATTAACAATGGCAATAATTATATTTTTGCTTGTTGGGCGTTTTCTAGGGTCTAGGCTCTAAACTTATTAGTTATGTATATTATGTAAGTTATTCTTCATTTTACAACCCCATAAATATGATATTGTTAGTCTCAATTCATACCTGAGAATGCTAGCATTCATAGTTTTGGAATAATGTTTCTTCCAGTGTGAGAGACAACTTCTAAAAGTGTCTCTAGTGTATGTATATGTACACTAACATTTCAGAATAGACAGTGTCAGGCTTGGGTTTGTTTAATAGCCTGAACTCTGCAGCCTTTCAGTGATGGAGGTGGTGCACCAGAGTGGTCAGAGGCTGTTCTCATCAGACAGCCACAGCACCGCAGCAGGCTCCTGCAGCCCTCTCACCAACCACTTTTTCAGCAAATGGTGAAATAGAATTATATTAGTGAAAGCCAGAAGTGAGAAAACCAATGACAAATGGACATCACATGTAAATGGTTAGAAATGGGTTTTCACTATTATAATTAATGGTAGTCAAAGTATATGATTTTGCAGACACTCTCTGTCCTGACTTGAACAAAGTATAGGAAGCCAGCTACTGGGAATCCCCCAGATGGAACCTGGAACCTCTGTGATTATGATTGAGAATCTTGACGATCTCAGTTTGCCTCATATAGACTGCAAGGGCAACATAATCCTGCCTCTGGAACTGTAGCTTCGAGAGAATCTTTGCAGCAAAGATCAGTTTGCTGAATAAAAAGATGGAGAGGTTGGTGTACTAGAGCCTGAAGAGCAGATGACTGTTACCTGTATGTGTACTTACTTGATGAGACAGGTTTACTTATAAATACTCCTCAGTTTGGCTGATTTTACTCTGAGTCATGCTCCCCTCATCACCAGGAAGGGTTATCTATCAAAAAATGACACTAAGAGGTGTGCTTTAACTAAGTGGTCTCACATCAGCATAGAACACAGATAGATCCAAGACTCTAAGACCAGTGAAAGAAACTTCAGTCATCTGAGTCTTGACCATTTCAGACCGAAGACTATAATCCTGGTCCTGTGTATGCTGAAATGTGGGCTGAGGAAACTAAAGTTGTGTCAGTATCCAGAGACATTAGCAGAGGGAAGAGCCTATAAAAAGGGGGATTTTGAAAAAATCATATATGGAACCCGTACCTACTCGTTAATAGTTCAGACCCATTTTTTTGTCTTCTACTTCAAAGACATAAATGAATATCCCTGGAAAATTCTGATTTCTCATACATACTGGCTTAAAAGGGACATGTGACATTTTCTTAGGTCCAACCCTTCTAAATAAGCAACGTGTCCATTTCTGTAGCCATAGGAGTTATTCTGCTGCACCTAAACCTTCCTTAGCTTAGGAATCTCAGCCAGGATCATATGTCTTCTACCTCTGGTACAGCCATTTTCCCTCTGGTGTCCAGCCAGACCCATAGGAGGCAAAACCTGTCTGACTACCCTCTATATGATCCAGTAGCTCTGCAGGAAAGCTTTATTCTTACTGATGATAGGTTCTTTCACAAATTTTGTGTGTGATATGGATTATTCCTGGTTTTGATTGGAAACCCAAAGCATAACAATTTTATATTTGATATCTTCTGCCATGTCTCCCTTAAAATAAACAACACAAAATGGTGTGAAGTATGAATAGGAATAATTGCTATTTTTTCCTGAATAATAATTCCCCCAGTATTACTATACCAATGTGTTCATCCTCTACATTCCAGTTTCTTTGCAAGCCTTTCTCTTTTGCTCTCTTACCCTACATCAGAGTTTAGTTTCAGTATCCATGCTCTTAACCACATCAGGGGTTTGGATACTTCCTTTGATGTCAGATTTTTCCATCTCAGTTCTGTTCCCAAATATCTTCAACCACAAGGTACCAGTCTAATCTATTCCTTGAGCAAGTTCTCACTAATACCCTCCTCCCAAAATAGATCATATTTTCTCACTGTTTGCCTTCATAGGTACCTTTCTATTTCTTTAGAGCATTTATCATAGCTAAAATAAACCTATGACTTTCTTCCCTACTCAGCAATAAATGTAGGTTATAGATAACTTTTCCTAGGGGAAGACAACACAGGGGTGGGGAAGTGAGTTTACACTTGTGTGTATCAACTCTTATCCCAGCTTGCCTTTTGTTCTGCCCTGATATCACTCCCTGTATTACCTACAATCCAGTGCTATGGGCCTATACCCAAGGCAAATGGGCAGGAAAGGTATGGGCAGGGAAATACTGACCCACGGCAACTTGAGGGATAGGAAAAACTTAAGATTTACATTACTATTCTCCAGTGTCTTTTCTCGCCCAAGCCCCAAGCTGCCCCCGGCCCAGGTTGCAGACCCGAGCACCATCCACACATGTCAGTTGAGGACAGGCTTTCTACATGTGGGTTTTCTCAATTTTTTAGACAGTCATTTTTTTGGTTATTAATTTCAAGAATTCATATTTCCCCCTATATAGTCTTTCCTGGTTCTTCTTGGGCAGAGCTAGCTGCTTGTAACTGTTGCCATCTTGGGACTTGCCATCAAGGCCACAGGTAGAGCCCATGTGTAGTCATGAAAATCTCAGGCCCACTGTGTCTCTGTTACTGTAATGACATACATAGACATCATAAGACAACTACTCTGTCCATGCATACTGGCTTGGAAGTGACACTTTTTAAGACCTTGCCTGCCTAAATATGCAGCACAATCATTTCTACTTGCATAGGAATCATTCTGCTGCTCTGAAAGCACAAGATCCAAGGCAGACTCATCCACCTAAACACACCATGTAGTCATTTCTTCTCTGGGATCCAGCCATCTTTACAGGAGGCCTACAAAAATGGTGTCTGACCAATCAGTCTGTGATTCACAATGCAAGCTGGGAATCCTTGCTCTTATACATCACAGCTTCTCCCAAGTAGTTTTTCTATAATAGAGTTTTTTTTTCACTTGTTAATTCAAAGCCAGAAACAGACTATTACCTTTGATTTATGCTGCTACGTATCCTGAAGTAAACAGCACAGAAGGGCCTAATTTACGAACGGGGTAGGGTGGAGAAGGATTTCCTCTGAGGGAAAACAATGCTTGCACTTTAAAATATTCAAACAAAGATTATAATTTCATCATCCAAACTGGGCTATTGTGATGACAGTTTAAGATTTCACTTATTTTTAAAAGATAATATCTCAAGACAATCTTGTCAATAAAATTACATTGCTACACATGGCAGATCTGAATAGAGGGGCTTCTCTCATATTATGCTTCCTATATTACCTCCATACAAGGTTTCTATCAACAAGGGCATCATAAAGCATGAAATATCTGTTCAGCAGAGCAGACATGCAAACCCCTAATAGATCATGGAAAAATAATAGCAACAAAGATTTATTTATTGAGCATTTACTGAGCTCTGGACTCTAAAACCCATTCTTTGTGCACATTACCTAAATTGTTCTTTATAACATCATACAAAAATGCTATGGCTAGTCCCATCTCACATGTGAGAAAACTGAGGTGCAAAGAAATCTTCCTCAGGGTCACACAGATAGTATTGGAGTCAGGATTCAAATGCAGCCTTATTGAACTTAAAATGTTCACATTTAAAATATGAACAATTTAATGAGCATAGACTGAATCCACAGTAGGTGTGCAAATGTTAAAATGTCTGCAGTTTATTTTTAATCAATTTTGAATATACAGTGTTTTGCTGGGGGTTTATTTCCATAGCCCAGATGCTCAGTGGTGGTCAGAGACTGTTCTAATGAAGAAGCTGTTCTCCGTGTGAGCTCACTACAAGCAATTCTTTTGTGTACATCTCTGTCAACAATTGCCACTTAAAAATTAGGCTACTGAATGGCAAAACTGATAAAATTATGTGCCAAATTGGCCAAATAGGGTGAATATTTTTTGGACTTCCATTAGTTTAATTAAAGGTAGTCAAAGTATGTGATTTTAGAGATATTCTCCAATCTTACTTGAAAAAATGTATAAAAATGTAGCTAATGGGAATGCTTTAGGTGGAATATTAAATTGTTCTGAATACAGCTAAAAACCCAAAAGATTCTGATTGCCTGATCCACACTGTAGTGATCATAGAACCTTGCCTGAGGAATTGTGAATTTGAGAGAATCTTATTATGGCTATGATCAGAGCTCCCTAAAGGATGGAGATCTGGGTTTCTTGTATGCTGAAGAGCACTTGAGAGAGACTGGTTTGTGTATCTAATTGATGAGAAAGGCCTAGTTAATAAATGTCCATAAATGTAGCCAACTTTATTTAAGCCATGCTGCCCCCAAAATAGCCCTAAGAGTTGTACCTGACCAAATAACTTAGTCCAGTTTTACAGGACGTGAAGACTGAGTATCCATCCCCAAACAATGCAATTTCAGTCATCTGAGTTTTTAATCCTGACTGGGATGAGAGAAGGCTGAGTGATAGAAGTATCTGAATATGTGCTATTATTTCTCCTGCAACTCAGGGAAAAAAAGAGAAACTGGCAAAGTGAACATCCTATTTAAAAAAGAAAAAAGGAAAAGATGTGTTTCATCTGATCTCGAAAAACATTAACTAGAAAAAAAGAACAAACATCTATTTTCCTTTAGAAAAGTGAAGACACAATCACCAAAATGAATGACGTCATGAGGATGCAGATACTGAAGGAAGAGAGTCATTTTCCAGGATCGTTCAGGACCAGCATAGGCCCAGCTGAGAGCTATCCCCACACTCCCCAGATGCCTCCATCAACACCAAGCAGCAGTTTGTTAACCACGGTACAAGTTCCCTCTTCCCAATACATTCCGCTCTCTACAATATAATGACAGGGATTAACACAACCTTGAAAGCACTTCTCACCAATCTCCTACTACATACAATGCTTTAATTTAACCAAATCAGTCATTTATTTATCAAGTGTATATTTTGAGGTCCTATCCAAAATTAAAATTCTGTTATTATCATCTCTATTCCATAGCAGGTATAATTAGATGTTTGTTTAATTTTATTTTTCTTTTGGCTTACATTTTTGTTTTTCCCTCAATACACCATGAAAATCATAAAGTAGAACAAGGTGGGAAAAAACAGAGCCGCCCGTAACACTGTCACTCATTTTTTCTCTTTCATTTATTATAACTCACAATATCTTTAAAAATTTACGAAAAGAAGGTACATAAGCAAAAATAATTAACTTTTAACTATCAGAAATCTGTATCTAATGCCACATTTCAGTATATGGTCTTTCTGATTTTATACCTTTCATTATGTATATACAAAGAGTCTTATTTTCTCTCAGAGTAAATCACATTCACATATTTTTCCATAACCCATGTTTTTTATTAATATATCTTGAACTGCCATTCAATCACACAATATAGATTTAAATTATTTTATTGTACTAGAAAAATTGCACAGTTATTCCATACATTATAAAAATGATCATTTTTTATTTGGCTTTATGTTGTGTCCAGTATTCTGTGTATTTACAACGAACATAATAAGATCACATGTCTCTCAGATCTTCTTTCATTGCCCTCACAGTAGCTTTATAATTATTTCATTACGTTCTGTGCACCTTGTGTCAGGGTACTGATGTCATGGCTATTGTGAGGTGATTTGATACTGATTAACTTCATTGGGAATGGGTTTCCTAATGTTATGGAAAATTGGCCACATTGATGAGTTCATTAGAGTTAAGTCCATCAGAGTTAAAGCCATCACTCACAGGTGGCCGATCTCATCTTCCAGGTCAGGTCACATTGCTGGCTGTGGAGGCAGCCGTCCTGCCTCCATGTTCTGGTCTCTAAGACTCCCTTGATCCCTTCTTGCCTCCATACTTCCTCTTCCAGATCAGCAGCCCCTCCAATTCAAAGTGCTCTCCTACAACTCAGAAAAAGTGCAGGCCACTGTGGAGACAGGAGGTTAAAGAAAAGTCCCCTCCCGCCTAATTTTCCAAGTCCATGACTCTTTTTAGTTCCTGCCATTATTCAGATTGGAGAGCCTCTAACCTGGGCCCCTTCAGATTAGGGAAGTTTGTGGAGTCTTCCAGTGGCTGCCTTAATGATGTTTTTGCAACATAGTGCTGCTTCATTAGAAAGGGCTTTGCGATTTGGTTCTTTAAAATGCCCTATCTACTAGAATGAATTCCAACTGAAATCTCGTGAAATCTAAGGTTTGTGGTTGAGACTATTCCTTACTCTGAATGCTAGTAATATAATTTTTTTCTCTATTTTTATTTTCCTTGGTCACTGTCATATTAGGCAGGAGGGAGCTTTTCTTTAACCTCCTGTCTCCACAGTGGCCTGCACTATTTCTGAGTTGTAGGAGGGCACTTTGAATTGGAGGGGCTGCTGATCTGGAAGAGGAAGTATGGAGGCAAGAAGGGATCAAGGGAGTCCTAGAGACCAGAACATGGAGGCAGGACAGCTGCCTCCACGGACCAGCAGTGCTCAATATGACCTGACCTGGGTAGAAAGGAGTAAAATTGAGATTCTTTTAAAATCTCATCTCTTTGGGGAGTCACTTCGTGGCAGCTTTGCCTTTACCCTCTGCTTCCCCATACCTTGATAGAAAGAAAAGGCATACCTTGATAGGGGATATGCCTTTTCTTTATGGGTTAATTCTGATTAAAAAAGAAATATTCTTCCTTCCACTCTCATAAAACAATGAAGATAATAAAATTACTCCTTACATCTTTTTCATTCCTTCCGTTACCTAAATCATACTATCTCAGTGATCTTTGTCTAGTTTTCCCTACTTTACCCAGTTAAGGTGATACTTGAGGACCAACACTAAGACTGAGATGACTCTCACTAGAGAGTCACCCTGTATTTCCTGTTTTAATTGTGCCTATGTTTTGGTCTCTACCTTCTAAGTTGAAACCAAGACTGAAGACTGAACCTGAAGAAGTTTCCATAGAAGACAGTGCCCAGAGTGACTTCAAAAAAGTGATGGTGCTGAACGTAACAGAATCATTTGTATATAAGCCCGAAGAGCAGAAGAAAATGTTTCATGCCACAGTGGCAACTGAGAATGAAGTCTTCCGAGTGAAGGTTTTTAATACTGACCTAAAGGAGAAGTTCACCCCAAAGAAGATCATTGCCATATCAAATTATGTTTGCCGCGATGGGTTCCTGGAGGTATATCCTTCCACACTTGTGGCTGATGTGAATGCTGACCGAAAGATGGAGATCCCACAAAGATTGATTAGAAGTGCCAATACAACTCCTAAAATCAATCAGCTTTGCTCACAAACTAAAGGAAGTTTTGTGAATGGGGTGTTTGAGGTACATAAGGTAAGCCCACACCATTGTTTTATAAAATTTCTCCTGCAACCCCCAATTTTTAAAGTCTTGTCAACTGGAGTTTGGTCAACTTACTGGACACAGAAAATCAACCCCTTCACCCCCGCCCCCAGCACTAGAGATAATTGAATAGAGTTCATTTCAGGATATGGGGTACGTTATATCGTAACATTCCTCTTCTTAAGGTATCACCATGCAAGTTATTTAGACAGTCACCAGGAAACTTGGCATTTTATTAGCTATGATGATCTATTCAGAGCCACCCTTGTCCAGGACAGTGCAGAGTTTATATCAACACACATGTCCTTAGAATTTTGTTTCTTTGAGTTCTTCTCCATCTGTATCAATGACAACTTAATTTAATTGTGAATAAAATAGTTGCCCTCCCAAGCCTGAATCCTGATTGTGACAACCAGAGTAAGAAATAAAATAGACTACTCTGCTTTAGAATGCAGCTATGTCTAACAGTTAGCTAGAATTCTGATCATTTGGACTCCAAAGTTTCTTGCCTCTTCTCATTCATTAATTCATCAAGAGATTGTAGAGCAACTGACTTCTGCATTAAATAATAAGAGAAATATGAAAGCAAAAAGACTAGAAAAGTCACATAGCTTAACTGCTCAATTTATAAATGGGGCAATAAAACAAAAAAAAAAGTTTGGTGAATTCTTAGGCTTACAGTGTGCCTTTCAGTCTCAACACATCACGTAAATATTATGCTTAGCTGATTTAACTTCTTGTTTGAAGTACTGTTTCATACTCCATTATATATGTCTTCTCGGGTGGCTTACTTTTAATTGTGCTGTTTTCTGTAGACTCTGTTTAAATGACTGTACATATATATGTGGTTGTAAAATTAATGAATAAAGTAATGAGTTACAAACCAGAACAATGTGACCAGATGGATGATCTAGATTTGCGATCTGGGCAGTTTGGGGAAGAGTGACTATATGGAGAAGAAAGAAGTAGTTACATATTGAAATAACAGTCTACTTAATGAGGACTTGGAACATTCTTCTCAAACTTATAAAGTGCCATAAAAAGCCTCTATTATCTGCTCTTGGGCAGGTGTGAAAGAAACCCACCAAATTAATCAGATTTTTCTGTATCCAGGCTCCTTAAAAAATCCCAGCTATGCTGATGTGGAAACAGGAAGAATTAGGAAAGTAATCAATTTTTTTTCCTAGAAAAAAATCCGGCAGATAAAGAACTTCAACAAAAGAGGCTCATGGGAGGATCTGAAAGGCAGGATTCAAAGACCAAGTATCTTAAGCTATTTGGTACCTGTATTCAGGACCTGCAGCTCTATTTACTGTATCAAAGACAAAAGTTTCCAGAAACACCCTGTATTTCTCATAGATTTGAAAATTATTGATCCAGTTTCAGAAGATAAGTGTTAATTTTCTTTTGCAGAAAAATGTAAGGGGTGAATTCACTTATTATGAAATACAAGATAATACAGGGAAGATGGAAGTGGTGGTGTATGGACGACTGACCACAATCAACTGTGAGGAAGGAGATAAATTGAAACTCACCTGCTTTGAATTGGCACCGAAGAGTGGGAATACCGGGGAGTTAAGATCTGTAACTCATAGTCACATCAAGGTTGGAACTTTATGGGAATATCATTTTTCCAAAGTGGCAAATCGTTTTGTTTATACTTTAAGACGACTAGACTGCTACTATTACAGAGAGTCTAGCAAGTGGAAAAGGAACAAAGCCTTGCACTTTACTGGGTGTAAACTTCCCATCATTGTTTTTAAAGAAGGATACTTGTATTCATGATAAAAAACATTAGAGACTTTCAAAGGCTATGATACCTAAGTTAAATAAGAAAGAATTGGTTGCTTTTACCACAGTGTGGAGATAATTTAATAAGAATTTGGGTTTGGTTAAGGCACATTTGTTTCAGCTGCTGGCTCTGTGATTTTCTAGTTGATTAAAGACTTACACTAGGAACCTCAGGTTCATCATTTGTGAAATGGGAGAAATATTGTCTACTATAGAGGGTCATCAACTTAGCTCACAGCAGCCCTAAATTACCAAGAATGCATCTGAGCAAATCAGATCACAAAGGTACCTGCCTTTAGTGAGATGCATACACTGGTTTACATCAGACGGAGGTAGCTGGGTCTACAGAACAAAGTCCATGCTTTTTGGAACACTAACAAAGGCTAATATTGGAAGGCAAACAGTTCAAAACAAAGGCTGACATATTCAGGCACACACATGCTCTCAGATTGCTCCAGTTCTTGGGACCATCAGTCAAACATTCCAAGCCTTCTTTGATAGCAGTTGCACCAGGAATACCTTTTGTACTCTCCTCCTTCCTTTCTGCCCAATGAAAACCTTCTCCTCAACTCTTGTCATTGGGTGCACCAGCTCCTTTCTCTCTCCTGTTGTTCCCTGACATCTCCTGCTCTTTCACTTGCACTCATGCTAAGTAGGAGTGAATATCTCACTTCACGGTCCAAATTAAACAGAGAGGCATGACTCAAAGGTCAAGAATTTATTAAAGGAGATAGATGAGAGTGAGAAAAGAATCATTTAGAAAGGAATAGGGGAAGAGATACGGTGCATGGGGAGGAGATACAGTGTGATTGAAGGGAGAAATGTGGGATCACCAGCATCTCAACTGGTCTTTCTCTCTTTCTCCTTCAAGGTCATCAAGACCAGGAAAAACAAGAAAGACACACTCAATCCTGATTCAAGTATGGAAACTTCAGCAGACTTTTTCTTCTAAAATCTGGATGTCATTGACGATAATGTTTATGGAGATAAGGTCTAAGTGCCTAAAAAATGTACATATACCTGGTTGAAATACAACACTATACATACACACCACCACATATACCAGCTGTTAATCCTATGGAATGGGGTATTGGGAGTGCTTTTTTAATTCTTTATTGTTTTTTTTTTTTATAAAATGGCATATTTTGCATCTACAACTTCTATAATTTGAAAAAAATAAATAAACATTATCTTTTTTGTGAAAGGAATTCTTTCCTGGCAGTCACTTTAATCCATCCATGAGTTGCATAAAAGCAAATAGTTTGTGGTCTGCAAATCAGGGTGGGGCACACAGGCCTCAAGCAATATTTGGATTTATACTTTGGGTGTGATCTTTACTGGGTAAAGCCCTGGTCAAGAATGAACAGGCTGTGTTCTGCTGAAAGAAACCAGGCTGAAGGGGTAGGTAAGCGTGAAATCCAGTTTGTGGTTCAGTTGCCAAGTGCTGTGTTACTGTTTTAGCCCACAGCAGTAGGTATCTTTTCAGAATTGGTCTCCTGGAGGGGGCATAATTGGGTAATTTTTCTGCCAAATGAGGCACCTTCTGGTGATGTGCATGAAGGCACTTGTCTGTGTTAGAGGAATATCTGGGCCTGCCTGATGTGAAATAACTGGTTTTATGCATTTCCTCAAACACCAACTGCTCTTCAGGCACTTTCAAACCATATTTCCTGTTCTCGCAATCCACTATAGTGATCTGATCCATTAGAAAGCTGCCCTAGGAAAAGCTACATTAGGCAAACACTGAAGATAATTTTCTTTAGAATAGAATAGCAGAAAGTATCTAAAACTAAAATTTAGCTAACTTTATTATATATTTGGTACCTGGTACTTTGCAATTATTTTGTGACAGTCTTCATATTCATTCTAGAAGGTTGATTGTTTTCTCCTCTTTACTCACCCTATAATATGTGACAAACACAGAATAGAAAGGCAAAGTCACTTTCTTAATGACCCTTAGATGGTAAATTAGAGAGCTTGATTTAGAACCCAGGCTGTTGTTCTCGTTTGGGGTGTGTACCTTAGGAGAGGGTTGTGGGGATGTGGTGGAAGCTGTGCGGGATGGAATGGGGAAGTCTACTGTTGCAGGAATTTTCCTTTGTTCAGCTAAACATGGGAGTCCTTATCATGGGGCCATGAAAAGTTAGGCTCGCAGACAATTTGAAGCGTGAGGAGGGCAGAGTTTATTGGGTGAAAAGGAAAAGAGGGAACCGGTCCTTCTGCAAAGCCAGACTCCCTGCTGTTGTGCTTCCCACCTCACAGTTTGAATCTCAGGTTCCACCCAGGAAGAGGAGGGGCCAGGCTCTTCCCCACTGCAAATGGCTCAAACTTCTGTGGCTTCACCCCAGTGCACACTCCTCCCAGTGTGCAGGCTGGAGTTTCTCTGGGGACCCCTTCCCACCTGGCTGTCTCATTGCCCCCTCTAAAGAAATGCATCTAACTGCCATTAGAACAAGGACAAGGACGAAGACCGATCTTAGTTGCTACCTGCTGACAGGGGGTGCTGTTTTGGCAAAACAGCAGTCAAAGTCCCTCAGAGGCCTATTTAAGGGTTCCCAGCAGAATGGGCCATTGTCCGCCTCTCCAGCTGCATGACTGTTTGGAGTATGATGGCCTGAAGGCAAGAAGAGACAAATTGTGTTACTAGAAAACATGTATCTAAACAAGGGGAGGGGTAAGGGCAGCTCAAAAATCCTGAGGCCTTTTATCAGTTTGCACAAGGAGAGGGAGGCCAAAAGCCCACCTGGTAAAAAAAAAAAAAAAAAAAAAAGGCCGGGCGCGGTGGCTCACGCCTGTAGTCCCAGCACTTTGGGAGGCCGAGGCGGGCGGATCACAAGGTCAGGAGATCGAGACCATCCTGGCTAACATGGTGAAACCCCGTCTCTACTAAAAATACAAAAAATTAGCCGGGCGTGATGGTGGGCGCCTGTAGTCCCAGCTACTGGGAGAGGCTGAGACAGGAGAATGGTGTGAACCCAGGAGGTGGAGCTTGCAGTGAGCCCAGATTGCGCCACTGCACTCCAGCCTGGGCGACAGAGAGAGACTCCGTCTCAAAAAAAAAAAATCTTTACCCTTTAGTCGGCATGTTGGGCTTCTGGGTTCCCTTCCCCTGAGCCCAATCCTAAACTGACCAGTTTCAGGTTGGGGAAATTAACTCTTCCCAGTTTGAAGGATGCATCTGACGGGAGTGTCCCATAGTACGGAGACACAATTGCGTATCAGTGAAGAGAGAACTGAGGGGGAGAAAGGAAAATGAAAGATGTTTTTTCAAAGGAGTCCCAAAGGTTCAGGATGCTTTCGAAAGGGGTACAGATTGAAAATGAATGGTTGCTCATCTAGAAAGGGGAGCAGGCATCCCTGGTTCCCATCTCTTCCTAGCAGATACCTGGGGTAAGTGAGGGAGAGGAGGAAGAGCATCCTCTTTCCCTCTTCCATCCTCGCATCCCCAAGTCCCAGCAACCTTAGCAGGCACCACCATGGGTGGTAAAGCAGCTTGTACTCATGAAGCAGGGGGGCCTAGGGGACGGGAATTATCTGCTCTACCCATGTATGCCCTATCTCCCCTGCTGTCAATAGCCTTGATTCCCTAGACCTCATTTATGAATTGAGTTTGGGACAAAATGTGTCTTGAAGGATGTTGCATGGACTCCTTATCATAAGCTGAATGCTAAACTGAAGCTGTGAAATTGAGTCCTCCTCCAACAAGGAAGAGAGAAAGATGTCTTGTGACACACCTAGATAACTGGTGGCTATAGTTATGCTTGCTAGGATTTGGGTGCATGGTGCTTGGCTTTGGTTAGCTCCCTTGGTGTTACCTTCCCAAAGAGGAAACCTTCGAGTGATGGGCATCCTATTTATTCCCATCACCTGGCAGGATTTTGCAGGATTATTGCTCAGAACTAGGATGCTGATGGAGATTTTTACATTACCCATACCTTTTGTTCTTTCTGAGCTGTAGCTGGAGCTTGCTGGTTGATTCACAGGAACAAGCAAGGTTCCATCTAAACTGTAGGCAAAAACTTAAAAACAACTAATGAGTTTAGAATTTAATGGCAAATGTATGATAAGTTTTGAAACACAATTTCTTTCTCTCCAGTCCTCATTTTTGGAAAAAACAAACAAAAACATAAATCATGATACGACTGAGTTGTTTGCAAAATAGATTGTTGTCTTACACTTGGTCTGATTATTTGCATAAAGTGCAAGAAGAATAATTATTTCTACATAGGCCTTTTGGATCAGTTTTGATGGAACTCTGTTTCACAAGGAGTCTCAGATAAGACCTTTTAAAACCAAGCCCAGTCATGGGTTTGTATCCTCAAATGCCTGTGAGTGAAGTGATTCTCTTCTCTTAAGGTCCCAAGATAAACTTGGAGTTCTTGGACCTGTTAGAAAGTGACATTCTTAGGCTGGGCACAGTGGCTCATGCCTCTAGACCCGCATTTTGGGAGGCCAAGGCCGGCAGATCACTTGAGGTAAGGAGTTCGAGACCAGCCTGGCCAACATGGTGAAACTCCATCTCTACTAAACATACAAAAACTAGCCAGGCATGGTGGTGCATGCCTGTAGTCCCAGCTACTTGGGAGGCTAAGGCAGGAGAATTGCTTGAACCTGGGAGGCGGAGGTTGCACCGAGCCAAGATCATTCCACTGCACTCCAGCCTGGGCGACAGAGCGAGACTCCATCTCAAAAAAAAAAAAAAAAAAGGAGTGTGGGATGAAGCTGGCCTCTTTGACCTGGGGAGAGACTCCATGGGCCCATGGCAGTAAACACAGCCAGCCACCTGGGGCGCCTTGGGCTGTGTATCCCAGCTCCAGCAGGGAGGGGAGGGTGGTGAGGAGCCACTGCTCACCGGTTCATCTGGAAAAAGGAAGTAAAAGGCCATGGACACTCAGGTCGACCGTCCCAACCCCTGGAAGCGACGGGAGTGGGGGCACAATTTCCCCTACCCTCAGAAGTCTGAGGATGAAAAGCTCAGAAAGGAGAGGGAAAAAGATTCCTTGGTTTACATCTCACCAATTCTCAAGCCCCACTTTGGGCACCAAAAATGTTGTGGGACTTTTCCTTAGTTCAGCTGAAGACAGGGGTCCTTATCACATGGCCATGAAAAATTAGGCTCACAGACAACATGAAACATGAGGAGGGTAGGGTTTTCTGGGTGAAAAGGAAAAGAGGGAAAGAGGGATGGTCCACAAAGCCAGAGTCCCTGCTAGTGCACTTCCCGCCTCACAGTTTGAATTCCAGGTTCCATCCAGGAAGAGGAGGGGCCAGGCTTCTGTCCACTGCAAATGTCGCAAACTTCTGTGGCTCTCCCCCAGTGCACACTCTGCCCAGTATGCAAGCTGGAGTTTCTCTGGGGACCCCTTCCCATCTGGCTCTCTCACTACTATGAAGGTCCAAAGCTATCTATGCCCAATAAGGAAAAGAGACGTTAAAGTTTACCATTGTGGTCTGCCGTCAAAGAGTGAAATAATAAAAACGTACTGTTTTGCACTACCTTTCTGCTTATGTGTCTTTCATTATAGTAGGCTTAGATGCCAATTAGATATTTTTATATTTTTTTGCCCAATGCTATTTGCTATTCTAGTATGTATACATACACACACACACCAAACACACACACACACACACATATATATATATATATGTGTATGTATATGTGTTTAAGATTATTTTGCTCATTTTGGGAAACCAGATTCTGAAGAAACTTCAGATGCTACAGAAGCCAGTTTTCTCATCTGTGAGAATACTGAAGTTCGGAGAGATTGAGTGAAGTGGTCAAAATCACAGTATCACTCAACTGGTTAGGAACAGATGCCATCCTAAGATGTCATAGACTGCTAAAACTGCCTCTAAATTCAAATTTGACTTAATGAACACTAAGAAAAAGGACTGTTTTATACACAGATGATGTTTGTATTCTCAGCTAGTCTAATATTTCATATTCATATCACTTGATGTAAGCTTTCTGTAATTGCCTATTCTTGAGTATCCTGGATGATGGTGATTTGGAGTTAGTGTCATTCAGGTGGGCTGCTACATCTCTGCCTTTGCTTGCTTTCCTTAACATCATGCTGATTCCCCTTTGAACTGTACTTCCTAAGGACAATCTATCTTTAAATGAAATAAGAAAAAAATTACTCTCTGCTCAAAAGAATTTGCCTCTTCAATTTTATTTTCACTTCAATAGCTTCATCCTCTAATGCCTTGACCGCACTGTGTCTTATATTTTTCCACCTTACCACATATCAGAGCTTCTCCATGGGACTCAAATCAAGTAGATGAGAAGCTGGAGCTTCCCCTAGATCTGTAGTGTGTAGACCAGAGAGGACAGAACAACTCACAGAGATGCTAATCTGTCCTCATAAACATTTTACAGACCAGTTTGTATCAAGTGGTTTTAAGGTATGCAATAGCACCAAAGCCGACATTTTAGGTTAAATACCTATATGTGGAATTACTGGGTCAAATAATATGAACATAATTACTAGTAATGTTGCCAAACTGATGTTTCAACTAACACTTCTGAGGACATTTTCCTTAATCATATCATCATCACATTCACAAATCCTGGACATTATTAACCTAACGGATAAGGAATATTCATTGTTTTAAAGTCCCTGTTTTCTTTTCTGTGGGTCTCTTTAAAAAGTTTCATCTGGCCGGGCATGGTGGCTCATGCCTGTAATCCCAGCACTTTGGGAGGCCGAGGCGGGTGGATCACGAGGTCAGGAGATCGAGACCAGCCTGACCAACATGGTGAAACCCCGTCTCTACTAAAAATAGAAAAATTAGCTGGGCATGGTGGCACACGCCTGTAATCCCAGCTACTCGGGAGGCTGAGGCAGGAGAATTGCTTGACCTGGGAAGCAGAGGTTGCAGTGAGCCGAGATCACACCACTGCACTCCAGCCTGGTGACGGAGCGAGACTCCATCTCAAAAAAAAAAAAAAAAAGTTTCATCTTTCTTATTTATTATAAAAGCAATGAGTATTTATTCCAGAGAAATAAAAAGACAACAGAATATCAAAAACATCCATAATTCTATCTTCCAATCTGATGCATGTTTTCCATGTTTATCATGGCATAATCTACAAACAATCATACTTATTTCTGTGAATTTTTACAAATGCATGTAGTCATGAAACTACCACAAAAGTTAAGATAGAGAATAGTTTCATCATAACAAAAATTTCTTTCCTGCTACTTTGTTGCTGGCCTTCCTCTCAACTCCAAGCTCCTAGAAACCACTGATCTAGTCTTTACTATACTTTTGCCCTTTATAGAATGTCATAAAATGAAATTAAAATGTATGTAGAATTTTGAGTCTGGCTTCTTTCACTTAGAGTAAAGATCTATCCATGTAGATGTGGGTGTCAGTAGTTACTCCTTTTTATTGCTGAGTACAATTCAATTATGTGGATCTACCAAAGTTTGTTTATTCATTTTTCAGAGGAGGGATAATCGAGTTTTTTACACTTTTGCATAATTACAAATAAACTTTCATGAATATTTACATGCAGATTTTTGTGTGAACATACATAATTATTTCAAGTGGATAAAAAAACTTAGAGCAAGCTTGCTGTGTCATGTGGTAAGCATATGTTTAAATTTATAAGAAATTTCCAAACTCTTTTCTAATGTGACTTTTCATTCCCACCAGCAATAAGTAAGAGTTTCAATTGCTCTGTATCCTTCTAAGACCTTAGCATTGTAGGTGCATATTAAGTTTTTAAAAATGGACAAACTCTTTTGCATAAAGGTTATACCATTTGACATTCCCACCAGCAGTGCACGACAGTTTCAGTTTTTCCAAATCTTTGTCAGCACTTGGTATGGGTAATCTATTTTAATTTTAGCTGTTCTAATAAATGTATAATGGTATCTCACTGCAGTTTTAGTTTCCATTTCCTTAAAGATGAATTATGTTGAGTGTATTTTTATGTGCTTATTTGACATCCATGTATCATCTTTTTGCCCATTTTAAACATTTAATTGGTTGTTCTGCAATTATTGAATTTTGAGTGTTCTTTATAAATTCTGAATACAGGATCTTTTTGTTTTTTGAGACAGACTCTTACTCTGTCACCTAGGCTGGAGTGCAATGGCATGATCTCAGCTCACTGCAACCTCCGCCTCCCAGGTTCAAGTGATTCTCCTGCCTCAGCCTCCCGAGTAGCTGGGATTACAGGCACCCACCACCACGCCTGGCTACTTTTTTTTTTTTTTTTTTTTTTAGTAGCGACGGGGTTTCACCATGTTGGCCAGGCTGGTCTCAAGCTCCTGACCTCAGGTGATCCACCCGCCTCGGCCTCCCAAAGCGCTGGGATTACAGGCGTGAGCCACCATGCCTGGCCTGGATACAGGGTCTTCAGCAGCTGTGTGACTAACAAATATTAAGCCCCAATCTATGGTTTGCCTTTCAATGCTCTTAATGGTACCTTTTGAAGAACAGAAGTTCTTCATTTTGATGAAGTTCAAATTATTAAGCATTTATGTTATGTAGATTGTGCTTTTGGTGTGATATCTAAATCTTTAATCTTTGCCTAGACCAAGATCACACAGATTTTCTCCCATGTTTTCTTCTAGAAGTTTAATGGTTTTAGATGTTTATAAAAAGCCAACGATCTGTTTGGAGTTTAGTTTTGTATAAAGAGTGAGGAATGGCTCAGATTCATTTTTTAAGTGTGGATATCTAATCGTTGTTGTAGTTTTTTTTTAGTCTTTTCTCTATTGAACTGTGTTTGTACTTTTGTAGAAAATCAATAGACTATAAATGTGCAAGCCTAGTTTTGGCTCTCTAGTTTTCCATTGGGCTTTATGCTTATTCTTTCTCCAATAACACAAAATTGTGTTATTATTTCTATACCTTTTAAAATATTTCTAAATCATCGCCCTATGGGACAAAATATACATCTTTAATTATTCAGTATCTACTTTCAAATAATACTGCGCTTCTTCACATGTTGTACAGGATCTTCTAACAGTGTACTCCTAATTCTTCCCTCTTGTATTTTGTGCAAGTGTTATCATATAGTTTACTTTCAAATTTGTGTAAACATATAATACATTGATAAAGTATTTTTGCTTGAGACAAGGGATTGACAAACTAAATGAGATAGTGGGACTGTAATGAATGAGAAACAGATGTTTATTGTGATCATCTGTTGATATTCTGAATTTGTTTATCCAGCGATTATCCTATCCTAATTTGGTGGAGAGCGGAGCCTGTGAACTGCAGCTCTCAGGTAACTTACAATCTGATTGAAGAGGCTGTATCACGTATTCTTCAATTAAATGCTGCTTAGACCAGCTGGCTTGAATTGGTCCTTTTTATTTCTCTATGGTTTTTTTTTTGGCCTTAATAACCTGGATGGAGGAAAAAAACATGCAATGTAAGGATGTAGTCGATGAGTGGCCCCTCCTCTGTTTGCAGTCACTATGGCCTTCTGAAGTGTATATCATCTTCTCATAAAATTATTTTGTTCCCATCCTTCTGATACATTGGTCTGTCTTGGATCATACTCCTGAAGCGAATATCTGACCTGAGAAATACACTCCCACTTAGCAAGGTCACATATGCATATTTCTCAAATCTTGGCCTCCACTCTTACAGAGACAGCAGGCAGTGCAACCGACACTGAGACCTGGGGAAGAGCACCAAGTAGGGGCAGGACATGGGTAGGAGGGTGTGGTGGAAGGTCAAGAGTAGGGGTTTACATGGACTCAACTGCACTGGACTATGGTAGGTGCAGGCGTGGTGGGACTGGCTAGGGAAATGTGTCCTCAAAGTATTTATTGTCTGTCTACTTTCAAAGACACTAGTGAGAATGACTTTTCCAACTCTGGGCAAGCTTTCTGCTTTAGACTTGTAGTATAAACGAGGAGCTCTTTGTTGGACTCTGTGTGCACAACAGTATGCGCCTCTGCCTTGAAAAGCCCATGTTCTCTTAACTGTGTATCTAGAATACATGTTTTCTAAGAGGGAGGTTCCTCAGTTCTGTGAGATGAATGTGTACTAAATATCAATGTCTTCCATTCCATATCCTGTTCAATGGCTCCAGTCCAGCCTTCTGACAGAAAACAAAAAATACCACCCCCTTGGAGAGTTGACTTTGTTCCATGCAGTTCCCACCTTTATGGTGCTATGAACTCCAGATGTCAGCTGTAGTTCTTTTCCATTTTTTGACAGTGTGAAGAATGTAAGTCGAACCTTATCTCCTTCCTTACATTTCATTGTGTCCTCGTTTCTAACCACCAGTACTTCCATTTTCCCAGTGTTGTCACTTAGGTCAAATAATATGTTTTTCTTCTTTTCTGTTACCTGTAAAAGAAAATTAACACCCAGCCTCTGATAATCGGATTAAGGAATGCCACATCAGTCACACATCAGACATGCCAGAAGAAGGCTCTAAAAAGAAATACAGTTGATTCTTGAACAACACAGATTTTACCTGTGCAGGTCCATTTATATGGGAATTTTCCTTTGTCTCTGCCACCCCAAGATGGCAAGACCAACCCTCCTCTTCCTCCTTCCTCCTCAGTCTACTTAACATCAAGACAATCAGGATGAAGAACTTTATGATGATCTACTTCCACTTAATGAATAGTCAGTATATTTTCTTTTTTATAATTTTATTAATAACATTTTTCTCTAGCTTACTTTTTAATAATATAGTATATAATATGTATAACACAAAAATATGTGTTAAGTGACTTTTTATGTTGTCTGTAAGGCTTCTGGTCAAGAGTAGGCTATTAAGTAGTTAAGTTTTTGGGGAGTCCAAAATTATTTGCAGATTTTCAACTGCTCGGGGTCAGCAGCCCTAATCCCTACATTGTTCAAGGGACAACTTGAAAAAAAGTTTCTGCTTTGAAACTAGCAGGTATATGTCTAATAGATGTTAGCAAGTTCACACAGAGGAGGCAGACGTGTCTTACTTAGAACATGTTGTCTCCTATGCCCATCTTTCCAGTCCCAAACTCCCTTCCTTTAGGAGGAGGCCAGGGTGGCCCATAGAAGCAACAACTGCTGGATAGAGAAGATGGAGCTTCTCCAGGGCCAGTAGCCAGATTAGTCAGGGGAAAAAAGAAGACCCTGGGGTTGGAAGAGAGCTATTTATTTTTTTTATTTTTTGAAACGGAGTTTCACTTTTTCACCCAGGCTGGAGTGCGATGGCACAATCTTGGCTCACTGCAACCTCCACCCCCCTGGGTTTCTCCTGCCTCAGCCTCCCGAGTAGCTGGGATTATAGATGCCCGCCAATACACCCGGCTAATTTTTGTATTTTTACTAGAGGTAGGTTTTGCCATGTTGGCCAGGATGATCTGGAACTCCTCAATTCAGGTGATCCACGCGCCTTGGCCTCCCAAAGTGCTAGGATTACAGGCATGAGCTGCCGCGCCCAGCCTGAAGAGAGCTATTTAAAACAAGTCCAGGAGAGACATGAGGTAATGATGCAAGACCCAGTCTGGTAAGTAATCAAAGACAAGAAATAATTCACAATCAAGTCTAGATCAAAAGGGAACAGGAGGTTGGTCAGTTATCTAGGAGATTGATCGTATTTAAGGTTTAATTTTATGTACTAAATCAATATATATTAGTGGATAGCTGGCCAGATTGAAAGCTGAAAACTGGGATGAAGAACATGACCTTCCTATCCAAGGTCATTTTACACTTGAGTTTTCCAGGAGGACTGGAGAGTCTTCCTATCAATTCCTTCTGAAACTAACCCAGGGCAGCAGAGGTTATTCTGAGGCTCTGAATGCAGGGGCAGCAGGTGCTGCCCTAGACCAGAAAAAGTCATCCTACAAGGCTAGTTCCCTGAGGCTCAGAATTATAATACTTTATTATTCCTCACTTCTAATAAGTCTCCTCGACGAGCGCCTCTGCCCCGCGGCCCCATCTGGGAAGCGAGGAGCGCCTCTGCCCGGCCTCTGTGCAACCTTCCAAGTGTGAAGTGACAGCCTTGTATGTGATCTTTTCTGTCTTCCCCAAGTTTGCATTTTCGACATTAAAGTTTACTTTTTAATTAAAAAAAAAAAAGTCTCCTCAAGCTAACTCTTTTTTCTGTTCATTTAATCACAGTTTTTTAATCCTGCCTTGCGTATTGGTTTTTCAGGTCAATTAATCTGGTTTATTACTCAACTACACTTATTTTGCATTCACAACAATAGTCACTTAATCACAATAGTCACTTAAAATAAAGATAATATGTACAAAGTACAAAAATAATGCAGGGATAAAAATTATGTGAATGAACTAATTCCTTTTTCAGAGGCTACTGGGATAAGAATAAGTTGAAATAGGATAGTGACATTTTTGACAATAAAAACAGTTTTTGAGTTTTTGTAGGAATTTTGGCATGTTAACTCTGCAGCTCTTTAGAACTTTGTATTTTTTAATTTTGTCTGTATAGAAAGACACTAAAACCATTTCTAAAGTCTCTTTAAGATCAGATGGGAAATACATTATTCTTACTAATCAATATGAAATTAGATATGAAAACTTACCTTCTGGACTACAAACAAACCATTCACAATTGTTCCGAGGGGCTGAGTTTGAAGCGTGTTGATCTTCGGGGTTTCACCAGCTTTTCTGATAATGTTCAGCGGGACATTAACCTTTTGGTCAGATTCAGCATCTAACACACGTGAGGTGCTATTTACCTCTAAGAAACCACTGTGCCGATAATATCTTGATATTATAATTATTCTCTTTGGAATGAATTTATCTTTTAGCAGTGTATTAAAAACTTTTACAAGGAAGAATTCTTTTTCTGTAGCCACTGTAGCATGAAACATCTCTTGCTTGCCTTCTTGGGTCTCAAACGTGAAGGGCTTCATTGCTTTCAGTACCATAACTGGCAAACAGCCTTTCTGAAACCCTTCTCTGATAGATTCCTGCTGGGCCACCATCTGTTTCTGTTCAGGCTGAAGACAAGAGAGGAAAGACATCAGCTGTGAGTCAAAAAGGTACTATTGAGCGGACCTTACTTCACTCACAGTGCTAAACCTCAGAAAGCCAGCAGAAGATAGGTGGAATCAAGGGAAGAGATATAGAGGGGATAAGAAGAGAGTTGAGGCCTAGAATGGTCTAGATAGAACAGAGAGTGCAGAAGGAAGATTTCAACTCCTGTATTCAGATAAGATGGTGTAACACGTTTTGGAGGTAGGATCCCTGAAACCAAATCCTTGCTTTGCCATGTGCTATATATAAAGACTTCATCAGATTTCTGAAATATTGCTAAGCCTTAGGGTAAGTCTGATAAATCTGATTCCATCTTCTATCAATTCCATTCGGGCATAATGTGTCCTTGTTTCTCTATCCAATACTGTCCTAAACATTCACTTTACTCTGGTATAAAAGTGAGGGAGCTCAGTGACCAGCACAGGGCTCCCCAAATTCCTAGAGAGGCACGTACATAACAAAATGCAGATTATGTTTAATGTGAGTTAAGGGGGAGACCTAGGTCAGAGATCTTACGAGTGAGTTAAAGGAGAAATTTAAAAGTAGAATTAATACTACATTTATGGATTTACCCTTAAATAATGAATTATGCACTAAGGTTTATATTTAAAAAGTACATCTTATTATTTGAAATTATAAAAAAAGAAATAATTTAAATACCTAAAAAATAGATTTGGTTAAATAAAATATGGTATAGTCACAAAAAGATTACTATGCAAATATTAAAAATGCTTTAGAGAAATATGATAAACTGTTATAACTGATTCAATAAAGGGAAACGTCCTAAACAGATAAAGAATCTGTTTCTTATTGCATAAATAAGCAGTTAAAGCACACACACAAACACACTAGAGAGATATTTACCAGCATCAATATATTTTTTTCCTAGACGATACAATTATAGGTAATTTTATTCTCTTCTCTGTGTTTTTTATTTTTCTGAATTAACAGAGATAAGATACCTTTTTTTGTTTGTTTTGGGAGAAAATACTACTTTTTAAAAGCACCTTGCCATCTAGAACCAAAGGGAAATACAGGGCAAAACAAACAGAGGCATAAAAAGCCAAGTGTAGGAGTCTCCGAAGAGTGTCTCTGATGTGACCTGAAGCTTGGGCCCGTGGAGCTTGGGCCAGTAAGGGGCCCTGATGGGCAGTATAACTGACTGCATTTGGATCAGTGCAGGAAAGGTCAGCTACACTGAGGTCCACTATAAAAGTCCTTCTCTTTGGTCCATGTATCTTTAGTTGGGTCTTCCAGACTAAATAATGCATATTTTCATTACTGATGATGTAATCACACCATTTATACTTGAACCTTGTTTTCCTGAAAAATCCAGAAGTTTCTGGGCCAAACCCAGAGGAAATGGTTCCTCTAGACACAGAGAATGAACTATATATCATCAGTTTCTAGAGCTCACACAGGTATAAAATAATGTAATACCTGCTTCATAAGAAATGAAATTGCATGTGTGGCGGATTCTCTGCTGGGCCTTTCTAATGTTGCCTGCCGCTCCCTCAGAACTAAAGTAATCATTCTCACCGATGAGACTCTCCAGGCACTACTCTCTCAGCTAAATGGGGCCACTGCACCTTGTCCATGCAGGTGTATGAAGGGCTTTTTTATATTACTTTTAAAAAGCAATTTGCTGTCAAGAACCAAGCAGAAAACAAACAGAGGCATGGCAGGCCGAGTGTAAGAGTCTCTGAATTGGATCTCTGATGTGACCCAGAGCCTGGGCCCGTACAAACCAGACTCCCTCACAAATCTTGGGAGCCCTGAAAGGCATTCTCAGCTCCCGAGCTCCCTGTAGGGTAGGCCAAGGCCTCTATTGCAACTACATTGGACTTGACATTCTTCCTCTTCTTCTCCTTTCACTTCCTCACAGATATTAATTCTGAAAGTGCTCCAAAATAGACTTCCTGTAAACAACTCTCTATCTCAGAGTTTTCTTCTTATAGAATCCAAACCATAACGAAGTGTTAATGTATCCAGAACCTGGCAGAGATTAAAAGCTCAACAGGTGTTTAATCTGATGAATCAGAGGTAGTTCCTGTTTTTGTGACTCAGAATGCTTTTCATACTGGGGCCTTGCTTCCCTTATTTGCATGCTGTGAGATAAAGAACAGAGAACAATGTGGGAAATGACAGTGACGGTGATGCTCTTACAAGGACAAAGACCACTCCACTCTCCTCATCCTACCTTAACATGAGGAGAGACTTTTGGTGCAGCACGTTGCTTTGCGACATCATTTCTGATGGCTGCAGATGCAGCAGGACTCATTTCAGCTTGACTTAGTGGCTTTGGTTTTGTTACCGATTTGTATTTCTTATCAACTGATTAAAAAATGAAAGACATGGCCAATAAGCATATAAACATATGGGCAGTGCACATTTTCAAATGTCACCAGAAATAAATACTAAAGCCATATTAAGATATCTTCAAGAACAGCTAATTTTTCTAAAAAAAAAAAAAATCTTATTTTAAAATGAAAGGAACTGGACCTGGCACAGACACCTGTAATCCCAGCACTTTGGGAGGCCAAGGCTGGAGGACCGCTTGAGGCCAGGAGTTTGAGACCAGCTTAGTCAACATAGGGAGACCCTATCTTTACAAAAAATATTTTCAAAATTAGCCAGGTGTAATGGCACATGTTTTTAGTCCCAGCTACTTGGGAGGCTGAGGCAGGATGATAACTTAAGCCCAGGAGTTCAAAGCTGCAGTGAGTCATGATTGCACCACTATACTCCAGCTTGGATGACACAGGGAGACGCTGTCTGTCTTAAAAGAAGAAAAAAAAAAGACAAGAAACAAAAACTATGAAGTAGTAGTTGTCTTAAATTGGTATAACACGTTGGAAAATGGTTTGGAACACTATTTATTAAAATTCAATATCTACTTACCTTAACATTCAGTAATTCCATTCACAGGTGTACAGTCAAGAGAAACACACATACAAATACAAACATACAAAGATAAGTACATAAGGCTTATAATGTACATAAATATTCATAGCAGCATTATTCATAATGGCCTCAAATGACTAAAATAACAAAAAATATACCAATTCTCTCTCTCTATATATGTATATGAGTTTATGTGTATATGTAATTATCAATTAAATGGAATCTTATGTAGTAGTGAAAATGAATAAACTGCTGCTATGAAACAAGGGCTGATTTCTTTTCTTTTCTTTTTTTTTTTTTTTTTTTTTTGAGATAGAGTCTTTCTTTGTCACCCAAGCTGCAGTGCAGTGGTGCAATCTCGGCTCACTGCAACCTCCACCTCCCAGGTTCAAGTGATTCTCCTGCCTCAGCCTCCTGAGTAGCTGGGATTACAGGCTCATGCCACCATGCCTGACTAATTTTTGTATTTTTTTGGTAAAGACGAGGTTTCACCATGTTGATAAGGCTGGTCTCGAACTCCTCACCTCGTGATGTGCCCACCTTGGCCTCCCAAAGTGTTGGTATTACAGGCGTGAGCCACCGCGCCTGGCCACAGATTTCTAATTATGTTCTACAAGGCCTTGCATTGTCCTTCTATCAAGGGACCCCATCCTGCCCTCAAGATTCTCTGTACTCCAGCCATACTGGCCTTCTTTCAGTCCTCAAGCAAGTCAACACCTGCTGTCATAGGGATTTTCACACAGTGTTCCCTCTGACTGAAGGTACTTTTAACTCCTATGCATTTTTCACAGCTTAGTGCAAGGGTCACTTCCCCATGGAACCCGCTTTGACCAACACCAACTCTAACTCCTGGCTTATGTTAATGCTCCTTTGACACATGCTGCTGAAGAACCATCTTCCTTTCTATCAGAGCATTTGTCTCAGTTAATTACATTCATTAATTTGCCTGTAAGAAAAATATCTACTTTCCCTTTAGAGTATAAGCTGTACAAAATTTGGATTTGTTTTTAGCACCTTGTTTTATCATAAAAACCCAAAAGCTTTCCTTGTACCTATTAGCAATTCAATGGATATTTACTGAATGGATGAAGAAATGGATGGATGGGTGGCATGTTGGCTCTTCACTAATGCCTACAAAATGCAGTTGAATACTATGGCTGGGCTCCTCCACGTCTATGGTCAGGTTATATGTCATTGTGAAAAGCCAACTCCTAGTCCTGATTTTTAAAAAGGCCATGTAACAAGATGGCCATGTTTGATGACTTAAGGCACTCTCAGGCAGAAGAGGGCCTGAGAAATTATTAGATGTCTCTTCTGACAGAATTTGAACAATTCTGGGCTGAAATAACAAGGCAATCACTTTGATTTTACTAAAAAGAGAAACAATTTAATTATTAGAGCTAAGAGTAGAATGAACTGTTTTATGAGGTAGCAGGTACTCTGTTATTACCTTTCAAAGATCAGAAAGTGGTTGACTGTCTGACAGAGATATTGTAGCAGGATCTCTGCTCTAGGAAGAAGTTAAACTAACCTTCCAATGGTAAGTTAGTTCCATGAAACTGGTTTCAGAAAGGTATGCAGATAAAGTCTCTCTTCTATGTTCACAGCATCAGAGAGAAAACAGCATTAAGGGAGGCCAAAGGAATCAACCTACCATTCTACCACATCACATCAGCCATATTTCATCTCACACACAGTGGTACCAATGCAATATTTGTGGACAAGCTTGTCTGCTCACTATAAACCTCTCATTTGCCTTAATAATCAGGTGCACATTGTTACTGATTATTTCATTTATCATTTTCAGCATTTTATTTTAATCTTGCAGGACTTTTGTGGACTTTGATCACATTTTCTCTTAGCTTCCTTTTTCTATGCTTATGTGTCCTTATATTTTCTCATCTTGCTTCATACAAAAGCTTCTCTTATCTACTAATTATTGCCTCTGTCTTCATTAAAGATTCTCTAGGTGTCTTCTACCTTCCATGAGGTGAGTTCGTGAGTAGAATAGCATATAGCACTCTGCATGCAGACATGCAATGGCAATGGAGAAGGATCATTTAACCAAGAATGACAGATTAACTGCTCAAAAAATAAAACAAAAACTGTTTTCCTAAAATAATAAGAAATAGCATGGACACATAAAAATTTCCTACATTCAAAAGAGGCCTAAGTATGCCCGTGGATAGATTTTTGGAGCTATGAAGGAACTTAATTGCCTTCTTGTATAGCATGCAAGAAGCATACTTTGTGTTTTGTTGTTGTGGTTGTTTGAGACAGAGTCTCACTGTTGTTGCCCAGGCAGGAGTGCAGAGGCGTGATCTCAGCTCACTGCAACCTCTGCCTCCCGGGTTCAAGTGATTCTCGTGCCTCAGCCTACCAAGTAGCTGGCATTACAGATGCCCGCCACCATGCCTGGCTAATTTTTGTATTTTTAGTAGAAACAAAGTTTCACCATTTTGGCCAGGCTGATCTCGAACTCCTGACCTTAAGTGATCCGCCTGCCTTGGCCTCCCAAAGTGCTAGGATTAAAGGCGTGAGCCACTGCGCCTGGCCCAAAAGCATATTTTGAATCTTACAACTGTTACATTTGGAGACTCTCATTTGGGAGAGTCCTTGGATGATCTACTCCTGAGTTTCCAAGCTAGTCCCAAACTGGATCTTTTTTAGCTAAGCAGAATAACAAAATCCCAGAATCATTAGAACAGCAAAATGGAGAGAAGATTGTAGAAGGGGAAATTTTGTGCTATCCTGGACAAAGAGAAGAATTAATTCTTGATTTATTGCCAAAATAAAAGCTATTTCTTAATATCTCAGCCTATGTTTGCCAATATGCCTAGATTCCTGTCTCATCCCAGATAAGAAAAACACAGGGCAGTTGGTTACTTGGAAGTAACATGTGTAGTTACTGCCATCTAAAGGCCATCTCTAAGAACTACACCTTCTGACTTAAAGCCTGGGAAAACAACCACTCCTTTCTCTTTCGTGCCTTAGAAACTACATAACAGTTTATATTTGTATAGAATTATGAATGTACATAGTATCACTTATGTGGCTTCATTTAGCCTTCCTATAACTCATGTGTGAGAAGCCATGTCATCCGTGTTGTACACCCACAAATGCTTTTAAAAGCTGTTGTAATTTTTGCTGTTACGGTTGTACTTTGAATCCTAAAACTGTTGGCATTTGGAGACTTTCATTTGGGAGAGTCCTTGAGTAATATGCTCCTCTGTTAGCTCCTTTTTGTTCTTCAGACATAAAGCTGGGACATATCAATTGTTCTTAATAAACAAAATCAAAAATTTAAACTAAATGTAGATAACTCAGATGGAGATGAGTGATTTATTGAATAATGTAAAAAAAATCTTTGTGTTGTGGGTAATTTACACTGTCACCTGTGCTGGAGATAGAGAGGAAAGAAAATCCCTGAAGGAGGATTCTCCCTCCCTGAAGAAGGAGGAGATCATCGCCTAAAGAAAGGATAGTCTGGGACCATGAAAGCTGGGGACAAGGAGAGGAATAGACAGACTGTGTGAAGGAAAAAAGGTGCTCAATATCCTGGTTTACAGTTTTCCCATGCAATAATTTATATTTTCAATACTTCAGTAGAATGTGAGAGCATTACATACTGTGTAAATGGAGTTGGGAGAAGTTAACTTTGAAATTCTACGTCCATATTCACTGCAATTGAACTGGAGACAAAGATGGGCAAGGAGAAAAGATGATAAATGGAAGTGGTAACCCTAAGGGCTGGAACAAGAGATGCAAACAAAGGCTGGAATGGATTTGTGGAATTTGTAACAAACACTTCCTAGAAGTGATTCTCAGTAAAAGGGGGCAAAGAGACAGGTGCACTAAGTTAGAAAACAAATTCCAACAATGTGCACTGGGGGTCATATCCCAGGGACGCCATGAAAGGAAAGGCCCAGGCTTGGCAGAAAAAGGGACTGGGCAGGGGCAGGACTCCCACATTACCTTTTTCCTTCTCTTCCTGAAGACGGTTTGCCAAAAGCATATAATTCAACTTCTGAAAAATATGAATGGTCTTCATCACTGCAGACACCGCACCAGCATTTTGAATCATCAAGTTAGCTACTTGTATTCTGTTTGCAGTATGTAGTTTGCCTGTGGCGATATTAAACTCATCTGAAAGAAAGAACTTAAACCTATCCAGTTCCTCATCGGTGATGTTATCCAGGCCCGTTAGCAAGAGTATCTCCTTGTATTTACTCTCCATCTGACAACTTTGGGATCAGCCTATAAGGAATCCAAAACACGTAAGATTACACCACCAAAAGTGATTCTACATTCAAAATAAAGCAAGGTGAGCTATTAATATTTTTTAAAGAAAAATAAGCAAAATATTTGCAGTAGGAAAAAAGATTTGAGTGGCACATAGGTAAGAACTTCTTAAGCAAGGTGATCACTATTCCTGGGAAAGACATCTTCAGAAAGTATACAACACCTCTGGAATTCTCAGAAAACAAGATACATCAGTTGGGCGCGGTAGCTCACACCTGTAATCCCAGCACTTTGGAAGGCTAAGGTATGCGGATCACCTGAGGTCAGGAGTTTGAGACCAGCCTGGCCAATATGGCAAAACCCCATCTCTACTAAAAGTACAAAAATTAGCCAGGCGTGGTGGTGGGCGCCTGTAATCCCAACTACTCGGGAGGCTGAGGCAGGAGAATTGCTTGAACCTGGGAGGTGGAGGTTGCAGTGAGCCAAGATCGTGCCATTGCACTCCAGCCTGGGCAACAAGAGCGAAACTTAGTCTCAAAACAACAACAACAACAACAACAACAAAGAAACAGGATACATTTTCCTGTTATTTTTAAAATAGATTTATCAAGGCATAACTGGCATACAACACAGTGCATACATTGAAAATATACAATCTGATAAATTTTGGCATATATATATACCTGATGAAGTGCAATTAATCAATTTGTTCTTTCATGGATCATGCTTTCAGTGTCTTATTTAAGAAATCTTTTCCAATCTCAAGACTAGAAGATTTTATGTTTTCCTCTAAGAATTTTGCAGTTTGATCATTTTGCATTTGGGTGTATGTACTGTTTTGAGTTAATTTGTATATGATATAAGCGATGATTCAAAGTTCATTTATTTTTCATATGAATATGAATTTTCCCAGAATCATATGTTAAAAAGACTATCCTTTTTAATGATTTTTTTTACCTTTGCAAAAATTAGTTGTCCAAAAATGAGTGAGTCTATTTCTGGATTCTTTATTCTCTCCATCAATCTATTTTTGTATCTCGTTGCCAAAATCACGTTGTAGTAATATAGTTGTTTATGTATAGTATCCAAAATAATACACAAAACATTATAAATAACAATTCAACAGTTTATAACTATAAGATTAATATACAGAAATGCATTCCTTTATTCTAGCACCATTCCAAGAGAGAAAAAAAATTACATAAAAAAAGTAATTTCCAATAGCAACGAAACTACAAAGTACATAAGAACATCTAATATAATATATTTAAGAGTTTTAAAGGGAACCTTATAAAACTTTATTGGGAGATTTAAAAGACTTACTTAAGTGGGTGTATGTGTGATATTTTAAATGGGAAGATTTGATAAAATGAAGACAGCAATGTTGTCAAATTAATCTATAAACTCCCATCCCAAATCTCAAAGGGTTTTTCATAGAACTTATCAGAATGATCCTAAAACCTAAATGAAAAAAATAAAGACAAAAACCTGCAAAACAAGTTGAATATGTTTATTAGGATATACTATCCGTACTACTAGGTATCAATACTTACTACAAATGTATAATAATTAAATCAGTATGGCAGTGGCATAGAGAAAAATGAATTAATAAATAGAGTGTGGAAACAGGACCACATGTAAATTAAAGCCTGGTATATAATCAAAGTGGCATTAAAAACCACAAGGAAAGAATGGCCAACTATAAAAAGTGTTCAGACAAATGACAATATACGGGGAATGATATATTCGGCCTTTCTCTTATATCATACACAAAATATATATCTGGCTGGATTAATTATCTAAATAGAATAGTAATGATGTTGAATAAAACACATAATTTCTCAATACACTGAAGTAGAAGGAGGTTTCTTAAATAAGGCACAAAAAGGACAAGCCAGAAAAAAAAAAAAACTTTGTCAAATGTGATTGCATGCATATTCTTAATTTCTTTGTAGGAAACACACACATGCGTGCACAGACACACACTAAACAAAGTGATTATACAAGGCAAAAACTGGGCAGATACCTGCCATATATATATATATATATACACACATGTATATGTATATACAGCTATACATATATATATATATACAGCTATACCTGCAATATGCATATATATATATATATATAGCTAATAGAGGTTTTGCTTTTGGAATACATGGAGAATCGTGTATCAATAAGAAAACAATAAACAGCCTATGTGAAAAGTGTGCAAAAGATGTGAATGAGCAATTTGCTCAAATTTCCAATAAACATAAAAAAGATGTTTGACATTATTGGCAATTAATGATTTCCAGAGCAGCAACATATAAAGTGGAAGAAATAAGCCAAAGAACAGGAAAAGATGTTTATGAGCTGAAAATAACTGATTGTGAATTTTAGGGAAGCTTGAATACCCCCATCAGTAGAGTCAATGTTAATAAATTCTAAACTATGACTGTTAATGGCCTTATAATGTTTTTTCCTATATGTTGGTAAGGCCTGGAGAAACTCTACTTAGACGTGTAGAGTTCATGAGTGAAAATTAAAACTATTATCAGGACCATTTTCAAAATAAGGAATACATTAAAAATATTTGTAATGATAAAGCCATCCAAATGCCCCCATCCTACTGATGAAAGCAAGGAAGGACACTACCTTTGTTGAATATCTACTGTGACAATCAGCTTGGCATGATTCCTACTTTTCTACTGGTCCATAAGAAACTAATCTTCCTATAACCCTCTGATATAATAACAATCACATTTTAATCACATTTTATATGATTGACTCAGCTTTTTCTCTGAAGTTACGTTGCCTTATACATGAAAAACTTGCATTTTACTTCATAATATCTGTTAACTTAAAAAATGCTTGTATTTGCTATTGGCATAAAAGCCAGCCTTGCAAATAGGCTGACAGACAAACCCCAAAGGAAGGCAAAGCTTAAGGAACACCAGCTCAGAGACACCAGAGGACATGGCTAAAGTGAATACAAGAGAAATGAACCCATCCTTTCAGAGCTGATGTCCATGTCTGCAGGTTCAAGTTCTCAGAGGTGTGCATAGCATGGCTGGCCTTTCCTCAGTTGTCTTTTTCGGCAGAGAAACAGTTAAGTCTCTCATCTCTAACCCAGCTCCTCTATGGTGCTTACCTCCTGATCCCTGGGGCGATCGATCGGCAAACCGGGTCTGCCACCTTCTCTTCAGAGAGCTTGACTAGCAGAGGACTCAGGAGAGCGTGCCCAAATAACCTAGGTGACTTTCAAAGCTACAAAGACTCTGACACTTCTGGACGGCTTCACACGTACCCCTAATAAACACTTCCCTTCACCCCCAGGCCCAGTGTGGGTAGGAGTGACAACTGGAGCTCTAATTGGCTGAGCTGGTTTGGGTTCTCACTAGCAGCCACAGAAGAAAATGTCTGTAGAAACTTGTATCTGAGTCATGCCACGGATTGGAAACAGAAAGTGGCCTGGAAACTGTAAAAAATGACCGCAGATAACTTATTGACACAGTTTGTGACTAAGGGGCCTGGTGATGACATTTTTCTGGTGTAAACAAGCACACTGATCTCAGAGGGTATCTAAAAGTGTTGCCAGTAGGACAGTGCAGGCTCTTGTCTTCAAAGCATAAGAGAATCTGAAAATGAGACCAAAGCGAAAGTATAGACATTTTATTGTGGAGCAAAAGCAAGGATGTCCTCAAGGGAGGAGTGCAGGCACTCAAAGATTGAGTCACAGGCAATGTGGTTCACGTACGATATGAATAAACACAATGAAGGTATGGAGTACTCTATAATAAAGGGGAGGGGTTTTCTGGGAAATGAGTGGGTAATTCCCGGAATCGGGGTGCCACTCTTTACTTGACTAAAGATGGTTAATCCGGAACTGTCATGGCGTCAGGTGCATGATGGGAGTGGGAATTTCCCCACGGAAGTTTTATGATATTAAGGGCATAATGAAGCTAAGGGTCAGCAGTCAGCCAAGTTTTCGACCATCTTGGCTTTAACCAGTTGCGGCCAGTTTCTTCTGTGTTACCTTCTCATCTGTGCCTAAGTAGGAAGTCTGCAATCTGTCTTCATTGTCACAGCCTGTTGTAACAGTTCCTGTCTACTAGTGGGTCAATCCCTCTGCTAACCTTTTTGACCCCATTTTTATTGCCTGTAGCCACCTGCAAGTAATCATGCCTCATTCCCTCACTGACTGCTTGCCTCAAAAGCATATATACAGTCTTTCTTCCTAACCCAGGCTCCTAACCCTAAATTCAGAGCTTGAGGGCTTGATTCTAGTCAGCAATTTACTTGAGGTTTTCCTTTCTTATTCATTGAATTAACAATTATGCACTGAACATCTAATATGATGTATTAGATTCTGAGAATATAAAAGTTAATAAGACAAAGTTCCAGACGTTGAGCGGCTCTGCCGAGACATGTAATTTAATAATCACAATAGGACATGATGGTAAGTGTTATAATTAAAGCATGCTCAAGATGCTCAAGGAGAAGAGGAAGAGCATCTAACCATGCCCAGGTAATCAGCCCAGAGCTGCAGGACCTCCTTCACTTTCTACTGCAAGGCTTGTTTCTACACTTTTGCCAGCTGTCAGCTCAAATAGCACTTTATCTGTGGGGCTTCTCTGACCAGCATGTTCTCTACCTCTTCCCCACATTATCTTTTCCCACACGTGTTACTGACCACCATCTGACACACTGTATATGTCATTCGTTTATTTTCTGCCTCATGCTCCTAAAATGTAAGGCTCATGAAGGAAGAGATTTCTGCCCACTGGCTCACTGCATCCACTTCACCTGACACAGTGCCAGGCATAGAGAAGGTGTTCAGAAAATATTTGTTGAATGAGTGAATGCATGAATGAGTGGATCACACAAGGCAAAAGAACACCAAAGAGAACAATATGTAAGAATTAAAAAGATGTGAAGTCTATGAATTTGGTAACCTACTGAGTAAACGAGAGAAAGCTCCCTGTTGAGGGAGAACCCAACAAGCACCAACCCCAGAAAGTCGTACTGTTTTGAGGCTTCAGGTCCTGTAAAGGTGAGTTAAGTGATTAAGCTGGCAAGTGGTCTCAATGAGGAGCAAGTACACTGCTGCACCCGGGGCAGAGAGACAAGTACTCATCCTCCAGCTTTGTTTTACCAAGAAATTTAATCAGAGAGATACCCTACTCGGTGACACAAGACACAGAAGGGAAAGGAGGCAACTGTGCTGAAAAAGGAGGTTTGTTAACAGTCTCACAGAGAAAAGTGGGATCCCCAAGCCCTTTCCTCCCTGACTCCTAGAGTACTGACAGCAAGGTTTATGCCATAAGCAGAAGACTGAAGGCTCCTACTGTAGTGACTGGCCCAAGAGGGGAAAAACTCCCACCGTTACTGACATTTTGAGTTTTCCAATACAAAGACTCAGGCCCTTTCATGCTAATACTATAATTAAACTAACTCATAAATAAACCAGGCCAAAACAAAAAGAATTCAAGTCAGTTTTGTGTGTATATATGTATGGACATTTCTTTCTTAAATATGAGTAAACAGATATAAATAACATTCAGTAAAGCCTCCAACTTAAAAAAAAACAGAAAACAAATCAGAAGGAGGAACTTAAGGACAAAGCAGAGGGTAGAAGAAGAAATATATATGGTCATCAGAGAAATAAGAAAAGACATTGCATCCATGAAACAAAAAGACAGTGCTAATACTTGTAAAAAATGAACAAATTAACAGAAGAGATTTTATAAATATATTTTCTAAATGTGATAGCAGAAAAGTTTTAAAGCTAATAGAGTGATAAAGCTGAAGAGCTCTTTCTAAAAGTATTCGTAGAAATGAATAAAATGGAAAAACAGGAGAGAAAAGATAAGAAATATACAGGTTTATGCCCCGATGAATAATAACCAGCTAATAAGTTAGCATTTAAACAAGAGCGAATGGAGAAAAAAGAAAGTTGTCAAATAAATATCAAATTTGACGAATGAGAAAGAACACACACAAAAGCATGTCATTTTGCATTCTTTTCCAGTTTTTTTCTTTTTAGTAGCCTTTATTTTTTAAAGCAGTTTTAGGCTCACAGTAAAACTGAGCTGAAGGTACAGGTTTCCATATACCCCTTTCCCTCACACATGCACAGCCTCCCCATTATCAACATTCCCACCAGGGTGGACCCTGCATGGACACATCATTATCACCCAGACTCCAGAGTTGCCACTAGGGTACACTTGGTGTTGTACATTCTGTGGGTTTGGACAAACGTATAATGAGTATCCACCCTTATAGTATCATACAGGGTGGTTTCACTGCCCTAAAATCCTCTGTGCTCTGTCTAGTCATCTCTCTCTCCCCACAAATCCTGGCAACCACTGATCTTTTTACTGTCTCCATAGTTTTGCTGTTTCCGGAATCTCATATAGTTGAAGTCATACAGTATATAGCCTTTTCAGATTGTCTTCTTTCACTTAGTAATCTGCATTTAAGATTCCTCCATGGTTTTTCGTGGCTTGATGGCTCATTTCTTTTTAGCACTAAAAAATATTCCATTGTCTCCATTTATCTCAGTTTATCCATTCACCTACTGAAGAACATGTTGGTTGCTTCCAAGTTTTGTCAATTATGAATAAACCTTGTATAAATATCTGTGTGCATGTTTTTATGTGGGCTTAATTTTTCAACTTTGGATAAATATCAAGGAATGCAATTGCTGTATTGTATAATAAGATATAATAAAAGTATGTTTAGTTTTGTAAGAAACTACTAACTGGTTTTTTTTTTTTTTTTTTTTGAGACGGAGTCTCGCTCTTTGACCCAGGCTGGAGTGCAGTGGCGCAATCTCGGCTCACTACAGGCTCTGCCCCCTGGGGTTCATGCCATTCTCCTGCCTCAGCCTCCCATGTAGCTGGAACTACAGGCGCCTGCCACCTCACCGGGCTAATTTTTTTTTGTATTTTTAGTAGAGATGGGGTTTCATCGTGTTAGCCAGGATGGTCTCGATCTCCTAACCTCGTGATCTGCCCGCCTCGGCCTCCCAAAGTGCTGGGATTACAGGCGTGAGCCACCGCGCCCGGCCAGAAACCACTAACTGGTTTTTAATACAATGATTTAGTCAAGAAATGTTTATGAGGAAACAAAAGGTATCTAATAAGTACTGCATTGAACAGTTTTAAGAATAAGGAGAGTATCTATGACTCTGAAGACTTTTGTATCTTGTCCACAGATTTCTTAAAATGGTATACTTTAGAAATACTGATATCATATAAAGAATTGTTCAGACTTGTTTAGTGATGCCTCAATTTCAGAACTTTTGTAAAGAAATCACAAGTAAAAGCAAACACCTCAGTGCAATTAAATGCTAATTTTAAAAAATGTATCCTTTAAACAGTGGTTTCCAAACTTTAGCATGCATTAGAATTTCCTGGGGGAAGCTTGTGAAAAATACAGATTTTAGGCCTCACCCCCAGCATTTCTGACAAGTTCCTGGGTGATTCTGATGCTGTTGGTCTTGGCACAACACTTAGAGAACCACTGCTTTAATATCTAATCTCTGGCATTTAAACTAATAAGCAATGTCCATATGCCTTTGCATTTTCTAATAGTAAATAAACAAAAGAACAGTTCTGATATGCCTTCAACAAACTTTAAATCTTCAGACTCTTGAAATATTTTATTTAAGTGGAATAGAACCTATAACTTATTCATCTTGGCTCACAGTGATTCCCATGAGTTCAAAAGACAGAGCCACAGGACAGTCTAATACTACATAATCTATGACTTCATGAAAGCATTTGTTCACAAAATACGTAACTATTAGGGTACAGGGACGTTGCTTTTATCTTCTCCATGCATCTTCTCTACAGAAAATTCAATAAGAAATTATGAAGATTTTTATACTCAGAATAACTCAACTTATCATGAATGTACACATAAATATCACAATGAATCATCATACTCAAGACTTAGATTCAGGAACTTCTTCATCAAGGCAACAGTAATATTCCACAAAACATATTTGCCCCCCTTCATTCTAATAATATACTATAATGAAAGAAATCCTGTTATTTGTATGAATAAAATACCTTACAAGATAGGACTAATGCCTTTGTAAAGGGTATTAGCAAAGAAATAAAATCTGTTGACCTGGGTCTGATTACAATGAAATGCTTGCATCAAATAAAAATCTTTGGAAGTCAAATTGCAAACTTTTTAAATTTTCAAAAGTAGATAACCTGAAATAATTCTTGTCAGGAGACATGATAATCTCTAGGACCTCAGTCATCACATCCGATTTGGGAAATGCTTCAGAGCCCCTCTGACTGCAGAATAATTTTATTAATAACATTGGTGCTGCAGAAGTCAAAATCCAGAGGCTCCTCAGGCTCTTGGGTATTGATTTTGCAGACTGTCACCATTCCTCTTTCTTCCAAAAATAGCATCCAAGGGTCACCATAACCTTGGTAACACATTCAAAGTGCAGTTAAAATCCCTGGCATAGGACTTGATCCAAAAATAAACAGTCTAAAAGGACAATTAAGTTAACTTGAAAAGTAACAGACTCTTCCTGACATGTAAACTCTTAAAATACTCCAGCCTTTGCAGTGTGGCCCAGATGCTAGAAAGCCCTTCCCAGCCAAGTCCTGGGGAAGTAAGCTCCAGCTCCCTGAAAACAGGAGGCAATGAAGCAGCTCCAACCACTCTTAATTTTTGTTTTCAATTTCACTGATTTAGGCTCTAATTTTTTAAAACTGTATTTTCTTATGCTTACTTTGCAGTTAATTTACTCTTATTTTTCTAGTTTCCTAATGTGGGAGCTTAGATGATTGATTTTTAGGTCTTTCTTTTTGTCTAGCCACATGCTTTTAAAATTACAAAACACCAAGGAGAGAGAAGATCCTAAAAGCTTCCTGAGAAAGAATAGATCGTATCTGAGGATTAAGAATAAGAATAGAATTGGCATTCTTGACAACAACACTAGAAGCTAGAAGAGAGTAGAGCAATTCCTTTAACATTTGAGGAAAACAATTTTCAGCCTAGTCTTCTATACCTAGCTGATAATTATAATAATTACATGTACATGTGCAGGAGTCTCCATGTCTCAGTTTGTTTGGCCCTCTATAACAAAAATACTATAGACTAAGTGGCTTATAAACAACAATTTATATACACATTTATTTCTCACAATTCTGGAGGCTGGGAAGTCCAAGATCAAGGTACCAGCACATTCAGTATCTGGTGAAGACTTGCTTCCTGGTTCACAGACAGCCATCTTTTTTCTTTTCTTTCTCTCTTTCTTTTTTTTAGAGGCAAGGTCTTGCCATGTTGCCAAAGCTGGGCTCTAAGTTCTGGACAGTAGGTGTGTGCCACCACACCTAGCAAGATGATGGCTTTTTGCTGTGTCCTCACATGGCAGAAGAGATGAAAGTCCTCCCTGGGCACTATCCCACATAGTATAAGAGCACTAATCCTATTCACGAAGCCCATACCCTCAAGATCTAATCACCTCCCCAAAGCCCCACCTCCTAATATCATCACATTAGGGGTTAGGATTTTAACATATGAATTTTGGGGATAACACAAACATCCACAAGGATGATGTCACCCCAGGATAATGGTGACCAGAAGCCCTTGAACCTTGACTTGTACACAGCTGGACTGAAACTTGTTCAAAGCAGGGGGACAGAAAGCTCAAAAGAGAATATTTCCTAAGGAAAGAGTGTGTGAGATATATGTGTAAGTTTTGCAGGTAGTGGGTGGTTGCAGAGAAATTACCTGAATTTATTTTGAGAGAAATTTTACTATTTTGGATCTTTTAAAAGAATTAGCGATAAGCACATCAAGATGGAACAAATTATTAAAGATGTGTCACTGACTTCAGAAAAAAATAAAGATGCATAAAGAAGGAATCTAAACATACTACATGGCTTAACTATTAGTTTTATTTAGATAGTTATGGTAATGTAAAACACCAAACAGTGATTTAATCAGCAATTGTGGAATGACCATATTGGGAAAGTGGGAAGAGAGACGATGTACGTGTATTTGTAAGATGTAGGGTTCCAACAATGTAAGAAAAGAGGTGTAAGAAAACTAAATTTGTATCTTCTATTGCAGCAAATCAATAGATAATGGAGTGACTAAAATTGAAAACTAGGAATATAACAATATTATGAAAGGTTAAAAAATGTTGCCTTGAGTGAGTGGGAATTGGGCGTGGTAAGGTATGAGGCAGGGGACTACTCTTTATTATCATCCTTGTAATATTATTGAATTTCCATCAATAGTTAATATATTAATTCAATGAAAATAAATTTAAAACATAAATAGCTCTACTAAATGCTCATTGAAGCATCTTCCTATTCTAAGATTTATATTCTATACCATTTAGCTCTACTAAATTTTAGCTCTACTAAATACTCACCAAAGTATCTTCCTATTCTAAGGATCTATATTCTACACCATTAATCCAAATATGACCTATGATAAAATATAATAATAATTCATAAATAGAATTCATTACTTCCAGCTAAGTGAATTTGGAAAGGTCCAATTAGAGAAAAACAATAGCACTTGGACTAGTCCTATTAGAAGGAATAAGAGTTTCAACATGTGGAAAAACAAAAAGTGGAATTCTAGGCCAATGGAATTGAATAGTCAATACTTATGGACCACCTATATATAACCAATTATTGATGCATTCTCTGGAGTCCCTAATTGCCTCTGGCACAACAGAGCTAACCTTTACCACTCAGTCAGTAAGCCAATGAGTGAGAGATCTTTTTCACAGGCTATCTCATGTAACCCTGCCATTCTATGTGGTAAATATATTAACTGAAACCCATAAGTGAGGGAACAGAATTTAAAGAAGTTAAGTCATTTGCTCAAGGGTACCCTGCTAGTATGTGGTAGAGTCAGAATTTAAACCTGGTTATTTTCTAAAATTCCAGTCCTCTTTCCATCACTCTGCCCTGCTTTTTGGCATATTTGTACATAATTTATATATTCTATATAATGTGATCAAATGAAAAAACCCTGGAAAGGCAGGGCCTTCCCTCCTCCAAGCCCACTTATTTCTGGTTCTCACTCACCACATCCTTCCCTTCTCCTTTCACGCAGCGCAAAACACAGCTAGACTTCCTACTGGAGAGAAAGCAACAATCTTGAACTGCTCAAGATTCCTAGTGCAAACAACATAAGCTCCCTTGATAGTTTAAGGAGACAGAAACTTTATTAAAAATATTAAACCCAGGCCAGGCACGGTGGCTCATGCCTGTAATCCCAGCACTTTGGGAGGCCAAGGCGGGGGAATCGCTTGAAGCCAGGAGTTCAAGTCCAGCCTGAGCAAAAAACAGTGACCTTATCTCTCCAAAGAATTTTAAAAATTAGCAGGGCTTGGTGACACATGCCTGTAGTCCCAATTACTTGGGAGGTTGAGGCAGGAGGGTCACTTGATTGTCTAGGAGTTTGAGGCTGCAGTGAGCGGTGATCAAACCACTGCACTCCAGCCCGAGTGATAGAGCAAAACACACACACACACACACACACACACACACACACACATACACACCCCTCAGAGACCACTGGAGAGTCTGAAGGACTGAAGGAACAAAGTCAAGACTAAACTCACAGAAAAAATAAAAATGTGTTTCCCACACCTTCTCCCTCCACCCACATACATACACACCAAACCAGGCAACAAAACTATTCTGAGTAAGTTAACTGTTTCTGCTCCTTAAACATATAATGCCAAGACCTGACTACACTGCAATTGCTAAATCTACAGTACAAATGCCACTTCTGTATGTACTTTGCAATTGCTGCTATTGCCTAAAACCCAGATGTCTGAAGCCAGCCACATCAGCAAGATGAAAACTCCATGGAGAGCCAGGTTCTCATGTTGATGACTTCTAAATCAAGCCTCCCTAGGAAGCATCCGACGGGGCAAGCCTAGGTCACCTGTGTCCATCTGGGCTGCAAGAAAAAAAAAAACTGAGAATTTGACTCCTGTCTTCTGAGTTGAGGACATGAGAATTATTATATGTGAATAACTAAAAGATTCTGGGAAGGCACAAATATGACACATGGCCACTAAAAACTCATTTAAGAGAGATAAGGATTCCAGAATTACTCCCAGATTTCTGGCTCAGGAAAGTAGGTGAATGATAGTGTCATTACAGAGACAGGGAGCACCCAAGGAGCAGTAGTTCAAAGTAAGTGAGGAAAATGTGGGTTTAGCGCTGGAGGTGTTGCGTTTGAGGTGCCCGTGAGATATGTAAATGGAGATGTTTAATTGAATATATGAGCCTGGAGCTTAGATGAAAGGTCAGAACTCCAGACAGTAACGTGGGCAGCATCCAAATACAGATGGCAGCCGATGCTGCAGAACAGGATGAGACTGTCAGGAGAGGCCATCATGAATGAGAAGGGGGCAGGCCTCCAAGCCACATAGAGCTCAGACAGCAAGTGGTTGGGCTAAAGAGGAACAGTCAACACGGAAGACTTACAAAGAAAGGTCAGAGCAGTAGAGAAAAGAAACCAGACCTGGTGGAGTGCTGGAAGGCACGGCAAAGAGTATTTCAAGGAAGATGGCACTCAGTGACGTAGTGTGTACTTGAGTATTGCTAAGAGAGTAGATCTTAAATGTTCTAACACACACCCACACTATGTGAGGTGACAGACATGCTTATTAGCTTGATCACTTCAAAATGTACACAAATATCAAAACATCACACTGTATACTATAAATATACAATTTTTATTTGTTGATTATACCTCAATAAAGGTGGTGGTGGAGTGTGAGGGGAAAGAAGGATAGGGCTCAGACCTAGCAAATCCTGTTTCGGATCTAGAAAACGCCCAACAGATAATTATTTGCTTCCACCAGATTTTACCCATCATTCTATGATGTTTAATTTGGTTTGCTCTACTTATATTTGATATCAATGTACTGAAACAGGGAGCAGGTAAAAAGGCAACAAGGGTGAGGCAAAAATATTAATAAAAGCCAGAGAATAGATCCTAAAGCTCTTCCAGCTTCTGAACCACCTATCTTTGTCCTCATTATCAGTGTCTCTCCTCTTTCCACCTCGTAAACATGGATGCTTTGTTTGTGACATGAGGCTGTCTCTGTTTTCCTGTTGGCCAGCTCATCAGACAGCTCTGGGGCCAGGCCTTTCCTGGCCTCCCTCTGCCCACATACACTAGGCTCCAGGCAAATTTGCACACACCTCGCCCTCTACTTCATCCTCCTCCCCCATCTGGCTAATTCCTACTCACCCCCAGGTCCTTCTTTATGTCTCACTTTCTCCAAAATTATTTTCAAATCCTGCAAGCCCAAGTCTGAGTTAAGTCCTCCTGTTGTTTATTTTTCCATCATCTCCAGGACTTTCCATCACAGCAATAAAGTGGAAAGAAGTAAACTCACAGGCTTGGGCACCATACCCTGCTCCACCAACTTGTGTGGCCTTGAGCAAATCTCTTAATCTATTGAAGGCTGTCAGTCCCTAATCCTAGAAGGTGTTGTGAAAATTAAGAGTTTACAAATTTAAAACACTAAGCAAAGTAACTGAAAGATAGAACTCAGTAAACTCTATCCATTATCATTATGACTATCAGTATATTGTTTTATGAGGTCTAATGTCTTGTCTGCCTTTTTCAGTGAAGTGTAAACTCCTTAGGGGCAGAAACTGAATCTGTGTAAAATAATTGCAAACTCAAATCACCAAGACTCACCACATTAAAACTCCAAGTGTACATTTGAAACTTCGTGCTACGCATTTTTATTTAAATACAAAATGAAAAATTCAACCTATACATATCCTAAATCATTGATTGTCTTAGGACTCTAGGTACTTTCTCATTCTTACTTCCCTTTTACTGTTAATGGAACCACAACTCTCCCACTGACCTAGGCTCCCAACCCAACAGTCTCTACTTCTTCCCTTTTCCTTGACCCCTACACTACTCAATGTCCTTTACATTGACAATTCTAGTGATAGGGCTGAGTCAGGGGTGATGGTAAGGATGATGGCAGTCAGGTGAGGTTGCGATAAAAAAATAAAAATGATCACCGTGGCTGAGACTAAGTTAACCTTTAAATGTCAGTGGAAGGAACCATACTTGTGCTGAACTGTGGAAGTATACCTGAAGATAAGGATGGGGGGATCAGGAGGATGATTCTGGTATTTATAGCCCAACATTTATATTAATCAATTATTAATAAATTCTTAATAACCTATGATGCCATCTGTGTGTTATAAAAAGCAATGCCAGGCTTTTCCTTTATTCTGGAAAGTCTTTTTTTTTTTTTTTTTTTTTTTTTTTTTTTGAGATGGAGTCTTGCTCTGTCACCCAGGCTGGAGTGCAGTGGCGTGATCTCGGCTCACTGCAACTTCTGCCTCCTGGTTAAGCACTTCTCATGCCTCAGCCTCCCAAGTAGCTTGGATTACAAGTGTCCACCACCAAGCCCAGCTAATTTTTGTATTTTTAGTAGAGACGGGGTTTCACCATGTTGGCCAGGCTAGTCTTGAGCTCCTGACCTCACGTGATCCGCCTGCCTCGGCCTCGCAAAGTGCTGGGATTAGTCGTGAGCCACCGTGCCCAGCCAAGTCTATTTTTTAAAATGTAATAATGGTAAGTGGCAGAGTTTGGTAGATTTCTGCATTGCCAGAGTGATCCTTTGATCCCTAAGTTTTTTTGCATAATTAAAAATTTTTCAGTAAGATGGCCGAATAGGAACAGCTCCGGTCTCCAGCTCCCAGCCCCAGCGACACAGAAGACGGGTGATTTCTGCATTTCTGCTTGAGGTACCGGTTTCATCTCACTAGGGAGTGCCTAACAGTGGGTGCAGGACAGTCGGTGAAGCGCACTGTGCGCGAGCAGAAGCAGGGCGAGGCATTGCCTCATTCGGGAAGCGCAAGGGGTCAGGGAGTTCCCTTTCCCAGTCAAAGAAAGGGGAAACAGACGGCACCTGGAATATCGGGTCAGTCCCATCCTAATACTGCGCTTTTCCAACGGGCCTGGAAAAAGGCACACTAGGAGATTGTGTCCCACACCAGGCTCGGAGGGTCCTATGCCCACGGAGTCTCGCTGATTGCTAGCACAGCAGTCTGAGATCAAGCTGCAAGGCGGCAGCGAGGCTGGGGGAGGGGCGCCCACCATTGCCCAGGCTTGCTTAGGTAAACAAAGCAGCCAGGAAGCTCGAACTGGGTGGAGCCTACCACAGCTCAAGGAGGCCTGCCTGCCTCTGTAGGCTCCACCTCTGGGGGCAGGGCACAGACAAACAAAAACCCAGCAAAAACCTCCACAGACTTAAATGTCCCTGTCTGACTGACAGCTTTGAAGAGAGTAGTGGTTCTCCCAGCACGCAGCTGGAGATCTGAGAACGGACAGACTGCCTCCTAAAGTGGGTCCCTCACCCCTGAGCAGCCTAACTGGGAGGCACCCCCCCAGTAGGGACAGACTGACGCCTCATTCAGCCGGGTACTCCTCTGAAACAAAACTTTCAGAGGAACTATCAGACAGCTGAATTTGTGGTCTCACGAAAATCCGCTGTTCTGCAGCCACTGCTGCTGACACCCAGCCAAACAGGGTCTGGAGTGGACCTCTAGTAAACTCCAACAGACCTGCACCTGAGGGTCCTGTCTGGTAGAAGGAAAACTAACAAACAGAAAGGACATCCACACCAAAAACCCATCTGTACATCACCATCATCAAAGACAAAAAGTAGATAAAACCACAAAGATGGGGAAAAAACAGAGCAAAAAAACTGGAAACTCTAAAAAACAGAGCACCTCTCCTCCTCCAAAGGAACGCAGTTCCTCACCAGCAACGGAACAAAGCTGGATGGAGGATGACTTTGACGAGTTGAGAGAAGAAGGCTTCAGACGATCAAACTACTCTGAGCTACGAGAGGAAATTCAAAACAATAGCAAAGAAGTTAAAAACTTTGAAAAAAATTAGAAGAATGGATAACTAGAATAACCAATGGAGAGAAGGGCTTAAAGGAGCTGATGGAGCTGAAAGCCAAGTTTCGAGAACTACGTGAAGATTGCAGAAGCCTCAGTAGCAGATGCGATCAACTGGAAGAAAGGGTATCGCTGATGGAAGATGAAATGAATGAAATGAAGAGAGAAGGGAAGTTTAGAGAAAAAAGAATAAAAAGAAATGAACAAAGCCTCCAAGAAATTTGGGACTATGTGAAAAGACCAAACCTACGTCTGATTGGTGTACCTGAAAATGATGGGGAGAATGGAACCAAGTTGGAAAACACTCTGCAAGATATTATCCAGGAGAACTTCCCCAATCTAGCAAGGCAGGCCAGCATTCAGATTCAGGAAATACAGAGAATGCCACAAAGATACTCCTCGAGAAGAGCAACTCCAAGACACATAATTGTCAGATTCACCAAAGTTGAAATGAAGGAAAAAATGTTAAGGGCAGCCAGAGAGAAAGGTCGGGTTACCCACAAAGGGAAGCCCATCAGACTAACAGCTGATCTCTCAGCAGAAACTCTACAAGCCAGAAGAGAGTGGGGGCCGATATTCAACATTCTTAAAGAAAAGAATTTTCAACCCAGAATTTCCTATCCCGCCAAACTAAGCTTCGTAAGTGAAGGAGAAATAAAATACTTTACAGACAAGCAAACGCTGAGTGATTTTGTCACCACCAGGCCTGCCCTAAAAGAGCTCCTGAAGGAAGCACTAAACATGGAAAGGAACAACCGGTACCAGCCACTGCAAAAACACGCCAAATTGTAAAGACCATCGAGGCTTGGAAGAAACTATAGCAACTAACGAGCAAAACAACCAACTAACATCATAATGACAGGATCAGATTCACACATAACAATATTAACTTTAAATGTAAATGGGCTAAATGCTCCAATCAAAAGACACAGACTGGCAAACTGGATAAGGAGTCAGGACCCATCAGTGTGCTGTATTCAGGAAACCCATCTCACGTGCAGAGACACACATAGACTCAAAATAAAGGGATGGAGGAAGATCTATCAAGCAACTAGAAAACAAAACAAGGCAGGGGTTGCAATCCTAGTCTCTGATAAAATAGACTTTAAACCAACAAAGATCAAAAGAGACAAAGAAGGCCATTACATAATGGTAAAGGGATCAATTCAACAAGAAGAGCTAACTATCCTAAATATATATGCACCCAACACAGGAGCACCCAGATTCATAAAGCAAGTCCTCAGTGACCTACAAAGGGACTTAAACTCCCACACAATAATAATGGGAGATTTTAACACCCCACTGTCAACATTAGACAGATCAACCAGACAGAAAGTTAACAAGGATATCCAGGAATTGAACTCAGCTCTACATAAAGTGGACCTAATAGACATCTACAGAACTCTCCACCCCAAGTCAACAGAATATACATTTTTTTCAGCACCACACCACACCTATTCCAAAATTGACCACATAGTTGGAAGTAAAGCTCTCCTCAGCTAATGTAAAAGAACAGAAATTATAACAAACTGTCTCTCAGACCACAGTGCAATCAAACTAGAACTCAGGATTAAGAAACTCACTCAAAACTGCTCAACTACATGGAAACTGAACAACCTGCTCCTGAATGACTATTGGGTACATAATGAAATGAAGGCAGAAATAAAGATGTTCTTTGAAACCAATGAGAACAAAGACACAACATACCAGAATCTCTGGGACACGTTCAAAGCAGTGTGTAGAGGGAAATTTATAGCACTAAATGCCCACAAGAGAAAGCAAGAAAGATCCAAAATTGACACCCTAACATCACAATTAAAAGAACTAGAAAAGCAAGAGCAAACACATTCAAAAGCTAGCAGAAGGCTAGAAATAACTAAAATCAGAGCAGAACTGAAGGAAATAGAGACACAAAAAACCCTTCAAAAAATTAATGAATCCAGGAGCTGGTTTTTTGAAAAGATCAACAAAATTGATAGACCACTAGCAAGACTAATAAAGAAGAAAAGAGAGAAGAATCAAATAGATGCAATAAAAAACGAAAAAGGGGATATCACCACCGATCCCACAGAAATACAATCTACCATCAGAGAATACTACAAACACCTCTATGCAAATAAACTAGAAAATCTAGAAGAAATGTATAAATTCCTCGACTAATACACCCTCCCAAGACTAAACCAGGAAGAAGTTGAATCTCTGAATAGACCAATAACAGGTTCTGAAACTGTGGCAATAATCAATAGCTTACCAACCAAAAAGAGTCCAGGACCTGAGGGATTCACAGCTGAATTCTACCAGAGGTACAAGGAGGAACTGGTACCATTCCTTCTGAAACTATTCCAATTGATAGAAAAAGAGGGAATCCTCCCTAACACATTTTACGAAGCCAGCATCGTCCTGATACCAAAGCCTGGCAGAGACATAACCAAAAAAGAGAATTTCAGACCAATATCCTTGATGAACATTGATGCAAAAATCCTCAATAAAATACTGGCAAACCGAATCCAGCAGCACATCAAAAAGCTTATCCACCATAATCAAGTGGGCTTCATCCCTGGGATGCAAGGCTGGTTCAACATATGCAAATCAATAAATGTAATCCAGCATATAAACAGAACCAAAGACAAAAACCACATGATTATCTCAATAGATGCAGAAAAGGCCTTTGACAAAATTCAACAACCCTTCATGCTAAAAACTCTCAATAAATTAGGTATTGATGGGACGTATCTCAAAATAATAAGAGCTATCTATGACAAACCCACAGCCAATATCATACTGAATGGGCAAAAACTGGAAGCATTCCCTTTGAAAACTGGCACAAGACAGGGATGCCCTCTCTCACCGCTCCTATTCAACATAGTGCTGGAAGTTCTGGCCAGAGCAATCAGGAAGGAGAAGGAAATAAAAGGTATTCAATTAGGAAAAGAGGAAGTCAAATTGTCCCTGTTTGCAGATGACATGATTGTATATCTAGAAAACCCCATTGTCTCAGCCCAAAATCTCCTTAAGCTGATTAGCAACTTCAGCAAAGTCTCAGGATACAAAATTAATGTACAAAAATCACAAGCATTCTTGTACACCAATAACAGACAAACAGAGAGCCAAATCATGAGTGAACTCCCATTCACAATTGCTTCAAAGAGAATAAAATACCTAGGAATCCAACTTACAAGGGATGTGAAGGACCTCTTCAAGGAGAACTACAAACCACTGCTCAATGAAATAAAAGAGGATACAAACAAATGGAAGAACATTCCATGCTCATGGGTTGGAAGAATCAATATCGTGAAAATGGCCATACTGCCCAAGGTAATTTATAGATTCAATGCCATCCCCATCAAGCTACCAATGACTTTCTTCACAGAATTGGAAAAAACTACTTTAAAGTTCATATGGAACCAAAAAAGAGCCCGCATCGCCAAGTCATTCCTAAGCCAAAAGAACAAAGCTGAAGGCATCACGCTACCTGACTTTAAACTATACTACAAGGCTACAGTAACCAAAACAGCATGGTACTGGTACCACAACAGAGACATAGATCAATGGTACAGAACAGAGCCCTCAGAAATGATGCCGCATATCTACAACTATCTGATCTTTGACAAACCTGACAAAAACAAGAAATGGGGATAGGATTCCCTATTTAATAAATGGTGCTGGGAAAACTGGCTAGCCATATGTAGAAAGCTGAAACTGGATCCCTTCCTTACACCTTATACAAAAATTAATTCAAGATGGATTAAAGACTTATATGTTAGACCTAAAACCATTAAAATCCTACAAGAAAACCTAGGCAATACCATTCAGGACATAGGCGTGGGCAAGGACTTCATGTCTAAAACACCAAAAGCAATGGCAACAAAAGCCAAAATTGACAAATGGGATCTCATTAAACTAAAGAGCTTCTGCACAGCAAAAGAAACTACCATCAGAGTGAACAGGCAACCTACAGAATGGGAGAAAATTTTTGCAACCTACTCATCTGAGAAAGGGCTAATATCCAGAATCTACAATGAACTCAAACAAATTTACAAGAAAAAAACAAACAACCCCATCAAAAAGTGGGCAAAGGACATGAACAGACACTTCTCAAAAGAAGACATTTATGCAGCCAAAAAACACATGAAGAAATGCTCATCATCACTGGCCATCAGAGAAATGCAAATCAAAACCACAGTGAGATACCATCTCACACCAGTTAGAATGGCCATCATTAAAAAATCAGGAAACAACAGGTGCTGGAGAGGATGTGGAGAAATAGGAACACTTTTACACTGTTGGTGGGACTGTAAACTAGTTCAACCATTGTGGAAGTCAGTGTGGTGATTCCTCAGGGATCTCGAACTAGAAATACCATTTGACCCAGCCATCCCATTACTGGGTATATACCCAAAGGACTATAAATCATGCTGCTATAAAGACACATGCACACGTATGTTTATTGCGGCACTGTTCACAATAGCAAAGAGTTGGAACCAACCCAAATGTCCAACAACATGAGACTGGATTAAGAAAATGTGGCACATATACACCATGGAATACTATGCAGCCATAAAAAATGATGAGTTCGTGTCCTTTGTAGGGACATGGATGAAACTGGAAAACATCATTCTCAGTAAACTATCGCAAGGACAAAAAACCAAACACCACATGTTCTCACTCATAGGTGGGAACTGAACAATGAGAACTCATGGACACAGGAAGGGGAACATCACACTCCGGGGAATGTTGTGGGGTTGGGGGAGGGGGGAGGGACAGCATTAGGAGATACACCTAATGCTAAATGACGAGTTAATGGGTGCAGGAAATCAACATTGCACATGGATACATATGTAACAAACCTGCACATTGTGCACATGTACCCTAAAACCCTAAAGTATAATAAAAAAAAAAATTTTTTTTCAGCTTATTCTTGCTTCTTTCCTGTTTCTCATTTAACAAAGTAGATGAAGGGAAATTACAAAATAGTGGAAAGATTTAATACAGCTGGTGATAAGCTGGATCTCTAGGTGGAACATGAGGTGGACAGAAAAAGAGGAAGAGGCATAGATGAGGCACGGGATGCTTTTGATGTTATCAGGCCTGCTTGAGATCTGGGGGTGACTGAACTGCCTCTGGAAAATGGCTTTGAGGTATGTGACTGTGAGATGTGAGACACAAAAGTTATGTCTCTGACACTTGGATCCTACATCTTCCTGAACATGTGGCGAAGAAGTTTTTTCAATAAAAGAACATGCCTTAGAACCATGAGAGGAAGGAATACCAGGATTCAAGAGCTGCATGAGTCAGCTGGGCCTGATGTTTGCTGCTTCATAATGCCAAGGGCATGACTTACAGCTTCAGTCTGGTTTTCCCCAATTCAGTATCAAAACATATACCTCCATGGATGCAAATGATGTTCCTCCACCAAGCCCCAGCTTCAATGAAACTGCAGTGTCTAAATAACTGCAGCTTTTTCTTTCTATGTATTGATGTCTGATATGATTTAAATATTTGTCTCCTTCAAAACTCGTGTAGAAATTTAATCCCTGATGTGGTAATATTGAGAGGTAGGGTCTTTAAGAGGTGATGGGTCATGAGGGCTCTGCTCTCATGAATGGATTAATGGCTTAATGGACTAATAGCTTATGATGGGAGTGGGACTTGTGGCTTTAAACGAAGAGTAACAGAGACCTGAGCTAGCTCACTAAGCTGCCTCTCCATGTGATGCTCTGTGCTACCCGGGGACTCTGCAGAGTCTCCACAAGCAAGAAGGCCCTCACCAGATGGGCTCCTCAACCTTGGACTTCTCGGCCTCAAGAACTGTAAAAAATAAATTTTGTTTCTTTATAAATTACCCAGTTTCAGGTATTCTGTTATAAGCAACACAACACGGACTGAAACAATGACTAACAGCAGCTGTGTTCACAGGTATCTCCATTTTCACATTTTAACTTAGTTCATCACCGAACCCATTACATCTTACTTCCCTCCTTCATCCTTTATTCAAAGAAAATGCTGACTAATTTCTTAAGAAAACTTGGTTAAGGACTGTCATTTGTATGAGATGGAAAGTGTTCGTAGCCTGGGAGACCATTTCTGGCAAGAGAGACCAGCTGTGAGCTTCTGACCTAGGTGCTTACAAGCATTATTTCAATTTAATATTCCTAACAATCCTGCAAAGTGAGTACCGTCAATTATTATTATTTTATAGATGAGAAAATAGAGGCTTAGCAGTATTGTGTGAATGGACCAAGGTCATACAATTAGTGAATGGTAGAAATAGGATTTGAACTTCATCTGGTGTAGCCGAAGTACATCCTCCTAAGCACTAAAAAACACTGCCTCCTGGTGGCAAGATGAAGAAGTTTAACTCCATAACCAAAAGGATAAAAACCAAGGTAGATCAGGATAGAAGCACAGAAGGTAGACATAAAGCATGTCACTTGCTTAAAGAAGCCCCTGTGTTGGATTGTTTGTTCAACCCCCTTACCTACAGGCTCCCCTGCTTAGTTTCACTATCTGGTTCTTCCTTAAGAAGTTTCTTTCCTAGTTTCACTCCTTTATTCTCAGGATAGCTGAATGCAAAACCAAACAAACAAACAAACAAACAAACACAGGATCACTCTGCTTAGTTGTTTAAATTATGTACCAGTCAAAACAAAAATGGCCACTCAAAACATGTACCCTGAGTCCCAGAATCACACAATCATAAGAATATACACATGGTTTCCTATGACGAAGTTATTCTTCTAAGCTTTCCATAAATCACTGCTCTTTCATCTCTGCCCTACCTATTCTATTGGTTTTTAGTTCAGTAACTATTTGTTTTCAGTAACTGGACTCTAGACCCCTCAACCAGACAACCAAAGTGCCTATTCTCCCAGCTGCTAGAAGTGTTACAGCTGACACCTGAGTCTGTGTTCCAGGACTGCCCTATGCTGAAGGGAATTGCCTTTCCCAAGGTTGCATCCTTCCATGGAGAAAGCCTGAAGCCAAGGATTGGTCTATGAGGAGGTTCAAGGTCACAGCCTTCTTGCCTCATTTAGGCATAACTAGAGGCCATCCCAGCTCTAGGGTTCCCAGGGGGATTGGCTGCAGCCCTCATTACAATTTAACTTCTCCCTCTGCCCAACCTAGTTTCCCTCTCTCCTTTACAGGTGTTCCCAAGAGCACCCTCTAATAAACTTCTTGCAGGCAAATCTAACAGTCTGTTTCTTGGGGACCCAACATAAGACAACATTCAACTCTTAACTTCAGTCATATCCACAAATGCTGTCACTTTAAATAAAGTGCAGGAATGCAGTGTAAAGATACATACACCAGAAAAAGATGTGAGTATAAAGTGCAAAAATATACCAGAATGTAAAAATAATACATGAATTTAAAGTCCATGAATCAGTCTCTCTCGCATGCTGCTAGAAATTGTGTGATTGCTTCACATTTCATAATTTTGTCATTGTAATTGTCATCACGCCACTAAAATTCCATGCCTTTCAATTTTGTTTTTGTTTTTATCTCTAAATAAAAATGTTTAATTAAATGCCTTCTATGGACACTTCAGACCAAGTCCAAAACTTTACCTTAAGGTGAAAACTCTTACTATTTTTCCTACAAGGCTGTGTTTGGGAGGTTATTCGTTTGTCTTTTACTTTTTACCGTGAGCTGTTTGTCTAGTCTCCTGACATGGTAACTGGAGACACAGATCCCTCTGTCAGAGTCAGCATCAAACATGCGTAAGGCATGTTTTGACTCTAGGAAGCCTTCAGGGAAATAACTTTTGATCGTTCTTTGAGTTAAAATTGCCTTTTACATTGATGCTAAAGACTTTCCCTAAGCAACCTCTACCACATTAGCATAAAGTGTCTGAGTTTCAAAGATTCCACCTCAAATGGCTCCCTTGTGTTCAGCACCTTCACTCCCTCCTGGTATTCTTCTTCCTGAGTAACTTCCTATTGACCTCCTTTCCCTTTCAGTCTCTTGCTGAAATGGAAACATCAGAATGAAGGGGCAGGCTGTATGTGGGAAAGATGAATCACCATTAAATGAGAAACCTCAATCCTAATGCTAGACTTGTAGAAATTGGCTTGTATGGTCCTGAGAATGGTAAAAATAATTAATACAAATAACTTTAAACATTACTTAATAAAGTAACAAATAGTACAGCTAGAAAAGAGAATGATGGGATAAAGATTACTTTTTTACATTTAGCCATTCTTGGTCTTGTAAGTGTAGAAGACAGAAAAGCTTGTCTCCAATACTATTAATACCTGAAAGCCATGTGTGACATTACAACCACTGAAAAAATGCTGGGTAGAGTCAGTCCACAATGACATACTTGTCACGACATGCTTTGGCAGGCTCTGCCTTTCCCTTTACTTATTCTAGGCTGGGTCCCTTTTGACTACTGTCATCAGTGAAGAGGAGGAGAAGCTCCTCTGATTTCTGAAGATTCACAAGTTACAAGACTATCTTATATACTTGAGGATGGCCAGCATGTAACTGGTGACAACGAATAAAATTGTATACTTATAAAGTGCAATCGTTACATTATCCTGATCATCTCTGTGTTGAGAGCAATCTGTAGGATGGGATGAATCAAGGCAGCCAGCTGAAGTCCTGCCCTCTGGATGCCTTTGGGGGAAGGTATTTGGAGAGTAACTCAGGGGGTGATGTGTAAAGGATGTGGTAACAAATGATATGAGTGTGTGTGTATTCACTGACACACCAGCAATTGCCAAAGCAAAAACAGTGGTGTCGTCACTCTCTATTGAAAAGGGCCTGCTTAGAATGTGGATGCTTAAACTGCTGTCACCTATAAAAATATTCTAGCATGAAAGGGACCTCAAGGACACACAGAACAGAAAGTAAATGGTATCCTCTGAAGTCAGCAATATAGCAGGGCCAGAGGAAAGAGAGGGTGATTGCCCAAGGGCACACACACCCTAAACATAGCCCTGTTTCTAATGTTCAAATCAAGGAAAAAAACAATTTAAGTGAAATCCTTAGGTGAGTCATCTTATCATGAATTAAAAATTATTGAAAAAAGAGGGCAATTATAACCTAACAATTCTAATTCCTGATATTTACTGTAGGAAACAAATATATAAACTCACTTAAATAAATGACTATTCACAATTTTAGCAATAAAACATGAAAATATTATCTGAACATGCAAAACTAAGAGACTAACCACCAAAGTGACTCAGGAAATGATTCACCATGTTGCATAAGCTGAAAACAATTAAGTTACTACATAATATGTAGAAGATGGCCTAAATGTTATAAATATATATGCAGCAGGAGTTTGTAATAGCAGATAACAATTTTAGCCCTAACTATGAAAAAGTTAAACTCCAAAAACATACTCCGCAATTACACAGATTAGAGACTGACCCCTCTTCTGGACCCAGGCCCACATTATCAGACTGAAGGAGATTAAAGCTTATTTTCTGAGGACAAGGAAGAACATGGTGAAGGGTAAGGTGGGAGAGGTGGGGAAGCATAGGCAACATCATGTCAGGAAGTGGAGAAAGAGGTGAATCCTCATGTCCTAAGTATTCTCTAGGCCCAGCCACAACTCTAGGAATAGGAACAATTGTACCCACGTTCAGACAGAGAAACCAAGATGCAGAGGAAAGAGGATAGGTTACTTGCCTGAGGTTACAAAGGTGTAAGTAGGGGAGTCAAAATTTGATCCCAGGGGCTGGACGCACTGGCTCAGGCCTATAATCCTAGAACTTTGGGAGGCCTAGGTGGGTGGATCAATTGAGGTCAGGAGTTCGAAACCACCCTGGTCAACATGGTGAAACCCCATCTCCATTAAAAATACAAAAAAATTAGCTGAGTATGGCGGTGGGCATTTGTAATCCCAGCTACTTGGGAGGCTGAGGCAGGAAAATTGCTTGAACCCAGGAGGCAGAGTTTGCAGTGAGCCAAGATCGCGCCACTGCACTCCAGCCTCGGCGACAGAGTGATGCTCCGTCTCAAAATAAATAAATAAAAATAAATAAATAAAAATAAATAAATAAATAAATAAATAATTTGATCCCAGAACTTTTATTTCCAGAGGCTGAAATCTTAACCCCATACCAATCTGATTCCCCATAAATAAAATACTGAAAGCACATTAACCCATACAAATACACAAACACATGCAACTTCATGACACTAATGGAAAAGAAGTACTAATGTCAGCATATATATAATTCTACAAGATCTAGCATGATACTTCAATTCCCCTTCCCAGCTATATAATATTAAAAGGCATCTAAATTTCCTGAGGGTCAGTGCAGTGACGTAGCCAGAACACATTGAATTCTGGGAGAAAAATTGGATTTAATATCTCCTACAGATTAACAAATCTTATTCACTGCTGGTAGCATAGGGAGACACAACTTGTTTGGAACATAATGCTGTATTATCTATTAATTTTGAAGACACATACATCTTATGACACAGCACTCCCAGTCCCAGCGAAACTTTTAGCAGCACTGTTAAAGCCAAAAAACAGGGAAACCTGTCAAAGGGACAAATAAATTGTGGCATATTCATGGATACTTATGTGCTGGAATACATTACAGCTGTGAAAATGAACTGCAGTTATGACATAATGAAGATCAGCAAGTTACAGAGGAATGTATATAACATTTCATTTATTTAGAAAATACATATATATACGTATATGTACATATATACATATATATACACACAGGTGTGTGTATATATATGTATATATATACACAGAGAGAGAGAGAGATGGAGTCTTGTTCTGTCGCCAGGCTGGAGTGCAGTGGCACAATCTCGGCTCACTGCAACCTCCACCTCCCAGGTTCAAGTGATTCCCCTGCCTCAGCCTCCCGAGTAGCTGGGATTACAGGCGCCCACCACCATGCCTGGCTATTTTTTTTTTTTTTTTTGTATTTTAGTAGAGATGGGGTTTCACCATGTTGGCCAAGATGATCTCAATCTCCTGACCTCATGATCCACCTGCCTCGGCCTCCCAAAGTGCTGGGATTACAGGCGTGAGCCACTGCGCCTGGCATATATAAATTATAAAACTGTGTAAAAACAACATATTGTTCATTGTTATAAAACTTAAATGAAAAGCAGAGAGATAATAAGACACAAAATTTAGTCGTAACTTCAGGGAACTGGAAAGTGGCTAGAACCAGAGGACAGACAGGAGCTTCAGAAATAATGATAACACTCTATTAGGTTGATGCAAACGTAATTGCAGTTTTTGCCATTTAAAAGTAATGGCAAATGCCACAACTACTTGTGCACCAACCTAATACTAATATTTCATAAACTGAGTGGTAGGTACATAGCTATTCATTGAGCTGGTGTATTTTTACACCTTAAACATGTGCTTAAAAGTATTCTGTATGCAGTATTCAACAATTTTAAGAAATCGAGGCCAGGTGCGGTGGCTCATGCCTGTAATCCCAGCACTTTGGGAGGCTGAGGTGGGTGGATCACTTGAGGTCAGGAGTTCGAGACCAGCCTGGCCAACATGGTGAAATCTCGTCTCTACTAAAAATATAAACACTTAGCTGAACTTGGTGGTGTGCACCAGTAATCCCTGCTACTCGGGAGGCTGAAGCTGGAGAATCACTTGAAACTAGGAGGCAAAGGTTGCAGTGAGCCGAGACTGCACTACTGTACTCCAGCCTGGGCGACAGAGCGAGACTCTGTCTCCGAAGAAAAAAAAAAAAGAAAAGAAATCAAATGTTCTCACTGAATTTTTTTAAGTATTGGTAACTTGACATACCATACAAATTTTTTGCAATGATTTATGAAGATTTACATTTTAAAAATCAACTTTCCAAAATTGAGAATGTCATTTTACCTTTTTGCTTTGTATGTCTAATTTATTTGGGGCCAATTATTCTTAGTCTAGGCTGCTTATGCGAAAAAGGTGAAAAAAAAACCTGAATATCAAAACAATTATTATTTCTTTTATTAAGCCCATTTCTTTTTGTCTCTGTTACAAAAGCAATTTAAATCATTACTGAAAAAAATCCAGAAAATGTAGCCAAACAAAAGCAGACAAAGAACAACACTCATAATCCCATCATCCAGAGAGAGAAGCACTACAGGTATTAACTCTTCTGCAGAAATCCCTTCAGATCATTTTCATTGCTATCCGTAAATTAATATAATTATGGAAATTGTTTATTTTTGTTGTACATGCTCTGTCATCAAGCATTATAGTCAGTCTAAATCAAAAGGAAGAAAACGTTTAAATCTATCCCTCCTCTCTGTCTCTGTATCCTAAGGGATTTGTGAAATGATTCAGCCATTTCCCCGAGGCAGGAAAAAAATACAGCATGGATAGAGAATAGTTTTTGTTATAAATGTCAACTCGAATCAATTTGGTAGTGGTTGCATGTACTTGAGCTATGAATTCTCAGTACTGAGGGCTCAGGAAGAGAAAGGTGAAGTAAGAGCACTGGGACCTTGTATCTGCCAGCCCAGCCTACAGGCCCTCTGCTTATGTGACAGCTTCCTCTGTTACCTCTGTTTCCCCAGCTATGTGCTCAAGAATGCTCTCTGCTATGTTCTGCACTTTTTTCTTGGCCTTCCTCCTTTGCTGAAAGATACCTAGTTTACTCTGTCTGGTATAGAAAATGTATGTAAATTAAGAATTTTAAGGTACCACGCTTGCCCTGAAGTGAAAAAAAAAATACTCTTAAAATATTATAACAGATACTTGGAAATCTGTAGTGGTTAGAAGTATTTAACATTTTAGTCTCTTAATGGGCAATATCATACATTGTATATTATCAAGAGTTCCCTAAGAAGGTAAGACCACTGAAAAGGACAGCCTCAAAATTTCAATTCAGTGCTTTATACTGGTGACCATGGATGTTCATTTTCATGTCAGGGATATTATAGTGAAAAGAGGGACCAAATTGAGAAGAAATTGCAAAGAGTATGGAATTAGACTAGGGTCTCATAGATTAAATCTCAATAAAATTTGAGACATCACATAATACAGGTCCATTTTCACAAAATCTCACGTTACCACAAGCCAGATCATAAACTGTCTTGGTAGAGTACGTCTGAGCTTTGGGATGACTCCACTACCAGAGACAAGGGTGCTGGTTCCTGATTCAACATAAACACAATGCTACTGTATGCTGAAAAGATCCTTCTTTAGTTAGGTGTCCCAGCCTTCTCCTTTGTGCTTCAAGACAGGGAACTTTGTGTAGTAGAAAGAGCAGACACTTAAAACATTTTTTAATACATCTTCAAATCCTACTTCTTCATTCACTAGCTAGTTGGCCTTGGGAGGGTTACTTAGCCTCTCTCTCTCTCTGATTCTTGTCGGTAAAATAAAAATATAATGCCTATCTTGCAGTAATGTTGTGAAAAGAAACAGGATAATGTGTGAATCACCTAGCACAATGAATAGCTCATAGTCTGAGCTTAATCAATGTTGGTTGTGTCATGTATACTAGGGGAATAATAATATAATATTTAATAAATAAATTGCTATTTATTTTCACTTACAAAATTGTATGGATTTTAGTGCTCTATATATCCACGGGCTCCTTTTCTAGCTTTAAGAGACCATTTAAATTTATTTCTTTGTAAGACTGCCTCTCTAAACTTTTCATAATTTCTGTGGCTTGCCATTTCTTTCCTGAGGTATGATCATAGACAGAATTGCAAAAGGCACTCTCAGGGCAGACACATCATGGCTCAGTAGACTCAGAGCTGGGACCAACCAAGAAGAAGAATGCCTGTAACTATTTGTAGGTACCAGCAGGTTGGAGAGCACAGGTATGACATGGGTTGCTTCAAGAGTTAGAGGTAAATTTCATTCCCTGAGGGTGAAGGATGATGGGGGGAATGGGGGGTATACAGAGACTAAACTGGCCTTTAGTGACAAAAACAAACAACAAGTATTCCCTTCATCCTTCAATATTGTCACCTGCTTGTGATCTAGGTGATTTCCTACTCATTAGGTTGCTCTGAGATTTAGGCAGCTCCAAGGCACAGAAAATCTGGGATTGTAAAAAAGAAAATAAAGTCAGGGAGTAGGCAGATCCCTACCTGTCTTTCACCCCTACAAGGGCATGAATTCTTGAACTGCAGGAGACAGAAAAGTCTGAATTCTGCCCCAGTCTCAGGCAAACCACTAAGTCTTATAACGGTGTAGTCTCTGAGACCTGACATTCCTTACTAGCCACTGTGCCAATACATCAGATTCTCAGCCCCTTCTCAGGTTGAAGCCCTTTCACGTACAAATTTTATGTCATTTTAATAATAAAATTAGGTAATATCTCCCCAAATTTCATAATAGAATAAACTAGAAAAAATTAGAAGCAGAGGCTTCTAACTCCAAGGTGAATTATTGTCCCCTGGGCCATAGCTACATCCTCCCACTCTTTATTCCTTCCAGTCCCCTCACCTCCCAGCCTGCAACCCAAAATATTATCTTTAGGAAACTTGCACCACATGGGGACACACACAGTTTCACAGCCATAATGAAGAGCAGAATTATGCTAAGAACAGAGAGATAGTACAAGATAGTACAAGTAATTATACAGTAGGCAATCCAAGTGAGAATGGATTTTGGAACCAGAATTTCTGGGCTCACATCCTTATTTCTCCACTTAACTGAGTTATCTGAGTAATCTTGGTCAAGTCCCTTCCCCTTCTATGTTTAAATTTCCTTATCTGTCAAACGGAGATAATAGTAGTACCTATTTAATGAAGTTGCTGTGAGGATCACATAAGTTAATGTACATGAAACACTTAGACGAATGCTTGTTATATGACACAAACTATAAGTATTAATTCACATTACCAAATCGGCAAATCAATTTTCTAACTCAAGAATTGCAGGCACTGAAACCACTCAGCCACAAAGGAGAAATAAAGTGAAAACGCCATTCTGAGACAGTGTTACATTTCCAGGAAGGGTCTTCTTCATTTTTCTCATTTTGTACATCTCCAGACAATTTATGAAAACACATTTTTAAAAATCTCTATGGTATAGTTCAGAGTTGAGTTAGAATAAGCAATTTCTACCATGAATTCAGATATCTTAAGCCTACCAGCTAATGCTAGCTCATAGCTGAAGACCTTTCACATGCCCAATAATGATCATGTAAATATCTTAAATCCATCAGTGTAGATATCCAAATCCTTTTGAGACAGAATTTTTTCACATTGAACTTTCATCTCACCATGGAAAAGAATAACCACTAAGAGACACACAATCTACAGATTATGTGCCCAACTTTCTTCATATTGGCAGCACAAGCCAGGCACTGTGCTGGCCCTAAGAAATACAACAGAGAGCTATACAGACAGCCCCTTACCTCACAGAGCTGAAAATCGAGAGTCATGTGTGCTCTCCAACAGTTGCCTAACTGTATATGACTATTTCAGTTCAAAATTAATTAAAATTAAATATTAATAAAAGTAAAAATGTATTTCTTCAGTCATGCTAGACACATTCCAAGTGTTTCATAGTCATATGTGCTTAGTGGCTACTGTACTGGACAACAGAGATATAGAATATTTCCAGCATTATGAAAAGTTCTATTGTGTATTGCTGACCTAGAGAAATATAAAAATAAGTACACAGGCAATGAGAATACAGTGTGAAAATGCTATGATGGAAAAACACGGGATGCTGAAGGAAATATCTATAAGGTCAGACTTGGTAAGAGATAGGGATTAGAGAAAAATTCCTAGAGTTAGTGACATCTAAGCTGAGACTGTTTGTTTAACAAACATCTTCTAAGCATGTGCCATACTGCATATGTACCATGTGCTGGAGATACAGGGAAGAATAAACAAAGGCTCTTTCTCATGGAGCTTTAGTGGAGGAAGATAATAAACAAACACACTCCTGAGATAATTTCTTGTTATGATGAGTGCTATGGAGAAAAAAAAACGGATGACAAAAAGAGGCTACTTCAATCCACTGAAAAGGTAGGACTCGGTTGAGTTTGAGAGTCTTAAAAACATAGTGGCACAAGCTTCATGGTTGTGTGATTTTTTTTTTCCATGAGTGCTCAGTCACTCTGGAGAAAGTTGAAGAAAGTCAGACCGTTGGGGTCTTGTAACAGTAGAATGGTGGGTCCATAGAATTAAGAATATGGCAAGGGTTATTAATGCTCAGGACCATGAAATCCAACTTTAACAGAAAAGGCAGTGAAGACAGGTGGACTAATACACACTGAGAAAACAGACAGGTCGAAAATTGCAGATCTGAATGGGGCAAGAGGAGACAAAGGGCAGGGACAACTGGCCACAGGATTGAAAGAGCCAGGTAGGCAATGGTTAGAGAGCAAAGTGTTCAAGCTTTATTGTTCAGAGAAGAAAAGTTCCAGGGAGTGGCCATAGAACTGGGTGGACAAAAGAGACTAGAGGTGAAAGCAATGCAGGTGAAAATGCATAGATGTGAGATTCTGACTTGCCCCTTAAGGTACAACTCAGGATTCATTCCACAAGGTCACCATAGACCTACTTTATTTATCTTCCCTCCCGAAGACTACTAGACCTATCACATGACTTTGTGCCCATTTCAGGGAACAACTTTTCTTTTTTCAAGTCGCCTACTTGGATTGAAAGCAGGAACATAACTACATCTGCTAATGGGCTGGTGTCTGCTCAGATCAGCAACGAAGTACCCAAATTCCCCAGCTGGAATTGATTCTCCTTGATAGAGATGCCCTACAGCTCTAGGATCCTCCCACGTTCCCAGCAAAAGCCAGAGGATCACTTAATCTTGGCTTTCAGGCCTAACCTTGCCTCTAAAAACAAGATCAGTCTAAGACAAGAGACTGATCAGTCTGAGACTCATTTAAAGAGCAGCAAGAAAATCCCCTAGCTTCAAATAATTCCCCCAACTGGGTTTACATTTGCACATTGGCTTTAATAACTGCCTTCTCTGGCCTTAAAAAAAATGAGAGCAAAATGTCATTCTTACTCCCAGCCTTTCCCCTCATTTTAGCTTCTACCATGAGAATCGTTTGTGCTTCAGCCAAGGCTCCATGGTCTGCAATCAAATTAGGAACCCTGACACCATGCCCACAATAAGTGAACTGGCTGATAAAACCTGGCAAAATCATCATGCAAAGTAAACTTTCCAGAAACATGGTCTGCTCTTTACCTTATAATGCCTAGGGTATTCCTACTTACCCTTCCAGACCTTGCTCTTTTGACTCGCCATGTTAATAAAGACTTTCCCAACCCTTAGCCACCTTCACCTATAAAACACTCTCTCCTATATGACACTACTATTTCTCTACTGCAACTTTAAAAAAATCTACCTGGTCACCTTATAAAACCATTTGTGTTTGGAAATGATTTTTTTACGTTCATCTTTATTTTTCTAGTACTCCTGTAATATCTAACACATCAAATGCATGTAATGAATATTTTTGGCAGAAAAGAAGAAAAAGCAGGACCAAGGGAAAGAGGGAGGAAGGAAAGAAGGAGTGCATGAAATCAGGAAGGAGAGGAACAATGGGTCAGTTGGAGAGAAATGATGAAATTCTAGATGTTCCTGTTACAAAAGCTGGAGGCAGGAATAAGTAGAGAAGTGGCTATTAGACTCATTCTGAACCTAAGCCTGCATTAGTCTCTAGGGTCTAGAAAGTCTATAATGTTCCTTTACAACAATTGAATCTGCATTCCTGTGTTCTTTGTCTTACATTTTACCTGTAGAGGAAAGCAAAGCTTAGTGAAGAGGAAGCTAAAGTCAAAGACCTGGTTCTTGGTTGTGTGGCTAGTTGGTCCTGTGACCCCAAATGAACCACTTAAACCCCCTGAATCTCAGTGTCAGCAGGCTAGTCATATCTGCTCTATGTCCTTTTGGGGAAGTTCAAGTGAGATAACGGAAGTGAAAAGTCTTTGTAAAATCTAAAGGGCACCGAGGATGGATGAAACTTCTGTCACTGGATCTACATCTACATGGCTCCCAGATCTACCGTCCCCCAGGCTGAAGTGTAGATTCAGTTGACCCAGGCTGTCTCATCTATATACATAACAAGAATTACACCTCACTTTCACCTCACTTTCATCATAGATAAGTTAGAAAAAATCACATATACTCATATGATATGGTTTGGCTCTGTGTCCCCACCCAAGACTCACCTTGAATTGTAATAAGCCCCACGTGTTGTAGGAGGGACCTGGTGGGAGGTAATCGGATCATGGGGTGGGGGTGGAGGCGGGGTTGGAGGCGGGGGCGGTTTCTCCATGCTGTTCCCATGATAGCAAGTGGGTTCTCATGAGATCTGATGGTTTTATGCGTCTGGCATTTCCCCTTCTGGCACTCATTCTCTCTCCTGCTGCCCTGTGAAGGGGTGCCTTCTGCCTAGATTGTAAAATTCCTGAGGCCTCTCCAGCCATGCAGAACTGTGAGTCAATTAAACCTCTTTTCTTTATAAATTACCCAGTTTCGAGTATTTCTTCATAGCAGCGTGAGTATGAACTAATACGGTAAATTGGTACTGAGATAGTGGGGCACTGCTGTAAAGATACCCCAAAATGTAGAAGCGACTTTGGAACTGGGTAACAGGCAGAGGTTAGAATAGTTTGGAAAGCTCAGAAGAAGACAAGAAGATGTGGAAAAGTTTGGAACTTGCTAGAGACTTGTTGAATGGTTTTGACCAAAATGCTGATAGTGATATGGACAATGAAGTCCAGGCTGAGGCGGTCTCAGATGGAGATGAAGAACTTCTTGGGAGCTGGAGCAAACATCACTCTTGCTATGCTTCAGCAAAGAAACTGGCAGCATTTTGTCCCTGCCCTAGAGATCTGTGGAACTTTGAACTTAAGAGAGATGATTTAGGGTACCTGGTGGAAGAAATTTCTAAGTGGCAAAGTGTGCAAGAGGAAGCAGAGCATAAGAATTTGGAAAATTTGCAGCCTGACCATGTAGTAGAAAAGAAAAACCCATTTTCTGGGAAGAAATTCAAGCCAGCTGCAGAAATTTGCGTAAGTAATGAGAAGGCAAATGTAAATCACCAAGTAAATGGAGAAAATGCCTCCACGGCATGTCAGAGACCTATACAGCAGCCCCTCCCATCACAGCCTCGGTGGCCTAGGAGGGAAAAATCACTTCCTGGGCTGGGACCAGGTGCCCCCTGCTCTATGCAGCCTTGGGAAATGGTGCACTGCATCCCAGCTGCTTCAGCTCCTGCTGTGGCTAAAAGGGGCCAATGTACTGCTCAATCCAGTGCTTCAGAGGGTGCAAGCTGCAAGCCTTGGTAGCTTCCACGTGGTGTTGGGCCTGCAGGTATGCAGAAGATAAGAATTGAGGTTTGGGAACGTCTGCCTAGATTTCAGAGGATGTATGGAGATGACTGCATGTCTAGGCAGAGGTGTGCTGCAGGGGCAAAGCCCTCATGGAGAACCTCTGCTAGGGCAGTGTGGAAGGGAAATATGAGATAGGAGCCCCCACACAGAGTCTCCACTGGGGCACTGCCTAGTGGAGCTGTGAGAAGAGGGCCACCGTCCTCCAGACCCCACAAAGTAGATCCACAAACAGCTTGCCCCATGTGCCTGGAAAAGCAGCAGACACTCAACACCAGCCCGTGAAAGCACCCAGCGGGGGAGCTGTACCCTGCAAAGCCACAGGGGCAAAGCTGCCCAAAGCCACAGGAGCACATCTCTTGCATCAGCGTGCCCTGGATGTGAGACACGGAGTCAAAGGAGATCATTTTGGAGCTTTAAGATTTGACATCCCCCCTGGATTTTGGCCTTGCATGGGGCCTGTAGCCCCCTTCTTTTTGGCCAATTTCTCCCATTTGAAATGAGTGTATTTACTCAATGCCTGTACTCCCATTGAATCTAAGAAGTAACTAACTTGCTTTTTTGATTTTACAGGCTCATAAGGAGAAGGGACTTGCCTTGTCTCAGATGAGACTTTGGACTTGAACTTTTGGGTTAATGCTGAAATGAGTTAAGACTTTGGGGGACTGTTGGAAGGGCATGATTGTGTTTTCAAATATGAGGACATGAGATTTGGGAGGGGCCAGGGGTGGGAAGTTATAGTTTGCCTCTGGGTCCCCACCCAAATCTCATCTTAAATTGTAATAATTCCCACATGTCGTGGGAGGCACCCAGTGGGAGGTAATTGGATCATGGGAGTGGTTTCCCCCATGCTGTTCTCATGATAATGAGTGAGTTCTCATGAGATGTGGTAGTTTTATGTTCTTCTGGCATTTTCCCTGCTGGCACTCATTCTGTCTCCTGACACCCTGTGAAGAAATGCCTCCACCATGATTATAAGTTTTCTGAGGCTTCCCCAGCCATGCAGAACTGTGAGTCAATTAAATCTCTTTCCTTTATAAATTACCCAATCTTGGATATTTCTTCATAGCAGTGTGAGAACAGGCTAATACATCATAGTTTTCACAATCCCCACGTTTTTTTTTTTTTTCTGCATCTACTATGTTGGTATGGGTTCACAATATTCCTCAGCTTAGTGTTCATCTCAGAAAGACAGTCAGTCACAGCAGCAAAACCTGCTCCAGGTCAATCTGGAGAGACAGCCATCTCCTCTTTCCACTTCACCAAGAGAGGAATTAAAACAAGGGTAGGTGGAGGAAGCTTTTCATAGTCCTCAACCCATTGCTTTTGGATCTAGGCCTGGCATACATGAGCAAGGTGACTGAAATAATCATTTTCCTTATTTTTAAGGTGGTGCTTACCATTAACTAGAATACAAGAGAGATACACTCACTCTTGAGTCTTCCCTTTTTCCACTGCCTTGCACACCTCTCCTTTCTTCTCACTTTCACTTCCATAGCCTTCCCGAATAACAAATCTGCAGTAGCAAACGAAATTCTAAGAGGAGTTTCCTCCTTTCTGTTTCTGACGAGTCACTTTTCTCTCCCAAATTCACCCATGCCAGCCAAAGGAAGATGTAAGGAGATTTAAAAAGTAATTGCAGGAGCTATTTTGGAACCTCATTAAGTAATGGGTACCATTCCTTCTGAAACTATTCCAACCGATAGAAAAAGAGGGAATCCTCCCTAACACATTTTATGAGGCCAGCATCATCCTGATACCAAAGCCTGGCAGAGACACAACTAAAAAAGAGAATTTCAGACCAATATCCTTGATGAACATTGATGCAAAAATCCTCAATAAAATACTGGCAAACCGAATCCAGCAGCACATCAAAAAGCTTATCCACCATGATCAAGTGGGCTTCATCCCTGGGATGCAAGGCTGGTTCAACATATGCAAATCAATAAACGTAATCCAGCATATAAACAGAACCAAAGACAAAAACCACATGATTATCTCAATAGACGCAGAAAAGGCCTTTGACAAAATTCAACAACCCTTCATGCTAAAAACTCTCAATAAATTAGGTATTGATGAGTCGTATCTCAAAATAATAAGAGCTATCTATGACAAACCCACAGCCAATATCATACTGAATGGGCAAAAACTGGAAGCATTCCCTTTGAAAACTGGCACAAGACAGGGATGCCCTCTCTCAACACTCCTATTCAACATAGTGCTGGAAGTTCTGGCCAGGGCAATCAGGCAGGAGAAGGAAATAAAGGGTATTCAATTAGGAAAAGAGGAAGTCAAATTGTCCCTGTTTGCAGATGATATGATTGTATATCTAGAAAACCCCATTGTCTCAGCCCAAAATCTCCTTAAGCTGATAAGCAACTTCAGCAAAGTCTCAGGATACAAAATCAATGTACAAAAATCACAAGCATTCTTGTACACCAATCACAGACAAACAGAGAGCCAAATCATGAGTGAACTCCCATTCACAATTGCTTCAAAGAGAATAAAATACCTAGGAATCCAACTTACAAGGGATGTGAAGGACCTCTTCAAGGAGAACTACAAACCACTGCTCAATGAAATAAAAGAGGATACAAACAAATGGAAGAACATTCCATGCTCATGGGTTGGAAGAATCAATACCATGAAAATGGCCATACTGCCCAAGGTAATTTATAGATTCAATGCCATCCCCATCAAGCTACCAATGACTTTCTTCACAGAATTGGAAAAAACTACTTTAAAGTTCATATGGAACCAAAAAAGAGCCCACATCGCCAAGTCATTCCTAAGCCAAAAGAACAAAGCTGGAGGCATCACGCTACCTGACTTCAAACTATACTACAAGGCTACAGTAACCAAAACAGCATGGTACTGGTACCACAACAGAGACATAGATCAATGGATCAGAACAGAGCCCTCAGAAATAATGCCGCATATCTATAGCTATCTAATCTTTGACAAACCTGACAAAAACAAGCAATGGGAAAAGGATTCCCTATTTAATAAATGGTGCTGGGAAAACTGGCTAGCCATATGTAGAAAGCTGAAACTGGATCCCTTCCTTACACCTTATACAAAAATTAATTCAAGATGGATTAAAGACTTACATGTTAGACCTAAAACCATAAAAACCCCAGAAGAAAACCTAGGCAATACCATCCAGGACATAGGCATGGGCAAGGACTTCATGTCTAAAACACCAAAAGCAATGGCAACAAAAGCCAAAATTGACAAATGGGATCTAATTAAACTAAAGAGCTTCTGCACAGCAAAAGAAACTACCATCAGAGTGAACAGACAACCTACAGAATGGGAGAAAATTTTCGCAACCTACTCATCTGACAAAGTGCTAATATCCAGAATCTACAATGAACTCAAACAAATTTACAAGAAAAAAACAACCCCATCAAAAAGTGGGCAAAGGACATGAACAGACACTTCTCAAAAGAAGACATTTATGCAGCCAAAAAACACATGAAAAAATGCTCATCATCACTGGCCATCAGAGAAATGCAAATCAAAACCACAATGAGATACCATCTCACACCAGTTAGAATGGCCATCATTAAAAAGTCAGGAAACAACAGGTGCTGGAGAGGATGTGGAGAAATAGGAACACTTTTACACTGTTGGTGGGACTGTAAACTGGTTCAACCGTTGTGGAAGTCAGTGCGGCGATTCCTCAGGGATCTAGAACTAGAAATACCATTTGACCCAGCCATCCCATTACTGGACATATACCCAAAGGACTATAAATCATGCTGCTATAAAGACACATACACATGTATGTTTATTGCGGCACTATTCACAATAGCAAAGACTTGGAACCAACCCAAATGTCCAATGATGATAGACTGGATTAAGAAAATGTGGCACATATACACCATGGAATACTATGCAGCCATAAAAAATGATGAGTTCATGTCCTTTGTAGGGACATGGATGAAACTGGAAACCATCATTCTCAGTAAACTATCGCAAGGACAAAAAACCAAACACCACATGTTCTCACTCATAGGTGGGAACTGAACAATGAGAACACATGGACACAGGAAGGGGAACATCACACTCCGGGGACTGTTGTGGGGTGGGGGGATGGGGGAGGGACAGCATTAGGAGATATACCTAATGCTAAATGACGAGTTAATGGGTGCAGCACACCAACATGGTACATGGATACATATGTAACAAACCTGCACATTGTGCATATGTACCCTAAAACTTAAAGTATAATAATAATAATAAAAAGAAAAAAAAAAGTAATGAGGTTTGGCATAAATCTCTCTGGCTATTATTTTCCCCCAGGATGAGTCATCCCAAATTTTCTGATCTAGTAAGCAGAAATAACAGGAAAAACCTACACTTTTTTTTTATTTTATAAAGTTTCACTTTCCCCAAGTAGGTGGTATGGTCTGTGTAAACTGGGGTATTTGAATACTAATGCCCAATATAAGGATGCCAATATTAGGGGCTAAATGTCAGAAGATCTGAAAATTCCATGAGAAGAAGATGGAAAGAGACTATTCCAGGGTAGGGGAAATGGGGGCAGAGCCACAGTGACAAGAGGGCTTCTCCCCTGATATTGAAGCAATATGGCATCATGGCTGCACGCATGGACTCTGAACCTACACGGCCCACAGCAGCAGCCATAAGCCACACACGGCTCTCAAACATCCTAAACGTGCAACTGAGGAACTGAATTTTATATTGTATTTAGTTTTAATTTAAAACTCATATTCAATTCAGTTATTGAAAATAAGTATGATTGAAATAAGTTAAACACGTAAACCTTCATTTTCAACTAAATTCTATGAAATCTAAATACTAATGAAATATTTCTGATTAAAATTTATCATTCAAATTGAGATGTGCTGTAAGATTAAAATACACACCAGACTTCAAAGACTTAATACAAAAAATGTAAAATGTCTTATTAGTGATTTTTATAGTGATTACATGTTGAAGTGATAATATTTTGGATATATTGGGTTGAATCAGACATATTAAATTGACTTCATTTGTCTCTTTTTACTTTTTTGAGGTAGCTACTGGAAAATTTTAAATTATACATGTGCTTGCTTTATATTTTTATTGGACAATGCTTTTCTGGAGCATGGACTACATGAGTTCAAATTCCATTTCTACCACTTTCTAGCTAGGAGATGTGCTCAAATGTGTTTTCTGGGCCTTTTATGAAAAGTGGACCAATAATAGTACCTACGACATTGAGTTGGTGTGAAATATAAGGGAATTATATGTGTCACAGGATGTTTCAGGGGTTGTTTCACCAGCCGGAAACCCCTGTGGCTAGTGGCACTTTTGCCTGAGTTTTTCTTGGGCCTGCTGGGCTCATTCCACCCACTCAGTGCTTGGCCTGCGCTACCAGCCCAGATCCCATGCCTCCCAAGGGTGAGGCATGCACAGAGCAGCAAGGGGTATGTGAGTGAGCAAGTGTGGGGTCCAGCCACTGCACACAGCCAGGCACTCCAGCTGCTGTGGCAGGGCAGGCAGCTCCAGGCACCAGCATAGGCACTGGCTCCATGTGAGGCTATGGCTGGACCAGACGTACTGCAAGCAGCTTCTGCTGCAGGCACTGACGTCTGGACAGGGGGAATGCAGTAGCATCCAAAAGCTTGCAGATGCCAGAAACCACAGACCTCCAAAAAGGGTGTTAAAGCCCTTGCCCGTGGAGCCCTTTGGTCTGGGCCACAGCTCCTCTTTCTCATAGCCTGCAACACAGTGAGTGGGGGGGCATGTTTCTGCCCTGTTTGTGTTACAGCTCTTTCAGTACCACCATTCAGCGGTCCTGAGTTCTTGCCCCATGTCCAGGAAGAATGAAGTAAGTGGACAACTGGAGGGTGAGCAAGGTGGAGACGAGCTTTATTGCATGATGGAACATCTTTTGGGAGACCCAAAGTGGGCAGCTTCTATACACAGGCAGGTCGTCCTGATGAGTGTCCAGCTCTTAGCAGAGAGGAGACCTGGAGTGAGTAGTTCCTATCTGCAGGCATGTCGTCCTGATGAGTTGAGGAGACCTGAATTGGGTAGCTCCTTCTGCAGCTAGTAGTCCCAATGTCTATGTGAGTCCAGCTGAATCTGTGGTTTTTATGGGCTCAGAAGAGAGAAAGGGTGTGGCTATTGGTCCATGGGTAGTCATAGGTGAGCTTGGAAAAAGCACCATAAGTTCTCACTCCAGGCTGCAGACTCCACCCAACACTGACAGCCTGGCCCCCATGCTTCGGTCTATCCTTGGTTTGAAGGTGAGGCTTCACTGGGGACCCACCCCTTTCTGCCTGGGATCCTGTCTTCCTCCTGTCTCCATTAATTGTGTTGTCCACAGGCACCCAGGCTGTTCACAGCAAGGTCATGACAGTGCCTGGGCTCAGCTACAACTTTGCTCCACACTGGAGTAGATGCCAGGTGCAGGGAGAGGCCAGGGAGTGAGAGCAGGCACTTCTGAGACTGCAGGGGAAGGGGGGGCTTCCAAACCCCCAAGAGCACAGCAACGCTGGGTCCAGAGCTGCAGCTGGGTGGCTGCAGCCATGCCCAGGGAGCGCCAGTCTCCCGCTCCACCAACTCAGAAGCAGGCAGGGCTTCCACCTGTTCCTGGCTCCCACAGGCTCTGTGGAGCACATAGGTCCAGCCATGCCTCCCCTGCTACAGCCAGCATCTTCACAGTGGCTGCTCTAGACAAGCTTCTGCTGTCAACACATTAAGTGTGTAATTCATGAATAGTTCATGTCACATGGTGTGTTCAATATATGTTACCTATCACTATGCTTATAGCTGTCATGGTTGTGGGAACAGCAAGAAACCGGAAAAGGACTGTGAAATGTGAGAAAGAAAAAAATTTTCTTTCTTCTGAAAGCCTTGTAGAAAATATCCATTCAGATCTGGGTGGAAAATGCCTGAGGCCTTGCTCCCAGGGCGTGCAGCTGCACACTAGGACACCATTGACATCCCCTCACGGGTTGTGGATCAGAACATTCTCTGTCTCCTGCATACTTTCCTACAAAATCCCAAAAGGCACAACTAATGAAAGGTTGCCCTGATATAATTTAGAAAGTGATATTAGTAAAAATGTGGCACTGAACCACAAGTGTAAAGGCTCTCTGCCACAACTAGCCTTATACCTTTCAGAAAGTCCTTAGTTTCTCTGGGTTCTGTTTCTTCATCAACTAAATAGAGATAATAGGAAGTGCTATTATGAGGATTAAATAAAATGGCAGGGTAGAGAGAGGTCTGTAAACTACACAGTACTGTGCCAGTGCCAATACCTTTTACTTTTAGAACCATTACTGCAGGACTAGCTTTCCTCCTGGACAAAACATATAGATGCTGCTATAAGATTATTTCCAGAGATCATGAAGACCTACTAGTCTTCCAAACTTTCTCTATACTGGTCTATGGTAAAGTAGTCAAATACTATGCTGTAGAAAGTTCCAATAATCCTTTGGGAAAAAAATGCAAAAGACATCCAATTTAGGGATAAACTAGTAAATCACCATCATCTATTAACCTCTTGTCTCTTTAGAGCTTGCAGTGACCTGATAAGTCTTTGAGGAAATGAGCCACGGTTTAGGTAGGTTTTCATTTATTCTTTTACTCTTTAAATCAACAGATGTACACGTGTGTGTGTGTATGTGTGTGTGTGTGTGCTACAGCATGTTACTGAAATAAGAATTACTAAAGCAGGATAAGAAAAATGGATCAGGATTGCAGGGGGGAGTGGATGATGTGATTTCAATTGGGTAGTCAGACTATGCCTCAGTGAGAAGGTACCATTTAAGCAAAGACTTGAAGGAGTTGAGATTATGCAGCCACCTGGGGAAGAGTGTTGCAGAAAGACGAAAAAGCTCTTGTGAAAACTCTAGGACAGGAGCATACCCATGACTAAATGAAATTGAAACAAAAAAATATGAAATATAAATGAAACAAAAAGCTGGTTCTTTGAAAAGATAAATAAAATTGATAGACCATTAGCAAGATTAACCAAGGAAAGAAGAAAATCCAAATAAGCTCAATAAGAAACGAAATGGGAGATATTACAACTGACACCACAGAAATACAAAAGATCATTCAAGGCTACTGTGGACACCTTTACGTGAATAAACTAGAAAAACAAGACAAAATGGATAAATTCCTGGAAAGATGTAACTCTCCTAGCTTAAATCAGGAACAATTAGATACCCTGAACAGACCAATAAGAAGCAGCAAGATTGAAATGGTAATTTAAAAATTACCAACAAAAAAAGTCCAGGACCAGACAGACTCACAGCAGAATTCTACCAGATGTTCAAAGAAAATTTGGTACCAATCCTATTGACACTATTCCACATCATAGATAAAGAGGGAACCCTCCCTAATTAATTCTATGAAGCCAGTATCACCCTAATGTCAAAACCAGGAAAGGACATAACAAGAAAAGAAAACTACAGACCCAATATCCCCAATGAAATAGATCCTAAAATCCTTAACAAAATACTAGCTAACCAAATCCAACAACGTATCAAAAAAGTAATCCACCATGATCAAGTCGGTTTCATACAAGGGATGGAGGGAGGGAGGGATGGTTTAACATACGCAAGTCAAGAAATGCGATAAAAAACAAAAATCACATGATTATCTCAACAGATGCAGAAAAAGCATTCAACAAAATCCAGCATCCCTTTATAATTAAAACTTAGCAAAATTGGCTTACAATGGACATACCTCAATATAATAAAAGCCATCTATGACAAACCCACAGCCAACACAATACTGAATGGGGAAAAGTTGAAAGCATTCCCTCTGAGAACTGGAACAAGAAAAGGATGCCCACTCTCACCACTCCTCTTCAACATAGTACTGGAAGTCCTAGGCAGAGCAATCAGACAAGAGAAAGAAATAAAGGGCATCTAAATCACAAAAGAGGAAGTCAAACTGTTGCTGTTTGTGGTGATATCAGAGTTTAACTAGAAAACCCTAAAGACTCCTCCAGAAAGCTTCTAGAACTGATGAAATAATTCAGCAAAGTTTTGGGATATAAAATTAATGTACACAAATCAGTAGCTTTTCTATACATCAACAGCGACCGAGCTGAGAATCAAATCAAGAATGCAACCCCCTTTACAATAGCTGCAAAATAAAATAAAATAAAATACTTAGGAATATACCTAACCAAAGAGGTGAAAGACTTCTACAAGGAAAACTACAAAACACTGTTGAAAGAAATCATAGATGACACACACACACGGAAACACATCCCATGCTCAGGGATGGCTAGAATTAAAATTGTGAAAATGACCATGCTGCCAAAAGCAACCTACAGATTCAATCAATTCCCATCAAAATACAATGACCATTCTTCACAGAATTAGAAAAAACAATTCTAAAATTCATATGGAACCAAAAAACAGCTCACATAGCCAAAGCAAGACTATGCAAAAAGAACAAATATGAAGGCATCATGTTACCTGATTTCAAACTATACTATAAAGCCATAGTCACCAAAACAGCATACCAGTACAGCATACTCTACTGGTATAAAAATAGGCACATAGACCAATGGAACAGAATAGAGAACCCAGAAATAAACCCAAATACTTACAGCCAACTGATCTTCGACAAAGCAAACAGAAACATAAAGTGGGGAAAGGACACCCTGTTCAACAAATGGTACTGGGCTAATTGGCTAGCCACATGTAAGAGAATGAAACTGGATCCTCACCTCTCACCTTATACAAAAATCAACTCAAGATGGATTAAGGACTGAAATCTAAGACCTGAAACTATAAAAATTCTAGAAGATAACATTGGAAAAAACCCTTCTAGACATTGCCTTAGGCAAGAATTTCATGATTAAGAACCTAAAAGCAAATGCAATAAAAACAAAGATCAATAGGTGGGATTTAATTAAACTAAAGGGCTTTTGCACAGCAGAAGGAACAGTCAACAGAATAAACAGACAACCCACAGAGCGGGAAAATAATCTTTACAATCTATACAACTGACAAAGTACTAATATCCAGAATCTACAATGAACTCAAACAAATCAACAAGAAAAAAAAAATTCCATCAAAAAGTGGGATAAGGATACAAATAGACAATTCTCAAAAGAAAAGATACAAACGGCCAACAAACATATGAAAAAATGCTCAACATCACTAATGATCAGGGAAATGCAAATCAAAACCACAATGTGAAATCACCTTACTCCTGAAAGAATGGCCATAATCAAAAAATAAAAAAATAGTAGATGTTGGCACGGAAGCAGTGAACAGGGAACACTTCTACACTGCTGGTGGGAATGTAAACTAGTACAACCACTATGGAAAACAGCATGGAGATTCCTTAAAGAACTAAAAGTAGAACTATCATTTGACCCAGCAATCCCACTACTGGGTATCTATCCAGAAGAAAACAAGTCATTACGTGAAAAAGATATTTGCACACGCATGTTTATAGCAGCACAATTTGCAATTGCAAAAACATGGAACCAATCCAAATGCCCATCAACCAATGAGTGGATAAAGAAACTGTAGTATATATACACAATGGAATACTACTCAGCCATAAAAAGGAATGAATTAATGGCATTCACAGCAACCTGGATGAGATTGGAGACTATTATTCTAAGTGAAGACCAAGACCATGGTCAGCAAAAAACCTCTCTCAGGAGCCATCCTATGGCATCTCATTTTGAGAAAAAAATCAGAGCTATCACCAAACTTTTGCGTGTGCAGGTTATCTGACCATAGTCAGACTGATGTTTTTTAAAAAATTCTTTTTTATTAGAAGCACCACTAGGTACAAGAAGCCCAAATTCTATGTTCCTTTAGACCCTCTAGCTGTGCCGTTGGTATACCAGGGTCTATGGACCTCAAAGTGCCATTAAAAATATTAAGCAGATTTTAAAGAAAAAAAAAACTGACACCGTCAGCCAACCTATTGCCAGAGTGTGAGAAGCTGATGGAAATGATTTGATAAGAGCAATCAGTACTTTAATAAACTGTGCTACCCAAAATCTGTTTGCCTAAAATCATAGTTAGGAAAATATGTGTTCCTTCTCTATTTCCTGCCCCTCTAGATTACAGAAATGGTATCTGCACCAAGCAGACAACTGAGATCAGACCCTTCACTGCACACATATTAATTTTTTTAGTGGCTAAAGTGTCATCTGTTCACATTCCTCTCTTTTGTACATAGGTTCAGAAGTTAGAATGTCTAGAGCACATCAGAGAAGGGTTTGGGGTAGGGTGAGAGTGCGGGACTCTTGCAACGTCACATTCCATTTACCGTCTAGGGAATTATACACACTTACACTAATGTGCTCTAGGTGAGGGTAAAGGCAGGTAGAGCTCTAATAACAACGCTTATTGGGGATGGCTTTCTTCTAATCTAGTATTTAGCATCTACAATGAAAAGTAAGTAGGACAAGAATCATCTTCATTAGACAAAACCACCCTAGTTAAATGCCAGCTCACAAAAACAACCACAGCAAGAACAGTAGGACTGGGTAAAGAAATCTGCTCTTTGACCTCAAATTAGACCAATAGTTATTCTAATAGCAAAGTGAATAGGAATTAGGCCAAGGACAGTCCACATCTCCTTTGGAAAGTGCTGGGTATGAATAGCCTTGTTCAAGAAGGCTAAAATAACCTGGCGTAGGGTCTATTAAAATGCATCACAAAGCAAAGCAAAATAGACGTTGTTGTTATTTAAAACTAGTTAGGTGGTAGTTGCACAACACTGTGAATGTATTAAATGCCACAGAATTGCTCACTTTAAAATGGTTACTTTTACATTACGTGGGTTTCACCTCACTTAAAAAGAGAGAAAGAGAACTTGCTACTAAACAGTTACACAAAAAAACTACATCTGGAAGCAATTTACTTGTACTTTAAGAAAATGACTTGCCCCCACAGAGTTTATGACAGGATTTATGAAACAAAAATCAAAGAAAATATATATAAAGATTGGTCCTAAAAAAGATTTTTGAAAGATGAAAGCAAACATAGAAAAAAGAAGTATAATATGAAATAAGTAAGATGGGGCCAGGTGCAGTGCCTCACTTTGGGAGGCTGAAGCGGGTGGATCGCTTCAGGCCAGGAGTTCGAGGCCTGGCCAACATGTTGAAACCCATATCTACAAAAAAAAAAGTATATATATATATATAATTATACGTATATTAGCCGAGCATGGTGGTGGGCACCTGTAAACCCAGCCACTGAGGAGTTTGAGACTCAAGAAGCACTTGAACCTAGGAGGTGGAGGTTGCAGTGAGCCAAGATTGCCCCACTGCACTCCAGCCTGGGTGACAGAGCGAGACTCAAAAAATAAAGAAAGAAAAATAAATAAATAAACAAGATGTTAACACCAAATCTAAATATATCAATTACCCTGATATGTATAAATTAAACTTGCCAGTTAAAACACAATGTCAGACTGGAATAAGACACACTCTAGTTCCTGTGCTATTTAAAAAAGACTTTCCTAAAGCATGAAAATACTGAAGGGTTGAAAAGAAAAGAATGAGAAAAGATACATTAGCCAAATACTAACCAAAAGACAGCTAGTATAGCTATATTAATAATAATCAAAGAAGACTTTAAGACAAATAGCTTCGTTAAAGACAGTGTTTCTATGCAATGATTAAACATTAGTCACTAAAGCAATATAACAATTCTAAACTTGCATGCACCTCATTAAATAGACTTAACAGACATAAACAAAAATTGAGAGACCTCAAGGAATAAACTGACAAATCCACCATGAGAATGGGAGACTACAACACTCTTATTTCAATAAGTTATAATTCAAGTAGCCAAAAAGGCAAAAATATGGGAGTCAAAGAATACAATTAACAACTTTGATCTGATGGAATACTTAGAAATATTTATTATATACTCAACAGGTCTATAAAAGATGTCACAACAAATTTCAAAGAATAGTTATATGAATCTAATTTGTTCCCTAAACCCTAGGAATTTATCCATGGCTATGGGAAAAGTGGGGTCCAATATTAAATGAAATGAAATAAATTTTTTGACACCTAATGGACTAAAGGAAATAGAAGTTAAAATATGTAACAGAAAAACGTTTAAAGCCAAATTTCTTGAATATGGAGTTTATGGTATAAGAGTTTATCTACTAGACATTTTTTTAACTGCAAGAATACTGTTTTCAGAATACAGTTTTATACTCTGATGTTTCAAACCTAATATATATATATATTTTTGTTTTGTTTTGTTTTGTTTTTGAGACAGAGTCTCACTCTGTCACCCAGAGTGAAGTGCAGTGGCGCGATCTTGGCTCACTGCAAGCTCCACCTCCCGGGTTCACGCCATTCTCCTGCCTCAGCCTCCCGAGTAGCTGGGACTACAGGCACCCACCACCAAGCCCGGCTAATTTTTTGTATTTTTAGTAAAGACAGGGTTTCTTTTTTTTTTTTTTTTTTTTTATTATACTTTAGGGTTTTAGGGTACATGTGCACAATGTGCAGGTTTGTTACATATGTATCCATGTGCCATGTTGATTTCCTGCACCCATTAACTCGTCATTTAGCATTAGATGTATCTCCTAATGCTGTCCCTCCCCCCTCCCCCCACCCCACAACAGTCCCCGGAGCGTGATGTTCCCCTTCCTGTGTCCATGAGTTCTCATTGTTCAATTCCCACCTATGAGTGAGAACATGCGGTGTTTGGTTTTTTGTCCTTGCGATAGTTTACTGAGAATGATGTTTTCCAGTTTCATCCATGTCCCTACAAAGGACACGAACTCATCATTTTTTATGGCTGCATAGTATTCCATGGTGTATATGTGCCACATTTTCTTAATCCAGTCTATCGTTGTTGGACATTTGGGTTGGTTCCAACTCTTTGCTCTTGTGAATAGTGCCGCAATAATAAAGACAGGGTTTCACCGTGTTAGCCCAGATGGTCTCGATCTCCTTACCTCATGATCCACCCGCCTCGGCCTCCCAAAGTGCTGGGATTACAGGCATGAGCCACTGCGCCCGGCCCAAACCTAATATTACATGATAGGCATTTTGTCATATCATTGTTATCTTTTATTTAGGAACTCCTCCCCAGGCCCTATATTTCTCTCTCCTTCAGCCAGAAATCAAAAGATCTCTTCTAAATATAAATTTATGTCAATTAAGATACTTGGAGACAACACACCCAGAAAGTTATAATTCCTTTTAGACTTCATCTGGGTCAACCCATTCAACAATCTATTCTAATTCCTGATGCAGCCAAATGTACTTTCTTTTGTTAAGGCCTCAGTTGTAGTGAAATAAAAGATGACGTCTATACTTTCAGTTAACTGAGGTTTCAAATCGGACTACCTACAGCTTTTTCTTTTCTGGAATATAGTCAATACCAGCCCTTCTTTCCATCACAGAAACCCATAATTACTATTTCCTCCTAATTTTCTGATTAGAAACTGGTTCTCCGAGCTTTTTCTAGAAAACTTCCCACAGGCCTTACCTCACTGGAATCTCCTTCCACAGCAGCCTAGTCCTTAAGTCAGAGCTTCAGGGATGACCATGTATTTTGATAGGGTAAGAACATATATCAGATAGAGTTCTTTATTGAATAATGGTGGGACATGATAAGAAGTTTTGAAAGTTAGCCAGGAAGAAGTGCTATTGGCTATTTTCACTTAGAAACTTGACTAGCTCTTACTGTTTAACTGTGTGCTAATCCCTGGGAAAGAGAAGGCACAAGTGTTACAGGATTTTAAGGCTCCTCCCATTAAAATTCTTAGCTTTCTGTTTCCTGTTTCTGACAAGCCTGTACAGTTTTTCTCCTATTAGCTTGAGAGTTCAGCCAAAGATTATTTTAGGTGTAGAGAAATGAAAGCAAACAGCTCTTTCTTTGTTTCCCAGATTTCAAGGGAGTTCACAACTTAGAGTAGCGGACAAGAGACAGGGTAATGGAGAGAACTCAAGTCAAAGCAAAGGAAATACCCCAAACAGATGGTCAGTATGAGGGACTATGCTGAGGAGTCATGAGGTACAAGCCAACAGAATGGAAGTAAGGGGAAAACACATGAGCACAAAGGGTTTCAAATGGAAGAGGAAAACTGAGCCTGGGAGAAGGCAGCAGTTTGAGCTAATTAGAACAACTGTGGCCTTGGGTTTAGTGGGAAAGGGTCCAATAAAGTGACCAGTCCTACCTGGAAAACGCCAGTGTAACTGCAGTCTTCTAAAGTCACTTGGGGATGGGCATGGTGGCTCACGCCTGTGATCCCAACACTTTGGGAGGCCAAGGCGAATCACTTGAGGCCAGGAGTTTGAGACCAGCCTGGCCACTATGGCAAAACCCTGTCTCTACAAAAAAATTAGACAGACATGATGGCGCATGCTTGTAATCTCAGCTACTCAGAAGGCTGAGGCACAAGAATCACTTGAACCCGGGAGGTGGATGTTTCAATGAGCCGAGATTGTGCTACTGCACTACAGCCTGGGTGACACAGGGAGACCCTCTCAAATTAAAAAAAAAAAAGTAAAGTCACCTGGCATTAGAAATTCTTCTGAAACTGTATTAAGGTCTCCTGAATGCTACAGGGAGAAAATTCAAGAAGGAAAAGGTACTGATTTTTTTTTTTTAAGTTGCAGAAAGAGAAAGATATGTGAGTACAGAAAAAAAAATTGGATTTGACTATCAAGTTATTTTTTGTGTGATTTTAGTGAGAGTTGTTTCAGAAATGAATGAGAAAAATGAGTAAGTGGCCAGAAAATGGCAATAGCTTGTATAGACTGTAGTTAGCAGAAATTTAGCTGTCAAGAGAAGAACACAGATAGGGCAAAACATCTTGAAAGGCTGTGTAGTAGCAGAAAAAAGTTATTTTAAAAACGGAAGAAACAGGTGCATTTGTGTGCGCACAAGAGAGAGAAAGACAGAGAGAGAGGCTGAAGGCCAAGAATCAACAAAAAGTTCACAAAGAATGAGGCTTAAAAAAGATCAGATTAGGATTCTAGAGGCATTAGGAAAACATATGCTCTGGAGAAAAGGTAAAGTTAACCTTAAGGAACAAAAACACCTTAGGAAAAATAATAATATATCAAGTATAACAAATAAATTTTTTATCCAAGATTTTTTTATAAAACAGAGAAGCACCAGGCTATCCAGTAATATATGGTTTCTCCAGGAGGCTCTGAGTCAAGTAAAGTATAATTATCGACTCTTTCTCCTTAATTAGTGAATTATTCTTTGGACAAGGAAAAAATATCAAGGACATAGAAGTTCAAGAGCAATCATTCAGGCTCAGAGCCTTTAAAATAAAATGGTTAAAAATACAAAAGAAAAGGAAAACAGCTGAGGCCATGTTGACCTTACTAGACTTCTAGATCAGGATGACATTTTAGACACAGCTTTGAATTTCACTCACACACACACACAAAGGCAGACACACACACACCTTTCCCTGTGCAGTGTCTTGCTTCATTTTGTTTCCTGCTTTATTACAAAGAAAATCAAATTTAAATTTGACAGAGTAAGATAAGTTATATACCCATCACTTAGGTGCAATAAATGTTAACATTTTGCCTTAACTGCAAAATTGTATGTATGTTTGTGTCCCTGTATAAATTTATTGATGAAGCATTTGAAACCGGGTTAGATGTCATGACATTTAACCACTAACTACATCAGCTTACATCTCCTAAACTAAGAAAAATCTCTTATACAGCCTCAATACCTTTATCACACCCAGAAACATTATCCAAAATACCTTGATATCCCCCAACATCCAGGCCATACTGAAATTTCCCAAACTGAACAACAAACACATTAGTAGTTAGCTTTTTCAAACTAGAATCCAATCAAGGCTTACGCACTGCATTTAGTTGTTCTATATATTTTGCTAATTTTAAACCAGAATAAAACAAAGCACAGACTGTGCTTTTGTATCCCCATGACATGAGCATGTTAAAGAGTCTCAAACAACAGCTTTATAAAATTACCACATTCCTGATTTGTTGTATCTCATAGCATTGTTTAACACATACTGTGTCTCCTGTACTCCTTATGTATTAGGAATCTGAACAAATGCCTTGATTACACACAGATAAAACATTTGAGGTAAGGGTACTTCAAAGGCAGTGATGTTACTTCATAATGCATTACCTCAGGAGGCACACAATGTCAAGCTGTCCATTGTCAGTGAGGCGTAGTTTCATGATGACAGTTTTATTTTAAAGGGTACTTCACCCATTATAAAGAGCAAATATCTGTAGGGTGGTACTTAGGCCTCATCCAAATATTCTATTTCCTAAAAAACTTTTACCTAACGGTTCCAAAATTCATTGATAATTCTTTCCTGAACCAATTATTTCAGGATATCAAAATGGTGACTTTTACTGGTATTATTCTTTCTACACTTATTTGCTGGGAATCTTCTGCAATACTCACAGAGCTCGTCCTTTAAAACGCCATACGGTTGTCATTTGGGCTATTCACCAATATTCTGGTGTTTGGGGGTTTTTTTTCCCCTTCTGCATACATAACGGGTGTATTAATCAGTTTTTGCATCAGTAACAAACAATCCGGAATCTTGGTTGCATATAATGACACAGATTTCTTGCTCACAGGTCTGTGATTTGGCTGAGGCCCAGCTGTGGCTCTGGTGTGCTTTGCTCCAGTCCCTAGTTTGGAATTACATATCTCTCACATCAGAACTCCGAATAAAGAAGCAATGGCTCCTTGGGATCTGCTCCTCTTTTACTGGATGGTATGAGTGCCAAAGAGTGAAAGCATGAGACGCCTCCCTAAGTGAGGATGACATGAATCAGAACGCTTGTAACCCCAGGAGAGACATGTAGTGAAAGTGAAAAATACACTTTTTAGTTTTGAGCCACTGAGATTTTAAGGTTGTTTGTTACTGCACCATAACCTATCTATCCTGACAAATACAAGGAGGGTGCAGCTTAATTATTTCCTTTTAATTACTAATTTTCAGTGTAAGGAGTTGGTGTACTAATAACCTCTACTCTGGCAAATAATCTTAGATTTTATCTTTCCCTTTTTTCTTTTTTTGAATGTCATTTTGGACTTGGACATTTTTATTAATATGATCAATCACAAACATTATTTTTTAATGCTCATATTGTCCCAAACTCAGTCAGTGACAGCCCCTTCAAGCTGTATCCTTTTGTCAAGACCCCAGTTGTTCTCTAGAAAGTCCTGATACAATAAGAGATCTTAAAATCACTGTAAATATTCCCTGTCTGAAACCTAGAATCAGCCAGTTCCATAAGGAGCCCTTGTTCTTTTTAGAGAGAATGGTATTTTAGAAAACAACACCTGAATGTCAGGTGTGCTCAATACTACTGGATCATAATGGTTTCTAAGTTTTTTCATTGGACAGAGTGGATAAAGCATGTATTTTCGTTCTCTCCCCCACCCTATGTGTGTGTGTGTGCGTGTGTGTGTGTGTGTGTGTGTGTGCCACTCTCTGTCTCTCTTTCTCTGTTTCCCTATCCCTCTCTCTGGGTTAAGTTTAAGATTTCCTTGAGTACTTTTCATCCTGAAAAATTGTGCCACCAAAAGACGTATAGTAAAAGGTCCTGTGTGCAAAAGACAATATAATTCCTTTTATTGTACAGTCATGTTATCTATTAGATATGCAATTCAGTCAATTTTTTAGCTTTTAATTAGGAAGACAAGACGTGCAATTTTTCTTACACAAGCATCCTAGGACAGCTTGTTCTCTTGCCCTTCTGTGTTTGCCTGTGTCATTATCACAGCTATTGTTCTGTCTTTTGCTCCCAAACTGTCCTCTCTTGCCACAGAGCTGGCTGTCAAAAATGTTAAGGATTAAGTATTCTTATTCCAATTGATGAAAATCTTTCATCATTACAACCCTTGAACCAGATCTAGAAGATTGGATTAGCATGTGTAAAACTGCCATTGAGGGGAAAGCACTCAATTGCAAGGAAGATAAGAATCAATGGAGAAATGGAGAAGGAGAAGGAATTACAGCTCCACAGAAAAGGCTAGAGCCTAGCTGTGACTTTTGGAAGGAACGGCTGGTTATGGACATCCAGTGCTGTAAATACATTCTAGAGAAGGCTGAAGGAGTCAGAAGGCATGATCAACTGTGTTCCAGTCAAACAGAAGCTCAAACAGAAGGAAATGCATTTACCCCACAACAGAAAAACAACACTAGCAACAACTGATTCTTATTTAGCAGTTACTATTCCAATAATTTACTTCTATTAGGTCATTTAATCCCTTTGATGAATGTATGTGGTAAGTCCTTTGATTGTTTCTACTTTATCAATGAAGAAACTGAGGTAGAGAGAAATATTGTAACTTAACCAACCTCCTAAAGATTGTAAGTGGCAGAGCCAAGATTCAAACCCAGAGATTCTCAGCCAGAATCCAGCACATCATAGCACGCTCTTTCCCCAAGAGCAAGATATTCAGCTGTGGAAAGCTAAAGAATTATTCAAGACAAATGAGTTCTCTATTGCCTGTATAAACTGGTGATGGGAAGCATTGAGGGAGCCCTCAAAAACCATGTTTTCAATTCCAGTTAAGCCACTTAATCCCTAGGTAACTGTAGAGTAATTCTTATTTAGAAGCCATCATTTTACCCAATACTACTGCTCAAATAACACACTGTGACAATTGTTTTAGGTACAAACACTACTTGATCATATTGTGAGTGTACCTGTGAACACAATTTATATAAATGTGAAAGTGGGAAAATTATAAGATCTCAGAGACCAGTTTGACGTGCTTTTGTAAGCATGTTTTTTTTTCTAAATTTTTGTTTCTTTGTTTACTTATTTTGTGTGTGTAATTTGATCTCCTTCAACACCTGTGCTCTCAGTTTTCTCTCCTATCCAAGTATCTATACCTAGGCTCCCAGCACATAGCTTGGTTTTAGGTAGAAACCACTCTCTGAGCATCCTGTGCCAATGTTATAGGCCAGGTAATGACTGCAGGGTGCTCCACTGACAAAGCTGACATTTCAAGGGCACTCTGCCAATTGGAAAGTCAGAAATAATCAAGAAAGTGATCCTATGGATGCAAAGTGTGAGAAAGTATCCTTTCTCTTGGCTCTCAATTTAAAATCATGTCACTGAAACTTAAAGCCTTTACTGTTTATACCTTTTCCACTTCCAGCACAGGAGTTTAAGCCTGCAAACATCTGTCCTTGATTTCTACTCAGCTTCTTGGTTATTCCCATGCAGTCAAATCAAACAGAAAAATAAAATAAATTAATAAAATAATCATTACTTCTCTGTTCTCTTGCTCATTGTTGATTTCATTATTCATTTGAAGATATGATTGCAGAGAAAGCAGAAAGAATCTGGGGAGAGAAGGTAAAGAGTGAAGGGTACAGATCAAGAAAAAAGGCCAGCAGATCTCAATTTGCAGAACACAGAGTCATCTCAGGAGAAAGTTTAGTAATATCAGTAGTTGCATTAATCTCAGTGACACTAGTTGCTATATCAACCAAAAATCTCAATGGCTTAACACCAAAAAAAAGAATGTTTTGCTCACATTCCAGTCGGATGTAAGTGCTCCTGGTTTGGTGGCTCTCTTCCAAGAAGTGACTCAGACACAGTTTCCTTCCATCATTTCTCTGGCCGTCTATCTTCAAGATTTGTTTGCCAATATTGCCACTGGCATCAATATCCAGTAAGCTGACAAGAAAAAGAGAGTGGAGAAAGAGCATCTGCTTTTTAACCACGCTGGCCTATAAAAGATTTGTCATAGCCATGCCCATGCCATTGGCTTCCATTCCCAACTGGAAGCAAGGGAGTCTGAAAGCAGTGGCCCCTGGATGGGAAGCATGACTTGCTGGTGTAAAGTTAGCTGTCCAGACCATGATTGCTCTAGGAGGATTACTCGGGACACAGTCCTGGGATCCATTTGTTCAGAAAAACAATGGCACTGAGAAGGAATGCAAAGGAACAAAGACCAAAGGCTGCCATCTCTCAAAGACCTTGGTTCTCGGCAGAACAAACCAGCCTGAGTCAAAATTGTGAAGTCACTTGCCGAAGGCCTTTCCTCTCTTCTTTATGCCTTGCTCCTCTCATGTGTTCTCTTGATAGGCATTTACTATTTTCATGGTGACCCCAAGTTCTTTGGGCCATCCTATTTAGTGTCAATTCTGACCCATTCACTCCAGACATTGCTAGGTGACCAGTTAGTCAAGAGCTTAGATGTCTACAGTTGTGTTGAGCCCTGTCTTTGATAACATTTGCATCTTAATGTTCCTAAATCAATTAACCTGAGGCTATAAAAACTTTGGTCTCCATGAAAATGATTTAGTCATTTCATCATAGTTTAATTTAGGAGAAATCTGACAGGCAGAGAATCCTTTGGAAACCCCTCAAGTCACTGTACACAAGTGGCTTCCTATTATGCAGGAGTAAAGTCAACCCACAAATGAAATACTAAGACTAATAAAATCTCTGTCATTATCATAGTTATTTATAGCTTACAAGACCTTTAATATTTACATACAAATAAAAACACCATTATAAAAAAAATACTCTCTGCATTTCCCTGATGAGAAAACTGAGACTTGGATAATCTAAATTGCTTTCCTAAAGTCACAAGACTTGCAAGGAGTAGGCTAAAGGCTGAAGCCAAGACACCTTAACTCATAATTCAGTGTTTTGTCATAATTCTGAGGGAAGTTGGCCCTTTCTTGTGATATCCAACATTTCTAAGGTATTTAGCAGTCTCTGTCTTTCAAATTACTTCAAGCTAAAAGTATCCTGTTGTTCTGTTTTCCAACTTCGTCGTATATTTGAGATTCATTTCCTTGTTTTCTCTATTACCTCAGTCTGTGTTTAGATGTTCTTGTTTCTTCATCTGTAAATGTTTCCTGATAGTTAAGTATCTGGGAAAAAAGATTCATACTTTGGCAAAAGTTAGATGGCTGATATTAGTGCATTTGCTTCACAATCCATAGAAAGCTGCCCAGATTTATTGCTGTGCATCCTTCCCACCCATCCACCAATCCTCGCCAACCTGCAACAAGTGGGTGTTTCACACTTTCCATTCTTTTTAAATCACAACAGCTAACTGAACAAGTGCTAAACCACAGTGTTGGAAGGTAGCAGGAAAGCAGGTAAAGACCTACAACCTGCCACATATAGTCAAAAGAAGACTATAGTTATAAACAAGATAAGAGTAGATTTTTTCTCAAATACCCATGCAAATTCACTCTATTACACAGCAGGGCTGGGGTATATTTGCCACTATCTACGCTAAGGAGAAAATTTACCTCATTTACTCCATTTTCCCAAATTCTCTATTTTGCTCAAGACACTGTTCCATTCTCATTCTAGATCTGTCTCTTTCTCACACCCCTAACTCCTTTCAATTACTGCCTCATAATCTCTGTCCTCCCTTTCATTTTTGTCTTCTAGAAATTCTTACCTAATTATTAATGCTCGTTCCTAATATTTCTGCTCATTGCTTCCTCTCAAAATGTGCCATATTACATCTCTCTTTTTTTAAAATGATATTTTGTGGTAGTAAAACTGAGAATGAGCTTCTAGAGTTTGCCTTGGCAAACTACAAGCAAAATTCAGCCTGCAATGCAGTTTGATATGGACTCCAAGCTGAAAATGTTTTTTACATTCTCAAAGAATTGTAAATAAAAACAAATAGCAATATTTGACAGAGATGGAAGGACCCAGAAAACCTAAAATATTGCTCTCTGGCCCTTTCTGGAAAAAGCATCCTAGCCCCCGTTATAGACTATATAAAACCTCTGGTCTCTCATCTATTGCCGTCCTCTGTAATCTTTACTATTCTTTGGAATCCTCTCCCCAGTTTATTTACTAAAGTAGAGGATACAGTGTTATAGGGCAACCAGATGCAAACAGGAACTGAAATGTAACGCTCCTAAAATTTTTCTTCATGTGGCATGACAATTATTAGAAGAGTTAAAAATCTTTTATTTCATTTTTCTGTTTGGAGAGTAACATATTTTTGGTTACACAGAACAACCCCTCAGATCACAGCCTTGACCTTCCCAATGTTTCAGAGGTCCACTGGAGAACCACCAGCGCACCTCTCTCCCCAGCCCAGGAGAGCAGGAGGAAAACAGGTGAGATGGTGATGACATGGGAGGCAACAAGAAGGTTGTGCAGGAGAAAAGTCTGAAAAATTTATCTTCCAGGTGCATCTTAGGTGGTGGCAACAGATCTTTCCAAACCACATTAAGCTAGAAACTTGATTTTATTATTTTTCCTACCTTCAAGTGATGCCTCCTCTCTGCTTTTGACTCCCCTGTTAGCAGGCTGAGGTGCAACTGGAGAGGTAAAGTGTCTGGGAGGCAGCGATAGCAGTGTCCCCAGGGAACAGGCTATTGGCATGCTGGTTGTGCTGCCAAGCCTGACTGCTTCTCTGAGACAAGTACCAGAGCCAAAGTATGTCGTGAGTTGGTAACAGCATATCCCGGGAAAGCCTCCACTAAAAATCGTGACCATTATGAGAGGAAATATGCTCCCAGTCGGCACAATGGTATGAAAGCAAAATAATAGATAAGCAACAATACACTGGAACATGCTTTATAGCAAAGACCTACCTAATAGTAGGCACATATTAGCAGTAGAACAAGCTAAATTCACATGCTTAGCCAGAGGCTGTGAGCTTAGATTTAGGAGACAAATATAAAAGCAGTAATAGCGTCAAGGCAAAGACGCTTGCAGACCCACAACATTTCTCCTACTAGAATGTAAGTCCATATAGTGATTTTCATTTTTAAATAAACATTTATTGAGCCTATGTGAACTATTATATTTTAATCTAAAGCTGAGACAGGGTAAGTCACTTGTTAAGGGCCACATGGTTATAAATGACAATACAAAGAATTAGAGGGCCAGGGAAAGCCAGAGAGAGAAAGAGAACAGGTGAATTTAGACAGATGTGGCTTTGACTGTCAAATCTGCTACTTAGAAGCTATGAAATTTTGTGCAAGTTACTCACTTCTCTGAGCCTTAGTTTTCCCATTTCTAATGTGGGAATAATATCTACTTTTCATAGATTTTGTGAGGATTAGAGGCTGTTTTTCTAATGTGAATGGTTCATGGCTGAGCCTTTAGAGAAAAAGAGGACAGAGAGAGGAAGGTGTGTAAATAAAAAGTGCTTACACCAGGAAATGCAGGGGCAAGGTTGGCCTGTGTGTCAAGGCATCAGAATTTCAGGTAGAGTTACGTCCAGATTTCCATGACCTTTGTGGACAAGAGATTAGAAAACATGCAGTTCTTACAGTCAGTCCTACTGTGACTATAAGAATTCATGGCTACAAAAAACACTTCCATTCTAGGGCCAGGAATTCTGAGCAAAACATTTGCAAGTCAGTCCACTCCAATCTATTGCTTGATGGCCATTCTAGACCCTCAAAAACTGTGCAAAGGAATGTTCCTTCATTTCTGCCTCTAACTTGAATCTCTTGTTTCCTGACATTCTCAGCTTTTCAAAAGCCTCTGAACACATTCGTGTGATGAGAGCTATTTCCTATCTGAGAATGGAAGTCAGGGAAGGGAGAAGGAAAATGCAAGACTAAACTGCCATTGGCCTGGGAGTCTCCACTCATTTCCTGCACTGTGGCCACTGCTATGGGTAGTTACCAGGGAATATCTCTTCCTCCAGTTTGCAAAGTCTCTGGTATTATCAGTTATTAAAATGTAATCTAAAATTGATAGAATAGGCCGGGCGCGGTGGCTCACGCCTGTAATCCCAGCACTTTGGGAGGCCGAGGCGGGCGGATCAGGAGGTCAGGAGATCGAGACCATCCTGGATAACACGGTGAAACCCCGTCTCTACGAAAAATACAAAAAATTAGCCAGGTGTGGTGGCGGGTGCCTGTAGTCCCAGCTACTCGGGAGGTTGAGGCAGGAGAATGGCATGAACCTGGGAGGTGGAGCTTGCAGTGAGCTGAGATGGCGCCACTGCACTCCAGCCTGGGTGACAGAGCGAGACTCCATCTCAAAAAAAAAAAAAAAAAAAAAAACCTGATAGAATTACTTTGGAAAGCAAGAAAGCATACCCTGGTGAAACTGAACAGGAATATAAACTATGACTCAGCAATCCAATTCCCAAGTGTATAATCTGAAATTGCTTGCTCTAGGAGATATAAGATTATTCCAACAGCATTGTTTATAATAGACAAAAAACCTGGAAAAAAACTGCATGTCCATCAAAGGCAGAATGCATTAATAAATTGTGTTATATTCACACCATGGAGCATTATCCATTAATGAACATAAACGTTGTATATTTAAGAACACGGATAAACCTGAAAACACAATGGTAAAGGGGCCAAAAACAACTCATATAAGAATATGTTTCCACTTATATAAAGTTTAAAAAGCAAAACAAAGTAATATATTATTTGGGGATAGCTATATGTGAAATAAAACTATAAACAAGCCAGGGGATGATTGGTTACCTACTCCTAGGGACTGAGAAAGAATGCAATTGATGAGGTTCACCCGGGAGTCTTCAAAGAACTAGTGATGTTCTCATTTTAAGCTGACTGGTAGGATCCTGAGTGTTTATTTTATTATTGTAATTATACTTTCTTTTTTTTTTTTTTTTTTTTTTTTGAGACGGAGTCTCGCTCTGTCGCCCAGGCTGGAGTGCAGTGGCACAATCTCAGCTCACTGCAAGCTCTGCCTCCTGGGTTCACGCCATTCTCCTGCCTCAGCCTCCTGAGTAGCTGGGACTACAGGCGTCTGCCACCGCGCCGGGCTAATTTTTTGTATTTTTAGTAGAGACGGGGTTTCACTGTGGTCTCTATCTCCTGACCTCATGATCCGCCCACCTCGGCCTCCCAAAGTGCTGGGATTACAGGCGTGAGCCTGTATTGTAATTATACTTTCTAAATGGTTCATATACATTCCATATACCCTAGGGTATGTATAATTTACTTCACAATGAAAAAATTAACGTAGCCCAAATGTGCACAGGGCCCTTAGGGTCGCCTCTGCTCTCACGCCACACTATCTTGAGTCAAGTAACAGATCAGTGTCAGCCCTGACTAGTGTTATGGTCTGAATGTCTGTGTCCCCCCAAAATTCCTATGTTGAAATCCTAACCCCAATGTGATCGGGTGGGGCCATTGGGAGGCAAAATCTCTGGTATTATCAGTAATGAAAATATAATCTAAAATGGATAGCATCACTTTGGGAAGCAAGAAAAAATACCTCGGTGAAGCTGATCAGAAATGTAATCTACAAAGCAGCAAAACTATTCCCTGTTGGGATCCCTAATGGGATTTCCTAAGTGCTCTTATGAAAGAGGCACAAGAAAGTTTGTTCCTTGTTTCCACCACATGAGGACATAGCCATCTATGAGTCAGCAAGTAGGTCCTCACCACACACTGTATCTGCCTTGACCTTGGATTTCCCAAGGCTGGATTTCTCATAGCCTCCAGAACTGTGAGAAATAAATTTCTGTTGTTTATAAACCACCGGGTCTGTAACACTTTGTTGTAGCACTTTGCCGGGAGTATTCATCTCCCTGTTTCTCAGGTCACCAACTGAAAGTGGCTTCTTTTTCATCTTAACCAAAGTTAGTCTGCCCATCAGTCTCTGCTGCAATCTCTTAATCTGTTCCCTTCATAACAAACTCATTACAAACTGCAACAACTTTGTTTACTTGTTTCTGTTTCTTTTCTTTTTGTCAGTCTCTCCTACTAGAACACATGCCTCTGGAGAGTCAAGACTTTGTATGTCTTATTTATTGCAACCTCCCCATCTCTCAGCACAGTGCCTAGTATAAAATAGTTGCCAGATATGGTGATAGGAGTGTGATAATAAAAAATGTATCATAAACCCACAATAAAATAATGACTTTGTTATAAATTGTCATCTTATGTGCCAAGGCTTACACACACACACACACACACATGCTCGTCACCCCAAGCCCTGCCATTTTTCTGCATGACTCTGGGTCTACATGGGTGGCCTGTCCAGAATCCTGTCTTCTCCTTCCTTTGAGTTTTCTATCTCCATTAAACTTCTATTTGCCTTTACTGCAACCACTAATCCAGATTATTTTTTGTGTTTAAAGTAATAATTATACTATACTTGGAGAAGAGCCTAGTATCGTTACAGCGAATTCACTCAATTACTCCCACTCTTTTGGCTGCTTTTGACCAACCCAGTAGTCCTCTATCCGACTTCTTCACCTCTATGGCCTTCCATTGAAAGCCACTTGCCAGTATCCTAACCCCCTCTGCCTTTGTCCTTCCTTCCCTCCCACACTCCCTCTTCCCAGGATCTAGATACTTTAACTCTCAGCTTCCTCAGTGTTTGCACCCGGGCTGCTAATCACTGCTAGAGAAAATCACACAACTATAAATTCATGATAATAAACTTCATCTGGTTCTCCACACTGCTCCACAAACTACATTTCCTAGTCAGCTCACTCTTCATATTTTAATAATGATACTTCAAGATTTCTTCACTCCCCTTATATGTTTGATCTCTCTACATTGGGACACATTCTCAGCAAATAACCCACATTTGTACCTCCCAGAAAGTATCGAGTCCACTTGTCAGAAACTCATCCAATCTCCTAACTGCAGCGGGTTGAATAGTGGACCCCAAAAAGACATGCTCAGGTTTTAACATTTAAAACCTATGAATGTGACCTCATTTGTAAAAAGCATCTTGCAGATGTAATTAATGTAAGGATATTGAGATGAGATCATTGTAGATTTAGGGCGGGCCTGGAATCCAACGGCAGGCATCCTTACAGAGAAATGCAGCGAGAGATCTGAGACACAGAAAAGATGGCCAGGTAAAGACAGAGGCAGAGTTTGGAAGTATGCAGCCCCAAGCTGAGAAGCTTGTTCAGAGGAGTGAAAATCTGCTTACACCGTGACCTTGATTTTGGACTTCTGGGCTCCAAAACTTTGACAGAATAAATCTCCGTAATTTCTGAGGCACTCAGTCTGGGGAAATTTGTTATGGCATCTCTAGGAAATTCATGATGCTAACTAAGCTGACACCTGCATTTGTACCTGCTCCATCCGCCTTCTCTTCAGTTACAGTAGCAAGAGTGGATAGTTCCTATTGAAGTTTACAGCTAGGTTGTGGACCCAACAATAAGACACTGTGAAGGGGCGGCCTGCCCCTCCACACCTGTGGGTGCTTCTCGTTAGGTGGGACGAAAGACTTGAGAAAAGGAATAAGACACAGAGACAAAGTGTAGAGAAGGAAAAGCGGGGCCCAGGGGACCGGTGCTCTGCTTACAGAGGACCCACACCGGCCCCGGCCTCTGAGTTCCCTTAGTATTTATTGATAATTATCTTTACCATCAAAAAGACAAGGGAGTGACTGGACAATAGGATCATTGTAGGGAGGTAATCAGCAGTAAGACATATGAACAAAAAATCCTTGTAACATCAATAAGTTTAAAAGAAAATGCTGTGCCTTGAGATGCATATGCGAACATCTCCATAAACCTTTTAGCAGTATTGCTCCAGCAAGCCCCACCTTATTCCTAAAGGCGGTTTTCTCCTTACTCAGTAAACAAAGCACACAAAGGGTTTTTACCTGGAGATGTTCCATTGCCCAGGGACGGGCAGGAGACAAATGTTTTTCTTTTCTCTAGATTTAAGAGAATGGTGATGACCTTTAACCATAAGCAGCCTTTAGGCACTTGTTTAACAAAGCACATTCTGCACCGCCCAAAATCCTTTTAACCTTAAGTCACCACAGCACATGTCTTTTGCAAGGACAAGGTTGGGGGTAGGGTCACAGATTAACAGCATCTCAAATACAGAACTAAATGGAGTCTCTTATGTCTACTTCCTTCTATATAGACACAGTAACAGGCTGATCTCTCTTTCTTTTCCCCACAACACTGTGGTTAATGGTGCAAATCTCAAGCTAGATTGCCTGGGTATCAATCCTGTCTCCACCACTTACTATGTGATGTTGGTTACTCACAGTACCATTCTATGCCTGTTTCCTTATCTCAAAAAAACAGGATAACAATAAAAAGTACCTCTTTAGGAGAGGCTGTGTAGGAATTAAATGGAATCAGGCCCTCAGAACAGTTACTGAATAAGAAGGGAACAACTTTCATTACTACTATTATCATCTCTGGCTGCCTCCTCAAAGACTAAACTATCTATTGATTACTTCTCTCTTTTGTTCCTTCAATGTTTTTCTTTATGAGATAACTTCCATGAGCATTTAAACATTCATGACCATTCCCTATCAAACAAACCAGTCCCTAAACCACACACTCCTCCCTCCAGCTCCCATCCCATCCACTAACTCCATTTCACAACAAATGTTTTAATTGTATACACTCCTTGCTTCTCCTTCCTCACTTCTCACTCACTTGGGAACTCACTAATATCTACTTCTGTCACTCCACTGAAGCTTCCCTTGACAATCCATGTATTACCAAATCCTAAAGGAAATGTCAGCCCTTATCAGCAACATTTGACACTGTGGCTCGTGCACGCTTTTTTAAAAGCATCTTTTCATTGACTCTGGCCCCAGCCCTCCTAGTTTTCTTCCTGCCTATCTGGCCAGTCTCATTTGCTCGCTTCTGCCTCCTCTGATGATTCCTTAAATGATGGGTTCCTCTGGGCTCCTTCTTAGCCATTCTTCTTTTCTTATTTTACCTTCTATGAGATCTATGAGATACTGACCACTCCCAAGACATCGATTTACTCACAACAGACTGATCATTCCTAACTTGTATTTCTGGCTTAGATTTCTTTTCACAGTTCCAGGCTCATATATCTAGCTGCCCACTAGACATATCTACTGGTACATATTTGACACCTCAAATTCAACATGTCTAAAGTGGAAATACTCATCTTCCCTGGCCTTTTTGAGAATCTACTTCCTCTACCTATCCCCTTTCTCATTAAAAGGCACTTCCATTCACTCATTTGCTCAAGCCAGAAAGCCAGGAATCATCCTGGACTCTCCTTTTCCCTTTGCCTCTTACAGCTGATTTCCCCCAAGTCTTATCCATTTGATATATTAAATGACCCTCAGATTCATCCTCTTCTCTCTCTTTCTCTCCACTTCTCTAACACAAGCCAACATCACATCACATATACCCTCAAACTGTCTCCAACCTAGCTTCCCTTCAGTCTTTTTCCAAATTCTTCTGGAAGAATCTTTTCAAACTGTATTCCAAACTATAAATCTAAGCCTGGTCACCACACACACACACACACACATACACACACACACTCTTCAAATCTGTCATTGGCTGGAATTTTCTCTTAGGATAAAATCCAAACTCCTTAAGAAGGTTTATCAGTTCCTCCACAATCTGGCTCTCGGCATTAGATGGCAGTCTCACAGACTGCCTGGAGTGCTTGTGTTCTCTCCTTCCTTCACAGCTTAATGCCACTTCTTCCAGGAAGCCCTGATGACCCTCCAGCTTCCAGATGTTCCATGGTGTTCTCTGTACTTCCCCTAAGAGTGAACCCTCCATAATGTGTTGGGATGACCTAATCAATGTCTGTCTTCCACACTCCAGAGCAAGCAGTGTAAGACCCAGAACCATGCCTGTCTTATTCCCAGTGCATCTCCAGTGACTCTCAAATTTCCAGACCCACAGCAGGCACTTCATAAAGACTGGATGAGTAGATGAACCAATGCTATTTTCCTTGAGGAATGATTCAGTACACTTTATACTGTGTTTCTCTAAATTCTGTGTGTATCATGACTGAATTTGTGCGTATATATACGTATATGTATACATATGTGTGTGTATACATATATAATGATCATAAAAGTTTTTGACTGAATTACAGGAGAAGTAATTAGAATAATTTATCTCTGAACTTTGTCATACAGTACATTTGAAGGAAAGAAATTATTTAATGAAAATCTAGAAATTGGGAGCAGTTTAGTAGTGTGATGCAAGGATCTTGGAGGAAAAGTTTTAAAGGACACTATACTCAGGTTAAGACAAGACTATTTAAAAACATAATTTGTAGCAGACTAGTTTCCTTAGAGATCAGCCTGGAAACTATGAAGAAATATTCATTTCAGTTAGAGAACCTAGAGGAAAATAATTTGGGATAGAAAGTGGGCGGGCAACAAAATCCAAATTTTAGGGATTGTTCAATAATACTGCTCAATCTACACAGTTGAATCATCTATACTTTAAACATCTTTAACAGATAATCTATTTCTTATTAATGGGATTTCAGATAAAAGTCTGAAATTTTATTTCTCTTCTTGAATATATAGATCATGGATGAGATTTACGACAACACATGCATTAAAACAGGCAAGACATGGTATTTCACCAAAAGACCAAAATCAAGTCGGGAAAGAACACACTTTAATGTTCCTGCTTTGACCCCAAAATACAGAAAGTAAAATAGCATCTGAAAAAAATGAAACTCAAACTTCATGGGGGCAAATGCTGTGTGTGCAAAATCACTGACTTGCCAGGCGTGGTGGCTCACGCCTGTAATCCCAGCACTTTGGGAGGCTGAGGCAGGTGGATCAACTGAAGTCAGGAGTTCAAGACCAGCCTGGCCAATATAGTGAAACCCCATCTCTACTAAAAATACAAAAAAAAAAAAAAAAAATAGCTGGGAGTGGTGGCGGGTACCTGTAATCCCAGCTACTCAGGAGGCTGAGGCAGGATAATCACTTGAACCCAGGAGGCGGAGGTTGTAGTCAGCGGAGATTGCAGTGAGCGGAGATTACGCCATTGTACTCCAGCCTGGACAACAAGAGAAAAACTCTGTCTCAAAGAAAAAAAATGACTTTACTAAGAAAAAAGATTTTATTTAGAGTTTGCATTGGAAAAGCTGGCTGGTGACATTGCGCAAGCTTCCCAGCAGGTGGCGCCCTGAACCAATGAATGTGAAAAAGAACGGCCTCAGACACACCTACATTTTAAGAATTAAAATCATCTCTTTTGCGATATATATATTCTGACCATACATTCAGTAGATTGTGGAATCCATATACCCTTGCCCTCTGTACAACACACAAATACACATGCGTGTGGACACATTCCTCCACCAGAGAATAGAGTAACACCCTGTATTATGAAGGCGAACGTTAGTGAGCTGGACATACAAATTAAATAGACAGCTATTAAGATATGTATGTGAATTGCATCTGTTTATAACAGGCAGTCCAGTACCTCAAAATGGGTCCTTAACACCGCCTAGTAAATATTCTGCATTTCTCTGCTATATTATTATCATCCTCTCACTCTCCACAGTAACTAATCCAAATTTCTGTGCTGTTTTCAAACATCCAACACCTTCTCTTTTTCTCAGTTATTCCCTGTTCAAGACACGGCTACTTACTTTAAAAGAAGAAGGATAGCCACTGCCATCAGATGGAATTTCCTCATCTTCCAGATATCAACATGCAAATCTTCCTCTAAACATCTACCCTCTTTCCTTCCAATGGTCATGGAGGAGCTGGCCCTCCGGCTACCCACTGCTAACGCCTTCTCTGGCACTCTGATCCCCTATCACATTCCCAGAAACCTTGGCTTCTATTTATGTACTTGCTGTTGTTCTCTCTCTCTCTCTTTCCCTCTCTCTTAATGATTTCCTTCCCAATAGCTTTCACAGAAACTCAAGTCTCTCCCACTAAAAAAACAATTAAGATGTGTGGAACTACAGATACAAGTTTAGCCACGAGTTGATCACTGTTGAAACTGAGTGGTGGGTAAATGAGGATTCATAATGCTATTCTCTCTAATTTTATTTATGTTGGAGAGTTACCATAATGAAAAGTTTTAAAGTAAGGGAAAAAAGATATTTTTGCTTGACTCCTCATAGCTTCCTCACCACCCTCTCTTCATGTCTTCATGCCCACACTTCTAAAAGTTGCCTATATGCATTCTTTGTTTCCTTACCTCCCACTCCCTCTGCAACTCCCTCCATCTGCTTTTTTTACCTGACACTCCAGAGAAACTAAAACAGCTATCACCCTTGACTTCCATGTCACATAATCTAGTGGATACATTTTAGTTATCATCACTATTGACTTCTCAGCAGCATAGGATACTCAAACAAGTTTCTTCTTATATACTTCCTTCCCTGGGCTTCAGAAATTATAATATTCTGCTTTTTTCTTCTACCTCTCCCCACTACTTCTCGGACTCCTCCTACTCTGTTATTAAATGTTGAAGTTCCTCTTAGCTCATTCTTAGGCCCTTTCTCTTCTCACCCTGTACTTTTTCTTGTGTGATCTTATTCATACTCTTGGCATTAAATTCCACCAACATGCATATGACTTTCAAAATTAAATCAGCAGTTCAGACCTGACCTGACTCTCACCTTCATACGTGTGTGACATCTCCTCTACTATATCTCAAAAGCACCTCAAAATTAGAAGCTCCAAACTGAACTCACCATTTTCTCCCCCAAACTTGGCCTTCTTCAAGTGTTTCTGATCTTAGCGAATGGTGTGCAAACCAGAAATCTTAGAGCCTTTCTTATCAACTCTTTCCCCTTTGTACCATTTCTAATCCATCAACAAATCCTGCATGTTTTGGCTCATAAATACTTCTAGAACCCTTTTTCTTCTATATCTACCATTACCACCACCAGCACCATTATCACCCCCTTAATCCTGGCTAATATTGCTTTTCACAACAACCTCTGGTGGTAACTTCTAATTTAGCTCCAGCATCTATCCTGGCAGCCTTCCACTCTGTCCTCTGAGCAGCAGCTAGAGTAATCTTTCCAAAATGCAAATCCAATCATGTTATTCTTTGGCTTAAAATCTTTCAGTGGTTTTCCATTGTTTTTAGGATAAGGAGAAAAAAAGCTTACAGGGAATACAAGGCCCTATGGGGCCTTGTATCTCCAATTTCACTTCATGCGGCCTTCTCCCTTACTCTCTGTTGTCAAACCAAACTCGCTTTACAGTCCTTCATCCGGCGGAGTGCAGTGGCTCACACCTGTAATCTCATCACTTTGGGAGGCGGAGGCAGGTGGATTACCTGAGGTCAGGAGTTCAAGACCAGCCTGGCCAACAGAGGGAAACTGCGTCTCTACTAAAAATACAAAAATTAGCTGGGCATGGTGGCAGATGCCTGTAATCCCACTTACTTGGGAGGCTGAGGCAGGAGAATCGCTTGAGCCCGAGAGGCGGAGGTTGCAGTGAGCTGAGATCGCACCATTGCACTCCAGCCTGGGCAACAGGGCAAGACTCTGTTAAAAAAAGAAAGAAAAAAAAAGCCCTTCATGCATGGCATTCTCCCTCCCTCTACAAAAACTTCACTTATGCTGTCTCTGTATAGAAAGCCCTTTTCTTCATTCTTTGCCTAGTTATTTCCTTATCTTTCAGATTCAAGTCAAGAGACATTTCCTGGGGGAAGCTGTCCTTCATCTTCCCAAAGAGGTCAACTCTCCCGGCCACAGACCTTCTTTGCTCCATGGATCTCTCCTTCATTTACCATTGCAGCTTTACATGTATTTCTGTGATCACATCTGTCTCGCTTGTTCATCATTGTACCTTGTTCAGTTCTTAGCACACAGCAGGTACTATAAGCATTTGTTGAATGAGTAAATGAATTAATGATTATTATTCATTCAACTCTGTCAGTTTTCCCTCTACTTAACCTGTCTCTAGATTACTTACACCTTCATCTCTGAGTGGATAATCAGGGACTACCCCTCATTTTTAATATTAATATAGTTCTGTGCTTTTATAACTTATGCATGCCAGGATCCCATACGTGGGGCATGCCAGGCATCACTTTTACTCTAATATTTGGAGCCAGATTATTATTTTTGTATTTTAAAAATGCAGATATAATGAAATAGAACCCCAAGTCTAGAATGTAGCATAAAGTCTATGACTTCAGAGAAATGATGTGCTAAGTACAGGCCACTTGAGGCCCGGCTTCCTGAACCTGGAAGTAAGCCCTCACTCTCCTCAGCCATTAGAGACACGCTTAAGCACAAAACTAAAAAAGCACCATTAGAAGTTTATACATAATAGAAAATATTTTAAGTTTCATGCTCCCTCAAAATAATATAACTTGTTCTAAGCTGTCGGATACTTTGGATGGTACCATTTCCTTCTTTAAAAGTGGTCTATAGATGTAGCAAAGGAAGACAAGTTATCAGCAATTGTTAGTGATTGCCAGAAGGTGCTCCCTTCAGATTCAGGACTGCGCTGGGTCCACAGCAAGGAATTCACCCAGAAAGAGATTTGGCCTGGAATACAACAACCAAGCCCTGGTCTCCTGTCTCTTCCCAGCTCCCCAGGCGTTTGTTTTTAATCTAATTCCATCTCTGTAGACACCAACCTGCCTTCTCAAAATAGACACACTCGCCCTCATCCCAGGTTTTAAAGCTCAGCACTGCCCCACACAGAGAAGTCCTAACATGACCCTTTCCACAGGGACTAGAATCTGAGGATTGTTGTAGGACTTCTCTGCTCGTAGCCCTAGAGAAAAATCTAGGGCTTTTACAGTGATCCCTATGGGGAGAACGTACTCTTGGAGGGTAACTACTATTTAAAATACATTATGCATGTCTTGACTTCCACTAGGACTCCCCCTGAAGAAGAAGATGGTGAGAAACATAGGCCACAGCTAAAATCTCTCAAGTCCTCATGCACAGCCTCCAAGAAACTAGCCTGATCCATAAAATCTGAAGGTTTAGAAAGAATAACTACAAACAAGGAGGCTAACTACAAACATGTATGTTTGCACCTCTTATGTATCTACCTCGACAATTTTACAGCTTACCCTATTTAATTCTAGGTATTAGTTAGATCATTTACTAAATGAGAAAATCAAGAGACTTAGACTTAGTGCATGTCTACGTTCATACAAGTAAATAGCGAGACCTCAGATTCAGACTCAGATCTGTGTCATTACCATGAAGTTGCTGCTTCTACTATGCTCATGGTTATCAACTTCCCTTATCATAATACGCCATTTCTCACCATTCATTCTCTCAAAAGAATCATCACTGAACAATATTACCACCATGGAAGCAAAGAGATCCAACTAACTTCCAAGGAGCACATAGTTTAAAGATATTCTATTCCATTATAATTTATAGCAAGTACTAAGGACATAAACACTGCAATCATGTTTGCTGGGATAAGGTCTATTTGCTACAGCTTTAAATATAAGCAAAATGAACATTTTTACCATTAGGTAATAACTATTGTAATGACAATAAATAAAAATAACTAGTTTAAAAATAAGTGATCTGTGCCAGGTAAGCTCTCCAGAGATGATACATCACTTTTGTAGGTGGACTGTTACAAAACCCTCCACCTCTGGTGGTACAGCACCACTGCTTGGGAATCACAGTGCCACAGGTGGCTGCTTCTAAAGGCTTTGGGCCCAGGAGACCTCTAAACCTGCCTACATATCTGACTCTATTCTCTACCTATCTATTCTATCTCTGTCTATTCTCTACCAACAGATAAAATTTGCCTTTTAACATAGAAACCAGAACCTCCACTCAAACTCATCAGTGGTGCTCACTAACATTTAGAAAAGCCTCACCTCCAAGCCTTATGTCAGTGATTGCCAGTGGCACTGGAATTGCCCCTCAGAAGTGGTTTGAAAATTTGATGGAATAGTTTTTGTTGTTATAATGATTGGGGGCCACGTTTAGCTGTAGAGAGAAAGAGCATGCTGGACTTATGAGTCACAGAATGTGTAAGGGCATCTCTCACAAAGAATTGACCCATGATGTATACTCCTGAATGATCTATTAAAACCCATGTGCTGGGGCCGGGCATGGTGGCTCACGCCTGTAATCCCAGAACTTTGGGAGGCCAAGGCGGGTGGATCACTTGATCTCAGGAGTTCAAGACCAGCCTGGCCAACATGGTGAAACCCCATCTCTACTAAAAATACAAAAATTAGCCGGGCGTGTTGGTGCGCATCTGTACTCCCAGCTACTCAGGAGGCTGAGGCAAGAGAATCGCTTGAACCCAGGAAGTGGAGGTTGCAGTGAGCTGAGATCACACCACTGCACTCCAGCCTGGGTGACAGAGCGAGACTCCATCTCAAACAAACAAGCAAACAAAAATAAAACCTATGTGTTGGTATCTGAGCTTAGAGTCTAACTTGTTTTTATATGTTAGAGAGTTTTCTGCATGATTTAAAACTTCCTAAATTTTCCAGGAATGCAAAGTACTGCACATTTTGCAAGAAGACTTACTTTGTTTTGATCAAAAATGTATCCAAAAGGGTTCACCAGTCTGGAAAACCACGACACTGCTGGTGAACGACATCCCTCATGAGATTTAAGTCAGCAGTGCAGCATGCCTGCACTGGTCTGCACATGTATCTGTTGCGTTCAGGGTGGTTCTTCATATAAGTGCAAGGGTGCTGGTATGGCATTTACGTACTAAAATGTATACTATTTATTATAAGTTTATTTCCTTTTATTCCTCTCTTACATTACAATTAGGGTATTATATTGATTTGTTTTCATTACGGGCATGGGAAAGTTATGTTATCTATGAATTTCACTGCAGGTTAGTAGAGAAGAATTGAAAAAATAATGGACCTAACAAGGCAGAGTTGGATGTGATAAGGTTGAGAACATTGTCCTAGATGACATGCCCTGTTTCAAACTCTAATCCCAACTCTTCCCATCACTCCCTCCCACTCCACCACATTGACCTTTCAGCTTTCCATTCAGGCTGGTGCCCACATCAGAGTCTCTGCTCTTGCTGTTTCTCTGTTTGAAACGCCTATCCCCTAAATCTCATTGTCCTCCCTCACTTCACTCAGGCCTTCACTTAAAAGCCACCTCCTCTGAGAGGTCTTCCACAACCATCATTCATCACATCACTCTCCATCCCCAAGCATCCTTTAAATTCCTCCATAGCACATATCACTACCTAAAATGCTATTAGCTATTATAATATTTATTTACCTGTCTGTCATTTGTCTCCATCATGGGAATATGTATTCCATGAAGAAGGTGGAATCTACTATTTTGGTGCCTGGAATAATGGGAAGTGGCACGAAGTGGGTGATTGACGAATATTTGTTAAATAAGTGAATTAATGCCTGAAGATACTGTCTGTGCTCCTGCTCCCTGGACGCTAGGAGTAATCTCTTTCTCTTTCCTATCTATATAATTTATAGTCAATCGAAGTCCGCATTAATTCTTTCAAATATATCCATCAAATGCCTACCATATTTCAGGCACTGAGAATACAATAATAAATAACACATATCCCGCCCGCATACTTTTCAATTAATGATCAGCTCCAGCATCTCTGAAGTATTTGAGTCCCACAGTGAAGTGACTTTATAAAAAACACACCCATTTCTATTTTATATTCTGAGTGTCTTTAAAATACAGTAATTATGATATTCATAAATTAGGAGATATCCCTTATGTATTCAGAAGAAAATTGTTATCACACACAGAAGAATTTTTACTCACGTGGAAAATCTTTTCCCCAGTCCTGGTGATATCCTTCAAGTCTCCAAAACACCAACCCTCAGGATGAAGAGAGTTGAAGGCTAGGCAATAGTTAAATAAGCAGAAGCTTCTAGTTCCCTTGAGTGGGGTAGCCAGGAGGACCCTCTACCTACTTGGCTGAGATAAAGTCTCCTATCTAAGGCACAGAGGGACCACATGCTCTCTGAAAGATCCTGCCAGCTAGAAAAGTCCAATCAGTCCTCTTAGGGTAGCACAGGGTGGCACCTGCCCCTGCTGATGACACACAGCCACCCTGGATGTTCCAGGCAGGGGCCGAGCATTCAGACCCTTTCCTTTCCCCACTTTGTGTCCAGGTACCCTCCCCATACGCTTGGGAGAAAGACAAAAGCAACTTGAAAACTAACATAGCCTCTATATTTGCACAGCGCTGTACAACAAACTTTTCATCCATTTTTTACACTTGTAGGAAAGATAATATACTCTTTTTTTTAATACGTAAGCAAATTAAAGTGCAGATGTTCAGCAACTTGGCAAAGCTGCTTCTTATACCAAGGTCTTCTGACTCCAAGATAGGGAATAGAAATGACAAGACAAAATCAGGCTTGGGGAATTATCTGTGGATTTTAATTCTCACAGGTATAGAACTTCACATAAAGAGCTGGCTCTATCAAATTCTGATCAAACATTTAAACAAATCCCAATACATTGTCTATTTGGGCACACATACCCGCCCTGTTTCCACCTCATCCCCAGCCCTCACATTCCGTGAAGTCTGATCATTATTTCCAGAAAGACTAGAAATGAGCAAACCATAGAGTGGGCCCTTGCCCCGAATTTTAACAGTGATACAGAAATAATATCCTTACCCTCTCGGAATTTTCATGGTTAAGCTCCTCCATTATCATGCTATGATAGAGGGAGAATCAGGAAGATGTATGTTGTATTCTAGATTATGGTGGAAAAATGTGACATACCCCTTTCCTGAACTCCCTTCCCCTTCCCCTTCCCCCACCACTACCACACACTAATTTTTCCTTTCAGGCCAGGGCTTAAAGCAAAAATATCTAGGATAGGCTGGGTTAACAATAAACAAAAGGCTCCAGGAAAGAATGCCCAGGAACTTCTGGTCCACACCATGTCCTCCAAAGGGCATATCTATGGGACCAGTGGGAGATAGATAACATCTGAATTGGCCTTCCACCAAGGTAACCCAGAATGTAAAGCCATGTTAGCTCTACTAGAAGAATTTTAAGTCTTTAAAGTACCATACTACTTCAAGAGAATTTCAAAAGTTTCCATTTGCTATAAACATGCACACATGGAAGCAGCAAACATCAGTCTCCCTCCAGGGTCCTCCTGTCTACCCTGTCAATTCCCCTTACCTTTTGGCATGGCTGCTTTAAACTCCTCTGTGGACTTTCCCGCCTCCCCCACCTCAGCTTCCTTAGAGTGCAAGTGCACAGCTGTGTCCTCTGGTCGCCCATCTAGAGTCCCACATGGGAGAGATGCTGAGTCTCCCCAGCAGTCCTGGGAAACGTATCTTCTCAGGTTTCCTGGGTTCACCTGAGGTGGAGGTCAGTTCCTGGCAGGGGCAGCTCCCTCTAGCTAGTAAGCTAGAGGTAGCAATATGCAAGGGAGAGAGCCAGACCAGCCCAAAATAGAAATCCAAGCTACATCACACAATCTGACCAAGCTCCCAATCTGGCTAAATGTGGCCCATTAGACAAGACAAGGAGACAGCAAAAATGAACGCTGGAGAGAGGTGGTGAGAACATGGCTTTTTGAAAATCAGGAATTATGGAAATAACATTCAGATACAACACTTGAAGTTTGTCCTACAAACAGAAAGGGGTACAAACTTTTCACAGTAAACAGCGTTTAAGTATAAAACCTTTGAGTTTCTGGGGACAAGCTCATCCAGCTTGCTGCTGGTAATTAGTATGTTGCTCTGTGGTTTATTCCACTGAGACAAACAGCAATGATTACATTTCACCTGATAGATCAGAAAGTGAGTGATGAGCTTGAGCACAAAAAGCCTCAGGAATGAAAAAGTATAGCTGACAGACAGGGCAAGAAACTATCCTCTGCATGACACCGTCATGCAGAGACATCCTGACATCCACCAAATGATAACCCTGGTCAAGGAAGGTATTACCTCAGAGGACAGTTGGACATTTCCTCATTGGCATATGGGAAAATCTGCCCTTTTGTGGTCTCAGAGGTCAAAGGAGGGAATCATAGTAGTTTCAAAACTTGTGACTTTGCGTCTTGGTCACTATGTGCCAATTATCTAACTGTGAAGTAAAGGATTCAAATGCTGTGTCAGTCAGGCTGAACAGAGAGATGCAGCAGACATCTGAGCCTCTACTAGACAATGAAAATCTGTAAGAGAGGAATATAGAAAGAATGAAGAGGGAGGGGACACAAAAGGAGAGAAGGTCCAGGATTCTCAAGGAAAAGGGTTTCCTTTCTCTTCCCTATAGCCTCCAGTGAGGAATAAATATAATTACCAACCTAGCATGACAGTAGTCAAAATAAAAGAGGCACCTGCCAGGTGACCATCTCTGCCGGGACTCGAACCCGGAACCTCTGGATTAGAAGTCCAGCGCGCTCGTCCATTGCGCCACAGAGACCTCACCACACACACAGCATCAGCACCAGAACTGAAAAAGCACATACCTTCTGCATCACCGAGCCATCTCAGCATCCTGCTCTCTGAGCGGTGGGGGGGGACAGGGACAGCTGGAAAATCTGGAGTGGAGATCCACCAGCCGGCTTCATCAAAGCTTTTCTCAATACTCTGGGTCCCATGGTCCCCAGAGGATTGGAGGAATGTGACAGCCGTCAGTTTCCCAGACTCAAAATCCCTGATGGAACAGGACAGAACTAGAGCCTTTGCTCTCGTTTCCTCTCCATCCCTTAGGGATGATACGAAAATCTCTCGATTCTCATGCTAATTAAGCAGAGTGCACCCAACCCTGCAGAAAACGCAGAAGCCATCTCTACCTCCACCCCCACTCCTTCACTGCGGTTTCATCCCAGTCCAGCTATTCTCAGACAGGGGCTGGGCAACGCTTGGGGATTCAGGAAAACCGTCGATCCCAGAGACAAAGGAGCTGCTTCCGTAAAGGAACACTGTGAACAACGGCAGCAGAGAATGGCAGCTGAGTTCTAAGAGACTGGTCTGGTTCTCAGCAATAAGAACTGTATCTGTCAAGCCCAGGCAAGAGCTACAGGGAGTCTGATGTGATGTTCCTTCAGCATCTTCACTAGAATTAAGCATGGGAGTGAAGAAGAAACAGTGTTCAGTGTGTGTGTTCAGTGTGTATGTGTGAATGTATATGTGTGAGAGAGTGTGTGTATGAGAGAGAGAGAGGAAGAGTGGGTGCGTACACATAGGGTTGGAGGGTGAGAGTGGCAGACCTTTGATGAAGTAGATGTCCTCACACAGCCCTCCTGTATCTCTTTCCCCCACCTTCCTCAGCCCCGAGTCCCTGACAGCCTTTTTCCCCAGGGCTACCTACTTTGAAGAACAAGGATTTCTCAGCTGCCTGTGCTTTTTACAAGTATCCTAGTACAATCAAAGTGACCAACCATCCATAACCATATATAAAGACCTCTATACCCAGCTCAGATCCAAGAAAATGATTTCTATTTTTAGAAGCCTCTCAGAGAAGACAATTCCATAATCACTGTTGTTTATAATTTCCACTGAGCCATTCTTCTGAATGTCTAATCTAAATCCTTCTTAGCTCAACTTTCAGATCATTTTCTCCTATTTGGTTCCCAGACACATGGGAATAATTGGATTCTATGCTCCCAATGACAATGCATTGATTTAAAGACTGATTATGTTCACCACCCCACTCCCCATCAAAAGGTTACAATAAAAGCAGGGAGCCAACTCAGATATCCCTTCTTCTCCCTCACTGTGTGTCTCCAGAGCCCCCCACTGCCAGCCAACTCCAATCATACAAGATAGTTATTTCTAACCTGTGAGGCCAGGTGATGGCCAAGCAAAGAAACAATATGACTAAATGAAATGATTAGATTAGAAAACCCTTAAGGGCTTTCTGACTCTAAGACTACAATTACAACATCTCCCACTTCCCTACCCATTCATATAGCCCCAGGAATGAGACATGGTAGAGAACATAACCAAGGCAATTCAGTCGGATCAGGAATATAAGCAAAAGGCTCTTTCTAACACATGGGGGAAAGCAGGTACTCCAACCAGGCTTGCCTTCCATCTACGACCTAGAGATGGGAGCTCAGAAAAGTGAGACTTGATTGTGTCTATTATAGACTTGAAACAAGAAGGCACAGAATAGACCTTTCTATCCAGAGACTGTATTACTCTGAGTGGCTAGTAACAAGGTGCTGATGAAAGAGTTAGTCAACGGGACTATATGGTTGTAAAGGGAAGGTTAACAGCACAGGCTAGCAAGGAACCATTCTAATGTAAAGGAAAGGAAAAGCTAGACTCAAGATACTTCCTGCCAGGCTCAGTGTACACACACACACACATACACACACACACACACACACACACACACACTGCTCTTCATAAAGATATTGTCCTATATCCAAGAAATCTATCAGCCCCCTGAGTGACATCCAAAGTATCACTGCTTCTTATAAGATCATGTGTTGTCTATAACCTGAATAAAGAGTCCCAGCTCTCCAACTCCCTCCAGGAGCTTCACTCATTATCTGTAATGTTCCCACTTGCTGCTGGGAATACAATGATGGAGAGATATATCATGGCATGGTTCTACTCTCGAAAATCCTATAGGCAAATTCCAACGTAGGAATGACCTTGAAACGTGTATGGGAGAAGAAGGAATCAATCTTATTACTCACCAAATAAAATAACAATTTGCAAGTCCACACAAAGGCTATAACCCTGGGAGCAGAAAGATCCGTCTTCATAGGAAGTTGTATAACTTACTTGGTTTGAGACTCTGAGAAAATTCCTTAACTCTGATCTTCCATTTTCTCATTATAAACTAGGGGCACTAACATATATGCTACTGATAAAAGATCAGCTGAGATTTCATGAGGCAGAGTGTTTGTCCCCTTTCTTCCTCTATTCCATGAGTTAATTCTCAACTCTATTGACTGGGTTGCTTCTTTCCCTTTGAATACCCTTCCTTCGTCTTCCTCTCACCACTCCACAGAAATCTCTTCATTCCAGCAAAAATGCCCCCCACCAACAAGTCTCTCCTTATAATGTATATCAACAAAAGTACTCTGGACTTTGTCTGAGGACTTTTTTCAAATAAGAGATGTCTCTCTGACATCTCATTTTGCTTTATCCATAAAACAGACAAAGCCTCTTGATAGTGTCAATAATGTCTTTAAACTAGGTTTTAATTTAAAATAAGAAGAGAAACAATCAAATAAATCTACAGTTTTAAAGGGCAGGAAATGTGAAGTCAAGTCACTCAAAATGATTGAAGCCAGTACATCTTTTTCTTCTTTTAAACTGGCTGTATGTCATTCATGTTTACGTAAACTCTCTGGAAGAAAAGTACATTCACCTTCCAAAAAAAAATCTGTACTGATTTAATTCTCCAAAGATCTGTGACTCAAACACTACTCATACCTCTAATTGAATACCGCTTTGTGACCCTACAGACAAACTAGTGATGCTCATACACTATTTCATTCACAAGGTGTTGCTGGGATACATATGATAAATGCCCTTCAAATTTTCCCTTTGGTCCAGTTAATCCTACATCCTACTGTGGTCTTACTTACAGCTTCTCTAAAGGTTCCTATACCAACTAGTCCATATTTTAAATTCTAAGGGCTATTACATGGAGTAAGACAGTGAATTTGTCATTTAGATAGCACAGCCCTTACATACTATACTTTCATCTCCCAGGCCCTATGATGCCGTAAACCTTATTAATCCACATCTATTGTGAGCACAACTTCTAGAAGTGTTAACCATATACCATCTTCTCATGTTCCTACCTGCTATCAGCTCCCTCTTACTATCTCATCCCTAAGGAGTTAGCCCAGGTCTTTCCTCCTGTGAGTACCTCCCAAAAGGTGCTTTGCTATGTCAGGCCTATAGAGTGAGACCTACTGTGCAGATGTTCAGGTCATAACTCCAACCCCTTAAGGAAGGGTAAAATGGACATACATACCCACAATGCAAAAGCCCTTCAGTCCTTTCTTTTCCAGACACTTCATCTTCAGGAGGTCTTGCCCCATATTCATTTCTCCATTCCTATTATGCATTTTCTGACACATCATAATAAAGCATTTATGTTCCCAAGTCTATCTTTCCTCCCTCCTAGCCTGTGAGCCTGACTGCAGATTGTTCCTTTCCTCCTCAGTCCCCTTTCTCATACTTGAAGAGGGAAGAAATGAGATAATCCAGGTAACAATTGAGCATGAGAATCAAGCCAAAGAAAGACAAATATGGAGCAAATTATCCTTTCATCATCCCATCCAACTTTCAGAAATCATTCCAGGTGTAGCCCAGTCAAACTGAGCTATTGAGGCCTCTCAAGCCTTTCCAAAAGTAGACCCAGAACCAATCTATCTTAACAAAGGGCTGGACCTCCAGGGCTAGTCAAGGTCACAAGAGAGTCCATACAGAGGTCAACTCCCTAAGGGAGTCTGAGAAATGCAGAGAAATCTGGAGATAGAATTTCCCTTTCCTTATTGCCTCCCACCCACCTCTGACAGATTCTCCAGGAAGCCATTTAAAGAGTTCTAGAGGCCAGGCACGGTGGCTCATGCTTGTAATCCCAGCACTTTGGGAGGACAAGACAGGCGGATCACGAGGTCAAGAGATCAGGGCCATCCTGGCCAATATGGTGAAACCTTGTCTCTACTAAAAATATAAAAATTAGCTGGGCATGGTGGTACATGCCTGTAGTCCCAGCTACTTGGGAGGCTGAGGCAGGAGAATCGCTTGAACCTGGGAGGCGGAGGTTACAGTGAGCCAACATCATGCCACTGCACTCCAGCCTGGTGACAGAGTGAGACACCGCCCCCCCCGCCAAAAAAAAAAAAAAGAATTCTAGAGAGTGTGTCTCTAAGGACATGAAGTATCTCTTTGGTCAAGAAGGATGAGGAAACTAGTAGTGTTCAACAAATGGGAGAGCAGTAGGTTGTCATGTCCCATCAGATCTTTCTGGGAAGTTTGGGGGAAAACTTTCTGCTTCACCCAAACCCAACAAATAAGGTGATTCCTGGTGCTAACTTTCTAGTTCACTCTCCCTTATCCTCCTTAGAATCAGGACCTTCTATCCTGCTGTTTCTAACCCCAAGCCATCACCTGCTTGTGTAGATCCCCAGTCCTGTCTTCTTATATTTTCTTCTTGCCATCCCCATCAATGTCTCCTTCTTCCTTGGGGTATATAACCCTTAGTCATTTCCTGCTTTAAAATGTTCTTCTCACCTCTGTCCACACCTTTCCTCACTTCTGTCCATGTCACTTTCCCCACTTTCTGCAACTGGCATTCCCTAATACTTTACTGTGTAATCTCTATAATGCTCGATTTATTGGCCATGTCACCATCTGTTCTCATCTGCCCTAGGATCCATCTACACCAAACACATTGGCCAAACTCATTATTCCCAGTCTTCCCTAGATTCAGCCCACTGCTCTTCTCTGTCTCTGCCCCTCTTAGCCATCATCCTCAAGGCACTCTGAGTTTCCCAGGCCTCCAAACTCTCTATCGTTAAAATCTACTGCTTGGACCTAGAGTCTTTGTTATTGTCAGCCCTTCATCCTCAGGCCTTCTTTTTCTTTCCTGCAGATTTCATTCTTTAGATCACTTTACTTGCCCACCATCCTTTTAGTCTTTATCTCATCTCCTTAAATCTTCAACTTGTAGTACCCATCCTTCTAAATCTCCTTCCATCCCATCCATACAGTACCAGATTCCTGAGGCTTCCAGAAGAACTTGCTGGTCCTTACATTCTTCTTCCCTACATTCATCTCCAGACATTCTGGGTTCTGCCTGACTCTACAACACACCTATATTTGTTTTACTTCTTTGCCTGGGACTGTGTGCGCCACCGGCTTTAAAACTGGGAGGCCCTGAATAGGGCCCTGCTAATCCCCATGGCACTGAGTTGCCATGGGAATGGGCTGGCAATCGGGCTTCTTAATCTTTAGCCACTATGGGGCCCCTGATCCTTAAAGGGCCAGATACCCTAGGACAGATGCCAAAGAATGAGAAGAGAGATCCTTAAAGGGTCAAGGATTCTATGATTGTAGGCCAAGGGATTCAAGAACATTGTTTTTTGCCTAATATTATGAGTAAATTAGGCTTTTGCTATCTGTCCCCTACTTCATCCCCACTTCCCATTCAGCCTGGAAAAAGCCTTGAGGGTTACATAGTGAGGCAGACTCCTCAGCAATGGCAAGACAAGAAAGGTGTTCTTCTTTCACAGTCCATCATTTTAATTAAACCAAAGAGCGTGACCATGAAAGTTTCAATCCTAGAGACTAAACTTGTCCTTACACAAGAACCTTATGTCTGACAAATTACAGAAGGGTCTATACACGGTTCATCCTTATATAGCAGAAGCGGCTCTTTTCAAGTCTGTCCCTGAAGAACATCATGTCCCCACACGGAAGACAGGGTCCAGGGGGAGCATTTTACCTTGAGTTGGCCAGCTCATCTCCTTCATGTTCTCCTCCTTTAGAAGGTAGTAGCTGAATTTCCAAGACCTTCTCATGCTACGTATGATTCTAAGAAACAGTATCAATGATAGTAATAATGATAATAAAGATATTTTGAATTGTCTCATTTTATCATCAACCAACTTTCCTAGATTGTTGGAAGAGTGATCACCATTATTTTTCTTTTACAAAAGAAGAACCTTGATCAAAGACATTAGGTGGCTTGCCCAAAGTAACTCAGCTTGTAAGAGGTGGGACTAGGGTGAGCTACCCTACAGTGTCCTGACTTCTGTGACCTCTACATGGAGGCCTCAACAGAAGGTGTCTGCTAAGAGGCACCAGCTGCCTTCATTACAATTTGTTCCAGGAAACAAAATTCTGAGACCTTTCCCCCTAACTTTCTTCCCAGTCTTTGCAATCATCAAAGAGTGCCCTAAGCATAGGACAGGATGGCCAGCCAGTCCTGAGAAAGGCCACAGAGTGAGGTCAAAGGTTGTGCTGCTTAAAAGAGAACAAACAGCACAGGCAGGTGAGTAAGAGAGCTCTCTATGGGTTCTTCTTTAGTGCTCATTCTCCTCCCAGATACCTTAAGACATAAGAAACTGATTTCCAGATTAAACAAGATCAGTCAGCTTGGCATTCACAAGTCTGGTCTTCCATTCCAGGTTTTCCAACTCCTAATTTGGTGCTTTTTAAAATTTCACTACAGTGTTACTGAGTCACTCTTCTTAAATTTTTATTTTTATTTTTTTAAATTGACCTATAATATTGTATAATTTTACTATGCACAACATGGTATTTTGAAGTACATATACATTTTGGAATGGTTAACTCTAGCTAGCCATTATGGAAAACAGTATGAAGGTTCTTAAGACATTTAAAAATAGAGCTACCATAGGATCTGGCAATCCCACTACTGGGTATATTTCCAAAGAAATAAAATCAGTATGTTGAGATATTTGCTTGGAATCCCCAACATAATCTTTTTTTTAAATTATTATACTTTAAGTTCTAGGATACATGTCCAGAACGTGCAGGTTTGTTACATAGGTATACATGCGCCATGGTGGTTTGCTGCACCCATCAACCCTTCATCTACATCAGGTATTTCTCCTAATGCTATTCCTCCCCCTGCCCCCCACCCCCCAACAGGCCCCAGTGTGTGATATTCCTCTCCTTGTGCCCATATGTCCTCATTGTTCAACTCCCACTTATTAGTGAGAAGATGCGGTGTTTGGTTTTCTGTTCCTGTGTTAATTTGCTGAGAATGATGGTTTCCAGCTTCTTCCATGTCCCTGCAAAGGACATGAACTCATTCTTTTCTATAGCTGAACAGTATTCCGTGGTGTATATGTGCCACATTTTCTTTATACAGTCTAACATTGATGGACATTTGGGTTGGTTCCAAGTCTTTGCTATTGTGAATAGTGCTGCAGTAAACATATGTGTGCATGTGTTTTTATAGCAGAATGATTTATAATCTTTTGGGTATATATCCAGTAATGGGATTGCTGGGTCAAATGGTATTTCTAATTCTAGATATTTGAGGAATCGCCACCATGTCTTCCACAATGGTTGAACTAATTTACACTCCCATCAACAGTGTAAAAGTGTTCCTATTTTTCCACATCTTCTCCAGCATCTGTTGTTTCCTGACTTAAATTCTAACTGGCATGAGAGGGTATCTCACTGTGGTTTTGATTTGCATTTCTCTAACGACCAGTGATGATGAGCTTTCTTTCATATGTTTGTTGCCTGCATAAATGGCTTTTTTTGAAAAGTGTCTGTGCATATACTTCGTCCATTTTTGATAAGCTTCTTTGTTTTTTTCTTGTAAATTTGTTTAAGTTCCCTGTAGATTCTCGATATTAGTCCTTTGTCGGAAGGATAAATTGTAATTTTCTCCCATTCTGTAATTTGCCTGTTTACTCTGATGAGAGTTTCTTTTGCTGCACAGAAGCTCTTTAATTTAATTAGATCCCATTCCTCAATTCTGGCTTTTGTTGCCATTGCTTTTGGTGTTTTAGTCATGAAGTCTTTGCTCATGCCTATGTCCTGAATGGTATTGCCTAGATTTTCTTCTAGGGTTTTTATAGTTTTGGGTCTTATGTTTAAGTCTTTAATCTATCTTGGGTTAATTTTTGTATAAGGTGTAAGGAAGGGGTCCAGTTTCAGTTTTCTGCATATGGCTAGCCAGTTTTCCCAACATCATTTGTTAAATAGGGAATCCTTTCCCCATTGCTTGTTTTTGTCAGGTTTGCCAAAGATCAGATGGTTGTAGATGTGTGGCATTATTTCTGAAGCCTCTGTTCTGTTCCTTTGGTCTATGTATGTGTTTTGGTATCAGCACCATGCTGTTTTGGTTACTGTAGCCTTGTAGTATAGTTTGAAGTCAGGTAGCGTGATGCCTCCAGCTTTGTTCTTTTTGCTTAAGATTGTCTTGGCAATGCGGGCTCTTTTTTGGTTCCATGTGAAATTTAAAGTAGTTCTGTCTAAATCTGTGAAGAAAGTCAATGGTAGCTTGATGGGAATAGCATTGAATCTATAAATTACTTTGAGCAGCATGGCCATTTTCACGATATTGATTCTTCCTATCCATGAGCAAGGAATATTTTTACATTTGTTTGTGTCCTCTTTTATTTCCTTGAGCAGTGCTTTGCAGTTCTCCTTGAAGAGGTCCTTCACATCCCTTGTAAGTTGGATTCCTAGGTATTTTATTCTCTGTGTAGCAATTGTGAATGGTAGTTCACTCATGATTTGGTTCTCTGTTTGTCTGTTATTGGTGCATAGGAATGCTTGTGATTTTTGCACATTGATTTTGTATCCTGAGACTTTGCTGAAGTTGCTTATCAGCTTAAGGAGTTTTGGGGCTGAGACGATGGGGTTTTCTAAATATACAATCATGTCGTCTGCCAACAGGGATAATGTGACTTCCTCTCTTCCTATTTGAATATGCTTTATTTCTTTCTCTTGCCTGATTGCCCTGGCCAGAATTTCCAATAATATGTTGAATAGGAGTGGTGAGAGAGAGCACCCTTGTCTTGTGCCGGTTTTCAAAGGGAATGCTTGCAGCTTTTGCCCACTTGGTGTGGTATTGGCTGTGGGTTTGTCATAAATAGCTCTTATTATTTTGAGGTATTTTCCATCAGTACCTAGTTTATTGAGTGTTTTTAGCTTGAAGGGATGTTGAATTTTATCAAAGGCCTTGTCTGCATCTATTCAGATAATCATGTGGTTTTTGTCATTGGGTCTGTTTATGTGATGGATTATGTTTATTGATTTGCATATGTTGAATCCATCCCAGGGATGAAGCTGACTTGATCGTGGTGAATAACCTTTTTGAGGTGCTGCTGGATTTGCTTTGCCATCATTTTATTGAGGGGAATCCCCAACATAATCTTTACACAAAGAATGCAGGGAAGGAAAGAGCAGAACACTTTGCATTTATTCTTAACTGGTAAACTAGAAAATCAAAAGTATCAAATAACCTCTTACTGGAATCACAGAATGCTCAAAATGGAAAAGGGTTTTAAAATAATCAAGTCTCTTTTATTCATGGATCAGCTGAATTTTTGTCACATATTCTTATTACTCTTATAAATTTAGAGAAAAACTAATTTGAAGATCAAACTGATAATGCTAAGTGGGTGAATGTTTGCTCTTTATATTTCTATAGTCTGTAATTTTTGTCAAGCCTCTCCATCTGTAATTACATAGATTAATAAACTCAGAACCACAGAAATTAAATCATGTATCCAATATCACAAAAATAGACAAACAGTTATGACCCAATCAGAAAACTATAGACTTTCAAGTTGGGATACCCAGGGTTTGAATCTCAGCTGTGTATGATGATGGACACCTAAAGGCACCTAAATGATCTCTGAGATTCAAATTACTTATCTGATTTTAAAAATCCACAGAATTGGCCAGGCACAGTAGCTCACACTTGTAATCCCAGCACTTTGGGAGGCCAAGGTGGGCGGATCACTAGGTTAGGAGTTCGAGACCAGCCTGGCCAACACAGTGAAACCCCATCTCTACTAAAAATACAAAAAATTAGCCAGGTGTGGTGGCGGACACCTGTAATCCCAGCTACTCCAGAGGCTGAGGCAGGAGAATCGCTTGAACCTGGGAGGCAGAGGTTGCAGTGAGCCGAGATCGCGCCACTGCACTCCAGCCCAGGCGACAGTGCGAGACTCCATCTCAAAAAAAAAAAAATTTACAGAAGTAATAACATCTATCTTGTAAAGTCATTATAAGAAGTAAGTGTGATAAAGAAAGAGAAAATCTTTAGTAGACTAGTGCCTGACAGCCTTTATTTTTAGAAAGAATAGTTAATGCTTGGGTTCTTTCCCCTTTACCCCATCCATTCCTCAACTGACTCCACTCTAGCAACTGTTAAATGTCCTCACTAAAGTCACTAAGGGCTTGTTGCTAATTGTCAAATTCAATAGTTTCACTTCACGTTTCTGCAGCATTCCACACTAGTGACCCCATCTTCACCCTTAGAAATGCTGACTCCTCTTGCTTCTGGGGCATGCCACTCTCTTCTCATTCACCTCCTATCCCTTGGTCCCTCCTTCTCAATCTCTTTCACCAGCTCCTCCTCTTCCTTCTTAAATATCAGTGTTCCAAAGAGTGACACTTATCAGACTGCAAGGCAGAAGGTTAGCAGTACTTTTATATTATTAAATAGCAGAGAAAAGAGGTGATAGAACAGGATATGACAGAATAGAAAAGAAAATAGCCAAGGGTATCACCCTCTAAGAAGACCATGTATTGTTTCATGAAATTTTTGTATCAGCTACATGTGAATGTATATACATAGGCAGATGAGTTGTGTTCAAAAACACTGCCATACACTGTACCTTGGTGCTCTTCTTTATATCTTCTCCCTGGGTGATTGTAAATGGCATATGTACTATATGTACTACCAGTTATGAGCTGAAAACCCTTAAATCTGTATCTTAAAATCAGACATATTATGTGAAATCCAGATTGGGATACTCAGCTGCCTTTAGATTGCCATCCTTATGTGACTCACAGTGATCTCAACTGCAAAATATACAAATAAGAACTTATATTTCCCCATAAACCTGTTCTTCATAATCCACTAGTTTATTCATTTTTTTTTTTTTTTTTGAGACGGAATCTCACTCTGTCACCCAGGCTGGAGTGCAGTGGTGCAGTCTCAGCTCACTACAACCTCTGCCTCTTGGGCTAAGCAATTCTTCTGCCTCAACCTCCCTAGTAGCTGGGATTACAGGCACCTGCCACCATGCCCAGCTAATTTTTGTATTTTAGTAGAGACAGGGTTTCACCATGTTGGCTGGGCAGGTCTCGAACTCCTGACCTCAGGTGATCCACCCGCCTCGGCCTCCAAAAGTGCTGGGATTACAGGGGTGAGCCACAACACCCGGCCTAATCCACTAGTTTAATTAATGGTTACCATCATCCACTTACTCATTTATTGATTTATTTGCTCCATAAATCCATAAATACCTACTGTATAATAAGAAATGTGCTGAGTATTGGAGATATAAAGATAATGATTATATCATGTCTATTCTGAATAAAATTCACAGTCAAAAACAGAAAAATAAACCATCATTAAACAAAGTTGCCCAACTCTAGAAATCATATGTCCAGCATGCTACAAAAACAAAAATGGGCAAATGAATCCAGTCTGAGGAGTCTAAGAACATTTTCTAGAGCTACAGACCTAAGCAGAGGTTCAAAGTAAGAATAGCTGTAAACAGAGCAAAAGAAGAGGTTAGGGATGGGGGGAGAGATTTTGTGTGTGCGTGTGTGTGTGTGTGTGTGTCTGTGTGTGTGTGTGTGTGTTTGTATGTGTTGGGGGAGCCAAGGAGATAAGACAGGAAAGCATGAGTAAAAATGCAGCACAAACCATCTTGTCTGTGTAAGAAACTACAAGAAATGAGAAATATTGCTGAAGTTCAAAATCCCAGGCAGGAAGTGACAAGGCATGTGGAAACAAAAATCAGATCATGCAGATCGACATATCTCACGTTAAAGGCCAACTGTAATCCTGTAGGAGATGCAGAGGCAGTGAAAGGTTTTAAGTAAGGGAGAACAATGATTTGATTTGCATTTTGGAAAGATCACACTGGCTGCACAGATAATTTCAAGAGTGCACAGTGAAGAGGCTTTTTCAGTAGTCAAGGTAAGATATAATGGAGATCTGAACCACAGTAATAGAATTGGCTACATAACAGTAAATTGAAAGAAGATTGATTTGATAAAAACAGTTTTGGGGAGACAAAACTGGCCATCCAGTCTCTTAAGCCAGAAATGTGGAGTGACTCAAGGCTCCTCTTCCCTAAAACTTTATCTTCCAAATTTAATCAGCTACTAAGGTCTACCCACTCTGTCTCTTTAATAGCTCTCAAATGTATGCCTCACTTTCCATTCCCACTGCTCTTGGCTTAGTTCAGATAGTTCATCCTCTGTAGCCAGGACTATTTGTTTGTTTATTTATTTATTTAGTTATTTTGTTTTTTTTAATTATACTTTAAGTTCTAGGGTACATGTGCGCAATGTGCAGGTTTGTTACGTAGGTATACATGTGCCATGTTGGTTTGCTGCACCCATCAACTCATCATTTACATTAGGTATTTCTCCTAATTCTATCCCTCCCCCAGCTCCCCACCCTCTGACAGGCCCCGCTGTGTGATGTTCCCCACTCTGTGTCCAAGTGTTCTTATTGTTCAGTTCCCACCTATGAGTGAGAACATGCAGTGTTTGGTTTTCTGTCCTTGCAACAGTTTGCTGAGAATGATGGTTTCCAGCTTCATCCATGTCCCCGCAAAGCACATGAACTCATCCCTTTTATGGCTGCATAGTATTCCATGGTATATATGTGCCACATTTTCTTAATCCAGTCTATTATCGATGCACATTTGGGTTCGTTCCAAGTCTTTGCTATTGTGATCAGTGCCACAATAAACATACATGTGCATGTGTCTTTATAGTAGCATGATTTATAATCCTTTGGTATATACCAGTAATGGGATTGCTGGGTCAAATGGTATTTCTAGTTCTAGATCCTCGAGGAATCGCCACACTGTCTTCCACAATGGTTGAACTAATTTACACTCCCACCAACAGTGTAAAAGCATTCCTATTTCTCCACATCCTCTCCAGCATCTGTTGTTTCCTGACTTTTTAATGATCGCCATTCTAACTGATGTGAGATGGTATCTCATTGTGGTTTTGATTTGCATTTCTCTGATGACCAGTGATGATGAGCATTTTTTCATGTGTCTGTTGGCTGCATAAATGTCTTCTTTTGAGAAGTGTCTGTTCATATCCTTTGCCCACTTTTTGATGGGGTTGTTTTTTTCTTGTAAATTTATTTGAGTTCTTTGTAGATTCTGGATATTAGCCCTTTGTCAGATGGGTGCATTGCAAAAAATTTTCTCCCATTCTGTAGGTTGCCTGTTTACTCTGATGATAGTTTCTTTTGCTGTGCAGAAACTCTTCAGTTTAATTAGATCCCATTTGTTTATTTTGGCTTTTGTTGCCATTGCTTTTTGTGTTTTAGTCATGAAGTCCCTGCCCATACCGATGTCCTGAATGGTATTGCCTAGGTTTTCTTCTAGGGTTTTTATGGTTTTAGGTCTTATGTTTAAGTTTTTTAATCCATCTTGAATTAATTTTTGTAAAAGGTGTAAGTAAGGGGTCGAGTTTCAGCTTTCTTCTACACATGGCTAGCCAGTTTTCCCAATACCACTTATTAAATAGGGAATCGTTTCCCCATTTCTTGTTTTTGTCAGGTTTGTCAAAGATCAGATGGTTGTAGATTTGTGGTGTTATTTCTGAGGCCTCTGTTCTGTTTCATTGGTCTATATATCTGATTTGGTACCAGTACCATGCTGTTTTGGTTACTGTAGCCTTGTAGTATAGTTTGAAGTCAGGTAGCATGATGCCTCCAGCTTTGTTCTTTTTGCTTAGGATTGTCTTGGCAATGCGGGCTCTTTTTTGGTTCCATATGAACTTTAAAGTAGTTTTCTCCAATTCTGTGAAGAAAGTCATTGGTAGCTTGATGGGGATGGCATTGAATCTATAAATTACTTCGGGCAGTATGGCCATTTTCACGATATTGATTCTTCCTATCCATGAGCATGGAATGTTTTTCCATTTGTTTGTGTCCTCTTTTATTTCCTTGAGCAGTGCTTTGCAGTTCTCCTTGAAGAGGTCCTTCACATCCCTTGTAAGTTGGATTCCTAGGTATTTTATTCTCTTTGTAGCAATTGTGAATGGCAGTTCACTCATGTTTTGGCTCTCTGTTTGTCTGTTATTGGTGTATAGGAATGCTTGTGATTTTTGCACATTGATTTTGTATCCTGAGACTTTGCTGAAGTTGCTTATCAGTTTAAGAAGTTTTGGGGCTGAGAAGATGGGGTTTTCTAAGTATACAATCATGTCATCTGCAAACAGGGACAATTTGACTTCCTCTTTTCCTAATCGAATACCGTTTATTTCCTTCTCCTGCCTGATTGCCCTGGCCCGAACTTCCAATACAATGTTGAATAGGAGTGGTGAGAGAGGGCATCCTTGTCTTGTGCCAGTTTTAAAAGGGAATGCTTCCAGTTTTTGCCCATTCAGTATGATATTGACTGTGGGTCTGTCATGTATAGCTCTTATTATTTTGAGATATCTTCCATCAATACCTAGTTTATTGAGAGTTTTTAGCTTGAAGGGGTGTTGAATTTTGTCAAAGGCCTTCTCTGCATCTATTGAGATAATCATGTGGTTTTTGTCATTGGATCTGTTCATGTGATGGATTACATTTATTGATTTGCATATGTTGAACCAGCCCTGCATCCCAGGGATGAAGCTGACTTGATCATGGTGGATAAGCTTTTTGATGTGCTGCTGGATTCGGTTTGCCAGTATTTTATTGAGGATTTTCGCATCAATGTTAATCAGGGATATTGGCCTAAAATTCTCTTTTTTTGTTGTGTTTCTGCCAGGCTTTGGTATCAGGATGATGCAGCCAGGACTATTTGGTATTTTAATAATCCCTCACTTGTCTACCTGTAACCATCCCTGCTCCTTTTCTGGCAATCAGCCACACCACCAACAGATCAATTATAATTTTTCTTGAAGGCAAAACCCCTTAAAGTTCTCTCTTGTCTAAAGAAGAGCCTAAAAGCCATCTGTGATCTGATTCCTGTCCATTTTTGCAACATCAGTTACTATTATCCCTCAGCCTCCCCTCTCAGCTTACATTTTACAATAAGTACTTAGAGTTCCCAAAATGAAAAAAAAAGGTTCCTTTTCCATACTAATATGACTTGGTATGCTGCAATGGTTTCTCTTTTTGGAATGCCTTTCTCATGTCTCCACCCTCACATCTGTCTGCAAGACTGTTCCCCCCCTTGAAGACTCAGTTTCAATCACCTCATTTTTTATAATATCTTCCCTGACATCCACCACAACCCCAAGCAGACTGGATCACACCCATCTTCACACCATTACTGCACCCTGTGCATATGGCTGTCAGAGGACTGAGCACTCCGTAATGTACTCAATTTTGTGAATCTCTGTTCCTACCAGAGAGAGAGAAACTTGAGTTTTTTTACCTTTGATAGTCTGGGCAGTGCCTGGCACATGGTAGTTGTTCAATATGTTTACCAAAGAAAAAGAATCAACAATCAAAACCACTAGAACAGGTCTTTGTCCTCCTAGCCACATATCATCCTATAATACCACAGTTCTTGATTTTTGTAATGCAAATGTTAGATGGGAACTCTTAAAATGACACTGAGAACTTTAGGCTTCTTCTGCTGGTCTACTTCAAAGTGGTAGAACATTCAACTTTCTCCAGAGCTCCAGTTTTCATATCCAGTCTATTCAATATTTCCTACTCCATGGGTTGCCCTCAGCTTAAACTCAATGTAATCTAACAAAATTGTTATGAATTGATTATGTCTCCTGCAAATTTATATGTTAACACTCTAATCCCTCATGTATTTAGATGTGAGTCTTATGAGAGGTGATTTGCTCAGGAAGGTGGAACCCTAATAAATGGAATTAGTGTCATTATAAGAAGAGACACAGGGAAACTATCTCTTTTTCCACCATGTGAAGACACATTGAGAAGGTGGCTGTCTGCAAACCAGGAAGAGGACACTCAACAGGAATCAAATCCACCAGTACCTTGATCTTGGACTTCGCAGCCTCTAGAATCGTGAGAAACCAAAGTCTGTTGTTTAAGCCACATAGATTATGGTATTCTGTTTTAGCAGCCTCAAGTAAGACACTAATCCTCCTTCATTCCAAAATACGACACCCCACAAAAAGTTTCTCCTAATTCCACTATTTCTTTTCACGGTTCAGCATTTTCAAAGTCACTCAAAAGCCAAAACTGAGAGCTGCCTCAGCCTTCTCCCTCTGTCTTGCTTCCCATAACCAACAACAAACATAGCTCCTCTTTTCCATTCCCAATTCCACTGCCCTCGCTCAGGACTCTTTTACTTTGTTCCTGGATTTGTATAATCATCTTTTAACTCATATTCTTAGAATAAGCTTTTAATATAAAAAAATTAATCATTCAATACATAAGCACACCATTATTATAAAAATATGAAGTATATAATATGGACAATTATAATCCACCTTATGACTTAAGTCTCACTCCTAGCCCAGAAAATAATTTTCCAAGTTTAACATGCATCTGAACAATAGAAACACTCAAGTGCCTACTATGTGCCAGGCACTATTTAAAGCACTTTAAATAGATTAATTTATTTAATTCTCACATCATATAACCCTAGGGGTCACGTAAAATTATCTCTATTTTCCACACAATGAAAAAAAATACTGAGGCAGTTAAGTATCTTGCCTGAAGTCACACAGCCAGTAAGTAACTATTCATTTACTTAAACACATATTTATACGCATGTAAGATTTTACATACACATATGTATATGTTTAAGGCTTTTTTCCCATTTTACACAAAAGGGATAGCAGTATGTGTATTTTCTTTGTATTTTCACTTAACAACATACCTTCTGTATCTTTCCATGTTGGTAGATATAAATTCACCTCATTCTTTTTAACTGCAATGTGTTATTACAAAGTATGATATAGCATAATTTATTTATCCAATTCACTATTGATGAATATTTATGTTGTCTTCAATTTTTCACTACTGGAAAAAAATGATGTGATGCATATCTCTGCACATAAATCAGAGCACTCATGTGTGAACAGATCTATAGCATAATTTGTAGAAATAGCACTGCTGGCATTTCTATTTTTAATTCTGATACATTCTGCCAAAATATCTCCAGAAAGGCTGTGCCAATTTACATCTTCACTAACAATATATAAAGGTGCCTATTTCCCTTAGCACTTGCCAACACTGAGTATTATCCATCATTTTAATTTTTTAACAATCTGATGGGTTCTTTGATGCTTTTTAACAGTCTAGGATCTCTTTGGTGCTGTAACTTGTATTTCTCAAAATCCAAATGCCATTGATCATCTTTTCAGATGTTTATTAGACAACTGTATTTTTTTTCTAAGAATTCCTACTCATATCCTTTGCCCAATTTTCTCTTGGACTGTTTGTCTTTTTTATGTTTATTTGCTGACTATTTTGCATGTTAGAAATTTTGATACTTTGGTATATATGTTGCAAATAAAATTTTCCAAGTCTGTGACTTACTTTTACATTTTGTCTATGGGTCTGCAATTATATCAGTTTTAAAAATTAGGCAGTAAATCTTATCAGTCCTTTCCTTTATCAATTCTAGGTGTTGTGTCTTGCTTAGGAAGGTCTTTCCCACTCTAAGATTAAGTATATTTTTCGATAGTTTTTACAAACATTTTTAGTGCTGCTTGGTTCATAAAATTTAGCAGGAGTCCACCTGAAATATATTGTTGTATATGGCATAAGGAAAGGCTAAACCTATCCCATACCAACTGACAAATAGATAACCAATTATTCTAATGTCTTTAAACAATACAACCCTCTAGTCACTGATTAGAAGTGTAGTATATAATGAAGGTAGCACTCTTCATACACTAAATTTCCAAGTTGGTTTGTAACTACACTCTCTCTTCTGCTCCATGGTTCTATTTATGTATTCCTGTGCCAAGATTTCATGTTTTAATTGCTATAATTTTAAAGTTGCTTAGGATAGCTAGAAAATCATCCTCCCCCTTAGCCCCATGTGTTTAAAAAATTATGGCTATTTACTCTTGACTTTATCTTCCAAGGGAATGTTAGAATAGGCTAGTCAAGTTCCATAAAATATCTTATTGGAATTTAGCATAGTATCGCATCAAATTTATAAATTAAAAATTACCATCTTTACCACACTGAATCTTAGAATTAATCTTTAAATACCAATTCAATAACATAACATCCTGCTACAATTTTTTTTCCAACTGACATTGGGATAAAGATAAAGCTCTTCGGTGTCTAGTTTTCAAATCCCGCCTCCCAAATTTGGTTTAAACTAAACATCTCATCAAATTGATTTCCCTTATTTTTCATCCACAAAGTTTTTCAAACTAGTATACTGACTCTATCCTAAATAATCCTTCATTCCCTGTGCTAGAGATGCTATGCAATTAGGAAAGGGATAAAGCAGTTATATTCTTTGTCTACACATCCTCACTCTGAAGTGCTAACATTCTGGGTCTATCCAAGATCCATCATTACCCTTTAACAAGGCAAGAACAGGTATACTTTTCCTTATTAACTTAAACAGATTTGAGTTTGCAGGGGGAGAAATAGAGCTTTTTATGATTAAATAATCTATGACAATACAGTCATCCCTCAGTATCTGCTGGGGATTGGCTGCAGGACGCCCACACCCTTGCTGCAGGATACCAAAATCTGCACATATTCAAGATCTACAATTGACCCTGTGAAAACAGCGGAACCAGCAGAACCAGGAAACTGGCATATAGAAAAAGTTTGCCCTCCATATCTGCAGGTTGCCCATCCAGAGAATATTGTTTGGTTGCAGATATGGAGCCTGGAGATACAGAGGGCAAACTGTATTTACTGAAAAAAAAATCCACGTATAAGTGGATCCACACAGTTCAAATCCATGTTGTTCAAGGGTCAACTGTACATTGTTTTTTCGTCATTCATGGGAAAGAGAACTTGGTGTTGAGCAAGGAAACAGATAATGTGATCTGAAGCTTGAGGAGACCTCACTGAGTCCAAACTCTCAACACGCAGGAAAGAATTCATGCAGTCTTTGACAGATCGGTAAATATTAAAAAGAAGTGAGAAGAGGTTAGAAGAACTGAGATAACACTACCTGAGAAGAGAAGACTAAAATTAAACTGAAAAATGTTTCAGGTGTGTGTTAAAAGTTGGAGGAGGTGGGAATTGGGTCTGCCAAGAAGTCTGGGAGAGGCTGCATTACAGCAAAGTCACCACACTGAGGGAGCAGAGGATCAGGAATGACAAAGGGTCAGGGTGGCCACACGAGGGTAGTAGAGAGCAGGTTAACAGAGAGACTTTGGCAAAAGTGAAAAAAGTTATTGGAACTGAAAATCTAGATCCAAGCAGTGCTTTATACTCAGACAGTGAACACAGGGCAAGATTCTATGGTACACTCAGAGAAACAGAGGAACATCTCCCTGCTCTAGGGTGAAGAGGTCACAGAGAAAGGTAACTAACAAACATGTATTGAGTTCTATGCTAGGAGTTTTACATAAATGTCCTCATTTAATAATCTTTATAAGCCTACGAGATCGACAATAACAATGTCTGATGTTTAACAAACGAAAAGACTGATCTCAAATGACATAAGTGGCACAGCTGGTATTTAAGCCCAGATGAGTCCACTTTCTAAATCCAGGCTTTCTCACTCTCCTGCACTCTTCTGCCTTTCCAATGAGTCAGAAGTGTCTCCTTGGAGCTGGGCCCAGAACCTGGTTAACTTTCTCAAAGCAGCACACACAGTCATTCCTAGGCCTTCATAGTCCACATGAAAACAAGCTATGGCCTTTTGTGAACATAGTGAGAACACTAAATGTATCTGCATCCATTCTTGGCTTAGCCACAAGGAATAGCAGCAGCAGTCACCAGCCTGACAGGTATGGGCACACAGGCACAGCGGTCCACAAGGAAGCCCTGGGACTGGAAACTGGTGGCAAACCTCAACAGATGTCACCTTGATAGGGCATACTACTTTCAGTAATAGCAAGCTCTAGGATTTTAGGGTTTAAAAAGATTTTAAGACCAAAATGCACCACAAGAAACAGATTAAAAATAATCTGAAAAGAAACAGATTGAAAAGAAAGAATAGTAAAAAACATACAAGAGAGCATGGAATAGCATATCATAGCTTATCATGTTCAACTCATGACCATCAGCCATAGCCTCACTCACCTACTGGCCCTGTTCTGAACACAACTATTTAAGTGAAAAGGATCAGAGAAAAAGTACTAAAATGATAAAAGAACTAGCAGAAGGTTAAGAATTAGGACATTTCACCTAATGTAGAGGAGGTTAAGGGGCAATTTAATAACAGCCTTAAATCCTCTAGAGGGACATTATATAGAGGCTCATAAAAAGAAAGAGATATCTTATTTCATGAACCAGAGGAAAAAAGTCTTAAATGGCAGTAGGAGGTTTACTTTGGACCTAAGACAAAAAGTTCTTGCTTGTAAAAATCAAAGTGTAAAATCAAAGAATGTGAACGCTCTTCTCCAAATCAACCAGCATTTAATAAGCACCTATTATGTGCCAGGTACTGTTATGTGCAACATCCCCTAAGTTCCTGGCAACTCAACTTTGATCAAAGTTGACAGGGTTTGTTTGCTCATGGAACTTACATTTACTGGGAGAAGGAATAAAGACAATAATAAACAAAAGGTAAATTATTAGGAAAATAGTAGAAAATGACAAGTGATTGCAAGGGAATGAGACGGCCTTTTTGAGGAAGTTAATTTAGGCTGAGATGTGAAAGCAGAAGTGGCTTAGCATGAAGCAGGGCAGGAGCGTTCTGGTTCAGAAGGAAGAGCCAGTGCAACGGCATAGAATGGGAATGGGCTTGATGTGGTGGAGATACAAAAAAAAAAAACAGATACTGTGGCCATGGGGTTACATGAAGTTAGAGAGATAGGCAAACGCCAGATTACGCAGGATCTTACAAACAAGGTCAGCAATTGCTGGGGAGGAAGAGTCAAGAAAATTTGTTGAAAGACTCAGTGATATTTTTTGGTTTTACACCTTAACACAACTGTGTTCTAATGAGCTACTTACACATATGGTTCCCTCAGGAGTTAATGAGCGCTTGTCAGTAGACCCAGGCTATGGTGAGTCATTTCTCAGGTTTGTCAGGGCATAGGAATCACCTGGGAGCACCTGTTAGCACTATGGTCAGGAATCTTTATTATTAACCTAGAACCGCAATATCCTAAGTATCTGTATCATTTGTAACAGGTGACTCCAGGTAACTGTTTGGATCAGGCACAGATGGGTATGCTGGTTTACTGGCATGACCAAGTTTTAGAGACACACCTAAATTAAGATCTCAGCCCCACCAGTTAAGGTGTGACTTGTAGGAAGCTACAAAATTCCTGAGCCTCATTTTCCTCATCTGTAAAATGAGAATAATACTGCCTACAAGTCATAGGGTTGTGCATAAGACTAAACGATAGAGCATGAGCAAGGTGCCAAGTGCATAGTAGGCACTCCATTAATGCTGAATAAATAAATACATGCATGAACATATGAAACCTATGGGTAAATAAAAAGCTAAATATATTCACATTCACTCTTTGTAATGCTTGTTGTTTTGAGCCTGCAATGTTCCTTACCGCCAGAGAGAGCCCAAGATCTCGGATAATGAAGGTAGGATCCTGGATAAGAAAAAAACCTCCACATTCTGTCTCCTACTTAGCCTTTCTTCTTCTCTTTCCTCCCATTCAATTGGCCTAGCTATTCTGACTCACCACCCCCTACCCCTTTCCCACCTCTACCCTCCCCTGAAACAGAAAAAAAAAAAAACAAAAAAACCTCACTTGGCTTTCCTCCCCCTCCAATCTGCCCTGGAGATGACCCCCAGCGTGTTGCCAGGGAGATGGTCTGGGTAACAGGTGCTACTGAGGGAAGGCTTTTTCTGTCAGGAACTGCTTAGGGTGACCAACCATCCCAGTTTGCTCAGGACTTTCCCAATGTTAGCACTGAAAGTCCTGAAAAACGACTCAGTCCCTGGCATACTGGGACAGTGCTCATAATCCTTCACACTTTACTCTACAAAACCTTATGTCACTGCACACAGTTGTCAGCATCTGTGTGCCCTACAGCATTGTCCACACTGCGTACTGGCGTCAGGGTCCTGTAACAGTGTTCTGTGTGCTATCTCTACCTTACCCATAGGAGCTAAGACAGGACCACACTCACTGGGTCCTATTTAATGTCATGGTACTGGATTTGGGTCTCCAGAAGGGTCAGGCTTCTGTATCAAATGATGTGTATCCCTCCAATCCATCCATCCACTACTGCCAGAGTTATCGCTCTAAAATGTAAATCTGGCACTGACATTTCCCTGCTTAAAATCCTTCCGTGACTCCTTGTCTGCAGAATAAAGAGCAATCTCTAGCATAAATTCCTTTCAAAATTTAGCCACAACTAACCATGCTGCTTCCTATTTTACTGTTTTTGCATATGCCATACCCTCTTTTGTAATGTCTTTCATCCCTTAAACCTGCCCCACACCTAGTCTTAAGGTTTTTCACAAATTTACTCTTTGCCTCCTCTCTTCTCTCACTGTGCCTTATACATAATTTTACTGTAGCACTTATCACATGATGTAGTGATTATGTATTCTCAAGCCTATCTTCTCTACTGAACTATGAGTTCCTTGAAGGTAGATTTCATGACTTACTCATCTTTGTATTCTCAAGTGACTAGCACCAGACGTTGACATTTTGTTGTAGCATTTTTTAACATCCACTTCTATTTTATGATTCTGAAAAGAAAACCATGACTGTCAGATTGGTCTTAATTACCAAGTATTTTGCATCCCCAAATATTATCCTATCCCCAACCCTTGCATTATCCTTCACAGCTAAAATGAGTCTCAAAAATGGGGTGGTAATTGGGAATCAGAGTAAGACCACCCACTGAACATTTTATTCTATATATTTTTAAAAGTTAGGAGCTTATAAATTTTTTAATAGGCTGCAACAAAACATCCAGGTCAAAACAATTTCAGCTAGCATTGTGCAGGCACATAGACACGCAAAAAATAAAATGAAATAAATCGCCAGGCGTGTTGGCTCACGCCTGTAATCCCAGCAATTTGGGAGGCTGAGGCAGGTGGATCGCTTGATGTCAGGAGTTTGAGACCAGCCTGACCAACACGGTGAAACACCCTCTCTACTAAAAATACAAAGATTGGCCCTGCATGGTGGCATCCATGTGTAATCCCAGCTACTTGGGAGGCTGAGGGAGGAGAATCGCTTGAATCCAGGGGGGCAGGGGGTTGCAGTGAGTCAAGATTGCACCACTGCACTCCAGCCTGGGCAACAGAGTGAGACTCATCTCAAAAATGATAATAATAAATAAATAATATTTTTAGTAAATAAATAGTAAATAATAAAACTATAAATGAATGAATAAATGATCAAGAAGTTCTCTTCTGGACATAATAACTTCTTGTGAGGCCGGGCGCGGTGGCTCACGCTTGTAATCCCAGCACTTTGGGAGGCCGAGGCGGGCGGATCACGAGGTCAGGAGATCGAGACCACGGTGAAACCCGTCTCTACTAAAAATACAAAAAAAAATTAGCCTGGCGTGGTGGCGGGCGCCTGTAGTCCCAGCTACTCGGAGAGGCTGAGGCAGGAGAATGGCCTGAACCCGGGAGGCAGAGGTTGCAGTGAGCCGAGATCGCGCCACTGCACTCCAGCCTGGGCGACAGAGCAAGACTCCGTCTCAAAAAAAAAAATAAATAAAAATAAAAAAATAAAAAATAAAATAACTTCTTGTGTTCTTATACACAAACACATTTGTTTCCCAGGCATGATATAAAATTATAAGACTTTTGCTTGATTTTGTTTATACTAACAAATATACCAGAATGACACTGCTCAGAAACTTTCTAGAACTCCTATTTGGTAACTGGCTTAAGAACCAACAAATAAGTCAGCTTATAAGTCATTTACTATTACTTTACAGCCAAGTCTTGTTTCTTATATTACACAACATGAACCACCAACTTATCCATAAGGCTTGAATCTCAAAGATGTCTGGCTATTTTTTAAATTAAAAGCCAGACTCAAAGGATAAACATTCTCCACAACTGAAGTTATGCAGAGGGCTGTGGCAGGTTCTAAAATCAATTCCAAAAATTACAAAACGTACTTCAAGTAAGTGGATGGAAATATTTGTATATGAGGATCAGTTACTTTATTTTGGGGCATATTATATCAATGTAGTCACATGCATATATAGCTGCAGGGGGTATGCCAATGAAGTCTAGTTATATGCATGTATGTGCTTCTGGGAGTAAAATGATTTGTCAAGCCTATGTATTTATAGACATATCATTTGGGATTACCTCAGAATTAACTAAGAATCTATACTTTTTCAGTTTCTACACAAAGCACTCGGCTAAATGAGATTCACAAAATATCACTCCTGCCCTCAAAGAGCACATGGAGGAGAAAAATACAGACAAATCATTGCAACACAGTGAAATAAATGTAATAGTGGAGATATACATTCAATACAGTGGTAGCACCTAGCAAGGAGTGATTATATGTAGACAGGAAGCTTCAAAGAGAGGAAACACCTAATCAAAGTTTGGATGGATAAACACGAGCACAAGTTTCATCAGGCTTAATGAGATGGGCAATCCAGGTATAGAAAATAGTATGTGCAAAGACACTGAGGCATGAAACAACATAGTGTGTTTGGGAAATTACAAGCCATTTGATATTGCTGGAGCACAGAATCTAAGGGAAAGAATACAGAGATATTTCGTTGGAGAAGCGACTGATAGCCATGTAACTGAAAATGTGTATTTTGGTTTGCAGATGATTATGTGTGTCTACTGTCTTTCCATAGTACATCAATCAGCCTGTAGCTGGAGGAACAGTGACACATGTATTTATTATATGACTTTATTTTTGCCTGAATTTATCACAAAAAAATGTCCCTGGTCTCTGCTCATATTTGTTTTATTCCCCCATTACTCTCTCACCTTTTACTCACTTCCCTCTGCAATCTACTTTCTAGCTCCCTTTCCCCTCGGAGCATCTCCTCCCATATTGATCTGAGTTCATCTACAGTCTCATAGGCCATTCTCTTTTCTAATATCATGCAACTACCATCTTTCCTTCAGAACCAAACTTATATGACCTCTTCTGTGAGAAGCCTTCTTGGCTAAGTGTAATGACTGAAAATTTAGAGTTTGCAGTAAGACAAACTGTATTTGAAACCCGAGTCTGTCATTTACCATCTTTGTGCTCTTGTACAAGTCATTTTGCCTCTTCAAGCCTCACTGTCATCATCTGTAAAATAGGGGTAATGAATACTGACCAGCATGCTTGTGAATATTAAGATGGATAATAAATGCAAAGAACTTAGTATAGAATTTGACCCTTAATAGTTATTGCTAATCATAAATTTAACTTGTCTAGAAATTCTCATGTCTAAGTTATATGTATATATAGGGTGATTTAATTTGGTAGATATTTACCTTGACTTTATCTGTTTTTCTGGTAAGCCGTAGGAGGCAGTGCTGCTGCTTTGCACAACTCCAATTTGAACAATGCCCCCTGGAGTTGTGCAATATGGCAACTCTGGGAAAGAGGAGGGTTTTCAGTTTGTTTCTATTTATAATTTGAATATTTTAACTTTATAAATAAATTAATGTCTTAAAAGTGTCAGTAGGGTCTCTGGGCCAGAAGATTTGGGGGCTTTTGTTGGGTTGGTTTGTATTTTGTATCGCTATTTTAAAAGAAAAAAAAACTAAAACAATAATAACATGCTTTGAAGAAACTCAGTCTTTTAGAAGTCATTCCAATCAGTACTAGTTTTTAGTAGAAGTTCAATCAAAAAGTATTTGTTGGCAGAAAGAAGAATGAGCACAAGCCTTCAGGTCAAGTAGACCTGGATTTGGATTCACTATTTACAAATTACATAATCTTGTTAAACCTTTGTTTCCTTGATTTGGTAAGGGAGCTAATCATTCCAGACACACTCAGGTACTTTCTGGTACTTAAGTGAGCTATGGTGTACATAAAGTACCCAGCAAAAAATCTGGCATTTGATGGGTTCTCAATAATGGTACCTATGATCATTTTTATTATGTGCAAGTTGCTGCTCTGGTTGCTGGTTTAAAACTGGTTAGAATCAAGATGCTGGTTAAAATTGGTGATTAAATTCAGGTTGGTATTAGGATTAATAGTCAGAGCCTATAATAGATTAGGGTTAGGACTGAAATTACAATTCAATTAAGGTTACAATTGTAATGCATACAGGGGTTATTATTAAGGTTGGTGTTAATTAAAACTGGATAATAGAAGTAAGAAGCAGTATGAGGAGTACTGGTTTAGCTGGGTGGAAAATTGAAGAGGAAAGCAATGTAGAAACCTATGTAGAATTTACTGATACAGAAAACTCATAGAGGAGAAAAAAGGGTTAGAGTACAAAGCAGAATCTGAATGGATATTAAGCCTTCTTAATTTTTTCCCTACAGGTGCTGTCATCTTCTCCCTGATGAATATGTAAAATTCACCCACTCAGGCTGAGTTCTTTCCCTTTTCCCTCCTGGGCAGGAGCAGTGTGGGGAAAGGAATGCCCAGTGCCCACACAGCTGCGTCTAGTCCAGCAACAGTGCCAGCATCACATTCCACACCCCCAGCTACCCAGGCTGTTGCTGAGTGGACAGGGGTATTTAGGAGGCAAAACCCGCCTTCTCTCCACTCCCCTTCCCTGCTTCCTCAGATTTTCACTGTAGCTACCAGCTCTGTAACCCCACAGACAACCTACTCCAGACTTTGTGCACGTCTCTGGGAAACGCATATTGTATGTCACAGCGTTCAGAGTGGAAAGTAACCATAGAGATCACAATCCAACATGGATACTTTTATTTTACCTATTTTCATGATGGGGTTAATCCTTGTAGGTCAATCTTTCTTTGCAAAACTATATTCTTAGTGAGTACGTGGGCGCCTGTAGGATGCTGGGTGCACATGTAAAAAGGGCATTAGAATGACTATAGGCAAGAAGTTATTCCAAATGCTAACATCCACATCAGTAGGAGAAACTACTCTTTCACTCTGAAATATGCAAGAGTGAGGAATTCCTCAAATTGGACACTGCTCTAGAGTTTTGGGAATGATTCTTCTTATCCTTCCTGCCTCCAAGGGTACTATCTCCCATTCCCCACCCAGTGCTGGTAACCCCTCTACCAGCCAGCTGTATGAACACAGAAAGTCATTTAGCTTCTCTGAGTTTCATTTTCCTCATCTGTTCAACAAGCAGTATTAATTAGATAATCTTGAAGGTCCCACACAACTCTGACATTCTTTTATTCTATAATTCTAAAAGCCAGTGACTGTTTCCTATTCCCAGGACTTAAACTGCTGCCAAACCGATGCTGATGATGCAGAAAGGAGAAGAGGAGCCAGTAGGAAAAGAGCATTCCAGAGTCTCATTTGCTAACTCTTAATACTCTCTCCAAAACAGCTTTCCTCCTTACCTCTCACCCTTGGTTCTTGTCCCATGCAGTTACAGTAGAGAGTAGGGCCAGACCAGCAAGTATTACAGAATTAAGGGGTCAGGCAGAAGGGGATCGCTGCAGAGCAGCAGATGGAAAAGACAGATTAATTAGAAGACTATGAGACCTAATCCTACATCCTGCCCTCCTATCCTACCCAACCCCACTCTCACTCCCCTCCCCCTCCATTAACCTGTTCTCTCTTAAGCCCACTTAGATGATCTCTATGATGTCTTCTAGCTGCAAAGATAATACTCTTTATCCAGTAAGACCCTTTAACTAAGGTAGCCTGATCTTTCCCTTCTGAAGCTGATTTCTGTTTTGAAAACACCCACGTTACTGCCTGCTCTCTGCATAACTAACTTCATGCCAACATGGCCCCACCTCTGTGGGAAAGTTCAATCTTTCCCATATCTCTCCCCCATCCGCTAGCCCAGCCTCTTCTCTCTCTTACATCCAGGTTTCCACACCCCTCAAATATAGTACCCCCTTTATTTTCACTTTTTGGAGATTCCAAGATATCAACAAACCCTAGGAGACAGAATGGTCTGGAGTCACTGAGATATGTCAAGTCAGGCAAGTCAGACAGCCAAAGATGGTCAACACTTCCCTGCAAGAAAATCTTAACTATCCAGGCACTCAAGAAATGTCCAAGAGGCACGCAGAACTCTTCTCCCAGAAACCATCAACTCTAACAACCCTAAGAGAAAAACTGTGGGGCAGATCCTGACAATCCAGAAGGATTTCCCTGGGGAATATTCTCTCCTGACCTCTCCATCATTGCTTGTAATTTCTATAGGACTTTACTGGTAACCAAGTACTTTCCACACCCCTGCCCATGAGTTTCTGGGTGACAGAGACATTAACTACATCACAGGCGGCTGAAAAACTGTTTTCAAGAGGGAAAGATTACCCAAACATTAAGGATTAGCCCAGTGAGACAGTCAGCCCAGAAAGAGAGCTGGTCTAAGAGTTAGAAGACATGCACCCAAATCCCTCATCTAGGGATAAAATATCAGCCTCACAGGATTGGAAAACACTTTAAAATCATATTGTTGCACATCCTAGCCAACACTTGTGTCTTCTACTATTAACTGTCAGTGTAACCTTGGTTCAGTTAGCCTCCTTTGAGCCTTAGTTGTACCTATATAATTAAGGGGTTGGAATAGACATTTTCTAAGAATTCTTACATATCTAAAATCATTTTATTCTAGAATTCTAACATTTAGAAATGTATTTCCAAAAGCTATGTTTCAGTAAAACTGATTTAGAAAGATCTCTTTCTGAGATATATCAAGACTCTTTCGGAGATACTCAGTCACAAAGAATGGCAAATGCCAGGGACTTGGGACACTTAAGCCAAGACCAAGTACAAACACCCTGCATCTCTCATCTTGTTATATCTGGCCTCAGGAATGAGAGCTGCTTTGGTCACAGACGCAGGGGTCCTTGGAGGGTTTCTAGATCAGACTCTTCATCCATGAACCTTACTAACTCAAACTTGAGATAGGCAAGATCCTGCAAAAGATCAAGAAAGAAGAAAAAATATTGGAGAAAAGGACTGGGGGTTAGAGGGATGGAATAAGGAGGGTTAAGAAAGAAAACGACTGAGTTGCTTTGTTAGGCTGCCAGATTGGACAAGAGTCTGGGGTGAAATCATGTTTTCAGAGGGTGAGTTATTTCCTTGACATGAGATTGAGGGAGACATTGGTTCCCAAGGCCTGCGAGTTTGCTGGAAGATGCCTTTCAAGGGAGATTGCCTGGGGCCACGAATTGTTGCTGGACAGGTAACTATGGGCTCTTGGGTAAGAGGAATTAGGGATATTAGCGTTTAGGAGAATGATGAGAGTTAGCAATTATCCACTGGACAGATGTCCCTGGGTACACTGTTGATAGGGGGACCCCAGGGCTTAAGGCCAGGGACCACAAATTGTTGCTGGACAGATAACTATGGGCTCTTGGGTAAGAGGAATTAGGGATGTCAGTGTTTAGGAGAAGGCTGAGAGTTAGTAGTTATCCACTGGAGAGATGTCCCTGGGTACATGGTTGGTGGGTGACCCCAGGGCTTAAGGGGATCCCCAGTTGCCAAAGGATGGAGGGCGGAGCTGGAGGATCTCAGGCTAGTGGGCACGCCCTTGCCCAGGCCTGCAGTGGCCGCACTCGCCAGCTGGCCCATGGCCCTATCCGACTCCCCTCCCTCCACCCCAAGCCTAAAGGGGTGAGCGCGGGGTCCCACTGCTGAGCCAGCTCCCTCCCTCTGATCCACACCCGAGCCTGGCTGGCGGAGCTCCCGGGGGAGAGGGTGGAAGGCACCACCAAGGCAAGGAGGGGGTGTGGGAGGCGGGGGGAGTGGGGAATGCGGCAGCCTGGCCCCCCCGCGACCAGCCCAGCCCCCCGCCAAACCCCCTCCACCTCCAACCAAATGGTTTGCTCCGAGCGCCCTATTTAATCCCCGCGACTGCAGCAGCGCCGGCTCCCTCCCGGTCCCCACCTCGGCCCCGGGCTCCAAAGCGGCTCGGGGGCGCCCTTTCGGTCAACATCGTAGTCCACCCCCTCCCCATCCCCAGCCCCCGGGGATTCAGGCTCGCCAGCGCCCAGCCAGGGAGCCGGCCGGGAAGCGCTATGGGGGCCCCAGCCGCCTCTCTCCTGCTCCTGCTGTTCGCCTGCTGCTGGGCGCCCGGTGGGGCCAACCTCTCCCAGGACGGTGAGTGAGGGAGGGGGCGGCGCCTGGGGAGGTGGGGAGTGACCCGAGGCGGGGGCTGGGATCGGGAGTCTGGCTGAGGGAGCCTGTTGGCTTTGTTTGGAACCGGGGTTAAAGTCACCAGCCGCTGCTAATACCCTTGTGTCTGTCTCTGAGCATCCGTGTCTCTGTGGACTGTGGGTGTGCCGGCGTGTTCACCCTTCTGTGTACACCACCGAGCGTGTGTCTGCGTGTGCACCGGGGTTTGGCTGTCAGGGCTGATGTCCGTTAGGAGCAGCCCGGGGTCTGGATGTGTTGCTGTCCGTGTGCGCGCGCGTCTGTGTTGGTGTCTGGCTCTGCGTTTCTGTGTCAGTATCTGTGTGTATGTCTGTGTCAGTGTGTGTTGGGGGCGGAGTGAGATTTGTCGCTGTTTCAGTCAGGGCGTGTGTCGGGTGTTTGTGTATGTATATCTGTAGGGGTTGGGTAGCCAGCGCAATCCCCCAAACTGCTGTATGCAAACATTTCTGCTACCCCCGCCCGTCCCCCCTCAACCCGCGGCGCAGCTCCGAGTGGGCAGAGAAGGGGGCCTGGGTGAGGCTGCTGAGGGGGGCGTGGGCAAAGAAGGGGGCCCTTATCCTTGGAGCAAAACAACAACACAGGGCGGAGGGGGCCCAGGATGGCAATATCCCTGGCAGTGGTAGAAGCTGGGAAAAGAAATCCGACAGGAGCAGAGGCGGGGTGGGGGTAGGGGGGAGCGCAAAAGAAAGAATCAAGATATTTGGGGAGGAGGATGCATGAGAAACCCAAAGCTTTCCTGGGCTAAGCACTGATTTTTCCAAATTTGGGATGGGGTAGCATACCTAGCCCCTTTGCCCCAGTCTGGAACTCAAAACCTTCTTTGGTTCCTAATGGTAGACAGATGAAGGAAGGGAGTCGGGGGAGAAAGGAGGCGGGGCCAGGGGTGAGGGGACTTGGGGAAGAGCCCCTCCCGCCCTGGGCCGGGCTATGTAGGTCAGCGCTGTGGGGGCACCTCAGCTTTCTTAAAGGCTACTAACGGTTAGTAGGATGGCAGAGGGGCAGCGTGTAGGGAAACCCGGAAGGGGTCCACAGCTCCAAGCCTCAGGTCCCTGAGGAGGGAGGGCAGGCTGTGAAGAGACTAAAGGAATGCATCCTCCTCTCCCCGCCGCCCTGTCGGAAGAGGAGGAGGGCTGGGATGGAGGAAGGGGGAGAGGGAACAGGACCTCTGTGGAGCAAAGGGAAGTGGGGAGAGTGAAGGGGGAGGGTGGTGGCTATGCCCGGCCAGATGCCAACGAAAAACAGAAAGAACCGCAGGGGAGGAGAAAGGGGAGGTGGCTCCTGGGCGATGGACCCAGTGGCCAGCAGGGATGGGCACAGGGCGGGGCGGGGGTGGAGAGGGGAGGGGTTGAAACTGGGGAGGATGATGTAGAGAATTTCATCTGAGGAAAACAGGCAAAGAGCCAGGGTGCTGGAGGAATAATCGCTCCACCTCGCCTGACCTCCCCCAGCCCTGTCTCCATCGTGATAAAGGGGCTTCCCCTGGTATGGGGGCCCTGGAGATCCCCTCCCTATAGTTGGCTGGCTGACTCCTTCCACCCTCTACCCATCAAACTCCCCAAAGGGAGTTCCCGCCCTAGTCACCACAGAGACAGCAGCCTCTCTTTTCCCCTATGTGGAATCCCCTCCCCGGAGGACTGCACTGATGACCCCACTCACTGAGGAGCTGAAGGGAGTCCTTGGGGAGAGCAGGCTAAGTGCACGACAGAGAGGCTGCTGGGTGTTTGTGCTTCACTAATGACCCTCCTACTAGGCCTTGACTTTCAACTGTAGCCCCTGGCCTTCCTAACCTGCTGAGTTTTATGACGAGAGGCAAATATGATCCAAACTGCAACTGTTCAGCAATGGGAACTGATGGTGCTAGGCTGGGCCCCAAAAAGAGAGAAAGACGTCATCCAGAAAGCTGTGAGCTCTTCTACTCTAAGATGTAAAAAAAACTATAGACTAGAGTAAGTCAATATACTAGCCAAGTCTTTCTTCACCAACTACACTCTTCTTTCTTGGTCCTCAAACTGGGGACTCAGCCCCTATTCAGGCTTAAAGTTGAGAGGAAGAGAAATGTTATATCCTCATATTTAGAAATATGCTTCAGAGCAGTGGCTGAGAGAAACAGTGGAAAGCAGTAACTTCTGAATGGGGAATTTCTAGAGGAGAGGTGGGGAAGTGGGAGATGAACAGGAGGGGTCTGTTTCCAAAGAAGAGTCAAACCAAGCATCATTTTCCTTGGAAAGCATTATCTTTACAGATAATGGACATCTGTCTGGTGTGCAATATCTCAGGACACACTGATGCATGAGACATAACCACCATATCTTCTGTCTTAAATTAATTCTATCTTTTAGTTTCTGGATCTAAGAAGGCCAGTGCTGATGGTGGGAGGTAAATGCATAGATTTAATGCTCACGGACAGTAATCCTGAAGACTATTTTGCACACGATCATGGGCATGTGTTTCGTACCCCTGAGTTGGCCTGGAGCCCCTAGGAAGAAATCTAGGCAATATGTATATGTATCTTAACTGGTAATTTTGACCAAAACTATGAGAGATGTGGTGGGAAGGTTTAAGGACAAGATACTCTTATGCTGATGTTTGAATTGTCAAGGGTGTTGTGGTAGCATACCTATTCCCATTTAGAATAAGGAAAACAAACTTAATGTGCTGCTGGGGCATATCATTCCCTGGAGCACAGCATAAATCTTTTAAGCTTCATAAGGCTGAACAGGGATTGAGAGGGCAAGCAACTGATAACTAAGACTGGCCATGAGTGTTGTGGCTAGAAGCTCAGGAACAGGTAAGACATTTAGAATGTCCCATCTGCCCTTCCTTCTCACATTTCCCCACTAGTTTTCACAGTGGTTGACAATTCTGGGTTTGGAGGACACAAGTCCTATGAACTTAATGTGTCCTCTCTCTGGTGAACAGCTCAATATTCAACACTGTGACCAGCTTTCTTGGGCTCTTCCTTCTGAAGTTATTTCCGGCACTCTGTGGCTTGACCTAGGGTAAAGATAGATAGACGGATAGCCTCTCTTTGTTTCAGATAAGGTTACAGCAATTTAACCTTGTACTGCACTGCCCCACACATGAACATCTATTTCTTCTCAATGACCTCTGTCTGCTACCATTCATTCTACAGCCCCCTGGCCAGATGCCCAGTGAGGACATCATGCCCAATGTGCCAGAGAAGTCCAGCAGGCATTCACTCTACTGCTGTCCACAGATCTGTTTGGCAGATCGACTCCATCCAGTTTCTGTTCCTAGTTGCAGCTGTAACTGTTCTGTTTCTGTTCCTGTTCTCCTCCTAGTTGCAGCTGTAACTCTTGGGAAGGATATGCTCTCCTTTTAGACATGTGCATTTTCTGCCACAGAAAAGTTAAGACTATCACAGAGACACTTGTATAGCAGAGTTTAGTTAATTCCATGAAGAATCAGTGTGTTTCATGTAGGTCCTAATGTATGTAATGTCAACTGCCTACCCAGCAATTATGCCATTCTATTCTAAGCTTCTTCATAGATCTGGATAGCACTGTTAGTTTTAATAGTTTCCTCTAGGGCAGCAGTTTTCTCATTTGTTTTTAAAACAAAGATGTGAGACATTTTTAACAAATGAGGAAAACATATCAAAGGAGAACTGCTGTTGTTGAAATAGTGAAGTAAGACCTATATCCCTTTTCCCTGTCTTACTGGCTTTTACACATTCTTATAATCCTTAAGGAACTACCTGGGGTTCTACCGCACAGTTCAAAATCCTCTGTCCTAGACTGATAGAATGAGCCAGCTTACTACCCTTAGGCTCTTTCTCTTTCCTCTTCCAAGTGAAGAAGAAAGAAGGTCCAAATCTAATTGCAAGAGTGCCTTGTTGGAGATATTCACTATTCACTTGGAGAGAGTGACTCATAGTCCTGCAGCCATAAAATTCCACAGACAGCATCTCTTTGGCGTTCTGGTTACTTTGAAATAACAAACTGAGAGGTTGTGCCATTGCTCTGTAAATTCTTAGATTTGATTTTGGTACTTCTTGATGTTACTACTTTCTTGCAGTCCAAATAATATGTAAAACAGGATCAAAAGTTTATTTTCCTTAAATCACTTGGTAGGAAAAAATATCACCAGAGGAAGAAAACCCCTGGGGCTGTTATTAGTCTTATTCTTTGTTGTTTCCTACTCCAGTGGAACTGCATACTGGCTCAACAATCCCTTTTTTGTCATCTAATTCTCAGTAATGGAATTTTACCTAAGGATGGTGATCTAGGTTCCAGATTATTGTTGAAAGCAAGCTGTGGATTGGACCAGCTCCTTACTGACTACTGAGTGAAAAATTCAAAGTTATTATAAGGTTTTGGTAATTATATTTTCTTTTATTTTTCATGTTAGAATGTAATGTTTCATGTTTAACACTGACTATAGGCCCATGTACTAGAATATTTTGTTTCCTGTATGGGGTCTTGTTTTAGAGGTCCACCCTTAATCTCTGAGAATAGCAATCCCCGTGGAAATGCTTACAAAAGACAGAAACAAACCATCAGAAAAGGACCCTGGAGAAGCAAGCCATCAGAAAAAGATTCTGTTTCTAAAAACTTGCTCAGATTAAGTATAAACACTCCAAATCATCATAAAATGAAGAAGAACAAGTTTCCAGGGCTAGAGACCTGTCTCTGCCTCTAGGATCAGCAGTAGTGCTGATTTTTTACAAGATCAGAACTAGCTGGTGCCCAGGGCTCCAATAACTACCCAAGTAAAAACCCAGTCCAATTCTATTATATATGACAAGAAGATCCATCTCTTCTAGTACAGAGAAGTCGAGCTCTCAGGAGGCTTGAACACATGAATCTGTTGAGATTTTTACACAATAGAAGCTAAGATGCTAAGAAGTAAAGGTACATATTCTTCACTGAAGCAGCAACTACTAAAGAATCATTTCTCTCTTTACCAAAATTTTCCTAAGCCTTAAGACTGTCATCAAATTCCTCAACTAACAGAGAAACTTCTAAATCCTGAGAACAATACTCTTCTTAAGAGGCACGATTCCATACCTCTCTTCTAGTGTGATTGTCTGAACTACTTACAGCAATTTTGGATACATTGGGACATTCTGAGTCTGATACATCTCATACCCTACCCGACGAAAATACATATTTTGACTTTCTTGCGTCCTACTGTCTCTGAGGGGGCTCAGGCCCTCTGTTCCCTCTTTAGAAGATAGGCCTAATTTTACTCATGATAAGTTGTACCACATTAAAAGCCCCTCCATCACCACTAATATCTAGGTATCTAACATAATCACAGAGGCTCATGTTGACAAACTGAGTCTGGTGGTGGTCCTCATTTTTCAGCACAGTCTCTTGGCTGTGTATCAACCTGACAGGTTCAAATAAAGCACTTCAGGAGGCCTTATAGAGCAAGTGATGAGCGTAGAGTTATCCTAATAGAAGCCATGATGTCTGTTCTTTTAGTTCCTGTGCTTGAGAGCTGGCTGCCTTACCCCATGATCCCAGTTCTCCTGTTCTTTATGGAGCAAACTATTATACCTGTGCCTTGAACTCTCCATGGTGCTAGCCCCTGACAGTGACACTCCAGGCTTTTCTTGTTGCTCTCCATGGTCCTGTTTTACCTCCAAGTTTCATAATCTCCTTATTCTCCACAGTGCAGTCCCCAGAACAGGGCTGGAATCTCCCTCCCTGCCACCACAAACACACACATGTTCTTGGTTATGCTCCCCGACCTGTTCCACCACAAACACATAACAAAACTGTGAGATATAGATCTAGGAAGTCCTCACAGCCATCTGATCAACTGCAGAAAGGGAACAGAAGGGCAAGCAATTCTTAGGTTAAAAAAGAAGTGCTAGAAGGTTTTTCTAAGATGCTCAGGAAATTGTGGCCTACAGTGGCCTCAAATGGCCTCAGAAGAACTGAATGTTTTGTCATATCTGGATTCATAGATTAAAAATACAACTATATATAGTTCTGTTTTAGATTGAGATAGTATTGCTCTTATATGATAACCATATACAGTTGTACTTTGGTACCCATGAAGGATTGGTTCCAGGACCTCCCACAGATACTAAAATCTGCAGATGCACAAGTCCTTGATACAAATGGAGTGGTATTTGCATATAACCTGTGCACATTCTCCTGTATACTTTGTTATCTCTAGATTACTCATAATACCATATACAATCTAAATGCTATGTAAATAGTTGCTTTACTGTATTGTTTAGGCAATAATGACAGGGGAAAATGTCTATACAAGTTTAGTACTGGCACAGGTTTTAAAAATATTTTCAATCTGCAATTGATTGAATTTATGGAGGTGGAACCCATGGATATGCAGGATTGACTGTATACACTATAAGTGTGGAATGTAAAATGAATCCTACTCAGTTTATAAACATGTACCTCTTAAGAGCACTCTGAGCATGACAACCAACACTAACTTTCCTGTCATGGTGCTTTTTTACCCTTTTCCCTCAACCTTAGCAAAGACAATACATAACAATGGGTTATCAGAATAGATAATGGAGGAATCCGGTAAATGAGAGGCATAGAAAACAAGTATCAAGTATACATCCATACCATCCTGAATGCACCGGATCTTGTCTGATCTCGGAAGCTAAGCAGGGTTAGGCCTGGTTAGTACATGTATAGGAGAAAACAAATAACAAAATCTTGACTTAACTTCCCCACCTTTATAACCACCTTGTACAAAACTAAATGGCTTTAAATATAACCATCTTCTCTCAGAGCACAGGTCTTTGGCCATATCTCAGTAGATGCATCTTTAAACTGTACTCTGCTATGCTTTGAGGGTATCTTCCAACAAGCTGATGATATCAAACAGGGTAGGGAGCTGAGAGCGCTCAGCCCCTGTCAGTCTTAGACTAGCCAACCTGTTCTTCACATCACATCAGAACTACACAAGCTTCTCATCCCCTAAATGCTGATTTTCCCATGTCAATTTATGGATAAGAGTTAACATAATAGTTAATACTTATGAGTGACCTACAGCAGAGTCTAGTTGGAGAGGTGGGCTTCCAGGATGAATTTCCAGGACTCCTCTTTCATTTCTTCATTTGAAACAAGGAGAAACTTCATTCCTCAAGGACAGGTAATGAGAGTGATTTATCTCTATGAGCGAGCCTTCAGCAAGACAGAATTAGGGTTATAGTAACAGCTGGAGTGTCTCCCATCTACTCATCTTCCTAAGCTCCCTGTTCTCATGAAGAGCAGGCAGGTTTCAGAAAGGACTCAAATACAGAAATCTCAACATATTTTTCAGCACATATATCATTCTTTAATGTGAACTCTTACCCCTGGGATTCTTCAACCTTCTCTTCTCTCTCTTTCTCTTGGAAGTCTCCAAGAGAACAATAAGAAAGCTAAATAACTTAAAGAACAAACTAAAATGTTGTCTTCTCTAAGGATTTATTTTCCCTTTCCCCAGCTAGACTTACACTAATTGTGTATTGATTGCTAATTATAAGCACCTTTAGCTCATTTACTTCTAGTTCAGGGTCAAGAAGGTCAGGTGCATCACCTTGCCCTAGGGAAAAAAAAAGAAAAAGAAATGAAGGCTGATCTCAGGCACTCATCTGTAGGCTAGCCATTATTCATTTCTCCCCTTTCTTCAAATACTCCCAAATACTGGCAAGGTAGGATGAAGAACTAGTACTTCTGACACCAGATTTTATTGGAAATATGCAGATTCTTGTTTCATATTTTACTTTTACCCTTCTATGACCTGGCGCTTTGCTTCCAATTCTGATTTCAGTAAGTACATCAATGACAAGTAACTTGGAACTTAGCATAGCGGTCAGTCAGTCTTTGAAGAGCCTGGAGCTGAGTTCTTGAGTTATTATAAAATGAGAAGCCAGTTTTACCATCTGCTCCTAATCGTTTTTTTTTTTTGCCCAGCAAATGCAAAAATTACAGTGGAACAATTGCACTCACTAGTTCTTGCTGTAGTTCTTAAGGATGAGACCTTTCCAAATACATATTATATGTTTCTTCCCATAATTTCTATCTGCTAATCTCACACAAATATAAAAATTACCACCACCAAGCCCCTGCGCCTCCCATATTTTCATTTATCCTCAATTGCCACTTAATGCCAACTCTTTTCTGGTTTCCAAGCCCTGGAGTCCAATGTCGGTGACAGATGGACTGAGCCTCAGCCCTGGAGAGGAGAGGATTCTGGCCCTCTCCTGGGGAGTTTGAGCAGAAGAGAGAGCCTGAATTCTGCTTTGGGGAGAATCTCTGAGTTTAAGCCATATGGTTTTCTGGAAGTAAGGGGTTCTGATTAATATGGGCATGTGAAAAGGGCTCTGTATCTAGGTCATAATAAAATCTGTGTGTTCATGTCAGAAAAAAGAACCCAGAAATACGATTAGTGAGGATCAGAGTGTCTTGTGTGTATTGAGGGGCACATGTCAAAATATGCATCTATCTTAGGGAACAAAAATGCGTGTTTGCCCACATCAAATAAGAGACACTCAATGGAGATTTAAGAAGAGAGATAAGAGTTCTTTATGTCATTTTCCATTTTGGGGACTGTGAGAAAATGTTATTTTCCATTTTGGGGACTGTGAGATCTGTGGACTTGGGAGAATGTATCTATTTCACAGAAGAGTTAAATTCTCAGGAAGGTACAAAGTGAGGCTAATGCGAACAATGTACTGCAATTTTAAAAATACAGATTTTTTTTTTAAGTGAGAAGAGTGCAGGGAGACTAAATAGCAGTTAGGATTGGGGGAATCAGTGAAACTAGAGTAGTGTGGGTGTGTAGAGCAGAACACATTTTTCTTCATGTAATGCTCCTAACCATTGCCCTGAACCTGTCATCCACACCCTGACTCTGATCACCCAGTGAAGGGAAACAGTAAAAACAAGTCAGGAAAATCAGAACCAGCAGAGATGAGTGCTTTCTTGCTTGACTTCTAACAAATTAAACTTTTCCACAGCATTGTTATCCCACCACACCAAGCCATCAGCCTGAAATATCTAAAGTGCAACATAAGGAGCATAGGAGAATAAGACAGAGCCCATTGAGAAAGGGAATTCATCCACGCCCTCAGACAGGTATTGGGGCACTGGGATAGGTACTGCAGAGTATGAGAAAGTTGTTGGAACCTGGGCTGAGATTTTTCATCTCCAGAGAATATATTCTTTACTTCTCCTAATTTTCTGGGATTTCTGGCCCATTCCCAGTCTCTATTTTCCCATACCCTTCCAATGAGCTAAACTGAGTTCTGCGTTTGACTCTGTTATGTTCCCTTTCTCAAGTACTTTCCTAAGATGAGGAACTTTTTCCCCCCAGTTCTATTACATATGTGTGAAAGCAGCAAGATAAATTGAGGGAAAGGGTATAAAATCCCTCTACTTAGTTTAAGAGGACAACTAAGAGTTCAAAGTCTGACCTCCTGACTGTATTGCATTAGAATGCAGATTTCAAGTCATACCTGTCCGTATGTCTAAAGTGTTTGATCATAGTGAGAAGGGAATGAGGAGACGAGATAAACAGGCACTCCTAAAATGGCTCAGGGCTGTTATCATCCTGTCTTCAGGGGCCTACTCCAAAACAACTGAAGAGAGTCAGTACCTGCACAGAATCTGTGCTCTAGAGGTCCTCACTGAGCCCTCCCCTGTGCTCAGTTTCACCTCACCCTCTCATCCTCTTAGGGCAGAACACTAGATGCTTGTCTAGAGCTCACAGCCCAGTCCCATAAGGAAGCAGCTAAGGCAAGGAAGAGACTCTTTTGGGATCAAATCCCGTTCCATTTTGTCTCTCCACTGCAGTTCTCCTTGCTACAACTCAGTATTGGCTACAGAGGGGCTTGTTTTGGTTGGGGGCCAACCTAGGGCTCCCTCCTGGTGCTAATGCACCAAGAACACTGACTCAATAGCAAATCAAAGCAACAGCTGTCCCCACCTCCTTCCCTGCCACCCACTTCCCAGTCTCTGCTCCTCGGAATCTTAACTAAGTCTCTGAGGGCCCCCCTCAGCCTACCACAAGCCCACTTCTGCCTCCAGATTTTTTCTCTCTCCAGCTCAAGAATAGGACATGTTCCTCTGCTTTTATTTTTTTATCTTCTCTTCTGGCCCCTGTCTCCGGCTTCACAATCAGGTTAGCATTCCCTCAGCTCTTCACCTTGCAGATGCCAGCAAACACACACACACACACACACACACGCACACACACACATGCGACCTGTCCTTACAGTCACCCTTTTTAGCTCCAAAGGATATGGCAGTGACTTCTGCCCAATGGTCTCTTCTGTGTGAACTGGAACCTGCCAGTAAAGCCCTGAAGTGTAAGAAGATGCCATCTGCCCCATCTTCAGGGACTCCCTCTTCATCATAACCCAACTTCTCCAACCTACTGGGCATTTAGTAGACTTACTTCTCTTAAGGTCCACGGTACTGGAGTTCCTCAGTATCATGCACAGGAGATGGGGCATAGGAAGAGTGGGTGTCAGTGGAAATATAATCACACTTAGTGTCAAATTAACCACTGAATTAGCCAGTCCACAAGGACTGCTATAAACTATCAATGAGTACAGGTCTCACTCACTGCCTGTGTGACCATGCTCAAGTTCCTAAACCTCTCTGAGCCTTGGTTCCTCATCTTTAAAATAAGAGGATTGGACCAGATGATGCTTAATATCTTGTCAACTATAAAAATCTACACTTCTAAGAATCATAGAGGGGAGAATACTTTGGGCAGAATTTGGTGCAACAGAAAGAAAAAAGGAATTACTGAACTTGGCAATAGAGAGTCAGAAAGGGCATTAGTTCCATCCTTCTGTAAAATCAAAAGGATCTTAGAAATAACCACCTCTGACCCTTAGGATTCAGCAGGCTATGACCAGATACGCAAGTTGGCTGCAAGGTTTTAGGAAATATGTAAAACATATATATTCATAATACCTTAAAAGTTTGGATAGGGGAAAACATTTGAATTTTCTCTTAAACTTTGGATATTAAAAAATGTTAAGAATAATTGTTTTTCATTGTGAACCAAGGGTTAACTCTAAGATAAGCTTTTCATTTTAACCCCAACTTAACACCCACCACAGGCAAGGTAGCTAACTATCTCAAAGATTCCCTCCTCATTCAGCCTGAAAAAGCCTAGCCACACACCATTCCCAAAGCAGAAAACAAAAGCCTTTCATTTTTAACCTGCTTAGGATGGAACCAAAAGATGTCTGCCAAGGTGTAATAATAAACCTGTTTGAGCCCAGATTGGGTATAGGTTCCTTCCAAATCTAAATCTCTTAGATAATCTAATAGTGTAGGACCCCTGGGTCCATAAATCCTGGATCTCTGGCCCAGGATTTACCAAGTTAAGCAGCTAATACACGTTAGGACTTCTTATAGTGAAGATTCTGTTCTCCATTCCTATTGACCATCTATCTTCACTCACATCCTGTATGCCTCCTAGGAGAGGAAAGCAAAGCTGGGACCGAGTAGTTTATCAAGAGGCTGCTTGATAAACAAGACTATAGGAGGGAAAACCAGAGAGCAACAGAAATAATAGAGGGAGGAAACAAGGGGGAGCAAGGTCTCAGTAGCCCAGCCAGAAAGAGGGTGGATGGGGCAGTGAGGTGGAGAGAAGGCCTAGATCAGGGAGGTAGGCAGCTGAAGCGTGACTGAGCTCTGAAGTTCCAAAGTGGACGTGAGCTGGAGCGCACTGGAGCTAAGGAAAGGAGATCCTTTAGGAGATCCTGCTGCCTGTGAGGGGACAAGAGGCCTTTCCCTGAGGAGCAACGAAAAAGGAAAAAATAGTATCTGAAAAGAAAGAGGGTACCAGATGACAGAATAACTCCCACCCCATATGGCCCAGCTTCTATTTGACTGCACTATTATATCGTGGCCATTAGGGAATTAGGAATTTAATGGGGGACAGACAGAGTTAGAAAGGAATGGAAGGCAAGAAATAAGAGAATATTTTGACATTCAGGCAATCAAAGTCTTAGATTAGGAAATTACAAAGTGACTTCAGTAAATGAGGCATCGCTGCTGGCTGCCCAAGAACAACCGAAGGAAGTTAACTGTACAGAGTTCCTTCTGACCGGCATTTTGTGCTCTAAAGTCAAAGCAACTCCCCCAAATTTTGAAGTTTTCAGCTAAATCAAAATTCAGATAGAAGTGGTCTGATTTCTTCCAAATGCACAACCAAACATTCACTGTCAAAGAAAACTGTCACTCTGAGCATAAAGAAAAGCTCCAGGGGCTGAGTTCTAATCCTGATTTTGCTATGGCCAGTCTCTTGTGTGTGTGATCCTACTGTACATAGAATTCACTAAGAAGCTGGGGTTAGGGAAAAATGAGAATGACATAATCTGGACAAGGAGCCCGGCAATGGATGTAGATAAACCATTCTAAAAGTGGGTCCCTTCAGTATTCTGGGCCGCAGCCCCCAATATGTTTTTCCCTTGGAGATAACACTCCTCCACCCACCTGTCATGGTAGTCGTGAGGAATAACAAGTAGGCTGGGATGAACAGTATTTTTAACTCTGGAGTTAGAGAAATGCTGAGTCATCATCATCATCATCACCATCATCATCAACTCCTACTCAGGGAGCTTTTTTTTCTACAGTCAGGGAAGTGGGACTCTGGACCCAAGCACTGGCAAGGCCAGCAGCAGTTATTCAGGAGAGCTCTGTCCTCTTGTTTCACCATCTGACCTGTGCACCTGTGACCCTGTTTATGGCTGTAAGGCCAATATGTTGTAGGTCCCCAAAACAGACACGGCAGGGACAATATATAAACCAAGCAATCCGGGGTTATACTGGCAGACTTTCATAGACTTTCCACTAAAGTTACTTAAATTCAAGACAATACATTTTTACTTATTTGAGTTACTCATTTATTTATTCAATAAATATTTATTGAGCACTTATTATGTGTGAGACTCTGTGCTATGAGTGAAAAACTGAGTAACAGGTGCCAATGCTGCTTTAAATAAGCACATTAGTAATTCTCCAATTCCCACCTCTGCCACTCTTAATATGAACAATCAATAAGAAGAAAATCAGTGGGTTAAAGGGCTGCTTTGTCCTTTAAAATGCTGGAAATCCTAAAGATACTAGAACCCATGAGCAAATAAACCAAGAATTAAGAAACCTCCAAAGCAATTCAGAACAGATAAGAAGATAATTTTTTAGTTTTCAGCCTAGGTGCTAGAGTGCTATGAAAACACAAGGGGATTTTTTTTTAACTAGACATGCCATTTGCTTGGTTATCTGAAGAATCCCACATGGTAAGGCACTTACGGGTCCATGAAATAGTCCCAAAGGTATAGGTGCAGGCACATTAAGGCATCCAAGTAAAAATGCAATTCAATGGTACAAACCACAGGACCGTCAACACCACAGGCGCCCATTTCCAATTTGCTATACTGTCATTTTCATCATACTGCAGGTGAATGTTGTAAATATTGTTTATGTGAGTCACCCCTGGCCAGCAGTGCAACAAGGAATCTTTCCCAGTTTACGCTCTACCCTACCACCACACACACAAAATACATGCTTCTGCAGAGGGGGACAGTGCAGTAAAGATGTGCAGAAAGCCTGGGGCTTTGTGGTCAGAGAGGTCTAAGTTTAAAGTCCATCCTATCCCAGTACTTATTAGATACATCATAAGGACAAGTTTCTTAACTCGGCTTTCACATGTGTGTAATAATATCTATCTATTAAAACGTTGTTCTGGAATAATGAATATACAGCAACTAATTTGGATCCTGACATATAGAAACTGTTGATAAATACCAATTTCTTCTGTCTTATAGTTTTCTAGGTAGTCTACCATCTCCCTTGGCCTGTTTCTTCATCTCCTGTTTGGTTTGCTGTTTCCTCTCTACTGGCAGATTTTGAACCTAATTCTTACAGTAGTAGATACTTAGTATCTGATTCATTTAATAAAGAAATATTTATTAAGCACCTTCTATAAGCAATATGCTATATTAGGGCCAATACTGGATGCAAAATGCATCAGACCCTACCTATGGAATCTTTATAATTTGGGAGGAAAGTCAAACTTGCAGTACAAAGTAGAAAGAAATGCATAATTTAAGAAAAAGCAGATAAAGTGTGTAACTCAGAGAAATGGGGAATTATTTCAATCTGGGACAATCAGGGAAGACTTCTGGAAAGAAATGCCACAAAATGTAGGCTTTATTCATAGATAAAGTTTAGACATGTGAAGATGGGTGAAGGGCATTATCAGCAAACTTACTGCAGGCAAAGGAGCGGATGCAGGAAAACAAAGCATTCATAGAGAGAATTCCAAAAGGCTTCACATGCCTGGAATGCGGAGTGAGTGGAGTAGAGAAAAGACAAAACTGAAAGGCAGCTCGGCATCAGACTGCACAGGACCTTGAAGGCTAGGCTGACAACTCTGGGTATTATCTGCAGAGAGTGGAGAGTCAGTGACGGTTTCTAAGCAGGGAAAGAATATGACCGATATTACTGAAGCTCTCTTCATCTGTTCTTCTACCTGAGCAGCCTGAGCCTTCTCTCACTAATGGTTGTATGGTCTCAATGGCAGAAGCTCCTTCCGAGCTCCTATTTCCACTTCAAATTCCATACCACCCATTCAGAGTGCTCCTAAGTTTTCCTTTCCAGTCTGCATTCATTGAGAGAATTCATGCTGATGTCATAAATGACTGACACAATCTGAATCCAAAGAAGGTACAAGTCTTTCACAACTCAGGTTATAATTTCTGCTACTTATCTATGTTTCTGTTGATAGCATTATAATCACTCAGCCACTCCCTGGGGAGTGGCCATTCGGAATTTATTATACAGGCTTACAATTTTATAAAATGACAGGATAACTTTCAAGCGTATTAAGAGACAGTTCTCAAGAGAAGACATGAGATTATAAGTGCATTTCAAACTTAGAGAGAGAAATGTCACCCCCAGGGAAAGGAAAAAAACAGCCACCTCTTACACAGTTTCTTAAGACACCACAAACCAGAGTTCTCTGTAAACCCATAGAGGCAATACATCATGCATATCCCAAATATGCCATTTATTGGAGATGATTTGGTTATCAGTCCTCTCATCTGAACAATTCAGTTTGGTTTGAATGATCTGCATCACCATTTCACTTATTCATCTTATGCAGAAAAAAGATGCCTGTGAAATGCAGGAGGAGGGGAGGGAAGAAAGAAATATGAGCAAGGAGAAAAGCAACTGAGGAGGATGCAGAAAAAAGCACAGATGAAAGAAGAAGCAGGAGAGTGAAGACTAAGCCCATGCTGTTGGACAGAATACATGCTCTGCCTGATTAACAATATACATAGCACAGTGCCAAGTGTGGCTGAATGAATTACCAGAGCCAATTAAATGCACCGAGAGCCCACTATGGGCTAAGTGCTAAAGATACAACGATGAATAACTTAAGGCTCCTGCTCTTAACCAGCTCAAAGTTTAGATGAGGAGACTGATAACTAAACAAGTAAATCACACTGGAATGCCATAAGAAACATAAAATGTCAAAAAAGCCCCCAAAGCACCATCAGAGGCAGAAAGGATTCTGGAGAGGTATGCTATTTGTGTGCCTTTAGGTAAGTAATTGAACCTCATTGTAAAAAGCGGTTCTATCTGGCTGCCTATCTCTTGAGTTTGTTTTGAGATTAAACGAGTTCGTGGTTGAAAATCCACTCTGCAAACTGAAAGTCCTATACTATGGTATGAGACGGCTATTTCCTCCACTCATTTCAGCAAAGGCCTATTTAGTACTCACTGTGCACTGGATACCAATACCGAGGAGCTAAGTGTGAGCCCTCTCTGTCTTCTCCCTGTCCCTCTGCCATCCCACACCTTGGCACAACCAATTTGGTTCCCTACTGTGTGTTGATGTTGACACAGTGCACCCATGAACACACAACCAGAAAAACAATATGAGCACTCACCACCTTCAGGTTGCCTCCGTCCTCCATGTGCACAGAAGGTAGCAGGGTAAGTGTGGGGCACTCAGGGAGAGCCCCTGCTGGATGTGACAGTCCTGGCCCTCTCCCCAGCCCCCTTTCCTTCTCTCATTCTCATCCTGCTTGCCTCTCTTTTATCTGACAATTCCCTTTCCCGCCTTTCCTGCCTACTTCTCTCTATTTGTGACTGTTTTTCTCTGTTTTCTCCGCTTTACTCCTTCTCAGCATTTGGGCATTAGCGCTTCTCCCATTTAAGAACAGAGTAATTCCTAAAATCTCCTGGAAGCTGTCTGTGAGGAGAAGAGAAGAGGGGAGGTGTCTCCATGGAGGCCAGGGAAACTCCGCAGCTGTCTCAGAGCCCCATTCCCATGCTAGGACTCTCTAACGCTGCCCGCTTCCCGCCTGACTCCCTCCCCCCTCCAGCCTCCCCTTCTCTCCCTTCCCTCTCCACCCCTCTTTCTCCTGTACCCCTCCTCTTCTCCCTTCCCTCTCCCCTCTCCTCTCGCCCCTCGCCTCTCTTTCCCTTTGCTTCTGATTAGGCAATTCTCTCCCTAGTCCTGTCCTTTTCTTCCTCAGGGACCCTAAGCCCACGTCCCACTTTTCTTTGTAATCTCGCCCTCCTGGCCCCGCGCGCCCTCTCTTGGTCCTAGCGCCCCTTTCTCCCCTCTCCTCTCCCACCTGCCTCTCACCAGCTGGCTCTGGGTCGCGCTGGGACGACTGGCGAAGTTCACCCGGGACTCCAGAGCCCGGACACGTAGCAGCTCCGGGCTCTGCTCAGCAGCGGATGAGCTCACTGAATTTTGCGCACGTGATTGGCTACTTCGGGGCACTGCGGCGGGAGACCCTGAAAAGATTCGCAAGGCCGGTTTCTTTGTCCCTCCGCCTTTTCAGGTTGGGCTAGGTACTTAGGCCATTGGGTATTTCTTGGAAATGGAATTCCAGTAACCAAGAAAGGAATACGCAGACAGGTAGGGGTAAGGTAGGTGCCAAAGGGAGCATGGAATTGATTTAAAATTCTCTGCAGGGGAATGTAGGAAGTAAGTTTCTTGGTTTCCTTAGTTTTCCTTGCAGTACCTCAAGAAAGGCTTTAGGAGCTACCTTATAGGAAGAGAGGTGAGGAGGTGACGCAGGCCCTGGAAAAGGGGTTTGTTGTCCCAGAGGAAGGAGCAGACTCAGTCATTTAGAGGGGCTAAGGGTAGAGTGGGAAAAAAAGATAATTTGAGTATCCCATGGAAGGTAGCAATCTGGGAAGACATCGTACAACTTTCAGCCCTAACCATGATCTGTTTCTTCAATGGTGGGAGTCTCACAATGAAACAAATAGGGCTTTGTATTTAAAATCAGGCATTGAATTTCTAGTCTTCATCTCCTATTTGTATGACACTGGGCGAGTCATTTCATTCTGTTTCCACTCTGCAAAATAGGAATGATAATGTCCTTGTACTTATTTTACAGGTTTATTTATTTATTTTTATTTATTTTATTTTTTTTTGAGACAGAGTCTCGCTCTGTCACCCAGGCTGGAGTGCAGTGGCGCAGTCTCGGCTCACTGCAAGCTCCGCCTCCCGGGTTCACGCCATTCTCCTGCCTCAGCCTCTCCGAGTAGCTGGGACTACAGGCGCCCGCCACCACGCCCGGCTAATTTTTTTGTATTTTTAATAGAGACGGGGTTTCACCGTGGTCTCGATCTCCTGACCTCGTGATCCGTCCGCCTCGGCCTCCCAAAGTGCTGGGATTACAAGCGTGAGCCACCGCGCTCGGCCTGTTTTACAGGTTTATTAAGAGGATTACATGTGAAAGTATTTTCTAATTATTAAATGTGTAGTAATTTTAGTGAATCATATGGTGGAGCAGAAAGAATTCTGGGTAAGGAATGAGAAATCTTTGGTGGTCTTTCATTTTTCTATAGTGACCTTCACCAAGTCACTTTTAACCTTTAAGTATTTCATTGTCCTCATCTGCGAAGTGGGAGAACTAGACTGGATGAACTCTTAAGATCTCTTTGGCGCTAACATTCTATGACTGACTGATAAAAGTTAGCATCCTCCTTTATTTAATTCACTCCTTCGGAGAAAAAGTCACTTCCTTTTTCAGAACTCTAGTTAATTTCTCCCCTTGATAAGAACCCTACCTTCTCTTAGGTATCCTGGTGAAACTATTTTTCACAGGGACCTAGCCTTTCCCACATGCCCAGCAATGAAAGTAGAGCCCCACACTGTAGCAGGATACATGTAGGGCTCATGCTTGATGGAGATTCTCTCCCCAGGCTACTGGCAGGAGCAGGATTTGGAGCTGGGAACTCTGGCTCCACTCGACGAGGCCATCAGCTCCACAGTCTGGAGCAGCCCTGACATGCTGGCCAGTCAAGGTGAGAATCCAGGCCCCCTCATCTCAATGTCCCTCAGTTCCCTCACTCATCCTCGCATCCTCTCCCACTCATGTTGCCTTCACCACATGTTCTCACTCCTCTCATTACCACACAGCACTTTCTCCTTTCCATCTGACATTTTAGTTCTTAGTCTGCACCACCAAATTCTGTTGCACCTAATCCTTCTTCCGTTACTCCAGTACAGAGACCTCTGTACACCCTACACTTCTTTCCAAAAATAAAATGATTCCAGGGGAATATATTACTCAGAATAAAGAGGTTCTGGAAAGACACAATCAAGGTAGAATTCTTCAAAGGGAACCAGGGACAAAGGGATGACTGGTCAAAAATTGGCACGTGGCTATGGTAAATGAAAGGTTTATCAAACCCTTTGAGAGGTTTTAGGAATATATCACTTTCAACTTTACTCAGCCAGCTCAGTCCCTGGTACACTAATCTCAAAATCATAGTTTTAATGCTCAATTTAGACAATGACTTGAGAAGCATTTCAATGAAAAGGGCACCGTATTGAAAGACACAGGAACAGAGTTCTAGTTCTAACTCAGATTAGTACAATGAACTTAGGCAATCATTGCATCTCCATTGCCTCATTGCCTACATTTGTAAAATGAGGGATTCCATGATCCCAAAGATCTCACTCAGTTCTACTAATTTTTACAATTCTTAATGCTGAAACTAACCACCAGGCTTGTGCTTCAATTTGGGAACAGTCACCCTGAACAGTCGATGCTATCAGTCAATAGCATCAACTCCAGCACGCACATCTTCATTCCTCAGGGCCTCTGCTCTGCTGGGAGCACCCATTGGCTATTTCTTGGAAATGGAATTCCAGTAACCAAGAAAGGAATAAGCAGACAGGCAGGGGTAAGGTAGGTGCCAAAGGGAGCATGGAATTGTTTTAAAGTTCTCTACAGGGGAATGTAGGAAGTAAGTTTCTTAGCTTCCTATTCAGACATAAGCAATGTTGGTGAAACAATTTAGTGTCAAAGAACAGATTTTTGTGGATGCATTAGAATCAGAGCTGGAAGGTGTTGTCTATTTTAGATTTGTTCAGTGGGGATCAGTGCTACTGAGTCACAGAGAGTCAGTCCTGAAGATGAGGGAATCAGTACAGGAAATCAGAATCCATGCTGTGGGGAACAAGGAACAACAGGAAGAAAGTGTCATGGAGCCTGAGGGGCTCCCAGGTAGGCCTGACCAGAAGGCACAGTTGAGATTCAAATGCCTCATCCATAAGATACCTTCCTAGTCCTTTTTGTTTTGTTTTGTTTTGTTTAACTTGACTAAGGAGAGAAGGATTAGAAAGCATGTTTTCATCACATTGAAGAGAAAACCTTAATCCTTCCCTCTTTAAAATGACAACATCAGGATGGTGATTTGGGTTGCGTGTTGGGAGGCGGGTAACACTAATACCATGGGGAATATGCTAAGGGCCTTGATTGAAGGGAAGTTATTGTTAGACGAATTGAAATGTATGTAAAAATGTTTCATTTTTTAAAATATTTTGTTTGTTTTGCAGTTTTCTACCAGCTACCTCTTGTGTAAATGAATGTGCAATCCAAGAGCTGGTTTAGCCTTTTCCCCATTTTAGTTTTAGGATTATTAGTCACAACTGCTTCTCCTGTTCTTGTTCTTATATGTAGGTGGTGGCAGGAAGGCAAAACGTAGAACGACAGATATGTATGTGTGTTTTCAGAGGTAAATGGTAGAACCATATCGGAAAAAACACATGTGGAGTGGTATGTGCACATTTGGGGCGCCTTTACTCCTCTAAATGTTCGTGGCCCTGTCAGTTCATTCAGGAAACATTTAACAAGTGACTATTTGTTTTTCTGTGTATTCAAAGTAAGTAAAACTAAGATCTGTCTTTCCCTCCACCGCCACCACCACCTCTTTTCCTTCTCCCATGAAACCTTAATGGTACACAGAGACCTTGTGTACACCAGGGCCTTGGATGGTCTGAATTAGATGAGGTGTACTTTGGCTCAGAAATGGGAGGAGGGGCTAGGGGTCCTCAGGAAACTTAACACTCTTCTACTCCTGCAGACAGCCAGCCCTGGACATCTGATGAAACAGTGGTGGCTGGTGGCACCGTGGTGCTCAAGTGCCAAGTGAAAGATCACGAGGACTCATCCCTGCAATGGTCTAACCCTGCTCAGCAGACTCTCTACTTTGGGGAGAAGAGAGGTAGTATCTCATGAGTTGTCTTTCTCCGTGAAAACCATGGGCTAGAGAAGGGGACTGCAGACACCAAGGGGAACTGTCCCTGTCGTCCAGAGGCTGAGAAACATGGTGGTCTGCTGTTTGAGGATATAACAAGCCATGAGTTCCCCAGCCGGTTCCAATACTGCAGCTCTGGTTTAGAGCATGCATAGTCTTACAGGGTTCTGGAGTGACTTCACCTCACAGGAACTCTGACAGGAAGCTGAAGTCAATGTTGCCCTAGGTATCTGACAAGGAAGCTCACGAAATCCAACCTATTTTCTGAGTATCTCTTAGGCTACTATGTCTAATGACCCAGAAAAGTGATTGAATGACTTAAAGACTGCTTAAACTCAGGAGCAGTTACTTTTTCCCCACCCACCATACTAGACCCCTTCCCGCAAAGAAGCTGGCCTGGGATTGGGAGGTAAACATGAAAGGTGCCAGTAAAATCCTTGCTTTCCATTCTCTTGATTTCCCCAGCCCTTCGAGATAATCGAATTCAGCTGGTTACCTCTACTCCCCACGAGCTCAGCATCAGCATCAGCAATGTGGCCCTGGCAGACGAGGGCGAGTACACCTGCTCAATCTTCACTATGCCTGTGCGAACTGCCAAGTCCCTTGTCACTGTGCTAGGTGAGACTCCCAAACCCCAGTGTCTCTACAGCATGCTTCCTTGCAAACAAACCTCTCTAGATGGGTCCTTGAAGCAGCTGGGAGCCAGACAAGTCTCCAAGCACTTTAGGAAAGTTCAGCCTGTGTTCCCCTGGCGATGGGATAAAATGTAAAAAGAAATGGGTTTTAATCCTTTGTGCTCTACTTGCTGTTTGATCTAGGACAAAGTTCTTACTCTCTCTGAATCTGAATTTTCTCTTATAACAGAGAGATGATCATACCCCTTCCACTTACCTCCCAAGATGGTGTGAGGAAAACACAAGACATGCATGTGTTATAATTTCCAAAATAAGTACCCCAGTTGCTTACATGCTCTCATCTTCATCCTATATTTCATCCTATATTTCAACTTCCTTCTTTGCCTCTCTGAGACTCACACTATTTCTGTGGCCACCCAGTTGTGCTTTAAGTGGAGGGTCATGTATCATGTCTGTGCTATGGCATAGCTCCTCACTGCCATGCTGTCTCCCGCAGGCCTTCCCTTCTGGTCCTCAGGGAGGAGATAAAAAAGAAAGATGATTTATCTAGTCTTCTACCCATCAGAAATTATAGTAGAACCTAGGTACGCAGAGAAGCCATCTCCACAGGGAGAGCAGAAGTGTGACCCCATGGGGCCTCTCCTTCCTATCCTGGCCATCCCCTATCCATGGCAGGAATTCCACAGAAGCCCATCATCACCGGTTATAAATCTTCATTACGGGAAAAGGACACAGCCACCCTAAACTGTCAGTCTTCTGGGAGCAAGCCTGCAGCCCGGCTCACCTGGAGAAAGGGTGACCAGGAACTCCACGGTGAGTACCTCCTGCCTTGGGGTTACAGGAGAAAGTGGTGCTGGAAAGAGAGAGAAGTGCCTGTCTATGAATGTACACAGGAGGCATTCCATGGTATGGAAGAGAAAAGGGGAATGACATATATTTTGTGTGCACTCAAGTGCCTATGTATGTGTTGGGGCCTACATTCTCCCTGCCACAACTTTCTAAGTTTATCTAGGTTGGAACTCACCATCCGTACGTCTACAATGAGGCCCACATGATATCTGTATGTTAGGTTTACTCTGTGTCTCTCTCTCTGTGTGTTTGTGTGTGTGCCACTGTTTCTGCACTCTAGGAGAACCAACCCGCATACAGGAAGATCCCAATGGTAAAACCTTCACTGTCAGCAGCTCGGTGACATTCCAGGTTACCCGGGAGGATGATGGGGCGAACATCGTGTGCTCTGTGAACCATGAATCTCTAAAGGGAGCTGACAGATCCACCTCTCAACGCATTGAAGTTTTATGTATGTCATGGGCTTGGGGATGAAGAAGGATGAGGTATGAGATGAGGACCAGGGAGAAAGAGAATGCAAGTGACTATGCATGAAACAACATGCACAGTTAAGTGAATAGGTAAGAAATGAAACAAGGACTGCCAGGACAAGGCCAGGGTTGGCAAACTCTTTACAGAGGCCCCGTAATGAATATTTTAGGCTTTGAGACCCACACAGTCTCTGTGTCAACTACTTAATTCTGCTGTTGTTGTAGGGATGCAGTCATAGACAATATGTAAACAAATGAGCTGGGCTGTGTTCCAGTAAAACTTTATTTACAGAAGAATGCAGGTGGCAGGATTTGGTCCAAGGGGATACCAACCCCTGGGTTAGGCCAGTGTAATGTAGCCAGACTGCAAACTGTCGTGGTAACTGTGGTCACTCAGAATTCCCAGGAAGTAGCTTCTAGTCTGCACTCCACCACTTACTAGCTCTGTGATATTCAGAAAATTACTTCACCCCACTGAGCTTGATTCTATATTTGCTAAGTGAAAGAGATGAGCGTGGGGATCACTACAGTTTTATCTTGGTTTAACAATTTATGATTTCAAGAAAATATGGGTGGTAGGAAAGCACAGTTTCCCTGGCATCATTATTCCCAGATCTTTTCCTTACTGACTACTCTCCTATTTGCCCCAGCACCATGTATTTTCCTGGGATTCTGACCTGAAATGGCCACTGTCACTTTCACTACTCCTAGCCCTTCCAAGGACACTGACACCCTCTGTGGAATTTGCCTTTAGTATGGTTAGGACACTTTTGAGGAAGTTTGGAAATGGGAATTTCTCATCTGAGGAAATTCGGAAATTTGTAAAGAACAGCCTTTCTGGGTGGAGGAACCAAAGGGAAAAGAATCAGCTAAAGTCCAACGGGAGAAGTTAGAGTTAGGAAATGGTGTATTTCTTGTCCTAACTTACCTAAAAGTTGGGCAGTTTTCAAAATAATCAAAGCCCTTCGTCCTCTTCTTGTGGAATCAACCTAGGCCCAATTGTTTTCCTGACTTCAGTGTTATTTAATCATATCTTAGACCCATTACTCAAACTTTAACCTGAGGTAGGTTTAGGGTGGCATCACTATTCATTTAGCAGATTCAATCCACAGGCCGACAATCCAGATTCTAGCTGCAGTGCTGCCACTTACTAGCTGTACTCCTTTGGCCAAAGCATTTCATCTTTCTGAGGCTCCTGCTTACGTCACTGAGTTATTGTGAGGATAAATAAAACAATGCATGTGAAAGAACTTTGTAAATATCAAAGTTCTATATTCCTATAAGGTGCATCTCTAATTATTAGTTCCTAGTGTGAGGCCCTGGCCTGGAGCTTTTCCCCCGCCCCTTGGTCCCTGGCCAGAGCTAAAGCCTTGGTCCCCTGCCTGAGCCCCAGAGACTCCTCTGTTAGATACCAGACCATCTGGCAGTTACTCGCCAGGGACCCTTTTGGCCCAACTGTGATCAGCAGTCAGTCAACAAATGCTATATTCCAGGCACTGTGCTAGAGGTTTCTGTGGCTGTGGGGTCCCGGAACACCCATTCTTTCACCTGGCCTGATTCTCTGTGTCCCATTTGATTTGGCCGAAACACGTTCATTAACTGGTTGTTAAGGTTGGCTCTATCCTTAGGGGAAGCTCAGCCTCTTTATCTGTTGTTCTCGACCAGCATCTGGTTGTATTGTTCTGAGCGGCCATCTGGACCTAGCCTCCTAAGCAGCCCTTTGGCGTCAATGGCAGATGCCATTCTTCCTTCACAGAGCCCTTCTATATTGTGTCAGTGCCTTTTTGCAGCCAAAATATGACCCTGGTCTCTTGCTGTTTCAAAGCTCTCACTTCGTGTTTGCACTGACCATTCAAAATGACGTTTTGTGTTCAAGCATTGCTTCCAGTTCTAAGCTCCCTTGCAGAGCAGAGAGAACTGAGAAGTTGTGAGCTCAGTATGTGGCAGGTTCAAGTTTATTTGTTCTGTAAAAAATATGCATTAAGTCCTTCCTATTTGCTAGGAGGTTTGCTAGACACAGGTAAACTACTCATTTTCCTTCTCAGCTTTCTGTTAAGACATCTCTTAGGGCCCACCAAGGACAGACCTTCCAGAATCCTATCACACAAGGTTGCAAGAGAAGTTGCTCACATATTCAATAGCAATAATGGTCCTTGTTCATAGGAAGTAGGAGAAGGAAGGTCTTCATTGCGCTTCTTGGGCTGCAGAAACGTTTAGAGGTAGAAGCTGTAGGGTGCAACTAAGTGAGGGAATCTCCTAAGCCATGTGGGGAGGTTTTCATTGACACCATTTCCTTCTCCACAGACACACCGACTGCAATGATTAGGCCAGACCCTCCCCATCCTCGTGAGGGCCAGAAGCTGTTGCTACACTGTGAGGGTCGTGGCAATCCAGTGTAAGAAGATCCATTTCCTGGTCTCCTCCTTACTCTCCACATTCTCAGATTGTCTTCATATAACAGCTCCTTCCTATCTCCTCTGTATTGTCTGACCTGAGCCTCTCATTTCCCTGACTGTCCAATAATGTCCGCCTGCAATTAGTTCTTCTGCAAAGCAGCACAAGTGGGAAGGGGCCACTCTCTAACTCAGTCCCTGAGTTTCCCACAAAGGCCAAGTTAAAGTAAGATACAAGTCAGGAGATCTACAGCTTCCCCAGAACGAACCCCAAGAGGCCACCTGGAGTATAGCAGCTCCAATGTCTCTGGCCCCGATAATTTCTCCAGCTTCATCAAACAGTCCTTGACATCCCTGCTCCCAGTTATTTTTTTTTCTTTTAGCTCCCTGGCCTATGCTCTCCTGAGCTCTTCTGATTTGTCTGCCTCGACAGCCCCCAGCAGTACCTATGGGAGAAGGAGGGCAGTGTGCCACCCCTGAAGATGACCCAGGAGAGTGCCTTGATCTTCCCTTTCCTCAACAAGAGTGACAGCGGCACTTACGGCTGCACAGCCACCAGCAACATGGGCAGCTACAAGGCCTACTACACTCTCAACGTTAATGGTGAGCCCTCCTCACTTCTCTTCCTCCAGAATCTCCTTTCTCTGTCCATCTTATTCCCTTTTTAAAAATGCTTCCTGATAACATCCCCAAATTGTGACGGGGAGTGGAGCAAAGGAAAACCTGCCCACCACTGGGGTCCCTGAGGGCTTAGGTCCCAGGTCCACTCTAGAATGTATAAAGGCCGCTTAGTGAAAAAACATTAGAAGGGTGGGCTCTCATCTGCCTTTCTTTGGTAGTGGTGGCCTGGGTGACACCATCTTCCATCCCCTGCACTTGTCTGACAACAAGAACAATAATTCTGTGTGCAGAGGCCCCAAAGCCTCTCAAGTGCAGGTGCAGGTGCATTTCCTTCTCTAACTGGCTCTTCTCAGAGTTGCATCTCCTAAGACTAGGTATTGGGTGAATGCAACTGCTGTCATTTTTTTTTCTTCCCACCTTAAGCACAGTGTACTGGGTCTGGACAGAAAATAGAGAGAAGCTTGTACTATGCCAAGAGACAGAATCTTTTCTCAGATGCCGTATCTTCTAGAAGGACCAGGTGATGCTCCTTCTCTGAAGTTCTTCTCAAAGCTGTGACCAAAAAACCCAGCTTCAGGACTAGTGACAGGGTGGCACAGAGGCCCCTTTATGGAGAGTTGACGGGAGATTTTTTTGAAGATCCCAATGGCTGTGGGTCCCACCAGAAAGTCTTATCTTTTCTCAGAATAGGGGAAATGCATTGTCGGAGAAACATCAGAGGCTCCCTTACTTGAAACACTCATTAAAACAGTTGAGGGGATAAGAGCCAGGCCTCCCAGCGATAAGAGGTCTGAGTTCTTGGGATCAGAATGTCTGGATGGGTGATTCCCACTCCCCGGGCAGACCTCAGCATGTGGGAGCTGCCTCAGCACAACAAGGCTATTGTAGGATGCCAAGAGCAAGGACAATGCACTGAGCCCCGGCCTCTGCCCCCAGATCTCTCCAGACCAATCTGATGATGATTGGCAGTGAGAGAAAGTTCTTGTGCCCTTGTGGTTGGTATCTTACTGATCTCCCCTCTGCCCTGTGCTCAACAGCCAGGCAGAGGGAGTCCTGTTGGACTGTGTCTGTTTCCAGTGCTGACGCCTGGTGGTAGAAGGAGTTACTGCATCTTCTTCCAGGAATATCCTTAAGTGGGCGGGACTGGAGTGAAATTAAATGCAGCTCTACCTAGAGACAGGGGCCTGTAATTGATGACCCCAGAGGTCGTTTGGCCATGGAAACCTGTGCTTTTCTAAGGAACTGCCATTTCCATAGCCTGTGGAATAAGTATCCAGGATTGATTTTCCATGTGGACTGTGTCTCGCATACTCCCTGAGAGAGAGACAGCAGGTAAACTCACTCTGCTTCCTCCAAGTTACACCATCACCTCCACCCCAATCATATCACAGATTTCCTGGACTTGTCCTCTCCCTTCCTCTCAAGCAGGGCATAAAAAACCAGAACACAAATGTTTTCTTTTCAAATAAGGTGTAGACAGGCAAGGAACTGAAACGCGGGCCCAGCCAAGCCTGAGGAGACATAAGGTAGGAAAGACAAAATATGTAAGGAGTCAATGAGGCATTAAGACTCAAGCTGAGTCCATGGAAAACAGCAGCTCTCCCATGGGTAGGAGAGTTATGTCTATGGCTACATCAGAACCATGTGCTGGGCCCGTGCGAGTCCTCAGATATTTGGGACTCTGGCTGTGGCTGCTGCTGTCTTTGCCACACCCGGCCCAGTCTGTGCTGTTGGTCCTCTATATAGGTTGTCAATCCTCTACGTAGGTTGCCAGTCCTCTATATAGGTTGCCATGGAGGACAGATGCTATGTATTCAATGGCAGAGACATCCACTAACATGAGAGAAAGCATCTTTTCCTTTGCACAAACGCTTTGAGGGTGGAAAAGTGAAGATGGAGTCCCAGGCCTCCTTCTCAGGAAAGACTAGAGGCTTGGGGTTTCGCTGGAACACTAAACTCCCCTGCCACAAAGGAACAGTGTTCTTTACATAGATGATAGATTGTGGCCCCTTACAACTATCATCTTTCATAAGGTGCTATCAAAGTGCTTAATTCTTGGCTCTATCAGGTTTTACTGTTCCTTCGCTATCTGATCTTAGGGCAGTGGGTGAATAGGCTGAGAAGGCCCTTAGAGCTAGGGGAGCTGGCTCAGAATATGAAGCACACAGGAGGGTAAGAGGGCATGGGGACAGAGAAGGAACACTCTGATAACCCAGAAATTAAAAAGAAAAAGAGGGAGAAAAGAAAGAAGGAAATAAGAGCAGGAGGAGGGAGGAAAGAAGGAAGAGAGGCAGGAAGAAGGAAGGAAAAGAAGAGGGGGAGTGAGGGAGGGAGGAAGGAAGGAAGGAAGAAAGGAAGAAATGGAAGGATGGAGGGCAGGAAGGAGAGGCATTAAAGCAATGATCTTTGACCAAGGCCAAGCTTCAGTGCCAAGAACTCAACTTGGATGACTAGGTATGGGCAGATTTATTTATTTATTCATTAATCCATCAATTTGTTTTAACAAATACTATAATCCAGGCGTGGCATATAAGCACAAGATAAGGCATGATGAGTGATACTGCTCCATTTTCCTGATGTTAGTACCTGTTCCCTGCTGTGTAAGACTATTCATGGCCAAGTTGGAATGCTATAAGATAAGGGCTCTCCCCAGATCTGACTGTGTGTGTTGCCCTTTCCTCCAGACCCCAGTCCGGTGCCCTCCTCCTCCAGCACCTACCACGCCATCATCGGCGGGATCGTGGCTTTCATTGTCTTCCTGCTGCTCATCATGCTCATCTTCCTCGGCCACTACTTGATCCGGCACAAAGGTCAGAGGCACAAGGAGAGCATCAGCAGAACTTGGGAGGGGCAGGGAGACCAATCAGAGGCAGGCATGAGGAGAAGCAGACAGTGGAAAGGGCCTTCAGAGACTTGTCAGCCCTTTGGAGTGTTTAGGGAATTAAAAATGGAGCCAACCCTATCATTGCCAACCCTGTGATAACTGAGCACCACCAACCCCGCAGTAAAGCCTGATCACTTGGGGATCGTCCAAGTGAAATCAAACCTTCCCACTCAGTCAGCGGTTGCTCCCATGCTGCTCTACCTCCAGGTCTCCTGCTGCAAGACAGAGAGCTCCTGAAACTGCATCTCCATCTCATTGCTTCCTGCGCTTTCTTCCTTTCTGTCTGTTTAACCTCATTTTCTTTCTCCTTTGATCTCATTGCCTTTCTTTCCTCTCCCCCTTTTCTACCTTCTCTCTTATATCCATGCCTTCTCTCTACCCTCTTCTCACATTCCTTCCTCTCAGACTCCCTGCTCTGCTATTAATTCTAGCCAGTGGCCTGACTCCATAGGCTGGTCATACATAAGCCAGATCTCAATTGCTTTGCTCATGAAGCTGACATAGCAGATCCCCCGTCACCAAGTTGCGTGCACACGCATGCGTACACACACACACACACACACAGTTCTCTTTCTTGCTTTGTATTATAGATGAGATTCTACTTAGGGGTAGGATTCATTATTCATGAAGGGTGTGGTCAGGTGAGGCATGTTGGAAGCAAAATGTGAATTAGGTAAGGTGGAGTAGAAGAGAGCTATTGGCAAGAGAAAAATTACTTGAGCAGTGTGTGAGTGGGTGGGTGAGAAAGTGGGCAGGGTGGACTCAGAGGTTGGGAAGCTGCTCCTGAGAGGAGAAGCCTCTGTCTCTACACAGGAACCTACCTGACACATGAGGCGAAAGGCTCCGACGATGCCCCAGACGCGGACACGGCCATCATCAATGCAGAAGGCGGGCAGTCGGGAGGGGACGACAAGAAGGAATATTTCATCTAGGGGTGCCTGCCCACTTCCTGCGCCCCCCAGGGGCCCCGTGGGGACTGCTGGGGCCGTCACCAACCCGGACTTGTACAGAGCGACCCCAGGGCCGCCCCTCCCGCTTGCTCCCCAGCCCACCCACCCCCCTGTACAGAATGTCTGCTTTGGGTGCGGTTTTGTACTCGGTTTGGAATGGGGAGGGAGGAGGGCGGGGGGGAGGGGAGGGTTGCCCTCAGCCCTTTCCGTGGCTTCTCTGCATTTGGGTTATTATTATTTTTGTAACAATCCCAAATCAAATCTGTCTCCAGGCTGGAGAGGCGGGAACCCTGGGGTGAGAAAAGCAAAAAACAACAACAAAAAAACAAAACCCTGGAGTGTTAGGAGGACAGTGCAGGTAGAGGGGTGAGGAAGGGTAAGGGGCAGGGCTGGTTTGGAGCTGGGGGCCCTCACCAGCCCTCCTTTCAGCCTCTACAACAGAGCAGCTTCCCAGACCTCTCCAGGAACCCAGAAACGGGATGGTTCTCGGCAAAGGTTGGGATTGGCTTTCCCTCTGGTAGCCACACACCTGAGCACTACGGACAGGGAGGCAGGTGCCACCCTGACACCCCTCTTCAATAGCAATGGGAAAGTGATGAGTGGGGGAGTCCTGAGGAGATGTGGCCTGCAGAAGACACGCAGCCATGCAGGGACCCAGGGCTTTAACCTGGGGAGGATGCAGGTCCCTGCAAGGAAGAGTAGATTTGGAGAGGAAGGATGGAGGTGGACTATCGCCCCATTCCCCCAGCAAATGAACAAAGCTGGGCCCTTTCCATAGGAACTGCCCTTGGAGATAGCAGAGTGTGGCTGCCCCTCCTTGCTCCAGCAGCTGTGGGAGAGGCACTGCTCTGGGGCCTGAACTGCCTCTGCTTCCCCCGCTGAGGGGCCCCTCACTCTTACCCAAGACTCTGGATTGTTGCACGGCAACCACTCCTCCCATGGCATTGCTCAGCAACTACTCCTCCCATCCTGGCCGCCCTGTGCCCCCTTCCTGATCCCAACGCCAGCCCTTAGTCCTTCCTCCCTCAGCAGCCAGGCAGACATAACAACAAAACTACTAAAAGGAGCTTCACTGCACCGAGCTGTTTCCTGCCCAAACTAAGGGAATAATGTGAACTGTGTGCACATGTGTGTAGTGTGTATGCATGCATGCATGTGTGCGTGTGTGTGCATGTGTGTGTGAGTGAGAGACAGAGCGAGGGCCTGAGGAGGAGGGCTAAGAGCCAGGGGTCCTGGGCAGGTGGACAGGGCTGTGGGACTTGTTGGGGAGGCTTTGGGAATGGGGTATTCCTAGTCAGGGTTCACACCTCACCTGGGATGTTGTTCCATGCTGGTATTTCCTCTGCCACCCCCAATGCCCATCTGTCTTGGAGAAAGGAGTCCCCAGGTGTGTGTTTGCCCAGCTGTCCATTCTATCTCTCCCTTAAACACAGAGCATTCAGCTCTTCCCTGGATTTCCCTCCGCTGAGCCATGGAGTCAGTGCCACAGCCTTTGCTATGCACCTCTCAGGCCTCTCCTTGGCGTTGACCCTGGAATTACCTACCACCACCTATTTTTCCCATAGTCTGTACCCAGTGAGTTGAAGGCTGGGTCCCCACCCTTCCTTTTGGTTTCCTGTCTTCCTTCTCATGGCCCCAGCTGGTTGCCATGGAGATGAGGTTCCTGGTCCTCCCTGTCCTGGCCGGACTGCCCCGCCTCGGATCCAGGATGCCCTTGGCATCGCTCCCACCCTCCACCAGCTTCTCCTCCCTGGTCTGACAATGGGCAAGCAAAAAGGGGCAGCTGCGATCTAGCAGGCCTGCCCACCCCCCTTCAGTTCAGGTAATACAGTTGTGAATCTTCCGGCCGCTGGTTAGGGCCCTGGGCACCACAGGCAGCCCCTCACCTAAGCCAGGGCCTACTCCTCTTACAACAGCAAGGGAGCCCTGGGGCCCCAGGCCTGTCGAGCTTCTTATCTCCCAGCACCCGCTTTTGGGAAAACGACTTTTCCTCTTTGAGCTGAACCACTCTGTCCATATTACACAGAAGCCATATTTGTATGGGGGGTGGGAGGGAGAGGGGCTGTTGTGCTGTGTGTGTCTGTCCAGGGGTGGGGGGGTGGGGGAAGGGAGCAGGGAGGGGACCGTGTATCTTTATAATCTTTCTAACTCTCCTGTGCTAATCTCAGAGGGGCCACCCTCAATATATCTGGATTATCTGTGTCATTCAGCTGCCTCCTTTCTGCTCCTCTTGCTGCTGCTGGGATGTGTGTATGTGAGGGTCTTCTTCCCATACTCCTTGCACCTGGTGCCTGGTGCCTCAAAAGGTGGTGTGTCCCTTGCCAGGCCACTCCCAAGGATATCTATGTACAGCAACAATATAACTCTACAAGGGAGAGAAGTGTATTCACTTCCTTTTGCTAACCCCTTCCTTTCCGGAGAGTGTCTTGGGGGGCATCTGACTGCTTCCCCCCACCCTCTGCCAGACATCGCTGGAGAATGTTAAGACGGCGATGGAGACACCATCAACGCCACCCTGGAGAGCATCACCAGACACCACCAGACCAAATTCACTTTCCAGCCCCTGCATGTTGAACCTGAAACTTGAGCTAGTGTCTTGGGAGAAAAGGGGGAAATCTCTACGAGGTACCCATCCTTCTGCACGTTAGGTCTGAGGTGCTTGGCCCCCTAGGAAGTCCTACATGAATGAGACAGAAGGTCCTTAACAACACTGGGGATGAAGCAGCCAATGCTGTTTTGGACAAATGAAACAGTGTCCCCTAAACCAGCCCTTTCTATCTCATTGCTCTGACTTGGACACGCCATGGCTCACCGATCCCAAAGTCCCCACTATGTCTCCCCAGCTGAGGAAATAAAAGCAGAAAGGGGTGATGAAACAGTGAAGATCCTTGGGAAACAGCTGAGGAGGGGAGGCAGGGGGAAGAGGCCACTAAAAAAGTGAAATGGGCTTAGGAGGATCGGCCTGCCTGCAGGGTAGATGCCCTTTCTCTCTGCTGGCCACCTCTGCCCCTCAATGAGAAACTTCACATAGTGCTAAGATGCCTGGCCAATGAAACAGTTCCAGAGACTTTATGTCCCCCAGTAGAAATATGAATAGAAATCACTCTGTGGGCAATGGTCCCATTTTAAAATATGCTGTCCCATTGTCCCCTAGAGCCTACTCTAACTTGTCAGACCATGTATTCCACTTCATATGCAAGAGGCATGCACTGAACCCATAGGTGGCTGGGCAAACACCCAATAGCTCCCTGAAATGGCTTCATTATGCAGCCTCGACAGCCACGCCAACCCTCCCACTCTCACACTGAAACACCCAGACCTAGAGATAGCCAGACACACCCAGACACCCGCCAAGCCCCTCACATACAGATATATGCACACTGATACACAGCAAACGTACACAGAGATCAGTACACACAAAGAGCTTACGCCCACATGCACACACCCCTCAGGTGGGACAGAGTTGACCACCACCACCTTTCTCTCAAACACATGGCTTTTGAACTGCCTTTCCTTGGATCAAGTTCAAGGGGATGGAGGAGCAGTGAGAGTCAGCCGCCCTTCCCCTCCAATTTCCCAGCACCTCCCTTATCTCTGCCTCACAAGTCACCCAGCCCCCCTCTCTTCCTTCCTTGTGCTTGAAGAATCTCTACTTGCTGGAAAGCCCCCTGTTTTCTCGATCTCCCTTTCCACTTCGGTAAAATGCCCACTTTCTGGTCCCCACCTTTTTCCTGAGTGTAGTCCCAACCAGTCAAATCCAACCTCAAAACAGGAAGCCCCGAGGCCAGTGCCCCCCAATAGGCCTGAGGCTTGTGCAGGCAGTGGGCGTGGGGTGAGGCTTCCTGATGCCCCCTGTCCCTGCCTGGAACCTGATGGCCCTCATTAGTCCTTGACTCTTATCTTGGAAGCACAGGCGCTGACAGCCGTCCCAACCCTTCTGTCTTCGGGCCTGAACCAAACGGTGCCATGGGAAACTGTCTGCACCGGGTGAGTATGGGGCCAGGGCCCAGAGTCCCTTACCCCTATGCCCCTCATTTCCCCCGCTGTTTGCCCCTCAGTCTTTATATCTCTTCCTTTTCCTCTTCATCTTTTCTCCCTTCCTTCTTTTTCCGCTTCCTTTAAAGTCTTTTTCCTTCTCCCCTTCCTATGCTAGCCTCCTAGCTCCCTCTTGTGTCCCTCCCTTTGCCTTTGAGTCAGTTCCATCCTGGTCTCTTGGTGCCTTCCCTTCTGACCTTGCACTGCTCCTCCCGCCCCAGCTGCCCTGGCTTCCCCAGGACCGTTCCTGCTCCGGCTCTTCAGGCTCCCTGCTTTGTCCTTTTCCACTGTTCACACTGCATCTGACTCCTGCAGAGACCTTGTTCTCCCACCCGACCTTCCTCTCTGCCCTCCCCTCCCACCTGCCCCTCAATTCCCAGGAGACTCTTCCGGTGTAACTGATGGCCTCCTCTGGGTATGTCCTCCAGGCGGAGCTCTCCCCCTCAACTGAGAACTCAAGTCAGCTGGACTTTGAAGATTTATGGGATTTTTCCTATGGTGGGAATGATTCCTTCCCAGATGTAGACTACGATGCCAACCTGGAAGCAGCTGCCCCCTGCCACTCCTGTAACCTGCTGGATGACTCTGCACTGCCCTTCTTCATCCTCACCAGTGTCCTGGGCATCCTAGCTAGCAGCACTGTCCTCTTCATGCTTTTCAGACCTCTCTTCCGCTGGCAGCTCTGCCCTGGCTGGCCTGTCCTGGCACAGCTGGCTGTGGGCAGTGCCCTCTTCAGCATTGTGGTGCCCATCTTGGCCCCAGGGCTAGGTAGCACTCGCAGCTCTGCCCTGTGTAGCCTTGGCTACTGTGTCTGGTATGGCTCAGCCTTTGCCCAGGCTTTGCTGCTAGGGTGCCATGCCTCCCTGGGCCACAAACTGGGTGCAGGCCAGGTCCCAGGCCTCACCCTGGGGCTCACTGTGGGAATTTGGGGAGTGGCTGCCCTACTGACACTGCCTGTCACCTTGGCCAGTGGTGCTTCTGGTGGACCCTGCACCCCGATATACAGCACGGAGCTGAAGGCTTTGCAGGCCACACACACTGTAGCCTGTCTTGCCATCTTTGTCTTGTTGCCATTGGGTTTGTTTGGAGCCAAGGGGCTGAAGAAGGCATTGGGTATGGGGCCAGGACCCTGGATGAACATCTTGTGGGCCTGGTTTATTTTCTGGTGGCCTCATGGGGTGCTTCTAGGACTGGATTTCCTGGTGAGGTCCAAGCTGTTGCTGTTGTCAACATGTCTGGTCCAGCAGGCTCTGGACCTGCTGCTGAACCTGGCAGAAGCCCTGGCAATTTTGCACTGTGTGGCTACACCCCTGCTCCTCGCCCTATTCTGCCACCAGGCCACCCGCACCCTCTTGCCCTCTCTGCCCCTCCCTGAAGGACGGTCTTCCCATTTGGACACCCTTGGAAGCAAATCCTAGTTCTCTTCCCACCTGTCAACCTGAATTAAAGTCTACACTGCCTTTGTGAAGCGGGTGGTTTCTTATTTTGTCTGGGGAGAGGAAGGAGAATGGAGAGAGACATTTTTACGTCAGACTTTCTTGCCAGTGTCTGTTTCTATAGCTGGCCTGGGAAGAAGTTGAATGATGAATAAATACCCTCAGGGTACACAGATATTCTCTTGAGGTGTGGGGTCACTGCCATCTCAAGGGAGAAGGGAAGAGGAACCAGAGCATGAGGGGAGTCGTTAAACCAAAAAACCCAGAAGGGATGGCTTAGCTGGAAAAAAAGCTGTTCTGGGAAGCAAATGTAATAGGAACCCAAACTGAGAGATAAACAGGGAAGAGTGATGACGAAGCCCAGAGCAATACCACCTCCCCATGTCCTACCTGCCCAGCCTCTCTCTGTCTTCTGTCTCCTCTCTGGCTTTGTTTAGTGATTAGGATGGTGGTGGGGAAGGTGAAAGAAGCATCCCAGGGGATGTTACTTAGTTCAGGGAACATATCAAGATAATTTAAAAAGCCACTTCCTGGGAGTCATCTCTCCCAGGTTCCTCAGCATGACCTGAATGTGCGTGTCCGTGTGTGTGTGTGTGTGTGTGTATACATCTGTTTCTCGATCTGTTAGAATCTACCTTTATGTTAGATGTATGCATGTAAAAACATATGTCCACCCACGAGCTTGCATCTCTGTCAGCACCTGAACTGCGCACACCTGTGCCTGTGCACTGACTTTTCTCAGGACCCAAACCCCCACTCAATTCTGCACCCATCCCTGTTCACAGGATACAGAATCGGGATTTATGACTCACTCCTTACCCAAATGAGTTTTCTTTACCCTGGTTTTTAAGCCTAGTCTTTTCTGTGTAGGATGTGTGGAGGGAAGAAAAGATCAAGAAGTTGTGAAGGGTGGAGAAACTTGAAGGGGGAGGCCCTGATCTGATTCATCTTCTGCTTGGAATTCCCTGAATTTCCCTTTCAAAATCTCAGCTTTTGAAATAAACCTTTATTTCCCAAATACATCTTTCCTTCCACCTTCCACACAATAGCCCAATCCCCTGGGCACCTCTTTCCCAAATATACCCCTGATTCTCTGGCTGCTTAATCATGACCTTTGAGATTTTTCTCAGCCTCTACCTACCCAAGTTTAGATGGCTGGAAGGACAGAAGCCCCTCCTCATTAGGGGCACAGCTTTTACCACCAAGAGCAGATTCACCCTCTACCCAAGAGGCTACAAAACAGTTAGTTCCTACCTCTAACCCAACTAAAGGCTGGGGAAACTTGAGCAGATACGTTCTATCAGTTGAACCCAATTACCATCTTTCCATTTTCCTAAGATATGCTATACCTGGTTTCTTTACTAAAATGTTTCTGCTTGACTCTCTGGGCTTGGGAATAGTAGGTGAGTGCGGCAGAGGTGCAGAGATGAGTTAGAATAGCTTAGGCAGGAGGGTGCAAAAAGCTTTAGGGAATTTTCCTGGGTGGGTGCCACGACAAAGCCTCTAAATCTCCCACCTCCTGTCTCTTAGCAACCACCAGGTTAGCTCCTGATTGGTTCGTCCTAAATTGAAAGGCGGGATTTAGGGACCGATTGAGACGCGGGAGACATTCTGAAACAGAAAAGAAGGGAAAGAAAATGAAGAGAAAGGAAATAATTTACAAACCTAAATTATGCTCTGGTTTCCAACCACAGTTCATGAATGTGTTCTAGTATTTTTCCCCCGCTTTTTTTTTTCCAGGCTCCTCTCAATATCCCCCTCCCGTCCTTGACCACTCTTCCAATTCTACCAGATGTTGCTTTCCTCCCTTACAAGGTACTGATTTGGAAGCTGACCTAGTTGAGGAGGAGGAGAGGGCATTTTTGACTCCCTGAATCTTCCAGTGTCAACCTGATGCAAGGGAGGCTTAATTTAAGACCACTTGGCTTGTCTTATCTGCCCCCGACCCTGTGCCTCTGGATAGAAATCCCTGGTCAGTCAGTCCAGTTAGAAAGAACCTCAGACTCCCGGGTAATAGCTTGGCAGCTCTTATGGCTTTCACAAAGGAAAAGCAGCTGCAGAAGCCCGAAGCTGCTAAGAGGTTAGGGTGGGCTGGAGACAGTGCCCCACCCCCGCCCCCTGCTACATCCTCCTCATCCCCACCCCCACCGGGATTGTTCCAGGCCTTTTGGGCTGCCCTTTCCCTGCCATTACCTAGGCAGCACTTGGAGAGCTCCACCTTAAGTCTAACCTAGACCTCAGTCATTTCTTTAAAGCTTCCTTGGGGACCTGCCACCCCATGCATTTAACCCACTACATGCCATCAACCACTCTAAAATTGGTCTCAATCTGGCATCTTTTCTGCAACCCTTCAGGAATACAAATCTTGTCTCCTTAGAGCCCTTAAGAATTTAATCTTAGGGTTGGCAGGGACTTTAGCTGTGTATGAGATATTGGGCCTCCTGGCTAAAGAAAAAAATCCTCTCAGAAAGATGAGAGCCAGGGAAGCAAGCTCTTGGGAAAACACAGGACCCTGAGGAAGGTCAGTTTGCTTTGCTTTCTAAAGGAGAGAGATTATTCAAGGGAAGTTTGAACATCACATTGACGCTCATAGTTCATTTATTCCAAGCTGAGGCCCCTCCCTTAGGATTTAGAAAACAAATGCTTGGTCCTCACACCCTTTTTCCATTCCTATTTCCCTATCCCCCAACCCCATCACCACCTTCCTCCCTCAGAGGAATTCTGATTGAGAACTTCACTGGGATTTCAAACCCAATTCATCGCCAACTCTAATTGCCAGAGATTTGCATGAAAACCATCGTATGCTATCTAATTATTCTGACAACAGCAGCCCGCCGTCTGGGCACAAGGAGAATCGCAGTTTAATTAACAATAATGCACCTTGCCGACGAATGTGACTGTTTAGGTTAATTAACAAGTCCAAGTCCTTCCAAATCATCTCTAGACATCTAGGTGATTTGGGCAGGAGGGGTGTGGGGAACACAGGGAGAGATGGGGAATGTTTAAACATCATTTCAGCAAAAATGCATGTTAGCTTTCTTCTTTCCTCTAACTATTTGGTGAAGGGAAGAGAAAATCTCTGAGAGACTGGCTCTGGAAAATTGGTTGGGGGATTTTGGGAACATCTTCTTCTCTTCTTTTTTTTTTTTTGAGACAGAATCTCACTCTGTTGCCCAGGCTGGAGTGTAGTGGCGGAATCTCAGCTCACTGCAACCTCCGCCTCCCAGGTTCAAGCGATTCTCCTGCCTCAGCCTCCTGAGTAGCTGGGATTACAGGCGTGCGCCACCACGCCAGGCTAATTTTTTGTATTTTTAGTAGAGACGGGGGTCTCACCAGTTTGGCCAGCCTGGTCTCGAACTCTGACTTCAGGTGATCCACCTGCCTCAGCCTCCCAGAGTGCTGGGATTACAGGCGTGAGCCACTGTGCCCGGCGGGAACATCATTTTAAGGGGATGTATCAGACATCTTTATGTTGCACTTAGATTTAGGAAATCTTTTGGACACATTTTTATAAATGAGAAGATTAAGTTCTTATAGCTCTCTAGTATCTTGAAATCATTGCCTGATTGTTTGCAAACTTGGTTTCTAGCATGAAAGCCTCAACTCCCCCATCAATGCCGTTTGTCCTCAGCTTTCTTTATATGTTCCTACCACATCTGTGGTCATTTAAATTTGCCTACTGCTTGTGAACCCGGGAGGTGGAGCTTGCAGTAAGCCGAGATCGCGCCACTGCACTCCAGCCTGGGCGACAGAGTGAGACTCCATCTCAAAAAAAAAAAAAAAAAAAAAAAAGAAGTTGCCTACTGCCTTTGATTTCCTAGATACCGTGTCAAGTTTCACCCTTGCCCTCTTCAAAGATAACTGTATTTTTTTCCTGGGTAGTTTTCTGTATCATGCAAAAATACATTGTATGTAGCTCCAAACTGTACCTTTCATCTTTCTAGTCTTTCTAAGAGCACGGACCTAGTCTTCTTCCTCTAAATCAGGTATTACTAATGTTTAGGGGATAGGAGGAGGGTTATAGGCCTCTTAGAAAATCCAATGAAAGTAATAAAGTTACTTTTTAGAAAAATCCAATATTATACCCTAAATTTGGCATCTAGTTCTTCGCTACTACATTTGAGTTAATCCTGAGTGTTTCTGTACTCTCTGACAGGACTTCCACGATTAGCTGGTGGCCTTGTCTCCCCACAGCTCAAGAAGCTTTATGCCCAGGGGTGAATTTTGTTCTTTGAAGGGGCAAATCTGTTTTCCACTCTAAGAGTCTTTGCACTTGATATCTCTTCTGCCCCAAATGCTCCTTCCTGTGCTCTTTATGTGACTGACAACTTCTTGTCCTTGGGGTCTCTGTGCAAATATCACCTCCCTCAGGAGTGATCTTCCCTGACATCCAGTGGAATGTAGCCTGGCCATGCCACACCCAATTATTCTCTACCAGTTCACCTTGGATGTTTCCATTGTAGCATTTATCACGTTAAAATTTTGTTTATTCGTTTATTTGCTTATCAGTTTACTGCTTGTCTACCTCCTCCCTCCAACACTAGAAAAGAAACTTCAACCATGCAAGAGTCCTTTCTCTGACTGGCACATGATCAGAGCTCAGGAAACATCTACTTAATACCCAAGTTAATTTCATGAATAAAGATTCATTGCCCACACTGGAACATTCACAGTCCAGAGAGGGAATAGGAACAAGTAAGCAAATAATTGATGCAGAAAACTGACCTCTTCTCCCTAAGTCCTCCAGAGCCTCTCCCATGTCATTCCAGTGTCTGGGGGCTGAAGAGGCTAGAGAATCTTCTGTAGATTTCTGGCCTGTGAACCTGTTTTTTGTGTGTGTCAATTCATGGCTGACTGGAGCTGAGGACTTCACCACAGTTCCTGAACCACGCATTAAAGAAACAATGCTTCCTTTCCTTTGGGATACTGCCGGGTTTTTGGCCAGCAGGGGAAAACTGGGAAAGGTTGTTATTTTTCATCTTTGCTTGAGGAAAAGTGAGTCACTGAGACTCCCCCAGAGTTCTGGGAGACAAAGTCCTTCACTGGCTCAGAATCAAATTCATAGTCCAGCCACCTCCTCAGATTGCATCATTCTCAGGGAGAGCCCACTGCCCCCCATGGACTGAAAAGTCACCATGTTGATTTTTTTTTCTTCGGTTTTCTCTCCTTCCTTTTAGTTTCAACTTAGCTCCCCTTCCAACCCTACTCCTTCCCCACCTGTGAAAGCTGGTTCCTACTCTCACCTTCTGGCCTCTGTCGCCCCCCTGTGGCAATTGATCTCTCTGCAGTTTTGGGAACAGGATCACCCTTTAAGGCACTTAAGGGTGTATAATTAATTTCATTTAAAGAATTTGTTGAGTACCTACTACATTCAAGATGCTAGTGAAAGTACTGGAATACTTGGAAATGAATCATACACAATTATTGACATCAGAATCTCTCTGGACCCACCTGGTCCCCCATCCCCTCCCTTCCTTCCTTCCGTCCTTCCTTCCTTCCTTCCTATTTCTCAAATTTTCCCAGTCCTCTCGCAAACAACCTTGAACAAATTTGGATCCCAGGACACACAGAAAATCCACAAATCCCTCAGTCACCTAGACTTCTCAGAGCAAACTTCTATTTCACAGTCAAAGGCCCATAGCAAATCGCACAGCCTCTACTCAGTGGGTGTTCCTGTCTCAGTGTCATGTTCAGAAGTGTTCCTTACATGCAGACGCACAGAAGATACAAGAGCAAGAAGCTCTTGCCCTTTCACACTCCTCCAGGGTGGTTGCGGTGGATTCTGGAAGCCAATACACTGAAAGACAATTACCCAGAGTAGAGGGAATGGGTGTGGAGCCTTGGAGAAGGAAGTTCTTTACAAATTAGTGGACCCTTTCCTGTCTGTGACCTGACAAAGAGGTGAGGAAGAAGTGGACTGTCTGTGCTATCTGCCCGGATGCTTCCAAAAACACGAACATGCTTCTCCTCCCCCCATGATCTCCCTCAAGCCTCAGAACAGGGTTGTTCCCTTCACATACTGGGTTGATTGACAGGGGGGACTTCCATGGAATGCTTTGGGGAGTGTGACAAGAGCAAGGGAAGGGAAGGTCACTGGGATAGCAAACGTATGCAGAAATTAAATAAAATATAATAGGGATTATGCAAAACCTGCGTTTAAAAAATCAATTGCACAAAAACAGGATGGAAGATACCTGGCTCAACAGAAGTTCTTGTAAAAAAAAATTTAAAAGACTTAGAGGTTTTGCTTGGCTACAAGCTAAAGATGATTCAATAGTGCAAGTGGTAGCCAAAACGCTAATGCAGACTCAAACTGCATTAAGAGACAAAGTGTACAAGATGAGGGAGTGCACAGCACCACCCCTGCCCTGGACAGGCCATATTTAGAATAGAGGGCTTGGCTCTGGGTACTGCATGTTTAAAGGCCACTAACAAATGAGAGTTCTTAAAAAGGGGGTGGCCAGGCTGGGTGCAGCTGCTCACGCTTATAATCGTAACATTCTGGAAGGCTGAGGTCGGCAGATTGCTTAAGCCCAGGAGTTCCAGACCAGTCTGGGTAACATGATTAAACCCCATCTGTACACATACACACACACACGCACACAAATAATACAAAAATTAGCTGGGCTTGGTGGTGTGTGCCTGCAGTATCAACTACACAAGGGGCTGAGGTGGGAAGATCCCTTGAGTCTGGGAGGTTGAGGCTGCAGTGAGCCGTGATTGTGTCACTGCACTCCAGCCTGGGCGACAGAGTGAGACCTTGTCTGAAAAAAGAAAAAAGTGAAGACAAGGGAGAGGGAACTAGTGGCTAAAATGTTGACAATCTAGAGACGATGTTACTTCTACACAGAGAGACTAAAGGTGCAAGGGAGTCAGGGGTCGGGGAAATTTACAATGGAAATATGTAGAAAATATATAGTTGTCTTTAACTCAACAGTTGTGCTGTTCAAAAAGCATTAGGCATGTATGTAGCTTCAGAATTAGAAACACTGAATGAGAAGAAGTAACAGGGAGGCTGATTTTGGCTGAATGTTAGGAAGAGCTTTTGACAATTCAATCTGAGCCACAGAGATGGGTGTCACATTCTGGAGGGAGGGAGGGAGAGAGGGAAGGAAGAAGTGGAGGGAGGAAGAAAATGCGTATGAGCAGACCATGTGTTAGGCACTGCTCTGTGTTCTTGTTTTACAGTGGTAAGCATATCAGATGTGGGCCTTGCCTTTGTGGTGTTTGGAGACTAAAGTGAAAGGCAGTAATTAGACACATAAACAGACAAATAAATTACAAATGCTGTTATGAAATAACAGCATTTAAGAGAAATGCAAATAAAAAAATTGCTTCTCTGGTGCAAATAAGAGAAAGAAAATAAGAAGATAAAAGTGAGAGGTGACACCGTGCTGGCAGCCCTCACAGCCCTCGCTCGCTCTGGGTGCCCCTCTGCCTGGGCTCCCACTTTGGCGGCACTTGAGGAGCCCTTCAGCCCACCGCTACACTGTGGGATCCCCTTTCTGGGCTGGCTAAGGCGGGAGCCTGCTCCCTCAGCTTGCAGGGAGGTGTGGAGGGAGAGGCGCGAGCAGGAACCGGGGCTGCGCGCAGTGCTTGCGGGTCAGCTGGAGTTCTGGGTGGGTGTGGGCTTGGCGGCCCCACACTCGGAGCGGCCGGCGGGCCCTGCCGGCCCTGGGCAATTAGGGACTTAGCACCCGGGCCAGCGGCTGTGGAGGGTGTACTGGGTCCCCCAGCAGTGCCAGCCCACCGGCGCTGCGCTCGATTTCTCACCAGACCTTAGCTGCCTTCCCGCGGGGCAGGGCTGGGGACCTGCAGCCCACCATGCCTGAGCCTCCCACCCCCTCCATGGGCTCCTGTGTGGCCCGAGCCTCCCCGATCAGGGCCACCCCTTGCTCCACAGCACCCAGTCCCATCGACCACCCAAGGGCTGAGGAGTACGAGCGCACGGTGAGGACTGGCAGGCAGCTCCACCTGCAGCCCTGGTGCAGGATCCACTGAGTGAAGCCAGCTGGGCTCCTGAGTCTCGTGGAGATGTGGAGAACCTTTATGTCTACCTCAGGGATTGTAAATGCACCAATCAGCACCCACTGTCTAGCTCACGGTCTGTGAATGCACCAATCGACACTCTGTATCTAGCTACTCTGGTGGGGCCTTGGAAAACCTTTATGTCTAGCTCAAGGATTGTAAATACGCCAATTGGCACTCTGTATCTAGCTCAAGGTTTGTAAACACACCAATCAGCACCCTGTGTCTAGCTCAGGGTTTGTGAGTGCACCAATCGACACTCTGTATCTGGCTGCTCTGGTGGGGCCTTGGAGAACCTTTGTGTCCATACTCTGTATGTAATTGATCTGATGGGGACGTGGAGAACCTTTATGTCTAGCTCAGGGATTGTAAATGCACCAATCAGTGCCCTGTCAAAACAGACCACTGGGCTGTACCAATTAGCAGGACGTGGGTGGGGCCAGATAAGAGAATAAAAGCAGGCTGCCCAGCCAGCAGTGGCAACCCGGTTGGGTTCCCTTCCACACTGTGGAAGCTTTGTTCTTTCATTCTTTGCAATAAATCTTGCTACTGCTCACTCTTTGGGTCCACACTGCTTTTATAAGCTATAACACTCACCACGAAGGTCTGCAGCTTCACTCCTGAAGCCAGCGAGACCACGAGCCCACTGGGAGGAACGAACAACTCCAGACGCGCCGCCTTAAGAGCTGTAACACTCACCACGAAGGTCTGCAGCCTCGCTCCTGAGCCAGCGAGACCACGAACCCACCAGAAGGAAGAAACTCCGAACACATCAGAACATCAGAAGGAACAAACTCCAGACGTGCCACCTTAAGAGCTGTAACACTCAGCGCGAGGGCCCACGGCTTCATTCTTGAAGTCAGCGAGACCAAGAACCCACCAATTCCGGACACAAAAGTAATTCGGGTTATGAGTTCATAGCTACAGAAAGGATCCAAGCTATGGCTTGATGGTAATAAATTATCAAAATGTCACAGAAAGCATCCCCTGAATTGGGTTAAAGCTGGGACCAGTCCAACTGCTTTCTTTCAAATTGGCAATACATTGGAATCACCTAGAGGAAGATTTTCAATAGTCCTTGATCTGATCCAAGATACCATTAATCATAATTTTTGGAACTAGAAGACTCTGAAACTCTATGATAATATGTTAAGTGAAAGAACTAGACTAAAATGCGTAATCTTTGATTCTGGTGTCTGGGTTTCACTTGTGATGACTTTAGTCTCTTTGCTTGGGTTATGGAACTAAATTCCTCTGGTGCAGAGCTAGGATAACTTTGTCTCTTCAGGAGACCAAACAACGAAGGGATTCCTAGCCAGATATGCACCTAACCTGAATTTTTCCAAGAGGTGGGTACCATTCCAGGCACTAGCTGCTGCAGAGAAATTGTAGCTGGTTCCTGGGGTCCCTCTAGTGGTCAGAAGCTGTCACTTCAATTCTCTTCTCTTTGGCCCAGGTTTGGCCAGAGAATTTGCTGATACAGGCTCTAAGAGGGAGCGGGAGTCACGCAAAAAGCAGGCAGAGAAACCTAAATACATGTATATTTCAGAAGGTTCTTCTCTATAATTAACATTAAAAATAGAGGTGACATAACTCAGGAATTTCTTTCCAAATTTTTCCTGACCCTTTTTACCTTGTCTTGGCTAATTTAAATTTAGAGAAAGAAGGGAGTTGACGGAGATAACAACTTTTAGAAATCAGAGTAGACAGCTCCCCAGGATACCAGGCCATCAGTTAGGGATTCCAAGTTTCATTTTCATTCCCTGGCAAAATGCAAAACATATCAGAGTTGGGTAGTCAGATAGAGCACTGGGTTGAGTAGGGAGATATGAGTTGTGCATTCTGAGCTGTGACACTTCGCAGCTTTCGAAGTTTCTAAGAGAAAAAGCAGGTAATGACGCCTTCCTTGCCTGGCTCACAGGTCTGATGTAAAGATTAAATGCACTGACAGATGTGGAAGCTCTGAAATCAGTTACAGCTGGGAGGAAATACACTGCAATTAGTATTAAAGAAGAGTTTGCCCTGCAGGCAATTTGAAAAATGTCCATTGCCTTTTGGGGCCATTTCATCTAAACACAAGTTCTCACAAAGGCAGCAGCACGTGGGAGCTGGACTGCTAGGAGTTACCCTTCCAGCTCTGTCCTTGGGTGCGTTCTCAGCCCTGTGACCAAAGGACTCACAGAATCTACCTAAAACAGTGTTTCATAGGGACCTCTAAGGAAGGATTCCCTTACAACAGAGGTCAACGGGGGGCGAGGGAAGGGAGCAGGTGGTAGTAGTGATGGTAATGGGAGCTGTTGGTGGGTATTTTAATGGCATTTGGGCTGGCTTTTCTGCATTATAGTATTGTTTAGAGAAGGGCTTAAAATGCTCTTGAACTGCCACAAAATCTTTTATCATACTTAACCTTATACACGGACCCTCAAATGACCACATTGCAACTTTTCTCACAACCCTCTCCTGTGGATTCTGTTCCTTGGTGTCCTTTGGAAGCTCCTTGTTGTGGGAGGGTGGAGTGGTTGGGAGAACTCATCTGCTTATCAGCCATGGAGCTCCCCCCAACTCATTGGAAATACATTAATGCCACGTCATCTACTAATGCCATTCAAGTTGTGGGCTATGGATCAATATCAGCATCACTGGGGAGCTTGTAGGAAATGCAGACTTTCAGGTTCCACACCAGATCTGCCGCTGAATCAGAAGCCGCACTTTCACAAGATCCTAAGTGATTCGTCTGCACACTGAAGTTTAAGAAGCACCCCACATTTTGCTGGATATTCAACAAAATGAGAACCTGACTTTAGGGTTTCCTTTCTCCCACCCTACCACTACCTCCAGCAGTCTCCTTGTCTTCCAGATTCCACCTTAAAATTCAGGAATCACCACCGCACTGAGGACAGCCCTGCACAAACATCAAGTTCCCATGCTTTAGGAAAAGTGACAAAAACCCACACCGCCTTTCTTTCCCAGGCTCCCTTTGCCCCAGAAAAATAGACCTTCCTCAAATCTTCCTCCAAGGCCGGGTGCAGTGGCTCACACCTGTAATCCCAGCACTTTGGGAGGCCGAGGCAGGAGGATCACCTGAGGTTAGGAGTTCAAGACCAGCCTGGCCAAGCATGGTGAAACCCCATCTCTACAAAAATAAGAAAATTAGCCGAGTGTGGGGGTGGTGCCTGTATTCCCAGGTACTCGGGAGGCTGAGGGAGGAGAATCACTTGAACCCGGGAGGGAGAGGTTGCAGTGAGCTGAGATTGCTCCACTGCACTCCAGCCTGGGTAACAGAGAGAGACTCTTCTTAAAAAAATGAAATAAATAAATAAATAAATCTTCCCCTAAATGGCACAGATCTGAGCGCTGTGTGGCAATGGGGGACACAACCTTTCTACCTGTCTTTCTTTCTCCTGCTTTGGGTGGGAGGGGCCTCTGGAAAGAAAGGTGACTGTGCGGAGCCATCACTGTGTCAGGTGTGATGCAAAAGTAAGATCAGAAGTGAGTGCTGAGGGGTGCCAAGGAGCTGGGCATAGGATGGAAGAATGTGCCCCCGGAAGGTAGCAGAGAGACCACACAGAGTCACGAGGCATGTGGGGTCTCAGGCTGTGCACCCCCAGACACCAGGGCAAGTGGGCACACTCACACGCACATGTGTACGCAGCCACACACGGTCTACTGCTTCTGGACTCTGTGTCCAGGTACACATCGCAGAAGGCAGGCAGAGGCCATGCCACCCCATTCCCAGTGGCCAGAGCTTGTCCATGCTCTGTGGCACAGACACCTCATAGCCCAGTCCCCACACTCTGTACTCAGTCTGCTGATGCCTGAAATGACTGCGACGAGAGATTGCTCTCCTTGGCAAACATTGTCCCCTCTCTGTGCTCCTCTTTTAACACAGACATTTCTCCAAGAGGGGCAATGGATTAAATAACAGATACTCCTTGTAAGTTAATAATCAGAAATGTTGCCACAGGGAGGGTCAAGGGCAGCAGGAGAAAAACAGGCAGCTGAGGAGGGACAAGGAGCTGAAAGAAAGAAGAAGCAGGGGCGGGGCAGCTGGAAGACAGATTTTACCTGCATCACAATTACACCAAGGAGCAGTGCTGGTCTGTAGTGCAGGATGGGGGCCTGGATTACACAGACCTGACTTCTCAGGGACATATGGGGGAACTAGCATTTCCAGGCTTCTGATGGGCCTCCTGGGATCTAGCCAGACTCACCTCAAAACAATTCCACCTGCAGTCAAAGAGATTCTTAAAACATGCCAATCTATCCCTATCACTCCTGCAAGTATCCGTGGCTTCCCCATCATCCTAGTGTAAAGCCAAGCTTAGCACAGCTCCCAAGGTCCTCCCGAACCTTCCCCAAACCTGTCTCTCCAGCCTCATCAATCACGCTAACTTTTAGACATGATAAATGACTAGTAGTTCCCCCAAAGCAAGCCACCTTCCCTCCGGCCTCTGTGCCTTAGTGTGGGGCCGCTCCATCGGCCTGGAAAGCTCTCAACACCTCCCCTTCATCTAGCTAATGCCTACATGTTCGAGACTTAGCTCTGGTGTTCCCTGACCTGAGCGCATCCTCTCTGTCCCTGCAAGCTGGGTTGGTGAGGTAGGTGTGACTGCTCTGTGCTCCTGAAGCACACTGGGCATAATAATGACTATCGTATATTATTTAACCACTGTTCTTATGTGTTGGTCCCGCCAACCGGGTTTCTTAAGGACAAAGGTTGTGGCTTACTTTTACTTTCCAGAACATAGCCCAGTGCTGGACAGATAGTATGCATTTGAAATGTCTGTTGTGTATATTGATGTATGTATTGAGGATAGAGGTTAAGTACAAAACCCTTTGGGAGCTAATGGACTCTTTTTACTAAAGAGAAAAATGGGGCTCTCCAATCAGAAGTTATGCAGCTTGTCCAAGTATCAACTGTTAGAAACCAGAAAATTCTGAGTTTGAACCTAGGTCTATGTTCCAGGTGAATTTAAGGTCCTTGTTCCCTTTTCTCTTATGTGCTCAGCTGGTGGTAAGTCATAACTGCACTGCCCTGTTGCTGCATTTCCCATCATAAATTCAAGACATTCAGATCTAACCTTCCAGGAGGGAGCCTTAAAGCAAATCAGGTTTTGCGTTTTTGTTTCTATTTTAGTATTTATTTATTTATTTAGATTTTTTTTTTTTTTTGAGATGGAGTCTCACTCTGTCTCCCAGGCTGGAGTACAGTGTCACGATCTTGGCTCACTGCAACCTCCATCTCCTGGGTTTAAGCGATTCTCCTGCCTCAGGCTTCCAAGTAGCTGGGACTACAGGCACGCGCCACTGTGCCTGGCTAATTTTTGTAGTTTTAGTAGAGATGAGGTTTCACCCTGTTAGCCAGGCTGGTCTCAAACTACTCACTTCAGGTGATCTTCTGGCCTTGGCCTCCCAAAGTGCTGGGATTACAGGTGTGAGCCACCGCTCCCAGCCTGCCTGCTTGTTTTAGAGATGGTGGCTGAGGCTCAGGGATGTGGAACGTTCCCACATTACTGTAATACTCACAACAATATGATAATGTTATCATGTTATTACATCATGGTGGGGCCAAAATGGGATGGCAGGGACTGGGCATGAGGCAGGGGACAAGGATGAGATGGGCTGGTTTTTCCATCTCAGCCCAGAATAAATCAAAGCAATGTATATTTATTGACCGTGAGCTTATCTGGGTGCCCGAGCCCCCTCCCAAACCCCAGCAATAGGAGAAAGGTGACCAGGAGAACAAAGGCGGATGTTTCTCCAGCTACCCTCTCAGGTCAGAGGGAGAAATGGATGGAATCCATCACTTGGAGCCTGCTTCCTTCTGGCCTCACCACAAGGGGCCACATCCAGATGGAGAAAATAGTTAGGAGGGTCGCACATTTGCATACATTTGCATGTGTTTGCATATTCACACAGAACATGCAGCTCATTCTCAGGCAATTTTCAAGTAAATGTGATTATTGCCACCTTCAGGTTGTCATGGATAGATTTTGCTCTTCTCACTTTCGTTCTCACCCACCCACGGTCTCTGGGCCCTGATACAGGACGAGCCAGTGTGTGCATGTCGGGGAAGGGGATACGTGAAGGCGCAGGAGTGCCAGCACCAAGGAGAGGTGGCACCCGGGGCCAGGCACAAGGGCAGCACAGCAGCCTCGCCTTAGCCTGAATCCTCAAAGCACGCCATGCCGGCTGCTAGGTAACATCTGCTGTGTTCCTGCTAACAGCTATGCTGATTGGAATGGACATTCTCAGCAAGTTACATGCTTTTTCACTGGTGAGATGGCAGTGCAAGACAAAAATCTCTTTGGCACATAGGACAGTGGGCAGATGATGAGCATTATATGAATATAAGCTGTGAAGTCAAACATCAAGCTCCCAGTCCCTTGAGACTCTTTTCCTCTAGAGTGTATTACCCCCCAATCCACCTTTTCTTATAGAACCTGCTTTCCCTACTATTTGGCTCACAGTAGGTTCTTCCCAACAGCCTTTTAATGGTTCAGGGGCTCAAAAGGCCCAGAGGGGAGCCTGTTTGTTCTTGCAGGCTGACAGACAGTGGGCAGGAACAGCTATGTGCATGGAGAACACAGGAAATAAAGAACAAGCCTGATTGTTGCTGTTCTGCCTGGCGCTGAGAGGAGAGTCTCAGAAGCAACAGGACGTCAGGGTGTTCCTTCTTTGAGTTATTAAGTCAGAGAAAAGACTCCCCTGGCTGATGATTCCTGTGAGTCTGAATACTGAGATAGCATATGAGTTAAATGAGAGAACTGTTTTACCCATCATAGATTCAAACTTCTCCTATATGAATTTGCTGATCAACTAATCAACAAATACCTTCTGTGTGCCTCAGCCAAGCTAAGTAGCTGAACTCTAGTAGGCATTCAGTAAACACGTGTTAATTTAATTCAATGCAGTGTAGATATTGTACTGTTATTGTAGAATTCAGAAATTAAAAACTTATAGACCTTGGCTTCTAGGAACTCAGAGTCTATAAAAATTTTAATACTTGAAATATTTTATTAATATTAATAATATAATAGAAGGCATATAACACAGTTGTCTTAGTCTGTTCAGACTGCTGTAACAAAATGCCATAGACTGGGTGTCTTATGAACAACAAACATCCATTTTTCACAGTTCTCCATGCTGGAAAATCCTAGATGAAAGTGCTGGCAGATTCGGCATCCAGTGAGGGCCAGTTTCCTGGTTCTTAGACAGTAGTCTTCTTTCATGTCCTCATGTGGCAGAAGGGACAAGGGGAGTCTCTGGGGTCTCTTTTATAATGGCACTTAAGCCTTCATGACCTAATCTCACTCCAAAGGCCCCACCTCCTAACCATTATATTGGGGGTTAGGATTTCAACATATGAATTTTGATGGGACACAATCATTCACTCTTACAGCAGTCATTAAAAGTACAGGCACTGAAGTTAGACACCGAAGTGCAATTCAGCTGTGCAACCTGAGGAAAGTCACAGAACTTCCCTGAGTCTTAGTTTCCACTGAAAGTAGACCAGCAGCATCTTTTACATTGGGTTATTTGGATCATTAAATTGACTGACATGTACAGAACTTAACACATTGCTTGGCACTGAGTAAGCTTTCAAGATGTTAGCTAGAATTTAAGAAAGGCATAATTAAGTACCAAAATACATGATTTAAAGTCGTACGATTTTTAAAATTAGAACGAACCTTAAAAACTCTCTAATCCAATGTTTCCCAAATAATGGTCTGTGGATTGTTGCCAATTTCTGACTTCTTCTTTTTTTTTTTTTTTTACCAGTCTGTAGCAAAATGGAATACAGAAAGACAATGTGGCGGTAGCTATTCTTTCCTTGCTGTTCAGTTTCCTTTCTTTCAGAGAGCTGACAAAAGGTAGGTGGTAAAATTGTTAATCCCATGTAAGTTCTCCATTTATTATTGTTGTTGTTTCGTTCATGAAATGTAGAAGTCTGAGAACCACTGCTCTAATAGACTAAATTTCCCATCAGTGGAGTCACTTTATGTGTCACTCTGTTGGCTCCATTTGAACAGGGTCAGGGTGCTGAAAAGTTATTTATACTTTAGAGCTCAGATAGAGCTAAGAGGGCAAGTCTAACCCCTCTTCTACATGATTGTCTTTCAGATCTTTGAAGACACCAACTATAAGGGAGCTTGGTATAGTGGGCAGAGCCTTTGGCTTAAACTCAGTTCTAGTTCTGCTACCATCTTGATTTCCTCCTCTGAACTTTTGTTAAATGGGCTAGGAGTATCTACCGGTGAAGAATGTTGTTGGGATCAAGGACAATAATGCCTGTGAAAGCACTTTGTAACTAGTGAATTACCATGCAAATGTTATACCTATGGTTTTGTTGTTGTTGTTGTTGTTGTTGCTTGAGATGGAGTTTTGCTCTTGTTGCACAGGCTAGAGTGCAATGGCACGACTTTGGCTCACTGTAGCCTCTGCCTCCTGGGTTGGAGCGATTCTCCTGCCTCAGCCTCCAGAGTAGCTGGGATTACAGGTGTCTGCTGCCACACCCGGCTCATTTTTTTTTTTTTTTTTTTTTGGTATTTTTAGTAGAGATGGGGTTTTACCATCCATGTTGGCCAGGCTGGTCTCGAACTCCTGACCTCAGGTGATCCACCCACCTCAGCCTCCCAAAGTGCTGGGATTACAGGCATAAGCCACCGCACCTGACCTACACCTATAGTGATAAGACAGCCCCATTTCCACCAAGAGATCTCCACACAGCACAGTACCTATTGTTTAGCATTGGTTTTTACTTCTCTGGACGTGGGTGGAGTAATGATTAGTCAATACTCTCCACAAAACATGATACCCAGAACTGATCATAAACTTCAGATCTAGTTGGTAACATGGAGTAAAATGGGACAAAGCGCTGGCCTGCGTGGTCTTTAGGGTCTTGGCTTCCATGATATTTCCCTTTTATACCTTCTAACCTGAGCTCTCTACTTTTATGCTACAATCACAGCACAAATGTGTCTTGTTTCCCTTTTGGCCAGTTACTATCTTTAAAATCCTAAAACCACTAATATTTTAGAGCAACTGGAAGCTTTGCCTTCTTAATTTGGCTTAAAGACTACAATATTTAATCCACCTTTTCCAACTTAAAAACCTCTCTGGAGAACATGGCAACTATTTAAGAGTTTATTAGGGCTGCCTTTTCTTTGCCATGTTTCCATTTTACCACCTCCATTTTATTCTATCATTTCTTCTTCCTTTTACATGGAATATGCCCTTTGAATGCTATTTGAAACTATACTTTGCCAAAGGCCTATGCAGTCTGCTTTAACTTGCCATACAATGTCCTGAGGAGTATCGCGAAATAGAAGGAGAGCATAGAGGTTAAGAGTGTCAACTCTTGGACCAGCTTATTTAGATTAAAATCCCAACTCTGCTACTTACTGGGTTTTTGGCCTTGGGTCAGTAACTTAACCACTTTGTTTCTTAGATCTTTCATCTGTAACAAGAAGATAAATATGACATCTACTTTGTCATGCTCTTCTGAGGAATCAGTTTGTCAATACATGCAAAAGTGCTGAGCACAGTTCCTGGCACATAGTGAATCCTCAGTGTATTGTGAGCATTAATCTTATTACTGTCCTTACAGGACCATGTGAAGTTTTGCATTTGTTCTGCTATGTTCTCCTCCTTATATCTTTTGTGCAAGCCTTTATTCAATCTGAGCTCATCAAAGAGCTCTTTATGAAGCCCCATGGGTTTTGTTAGCTGCCTTCTCCTTTTTTTTAATCAGGATGACTCATGATTATTTTATTTGAATTTCGTTTCTTAGAAGGGCCCATCCTGTTAGAGGGTGGAGCTCCATTATTAATTTTGCGTCATGGGTCACAAGATCATAATCTTTTGCTCTGAACTATTAGACATTTGTTCTCCTGGTGTCTGGGATGTACTGATCTAAACATTTTAGTTAATTTATTCATGCACTGCTTGTTTCCTAAAAGGAATTGAGATAGTTGCCATATTTTATTATAATAAGGGGCCACCCTATCATTTATTATCAGTTTTCGGAAATGTCACAGTCACTTTCCTCCCAGTTTCTTATAACACACACACACACATCGTTATCCAGGTTTTCCTTACTGGTCATAATTAAACCTTGACTAGCAGTTTCCTCTCATTACTTTTTCTGCCTGCTGAGAGATGAAGTTGTCAGCAAGGCCAGGCAAATATTCATCAGATGTTCTGCATGAGGCTTCCAGCAGATGTCCCGCTAGTTGAAGTCCCTCGTCACCACTAGATCTTGCCTCTCTGCCAATTTTTGCAATTCAAAGAAAAGCAACTAGAAAGATATCTGTGTACCAATTGCACATGCGCGTGCCTTATCTCCTCTGTAAGAATAAAAGTTCCTGGAAGACTCCCTATTGTAAACGCCTTTCATACGTGCCTAGGGCTCTGCTGGATTATTATTATTTTTAAAATAAATTATTATCTAGACTGTAGGATTATTGCTTATATGAAGTTCTCTTGAAAGAAATAACTGTTAAAGACCTTTTGGGATTTGATTCTGTGTGCTATCAGTCAGAGTACCTGCCACCCTTCCGCAAAGCGTGCCCCTCCTCCAGAAACCTGAGGGAAAATGTAAAATACCCTTACTTCTTGTAAACTTCTTACCGGAGACATCTAACTGACTTAAATCTCACACCTCTGGCTGGCCATTCAGCCAATCTGAGCTGTTGGTTGTTGGTTTGCTAGACACATATCTTTTTCTTTCCTTTCTTTCTTTCTTTCTTTCTTTCTTTCTTTCTTTCTTTCTTTCTTTTCTTTTTTCTTTCTTTCTTTCTTCTTTCTCTCTTTCTTTCTCTTTCTTTCTTTCTTTCTTTCTTTCTTTCTTTCTTTCTTTCTTCCTTCCTTCCTTCCTTCCTTCCTTCCTTCCTTCCTTCCTTCCTTTCTTTGATGGAGTCTCACTCTGTTGCCCAGGCTGGAGTGCAATGGAGTGATTTCAGCTCACTGCAACCTCCACCTCCAAGGTTCAAGAGATTCTTCTGCTTCAGCCTCCTGAGTAGCTGGGACTACAGGCATGCACCACCACGCCCTGCTAATCTTTTGTATTTTTAGTAGAGATGGAGTTTCACCATGTTGGCCAGGCTGGTCTCAAACTCTTGACCTCAGGTGATCCATCCGCCTCGGCCTCCCAAACTGCTGGGATTACAGGCATGAGCCACCACACCTGGCCTGCTAGACACATTTCTATGTATCTTTCATCTGCATAGTAATTCTTGGTGCCTCATCTAGGAGGCACCTTCCTAGGAGGCATCAGAAAAGAATCCTCAGAAAAGGATGGCTCTTTGCCATACTAATAATCAAGGTTAAATTGTATATAACTTTCCTGAGGGAAGAGGTCAGCTCTCTGATTTACTCCAGCTATCAAAGGAAGTCAGTGAAATACAGTAAAACAATTACTTATTGAGCATCTACTTTGTGTCAGACACTGTTGTTAGGATAAAAAATATAAAGATGAATAAGATCTCCCCTGCTGTCAAAAAGCTCACAGATATGGTGGAAACAGGCATATAAATAGATCATTGCAACAAAGTGTGGTCAGTACAGTGATGGAGATATTGGTCTGCTTGTTACAAGGCACAGAGTGAAGGCACTCAGCCCAGCCAGAGAGGAGTGGGGGAAGACCTGCTTGTCAGGGTGGCTTCATGTCAGCAGTGATGCCGAACTAAGTCTTAAAGCTTCATAAGAACACCCTGTTGTAAATGAATGTCATCCAATTTCATTTATATTGGAGAAATATCTTTTTGGTGCAAAACGAACCCTTATTTCCACTCACTGGGAAAATGATCAGCCTTTGGGTTTAAAGGCTGGACAGGGGAAATTGCCAGGTAGCTGTGGTTGGCCTATGCAATCACATGTAAATAGGCTTTGGGGCAAATATCTGGTTCTCAGTAGACCAACACCCCTATTATGTAAGGAAGCTGGAATCAGTTCTTGTTGGGAGAAGTCTGAGAGGATCTCAGGGAAACACAGGAGAAAAAAAAGCTGTTAGGGTTATGAGTCCCTGAAGAAGCCATTTAAAGAGCTAGGCAGGACACTGGACCAGAAGAGGTAAAGGTTGGTGGACAAGAGAGCAGGCTGCTTGGAAGCAGTGCCTACACTAGAGGACCATCCCAGCAGTGGCTTCTAGGGACAATCTTCCCAGAAGGGCAGCTGGCCAGTCAACATCTCAAGCTCTGACCATTCCTGTTCTCTAGGGACACAGTTATTGCATGCAGTCCGATCTCTGCCTCAGATATGTATCAATTCTTCAGTCAATGCAATGGGTCCAGTTATATCATGGATTCTCTGATTTGACTAACTCATGTAATGCTCCTGGACATACTAAGACTTTAGATATCCCTGGTCACCTAACAGGGTAATGGAAAAACTGTTTTTAATTCTTTTCTATCACCATCTAGTGAATAAAGAGCTAAAAAAAAAACCTCTTCTCAGGAGCCAGACTGAAGCAACGTAGAGACAGAGGGAAGTGGATACCTCTGTTACCCAAGGACAAATAGGACCTAGGCAGGTGAGCTGAGAATGGAGGTGGGGACTTCAGAGAGAGGTGAGAATGTGAGCCAGAAAAGGGAGGAAAAATATCATGGTGGAGCAGAGAATGGCAAGCAGGTCTGTATTGTCATTGCTTGAAGTGGGAGGCGGGGAGTGATGGGGAGGCTTGCAGGCAGTAGACGATGGAGAACTTTGTAGAACAGGTTAGGGAGCCTGCATTTCATCTGGTAGGCAAAGTGGACTCATATGAAAGTTTTAAGCAGAGAAATGTAATGATATAGTTTGTTTCTTAAATATCATACATAGATCATTTTGGAGGTTCTAGAGACAAAGGGCTTGGGAGAGCAAACTGGGAAGCTGCTGTAATTGGCCAGATAAGAGATGAAGTGGCCTGAGCTAAAAAAGTGATGGTAGAGTTTGGGAGAAGAGGATGGATCAGAGGAATATAGAAGTAGTAAAATCAGCAGAACATAAATCAAAGAGGGCAGAGGAAGGAGAGGATCATCAAGGATGGTGCTTTGGGTAAAAAGGCATTTGCACAGTCTGCCACATAATGGGCATTTAATAAATATTTATACAAGTACAGTTCCCTGTCGTGATGATTGCTTTTCTATTATTACTACTGAGTGTTGCTAAAATGAGAATTCTAGTTTCAGCTTACTCACTGTGTGATCTTGGGAAAGTCTTACTGTCTCTTCTATAAAATGAGAGGCTTTGACTAGATAAATTCTAAAGTCCTTCCCATCTTTGACTTTTCTGGCAAAATATTGTGGACCAATATTGGAAACATATTGTAAAGCTGATGACAATGTTTTCATAGATAGATGTACTCCAAACTTCAAACAACCAACTTAAAATGAATTTTTGGAAGAACTTTCTAATTTGAGGACTGTCAGTACTCTCTTACCTCATTTCCATTTCCCCCCCGCAGGTATAATTTCTTCATGAGTATAAGTCTTGCCTGTCCAAGAAAGCTTAAGAGACTATGACATATGTTTTGGATCTCCTATAATGGTATATATGGTATAGTGCCAGGTACATTTCATCATTCAAAATTTACTTGAGTTGAATTCAATTATGTCTCTCTGCAGGGGCTTGATCCTAAATATTTCAAGTATACACTCATTCATTCTTCTCTTCAATCAGCAGATACTTATAGAGTGCATAACCAGGTGCAAACTGAATAAGACATCAACAGTTCACTCAAGGAGTGAAGAATGTAGCAGAGTAAATAAGATACTTCTGTAGGAAGCCATAATGTGTGCTGGGAAGTGAATGATGGTATGGACTCTTGTATGGACTCTTATGGGCACTATAAAGTGATGTGGCTGTTAAAAGAAGACAGTAATTACTTCCAGCGAAAAGAAAGTGAAGGCAGATGTCTCTGAGAGATATTATAATGGCTTGTGCCCCACACTGAAAATGATGTAGCTATTAGCACTGTCTGCTGGTCATTAAGATGAAGACTTAAAGATGAATGGCTGAGCACTGGGGTGTACTCTCACTAGGAGGCAGAGTTTGGCTGGAATGAAGCTCATCAGACCAGTCAATGGTGAAATTCCAGCTGTTGACTTCACAGGGAAAGCACGGTGTGTGGAGAGATCACTAGACTTGAAATTAGAATGCCTAGGGTCCATTCTCATGACTCAACTTTCTGAATTGTGCGACCTTTGACAATCAGTGCAACTTGTCTTATCCTCCAGTTGCTTCTTCTGAAGGGTCACTGGAAATGACTCTTTAGCTTTGTGAAGATCAATGGATATGATAGTTGTAATTAACATTGTAGCTAACGGTCACTGAGTGCTTGCTATGGGCTGTGCAACTGTCTGAAACACTTTAATGTATTAATTCATTTAATCCTCACAATAATCCTATTAAGCAGGTACTCTTGTATCCCTTTTTCATAGTAGGTAACGCTGGAGCACCAGTAACTATCCCAAGGGCATGCAGGTAAGAAGCAGTGAAGAAGGTATCAAACCCAGTCAGTCAGGCTCTTGAGCCCACACTCTCTGATCATTATGCCCTATTGCCTGTCTTCTAGCATGACACTTTGTAAACTGTAATATGATATCTAATAGGAACAATAATATTGCTCTAATGAAGTACCCCAGTTGGTTCAGACTAAAGGTAAATAGAAACAGTAGCATAGTTTAATAGGAAAATATGCACATTATATTATATAAAGCTTAAAAATTGGAACCAGTTCTCTTATAGTAGCTTCTGGATATGTTGTCTGCCCAGGAGATTAAATTACAAATGATATAATTTACAGAAAAGTATAGCACTTGAAAGAAACATAGTGATTATGTAGCCTAGCCTTTTCATTGTGTGTTAAAGATATGCCCTAGAAGTTTAAGTGACGTGACTATGGTCACACAATTGGCAAAGTGGAGAATCAAAAACTATTTAGTAATTGTAGAATTTAGAATTAAAGGAGTGGTATGTTAGTCAGGTGCACAAAATTACCTTCCTTTTTTAGCCTTCTGTCTTGTCACCAACCATTCCTACTTGGTGGCCATATACTTGGAAAAAAGCCGCATGATCTTTCTTGCCCCACTCAATGTCTAAGACACCCTGCTTCCTTTGCTTGCATCCCACAAACGATTTCCCTCATCCTATTTACTGTAGCAAATCTCTCCTTAGTTGAGACTGTGTTTATCTCCCTTTAAAACCCTACCTAGCCTGAATGGTTTGTCATTGTCTGCCTTGAAAATCCCTCCTCTTTCTCTTCCTCTGTTCTCTAAATAATGATGGGGCTAAGTTATACCCAAAGCTCACTTTACAAAATATTTCCTCAGTACTTTGCAGAAAACACCAACAAAAATGCCATTTTAAAAGAAGTGTATTTTTTCTTTTAGAATGTAAACTCCTCAAGAGCAGGGACAATGTTTTCTGTATGTTCTGTTGTACCTAGTACACTGTAAATGCTCAGTAAATACTGATGATAGGAAAAAAAGTTATGCTATAAAGTTTCTGTTGATTGATAAGTTGACCTTATCCTGTCAAAGTATATTTCTCCACAACTGAATTGCTTCTCTAAGTTAATGCTAGAGACATACACTCTTGATTTGTAATGCTTCCTGTAGAAGATATCATAAAGTAGAAGCTTATTGCTCTCTTTGTATTCTATCAGTTGCATTATGCCATACAAAGTCTAAGAGTGTGTCTTGTTTTTTTTTTTTTTTTACATTCACATTTAAAGGTAGCTACTTCCTCCAAATGTGTAAGAAGAAAATTTATCCACTATGAGTGGACTCTAGTTTTTCTGTTACATTTATTCAAAGTATTTGTCTTTTTTAGACTGGGAAAGTTGGGCCTCTTACAAGCACTCTTTTGAATACTCTGCATTTTGGAGGCCAGGAAACCTCTATTTATTTACTGGGCTCCAGGGTTCTGTTACTTTGGTCTCTGTTAAATGAGTGAAGCCAATCTGATGAACTAATTTAAGCTGTGTTCCTAACTGTTAATGGCTTTCTGTGCGATTCAGATAAGATGTGTGCTTTGACAGGAGCTTTCAGAAATAGATTTTAGGGTTTTGGGACAGAGCCTCTGTAGAGATAGGAACTTGGGGAGGCGCTTGTAAAATAAAACAATAATAAATTGAAAATAATAATAATAATAATGTCGCAAGCAAAACTGGTATCTATGAAATGTTTGCTCTGTGCCAGGAATGTTGTGCTTTCTGAATGGGATTCCCCTAAATGTTCTTTGAGGGCATCAAAGATCAAACTTATTTGAATTATTTTCTGTTTTCAGAGTACCTATAAATGCAAGCTGGAGACAGGACTGGGTCACATAGGGCTTCAGGATGTATACGTGGTATTATATTTTCTCAAGGCATTTTGAATTTGGGAGAAAAGGAAACCTTATTTTTAGGTGAGCTAGGCTAAACATAGGCCTAAATCTTTCTTACAGGAGCCAAACATTAAGTTTAGAAGCAACATTTTAATTCATTAACTAGTCAATGATTTGGCTCTGTAACCAGATCTTCATTATACATTTTCAAGGTACCAGTCATCGAGAAGGATATGTTCAAAAGAAGGCCAATCCCTTCTCTGGATGAGAGGCTATCCTGGCTCAGTCCTGGATATGCCTGAGAGCAGGGAGGTATTGGTTTTTGCATATGAGTGCCTGGGCTGTGGGCCCATCTCCACACACAGAGAGAATCAAAGGCGTAGAGAAATGTGTTTAGTTCGATGACAGAGCTAAGGCCCACAGCTACAATTTAGTCAGGACATTGCCCTTTGGCTGCCACTCAGTGCCTACAAATTCAGGATGTTGGCACAGAAACAGGTGGTGTCCATCTGGGCTGGTGAAAGCACATGATCTTCTCTTAACATGCGATGAAGCAGGCACCCAGAGCAGCTCCCAAACAGCAGGCTCTGTGGCCACCTTCACTGCTGATTCCATTTCCACTCCACCACGAAAGGTGAGAGCAGCTGACCCTCCGAAGGCCATGCCTCAGGACCCACTTGCTTTCACCTTCACTTCTCAGCTCCAGCCCTCCGCCACAGCTGTTTCAGAGGACAAAGCCACTTTACTGCAATATGCAAAGCTCTCAGGATGCAAACTATATCTGGATTAACAACTATAAGTACAGTTTTATTACTTCAGCTTGGCATTTGCTGACACAGAAAGCAAGTATTTATTGTCACCTCCATCCTGCTTCCCAGTTTTAACTTTTGTTCTCCTCCTATCCAACTCCAATTCCAGAGTTATTTTCTTTGCTTCCTCAGGTTACTGAGGAGATAATTTCCTTTCTATTTGCCCACAGGTCCACACCTCATTTTAAAGCCAAAGCTATCACCCTGACTACTGGATTCCAATCTGATGAGTGCTTAGTTACTACCTCAAGATTTCCATGAACAAGCTGATAAATGGCACATGTTTGAGAAAACTTTAGGGGTCTGGCAAGCACAAAGGAGTCAACTCTTGATTAGATGAGAAAGCTAACTATGCAAAAGGAAGGTGGCCAGTCTTTGTGATACTTCATTGGTCATATTCCCCATGAAATGTTGTTTAAAAGCAAGGAACATTATCAAACCAGCATGTATGGAGAGGTTAGCAACAAGAATAGTGAAGGTCAGGAAACTACAACTACATCATTTAAAAATATTTATTGAAGGCCTGATAATAACGATAGCAACAGGCATTTTTGAGTGTTACTATGTGCCCATCATTATGCTAAACACTTTCTATGAACTACCTAACTTAATTTTCACAATGAATATTTGAGATAGGAATGACTGGTGTCCACTTAAAGACAATACTATCAAGGCTATGGAAATTATGTGGCTTGCTCTATAATAGTTTACATATTATAGAGTGATCCGGGATTTGAACTAACGTAGTCTAACTTTAAACCTATAGACTTCACACCAGGTGCAGGGTCATGTGTTTTATACTTGACATTCAAAAAAATTAATAAACAAGACAAATAGTGTGTCTGCACTTACGGAATTTACAGTCTAATAGTAGTGAAAAATAAATAATTGTCATGTTATGGTAAGGGCCATGAAAAGCTCATGGCTTATTCCTGTGACAGAACATCATTGGTCATTTTCCTTTCTCTTTTTCCTCTTACCAACCTGTACATAAATATCAAAGTAATCTTCCTAAGAAAATGATCCTTCATATTCATAAGGCTGCAATAACCTAAACCCTCCTCAACGGAAACGTGTTTATAAGGAAGAACTGAAAGGATTAAGGAAGTCTCTTTTAGAAAAGAGAAGACTCAGGAACACAGTAGTTATTTTTTCATATAGTCAGGGAGCAAGTAATCAATGATTCAAAGAATTCTTCTGCAGCCTACAGCACCTCTGTGCCAGGGTGTGTGCTTGGTGTTGAAGATACTAAGAAGAATCATAAAAATGCTAAGAAGAAGTCCAAAAGTCAAACGTGAGAATCACTACTTATTAAACTAATTGATTTGCAGACACTAGGGAGAGATCAATGATCTCTTTGGGGGAAGTACGTGAAGAGAAACGCTAAGCAAAGAGAATCATAGAACCACTAAGAGACGGGCAACTGGGAGATAACTTGATTTAGAGTACCTTAAGCAGATAAATAATCAAACAACACTATTTTCATTACTGGTGATTCATTGAGAAGGGAGAAAAGGTTTAGGTTTTTAAGTCAGTCAGTCCAGGCTCTGAATTCTGCCCCAGTTGCTAGCTAGCTATTGATTGTGGGCAAGAAACATAAACTTTATGAGCAGATATTTCCCCATTTGTAAACATGAAAATAATAATACACGTATCAAAGAAGTAAATGACAGATGTGACAAATTCTTCCAAATGTAGGAAAAAGCAGTAAGTCATTGTTAGCTTCATTCATTCTTTTATTCAATGTCACAGAGACTTGAATGGGAAAGTCATGTCAAATGCTGAAGTTGAAGTACATAAAAGAACAATACCAGAAGGCATGTAGGAGGAAGGTTGTGTATTATTTGGAAGACGTTCATTATAAATGACAAAATTTAACATGAAGTAGATAAAAAAAGAAAAGATGAGAATAAAAGGATGTGATTGTTCATATAACTCAAAAATCCACAATAAGTGAGGTTGGATCCAGGGGCTCAAGTGAAATCATCAGATGCCTTTCTCTGTCTTCTGGCTCTTGCTCTTCTGTGTTGTTGTTTTTTTTTTTTCCCTCAGGTATGCAGTCTCTAGTTCATAGCAAAAATAGACTGTGGCCTCTCTAGGCTTACATGGTCTTTTTTTTTGTTTTTGTTTTTTTGAGACGGAGTCTCGCTCTGTCGCCCAGGCTGGAGTGCAGTGGCGCAATCTCGGCTCACTGCAAGCTCCGCCTCCTGGGTTCACGTCATTCTCCTGCCTCAGCCAGAGTGGCTGGGACTACAGGCGCCCGCCACAACGCCCAGCTAATTTTTTTGTATTTTTAGTAGAGACAGGGTTCCACCGTATTAGCCAGGATGGTCTCGATCTCCTGACCTCGTGATCTGCCTGCCTAGGCCTCCCAAAGTGCTGGAATTACAGGTGTGAGCCACCACGCCCAGCCCACATGGTCTTGTGTTTACAATTTTGAAGCAGAAAAGTCTTAGAGACCATATCAATACCCCCAAAACCCAGTCCTTGCTGGGGCCATAGGCCCATCTCTGACCTAATCATCATGTCTAGGGTGGGGAAAGCAACTTTGATGGACCATCCTGTACTACATGCCTACCCAGCACAGTGGGTGGGACCTCATCTCTCCCAAGACTGGTTGGCCAATCAGAAAATTCCAATCCCTGGCACACCGCCCAGAGGAAGTACAGTTACTAGAATAGCAGACTTTTGGGTTTTTTGTTTGTTTATTTTACCAGAGAAGGAGAAAAGGATGAAGAAAAAAAAAAAAAAGCCATCAATGTCCACAACTGGAAAGGAGATTGAAATTCAAGATATATAATTAGACTACTCATGTTATTGATAACATTTGAGACACAGGTAAAAAGGGAATAAGGCTTCTTATCACCAATGTGCATATTAATAAGTTACTTATGGCATTTTATTACCATGAAAATATTTAAAACAATTGCTAGTATCAGTAACACTCTTTGATTTGGGCAAGGAAATCCTGCCTTAGGCCTCACATTGGAGAGAGACCACTGTATTATAAACACAGCCAAAACTAAATTTATTAAAAAACCCAAAGTGGGGCCGGGCACTGTGGCACACGCCTGTAATCCCAACACTTTGGGAGGCTGAGGCGGGTGGGTCACCTGAGATCAGGAGTTCGAGACCAGCCTGTTCCACATGGTGAAACTCCGTCTCTACTAAAAATACAAAAATTAGCCAGTCGTGGTGGCACATGCCTGTAATTCCAGCTACTCGGGATGCTGAGGCAGGAGAATCGCTTGAACACGGGAGGTGGAGGTTGCAGTGAGCCGAGATCATGCCACTGCACTCCAGCCTGAGCAACAGAGTGAGATTCTGTTTCAAAAAGAATAAATAAATAAATAAATAAATAAATAAATAAATAAATAAATAATAAATAAATAAAATATAAAAAAATTAAAACAAAAACCCAAATGGGTTTCTGCCCTGAGGCTCCAGTGTCCAGTGCTGGCCTAAGGACATACAACCCCTACATCTGCCCTAACACCTTTCATTCCCCCAGAGAAATGCTTCTCCACGTCTCTCGTCCTTTGTCCTCAAAATGAAAGGCAATTATGAGAAGAGAGGATTTTAAATGTTCCCAACACAAAAAAATGATAAATGTTTTGAGGTGATATATATGCTAATTACCATGATTTGATCATTACACATGGTATACCTGTGTCAAAGTATCATTCAGTACCCCATAAATATGTATAATTATTATGTGTCAATTAATAATAAAGTTAATTTAAGAAGCAATTGTATCCAAATACCATTAAGTTGGTGGATTGTGGCACTAGGAGATGGATACTCCCTGGCACTAGGAGGGGTTTGAATGGCAGAAGCTATTAGGACAGAAAAAAACAAATTAATTAACTTGTCAAATTTGTCCTCTAGGATAACATGAATATAGCACATTCTTGTATAAAAGATTATCATTCCCCAATAGTGCCAATTGTCCATTTTCTTGCTTCTCTTTGCATTCCAATTTGTAGTTTCACAGAGAATCATCAACTAGCACAGGTTACACATGGCAGATGAGAAATGTTTTGCAATTTTAGACAATTTATATAACTCTTAACTTTAGACATTTGTGGCCAACATAAGATGCGTAATGTTGGAAAGGTATGGCACTGATTCTTTACATTGGCAGGTACAAACACATTGAACTCTAGAATTGTGAATAAATTAATTTTGTAAAAATATTTGAGTTGATGTAAGTAAAGTTTAAAAAATAAAACTTTAGCTTAAAATACACTTGAATTCAATTTTTGGTATTTATTAAATACAATTCATATTTGCCTTTTTATTTGAACACATTTAAGTACTTTAAAAGAAAACTTTCTTAAAAACATACAAGTTATTTTGTTTATAAAATCTTTCACATTTATTTTAATTTGAATTTTAATGAGAATATACTCAAATTTTGTACTTTTACAGCTACTTTTAAAATCCCTTAAATAAGAATGAGTACAAGTCAAGACTCTGATATACACATTAAGAAATTTGAGCTCATGAAAGAAAAGCAGCTGTAAAGAAAAAAGAAAAAAAAGGATGAGCAATTTAGAATTATAAACAATGAAAGTAACCATACTTCTGAAATGCAAGACCCAGATAAAATGTGTGATTACATTACAAATGTTTTATTACATAATTATTTATGAAAACAATGCACATGGGCAAGAAAATTATTCCTACCAAATCTTCAACTTGAACAGGTGAAAGGAAATGCCTGTAACTTCATATCCCTTACTAAATAAAAATTTAATTACCAATAAAAACAATGAATGAAAAAGAGAATTTTCTTTTGTATGCATGTCCTTTATTATTACTATTATTATTATTGTTGTACTTTAAGTTCTAGGGTACATGTGCACAACATGCAGATTTGTTACATAGGTATACATGTGCCATGTTGCTTTGCTGCACCCATCAACTTGTCATTTACATTAGGTAATTCTCTTAATGCTATCCTTCCCCCCAAGCCCCTCAGCCCCCAAAAGGCTCTGGTGTGTGATGTTCCCCTCCCTGTGTCCATGTGTTCTCATTGTTCAACTCCCACCTATGAGTGAGAACATGCGGTGTTTGGCTTTCTGCCCTTGTGATATTTTGCTGAGAATGATGGTTTCCAGCTTCATCTATGTCCCTGCAAAGGACATGAACTCATCCTTTTTTATGGCTGCGTAGTATTCCATGGTGTATATGTGCCACATTTTCTTTATCCAGTCTATTATTGATGGACGTTTGGGTTGGTTCCAAGTCTTTGCTATTGTGAATAGTGACTCAATAAACATATATGTGCATGTATCTTTATAGTAGCATGATTTATAATCCTTTGGGTATATACCCAGTAAGGGGATTGCTGAGTCAAATGGTATTTCTAGTTCTCGATTCTTGAGGAATTGCCACACTGTCTTCCACAATGGTTGAACTAATTTACACTCCCACCAATGGTGTAAAAGCATTTCTATTTCTCCACATCCTCTCCAGCATCTGTTGTTTCCTGATTTTCTAATGATTGCCATTCTAACTGGGGTGAGATGGTATCTCATTGTGGTTTTGATTTGCATTTCTCTGATGACAAGTGATGATGAGCATTTTTCATATGTTTGTTGGCTGCATAAATGTCTTCTTTTGAGAAGTGTCTGTTCATATCCTTTGCCCACTTTTTGATGGGGTTGTTTTTTCTTGTAAATTTAAGTTCTTTGTAGATTCTAGATATTAGCCCTTTGTCAGATGGATAGATTGCAAAAATTTTCTCCCATTCTGTAGGTTGCCTTTTCACTCTGATGGTAATTTCTTCTGCTGTGCAGAAGCTCTTTAGTTTAATTAGATCCCATTTGTCTATTTTGGCTTTTGTTGCCATTGCTTTTGGTGTTTTAGTCATGAAGTCTTTGCCCATGCCTGTGTCCTGAATGGTATTGCCTAGGTTTTCTTCTAGGGTTTTTATGGTTTTAGGTCTTACATTTAACTCTTTAATCCATCTTGAGTTAATTTTTGTATAAAGTGCAAGGAAGGGATCCAGTTTCAGCTTTCTACATATGGCTAGCCAGTTTTCCCAGCACCATTTATTAAATAGGGAATCCTTTCCTCATTGCTTGCTTTTGTCAAGTTTGTCAAAGATCAGATGATTGTAGATGTGTGGTATTATTTCTGAGGCCTCTGTTCTGTCCCATTGGTCTATATATCTGTTTTGGTACCAGTACCATGCTCTTTTGGTTACTGTACCCTTGTAGTATAGTTTGAAAACCGGTAGCATGATGCCTCCAGCTTTGTTCTTTTTGCTTAGGATGGTCTTGGGTATGGGAGCTTGAAAAAAATCATTATTAACAGCAAATTTGCAATTTGGAAACGTCAAACACAATTTTGACCTGCTCATTGAAAGATAAAGAAAGTTACATTTATAAAATTGGCAAATTCCATGACTAAGGAAGAAGCCATTAGCTTTATTATCTTGAGCTTTATTAGGTGAAGATATTAGAAAATGGCCATGATATCCTTTTGACATTGTATGAATAGTTTGAGCAAAACAGAATTCAATTCAAATCAATATATCTATCCCAAAATTTTAGCCAAAAATTCAGCAGATTTTTTGGTGTCATATACATTGCATAGTTTAAATTTGTCACTAGAAGACATAGTCATAACTATGCCAATAGATGCGGTATTCTTTGAAACAACTTAAAGATTACATACCATATTTTGTGAATCTACCAAGGATAGAATATTTCGATGTAAGACATATCAAATTTGACCTTACAACAACTGTTAGACACCTGATGGGAATGCCAACCAAATGGTGTTAAAAACAATTAAATTTATATTAAACAAGGTAAGAGAAGATCCTTAAAAATGTCATAAGTCATGGTCTTTAGCAGAAAACAAAATTAAGTTTAATTTGTGTTATCCACAGTCATTTATTAAGAAATGTTGCTTGCTATTAATAATGCTCTCAAAAGCTTATGAACACCACTACCAACATCAAATGAATATATTTTTTAAATGGTAAAGGGGCTGGGTGCGGTGGCTCACGCCTGTAATTCCAGCACTTTGGGAGGCCGAGACAAGTGGATCACGAGGTCAGGAGTTCAAGACCAGCCTGACCAATATGGTGAAACCCCATCTCTACTAAAAATACAAAAATTAGTCAGGCATGGTGGTGTGTGCCTGTAGTCCCAGCTACCTGGGAGGCTGAGGCAGGAGAATTGCTTGAACCTGGAAGGTGGAGATTGCAGTGAGCCAAGATTGCACTGCTGCACTCCAGCCTGGGTGACAGAGTGAGACTCTGTCTTAAAAAAAAAAAAAAAAAGGGTAAAGAGATATTGCTCAAGCTTTCAGATAAAATGTTTTTACATATACATTTACAATATATTCATATGTAAGTATATATACATAAAACTTGTCATTGACTTGAAGCTCAGAGAAAATGTTTCTAAGTTAAAAGAAACTACATATGAAAACGCAACAAAAGTGATATTACAATAAAATAAAATAAACTTGAGAAAGAAATGAAGATAACATTTTTATAACTCTGAAGGAAAGAATTCATACACAAAAATTCTGATATTAATTTCTATATAGGCTATTTTTAAGACCGGTAGAGATAATAGTATACTCTCAATTAAACAGAGATAACTAGATATAGCCTTTTTTTGTTTTCTTTATAATATTCCAGCATTGAAATTTTGAAAGAAGAACTTAAGTAATATTGTATGTATCTATATATATTGCTTCTAGAAATGGTAAAGAATTGAGATATAAGTGATAGTAATTTATATGATTAAATTTATATATTTTGTAACATACTCTGTGATAAAGGTAATTTCTTACATTTGACCCTATTACAATGTTTGAACATACTATGCAAGATTTATGGTCCATTTACATTTTAAACATTACTTTAAATATTATTTTCTTGTCAGTTCCTATTGCTATTGCCTCAGAAAGCAAATTTTCTACAAATTGAAAATAACAAAAATGGCCGGGCACCAGTGGCTCAGGACTGTAATCCCAGCACATTGGGAGGCAGACGGAGGTGGGCGGATCTCTTGATCTCAGGAGTTGGAAACCAGCCTGGACAACGTGGCAAAACCCCATTTCTACTATTAACAAAATACAAAAAATTAGGCCAGGACTGGTGGCTTATGCCTGTAATCCCAGCACTTTGGGAGGCCAAGGCAGGAGGATCACGAGGTCAGGAGTTTGAGACCAGCCTGGCCAACATGGTGAAACCTCATCTCTACTAAAGATATGAAGAATTAGCTGGGCATGGTGGTGCACGCCTGTAACCCCAGCTACTCGGGAGGCTGAGGCAGGAGATCACTTGCACCCAGGAGGTGGAGGTTGCAGTGAGCCAAGATCACGCCATTGCACTCCAGCTTGGGCAACAGGGCAAGACTCCATTTCAAAACAAACAAACAAACACACACAACCCACCCCCCCCACCCCCAGCCAAAAAAAAAAAAAAAAATAGCCAGGTATGGTGTTGCACACCTGTGGTCCCAGCTACCTGGGTGGCTGAGGTGGGAGAATCACCTGAGCACGGAAGTCAAGGCTGCAGTGAGCCAAGATCTCGCCACTGCACTCCACTCCAGCCTGATCCACATAGTGAGACCCTGTCTCAAAAAAAAAGAAAGAAAATAACAAAAACTATCCAGACACCATAATAATTCAAGGAAAATGATCTAATTCTAATTGGGCATTGCTTTCAATGAGGCAAATATTATGTGAAAATATTGATTAAAGGAATATAATTGGAGATTTTTCTGAAATGAAGGCAAGGAAAATAAGTGTCTTGGAATAAATACATATGAATCGTGTCCATTTTATTTCTTAACCAAATGTAGCCAGTTTATAAACAGAACACCAGGACATATGCAACAATAGATAATTTCAGACATCTTTGATGTTTTGACAACTTTCAGTCATATCAAAACCATAACTTTATCCATATTTTAAGTTTTGATATTATGAAGATATATTTGCCCAAGATTTTAGAACATATTTTATCTACCAATTTTTTTCACTTGACTTATATTGTATATTGATATAAATATACTCAATTTGCACTTCCCAGTAACTCACACATGTTAAGAGCAGTCATTGCTAGTACATCTCAGTGTTTAGCTGGAGTAACCATTCTTTACAAAACCCCAATTTCACAACTGACTGGAAGGCCAATGCCTGCCCATACTTTCTTTGAATTATCAGAGGTTTATATTCTTATACTTACCTCTTGCTCCTGCTGCATTAGTTCAGTTTCTAGACTGCTTCAAGTCCAAAACATACGTCCCCATTCATGTGTTCACCTTGGTGTGGAGACTGCATTTTTTCTGCTTCCAATTTCTCACATGTGGCATCCATCAGACTTTACTAAAAGCTCGAAAAGATGATGTGCATGTTGGTCGTCCCTGCCCTAGGTTATTGTAGCCACACTGCCATGAAAAGTAGTTCGTTTGTGGCACCTAATGGACTGCAAAGGCTCTTCCCTGTTTCAAGCTCCTTTTCCTTCCCATCTTTCTTCCCATCTCATTCTCACTCATTTCTCTCCCATATCTGCCCTCACTCTTTTGGGCTCTGAATTCTTCCCATACTATAATACAGAGCCGAGCTCTCTCTAGTCCCTACTCCAAAACTCCGTTCCAGGCCCATAGTGGTTGCACCAAAATCCGTTAAGGTGAAGTCAACATTAGCAGCAGAAAAGACCAGCAGAGTCCCCAAGACTATTTTTAACAAGATCCATCCCCCAGTCTCCTTTAGAAGGCAGCTGCTGTTTTAAATAGCAGTATTCACTTTTTTTCTCAGTTTCACCAGAAATAGTTTCATAATCACAAGAATATAGGCTTGTGACCCATCGGGACCTAAGCATAAAAGCATGGCTGCTGCTAGTGGGTGTTGTATTCATTCAGAATCACACAATAATTAGATGGATAGCATAGCTTTATTCAGAGTGAAACCTTCCTTTCACAGAAGAATGAATAAAGGTAAAATAGAGGTACTCTTGTAGATCTGAAAAACAGCTTTCATGGGCTAGCCCAGGGGGAATAACCACCGGGAGGGGGTGCTTGCCTGAGTGTTAGGATGCAGGATGCCCTTGTCTGAGATTGCAGTGTGACTCTCATTTCCTCCCAGGGAGCTGCTAGAGATTAGGACTTGGGTGACAGGAAAGCTAATTTCCTCAGCTTACCAAGTGGCTCTCCATAAAGGAACATTTATGGCAGAAAAGATCACTTTCGGGAACAATAGGTCTTTCCCACTTATTCACACCATCTTGAGGAAAGGCAAGAATCTGCTGGGGACCATGAATCTATCCTGCTACCCCTTCCATCCTCAAGAAGACTCTTACTGGCCCTCATGGAAGTCCTCCCTTGTTCTTTTTCTTTTTTTTTTTGAGACGGAGTCTCGCTCTGTCGCCCAGGCTGGAGTGCAGCGGCGCAATCTCGGCTCACTGCAAGCTCCGCCTCCCGGGTTCACGCCATTCTCCTGCCTCAGCCTCTCCGAGTAGCTGGGACTACAGGCGCCCGCCACCACGCCCGGCTAATTTTTTGTATTTTTAGTAGAGACGGGGTTTCACCGTGGTCTCGATCTCCTGACCTCGTGATCCGCCCGTCTCGGCCTCCCAAAGTGCTGGGATTACAAGCACGAGCCACCGCGCCCGGCCTCCTCCCTTGTTCTTGATGCAGAGAAGTGTCTGCAGACATTTATTCCTGTAGTCTTCTGCTTCCTGCTCACCCTCCGGAACCAGAGTCAGGGGCTATTCAGACTGGCACAGCCAATGTGTTCTACTGAGGAGCTCCTTTGCTGCTGTGTTTTGAACCCACGACCCTCACCCTGAGCACAACCAATTGGCCCAGGTAAGGGTGGTGCTGATGCAAATGCAGCATCAAAACGCTGGCCTATCACCTCTCACCTACAGATATTAGGTTGGTGCAGAAGCAACTGTGGTTTTTTCAATTACTGCAAGTACTTTTGCACCAGCCTAACATAATCAGCCCTAAGCCTGAGCAATTCTACTTCTTTCATAGCTCTTACTTGGATTGGTGGAATAGCTCAATAACAAGCCACTTTGGATCAAGGGTTACTCCTCTTCTTCCAACTGTTTACAGAGTGATATTTCTAAAATACCAATTGGATCACATCTAGTTGAAAGCCTCCAGTGTCTTCCCTCCAGGAGCACGTAGGGTAAAGTTCATACTTATTGGCATAATTAAATTGTCTTTATAAGCTGGACCCTGCTTATCTTGAAGGCATTATATTTCTGTATTTCCACAAGCTCCTTCCTGCTGCCCATCATCCTGTACTCTACACTCTACTTATACCAAACTATTTTTGGTTTTCCTAACACTATGGTATCCCTCTAGGCCCTTGTGCATATTATCCCTTTTGCTTGTAACAAAGACTTGCCACAATCACCCTGCTGGTAAAGTCTTCCTTTTCATTTACTTCTCATTTTGGGTGTTACTTCCTACAAGAAGATTTTCTTGACCCCCTAGGCTGGATTAAATACCTCTTCTATGTGTTCCCATAATTATTTCTTAACTTGTCTCCCTTGGCTGTGAATTCTCTGTGCAGGAAATTTTGCTTCCTTTATTTCCAAAGCGCTGCTGAAGGCTGAGCATACAGGGAGCACTCATTATAACTTTAAAAAAAATTCATTTATATTGGATATTGATAAATTATACTTGTATATATTTATGGGGTACGAAGTGATGCTATGATATATGTATATAATGTGGAATGATTGAATCAAGCTAATTAACATATTCATCACCTCAAATACTTATTTATTCCTCCTGTGTAACTGCAAAATTGTCCTCTTTGACCAACATCTCCCCTTTTCCCTCATTTCCCAGCCTCTGGTGACCACCATTCTGCTCTTTGATGCTATGTGTTTGACTTTTTAGATTTCACATGTAAGCAGAACATGTAGTATTTAGCTGTCTGTGCCTGGCTTATTTCACATGGCATGATGTCCTCCAGGTTCATCTATGTTGTCGTGAATGATAATTTCCCTCTTTGTAAAGGCAAAATAATATTCCACTGTGTGTGTGTGTGTGTATGTGTGTGTCTCTTTTTTACTCATTCATCAGTTGATGGACACTTAACTGACACAATAGTCATAACTTGACTATTGTGAATAATGCTGCAATAAACATGGGAGTGCAGATATCTCCACAACATACTGATTTCAAATCCTTTGGAGGTAGAACCAGAAGTGGGACTGCTGGATCATATGTTAACTCTATTTTTAGTTTTTTGAGGAACTTTCATACTGTTTTCCATAATGGCTGTATTAGTTTACTTTCCCATCAACAGTGTGCTGGGGTTCCCTTTTCTCCACATCCTCATCAACATTTATCATCCTTTGTCATTTTAACAATAGCCATTCTGAGAGGATTGAGATGATATCTTATTGTAGTTTTAATATGAATTTCCCCAATAATTGGAAATATTGAGCAGTTTTTCGTGTATCTGTTGTCCATTTCTATGATTTCTTTTGAAAATGTCTGTTTCAGGTTCAGTGCCCATTTTAATATGGTTATTTGTTTTCTACTGAGTTGTTTGAGTTCCTTATATATTTTCAATTTTAACCCCTTATCATATACATAGTTTACAAACATTTTCTTTCATTCCATAGGTTGCTTCTTCACTTTGTTAATTGCTTTGTTTGCTGTGCAGAAACTTTTTAGTTTGATGTAATTCCATTTGTCTATTTTTGGTTTTGTTGCCTGAGCTTTTGGGGTCATATCTAAAAAGTCATTGCCTAGACATATATCATATAGTTTTTAACCTATGTTTTCATCTAGTAGATTTACAGTTTCAGGTCTTACATTTAAATCTTTAATCCATTTTGACTTAATTTTTGTACATAATATGAGATAAAGGTCCAATTTTATTCTTTAACATGTGGATATCCAGTTTTCCCAATATCCTCTATTGAAGAGACTGTCCTTTTCCCATTGTGTATTCTGGGAACCTTTGTGAAAATTAATTGACCATAATTTCATAGTTCATTTTTTGGGCTATCTATTCTGTTCTTTTTTATGTGTCTATTTTTATGGTGATACCATGCTGTTTTAACTACTATGGTTTTGTCATGTAGTTTAAAGTCTGGTAGTATGATGCCTCCAGCTTTGTCCTTTTTATGCAGAATAGGTTTGGCTATTCAGGGTTTTCTGTGGTTCAAACAATTTTGGAATTTTTTCTATTTCTGTGAAAAATCACATTGGAGTTTTGATAGGGATTCCATTAAATCTGTAGATCACTTTGTGTAGTATACACATTTTAACAACATTAATTCTTCCAAACCATAAACATCATATATCTTTCCATTTATTTGTTTATTCTTCAACTTCTTTCATCAAAGTTTTGTAAATTTTAGTGTACAGATCTTTCATCTCTTTAATTAATTGTATTCCTAAGTATTTTAATTTTCTAGCTATTGTAAATGGGATTTTAAAAATCTCTTCTTCAGATAGTTTGTTGATAGTATTATAGAAGCACTACTGATTTTTGCCTATTGATTTTGTATATTTTGTATCCTAAAACTGTACTGTATTTGTTTAGTAGTTCTTACTTTTTTTTTTTTTTTTGAGATGGAGTCTTGCTCTGGCATCTAGGCTGGAGTGCAGTGGTGTGATCTCAGCTCACTGCAACTGCTGCCTCCCAGGTTCAAGGAATTCTCCTGTCTCAGCCTCCTGAGTAGTTGGGATTACAGGCGCATGCCTGTAATTTTTATATTTTTAGTAGAGACGGGGTTTCACCATGTTGGTCAGGCTGGTCTTGAACTCCTGACCTCGTGATCCGCCCACCTCGGCCTCCCAAAGTGTAGTTCTGACATTATTTTGATGGATTCTTTAGAGTTTCTCTATATAAAATCTTATCATCAATAAACAGCAACAATTTCCCTTGTTCCTTTCCAGTTTGGATGCCTTTATAGCTTTCTCTTGCCTAATTGCTCTGGCAAGGACTGACAATACTATAATGAATAGAAGTGGGCATCCTTGTTTTATTTCTGGTTTTAGAGAAAAAGCTTTCAACTTTCATTGTTTAGTAGAATGTTAACTGTTCTCTTGTCATATATGCTTTTATTATGTTGAGAAACATCCTTTTTATCCTAATCTGTTGAGAATTTTTATTATAAAAGAATATTCGCATTCGTCAAATACTTTTTCCTCCATCATCAATCAATAGGAGGATTACATAGTTTTTGTCCTTCATTCTGTTAAAGTGGTGTATCACATTTATATATTTGCACATGTTGAACTATCCTTTCATCCCTGGGATAAATCCCACTTGATATGTGAATAATACTTTTAATGTAATGTTGAATTTAGTTTGCTATCATTTTGTTGAGGATTTTTACATCTATATTCAACAAGGATATTGACATGAATTTTTTTTTCTGTACTGTTCTTGCCTGGTTTTGGTATCAGGGTGATGTTAGCTTTGCAAAAAGAGTTTGAAAGTAATTTTTCTTCTTTGACCTTGGAAAAGTTTGAGAAGAACTAGTATTTGTTCTTGAAATGTTTGGTAGAATTCAGCAGGTAAGTCATCAGATTCTGGAATTTTTTGATGGGAGAAGTTTTATTACTGATTCAATCTCTTTATTCAATATTGGTCTGTTTGCATTTTCTGTTTCTTCATTATTGTGTCTTGGGTGTTACGTGTTTGAGAATTTACACATTTTCTAGGTTATCTAATTTGGTGTTGTGTAATAGTTCATAGTAATATGTTATGATCCTTTGTATTTCTGTAGCAGCAGTTGTAATTTCTCCTCTTTCATTTCTGATTCCCCTTATTTGAGTCTTCACTGCTTCTTCTCAGTGTAGCTAACAGTTTGTTGATTTTGTTTAACTTTTCAAAAAAACAACTCTTGGTTTCATTGACTTTTTTCTGTTGTTTTTCAAGTCTCTGTTTCATTTATTTCTGCTCTAGTCTTTGTTATTTTCTTTCTTTGGCTAACTTTGAGTTTAGTTTGTTCTTCTTTTTAGTTCCTTGAGATGTATCACTAGGTTATTTGAGATGGTTCTTTAAAAAAATAGGCATTATTTGCTATAAATTTTTCTCTCAGAACCACTTTTGCTACACCCAATAAGTGTTGTATTTTCATTGCCATTTGCCTTAAGATTTTTCTCATTTCCTTTTTGATTTTTTCTCTTTGACCCATTGATTGCTCGGGAGCATGTTGTTTAATTTCCACATATTTGTGGATTTTCCAAGATTTCCTTGTTATCGTTTACTAGTTTCATAACATTGAAGTTAGAAAAGACAGTTGATATGACTTTAGTTCTCTTACATTTATACAGACTTGTTTCATGACCTAACATATGATATATCCTGGAGAATGTTTCAGGTGTGCTTGAAAACAATGTGTATTTTGTTGCTTTTGGATGAAACGTTTTCTATATATCTGTTAGTACTCTTTGGTCTAAAGTGTAGTTCAAATCCTATGATTGTTTAATAATTTCCTGTCTGAATATCTGCCTACTGTTGAAAATGAGTTATTGAAATATCCTACTATTATTGTGTTGCAATCGCTCTCTCCCTTCAGACCCTTTAGTATTTCCTTTATGTATTTACATGATCTAGTATTTTGTGTATATGTCTGTATGTGTATGTACAATTGTTATATCCCCTTGATTAATTGACCTTTTATTCATTATATAATGACCTTCATAATCTCTTTTTACAGTTTTTAACTTAAATACTATTTTGTCTGCTATGAGTGTGGTTACGCCTTCTACCTTTTGGTTTTCCTTTACATGGAATATCTTTTTCTATCCCTTTACTTTCAGTCTGTGTGTATCCTTAAAGGTGAGACAAGTCTCTTGCAGACAGCACATATTTGGGTTTTAAAAAGTTACATTCCATCACTTTATGTCTTTTTATTGAATTATTTAATTCATTTACACTCAAGGTAATGGTAGGTAAGAACTTACTACTATCATTTTATAACTTGTTTGCTTATTGTTTGTATATACTTTCTTTCTTTCCCTGTTGCTGTCTTCCTTTGTGGTTTGATGGTTTTCTATAATAGTATGGTTTGAATCTTTTTTATTTGTGTTTTATACATTTAGTATAATAACTTTTTACTTTTTATTTACCATGAATTTTTACTTTCTATTTACCATGAGACTTACATAAAACATCTTATACTAACAGCAGTCTATTTCATGCTGAAGAAAACAACTTTGATTGCATACAACAACTCTATGCTTTTACTTCTTTCCACTATACATTTTTAATGTCAAAATTTATATTATTTTGTAATTTTTATTCCCTGATAACTAATTCAGCTATAATTGTTTTAATAGATTTATCTATTAAGCATCATACTGGAGGTAACATTTATTTATGCATCACCATTTCAGTCCAAAGTATTCTGAAATATGACTCTGGCTTATTTAATCATTGAGTTTTGTGCTTTTATATGGTTTGCATTACTAATTAGTGGCCTTTTGATACAGCCTAAAGAATTCTCTTTAGTAATTCCTTTCACGCAGGTCTAGTGGTGGTGAATTTCATATTTCTGAAGGATAGCTTAGCTGGGTAAAATATTCCTGTTTTTGTTTGTTTGTTTTTGTTTTGTTTTGTTTTCCCTTCAGCACTTTAAATATATCATCTCATTCTTTCCTGGCCTGCAGTATTTCTCCTGAGAAATCTGTGAAGAGTTGTATTGGGACTCCCTTGTATGTGTTTCCTATCTGTTGCTGCTTTTAGAATTTTTTCTTTGTCTTTTATTTTTGATAGTTTGATTATTATGTGTCTTGGTGAACCTTTTTATGGGTTTAATTTGTTAGTTTATTTGGGTGATGTCATGAATTTCTGATTCTTTTTAATTCTTGTGCCCTTATGTTGGTGTCTGCACATTTAAAGAGACAACCACCTCTTCCAGATTTTACAAGAATTCTTTGGCAGGGATACTTTTCCTTATTTAGTCTAACCTGTGGTTTTGAATGGACCAGCTGGTAATAACCCTGTACAGACAGAGCTTGTTTTTGAGTTCTCTAGGTAGCTGCTTGGATTTTGGGTGTGGCTGCTGGTTGGGCTAATCTGTCAGGAGAGACCACTGGCTGAGACATGCAATCAGACAGATCTGCTGGATGTAGATTGCAATGACCTCAGATCAGCCTGGGCCACAGGGTGTATTCTCTGGCCAAGTGGTACTGTTATTTGAGCTCTGCAGTTGGATGGGGTTTCAGGCTTGGCTCTGAGGTTAGGCAGAGTAGCTGCTCAAATGGAGCATGCTTGAGTGTGGCAGAACTAGCCACTGCACTTTGTTGAAGTGTTCTGTTTGGTTGTCTCCATCCCTGGACAGGGTCTTGGGCAAGCTTTGTGGCTGTGCTAAATGCTGTATAAACTGGATCCCACTCTTTTCCAAATTGTGCTGGGACAAGCATCTCTCTCCCTGGGTTGAGGGCCTTGTGGTGGGGTCTGAGACTAAGCCTGGAGGCTGGCCATCTAGGGATTCAAGCTAGGTAGGACTTTCCATCACTTCTGGGAGTGACCAGCTCAGCTTTATGGGTAGGTGATGCTGTTGGCTTGTATCTCTGATCAGGTACCACCACTGGAAGGTACACAGAGCTATCAGCAAGGTTTGTTCAGTGTTCATGCTGTTACCCCCTGTACTCCTTGTGAGGTGAGACCAGATCGGGCTTCTTGGGAAGTGTCTCAGAATTCTAGGGAAGCTGGATGTCCAACTCCAGTTCTCTTTTCCCACTATTGAAACTGAGCCTTGGGGAATCCTCTGTGTGTGGTACTTTGCTGACTCATGGGATGGGCAGGGGTGATGGGGTGATGCAATCAGTGAGGTCATTTTACTTAACCCCTTTTGTGGTCTTTATTTAGTTCTGTTGTCCACACTGTTTTCTCAGGCTTATTCTCAAGTACTGGAGTTTTCACAAAGGCATCCTTGTCTGTGGATAATTGTTAGTTGAACTTTCTATGGGGGGTAGTAAAGCCTGTGACCTCTTATTCTGCTATCTTGCTGATATCACCAGCTAAATCTTTATTAATTAATCAATGAATAAAATATATATAGAGTGAGACAAAGGAAAAAAATTAAACAGAAAGTATGTAGTGAGGGGAGAAGCAAAGAGGGAAGAGTTGAGTTACCCACATGGAAGATTTGTAGAACTGCTATTAGTTTATTGCACCTACTTTGAAATGAGTACGTTTGTTGTTGTATTTTGAAGTAGTAATGAATGATGTGTCAGCCACTCTTGGAGTCCAAATGTTTGGCTGCTTTATCCTCTTCATCCTTCTCACCTATTCTTAAAATAATCATCTATAAATTGAGGTGATCCGGACATACCTCTGTCCTGAAAATCTGATGAAGCCTCACTATCATCAAAAAAAAAAAAAAAAAAATTGCAAACCTTGAACCATCCGAAGTATTTAATTTAATATTTCCCATTTGTCTAGTATACAGGTATGATAGCACAACTAGGGATATGATGGTTATATAAATATTTTGTCTCCCATGAAAAGCTTATATTTAAAGAGACATCCCATCTATCCGAAAACATTAGTCAAATATTACTAGATAGTACTTGATTAAGTGGAAGTTGAGTGAAAAAAAAACAACAAAAAATAGAATTTAGACCCAGACAGAGATGAGCTCAATGTGGGCTGAAGACTTCAAATAAAGCTTCAAAAAAGAAGTGATATTAACAGAAACTCTGAAATTATTGTATTATTTGTATTGATTTGATATTTTTCCTTGGATTTTATTCTAAGAAAAAACTAGCCTGTGCCAACTTGCAGAGAGTGCCTCACAAAGTCTGAATGTATGTCCCTGCCAAATCTCATGTTGAAGCATAATCCCCAGTGTTGGAGGTGGGGTCTGGGGGGAGATGTTTGGATTGTGGGGCCGGATCCCTCATGAATGGCTTAGGCTATCCCCTTGGTGATAAGTGAGCTCTTGCTCTGAGTTCCCATGAGATCTGATCATTTAAAAGTGTGACATCTCCTCCTCCAGCTGACTCTCTCTCTTTTCCTCCTGCTTTTGCCATGTGGAGTGCCTGCTCCCACTTTACCTTCTGCCATAATTGTGCTTCCTGAGGCCTCCCCAGAAGCTGAGCAGATGCTAGCACCATGCTTCCTGTAAAGCCTATAGAACCAATTAAACCACTTTTCTTTATAAATTACCCAGTCTCAGGTATTTCTTTATAGCAATGCAATAAAAGCCTAATACAGCACCCTTTAAAAAGGTAGTAAAAAGTCTGGTCTTCAAAAGTAGATTACCTGGCTTTCAGTTTCAACATGCAAAAAGCTTAGAAGTCACCGGTTCCATTCTATCAACAACAACAACAACAAAGAAGATAAATAAACAAAATTAGCAGCTTTTCATGAATGCATCAGAAAATTGAGATTGCAGGGCAAATGGTCACCCCTAAATCTGGAAAAACAGGTGAATCCAGAGAACCACACGAAGACAGCTTACTGCTGGGGAAGCCCTGGAGCACTTAAACAACAGTTGTGACAAATTTCAGAAGGCTAATGTGAGAACTATCCTGAGAATGAGAAACTCCTGGGTACTGCAATCTTAGGGGCCCCCACACACTTTTGTGAGTTTTACCTCCAGACACCACACAGTGTTCTTACACTGTGAAGAGCAGTGAGAATGAACTATTCATGGCTCAGGTAGAAGGAGGGAAATAATAACTTGTAAAATGAAACCTGACTGTTCTTCATAGCAAAGACTTACTCTCCAGGGGTAAAGATTTATCAGAGCCTTATCCCCCCTAGGGGAAAATAATTTCTCTCACTCTAGCCCTCTCTAGCATTCCTATTTCACCCAAGAGTGAGGAGAGAGGATAAGACACCCTTGTGAAGGTCACATTCCAGGAACACAGGCCCACTAAAAGAGTGAGACTTAATAATAAGATTACAGAATGCTCCCCACTCCCACACCTTACCATCAGATCAAAAGGACTCTGGTATAAGAGTGGGTCACAGTTAAAAGAGCTGCAAGATTTAAACTCTCTCTGAAGAGGAGTACTTAGGGAATCTCAAAGTTAACAGAGTAGAAAAAACAAGGATACAAGAGGAATTTAAAGTCTCTGGCCTCTGCGGATATAGCAAACATTAAATATAGCCTGACTTTTAGCCAGATTAACATAAAACTTCACATTAAATGCATGTTTGCCTCAGTTTCTATTGCCCAATATATCATGTGCAACTTTCAACAAATATTGTAAAATGTGCCAGAAGACAAGGAAAAATGCAGTTTGAAGAGACAAAGCAAGAATCAGAAAGAAAGTCAGATATAACATAGATTTTGGAATTATCAGATAACATAATTATCTGTCTGATAATTATCTAACATAATTAATATGTTAAGAGTTATAATGACAAAAGTAGACAACATGCCAAACAGATGGGTAATGTAAAAGCAGAGATTAAAACTCTAAGAACAATAATAGGCAATCCTAGAAATCAAAAACATTGTAACAGAGATTAAAAAATGTCTTTGATGGTCTCATCAGTAGACTGGACATGAGTAAGAAGAGAATCAGTGAACCTAATGATAGATCAACTTCTCATACTGAAGTATAAAGAGAAAAAAATGAAGGAAACAAAAAACAAAACAGAACATTCAAGAACTGTGGAACAATTTCAAAAGGTATAACATATGTGTAATTGGGATATTTGAAGGAGAAGAAAGAGACAGAAATTTTTGAAGTAATAATAGAGAGAATTTTTCAAAGTTAACGACAAACCTCAAACTACAGATTCAGTAAGCTCATATAACTACAAGCTGAAGAAATACCAAAAAATATACAAAGAGGTGTGCATATCATTCAGATTGCAGAAAACCAAAGAAAAAAAATCTCAGAAAAAGCCAGGAGGAAAAATCATATCATCTGCCCTATAAAAGAACATGATAAGAATTATAGCAGACTTCTTGTCAGAAACCATGCAAGCAAGACAAGAGTGAAGACAAATATTTAAAACTTTGAAAGAAAAAAAGCCACCCAACTAGAATAATGCATTCATCAAAAATACACTTCAAAGATGAAAGATCTTTTTCAATAAAATAATAAAGAATTTATTGCCAAGAAATTGGCTTATAAATAATTTTAAAAGCAGTTCTCTAGGCATAAGGGCAAATTATGTTTCAGGAACCGGGATCTACCTAAAAAGAGGAAGAACAGGAGGGTGGCCAAGATGGCTGACTAGAAGCAGTTAGTGTGCATGGCTTGCCCAGAGAGGAACAGAAGGGGAGAGTAAACATAACGCCTTCAACTGAAACACACAGGTACTTTCACTGGGACTAATCAAGGAAACAACTTAACCCACGGAGAATGAAGAAAAGCAAGACAGGACAAAGACCCACCAGGGAGCAGCACAGAGCCAGGGAAACTTCCCCACTCAGGGAAGTGGTGAATGTGCGACCCCAGGAAACCATGCTTCTCTCACTGATCTTTGCAACTTTCCTTGTGAGCCCATCCCAGCAGGGCCTTCAATCTGACAGACAGAGCTATGTGGAGTTTAGGCAGAGCAGCCACTGAAGCATGTGTGGAGACCCTGGAGCCTTAAATACTCGGGCTTTCCGGCAAAAGTAGCTGCAGCTCCATCAAAGTGAAAGATTAGACCCCAATACATACCCCTAAGAAAGAGGCTGAATCCAGAGGCTGAGCAGTGACAGCCTGGAGGCCCCACTTCCACAGCACCTCACAAGATAAGATCCACTGGCTTGGAATTCCAGCCAGCCACTGGTAGCGGCATTGCACCTCTCTAAGAAGGAGCTGGGTTGTGGGGGAGGGCTGCCATCTTTGCTGTTCAGGGGCCTTAGCCATCCCAGCCCTCAGGCTTTGAAGAGTCTAAGCCGACTGCGGGCAGAAGGGATCCCCGAGCACAGCACAACACAGCTGCTCTAACACAACGTGGCCAGCCTGCTGCTTTAAGTGGGTCCCCAATCCCATGCCTCTTCACTGGACAGGATCTCCCAGCTGGAGTCTCCAGCCACTCCCTCTCATGTTCGCCCCTCAACGGAGATTTTATTTTTTTATTTAATTTATTAATTTATTTATTTTGAGACGGAGTCTTGCTCTGTCACCCAGGCTAGAGAGCAATGGCATGATCTCGGCTCACTGCAACCTCCCCCTCCCGTGTTCAAGCCATTTCCTGCCTCAGCCTCCCAGGTAGCTGGGACTACAGGTATGTGCCACCATGCCCGGCCAATTTTTTTTTGTATTTTTAGCGGAGATGGGGTTTCACCATGCTGGCCAGACTGGTCTGGAACTCCTGTCTTCAAGTGATCTGCCTGCCTCGGCCTCCCACAGTGCTGGGATTACAGACGTGAGCCACCACGCTCCACCTCAACAGAGATTTTATTCCCCCTGGGGTGGCGCTCCCAGAGGGAGGGACAGGCTGCCATCTTTGCTGTTTGGGCAACTTAGCCAATTCAGCCTTCAGGCTTTGGAGAGTCTGAGTTGACCAGGGGCAGAAGGGATCCTCCAGCACAGCACAGCTGCTCTACCGAAACATGGTCAGACTGCTTTTTTAAGTGGGTCCCTAATCCCATTCCTCCTCACTGGGCAGGACCTCCCAACCAGAGCCTCCAGCCACCCCCACTGGTGTTGTCTGGCAGACGGAGATTTGTAATCTCCCTGGGACGGAGCTCCTAGAGGGAGGGGTGGTCCACCGTCTTTGCTGTTTGGACAACTTAGCCATTCCAGACTTCAGACTTTGGAGTTTTTAAGGTGACCAGGGGTTGAAGCAGATCCCCAGCACAGCACGGCTGCTCTACCAAAACATGACCAGACAGTGTTTTTAAGTGGGTCCCCAATCCAATTCCTCCTCAGTGGGCAGGACCTCCCAACTGGGGTCTCCAGCCACCTCCTACAGGTGCCTTTGGGCCTGCAACCTTCCTGGGAAGAAGCTCCCAGAGGGAGGGACAGGCTGCCATCTTTGCTGTTTTGTAGCCTTCACTGGTGATACTTCCAGGTACTGGAAAATCCAAGGTGACTAGGGACTGGAATGGGCCCCAAGCATACCATGGCAGCCCTGCAGAAAAGTGGCCAGACTGTTACGTGGATGCCCATTCCCATATCTCCTCACCAGGCAGGTCCAGCAGGCCCGGGCCTCCAGCCACCCCCAGCCACAGCTATTGAGCCAATAACTTGGCAATGCTCTGGACAGAACCTCCAGGAGCAAGTGAAAGCCTCTGCCACTAAGTCTGCAATGGAACTGCCCTTGCCATCCTTAGACAAAGGAGCAAAGACCCTAAGTGCCTTATCCATACCTCCAACAAGCTGTGGTCAACCCAAGGAGAGGAGGCCAGTCCAACTCCCATAGTTCCCCACACCCCTGACTTGTTGTCATCAGACAGGGAACCCCTGGCACACATTTCCCTCTATAACCCTCCACCTTGGGCTGATTGCACTGAGCTATTGCTAACTTGCATCTCTCTGGGGTGGAGCCCCCAGGGGACAAGCAAATGACATTTTACAGATAGCAATGAAGAGCATTAAGATTCAGGAGATGGCAAAACCAGTCTAAGGAAAACAAGAATCACAATAAAGCAATACAGGAGCTGAAGGATGAATAGTTGGTGTTACAAAGAACCTAACAGGTCTGACAGAGCTCCATAACACAATACAATGATTTCACAATGCAAACACACGTATTAATAGCAGAATAAACCAAGTAGAGGAAAGAATATCACAACTTGAAGACTAGTTCTCTGAAATAAGACAGACAGTTCTTAAAAGTACAGTTCTTATAAGTAAGAACATGTAGCAGTTGGCTTTCTGTTAAGAAACCAAAATTTGGTTAAGAATCAAATACTGTATGTTCTTACTTATAAGTGATAGCTAAATGATGAGGACACATGAACACATAGAGGGGAACAAGGCACACTAGGGCCTACTGGAAGGCAGAGTGTGGGAGAAGGGAGAGGATTAGGAAAATCAGGAAAAATAAATAATGGGTACTAGGCTTAATATCTGGATGATGAAATAATCTGTACAACAAAGCCCCGTGACATACATTTAACTGTGTAACAAACCTGCACATCCTGCATATGTACCACTGAACTTAAAAGTTAAAAAAAATAAAAAATAATGAACAAAAGCTCTGAGAAATAAGGGAGTATGTAAAGAGGACCATACTATAAATCATTGGCATCCCTGAAAGGGAGGGGGAGGAAGCGAACAACTTGGAAAACATATTTCAGGATATCATTCCTGAAGACTTCCCCAACCTTGCTAGAGAGGCCAACAGTCAAATTCAGGAAACACAGAGGACTTCTCCAAGATTCTACACAAGAAGATCATCCCCAAGACACATAATGATCAGAAGTAAACGAATGTTATGGGCAGCTAGAGAGAAAGGGCAGGTCACCTACAAAGGGAACCCCCTCAGGCTAACAGCAGACCTCTCAGCTGAAACAAGCAAGAAGAGATTGGGAACCTATATTCAATACTCTTATAGAAAAAAATCTTTAACCAAGAATTTCATATTAAGCTTCCTAAGTGAAGGAGAAATAAGATGTTTTTCAGGTAAGCAAATTTGAGAGAATTCATTGCCACCAGATCTGCTTCACAAGAGATCTTGAAAGGAGCACCAAATATAGAAAGAAAAAACTGCTACCAGCTAATACAAAATACACTTAAACACACAGTCCGGTGTTACCATAAAGCAACCACACAAACAAGCCAAAATAATAACCAGCTAACAGCACAATGACAGGATCAAATCCACACATATTAATACTAACCTTGAATGTAAACAGGCTAAATGTCCCACTTAAAAGGCAGAGTGAGGCTGGGCATGGTAGCTCATGCCTGTAATTCCAGAATTTTGGGAGGTTGAGTAAGGTGGATCACCTGAGGCCAGAAGTTCAAGACCAGCCTTGCCAACATGGTGAAACCCCGTCTCTACTGAAAATAGAAAAAAATTAGCTGAGTGTGGAGGTGCATGCCTGAAATCCCAGCTACTAGGGAGGCTGAGGCATGAGAATCACTTGAACCCAGGAGGCAGAGGTTGCAGTAAGCTGAGATCATGCCACTGCACTGCAGCCTGGGTGACAGAGTGAAACTCTGTCACAAAAAAAAAGAAAGAAAAGAAAAAGGCATAGAGTAACAAGCTGAATAAAAAAGCAAGACCTAATGCCAATGGTATGCTGTCTTCAGGAGACCCATCTCACACATAATGATACTTATAGGCTCAAAATAAAGGGACGGAGGAAAACTTACCAAGCAAAATGGAAAACAGAAAAAAAAGCAGAGATTGCAATCATAATTTCAGACAAAACAAATTTTAAACCAAAAAACATAAAAAAGGACAAAGAAGGGCATTACATAATGGTTCAATTCAACAAGATGACCTATCCTAAATATATGTGCACCCAACACAGGAGCACCCAGATTCATAAAGCAAGTTCTTAGAGACCTACAAGGAGACATAGATATCTCCTAATAATAGTGGGAGACCGCAACACTCCACTGACAGTATTAGACAGATCACTGAGGCAGAAAATTGACAAAGATGTTCAAGACCTAAACTCCTCAGTGGACCAGATGAATCTGATCGACCTTTACAGAACTCTCCACCCAAAACAAGAAATATATATTCTTCTCATCACCACATAACACATACTCTAAAATCAACCACATACTTGGATGGAACACAATCCTCAACAAATGTAAAATAACTGAAATCATACCCAACACACTCTCAGACTACAGCACAATAAAAATAGAAGACAAGAGTATGAAAATCACTCAAAACCATGCAATTACAGAAACATTAAACAACTACTCCTAAACGAAGTTTGGATAAATAATAAAATTAAGGCAGAAATTAAGAAGTTATTTGAAAATAATGAGAACAAAGATACAACACGCCAGAATCTCTGGGACACAGCTAAGGCAGTGTTAAGAGGGAAATTCGTAGCATTAAATACCCACATCGAAAAGTTAGATTTCACATTGACACTCTGACTTCACAACTGAAAGAGAAGAAACCTGAAAGCTAGCAGAAGGTGAGAAATAACAAAATCAGAGCTGAACTGAAGGAATTGAGACACAAAAAAACATTCAAAAGATCAACAAATCCAGGAGTTGGTTTTTTGAAAAAATTAATAAAATAGACCACTAGCTAGGCTAATAAGGAAGAAAAGACAGAAGATTCAAATAAACACAATTAGAAATGATGAAGGGAATGTTCCACTGACCTCACAGAAATAAAAACAACCATCAGAAACTACTATGACCACCTCTATGCACACAAGCTGGAAAACCTAGAAGTGATGGATAAATTCCAGGACACATACACCCTCCTGAGACTGAGCCAAGAAGAAATTCATTCCCTGAATAGACCAATACCAAGTTCCAAAATCGAGTCAGTAATAAATAGCCTGACAACCGAAAAAAGCCTGGGACCTGATGGATTCACAGCTGAATTCCACCAGATGTACAAAGAAGAGCTGGGACCATTCCTACAGAAACTATTCCAAAAAATCAAGGATGAGGAACTCCTTCCCAACTCAGTCTATCTGACCAGCATTATCTTTATACCAAAGCCTGGCAGAGACAAAACAAAAAAGAAAACTTCAGACAAATATCCTTGATGAACATCAATGCAAAAATTCTCGGCTGGGCGCGGTGGCTCACACTTGTAATCCCAGCACTTTGGGAGGCCGAGGTGGGCGGATCACGAGGTCAGGAGATCGAGACCACGGTGAAACCCCGTCTCTACTAAAAATACAAAAAATTAGCCGGGCGTGGTAGTGGGCACCTGTTGTCCCAGCTACTCAGAGAGGCTGAGGCAGGAGAATGGTAGGAACCCGGGAGGCGGAGCTTGCAGTGAGCCGAGATTGCGCCACTGCACTCCAGCCTGGGTGACAGAGCGAGACTCCATCTCAAAAAAAGAAAAAAAAAATTCTCAACAAAACACTTGCAAACCAAATCCAAGAGTAGATCAAAAATCCAATCCACCATGATCAAGTAGGCATCAACCCTGGATGCAAGGTTGCTTGAACATATGTAAATGAATAAATGCAATTCATCACATAAACAGAACTAAAGAAAAAAACACGTGATTATCTCAATAGATGCAGAAAAGGCCTTCAATAAAATTCAATATCCCTTCATGTTATAAAAAACTCTCAATAAACTAGATATTGAAGGAACAGACCTCAAAGTAATTAGAGCCATCTATGACAAACCCACAGCCAATGTTATATTGAATGGCAAAAACAGGAAGCATTCTGCTTGAAAGCTGGCACAAGAAAAAGATGCCCTCTCTCATCACTTCTGTTCAACATAGTATTGGAAGTCCTAGCCAGAACAATCAGGCAAGAGAAAGAAATAAAGGTCATCCAAAAAGGAAGAGAGGAAGTCAAACTCTCTGAGTTTGCAGATGACATGATTCTATATCAAGAAAACCACATAGTCTTGGGCCAAAAGCTCCTCCAGCTGATAAACAACTTCAGGAAAGTTGCAGGATACAAAATCAATGTACAAAAGTCACTAGCATTCCCATACACCAGCAATAGTGTATAGGCTCTCAAACAAACAAACAAAAGAAAACACAAAACCTAAGAGCCATATCAGAAAGGCAATGCCATTCACAATTGCCACAAAAAGAATAAAATGCCTAGGAATACAGCTAACCAGGGGCAAGAAAGATCTCTACAATGAGAATTACAAAACACTCCTCAAGGAAATCAGAGAAGATGCAAACAAATGGAAAAATATCCCATGCTCATGGCTTGGAAGTATCAATATCATTAAAATGGCTATACTGACCAAAGTAATTTCCAGATTCAATGCTATTCCTATCAAACTCAATGACATTATTCACAGAAGTAGAAAAAAACTTTTACAAATTCATATAGAATCAAAAAAGAGCACAAATAGGCAAGGAAATCCTAAGTAAAAAGAACAGAGCTGGAGGCATCACATTACCTGACTTCAAACTGTACTACAAGGCTAAAGTAACCAAAACAGCATGATACTGGTACAAAAACGGGCACATAGACAAATGGAACAGAATAGAGAGCCTAGAAATAAGGTCACACATCTACCACCATCTGATCTTTGACAAAACTGACAAAAACAAGCAATGAGGAAAAGACTCCCTATTCAATAAATGGTGATGGGATAACTGGCTAGACATAGACAGAAAATTGAAGCTGGAAACCTTGATATACAAAAATCAACTCAAGCTGGATTAAAGATGTAAATGTAAAACCCAAAACTATAAAAACCCTGGAAGACAATCTAGGCAATGATAGACTGGATAAAGAAAATGTGGTACATATACACCATGGAGTACTCTGCAGCCATAAAAAGAATGAGATCATGGTTTTTTGTTTGTTTGTTTTTGTTTTTGAGGGAACATGGACGGAGCTGGGGACTATCATCCTTAGCAAACTAACACAGAAACAGAAAACCAAATACCGCATGTTCTCACTTATAAGTGGGAGCTTAATGATAAGGATTTATGAACCAAAAAAGGAAAGAACAGACACTGAAGCCTACTTGAGGGTGGAGGGTGGGAGGAGGAGAGGAGCAGGAAAGATTGGGTGCTGGCATTAATACCTGGGTGATGAAATAATATGTAGAACAAACTCCCCATGACCTGCGTTTACCTATGTAACAAACCTTCACATGTACCCCCAAACCTAAAAGTTTTTTTAAAAAGAGGAAGAACATCAAAGACTGAACAAATGAACACAAAATAAAATATTCTATTTTTCTTAATTCTAAATTATCTAAAAGATGACTGCTTAAAGGAATAATAGTAACAATGTATTAACTGATTATAGCGTATTACTGAAATGAATGACAACAATGTCATAAGAGATAGGAAAGAGGAATTGCAAATACTCAGCTATAAATTACCATACCACATGTGAAGTGTTATTTTGTTACTTGCAGGATGGGCTTAGGTTAGTAAAAATTTATATTGCAAATTCTATTGACAACCACTAAAAGATTTTTAAAAGAAACAATTGATATGCTAAAAGAGGAGATAAAATGCTCAATTAAAACTAGACAAAGCAGAAAAATAGGAAAAAAAGAAGCAAAAACAAATGCAATAAGCAGAAAACAGATGAGAGTATCGTAGATATTAACCCCAATTTGTAAATAATTACTTTAATAGCAATACACCAATGACAAACAGAAGTTATCTTTCAATATCAGCAAAAATATTAACTCTTCCCACATTGCTCTATAGATTCATCTCAATTTCAATCAAGATTTCAGCAAGATATTTTGTAGGAAACTGAACTTTGACAAAGGAGTAAAGGCAATTCAAAGCATAAAGTATACTCTTTTCAACTAATGATGATGCCGCAACAGCTGGATGTCCACATACAAAACAATGGGCCTAATCCAAGACCTTGCATCTTTTAAAACAAAATTCAAAGTGGATCATAAATCTAAATATAAAATGCCAAACTATAAAACTTCTAAAAGGAAACAAGAGAAAATCTACATGACCTTGGGTTTGGTGATGAGTTTGTAGATTCAGCAGCAAACACATGATTCTTGAGAAGAAATACTGATAAATTTAAATTCATTAAAATTTTAAAAAAATCTGATAATGTGAAAGTTGTGATTAAGAGAATGAAAAGCAGGCAGCCACATATTGGGAAAAAATATTTGCAAATCTCATATCTGATAAAGAATTTTATGCAAATTACACAAAAGTTCTTAAAACTCAACAATAAGAAAACAAACAACCCAATTACAAAATTGACCAAATAGCTGAAGAGATCTATCACCAAAGAAGATGGAACATAACTCTACTCCTGAAGTGTGGGCTAAGCATAATTACTTCCTTCCAAACACTAGAGTATGTAAAGAGGGGAAAAAGAGGAACTTTACCTTGGAAAAACTTGACAAACTCTTGCTCTTCACATGGCCTTCTTCTCATGTTTGCCTATGTCTTCATTTCTGTCTCTTAGAAGGACACTAGTCATTAGATTTAGAGCCTACCTTAATTCAGGATAAATCTTATTCCAGGTCCTTCACTTAATTATGTCTGCAAAGACCCTTATTCCAAATAAGGCACATTCTGAGGTGGCCCTATCTTTTAGATAAGCACCATTCAAACCACTATAGTAATTATTGTAAGTTCTGGCTCTGATTTAGAGTCCAGAGGTTTTGCCTGGTGAAGACCACAAAATTATTTTCTATATATTAAGTGTCCTGAAAGAATTTGTATTTTTATCTTCCACAAGGTAGCATAAATTAAACAGATGTTAACTTTTCTAGGAGGAAATACAGGCATACCTCAGAGAGATTGCAGACTTGGTTCCAGACCACTATAATAAGGCAAATATCACAATAAAGTAAGCCACATTTTGTTTTGGTTTCTCAGTGCATATAAAAGTTATGTTTACATTATACTGTATTAGGTGTGCATTATGTCTAGGAAATGTGTATAGCTTAATTAAAATATGCATTATTACTAAAAAATACTAGCAATCATCTAAGCCTTCAGTGGATTGTTATTTTTTTGTTAGTGGAGTGCCTTGCTTAGGTGTCGATGGCTGCTGACTGATCAGAGTGGTGGTCCCTAAAGGCTGAGCTGGCTGTGGCAATTTCTTAAAATAAGACAACAATAAAGTTTGTCTCATTGATTGACTTCCTTTCATGAAAGATTTCTCTGTAGCATATGATGCTGTTTGATAGCATTTTACCCACAGTAGAATTTCTTTCTAAAGTGGAGTCCATCCTCTCAAATCCTGCCACTGCTTTATAACCCAAATTTATGTACTATTCTAAATCATGTGTTGTCATTTCAACAATGTTCACAGCATCTTCACCAGGAGTAGTTTTCATCTCAAGAAACTACTTTCTTTGATCATCCATCAAAAGCAACTCTTCTTTCATTAAAGTTTAGTCATGACACTGCAGCAATTCAGCCACATTTTTAGGCTTCACTTCTAATTCTTGTTCTCTTGCTTTTTCTACCACATCTTCAGTGACTTCTTCCACTGAAGTCTTGAACCTTTCAAAGTCATCTATGATGATTGCAATAAACTTCTTTCAAACTGCTATTAATGCTGGTATTTTGACTTCCTCCTCCTAATCACAAATGTTTTTAATGCCATTTAGAATGGTGAATCCTTTTCAGAAAATTTTCGATTTACTTTGCCCAGATCTATCAGAGGAATCAGTAGCTATGGCAGCTATAACCTTACAAAATGTTTTTCTTAAATAATAGGATTTGAAAGTAAAAAAGTATTCCTTGATTCATTGGCTGCAGAATGAATGTTGTGTTAGCAGGCATGAAAACAACATAATCTCTTTGAAATGACTCCATCAGCGCTCTTGGGTAAACAGGTTCATTGTCAAGGAGCAGTAATATTTTGAAAGGCATCTTATTTTTTTTTTCCTGAGCAGTAGGTCTCAACAGTGGGCTTAAAATATTTAGTGAACCATGGTGTAAACAGATGCGCTATTGGTCAGGCTTTGTAAATTTATAGAGCACTGGTGGAGTAGATTTGGCATAATTCCTAAAGGCTCTAGAATTTTCAGAATGGTAAATGAGCATTGGCTTCAACTTAAAATCACCAGTTGCATGAGCTTCTAACAAGACAGCCTGCCTGTTCTTGAAAGCCTTGAAGTCAGGCATTAACATCTCATCTCTAGCTATGAAAGTCCTGTATTAAATTTTTTTCCCATGTAAGGTTGTTTGTCTACATTGCACATCTGTTGGTTAGTGTAGCCACCTTCAATTATTCAATTAGCTAGATTTTCTGGATCACTTGCGGCAGCTTCTATATCAGTACTTGCTGCTTCATCTTGCACTTTCGTGTTATAGACACAGATTGAAAAACAAACAAAAATAAAACCAGAAAGCTCATGAACCAACCTCAGCTGGCTTCAGACTTTCTACTGTAGCTTTCTCACCTCTCTTGGCCTTCACAGAATTAAAGTTAGGGTCTTGTCCGGGATTAGGTTTTGGCTTAAGAGAATGCTGTGGCTGGTTTGATGTTCTGTGTCGACCACTAAAAGTTTCTTTATATCAGCAATAAGGCTGCTTTGCTTTCATTTGTGTGTGCACTGGAGTAGCCCTTTAGTTTCCTTCAAGAACTTTTTCTTTGCATTCACAACATTGCTAACCGTTTAGCACAGGAAACCTCGCATTTGACCTGTCTCAGCTGTTGACATGCTTTCCTCACTAAGCTTAATTATTTCCAGCTTCTAAGTTAAAGTTAAAGAAGTGCTATTCTTGCTTTAACTTGAACTCTTAGAGGCCATTGTGGGGTTAATTGGCTAATTTCAATATTGTTGTGTCTCAGGGAATAAGTAGGCTGGGGGAGAAGGAGGGAGATGGGGGAAATACACACAACATTCGTTGATTAAGTTTGCTGTCTTACCTGGATACAGTTCATGGTGCCCCAAAACAATTACAATAGTAACATCAAAGATCATTGATCACAGACCACCATAACAGATATAATAATAATGAAAACATCTGAAATGCTATGAAAATTACCAAAACATGAAAAAGAGACATGAAGTAAGCACACATTGTTGGGAAAATGGTGCCAAAAACTTGCTTTTTGAATTGCCACAAACCTTCAATTTGTAAAAAGCACAATATCTGCAAAGTGAATCACAATAAAATAAGGAATGCCTGTAATAAACAGAACGCTTTTCTAAAGGTAATAAACCCAAGATAACAATTTGATGAGCATACTATCTATATTTTATACTAGCACTTAACAACTAATTCTTATCAATATAAAAAATGAAAAGGAACTCCCAGTAAAATAAAACAGCTACCTGATACAATGGAAGCCAATTCATCTTAACTGCAAAGCTGAATGAGAAAATGTGTGTTTAATCAGCAATTTCTATGAATTTTGATCTTACTGATAAGAAGCCTTTCATGACTTGGTTGCTAGTCTACACCAACCTCATTTTGGATAATCTCTGATCCTTACTAAATATTTTCCCCTCCCACTCCTGAAGTTAATAAACTCATTTGAAACAAAAACTTTTAGTAGGAGTTTTGTATATTTGAGACGCATAGTTATCTTCAAAGTCTGGTATGCTTCTCTGTCAATGGAAGTTGGTGGCAACAGGTTTCTCTGCTTAGGACTTAACTGAGATGAAGAATCAGGAAGACCCTGAAGAATTAGCATTCTGTCTGGATAAGGGAAAAATCATATTCAGGGTAATCAAAGAGAATTTTTTAGGGGGAAAAAAAAGGCAATACTTTGAAATGCCAAAAAAAGAGTTTATTATATACAGTCAGTAAGCCATGGCTGTGATCAAAAACACTTACTGATGACAGAAATAATAGACCACCCACTGAAAGCAAAATAAAACAAAAATGGATGTCCTGTAAGAAAGATAAATGGAAGGGCTCAGTCCTAAAAGGCTGGCCAGCATTTGAGAGATAGTGGTTTGAACATTTTGCGTGTAAAGAATTTAAAACATAAACTTCTCAGAGTCACTTTGTATTAATGGAAGAGCTGTCACTTGAACCAAAGTCTCGCAGCTTTTAGCATGGTACTCCTTCTACTGATCATTCTGTTTTTCCATGCTGTGGCTACTTTACATCTTTCCAAAGAGGAAGACCATTTCCTCTCCCCAATGCTCATTGATATCCCCTCTAGTACCCCAGGGAAGGTAATCTCAACATTTACTAAACTATATGCTGGTTGTTAAATGTATGCTTATTCTTTCACATACATAGTCATCACAGATGTCAGTTGAAATCAACCTGTCCTTTGACATACACATATAATTCCTTAAAATTGGTTCAAATCTACTAATCTATGTCTGATGGGAAGTAAAAAATCCTCTTATAATTTTCAAAAATTCACTAGAAGTTTTATTTGTGTGCTTGCTTCTAGTTCTGATTTCTTGATTTCACTTCACCTCCCTTCACCTTACTTCCTGCGGCTACTGTCTTTTTTTAATCCCCCTCCAACACAGAAGAGGAACTCTGCCTATTTTCCTCATTTGTCACAAAGCAGCAGTCCAGCAGATACTTGTTTTTTTTGTTTTGTTTTCTTTTGTTTTGAGACGGAGTCTCGCTCTGTCTCCCAGGCTGGAGTGCAGTGGCACGATCTTAGCTCACTGCAAGCTCCACCTCCCGGGTTCACGCCATTCTCCTGCCTCAGCCTCCCGAGTACCTGGGACTACAGGCACCACCATGCCCAGCTAATTTTTTGTATTTTTAGTAGAGACAGGGTTTCACTGTGTTAGCCAGGATGGTCTCCATCTTCTGACCTCGTGATCCGCCCTCCTGGGCCTCCCAAAGTGCTGGGATTACAGGCCTGAGCCACCGCGCCCGGCCAGATACTTGTTTTTAATAGCAGAATTTGTAGGAGGAAAGGCTAAAGAAAGGTTACATTACAGCACCACACTGCAAGCTGTTTCTATATTAATATCTGATAATTCTTAAATTCTTTAACCATCACCACTCATTACAATCTCTCATTGTACCATACTTCTCCATAGGTTGTCATCTATGTCATGTTACTCAGCCTCTTCCTGCACCTCTTCGTCTCTTATTTTCTCTACTTCCAGAGGGCCACCAAAATCCAGGTTAATTTTTATGCAGAGAAACTTAAAATCTCTTTGCATATATATTACTCTATAAACAAGGACCTGGAGTGTGCAGGAGGGAGAGGAAGGGGGAGCTCAACATTATAACACAGTGGCCTAAATAGGCATTTTGTTATGGAAAAGATAATTTGCTCCAAAGTGGAGGGACAAGTGGTTGAAGAAAGAAATTTCTTTAAGTGGCATTGTTTTTGTAATATTATGTTTTTTTAAATATATCACATCATAAAATTCTGAGACAAGAGCCTAAGATAAAATCCTAAAACCAGGATTTTTTTCTCATCAAGTAAAATAGGCAGACCAGAATTTGACTTCAGTTCTCTGTACAGGTACCTACAAAGGGTGGATTCAGATTTTGAATACATGTGTACTTAGTTAGAATGAGAAAAGATGATTTTGTATAAGCGGTCTGTGCCAATGAGAGGGAAGTTTGATTAGCTTCTCATTACATCCGCCTCTGAGCCTAACCAGAACCTTAAGTCGATAAGTTCATGTAAGGCTCAGCCAGATGCATACATTTAACTACAATAAAAATAAGTCATCTTCTCAACTGATCTAACCCAGGGCACCCAGGTGCCCTATTGTACTTACAGAAAGCTATTCTGTATACAACTTTGACACTGATTAATTTTTAAAAAGTAAATTAAAAATTGGCTCAGTTGGAATAGAACTTAACATTAGTACGACCCCCCTCCCCATGCTGGCCTTTGCTTTTAAAGGCCTTGTTTAGTGAACAATCTTCTTAATTAACTGATTTTCAACAAAGGTCCCAAAACAATGGAGAAACGACAGTGCTTTCAATAAATGGTACAGGAAATACCGGAGATACATGAAAAATAATGAAGTTCAACATCATATACAAAATTAGAATAGATGGAAGACCCAAGTGTAAGAGCTAAAACTATACAATTCTTAGTAAAAGATGAAGTAAATCTTCATAACATTGGATTAGGCAATGATTTCATAGACATGCACTGAAAGTACAGGCAACAGAAAAGAAAACAGATAAATTGGAATTCATCAAGATTAAATACTTTTGTACATCAAAGGACACTAACAAGAGAGTGGAAAGACAACCTACAGAATATTTGCATATCATATATCTCAATATCTGATAAGAGATTAATATCCAGAATACATAAAGAACTCCTACAACTAACTTTTTTAAAAAGCAAAAAAAATTCCAGCAGTTAAAATGTGAGCAAATAACTCAAATATGTATTTCTCCAATGAAAATATACAAATAGCCAGTACAAGCACATGACATGATGTGCAGCATCACCAGCCATCAGGGCAATACAAATCAAAATCACAATGAGATACCACTTCTTTGGCATTAGGATCATTATTATATTAATAGCAACAGAAACAATAGAAAATAGTAAGTGTTGGGGAGGAAGTGGAGAAATTAGAACCCTTGTGTGTAACTGATGGGAATGTAAAATGATACAGCAACTGTGAAAAACAGTCTGGTGGTTCTTCAAACAGTTAAAAATAGAATTACCATATAATTCAGCAATGCTACTCCTGGGTATATACACAAAAGAATTGAGAACAGAGAATCAAACAGACACTTGTACACCAATGTTCATAGCATACTCACAGAAGCCAAAAGGTAGAAACAACCCAAATGTCCATCAAAAGATGAACAAATAAATAAAATGTTCTACATACACACAATGGAATATTATTCTACCTTAAAAAGAAATGAAATTCTGGTACATGCTGCAACATGGATGAACTCTAAAAACATGCTACATGAAGTAAGCCAGACACAAAAAGACAAATATCTTATGATTCATTTAAACGAAATGTTCAGAGTAGGCAAATCCATAGAGACAGAAAGTAGGTTAGTGCTTGTCCAGGACTGGCAGTCAAGAAGAAATGGAGAGTTATTATTTAGTAGGTACACATTTTCTGTTTGAGATTATGAAAATGTTATGGAAATAGTGATGGTTACACACTATGAATGTACTTAACATCACTGATGTACACTTAGAAATTGTTAAAATGATGCATTTTATGTTATGTATATTTTATCACAATAAAAATTAAGTATCTGGGAAGTTTCTTTTTATTATTCCTGCCACTTTTCTGTAAATCCAAAATTATGTCAAAAGAAAAGGTCGTAAGAATAAAAGAAAGCCTACTAGTTTAGGATGATGTCATCACAATAGGTGGTGCATATCTCCTTTGACAAGAGCACATAATTCTACAGGGCTAATCCCAAATCTCTCCATTAAAGGACTATCTCTACCAAACTTGCCCCTAAACGAATGCTGCTTCCACTTCAGGGTGATCTTTGTTTTCTGTTCGGTTGAGTATCCCTTTCTCTCCTGGGGCTTCTCTGCTACCTAGGAGTTCTACAGTGCCTCCAGCTGGTGCACATGGATTGAAACAAAAGAGTCTTAGGATGGCTTAACAATGCCCTCTCCATAGCCAATAGACAGACTGTAGGCTTCAGTTTTATATGGATATAGAAAGGCCTTATTGTCTTGGTCCGAGTGCTGTAGAACAAGGGGCTTTAACCATAGGTGAGGTTGATATGTAAGATTTCTCTAGAACCAGGAGAAATACTATGAAATTCATATTGATCATATGTTAACATCTGACTATCTCCACATAGGGCTTATTACATATAAGGCTTGCAAATATGGGTTATTTACATATGATATTGCAATGAAAGATCTTATACGGTGAATTCTTTTTCCTAACTTACTTTTTTGGTTCTGACAACTCTATTCCAGGGACATAAAAAAGGTTAGTTTATTGAGTGTAATGAGCAAAGGTTGTGAAGCCCTATCTGTTCTTTTTTTCCTTTCATACCTAGTCCCTGGGCATTTTACCCTTATACTCAAAAAATTCTTCCTGTGGAGTTGGATGTGGCTAATGATAAATGCATTGATTATTTCTGTTGGTCTATGATTTGGTTTTCCTGAGTCTCTATCATTCCTCTTCGGGTAAGAAATAGAAAACTTGAATTAACAGGCGTAAATATTACTTTTTTTTGTGTCATATCCTCCCCAATCCCTGGTTATCTGTTCATAAGAAAGGGGTCAAATCCCTGTTTGTTCAATGTACTTGAAGCTGTCATCTCAGATGCTGAGGCTCGATCTCATGGACTTACCCCCTTTTAAGGCAGAGGTGGTTGTGTAATCATTTTGCGCTCATCCACTTAATTTTGTTTAGTAGGAATAGAAGGAATACAACTTTCTTCCAGCCAATTGTGACTGGAAGTACACATTCATCTATAATTTGCTAAACCAACGTGTTCCCTTTCAAATGAAGCATATTTAGAAGTTTTTTTCTCCTTTTCCTAAAATGAGATAATCATAGCTAGAGTTGTTTTTGAGAGAACAGAAAGTTATATTCATTGTCCCGCTTTACAAATGAGAAAATTAACACAGGGAGATGAAATGACTGACTCAAGGTCACATAGTGAGTCAGTGGCAGGGCGAGAAATAAAATGCAAGTAATATAGAATGGGCATGCTATTATCCTTTCTGCTTTGAAAAATTTTTCCTCCCCTCACCCCCCTCATTTTTTATTGTACAGATTTAGGGTATACAAGAAGATATTTTGATATACGTATAGATGGTGAAATGATTACTACATGTACACAACTAAACATACCCATCACCTTCCATAGTACCTCTTTCCCGCATGCATGCGCGCATGAATGCGTGTGTGTGTAACAGCACCTAAAATCTACTCTTAGCAAATTTTAAATATAAAGTTTAATATTATTAACTATAGTCCTCCTGCTGTACATTAAATCTCTAGACTTATTTATTTTACATAACTGAACATTTGTACTCTCTGACTTACATCTCCTCATTTTCTCCCCCTCCCTTTCCCTAGTAACTAACCACTGCTCTATTCTGTTTCTTTGTATTTGACTTAAAAATATTCCATATGTGAGACTGCACAGTATTTTTCTTTCTGCATCTGGCTAATTTCACTTAGCATAATGTCCTCTAGCTTGATTTATGTTGTCACAAATGGCAGTATTTTTTTTAAGGCTGAGTAATATTCTATTTTGTGTGTGTATGTGTGTGTGTGTGTCACAATATCTTTATTCATCCATCGACAGACGCTTAGACTATTTTCATATCTTGGTTATTGTGAATTATGTTGTAATAAACATGAAAGTGCAGATATCTCTTTGAGGTATTGATTTCATTTCCCCTAATACCCAGAAAGGGACTGCTGCATTATATGGTAGTTCAATTTTTATTTTTTTGAGGAACCACCATACTTTTTTGAATAATGTATGTCCAAATTATAGTTACACAAATAGTGTACAAGAGTCTTCCTTTCTCCAAATCCTCACCTCCATATCTTTCATTTTTTGGTAGTAACCATCATAACAGATATGAAGTGACATCTCATTGTGGTTTTGATTCCCATTTCCTCAATGATTAATAATATCAAGCACCTCTTCATATACTTGCAGGCCATTTTTATGTCTTCTTTGGAGAAGTATCTATTCAGGTTCTTTGCCCATTTTAAAATTTGATTTTTTTTTTTTTTGGCTAGTGAGTAGTGTGAGTTCCTTATATGTTTTGAATGTTAGCCCTTATCAGATATATGGTTCACAAATATTTTCCCCCAATCCATAGGCTGCCTTTTGATTTTTTTGATTGTTTCCTTTGCTGTGCAGAAGCTTTTTTAGTTCGTTGTAGTCCTACCTGTTTATTTTTGCTTTTGTTGCCTGTGCTTTTACTGTGATATTCAAAAATATCATTGCCAAAGTCAGTATCAAGGATCTTTCTCCCTATGTTTTCTTCTAGGAGTCTTTTTTTTTTAATACTTTAACTTTTAGGGTACATGTGCACAACGTGCAGGTTTGTTACATATGTATACATGTGCCATGTTGGTGTGCTGCACCCATTAACTCGTCATTTAACATTAGGTATATCTCCTAATGCTATCCCTCCCACCTACCCCCACCCCACAACAGGCCCTAGTGTGTGATGTTCCCCTTCCTGTATCCATGTGTTCTCATTGTTCAATTCCCACCTATGAGTGAGAGCATGCAGTGTTTGGTTTTTTGTCCTTGCAATAGTTTGCTGAGAATGATGGTTTCCAGCTTCATCCATGTCCCTACAAAGGACATGAACTCATCATTTTTTATGGCTGCATAGTATTCCATGGTGTATATGTGCCATATTTTCTTAATCCAGTCTATCATTGTTGGACATTTGGGTTGGTTCCAAGTCTTTGCTATTGTGAATAGTGCCACAATAAACATACGTGTGCATGTGTCTTTATAGCAGCATGATTTACAATCCTTTGGGCATATACCCAGTAATGGGATGGCTGGGTCACATGGTATTTCTAGTTCTAGATCCCTGAGGAATCGCCACACTGACTTCCACAATGGTTGAACTAGTTTACAGTCCCACCAACAGTGTAAAAGTGTCCCTATTTCTCCACATCCTCTCCAGCACCTGTTGTTTCCTGACTTTTTAATGATGGCCATTCTAACTGGTGTGAGATGGTATCTCATTGTGGTTTTGATTTGCATTTCTCTGATGGCCAGTGATGAGGAGCATTTCTTCATGTGTCTTTTAGGAGTTTTATGGTGTCAGGTCTTAAATTTAGGGCTCTAGTCCATTTTGTGTTGATTTTTGCATATGATGTAAGATAAGGGCCCAGTTTCATTCTTCTGCATATGGAGATCCCATTTTCCTAAGACCATTTATAGCAAGATTCTGATGAATATTTTCCACAGAAAGATGAAATCAGCTCTCCTTTCCTTATCTCCTGAAAGCAGATCATCATAGGTGGTATTTTCAGAACATTCTAATTATTTTTTATGTTACTAATTGTTTCCCTGGAAGAGTTTGTGCACTGGTCAGAGTTCCCATTTGAAGGAAAGCCAGAAATGGTAGCTGTTTTGGGAAACATACCATGTGGGAAAAGAGTAGCTCATTTCTGAGCAGATAGTACAGAAATATTAAAGCTTTTAAAACTACTAATATTTTATAAGTTTTAAATATCTAATGTCATAATTAATCTCATTCAACATTTATAAAACTTTATGAGGTAGATTTCTTTTTTTTCTTATAAAAATCCCATTTTACAAATGAAGAAACTGAGGCTCATGGAAGTATATAACTTCCTGAAGTTCACACAGTTAGAAGGTGCCTAGCCAAGACTCTTAGCTCTGCAGCATCATCTCTCCTTCTGGCAAATAGGCCTCAGACCTTTTCTTATGCTCATAAAGTAGGGGTGATGGTGTTCCCTTTGTGCAGGTAAACCAGCTCTCCTTTCTCTGGCCCTAGGAATTTCTGGTATTTGAAAAATCATTTCTCCCATTTTCTACCACCCCTCACTCTTCCCACCCCAACTCTCTCTCCCCATAAAGAACCTTTTAGTCTACCTCTACCACTGTTTTTCTAGGTTGGGGGATTCCACCTAACTGAACTCAGCAAGTACTTGACTGTGCCATTCCTCCCAAGTAAACATGGAGAGCTGGGAGGACTCTTGGGGACTGCAAAATTTCTAGAAAGGGAGAGACACCTACCACCTGGCTTCCTACACTCTTCTTTGAAGGACAAAGTCTTTGTTCCAGCTGATAGGATTCAAGTTTATAGATAAATGAATAGAAATGCTTTTTCCTCCTTGAGCACTTGTTTCAGGTGTTATGACTGCACCACTTCCTGTAACTTCTCATTTCCTGTTTTCCTCTGAGAAAGCCTAACATGTTAGACAAGGAAACAGGCTCTATGTCTTCATGAGGGTACAGCCTCTCTAATACTTACCGTGTTTCCAGATCTTGGGAAAAAGTGAATATGAAGGACTACTATCTTCTCAGAAAACTGACATAATTCCCTACATTAAGGTCACTGTGGGCTTCGAAATGGAAGAGATAGATAAGGGGCTCCATTTGTTGACCTTGGTCCTTTAATATGGAATCTACTAAAGACATCCAAATGCATACCAGTTGAGCAAGTCTGTTAGTGGAGATCAGAGGCGCCAGCTCATGACTAAGCCACTTGGAGAGTTTACCACAGCAAGGTGGTTTTGACTGTTATACCACTTTACATGGTTTTTATTCTTATTCATACGTTTGTTTCATATATGTCCATAATAGGTCACTGGTTAAGGCTATAGATCATAAAGAATATTCACGTTGAAATATAAGTTAATGAACAGGGGCACATGTTCTCAGAACCTCCTGGGGACTGTGTTATGGGCAAAAAAAAAATATTTTAAAGAAAAAAGTTAATGAGGAACATAAAAATGATCACTTAGAAAATCCTTGTGATGATTAAAATTAAAATTAAAAAGAACAATTATAAAAATTTTAAATTTTCAAAAAGTAAAGTTATAAAACTATATATTAGATACTATGTATTCACCTTGTCATATTTGTCTTAATTGTTTCCTACCTCTTTTTTTATAAGTAGTAATATTTATAGATGTAGTCAGAAATTCACCTCCATCCTTTCCCCTTCCTTACTTCCTCTTTTCTCAGAGGTAACTACTATATTGAGTGTATATAGATTATTCCTTTGCATGTTTATACTTTAGTACATATGTCTGTATCTATAAATATTCAATCTTATTTTAAGTTTATGTATGTATTCTATTTCTAAAATTTTTCCATATTGATTGTCAAAAATATCTTAATCTAAAAAATATTTTATAGTACATCAAGATGTTAACACTTAACTAAACCCTTGTAAATTAGGCACTTGAAAACTCAGCATGAATATTATTAAATAAAATTTTGTAGGCCCTAAATGCCAGAAACAAAAATCAAAATCCTCAAAGAAATTTTTGTACATTTCTGAGATAATACAAAGTAGTTAAATTTCAATCTTCATTTTAATGCATATACTTTTATCCCCAAACTTCACATATACCTTATTTGAGTCCCTGATTTCCTAGCTTATGGCCCAATTCTAGATGAAGAGCACCACCTTAACTCCCAACAACCAAGAACTCCTGTATTGAGAACTGGGCAACTTCATCATCAAGAGCTCAAGAGCTAGATCTCCATTCTGTCATGAGCCAAGATGTCTCCATCTCACAACTATGTTGAACTCCACAACCATCTAAATCAGTTAATGTCCTTAGTCTACTGATGATACCCAAGCCCCTAAACACATGTTGGAAATTGATTCCTCCAGTGGGTCCACAAGTATGCTTATCTTATAGTCCTAACATAGACTGCCATGATTTCCCTACACACATAAGGTAATAAAATGTCCTTCAGGAGAACATAGGGCCTTTCTTTGAAGGGGAAGGGCAGTGGAGTAGGAAATAGAACAATTAAAAGAGAAAGGAAAGATCCAATAATGAAAACAATAGATCAAAAAGTAAACAAATTAGTTTTTTAACCATACCCTGGTTCAATTAATATTTACCATCTGTAACTTTGTGTTTTGTTGCTAGGACAAAGGACTTGCCTGAAACAACACAATATAAGAAGCCAAACAGTGAGTGTCTCTCCACTGTGATAACTGCTACTATCCCCCTCAGTACTCCTGAAAACCCATGGAGAATGTGATGGAGAGGCATCTTCTGGGTATCCTGCTCCTCACCACTCTCTCGAGAGGTGTGACAATGAGGTAGGAACTGAGCTAATGAGCTAATTGGGAAGTTTCCTCCGTGTCCCAAGAGAACTAGAGTATAAGACCTATTGCTGGTTTTGTTGCTGCTGCTGCTACAGTTTCAGAAAGGTATGAATGAAGGTTGGCATATGAGTAACCTATTGTTCCAAAACAATCTGCCACAAAATTTAACAGCTTGAAACAACAAATATTTATTAACTCTGGTTTTCTGTAGGTCAAGAAATACAGAGTAGCAGGGCTAACGATTCTGAGTGAAGATCTTTCATGAAGTTGAAGTAAATAAACTAGAGCTGTAGTCTCATCTGAATTCTCAACTGGAGAAGAATCTGCTTCCAAGCTCACTTATGTGGTTGCTGTCAGGATTCAGCTCTTTACACGATGTTGGATTGAAGGCCTAATTTTATCACTTACTATTGGCCATAAGTCTCCCTTAGTTCCTGGCCGCATGGGTCTTTCCATAGAGCAGCCTGCAACATGGCAGCTGGCTTCTGCAATGGTGAGTGATTTGACATAGGGAGAGAGAGTGTCCAGCACAGAAGTCTCAGCCTTTTCATAATCTAATCTTAGAAATCACATACCTCACTCCTCCTGTATTCTATTCATTAGAAGTGAATCAGTCCAGCATCAGGCCAGTGCCCCTCTGGGATGAAGCTTTCAGAGAAGGAGCAGGCAGCAATCTTTGCTGTTCTGCAGAGTCTATTGGTGATACCCCGGCAAACAGGGCCTGGAGTGGACCTCCAGCAAACTGCAGCAGACAGACCTACAGAAGAGGGGCCTGATGATTAGAAGAAAAACTAACAAACAAAGCAACAGCATCAACATCAACATCAACATCAAGGACCCCCACACAAAAACCCCATCCAAAAATCACCACCCTCAAAGATCAAAGGTAGATAAATCCATGAAGATGAGGAAAAAACAAGGCAAAAACACTGAAAATTCCAAAAACCAGAATGGCTCTACTCCTCCAAATGATCGCAAATCCTCTCCAGGAAAGGCACAAAACTGGACGGAGAATGAGATTGACGAATTGACAGAAGTAGGCTTCAGAAGGTGGGTAATAACAAACTCCTCTGAGCTAAAGGAGCATGTTCTAACCCAATGCAAGAAAGCCAAGAACCTTGATAAAAGATTACAGGAACTGTTAACTAGAATAACCAGTTTAGAGAGGAAAATAAATGACCTGATGGAGCTGAAAAACACAGCATGAGATCTTTGTAAAGCATACACAAGTATCAGTAGCTGAATTGATCAAGTAGAAGAAAGGATATCAGAGACTGAAGATCAACTTACTGAAATAAGGTGTGAAGCCAAGATTAGAGAAAAAAAGAATGAAAAGGAATGAACAAGCCTCCAAAAAATATGGAACTATGTGAAAAGACCAAACCTATAATTGATTGGTATACCTGAAAGTAACGGGGATAATGGAACCAAGTCAGAAAACACACTTCAGGATATTATCCAGGAGAACTTCCCCAATCTAGCAAGATGGGCCAACATTCAAATTCAGGAAATACAGAGAACACTACCAAGATACTCCTCAAGAAGAGCAACCCCAAGACACATAATTGTCAGATTCTCCAAGGTTGAAACAAAGGAAAAAATATTAAGGGCAGCCAGAGAGAAAGGTAAGGTGACCTACAAAGGGAAGCCCATCAGACTAACAGCAGATTTCTCTACAGAAACCCTGCAAGCCAGAAGAGAGTGGGGACCAATATTCAACATTCTTAAAGAAAAGAATTTCCAACCCAGAATTTTATATCCAGCCAAAAGCTTCGTAAATGAAGGAGAAATAAAATCCTTTCAAGACAAGCAAATGCTGAGGGATTTTGTCACCACCAGGCCTGCATTACAAGAGCTCCTGAAGGAAGCACTAAATATAGAAAGGAAAAACTGTACCAGCCACTGCAAAAACACCAAAATATAAGGACCAATGATACTGTGAAGAAACTACATCAACTGATGTTCAAGATAACCAGCTAGCATGATGATGACAGGATCAAATTCACACATAACAATATTAACCTTAAATGTAAATGGGCTAAATACACCAATTAAAAGGCACAGATTGGCAAATTGGATAAAAAGTCAAGACCCATTGGTCAGGAGACTGATCTCACATTCAAAGACAAACATAGGGCCGGGCGCGGTGGCTCACGCTTGTAATCCCAGCACTTTGGGAGGCCGAGGCCGGCGGATCACAAGGTCAGGAGATCGAGACCACGGTGAAACCCCGTCTCTACTAAAAAAATACAAAAAAATTAGCCGGGCGTGGTGGCGGGCGCCTGTAGTCCCAGCTACTCGGAGAGGCTGAGACAGGAGAATGGCGTGAACCCGGGAGGCGGAGCTTGCAGTGAGCCGAGACTGCGCCACTGCACTCCAGCCTGGGTGACAGAGCGAGACTCCGTCTCCAAAAAAAAAAAAAAAAAGACAAACATAGGCTCAAAATAAAGGGATGGAGGAATATTTACCAAGCAAATGGAAAGAAAAAAAAAAGCAGAGGTTGCAATGCTAGTTTCTGATAAAACAGACTTTAAACCAACAAAGATCAAAAGAGACAATGAAGGGCATTGCATAATGGTAAAGGGATCAATGCAACAAGAAGAGCTGACTATCCTAAATATATATGCACCCAATATAGGAGCACCCAGATTCACAAAGCAAGTTCTTAGAGACCTACAAAGAGATTTAGACTCTCACACAATAATAGTGGGAGACTTTAACACCCCACTGTCAACATTAGATCAAAGAGACAGAAAATTAACAAGGATATTCAGTACTTGAACTCAGCTCTGGACCAAGCGGACCTAATAGACATCTGCAGAACTCTCCACCCCAAATCAAGAGAATATACATTCTTCTCAGCATCACATTGCACTTATTCTAAATTTGACCACAGAATTGGAAGTAACACACGCCTCAGCAAATACAAAAGAACAGAAATCATAACAAACAGTCTCTCAGACCACAGGGCAATCAAATTAGAACTCAGGATTAAAAAACGCTCTCAGAATGGCGCAACTACATGGAAAATGAACTACCTGCTCCTGAGTGACTATTGGGCACATAACGAAATTAAGACACAAATAAAGAAGTTCTTTGAAATCAATGAGAACAAAGAGACAATGTGTTAGAATCTCTGGGACACAGCTAAAGCAGTGGGAAATTTATAGCACTAAATGCCCACAACAAAAAGCTGGAAAGATCTAAAATCGATGCCCTAACATCACAGTGAAAAGAACTAGAGAAGCAAGAGATAACAAATTCAAAAGCTAGCATAAGGCAAGAAATAACTAAGATCAGAGCAGAAGTGAAGGAGATAGAGACACGAAAAGCCCTTCAAAAAATCAATGAATCCAGTAGCTGGTTCTTTGAAAAAAATGAACAAAATAGACTACTAGCTAGACTAAAAAAGAAGAGAGAAGAATCAAATAGACAAAATAAAAATGATAAAGGGGATATCACCACTGATTCCACAGACAAAATACCATCAGAGAATACTATAAACACCTCTAAGCAAATAAACTGGAAAACCTAGAAGAAATGCATAAATTCCTGGACACATACACCCTCCCAAGACTAAACCAGGAAGAAGTCGAATCCCTGAATAGATCAATAACAAGTTCTGAAATTGAGGTAGTAATTAATAGTCTACCAACCAAAAAATGCCCAGGACCAGATGGATTCACAGCCAAATCCTACCAAAGGTACAAATAGGAGGTGGTACAATTTCTTCTGAAACTATTCCAAACCACAGAAAAAGAGGGATTCTTCCCTAACTCATTTTATGAGGCCAGTGTCATCCTGATACCAAAACCTGGCAGAGACACAACAACAAAAAAAGGAAATTTCAGGCCAATATCCCTGAAGAACATCGATGTGAAAATCTTCAATAAAATACTGGCAAACCAAATCCAACAGCACATCAAACAGTTTATCCACCACGAACAATTTGGCTTCATCCCTGGGATGCAAGCCTGGTTTAACATATGAATATCAATAAACGTAATCCATCATATAAATAGAACCAATGACAAAACCACATGATTATCTCAATAGATGCGGAAAAGGCCTTCGATAAAATTCAAAGTCCTTTATGCTAAAAACTCTCAATAAACTAGGTATTAATGGAGCATATCTTAAAATAATAAGAGCAATTTATGACAAACCCATAGCCAAAATCATATTGAATGGGCAAAAGCTGGAAGCATTCCCTTTGAAAATTGGCACAAGTCAAGGATGCCCTCTCTCACCACTCCTATTCAACATACTATTGGAAATTCTAGCCAGGGAAGTCAGGCAAGAGAAAGAAAGCAAGCATATTCAAATAGGAAGACAGAAAGTCAAATTGTCTGTGTTTGCAGATGACATGATTGTATATTTAGAAAGTCCCATCATCTCAGTCCAAAAGCTCCATAAGCTGATAAGCTACTTCAGGAAAGTCTCAGGATACAAAATCAATGTGCAAAAATCACAAGCATTCCTATACACCAACAATGGACAAGCAGAGAGCCAAATCATGAGTGAACTCCCATTCATAATTGCTACAAAAAGAATAAAATATCTAGGAATACAACTTACAAGGGACACAAAGGACCTCTTCAAGGAGAAGTACAAACCACTGCTAAAGGAAATAAGAGAGGCCACTAACAAATGGAAAAGCATTCCTTGCTCATGGATAGGAAGAATCAATATCATGAAAATGGCCATACTGCCCAAAGTAATTTATATATTATATTCCCGTCAATCTACCAGTGGACTTTCTTCACAGAATTAGAAAAAACTACTTTAAATTTCATATGGAACCAAAAAAGAGCTCGTATAGCCAAGACAATCCTAAGCAAAAAGAACAAAGCTGGAGGCATCACGCTACCTGTCTCCAAACCATACTACAAGGCTACAGTAACCAAAACAGCATAGTGCTGGTACCAAAACAGACACATGGACCAATGGAACAGAACAGAGACCTCAGAAATAACACTACACATTTACAACCATCTGATCTTCAACAAACCTAAAAAAAAAAGCAGTAAGGAAGGGATTCTGTATTTAATAAATGGTGCTGGGAAAATTGGCTAGCCATATGCAGAAAATTGAAACTGCACCCCTTCCTTACACTTATACAAAAATTAACTCAAGATGAATTAAAGACTTAAATGTAAAACCCAAAACCATGAAAATCTTAGAAGAAAACCTAGGCAATACCATTCAGGACATAGGCATGGGCAGAGACTTCATGACTAAAACACCAAGAGCAATTGCAACAAAAGCTAGAATTGACAAGTGGTACCTAATCAAACTAAAGAGTTTCTGCATAGCAAAAGGAACTATCACCAGAGTGAACAGACAGCCTACAGAAGGGAGGAAAATTTTTACAAGCTACCCATCTGACAAAGGTCTAATATCCAGAATCTACAAAGAACTTAAACAAATTTACAAGAAAAAAACCAACAATCCCATCAAACAGTGGGCAAAGGATAAGAACAGACACTTCTCAAAAGTAGGCATTAATGTGGTCAACAAACATATGAAAAAAAGCTCATCGCCACTTATCATCAGAGAAATGCAAATCAAAACCACAATGAGATACCATCTCTTGCCAGTTAGAATGGCAATTATTAAAAAGTCAGGAAACAAGAGATGCTGGGGAGGCTGTGGAGAAATAGGAACACTTTTATACCGTTGGTGGGAGTGTAAATTAGTTTAACCACTGTGGAAGACAGGGTAGTGATTCCTCAAGGATCTAGAACCAGAAATACCATTTGACCTACCAATCCCATTACTGGGTATATACCCAAAGGATTATAAATCATTCTCCTATAAAGACACAAGCACACGTATGTTTATTGTGGCACTGTTCACAATAGCAAAGACTTGGGACCATCCCAGATGCCCATCAATAATAGACTGGATAAAGAAAATGTGGCACATATACACCATGGAATACTATGCAAGCATAAAAAAGAGTGAGTTAATGTCCTTTGCAGGGACATGGATGAAGCTGGAAGCCATCATTCTCAGCAAACTAACACAGGAACAGAAGGCCAAACACTGCATATTCTCATTCATAAGTGGGAGTTGGACAATGAGAACACATGGACACAGAGAGGGGAACATCACACACTGGGGCCTATTGGGGTGTGGGGTGCAAGGGGACGGAGAGCATTAGGACAAATATCTAATGCATACAGGGCTTAAAACCTAAATGATGGGTTGATAGGTGCAGCCAAGCACCATGGCACATGTATACCTATGTAACAAACCTGCATGCTCTGCACATGTATTCCAGAACTTAAAGTAAAATTAAAAAAAAAAAAAAGAATTGAGTCAGACCACACCGAAGGGGAAGAAAATTATTTTCTGACTTATTTTTAGAACCACCACGGATGCTGATGAATAAGGATATGCCTCACATAAGGAACTCTTAGGGCTGGAGAAGGGAGAACTGGCTTTGCTTGTATGGAAATGTTATTACCTCTCAACTGAGAAAGAAGAAGAGGTATGCGGTATTGGCTGGAAAAGAGAACTTGTTACAGTGGTTGGGGCATTATCTTTGTGATCTTTCTCAAGTGCTCAGTCTGGATAACATGAGAGAAAATATGAAATCTAAAAAGTAGGTTGCAGTTTAAATCAGATAACCAGTTTCTACCAAACTGAATTGAATAATCTTTGTGAAATTGCTGAACTTTGATCCTCAGAGTCTTCATCTATACAGTGGGAATGAAAACAACATCCATTTAGCAAAGAGTTGTCATGAAGATTGGGTGAGATCAATTAAAGGCAATATGTACTTTGTGATGTGTACATGTTATAAAATTATTTTTTATTAGCCATAAAAAGCCTTAATGATTCAGTACCATTTTTTTCCCATTACTGCCACTAAGGACAACCTCATCTCCTCAAGTTTGAGACATCATTTCTTCATAGCATTACTATCAGTAATGAGTTTTTCAAAATCTCACTCTCTGGCTAAGCATGCTATTTTGCTCTAGGTTTGTATACTGACAAGATTACAAATCACAAGCAGGTAGATAATTAGATCACAGGGTACAAATGCATGGTTTACCTTTCCATCTTCCTAGTTCCTGTTGTACTGACTTAAGTTCTCCCTCTCTTTCTCTCTATCTTTATTGAAGTGTGTCATCTCTTCCTAGCTTCCTCTCCTTAAGTGCTCTGTTAACTATTTTTCATCCAGGGTGAGCATTCTAAAAAAGGCCTGTATCTAAGGAAATAGAAATTCATGCTGTTTTTCCATTTCCTGCAATGAAGCAAAACTAACTCAATTCAAGACTCCATGGTGCTTCTAGGTTCTGTCTCCCTTAATTCAGTTAGTCATTTTTCTCTAGTTTATTTTCTAGACCGTAGTATTTGTTCAATTTGCTTTCCTAAGCAAGAAAAAAAGGTTGATTTTATAATGATTAAGCCCTACTCTTCTCTTATGGATCTTAAGAGGAAATAAGTCAATGATAAGTAATTCCATGATCCTAGTGTTGCAGCTGCAGGTAAACAAACAGTGGAAAACTGGTCCTGCCTTAATTGTCATACAAGAGCAAACAGGGATTGGAGAAGAAGGCCAGAATACTATAGTGGTCTGGGCCATGTGGTTTTCACACTATTCTGTTCCTCAGACTTGGCACTGACTACAAGTGTTGGTTCATCATTGCCAAGCCAGGAATCAAGATGAGCCATTAAAAGTCTATCTAACTTCAGCCACAACTGTGCCATAGGAGAACCTCAGAATCTGATCAGTGGTGGGAGAATGGAATACTATCCATTATACTCAATGAGTTAGCTGTGTTTCATTTTCTGTGACTGGTGTTTGCTATTTTATCCGGATAAAATCTTCAAGGAAGATGGAGCTGGGAGTTGATACAGAACATCTTTAACTTACCCTTCTAACAGGACAAGTGGACCAAAACACGGCTTTTTAACATGGTATTTTGCTTACACGGTCATTGATATAATGCACTCACAGGCACTTTGCAAACTCTAGCATGCTAACTTCACTCTGTTAGGAGACAGCCTAGGGTCCACAGTGAGAGCAAATCCGAGTTCACTAAATTTTTTTACATTATCTTTTCTCCACAGAAATGTGAGGGAAGGCATTTATTTTCCCTCAAGAATCAGCTACAGTCTATGTGTCCCTGATCCCCAAGGTGAAGAAGCCCCTGAAGAACTTCACGCTTTGCCTGAAAACCTTCACAGACTTCACCTGCCCTTATAGCCTCTTCTACAGCACTTGGTCCCAGGACAATGAGCTGCTTCTCCTTGTCAACAAAATGGGAATGTATCTGCTGCACACTGGAAATGCCGTGGCCCCACCCCCTACCCTCGATCTCCTTATGCTTCAACCCATGTCAATGTGAGCTGGGAGTCTGCCTCTGGAATTGCTGCACTCTGGGCAAATGGGAAGCCGGTGGGGAGGAAGGGTGTGTGGAAGGGGTACTCTGTGGAGGAAGAGGCTAAGATCATCCTGGGACAAGAGCAGGTTTCCTTTGGGGGACATTTTGATGAAAATCAATCCTTTGTTGGGGAGATATGAGATGTGTTTTTGTGGGATCATGTGCTCCTTCCAAAGGAGATGTGTGACTCCTGTTACAGTGGCAGCCTCCTGAATCGGCATACCCTGACTTATGAAGATAATGGCTATGTGGTAACTAAGCCCAAGGTGTGGGCTTAAGTCGCATTCTCTTCGGTCATGATTTGTGTTTTGTGATAATCACATACTCTTTGAAATTAATGCATTGATTTTGTTTTCTTTTTCTGGCTCTGTTATGATAGTGTAAACTATATTTTAAAAAGACAAGGGATAAGTAGGATTTCAATATACATTGTTTATTGTTGCAAAAATTATTCTGGGTGAATTGCACCATAATTTTCTGCAGTGCCAAACTACAGGAACTCAGGGGAACACACTACTTTTAGTACTGGTCACCAATCTTACAGAGCCCTGTACCACTGTGGGAGGTCCTAAGGGGGTTCTGTGCACTCACATTCAGCAATCTATAAAACTGATGTGACTACTGCGAGAGGCTTTCAGAAGTGGGCTAATATACTGAGCAGGAACCCCAAAGAGGGAGTCTCAAAAGGGGTTTTCACAGGAGCAGAGTTGTGAGAGTATTTCCTTGGTACTCACTGCAGAAAGGACTCAGAGGTGTCCACAGAGAACACCTAGATAAAGGCAAAGATAAGCTGCCCTGGAGGTTTCTCATTATACCCACTCAGCTTGCTCTCCTGCAGGTAGTGCTCTGAAGGAGCAAATCTTTTACTGTTTCAGGCAATGTTTCATAAACATGAAGGTTTCCTTTCTTGGGCCTTCCACCTTTAGGGATTCCCAGATCCTTTATTTTACAGGCACTTTCAGTGCATTTTCAAGGGGACACTTGGACAGTTTTGGTAGGTGACAGATACAGATTGATGTTTTCTCACCAGCCCTTTATGGACCGGAAGGCATATGGCAAGTTCTGTCTTTCTTTCTCCAGGCCAAATAATTCTAAAATCTTAATCCTTTCTCATAAATCAAAATAACTTTCTCCTTTAGAAGGCAGTAAACTCCCAGACTCTTGTTTAGAACTGTATTTAAACTTAGAATTTAAACTAGGTACCCAACTATACACAGAAAATAAATTCATCCATGTAGAAATGAAAAGGGTAAAGGCAAGGCATGGATTGCCTTGTAGCATGGATTTCCATGAAAAGGGTAAAGGCAAGGCATGGACTTCCATGTAGAAATGAAAAGGGTGAAGGCAAGGCATGGATCAGATTATGTTCTACACAGAGAAGAATGAAAATCATGGGCTGATTTCCAGATCTAAGTCAGCAAGCATTAGTTGGAAGGTGATAAAAATAAACTCAATTACAAAAATCCTCAGATATCAGATATCCCTATACTTGTGAATTCAGTATAGCATGTGTTACTCCCACAGAAAGCATATATAAGCGCAGTGAAATTCAGAGGCTGGATGTGACCATGTTGCTTACTAACACTGAACATACTGGTAACAGAGTCTCACCGAGGAAATAGTTCTAATGTGAGCCTCGACAAAATTGGAAAATAATTTCATGGGTCTCCAAGGCAGATGAGAATGTTTAAAGCTTATAATATTTTTTCCGGAATGTCAAGATCTGCTACTCTTGTCAATGCTTAAAGTAGAAAGTGATGATAAGTGGGAAGGTGGTTTTGACTGTGTTTTGAAGACATCCTGTACACCAACCATGTCCTCTTTAAAGTTTTAGAGCTCAATATCTATATGACATTTAGATTGACCTGTCAACCTAGTACTTCAAATAGGTGTCATGTAACCCACTTTTCTGCTTTCAACAAACTGATAACAATCAGCTACTCCTTGCTTATGATTCCCTACAGCTTTGCACCTGTGAGCAGCAACTGACCACTCCCCTGGTGGTAACCTGTGAGGTTGGTAGAAAGTATAGGAGAATGATGGTAAAAACAAAGTCAAGTCATGGAGACTCTTGGTTCCTTAATGTCGCATTACCACCAAATTTTGCAACTCTCTTTGGTTAGAGGATGAATGATAGGATTCAATTTTCTCGAGCTTAAAAAAATACCCAGACTATGATTGACTATATGTCAAACTGACAAAGATTCTAGGCAAAAGGTTTTTTGCCAATAGCACGGTGAAGGGCATTCTTGACCTCCTTGTTCCTCAAAGTGTACACAACAGGATTAAGTAGTGGAGTAAAGATGGTGTATGTCACTGAAATTAGCTGGTCCTGATCCCTGGTGTTCTCTGACTTGGGCTTGAGGTAGGCAATGGAGGCACAGCCATAGTGGATGATAACCACAGTGAGGTGGGAGGCACAAGTTGCAAAAGCCTTTTTCTGGCCCTCAGGAGAGGTGACCTTGAGGATGGTAGAGATGATGAGGATGTAGGAGATGAAGACCAAACCCAGGGGCACCACAATAACCAGAGAACTAACAACAAAATTAATTAGGTCATGTAGAGTGGTATCAACACAGGAAAGTTTCATAACTGGGCGGATATCACAGAAATAATGGGCCACCTCTTTATCACAAAAAGGCAGCCTGAACACAGATGAAATCTGAACTATGGCCACAAGCAGCCCAACACTGCAGGCCCCACATACCAGCTGGGCACACACTTTCTTGTTCATGATGATCATGTACCTCAAAGGGTTACAGATGGCCACATAGCGATCATACCCCATTGCTGTGAGCAGAAAGCAGTTGTTGATGGCCAAGGTAAGAAAAAAAAACATCTGGGTGGCACAGCCAGCCAAAGAGATAGGTTGGCTTAGACTTAAGAGACTGGAGAGCATCCGTGGTACAATGACTAATGTGTAGACAGTCTCTGAAGTGGAAAGCATACTAAGAAAGAAGTACATGGGGGTGTGAAGGTGACGATCAATGCTGATAATTGTCACAATTATGACATTGCCAGCCAGGGTTAAAAGATACAAGGTAAGAAATACCACAAAGAGGGTGAGCTTGTGTTCATGAAAGCTGGAGAAACCCTGGAAAACAAACTCCCTTACCACTGTGTGGTTCTCTCTCTTCATTGGATAAATAAACAGATTGAAAATACAGAGACTTAGGTCAATTAGTCAGAAGACATCAGTGCCCAGTGCTTTGAGCAGGTGAATCCTCTAAGACGATAATAAGGATTCTGTTCATAGATGGTTGTCAAGTTATTGGGGACGACTGTTCACCTATAGACATAGATAGAAAAACACAATAAGAAAACAATTTGATGCATGGCAATGTGTGTGTGTGTGTGTGTGTGTGTATATATGTATATATGACTAAATAGGGATGACAAAATGGAAGAAAATGGAAGAAAATACACCTGGGATAAGTTTGAAAAAGATTTCTTGGTGACCTAGCACATAAGTGTTAGAGAAAAACTAGGCTAAAGAAATAGGAAATGCATAGTTAAATTTGAAAGGAATTTTCTTTTAGATTACAGTTTCAGAATTTGGTTACCTAAAACAAATTTTTCAACCTCTTCCACTTTGTTTAAACCACAATTTCGATTGTCTCTTTAAAGATCTTTCTGGGTTGCCAAACAAGACAATGCTCTGTGCTCCAACATAACGTAAGTGTTTACTTTCTCCCTGTTGCTCTTGTCTGCATGTTTCACGAACTCTTTTCACAAGTCATCAAACAGCTTCAAACCTGTCCCCCCAGATTTTTTAAAACAAGAGATGTTCCTTTCTTTTTTCAATGCTTGACTTGATTCTCCTCCTCCTCAGAAAGTCTTCTCAGGACTAAATACAACCTGTCAATCCAATTCCCCGTAGTGTTGGTAAGTGTTTCCCAGTAGCTTGGTTCCGGGGACTGTGTTTATTTCTATGCATTTTCTATCTTGTACTTAGAGGAGAATTTTCACAGGTACTCTGCCTCACTAGTAGAGTAAACTGTCTTTTACAATTTCTTCAGAATTTTAAACTTTAGGGAAACCAGTTTACACATTTTCCCTCTGTCCTCTATCTGAGGAGTTATTGGGCATCAAAAATCTCTCATTTTCAAAAAGAGTATAACAATAATAAATAGTTTCTATGGCACTTTTTAGTTTATAGAGTTTTTACATGTATTATGTAGCATCATCTCAATCCTGTGTTTTAGGTAATTATTATCCCTCTCTTGGTAAGACACCCAGGGTTGGATGATTGCACAAATTAACTCGATCTTTTAATTCTAAGACTAGCGTGATTTGCCCTATACCACAAGTGCCTAAGAAGCAACATAATCACAAAATAAATGAGAAAGAAGACACTTTTTGTTGCTTTTGTCAAAAAGAATTAATGCATTTCCCGTTGCTCTGAGAATGAGATTACATTAGGAAAAAAATGAAAAACTGGAGAATCTTAGAATGCTTTCTCTAGATAAATAAATATTATTACATTAGTGACAATCCATGTCCATTCTTCTTGGCTTGATATTTTCACTTCCAATTATTTATTTTAAGGAAATAATCAGAGATACATATTAGGATGTATATCTAAAGACATTCTTATATTATTTATTGGTGAAGTCTAGAAACAATGTAAATGAATAAAGGAATAATTGAATTAATTATAAAATATCCATCTGATGGGAATTATGCAGCCATTAAGAATCTACAAAGTGCTGACATGAAAAAATGCACTATATAAGTAGATTGATGAACTGATTGAGAAATAAATTATACACCACAAGTTTGTAAAAATAAAAAGAACCAGAAAAGAGAGGAAAGAACAAGGAAGGAAAAACATTCGATGACACACATGCCATTAAAAAAGTAAATATAACAAAATGCTAAAAATATGTTTTTCGAGTAGGGCATGGAGAATCTATCATCTATCTATCTAATATCTTCTCTATTACAAATACTATTATAAATATTTTTAATACATATGCACTAATATATTATGAATCTAATATTTAATACAACATTTAAACATTAAATATTAATGCAAAAATTAATAATAAACCATATTGTAAGAAAGTATTAATGCTGACTATTAATTACTACAGTGGGATGCAAGTACTTGCATGAAGGCAAATTTTGGAGTTTTCTTACTAAAGATTTTGAAGAACCAAAAAATATTAAATAGTTTCAAAATACTAGAAAAATATGAAGCAAAATATGTGTTAATTTTCCTTGAAGATGTAGGAACGGGCCAGTTCTTAACCATTCCTATGTAACTGATATTCATGGTGTATTACTGAGCAAGATAAACCTCAAATGTCTATGTAACTAGAAAGTCAGTCCTACCTACACTAAGGAGAATGAAAAAGATAAATAGGTGACAGAAGAGAAAAGATTGCACTAAGCTTGTGCATTCCTGCAATTGCAACCCCTTTCTCATCATCCCCTTAGGTAAACAATGACTCACCAAGATAGCAAAGGTCCTCATGAGTGATAACACTAGATTAGTAGGATCATGATAGCTGAAACAAAATGCCAACTTCCTTCTGTGGAATCCTTGTCACCGAGAAAAACAGCATTTTGCAACACTTTCTGTTCCCTTGTATTTTGGATTGTTAGCTAAAAATATCTCTCTACCCCTAAAATTTTTTTTTAAATGTTCTTCTAGAGAAATCATTTTCTGCCTAGACCTGACAATGAATTCTGGGCCAGAGGTTAAAATTATTCATTTCATTGTTCAAGTCTTTCCAATTGGAAGCAAGCTAGAAAAGCTCAGGTGCTTCATAGTTTTCAGTCCTTTAAATATAACTGAATCATAGGACCTTAGCGTTAGGCGGTAATTTTAAAAGCACAGCATTTCTCATGAACAGTCCCTCAAATTCTGCTTCAATGCTTCCAATGATTGGAAATTCATTACCTTGTAAATAAGCATTTCCTCTTTTTTTTTTTTTTTTTTTTTTTTTAAGATACAAACCCTTCTTGAAAAATAAAACCAGGCTTTTTAAATTACAAAAGTGCTCATAGCGGAAAAACCGTGGATACAGAAGGATATAAATGGAAAACTTCATTTTCTCCTCTACATTTTCTTGGCCAGAGGTAAAGATGATTCATGGGTTTTTGTTGTTAGTATTGCTGTTTATTTCTGTCCAGAAATATTTCGTGTACAATCATGCATATTTTCACATCATTTCAATTTTGCGCAAATGGAATTAGGCAGTACATACCAATTCACAACTAGGTTTTCACATATATTATATCCTGATTACTTTCCATAATAGTATTGTGATCTATCTCACTCTTTCTATTTCCAATGGTGCATATTATTTCATTATATAGATTAATATAGCTATACTATCATCAATTCTATTTTGATTGACTTTAATTCTTAGAAAATATTAATTCCTATCAACTTGATATTTATCTCCTTGCAACTTACCACCTCCCACATCATTCCACTTTCTATTTTCTCTTCAATATGATTGTATTTCAAATATTTGAAGAACATTATGTCTCTGCTAAATTTCATGTCCTTCAATCCATTATCACAGCAAGACAAGCATGAAGAAATATAATTTTAATGGACATGAGATTCAATATAACCAATCAAATGCTGAAAACCATACAGAGAAAATAGTAAGATTTTGAAAAATGCACATGGTATTTCATTTTCATTTACTTCTGCCAAAAGCACTCGCTGCTTCTGACCTTGGCAATAGGAAGGAGAAGGAAGCACTTTCCAGATAGAGATCTTTAAAAGGCGTGAAAGGACTGAGTCTACTCACAGAAAGCAGGTGAAAAAACCTTGTGTTCAAGAGGCATTTACAAGGGAAAGCGAAAACACACAAAATGAGAAAAATCCAGTTCTCTCTAATATTAAAGAGAGCCTCAAATTGTTGCTATGTTTCTGAGGCTCGGGGCATTGGCTCATTTGGCCTGAGAAGTGGCCCAGGGAAAAAAATACAGTCTCTTAAACTGCAGATTTCAAGAGCGGTGTATATTTATTTTCCCCGAGGAGAAGAGAATCCCTCTGCCCCAAGTCTCCTGAGATCATCCTTTTGAGAATTCCTCCATGCTACTAAGAGGTAAGGAAGGTAGAACCTGAAGGCTGGTCTCAAGGGTTTCATTAGAAATGTGGGTCGCTGATGAAGGAGATGTTTTCATTTGCCTACTGACTGTTGGGGATTGTTGGAGTGTAGAAACTAATACTGCATTGAGTTTTAATAAAGTAAACCACGTGAATACTGGGTAAGCGTACAAAGGCAGGACATTAAATTTCAGTTTCTCAGTATTGGAGAGCAGCTAGCTTCCTGAAACTTATTTATATAAATAATATCAGGGTAATCAAAAGGTTATAGAGGCTGGGACATCTGTCGTCCCACTTCAGCCTACAACAAATTTCCTTGAGTCTCAATGACATACATCTCAGCCCTACTTTTCCATTTAGGGATATCCATCACCCACACCACACTGGGAAAGGGGAGAAGACCTTGTCAGAGCCCTTCCTTGTGCTCCCTTTGGTTCATTCTCTGATCCTGCTGGAGGGGGAATGAAACAGCCATGAACTTCCAGTAAGTTTTATTTCTGTCTCAGCACATCCTTCTCCATTCATATAGTCTCTGCACCCATGGGAGATGTTTGAGTAACATTTCAGCCACTCTGTAAACGGGGACAAGGCCACAAGGGCCTTCAACCCAAACTAAGAATTTTTAAATTCTGAATTGGCCCTGTTTTCTCTCTGATTACAAACATAATGCTTGTTCATTATAGAAAAAACAGAAAAGGAAAAATAATGTAACGTAAATCACTTGTGATTTCCAATTTAGAAATCAACATCATTAACATTTTGATGAATAGGTTTCTAATCTTTTATGCATTCATATGTGTGCACCTGTGTATACACACACGTATTTATGTTTATGGTAAAAATAGGATGATTATTACTTTTGTAGCCTTTCTTCTTTTTAATAATGTGAAATCATGCTATACAAACTTCCTTATATCCAGTTTATTTTTTCTCTTAGCAATGCATTTTGAAACTTTCCCGTATCAATAAACATTTTCCTACATTATAATTTTTAAACAGTTGCCTTGCCTTTTATTACAGGAATGCTCTTTATAATAATATGGTTTGTTTGAATCAAGATTCAAGTGAGCACTGCTTATTGCATTTGATTGTAACTCGTTAAAGTTTTTTTGAGTCTAGACTAGGGTTTCTCAACAGTGGCGCTATTGACACTTTGAACCTGCTAATTTTTGTCGTGTGTGTACGTGTGTGGGTGTGGGGTGAGTTAGGAGGGGAGATGGTCTTCTGTGTTGCAAGATGTTTAGCAGGATCACTGGCCTCTACCCACCCAGAGGACAGATGCCAGTAGCATCCTTCTCTCTTTTCCCACTGTATTGGAGAAAATAAAAAATGTCTCTAAACATTACCAAATATTGCCTGGAGGGCAAGGGTATTTCAACATCCCATTGCCCCCATATTTTAAAAAGTCACATTTACACATTAAAAAGCCAGGTCAAAATCTTACTTTCTAGATGGCATTTACTCATAGTATCATTAAATTTGTTATAACTTCTGTACTTTTTATAAATTGGAAATTAGTTTTAAAGGCTTAATTAGATTCAGGTTCAACTTATTAAATTATATTAGATATATTAAACTGGATATACTATAACCTGTAACATAGTATATTAAACTATGGACTATATTAAACTATATGTAAAAACACACATAAAATTTGGCATATATATCAGTTTAATATATATATAAATTATAAATTTGATAATCAAGTAAAGTTGTCTGATTTAACAAAAATACAGGACATCCAGCTAAATTTTAATTTTAAATAAATAGCATAATTTTTAGGAGAAATATATTACAAATATTGCATGGAATATACAAAATAAACAAATTATTTATTGTTTTTTGAAATTCAAATTTAGTGCAGCATTCTGCATTTTATCTGGGAACTCTAATCAGGAGACACATACTGTTTTGTTGTCTTACTCTAATCAAAGCTGATTTCAAAATACTACATTGTACCTCATAAATACAAACAATTATTATTTGTCAATTAAAAAATAAAATTTAGTCCAGGCATGGTGGCTCATGCCTGTAATCCCAGCACTTTGGGAGGCCAAGGCAGCCGGATCACTTGAGATCGGGAGTGCAAGACCAGCCTGGCCAAACCAACATGGTGAAACACAATCGCTACCAAAAATACAAAAAATAGCAGGACGTGGTGGTGTGCCCCTGTAACTCCAGCTACTCAGGAGGCTGAGGCAGGAGAATTGCTTGAACCCGGGAAGCAGAGGTTGCAGTGACCTGAGATCATGCCACTGCACTCCAGCCTGGGCGATAGAGTGAGACCCTGCCACCAAAATAAATAAATAAATAAATAAATGAATAAATAAATAAAATTTAAATGCATGCACAAAAGCTAATTGATCAATATTTCAGGTGGCAACAGCTTGCTCCTCCATTCAAATGGATCCCATCAACCTTTATCATTTAATTTATTGATAACTTTTGTCTAAATCATTTTTTTCTTTTTGAGATGGAGTCTCTCTCTGTCGTCCAGGCTGGAGTGCAGTGGCGCAGTCTCGGCTCACTGCAAGCTCCGCCTCCCGGGTTCATGCCATTCTCCTGCCTCAGCCTCCCAAGTAGCTGGGACTACAGGCGCCCGCCACCACGCCTGGCTAATTTTTTGTATTTTTAGTAGAGACGGGGTTTCACCATGTTAACCAGGATGGTCTCGAAATCCTGACCTCGTGATCCGCCCGCCTCGGCCTCCCAAAGTGCTGGGATTACAGGCGTGAGCCATCGTGCCCGGCCTAAATCATTTTTTAAAATTATGAGTTGCAAAACAGTGCTTTCTTAATCCTGCCATTTCTTTTACATTTAGTCAATGGAATTATTTTATATAGAAGAAGTTTCTTTCACCAGTTAGCTTGGGGTGCAAGCTAAAATTGAGTAAAATTGGAATTTAAACCTCAATCTTCTAATTCTGATCTAGTGTGTATTCTATTACATCCAGTGAAAGAAACTATTCTGACTACAAATAGTCATAATCCAGCAAGCTTATGTCCTATAATTAGCAGATATATGAGATGTCAGGAATATATTATAGGGGAAGGAGGCAGTACCTGCAAAATGAAGCAAGTTTATAAGTGATTTCCTAAGTAAAAAAGATTAATTCTCTAGAAATAAAGGGTAAACGATGGTGCCCAAAAGAGAAAAGAATGATGCACAATTGAAAAATCTAGGGCATTTTTTCATTTCCCTCCATGCTGGCCACAAATTCTGAATAACACATTTCAAAATAACCCATGCTTCCAACTACATAGCCATGGATGTGCCGTGTAAGACCAAATTGCTTGTGGCTTCTGAGAGGACAAGAGTTTTGGTTCACAAACACACTGTAAAAGGCAGGGCAAAGAAGACTCTCTTTTCTTTAGCCATGTGGCTAAGGTGGCACAAAGAATTTCAGCTCGTTTTTACTCGTTGACTCTATTATACTGTATTTCTAGTTAATTAAATTTACAGTGAAATATTCTGTGGTTAGAATTGTAGAAAGAGTATTAGAAGTCCATCTCTTTCCCATACTTTACATATTCTTGAGAGGACTGGCAGGCCATCGGTCATAAAAGAAAATATTCTGTGATACTCATTACCATAGAAATTAACTAAAGAGTATGTCCTGGATGCTGGTTTTCCTAAGTACAGATGCAAAGACAAGATTGGTGGTTTCCACAAAGGATGAATAATTGGAGATAAAGAGTTGTCCAGCATTCTCTAGTGCTCTTTTAGAAATACATATATATAAATATGTATATGTAGATAAACATATTTATAGATGTCTATATATGCATAGTTATATATATTATTTCATATATTATATATAAATCTATAATATATTATATATGTATAGGCATATTTATATATGTATGTATATTTATATATAAATATGTAATTATATATTATATATGTGTGTTACATATGTGTATGTGTGCAAATAGATAGATAAAGACTTGCCTCTGAGGAAGGAAAGGATGATTTATTAGGTTGTAACATCTTGATATAATAATCAATGAGTTAATTGCTCATTTGCCTCTCTAATAAATACATATTAAAAATCTAAGCATGCTCTCTGCTGTGCTAAGTATCAGATAAAGAGCAATGAACTAAACTAATATAGTCACTGACTTCAATGAGGATGTGATAAGGAGCTAGACCAGGAAAGATGCAATTTTCATATATTGTGATACATGCTATGATAAGGTAAGAATGGAGTAATATGGGAACAATAAGTAATCTCCTGGCATGCATTTTAATATATGAATTGCTTACATTCACCAGGAAGTGAAAACCATATGGAAATGACTGGTACATTTACTGTTAAAAATGAATACATTCACATTCTGAGTTATTTTGTAAGTTTGAGTAATGTCTCAGAGACTGTTCAGCTCCAGTGAGTTTACCATTGAGATCTAGGGCTTGCATGGTAGAGACACAGACCCTGGATCATGGGGGCTACACCAAAATTTTTCTAATTACCAAATTCATCGGACTGTTCTTGATTCTTTCCCTACTTCATAACTGAAACATTTAACACTATTAATCACTCTCCCTCTCGAAATGCTCTTCTGCCTTGGTTTTGCGACACTACTATCTCCCGGTGTTTCTATTAGAGTTTACTAGATGTGGTCATTTAGCATGTAGTGTGCATCTGTCAGTCTGCGCTGCAGAGGAGATGGTGAATGTCATTTACTCTGGTAATTCAGTTAACCTGGGTTGTCAACAGAGCTCTACTGCACTCTTATCATTTCAGTATGTGATTAACCTAAATATTTTAACCATCCACTCACTCTATCTCATCATTATAATTTAATTCTCTCTGTGTTACTACCTGGTATATTTTGTTCAATAATTTGTTCACTTTTTAATTGACTTTCTCCCCATGATGGACTATAATAATCCTTGAGGGCACCTGTTCTATTATCCTTTCCTCAGTCCTGTATCTTCAACTAAAGCAGCAACAGAAACAGCAACAGGAGCGTCATAATTTAGTACTGAATTTTCCACTAATTAATTGCTTAGATATATAATTCTCACAAAACATTCTGAGGGGTTCGGGCTTCTCAATCCCTAAAATGAAGAAATTTAAATTGATTATGTCTATGGTCCTTTCCTTTTTAACATTTTTCCTATACTTTAAGACTTATGATAAAAACTGATTAGGAAACTGGAAATAACATGTCTTCCCTAAGTCACTTTTAACAAATATCCCACGGTTATTGTCAGTCCTGCCATCTTTCCACTATTCTGCTTCCAACTCCTTTCTTTCTTTGACTTCCACTTTCAAATCTATCACCACCTCCTGCTGCTCTTTCTTTTCTGCCAGCTCAGAGTCAGAGGCACAGAAGGCAAGGTTACTACAGATCTTGAACTGTCAACCTGGCAGGCCAGATAGGAGAATGAAGGACTCATCAACTAGCCAGTAGCAGTCACTGCTCTTTAGAAGCCACCTTAGGACCAAATTGTTCAAGTAACTGAACTGTCATCTTCCTGAACTCCTACAATTCTAATTGCCAGAAAACATCTAGATGTTGGGCCTGCAGAGGACCTTAGCACACTTGTAGTACAATCTTTCCATTTCATACACACAACTGTGTTGAAAGAAATCTCAACTTGTGAGGTGTATACATGAAATCATCAATTTTTGAAATTACTACTACTGCTGTGGACCCATTCTTCATGGGTAGGAGGCTCCCTTGATGACTTCTTAGACTAATTCCATAATCTTTTAATCACTTTTTGCTACTAAAACAGTCTCATTGGAGTTATTAGACACAATCAAATCTAATTGATTTTGATTTTATAAAATTAATCAATTTAATTTTATCTTCTTTTCAAAATTATTTTCAGTCTCCAGCATCCTCCACCTGTCTACCACCGAGCATGGGGTAAGTTTATGGCTCCAGTGGCTTGTTATGTGTTGGGAGGTAAAGGGTGATGGCCACACTACTCACATCCCTCCCTCTTCCCGATATCAACCCCTTCCTTGAGAGTAAGAAGAAGAAAGCAACTCTCCATGCTGTATTAGCTGTCTGCTCCTTGTTTTGTTTTAACTGCTATTCCTGTGTGAACACTACCTCATAAGTGGAGGTCAGATTGTGATAGTGTAAACTTTTTGCTAGTTGTCACCATTTCTCTAGCATTATTAATTGTTCTTTCTCATTTGCAGTGATTCAAATATAGGTGCTCTCATGGGAATACCTTTTCAGGTTCTCCAGAAGAACTATGTCCTACGCATCTGCACAGCAAAAAGAATGACCTATTCACTTATGGTTCAATCAATTCTACTTTCCTCTGCTATCATTGCAGGCCGCCCACTCCAGAGCCTCTTGTTATTAGAGTTCCCCTCACCCAGAGTGTCCCCTTTGAGGGAGAGGGACAATATGGCTTAAGTTCTTGTCACTTCCTTTATGCCCACCTAACTCAGGGGTACTTAAGTAGGTGCCACACAATGGAGGCTAACTCCTGGCACCCTCTCTCTCAGGTCCATTACTTCTAACCTTCCTTTTCCTGCAAACCCTAGCAGTGTCAGATTATCCATCAGTATCTTGCCTCATAAAGTTTAAGTCAAAAAATGGCTACAAACTCTCAGCTTATTGGAGGGAATAATTAAGTTATCCCAAATGTTGTGGCCAAAGTGCTGGAGCACCTTGTTGCATGCCTTTCTTCCTCATGTTTAAGATCCCTACCATTCAGACCTCTAAGCTTCAAATCCTGGCTTTTCCATTCACTAGTTGTATAATCTAAACCTCTCTACCTCATTAAAAACAAGGATGCTGATAGTACCTATTTCATAGGATTCCTGCGAGTATTAAGTAGGATAAAGCACAATGCATGAATACAGTCAGTGTTCAAAAAATATTAACAGTTACCTGTGCTTATTTTTTATTAGAACACATCTTAGTTTCTCCATTATTCTTCCTGCTTATGGAAATCAAGTTTTCAATAAAGTCATTGTGGTTTGGAGGAACTCCCTTTTTCTGCATTTTTGTATTCTATACAGTATTCCATATATTGCTATGCACATGGCAACTGCTTAACAAATCAAGAAATACATTGCAGTTTCTCTGATATAATGCATTTTTCTGAAATGCAAATTAGCCTATATGCTATTGGCAAGCCAAGGAATAATGTCAATATAACATTGAAGTTGGTTGAAACAAGATTTTTTCTAGCAAGTTAATATTTTGAACTACCAAGGAACAGCTAACACAAATCTTACTAGCACAGTGGAACATGGCAAGGAATAGAAGATTCTGCACAGTAACTATTCACTTCAAGGTTTTCTCTTGGCTTAGTTTTACCACAAGTGTATCTTGAGCATGTTTATTCTCTGGTTTTCCCCTGCTTTTGTGTATTTTCTCTTTGTCTTCTTCTTCCACCAACTTTTGAAAATGATCAAGTCCTAGATTTACTGTTAATTTTATTTATTACAAATTTAACATATCTTTTTAACTGCATAGTTCATTTGGTAGAAATACTAATGTTTATGTTAGTGCACTGATTATGGGTTTTGCATGATCTGTAACAGTCTTTTTTTCTCTCAAAGACTTGTTAGTTTTAGTTATTTTGCAGAATGCAAAACAATTTAAAAAATAAATATGTGTTACATGTTATGGCAGAAACACCTGTGTTATGTTCAAGAAAGATTTAAATTGAATGAGCGAAAGCCACTTCTCTTTTCTTGATTATGCAAGGGCTTAACTTCTTCAATTATTTAACTTGTGCTTCCCTTATTCCCTCTCTGCTTACTGAATTACTCCTGTTAGCTAACAAATACAATCCAGCATCTTATATAAAACAAGAATCCTCCCTTAACCCCACATCTTCCTATACCACCATCCCACAGCAAAACTTCTCAGAACATTGTCCGCACATGTTGCCTATACTTCCTCAATTCCTATTCACTTTTTTAGCCCACTTCAGTTTGGTTTTTACACATATTATTCCACTGAAATTGCCATTGTTAAAGTCCCCAAAACTTCCATATTGCTAGATTCAGAGGATAATTGTATTCTCCATTTTACTTCACCTCTCAACAAGATTCAATGTAATTAACCATTTCCTCTAGAATTACACTCTCTTCTTGGCTTTACTGACATAATTCCCTGAGAGTTTTCTTACCTTACCAGTTGTTTTCTCTAGGCTCTGTTCTGGGTCTTCTGATACTCATCTTCAAGATATTGAAATTTCCTAGAGTTCTGCTCTGAGACTTTCTCTGTTGCTTAATTTCTTTTTCTCTCTCTTCAGCTGACCTCATCTTACTCAGTGGCTTTAAACTATGCCAGTGATTCTCTACTTTCTCTACTTTAAATCTCTAATATGGACATTTCTACTGGTCTCCCAACATTTTTTTGTAACTGCCTATTTAGCACAAACTCTTAGATACAATAAAGATGCTTCAAACTAAAACACTTCCCAACCGGAACACTTGGTTGATTTCTCCCCCAATTCTAGTACTTCCCTTAAATCTAGTACCTCCTGTCTTCACCATGTAATTACTGTCTACCCAGTTATTACAGCCAGAAATTTAAGAATTATATTTTATACTTTCTGTGCCCTCCAATCTGTCAGTAAGTCCCATTAATATCACCCCAATATATACCTCAAACCCATCAACCTTTCTTTATCTATACTACCACTTCTCTAGACCATCTATCATCATATTTTGACTCTTAACCATTTCCCGATGTCTGCTCAAAAAACCTACAGATTACATGACAACATACCTATCTATATACAGATAGATTGTTAGACATTGAAAGAATGTGTGTGTATACACATATACTATACATATACATGTCCATGGTTTGAGTGTTTATCCCCTCCAAACTTTGTGCTGAAACTTAATTTCCAATATGGCAGTATTGAGAAGGAGGACCTGTAAGAGGTCATTGGTTCATAAAGATTCTGCCCTCATGAATGGATTAACCTAATTATGAATTAATAGATTAATTGAATAATGGGTTATCATGGGAGTGAGACTGGTGGCTCTAAAAGAAGAGGAAGAGAGACTAGAGCTTACATGCTCAGGCCCCCCCTTGCCATGTGATGCCCTGTGCCACCTCGGGACTCTGCAGAGAGTCCCCACTAATAAAGAATGTCCTCACCAGATAGACCCCTTGACCTTGAACTTCACAGCCTCCAGAGCTTTAAGAAATAAATTTATTTTCTTTATAAATTTCAGTCTCAGGTATTCAGTTATAACCACAGAAAATAGACTAAGACATACATGAAGAGCCATCAAACTGTATTAAGCAGGGGAATATATATATATATATTCATACACACTGTGTGTGTGTGTGTGTGTGTGTGTGTGTGTGCATTCTTTTGCTTCACACAGTACGGTGGCTCTTTCCTAGCTTTCAAATAAAATCCCAACACTTTTTCATGCTCTGCCAGGCCCTCATGATCTGGCCCCTATGTGTATCTCCAATCTCGTTTTATGCCATTGGCCTTCCACTCGCTATGCTTCAGCCCTAATGTCCTTCTCTTAATTTCTACAATTCTCCAAAGTCTTTCTTTTTATGGGGACTTTCAACTTCCCACTGCTTGAAAATTCTTGTTCCAGCCTTTGTCTTGTTTCATCCTTTTTCTTGTTTCATCCTATCTCATACTTTAAGCCTCTACTTAAAAGTCATTTTCATCAAATGGCCTTTCTTAACCCTATTTAAAGCAGATTGCCCTTGCCCTTGTACGTCTATGGAGCAACATTATTTACTTTTTACAAATGTTAGTCACAAGCTGTCACTGTTCTGTTTACTTACTTATTTTCTGTTTTCTCCAATAGAAAGTCTACTCCCCAAGGGAAAAGATCTTGTCTGCTTATTATCTCTCTTGTATCACCAGCAAATGACAGAGTGCTTGGAATATAAATACTTGTTGAACAAAAAAATGAAAATATATGATGAAGAATGTTCCTATGCTGAAACTAAATTTTTGTGTTAGGTTTAGTGACAGAAAGATCAAGTAACAGGTCTGTATCTATATTTAAGCCATTTCTTTATTTGTCCATAATAATTCAAGCTCAGAGATTGCCTGTTTGGAAAAGTATGCTATAAAAACACTATTAATAAACTTCAAGACATAGTTTGCTCATTCTAAAAAATTAGAAAATATAATTAGCCAAAATTCTACCAGCAAACTATGCTCAAATGCTAACTTTAATGAGATAGCCCTTGATAATTCTGAAGTTATCTTTTTTCTCTTAAAGATAAATTGGCATCATGAGATTATTGAAATATATGATTGATTGGTATAAATTCAATTTAGGAATTGAGAATATAAAAAATTATTTATTTTACATTCTCTACTATAGACTTCTAATTAACTGTTACCCCTTGGGTCATGCAGAGAAGATTTTCTTCATATATCTTTCTGCCACGTGACTGTGCTATTACCTATGATAAAGAGGGTTGTTCTGTGTTTGGCAGCCTATTCTAGGGTGGGCCTTGTTTCAGTTCCTTCTTTTGTCCACCTGTCTCTATTTGAACAACATAAAACCCTCATTCATAGGTGCAGCATGACTTAATTTGTCAGTCACTAGATACAGTTGTAAATTGCAAACAAAAAAATGGAAATGTAGATGTTGAAATAAAGATGCAATTTTTGGTTATGAAATGGTCATCTGAATGATCCATATTTATATTCATTTATTTATCATCAATGAAACATGTACAAATTTTCTAATTAAAAAACTTACAAATTCCTAATTATAATAAACACTTTTCTATGGGAATGGCCACCAAAATGTCCCAAATTTTATGTCACTGCATCTATTTCTAATATTCAGTCTAATATTCTAATCACAGACACTCAATATTCATTTGTTTTCTTGAACCTCTATGATAATCTGCAAGTGTTTCCTGTTTTGGAAGAGACAAAGGAAAAACTGTGATGAATATCACTGGAAACTGCACATCAGGGCCCCTATTCTATGTTTCTCTGGCCCTTTTTTCTTCATCAGAATTTAGCAGTGGTTTTCAATCCTATCAGATCACATTTGATAGCATGCATTTATTCCTGTGTTTGTAAGGCATAAACCTGTAACCATACTACAAACAGTGAGAATATTGCTGTGAAATTGCATACTCTATGCACCCCCAACAATCAATAATAGAAAATAAATGGTGATCAATGATGCTAGAGAAAAGTATAAATTATATTTCTAGTTTGTCTATAAAAATGATATTACAATATCTCTGTCTGAGGAAGAGGAGATCAAATAGCATGTAACAACAATATTTTGAAAAAGAAGAGGATAGTGGAATATCTGTTTACTTTTTGATGAATTTCACAATGTTTATGTCATTTGTCAGCTGGTATATTTTTAACCTTTTGTGATTAATTTTCTTGTCCTAAATAGTAATTCTAATATCTAATATTGTATTCAAAAATTTCTACTGGATTTTTTGAGGAGGCCCCCTTAAACTGTTTAAGTTTCAGGGCCTCAAACTGGATCTACCTCTGCTACCTACACACACATATATTTTTTAAATCAGTAAAATTCCCAGTTTTAATATAAAGAAGAAATAAAGTGAAATAACATTATAATAAGAAAATATGTCCTTCATGAATATGAGTGCTACAAAAACAGACTGATATGAGAATAAGGTATTGGTGACACAAATATCATGAACAGTGTAGCTACAGGTGATCTGATTTTCTGAAACAGTGAAAAATTCAAGGATGTTTTTCCAGTAAAAGCCAAGAATAATCTTTCCTCAATATACATGGTAGTTTCTTTTCTGTAAAATACAGTATATATATGAGAAGTGCAAAAGACGCTTTTGTGTTTATTTTTCACAGTCGTGTTTAAGGCTCAGATAATTATAAAATATCTGGCTGCACATTGAAAAGATGTGCAGAATCAGGCCAATTATTTAGTATGCAAGGCTGCCTTCAGTATTGCGGGGCATTTGTTTGCCTGCTAATGCTACAAATGTCTCCTGTATACTCATCATTGAAACAAGCAACCCTCAATACACATACATACATTCTCATGCATAAACTTACATTTCGTAAAGGCCTTTTGTAGGTGGTAACACAGAGTATGATGAGAAATGTTCAGAATGCCTCCTGCCCCTCCCACTTTTCCCATCCTCACTCATACCCTCTTTCACCCACTAGAAACACACAGGTCACAGAACTGTTTAGCCAGAGTCCTGAAAAATTAGGTCTTCAAAAGTTGCCTATTAAAATGCAAATGTCCTGGTCTGGGCTAAGATCTCTCATCCTTATCTGTTAACAGCATAAAAGGATTCCTTTAAGAGATTTCTGTTTCCATTTTGAAACTGTCTAATTCTGTAAAGAAGCATAAAATAAACCTGGCCTACGCTACATTTGACTTGAGGGCTGACTGCACAATGGAGATTTCTCTGTCTAGTACCACACCTGAAAATGATCTTCAAACTTCCTAACTCCACTTCTTCAGGCATGCGTGTGTTGGAGGTGTGGGTGTGGTTATGTGTGTGATGATGTCTGTCTCATTGACATGACTACTGCTGTGTGATCCTGGCTGCATCCTTTGAGAACAAGGTTTTGCCTTCCGGACCCACCAGTGGCCTTCCAGGTTCTTCATCCTAAGGACAGAACAGGAGGATGAGAAAGGAGGCTCTCTCTCTGCTGCTCTCAAGTCTAACCAAAGGCTTCTTGCAAAATAATTACAATACTCATGAAAACTAATATATGCTCTGTGCTAACCACCTCACCACATTAACTCATTTTATGCTGGCAACCACCCTTAAGGTAGGTACTATTACTATCTCCATTTTACTGGTGAGAAGGCTGAGGCAAGGAGAGTTTGAGTGGTCACAGCCGAGACTCAAACTTGAGAGCTTGTTCCTAGCCTGAACTCTTAATTAATCTTGCACTTAATTTCTTTAAATTATCTATGGCTAAATTTTTATTTTTATTCTTTTAATTTTTAAAAATTTAGTGTAATATTCTGGTATTTTTTTTAACTGGGTATGGTGGCACACCCCCGTAATCCCAGCTTCTTGGGAGGCTGAGGTGGGAGGATCACTTGAGCCTGGCAGTCTGAGACTAGCTTGGGCAGCATAGTAAAACCCAGTCTCAAAATAAATTTTTTTTAAAGAAGGAAAACTTTTTTATACTACAACTTTCCTTAAGGATCTTCCTCAGTGGGCTTATAATATTGTTCTCCCCATTATGAAGAAAATGTCAGCTCACTTAACATGTGTATCTGTTGGAAGACATGAAAGTAAGTTTGAAGCCCTCTGGGCTTCTTGGCTGGACTATACTATTTATGAGGCAGAGGTCATGATCAATTTGTTTGAGTGCACCTTATGGTTCAGATTGTACCCTTAACTACAAGACACCACAAAGATGCTTCATCAGCAAAGTGTGAGTGGCTGATTACATATCTTGAAGACAGGTAGCTTGATATCTAGATACCCACACCTATGCACTATAAAAGAGTGTAGATTATGCTCAGTGATATGCCTTGGATGTTTTGTCCCCTCCAAATCTCATGTTGAAATGTAGTCCCCAATGTTGGAGGTGGGGCCTAGTTGGAAGTGTTTGGGTCATGGAAGCAGATCTCTTATGAATGGCTTGGTGCCTTCCCCATGGTAATGAGTTCACCTGAGAGCTGGTTGTTTAAAGGAAACTAGAACCTCCCTTTTCACTCTCTTCTTTAGTAGTCCTGGGAGTTTCCATTTATTTCCTTTGGATTTATTACTTTTAGACCCATTCAGGTCAAGACAAGACGTAAAAAATATTAAAGCCACTGACTTTCTTGTGAAAATCTAACAGGCAGTCAGCATCTGCTATTGATGTTCTTTCTTGAGCAGAAACTCGTGTTTAGGGTAGCAAAAGAAAGTAGTTGCAGCTGATATCCTCCTGGCCCTAATAACATAGAGGAAAAAGGAAAGAATCCTTCTCTCCTTTCTTCTTTTTAGGCATTTCTATGAAATATACATAGCTATCATGCCAACAGTACCAACATTGTGTGGCTGTGAGGTGAGATGTCATGGCCTGAATCAAGAAAGGGAACTTGTAGAACAGAAAGTTGGTTTAGATCAGTGATTTCCTATTTGTGGGTTATGGAACCTTGGAATCCAAAGAATTTCTGTATGAGGACTATGAATCCATGTGCACTTAATCACAAAGTGTAGACTCAATGAATAAAGATATCTTTATCTATCTATCTGTCTATCTATCTATCAATCAATCATCTATCTGGTCATGAGCATGGGCTCTTAAGACATATTGCCAGGTTCAAATTCTAATTCCTTTACATAGCAACTGTGTGCCCTGGGACAAGTTACTTAACCTCTTCATGCTTTGATTTCCTTATTCTTAACTACATAGAGTTGGTAGTGGGAGGAAAATAGATAAGACATGTTGCATAGTTAGCCTTGTATTTGATCCTCAGGGAGAGATCAACATTTATTAGGTACATAAATATCATGAGCAGACAGGCATTTTGCACTTTCATCATTTCATATTCAATTTTATATGGACCTCACCTCGTTTTAGAGAACTTTGAGAGTGAGAAAGAAGCCAGCAGATTGATTTCGTTTTTCTGCTTCCCAATTTTGGAGAAGGACACAAAGGCTAACACACTGTATAGGCTGAGCCTTGATCCTCCCTCTGCCAGGCATGTCCAGAAACACAAAACTTCCTGCCAAAAGCCTCTCACGCTGGATCCAGTTGCAGGGGCACCTCACAGTCCTCAGGCCCTGTAGCTCATGTACAGCTATTTGTTTCATTTTTCCACTGCTGCAAAATGAAATATAGATTAAGGCTCCCAACATCAAATAACAGGTCCAAGTTTGGGCATAGTGATACTCTTTATGTATTGAGCATGCCTGTACCCAGAATCAGAAGCAAGAACTGAAATTTAGACACACCCTATTGATTTCAGTGAACACGTGTTCCTGATGTGGACAGGCTGGGTATGATAAATTAGTAGCAGCACACTCCACCCAGATAATGGATATGAAACTTGAAGGACATTTTTTTATATATAAGATAAAAAACCTGTGGAATTCAACTGTGTATCAGCCTGTTCTTCCAGGGAGGAATAGAGCTCTTGTTTAATCTTAGTGTTAATGTGTTCCTTCTGCGTTCTTGTTCTGTTCTTTTGGGTACCTGTAGTTATATGCTATGGAAATTAGGGTATGGCTTTTTCTTTCCGATGCTGTTAATGGTTTGCTTTTTTGGGGTGGGGGCTGGGCTGGGAAGATGGGTAGTTTGGTTTGCTTTTTAGGCTTTAATGAGCTGCTTTTATTGGACTGCTACATTTTTGCTGTTACTGCTACCAAAGCACTTCCTTTATTTCAATACCAGACATTTAAGCAAAAGCTTTAGAATGATAAAGCCAAAGTTTCAGAAAGCTTTAGAAATGAAAGTGGCCTCTCTAACTCCAAAGCTTATACTCTCCGAACTAGGAATAGTACCTCTCGATGATCCCTGCTCCATCTCCCATCTAAGTAGGAGCTATTTAGACAACGACTTCAGAGGAAGCCTTTAAATAGACTATTTGAGTCATGGTAAAATGACTGTCTCTGAGGGACAATTTGATTATAGGTTCACTGTCCTAGGAAAAGGGAACCCAAATTTCCCCTGGCAAAGTCTCAACAAAGTGGTAAAGTAGAATCTTTCCCCGTCTCTTCCAGGGCTTAGGGCTTCAAATATTGCCCTCTGACAGCATCTTAAAAACTACATCTTCCCTATTTCCTCCTCCTTCTTTTCTCCAATCCTATCCAACAACTTTCTGCATTCTGTTCTTTCCTTACTATGCTCTCTTCTTCGTGACCATGGAGAGGATTGACATGGTGTAGATATACTAAACTAGCATAAGATGCTGTTTATCAAATTAAACATACTATATAGGTTGACAACTTTAATCCAGTCAAAATTCATATTTCTCCTATAAGTCTTTAATAAATAATGGTAATAAAGAAGGCAAAAAATGTATTTATTGACCATCTTTTACATGCCAGATGCTGTGCAATGCATTTTACTTCTTTTTCATCTTATTAAATCTCATAATATAACCATGACCTGGATACCATTATTGTCCCTATTTTACAGGTAACCTTCAATCACAGAAAGATTAGGAACATTTGAATTCAGAGCTTTAAACACAAACAACTTGTACTTTTCAAAATAACTTGCTGTTCCCTTTAAGGTCTGTCACTAAAACATAGCATGTCCTGGGCTCAGTACCTAATCTTTCTTATCTGAAACTTAAATTCCTATTTATTAACCTTTTTAGTCCTATATTTTCTAATTCCATAGAAAGCTAAAGGTTTTGGTTAGATCTTCATGTGGAATGACTGGTTTCATTCAATAGACTTAATTCAGCAGTCTGTGGGGAAGAGCGAGGTATGATAGAATAGTTCCTCAAGTGCTTCAGATGTGAAGTGGGTTTAAGTATATTGTCCCTGTCTTCTTCAGAGTTTTGGTACAGATAAAATAGAGCACTCATGTAAAAGCAATCTTTGCAAATGACAAGCCACTATAGACATTAATAGAGTTTTCATTTCCAGTATTATCATTAATATCAGATCCTGGAAGAAGGTTGGCCTTGACCTAGAGACAAAAAACAGAAGAATTAGTAAAGGAATCCTGGGGAAAGGCCCTGCTGTGTATTTAAAGGAGAAAGGGTGATCGTGTTGGGAAATCATAATATTAAAAGTAAACAAAAGCTAGGAAGTAAAATAAAATAAATTATATGGCCTAGATCCCCGTAAGTAATGGTTTAACGTCTGCCTTCCCGGATTCTGAGCCAGATTAGGGCACAGTAGAGAAAAAGGAGTCTCTGAAAATGTTTCCAATTTGGCTGGTCAGACAGCGGATCATCAGTGAATCAGATGAAAATTTGTGGATTTGTGGACTAACTGATCAGCAGGAAATTAAACAAGAAAAGTGTTGGTAGCTCTGGTGAATCCCAAAAGAATTCAGTCTTTGCTAGCCATGCTCCTGAATATGTATAAACAGTACATCATATGACTAAGAGTTTGACTTAGGGGTTAGATTTTATGTGTTTGAACCCCAAATTAGTTATTTAATAGTTGGCATCCCAAGACAAGTTACTTAACCTCAATAAGATTCAGTTTTCCTATTTATAAAATGTAGATAGTGATGATATGTGCTTTATAGGATTATTGTGAAAAATAAATGAAATTCAGGTTTATTTAGGATAACACCTGGCATATGTTTGGTATTCAGTAATTAGTTGCTGCTGTTTTATTCTGCCCTCCCTTACATCCCACTTTTCTAAGTTGTAAACTAAATAGCTGTACACTGATTGACAGATTAAGAAAGGCTTGTGATTGTGCTAGACCTATGCTTCTCTCTCACCAGATTCCAGGTGTATATGTGGAGGTGGGATAGGGAGTGGAGTAAGTGGGTAAATATTAAATTGCCCAGTTTGGCACCATCCTGAATATTATCTCTAAAGAAAGAAGCAAAACCAGGCACAGCTGATGGGTTAACCAGATATGATACAGAAAACATTTCCTTCTGCTTTTTGGTTTTAAGCCTATATTTGAAGCCTTAGATCTCTCCAGCACAGTCAGCACCAGGAGCCCATGAAGAAGATGGCTCCTGCCATGGAATCCCCTACTCTACTGTGTGTAGCCTTACTGTTCTTCGGTAAGTAGAGATTCGATTACCCCTCCCAGGGAGGCTCAAATGAATTTGGGGAGCAGCTGGGGTAGGAACCTTTACTGTTTGGGTGGTGACTTTTTCTAGGATATGTGCAAACTATTGGGCATTTCCCAGGGACTCTGTAGTGGTGCCAAGCTAGAAAGCAGAGGCAAGTGGGCTGAGCAACACCTGAGGAGGAAGCCAGACTGAAAGCTTGGTTCTTTGCATTTGCTCTGGCATCTTCCAGAGTGCAAATTTCCTACCAAGGAAATGAGGGTAGAGGACAGAAAGAAGCTCTTTCTTCCCCTGATTCTGATTCCTGAAAAGGATGATTGGTCCTTAAAATTCCACGGATGCAGGTCTTATCCCCACACCCAGATTCTAGTCCTCTGGTGATAAAGAAGACTGCTGGACACTAACGTATCCTCTCTGGACTTTTGCAGCTCCAGATGTCGTGTTAACAGGTGAGTCCTCTGTTCTTGTTCCCTTGGTGTTTCAACATGTCTGGGCATTGCTTTCCTCTCACTATTTTCTTCGTCCCATCATTTCTGCTTTCTAATGAGTAGAAAGTAGGCCAGCCTACTTTCCCTCTCCACCTTGCCTTGTCTTTCTTTTTTTCCCTGATTCATTGCATTCTCTCAAGTCATTCTCTCCTCTGTTTTAGTCAATAACCATGTCTGTTGCACATATACATGTCTCATTCTCTCTCCTAGACACTTTGGTATGATCTCACTCAATAATTACATTATTATTATTGCCATTTTATAATTGAAGATGCTGAAACTCAGTGATTTTCTGGTGGTTACATGGCTAAGGAACTGGATTTCAACATAAGTTCCTTGGATCTAAGTCCAGTTCTCTTCTGACTATATCACCCTTTTGTTATCACCATGTATCTACTTCTTTGGTCTCTGTTCAAATTTGTACTACATCCCCTTGTTCCAGGAAGCCATTCAAGACTGACTTTCTTAGTGCCTCTCACTACTTTCTGGAACTGACATATGTTTTTCACTCTGTATATACTTACAATTAAATAGTCATAAATATTCAGAGCTTGGAGAAACCTTATATTTCATCCAGTCCAATAACTTTATCCATCCATAATTCACTCATTCATTCACATAATAAATGTTTAATGTAGCAATGGTTGAACATGGCAGATAGTGTTTCTACCTGAAAAGAGATTGCAGTCCTCATTTACAGATACTGAATCGAAATGAACAGAAGTAGAGTGAGTCAGCTCAAATCACATAGTGAACTGGTTTCTTTGTCTTTAAATCTCCTGCATATGTGTCCTGTCTTTCTCCCTCTGTTGGGCACTCCCTGGGGCACTAATACTATTTTCTCCTTCCCTTAGAAATCAAAACAGGGTCTTATCACCAACAGAATAAGGACAGGTTGACCAGATTGTCAGAATATTGCTTCATTTGTACTTTTAAGCCTAGACAGTTTTCAATGACTTTTTTTCTCTCTACATCTCTTTTCATATTTTTATCTTCTTGAAGTCCCTCAGAAACCTATGGTCTCCTTGAACCCTCCATGGAATCGAATATTTAAAGGAGAGAATGTGACTCTTACATGTAATGGGAACAATTTCTTTGAAGTCAGTTCCACAAAATGGTTCCACAATGGCAGCCTTTCAGAAGAGACAAATTCAAGTTTGAATATTGTGAATGCCAGTTTTGAGGACAGTGGAGAATACAAATGTCAGCACCAACAAGTTAAAGAGAGTGAACCTGTGTACCTGGAAGTCTTCAGTGGTAAGTTCCAGGGATATGGAAATACAGATCTCTCATATAAGGGATGGCTCATCTGAAGATAGGAAAAAACAGGTTATTCCAAGGGTTAGGACACCAGGGTGGGATTCAAGGCCTCTCATTTTTAAGACTCCTGCATCGGCTGGGCACCGTGGCTCACGCCTGTAATCCCAGCACTTTGGGAGGCCGAGGCAGGTGGATCACAAGGTCAGGAGATCAACACCATCTGGCTAACATGGTGAAACTCCATCTCTACTTAAAAAATATATACATAAAAAATTAGCCGGGCGTGGTCGTGGGCACCTATAGTCCCAGGTACTCGGGAGGCTGAGGCAGGAGAATGGTGTGAACCCAGGAGGTGCAGGTTGCAGTGAGCTGAGATCACACCACTGCACTCCAGCCTGGGTTACAGAGCAAGACTCTGTCTCAATAAATAAATAAATAAATAAATAAATAAATAAATAAATAAATAAAAAAGACCCCTGCATCTCTTTTCTTCTACCCCCTTCCCTTTTGATTACTCGCATGCCTTCTTTCAATATTCTAGTCATCTCTCAATATTATTCCTCCACCCTATTTTCCTCTATCTTTTCTGCCTAGATTCAGGTATATATTATGTGGTCAAACAATATGACATATATGTGAACATTTCAAAGAGCTGTGTATCTGGAATAGGATCAAAAGGTTTGACTTAAAGTTTTGCTCTGCATAATCCATATGCCATGACCTGAATATTAGGTTGTACTCTTCGTTGTGAAACATATCTGGGTACATTTCCTTATGTCCTCTATTGTTACTTAAGAACACATATTTCATGCTTGTTTCATTTTTATCACTCCTACTGCCAACAATTAGCATAGCAAGCTTAGGCACATGTGGTTTAATCAGCAAATGTTGAATAAACAAACTAATGATTTTGAATAGTGACCAATAGGTCTCTTTTGTACTCTATATTTTTCTCTTGAGTGAAAAAAAATGTTTCAACCTCCATATGTAAATTCCAAACACAAACTAAAGCAATGTAGAATAGCTTCTTTATTTCCTTGAGTAGGTTCTAGAGAAGTCCTCAAAGATTGGTCCTAAATTAATTATGCTTATTATGCTAGAGATATTTCCTTTCAAAATTCTCCTTTAATTAATGCTTTTTAATTTTTACAAAAGCATTAATCATAGAATGTGATTCTTGTCTTTAACTGACTCAGTGACAAATATTTGTTGAGTACCTACCAACCCCTAAGTACTGCTACCAACTCCTAAATATTGTGTTGGGCATTCAGAATAGAATGTAGAACTAGACAGGGTCCCTGACTTCTTGGAGCATAGAGCTATATGGGAAGAGGACATTAAATAAAGAATTACATAGGTAATTAATTTAAATTATACATGTTTTGAAGAAGTTTTTTTTGACAACTATAATTAACACTAGAACTGGGAAGTTTCTATAAGGTAAGAGAGGATAAAATAGACATTTTCCTAAGCTAAAATTCCCAAGAAAGACTGTTTATTTTCCCTAATTAACTAGAACTAGCAACAGAAGATCTGAAAGGAATTCTGGCTTTCAAGTGTTCCATGTATGGACTCAGCAGGGAGGTCTGAGAGGCTTTGTGGCCCCAGACTGAGTTTTCAGGAGGGGAAAGGATTTATCAATACAGAAGACAGGCTCTAAGCATTATTTTGTGCCCTTTAAAAATCCACTTTATGAGCCAAAAAGTGGGTTAATGATAACTCATAGTTTCTGACACATGCTCTATGCATGGCTCTCTTTTATCTATTCATTCTCTCTCTCTTCATTTATTGTTAAATAAATAACGTAATGAATGTTCTTCAGACTGGCTGCTCCTTCAGGCCTCTGCTGAGGTGGTGATGGAGGGTCAGCCCCTCTTCCTCAGGTGTCATGGTTGGAGGAACTGGGATGTGTACAAAGTGATCTATTACAAGGATGGTGACGCTCTCAAGTACTGGTATGAGAACCACAACATCTCCATTACAAATGCCACAGTTGAAGACAGTGGCACCTACTACTGTACAGGCAAAGTGTGGCAGCTGGACTATGAGTCTGAGCCCCTCAACATTACTGTAATAAAAGGTGAGTTGGTAAAGGAAAGGAAAAGCATCCATAGCAGGGGAAGGAAGAGAGGACATCTGAGCCTGAGCGGTTGCAGCTTGTAGAAGGGGGGCACCTGTGATACACTGGAAAGCCTACTAGACTTGCAATGAGGAGACCTGGGTGATAGTATATATCTCAATCTCTGTTTCAAAGTCTTGACTTGTTAAATGGTGATAGTAATACCTGCTCACACTATGAAATTTTTATGAAGATTAATGTGGTAATATTTTTGAAATGACTTTGTAAACTGTTAAGCACTACCCAAGCATAACAGATTGTGATTACTATTTTGATCTCAAAGTCATCTGTTGCTCCTGGGGAGAACACTTACATTTATCAAATTGAGAAAAAGTTTCAAAGTTGAATGAAAAAAGGATGTAAAGAGCTTGAGGAGCCCATTCCAGCTTAGGAGGGCTGGGAAAGGACACCAGCAAGTCAGTAAGCTGTGTGCCTGTGTATTGAGGGAGGAGGGAATGGACTTGATACAGAGAGGGTAGGCAGGTGGACTGCCTCTATGGCCTGTAAGAAAAACTGCTCCCTCCAAACTCTGTATAAGAGAGGGAGCCTGTGAAGTATTCACTTTTGAGGGAAAAAATTAGACTTTTCCTTCACACACTTTGTATATAATAATGTCTAAAAAAGCATGAGGTCAAAATACATAATTAAGTCCCAGCAGTTCTCTGTTAACTAATTTGAGACCAAAGTGCTATGTACTTGTCTCTAGGCTTCCAGTATCTTCATCTATAAAACAGAATATTTGGTCTAGACTCCATTAGAATCATTTGATAACTTAAAAAAATATTGATGCTCATGTCTCATTTCTTGAGATTCTGATTTAATTGGTTTGGAGTGTAGCCTGGGTATATGTATTTTTCACAGGTCTTTCACATAATGGTAATGGGTAGCCAATATTGAGAATCACTTGTCTAGGTGATCTTTAAATGATTTCTGGATGTAATATTCTGAGGCTCTATAATTTGAGAATAATCACAAAAATCAGTACAGTTTATAAACAGACTAACAGAACCACAAAATAATAGAATTGGAAGGCAATTTAACTAGTGCAATTTCTTCATTTTGCCTAACAGGCATGTAAGAAATAATAATTGATTAATTGAGTAATAGGCATTGATGACCCCTGTCCTCACTTTGTCTCCTTTCCACCCCTTAATTATATGTGAATTCTGGTCTTGTCATTTCCAAGAAGGCGTTTATCTTTCCTATGATCTTCTCCGCTGGGCATGGCACACTGGCTACTGGAGTTATGAGGAAATGCTTAGGACTCCCTATGGCTCCAGGGAGCACCAACAGAGCAACACAACCTAGTGTTAATCTGAGTGTTTTCTCTATGCTTCTGGATGCCACATCATGCTAAAAATGAAGGACAAAGCTTGGTCTTTCTCTTAGGGAGGATGAACTTCTGAACCTCATTCTTCAGTTCCCAATATGAATTATGTTTCTCATTGCATCTGTGTTCCACTACAGCTCGGCATGAGAAGTACTGGCTACAATTTTTTATCCCATTGTTGGTGGCGATTCTGTTTGCTGTGGACACAGGATTATTTATCTCGACTCAGCAGCAGGTCACATTTCTCTTGAAGATTAAGAGAACCAGGAAAGGCTTCAAACTTCTGAACCCACATCCTAAGCCAAACCCCAAAAGCAACTGATATAATTACTCAAGAAATATTTGCAACATTAATTTTTTTCCGGCATCAGCAATTGCTACTCAATTGTCAAACACAGCTTGTAATATACATAGAAGCGTCTGTGCTCAAGGATTTATAGAAATGCTTCATTAAACTGAGTGAAACTGGTTAAGTGGCATGTAATAGTAAGTGCTCAATTAACATTGGTTGAATAAATGAGAGAATGAATAGATTCATTTATTAGCATTTGTAAAAGAGACATTCAATTTCAATAAAATAAATATAAAACCATGTAACAGAATGCTTCTGAGTATTCAAGTCTTGCCAGTTTGTTTGTTTTCTACTAAAGGCAAGGACCATGAAGTTCTAGATTGGAAATGTCCTCCCTTGACTATTGTGTGATCTAGGAATGAAAAGACATAGGAGGATGCCAGTGAGGTGGATCATTTTTATGCTTCTTCTTCAGCTTACTATATATGAACTTTCAGATCTTGGCAGAATCAGGGACAGTCTCAAGACATAGGACTCTCAGGATGAAGTACAGTCCAGGATTCCTCTGTGATTGTTTTGCCCCTCCCAAATTTATATCTTGAACTTATATCTTTATACAGCACCTGAACCAAGCATTTTGGAGAAATTCCAGCAAATAATAATAACCAAAGCCCTCAGCTCTGAAAACAGTCCAGGACTGAATTAGATCTTGGGCAAAAGAACTAGACAGTTTTGGTTTATTTTCCCTTTCATTTTATGTCTTCATCATATTCATTGGAGGCTCATTCTTCTGTCATGAAGTAAATGGGATTAAGTTTTGACCTATGATTTATTTTTTAATTTTTTGTAGAGATGGGATCTTGCTATTTTGCCCAGGCTGGTCTCAAACTCTTGGCCTCAAGTGATCCTCCCACCTCAGCCTCACAAAGTGTGGGATTACAGGTGTGAGTCACTACACCTGGCCAAGTTTCTGCCTATAATAAACCCATCCATTAGAAAGAGACTAAACCATACAGAAAAAGACATCAATTCAAATCCTGACTCTTCTACTTTCTAGATTTGCGATCTGGGAAAATCTTTTTATACCTCCATGGGCTTTAGTATTTCATTTGTGAAAAAAAAAAAGATAATAGTCATCCTGTCTACCTCTTAGAGTTCTTCTGAGAATCAAATAAGAGGCTGTATTTGAAAGTTCTTTGTAAATTGCAAACATTTATACAAATCTAGGAACTTTTAGCACCTACATGAGACCCAGTCTTTGCCACCACTACCCCCATCCCCATGACCCTGCCCACAAAAATATTTATACTCAGGGCTTAGAGAAAGCACTAAGGAAGATGGGCAACATATTGCTGGTGCTGGCTGTGGATTCATGGAAATCAGTGAAAGATCAGGATGCCTGTAGCTTACCCGTGCCTTAGAACAATTAATAGTATGAGGAAGTGTGGCTGGGGAGAAAACTTTTAAATATCCATGAGACCCACAAGTCCCATTTTTTCCAAGGAATGTTTCTGGGCCACAAAGAACAGGGAAATTACTGAAACATTTTTTTCCTCTTTTTTTTTAACTCTGGATAGGGATCTGGTATTACCTTTCTTCACACTCTCCTCTACTTAAAAAAAAATCATTTAAAAGAGGCAAGAAAAGGCCAGATTCCTAGTGAACACCCTTGTCACTTAGCTTCATGTAGTGAATAAGTCTGTCCAATGGAGAAAAGATTTCTCTTGCAGCCACAGGCCAGGCAAAGTTTCCCTAGGAGACTCCCTGGTGTTGCTTCAGGATGCTTCCTCTGCCACCTCCCCAAGGTCTATCTTATGTTTCAGCCTTGGGACCAGGCTTTCCACCACATTAACCACACCTTTCTCCCCAGTGCTCTTCACAGCACATCAGCATTTCAGGCATCAGGCTAAACAGCAATTTACCCCCTTATTTCAGACAAGAGATTGAAGCCAGTGATTCAGAGTTCAAAACTGAGAGATTTGATATGGATAGAAAATCCGGGCTTGATCAGCTTGAGATAAATTTTCTGAGAGATTTTCTAGGTTCTTGAGTATCACATTTCACTTTTATCTCCCCTTTACCCTCACTGCAAAATTGAGGGGACTATGGATAGAACACAGATCTGGATATTCAAGCTGCTAACTAGCTGTGATTGGGCCAAGTTACTTGCCAGCCTCTGAGATTCTATTTTTTCTTTGTTAAAACTGGGAGTCTGGTGGAGGTGGTCTCTAAGGTCCCTTGGAGCCCAGATATTTTGTTATTTATTACTTTAAGTTCATATGTAGTAATTATCCAGGCACTAAGGCTCAGAATGCATTCTCCAAGAAGCTCCAGTGTAAAATTTTCCTTCATCCTCCCAAAGTTGGTCTCTTCTTTCACTGTGCTCTTCCGTGTACAGTATCTAAATTCCACATTTGTGCCAGACCTGTCTGGGTTTCTACTCATTTATTTCTACCCATGTTCTTCTCAACAGTCATACATTTCTTGGTCCAGAGGGAATGTGGAACATAGGGTCAGGGCTTGAGTATTTTGTGGACCCCTAAAATATGGCATTTATAAAGGTGGCTTTACAAATAAAACACTTTTTACTATGCCAGAGATGGAGTACATGTATTATAAAGATGATTGGAATAGAAATAATTCACTCTAGATTCACCCTTGTCATCCCCTCTGTCACCTCCTGTCTCTTACCAAATTGGTCAAGGCCAGTTCATAGAGCAAAATTTGCTCTCCCATGAATTGCTGTTTCAAATTGGCAGACAAAAAGTCATTATGGATTCACAATAGTTAGGGGCCGATTCCTGAAAAGCAAGTCAGTAACTCCCCACTGGTGGCCAATGGAAGACATACTCCTGTGACCACCTTCAGAGTGGAGACTCAGACAAATGGTACACCTTGTCAGTATGTTGATGAGTTGAGTACTTGAAGAAAGACTCTGATCTTTCCCTCTTCTCATTAAACGGGAAATGGTGACAACCTGGAGATGGAAGTTTTATGCTGAGGATGGCAGAGGCACCTGCCAGCCTAGGACTCTAGATAATCTCAGAGAGTCGGGCTGTCTTCCTGCCATGGCTGATCTGCCCAGCTCTGGACAGCTACTTACCAAGTCCATGTCTCTATCTGGAACTTCATCAGTCGCTACAACATTCCCACCACAAACCTTTTACTCTATCAGTGTGCCCAGCACAACAATTCACTTCTGTATTTCACTTATGACAATGACACTCTTCCTCTCCTTGAAAATGAAATGACATAAGTCCACTTTCAGTGTTTCCTGTTATTTCCAATTTTCAAATATCATTGATAATGGTCAGCAATCTCTCTGCAAGGTAGTAGCATCAGGCTGCGATGAAATGGAAACTGCTCACAGATAATTTTTTGAAAAGAAAAGAATGACTTCCTATGGATTCTGAGAAAAGTTCAGATTTTAATTTTTTAACCAGTTTCCAAGAAGATAATACTGCACTACTGCCAACCAAATTGAATCACAGTAAATATAGTTGAATAAATAGAATAAAATTATTTTAAATTAAAATATAAGAGCCACTGATCTGCATTTAGTAGAATATATCGGGGCTGAAAGTTTGACTTCTCCACTTATGTTAATGGCTATTTTAGAAATGAGATCCTAAAATGTTGCAGGTTGAGGTCCCCAGAAAGCAGACACTGAGACAGAGATTTGAACACAGCAAGTTTATTAGCTCTCAGCATGTACACTTGTGAAGAAGTGAAGAAAGCAATATTGGGCAAAAACAAAAAAGTTGAAACGTGATGTAATCAACCTCCCTCTGGAGCTGGGAGAGCCTTTCCTACTTATCTTAAGGTGAAGCAATACCCTAAATAGACAAACCACTGGAGATAGTATATCCCTGGGAAGGGAGCATGACCTTGGAAGAACCAGCTGTTTAACAAGGACAATTCTTGAAGAGGAACTCAACTGAGAGCCATTAGCCCAAGGTACTCTCGGCAGCTGGAGGAATGCTTGTGTGGGTCCTGAAGGAGTGCAAGCAATCCAGGTGATGTGCTGCAGCATTCACCAAATACAACTTCAGATAGAAGACAGTGTGACATTGGCCAGCAGATCTTTACCCAATGGCTTCTAATTAGATTAAGCAGAACTTTTAAGCAAAATTTAATTGTCTCTTGACCAACCTCACAGAAATGAACTATATCATTTCTAGAAATCTGGACACTAAAACAAAGATATCTTTTATCCCCAGTCGGACTTCACATGACAATTTTTGGCAAAGAAAGGCATGTTAACTTGACTTAAATAATTTATTTGCAATGAATTGTCCCATTTTCAGCATCCAGCAGACTTTACCACACTATCAGAAGTGATATCTTGCCTCTACAGGTTCAACCCATTGGATTGGATGGATTCTGGATACTGTAGGACTGTATTTGAAACTCAGGGTATGCTTATTCCTCAGTATAGAAGGCCAGAGTGCAGTGGAAAGATGAGAGAGAGAATATCCTTCCTTGCACCAGAACACATATTTTCACCTTCTGTGATGCTCAGGCATAAAATGCTGTTTAAACTCAGGTTTAAAGTTGGAAGTATAGAAGAAGAAACTTCTGAAAATTCACCCCTGCAGGCTTAGGAGCTCACTGGAAAGTTTTTAAGTCATGCATCAGATTTCTGTTCATTAATAATTCTTTTCAGAAGTTGTAGTTAAAGTGCTTATGTTTATAACACTATTTCAGAGAGTTTTATGTCAACCTGGCAAAAGGAACTATACTTTTACTGATCCTTTCAACCTCCATCCTTTTTACTCTTGTGTTGAATGTATGAAAAGTGTTAACCTTTTCAGCATGTTCTTCTTTTCAATCTGAATTTTCTGATCCGGGCATCTCAGGAATATGGACAGTTCACGTCTGTGTTCTCTGTAGCTGATGCTTCTTTGCTCTTTCCTACATCTGCACTCTTTACTCCTAGGTCAGTTAGAGCAGTTCCATCAACTTGGAAGGTCTGCCTCTAGCCTTTCTTTTTTTTCTTTTACAAGAAAGCCTGCAACATCCACAGAAATGCATATGTGTGTGTGTATCTTCTAACTTATTTGCTTAAAATGTGGCACAAATTATTCTGACACCCTTAACAGTCAACTAGAAAATCTTTCTGAGGTGGTTTCCAAACATTTTGCTCATTAGCTTTTTAGAACCCTACTGGACTTTATGTTTTTTTGGTTTTTTTTTTTTTTTTTTTGAGACCCAGTCTAGCTCTGCCGCCCAGGCTGGAGTGCAGTGGCGCAATCTCGGCTCACTGCAACCTCTGCCTCCCAGGTTCACTCGATTCTCCTGACTCAGCCTCCTGAGTAGCTAGGATTAAAGGCGCGCGCCACCATGCCTAGCTAATTTTTGCATTTTTAGTAAAGATGGAGTTTCACCACATTGGTCAAGCTTATCTTGAACTCTTGACCTCGTGATCTGCCCACCTTGGCCTCCCAAAGTTTTGGGATTACAGACGTGAGCCACTGCACCTGGCCAGACTTTCTGTTTTAATTGAGTTGTATAACTCAAAATATTCTCAGGGTATGTGTAGCTGTGTGCATGTGTATGTGAGTGCATAATCCAGGCATGCATTTTTTTCCTACATTCATAAGTGTATGCTAAGCTATTTTCTAACTGTTCTGGAGCAGGGCATAGAAGATCACAACAATCTCAAACAGAAACCTCCAGTTTTACCACTCAGTTCAATTTAGTCCAGTCTTCTTGATCCCATACATAAGGGCATTATTGAAAGAGCATTAAAAATTCATACATATTTATAAACTCAAAGGAAAAGCCTTCACAAACTCTCTTCATTAAGGAGGCAGGGGCTTTTGCCCCACAGCTCTGTGCAGAGCATCTTTGACCTCCTTGTTCCTCAGGCTGTACACAACAGGGTTCAGTAGGGGAGTGATGACAGTGTAGTGTAGGTCACTGAGATGAGTCTGTCCTGTCCCAGGGAACTCTGGGACTTAGGCTTCAGGTAGATGATGGAGGCACAGCCATAGTGGATGATGACCTCTGTGAGGTGGGAGGTGCAAGTGGCAAAGGCCTTATTCTGACCTTCAGCTGAGGCAATCTTAAGAATGGTGGAGATGATGAGGACATAGGAGATAAAGACCAGGCCCATAGAACAAGGACACAGACATTGACAACAAAGTTGATTATCTCATTGACAGTGGTGTCTGTACAGGCCAGCTTCAGCAGGGGTCTCACATCACAGAAGAAGTGGGAGATGACAAAGGCATCACAGAATGACAGGCCAAAAACAGATGTTACTTGGACAATGCCCATGCCAAGGCCAATCCCCAGTGACCCAGAGGCCAATTGGATACAGGCCCTCTTGCCCATGAAGACTGAATACCTTAGGGGGTTGCAGATGGCCTCATAGCAGTCTTATCCCATGACTGTGAGCAGGAAGCAGTTGTTGATGCCAAAGGTGAGATAGAAGAAGAGCTTAGTGGCACAGCTTTGGGTGGCAATGGGCTGGCGAGGATTCAAGAGACCAGAAAGCATATGGGGAATGATGGCCACAGTGTAGCAGGTCTCAGAGATGGATAGCATGTTTAGGAAGAAGTACATGGGGGTGTAGAGATGATGGTCCAGGCAAATAATGGTCACGATAATTACATTGCCAGAGAGAGTCAGCAGGTACAAAGTTAGAAAGACAACAAAGAACACAAGTTTGTGCTGCCACCTGAAGCTGGAGAAACCTTCAAAGAGGAACTCAGTCACAAAAGTGGAATTTGGCTTTGGCATCAAAGTGGGTCTAGGTTTGAAAGAGCTGGGCAAAGGAAAGAAACATATGATGAGTTAATCATGACAGTGTAGGCTGGACCAAGGCTTTCAGTAAAAACATGTCCATCCTCTGAGCAATGCCCTAAGCCTGTTGTTTACTTGCTCAGAATAATCACTTGTCCCTACCCTCTTCTTTGGAAGCATAGAATGCTACCCTGGGACCCTGGGATTGAGAGAAGAGATAGTGATCAGAAGGTGGTAACAAACTGAAAGAGATCTGTAGAAACAACTCCCTGGTTCTTTTTTTTTTAATTATTATTATATACCCAGAGGTATATGATCCAGAGTTGTGCTTGCTGGATCATATGGAGGTCAGAGGAGTATCCATACTGTTTTCCACAGTGGCTACATCATTTTACATTCCCACCCACAGTGCACAAGGGTTCCAATTTCTCAACATCCTCTCCAACACTTGTTATCTTTTGATTATAGATTAAAAAAAATAAATACTAGCCACCTAACTGGTATGAGGTGATATCACATTGTGGTTATGATTTGCATTTCCCTGATGATTAGTGACACTGAACATATTTTCATATACCTGAATTAAAATCAAAATCTAGAAGAGATATTTGCATTCCCATGTCCATTACAGCACCATTCACAATAGCCAAATTGTGGAAACAAACCAGGGGTCCACTGGTAGATGAATGAATAAAGAAAATGTGCTATTTACATAGAATGTAATGTTATTAAGCCTTAAAAAAAAAAAGGAAATCCTGCCCTTTGCAACAACAGGGATGAGCCTGGAGGACATTTTGCTAAATGGTATAAGCCAGTCACAGGAGGACAAATATTGCATGATTCCACTTATATGAGGTATTTAAAATAGTCAAAGTCATAGAAGCAGGAAATAGAATCGTGATTACTGGGGAACAAGAAAGGGGAAGTGGGGAGTTGTTGTTCAATTCATGTAAAGTTTCAATTATGCAAGATAATTAGTTCTAGAGAGCTGCTGTACAGCATAATTCTTATAGTAAACAATATTGTAATATGCACCTAAAATTTTTGATGATGGTGTATCTCATATTAAGTGCCTTACCACAAAACAAAACAAAAAGCAAAGGGACACAAGGAAGTGTTTAAAGGTGATAGATATGTTTGTTACCTTAATTATGATGATGGTATCTGGCCAAGCTCATTAAATTGTACACATTAAATATATGTAGTGTATTATATCTCCATTGTACTTCAATAAAGCTGTTTAAAGAAAGAAAGAAACAACTACCTGGCCATTGAAGGAGTGGGCCTAGGTCAAGGAAGAAGCAGGTGATACATCAAATGTGCCCAGCTCTAGAGTTCCTACTCAATACACTCCTGAATTACTTCCCAAGGATCCAGTGAGGAATAGTGAAGAATAGAAGATGTGAGACTGACTGATATCCTTTTCACACTGTCAGCAGTTTCCAAGGCCAAATGCCCTGTGAGAGTCCTGAGAATGCTTCTCCTCCCCAGAGGAGTGATCTTCACCCCAAGGTCCTGGTCTTCACTTATCTAAGCCCTGCATCTAAAATCCTCAGTGACCATCAAAGAGTAGAAAAGGGAACACTTCTACCGATGACTTTTTCTAGAAACCTTGCAATAAATATCACCTAGGATCATAAAAAATGGTTTGATATGACATTGCAATATTTAGATTGTCTCCTCGAATTCTAATCAAAGGTAGAAAAGATGGCAAAATGAATCTGTGGGTGACTTTTTAAGTAGGGAATAGGTTTTTCTAGTATGAGAGCAAAGATAATATTCATTTAATCAGAGAACAATGAATCATCCTATTTTTTTACTTCAATTATGCATAATCCAAGTTATGATGGGGATACAAATAAGCTGATCCACCTTCCTTTTGTCTTACCTCAAGTAGACCCAGTATGAGAGGTTGTACTGGCGCAGATTAACCTTGCTCCTTATACCCGCATCTACTCCTGATAATACTCACCATATTTAACCATTATCTCCATTTAGAAAGCTAAGGACTGTCCTAATTACCACCCTTCCCTTTTCCACACAAAGACAGTGCCTCCTGAAATTCTCTCTTCCTGTCCCCTCCACTTCATGCTTTCTACCAATGCCCAACTACTGACTGCCATGACCATCCTCTATGATCACAACAAGGCCTCCTAACTAACCTGTCTCCTTTGGTTGATCTTAGTCTAAGTCTTCCTGCTGGATGTTGCCATTACACTTTCTTCAAAAACCTGTTCATGGAGCTCTCCTGCATAAATTCCTCAATAGGTCCTCTGGAATCTTAACCATAATATTTAACTCATTTGTAAGTTGAATTTGTTAATATTTCGTAGAGTTGCCATGAAAATTAAATGGCTTATTTGTTTGAAGAGTTTGACCTAGCATTTGACAAATAGGAAACCCTCAATAAATACTAGTGTTATTAGAAGTTACAGTTATTTCTTTTTCATTTTCCCCAAATTAGCAAGTTTAAATTTCTAAGAGGATCAGGGGCAGGGGTGGAGGGGCTTCAATCTAATATTTCTGGATTTGTAAACAAGTATGTGATTATCTTAACCTTAACTTTGTAAGTATTATAATTTCCCTTCCAGTTGCTCAAATGGAATTTTTTATGCTCTTTCAAAATCTTTCTTGAAATGCATTGACCAAATCCATGCACTGCTGCATGTATTATACTAACACAGGTGTGGATTAAGTTGAATATAATTTTCAGTTTTGCCTCTAATCCTCTAATCCCTTTCCTGAAGATGCTCAGTATTTTACTTCTCCCTCTGGTCATAGTAGATTATCCAACTAATATATCTAGAAACAATCTGCAATGACATCTAGATCCCTTGCCTGGGTTATAATTGAATTGATAGCGTGGAGCCCATAGTTATAAAAATCACAGTTTCCTTTACACTTGCATACGTTAAAATTAATTCACATTATTTTCATAATGCATTTGTATTTTATTAACCAGAAGATCTTATTCAGGTCTGTGGCCTCGAATATTTGCCTCCCTCTCTTCCAGATAGTTATTTAAACTGCTAACACTCCCCCAAAAATGCTATCCCAGCTCCATCTAAGAGAATAATCAGTAAAGGGATGCAGAGTGGAATGTGGAAATTTAAAATGTAGGCAAGGATAGGATTACTCATCTAAAGTCTAGGAAACGTAGGTGAGGAGGAAAAACGAGAGATAAAAACGTAGAGAGGGTACAGATAGACAGAAACCTCAAAATTCAGGTAATGTCTTTGACTTTGGGGTTTGTATTGCCTTTCCTTGCTTTCAAATAAATTTAAAAAAATGAGAAACATGCCTGTTCCTGGCCCAATCCTAGATGAGTGTACTGTTTACAATTTTTCCCTGGAGAAGAAAACTTACTTATTCTCTTGTTTCCTGAATTTTTAAAAATCTCCTGTGCATTTTCATTCTATGCATGTACCCAAACATCACATGTACCCTGTAAATATGTACAACTATTATGTAGAATTTTTTAAAACAAAATAAGCCAGGCACAGAAATAAAAGTATCATATGTTCTCCCTTATATGTGAGAGCTTAAAAAGTTGATCACATGGAGGTAGAGAGGAGAATGGTGGTTACTAGAGGCTGGAAATGGTGAGGTTGTGGATGAAGAGAGGTTGGTTAAAAGGTACAAACATAGTTACAAGGAATCCATTCTGGCGCTCGATAGTATGGGAGGTAACCAGAATTTATTTTATATTTCAAAATTTCTAAAAGAGAAGATTTGAAGTGCTCCCAACACAAAGAAATAATAAATGTTTGAGGTGATGGATATTCTAATTACTTGGATTTTATCATTACACATTGTATTAGTATATCAAAAAATCAATGCACCACATAAATATGCAGAATTATATATTAATAAAGCAACCTTTGAAATCTAAAACAAAAAGTCTCCTTTGCATTTCAATTTGCTTAAACTAAAATCGTGCTTGATTTTTACCGAGCAAAATAACTTCTTCAAGAGTTCAATGTGTTGGGAAGTCACAAAATATAAGTACTATGCTAGTGCTAGGAAAATAAAGATGACCCAATTGGTCTTTTTTCTCATGGAGCTTAGATTCTTGGACAGCCTTTGGTACAGGATCCAATTACAGCCTTCCAAGTACTTTATGGCCCTCTTCTCTAGTCTATTAGTCTACGTTTCCAACTTCTTAGAAATCACATTCTTTCTTATTAGAGCCCGTGTTCCCCCTTCTTCCATAGACTATCACTGGCTATGCAATAACAGTATACACTATCATAAACATTCCCCATCCCAGCTGTTAAGGAAGTGAAACTCACCACTTAGCCTATTTCTTGAGTCTTCTAGAGAGTTGTGCTTATACCTGAATTATATTCACCACTCTGGAAATTTGACTGCCTGCAATCATAGATTATGGATTTTTTTTTATTACTGATAGTTATACAATGTTTCCCAGATTTTTGTCAATGCCTTTTCTAAGATTATTTAAAACACATCGGTTATTTAACTAACGATCACTTTATGGAACTATGCTATTTTACTGAAGAGTCTATGAATTTCCTTAACAGAGGGTCACTGATGTCATACTGAGCAGAGCTATAGTTTTTCCCCTTTGTTGGATAATCTTTAGATAGCACCAAGAATGTGATAACTAAAGGAACTATTTAGAGTGGAAGGAAATAATGCCTAGCTCAGTCTTCCTGTGTCCAACACCAGAAGTGAAGTCACACTAAGTTCCCCTAGATTCTCACAAGTCCATCCACTGGAAGGATTTCGTCTTTGGGTCACAAAGCATTAACTTTGGCTTAGGTGTTTTTTAATAAGGTACAAATTGTCTGTCCCCAGTGTTAGATGTCTCTGTCTCCAAAACAACACTTACTACTCCCAAGTGATAATGGCAGAAGACACAATCCAGACAGCAGAGCATCTGGAGGCCTCATTACTAAGGCAGCTCATTTTCTAATGCTGAGAATAACACTTTGGGGAACAGAGTTGGCTTGGCTATTAGGGACAATCTCTGGGATGAAAAGGCTTATTTCCTTTATCAGTGTGGGTAATAGTCCTGCTGAAATCCATGTCAGATTTTCTGTCCATTTCTTTGGTGCCAAGGGAGGGAAGCTTAAGGCCTTATGGAGTAACCCTTCATACATGAGAGAATAGAAGCAACAATTATCAAGCAGGGTTTATGCATGGAGTCCTCATGCAGAGGGCTGACCTTCAGATACTCTGACACTTGGAGCAGTTTAAAGTATCTGGAAAGAATCATCAACACTGTTCCTGAATTCTATTGTCTGAGCTTTCATACTTTTTTTTTTTTTGACCTTTTAAGGAACTGCCAGACTGTTTCCTAAAGTGGCTGAGGATTTTGCCTTCCCACCAGCAATGTTATGAGTGTTCTAATTTCTCGACATACTTGCTAACACTTATTTTCTGGTGTTTCTTTTTATTTTTTTAATTATAGCCATCCCAGTGGGTGTGAAGTGGTATCTCACTGTGGTTTTGATTTACTTCCCTAATGACTAATGATGTTGAGCATCCATTTATGTTCTTATTGGCCATTTGTATATCTGCTTTGGAGAAATGTCTGTTCAGATTATTTGCCCATTTTTAAATGCAGTTGTCTTTTTATTCTTTTATGAATTGTTTAAATATATTATGGATACTAGATCCTGATCAGAGATAAGATTTACAAATATTTCATTTACAAATGTTTTCTCCCATTCTGTGAGTTGTCTTCTCACTTTTAAACTGATCTTTCTCGTCTCTGCACTTCTTGCCACACACCCTGTATTTATTTTGGAGCCCTCAGCTCAGTTTGCCCCAAGGCCTCAGCCTTGCCAGGGAACCTTCTGCATATTAAATCCATTTCATTATCCGTAGCCCAAATAGATGGGAATAAGTGTCTCTAGTTGAAAGATATGTAAAAGTTGGCACTCAATTGTCACAGATTTTTTTTTTAATTTTATTTGTATTATACTTTAAGTTTTAGGGTACATGTGCACAATGTGCAGGTTTGTTACATATGTATTCATGTACCATGTTGGTGTGCTGCATCCATTAACTCATCATTTAGCGTTAGGTATATCTCCTAATGCTACCCATACCCCCTCCCCCCACCCCACAACAGTCCCTGGTGTGTGATGTTCCCCTTCCTGTGTCCATCTGTTCTCATTGTTCAGTTCCCACCTATGAGTGAGAACATGCGGTGTTTGGTTTTTTGTCATTGCGATAGTTTGCTGAGAATGATGGCTTCCAGTTTCATCCATGTCCCTACAATGGACATGAACTCATTGTTCTTTATGGCTGCATAGTATTCCATGGTGTATATGTGCCACATTTTCTTAATCCAGTCTATCGTTGTTGGACATTTAGGTTGGTTCCAAGTCTTTGCTATTGTGAATAGTGCTGCAATAAACATATATGTGCATGTGTCTTTATAGCAGCATGATTTATAATCCTTTGGGTATGTACCCAGTAATGGGATGGCTGGGTCAAATGGTATTTCTAGGTCTAGATCTCTGAGGAGTCACCACACTGACTTCCACAATGGTTGAACTAGTTAACAGTCCCACCAACAGTGTAAAAGTGTTCCTATTTCTCCACATCCTCTCCAGCACCTGTTGTTTCCTGACTTTTTAATGATCGCCATTCTAACTGGCGTGAGATAGTATCTCATTGTGGTTTTGATTTGCATTTCTCTGATGGCCAGTGACAAATTTACAAGAAAAAAACAAACAACCCCATCAAAAAGTGGGTAAAGGATATGAACAGACACTTCTCAAAAGAAGACATTTATGCAGCCAAAAAACACATGAAAAAATTGTCACAGATTTTTAACTAATTGTTTCTTTGCATTGGTCTTAGATTGCCAATTGTCAGCTCCTTAGATATAGAGACTCTTTGTCATCCATCTTTTGTTTTCTCAGTGAACCTAGAGCTGCTACTTCTTAAAAAAATACCTATTACGTGCTCTTTATTATATGCTAGGTACTAAACTATGCAATGCACACATATTAACTCATTTAATTAATCCTAACAATGAACCTACGAGATAGCACAATTGTACTGTTTTTTTTTTTTTTGGAGAAAACAGACACAGAGATGTTATATAATTTCCTGTAAGACACTGAGCTTATAAATGGGAAACTAGGACTTAAACAAAGGAAATCCAGCCTCATAAGCTGGGCTATATTGGTAATATTGAGCTTAATTTGAATTTTTGTTCAGTGGTGGTACTGCTAATGGTAGCAACCTAAAAAGACATCTTGGTAATGGTGAAAAAAACATTAGCTTAGTGATTTGGTTTACCCAGGTTTTAGTTCCATAGTTGTGACTAACTTGTCGAGTATTTAGACCGACACGTATCTCAGCCTTGGTGTGTTCATCTATGAGTGATGATATATTAATGTGGTAGTGGTGATGCTGCTGCTGATGATTTTGCCTCCTACTCTGCATCCGTCACCTTGTTTTATGTTACCTCACAATAACATGATAAAGTGGACATACACATCCACACTATTATCCCTATTTTACAAATGAAGTAACTGAAAACAAGTGAGGGAACTGGAATAAGTGACTCCTTACCGGGATTCCTTTCACCCTGCTACTATTCATACACAAAATTGAAGGATAGAATTAGTTTTCCTACACCTCTAGAATGATGCTATAGTGACCATACTATATGGATATAGCTACTAAGTCAGTGAATAATTGAGGAACCAAGATTCTAGAAAGAAAGAATATGCAGAAATGTTAGCTTGACCCTCACTTCTTTGAAGTTTCCTTGAGGAACTGTTATTTGTTGTTTGTAGTCTTTGGTCAAAAGAACTAATAAACTGAGCAGAGTATCTGGAAATTTCCGTATGCTTAAGGGTTATACTGTCTGTGAAAGGGTAAAGTGGAAATAAATGAACCCTTCACAAAGACTAAAACTTCAAATTAATTTAATTTCCAGTTAGATTAATATGATCTTGCCCTAGTCTAATTACCTGTCAAGAAGCAAAATAAAATATTCTCTAGAGGAAGATAATATAATCTAGAGTACCAATTTGTCTTTATAATTTTTTCATATAGTACTGGAGTAGAAAAACTACAGCCCATCAGGCCACTACATGTTTTTGCATAGCCTGCAAGGAGTATGCTAGTTTTTACAATTTTAAATAATTGAAAACAAATTTAAAAAATACTTTGTGACGTGAAAACTATGTAAAATTCAAATATCAGTAAGCACACAAAGAAAACCTGAAATTTTTTGAACCACAACCCCACTCATTCACTTATGTATAATCTATGGCTTCTTTTGTGCTACTATAGCAGAATTTAATAGTTGGAACAGGGATTTATGTATGATCCACAAACCCTAAATTATTTATTACTTGGCCCTTTTCAGGAAAGTGTGAGGATTTCTGATAGAGAGTGACCAAGATGTAATAAAAATGCACCAGACATACCAGGATAAAAAACCAAAGATCTAAGACTCAACAAATTAAAAAAAAAAAAACTCAATACAAACCGACCCATAAAATAATCATATTAAAGTTACAAGATACAAATTTAAAATAAATATGACTGTGGCAGACACATTCTAAGGCGACCCATAATGAGTCACACCCATGTATTCCCTTCATTTGAGTGTGAGCAGAACCGTGACTTGCCTCTGTTCAATAGAATATGCCAAAGACGATGATATGTCTCACTCCCATGCTTATATAACATTGTATAAGAATTTATCATAACAGAATGGAGCAAGAATACTAACTTGCTGACTTTAAAGAATTAAGTGGCCATGTTTTAAGAGAATTTGTAACAGGGTAGTGTAGCAAGGAATATATGCAACATCTAGGAACTAACCGTTTCAGCTGAAAGCCAGAGAGAAAACACAACCTCAGTCCTACAACCACAAGTGACTTAATTCTGCTAACAACCACATGAGTTTGGAAGTGGATGCCAAACTCCAAGAAGGAATACAGCTCTGCTGATGCTGATTGCAGGTGTGTGAGATCCTGAGCAGAGAACCCAGCTAAGTCATGCTTAGAACACCTGTCCAACAGAAATTTTGTGGCATTTTAAGCTACTAAACATGTTAATTTGTTATGCAGCAATAAAAACTACTATAATGATTATTATGCTGAAAAAATAATATATGACAAATTTTCAAATCACAGCAGAGAATGAGAAATATTATTTAAAAATAAAGTGAAAACACTAGAAGTATAAAATGTAATAAGAGAAACTAAGAACTTAATAGATGTTTTAACACCACATTAGAAATAACTGGAGATAAAATCAGTGAATTGGAAGATGTGTCAGTAAAAAATATCTAGATTGAAGCACAGAGAAAAACAAAGTAGTGCAATATATATAAAAGAGCATAAGAAGCATATAGAACCCCAGGAAAAGGTCTAGCATATGTGTAATTAGACTACAGATTAATAGGAGAGATAGAATGTATCAGAAGCAATATACGAAGAAATAGTGGCCATGAATTTTTCACACTTGAGGAAAACATTAAGACACAAATTCAAGAATCATCCTGAGTTGCCTACCAACAGGATAAATACATATTCACCGATACATAAAATTCATGTAGGCATATCAAATAAAACAACAGTAAAAAGAAAGATAGAAAGAAAAAGCCTTAAAAGGAGTTAGAGTAAAAAGACACATTATTTTCAAGGACTAACAGTAAGGCTAATAATTGACCCCTTAACGGCAGGAAAACAGAAATTAATGGAATGACATTTTCAACATACCGAAAGAAAACAACTGCCAAGCTAGAATTCTATCATCAGGGAAAGTATCATTTCAAAAGGGAGACAAAAACAATAACAGTTTTAGATATGCAAAAAAAAAGAATTTGTCACCAGCAAACCTGAATTAAAAGAAACATGAAAAGGAGTTAGGTAGAAGGGAAATTCATCCTAGATGGAAATAGAAATTTAAAAAAACAAAAATGAATTTTAAAAACTCAGAAAAGATAAAAACATGAGCAAGTAAATTAATAATTTATATTGTACACACTAACAACCATAATGTCTTGTGTACTTAAAAATATTTATAAATTAAAATACATAACAATAAAAACATTAAAATGAAGATAAATTAAAATTTTATACAGTCTTTACATTTTCCTTGAACTGTAACCTCTGAAATAATCATTAAGATAATTTGTACATAACAAATTGACAAAAGAGAAATGAAAAATAAAAACAATTCAAAATAAAGCAAAAAGATGAGAAGGGAGGTATACAAAAAATGGGAAAAAAAGAAAAAAAATTCTAACAATATATTTAAACTCAAATATATCAGTAATTTCATTAAATGTAATGAATGTAAAAGAAATAATAATCCAATTACTAAACAGAGAGTTTCAGATTGAATAGGAAAAAAATTGTTTACAAGAGACACATTAATTATCAACATACAGAAAAGGTTAAAAGAAGAATGGAAGTTAGTTTTTTGAAAAAGAATAATAAAATAGATAGACCACTAACTAAACTAATAAAGAAGAGAGAAGAGTCAAATAGACACAATTAAAAAAAAGATAAAGGGAATATCACCATTGATCCCACAGGAATACAAACAACCATCAGAGTATACTATAGACACCTTTATGCACATACACTGGTAAATCTAGAAGAAATGGATAAATTCCCGGACACATACACTATCCCAAGCTTGAAACAGGAAAAAAGTTGAATCCCTGAAGAAACCAATAACAAGTTCTGAAATTGAGGCAGTAGTAAATAGCCCACCAACCAAAAAAAGTCCAGGACCAGGCGATTTACAGCTGAATTCTACCAGAGGTACAAAGAGAAGTTGGTACCACTTTCTCTGCAACTATTCCAAACAATTGAAAAGGAGGGCTGAGACGGTGGGGTTTTCTAGATATACAATCATGTCATCTGCAAACAGGGACAATTTGACTTCCTCTTTTCCTAATTGAATACCCTTTATTTCCTTCTCCTGCCTGATTGCTCTGGCCAGAACTTCCAGCACTATGTTGAATAGGAGCGGTGAGAGAGGGCATCCCTGTCTTGTGCCAGTTTTCAGAGGGAATGCTTCCAGTTTTTGCCCATTCAGTATGATATTGGCTGTGGGTTTGTTGTAGATAGCTCTTATTATTTTGAGATACGTCCCATCAATACCTAATTTATTGAGAGTTTTTAGCATGAAGGGTTGTTGAATTTTGTCAAAGGCCTTTTCTGCATCTATTGAGATAATCATGTGGTTTTTGTCTTTGGTTCTGTTTATATGCTGGATTACATTTATTGATTTGCATATGTTGAACCAGCCTTGCATCCCAGGGATGAAGCCCACTTGATCATGGTGGATAAGCTTTTTGATGTGCTGCTGGATTCGGTTTGCCAGTATTTTATTGAGGATTTTTGCATCAATGTTCATCAAGGATATTGGTCTGAAATTCTCTTTTTTGGTTATGTCTCTGCCAGGTTTTGGTATCAGGACGATGCTGGCTTCGTAAAATGTGTTAGGGAGGATTCCCTCTTTTTCTGTCAATTGGAATAGTTTCAGAAGGAATGGTACCAGTTCCTCAGGGATCTAGAACTAGAAATACCATTTGACCCAGCCATCCCATTACTGGGTATATACCCAAAGGACTATAAATCATGCTGCTATAAAGACACATGCACACGTATGTTTATTGCGGCACTATTCACAATAGCAAAGACTTGGAACCAACCCAAATGTCCAACAACGATAGACTGGATTAAGAAAATGTGGCACATATACACCATGGAATACTATGCAGCCATAAAAAATGATGAGTTCATGCCCTTTGTAGGGACATGGATGAAACTGGAAACCATCATTCTCAGTAAACTATTGCAAGGACAAAAAACCAAACACCGCATGTTCTCACTCATAGGTGGGAATTGAACAATGAGAACTCATGGACACAGGAAGGGGAACATCACGCTCCGGGGACTGTTGTGGGGTGGGGGGAGGGGGGAGGGACAGCATTAGGAGATACATCTAATGCTAAATGACGAGCTAATGGGTGCAGGAAATCAACATGGCACATGGATATATATGTAACAAACCTGCACATTGTGCACATGTACCCTAAAACCCTAAAGTATAATAAAAAAAAAAAAAAAAAAGAAAAGGAGGGATTCCCCCTGAACTCATTTTATGAGGCCAGGGTCATCCTGATACCAAAACCTGGCAGAAATACTACAAAAAAAATAAAACTTCAGGCCAATATCCCTGATGAACATTGAGGCAAAAATCCTTAATCAAATACTGGAAAACTGAATCAGCAGCACATCAAAAAGCTTATTCACCATAAGGTTGGCCTCATCTCTAGGATGCCAGGCTTGTTCAGCATATGCAAATCAATAAATGTAATTTGTTTATATGAAACAGGACTAAGGACAAAAACCACACAATTATCTCAATAGCTGCAGAAAAGGGCTTCAATAAAATTCAACATCCCTTCATGTTAAAAACTCTCAATAAACTAGGTATTGATGGAACATACCTCAAAATAATCAGACACATTTACGAAAAACCCACAGCCAATATCATACTGAAGGGGCACAAGCTGGAAGCATTCCCCTTGAAAGCCAGCACAAGATGAGGATGCCCTCTTTCATCACTCCTATTTAACATAGTATTGGAAGTTCTGGCCAGGATGAAGTGGAGGATCTCTTCAAGGAGAACTACAAACCACTGTTCAATGAAATCAGAGAGGACACAAACAAATGGCAAAACATTCCATGCTCATGGATAGGAAGAATCAATATTATAAAAATGGCCACACTGCCCAAGGTGATTTATAGATTCAATCCTATTCCCATTAAATTGCCATTGCAATTCTTCACAAAATTTAAAAAAACTACTTTAAAATCCATATGAAACAAAAAAAGAGTGCGTATAGCCAAGACAATCCTAAGCAAGAAGAACAAACCTGGAGGCATCACACTACCTGACTTCAAATCATACTACAAGGCTACAGTAACCAAAACAGCTTGGTATTGTTACAAAAACTGACACATGGACCAATGGAACAGAATAGAGAACTCAGAAATTAGACCACACATCTACAACCATCTGATCTTCCACAAACCTGACAAAAACAAACAATGGCAAAAGGATTCCCTGTTTAATAAATGGGTCTGGGAGAACTGGCTAGCCATATGCAGAAAACTGAAACTGGACTCCTTCCTTACACCTTGTACAAAAATTAACTCAATATGGCTTAAAGACTTAAATGTAAATCCCAAAATTATAAAAACCTTAGAAGAAAAGCTAAGCAATACCATTCACGACATAGGCATGGGCAATAATTTCATGATGAAAGCATCAAAAGCAATTGCAATAAAAGCAAAAATTGACAAATGGGATCTGATTAAACTAAAGAGCTTCTGCACAACAAAAGAAACTATCATCAGAGTGAACAGACAACCTACAGAATAGGGGGAAAGTTTTTGCAATCTATCCACTGACAAAGTTCTAATATTCAGAATCTACAAGGAACTTCAACAAATTTACAAGAAAGAAACCAAACAACCCCATTAAAAAGTGGGCAAAGGACATGAACAGACACTTCTCAAAAGAAGACATTTATGAGGCCAATAAACATATGAAAAAAAGCTCAACATCACTGATCATTAGAGAAATGCAAATCAAAACCACAATGAGATACCATCTCACATCAGTCAGAATGGCAATTATTAAAAAGTTAAAACAGGCTGGACACAGTGGCTCACACCTGTAATCCCAGCACTTTGGGAGGCTGAGGCAGGTGGATCACCTGAGGTCAGGAGTTTGAGACCAGCCTGGCCAACATGGCGAAACCCTCTCTCTACTAAAACTACAAAAAAATTAGCCAGGTGTGGTGGTGGGTGCCTGTAATCCCAGCCACTTGGGAGGCTGAGGCAGGAGAATCTCTTGAACCCAGGAAGTGGAGGTTGCAGTGAGCCAAGACCATGCCATTGCACTCCAGCCTGGGCAACAAGAACGAAACTCCATCCCCCCAATCTCCCCCGCAAAAAGTCAAGAAACAACAACAGATACTGGCAAGGGTGTGGAGAAATAAGAATGCTTTTACACTGCTGGTGGGAATGTAAATTAGTTCAAATATTGTGGAAGACAGTGTGGCAATTCTTCAAAGACCTAGAACCAGAAATACTGTTTGACCCAGCAATCCCATTACTGAATATATACCCCAAAGAATATAAATCATACTATTATATAATCAGTCATGCACACATATGTTTGTTGCAGCACTATTCACAATAGCAAACACATGAAATTAACCCAAATGTCCATCAGTGATAGACTGGATAAAGAAAATGTGGTACATATACACCATGGAATACTATACAGCCATAAAAAGGAATGAGATCATGTCTTTTGCAGGGACATGGATGGAGCTGAAAGCCACTCTCTTCAGCAAACTAATACAAGAACAGAAAACCAAACACTGCATGTTCTCACTTATAAGTGGCAGCTGAACAATGAGAACACATGGGCACAGGGAGGGGAAAAACACACACTGGGGCCTGTTGGGAGGTAGGGTGTCAGGGGAGGGAGAGCATCAGGAAGAATAGCTAACGCATGTTAGACTTAATACCTAGGTGATGGGTTGATAGTGCAGCAAATCACCATGGCACCTGTTTACCTATGTAACAGACCTGCACATCCTACACATGTATCCTGGAATTTAAATAAAATAAAATAAAATAAAATTTAAAAATACCAAAGAATGGAAAAATATATCATGTGAATACTAATGAAAAGCAGGCTGATGTTTTATGTTAAAATAAGGCAAAAAGATAAAAATGTATTTAGGCTTATTTTGTGGCCTGACATATGGTATTGCTTGGAGAATATTCAAAAAATACTTGAAAAGGGAATGTATTCTCTCTTTTTTTTAATGGAGTCTTTCATAAATATCAGATTTGGATGGTTCATAGTGTTTGTTCAAGTTTTCTATATCCTTACAGATTTTTTTTTTGTTCTACAAATTACTGAAATAGAATCACTGAAAGCTTTAATTGTTGACTTGTCTATTTCTCCTTCCTAATCTATATTTTTTTGCTTCAGGAATTTGAGTCTCTGTTCTCAGGTGTATATACACATATAATTGTATATTTTTCTAACATATTGACTCTTTTATCACATCAAAATATATTTCTTTGTCTTTTTTTTTCAAAAAACATAAATCTCTGCTAAAATTATTAAGCATTGTCACAATGGTAATTGCCCTTGGCTAGTACTTAATCACACTTTTGTTTTTCTTTCTTATTATTATTATACTTTAAGTTCTAGGGTACATGTGCACAACATGCAGGTTTGTTACATATGTACATATGTGCCACGTTGATATGCTGCACATCACACATGTACTGCACACTCATCATGTACATTAGGTATATCTCCTAATGCTATCCCTCCCCCCTCCCCTCACCCCATGACAAGCCCCAGTGTGTGGTGTTCCCCACCCTGTGTCCAAGTGTTCTCATTCTTCAATTCCCACCTATAAGTGAGGACATGTGGTGTTTGGTTTTCTGTCCTTGTGATAGTTTGCTCAGAATGATGGTTTCTAGCTTCATCCACGTCCTTACAAAGGACATGAACTCATCATTTTCTATGGCTGCATAGTATTCCATGGTGTATATGTGTCACATTTTCTTAATCCAGTCTATCATTGATGGACATTTGGGTTGGTTCCAAGTCTTTGCTATTGTGAATAGTGCCACAATAAACATATGTGTGCATGTGTCTTTATAGCAGCATGATTTATAATCCTTTGGGTATATACCCAGTAATGGGATGGCTGGGTCAAATGGTATTTCTAGTTCCAGATCCTTGAGGAATCCCCACACTGTCTTCCACAGTGGTTGAGCTAGTTTACAGTCCCACCAGCAGTGTAAAAGTGTTCCTATTTCTCCACATCCTCTCCAGCACCTGTTGTTTCCTGACTTTTTAATGATTGCCATTCTAACTGGTGTGAGACGGTATCCCATTGTGGCTTTGATTTTTTTTTTTTTTTTCAAATGGAGTGTCTCTCTGTTGCCCAGGCTGGAGTGCAGTGGCGTGATCTCCCCTCACTTCAACCTCTACCTCCTAGGTTCAAGGGATTCTCCTGCCTCAGCTTCCCGAGTAGCTGGGACTACAGGTGCCCGCCACTACCCCCAGCTAATTTATATATTTTTAGCAGAGATTGGGTTTCACCATGTTGGCCAAGCTGGTCTCAAACTCCTGACCTCAAGTGATCTGCCCACCTCGGCCTCCCAAAGTGCTGGGATTATAGGCATGAGCCACTGCACCTGGCCTTATTTCTTTGTTTTGTAACATTCCTTGTCTAAAAAGTCTATTTTTGTTTGATGTTAATACAGTTGACTCTTGAACAATGAGAGGGGTAGGGGCATCAACCCCCGCATAGTCAAAGATTTGAGTATAACTCTTGACTCACCCAAAACTTAACTGCTAATAGTCTAGTGTGGACCAGAAGCTTTACCCAATAACATAAACAGTTGATTAACACATATTTTGGATGTTATATGTATTACATACTGTATTTTCACAATAGAGTAAGCTAGAAAAAAGACAATATTAAGAAAATCATAAGGAAGAGAAAATATATTTATTATTTATTAAGTGGAAGTGGATCATCATTAAGGTCTTCACGTTTGTCTTCATGTTGATTAGGCTGAGGAAGAGAGGAGGGATTGGTCTTGCTGTCTCGGGGTGGCAGAGGCAAAAGAGGTGCATGAAGTAGAAGGAAAGGCAAGAGAGACAGGCACACACTGTAACTTAACAGAAATACATTGTAATTTCTCTCTGAATCTTCCGCTTTATTTCTCTAAAAATGTTTTTATATGGTATCAATTCTTCTTCCACCTTTGCTTTAATTTCAAGGCTCCTACTACCCATGTTGAAAAAAAAAAGCAATCTTGAATCATCAGAACCCTTCTGCCAGATTGCCTAATGTCAATATGTTTTCTGGCACTAATTCCTCTACATCTTCTTCTACGTCTTCTTCCTCACTGTCTGGCACTGGTTCAGAAACACTCATCTCCATTAAGTCAGCTTCTTAATGGAAGACATTAATTCCATCAATTCCTCTGATATAATGTCTATTATTTCTTGAATTTCTCCGAGATCCGTATCTTGAAACCCTTCACCCTCTGCCTTTTTAGTTTTTCCATAACCACAATCCCTTCCATGATTTTCTTGATTGGCTCTGTCATAAATCATGTGAAGTCATGCACATCATCTGGACACAATTTTCTCCCGCAGAAATTTATTGTTTCAGTCTTGATGGGCTTTCATGGCTTTTTCTATAACAATGATGGTATCTTCGATGGTATAAGCCTTCCAGACTTTCGTGATGTACTCTACATTGTGGTTCTCTCCCACAGCATTGAAAATCTTTTTCATAGAGCACCGTATGTAGTGAGCCTTAAATGTTCTTATGATCCCCTGATCTAGAGGCTAGAAGCTGAATTAGAGATGCTGTGTTTGGGTGCAAGTTGACCACTTCTATGCCTTTTGTGTTGAACTCATGGCATTCTGGGTGGCGATGGAAATTGTCCAATATCAAAGAATTTCAAAAGGCAGTTCCTTACTGGCAAGGTACTTACTGACTTCAGAGACAAAGCATCAATGGAAGCAATCCAGAAAAAGGGTTCTCGTCCAGACCTTCTTGTTATACAAGCCAATGACGGGCAGCTGGTATTTATTTTTTCCCCAAGTCTCAGAAGCTAGCAAGCTTTATAGATAAGGGCGGTCTTGATTATAAACTCGACTGCATCTGCACAAAAAATTAGAGTATGCCCATTTCTTCCTGCCATAAAACCTGGTGTTCACTTCTCTTTCTTACTAATAAATATAATTTGTGACCTTTTTTCAGAATAGGGTACTTTTGTCTATATTAAAAACATCTTCAGGAAGATATCCTTTCTACTGGGAAATTGCTGCCTCTTTGTTGGCAGAAGCTGCTTTTCCTATTGTCTTGACATTTTTTAAGCAAAACTTCTTTTTTTTCAGAAGGAGTCTCGCTCTGTTGCCAGGCAGGAGTACAGTGGCGTGATCTCGGCTCCCTGTAATCTCTGCCTCCTGGGTTCAAGTGATTCTCGTGCCTCAGCCTCCCGAGTAGCTGGGATTACAGGCATGCGCCACCACACCCAGCCAATTTTTGTATTTTTAGTAGAGACGGGGTTTCAACATGTTGGCCAGGAGGGTCTCAGTCTCCTGGTCTTGTGATCCGCCTGCCTCGTCCTCCCAAAGTGCTGGGATTACATGAGCCACTGCACCCAGACCCAGATTTCTTTCTAAAAGTATCATACCATCCTTTGCTGGCATTAAATTCTCCAGCTTTAGATCTTCATCTTCCTTTTACTTTAAGTTGTCATATAATGACTTTGCTTTTTCTCAAATCATATTAGAGTTCATAGGTATGCCTTGATTATATAATAGCAAATCCTGCCATTTCATAAAAGCTGCATTTTCAATATGAGATTAAAAAATATTTTATGAGATTAAAAAATATTTTATGAAATGTGCAAGATTTTCACACCTGCTGGTGCAGCTGTAGTGATGGTTTCACTAATTTCTTTTTCTTACAACGGTCCTTACACTGGATTCATTTACCTCAAAATGGTGGACAACTATAGCTGCAGACCTCAATCTATGGTACACAGCAAACAGTTCAACTTTTTCTTGTAGTGCTATGGCTTTTCTCTGTTTCTTGAGAGCACATTTAGCGTTACTAGTGTCACTTTGTATGGGTCCCATGATTAACTATATTACCCTAAATATGATGAAAAATACATAAGAACCATGAGAGTTTACTCTTTACTGTGTTATACAGTTTACTGGAGAAATGAACTGCTCACATGGAGATGATCAGTGTCAAAGGGCAGTTTAAGCAGATACTTGCAACACTGGAGCTCACCACAAAAGCAACAGGAGGTGGCTATGAAATTATTGCAATAGTACAGTATGTACTATGGTTAATTTTATACAGTTATGATTTAATACTGCATATTTTCATTTGTTTATATTTCTTTCAACTGCAAATGGCAGTTTGTGTGCATAAGTTTTGATGCATTTTAACTTTTTATAATAGATTCATGTATATTTTATGGTAGTAAATGATAAAATAAACTAGCATTTACATGTGTTGTATGCATTGATGACATAATTAACTTTTTCTTAATTATTTTGATATTCGTGGGCCACATGGTTGGTCTGCCTTATCAAGTTGCCACAAATCTCCAAATAATTTTACAATATTTTTATTGGAATACAGAAAAAAAATCCATGTATAAGTGGACCCACAGTGTTTAAACCCATTTTGTTCAAGTGTAAACTGAATAGCCACTCAGCTCTCTTATGCTTACTGTTTGTATGATTTATTTATTTACAACCTTTCACTGTAAAAGTATTTATGTCTTTGATTCTAAAGTATATCTCCTATAGATAAAATATAGCCAGATCTTGTTTTTTTAATCCAATCTGGTAATCTCTCTCTTTTAATCAGACCATTTAGTCCACTCACTTTTAATGTAATTTCTGATATGATTGAATCAATATCTTCCATTCTGTTGTTTGTTTTCCATGTTTCATATATTTTCTATTCCTCTGTTCCCCTTTTGCTGCTTTCTTTTCTGTTAAGCTTATGATTTTCAGATGAAATTAAAGAAAAAATGACAGAATGCAATACATACACACACATTCCTTTATAATTACCTACTTATGTTACATAGGTAGTGTGGTGGTAAATTTTATGTGTCAACTTGGCTGAGGTAAGGGATGCCCAGATAGCTGGTAAAACATTATTTCTGGGTGTGTCTGTGAGAGTGTTTCTGGAAGAGATTAGCACTGGAATAAGCCGACTAAATAAAGAAGATCACCCTCACCAATGTGAGTAGGCATCATCCAACCCATTGAAGGCCTGAAAACAACAAAAATGTGTAGGAAGTCCAAAATTCCCCTTTGCTTGAGCTGGGACATCCATCTTCTCCTGCCCTTAGGCGTAAGTGATCCTTGTTCTCAGACTCAGACCAGGACTTACATTTTGGCTCCTCAGATCACAGGCCTTAGGACTTGGACTGCATTACACCACCAGCTTTCCTGGTTCTCCAGCTTGTAGACAGCAGATCATGGGACTTCTCTGCCTCCATAATGTGTGCGCCAATTATTGCAATATATGTCCTCTTACTTTATATGTGTAAATACATAAAGTACATACACACAAAAATACACACACATATATATTCTATTGCTTCCACTTCGCTGAAGACAACTTACTAATATAGTTCGAATTTCTGTTTGTTTTTGTTGTTTTTCATTCTTTCTTGTAGATATGAATTACTGCCAGTTTTCACTTCCTTTCAGCCTGAAGAATTCTTTTAGTATTTATTGTAAGGTAGGTCTGCTAACAATAAACGCTCTCAATCTTTATCTGGGAACATCTGTATTTTGCCTTCATTTTTGAAGGATATTGCTGCTAAATGTAGAATTATTTGTTAAGATGTTTTATTTTTTCCTTCAACAACCTGAATGCCATTTTCTTATCTTCTGCTGTTAATTTTTTGTGTGTTCAAACATCAGCTGTTAATTATATTGCTTTTTCTCTGTACATGATGGGTCGGTTTCTCAGGTTGTTTTCAAGATTTTATCTGTGTATTTAGCTTTCTGTGGTTTGACTGTGATGTGTCTATATGTGATTCTCTTTGCATCAGGATTTTTGGAGCTCCTTGAATCTATGTTTTTTTCCATCAAATTAGGAAGTTTTCAGACATTATTTTCAAATATTTTTCTACCCCTGTATTCATTTTCTGGGAATCCTTCTACATCTATGCTGGTATGTTTTAGTTTGGCTTACAAATCTCTGAGACACTTCATTTTTCTTCATTCTTGTGTTTCTCTGTGTTTTTGGACTAAATAATTTATACTGATTAATCTTCAAGTTCATCATTCTTTCTTCTGTCATGTCATATTTGCTGTTGATATCATCAAATAAAATTTTCATTTCAGTTAATTTATTTTTTTAAGTGTAGAATTTGTATTTGTTTCCTTTTGTAGCTTCTATTTCCTTTTTAAAAGTCCAAATATTCTGGATCACTGTCATGATATTTTTCTTTTAATTTGTTGAACACAGTTTCATTTAATTCTCTAAATATTTTATACAATCTATTTCCCATGTCTCTGCCTGCTAAATCAACATATGGGGTCATTCAGAACAATTTCTATTGACTGCTTTTGTCCCCTGAGTTTGACTCTCACTTTTCTGTGTCTTTACCTGATTTATAATATGTGGTTAATAACAGAACATTTTGTAGCAACTCTGGATTTTGTTTTATGTTTTCAAATATCATTCTTGTTGTTTGCTTTTTTTAGTTAACTTTCTCCAACTTAAATGCAGAATCTGCTGAATGTGGATGCTAGTGTATTCTTGGTTTTTAATTATTTTTTAGCCTAGAATTCTAGGATTTTCCCTGACTATATTGCCTAATGGTTAGCTATTGGGCAGAGATTGTAAACAAACACCTAGAGCCCATGGGGTTACACCCCCTGTTGATCAACCTGTGCCCAAGCTGTGAATGTAGTCAAAGTTCCAGCCAGTTCTCAGGTCTCACCTGGCTTTCACTTTTAATGAGGCTTTCTCAGGTCTCTTTTGTTTAAAGCTGGAGTTTCTCACCCAACCTCCACTGCAAATTGGAATTTCTCACCCAACCTCCACTGCAAATATAGATTGACTTTTCTGGCACCAAAGCTGCTGTTTTTTTACAACCAACTTCAAGCATATAAAACTAAAGTTTCTACCCACTGACCTGGGGGCATGAGGAAGAAGTTGGGAGCATCCCCAGACCAAAAAAACAAAACCAAAGACAACAACAACAACAACAACAACAAAAAAAAAAAACAGACTCTTGCTATTCTTATCTGAGGCTCTAGTTATTTTTTGAGCATAAATGTTTCTTAATTTCTTATCTGCCTTTTGTCAATTTCCAGTGTCCTGAAATGGTTGTTTATGATAATTTCATTCAGTTTTATACTTGTTTTGCAAAAGGGAGTTGATGACCTTTTCTGGCCACCGTTACTAGAAATTCTGTCCACTTCACTCTCTCTATGGCTCCATTGCCTCCTAAGCCAAAACTAGTGTTAAGTCTCAGAATACCCCTAATTCATAGTATCAGGAACCTGGGAAATGTGTGTAAGAATTGATTCTAAATTTGTTAGACAGAAGAGGAAGAAACATAATATTGAGATAGGCAACATATATGGATGGTGTACTTAGCCAGAGATTCCAGGTCCAATATATCTGATCAAGGTGATTAGAGTAGCTCTAGCTGTTTGCTCAGTTGCTGAAATATGGACTCAACCGGGGGAAATCTTAACAGTGATTATTTTCTACTGACTGTAATTGAATATGTGAGATGTTGCCATTGAATGGTTCACTGATTTCAACAGGGAGAATGAAATCTCATTAAGAACCAAGTGGCATCATGTGCCTATCAGATAGTAAAGAGTATATGTGGTTAATAAAATGGGTAGCAGTAGTCTTTAGAATTGTTTGCTTGCAGAACTCTTTGGTGCTATGTAATTGACCATGGCATTCCTGAGACTGAAATAGAATGAAAAATAGATCCATATAATAGTAAAAATATGTTTTTAAAATCTCTAGGACTCATGAGCATAATCCTGACTTGAGTCACCATAATGGAGAATTATACCTCTCATCTAATTTTCCAGACTAGCTCAAGTTTATATTCCCAGAACCCCTTGAATGGTGATATCCTCTTAAGGATGCACCCTACGACATTGTTGTACATACATAATATAAATTCTTTTTGTGGTCTTGTCTGAAGGAACCTGCATCCATTCACCAAGGTAAGTGATTATAAGGAATATATGCCAGAGAGATTACTGGACACTGCCTCTGAACTGACACTTACCTCTGGATACCAAACACAATTGTCTAGTCCATTTTCTGTTGCCATAACAGAATACCACAGACTGGGTAATTTATAAATAACAGAAATTTGACTCACTGTTCTGGAGCTGGGAGGCCCATGAGAATGGCACTGGCATCTGACAAGGGTCAGTCCATGGTAGAATGAGGAAGCAGGCATGCATGTGAGGCAGAGAGAAAACTGGGCCACACTCATCGTTTTTATCAAGAACCCATTCCCATGATAACTAACGCACTTTGCTGATAGCAGTATTAGCCCATTCATGGGAGCAGAGTCCTCATGACTTATCACCTGTTAAAAGTCCTACCTCTCAACATTGTTACAATTACAATTAAATTTCAACCTGAGTTTTGGCAGAAACATTCAAACCATAGCAACAATGTAGCATAGAGGCTCAGGAAGGTCAACTAAAATTAGAAAATTTTGGTCTGAATTTATTTCATAACATGTCCAGTGATTCCCAAATGTATTCTATTTATTTCCCTATTTCTAAATGTATTATTTGAAATAGACACATTTGGCAACATATTACACATCAGCTACTTCAACCCATTTCCTAAGTAATTCATGATACCATCAGTTTTGAGTAGGGCCCAAAACAAGAGAAGGCTCTGAAGTTAGTCAAGAATACAGTGTAAGCAGCTCTACCACTAAAGCCTTACAACTCAGTAGATCCCATGTGTTCAACGAGAGTTTATTTTTTATAGTGACTGATATGTGTGTTTATAATATATATTTGTGGCAATATCACAAGATCTGTTCTTAAAGGTATACGGCCACCTCTTCATTCAAGGGTTCTAGTCTGAAATTGGGTGAGAGGCTATAATGATTCTCCATGTGGAGAATTAAGTTGGTATTCTGTGAAGCTACAATAGGAGGATTACAATGCAAGCCCTTCAGACTTCTTTAAAAAGCTGCACTTTCTCTAGACAAACATCTTCTGAGAAATGACTCAAATCACTGCTAGGGATGGTAAAGGCAGGTCTATTGACCATGTATCCTAGGATGCCTATTGTGAGCTGGTTCTATGTGTCCCAACAAGCCAAAATCATCTTCATGTCTACCACTCTAGTTCCAGCTCTCATCATATTTCCACTGGAGAACTGCAGTATCTTCCTAATTAAATTTTCTGCTTCCAAATTTGCTTCTCCAATTCATTTTTCTCATTTCAACTAGACTTTTTGAAATGCACATCTGATTGTGCTATTCACAGTTTAAAAAGCTTTGCTGGCTCCACATTGGCCTTACAAAGTGGCACAAGACTCTGTATGATCTCATCCCCTATTACCTTCTAACGTCATCTCTCCCTCAGACTGTGTGTACAATTTTGCCTTCTTTCACTTCTCAGAATGAGTTATTATTATTAATCTCTCAAGTACTTCACTCATGTTTTACTCTCTATCTTAAAACTTCTTTCTTGGTTGACGTATATCTATCTTAAATATTCCTGTTTGAACATGGTGCCTCAGAAAAGTATTTAAAGTCTTCCCAGACTAGGACAACCTACCTTCTTTGTTATATTCTCATAATGGCTCACACCTTTCCTTTTAGCATTTATTTTTGTTCATAATAATGTATTTACTTGTGAGATGATTTATTTGAAATATGCCTAGGTGGGAAGGCTATTCACTGGACAAGGACAAGGACACCTAATCAGGAAGAGAATGAGGGATAAAATCTAGCTGACAGTCCACTTGACAAGCCATGCATTCTGTTATAGATCTCCCTCTGTCTATAAGCAAGAGTGCCGTTTTACTAATTGTATAAATACAGTCTCTGCTCATCAAGGAGTGTGTACATTGGCTGCATCTACATGAAGAGTCTCCTTTTGCTAATTTGCACAAAGATAACAATGGATTAGCTATAGTTTTGTATGCCTCCCTCCTTGATAAGCTCTATGAGAGCAAACCCCATGACTGTTTTGTCATGCTTGCATCCTCAATACTCAGCATAAATCATCACACATAAGTAGATCTCCATTAATATTTATTGGTTTAATAAATAAAGAAATGATCCTCAAACATATAATAAATAGGCCATTTTATTTTGCAGGTTTCTTCTAGGTTCATTGGTTTGTTAACAAAATAGACTTTATGTTCTAAGATGCAAGCTGCTTTGGTGAGTCAATAACCAAAGGCAATGAGTTTTGTTTTACTAATTGCCCAAATCCCTAATCAGATCCCTGGGATAGAGTCATAAACTCTGCTTCCCTCTGTGCCCTGGAATGATTCTCAAGGGGAAGTCCCCAGAGTTCTAGAGCAGATGAAGTTGCTTCTCTTTCAGGAGTAAACAGAGTTCCTGGATTTGGGGTTGCAAGAGATTTCAACTCTGCAGGAAGACTTTCCCAAGCCAGAGGAGTCAATGCTCTGGACCTTGAATTAGTCACCATACTCGAATCTTCCTTCGGACACTCAGGAAGCGCTGATCATCCAAGCTTGAAACTTTCAATTTCTCCTACTAGACCTTTTGGAGAGGGTCTAATCTCAGGCTTTTGTTGTTGTTGTTGTTTATTTTATTTATTTATTTTCTTTTCATGTTCAAATACAACAGCTAAAAGGAGAATTTCTCTCATTTCCTCTGCCAAGTTTGCAAAAAGTAAGTGGTTATTGATAGAAAAAAAGGAGAGGAAACTTGATTTTAAATTTTCTGGTATGCTTCCCTTTTCTCTTCAGTTTTCTGATTATTTTTGTGATATTAGAGTTTCATAATTTCCCTGTATCTTGCATGATGGCTGATTGAGAGCTGATGACTTATAAAGTGAAATATAGTATTCTTACAAGCTTTATGTTTAAATAATAAAATCGGCTGCAGAAAATCATGGAGGGAAGAGTGAATAAGACAACTTTCATAACTCCCAGAATTGTCATCTGTTCCTGATGTCTCTGGCATCTTTTGAGTCCATAAGGCTGAGAGGCAGTTTTCATAATAGCTATTGTCTCCTTCTTCTCTTACCTGAACACCTTGCCTGAAAATTCATTCAATAGGGCATTGATTTGGTGGAAATGCATGGGATTTGGAGTCAGAAATATCTTTGTTTCACACCTGCAACCGCCAATTACTAGATTTGTGAGTCGGACTTAAGTAGCTTATCCCACTGAAGTAGCTTATCCCACTGAGCCTCAAATTCTCCACCTATTAAATGGGAGTATTTTATTTCCTCGCAGAGTAATCACTAGCTTTTACGCTGGTGTATGTTAACCAAAAGTTAGTTTCTGCGTTTTATTTTCTAACTCCTCAGCCATTTAGAGTATAAGGGCCACCTTCATTTTTCCATCAGCTTTGAGAGTCTATATGCTATGTTGACACCCCTTATCTATCATGCACAGTCCTGGTCAGATTACTGTTCCTGCCCCTTTTCAGCAATAATGCATGGGGGCATCAGGATCACTACTTGCAGAAAAATGTACTCAGCATAATGTGTGTGGGGGGTGGGGAGGGGGAGGGGTGTGAGAGAGAGAGAGAAAGAGAGAGAGAGAAAGAGAGAGAGATAGGTGGGTGTGAATTAGAATGAGGCTAAGGATTCTAGACAGATAGATAATAGACTTGCCATAGCAGAGAACAAATAAAAGGAACACTATTTTCCTCTGAGCCTCACCCTCCTATCAGATGATAGTAGCTACGTCAGGAACTATGAGGAAATTGGGTAACACTTACACGGTCCATGTTCCTGCCTCTTGACAGAGACATCAAAAGCAACTCAGAATAAGATACAATGATTCCCTTTTAAAAAAATGTCTTCCTAAAGAAGGTTCATTCACTTCTGTATATCAGTGTTTCATGTATCAGTATCTCAGCTGAGATAAAAATAATTTTTTCTTTCAGTAATGAGATTTTTCTAATAGCAAAGGACTCAGTGTTCAGGGTCAAGAGAGCTGAGTTTCCAAGTTAGCTCTGCCATGAACTAAATGTGTGATATTCCTTTTTCCTTTTTGGAATTCAGTTTTCTCACTTTTCTACCACATAGTTATTTCTGATAGATTTATTATGACTTTGAAGAATAAAGAAAACTGTAAAATGGAAAAAACATTCATATACGTTTTTACCATCTTTTTAGAGAAAAGAGCTATTCACTAAAACTTAAGTATTGGAAAACTAACTCAGAATAATTATTCATGTCCCTTCTTAATGATAATGGTTTGTCAGCATTTAGTTTATCTCTCCATCTTTTCCTATATTGCCCTTTCATGTCTTTTAGCTCTAGCAGCTTCTCAGCTTCTGCAACTTAATGAGCTCTGTGGATTTTATCCTTTCCTATCTATCTGTATGCCAGTTTTTCTGTCTTTCTTTTGCTTGGGTGCTTCATATGCTCCACATGCCTGCAATTTCCCTAAAGGAAGAGACCATATTCTCTACCTCTCACTACCCTATAGCTCTATACTCTAGATTCTCACTTAAATACATTTCTTGGTTTCTGTGCCCGAAGAAGTGTTTCTGTGTATATCTGGCAGAGGTGAGGGTCTTCTTCATACTAGAATTATCTCAAGAGCATTCCCTTATTCATTAGTTCATTTAACACATACTTATCAAAAACTTAAAATATGGCAAAAATTAGGATAGCTTTAGCGATATGGAATTGAGAATGATCTCTATAATAAGGAAGCTTAAAATCTAGTTGAAATGTCAGATAATAATTTCAATTGAATGTGACAAGTGCTATCATAGCAGGAATGAAATGCAAAGAGAACCAAAGAGGGAGGGATATCTAGATGGAAAGATGGTTGAGAGAATGGCCTCAAGAAAGGCTTAAAAAGTTGAACATATCCTCAACCCCACTGCATAAGTAATACATACTTATCATGGACACTAGGGAAAAATTAGGAGACAGTAGAATCTTACCCATAATTACACCATGCAGAACCATGTTCTACTAACATTTAGATGATTTCCATTCAGTCTTTCTCTATGCAGATATTCATATAATTGAGATTATTCTGTATATACTATATCATACCCTGCTTCTTCACTTACTATTTTCCACTGAATTATAAAATTATCATATGCATTATGTTTAAAGCTGCATAATACATATTTTTAAAATAATGTTGCATTACTCTTTGTTTACAAATGTTACATATATTCGTTTATGAATCCTCTGAGTGTTTTTTCTCTGTGCACACATTTACATATACATGGATATATATCTTTCTTTTGTTTACAATATTGGGATCATATGACCTTTACTGTTTTATAATATTTCTTCCATTTAGCAATATCGTGAACAGTTTTCTAGATGTGTAACATTATAAGTTTTATTGTAAAATATGGAATGCATTTAAAAATGTATGCAAAAACATACATGTTAAGAGGAATAACAAAACAAACACTTAGGTCCCCGCTACCCAGGCTGAGAATTAGAATATCATCATGAATCTAGAAGCCTCATAAATGCTCCTTTCAAAAACTTTAAATATATGCCAACTAGTCACCGTCATGAACTTTAGGTTAAAGCATTTCCATATTTTTAAAAAAGAGAGTGTCCCTAAATAATACATTATCTAATCCTGCCTTCCTTTGAATGTTAAATAAATGGGATACACACACATGATGCATGCACACACATGCACCATATATAATATATTGAATTTATATATAATTGCTCAATCATAATCTCTCTATATAATATATAAATGATGTGCTTCCATTATTCAACATAATCATAATAACTCTGAGATTCATTCATGTTGATTTGAAAAAATGTTATTAGTCCCTTTAATTATCTTTAATATGAGTCAGCAAACTTTTTCTGTAAAGGACTAGTTAGTAATTATTTTAGTCTTCGCAGGCCATGCAGTCTCTATTGCACCTACTCAACTCTATTATAGTACGAAAGCAGCCATACGCAATACATAAACAAATTGATGTGATTGTGCTCCAGTAAAACTTTATTTATAAAAACATTTGACTGCTCTGTAGGCTTTGGTTTACCCACCCCTCCTCTATAGTAATTCATTCAGTGCTCTATCACAGTTCATTGTGAAATTTTGTTTCAATTTAAATGTTCTTTCTAATTCTGAAGAACATTTGACTTGTTTCAGTTTTCCTTTTTTTTTTTTTTTTTTGTTTAAACAAACAAAACTGTAAACTTTGTGCATTTGTCTTTTGAGTTTTTCTGGATTAAATATCTAACGGTAGAATTCCTGGCTTATACAACATGTTTGTTTTCTACTGTAGCACGTAATGTCAAACCGTTTTCTGAAATGATTGCATCAATTTACTCTCCCACCAGTAGGAGACTGGAGCTTCCCTTGTCTATATTTGGCACAATTTTGACTATTGACCATTTTATGAGAATGAAATGGTCTATGGTCTTAATTTTTGGGGTGTTGTCTTATTTTTCCCTGGCTACTAATGATGTTAAAGGCTTGTTCACATGTTTGTATGCCATTTGTGCTTCCTCTCATATGAAGTTCCTATTTATTCCTCTTATCTATCATTATATTAAAATGATTTTTTTCTCTTTGATCCTCAGAATCCATTAGATACTCCAAATACTAGTATTTTATCTATTTTTTGTTGCAAATATCTTTTCTCTATTTTTACCTTGCTTTTTTTCTTTTTTTTTTTTTGATTCTGGAAAACACAAATTAATTTTTATATAATAAAGGTTGTCATTTTTTTGCTGTTTTGTACCTTGTTTAAGAAATCATTTATCTCAAGTTTTAAAAATATTCTCACATAGTGTCTTCTAAATATTTAATAGGGTTTTTTGTTTGTTTATAGGTTTTTAATCCATTTGTGATTGAATTTTGTGTGGTGTAAGCTAAGCTAATTTCATTTTTTCCTCATATGAATGACCAACTATTGCATTAATTGGCTAGTCTGTGCTTTCCATCAATCAGGAATGCCAGCCCCGTTTGAATAATTTTCATATTTTAGAACTCCATTTTCTCTCATTGGTTCGAGTGCTTATCCCTGTGCCAAAACCATGCCTTCTTAATTACTACAGCTTTATTATAGGAAACGATATTTGAAGGACAAATTCTCTCCATTTGTTTCTCTTCTTCAAGAATGTTTGGCTATTCTTGGATGTTTGTGCTTCCACATACAGTTTAATATGAGTTGTCAATCTAAAAAACAAATAATCCAAAACAATCTATTTAGGATTCTGATTGAATTGCATTGAACTCATCAGTCAATTGTGCACTAATCGTAATATCATAATATTATATCTTCCAATTCATAGGCATAACCATTTATTTCTGTCTTTTTTAGTCTTCACTAAGATATTGTAATTCTTGATATAAAGGTCTTTATTCATGGATACTTTATTTTTTTGAAGCTATTGTAAATAATAGTGGCTTTATACTTTGCTATCATTTGTTGAAATACTGAAATACAGTGGATTTTTACATATAAATTTTTTTATTATAGTTTAAGTTTTAGGGTACATATAAATTTTGTACCAAAAAGTTTGTTAAACTTTCTTAATAATTCTAATAATTTATCAGAAATTTATTTCAGATTTTCTGTGTATACAGTCACATCATCTATAAAAAAAGTGGTGTTCTCTGTATTGCCTGAGAATACTATAAACACCTCTGAGCAAACAAACTAGAAAATCTAGAAGAAATGGATAAATTCCTGGACACATACACCCTCCCAAGACTAAACTAGGAAGACGTCGAATCCCTGAATAGACCAATAACAGGTTCTGAAATTGAGGCATTAATTAATAGCCTACCAACCAAAAAAAGTCCAGGACTAGACAGATTCACAGCTGAATTCTACAAGAGATACAAAGAGGAGCTGATACCATTCCTTCTGAAACTATTCCAAACCACAGAAAAGGAGGGAATCCTCCCTAACTCATTGTGAGGCCAGCATCATTCTGATACCAAAACCTGTCAGAGACACAACAAAAAAAGAAAATTTCAGGCCAATATCCCTGATGAACATCGATGCGAAAATCCTCAATAAAATACTGGCAAACCAAATCCAGCAGCACATCAAAAAGCTTATCCACCACGATCAAGTTGGCTTCATCCCTGGGATGCAAGGCTGGTTTGACATATGCAAATCAATAAACATAATCCATCACATAAACAGAACCAATGACAAAAACCACATGATTATTTCAGTAGATGCAGAAAAGGCCTTCAACAAAATTCAGCAGCCCTTCATGCTAAAGACTGTCAATAAACTAGGTATTGACAGAATGTATCTCAAAATAATAAGAGCTATTTATGACAAACTCACAGCCAATATCATACTGAATGGGCAAAAACTGGAAGCATTCCCTTCGAAAACCGGCACAAGATAAGGATGCCCTCTCTCACCACTCTTATTCAACATAGTATTGGAAGTTCTGGCCAGGGCAATCAGGCAAGAGAAAGAAATAAAGGGTATTCAATTAAGAAAAGATGAAGTAAAATTGTCTCTTTTTGCAGATGACATGATTGTATATTCAGAAAACCCCACAGTATCAGCTCCAAATCTCCTTAAGCTGATAAGCAACTTCAGCAAAGTCTCAGGATACAAACTCATTGTGCAAAAACCACAAGCATTCCTATACACCAATAATAGACAAAGAGAGAGCCAAATCATGAGTGAACTCCCATTCACTATTGCTACAAAGAGAATAAAATACCTAGGAATACAACTTAAAAGGGATGTGAAGGACCTCTTCAAGGAGAACTACGAAGCACTGCTCAAAGAAATAAGAGAGGACACAAAAAATGGAAAAACTTTCCATGCTCATGGATAGGAAGAATCAGTATTATGAAAATGGCCATACTGCCCAAAGTAATTTATAGATTCAATGCTATCCCTATCAAACTACTATTGACTTTCTTCACAGAACTGGAAAAAACTACTTTAAATTTCACATGGAACAAAAAAAGAGCCTGCATAGCCAAGACAATCCTAAGCAAAAAACAAAGCTGGAGGCATTAAGTTACCTGATTTCAAACTATACTACAAGTCTACAGTAACCAAAACAGATATATAGACCAATGGAGCAGAACAGAGGCTTCAGAAATAACACTACACATCTACAACAATTGGATCTTTGACAAACCTGACAAAAACAAGAAATGGGGAAAGGATTCCCTATTTAATAAATGGTGTTGGGCAAGCTGGCTAGCTATATGCAGAAAGCTAAAACTGGATCTTTTCCTTACACCTTTTACAAAAATTAACTCAAGATGGATTAAAGACTTAAATGTAAGACCTAAATCCATAAAAACCCTAGAAGAAAACGTAGGCAATACCATTGAGGACATAGGCATGGGCAAAACTTCATGACTAAAACACCAAAAGCAATGGCCACAAAAGCCAAAATAGACAAATTGGATCTAATTAAACTAAAGAGCTTCTGAAGGCAAAAGAAACTATCATCAGAGTGAACAGGCAACCTACAGAATGGGAGAAAATTTTTGCAATCTATGCATCTGAAACAGAGTTAATATCTACTATCTACAAAGAATTTAAACAATTTTACAAGAAAAAACAACCCCATCAAAAAGTGGGTAAATGACATGAACAGATACTTCTCAAAAGAAGACATTTATGCGGCCAAGAAACATACGAAAAAATGCTCATCATCCCTGGTCATTAGAGAAATGCAAGTCAAAACTACAGTGAGATACCATCTCATGTCAGTTAGAATGGTGAAAAAGTCAGGAAACAGATGCTGGAGAGGATGTGGAGAAATAGGAACGCTTTTACACTGTTGGTGGGTGTGTAAATTAGTTCAACCACTGTGGAAGACAGTGTGGCAATTTCTCAAGGATCTAGAACTAGAAATACCATTTGACCCAGCAATCCCATTACTGGGTATATACCCAAAGGATTATAAATCATTCTACTATAAAGACACATGCACATGTATGTTTATTGCATCACTGTTCACAATAGCAAAGACTTGGAACCAACCCAAATGCTCATCAATGATAGACTGGATAAAGAAAATGTGGCACATATACACCATGGAATACTATGCAGCCATAAAAAGGATGAGTTCATGTCCTTTGCAGGGATGTGAATGAAGCTGGAAACCATCCTTCTCAGCAAACTAACACAAGAACAGAAAACCATTCTCACTCATAAATGGGAGTTGAACGATGAGTACACATGGACACAGGGAGGGGAACATCACACACCAGGGCCTATCAGGGGGTGGGAGGCTAGGTAAGGGATAGCACTGGGAGAAATACCTAATGTAGATAACGGGTTGATAGGTGCAGCAAACCACCATGGCACATGTATACCTATGTAACAAAACTGCATGTTTGCACACGTACCCCAGAACTTACAGTATAATAAGGAATAAAATAAAATAAAGCACCAAAAAAAGAAAAAAGAAAGAAAGTGTAAAAGAATAAAATGTCCTGGAATCACTAAAATAAAAAGAAAGTTAAGTTTTATTCCTTTCTTTTCAATCTTTATACCTTTAATGTCTTTTTATTGCTTTATTAGGCTGGCTAGTATGACATTCAATACAATGTCAAAGAGAAGTGGATAAAGCCGTCACCCTTGTTTTCTTCTTAATCTTAAAGATAATCATTCAATATCTTACCATTAAGTTAGACGTTGAACGTAGAATTGAATACATATGCTTTATTAACGTAAAGAAAATATTTTAGTCCTAGTTTACTAAGGGTTCTTCTCAAAATAGACACTGAATTTTAAGAATGCTTTTGTGGCAGCTATTAAAATAATCGTATGACTTTTTTGAGATACTTTATTTGAGGAAATATATAATTGGACTGTTTAAATGTTAAACAAACTTTACGTTCTGAAATAAAACCAACTTGGTCATGTATCCATTTTATTATACATTGCTGGATTTGGTTTGATAATATAGCTGTCTCTCAGTATCCACGAGGTACTGGTTCCAGGACTTCTCATGGATATCAAAATTCACAGATGTTCAAGTCCATGATACAAAATAGTGAAGTATTTGCATGTAACCTATGCACATCCTCCTTATACTTCAAATCATCTCTAGCTTACTTATAGTACCTGATACAATGTAAATGCTATATAAATTGTTATTACACTGTATTGTTTAGGAAATAGTGGGGAAAATGTCTGTACACATTCAGTACAAATGCATTTTTCCCAATATTTTTGATCTGTGATTGGTTTGAATCCAAGGATGCAGAACCCACAGATAGCAATGGCCCACTGTATTTTGTTGAAGAATTTTACATCCATATGTGTAAGTAAGATTAGCCTGTTAAGTTTGGTGTCAAGATAATGCCCACTTTGTAAAATGAGGTGGGAAATACTTCCTTCTCTTCCATTTTCTAAAATAGTTTGTATAATACTGAAATTAAGTTATCTTTGAACGTTTTGTAACAGTATATTGTCTTGGCCTGGAAGTTTATTTATTTATAGTTTTTAACTATTTCTTAAAATAGCTACACTACTTATCAGGTTTTCTCATTCTTGATTCAATATTAATTTTTTTCTATAAATGTATTAACTTTCTATGTACACAGTCACACCTACTGTAAAAAAAATGTCAGTTTTAATTCTTCCTTCTCAATTCTTATATCTTTAATGCTCTTTTCTTGCCTTACTGGGCTGGCTAGAAAATTCAACACAATGTATCCATTTCATTGATAAAGCTGTTTATAATGTTACTTTTCATCTTTTTGTTCCTAAAACGTCCATAATTATGTGCTTTTATGTATAATAGAGTTTATTTATGTCTTCTCTCCTTTTTTCTTGCCCAGTTTCACTAGCAGTTTACTAAAGTTTATTAATTTATATCTTTGTGGATCTTCTCTATTTTATCCTTCTTTTATATTATTAACATCTCTGTCATCACTATTTTTTTCCTTCTACTTCCTTCATGGTCTTGCTTTTATAACTTCTTAGTATGACTGCTCAGCTTACTTTTGGCCTCTTCCTCTCTAACAAGCATTTTGTACTAGAATTTTCCTTCTAGTATGTTCTAAATGGATTGAACATATCTTGGTATGTGTCTCTTTAATCATTGTTTAATTAAAATTTTTTTAAATTATCATTATGAATTCCTCTTTAAACCATGGGTTACATTATCAAACATTTGCATTTTTATGAAGTTCTCTTTCTTTCCCTCTCTCTCTCTCTTTCTCCCTCTTTCTCTCTCTCTTTCTCCCTCTCTCTCTCTCTTTCTCCCTCTCTCTCTCTTTCTCTCTCTCTCTCTTTCCTTTCTTTTCCTTTCCTTCCTTTCTTTCTTTCTTTCTTTCTTTCTTTCTTTCTTTCTTTCTTTCTTTCTTTCTTTCTTTTCTCTCACTGTCACCCAGGCTAGAGTACACTGCCACAATTTTAGCTCACTGCCACCTCTGCCTCCCAGGCTCAAGTGATCCCCCTGCCTCAACCTCCCAAGTTGCTAAAACTACAGGCATGCACCACCATGCCTAGCTAATTTTTTGTATCTTTTGAGGAGATGGGGTTTCCCCATGTTGTCTGGGCTGGTCTTGGACACCTGGACTCAAGCGATCAGCCCAACATTGCCTCCCAGAGTGCTGGAATTACAGGTGTGAGCCACTGCGCCCAGATGAAATTTTCTATCTTAATTATACCATAGTCTGGGAATGTGATTACCTTTTAAGAAGATCCAGTTCTTAAAAAAATTTTGAGACCAATTTCATGGGCCATTGATGATCAGTTTTTAAAATGACCCAGGTGTACTTAAGAAGAATGCTTTATATTAAAATTTGAAATAATAATGCTCAAATCTTGTGTATCTTTATTTTCAGTCGGAGGACTTAGTCTGCCATCTCCCTAAAGAAGAAAGTTGATTCACTGAGTTTTGAACTGAATCTCCGCTGTGTTGCATTTTTGCTCTCTGTAGTGTACTCCAGAGCACAGTTATTTTTTGTTAAAAGATGGTGTGGACTTTCTCTTATTCTTTCAGACCTGAGATTCTCAATGAAGAGAGCCAATCACACAGAGTTAAGAGATTTTGTTTTCCAAGGTTTCTCCAATTTTCAAGAACATCAGCTCACACATTTTGTGGTCTTTCTCGCCCTCTACATCCTAACTCTGGCTAGCAATTTCATCATTCTGGCCATAATCTGTGTTGACCATCACCTCCATACTCCTATATACTTCTTTTTAAGTGTGCTATCCACTTCAGAGACTTTCTATTCCCTGGTCATTATCCCACGCATGCTTTCCAGCCTTGTAGGCCTGAGCCAATCCATTTCCCTGGAGGTCAGTGGGACTCAGATCTTTTTTTTTCTTGGCTTTGCCATCACCAACTGCCTCCTGCTAGCAGTAATGGGATATGATCACTATGTGGCCATCTGCAACCCACTTCGCTACTCAGTCATCATGAATTGGAGGGTGTGTGCTATACTGGCATCCTCAGTCTGTGCCACAGGGTTCTCACTCTCACTGGTTCAGACTGTGGCCATTTTCAGGATGCCCTTTTGCACCCCACTGACTGAGCATCTCTTCTGTGATGTTTGGCCTGTGTTGGACCTGGCTGTGCTACCCCAATGATCAATGATATTCTGACCTTAATTATGAGCCTCCTTCCATGACAGCCCCAGCCACCTTCCTCTTCATCTCTTATGTCCTTATTATTTCCACCATTCTCAAGATCGCCTCAGCTGAAGGCTGGAAGAAGACCTTCGCCACCTGTGCATCCCACTTCACTGTGGTCATTATCCACTATGGCTGTGCCTCCATTGCCTACTTCAAGCCCAAGTTGGAGAATACCAAAGATCAGGATCAGTTAATCTCAGTGACCTACACTGTCATAACACCTTTACTAAACCCTGTTGTGTATAGTCTGAGAAATAAAGAAGTCCAGGATGCTCTGCTGAGAGTGCTGGTTAGGAAATTCTTCTCCTAAGATGATAATCTTTTCTTAAATAGTTGTGTGTGCCTTCCAGATGGAAGCCTATTGGTAAAGTCATAGAGCCAGAATGTTATGTGATCAGTGAAGCCTCATACATCATAGTCAGAGCCAAGGCAAAAGGGAAACTAAGAGCTAGCCTCTAATAATTGAGGATCATTTTCTGAACGTCTTTCAAAACAGAATAAAAACACAGGTCACTTGAAACACCTGTAGACAGACACCCATTGGCCCTACTCAAGGAGATCATGACAAGGCCAATGTATGATCTAGTGTTCATCTCAAGCTTAAATTTAAAGATACCTGTCCATCTTGCTGAAGTGCAAACCATGTGAAATTACTCAACTGAATCTTCTGTCATAAATTGGATGCTTGAACAAGTGGCTATTACTGAAAAGGCTATGTGCAGAAATCTAATTGCCTTGTGTTTCAATAAGATAAGCAAAGCAAGAACACAGCTATCTTTTAAGAGATGGGTTTGGAATGAGCTAAAAACTTTTTAGAAAGAACATTTTCAGGCAATCCCCTGCACATTTCCTGCCACCCAAATGTGGGACTCCAAATGAAGGGGAACTAGGTGGTGAAAGTGGGGAGTAGTGGGGAGTCTGAGTGGAGAAGACTGCTAATCAGCACATGACAGCTATGAGACTTAGGGCTTGTGAACAGAGCTCACGTAACTTGGTCTGATTCTTTGCTTCTTCTGGCTGAAGATAAGCCACATGGAGAAGGCCTTGTGGGGCTGACAGAAATGCCTTCCTGATGAATAAGGTAAGCAGGATCAGAAGAGGAGACAGCTCAGGAAGCAGAATGCTACAAAATGCTATGAAATTGGTTAAGAAGAAAGACACTTCAGAAGCAGATGCAGATGGGAGCTATAGATGAGAAGGTAAGGACAAAGTGAGGGTCAAAATGACCAAAAATCATTTTAAAAATCATTTCAGATTGGGTCCTCTCTTTCTCTTTGTAGGTCAAGTCACAAATGCAAAGAAAGACAATTAAATGGAAACGTGAAAGAGTCAACATAACACCTTCCTGAAAAAGTAGGTAATTTCATTGATCCCAAAAAACTGAACAAAGTCAACAGTAAGGGCTTTTGACATGAAAATTTCCATAAAATTAAAGCAACTGAGTTAAAAGTAGATTAATAAAAGACTATTTACTGTTCCTCACTTCAAAAAAAAGTTAAAAAAATTAGGGTGAATTTTAGACTCAATTTGTGGGACAAAATATATTAAAAGACATACAAGAAATATATGAGTACACAGGATTCTCATTGTAAAATATTTTTAAAATGCAGAAATGTCAAATAAAATGTGTAAACCAATTGTGAATTATATAGGCTATCTATGCAAGTGCATACAAAGGTTACTTTTAGAAAGTTCTGCAATTCATTCTACTTTTTAATTCTCAGCTCCCAATCTGCTTGATGAAAAAAAAGTAATCTAAACCTTTTCATGTAAACTCAAGTGACTAATGATTAATAAGTCATTTTATGAGTAAAAACAATAAAATTAAAGGTTCTGCTTCTCCCCTTTCTTCTACTTCCCCATTATCCTTGGGGTGAATCAAGTTCAGGTCAAGATTTCCAGCTTTCTGGAAGAAGAAGAACTTTATCCAGGTTCATTTCCACCTCCTCAGATTGGATTCTCTGGAGATACGTGAGCCCCAATGGCTCATGTTATCTGTTGCCATTAATTGAGATGATTCCAGTCTTGCCATGGTCTTTATCAGTATAGTTCCTGCACTTCATATCTTCCTTATGACCATTTTGAGGCTACTCTAGGTTCTTTGTCCTTCTCTCTGCCACTTCTTGAGGGCACCTGGACATTTAACTGCACCCTTGATCCTGTAGAGGCGTGGATGAAACTCAGTGAGGTGTCATCGAGCCATCACCTGCTGCCTTACTCACCCATTTCTACTCCACCAGTATTCAAGCCTTATCTAAGAGGCTTCTCTGAAAAGTGAGGGGTGTACCTTCTCTGCTTCAATCAGACTTTTTCCTTCCTTCCTTACATCAGGGTTTATTTGGGGTAGGACCAAGAGTGGGCTTTCCACAATATCTAACTGTGGTGCCATCTTCTCCAAAGGCTGGATGGCTTTGTTTTATTTTGGCAAAAACAAACAAACAAACAACAACAAAAAAAACCTTAATTCTTTCCAACTCCATAATGCACAGTTTACATTTCATATACAAAGTACTCTAGTACTTAGGCTTTTGATATCCAAAACCATTCTTTGTAAGTTAAAAGAGGTCTTCCACTCTAGAAAAGTTTGCTAAACTTAAAAACTATTTCAGCTTTCAATACAAATGTTTCAGTTCTAAGCTTTATAAAAGTATTTTTGTCAGTTGACTTTTTCCTGCATTCTTTTGGGTTTATCCTTCACTGGGGCAAATAAATGTCCTCTGGAATAATTAAGAATTTTAAAAAGAAGGGAAACATTAGATTATTATCATATAACATTATTCCATAATATTTCTTCCAAGAGTATTTTTTTGTGGAGATTCATAAAACATTTGCTTCCCCAGAATATAAAATTCTATTTAAAAATATGACTCTCCAGTAATAGGTAAGTCTTCAGCCATAAGAGGTGGGGTTCTTACCTTCCTAGACTGGAAGATACTTATATTTACCAGCAGTATCTACCTCCTACATAGTGGGTAAAGTTTTCACCTCCTCCTAGGGGGACATTCCTCTTTTTGCACAGGGCCAGCTCCTCGGAGTGTCCAATACAACCATTGTGAAGTTATCAAGTCCTGGGTTTTTCTTTGATAGGAGATTTGTTACTGCTTCAAAATCATTACACATTATTAGTCTGTTCAGGTTTTCCATTTCTTCATAGTTCAATCTCGGTAGGTTCTATGTGTTCAGGAATTTATGCATTTCCCCTAGTTTCTCCAATTTGATGGTGTATAGTAGTTCACAATGCTCTTTATTGATCCTTTGTATTTCTGTGATATCAGTGGTGATATTTCTTTTTTCATTTCTGATGTTATTTATTTGGGTCTTCTCTCTTCTTTTCTTGGTTATTTTAGCTAAAGGTTTGTCAATTTTATCTTTTCCACAAACCAACTTTTTGTTTTGTTGCACTTTTGGATTATTTCCTAGTCTGAATTTCCGTTATTTCTGTTAAGATCTTTATTTTTTTTCCTTCTATCTATTTTGGGCTCTTTTAATTTTTGCTTTTCTCATTCCTTAAAGTGCATCATTAAATTGTTGACTTGGAGTCTTTCTGTTTTGGGGATGTAGGCATTTATTGCCATAAAATTCCCTCTTAGTTATGCTTTTGCTGTATCCCAAAAGATTGGGTATGTTGTGCTTCCATTTTCATTTATTTGAATAAATTTTTAAATTTCCTTCTTGGCCGGGGCTGTGGCTCATGCCTGTAATCCCAGTACTTTGGGAGGCCAAGGCGGGTGGATCAAGAGGTCAGGAGATCCAGACCATCCTGGCTAACACGGTGAAACCCCGTCTCTACTAAAAATACAAAAAATTAGCCGGGCTTGGTGGCGGGCGCCTGTAGTCCCAGCTACTCGGGAGGCTGAGGCAGGAGAATGGCGTGAACCTGGGAGGCGGAGCTTGCAGTGAGCCGAGATCGTGCCACTGCACTCCAGCCTGGGTGACACCGTCTCAAAAAAAAAAATAAATAAATAAAAATTCCTTCTTAATGTATTTGCCGACTCATTGGTAATTCAGGAAAGTGTTCTTTCATTTCCACGTATTTGTACAGTTTTAAAAGTTCTTGTTATTGATTTCTAATCTTACACTGTTGTGATCAGAAAATATATTTGATTTGATTTTGATTTTTTCGAATTTTTCAAGACTTGCTTTATGCTCTAATATGTGGTGTCTCCTGGATAATGTTACATGTGCTGATGAGAAAAAAATGTACATTCTGCAGCAGTTGGATAAAATGTTCTGTAAATGTCTGTCAGACCCATTTAGTCCAGAGTGCAGTTTAATTCTGATGTCCATTTGTTGATTTTCTGCCTGGATAATCTTTCAAGTGCTGAAAGTGGAGTGTTGGAGTTCCCTACTATTATCGTATTATAGTCTATCTTTTAGATTTGTTAATAATTGCTTTATATATTTGGGTGCTCCAGTATTGGGTACTGTATATTTATTATTGTTATATCTTCTTGCTGAATTGACTTTCTTATTATTATATAGTGATCTTCTTTGTCTCTTTATATAGTTTTTGACTTAAAGTCTATTTTATCTGATACAAGTATAGCTACTCCTGCTCTTTCTTGATTTCCATTTGCATAGAGTATCTTTCTCCATCTCTTCCCTTTCAATAAATGCGTGTCTCTATAGGAGAACTGAGCCTTGTAGGCAGGATATAGTCTGGTCTTGCTTATTTATCCATTCAGCCACTCTGTGTCTTTAATTGGAGAATTTAATCCATTTACATTCAAGGTAATTATTGATAGGTAAAGCCTTGCTACTGCCATTTTGTTACTTCTTTACTAGTTGTGGTGTAACTCCTCTCTTCTTTTCTGTCTTTCTTTATATTGAAGTTATCTTCTCTGGTAGTGTATTTTAATTTATAGCTTTTTTAGTGTATCTATTATATGCTTTTACTTTGTGATTAGCATGAAGCTTCACACAAACATCCTATAGTTATAACACATAATTAAAAACTTTTATTTAAACTTAGCTTTAATCACAAGAAAATAACAGTAACAAAGCAAAAACAAAATAAAACAAAAATGTGTACAGACTACCTTCTCCCTCACACATTTTGAATTTCTGATGTCACAATTTAAAATTTTTATATTGCTTATACCTTAAATTGCTGTAGTTATTGTTCTTAATTTGTCTTATTTTCTCCTTAAGTCTTATTTTTTTTTTTTTTTTTTGAGATGGAGTCTCGCTCTGTCTCCCAGGCTGGAGTGCAGTGGCGCAATCTCGGCTCACTGCAAGCTCCGCCTCCCGGGTTCACGCCGTTCTCCTGCCTCAACCTCCCGAGTAGCTGGGACTACAGGCGCCCGCCACCTCTCCCGGCTAATTTTTTGTGTTTTTAGTAGAGACAGGGTTTCACCGTGGTCTCGATCTCCTGACCTCATGATCCGCCCGCCTCGGCCTCCCAAAGTGCTGGGATTACAGGTGTGAGCCACCGCATCCAGACCTTAAGTCTTCTTAATAAAGATAGAAGAGGGTCAAACACCAAAATCACAATATTAACATTAACAATCGTGTTAGCATTCTTTCCTTTGGGTTTAAAGAACTTTCTTCAGCAGAATACTCATTTTTCTCAAATGAACATGGAAAATTGTTTAGAATAGATCATATGTCATATCACAAAACAAGTCTTAACAAATTTGAAAAAAATGGAAACATATCAAGTATTTTTTAATACCACAATGGAACGAAATTAGAAATCAATAACAGCAATAAAATGGAAAAATTTACAATTACATGGAAATTAAACAACACACTATAACTACTGGATCAGAGAGAAAATCAAAAAGGAATCTAAAAAATATGTTGAAACAAATGAAAACAAAATTAAAACATGAGAACAGTATAGGATGCAACAAAAGCAGTAGTCCTAAAAGTTTATGATCATAAATGCCTACATTTAAAGAAAGACAGGTCTCAGACGCAGAAACCTAACTATACACCTCAAGGGACAAGAAAAAAGAGGAACAAACTACACCCAAAGTTAACAGAAAAATAAAATAATAAAGATTAGAGCAGAAATAAACAGAGAATCGAAAAACAATAGAAAAATTAACAAACCTAAAAGTTGTTTCTATAAAAAAGATAAATAAAATGGACAACCCTTAGCTAGAATAAAAGAAAATAAGAGACAGAAGACTCATATAAATTTAGAAATGAAGAAAGAGACATTACAACAGTTGCCTAAGAAATAAAAAAGATCATAGAGATTTCTATGAACAATTAAATGGCAACAAATTATATTTGTATAGCCTGGAAGAAATGGATAAATTTCTAGAATTATACAGCCTACCAAAACTAATCAAGAAGAAATAGAAAACTTGACCAGATGGTAATAATCAGTAGATTGACTCAGTATTAGAATCCTTCCAACAAAGAAAAGCCCAGGACCAGATGGCTTTATGAATGAATCCTAGCAAACAGTCAAAGAAGATTTAATACAAGTCCTTCTTAAACACTTCTAAAGAATAGAAGAGAAAACAGTTCTATACTCATTTGATAAGGCCAAAGCCAAAGACACCACAAGAAAAGAAAATTACAAGTCAAAATCTCTGATGAATATAGATGCAAAAATCCTGAATAAAATACCAGCTATCTAAATCCAATAGTACACTGCAAAGATTATACACCATGGCCAAATGGGATTTATCTCTGGAATGCAGGATGAAATCAACATAAGCAAATTAATCATTATGATATATCATATTAATGGAATGAAAATAAGTCACATGATAATCTCAATAGATGTAGAAAAAAGCATTTTACAAAGTTTGACATTCATTCATGATAACAACTCTCAGCAAAATAGGTAAAGAAAGAAGTAACATAAACATGATAAGGGCTATTTATGAAAAACCCACAGACAATATCATAATCAACAGGGAAAAACAACTTTTTCTCTAGAATCCAATATAAGGCAAGAATGCTCACCCTTGCCACTCTATTCAACATAGTACTGGAAGTCCTAGAAAGACAATTAGAAAAGAGAAAGAAAGAAAAGGCATTGAAATTAGAAAGGGAAAGATTAAATTATCTCCATTTGCAGATGACATGATCCTCTATGTAGAAAACCCTAAAAACTCCATGAAAGAAAAAAATACTGTTAGAATAAATAAATTCACTAAAGGTACATGATACACATTCAATGTACAAAGATCAATAGCATTACTTTGCATCAAAAATAAACTATCCATGAAGAAAATTTTTAAAAATCTCATTTACAATAACATAAAAAAGAATAAATTACTTAACAAATTTAACCAGGGAGGTGAAAGATTTGTATACTGAAAACCAAAAAATATTGATGAAAGAAATTAAAGAAGAAACCAATAAATGGAAAGATATCCCATGTTCATGGATAGGAAGAATTTATATTATTAAAATGTCTATAACACCTAAAGTGATTTATAGATTGAATGTAACCTATATTTATTAGAATTTACAGAAATAAAAGGAAAAATTCTAAAAATTTGTATGGAACCACAAAAGATCCCAAATTGCCAAAGTAATCTTGAGAAACAAGAGAAAAGCTGAAGGCATCACACATCCTGATTTAAATATATTACAAAATTATAGTAATCATACAGTATAATACTGGCATAAAAACGGCAACATAGACCAATGGAACAGAATGAAGAGCCCAGAAATAAAACCACATGTACAAAATCAACCAATCTTCAATAAAGGCACCAAGCATATAAAATGGGGAAAAGATAATCTCTTGTTGTGTTGGTAAAATGTGATATCCACATGCAGAAGAAAAGAAAACTACAGGTTATTATTTTACAGTATACACAAAAATTAATTCAGAACAGATTGAAGACTTAAACCTAAGACCTGAAATCATAAAAATTCCTAAAAGAAAACATAGGAAAAAGATGCTTAACATTAGTCTTGGCAATGATTTTTTTTCATACAACACAAAAAGCACAGGTAACAAAAGCAAAAATAAATAAGTGGGACTACAACAAACTAAAAAGCTTCTGTTTAGGAAAAAAAATATATATATATAGAAAAAAATATATATATAGACACACAAATCCAGTAAAAATGATAAATGGAAGAAAAATATTTGCAATATATATGATAAAAGGCATATTTTCTTATCTTAGCACTCACAAGAAAAGGACAACTAACACTATAAAAAATGAGCAAGATACGTAAATGGACATTCACAGCGTATGAAGTAGAAATTGCTAATAAGCATATGAAAAGATACTCAACCTTATTTGTAATTAAATAAATTAAAATTCAAAGGAAAAAATAATAAACCTTTTTACCTTTAAGTTTGCCCAATTTTTGAGGAGTTGGTAATACCCGTCATCGATGAAAGTGTGGGTGAGGATGCATTCTCAGTGTTGCTGAGTGTGTAAATGAATGTATCCTATTTTGGTTTCAGTTTGGCAATAGTTATTAAGATTTTAAAGGCACATATTACTGATCAAGGAATTTTACTTTCAGGAATGCATTCTATAGATGAGCTGCCAGAAGTACACAAATATTTATGAACAATTCTATTATTCCTCAACAGTAGAATGGATTAAAAAAAATTGAGATATATTCACATAATGGAATAGTATAAGGCAGCTAGTGAACTACAGCTCTTTCTGGATATTATTAGTGTAACTGAATTATAAAAAGAAGCAAGTCTTAGAAAAGTGTATACAGTATTACATTTTATAAAGCTCACAAGTAGGTATAGCTAAGTAATGTATTTTTAAACATACATACATATGTCATAAACGTATAATAATAAATAAGATAAAATAAATATAAAAATTAGAATAATAGTAACCACTGGTGGGGGTGAGGGGTACAGTGTGAAGAAATAGGGAGGAGGGAAAAATGAAAAATACATAAGTGTAGCTCTTGAGTTGAGTGATAGATTCCTAAATGTTTATCTTATTGTTATGCTCCACAACTTAAACACAGTGTTTTGTAAACATCAAGTGTTATATTAAAAATAACAAAAATATATTTTTTTACATTAAAAAATATAATAACATATGCCAAACCTATACGTGGACACAGAACACTTAGGCAAATCATAACTGGTGGCTTCTTGTCTGCCTAGCCAGAGCTTTGTTAACTTTGAAAGTTGTTTAGAAACTTTAGTCTTGCCTTTTACAGTTATCATCTAGTCCACTAAATGTATATCTCTTACATTTACCAACTCAAATTGATATCATCTTGAGTTTCTAATAGGTTAGCAGGTGACCTAGAACCTCCCTTTTTGGTGTCTTACATTTTCCCTTTATTTTTCTAATCCCCGTAACTTAAGTATTACAATAGACTGATGAAGTTTACATAAACACTTAAGCAGGGAGAGTCTAGAGTTTGATTTGTCTATTTTTTTTCCTATTTCCCTTTGAGGGCATCTAATCTAAATTGTCCAAGAGAAGATACTGGCCATCTGATAATTTACTGTGGCAGACTATATTTTCAAAAAATGGACATATCTCTTTTATTCCTCATGCTCTTCTTAGAGTGTGCCATTCCCTCGTTAAGAGGTGAAGTCTGTACTGTCACTCCTTGAAACTGAGTGGACCTTTGTTACTTCTTGACTAAAGCAGTGGGGAAGCCCAGGCCACATGGAAAGATGATGTGTAGGTATTTCAGTCAATAGGCAATATCAACTGACTGGCGCATGAGTGAGCAAGCTCCATCTACCTCCTGACCAAAATTGCATGACAGACTCTAAGTGAGAACAGCCCAGTTGAAATCAATCACTCATAGAGAGGTAATTACAAACGACTGTTGTTGCTTTATGCTTCTAAGTTTGGGGTACTGTGTTATGCAACAATAGACTAGAACATCTGGATTTCAGTACAAGCAATTATGGACATAGGCAGCTACACTTATGCATGGGGACTATCCTACATACTCAGTGCTAAGCAGAGTTAGAGGCATCAAGCATAGATCCCAGAGACATTGCACTTCCTGGTTCTCAGCCCTGTTCCTTGTTTATACGCCAGATCTTGAGAAACCTGCCAATCAGGAGTTAGAAGTTATTTGACCATCAAACTCCTAACAGACCCTAGCCTACTGTTCTTCATTTTCCTGGTTATTCATAAACACAGAATTCGGCTAGATTTCATATTTAACTTTTGAAACATGAAAGGACACCCCTTTACTGGCAAATAAGGTTATTAGTACATTCACCCCCAAGATGGCCTCCTAATCTATTGACAGGAAGTTCAGATTGCTACAAAACAAAGTTCTCTCTATCCTTTTTCTGTGTTGATAAAGCTGTCCCAATTTTCTCTGCTGAAAGGGGCTTTATATCTACTTCCCGTCTAGGGGAGGGAGTCTCTTTATGCCTCAGTGCAGATTTGTGTCTTTAATAATAACTAGGGTAACAGTTTGGCCCCTCTCTCACTAGAGCAGATAAAGAAAACTACATGTTTAATCAACAGAATGGCACAAAAATGAATGATCCAATCATAATTCGACCCCCAAGACAGTGCAGGTTGTAGTGCATATGAAGGTACTACTCAGCTGCAAACAATAAGGATAAAAGTTGGTATGTTAACTTTATCAATGATAATTTAATTACAAATATTGGAGTTTTCTCCAGTTTGGCCAATATTTTCTTATGTCTATGAACTAATAGGAATAAAAGCAAATGTTAACATTCTTATACTTGCTATAAAGTTTTTGATTTTATAATTTTTTAGATCTAAAAGTTACCACAGGCTGAGTGTGGTGTCTCACGCCTGTAATCCCAGTGCTTTGAGAGGTTGAGGCAGAAGAATCACTTGAGGCTAGGAATTTGAGACCAGACTGCGGTATAATGAGGCCCCCTTTCTAATTTTCTTTCAGATTAGCTGAGTATGGTGGCACACACCTGTAGTCCTAGCTACTCAGAAGGCCAAGACAGGAGGATAGCTTGAGCCCAGGAGGTTGAGACTGCAGCGAGCTATGATTGCTCCACTGCACTCCAGCCTGAGCAACAGAGCAAGACTTTGTCCCTAAAAATTATTTCTTTTAAGTTATGATAAATACGAAATATAAAGCACAAATGAAAAAAAATCAGTATAAGGAGCATTTTTCAAGTTTATTAAGATATTAATGCAGGCACCTTAGTTTTTGCCAAGTACGGAAAAATTAACTTGGAGGAGAAGTGGCAGAATTCGTGATGAGATAGACATAATATTTAAAAAAATAGAATAAAGTGCCAAGGGTTGTGGCAGGAAAACCAGTGGCAGGATAACCCCAGATTGGGCTCATGAAACCCAGTGTATTTAACTGCCTAATGGTCCCTTGGGATGAAGTCCTGGTTCATGTTTTTGGAGCTCTAAAGTGGCCTCCTGGCCTTCTAGAGAGGTTTCTATTGTCTAATGAGTTTTGATCTTCCATTTCTGAATCCTACAGGACAAAAACTGGCCAAAATTGAGCTTTTTTTAGTTCAGAGAACAGAAAAAAAAGCACAGCTTATAATATTGAACGAGGTTTTTAACGATAGAAAGAGCTGCAGGGTTTCCTGGAATCCAAGACAGTGCGCTTAGCTAAAGCTCGCTTGGGCTTCGTAACCATGGTTTTCCAAGGCTCAACTGTATAAAAATAGGATATTTATTTAAAAAATAAAACATGACAAATAAGCCACTGCTGTTTCTACTTGCAGTGAAAACTGCCTCAAGTCTGCCAAAGCATAAGTCCGTATACTCTGGTAAATGTGCCGCACACATAACGAGGTCCCCTGGTAGTGGCTGTCTGCTTCCTCTTAGTCACAGGGCGACTCTCAAGAGTGCTCAGCGAATGACACTGAGAAACCCTGAAACTCTGAAAGCTGTCATCAGAGAGCCTTTCTTTGGTATCAAAAGGTCCTCCTCAAGTTGGAGGAAATACCCAGTATCCAAAGAGGCCCCTGTAACTTTTCTTCGACCTCCATCCCTATACTGGTCCTATGGCAGATGGAAGGACCACATTCAGATGCCTTTTCTTCATGATCTTGATTTGTGAATACTTGTGATCAAGGGGTCACATCTCTGACCTCTACCTCAATTTTTCGGTTGAGCCACAGATTTGCAGAAAGAGAAGTAAATGATTTGGAAAGAGACTTCAATGGTTAGCAGAGGGAGCCTTATAAGGAATAAAATACATGCAGGAAGTTTTTTTAAATCGTTGTTAAAGGGCAAACTATATTAAGCTGGAAAGAATCCTGATGTCTATGAATATTTGGGTTTTCCTTGATTTATTACTTTCAAGGATCTCCTGTTAATCCTAAGGAACTAAAATTTCTCAGGATTAAAGAGTGCCTTGATTAGCATGATAATAAGGAATGTGGCTCTGCCAATTATCAGCTATGCATGCTCTCTTGTCTATATTCTTATCTTCAGACAATCTATAGTCCACAGAGACACAGTTTAGAAAGCTTCATAAAGAATGTTTACAGTTACTTACCATGCTGCACACATCACAAACAACTTTTCCTGTCAAGAAATGGTCTCTGATGTCTAACACAAAATTTATTTTTTGCAACCTCATCTGATTTTCTTTCATATCATGCACTGAGGAGTTGAAGCACAACCATGCACCAATTTCTTATAAATACTCTTTGTAGATTTTCTTATGAAAAGGGTTATATTTCTGAAAAATAGATAAATTGAATTTAATTTTAAAAGCACTAAAGAAGCTTACCTTTGAAATTCACCCAACAGTAAATCATTTTGTGATGTGGATTCATTTGCTTTACTTCCAACAAATTGTACTTTTGAAGCAATTCCATCATTATATTTCGAAATTTATCTTTTTACAACGAACCTATTATGTTATTATATAAGCTACCAGAAAAGTTTTATTACCAGTGTATTTTTCAATTACTTGTTAATAATGTCATATTTTCTTCTAGTGTTATAATTCCAGTGTTAAAATTTAGCCCAATTATTTAGTTGTTTGTTGCTATCACAGACCTAGACATCATAAAAAGTCAAAGATTAAAAACATTTATGCCTTCTTTTTGAAGAAAATATCATTGTAATGCTCTGGTATTCTACTTTCTAATGGACAATTTGTGTGAAGGAGCAATGACTCATAATGATTCTACCAGCAGATATTTGTCCCCTATAGTGGAGTGGCCAACCTGGAATCATAAAAAGAGGGAATACATGGTCCCTGTTTAGCTATAGAGGGGACAGTTTTATAATGCAGTTTTGTGTAGTGGAAGAAACAATGGACATAGGATCAAAAGATATGAATTCTAGTCTTGGTTTAGTCCTTTGACACCTGTCTGTCCAAAAATAATTGCCTAATCAGAGCTGTTCTTCAGTTTTTGCATCTAGAGAGAAACAGTTCGTCTTTGTCCTCTCTGCTCTGTTGGATGGTAATAAGATTAAATAATGTATGCAAAAACATATTTTGTAATCACAATTTCAATGTAAGGGGCTTACAATATAAAAATTTAAAAAAGTAAACAGTTCTATGCCATCTACTTTTGCAGAGACATGAGACATATAGGCCCCAGAGAGAGAGTAAGGAGAAAAAGATTTTTTTTTTTTTGAGATGGAGTCTCGCTGTGTTGCCCAGGCTCGAGTGCAGTGGTGCGAACTTGGCTCACTGCTACCTCCACCTCCTGGATTCCAATGAGGAGAAAAAGATTTTCTAAAGGACATGGGTTTTATTTGGCTTTGAAAAATGAGTGGTGTCTGGGAAAGAGTAGTGTAGAACAGAGTTGAGAGGAGCAATATCATCAGAGTCAAAATAATGGAATGAAAATGCAGTGTGGAAATTACAGTAACACAGACTCTATTCAAACTTTAGAAGCTCAAAAATAATCAGGTAGCTATGGAGCCTGGAGTTCTGCATGATACCACTGAACTCGCATTTATTCAATGTTTTTTTTAAAATTCAAATACGAGTATTATAATTAGTATACAATCTTTCCATCAACAATTCTATGATGTTATCACTACTACATCCATAAAGATGAGAAAACTGGTCTTATAAATGATAAGTCCTTGCCCAAGATAAGTTAGCATATGCAAGAACTAGGAAATTAGTTTACAACATTTGACTTTAAAAGCCATGTACTTTCTTCTGAATGAGGAAAGAACGTTTCTCCACTCTCTACTCCTAAAAGAAATAAGTATGAATGTAAAAAAGCAGAGACCTAAGGTGTATTAATCACAGGAATTTTCCCAGCCTATTTGACAGAAATCATCCATCTAGATTCCTTACATTATTTTTTTCTTTCTCAGATATCATGTGTGATTTAATGAAGAAAGAGAATCACTCTTTGGTGAATGTGTTTATTTTTCAAGGTTTCTCCAGCTTCCATGAGCACAAGCTCACCCTCTTTGTTGTGTTTCTTACATTGTACATATTCACTCTGGCAGGCAATGTTATCATTGTGAGTATCATTACTATTGATCGTCACCTCCACACCTCCATGTACTTCTTCCTCAGCATGCTGTCAGGTTCAGAGACTATCTACACCCTTGTCATTATACCAAGGATGCTGTTTAACCTCATAGGCCTGAGTCAGCCCATTTCCTTGGCAGGTTGTGCCACTCAGATGTTTTTCTTCATTACTTTGGCTATCAACAACTGCTTCCTGCTCACAGCAATGGGGTATGACCGCTATGTGGCCATCTGCAACCCCTTGAGGTACTGAGTCGTCATGAGCAAGAGAGTGTGTATGCAGCTGGTGTGGGGGGCCTGCAGCATTGGCCTAATTGTAGCGATGACACAGGTGTCAGCTGTATTCAGGCTGCCTTTCTGTATTCCAAAGGTGCCCCAATTCTTCTGTGACATCCGACCTGTGATGAAGCTCTCCTGCACTGACACCACAGTCAATGAAATCCTGACTATGATCATCAGTGTGCTGGTGATCCTGATTCCCGTGGGCTTGGTTTTCATCTCCTACATCCTCATCATTCTTACCATCCTCAAGATTGCCTCTGCCAAGGGCAGGAAAAAGGCCTTTGCCACCTGTGCTTCTCATATTACTGTGGTTATTGTCCACTATGGCTGTGCCTCCATTGCTTACTTCAAGCCCAAGTCAGAGAACCCCAGAGATCAGGATCAGCTGATTTCAGTGACCTACACTGTCATTACCCCCCTACTGAACCCTGTGGTGTACACTCTGAGGAACAAAGAGGTCAAAGACGCTCTGTGCAGAGCGAAAGGTCAAAAATTCTCCTAACAGAATGGGACCATTTCAAATAGTGTCTTAGAAGATTTTCTAGAGAAGAAACAGTGGAACAGTGTGCACGGTCAATAGAGTTAAAAATTTCAAGCCTATCAAGCAGTGGTTGGGTGAGAGGAAGAGAAAACAAAAGGATTCAGCCACTTGAGAAGGGGGAAGGTTCTCCAAAGCACAGCAGGCCTCCATCTCATAAGAGAACAGGGATTTTATAGGGTACAAATGTGGAAGAAAGAACTTAGTGGTGTTGGAAAGTAGAAGGGTTGTATGGGCAGCCTGGGACAGAATGAAATCAGGAGAGCAGACAGAGTTAATGAGGGGAGGCTGCTTTAGGGCAAAGTTCAAGTTTTTTTTTTTTTTTCCTTTTTTTTGAGACAAGAGTCTTGCTCTGTCGCCCAGGCTGAAGTGCAGTGGTGTGATCTCGGCTCACTGCAAGCTCTGCCTCCCAGGTTCATGCTATTCTCCTGTCTTGGCCTCTCAAGTAGCTGGGACTACAGGTGCCCGCCACCATGCCTGGCTAATTTTTTTTTTATTTTTAGTACAGACGGGGTTTCACCGTATTAGCCAGGGTGGTCTGGATCTCCTGACCTCGTGATCCACCCGCCTTGGCCTCCCAAAGTGCTGGGATTACAGGCGTGAGCTAGCGCGCCTGGCCGGTTCAAGTTTTAAATATATTCTATAACACTGTTTTTTGGATGTGGTGTTTCCCCTTACACATTTAGCTCTAAGTAGATTTAACACCTAATTGAATTAATTTCTTTATGGGAAATTTAAGATTTTTTAAATCGACTAGACACTATAAATAAAATGAGTATGCGAGATAATAGCAATCTATAAAATTCAGCAGCCCTTGAAATCTAGGTCTTTTTTATATAAGTTCCAAGTTGACCATATGAGAAAATGGATATCTAAGTTCTCAGGATCCTGTTTTAGAAATATTTTTGGAAAGTAACTAAAACCCCTTGGCGATAGAGTAAAAGAGGTAGCACCAAGTAATAATATTGGCATTTATTTTATGAGAATATACAAAAGTTGTTGGTGATATTGTGAGTGTCTAAACTCAGGGTAAAGAAATTAAAATTTGCCTTTAGAAATCCTTGCAGAACAGAAAGAAGCAACTAGTGGATGAGAGTCAAACAGGGAATCTAGAGCATGGATTAATGGAATGAAAGGATTGGGAGGATTAAATGGGTAAGGAAAATGTAGCCATCTGGTAACTCAGTAATTCAACCAAAGAAAAAGACTCATCAAACCATCAATCCTACCATTTAAAATCCTCTAGGATGTGAACTAATACACCATGCTTCACCAGTCATCTCCACTTCCAGCAACTCCTTTCCCTACAGTCTGTCATTCACATCCACATAACGCACAATCCAACAATACCTAGTGACTGATGGTTTCCCATTTTATTCTTATGCCTTAATACAGCTTGTTGGCAATGAAAATCTCATTACTGATGCCCTCACTGCCCACTCATCAGAGTGTTCTCTGGCTCACTTTGAAATAACAACCTGAACACCTCTGTTTTTATGAACCCTCTAATGAGATACCCTCAAAGAAACAAAAGCACGCCTTCCACTCCTTCACATCACAACCTCCAAACACATATTGATATAAATGACCATAGTGAACATTTCCCATGATGTCTTAACGGATGAAAGCATGAAATGGGTAGGGTGTGATGCTGTAACTGGGTGAAGTCTTACCTAAGTGGACAGTTACACCCGCTGTTTAGTGTCTTACTTGTACCAAGTGATGAGTTTTTCATGGGACACATTCTCCTTTATGTTAATTTCAAAAGTTAGGGCTATGTTCAAATATCTTAATTTATCAAATAGCCCATTATGGTTTAATCTTACAAAGATTCAACTACATTTTTGAGGAAATTTATGGTGAAATCCAAGAGAATCCAAAATGAAGTTACCCTGTAATTGCCAATGGTCACTTTTACTCAGTAAATAAAAATATCTTATTTTTGCTCCAAATTGTACCTTCAAAATGCTGCCCTATACTGTCAGCCTTCTCAGTAATAGATAATCTGTATTTGCAAACTTAGCTACTTAAAATATTAGGCAGAAGTTTTGAGAGATCAGCAGAATGAAGCAGAAAAACATAACCATTTGAAGAAAAATACTCTATTTTCAGGCCTTGCTCTATTTTTTATACATCATATATATTTGAATGAACTATTTAATTTATTTGAGCCTCAGTTTTCTCACCTATAAAACTTATATTCAAAGTTTGTTGTCAAACACATGAAATAATAAGTATAAAAATATTATGAAGCAGGGTCAGATATTCTTTATTCTTGTTAGAGTAAAACAGATACACTCCCCATATAGTGAATCTTTCCTTATCTGCAAAATAGAGTTACTAATCTTTACTCTGCTTTTTTCTGTCAGGTTCTTGTAAGAATCAACCACACTAGAATTAACCACAGTAGAAATTGCTGTGATAACTGCAAAAAGTGTTAAGAAATATGTATGATTATCATTATCATCACTGTTATTAGCTAACATAGTCCATATATGTTTGCCTCTCTGATTTTTCTTGGCCATTTTATATTATTTTACTAATTAATTTTTGACTCCTACCTTCCTCCCACATACCTTTAAGTTCTAATTGCTATCGCATCTTTCATGAAGTCTGCAGGTCATATTAGTTTGGTTCCTTACAAAATAACATTTCCAGAACTTTGCATTATTATATTTTGTTAGCAATTCCAGAAGTTAATGCCTATCCTCCTGCTCCAAATTGAGCATCTTTTTTTCTTCCTGCTAGATAAGTGAATGTTCATCTCTTTACCATGATCCATGGCCCCCAATACAAAACTGCATGTTATCGCATAACCCAGTATGTGTGTTATACACGCATATACAAACTAAAATGCAACATTCACAAAACAGTAGACTTATTGCATGCAAAGCATTCTGATGTTTCTCATTCTAGTCTATTCTGTTCAATTCTTTTTATTTCTGTAATAATGTTAATGAATAGAAATGCATCTAATATACATTTTGACCAAATGCTCAATAGGTGAGAGTTAAAAATCTGTGTTCAGCTGAAGTCAGAGCTGAAGCCCAATATCAGCAGACTGTTTTCCTGTGTTACTAAAATAAAATTGAAATCTTATTTTAAAACAATGAAATTTAATTATTAAACATTTAGTAATTGAGTTTAAACATTTGAATTATTTGAGGAAGAACATTTAGTCTTCATTGTCAGATGCTAGAGTCTTCTAGCAGTCATTAAAACACATATTCATGATACCAGGTACATGTTCACTTTTCAACTGAGAAACTGAGATTGGTGGAGCAGCAAAATATCTTGGAGGGGGGAATACCTTATTTTTCTGTAGCTTTTTTTCTTCATTTTTTTGTAAATATGGATTAAAAATAATTTATCCTGGATATTATCTTTTATGATTTTGGTGGCAAAATTAGAATCCTGCTGTAAATTCATCTAGAAAAGTTGTAAAGATTCACGGCTTAAGTGGATTTAAGAAGCTAAAAATTAATACAGTGCTTAAAACTAGTTCAATATTGCCAAACAATTTCAATTTTATAAATATTTATTGACTCTACAAGGATATAATATGCTTTCTAAAGCTATCTAATAACCAACACACTATCTCTTATATTTAAGTGAAGTAGTCATTTCTTTTCCCATTTATTTTACTACATAAAACTCTTAAGTTTGTCCAGAAGATTAACAACTCTTACAATTATCATGAATTTATTATTGCATTTTGCTCTTTCAATAATAAATATAATGTATATTTTAATTGACTGATAGAATTTCAACAAATAAAGCATATAAAGCTAACTCTAAGTGAGAGAATGACTAACTATATTTGACAATGCATGTTCAAATTTTTAAAAATCCAAATGACTCTCTTTATTCAGATTACTGTTGCTGTTAGACTAATTAGAGCTAATAACCTATGGTATCACGTGATCATTTTTTCATCTAAATATTTGGGGATGCCCAAAAAATGCCACAGAAGAAGGTTTTCAGCCATTGAGTTTAAAGGGTGAAGCCAATGTAGCAAACAAATAGCAGATTTTTTCTAAATACCAAAAGCAAATTACACTGATGTATCCTTAGCATGACCCACTGCATTCAAGAAAAACAAAGAATATGGACGCCATAAGGGAATGTTCCAAGTGAGCGATTCACTGAGTTGGCTGAAATGGTAGGCAAGCATCTGAGAAGTAGGCCTCCTCTTCTTTTTATTCTGAAATGATGGTACATTAATCAGTATATTTCTGATTCAAAAGCCATACATTCTCTGTGAAATAATTCAGACAACTGTAAGGAAGAAAATGGAACCTCTGGGCTTTGAATGTTTACTATGGCACACTGAGTACAGATACAATTTCTTCTCTCTATACTCTCCAACCCTGCCCCCACCAAACCCTAGAAGTGATAGGAAAGATTTAAGCAGTATTTTGACCAGTGCTTAAAAACAAAAATGGAATTCCTAATGAACCAGCAACTATGAGGTATGAAATGAAGACTCAAAACAATGCAGTTAGATTGATGAGCCATCTCAGAAATATATGAGAGTTAAAAGTGGAGTCCAGTAACAAAAGTTGAGGGCAACACAAAAGTTTCTTCATATTCTGAGGTGAAGAAAAGTAAAAAATAATTTAGGACTCCAGGGGAAATTAACAGGGGATATTAGCCCAGAGAAGTAGTCCTCCCCATCACTTCTTGCTCCCAGACGAGCAGAAATAGACAGTGTTGGTGGTTTCCAGTTGAGAACTATGCTTGGAAAGAGGGGCATGGCAGGGCACAAGAGTCTGGCAACAACAAAGATGTAGGGGATAAAGAAAAGGACAAAAATACAGGAGAAAACAACTAGATACTAGAAGTATTGAGCTAAAAAGTATTAATATTTTATTTTTTATAAAAGTATTTGTTATAAGAAAAGTAGACTCAAATCTCTCATCCATCATAAAGGTAGACATACTGGATAATACTCACCATTATTTAGAACAAACAAAATTATGGGAATTATGTTCAAAATAATTTAAAGGTAGAGAGAATTCTGATTAAATACAGATGTTACATGCCCATTATTTGCTTCTTTTTCTTAAAAACCCTATTAAATTTGAGTTAAGAAGGAAGATAGACTCACCTCCACAGCAAAAGAGAATAGAAGATGAAAGCAAATGGAGCTCAACAAAATTTTGGAATCTGGAAAGCCCATTAATAAACCGTTATTGACTCAGCACATAGGAGAATGCTGATTAAAGCCTGAGGCAGAGAAAACAACAAAAATGCCAACTTATCACCCAGAATGCCAGAAGTATTCAAAAGCCGAAAGTAGTATCTCTGAACATAAGACTGTGCAACTGGCATAACAAACTAGAGTTGCTTGAAAGTTTTTAAGACATGTCGCACAATCAGAACCTCACCCCAACCTCAGCAGAAGGCTGGAGAATTACTTTCCGGAAAGACTTGCAGAGATGAAGTGAAGCAGCGGGTGCTATGTAATAATAATTTTTAAAAAGGTGGAGGAGAGGTAAAAGAACATCAGCAAACCTCACAAGATACTGACAATAAGGGTTATAGCTATCAATTAGGAAAGTGAAGAATTTTGCCCTGTGGAAACCAACCCAAATATCCATCAATGATAGACTGGATTAAGAAAATGTGGCACATATACAGCATGGAATACTATGCAGCCATAAAAAAGGATGAGTTCATGTCCTTTGTTAGGGATATGGATGAAGCTAGAAACCATCATTCTCAGCAAACTATCGCAAGGACAAAAAACCAAACACTGCATGTTCTCAGTCGCAGGTGGAAATTGAACAATAAGAACACTTGGACACAGGAAGGGGAACATCACACACGGGGGCCTGTTGTGGGGGTAGGGGAAGGGGGGAGGGATAACATTAGGAGATATACCTAATGTAAATGACTAGTTAATGGGTGCCGCACACCAACATGGCACATGTATACATATGTAACAAACCTGCACGTTGTGCACATGTACCCTAGAACTTAAAGTATTAAAAAATAAATAAATAAAAATAAACTCAGAACACAGCCGGGCACAGTGGCTCACACCTGTAATCCCAGCACTTTGAGAGGCTGAGGCAGGCAGATCACATGAGGTCAGGAGTTTGAGATCAGCCTGGCCAACATGGTGAAACCCCGTCTCTACTAAAAATACAAAAATTAGCTGCACATGGTGGCATGTGCCTGTAGTCCCAGCTACTAGGGAGGCTGAGATGGGAGGATCTCTTGAACCCAGGAGGCAGAGGTTGCAGTTTGCCAAGATGGTGCCGCTGCACTCCAGCCTGAGCAACAGAGGGAGATTCTGTCTCAGAAAAGAAAAACAAAAACTCAGAATACATCATCCCAAAAAAGCAATGTCACTAGCAACATGGTAAACATTAAATTCTCAATCTGTGGGTTGTGTGAAAAAAAAGAATAAAAAATAAATTTGCAGACAAAAAAAAAAAAGAATTTTGCCCTGTGGAAATTAGCATTTCAGGGGCAAAGACTTACAAATCTAGACACTTTGATGTCCTATTTTGGAAAAGGAACCTTACCCTAATAAAACTAGCTTCATCACATTACTCAGTTTTATCACGCTAGTAAATAAAGCCCAGCAGTCTGCATATCCCACCCCACCACACACACACATCTACGTGCACACAGAGCTTTCTAACAGTTTGTTAGTACGTCACTCTTAGTTATCAATGGACTTGAAAGGATCACCACGATTTGAAGAAAGCCATTAACATAAAAAAACCAGTATAGTAAATAACAAAGAAACATGGGAGAATAAGCTATAGTGCAGGGTATAAAGTCTTTTGAAAGATAAGTATTTAACATTTTTAGAAGGATAAGACAAGATAATGGTGAAATAAAGTAGAATATTACATAAAAGCCAAGTTCTGAGACACAGAAAGAAATTTTACAAATTAAAAAAATACATTAGCAGAGACAGTGTGAGGGGAAGATGGCTGAGTAGGGAGTACTGGGAATCTGTTTTTCCACCTAGAAAACAACTATGCTGGCAGAATCTGTCTGATGTAAATATTTGGGAACTATGGAGTCTATTAAAGGCTTGCAACATCCAGAGGAAGGTATGAACTACAGTTAATTCTGGTCAATTTCAGCTTTAAGCACAGTAGCAGCTACCCACCTGCCCACAACCAGCCACCTGGAAGACAACCTTGCACCTTTGCCAGGAGCAACCTGCACGCAGCTTGCAGGAGCCAGGGTTACCCTGTCTTGCAAATATCAGGGATCTGTGCTCTGATCACTGATTGTAAGTTACTTCTAATCATAGACATACAAACAAAGAAGTAAGAGTTGTTCCATCTCCCCTGTGTTATTGCAAGCTCCTCCTTCAGCTGATGTGACTTCCAGGGGATTTAAAGGGTCAGCACCTCTCCTTCCCTTTCATTTTTCTCTGTTTTTCCTTTGGAGAGTCAGACATTAAAGACTAGGGTATTCAAAATCAACTGCATTTACAGGGAAAATTAGAAAGTAATCATCCATGCTCAGGGAAGGGCGCAGGCTCAGAAAAGACTTCAGAAGACCTTAAGTTTATACCCCAGGCTGATCTTCGGGACAAAGCTTACAATGGCAACAACAATAATAAAAATAACAAAAAACAGCAAACTCTGGGAAAGAAAATAATCTAATTTCTAGAGTTACCACATTATTAGGTTCATGTCCAATAATCAATAAACAATGAAAAGGCATAAAAAAACAGGAAAGTATGTCCCATTCAAAGGAAAAAAAGTAAATCTATGGAAACTTTCTCTGAAAAAGACATAATGGCAGGTCTACTAGAAAAAAACTTTAAAACAATTGTCTTAAAGATGCTCAAAGAGCTAAAGAAAGATTTAGGGAAAGTCAAAAAATGCCATATGAAAAATTAGAAATATTAAGAGAAAACCTAAAAGGAAAAAGAAATATTAAAGCTGAAAATCACAATAAGTAAAATGAAAATCCATTCGAGGAAGTAAAACTTTTGAGCAGGCAAAAGAAAGAATCAGAAACTTGAAGACAGGACAATGATCACTGAGTCTGGAAAAAAAACTTGAAGAAAGGTAAACAGGGCCTCAGAGTCCTATGAAACACCATTAAGTGGACCAGTATATATGCTGTGAGTTCCAGAAGGAAAACAGATAAAGAGGTTGGGAGACCATCTCAGAAATAATGACAGAAAACTTTCCAAATTTGGTGAAAGACATTAATATAAATATCCAAGAAGCTTAGTATAGACTCATACCAATACACATTATAATCAAACTTTCAAAAGCCAGACAAGACTATCTTTAAAGCAGCACGAAAAAAGCTACTCGTCACATGCAGACTATCCTCAATAAAATTGTCATCAGACTTTTCATTAGAAACTTTGGAGGTCAGAAGGTAGTTGGCCAATATATTCAAAGGGCTAAATAAAAAGAACATCAACATATAATTCTATATCCAGCGAAACTTTCCTTCAAAAGTAAAATAAAAATTTTTTTAAACTTTTTTTTTTATTTCAGTACGTTTTGGGGGGACAGGTGTGTTTGGTTACATGAGTATGTTATTTAGTGGTGATTTATGATGTTTTGGTGCACCCATCACCTGAGCAGTGTACACTGTACCCAGTGGGTGGTCTTTTATACCTCACCACCTCCAACCCTTTCCTCTGAGTCCCCAAAGTCCAATTTATTCTTATGCCTTTGCATCCTCACAGCTTAGCTCCTACATATGAGTGAGAACATATGATGTTTAGTTTTCCATTCCTGAGTTACTTCACTTAGAATAATAGTCTCCAGTTCCATTGCAGTTGCTGCAAATGCAACTATTTTGTTCCTTTTTATGGCTGTTTAGTATTCCATGGTGTGTGTGTGTGTGTGTGTGTGTGTGTGTATGTGTGTACATAAAATATATATATATATATAAAATAGAGTTTACCACATTTTCTTTATTCACTTGTTGATTGATGGCATTGGGGCTGGTTCCATATTTTTGCAATTGCAAATTATGCTGCTAGAAACATGTGTGTGCAAGTATCTTTTCTGTATAATGACTTCTTTTCCTCTGGGTAAATACCTAGTAGTAGGATTGCTGAATCGAATGAAAAATCTACTTTTAGTTTTTTAAGGAATCTCCACACAGTTTTCCATAGTGGTAGTACTAGTTTACATTCCCACCCACAGTGTAGAAGTGTTACCTTTTCATAGCATCCATGTCAACATCTATTATTTTTTGAATTTTTGATTATGGCCATTATTTCAGGAGTGAAGTGGTATTGCATTGTGGTTTTGATTTGCATTTCCCTGATAATTAGTGATGTTGAGCATTTTTCCATGTGCTTGTTTTCCATTTGTATATCTTGTTTTGAGAAATGTCTGTTTATGTCCTTAGCACACTTTTTGATGGGATTGTTCGTTTTATTCTTGATGATTTGTTTGAGTTCTTTGTAGATTCTGGATATTAGCCCTTTGGCTGATGTATACATTGTCAAAATTTTCTCCCACTCTGTGGGTTGCCTTTTAACTCTGCTTATTATTTCTTTCGCTGTGTAGAAGCTTTTTAGTTTAATTAAGTCTCATCTGTTTATCTTTGTTTTTTTGAATTTGCTTTGGAGCTCTTGGTCATGAAGTCTTTGCCTAAGCCAATGTCTAGAAGGGTTTTTGTGATGTTATCTTCTAGAATCTTTATGGTTTCACGACTTAAATTTCAGTCTTTTATCCATCTTGAGCTGATTTTTTTGTAAAGTGAGAAATGAGGATCCAGTTTCATTCTTCTACATGGTGCTTGCCAATTATCCCAGCACCACTTGTTGAGTAGTGTGTCCTTTCCCCACTTGATGTTTTTGTTTGCTTTGTCAAAGATTCCCAAAGTAACAAAGCTGAGAGAGGTGGTTGTCACTAGACTAACCTGTGAGAAATGCTCAAGGTAGTCCTACAGAGTAAAATGAAAGGAAACTAGATAGTCACTCGAAGCAAAATAATTAAAAATCTCAATAAAGGCAAATACATGGACAATTATAAAAACTATTATTTTAACAATGGTTTGTGACTCTACTTTTTGCTTTCTACATGATTTAACTAAACAATACATTAAAAAATATTTATCTAAAAGTTAGTATTATTGTATCTTTGGTTAATAACTTCGCAATTTGTTTTCCACATAATTTAAGAGACTAATGCATTTTAAATGATTATTAATTTATTGTTTTGGATACACAGTATATAAAGATAAAATTTCATGACATCAACAGACAAAAGATTTGAAGACGGAACTGTTAAAGGAGCAGAGTTTTTGTATGTTATTGAAATTAAGCTGACATAGATTCAAATTAGAGTGTTATAACTTTAGGGCATTAAATGTAATCCCCATGGTAGCCACGTATCTCAGAGATGTCGTGGGTTTGCTTTCAGACCACTGAAGTAAAGTAAATATCACAATAAAGTGAGTCACACAAATTTTTGGCTTCTCAATGAATATAAAAGTTATGTTAAACTATACTGTAGTTTATTAAGTGTGTAATAGAATTATGTCTTATAGACAATGTACAGAGCTCAATTTTAAAATACACTACTGTTTTAAAAAATGCTAACAGTCATCTGAAACTTCAGCGAATCTTTGTGCTAGTAGAAGATTTTGCCTCAGTGTTGATGGCTGTTACTGAGCAGAGTGGTGGTTGCTGAAGATTGGGTTTGCTGTGCGAATTTATTAAAATGAGATAACAATAAAGATTACCTCATCAATTGATTTTTTTTTAGAGACAAGGTCTTGCTCTGTCATCCAAGCTGGAGTACAGTGCTGTGATCATAGATCACTATAGCTTTAAAGTCCTGAGCTCAAGAGATCCTCCCACCTCAGCCTCTTAAAAAACTGGGACTACTGGTGTGAGACACCACACCTGGCCAGTTTTATTTATTTATTTGTAGAAATGGGGTGTCATTACATCGCCCTGGCTGGTCTTGAACTTCTGGCTGTAAGCTATCTTCCTGCCTCCACGTCCCAAAGTGCTGGGATTACAGGTGTGAATCACCACGTCCAGGCTTAATTGACTCACAAAAGATTTCTCTGTAGCATGCAATGCTGTTTGATATCACTTGACCCACAATAGAATTTCTTTCAATCTGGAAGTTAATTCCTCAAACCCTGCCATTTCTTTAACAACTAAGTTTAGGGAATATTTTAAATCATTTGTTGTCATTTTAATAATGTTCACAACCTCTTTACTAGGAGGAGATTCTATCTCAAGAAACTACTTTATTTGCTTATCCATAAGAAGCAACTCCTCATTTGTTAAAGTTTGATTATGAGAAGGCAGCAATTCAGTTATATATTCGAGCTCCACTTCTAATTCTAGTTTTCTTCCTGTTTCCACCACATCTACACCATGAGAATTGAAATAAACTTTCTCTGAACTCCTGTTAATGCTAATATTGTGACCTTTTCTCATAAATCATGAACGTTCATAATGACATATAGAATGGCAATTTCTTTTCAGAAGGTTTTCAATTTGCCTTACCCAGATCCATCAGAAGAATCATTATCTGTGGCAGCTATTACCTTATGAAATGTATTTTTGAATAATAAAGCTTGAAAGTCAAAATCACTTCTTGATAGATGGGCTGAAGAATGAATATTGTGTTAACAGGCATGAAAACATTACTGTCCTACCACGACTACACCAGAACTCTTGGGTGACTAGGCACATTGTCAATATTTTGAAAGATATCTTTTTTTTTTTCCTGAGCAGTAGATCTTAAGACAGACTTACCATATTTGGCAAACCGTGGTTTAAACAGATGTGTTGTAATTCAGGCTTTCTTCTTCCATTTATAGAGCATAGGCAGAGTAGATTTAGCATAATTCTTAAGGGTGTTAGAATTTTCAGAGTGGTAAATAACCATTGGCTTCAACTTAAAGTCAACAGCTGCATTCATCCCCTAACGAGAGAGTCAGTTGTCCCTTGAAGCTTTGAAGCCAAGCATTGGCTTCTCCTCTGTAGCTATGGAAGTCCTAGATAGCAGTCTTCCAATGGAAGGCTATTTTAAAAATATGTTATTTAATGTAGCCATCTTCATCAATTATCTTAGCTATATTTTCTGGATCATTTGCTCTAATTTTTGCATCAGCACTTGCTGAATTACCGTGAACTTTTATGTTATGGAGACAACTTATTTCCTTAAATTTTATAAACCAAATTCTGCTAGCTTAAAATCTTCTTCTGCAGTCTCTTCACCTCTCTTAGCCTTCATAGAATTAAACAGACTTAGGGTCTTGTTCTTAATTAGGCTTTAGCTTAAGGGAATATTGTGACTGGTTTGCTCTCCTATACTGACTTCTAAAAGTTTCTTCATATCAGTAATAAGGCATTTTCACTTTCTTATTTGTGTGTTAACTGAAGTAGCAAATTTAATTTCCCTCAAGAATTTTTTTCTTTGCATGCACATCTTGGCCAACCATTTAGCACAAGAGGCCTAGATTGTGGCCTATCTCAGCTTTTGACCAGCCTTTCTCCCTAAGCTTAATTATTTCTAGCTTTTGATTTAAAGTGAAACACACTCAGCTCTTTCACTTAAACACTTAAAGTTGATTGTAGGGTTACTAATTCATCAATTTTCAATATTGTTATGTCTTAGTGAATAGGGAAGCCTGAGGAGAACCAGAAAGATGGGAAAATGGCCAGTCAGTGGAGGAGTCAGAACACACACATTTATCAATTAAGTTTGCTGTCTTATATAGGTTCAAACAAAGCAATTATAATAATAACACCAAAGATCACTTATCAAAGATCACCATAGCAGATATAATAATGATGAAAAAGTTTAAAATATTGTCAGAATTACCCAAATGTGATACAGAGACATGAAGTGAGCACACGCTGTTGAAAAAGATGGTGCTAATAGCCTTGCTCAATACAAGATTGCCACAAACTTTCAATTTATAAAAAACACAATATCTGTGAAGTGCCATAAAGCAAAGCGCAGTAAAATAAATTATGCCTGTAATATAGAATATATAACAAATAAATGAGAAAAGAGTTTAATCATTTCACTATAAAAATTTATCTAAACACAAAAGAAGACTGCAATGCAGGAAATGAGGGACAAAAAAACTATAAGGCATATAATAAACAAATAAGAAATGACAGGAATAAGTTCCTCTTTATCAGCAATTACTTTAAATGTAAATGAATTAAACTCCCTAATCAAAAGAGCAGATTGGTAAAATGGATTAAGAAAATATGCTCCAATTGTATGCTGTCTACAAAGCACTCTCTTTAGATCCAAAGGTAAATATACATTAAAAATAAAATGAGAGAAAAAATATTTTATGCAAATAGTAACCAGCAGAGAGCAAATATGGTTGTACTAATTTCAGATGAAATAGGCTCTAAGTAAAAAAAAATTACAAGAGACAAAGAAGGACATCATATATTAACAAAAGATTTAATGCAGCAAGAGGATGTAACAATTATAAACATTTAAGCACCTAACGACATTTAAGCACCTAATATATATATGTGTGTGTGTGTGTGTGTGTGTGCATGAAAAGCTGATGGAATTGAAGGGAGAAATAGGCAGTTATACAATAATAGTTGGAGACTTTGCTATCCCAGTCTCAAAAATAGATAGAAAAACGAGACCAAAGATAAGTCAGAAAATAGAATACTTGAACAACACAATGAACCAACTAGATCTATCAGACATTTACGTAACACTATACTCAACAATAACAGCATACACATTCTTCTCAAGTGCAAGTGGGACATTTTCCAGATTAGACCACAAATTAAGTCTCAGTAGATTTAAAAATATAGATATCATACAATGTATCTGCTCTGACCACAACAGGATGAAATTAGATGTCAATAACAAAAGTAAAATTGGAAAGTGCATAAATTTGTGGATATTAAAAAATATGCTCTTAAACAATCAATGAATTAAAGAAGAAATTGCAAAGAAAATTTGAAATTACTTAACAACAATTGCAAATGGAAACAAAACATACCAAAGTTTATGGAATGGAGCTAAAGCAGTGTTAAGGAGAAAACTTCTACCTATAAACACATTAAAAAACAAGAAAAATCTCACTCAACTATCTAACTTTACAACTTAAGGAATTAGAAAAAGAAAAACAAACAAAACTCCAAGTGAGGAGAGGAAGAAAATAATAAAGATTAGAACAGAGATCAGTGAAACAGACAATAGAAAAACAATAGAGAAAATCAATAAAATTTAAAGTTGGCTTTTTGGAAGTTTAACAAAATTGACACACCTTTAGCTAGATGGACTAAGAAAAAAGGAAGAAGACTCAAGTTACTAAAAATCAAATGAAAGTGGAGACATTGTTACTCATTCTATAGAAATAAAAAGGATTAGAGGTACTATAAACAATTGTACATCAACAAACTGGATAACTTAAATGAAATGGTTTGTGAACACAAAATCTATCACAACTAAATTAAAAGGAAACAGAAAATCTTATTAAAGTAAGGATATTGAAGCAGTAATCAAAGATCACCCAACACAGAAAAGCTCTGGACTTGATGGCTTCACTTCACTGGCAACTTTTTAAAGAAGAACTAAAACAAATTCTTCTCAAGCTTTTTCAAGAATTTGAAAAGTCCAATTTTACCCTGATACCAAAGCCAGACAAAGACAGTAGAATAAAAGAAAACTACAAACTAATATCCTTTATTAACATTGATGCAAAAATCCTCAATAAAGCGCTTACAGACTGAAATCAGCACCATATTATAAAGATTATACAATATGACCATGTGAGATTTGTTCCTGGAATGTATAAATGGTTTAATATGTAAAAATTGATCAATATAATATAATACAATAACAAATGAATGGGAGGAAACAAACACCTCAATTGATGAAGAAAAATCATTTGGTAAAATTCAACACTCTTTCATAATAAAAACTTAACAAACTATTAACAGAAGGAAACTACCTCAACTTAATAAAATTTGTATGTAAAAATTCCACTGTAAACATTATCAATGGTAAAAGAGTGAAAACTTTTTCTCTAAGACCAGAAACAATGCAAGAATACCCACTTTTGACATATCAGTTTAACATAGTACTAGAAGCCCTAGTCAGAGAAATTAAGCAACAAACAGAAACACAAGGCATCCAAATTGGAAAGAGAGAAGTAAAATTATCTCTATTCACAGACTATGTAATTGTATGTGCATAAAATACTGTAGATTCCACAGAAAGCTGTCAGAACTATTAGATAAATTCTCAAAGTAGCAGGATACAAAGTCAACACAAATAAATCAGTTACATTTCTATAAAGTAACAATGAATAATCTGAAAAGACAATTATAAAAACGATTTCATTTGCAATACCTCAAAAAGGAAAAAATACTTAGAAATTAATTTAACCATGGAAGTGAAAGACTTGCACAATTAAACTACATAACTTTCCTGAAAGAAATTAAGGACAGCATAAGTAAATGGAAACATATTCCATATTCATGAATTGGGAGACTTATGATTGTTAAGATGTCAGTATACCCAATGCCATCTACAGATTGAATGCATTTCCTACCAAAATTTCAATGACATTTTTTGAAAAAGTAACAAAAATTCATTCTAAAATTTATATGAAATATTAAGGAACCCCAAATAACCTAACAATCTTGAAACAGAAGAACAAAGCTGGAGGATTTACACATACTGATTTGGAAACTATACTACAAAGCTATAATAAAACATTGTGATATTGACATAATTATAGGCATACAGGCAAATGGAAGAGAATAGAGAATACAGAAAACAGCTCCAGCATGTGTAGTTGAATTTTTATAAAGATGCCAAGACCATTCATTGGAAAAAGGACAGTCTTTCCAACAGTGCTGGGAAAACTGAATTTCCACAAGCAAAACAATGAAGCTGAACCCTTACCTAACATTATATACAAAAATTAACTCAAAATGGATCAAAGACTTAAAGGCTTGGTGGAAGAAATTTCTAAGCAGCAAAGTATTCAGGAAGTAGCATGGCTGCTTCTAACAGCCTATGCTCAGATGTGGGAGCAAAAAAGTAATTTGGAAATTATATTTAAAGGGAAGCAGAGAGTAAAAGTTAGAAAAATTTGCAGCCTAGCCATGTGGCAGAGAAATAAAAAGCTTTTTCAGGAAAGGAGTTCAAACAGGCTCTAGAGAAATGACATTTTAGAGATATTTGCATAAATAAGAAGAAGCCAAGTGCTGATAGCCAAGACAATGGGATAAAGGACTTGAAAGGATTTTTGAAACCTTCACAACAACTCCTGCCATGAAAGATTCAGAGGCCTAGAAGGGGAAAATGGTTTCATACACCAGACCCAGAGCCCTGCTGCTCTGTGCAGCCTCAAGAAACCGCTCTCTGAATCCCAGTTGCACTTTCTTCAGCATTGACTCAAAGGATACAGGCCCAGCTGCTGCTTCAGAGCATGAAAGCCATAAGCCTTGGCAGTTTCTATGTGGTGTTAAGCCTTTGGGTGTACAGAGTGCAAGAGTTGAGGCTTGGGAGTCTCTGCCTAGGTTTTAGAGTATCTATGGAAAAGCCTGGGTGTCCAGGCAGAAATCTGCTGCAGGGAGCCCTCATGCAGAACCTTGATCAAAACAATGCAGAGGGGAAATGTGGGGTTGAAGCTCCCACATAGAGTTCCCACTGGGGCACTGTCTAGTGGAGGTGTGAGAAGAGGGCCATCATCCTCCAAATCCGAGAATGGTGGATACACTCACAGCTCGCACCCTTCACCTGGAAAAGCCACAGGTGCTCAACTCCAGCTAATGACAGCAGCAGTGAGGGCTGAACCTTGCAAAGACACAGGGACAAAGTTGTCCAATGCCTTAGGAGCTCATCTTTTGCACCAGTGTGCCCTGGATGTGGAACATAGGGTCAAAGAAGATTATTTTGAAGCTTTAAGATTTAATGACTGCGCTGATGGGTTTTGAACATTCATAGGGCCTGTAGCCCCTTTCTTTTTTCTAATTTCTCCCTTTTGGAATGGGAATATTTACCTAATGCTTATACTCCCATTATACCTTGGAAGTAACTAACTTATTTTTTATTTCACAAGCTCATAGGTAGAAGGAACTTGCCTTGTCTAAAATGACACTTTGAATTTTTGATTTTTGAGTTAATGCTGAAATGAGTTAAGACTTTGAGGGGCTATTGGTAAAGCAATGTATTAGTCTATTCTCACACTGCTAATAAAGACATAACTGAGACTGGGTAATTTATAAAGAAAAGAGGCTTAATTGGCTCACAGTTCATCATGGCTGGGGAAGCCTCAGGAAACTTACAATTATGGTGGAAGTGGAAGCAAACACGTTCTTCTTCACATGCCAGCAGGAAGGAGAATGAGAACTGAGCAAAGAGGGAAGTCCCTTATAAAACCATCAGATCTTGTGAGAACTCATTCACTGTCACAAGAACAGTATGAGGGAAAACAATCCCATGATTCAATTATTTCCACCTCATCCCACCCTTTATATGTGGGGAGTATTACAATTCAAGATGAGATTTTGGGTGGGTACACAGCCAACCATATCAGGCAATGACTATTTTCTGAAATGTAAGGAGGACATGAGACTTGGGAGGGGCCAGGGGTGGTATGATATAGTCTGGATATTTGTCAATGGTCAAATCTCATGTTGGATTGTAATCCCTAATGTTGAAGGTGGGGCTGGATAGGAAATAATTGGATCATGGATGGGTGGATTTCTCATGAATGGTTTAGTACCATCTTCTTGGTGCTCTCATTGTGATAGTGAATAAGTTCTCACAAGATCTCATTGTTTAAAAGTGTGTGGTGCCTTCTCTCTCTTTCTCTCTCTCTCTGTGTTTGTGTGTGTGTGTCTCTCTCTCTCTCTCTCTTGCTCCTGCCACATGGGACACCTGCTTCCCCTTTGTCTTCTTCCATGATTTTAAGTTTCCTGAGGCCTCCCTAGAAGCAGATGTCTGTGTTATGCTTCCTGTTTAAGCCTGTGGAACCATAAGTCAATTAATGCTCTTTTCTTTATAAAATACTGAGTCTCAGGTATTTCTTTATAGCAATGTGAGAACAGCCTAATACACTCAACGTCACTAAACTTTATGGAAATGCAAATAAAAATTTCAACGAGATACTATCTCACACCATTAAAATGACTATTACCAAAAAAAAAACCCAGAAAATAACAAATATTGGCAAAGATATAGATAAATAGGACAATTTAGCATAGCTGGTGGGAATGTGATATGAGACACCTGTTGTATAAAGCAGTATTAAATTTCCTCAAAATTTAAAGATAGAGTTACCATATGATACAGCAATTCCACTTCTAATTATATAACCAAAAGAATTGAAAGTAGAATCCCAAAAAGACAAATGTGCATCCATGTTTATAGCAGCATTATTCACAATAACTAAAACACTGAAGCAATAAAGTGTCCATTGGTGAATGAATGGATAAACAAAATGTGTTATAGGCATATGATGGAATATCATTCAGCCTTTAAAAGGAAGGAATTCCTCTTAAAGGGATTCCTTTAAAAGGAAATTATTATTTCCTTTTATTATTATTTTCTATCATTATTAAAATATTAATAACAAGGATGAACCTTGAGGACATTAATGCTTAGTAAAATAAGTAAGCCACAAAAAGGCAAATATTGTACAACTCCACTTATGTGAGGTACTTAGAGTAGTCCAAATCATTGAAACAGAAGTAGAGTGGTGGTTCCTAGGAACTAGGGAAAGGAAGAAATGGAGTCATATGGTTTGGCTGTGTCTCCACCCAAATCTCATCTTGAAATGTAGTTCCCATAATCTCCACATCCCATGGGAGGGACCCAGTAGGAGGTAATTGAATCACAGTGGAGGTCACCCTCATGCTGCTGTTCTCATGATAGTGAGTGAGTTCTCTTGAGATCTGATGGTTTTATAAGGGGATTTCTCCCTTTTGCCTGGCACTTCTTTTTTGCCTGCTACATGTAAGATGTGCCTTTGCTTCTCCTTCACCTTCAACCATGATTGTGTGGCCTCCCCAGCCATGTGGAATTGTGAATTCATTAAACCTCTTTTCCTTTATAAATTACCCAGTCTCAGGCATGTCTTTATTAGCAGTGTGAGAACAGACTAATACAGTAAATTGGTGCCACTAGATTGGGGTGCTGCTGTAAAGATACCCAAAAATGTGGAAGCAACTTTGAAACTGGGTAACAGGCAGAGGTTGGGACAGTTTGGAGGTCTCAGGAGAAGATAGAAAAATGTGGAAAAGTTTGGAACTTCCTAAAGACTTGTTAAATGGCTTTGACCAAAATGCTGATAGTGATATGGACAATAATATCCAGGCTGAGATGGTCTCAGATGGAGATGAGGAACTTGTTGGGAACTGCAGTAAAGGTCACTCTTGCTATGCAAAGAGATTTATGGCATTTTTTCCTTGCTCTAGAGATCTGTAGAACTTTGAGCATGAGACAGATGATATAAGGTATCTGGCAGAAAAAACAATTCTAAGCAGCAGGACATTCAAAAGAAAGCAAAAGTTTGAAAAATTTGCAACCTGACAATGCAACAAAAAATAAGAAACCATTTTCTGGGGAGAAATTCAAGCCTCCTGCAGTAATTTGCATAACATTTACATAAATAACAAGGAGCCAAATGTTAATCACCAAGACAATGGGGAAAATTCTGCAGGCCATGTCAGAGAGCTCCATGGAAGCCCCCTCCATCACAGGCCTAGAGGCCTAGGAGGAAAAATGGTTTTGTGGGCTGGGCCCAGGACCCTTCAGCTGTGTGGAGCCCAGGGATTTGGTGGCCCTGGATCCCAGCAGCTCCAGCTGTGGCTAAAAGAGGCCAAAGTACAGCTCAGACCATGGCTTCAGTGGGTGCAAGCCCCAAGCCGTGGCAGCTTCCATGTGGTGTTGAGCCTGTAAGTGCACAGAAGTCAAGAATTGAGGCTTGGAAACCTCTGCCTAGATTTCGGAGGATGTGTGGATACAAGTAAATGTTCAGGCAAAAGTTTGCTGCAGGGTTGGAGACCTCATAGAGAACCACTGCTAGGACAGTGTGAAAAAGAAATGTGGGGTTGGAGCCCCCACACAGAATCCCCACTGGGGCACTACCTAGCAGATCTGTGAGAAAAGGCCACTGTCCTCCAGACCCCAGAATGGTAGATCCACAAAGAGCTTTTACCAGGTGTCTGGAAAAGTGCAGACACTCAAGTCCAGCCCATGAAAGCAGCCAGAAAGGAAGCTACACCCTCAAAGCCACAGGAGAGGAGCTGCCCAAAGCTATGGGAGCCCACTGTTTGCATCAGCACACTTTGGATGTGAGACATGAAGTTAAAGGAAATCACTTTGGAACTTTATGGTTTAATGACTGCCCTATTGGATTCTGGACTTGCATGAGGCCTGTAGTCCCTTCATTTTAGCCAGTTTCTCCAATTTGGAATGAGTGTATTTACCCCATGCATGTACCCCTGTTGTGTCTAGGAAGTAACTAACTTGCTTTTGATTTTACATGCTCATAGGCAGAAGGGACTTTCCTTGACTCAGATGAGACTTTGGACTTGGACTTTTGAGTTAATGCTGGAATGAGTGAAGACTTTGGGTTTTTATGGTTTTAGGTCTAACATGTAAGTCTTTAATCCATCTTGAATTAATTTTTGTATAAGGTGTAAAGAAGGGATCAAGTTTCAGCTTTCTACATATGGCTAGCCAGTTTTCCCAGCACCATTTATTAAATAGGGAATCCTTTCCTCATTTCTTGTTTTTGTCAGGTTTGTCAAAAATCAGATAGTTGTAGATATGTGGCATTATTTCCGAGGGTTCTCTTCTGTTCCATTGGTTTATATCTCTGTTTTGGTAACAGTACCATGCTGTTTTGGTTACTGTAGCCTTGTAGTATAGTTTGAAATCAGGTAACTTAATGCCTCCAGCTTTGTTTTTTGCTTAGGATTGTCTTGGCTATGCAGGCTCTTTTTTGGTTCCAGATGAAATATAAAGTAGTTTTTTCCAGTCCTGTGAAGAAAGTCATTGGTAGCTTGATGAGGATGGCATTGAATCTATAAATTACCTTGGGCAGTATGGCCATTTTCACGATATTAATTCTTCCTACCCATGAGTATGGAATGTTCTTCCATTTGTTTGTATCCTCTTTCATTTCATTGAGCAGTGGTTTGTAGTTCTCCTTGAAGAGGTTCTTCACATCCCATGTAAGTTGGATTCCTAGGTATTTTATTCTCTTTGAAGCAATTGTGAATGGGAGTTCACTCATGATTTGGCTCTCTGTTTGTCTGTTATTGATGTGTAAGAATGCTTGTGATTTTTGTACATTGATTTTGTATCCTGAAACTTTGCTAAAGTTTCCTATCAGCTTAAGGAGATTTTGGGCTGAGACAATGGGGTTTTCTAGATATACAATCGTGTCATCAACAAGTGGGTGAAGGATATGAACAGACACTTCTCAAAAGAAGACATTTATGCAGCCAAAAAACACATGAAAAAATGCTCATCATCACTGGCCATCAGAGAAATGCAAATCAAAACCACAATGAGATACCATCTCACACCAGTTAGAATGGCGACCTTTAAAAAGTCAGGAAACAACAGGTGCTGGAGAGGATGTGGAGAAATAGGAACACTTTTACACTGTTGGTGGGACTGTAAACTAGTTCAACCACTGTGGAAGTTGGTGTGGCGATTCCTCAGGGATCTAGAACTAGAAGTACCATTTGACCCAGCCATCCCATTACTGGGCATATGCCCAAAGGATTATAAATCATGCTGCTATAAAGACACATGCACACGTATGTTTATCGCAGCTCTATTCACAACAGCAAAGACTTAGAACAAACCCAAATGTGCATCGATGATAGACTTGATTAAGAAAATGTGGCACATATACAGCATGGAATACTATGCAGCCATAAAAAATGATGAGTTAATGTCTTTTGTAGGGACATGGATGAAGCTGGAAACGATCATTCTCAGCAAACTATCGCAAGGACAAAAAACCAAACACTGCATGTTCTCACTCATAGGTGGGAATTGAACAATGAGAACACATGGACACAGGAAGGGGAACATGACACTCCGGGGACTGTTGTGGGGTGGGGGGAAGCGGGGAGGGATAGCATTAGGAGATATACCTAATGTTAAATGACGAGTTACTGGGTGCGGCACACCAACATGGCACATGTATACATATGTAACAAACCTGCACGTTGTGCACATGTACCCTAAAACTTAAAGTATAATAAAAAAAGAAAATGTAGATTAAATGTACAATTTATTTAAAATATAAATTTACTACATTGACCTGAGAATAATTAGAAAATGAACACACCAATAAGCCAAAACAAATAAAAATAACAGTTAAAACATACTTTGCATACCCACTCAAGAGAAAGACATAAGAACAGATGGTTTTTCAGGCTAGTTTATCAAACTTTTCAAGAGAAAGATATGCAAATTATTTCAGGTTACACAAAAAGAGAATCTCCCCAACTCAAATCATAAGGCCACTAGCCTCAAAAAACCTTATATTTTACCAGGAATAGGCAGTTAAAAATAAGAAATTAAGTCCTATGTCACCTATAGATTGGAGCAAATATTCTAAATAAAATTTTAACTAAAGTAACCTATAGTTAAATTAAGCATGTCCAAATGTGTTTAAGCTAGAAAGACAAGGGTGACTCAACATTTAAAAATACATTAACATAATTTACTATATCAAAAATTAAAGAATAAAACACATGATTATCTCAAAGGATGAAGAAACATAAAAATATTATAGACTCAACACATAATTGATTTTAAACATTTTTACCAAACAGAGACTAGAAAGGGATTTTCTTTACCTATGAGTAGCTATCAGAAATCTAGGCCAAATATCATACTGCATGACAAAACATTTTGAGCATTCCAACTAAAGTCAGAAAAAGACAAAATATATATATATATATATACATGGGTAAAAAAAGACAGTATAATTTTTTTGCTACTCTTTTCTTCTGTTTGATTGAAAATACAACTGCATAAAGAAATAACTACAAAGATGTGTTGATAAATTTGTATAAAGATGTCATATGTATGACAATAATTGTGCAAAGAAAGGTGAGAGAATGGAGTCATATTTGAGCAGTTTTTGTACACTAAGCAAATTAATAGGAATAGGAATAGGAAATAGATTATTGCAAGGTAAAAAGTTAATTATAATCCTTGGAGCAACCACTAAGAAAATATTTAAATATTTAAATCTAGTAAAAAAAAAAATTACTTAAAATGTGAAACTAGAAAATATCTATTTAAATGTAAAAAAGGCAATAATGGAAGACTAGACGAGCAAAAAGGCATGACATATAGAAAACAAATGATAAAATGGTAAATGTAAATTCTACCTGTTCAGTAACTACATTAAAGAGAAATAAGTTAAATCATCCAATTAATAGGTGGAGATTGACAGAATAGATTTAAAAATATGACTCAACTGTATGTCTGTCTACAAGAGACAGACTACAGATTCAAAGACATAAACAGGTTATAAGAAAAAGGGTGGAATAAAATATGTCATGTAAACAGTCACTTAAAAGGATCTATGGCTATATATTAATATCATACAAAATAGATTTCAAGGCCAAAATGTTATAAGAGAAAAGAAAGATACTTTATAGTTGTAAAAGTTCAATTCATCAGGAAGACTTAACACTTATAAATTAAATATGCACCTAAAAATAGAGCATCAAAATACATGAAACAAAAACTGACAGATTTGGGCTGGGCGGGATGGCTCACGCCTGTGATCCCAGCACTTTGGAAGGCTGAGGCGGGCAGATCACTTGAGGTCGGGAGTTCAAGACCAGCGTGGCCAACATGGAGAAACCCCGTCTCTACCAAAAATACAAAAATTAACTGGGGGTGGTGGCATGCACTTGTAATCCCAGCTACTCAGGAGGCTAAGGCAGGAGAAGCACTTGGACTCAGGAGGCGGAGGCTGCAGTGAGCTGAGATTGCATCACTGCACTCCAGCCTAGGTGACAGAGACTCTGCCACAAAAAAAAAAAAGACAAACGCTTATCTAGACTAATAAAGAAGAAAAGAGAGAAAATGCAAATCACTAAATCACTAAAAAAAGGAATTAAAAAGAGGACATCTTAAGTTTCCTGTGTGGTTACTAAAAACAAGTAAGTAAATAAACAAATACTAAAAAGTGGACATCACCTTTAAAAAATGCAAACTATAGAAATAGATTTAAGAAGGAATAGAAAATCTGAATAGTCCTCTAACAAGTAAAGACATTGCATCAGTAATGAATAAACTTCCCATAAAGATAGGTCAGGCCCAGATGGCTTCACTTGCAAAGTGTAGCAACATTAAATAATTCATATCAATCCTTCATACACTTTTCAAAAAAATAATAGAAAATACATCCTAACACATCCTATGAGGCCATTATTATTTCTTGATGCCAAAACCAATGACATCACAAGAAAAAAAACTGTAAATCCATATTTTTTCAAAATATAGATATAAAAATATTCAATAAAATACTAGCAAACTTAATCCAGTAACAATTCCACATTTAGGCATATATCCAAAAGAAATAAAAACATACATCCACACAGAAACTTGCAGACAAATGTTCATAGCACCATTATATTCGTAATAGCCAAAAAATGTAAACAATACAAATTTCTGACAACCGATCAATGGTAAGCAAATGTGACATATGAAAAATTATTCTGCAATAAAAAGGAATGAAATATTGATTCATGCTGCAACATGGATGAACCTTGAAAATATTATGCTAAGTGAAAGAAATTCGTCACAACGATCCACGTGTGGTATGATTCCATTTATATGAAATGTCCAGACAGGCAAATCTACAGAAACAGAAAATAGTTTAGTGTTTGTCAATGGCCGAGGGCAGGAGAGAAATAGAGGATGGCTGCTAATAGATACAGGGTGTTTTGGAGGTGGTGAAAATGTTCCAAAATTAGATAGTAGTAATAGTTGTAGAACTTTGTGAATGTACTAAAAAACACTAAATTTTGCACTTTAAAAAGGTAAATGTTATGTTAAGTGAATTACAACTCAATAAGGCTATTATTTTAAAATATCCCATTTAAATAACAACAGAACACCTGAGCCTCTTATAAAAACATAATAAAAATACACTATATCCTTATGTAAAATACTGTGTAACTTTAATGAAGGAGATAAATGAAGAGCCATACCCATTGATGGCTTTTCTTTAAAGTAGACAAAGACGTCAACTCTTTCTGAATCAATCTACAAATTCAGTGCAATCCTAAAAAGTAAACCATGTGAGATGTTGCATGAATACTAACTCTAAAATTAGTTCAGAAGTGTAAACCCATTCCTTTAACAAGTATTTACTGAGTACTTATACTATGTTAAGCATTATTAAAGTTGTTAAGAGTACAATAATTGAAATAATAAGCTTTCATGGAACTTATATTTAGTAATGCACTAAAATAGACAAGACTTTTAGAAAAAAATTACAATGAGTTTCTTGATCTAGCAGATATCAAGATATATATAATCAATCAATATTAATTAAAGAAGCATAAAACTGGCACAAAAATAACCAAAATAGATTTATACAACACAATATAACTCAAAAACAGATGTGTACACATACACTAATTTGGCATATGAGAAAGAGAAAAGGAATGTGATTAAATAGACACTGCTTTGATAAGTGCAAACATGAAGTTCTCTTTGAATAGATTTTTTTTAAATGAACTTTTTGGCTCTGAACTCTAGTGTGCTTAGAGCAAGCAACTAACTATAAAAAAAAAAAAAATCCATCCAGTTGTTTATCTCCTTGCTCAATATTAGCAGTCCAAAGAAAGGGTCTCAATTGATTATCACCTGATGCTATGAAGCAAAACATAGACTCTAGTTTGCTGGTTGGGGTCAAGGAACAAGAGAAAATCAGCAGGAAAACAAGTTTTGGAAAGCCCAGCTCTCACTCATATACTGAGCACTAATGGGTAAGAAATCCCCCTTAGAATCTCCTGACCCTGGCTCCAAATCCCATTTCTTCCCCATCTTCCATTCAGGCATTCTTCTTTCTGATGCTTCTTTTAATGGGCCAAGAAATGCTCAAAGACAATAGAGGTCTGTGACCTTCTCATTAGTTTTGTTTGCTCACAACTCCCAAGAAGTGATGCTTCCTCATCCCCACTTCAAGTTTTTTGCATTTTATTTTTCTTTTCTTTTTTTTATTCTAAAACTGAGTGTGGTCAGTGTGAAGAGTGGGAGCATTAGTAAATACAGCTTTTAGCAAGCAATACACTTAAATACTAGTCTAAGTGTGCTCAAAGAGTAGTGGGAAGGTATCTTCCAGGGGGTCTATGAGATCAAACTGTTTTCATGATAATACTGATATTATTTACCTTTTACATTCATTCTCTCATGAGACAGGAGTTTTCCAGAGGCTACATAACATGTGATACGGCAACAGATTGGATATAGAAGCGCACATAATAATCCAGCTATCTTCTATTAAACCAGACATTAAAGAGAGTTGCAAAAATGTAAAGTAGTGCCACTCTTCTAAATATTTTGTTGTTTTGGTTATTTTTCATAAAAATGTTATTTATGTTAACACATAATAGGTTCATTATTACTTTCAAATATATTAACAATTTTTAAATTATCCATTTTAATTTCTACTACAGTGAAATAATATGGACAAAAGCTCATAGGGTCCCCAATAATTTTTAAGAGTTGAAAGAGTTCCCATGATCAAAAAGTTGGTAGACTTGAAGGTCACCAATCTTCTAAAAGCCAGCCATGGCAGAGTAGCATAAACAGGTAATAAAGCCCTCCATAGACATCGCTTGGAAAACTGAGTGAATAAAATGATTAATATATTAGATTGTGGAGAATAATAGTTTAAATTAGATACTGTGTGTAAAATTTCTAGCAAAGCACTTAATGCATAGACAATAATTAATGAATAAGTGCTTTCTTCTCTGACTTTGGAATAAGAACCACCAGGCTCAGGGAGAGAAGTTGAACAAGATGGCAGAATAGGAAGCTGCACCAATCATCCCCATAGCAAGGATACCAAGTTAACAACTACCTACACAGGAAAACAACACCAAAAACAAGGTGAACATTCATAACACCTGGTTTAAACTTCATATTGCTGAAAAAAAGCAATGAAGAGATAGAAAAACAGCCCTGAATCACCTATGCCACCCCTCCCCAACCCTCGCAAGCATCTCTAGGTGCTGGAGGAAGGAGAACACAATTGTGAGGCATTGAACTCAGTGCTGTTCTGTTAGAGCAGAAGGGAAAACCAACAAACTCAGCTGACACCCATACACAGAGGGAGCATTTAAACTAGCCCTAGTCTGCCGGGCACGGTGGCTCACGCTTGTAATCCCAGCACTTTGGGAGGCCGAGGCAGGCGGATCACGAGGTCAGGAGATCGAGACCACGGTGAAACCCCGTCTCTACTAAAAATACAAAAAAAAATTAGCCGGGCGTGGTGGCGGGCGCCTGTAGTCCCAGCTACTCAGAGAGGCTGAGGCAGGAGGATGGCGTGAACCCGGGAGGCGGAGCTTGCAGTGAGCCGAGATCGCGCCACTGCACTCCAGCCTGGGTGACAGAGCGAGACTCTGTCTCAAAAAAAAAAAAAAAAAAAAAACAACTAGCCCTAGTCAGAAGGGAATTGCCAATCCCAGTGTTCTGAACTATGAATGCCTGCAAACCTCATCACCAAGGGCCAAAGTGCTCTCAGTCACTAAGTAAACTTGAAAGGCAGTCTAGATCATCAGGACTGCAACACTTAGGTGAGTCCCAGGGCTGAACTAGGCCCAGAGATAGTGGACTTGTTGTGAGGGGTGGGCATGGAATAGACTGAGACACTAGCTAAGGAAGCCAAACGAATGCTGGCATCATCCCTCCCCTAACCCAAGGCTGCACAGTTCATGGCTCCAAAAGACACTCCTTTCTTCCACTTAAGGAGAAGTGAGGAAAGAGTGAGGAGGACTTTGTCTTGCGTCTTGGACACCAGCTCAGCCACAGCAGGATAGGGCACCAGTCAGTCAGGAGGCCCCTGTTTCAGACCCTAGGCCCCAGCCAGCATTTCTAGACACACCCTAGTCGAGAAGGGAATCTGTTGCCTTAACGAAAAGGACCCTGTCCTGCCAGCATTCATTGACTGCCAAACAAAGAGCCCTTGGACCCTGAATAACCAGCAGTGATACCCACGTACTACATTGAGGGCCTTAGAGAGCCTCTGAGACTTGCTGGCTTGAGGTAAAACGCAGCACGTTACTAGCTGTGGTGGCTATGGGGCGAAACTCATTCCACTTGAGAAAAGCAGAGGGAAAAGTAAAGGGGACTTTTTCTTGCACCTTAGGTAAGAACACTTCCACAAGGGGTAAAGCACCAAGTGGAATCTTGGGGGTCCTTGATTCCAGAACTGGACTTTTGGATGGCATTTCTGGACCTGCCCTGGGCCAGAGGCGAGCCCACTGCCCTGAAGGGTGAGTCCCAGGCTAGACAACATTCATCACAAGCTAACTTAAGAGATCTTGGGCCTTAAAGGAATATCGATGGTAGTCTGGCAGTACTCCTCATGGCCATGGGTGGTGGCGGCTATGGGGATGAGGTTCTTCTGCCTTTGGAAAAATAAAGGAAGAGTGGGAAGAACTGTGTCTCGTGGTTTGAGTGCCAGCTCAGCTGCAATATAATAGAATACCAGATAGTCTCCTAAGGTTTTTGACTCTAGTCCCTGACTCCTGGATGGCACTTCTGGACCCACCTGGGGCTTGGGGGACCTTGCCACCCTAAAGCAAAGGACACAGGCCTGGCTGCCTTTGCTGCCTGCTGATTATAAAGCCCCAGGGCCTTGAGTGAACATAGGCAGTAGCCAGGGACTGGCTACAGCAGGCCTTGGGCAAGCCCCAGCACTATGCTGGCTTCAGGTCTGTGCAGTCATAGGGATGGTGGCCACAGGAGTGCCTGTGTCACTACACCCCCAGCTGTAGGTGGCTCAGAAAAGAGAAAGAAACTCTGTATGTTTGGGAGAAAGTAAGGGAAGAGAATAAGAATCTCTGCCTGGTAATACAGAGAATTCTGGTAATCTTATCCAAGACCATCAAGGAAATAGCACAGCAAGAGTCTGCAAGAGCCTCAGCATTATTGGACTTAGGGTGACCCCTAAAGCAGAAACAGCTTAAATCACAACACCCAAATCCTTTCAAATATCTGGAAAGTCTTCTCAAGAAGGGTGGCTGCAAATAGGCCAAGACAGTGAATATTACAATAAATACATAACTCTTTGATTCCCAGACACTGAAGAATATCTACTAGCATCAACTATCAACATTGTCCAGGAAAACATGACCTTACCAAATTAACTAAATAAGGCACTAGGGACCAATCCTGAAAAAACAGAGATATGTGACCTTTCAGAAAGGGAATTCAAAATAGATGTGTTGAGGAAACTCAAGGAAATTCAAGATAATACAGGGAAGGAATTCAGAATTCAATCAGATATATTTAACAAAGAGATTGAAATAATTTTAAGAAACCAAGCAGAAATTCCAGTGCTGAAAAATGCAATTGGTATACTGAGGAATGCATGAGTCCTTTAGTAGCAGAACGGATCAAGAAGAAGAGAGAACTAGTGAGCTTGAAGTAAAGCTATTTGAAAATATACTGTCAGAGGAGACAAAAGAAAAAAGAATGAAAAACAATAAAGTATGCCTACAGAATCTAGAAAATAGTCTCAAAAAGGCTATTTTAGAGAATTATTGTTGAGAACTGGTAAGAATTATTGGCCTTAAAGAGGAGGTAAAGAAAGAGATAGGGGTAGAATGTTTATTCGAAAGGATTATAACAGAAAACTTCCCAAACCTAGAGAAAGATATCAATAGCAAGTGCAAGAGGGTCATAGAGCATGAAGCAGATTTAACCCAAAGACTACCTCGAGGCATTTAATAATCAAACTTCCAAAGGTCAATAATAAAGAAAAGATACTAAAAGCAGTCAGAGAAAAAAAACAAATAACATACAATGAAGCTTCAATACATCTGGCAGTGGACTTCTCAGTGGAAACATTACAGGCCAGGAGAGAATAACATGACATATTTTAAGTGTTGAAGAAAAAAAAAAGCTTTTAGTCTAGAATAGTATATCCAGCAAAAATATCCTTGAAATATGAAGGTAAAATGAAGACTTTTCCAGACAAGCCAAAGCTGAGAGGTTTTATTAATACCAGATCTGTCCTGTAAGAAATTCTGGCCAGGTGCAGTGGCTCATGCCTGTAATCCCAGCACTTTGGAAGGCTGAGGCAGGCAGATCACAAGGTCAGGAGATTGAGACCATCCTGGCTAACACGGTGAAATCCTGGCTAACACGGTGAAACCCTGTCTCTACTAAAAAATACAAAAAAATTAGCCGGGCATCGTGGTGGGCGCCTGTAGTCCCAGCTACTTGGGAGGCTGAGGCAGGAGAATGGTGTGAACCTGGGAGGTGGAGCTCGCAGTGAGCCAAGATTGCGCCACTGCACTCCAGCCTGGGCGACAGAGTGAGACTCCGTCTCAAAAAAAAGAAAAAAAAAAAAAGAAATGCTGAAGGGAGTATTTCAATTAGAAAGAAAAGAACATTAATGAGCAATAAATAATCACTTGAAAATAGAAAATTTACTGGTAATAGCAAGTAAACAGAAAAACACAGAACATGATAACACTAACTGTTGTGTATAAGTAAACGAATCTTACACTAAATAGAAGAACTAAATGATGAACCAATAAAAAATAATAACTACAACTTTTCAAGACATAATCAGTACAATAAGATATAAATAGAAACAACAAAAAGTTAAAAAGTGGGAGGACAAAGTTAAGGCAATTTTTTGTTAGTTTTCTTTTTGCTTGTTTGTTTGTTTATGCAAATAGTGTTAAGTTGTTATCAAGTTAAAATAATGGATTATAAGATAGCATTTGTAAGCCTCATGTAACCTCAAACCAAAAAATATGCAATAGATACACAAAAAATAAAAAAGGAAGAAACTAAATTATATCAACAGAGAAAATCATCTTTACTAAAGGAAGATAGTAATGAAAGAAAGAAGGAAGAGAAGATCACAAGACAACCAGGAAACAACAAAATGGCAAGAGTAAGTGTGCACATGTACCCTAAAACTCAAAGTACAATAATAATAAAAAAAAGAGTGAGTTCTTACCTATCAACAATAACATTGAATGCAAGTGGACTAAACTCTCCAGTGAAAATATATGGACTGGCTGAATGGATGAAAAAACAAGATCCATTGATCTTTGCCGACAAAAAGCACTTCACCTATAGACACATATAGAATGAAAATAAAGGGATGGAAAAAGATATTCCATCCCAATGGAAAACTAAAAAGAGTAGGAGTCACTATACTTATATAAGACAAAATAAATTTCAAGATGAAAACTATAAGAAAAGACAAAGAGTGTCACTATATAATGATAAAGTGGTCAATTCAGCAAGAGAATATAACAATTTTAAATATAAATATTTTATAAAATGTAAATGTATATTATATAAAATTTAAATATAAATATAAAGTACCCAATATATAACAGATATATAAATAAAATATTATTAGAGCTAAATAAAAACATAGGCCCCAATACAATAATAGCTGGAGACTTCAGTACCCCACTTTCAGCATTAGACAGATCTTCCAGGGAGAAAATCCATAAAGAAACCTCAGACTTATTCTGCACTATAGACCAAATAGACCTGATAGATATTTACAGAACATTCATCCAAGAGCTGCAGAATACACATCCTTTTCCTCAGCACATGGATCATTCTCAAGGATAGACCATATATTAGGTGACAAAACAAGTCTTAAAACATTCAAAAAATTTAAATAATATCAAGCATCTTCTCTGGCCAAAAGGGGATGAAACTAGAAATGAATAATCAGAAATTTTGGAAAATATACAAATACATAAAAATTAAACAATATGTTCCTGAATGACCAGTGGGTCAATGAAATATTGAAAAGCTTCTTGAAACAAAGAATAATGGAACCACAATGTACCAAAACCTATGGGATATAGCAAAAGCAGTACTAAGAGGGAAGTTTTTAGCTATAAGTGCCTGCATCAAAAAAAAAAAAGAGAAAAAACTTCAAAAAACAATCTAACAATGCATCTTATAGAACTAGAAAAGCAAGAGCAAACCAAACCCAAATTAGCAGAAGATAAATAATAAAGATTAGAGCAGAAATAAATAAAATTAAAATTTACAAAACACGAAAGATCAATGAAGTAAAATGTTGGGTTTTTGAAAAGTTAAACAAAATTGGCAAACCTTTAGCCAGACTAACAAAGAAAAAAATAGAGAAGCTCTAAATAAATAAAATCAGAAATGAAGAAGGTGGCATTACAACTGATACTGCAGAAATTCAAAGGATGATTAGTGGCTACTATGAGCAAGTATATGCCAATAAATTGGAAAACCTAGAAGAAATGAACAAATTCTTAGATACATACAACCTACCAAGATTGAACCAAGAAGAAATAAAAAACCTGAACAGATAAATAACAAGTAATGAGATTGAAGCCATAATAAAAAGTCTCCAGGAAAGAAAACCCAGGACCTGATGGCTTCACTGCTGAATTCTACTGAACATTTAAAAAACTAATACCAACCACACTCAAATTATTCCAAAACATAGAAGAGGAAGGAATACTTCAAACTCATTCTACAAGGCCAGCATTATCCTGATACCAAAACCAGACAAAGACACATCAAAAAAAGAAAACTACAAGCCAATATTTTTTATGAATATTGATGCATAAATCCTCAACAAAATGCTAGCAAACCGAATCCAACAATACATTGGAAAGATCATTTATCGTGACCAAGTGGGATTTAATCCTGGGATGCAGGAATGGTTCAACATTTGCAAATCAATCAATGTGATACATTACATCAAAAGAATACAGGACAAAAACCATGTGATTATTTTAACTGATGCTTAAAAAAGCCATTTGATAAAATCTAACATCCCTTCATGATAAAACCCCTAAAAATCAGGGGATAGAAGGAACATACCACAACGAAATAAAAGCCATATATGACAGACCTACAGCTAGTACCATACTGAATGATACTAGCTGAATGGGGAAAAACTGAAAGCCTTTCCTGTAAGATCTGGAACACAACAAGAATGCCCACTTTCATCACTGTTATTCAGTATAGTACTAGAAGTCCTAGCTAGAGCAATCAGACAAGAGAAAGAAATAAAGGGCATCCAAATTGGAAAGGGAAAAACCAAAGTATCCCTCTTTGCAGATGCTATGATCTTATATCTGGAGAAACCTAAAGACTCCACAAGACAACTCTTAGAACTAATAAACAAATTCAGTAAACTTGTAGGATAAAAAATGAACATACAAAAATCAGTAGCATTTCCATATGCCAACAGTCAAAAATGTGAAAAACAAATTTTTTAAAAAATCCCATTTACAACGGCAACACATAAAATGAATTATCTAGGAATGAACTTAACCAAAGAAGTGAAATATCTCTATAATGAAAACTATAAAACACTCACGAAAGTAATTGAAAAGGACACCAAAGAAAGGAAAAAGATTCCATGTTCATGGGTGGAATAATCAATATTATTAAACTATTTATAGTACCCAAAGCCATCTACAGATTCAATGCAATCCCTATGAAAATATCAATGATATTCTCCACAGAAATAAAAAAACCAATCATAAAATTTATATGGACTCACAAAAGACTCAGAATAGCCAAAGCTAGCCTAAGCAAAAAGAATAAAACTGGAGGAAGCACATTACCTGACTTCAAATTATACTACAGAGCTATAGTAACCAAAACAGCATACTAGTGTCATAAAAACAAACACATAGATGAATTGAATAGAATAGAGAACCCAGAAACAAATCCACACACCCACAATGAACTCATTTTAAACAAAGTTACCAAGAACGCAAACTAGGGGAAAAGACTGTCTCTTCAATAAATGGTGCTGGGAAAACTGGGTATACATATGCAGAAGGATTAAACTAGACCCCTATCTCTCACCATGCACAAAAATCAAATCAAAACGGATTAAAGACTTAAATCTAGGACCCCAAACCATGAAACTACTACAGGAAAACATTGGGGAAAATCTCTAGGACATTATTAACCTGGGCAAAAATTTCTTGAGAAATAACCCACAAGCACAGGCAACCAAATCAAAAGTGGACAAACGGGATCACATCAAGTTAAAAAGCTTCTTCATAGTAAAGTATACATTTGACATAGTGAAGAGACAACCCACAGAATGGAAGACAATATTCTCAAACCACCCACGTGACAAGGGATTAATAAACAAAATATATAAGGAACTCAAACAACTCTATGGGAAAAAATCTAATAATCTGATCAAAAATAGGCAAAAGATTTGAACAGACATTTCTCAAAAGAAGACATACAAATGGCATGCAGGCATATGAAAAGCTGCTCAACGTCATTGATCATCAGAGAAATGCAGATCAAAACTACAGTGAGATATCATCTCACCCCAGTTAAATGGTTTATATCCAAAAGACAAGACAATAGCAAATGCTGGCATGGATGTGGAGAAAAGGGAACACTTGCACACAGCTGGTGTGAATGTAAATTAGCACAACCATTATGGACAACTTTCTGGAGGTTCCTCAAAAAACTAATAATTGAGCTACCATATGATCCAGCAATCCAACTGCTGGATATATACACAAAAGAAAGGAAATCAGTATACCAAAGAGATTGTACTCCTATGTTTGTGGCAGCACTGTTTGCAATAGCTAAGATTTGGAAGCAACCTAAGTGTCCATCAATAGATGAATGGATAAAGAAAATGTGGCATATATACACAATGTAGTACTGTTCAGCCATAAAAAAAGAATGCAACCCAGTCATTTGCAACAACATGAATGGAACTGGAGATCATTATGTTAAGTGAAATAAGCCAGGCACAGAAAGTCAAACATTGCATGTTCTCACTTACTTGTGGGATCTAAAAATCGAAACAATTGAACTCATGGACATAGAGAGTGACCAGAGGCTGAAAAGTATAGCTGGGGGCTTGAGGGGGAGGTGGGGATTGTAAATGGGTATCAAAAAATATAGAAAAAATAAATAAGACCTACTATTTGATAGCACAACAGGATGACTGTAGTCAAAAATAACTGTACCTTTTGAAATAACTTGAACATTCTCTTGAAAAGGCCTGAGTTGGAGAAACTGGAGGTATTTCAGCAAATAATAGCATTTAATGTCTTCCACCTTTTAGACAATCCAGGAATGAATGTAGACTCCGGGAAAGGAACTAGGTACCTATTGTTTCCAGTATCCTTTTTCACACCCATCGTCAGAATTGCAGCATAGGATTCTGCAGGTTGTGCAGTGTGCGACAGTGCCACATTTGTAAATGATACAGGAGTATCAGTTACAGCTCAAACATCATAGATTTGTGATAATTTATTAGGAGAGGGCAGTAAAATTATTATGATAGTTTTCAACAGAAATGTATAGAGAAGATGCTTTTTTCCCCTAAAATGCATAGACATGCTTCATAGAATAGTGACAGCCTTGCCTGTACTAACCAATGAAGACCATGATTTTTCTCAAGAAGTTTCTGCTTCATGTTACTCCATTCATTACAAAGAGCAAGTGACAATGATAAGAGAACTAGATCCAAATCCTATTGCTACAACTGTCTAGTTTCGTGTGCCTGGGCAGATAAATTCTATCTATATGTGCTTTAGTATTTTCAGGTGTAAGATAGGGATGATAACATAATTGTTTCCCAGCCTACTTTATAGGGTTCATTAAGGATCAGGTGAAATCCTACATGTGAAAGTTCCTTATAAACTATAAAGCGATGTACAAACATATAGAACTTTGTTGTCAGTGTGATAAAGGGTAATTCCCCATCTTTGTACCCCATGATAACGGTGGTGCAAGACATGAGGTAGCGCTATCTAGGAGAAACAGCATATATTCATAGCTCACCATGGGCTTAATGGGGTGAGGGTGATGCCTACACCAGTGAAAGAGGAACCAGTAAACTTATACCAAAGTTTGTGAACAAATAAAGACATGAGGAAAAAAGGTGGATCTAAAGGGGAAATTGTATGAGGAACAACTAAATTAACACGTTCCATTTTCCCCTCTGAAGGTTCCCCAGCCTCAAAATAGAATGACATATCTGAAGCTTTTTACAAGGTTTCCAACATGAATCTTCCATTTTTGTGTTATTTGACAGGAGTAAGAACTGGTGAAACTCACAGGCCCTTTTAGCTGGTTTCATGGGAATATGACTGCTAACCTGAGAGAAGGCATGTCCTGTGATAACATTCCAGGAGCAGGCCCCATAGGAGGCTCCCTGGACTGTGGAGAATCACAATATTCCTGACTGCCAAAACTTTGGAGAAGTAAGCACATGAAGGGAGGCCATCACAATCTTGACACACTGGGGGTTGAACAGTTTCTTCTTCATGGCTCTGCACAGAGCATCTTTGAGCTCCTTGTTCCTCAGGCTGTAAATGACAGAGTTCAGCAGGGGAGCGATAATGGTGTAGGTCACTGAGATGAATCTGTTCTGCCCCAGGAAACTCTGGGACTTAAGCTTCAGGTAGATGATGGAAATACAGCCATAGTGGCTGATGACCACTATGAGGCAGGAGGTGCAGGTGGCACAGGACTTCTTCCTACCCTCAGTTGAAGCAATCTTAAGGATGGTGCAGATGATGAAGTCATAGGAGATAAAGATCAGGCCCATAGGTAGGACAAGGACACACACTGACAACAAAGTTGATTATCTCATTGACAGTGGTGTCTGTGCAGGCCAGCTTCAGCAGGGGTCTCACATCACAGAAGTGGGAGATGACAAAGCCATCACAAAAGGGCAGGCCAAACATAGATGATACTTGGACAATGGCCATACCAAGGCCAATCCTCAGTGATCCAGATTCCAGCCAGACACAAGCCCTCTTACCTATGAATACCGTAAAGGGTTGCAGATGGCCACATAGCAATAATATCCCGTTGCTATGAGCGGAAAGCAGTTATTGATGCCAAAAGTCAGATAGAATAGCTGAGTGACACAGCCTTGCATGACAATAAGCTAGTGAGGATTCAAGAGGCGAGAAAGCATATGGGGAATAATGGCTACCATGTAGCAGGTCTCAGAGATAGACAGCACTGCTCAGGAAGAAGTACATGGGGGTGTGGAGGTGAATGTCCAGGCGAATAATGGTCACAATAATCACATTGCCAGAGAGAGTCAGCAGGTACAAAGTTAGAAAGACAACAAAGAAGACAAGTCTGTGCTGTCACCTGAAGCTGGAGAAACCTTCAAAGAAGGGCTCAGTCACAGCAGTGGACTTTGACCTTGGCACTGAAGAATGTCTAAATCTGAAGGAAACAGACAAAGGAAAGACAGAGGTGAGGCTGCAACTATGTAACACATTACACAGTGATCTGAGCAGCACCAGTTTTTGGATTCGTTGGATAATGTTCCAGACACAGCGGTTATCTTTGTTCTTCTACTGATCAAGAGCTCAGCACTCTTGGAAATAAACTAAGAAACTTCTAATGACCTACTGGATTAAGGGCAGAGACCAAAGGGAAGGAAATTTCAACATAATGTGAACAACAAAATTACGAAAACAGCTACCCTACTTGACCATTGAAGAGGTGGGTCCAGGTCAGAGAGGAAGAAAATGTTGAATGGACCAGGCACTTCAGCTTCCTCTATACTTACCCTTAATCTGAGCCTTTGATGACACAATGAGGAGGCAGAGATAGTGAAGGTTGATAAATATCTGGGGTTAATCCATTCATTTCCATCAGTATGAATTGCCAGCAAAGACGGCCCTGGGAGGATCCCAGATCAAGCATTCTTCCCGAATATCTGGAGTCCTGGGCATTACTTTCCTTAGCTCTGCTCCTTTAGATGACTAGTGCAAGGCCAGGCTGTTGGCGAGCCATTCAAACTACAATAGTGGCCATGTTTTCGGAAATAGAGGTCAATGTTTTGGTCTTTTTTTCCAGTTGTTACCATAACAAACATTTCTGCAATAGAAAACTTTGTCAGGATGTCATTTCACACATAAGTGAATAACAGGTAGTGAAAAAATGCAGAGTCAAAAGTTATGAGCATCTTCAACTCTGATAGAGTGCCATGTTTTTCTCTATAAAATTTTTACCAAGTGATCTCTCACAAAGAATGTATCAAAATGCAATTTTCCATTGTTATGCCTCAAAGAGGAAATAGAGTGTAATGGGAAGCAGTATGTACTCTGAAGCCACACTGCCCAGAATTTAATTTTGGTTCCACCAGGTCATAACTGTGTAACTGTGGGCAAGTTATTTAACTTGTCTGTGTCTCAATTGCTTTATCTCTAAAATGAGCTTAATGATAGCACCTTCTTTACAGAGTTATTGTGAGGATTAAATCCATTCATATCTCAAAGTGCTTAGAAAAGTGTCTGGCACCTAGTGAATGCTATATGGTACTCTAAGTATACATAAAGTCTGAAGCATTCCATCAGCAGAGATATTAAAGGAGGTGCGTTTAACCAGGAAGACTTCCAATGATGATTTTAGAAAGAATTGGAAGCCAAAGACAAAGGGCAATAATTACAGAAACTGTGCATGAATACAATCAATTTTATAACCTATTCAATGTGGTTATGCAGTTAATTCTTATATTTCTCTGTGAAATCAGTGATAAAATTCACAACTGATCTTAAAGGGAGAAGAATCCCAAAGAAGTGCATTAATTAATTTATTTATTCATCAAATATTTCTTATTCCCATACTATGTGTCAAGGTCTATGAATTCAATGGCTAGTACATTTTAGTTTCTCGGTAATTATTTACTGAGTGAATAAAGAATGGGAAAGAGTCCCTGATGTTAAATAACTCACAACATCAATACAAAAGAAAGGCAAATGGGAGTAACAATGTAGAAAGTAAGGGGTGCTATGATAGAGCTTAGTGTAGAATGATATGGAAACATGAAGAAGGGTTCCTAACTCAGTCTTAGGGTCAAAGAATACTATAAAGGAGGTATTGTCCAAGATAGTAAAGGAAAAGTGAATAAGGCTTATGTTGCAGGCAGCATCAAGTAAGAGGGCCCAGCATTTCTAAGATCCAGATGAACCAGCATGAGAATCGCTGTAGCTCAGTGGTTACATACGGAGGACCCGGAAACAGAAGGCCGAAGATGAATTCTCATTCCACCTTGGGCAAAGTCTGAACCTGTCTCTAACACAAGTTCCTCATCTATAAAATGGGTAATGTTAGTATTTAACTCATAAGAATATTGTGAGGCTCAAATGAGTCAATACATAAATCATTGAGCAAGGTGACTGACAAATAGTAACATCCCGAAAAATTTTGGCCATAATTATTATTATCATGATTAGAGAAGATTATGTCATGTTTAGGGAATAAAAGAGTGGTTCTGAATGGGTCTAGGACTTTGTGCTTCACAGCAACATTAAAGAGGCTGAGCCCTTGGGAACTGCTATAAGGAAGAAAGAGAAACCAAGCTATGAACCTGGGATTGAAAAGCACCATGGTGTGTGGGATTTTCCAAAACACAAATGATGAATTTGATATGTCATCATGTACTTCCTAGTATTGTGTGAGTTGAATGAGCCTATATTAGCTCTGTGCACTCCATTCATAACTGTATTTAAATGAATCACATCCCTTCTCTGCCTCTTTTACTGCAGACTTCAGAGTCTCTTCTTATCACATAACTTGCACACTGGAGATCTTGAGACTCTCACCAGGGCATTTCCCCAGCTATTCTCTGAATCTTCTGCAGTAGTGTGAATGAGAAATTTACCTGCACTGCATGAAGCTGACCAAGGATTTGCATAAGGATTCTTTTCTTTTGACTGCTCACCGATTAAACCCATCTCCATTTCGTTTTTAACTTTTTAGGCCTGTATACTTAGGAATAGCCTATTGTGCCATCAAATTCCACTTTCTTTTTACTTAGTAAGTCAGAACATTGTGCTTTAAGCATACTCCATACTCTCTTTTTCTAATACATTATTTTGCAACTTCTCACTGAGACTTACCTGCCTCTTCCTACCAACTGCAAAGAGATTTTGGTCATTCATTTCCATTGCTTTTATATCTTCACAAACTTTGAGGAGTCTACGTATACATTTCCATCAAGATAATTAACCACTTAACTTCACATGTATTATCTATCTCTAATCTATCCATAACGATAAAGTCTCTCCATTATTTTAATGGCTCAAATGTTGAAGACAGCTTTTCCAATTTTTAAAAAATTATATTGTTTTTATTAATCTTTCTTAAATGTATGTATAGCTCACACTTAATGAGTTTTTTAGGTTTTTAAGTTGGCACATAATATTTTACGTATTTATGGGGTACATGTGAGTATTTGTTACATGCAGAGAACGTATAATGATCAAATCAGGGTATTTAGGGTATCTATCACCTTCAGTATTTATCATTTCTATGTGTTGGAAGCATTTCAAGTCCTCTCTTCTAGCTACTTTGAAATTTACAATACGTTGTTACTAGCTGCAGTCACCCTAACCTGCTGTGGACTGTGAGAATTTATAACTTCTAACTGTATGTTTGTACCCATTGACCAACCTCTCTTCATCACCCTCCTCCTACCCACACACCCTTCCTAGGCTTTAGTATATACCGTTCTTTTCTCTACCTCGATGAAATCAACTTTTGTAGCTCCCACATATGAGTTAGAACATGTAAAATTTTTCTTTTTGTGTCTGGCTTATTTCACTTAATGACCTCCAGTTCCATCCATGTTGCTTCAAATGATGGGATTTCATTCTTTTTATCGTCAAACAGTATCCCACTGTGTTTATATACCATATATTTACTTTGTACATTTGCCAGTTGATGGACACTTAGGTGAATTCCATATCTTAGCTATTTTGAAGAGTGTTGCAATAAACATAAAAGTGCAGATATCTCTTCAATATATTGATTTCCTTTCTTTTGAACACATATCCAACAGCAGAATTGCTGGATCATATGGTAGCTCTATTTTTAGCTTTTGAGAAATGTCATACTATTTTCTATAGCAACTGTACTAATTTACATTCCCACCAATATTGTATATGTGTTCCCTTTTGTTTGCATCTTCTGTTATTTATTAATTTTAGTAATAGCCATTCTAACTAGGGTAAGATGATATATCTCATTGTGGTTTTGATTTGAATTTCCCTGATGATTAGTGATATTAAGCATTTTTTCATATAGGGTTGGTCATTTGTATATCTTCTTTTGAAAAATATCTATTGTTGTCCTTTGCCCACTTTTTAATTGGACTTTTATTTTTACTGTTGTGGTAAGTTCCTTGTGTATTCTGGACATTAGTCCCTTGTGGGATGAATAGTTTGCAAATATATACTCCCATTCAGTGTGTTGTTTCTCAACTCTTGATTGTTTCCTCTGCTGTGAAGAAGCTATTTAGTTTAATAGAGTTCAATTTATCTGTTTGTTTTTATCTATGCTTTTGAGATCTTCACCATACATAAATCTTTGCCTGCATCAGTATTCTGAAGTGTTTTCCCTGTGTTTTCTTCTAGTTATTTCATAGTTTTGGGTCTTACATTCAAGTCTTTGATCCATCTTGAGTTGATTTTTTTATATGGTGAGAGATAGAAGCCCACTTGTATTCTTCTGCATATGGGCATCCTGTTTTCCCAGTACCACTTATTGAAAAAAGTATCCTTTTCCCAATGTATGTTCTTAGTGCCTTTGTCTAAAATCAGTTGACCATGAATAAATGAATGTATTTCTGAATTCTCCATTCTGTTTCACTGGTCTGTGTGTCTGTTTTTATACTAATACCATGCTATTTTGGTTATGATAGCCTTGTAACACATTTTGAAGTCAGGTCAGGTGATGCCTCAAGCTTTGTTGTTTTTGCTCAAGATTGCTTTGGCTATTCAAGCTCTTTTTTGGTTCCATACAAATTTTTGGATTGCTTTTTCTAATTCTGTGAAATATGACATTGATATTTGAATGGAGATTGCATTGAATCTATAGATCGCTTTGGGCAATATGGTAATTTTAATGATATGAATATGATAATTAATTTTAAATGATATGACTAATATTCAATTTTATGTTAATGATATTAATTATTTTAAGAATGTGAAAATATTAATGTGATTAATTATTTAATGATAATTAATTGTTTAATTTATGAACATGAGACATCTTTTCATTTGTTGTGTCCTCTTAAATTTCTTTCATCAATGTTTTATAGTTTTTCTTGCACAGCTCTTTCACCTCCTTTGTTAAATTTATTCCTAGTTTTTTTTCAGTTATTGTAAATGGGATTACCTTCTTTATTAAAGAAATAAAGAATTCACTAGGTCACTATTCATGTATAAAAATGCCATTGATTTTTGTGTGTGGATGTTGTATCTTACAACTTTACTAAATTTATCTATAGATTTAAGAGGTTTTTTTTTTGGTGGAGTCTTTAGGTTTTTCTAGATGTAAGATTATATCATCAGCAAAGAGGGACAATTGGACTTATTCTTATCCAATTTGAGTATCTTAGTTTTCTCTTGTTTGATTGCTCTGGCTACAACTTCTAGTACTACATCAAATAAGAATGGTGAAAGGCAGAATCCTTGTCTTGTTCCAGTTCTTAGATAAAAGGCTTTCAGGTTTTCCCCATTCAGTACAATGTTAGCTGTGGGTTTGTCATAAGTGGCCTATATTATGTTCAGGTATGATCTTTCTTTGCCTAGTTTCTTGAGACTTTTTTTATCATGAGGGAATATTGCAAAATAATTTTTCCTCATCTATTGAAATGATCATATGGTTTTTGTCCATTATGTTGATGTGATGTATTGTGTTTATTGATTTGTATGTGTTGAACAATTCTTGCATCTCTGGTATAAATCCCACTTAATCCTGGTGCATTATTATTTTTTTTTGATGTGCTGTTGGTTTTGGTTTGCTAGTATTTTGTTTAGAATTTTTGTATCTGTGTTCATCAGGAGCATTTTACTGTAGTTTTCTTTTTTGTTGCATCCTTGTCTGGTTTTAGTATTAGGGTAATGCTGCCTCATACAATGAGTTAGAGAAAATTTTCTCCTTTAATTTTTTTGAAATAATTTGAGGATATTGATGTTAGTTCTTTTTTGAAAGTTTGGTGGCATTTTTCAGTAAAGCTATCCAATTCTGGGATTTTCTTTGTTGGGAGGCCTGTTATTATTGATCCAATCTCATTACTCATTATTAGTGTGTTCAAGTTTTTTATTTCTTCCTGATTCAAGTCTTGGTAGGTGATATGAGTCTAGAAATTTATTCATTTCCTCTAGGTTTTCTATTTTGTTAGTGTGTATTGCTCATAATAGTCTCCAATAATCTTTTCTAATTCTGTGGTATCAGTTGTAATGTCTCCTTTTTCATTTCTGATTTTATTTATTTGGGTCTTCTCTCTTTTTCTCTTGGTTATTCCACCTAGCAGCTTATTGATTTTGTTTATCTATTAAAAAACATTTCATTTCACTGATTTTTTGTTTTTTAAGTCTGTATTTCATTTAGTTCTGCTTTGATCTTTATTATTTCTTCTACTAATCTTGAATTTGTTTTGTTCTTGCTTTTCTAGTTCATTGAAGTAAATCATTAGATTGTTTATTTAAAATCTACTTTTTTCTATACATGTTTAGTTCTATAAAATTCCCTCTTAGCACAGATTTTGCTGTCTCCCACAAGTCTTGGTATGTTGTGTTTCCATTTTATTTGTTTCAATAAATTTTATTTACTCCATAATTCCTTTCTTGATCAAATGGCCTTTGAGGAGTGATATGGTTTGACTCTGACCACACCCAAATCTCATCTTAAATTGTAGTTCCCATAATTCCCACACGTCATGGGAGAAACACGGTGGGAGGTATTTGAATCATGGGAGCAGGTCTTTCCCATACTGTTCTCATATTAGTGAATAAGTCTTATGAGATCTGATGTTTTTAAAAGTGGGAGTTGTCCTGCACAAGTTTTCTCTCTTGTCTGCCGTCATGTAAGACATGCCTTTCACTTTCTGCCTCCTCAGCCACGTGGAACTGTGAGTCCACTAAACTCTTTTTCTTTATAATTAACCAGTCTCAGGTAGTCTTTATTAGCAGTGCGAGAAAAGACTAACAGTAAATTGGTACCAGGAGTAGAGTGCTGCTGTATAGATACCCAAAAATGTAAAAGAAACTTTGGAATTGGGTAACAGGCAGAGGTTGGAACAGTTTGGAGGGCTCAGAAGAAGACAGGAAAATGTGGGAAAGTTTGGAACTACCTAGAAACTTATTGACTGGCTTTTACCAAAATTCTTATAATGATATGGACAATGAAATCCAGGCTGTGGTGGTCTCAGATGGAGATGAGAAACCAGTTGGGAACTGGAGTAAAGGTGATTCTTGTTATGTTTTTGCATCATTATGCCCCTGCCCTAGAGATTTGTGGAACTTTGAACTTGAGGGAGATGATTTAGGGTATCTGGTGGAAGAAATTGCTAAGCAGCAAAGCATTCAAGCGGTGACTTGGGTGCTGTTAAAAGCATTTAGCTTTAAAAGAGAAGCAACATAAAAGTTCAGAAAATTTGCAGCCTGACAATGCAATAGAAAAGAACTCCCATTTTCTGAGGAGAAATTCAAGCCAGCTGGAGAAGTTTTCGTAAGTAACAAGGAGCCAAATGTTAATTGCCAAGACAATGGGGAAGATGTCTCCAGGGCATGTTAGAGACCTTTGCAGCAGCCCCTCCCACCACAGGCCAGGAGGCCTAGGAGGAAAAAGGGGTTTCCTGGGCCAGGTCCAGGGCCCCCCTGTTATGCACAGTCTCTTGGTGCCCTGAGTCACAGCCACCCTAGCCATGGCTAAAAGGGACCAAGGTACAGCTCAGGTCATAGCTTCAGATGGTGTAATCCCCATACCTTGGCAGCTGTCATGTGGTGTTGAGCCTGCAGGTGAACAGAAGTCAAGAATTGAGGCTTGGGAACCTCTGCCTAGATTTCACAGGATGTATGGAAACCCCTGGATATCGAGGCAGAAGTTTTCTGCAGTGGTGGGGCCTTCACAAAGAACCTCTGCTAGGGTAGTGTGGAAGGAAAATGTGTGGTTGAAGCCCCCACACAAAGTCCTCACTGGGGCACTGCCTAGTGGAGCTATGAGAAGAGGGACACTGTCCTCCAGACCTCAGAATGGTAGATCTACCAACAGCTTGCACTGAGCACCTGGAAAAGCCACAGACCTTGAACATCAGCACATGAAAGCAGCTAGAATGGAGGCTGTACCCTGCAATGCCACAGGGGTGGAGCTGCCCAAGATCATGGGAACCCACCTCTTGCATCAGTGTGACCTGGATGTGAGACATAGAGTCAAAGGAAATCATTTTGGAGCTTTAAGATTTGACTGCCCCATGGGATTTCAGATTTGCATGGGGCCTGTAGCCCCTTCATTTTGGCCAATTTCTTCTACTTAGAATGAGTGTATTTACCCAATGCTTGCAACCCCATTGTACCTAGGAAGTAACTAACTTGCTTTTGATTATACAGGCTCACAGGCGAAAGGGACTCGGGTTGTCTCAGATGAGATTTTAAGCTGTGGATTTTTGAGTTAATGCTGGACTTTTGAGTTAAAGTTTGAGTAAAAGACTTTGTGGAGCTGTTGGGAAGGCATGATTGGTTTTGAAATGTGAGAACCTGAGATTTGGCAGGGTCCAGGGGCAGAATGATATGGTTTGACTGTGACCCCACCCAAATATTAGCTTAAATTAAAGCTCCCATAATTCCCATGTGTCGTGGGAGAAACCCAGTGGGAGGTAACTGAATCATGGTGGTGGGTCTTTCCCATGCTGTTCTTGTGATAGTGAATAAGTCTCATGAGATCTGATGGTTTTATAAATGGGAGTTTGCCTGCACAAGTTTTTTCTCTTGCTTGCTGCCATGTAAGACATGTCTTTCATTTTCTGCCATGATTGTGAGGCCTCCCCAGCCACATGGAACTGTGAGTCCATTAAACCTCTTTTTCTTTATAAATTACCCAGTTTCAGGTATGCCCTTATTAGCAGTGTGAGAAGAGACTAACACAAGGAGCATGTTGTTTAAATTACATGTATCTGTACAGTTTCCAAAGTTTCTCTTGATTTCTAGTTTTATTCCACTGTAGTCTTAGAAGACATTTGATATGATTTCAGTATTTTTCAATTTGTTGAGACTTGTTTTGTGTCCTAACATATGATCTATTTTGGAGAATGTTTCTTGTGCTGATGAATGGAATGTGTATTCTGTAGCTGTTGGATGAAATGTTTTGTAAATGCCTTTTAGGTTCATTTGGTTAAATATGCAACTAAAATTCATTTTTTGTTTTTACTTTTCCATCTGGATGATCTATCTAATGATGAAAGTAGGGTGTTCAAGTCTCCAACTACTATTGTATTGGAGTCTCTCTCTCTCTCTTTAGATGTAATAATATTTTTTATATATGGATGCTCTGATGTTGGGTGCATATATGTTTATAACTTTTATATCCCATTGCTGAATTTATCTTTTGTTATTTTATAATGACCTTCTTTGTCTCTTTTTACTGTTTTTGACTTAAAGTCTGTTTTATCTGATATAAGTATAGTTTTTTTCCTGCTCACTTTGGTTTCCATTTGCCATAGAGGGTATTTTTCTATTCCCTTACTTTCAGTCTATATGCATCTTTCCTGGTAAGATAATTTTCATAGGCAGCGTATCGTTGGGTCATATTGTTTATTCTACTCAGCTAGTCTATACCTTTTAAGTGGGAAGTTCAATATATTTACTTTTAAGTTTATTATGGATAGATGAGGGCATATTCCTGTAATTTTATTAATTGATTTCTGGTTGTTTTGTATATTCTTTGTTTCTTTCTTTCTCTCTTATTGTTTATTATTGTGGTTTGCTGGAATTTTGTAGTGGTAACATTTGAATATTTTCTCTTCCTTTTTTGTTTGCTAAACCAGTGATTTTTACATTTTCATGTATTTTAGTGATAGTAGTTATCTTTCTTTTGCTACCAGGCATAGGACTCCCTTAAGCATTTCTTGTAGGATCAGTCTAAAGGTGATAAATTTGCTTATTTGGAGAGGACTTTATTTCTCCTTTATATATGAAGGATAACTTTGTTAGGTATAAAATCCTTGGTTAGTAGGTTCTTTTTTTTCAGCACTTTGAATACATCATACTATTATCTCATGGTCTGTATGGTTTCTCCTGAGAAATATGCTGTTAGTCTGCTCAAAGTTCCTTTATAAGTGACTAGATGCTTTCCTCTTGCTGTTCTTAGAATTTTGTCTTTTTCTTTGACTTTTGACATTTTGAGTATAACATGCCATGGAAACCTTAAATTGTATCTATTTGTGAATCTTTGAGACTCCTGTATCTTGATGTTCCCAAATCTTGCTAGACTTGGGAAGTTTTTAATCTGTTATTTCATTAAATAGGTTTTCTAAACCTCTTGTTTTCTTCTTGTCTTCTGAGATACCACAGATTTGAGTACTTGATCACTTTCTGGTGCCCCATATGTCAGATAGGCTTTGTAATTCTTTTTTATTCTTTTAAAAATTTTTGCCTGAGTTATTTCAAAAGGCCCATTTTTAAGTTTTGAGATTTTTTTGTCTGCTTGATCTAGTCTATTGCTGAAGATTTCAAATGTATTTTGTATTTTATTTAATGAATTCTTCAATTTTAGAATTTCTGTTAGGTTCTTTTTTATGTTATCTATGACTTCAGTAATTTTAAAATTCACATGCTGATTTTTTTCTGATTTTTTATATTGTTTCCAGTAATCTCTTTTATCTCACTGAGATTCCTGAGTATCAATATTTTAAATTCTTTTTTGGGGATTTGGCAAATTTCTTTTTGATTGGGATCTCTTTCTGGAGAATTTTTATGTTCCTTCAGAGGTGTTGTATTAATTTCATGTTTCCTGTGTTCTTCCATTGATATCTGCACATCTGGTGGAATAGTTGCTTTTTCCAGTTTTTTGAATTTGTTCTCATGGGGGTGGAATTTTTCCTGAAGATATATCTATGGCATTGGTTGGTTAGGGCACTGTGGCTTGGATCGTGGGTGCACACAGTGGTATAGTGTCTCTATGATTTATTTAGCTGTACAATGTCAGTGGTGTCTTTGATTTCCTTAGTGGCTTACGGTGTAGTAGTTAGTAGAGGCTGTGGTGAAGTTTGGGTAGGAACTGGAATGCCAGGTGAGCTAGTCTTTGGGCCTGGGTGGTGATGGCAGTGGGATGATCATGCCTGTTCATGACCCCATGGTGACGTACGCTGGCATTGATTTTAACTTGTGCAAGCAGGCTGATTCTTGGGGCTCCAGGTGACTTGCTTGGGTATCAGCAGTGGCAGGGAGGGTGGGCAGGTTCTTAAGCACCTGGGCATCAGGCATGGCATGGGCAATGACAGTAATAGTGGCAGGACAACCCTCTGGTACCCAAGCAGTCCACGGTGATGTTGGCAGTTGCTGCAATGCACTGTACAGGCCTGCAGGTGGCACATCCATGTAATGCTATCTGTTGTAGCTGCAGGTTGAGTGGGCTTGACCTCAGACCCCAACAGTAGTGTGCTCAGGTGCCAAACACTGTTAAGCTGAGCTGGGTGATTTCCAGGCCTCAAACAGTGTGCTGAGTACTGGAGTTGGTGGAGCTGGGCTGGGCAGTCTCCCCAGTGGTGCATTCAGGTATTGGCTTTTGTAGGGAGAGATGGGGTGATCCCTAGGCCCCCAGCAGAATGCTTAGGTGGGGCAGCAGTGACTGCACTGTGGCCCTACTACTGAGGAGGGTGGAGTTGCTTTCAGTGGAAGTAACCTTAGGCATGTTGATGGGGACTGTGCATGTTTCTTGTGCCTCAACCCTGCACCAGTCTGCAATGGAGGCAGCTGTGAGCTGTGGAATTTTTCCCTGGGGCACTTAAAAATGTGCAGCCATCCCTCCACAGGTGAGATGCAGAGGTCTCTGCCCATGGTTCCCACCTTGATCCCAGGAGTAGCAGCAGTAGGTACAGAATGTCAGTGGGGCTTCAGGGATGTGGAGATGCAGAGGCTGTTAAGCCCTAGGGCAGGACAGAGACTGGTGGAGGCTTGGCTCTCAAAATGATGCTGTGTTGCAGCTGCACAAGACTCCGGGGGTTGTGGGACCCAGCGTGAGCTCCCTCTGGAGCAGTGTCTTTGTGTAGTCCCCAGGCAGTTCCCTATGTAAGTTTCGAACCTTACTAGAGTTGAGCTGCTTTCCTGTGGCTAGAGTTGTAGGAGTCTTGGGTGGAAATGAGGACCACTGGGGGGCTTCTCGCTTACCCTTTCCCCACATTAGGGAACCTCTTCAGGCTGCCAGCAGACCCCAGCTGAACAGGCTACATTGCTTCCCTCTCCTTCCTTGCTTCTGGTGCTTCCCATAACTGTTCTGTTGAACTCTAGTGTTCTCAAATGAGCTATTCAAAGTAATTATATACTCACTAATTTGGTTTCTCTCCATGGAAGAGGTGAATACCGAATGCATCTAGTCAGCCATCTTGAAGCCCCTCTTCTATTTCAATCCTTTCCAATTTTTCAAAACCAAAAATACATTTTTTTCTTTATACAGCAGATGGTTCATATAGCCTCTTAAGGAACATATCTCCCTTATAAAGACATGCTGCTTTTCTCCTACACGTGATGCCAATGCTTCTACACTTTATTATAGAGGCCAATATTTACCCCACCCACTGCCACACACAATATATCTTCTTTCCCATTTAGCTTTTGATTTACATGCTTGAATTGACGGTGACAATTCTCTGTGGGCCTCTTACATTTCAGTACATCTTGTGAAGACAGGCATTGATGATCGGTTGATCCTATGATTTCAAAGATATTTGTATAAGGAACAGCCTTGAAACACAGAGACAGTGTCTCCCTCTGGAGCAAAGAGCAGGCAGGCATACTGCATATTATAGCAGATTTAGTCTCCCTAAGCCCAGGGTTGCACATTTCTAATATAACTCACTGTACTTCCCATATTCAAGTAAAATACTGCAGATTTACATTTTCCAGAAGGGTTTGAAAGTTGGAGAGGAAGTGCAGTGTAGACAATGAGGAGATTAAGAAAATTCTACAAACCATGCAGAGAGACTTTCCTCCAGTCTCCTTTTCCTTCTTTGACTCCCACAATTCTGGCAACAAGGTTTACAACCACCAGAAAGAACATTAAAGGAATTCTTCCTAGGGAAATGAAGAATCCTGAGAGAATAAACTTATAGATACTGACATCTGGGTGCTTTCCAATGAAAACTACTTGCCATTGTATTGCTGTCAATATAAGAAACACACCCAAAACTTTCAATTGGCTTATTAGAGCTTTTTTAATAGATATGAACAGACAGCCAAGGTGGTTTCTAACATTAAAAGCCACACTACATCCATAATCCCAGCACTTTGGGAGGCTGAGGCGAGTGGATCATTAGGTCAGGAGTTCAAGACCAGCCTGGCCAAGATGGTGAAACCCCGTCTCTAATAAAAATACAAAAAATTAGCCAGGCGAAGTGGCAGGTGCCCATAATCCCAGCTACTCAGGAGGCTGAGGCAGGAGAATCGCTTGAACCCAGGAGACCGGGGGTGCAGTGAGCAGAGATCATGCCACTGCACTCTAGCATGGGTGACAGAGCAAGACTCCATCTCAAAAAAAAAAAAAAAAAGCCACACTGGAACAAGCAAACAGAAAAAATTAAAAAATTAGAAAAAAATAGAGATAATGCATTAAAGAGGAAATAATTTAATATTTACATATGTGTTAATATGCACATATGTAAATATATGTGCATATACATATATGTACATACATGATTTAAATGTATGTAAATACACATATATGTATATGTGCATATATGTGTATATATGTACCCAAATATATATATTCAAATTAAGTATGTATTATATATAAATATGTAAATATATAACATAAATATGTAAGTATACATATATGTATATTGAAATACATGTATGTGTGTGTATATATACATATGATGTGTGTATGCACACGTTTAATATCCTCAATGAGATGAAAGAACTGAGTGTGTCCGTGAAATAAAAACAGGCTTCTACAAAAAGAAAACCTTGGAAAATAAGACAATTTCTTTCAATAATACATTAACAAATTGGAAGATAATTTTGAGGAAGCCTTCTAGAAAATGTAATAAAAAGATTAAAAAGTTGGGAAATAAGAGACAAAACAATGTGAAGATTGATAGAAGAGGTAGAATGTCCAACAAATATGAGTTCCAAACAAGCAAATAGAGGAAGAACAGCACAAGGAAAACAGTATTTCAAAATACTTGAAAAATATAAATTCCCAGATTGAGAAACTAACATAGCAAGAAAGAAAATAAGAAAGGAACACACAATGAAGACCACCATCATGTCACATCAAAATTCTAGGGATAAAGAAAAATGCTAAGAGTTTCCAGACAAAGAAAGGGAGAAAAACACATCGTATTAAAAGACTGAGACTTTAAACGAAATTAGACTTTTCAACAATTACACTAGAATTTGGTAAACAATGAAACAATGCCTTCAAAATTGTGATATAAAATTATTTCTAAAATAGATTAATACATCCAACAAAATACAACATGTGGATACAATAAACATATTTTTAGAGAAGCGGACGTTTCAAAAAATTTACATCCCATGTTCTTATTCTCAGATAGTTATTGAAGAGGTTCTCCATCAGAATGAGGGATCTAAGAAGCAGGGAAACTAACATAGGCAAGAGACAAGAAAATCTCAGCATGTTGGTGAGGAAAAGCTCCAGCACTGTAATCACGCAGCAGTCCTAAAGAACAATCAAATCCAGATTGCAGGAGAGTAAAGAACTTCAGAATGGTGGTATTAGGCCAAAAAGAAACAAAATAACTAGAAGGCTAAATAAATAACTAAATAAATATGACCTGGGGAGATTATCTCATGTATTTGACTGTATCTAACTGTATCTATAGAGAAAAGGCTTTATAGTTCTGATGGAGAGTTTGAGAATTGTTTCAAGATACTTGAAAACTTAATAACAGAGTTCAATTACAAAATATTAGCAAGAAAAATTGCAAAGAGAGATATGAACTTATAGTAAGCTGCATAGTTCAGTTGTGAAAAATATGTTCATATCATAATAATGTATGTTCTGAAAATAGATTTAATTTTTACTGAAAGGATGACAGAAGAAGTATGTGGGTGTGTTTGTGTTCATGTACACAGAGATGGTGTTGTAAATGAGCTAGGAAGTCAAGAGAGAATGCCTAACATTTAGAAATCAAGAAATATCATTATGTGCATATTTTATACAATATAACAGAAAAATAAAGATGCATAACATAAGAAACAGGTAAAAGAACTGAAAGTGGCTGCCTCCGAAAGGCAAGAATTATGTCTGGATAATAACTAACTCTTAAAATAATATAGTGCTATTTCACATCTTAAATTCTATATTTAGATTATTTAGCAAAAATAAAATTAAACTGTAAAAATTAACGATGACTGCGGGAGAAATAGAAATGGTGGATATCTAACTGCATAGTGTGCGTAGTAAACAATGGAAACAAATTTTAAAAAACAATTCACCAAAAGGCTGGCTAAGAAACAAGCAGAAATTAGGAAAACCTAGTAAATAAAATATATAAAATATGGTGTAAGTAATATTCAAAAATTTATTTAATTACAATAAATGTGAATGGATTAAGCTAATTAATGGAAACACAGAGGCTCTCAGACTGAATTTTAATAATCTACCACTTCAATTTTTTTAAATGTATATTAAAATGACAAAAAGTTGGAAAATAAAGAGGCTGAAAATGGTATTTGAGCAAATGAAAACAAAAAGAAAATTGATGTAATATTGCTCATAACAAACAAAATATTATTTAAAGTGAAAACAACTAAGGAACTTACGATGTTGATAAAATAATTCACCAGGAAGATATTCCGTTTGTGAATGTATAAGGCCCTAACAACTTAGTTTTAAAATGTACTATGCAAAAACTGATAAAAATACTAGGATAAATTGACAAACACACAATCATAACTGGAGACAACACATTTTTTTTTGAAACTAACAAAACATTCAATGGTTTAGTAGGACTTAAAAGAGTTGTAGCAATAATTAACAAGCCTAATCTAAAGCTCAAATCTTCATAAAGAGAATGTTCACTCTTTTGATCCCAAAGGATGTCTCAATATTGATATTATGTAAATTTTTTTTCATGGACCACAATGCAATAAAATAAGAAATCAACCAAAAAAGAAGTAGACAAACTCTTCTCCATTAACCTTCAAAGATCTATATACATCATAGATATTTAATAAACATGTATATAGCACTTACTATATGTTAGCCATTATTCTAAGCACTTTGAAATATTTACTCATTCAGTCTTTAATATTGCTTGAGATAGGCAGTATTATTCCTCTCAGTATACAAATAAAATTGAAGCACAGAGAGATTGAGCAATATGTCCAAGGTTATGTAGTTAGTGAGTGGCAGAGAGAGACACAAGTGCTCTTGACTCCTGTATTAAGCTTATTCTCTTAACATAAGCATCTAAATAAACTATGAGTTAAAGAAGAAACAAAAATAAAATTTTAAAATATATACTACTACAGCTTCACAAAAAGACTACAAAACTAATGATGTACATCCAAAGCAGTTCTCAGAACTGCTTTATATATTTACTGGAAAATAATAAATGAATATTTAAATTCAAAAAGTTTCCAAAAGAGTAGCAAATTTAGAGAAGGTAAAAACAAATAACTATGATGAATTTAAATGCAAAAATAAAGAAAACTAAAACAATAGATATTTTATTTTTTAAGTTTGGATAGTTGAAGAGATTAATTAGAAACGAAACCCCTAACAGCCATGATCAACAAAAATCAAAGAGACACAAGAAACATTATCAAGTAGGATACAAGGACAGATATAGAGGAACAAAATACTTATAAAAGCATATTTTGAACAACTTTATATTAATTTATTTTTAAAAGGTATATAAAATGGGTAGATTTGGAGAAAAGGATATATTACCATAATTAGACAGGAAATAGAAAATGTACTAGAATAAAAACCCCATAAAAAGGAAACGCTAGTAGTGAAAAACCTACTCTTTTCCAAAAAACAAAGACACAAAAAACAACATCATGCTCAGAGGATAGAAAGGTGTGAGATTTAGCCAGCATTTAAAGAGGCTGCTAAATGCAAACCTTTCATACCAAAAACAGCCAAGTAGGAAAAGATAATTATCAGACAATAATGGATAGATGAAAAAATAGTAAACTGAATTCAGCAGTATATAAAAAGATCAAGTAGCGGTTTCCATTAAAACGTATGAATGAGGCCGGGCGCGGTGGCTCACGCTTGTAATCCCAGCACTTTGGGAGGCCGAGGCGGGCAGATCACAAGGTCAGGAGATTGAGAACACGGTGAAACCCCGTCTCTACTAAAAATACAAAAAAAAAAAAAAAAAAAAAAAAATTAGCCGGGCTTGGTGGCGGGCGCCTGTAGTCCCAGCTACTTGGAGAGGCTGAGGCAGGAGAATGGCGTGAACCCGGGAGGCGGAGCTTGCAGTGAGCCGAGATCGCGCCACTGCACTCCAGCCTGGGTGAGAGCGCGAGACTCCGTCCCAAAAAAAAAAAAAAAAAAAGTATGAATGAGCCAATATTTTAAAAATCTATTAATGTAATTCACCCCAACAACTTAGAGAATAGAAAGCGTATGATTGTGTCAATGAATGCAGAAAAGAAACTAGCTGAAAATTTAACAGACCATTTATGATAAACTTGGAAACAAACCAGGAATAGAAGGGAACTTCCTTATATCTGCCAGAGATCTATAGCAAGCATCATGTTTAACGGTTAATAAAACATGAAAAACATTTAAAGTCTGAATAAAAGACAAAAATGTATCTATAACTGTTAGTGTTGAATATTATATTTCATAACCAAATGCAATGTGAAGAGAAATAAATGAGACATAAAAATCAGAACAGAAAAGACAAAACTGTCAAAATGTGCAGATGATGTAGTCGTCAATATATTTTTCTCCTTTGTCAGAAAAAAACCTACATTCATCCTAGATTTCCTTAGCCTTTTTCCCCTAAACCCATCTTTCTTCAGATAAACACACAATAAAACTTATATTTAAAAAAGTCAGTCACTTTCCTGTTCACAATTTCAGTATCGGGGTTTCCTTTTCTTTCTCGTAGGTTTCAATTCCATTCTATATCTAATTTCAAAGAGCTACATATTTAAATAGCTACCAGGAGAACTATAAAGAAGAGACATTGACAAAAAAGGCCCAAGATTAACTGATTATTTCAAGGTCTTGATAAGACTTGCTGCCCAACTTTAAGCCTTCCTTTAGCTGCTCCCTAAAGGATTTCAAACAGTCCTAGCGAAGTTATGCACTGGCCATTCTCAAGCAGTGATAAATATGCCGTAAATTCATCTCTGGCCTGTGGGACTTTGGATCTTAATAGCTTATGAGCTCAAGTATTTCCAGTTTCTGTTGGGTAAATGTTCGAGGGCCTTAAGAGAGATTATGTGGAATTGAACTGAATGCCTGGCAACTCTTCCATGCTTGTCAGTCTCTCCCAGCTTACTTGGCTTGTCAAAGACACCACAATAAACTGTCCTGCTTTCAAATATTTATTTCTCAGTATGCTGGTACTTAGAGAATCTCTAAGAGAAAGGTACAAACTGGGCACCAGAACTAGGAATTACTGAAGAGCCCAAGTCTTAGGGTATCCTGGGGAATTTGATATCCAGTTCTCTTCCAACCTTCAGAAAGGCCCATCTTGGGCTCACCTTCTAAAAGGAAAGCAAGGATGGGTCAGTTGATGGACTAAGTGCTGAAGAGAGAAAGAGGGGGCTACAGAAATTACTTCAGTAAAGCTCTTCCTTCTGATCTCCTCAAGGAGAAGGTGCTCAGCTTTTTGTGGGTAACACACAGGGGTGGCCAGGTACTGCAAAGCAGGCAAAACTGGCTTACACTACAGGTGTAGTGTTCCCAGTTTCTGCTGTATTCCATGTTCCTAGCATGCGAGAGACATTCTATGAGTATTTGCTGAAGAAATCAGTAAATGAATGAGTCATGGTTCCCACAACATTCAAACTGAAGAGACCTCAGAGGTAGGCCTCTCAGCGGTTAAGACAGAGAGACCCTGGAGTGTGAGTGGTTTGTCTCACGACACTGCATCCTTAAACATGATTGGTTCTGAGGCCCTCCCCATAATGCCATCATGAGGCATGAGTCCTCTTCAACCACGGAGCAGTCCAGGACCTTATGCTGATGCAAAGACTTCATTCCTATGGGAAAAACCAAGATTGTCTAAGTACCAGCTGTATGACTGTTGATGAGCCACTTTTATAATGAGATCCCCAGACATCAGAGTGTTTGGATTGTGCTATTGCTGCCTTGCAGACAGTCACTGTGGTTTTGGGGAGAGGGACCCCAGAGTCCTAGGGCACAAGAGAATGGTCCTCTTGGGCAGCCAGCAATTCAGACTTAAATTGACAGGACAGGGCAATGGGGAGGTGCAGGAGAGCCTGGTGCTGCTTTCTGTATGTTTGTTACTCCCAGATCTGACTGATCAGGGAGATAAATTAACTGAAAGGTCCTGGTAGGTTCTGTTTTACTTCTAGTCCTCCAGTTCAGAAGATTCTCTGTGTGCTGTGTCTGCCACAGTACAATGGGATTCCTGGACATTCTAGTTTCAAGCCTCACTCTCCTGAATCCTGAATAAGCCTCCATCCTGCCCAGTGATATGTAAGTCACATTTCAGGACTTGATGCAGGGATTCTTGTTCTGTAACTAAATGTGACCTCGTGGCCCTCATCTCATAACCTCATGACCCTCATCTCTCTCTTTTATCTCCTGAGATAATTATCAAGTGGAAAAAATGAATATACAGCTGTGTCACAAAACTTAGGAAACAAAAAGCACAAATAGTGAAAAAAATCACAGAGAAAGGATAATCTGGGTACCAGCCTTATGGAAGGCAAAGCTTCCAAAGCCTAAATGCCTTATCCAGCATATTCTCATTGAAATGCTGTCCAGTCTCCACAGCCCTCAACAAACCATCTCCATCCCAGATTGTGCCATTTCTTCATAGCAGTCTCTGAGATAGATATTAGCACAGTCTTCATCTTACAAGAGAAGAAATTGAGGCCTAGAGAGGTGAGAACTGTTTCCAAAGTCATGTATGAGTAAGTGGTGCTTGGGTTTGATCACAGAGGTATTTAACTCCAGACTACCCTGCCCCCAATTCCCACACATTTCAAAATCTAGAGTTGGAAGAGAAGTGAGTATAGAAAGTAAAGACCAGACCTTCCAACAGGGATTGAAGAAAGTAATGACAACAACCATCCATGAACATGAAAAAAAGAAGGAGAGCAAAAAAATTATGGGGTGTTTGTGTGTCTGTGTGTGTGTGTGTGTGTGTGTGCATGTTTGGGTGGCCAAGCATACAAATACAACCCAGAGTTATGGGGAGTGGGGATGGGAAGGACAAAAGAAGGAGGAAAGCAGAAATTTAATGTAGTATTTGCCTGCTATGTATCAGGAACTGCACTTGGCAATTTACATACAGTAATTCATATGATCTCCATAGCAACACTATGAAGGAGATATTATTATTCTATTTTATAGATGAGCAAATGGAGACAAATGAAACGAGCAAAGAAAATCAGGCATCCCTCCATTTACCCTGGGGTTAAAGCCAGAGATTATTATGAACTTATTTTGTTGTTTCTATTGCTGTTGTCTTATAGTTACTAGTGCTTTAAATCTATAAAAAACCTTCCAAGCCTTCATTGTGTTTAGAGACTAAAAAATAGAAGCAGAAACTACCCTCCACATGGAACAGGGAGACTCGGGTATTAAACACGTGATATTTGAGGCTACTGGAAGAAAGCAGGACTGAAAAGAGAAGTGGCTACGCACCACAGAATGTTCTAGGTCGGCACACTGGACTATCCACACGGGAGAAAAGGAGTGTCTCCTCTCACTTCCTTATTCCAGACACCAGCCACTGTGAATTTGAACCTTGAGAGAAAGCAGTGCTTTCTACCTTGACTTACCAAATGGAAGCCCTTCTGAACAGAGATGGAGCAAGTTTTGAGGAGAGGGACTCCAGAGTCCTGGGACACAGGAGAATGGTCCTCTCTTGACTTCCCAGGAGTGTGCCTCACACAGCCATCTGTCCTTGGCTTGAACTCGTTCACTCTTTAGGTACGTCCCTTTGCACTGGCCTCTGACGAGCAATGTGCCATTGCTGATTTAAACCAGGTGAGTCTGAGTAGAGTTTCAGGCCTGGGCACACGTATTCGGTGCTTTCTCTGGTCTACATCTACTTCTAGTCAAACCAGTTAGGGGTTTCCAATACATACAGTCTCTAACTTTATAATAGTGTGAGAGTGATATGCATACAGAAGAATTTATACTTCAAGTACCTATACAACCGTTTGGTTTTTCACTTTCAGTACAATATTCAAAAATTACCTATGATATTCAACACTTCATCATAAAATAGACTTTGTTTTAGGTGATTTGCCCAGTTGTAGGCTAATGTTCTGAATACATTTAAGGTAGGCTGGGATAAGCTATGATGTTCAGTCAGGTGTATTAAATGCATTTTTAATATGATACTTTCAACGTATGATGGGTTTATCAGGATGTAGCCTCGTCATACATTGAAGGGCATCTGTACTCCCTTTACACATTTACTTCCTGTCAACAGACACATACTACATCTGTTCCCCAGTCTCAGGGCCCAGAGAACCTTGATGGGTCCTTCAGTACTTGCCTGTGTCTGAATGTTGAGAGCATCTGAAATCCAGAGCTACACTCCATTTCAGTGCCTGCATATGGCTGATGATGATCCTGGACCAGCCTACTGTTTCCAGCCTGGATGCTCAACATTCCCATTTCATCTCTTTCAGACTCAGATTCTCCTCAATGCCAAGGCCCAATTTCACAGCTGTGACAGAGTTTACATTTGAGGGTTTCTCCATTTTTGAGTGGCATCACAGACTCACCCTCTTTGTGGTCTTTTTGGTCTTGTACCTTTTGACCCTTGCCAGCAATGCTATCATCTTGACAGTTATCCGCCTTAACCATCAACTTCACACGCCCATGTGTTTCTTCCTGAGTGTGCTGTCCATTTCTGAGACCTGTTTTACCGTGGCCATCATCCCCCAAATGCTGTCCAGTCTCCTCAGTCCTCAGCAAGCCATCTCCATCCCAGGCTGTGCCGCTCAGCTCTTTTTCTATCTCACTTTTGCTGTCAATAAATGCTTCCTGCTCACAGCCATGGGGTATGACCGCTATGTGGCCATCTTCGACCCCCTATGGTATTCAGTAATCATGGGCAAAAAGGCTTGTATACAACTGGCCAGTGGATCCTGGAGCACTGGCCTGAGCACAGCTATCATTCAGGTTTCTTCTGTATTCAGCCTTCCCTTCTGTGATGCTAATCTCATCTCCCACTTCTTTTGTGATATCCAGCCCATAATGAAGCTCGCTTGTGCAGACACTACTATCAAGGAGTTTATTACTTTGCTCATCAGTCTCTGTGTCCTTGTTCTGCCTATGGTCTTGATCTTCATCTCCTATGTCCTAATTGTCACCCCATCCTCAAGATTGCATCAGCTGAGGGCCGGAGAAAGGCCTTTGCTACTTGTGCCTCACACCTCACAGTGGTCATTGTCCACTATGGCTGGACCTCTTTCATCTACCTAAAACCCAAATCCCAAAATTCCCTGCAGGACAGACTTATCTCTGTGACATACACTGTTATTACTCCTCTGCTGAACCCTGTTGTATACAGCCTGAGGAACAAAGAGGTCAAGGATGCCTTTGCTTAGAGCTTTGGGCAGAAAGCCTCTCATAGGTGCTGGTCAGTTCAATAACAATCAAAGAAAAAGAGTTTGATGAGGTGTCACAGTGAGGGGGACAATCAGATGAGAGATACTGTGAAAGCACCAGGTGGCTGATCTAGGCGCATCTAGGAATCTATTCCCCTCATAGATTGAAACAAGGAAGAAAAATATTAATGAAAAAAAGAAATAGATGGATTTGCCAAGTCAGATATATGGGTTTACCAAGCTTAATGAAAATCAAATAAGATAAAGGATATTCATGCACTGCACCATAATGTTAGACATTATTCCTGTTACTCTTGTCATAAGGTATTGTAAACCAGCAGGGAAAATAGGAAGAATATATACTATCATATCATAGGAGTTTATGTAAGCTGAACTTGACTTCATGAATGACACAAAGAGTACAAAAGGCCACCACCACCCCTTGTCTGAAGATGGGACCAACTCTAGGGCACAATTCTAGATCCCTCCATTAGATCAGGCTTAAGTTATGCTCCAACTAAGACTGTGTTCTTGCATAGTGATTCCCCTGCCCCATCCTGCTTTTCTCATTCCCTTTCCTCTGAGGGCACTCCTTAGTCAATCACTGTACCCAAGACCTTATTTCAGGCTCTGCTTCTGTGGAACCTGACCTAAGCAAGGTGGTACCTATGTCTATGGGGCAATTATTCAGACTTCACTGCGAGTGCTCTTTTTGCATCTGTTGCACTTAGAACAGTGCCTGGTGCATAGTAGATGTTAGATGTTTATTAAAAGGAAGAAAGAAGGAAGGAAGGAAAGAAAAAGCAAGGAAGACTGCTGTGAGCAGCTAAAATACATTAGACGGTAGCTCTTCTCTCTTGTTTTCCTTCTATTATTTTAACACTTTCAGGCTGTTTGTCCCTCTTTGTGACATCTCCTTTTGGTACATTTATTGAATGTATCCTAGATAGTAGTCATTATTTTAAGTATGTTATTAATTTAATCTTCACTATAAATCTATGAAATAGATATTTTATTATTCTTTTTTATGGATGAGGAAACTGAGACCTCAAATAAGTTAATTCCTTAAGGCAGAATCAGGACTTAAACACGTGCAACCCAGCCCTGAAGTCTGTAGTTGCATTGTAAGCTCATGATGTTCATTTTAACCAGCTTTATCCTCCATAATAACTAACGTATACTGCTCCATATGCCTAGGAAAATGAGGAGCCTCCACCCCATCCCAAATTGTGGATTTACACATATCTCAGATCCTATTCGTGATATCTTGGACTTTGGAATCAGTCTGGAAGTTTAGAAATAGTGTATTATAATACACTCCTTTTCCTAAAATACTTTGGTGCATCCCTTTTTCACTCAGCACAACCCCAAAGAGGAAAATAGGAAAGGAAGTCTAAAGTGGGCCAACAAGTACTGAAGAACAGTTATTGTTTACCCTGAACCCCAACTTTAAGAACCAATGACCTTGAGTAGGAGATGCTAAAACAGTATGATATTGTAGATAGAGTACAGGCTTTGAACGGAGAGGCATGCATTCCCAATCATAGATCCGCCACTACAAGCATGTGTCCTGTTATGATACTTAACCGGCCTGGTTTTTATTTCCTATCTGCACGATGAAGCTGACAATATCAACTCCCAGGGTTGCTGTGAGAAGTCAACAATGTTATGGGCATACCATTCCCTGGCACATGGAAAGCTCTCAGTGCCTTCTCCACCAGCACCCTCCACAGACATTGCTCCCTGGGTCACTCTGAGGTCAATGTCAAGTCACTCTTGATATGGACACAGAGCCCTAGCTTTAACAATAGGATTCTCATTTGTTCTTTGTCAATAGAATTCCCGTTTACTCAGGAGGTCTTGACTTTGTAACTGGGCTTGTCTTATAGTCCCTGATCCTATGTTCCAGTAAAAGGAAACTAACTATTCTCCCAGGGTCTGCCAAGTATTACTTCCTGGACATACCCAGGACCTTATTTCAGGCTCTGCTTATGTGGAACTAGACCTAAGCAAAGTGGTATCTATGTCTATGGGGCAATCACTCAGACTTCACTCCGAGTGTTCTTTTTGTGGTTAATAAACCACTAAGAGCACCTGTCTGCATTTCTCCTCCAGATTCCCTTTATTTAAGCCCTCCTTACTGACCTGCCAAATACCTCTCATAACATCATTCCCTCTTCTCTCCTAGTTGCCTCAGAGTCACTGCAAGAAGTCCCAGGGTTCCTGTGTGCATCAATTCTCACATGCAGTCTGAATAAATACTGGCAAAAGCATCTGCAAGTATTTTTTAAAGTACCATAATTCACTTGAAAGTGCCAATTACTAATTCATAGTTCTCTTTTTCAGAACTTATTTTTCCTTTCAATAGGTACAAATAGTACAACTATTATTATCCAAATATTATCAATTTGGAGATCCAAGAAATATTTGAATGTAAAAAGGGGTTTTCATACACAGACAATTTGGACACGCCAGCTCCAGGTGACAGAAATAGTGTGGAAGACGGTGTGAGAGTAGACCTAACTTTAGGAACCTCAGTTAAATCTGTTTTGAGCCCTATCCGGGGCCCTGAAAGACTCCCATTGACAATTCCAAAGCCTTCTTAAGAGGTCTAGACCCAGGATCCTAAACTAAATTGAATGCCACAAACAAACTATAAGAACTACTGGAATCTGTTCCCCAAATAAAGCAGTCTGCAGAAGTAGAAGATTTTGCATTAGGTTCTTTTGGCTGTTTTGCCAACTTCGTTTCTATAGTCACTCCACATGTGTTCATTCTTTTCTAGCATAAAATCCCAATATATTTGCTATTGGTGGCAGATTGGACTTTCTGTACATCCCTAATCTGTAAAATTAGATACTGCTACTGACTTCGGAGGGTTATTTGGAGGCTTATGTGAGACAAAAATCCGTGAAAGTTGTTTGATAAATATTAATTGCTACTGAAGTGGCACACCTGTCCTTTTTGCCAGATACCACATTTTTATATCATCAACCCAGTTCCCCATTTCTACAGTTTTCCTAATTTGTCCCAAAGCAATAGTATCATAAAGCTTTGAGCTCTTTTGCCCAATTCCACTCCTTTCCTGTTGAGATCTCATAGCCACCAATGATATCTGATCATGAACCGTTAATATGGAGATCATTTTCTTTGCTTCATCTGTTACAAGAAGAAGCTATGTATATTTATAAATAATCAGAGAGTTGGCATGAATGAACCTGATGAAAGCAGTTTATGAAATTATTGGTTCTTTCCTGTCCTTTGAGCCACACATTGATTCAGTTACAAGCCCTATTGATTTCCCTCAAATGTTTCTCACATGTGTCCCTCCCCTCTGGGCCAATTGCCACCCCTCTAGATCAATCCCAATTATCTCTGTTACATCAGCAGCCTAGCTGGTTTTTCTTCCTCTTTTTTGCCAAATTCAAATCCATCTTCACACCACTCACAGGTCAATATACCAAATCCCAGTGCAGGGTATTTTTTTTTTTTTCAACAAGGAAGCAAAGTCACCAGAAAGACCTGAAAAGGGAAAAAAATGGTTAGTGGTTTAAAAAAAAAAAAGAATCACTTCCTTAAGAGGCCAGTTGCTAAGGAACTTTAGAGTCTAAGAACAGGAGAGATAAGTGAGAATCACTTGAGAGGCTCTTAAAAGTGATACATTCAAATACTGTTTTGTAATGTGTTCTCACTTTACCTACACAATGTAATTTTTCATAATCAACCTGAGTCTAATCAAGGACTGTCTCCCCCCTGTCTCACTTACAGTTATATTTCAGTTATTATGATTGTCTATCACCTGCAACTAAACCCTGAGCTCCTGAAGGGTTGGTGCAGCACCTCATCCATTTCTGTATTTCCAGCAACTAGCACAGGGCCTGACATATGCTAAGTGCTTAAAGAATGAATGGATACAGATAAATATCACATGAAAGACTCAGAAATTTTTAAAGAAGTGGTAAACAACTCATGGAAAGTATTCAGTGAGAAGTAAGTTTGGAGTTGGGTCTTGACAGGCAATTAGAAGCTTACCAAATAAAGGGAAGAAAAATCTGGGTAAAGAGAACAGTGTTCAAAAGCTAATTTGTTTCCTAGCCTCCAGGAGAGAATCTTTGGATCTAAAGATGGTGTACTTCCAATCCTTAATGCCACAGGGCAAGGACAGGCAGCATGAACTGCCCTCTGCAGAATGATGACCATATTTAAATACTTCTATCTCAAAAAGAAAACCAGATTCTTATACTAGATAGAGTTCCTGCCTATAAGCAAAAGGCCCTAAACTTCCTGAAATCCAAGGTGGTATGGCTCTAAGCTTGAGCTGCCTAGATTTGTCAATATGGATTTCTAAGACACATCTGTAAAAAAATAAAAAATAAAAAATAAACCACATGCATATATATACACACTCACAATGTGCTTATTCAAACAATTAAAAATCAACTAAATAAACCAGCTTCCTCAAATATTATTTCAACTTGAAGCAAAAACTTTTCCCAGGCTCCCCAAACGCTAGCTTGGAATTGAGTAAATGAGCCTCACACATAATGAGACCTCCAGGTACCTGATACCTGCATCCTCCCAGCCCCAGGGGGGTGGCTCTCAGAATGTCTTCAGGGAGTGACCCCCAGAAGCCCAGCTGCCTGATCCTGGGAGAGCATCTCCTCTGGCTTCAAAGACTTTTCCACACAGAGGGGTTATCAAGAATGCCTATGCCTCTCAAACCTGACTATATTCCTACTAGGGTGTGTTTATTCCCTGCCTGCTCAGCCTCAGGTCCTGCCGTAGGCACTCTTGGTCACCTTGCTCACCTTGGTCACCCTGTGACTATCCATTGTGGCCAAGGGAGCCTGATATTTCAACCTTTACTCCTCAGCCTCCTCCAGCCCAGCTTTCCCGTTGTGCCTCAGTGCTAAGCAGAGTCATGTGAGTGGTCTTTAGAAGGACTGAAATGGGGCTCATTACATATGAGCTGACTTTAATTTATTGTAGTATTTCAGCTCCTATCACAGCTGGACAGGTCTTCATAAGCTATATTTGCTCTTCCTTCCGTTTCCTTTGAAGAATTATAGACTTTTAAGAGTGGGGAGGATGCTAACCAAATCATAATAGCCGTTCTTCTACCTCAAGACAGACAAGTTTCAGCCAGATAAGATGATATTTTAGCCACGTGTTTCTCAATAGGAACTCTATTGGTATTTGGAATAAGACAATTCTTCCTTGGGCAGAATCACCACAAGTTTTGCAGGACATTTCACATCATGAATGGCCAAGAGCTTCTGTGCTCATTATTTTAACAGTTAAAAGCTCAGCCAAGCATTTCTGATTTCACCATAGTGGCACCATACGATTCCGTGGCTGGACTACTACATAGTTTTTGCTCAGAAGCCTCACAGAAGACAAATGTCTTTAGACATATATTTTAGTATCAAATGATTTTCTTTATTGGAAAATATTCTCTATTGCAGCTTTACTTTCTTTTTAGCATTCTTAGTGTAAATGATTAACAGCTGGTCATCAACTTCTTTTAAATAGATTTTTATGAACTTGAAGAAAGTCTCCATGCATACTAACCTTCATCACTGATGTGATTTACTTTATGCAAAACTTCTCTTTCTGAATATGCATAAGCAAATCAGAATATAATTTAAATACCCTACAGAAGCTTACTGTTTAAAGAGATAAAAATGTGAAATATTACATAAATTGAACTGATCCCCTTCCTTCAACAAAATGATGTATCTTTGGTGTAGCTGTTTTTTTATATTCAGGGTCTGCTTTTGCTTTAAGTGAGGGACACTTAAATTTGCTGTATCTTTCCTGATACAATTGTTTATCTCTGCAGAGTGGGTGTAGGCTTACTCACAAAGTTGTATTGGCTATAAATTTGCCTTCTAGTTTAGGGAAGGTAAAGATGTAGCATAGTTTACAACATACGTGAATCAGTGCTCTGAACTGTCAGCAGACTTCCATCACTCAGACAGAAGTGGGGAGAGGCTGGTGGTTGTCTAAGATTTTCCTTTTTCTTCTTGAAGACAAGATGAACCTTTCTATTTTGCTTCTACTTCTTAAAGGATGTGCAAGGGGGATGATTCATAGTCTTGAAAGAAAAGACATCACTAGTCCATCCCTAAACTAATTATTTTCAAGCACACAATCCATGCATAATTTGGAGCTAGTGAAATATGAAAAGATATAAAAAGTATTATAAAGTTGCTAAGTGTTTGTGTGAGGTGAGGCAGCAATAATGGGGTAAAAATAATCCAAATAAACATGAGAACCTCCGAGTGTAATATGGTTTTATGAAGGCTTGAAAATGTGCCCTCATCTCTGAAGAGTAGGAAAGAAATAAGAGGAGAAAAGAGGAGCCGTTCCAGATGTCAGGGAGGAAGAGTAGAAATGAAGTACGAGCATGTATGGTTATACAGTGAAAAAGTGAGACTATATGATTCTGTGATGCATGGAAAATTATAACAGATGGTCACAGAGTAAAAATATTTTAAGTAAAGATAAGTAAACCCAGGGATTAACTTAATCCACTAGGAAATATATCACCAGATTTGTAACTGAGAACTATTGAACTTCAATCAATTTCAGAAATGTGCTTCTACTGCTTTACTGAGACTATGTGACTTTTATGCTTTTATGTTTCAGATTTGGGGACCAATCAATGAAAAGAGAGAACTTTACTCTCATCACTGACTTTGTTTTCCAAGGTTTCTCCAGCTTCCGTGAGCAGCAGATCACCCTTTTTGGCGTGTTCCTTGCACTATACATCTTAACCCTAGCAGGCAATATCATCATTGTGACCATCATCCGAATTGATCATCATCTTCACACACCCATGTACTTCTTCCTGAGCATGCTGTCCACTTCAGAGACTGTATATACATTGATCTTTCTCCCAAGGATGCTCTCCAGCCTCGTAGGTATGAGCCAGCCCATATCATTGGCAGGGTGTGCCACACAGATGTTCTTTTTTGTAACCTTTGGCATCACTAACTGCTTCCTGCTCACAGCAATGGGATATGACCGCTATGTGGCCATCTGCAACCCCCTGAGATACATGGTTATTATGAACAAGAGGCTGCGTATCCAGCTTGTCCTGGGGGCCTGCAACATTGGGCTGATTGTAGCAATAACACAAGTGACATCTGTATTCAGGTTACCCTTCTGTGCTAGAAAGGTGCCCCACTTCTTCTGTGACATCCGACCTGTGATGAAGCTCTCCTGCATTGACACCACTGTCAATGAAATCCTAGCTTTGATTATCAGTGTGCTGGTGCTTGTTGTACCTATGGGTCTGGTTTTCATTTCTTATGTTCTCATTATCTCTACAATCCTCAAGATTGCTTCAGTTGAGGGCCAGAAAAAAGCTTTTGCCACCTGTGCCTCCCACCTCACTGTGGTCATTGTCCACTATGGCTGTGCTTCCATTGCCTACCTCAAGCCCAAGTCAGAGAACACCAGGGATCATGACCAGCTGATCTCAGTGACCTACACTGTCATCACTCCCCTACTGAACCCTGTGGTATACACCCTGAGAAACAAAGAGGTCAAAGATGCTCTGTGCAGGGCTGTTGGTGGGAAGTTTTCCTGACCATTTAGGAAGAGTTCTCCTGAGGCTGTCAACATCCACACTAGGCAGGAATATGAGGTGTAAACTCACAAACCCTTGGCTCCTAGAGACCTGCCCCTTAAATAAGAGGCAAAAGAGGAATAGCAGTTTCATACAACTGGGAGTCTGAAGCTTTAAATAAAGTTACTGGATGGAGTTTTATCCCTGTTTTGGGGGATAAATAGAAAAACAAAGATAAGATATGCCTAAATAAAAGGTCAGAAAGTAGTGTGGGCTGAGAAATTTTTTTACGGACCTTTTGGTTTCTTTGTGAATCTCCACCTAATGAAGGCAATAGAAAGCCCCTTGAGAAAATAGAATCCAAGACACACTTAAAATCTGTTTCCTACAATCCCTTTCTTCCTATACTAGAGCACCAGGGCTTCTAAAACTGGATTCCCTATTGGAGTATGTTTATGACATGTCAAGTAATAAGTTACCGTGTGGGGAAGGAGAGAGGCCTCAGGATTAGATAGCCCAGGAGAAATAGATGTTCTCTCCTGGATGTGTTAATTTATCCCAGATTCTAGCAAAACTGCTTATTAAAGATGGTGAGCATACACAGTTTAATTAGAGATGCTGGCACTTCTACAGTCATCATGACAGTGTTTTGAGGGCACAATCTGAGATACTCCTGGATCCTTTCAAATTTGGTTAAATCAGAAAACACATACTGGGCAAGAGCTATGAACTAGCCTCTGTGCTAGGTCCTGGAGAAATAAAGATTAAAAAAGCTTTCTTGTCTGGCTTCAGGAAGCTACAAGCCTAGTGGTAAAAACAAGCATTTGACAGTATGGTTTCAGTTCTTTATGATGAGTGGCATTTACAAACAATTAAAGAAGAACTCAGAAAAATAAAGAAAGGGAAAGTGGAAGAGAGAGAAACTGTTGGAGATTGTTAGGGAAGTCTTTAAAGAGGAGGGGACCTGTGATGTAAACTGTTTTTAAAACACAAGAGATTGTCTGAATGATGAGAAAGAATTCCAAAGAGAAGAAACAACGTAGCTACAGGTATGAAAGCAAAAGGACCCATCAGGGAACGAAAAATGATTCAGTTGTGCTGACTCCAGGACATGGAGGAGGTGGGGATTGAAGGAGATAAAACCAGAAGGGTAGGTTGGGGTCATATTCTAAGGCCTCATATGCCAAATTAAGGAATTTCAGCTTTAACTTTTTTTTTCTAAAATGGAGTCTTGCTCTGTTGCCCAGGCTTAGTGCAGTGGCACAATCTCAGCTCTCTGCAACCTCCGCCTCCTGGGTTCAAGTGATTCTCCTGTCTCAGCCTCCCGAGTAGCTGGAATTACAGGCATGCATCATCAAATCCGGCTAATTTTTGTATTTTTACTAGAGACAAGGTTTCTCCTTGTTGGCCAGGCTGGTCTCAAACTCCTGACCTCAGGTGATCTGCCCACCTTGGCCTCCCAAAGTGCTGGGATTACAGGCATGAACCACTGCACCTGGCCAGTTTTTACTTTTAAGCATGGGAACTATCCAGGACTTAGGAGAACTAGGATTCAGTTTGTGAAGCATCTATATGAATTCTTAACATCTTTATCATACTTAGCTCCCCTGAGATATCTAAAAAGCCGTATGGGGGGAGGGGGACTTTGGACTCCAGGCCAAAAAAACTCATGAGTAAAAAGAAAATGTGACTAAGGTATTGGGGAGAATACACAGAAATAATTATGTACTTAAGATGAAGCTGAATCAGACAGTCATAGAGAACATGGAGAGGAAGCTGTCCAAGAACTGTCATGTAGATTTGGGGTTTGAGATACAGATGAGCACCAAGGGAAGAATAAGGATTTGCTGTTAAATCAGTGACTAGACTGGGCCTCAGACCTGGTGGCAGTATGATCTCAGGGCACACTTTCTACTAGGCTGAAAGGGTGGACTCTTTAATCAGAAAAGCCTTCGAACAAACAAACAAACAAACAAACGAACAAACAAACAAACAAAAACAGCAGAGATCCAAAGGAAACATGTATCTGCATTCCAGACCGTAATAGAACTACTAGGGCATTTTTCAGGATTAACAAAGTCAATGGCAAAAATAAAACCATATCTAAAGTTCTCTAAGAACATTATAAGGTGGCTAAAAGTAACGAAGAAAAGTTGTTAACTGACAAGAAAAAAAATGAAAAATTAAAAGCAAAACATTGCTGGTAAAGATTTTGACAGGCATTAAGTAAACATTCATGAAATGTTTACCAGTCATTCAATAAACATTCATAAAGTCTTTACTATGTGCCAGATACTATGCTAGACATAAAAAAATCTTGAAATAAGCCCTGTACTATCCCTTAAACAGTTTCCAGTCTTGAAAGGGAGATGGGCTTATGCAGAACTCACCATAATTCAATGTGATGGAGAAATGAACAAAGTATGCTTAATATTTAATGACAAAAATGTAAGCCTCGGGATATTTTTTCCTGATCTATATAAAGCTAAATCTCATCAAGCTAAGAATGGATCTTGCATGTTGAAGTTCAGTGAAATAAATGCCTGTTACCTGGACAGTAAGGTTGCCTTGATCTGTGTGTAGTGCTATCTCCTGGGGCCAAAGGCTATGCAGCTCCTGCTGGGCTTCACTCAGAACATTTCAACACCATAGAATTTTGGAACATTTGTCACCCAGGTTTTTCAGAAATCTTGTTTGAACAGAATAGCTTAACAGTCAGACATTATGGAATCAAATGTTTTCAACACTCCCTTTTTTTGGAATTATTTTAGTCATCATTCATGCTCGGTATCACTGCTTTCATACTGTAGCCCCTTGCCACAAGACAATTTCCCAACCATTATCTCACTAGGTCCTCAGAACAATCTCAAGGGAGACAAAGATAAGGCTCTCATTATACGATAATAAGACTGAGACAGAAAAAGGAGTGAAGGCAGAACTTGAACTTGCACCAGTTGGCTGGCATTTTCTGTTTTCCTAGAATAAGTCCTCACCCAAGGGCGACTCACAATGGAAATAGTGATGTACTAGAGAAATCAAACTAGGCAAAATTTACATTCTCCGGGGCCTCAAACATTCCAAATAAATCAAAACCTCATCCCCGAGGCTTTTCCAAGAGAGGTCCTATATAAAAGGCCCACCTGGGACCCTTACTCTAGCCAGTGGGGACTCACGAGGAAGACCATCTCCAGCACAGCACAAGCTGTAAAGTCTTATTCATGCAGAACCAGCTAAGAATTTAGGGAACATGTGTATCCATTTTCTGCAATATTAAAACAAATCGTAGAAAGGCATTTAGAGCTCCACAAGCAAACCTAACTCTTACTTAAACAGATTCAAGAATTCAGTAGACACTGTGTTGCGTTAGATCTGGAGCCAGTTGCTGGGAATAAGTGGTCAATTATGCCAAGTGTCTGGCTTGTGGACAGAGAGACTGCTATATATATATATATCATATATTAACATAGCATATATATATATATATATGGTAGACTATATATATATATATATATATATATACACCAAATATATATATATATATATATGTGTATATATACATGTTTGGTAGACTAATGAATGCTAAACTAGAGCACAGAAGGAAGAAAGCTTTAGTTCCAATTGATGTTTTTAAATTATAAATAAAGGATAATAAACTCAGGTTCTTGGCCAGTCACCCGGCTCACTTCTCTTCAAGCACATACTAAACACCATTAGCAATAAAGGGACAGATCATGCAATAGAGGGATTTGAGATCTTTATGGTAGTGCAGGACTCTTTTTTGTAAGGAAACTTCCAGCAACTCAAACTTTAAACTCTTATTTCTGTGGATGCCACCGAAGACTTTAGAAAGCATGAGTACCTCACTGACTCACCGCCTAGTAGAACTGAGGCTAGGATATGTTAAATGCCTTTGCAATATTTCTGTTGGACACACACTCCCTCCTCCCCAGCAATCTACAGACATATATCTCTGAGACATCTGTAAGCCCAAAGGAAAACCTATGCACTTGTACTGGGTGGGGGTAGGGAGACACAATATAAGGCTGAAGGCCACTGAACTGAGATAGAGGTTAATGATTCACCCACAAAGACCTCTTGAAATTGAGTCACAGCATTTAAGCAACTCAACCAGGAATAGAGAGTTAATGAATGAGAGAGCTAAGGCTTGAATTCAGTCTACTGACTTCAAGCCTTCCCATTCCTTATGTTGTAGCTGTGAGAAGTGATTGGTAAAAATGGGCTCTTAACCAAAGTCCACCATGGGATCCCAGTATTCACTAAAAGAAAACTTTCATACTCTAAACAAAGTAGATTAGATTAAGTAAATAGGAAGATCTATTCAACAGGGTTGGGAAAACAAAAAAAGAGTATGCAGAAAGAGTATGCATTTTTCTTTGGCGATAGAATTTTCTTATCAAAGACTAGAAATGGATGTTGCAGTTTCTAGATGTCAATCTTGAGGCTTTCAAGGATCCTCAAAATAGCTTCAGAATAGGCTGTGCTCCCATCTATAAGCCATCTCATTTTTTCCCCATTTGGCTTCTGGACCCCTAGCCTCAATAGCTCCTTCACTCTTGCCCTGGAAATGAGCTTACTCTAGCTTCTTATGGCCTGTGGACCCTTAATGTAATGTGTTAGCAGCATCAGCATATAGTTTATAAAGCATTTTCATTTGACCCTCACCACATGTCTGTGATATTGGTAGAGATAATCTCATCAGCACTTTATCTGTTAGGAAACTAAGGCTCAGAGGAGACATGGGTAACTCTGATAGGTAGTCAAAGTCATATAGCTGGTGATTGTCAGAATGACTTAAACCCAGGTAGTTGTCCCAGTCCTCCTTATTGCACTGTTCTTTGCTTAAGAGAAGTTCCTTTCATTTACTGTGTAGCAGCTGAAGTTTAGCTCCAGCATTCCTCCATCCTGATAACTGAACACATCTGTATTTAAACATTTTCTGCCTTCTTTGGAAATGACAGCAAAGCATGCCCTCAGGAATGCTGTGTTGTTCCATTACTGTGGCTCAGAGGAGAGTTTTCTAGCTGGTTCCATATTGTCTCAGCTTGCCTAAATATAAGGGCTTACTTTTTTACCCCCTGGCTCTCCCCCCAATTTCTCTCTAATGTTCCTCTTCTTCTCTTGTACTATTTCTACCTCTTCTTCTTCTTGTATTCTAGAGGCTTTTATCTTTTTTCTTTGATCTTTCATGAAGGACTATCTACAAAGGTATTTTGGGTGGGGGAATTGCTAAGCCACTTCTGGATGATCAGTAAGCTTCTAGCTGATTGCTGTCAACAAACCTCACTAAACTGCAGCGAGATGGACATTGCATCTTGGTTCTAAACTCTCAGAACGTTTCCTACATTGTGGAGACAAGACTGGTCAGTGTTTCACTGCTAATTTCACTCCTGTGTGGTTCCTTCCTTTGAATTTGACCAGCCCAAATCTATATCTAGTTTAAGAAATTAAAAAATCTGCTCTCCAAGTGTGCATGCAAATATTTCTATTGTATACCTTTTGGAACTTAAAAGTCGAGAACTTTTCACTTTTGTTTCTCGAGCTTTTTAATTATCTCACTTTTTTCAAAGGAATTGAGGAGCTGAGTGACCACAGTTTAATTCTGTGGACTGGAGATAGGAGGTGGGGAGAGGAAAGGCTTTTAGGACGAAAGTAAAATATAAGATGAAATGGGGGAAGGAAGGAAAACAATGGAAATATTTTTCAAATTTATTTCTCTAGTCTTTCATTGGATTTGTTGATTTCTTGATTTAGAATGTTTATCCACAGAAAAATTTAGACTCTAGGCTTTCTGTTACTGGGCAATTTTAGCTAAGTTTCTTATTTCTAACCAAACTAGGAATGAATGGATGCTACTGTTAGTGTTCAATCTGTACAGTGTCTTTTTAAGGTTTAATCAGAGGAAAAGGAGTTTAGAAGTTATTCCATCCTTAGAATCAGAAAAAGCTGGACAAACTAAAAGCCAATAACTTTTTTGGACCCATTAGAGAACTGAGGTTGCAAGTCAAGTTGCCACCTGGATATCTGAAGAGATATTACAGCTAAGACACAGCTGAGATCTGCCTCCTTTCAGGAGGCACTGGACCCATAAACTAGAGTACTTGAATGGCAATTCTGATGAACTGCTGGGAGCTGAGTATGGACTAGCTCGACAGTGAGAAATTCCTGGGGGTCACAGTCTTATAGGAGCTCCCACACTTTCATGGATTTTGCATACAAGAACCTCACCAGGTTCTCATGGTGAGGATTCAAAAAGGATCTCCTCCTGGGTCTGGCAGGGAGAAGGGAAAATTAATCATTGTGAAACACACTCACATCCTTCTCCATAACAAAGGCCTGTATTTCATAGAAAACTAACTTTGCTAGAGTCTTAGGTCAGGGGAAGGGAATCCTTTCTATCCAGTCACCTTTACCCTTTCCATCTCAACTAAGAAGGAAAAATAGTCAACATGGGTCAGGACTTCAAATGAACAGATGGGCAATTCTGCAGGCAGGGAAAGGAGATGACCTGGGGAAAATATACTAAAGGAGAAAATCATGTGATGGTCACAGCTTTGAGACATGGGCCAACTAAAAGACTGAGAACTAATTAGTAGATAATAGAAAACTTCCTCCACCCTAAATTACCACCATACCAACAGGGCTCCAGTATAATAACAGTGGATTACAGCTGAGAGAGTGTCAGATGCAGACTTTTTGAGGAAGAGTACTTATGGGAACCCAAAGTCAAAGGACAGTAAAGGAATTTGAAGTCTCTGACCAGAATAACATAAATTCTTGCATTAAAGGCCTATTTATGTTACTTTCTATTACCTAATACAACATGTACGGCTTTCAACAACAACAAAAATTATAAGGTATGCTGAAAAGAAAAAAACAATCTGAAAACAAAAGTCAAGCATCAAACCAGATTCAGATATGTCACAGATATTCAAATTATCAGTCAGAGAATTTTAATAACTATGAAGATCTAAAATACATGATAAGGGCTCTAAAGGAAAAAGTAGACAACATGCAAGAAAGATGGGTAATGTAAGTAGAGAGAAAACCTAAGAAAGAATAATAAAGAAATGCTAGAAATCAAAAACGAAGTGACAGAAATAAAGAATGCCTTCCATGGACTCATTATTACATTCAACATGACCAAGGAGAGAGTAAATGAGCTTGGAAATTTGTCAATAGAAACTTCACAAACTAAAATGCAAGAAGAACAAAAAGAAAATAAAATAAAACAGAACATCAAATAACTGGGGGAAAGTATCAAAAAGTATACATATGGAATTAGAATAACAGGAAGAGAAGAACAAAAGAATGTAACAAAAAAATTGAAATAATAATGACTAAGAACCTTCCAAAATTAATGACAGGAATGACACCACATATCCAGAAATCTTAGACAACACCAAGCAAGGTAAACCAAATGCTCCTACGAAAAAATAAGCAAACAAACAAACAAAAACTCCACTTAAGCAAATGAGTCATATTATTTTCCAGGTTCAGAAAACCAAGGACAGAGAAAATCTTTAAATAAGCCAGAGGGAAATAATCATCTTAACTATAGAGGAGTGAGAATAAGAATTAATGCAGACTCCTTATCAGAAAACCCTGCAAACAAGAAAAAGGTGGGGTAACATGTTTAAAGTGTTAAAATAAAAAACACAGCCACCTAGAATTCTATGGAAAGCAAAATTATTCTTCAAAAATAAAAAAGAAACAAAGACTTTATCAGACAAGCAAAACTAAATGAAATTAATGCCAAAAGACTTGCCATTCAAGAAATGCTAAAATAACATATTTATGAGGAAAAAAATTATATAGGCAGAAACTTGAATCAACATAAAAAAGGAAGAGAGTAGATTATTCTTAATTGAACTAAAAAAACTAGTTTTTTTAGAACTTTTATTTTAGGTTAAGTGGTATGTGTGCTTCTTTAAAGCAATAATAGTAGCAATGTACTTGGTTAATAGAATAAATAAATAAATAAATAAAATAAACAAAAAGTAGCTGGGAAGATTGGGAATAATCATTATTATAAGATATCTACACTACATGTGAAGCAGCAGAGTGTTTTTTGAAAGTGAACTTAGATTAGCTTAAAATGTATATTGTATACTCCAGGATAACTATTATAATTTTTAAAGAACAAAAACTGGTATGCTGAGACAATGTAGAGTTATATAAAATGCTTGATTAAAACCACAGAACACCCAGGACCAGATGGATTCACAGCCGAATTCTACCAGAGGTACAAAGAGGAGCTGGTACCATTCCTTCTGAAACTATTCCAATCAATAGAAAAAGAGGGAATCCCCCCTAACTCATTTTATGAGGCCAGCATCATCCTGATTCCAAAGTCTGGCAGAGACACAACCAAAAAAGAGAATTTTAGACCAATAGACTTGATGAACATCCATGCAAAAATCCTCAATAAAATACTGGCAAACCGAATCCAGCAGCACATCAAAAAGCCTATCCACCATGATCAAGTGGGCTTCATCCCTGGGAGGCAAGGCTGCTTCAACATACGCAAATCAATAAATGTAATCCAGCATATAAACAGAACCAAAGACAAAAACCACATGATTATCTCAATAGATGCAGAAAAGGCCTTTGACAAAATTCAACAATCCTTCATGCTAAAAACTCTCAATAAATTAGGTATTGATGGGACGTATCTCAAAATAATAAGAGCTATCTATGACAAACCCACAGCCAATATCATACTGAATGAGCAAAAACTGGAAGCATTCCCTTTGCACAAGACAGGGATGCCCTCTCTCACCACTCCTATTCAACATAATGAGGGAAGTTCTGGCCAGGGCAATCAGGCAGGAGAAGGAAATAAAGGGCATTCAATTAGGAAAAGAGGAAGTCAAATTGTCCCTGTTTGCAGATGACATGATTGTATATCTAGAAAACCCCATCATCTCAGCCCAAAATCTCCTCAAGCTGATAAGCAACTTCAGCAAAGTCTCAGGATACAAAATTGATGTACAAAAATCACAAGCATTCTTATACACCAATAACAGACAAACAGAGAGCCAAATCATGAGTGAACTCCCATTCACAATTGCTTCAAAGAGAATAAAATACCTAGGAATCCAACTTACAAGGGATGTGAAGGACCTCTTCAAGGAGAACTACAAACCACTGCTCAATGAAATAAAAGAGGATACAAACAAATGGAAGAACATTCCATGCTCATGGGTAGGAAGAATCAATACTGTGAAAATGGCCATACTGCCCAAGGTAATTTATAGATTCAATGCCATCCCCATCAAGCTACCAATGACTTTCTTCACAGAATTGGAAAAAACTACTTTAAAGTTCATATGGAACCAAAAAAGAGCCCGCATCACCAAGTCAATCCTAAGCCAAAAGAACAAAGCTGGAGGCATCACGCTACCTGACTTTAAACTATACTACAAGGCTACAGTAACCAAAACAGCATGGTACTGGTACCAAAACAGAGATATAGATCAATGGAACAGAATAGAGCCCTCAGAAATAATGCCGCATATCTACAACTATCTGATCTTTGACAAACCTGACAAAAACAAGCAATGGGGAAAGGATTCCCTATTTAATAAATGGTGCTGGGAAAACTGGCTAGCCATATGTAGAAAGCTGCAACTGGATCCCTTCCTTACACCTTATACAAAAATTAAGTCAAGATGGATTAAAGACTTAAATGCTAGACCTAAAACCATAAAAACCCTAGAAGAAAACCTAGGCAATATCATTCAGGACATAGGCATGGTCAAGGACTTCATGTCTAAAACACCAAAAGCAATGGCAACAAAAGCCAAAATTGACAAATGGGATCTAATTAAACTAAAGAGCTTCTGCACAGCAAAAGAAACTACCATCAGAATCAACAGGTAACCTACAGAATGGGGAAAATTTTTGCAACCTACTCATCTGACAAAGGGCTAATATCCAGAATCTACAATGAACTCAAACAAATTTACAAGAAAAAAACAAACAACCCTATCAAAAAGTGAGCAAAGGATATGAACAGACATTTCTCAAAAGAAGACATTTATGCAGCCAAAAAACACATGAAAAAACGCTAATCATCACTGGCCATCAGAGAAATGCAAATCAAAACCACAGTGAGATACCATCTCACACCAGTTAGAACAGCGATCATTAAAAAGTCAGGAAACAACAGGTGCTGGAGAGGATGTGGAGAAATAGGAACACTTTTACACTGTTGGTGGGACTGTAAACTAGTTCATCCATTGTGGAAGTCAGTGTGGCGATTCCTCAGGGATCTAGAACTAGAAATACCATTTGATCCAGCCATCCCATTACTGGGTATACACCCAAAGGATTATAAATCATGCTGCTATAAAGACACATGCACACGTATGTTTACAGCAGCACTATTCACGATAGGAAAGACTTGGAACCAACCTAAATGTCCAACAACGATAGACTGGATTAAGAAAATGTGGCACATATATACCATGGAATACTACGCAGCCATAAAAAATGATGAGTTCATGTCCTTTGTAGGGACATGGATGAAACTGGAAACCAGCATTCTCAGCAAACTATCGCAAGGACAAAAAACCAAACACTGCCTGTTCTCACTCATAGATGGGAATTGAGCAATGAGAACACATGGACACAGGAAGGGGAACATCACACACCGGGGACTCTTGTGGGGTCGGGGGCGGGGGGAAGGATAGCATTAGGAGATATGTCTAATGCTAAATGATGAGTTAATGGGTGCAGCACACCAAAATGGCACATGTATACATATGTAACAAACCTGCACGTTGTGCACATGTACCCTAAAACTTAAAGTATAATAATAATAAAATTTAAAAAAAAGCACAGAATGCAAAAAAGAAGAAAACAAACAAAAAACAAATGCAATAAATAGAAAACAGTTGCTTCAATTAAAAGACTGTCAAATGAATAAAAAACAAGACTCATTTAAAGGTTGTTTAAATATGAATGGTGTAAATACATTTAATTAAAAGACTTGAGGCACACAGGATTCATTCATAGGTTGTTTATAGTTTATATCTGAATAAAAACCCATGTACACAGCTTAAAAATAAAGAAATGGAGAAAAATATACCATGCTAACACTAATCCAAAGAAAGTTGCAGCAATTATATTAATTTCAGACAAAGCTGAATTCTGAACTAGGAAGATTATGAAATATAAAAAAGGGTAAAACATAATGATAAAAATATTGATTCTACAAGATGAAAAGATATATAAATGTCTATGTTTGGAGCAAAAAGACATCAAAATACATGAGTCAAAAACTTTTAGAACTGAAAAGGTAAAGCGCCAAACCTATTATAGGTGAATACTTAAATGCCCTTTCATCAGTAATTGTTTAAGAACACAGAATATCAGAAAGAATATAGAGGAACTAAACAGAACTATCAACCACTTTCTCTAATTGATGTTTATAGAATACTCCACCCAATGACAGTGGAATACACATTCTTCTGAAGCTCACATGAAACATTCACCAAGATAGACATTGTGGAGCATAAACCACACATTTACCAATTTTTAAAAATAGAAATTTTACAGTGTATGTTATCAGACCACAGTGAAGTTAAAACCAGAAATTAAGAACAGAGGATAGCTGGAAAATCCCAGCATATGTGAAAATTTCTATATACCACACGGGTCAAAGAAGAAGTCTGAAGAGAAATTTTTAAAATATATTTTGAGCTGAAAGAAAATGGAAATACAACTTATCATTTTTGACATGCAGAAATAGTAATGTTTGAAGGCAAATTTAAATCATTAAATGCATACAATAGAAAAGAAGAAATATTTGGCATCAATAACATAAGCCTTGTCATAAGAAACTAGGGAAAGAAAAACAAAGCAAGCAGAAGAAAAATAAATATCAGCAGAAATCAATAAAACTGAAAGTAGAAAAACGTTTGATATTGAGACTATCAGCAAAGTTTAAAGCTGATTCTTTGTAAAATTTATAAACCTCTTGAAAGGGAAAGAAGAAAAATAAAAGAACACACAAATTAGCAATACCCTAAATGAAAAAGGGGCCATAACTACTGACCCACTGACATTAAGAAGATTATAAGGGAATATGAAAAACTCTATGCCCAGAAATTTGACAACTTAAATGAAATAGGTCAATTCCTTGAAAGATACAATGTACCACAACTCACACAAGGAGAAATAAAGAAACTGAATAGCCTTATACGTATTAAAGAAATAATTTAATAGTAATTAACCTTTCAAAAAATTAAAGTGACAGGCCCAGATGGTTTTACTGGTGAATTCTATCAAATAATTAAGTAATAAATAATACCAATTTTCCACAGTCTCTTATAGAAAGTGGAAGTAGAAAGAATGTTTTTTGAGTAATTCCATGAAGTCACTATTACCTTCATACCAAAATCAAATAGACACATTTTTTAAAAACATAGACAATATCTCTAATGAATGTTAAGGCAAAAAAAATTGACAAAATATGAGCAAATCAAATGCAACAATATATAAGATAAAGTATACACCATGACTAAATGTCGTTTATTTCATGTATTCAAGGCTAGTTCAAGATTCAAAAGCCAATCAATGTAATCCACCAAATCAACATGATAAAGAAGAAAAATCATATGTTTATGTCAGTTGATGCAGGAAAAGCATCTGACAAAAGTCAATGCTGGCTTCTGATTTAGAAAAAGTAAAATTCTCAGCAAATTAGGAATAAAAAAGAACTTTTTCAACTTGATAAAGAATATTGTTTAAACCCACAACTAACATTATACTTAAGGTGAGAAACTGAATTCTTTCCCCCTAAGATCAAAAGCAAGACAAGGATGTTCCCTCTCAGCACTTCTATTCAACATCCTACCAGAAGTCCTAGTTTCTGCAATAAGACAAGAAAAAGAAATAAAAGGTATATAGATTGGAAGAAAGAGTTAGTGTTGTCTTTATTAACAATTGACATTATTGAATAAACCCCAAAGAACCTACAAACAAAGCTTCCAGGACTAATGAGTATGGTAATGTAATAGAATACAAGGTCACTATACAAAAGTCAATTTTTTTTCTATGCACCAGTAATGAAAAAACGAAATTAGAAATAAATACCACAAATAATAAAATAAACATAAATCTAAACAAAAGTGTAGAATTTTAATATAGAAAACTACATAACACTGAATAGAAAAATCAAAGATTATCTAAACAAATTGAGATATTTCATGTTCCTGGATTGAAAGAGTCAATATTGTTAAGATAGCATCTTTTCTCAACAGATTTACAGATTCACACAATGCTAATCAAAATCTCAGCAAGGTATTTTGTAAATATGGACAAACTGCTTCTAAATCTTTTATGGAAAGATAAAGGATCTAGAATAGCCAACACAATACTGGACAGAACAAAGTTAGAGAACTGAAAGCTACTGAAATTGAACTTGTATCCAAAATGTACAAAGAACTCTTACAACTCAACAATAACAAAACAAGTAACCCAATTTAAAAATGAGCCAAATAACTGAATAGCAACCTCATCAAAAATCTATAGATAGCAAATAAGCACATGAATAAAGGTCCATCATTTCTTATTAGGAAAATGAAAATTAAAATAACAATGAAATACAACCACGTACTTATTAGAATGGCTAAAATTTAAAACACTGACAACTCCAATTGCTCGTGAAGATGTGGTACAGTACGAACTCTCAATCATTACGGGTTGGGATCAACATGGTATAGCTACTTTGGAAGAGAGTTGGACAGTTTTACACAAAGATAAACATATTCTTGCCCTATGATCCAGCAACCACACTGCTAGGTGTTTATCTAAATGATGAAAAACTTTTGTCCACAAAGAAACCTACATACAAAAGTGTATAGCAGCTTCCTTCATAGTCTGTAAAAATTGGAGTCAACCAAGAAGTCATTCAATAAGTGAGAAGGTAAATAAGCTGTTGAACATCCACACAATGGAATCCTATTCGGTATTATAAGTAATAAGCTGTCAAACATTTTAAATTTTGATGAAATTTTAAATTTTAATGAAACCCAATTTATCATATTTTTCATGGATCATAATTTTAATATAAAGAACTCTGCCTATATTTATGTGCATAGTCTACTTTGACTTAATTTTTATATAAGATATGAGACTTAGGTTGAAGTTTGTTATTATTATTATTTTTGCCTGTGAATCTCTAAGTGCTCCAGCATCATTAATTGTTGAACAGGCTCTTTCTCCATCAAATTACTTCGTAATCTCTCTAAAATATAGGTAGGACATATTTGTGACTATTTTAGTTTCTCTATTCTGTCCTATTGATCTGTTTATCTATCTTTCTACCAATACTTAACAGTCTTTATTATTATAAATATATAATAAGCCTTAAAATTTTGTAGACATATTTCTTCACTTTATTCCTTCTTTCCTATATTATTTTAACTATTCTAGTTCCTTAGCTTTTCCATATAAATTTTAGAATAATCTTTTCTATATCTACAAAAAAATTCTGAGATATTGATAGAAATTACATTATTTCTATATATCAATTTAGGAAGAAGTAATGTATTCACTATGTGAGTCTTCCAATCCATAAACACATATATCTCTTTACTTACTTTGATCTTTGATTTTTTTATCAGCATTTGTAGCTTTGAGTATACAAGTCCTATACATATTTTGTTATACCTACTGCTATTTCACTTTTTTTCCAGTTGTAAATGGCTTTTTGCTACTAATTTCAGGCCTGCGTGTTCATTACTAGTATATAGAAATACAATTGATTTTTGTAGGTATATCTTGTATTTCATGATCTGACTGAACTCACTTGTTAGTTCTAAAAGATTTTTGTAAGACTCCTTGGAATTTCTACATAGACAATTATGTCTTCTGCAAAGAAAGACATTTTATTTCTTTTTTTTCCAATCTGGACGCTTTTTATTTCCTCTTTTTGCCTTATTGTGCTGGCTAGTTACAGCATTGTGTTAATAAAAGGAAGTGGACATATTTACCTTATTTTCAAACCTACAGATAAAGCAGTCAGTCTTTCACCATTAAGTATAAAGTTAGCTGTAGGATTATCATCGTATTATGTCTCTCTCTTTCTCTGGTCATTTTCTTTTCTCAGAAGCCTACCTTACCTGATATTAATATACTCACTCCTGGTTTCTTTTAATTAATACTTGCATGATTATTCTTTCCCATTAGTTTATTTTCTACCTGCCTATATTTAAAGTTAATTTCTACTAGACAGCATATATTTAGGTCATGTTATGACATCCACTCTGCAATCTGTTTTGATTTGGTATATCTAGACCATTTATATTTTATGTAATTATTAATATGCTAGGACTTAAATCTACTATTTTATTTCTTTTCTATTTTATCTTTTTTTTGTTTCTCTTTTTTATGCCTTCCTATGGGTAACATGGATATATTTTCAAATTCCATTTTGATTTTTCTGTTTCGTTTTAGATGTAGATTTTGGTATAGATTTTTGGTGGTTGTATTAAGTATTATATTATATATCCAAAATTTATCATAGTCTATAGGTGTCATCAATTTACCAGTTTGAGTAAAGAGTAGAAATTTTACCTCCATTTATATCCCTTTATCCTCCTTCTTTTATAACATAATTGTCTTAAATATTTCCTCTACACAAATTTAAAACCACATCAACCCTTATAGCACTAACAGTTATAATTTTTATTTTAACCAAACATAATTTTTAAAACTCCAGAGAAGGAAAATCTATTTTATTTACCTCTATTTTCACATTCAGTTTTCTTTCTTCCTCCCTGATATTTCAAGCTTTTTTCTGGTACTGTTTCCTTTCTGAGAGAACATTCCTGTCTGGGAGGGAGAGGTATGTCTCATTGCCACTCCTATGTGACTTCCACTGACCCTGTGAGTGGGGTGGTCTTATTACTACTGGCTGGCAATATAAGTCCTGACACGCAACTCAGCCTCTTCTGACTCCATCCCAGCAGGGGAGGAGCTGGGCCCCTCATTACTGCTGGGTAGAGTGGACATAGACGTTCAGAAAGAACTTCTATTGGCCATTCTTTTAGGGTAAGTCTGCTGGCAACAAATTCTTAATTTTCTTTTATCTGAGAATGTCTTGTTTTCCCTTTTATTCCTGAGGGGTATATTTGCTGGATATAGAATTCTGAGTTGTTTTGTTCAGTACTTTAAAAATGTTGTATTGTTTCCTTGTAACTTTGTGGTTTCTGATCAGAAATTCTCTCCATTTGACTCTTTTTGTTTGGTTGGTTGTTTTTGTTTTGTTTTGTTTTTTTTGGTACAGGTAATTTGTTGTTTCTCTAACTGCTTTTGAAAATGTTCCTGTTTCTATAGCTTTCAGAAGTTGGACTATGATGCGTCTTGGTGTGAATTAGTTTTAATTTATCTTGTTTCAGGTTCTCTCAAGTCCTTGAATATGTAGCTTTATGTCTCTCGCCAAATTTGGGAAGTTCTCAGCCTTCAATTCTTTGAATACTTTGAAAGAATTATTTGAATTCTTTCAGCTCTGTCCTCTTTCTCCTTTGGTTCCAGGAAATCAATTACACAAATGATAGCTCCTTTGTCATATTCTCCCAGGTCCTTGAAGCTCTGTCAATTCTTTTCCGTCTATTTCATAGACTGGATAGTTTCTATTTTTTAATCATCCAATTCACTGATTCTTTCCTCTGTCCCCTCCTGTCTAGTGTTGAGTACATACATTGATTTTTTTTTCAATTCTAAATTCTTCATCTAGTTCTAATTTATATTTTCTTTTTTTTGCTGAAACTTTCTATTTATCTGCTAAGATCTTCTACTCTGTTTTAAGCATGTTCATAATTGCTCATGAAGCATTTTTATGAATGGCTGCTTTAAAATTTCTCAGCTAATTCTAACATTTGTATCATCTTGATATTGCCATCTATTGATTGCCTTTTATCATTCAGTTTGAGATATTCCTGGTTCTTGATAAGATTCATGATTATCTGTTGAAACATAGATATTTTGTATTATGTTATGAGACTTTGGATCCTTTTAAAAATATTCTGCCTTAGCTGGCTTTCTCTGACACTGCTGTTGCAGAAGATGTGCCACCTCATTAATGCCAAGTAGGGACAAAAATCCAGGTTCACCACTTGGCTTCCACTGACACTTAAAGGGAGGTCAATCTCCTTATTACTGATGGGTGAGGATGGGAATTAAAGTTTCTCACTAGGCTTCCACTTAAACCATCCTGGCTCGGAGAATTAGATGTGCCTTGTTACCACTCCTGTGTGACCTCCACTGACTTCCACTGACACTATGAGGGGGATGGTCTTATTGTTACTGGCAGGTAGTATAAGTCCTGACACTCAACTTGGCCTCCTCTGACACCACCCCAGCAGGGAAGGAGCAGCACACCTCATTACTGCTGAGTGAAGAAGACATAGAAGTTCAGGCTCACTATGTTGTCTCTCCTCAACATTTTAAAACACTCTTTTTTGTGTGATGCAGAACATTTAAGCACTCCAAATCTCTCTTCCAATCAAAATATCCAAATTCACCTTAACTTGGATGACAGATGAGTGCTTTACTTTAGCATAGTCCAATCTCTTAAAAGAGCAGTTGGAATTATACCTCTCAATAATATTTTGCTTTAAATTACATATTTGGGTTACTTCCTCTGTAATGGGTTTTCTGATTTTATTCCAATTTTCTTGCTGAGTTTTCACCAAAATTAATCTTAGCCTCTCAGCATTTAAAAAAAAAAAGCAAAGACATCATTTATGAGGATATATGCATATTGGTAACATTACAATAGAGTTGTAATACCCATAGCTTCATTATTAAGATTGTGAACTGCTGAAATCCACCAGAAAATAATTTTTTAAATTTTTAATTAAGTTTTTAAAAATTATCACATAGGAAAGTTGACTTGTGTGTGTGTGCAATTCTATAAATTTAGCAAGTATTCATTTCTGTAACCAGCACCACAATTAGGATACAGAATCATTTGATCATCTAAAAAACTCTCTCATTCTATCCCTTCAGTCACAACTCTCATTCACCCCAATCCTAACAATTACTGATCTATTCTCTATTACTGTAGTCTTCTCTTTTCAAGACTATAAGGTAAATGGAATCATACAGTATGTGACCTTTTGAAATTGTCTTCTTACACTTAGCTTAATACTATTGAGATGCATCCAAGCTGCTGAGTCAATCAACAGTTTGTTCCTTTATAATGCTGAATGGTATTTCATTGTATGGATGTATCTCTTGTTGTTTGTTCATTGAAGGAGATTTGGGTTGGCTACAGTTTTTGGTAATTATGAATAGAGCTGCTAGAAACATTAGCCTATTGGGTTTTGTGTGAACATAAATTTCCATTCTATTTGGATAAATAGCAAAGAATGAGGTATCCATGTCATATAGTGAGCATATGTTTAATTTTATAAGAAACTGCCAAACTGTTTTCGAGTGGCTGTACGTTTTTTCTTTCCCAATGTGATAATTCCAGTTGTTCTGCATCCTTACCAGCAGTTGGCAATGTGTTTTTTTTTTTTATCTTTTAGCCATTCTTTTACATGTGTAGTTGTATTACAGAGGTTTTACTTTCTATTTCTTTAATGGGTTATAATACTGAATAGCTTTCCATGTGCTTGTCATCATTACATCTTACAGTGAAGCGTCTGTTCAAATATTTTGACATATTTAACTGGATTGTTTATATTCCAAGTCTGGGATTTTGAGAGTTCTTTATATATTCTGGATACAAGTCTATTGTCAGATAAATTTTTTGCAAACATCTTATCCTGGGCTATTGCTGGTATTTTCATTCTCTTTACAATTACTTCCACAAAGCAAAAGTTTTTTATTTTGATGAAGTTTGATTTATCAGTTCTGTCGTTTTTTGGCACCATGTCTGAAAACTCTTCGCCCAATTCCAGTTCAGGAAGATTTTCTCCAAAAAGTTTCATAGTTTTAGATTTACATATATATCTATAACATATTTAAGTTTATTTTTGCATAAGGTGAAAGTTAGGTCAGGTTTCATTTTCCTATTGAAAAGATTATCCTTTCTCCACTAAATTGTTATTGTATTTTTGTCAATTGTACATATTTGTGTAATATTTACCATTGTCATTCTGGAATATAATATGTCTTTCGTAAGATCTGCCCTCTTCCCATCACATATCTTTGTATTGCTTCATTTTGTCTTCATTAATTCACTTATTTCTAGGAATTTTGCTAGACATTTTTAGCTAGGAATTTTAGCTGGAAATAAAGGTTGTATGCTTGAGGCAGGAGAATAGGGTCTGGAGAGAGGGAACCTAAGGCTGTTTCATGCCGACTTCCTAGAACTAAATTGAAAGGAAAACACTAACTTTCCACACCTAAGTAACAAAAGGACCAGAGGCTACTCCTTTTGACCTTTTCTGCAGGCAGATGGGAAATTGTCTGTCCGCAACAAATCAGACTGATTGCAGGTCCAGTCTTCCTTTGCAAGTTTGTAACTTCTCTACAGCTTTTGAATGGTTGCTGTCCACCACCAATAAGATTGATTGTGGGCGGAGTCTTTGTATAGAAGTATAACTTTGTAATTCACCCTAGCCTCTGGCAACCAATCAGATGTTTGCACAGGATTGTGACCTTTGTAACTTCACTTCAGCCCCTGGTTGGCTGCTTTCTGCAATCAATCAGACTGATTGCAGGCTACCACTTCATTGACATGAGGTGAGCATGAAGTGGCCAATGGGAAACTTCTAGGGAGCATTTGGACCCAAGAAGATTCTGTATCCTGGCCCCAGAGCTACTGCTCAGCCCACTCCCACACTGTGGAGTGTACTTTCGTTTTCAATAAATCCCTGCTTTCATTCTTTCATTCTTTTTTTGCTTCATTCTTTCTTTGCTTTGCTGGGCGTTTTGTCCAACTCTGTTCAAAACACCAAGAACCTAGACAACTTGCAATCACCACATGCTGACTGACACTGTGTCTTTTCAGTCTTCTCAAAAGACAAAAGAGTAGAAAAACTTCTCCAAGTGGCATTGCTCTTCATTACATAGAAACAGAAATAGACATTCTTTTTTTTTTGAGACAGAGTCTCGCACTGTCGCCCAGGCTGGAGTGCAGTGGCGCCATCTGCAAGCTCCGCCTCCCGGGTTCACGCCATTCTCCTGCGTCAGCCTCCCGAGTAGCTGGGACTACAGGCGACCGCCATGCCCGGCTAATTTTTTTGTATTTTTAGTGGAGACGGGGTTTCACCGTGTTAGCCAGGATGGTCTCAATCTCCTGACCTCGTGATCCGCCCACCTCAGCCTCCCAAAGTGCTGGGATTACAGGCGTGAGCCACTGCGCCCGGCCAGAAACAAACATTTTTATTCCTACAGAGCCCGTCATGACAACAGCTGCCCTGCAGCACCTCTTCCAGACATCACAATGTGAAACAGGAAATATGCTGTCCCTCTCCAACCTCTGCCTTCATCTCCCCTCCCCTTGTACAAGTTCCTTCACAGAAGTTCTTTCACATAAAAATTATTTTATGCAAATGGATTCCTGTGGACTTCAAGTCTGACAAGTCTGAATCCCAGTGGAAACACAAGTTAGCCTCAAACTGAGAACCTCATACTACATTCAGAATATGTTTTCATGTTTCCAAAATGTCACCAAAAATGAGATGACAGGAACCTGAACCAAAAGGATGAGAGTAGAGATGGAAAGTAAATGTTGTTACAAAAGCTAAATCAGAAATTTGTCCCAGATCTAATATGGATCATGATGAAGAAGATAGGATGAAAGAACACTCTTACCATTCTGAGTGCCGAAAGCAGGAGGTGGTTCCTAAAAATATGAAGTTTGAGTGAGTTCAGTTGTAAACACATTTAGTTAGAGGTGACTTTAAAGACATTAAGTGGAAATACTCAGCAGAAAGTTGGAAAGATAGGTAAGAAGTTCTTAGAATATAAAATAGGGAGCTATCAATATAAGGTGAAAAAGTTAAGCTATGAGAGTGAACAATATATCTGAGAGAGAGATTATAGAGAAAGAAAAGCAAAATGGTGAGGATTTAGCCTTGAAATTAATGAGTAGCATTCAAGTGGTCACCAAAGACCGGGCAAAGAGAGCTACCAAATGCAAACGGAAAAGAGGTAGTTGAAAAGAGGCAAAGAGCTTTCCTTTGCTGCAGGCACTAAATCAATTTTTGCTTTAATGTAAAGAGTTTGTTGTATATTTGTTTTGTTTTGCTTGCTGTTGTTATTGTGTGTTTGCTGTACCAGCTGATGCTCAGGAATATCACTCTCTACTTGGCCCTGCTTTATCTTCTTCTGCTCTCTGAGGGGTGGGAAAGCCAGGAGACTAAACTTTCACACTATCACCAACAATATAATATCTTGTAATAATAATTTTCTGATTTTACGCTTTCAAAAATAAAAGAGAGCATTTCTGCTTTCAGCAGTTTTATTGCTACCAGATATCTTCTGATTAATTATTTGCCTTTACGAATAACTGTTCTTTCCAAAACAATCTAAGAGATTCTTTATATATTCCAAGACTTAATCAGATTATACACAAGGAGGTTTTCAAATTAAGTATTTCGTTTTCCAATTACAAATAAAAACACTGTGGACCCATTTGGAAAAAATAGGATATTATAAAAAATACACAAAGAAGAATGAATGAATGATTGATTCAAAATCCAACTAACTGGACATTATAGAAAGAACATTTCTTATAGTTTTTTATGTTGAGATAATATTTTATATAAAAGTCACATTTTACTTTTTCACTTAATAAAGTAAAAGATTTTCTCTATGGTATTACAGACTCTTCATAAGCATAATATTTAAAGCATGCAAAATAATTCATCATAGGTGTGTCCAATATTTATTAGCCATTAGCCAGTTTTTAGCATTTGAATTGCAATCTAATTTTTTAGTACAAAAATATTGTAGAAAATTGTAGTTTTTAGTTTTTAAAATCATCTAGTTTTTAAAATCATCAATTTTTTACTCATTCCCACATAAAATAGATTTAATATGAACATCAATTTCAGTAAAATGCAAAAAGGTGATGTTTCACTGCATGTGAAATTCCTCAGGTCCTCTCTGCATGTGAAATTCCCATGCTGCACAAAAATGGTCCAAAGACTTCTTTCTGGCTAGTGAATTCAAAACTAGAGTTAATCCTTCTCCTTTGCTGTATTAATCCCAAATCTCTCTTCTCATAACTCTATTTCTTTTTCCTTTTTAAAAAATCCTAATTACTTTAAATTACTTTCTGCCATAAAGTTCACTGGGCTTTGGTTATCTATAGGTATCCTATACAATGAGAGAAGAATGTGTATCTTCATTATGTTCAAGTACCCAGATAAATGAGCCTGCTCTTATAAGGTGTTATCTTATAGCCTTTCTGATGTTTTCTGTAAGGACTTGATTGCAATGAAATGTTCACACTGGGGCTGGGGTACATAGAATACTAGGCAGAGAGTTATTATTGTGGTTTAAAAATTTGTTAACCAACAGTTTATAAAATTTTTCAACTAAAGCAATTTTTAAAAAATGTAATCTGAGAATAATGTGGTTTCAAAATTAAGCTGTGTGGTGTTTTCTCTACAAACAACTTCTCCTGCTTCTCTTACTATACCTTGCTAGAGTTCTACTTTTGACTGTCTTACTCTTTGCCTCCAAAGTTGTGGGGCAGATATGCAATTTGGTCCTTCTGTTGAATCACTGAGCACAAGACATTGGAATGATCTAGTACAAAGGCTTCATTTTATAAGTGAGGTAACTGGATCTTACAAATTTTAAGGAATCTGTCCTACATCCTGCAGCTAGCTGGTACATGGCTGATTTGAAACTAGTGTATTTTCCAAAATACTGTGCTGCATCATAAAGATGGATAATTACAAGTTAACTGAAAACATTTCTTCTGGGAGGGTAAATCATTCAGAGAGAAAAATTGGGATGACTTAGGCTTTAATTTAAAAACTGTTTGTAAAGGTATGAACCATACAGAGCAAGAGCATAAATCTGACTCAGGATAAATCCACCCCACTTCAGCCATGGTGATCTTACCTTCAGTGAGAGGTGGAAAGAGGGATCTTGAAGTTTACCAAATGACTTCAGTTGTATGTTAGTCCATTTTCACTTTGCTATAAAGAATTGCCTGAGACTGGGTAATTTATAAAGGAAAGAGGCTTAGTTGACTGACTCACAGTTCAGCATGTGAGGCCTCAAGAAACTTACCATCATGGTGGAAGGCAAAGGGGAAGCAAGGCACCTTCTTCACAGGGTGTCAGGAAGGAGAATGAACACAGGTGGAACTACCAAACACTTATAAAACCATCAGATCTCGTGAAAACTGACTCACTATCATGAGAACAGCTTGGAGGAAGCCGCCTCCATGATTCAGTTGCCTCCCTCTTGTCTCTTCCTTGACACTTGGGGATTATGGTGATTGTGGGGATTACAGTTCAAGATGAAATTTTGGGTGGGGACACACCCAAACCATATCAAGACCACTTTAATTACAGTGGCTATTTTAATAACCTCATCGTCCCCAGTAATCTTGTGCTGCATATATACAAGGGTTGTGGGTTGGGGCATATTTGTCACGAAAAAAAAAAAAAAAACTTGTTTCCCAGGATAAAACTTCCAGTATATTCTCAGAACCAATGTTAAATTAATTTTTGTTTTAATGTAAGGAGTTTTTTTGTATATCACCCTTAGTTGATTCTGCCCAAAACTAAGGAGATCTTCTCCAAGATGACTTTTTCTTCATTATTATTTATATAACTAGCTAGGACTTTAGAATGGCAGTTTGCCTTACTAAAAAAGTAAAGAAAAACTAAAGCGAAAACTAAAGGTTCTGCTTGTTTGAGCACCCAACTATATACCTCAATAAATGTTTGAAAACAAGATCTCTCTATATCTTCCAGTACCAAGTACTGTGTTTTGCACAAACCAGTTCACCATTAAATATCTATGGAAGGAGATAAATATCCATGGAAAGGAGAAAAAGAAGGAAAGGGGAGAAGGAAGAAAAAAAAATGTATGAGCTTTAGACAAAGAAGAAAAAGACAGAACTAACATAACCAACATCTAACCATTTGTTGGACATTTGGCTTATAGTCTTATTTTATCCTAACAAAGAGAATAGGAATTTTATCTATACTTAGCTGATGAAGGAAATGAAGTTCAAAGTTCATGTATAGTTAAGGAGCTGTGAAGAGAGAGATTCAAACTGCTACACTTCCAGCTCTCCCTGTCTTCACTATGGTATTTTCCTAGGATTACTGTAACAGCTTCCTGACTCTCCTTGCTTCCACTTTAGCTTCCCTAAAAATAGTAACTGCTCAGCAACCAGAGCCTCTTTAAAATATAAATCAGATTGTGTCACTGTTCCCTGCGTGAATCATTCTGGTGGCTTCTTTCTGCATTTAGAATAAAATGTAAATTTCTTCATAAGTCTAAAAAGCCCTACCTGACCTGGCCTGTACCTCTGTCTCCAACACCCTATCACTCTCGCTGTCACTAGCCTCCAGCCATACTACTTTCCAAGAATACAAGAATACAAAGCCTACACCCAGCCTTGGCCTTTCAACTTCCCAGATTCCTCCTGCCTGAAATGTTTTCCCCTGCAGGCCAAATCTGACTCCCCCACCCCTGCCTGTTTTTCTAAATAAAGACTTACATGGGAGCAATGGCTCAATTCCAGCACTTTGGGAGGCTGAGGCAGGCAGATCAAGAGGTCAGGAGTTCAAGACCAGCCTGACCAACATGGTGAAACGCCATCTCTACTAAAAATACAAAAATTAGCCTGGTGTGAGGGCACACACCTGTTATCCGAGCTACTTGGGAGGCTGCGGCAGGAGAATCACTTGAACCTGGAAGGTGGAGGTTGCAGTGAGCCAAGATTGCGCCACTGCACTCCAGCCTGGGTGACAGAGCGAGACTCCGTCTCAAAAAAAAAAAAAAAAGAAAAAAAAAGACTTATTAGTACACGTCCACACCCATTCCTTTATATATTACCTATAGCTGCGCTAAATTATGACCTATCTGTTCACTTATATAATGTTTCCTTCTCAGTTGCTGCTTCCAAAGAGAGGCCTTCTCTGACTACCCAGTCTAAAATACCTCCTTGCCACAAATCTTATCATCCTATTGTCCTTTTAAGATTTATTTTACTCATTTATTGATGTATTAATTATCTAACTCCTCTCTCTAGAATCTGTGTTCTATGAGAGTAGTAACCTTACAAGTCTTATTTATAACATTTGCCAGTTACTAACATAGAATTATCTCTTGATAAATATTTTTAGTAAATGAATATATGATGGAACACTTTGTTTTTATTACTCCAAAATTCAAGATTTTTTATTACATAATGACTCTCTCTAACAACAAAAGAATGTCTGCCATAGGAAAGAACAATGTATAATTAAGCAATTTTTGTTCAGTTCTGAAGATCTATTTGATATTCAGTAGAGATAGGCATCATACCATCCTCAAGAAAACCATAAAGTCTATGAAACACAGAGTACACATTTGTAGAATACATATTTGTGGCATACTCTCCAACTTAATGGGCAGTGCCATATGAGATCAATTTATAACAACCAGGCAAAAGCATCTGGAAGGTTTCCACATGGGGAGGAGTTCGTTCTGGGTTAGTCCTGGAAAACACTTCAAAGTAAGCAGTGTATCTTTTGAGCTCAATAACTTGACTTTTGTCTTCATAGCATTCCCTCTTTCCACTGATGCAATCACTACCCCCCTGCTGATTAATCGTGATATACCCAAACAGTATCAAAGCTGCTATGGTCTGAATGTTGTGGTCCCAAAAATTCGTATGTCGGAAGCTAATACCCAATATGATATGGTGGGGCCTTCAAGAAGTGATTAAGTCATGAGTGCTGCACCCTCATAAATGCCATTTGTACCCTTATAAAGGAGGCTTAAGCAAGCTTCCTTGCCCCTTCTGCCAAGTGAGGACACAGCAAGTGCCATCTATGTGAAACAGGCCCTCATCAGAACCAAATCTGCTAGCACTTTGATCTTAGACTTCTCAGCCTCCAGAGCTATAAGCAATAAATTTCTGCTGTTTTATAAATTACCCAATCTAAGATATTTTGTTACAACAGCCCAAAACGACTAAGAAATAAGCCCGTAAGACAGCTACCCAAGCTTGTGACAGCCTTTTCCGAAAAAGTTTACTCATCTTGAGGCTGATTCCTTAAATACCTTTATCTGCTACTAAAAGTTGATGGTAATACACTGATCATGCAAATAAAAAGCTGGTAACAAGTCAGCTGATATGTTGCTCCCTACTTGAAAGAGCTGTTCTTGGAAAGCCATTTGCCTTCATTTAGGGTCATTAAGGAAAAAGATATTTTAAACCTTTCTGCAAGCCAAGTTACTAACATTACCTCCTGCATGTCCCTAAATGTATAATATTCTATCAACCAAGTCTTGGGGTAAGAATGGTTCTAATTAGTTGGGACATCTGTAATAACTGTAAAGTGAGTATATAGGATTAGAGAATCTCTAAGTCCCTTCAATTCCAAAACCCTATGCTTTTATAATGAACTTTATGGACTTCAGAGCAGTGGGGAAGTATATGGAGTATGGACCCTGAATGAAACATCACATTGATGGGAAATAGAATGTCGTTTTTTTTGAGGGGAAATGCCGTAATCTTGTTAAGCCATAGTTTCCTAGGTACAATATAGACATAATAATGCCTGCCTCTTTTATAGTTATTATAATTACAATGCGCTAATTGCATATAAAGCAACTTAAAGCTGTAGCTAGCTGATAAATGAAACCTAGTTTTATTATTATTTTTCTAGTGTTCTCAACTCTCAATATATTTATGGTAGTATGATACTGAATATTACACTGGTTATATTCTGATAAAATCATCATCTTAGGAAATGGGACATACTAGAGATAAATTTCAAAGAACTGGAAGAATATGGAAGAGTTGATAAAGTGAGCCAACAAGGATGAGCTGTTGTCTTGGAATTTGGAGGGTTAATTAACACAGCTACACAAATGAACTATGACCTATTTTTGACCTTAAATTAAGAAACTTGTTATCAAAGGGAGATTATTAAGGACACATGGTAGGAAGGGACATAAATGAGAAAAATATGTGTTGGCTTTGTCTTCAGACTGATGAACTGCTCTTCTAGTGTAAAACAAGATGGAACCTGCCTTGTTATTAGAACGGAAGGTGCAAACTGCAGGTAGACTGTATCAACCCAAATGTGATTAGGAATGACTGTCTTACACTAAGGAGACTTGAGACTTGGTAAAGCTCCTTATTGTATTTACCAAATTTCTTAGCATTGAAATCTTTACTTTCTAAAGTTATCCAATTTATTCTGTGTAATGAAATGAAGAAAATCATATTTCCCAAAATTCCTCTTAGGGAGACTTTGTATTTATTCAAAAGAAATTACTTTTTTTGGAGTATGAGACCCTAAGGAAATGCCGAAGGAACACAATACAGCAACTAAATTGTTCCGCTTACTAAAGGGATGAGGAATTTTAACAGGAGTGAATCTTAGAGACAGAGGAAGGGGCCAGTGAGGCAGGAAGATAGTGGAGAGAGGGAGGAAATAGTAGGAGGGAGCCAGAAGCCCTATTCATTGAGTAACAGAGAAGGGATTCAGGAAAACATTAGAAATGAGTAATTGGAGGGGGTGTTAGATTTGCCTTAAGGGTGCAATGTAAAGTCCTTCATCTATTTTCTTTTACAGCTCTTCAAGAATACCATTATCATTGCTTACCCAGGCTTTTGGAGATTATTTTCAGGCTTGAAGAGGTGCCAAGTTCTGTGTTCAGGTTAGTACAGGGAGAAAACAGAATGTTCCAGAGTTTCATAACTTAGGGGACAGGGTGGGAGAGCCAATATCAGAGTCAGATGTAGTCATATTTCTTTATGGTTTCTCATAATGTTTTTAATGAATTTTTTAAAAATACCTCATCTAAACTGTAATATGGATAATTAAAACCAGAGAAGCAGGAGAACTCGAAATGCGAGAAAGACCCTCACAAGAGGGAGACGCAAACTTAGAAGGTAGAGTTCAGGGACTAGCTCTGGCATTAATGTCCAAAAGAAGTATAATTAAATTACATATGTAATTTTAATGTTTCTAGTGGCGAAAGTTTTTAAATGCAGAAATAAAGAAATAAAATTAATTTGAATAATATATTTTATTAATGCAATATTTCTTTAAAATATCATTTCACTATTTAATTAGTAAAAAATTATTAGTGAGACATTTTACATTTACTTTATACTAAGTCTTTGAAATTCAGTGTGCATTTTATTCTTATAGAACAGTTCAATTCAGACTCAGCAAGTTTCAAGTGCTCAGTCCTACCATACTGGACAGCACTGACTTAAATTGTCAATCCTATATATAGTTATATCACAGATGGACAAATTGACAGTAAGTCCATCTTTTGAATGTTATTGACATGATTTGGGGTTGAAAATTAATACTTTTGATTATGAATAAATGGTTTAAGAACGACGACCCAACAGTTATTGAATATTACTATATTTAGCTGCTGTAATAAGCAATTCCATATGTTATCACATTTAATCCTTTCAAAAACCATCTGATGAGGGATCATTATTGAGATGAAAATGGTGGACTCATGTTCAACATCTACTTCACTCTTCTAGTTTGCCTTTCCAAATGGCAGAGAGTGAAAGGCTCAAAGGTATATTTCCTGGACTCCCTTGAAACTACAGTTCTCAAGGTGATTTTGGTTCAGCCCATCAGATACATATATGTAAGATTTAGAGGCTGGTAGTAAGACAGAGACTACATATCTTCCTCTTTTTTTTTTTTTTTTTTTTTTGCCATTTTTACTGACAAGCACAGGGACTGATTTTTCAGCAGCAGAATTGAACCAAGGTGCCATCTTCCAGCCTTTCCTTATGGGTATTGAGAAGCAGGGCCCTGGGCAATGTTGCTGGAGTAGATTAGAGCAAATGCAGTGCGACTCTAGAGGAAGCATTTCTCTAAATATGTGAACTTTTGAATTTTGTGGATTTCTGATGCTGGTTGTAACGGTGTACGTTGTGGAGCAATCTGCATCCTAATTGTAAAAGAAGCAGGCGTTCCTTTGACTCAATTCTGCAGTATGGATGCAGAGGCTTCTCCTCAATGCTCGTGCTAGATTCTGTTCCTTTCATCCAATGGTTCTGAAAGCCATTGCCACAGAACATCACACTGATCCACCATATCAGTCACGTCATGTTGATCAGACAGGGTGAGTGCAATGTGGCTAGCATACTAGAGGGTTTGGTAAGATACATGTACTACAGAGAGAGAGAAAAAAAAAACTCTGAACACTCAGAAATTTGTCATTTTGGTTTCAGAAATCCCGTGGTCAGAGGTATGCCATGACACTCCCTCCAAATAACACAAGTTGGTGCATCTCACATCCCCTACCACAAAAAAAGGAAGCACAATACTTGGTAAGCCCCTTTTCATTCTGGAGGCAGTAAGTCCACAAACTAGGTGTAATGCTCTAGCTTTTATATTACATGATAGACCTGCAACTTTGAGTAGGACCTGGAATAGAAGGAGTTCTGCAGCAGATACAGGTTGTAGTGCAATTAGACCTGTCACTTGGGCTATATGATTTAGCAGACCTTATTTTGTTGTAGCTGTCAATGGTAGAAAAATACGTAGTGTAGAACATATGGCAAGCTCTAGAGGAAGAATCACAACATAAGTCTTTGAGGTTCTGTAGCAGGGTTATGCCTTCTAGAGCAGAGAATCACACACTTTTGGAAAATCAGCCACTGGCAAGCTACGAGGCCCTAATAGAGATAGAATGTTTGGCAACAATGGACACCAGTGACCATGCATTTAGAATTTTTCTTCATGAAGTAGATCTTGCTTGACCTTCAAAATTGTAAAGTGAGATAGGCCCAGTAACAATTATTCAAAAGATCCACAGTGTACATCAGAGACAGCACAAGCAGGACCAGAAGGCAAAAACATAAAAGCAAGTTGCATAAACATGTAAACTAAATCTCCATGTCACCAGCCAGGGTGGTATCTGCATCACCCTTCCTTAGTTCACTATGAAGGTTCTGCATAAAGAAAATGTACTAGCTTGGCCGGGCGCGGTGGCTCAAGCCTGTAATCCCAGCACTTTGGGAGGCCGAGGCGGGTGGATCACGAGGTCAGGAGATCGAGACCATCCTGGCTAACACGGTAAAACCCCGTCTCTACTAAAAAATACAAAAAAAAAAAAAATTAGCCGGGCGTGCTGGCGGGCGCCTGTGGTCCCAGCTACTCGGGAGGCTGAGGCAGGAGAATGGTGTGAACCCAGGAGGTGGAGGTTGCAGTGAGCCGAGATCGCGCCACCACACTCCAGCCTGGGGGACAGAGAAAGACTGTCTCAAAAAAAAAAAAAAAAAAAAAAAAAAAAAGAAAATGTACTAGCTTGGTTTGTGGATGCATCAACTCAATATGTGGGTACAAGTCAAAAATAGATGCATTATAGCCTTCAAAGATGGTGCAGTAGGAAAGTTTTCCTAACTGGTGGGGCTTTGGATGGTACACCTGATTATTTACTTTTTGCTAAATGAGAAGTGCCCCTACATTAGAATATGGGTAGACTCATAAGCATAACAAATAGCCCGACTTGTTTGTCAGGAACCTAAAAGGAAAAGGATTGGAAGATTGCAGACAAGAAAGTCTGAAATAGAGGCATGTGGATATATATGTGAGAGTGGACATGAAGTGTGATCCTTGTATCACACATTTGTTACTACCAGGAAGCATCAACATAGAAGAATCACTAAACAATCAAGTAGATGGAGTGACTCAGCCACTTGATATTAGCCAGCTTTTATCAGTGATCAACTTAGTCCTGATTTGACAGGAACATCTTCAACAGTGGCAGAGGTAGAGGCTATGCATGTATTGCCAGTCACTAAGCTTTTGATAACTACTAGCACCTCTGATTATCCGACTGCCAGTAACAGAGACCAATAATGAACCCCAAGTATAGCACTATTTATCAAGGAGACAAACCAGCTATTTATTGGCAAGTTGACTACATTGGGCTCCTTTCTTCCTGGAAGGGTTAGCAGTTTATTCTCACAGGACAGAAACTTACTCTAGGTAATGGTTTGCTTTTCCTGCCTGGAGAGCCTCTATCTGCACCTCTATAAGGGAATTTACAGACTACTAGATCCTCAAGCATGAAACCCTGCTCTATAAAGCATCCAACCATTGGACCCACCTTGCAGCAAAGGAGGTGCAGGAGTGGGCCCATGACCATGGGATCCACTAACTGTACCACACACCGAATAATTTAGAAGCAGCCTGCCTGAGAGGATATTGGAATGACCTGCTAAAGACATAGCTGAAGTACCAGCTTGGAATAAACCATTTGCAAAGATAAGGTGCTTTCTTCCAAAACACAGTATGTACACTGGATCAGAGACATCTGTCTATATGATGCTGTGTCACCAGTGGGAATAATGCGTAGGTCCAAGTCCAAGAAGTAAAAACAGAAGTACCCCCACTTACCATCATTTCTGTGTCCCCTTGGGAGAATTTGTGCCTTCTGTCTATTTATTCCGAGCCTTGCAATGTTAAAGGTCCTGGTGCCCCCAAAAGGCCCACCCTACACAGGACACATCAAGGGTGCCATTGAATTACAACCTATGACTGCCACCTGGGCGTTTTGGACTTTTTATATTCAAGGACTAGCAGGTAAGAAAAGGAATCATCATTGTGACAGCAGGAAGAGGCAGGGATGTTTTTAAACAATAGGGACACCAATAAATAATTGTGGAACTCAGTGATTCATTTAGATTAGATACTTCTTGGTAATCCCTTGACAACTGTGATTGTGAATATTCAAGTGCAATAACCTCTACCTGTGAAGGATGTGATTACTAGACTCAGACATCTCAGGAACAAGGGTTGCGGCGAAACCACAAGTAAGCCACTGAGAACTTTAGAAGTGAGAGCTGAAAGTGAGGGGGAAGTTAAAATTAATAGATGAAGAAGAAAATAATAGTATCAGTTGTGGCTCCAAGACAGACTGCAAAGATGAAGGCGACAGTTTTTCCCATTAATCTCCATCGTCTAGGTTTCTCTTCAGAAAGAAAGGCTTTCTAGAAGCCTTAAAGAGGTACTGCCAGAAGGTATATTGAAAATGTATCCATGCCATATAAAAGATAGACTATTAAAGGTGTGGGGATATCCTGTTCAGATTCCCTCTTCAAGAAATAATTTATTACCTATACACAAAGACTATGGACAGATAAGAGTCTCAAGATGTTAACACCTCCAAGTCCACAGGGGCTTTTGATTCAAGGTCATATTCTTTTGGGGGTCTCCCAGCCAGTGACTAAACAAGACTGTGGTACAGTGGCCATTTCTACTAATATGGGATTCCTTTACTAAGTAGTCATCTCTCCAGTGTTCCCCAGTGGGTTGGGAGGGACTTTGTCAAATCTACAGCACAGCCTGATCACTCACACTCCCTATCCTCTCTTCCTCCCTTTTGCTTTCACAGGTCACTCCACAATAGACCTTTCACACTCCTATCTCCAACTCAGATTCTGTTTCCTGAAGGACTCAGATGAAACAAAGTGTTACTTTTGTTCATGAAGGTTTCTTCTTGGTAGGGAGAAGTATCATAAACAAATACATAAATATACAAATATAACGTCACACATTATTTTTAATAAAATAATACAGAGCAAGGGTAATATAGAGGCATTTTTATTAATGGGCTGGGCTTTTAAGGCTTCTGTAAAAAGGTGACATGTGAGTAGAGACCTGAGTAAAGCACAAAAATATGAGATATACAGATATCTGAAGAAAGTGAGTATGTTTTTGCCTTATATCACATTCACCAACTATAGCCCTACTCATTCCATTCTTACTGACTTGGTATCCTACCTTACCAGGAATATTAAGGCATTTTGACATGTGTTCCTTCAAATCTCTCCTCTTAACCAAATGTCTCTCTGTATCTTTATTCTACCTCTGTTGTCCTGTGACCCTCTTTGGGGAAGAAGAGTCTGTTCTCATGGCCAACACCAATCTCTCCATTTGTAACTGAAGACAAGCAATGTAGTGGTGTTCTCAACTGCCAAGAAAAAATTATGCATATCTGCCTCCGGGGAACACTGCCATTTTCACAGATTATGAATCAGAAACTGCTGATGCTTCATAAAATAAGACAGATGACTCTCAGTGCCATATTGCAAAAGGACATGTTCAGCAGACTGTTCATTAATTTATCATTTAGTGAGCACCTGCTTATGTGCCTCATATTAGCAGTGATAATAGAAAGACAGCCAGGACCCCAAATCTTTGGCCAGCTGTCTCCTGCTGTAAATTCTTAATAGGGCATGTTCGGCACAGATTACATTCCAGGAAATTGCATACATTTGTCCCCAAGTAAAGTCCAGTGTCTGATGATCAGGCCTGGTTCACATGTGCCGTCTGAGATTTTCTTCAGCTGGTGCAGAAGTAAAGTCTTAGGATAACATCCTCTTTGGCTTTTGCCACCAGGTCTACTACAGGAATTTGGCTAGCTGGAGTTTTTCGTTTGTTTGCTCATTTGTTTGTTTGTTTTAATGAAACAGTAAAAGGAGGGACAGAAAGAAGATCCTGAGAATAAGAACTCAAATCTCCCTAAGGCCCAGAGTACAGTCCAGGCTTCCCTCACTCCAGGAGCTCACTCCAGGCTTCTCTCTGCGCCCTTTCCAGTACTGTCGGCCTGTCCTGATGCAGACATGCTTCAAAGCTTGGGAAAGTAGGCACTATTGCTGTACCAGCCCCATTGGAATAAGGGCAGAAGCAACAATAATTCCAACTGACAACCTTCTTGAAAAAAACATGTAACCTCTTTGACCAACCTGTTAAAAGATATACCTGTTTCTTTTACTCCTCCCAACATCAACACTGTATTATAGTGCCCCAAGAAACCCAAGAATCTTTTTGCTTTTATTCTAAAGCTGATAATTACTTCTGTTGTCAATGATGTATCCTGCTTTTATGACCTGTCAGAAAATAAATAATCATATAATAAATAACTGACAAATCATTACACATAAAGCTCAGCATTTTCCATGTCTAAGTGCATCAGAATTTAAGTTCAGTTCATACTCTTGCCATTGTTGTCTGGATAAACTTGGAAGGATTGCCTCCACACACAAACATCACCACTTACACCTTGCACCTCTGGATTCTTCCTAACTCTCACAGAAACTTTGTTCCTATTCCTGAAATTGTGATTTCCCATCATTGTGAAGACAATCAAAACTTTGGGAGTCATGGTGATGAGCTCTTAGAAAATCTTTATCTACTTCACAATTGGATGAATTATCCTCTTTCTTTCATCATGATCAAGTCTGCCACTTGTTCAGAACCCAAATCTAGCACTATAAAACTTCAAAACAATTATTCCAAGTGTGTAATAATATTCAATGTGTTCTTAAACACGATGTCTGCTATGACCCTCAAAAAAAAATTTTTAATTGTAAAGTGAGCATAGCAGAAAGTGTTAGCTCCATTTTATAGGAGAGAAATGTGGTACACATTTTTTGTGAACCTGTCAAACTCCAAATGTTTTCTTCACTGTAACTGCCTTTACTCTGAATCCATATTGTTTAATTCTCAAAATTTTTCTCTTTATAATGTGACCCTATCTTTGGTCAGAGTTGGTTGAATCAGGAAAGTTTATCAAATCCCAGTTGGATCACTCTGATTCCCTCATTTAGGAATTTGGAACTAGGAAAGAAGTAGAAATTGGGAAGCAAAAATGTAGAGAAGAAAATGAAACAGGAGAGTCAGGAAGTGGTGGGGAAAGATGAAAAGAAACTGTCCATGTAGATTAAACTATAACATTAAATTGGTAGTTTTTGTGAGGAAAATAGACATCTGAACAGAAAAAAAAAGGAATTAAATAGATTACAGACAGAAATGGAAACAAAAAAGTGAGAGAGAGTGCTAAAACTTCCCAACTTCATCATCTAATGTCTTCTTAAGGTATGGCTACATTCTTGCACTTAAGTTTTATGGGAAGCTGCTACAATTTACAATGAATTTTTCTTTTTCTTAAGCTAGGTCTAATTGATTTCTACATTTGCAACCAACGTGAAAAATAAGATTCAAAGTGATTAATAGTACCAAAGATCACATTATCTGATAATGAAAACTGAAAAATTCAAAATCAAAGCCCACGTCCCCTGACTTCTAGTGAATTAATTATGATGGGTTATTTTATCTTAGAGACATCTGTGTAGATCTAGATGGAGCAAAGATAGAAAGATTTGTGCATCAAAGTCAAAAGGAGGAAGACGGTCCCATAATTTTAAAAAGTGAAAATGATTGTAAGGTTGAATGTTGGCCTTGAAAAGATATGTCTACCGGGAATCTGTGGAGGTGACCTTATTTTGAAAGTGTCTTTGCAAATACAATTAAGTTTAAGATCTTGAAATGAGATCATCCTGGATTGGGTGGATCTTAAATCCAAAGACAAGTGTTGTCCTCATAAGAGGAGAACATGAGAGAACAGTTGAGTATACTTAATGAAATAATTTTCACAGAAAAGATGTCAATGTGAAAACAGAGGCAGAGATTGGAGTGATGCATCTGCAAGCCAACAAACACCAAGGATTGCTGGAAACACAGAAAGATGGGAGAGAGCCATGGACTTGACCAGCTCTGTAGAGGCCTTGATTTTAGACTTCTAACCTCCAGAACTGTGAGAGAATAAATTTCTGTTGTTTCAAGTCACCAAGTTTGTGGTCATTTTTTATAGCAGCCACAGGAAACTAATGCAATGCTTAACAATATAAATAAATGTGCAGAATGAAAAGAAATTAGAGAATAAGAACTAAGGAATACATTACTATAACCTGGGATATTTAAGCTATAAAGTCCGTACGAGAAGGCTAGGGTCAGTAGTCACTTGATTCAAGTGTGGTCATCTAGCTTTTATTTGACACTTTGTAAGTGCTGGGGAGACACACTGCTGAGGATACAGGGAGGAGAAGAAAACATTTGACTTCAAGGAGCTCCCAGTTTGTAAGCCTGTGTTGAGGTTGAGTTGTTGACACCCATGCTGCTAAAGAATAATTATTATTCTTAAGTTTACTGCTAAGTTTTATTTCTTTGGAAAAAATTATTGAGAAATTAATTGTTTTCTTTTTTCTGTTATGGCCTCATTAGAGAATACATGTCTTTTTTTTTTCCTTCCTCATTAACACCAACAAATATGCTATATGCTTCTCTACCATTTCTTACTTTGGAAGCTCTTTGACTGCAGGAGAGTAGTAAACTGTATTTTTTCCATACACTTCAAAACGAGAAAGGCCACCGAGTCGGAATGGTTGGAGACTGTAGCTTTGGGGGGGAAGTAGGTGGCACAGTTTCAAGGGAGTTCATTCTCCTAGAGGAGGAACAGGAGAAGACAGGTCACTTGAAAGAGCTCCATGTCATGGATTCATGAATATCTGCACATTCTTCAAACACGGCACTCCACAAGCAGAAAGATCCCAGAGGAAAACAGCTGTATGAATGCCCATGGAGATTAAACTGTGAAAATAATCGTTTGCAGATATAATGAAACTAGAACCTGTGAGGGCATCTTTTATTTGTGGTGGCATCAAGGAGAAGAAGTAGGCCATGAGATGTGAGTTCTCTCACACACACTTTTTCTTTCACTGAAAAAGAACTCATATGATTTACAGAGTAATGAATCAGACTAACATACAGCTGATTAGTTCATTTGCAATTTTAATGAAAAATTCAGTTTCCTATAATGTATATTTTATACATAAAATGATCAGTATATGTTTTATAACTCTTCAAGTGATGGTTACATCTCAGGGTGATTACATAACACTTGAGTACTTAATGAAATAATTTTTCTAGGAGGAACTTGTGAAAAATAGCTCCAGAAAACCCTGTGACTATCTCAGAAAGTTTCTTGCTTCTTCTTAACAAATGGAATAAGAAACAGAGCCTCATGCATTTGAATTTCATGTTCTCTTAGTACCTTGTGCTCCCAATGTCACTAGATTGTGAAAGTTCTTCAACCTCTTCTCACTTACTTTACTAGGGGGAGACATAACAAGCTTTACGTGTTGAAAATACAAATAGCCTGAACCTACAGGAATCTTTCTTTCCGGCCTTTTTCATTGTGAGTACATGCTTTTGATTTTGATCATGGTTAAATAAAAAATATTTAAATTATAATTTCTGTCCACAAGGATATGATTTCTATCCACAGTTTCTAACCAACAAGAGTCCCCGTGACTCACCTGGCGCAGAAGTTGGGAAACATCAAGTTGATTCCCAGGCCTAAGTATGGAACAGTCTTTATCACTTTCCGAAATTTAGCCCGTCCACATTTTCTTGTGCTGCATAAGCCCAGCATCCCAATATAATCCAGTAGAGAAAAAGAAACTGATGCTGAAATTCTCTTGGGCTTTGATGAGCAGAAACTTGGTAATAGAATTAATTTGATTTAGAAAAATAAAGAAACATGACATTTATTATCCCTAGAGATTTATAAATTGATTCGAACTTATCGTTACTGCATGTGGAGAATCCGTGCTTAGGAAGGACTACCTGTGTTTATTACTCAAAAAATCAGGGTAATTTAAGCAAAGTTGAAAAATGTTGACTAAAGACTCATCTTGGCCAGGGCACCGTGGCTCACACCCATAATCCCAGCACTTTGGGATGTCCAGGCGGGCGGATTGCTTGAGCTCAGGAGTTTGAGATCAGCCTGGGCAGCACAGTGAAACCCCATCTCTACAAAAATACAAAAAATTATGAAGCACCTATTGATCCATTACTAAATAAATTTACTGTGCATATTTGTTATATGCAAGAAACAAAATGGACAAGTTCTCTGCTATTATTCTAGTAGTTATGGAGAGACAATAAATATTTAACAAATAAATACATAATATTTCAGATGGCAAGAAATGCTAAAGAGGAAAAGTCAGGCAAAGGAGGTAAGGAGGGCTAAGAGAAGGGTTTCTATTTTATATGGGATAGTTCAGGAAGACATTACTAATGAATGACTTTGCAGCAGAAACTTGAAGAAATGAAGGAGTCAATCATGCAACTTCACGGTCAAAAAGCATTCCAGAAGAAGCAGAGAATCATTTCAAAGACCTTGTGGCTGTAATGTGCTGCGCATGCAGGAGGAACAGAAAAAAAAAAGCCAGTATGTATGAAACTGAGTCATCTGGAAGGGCAGTGGTTCTCAAATGTGGCTACACATTGAAATCACCTGGGGATATATTTTTTTAAATGATGCCTTGATCTACCAGCCAGATACTGCGATTCAAATGGTCTGGGGCATAACCAGGACATTAGGATTATTTTGAAAGCTTCCCCAAGATGTTCTAATGTGCAACAAATTTGGACTAGAAAAACATGATAAGGTTGCCTAGCAATACTTGAACCCACAGTGTCTTTAACACAGAGTGGAATCAAAGGGTCTGTGTGTTGTTCTCCAACTGTCTACTGTTTGTTTCAGTGGCGAAGTAGGTTGAAAGTTGGATTTAACTAGGGTTGGAGATTTTTCAGGTAAATGCAAAGGAAAGAGAAATTAGCTGATACTCTGCCAGAGAGTGATTATAAAAAGGGACCATGGAATCTAAGCTGGGTAAGAAGAGAAGCTAGGACAGGAGAAGAGTAAGAAACAGTGTTAGGATCAACAAAGTGCTATTTAGGTCAAAGATTTGTTCCCTGTGATACTAAAAGGAGAAAGCTGGAAATATAGGCAATGATGGACATAGTGATTAACAGAGGGGATACAGTTGTTGATAACGGACAGCTCTAGCATATGACGTAGAAATATGTGGCTGAGCTAGAGTGAGAACAAAAATTATCGGGGGATAAGAAAACAAAAGCACCAAGGTTTTGACAGGATAGTCTACATGGTTATTAAAATCACTAAGAATTGTGATAATAGTATTACAGAGAGGGATAGTAATGTAGGAATTAAAATATTCAAGGAAGTAAAGGGAGTAACCAGAAGTGTCTTTAAATGATAAAAAAAAAAAAAAAAAAAAGGGCTGGGCGCAGTGGCTCACGCCTGTAATCCCAGCACTTTGGGAGGCCAAGGCGGGCAGATAACGAGGTCAGGAGATCAAGACCATCCTGGCTAACAAGGTGAAACCCCGTCTCTACTAAAAATACAAAAAAACTTAGCCAGGCCTGGTGGGGGGCGCCTGTAGTCCCAGCTGCTCAGGAGGCAGAGGCAAGAGAATGGCGTGAACCCGGGAGGCGGAGCTTGCAGTAAGCTGAGATCACTCTACTGAACTCCAGCCTGGGGGATGGAGCAAGACTCTGCCTCAAAAAAAAAAAAAAAAAAAAAAAAAAAAGAAGAGACAATTCCAGTAGTGGAGTCTGATAGCAGGAGTTTCAAAGCTGAAAAGTTTTTAAGGAGGATGGACAGAAATGGATTGGAAGCAGCAGTGAGGAGCAAAGAGCTACCCTATCCCCAGGACAGAAGATATCTACTCTATGAGGGGCCACAATAGAGAGAGAGATTCAAGGGAGTGCCAGGTTTCAGTGTGAACACAAAAGTGAAGGAAACATTCAAGAGAAGAGACAAAGATATTAGGGACCTTGCCAGTGATGGGCCATGGATCCCCTAGGGAAAGGATTTGGCAACTGGAAGTGGAGCAAGAGCAATTTAGACTGTGAATGAAGACCTCAATCAAGAGGGGTGACTTGGTGTATTTGATGTGAATATGTGTCAAGCCATTCAGACAGTGTCAGGTATAGAGTAAGTGCTCTATAGTCAGCCACTATTGGTTGTATGGTGACTGATGAGTACAGGGATGTAGGTCATGATGGAATTAGTTCCAATGGACTCTTGGGATGGTTGTATTGATAAATACATGATTTGGTGGGAAAACTATGAGTACAAGTCTTTACAAAAATTTGTGGAGTTCTGGTCTTGTATAAATGGAAATAAGTACAGGACCTAAGAAAAGGAATGGAGAACCTAGATCACCACAACTCAATGAAGTTAAAGAAAAGCTATTAAGAAAATACTTCACAAACCTCTGGAGAAAAAGAATGTCTTCGGTGGTCCTGAAATTTTTAGAAATTCCTGAAAACTAGAAAACAGCAGGGCGCCAATGAGTATCGTGTGGTGGTTGTAGCTTAATGTTTACACACTCTCACATACTCTTCCCTTCAAATAATGGAGCCTAATTCCTCTCTCCTTGAGTGTGACCTGTGCTTAGTGACTTGCCACTAATGGAGTAGAGTGTACAATAGAGGCTGCATGTGACTTCTGAGGCTAGGTCATAAAAGGCACTGTGGCATTATCCTTGCTTTCTTCCTAGGATCACTAGCTCTGGGAGACTGCAACTGTCCTGTCTCTATGGACACTAAGCAACCCTGAAAGAGTACACACATGGGAGAACTTAAGGTCTTTCAACAACAACCAGCTCTAACTCACTAGCCATATAAGTTACCCCCTTGAATGCTGGTCCTCCAGCCCCAGTTGAGTCTTCTGATGACCCCAAGACAATACTTTGACCCATGAGAGGCTCTGACCAGAACCACCCAGCAAAGTCACTCCCAGTGTCCTGACCCACAGAAACTGTATGAGCTGGTAAGTTGTTTTTTTTTATTATTATACTTTAAGTTTTAAGGTACATGTGCACAACGTGCAGGTCATCATTCTCAGCAAACTTTCACAAGGACAAAAATCCAAACACCACATGTTCTCACTCATAGGTGGGAATTGAACAATGAGAACACATGGTCACAGGAAGATGAGCTGGTAAGTTTTGAAGTAATTTGTTATGCATCAGTAGATGGTTAATACATTATGTTTGAGCTTTAATGTTAGACTGCACACACTTTTTTATTTTTTTAAAATAACTATAATTGGCATGTAATAATTGTACACATTGTGGAGTATATAGTGATGTTGTGATACATATATAGAGGGTAATTAGCATATGCATCATCTCAAACATTTATCATTTCCTTGTGTTGGGTACATTCAATATCCTTCTTCTAGCTATTTGAAACTACATAATATATTATTGCTAACTTCAGTCATCCTACAGTGCTATAGAATGCTAGAACCTTTTTAAGTAGGAAAATTTTCTCATCCCTTTAACTCCTTTTTGGGGGCATGACCCATTACCCCCTACATTCTTCTTAAGCTGAATGCATACCAATTTAGGAAAAGGACGGAGATGGGATGGGGTGGGAGAAGAGATCTTTCTCTTCACCTACTTACGGAGCCTTGACTAATAGACTTCTCATCCTGCAGCAAGTCATGTACCTTGCACAGAGTGCAGAAGGTTTATATTTTTATAACATCCCTCAACGCACAGAAAAGAGACGAATTTCTTAGTATAGTAATGCACAGGAGCTCTACTAAGAGGCAGTCACTCTTGGCAATGTAAAAAGTCTGGTGGACTATAGATGTTTGACCCTGAGGCCATATCATCCACAGCATCTGTTTTGTTGTATTTGTTTTATTCCCTCTAAAATTTATTGAATTTTGCTTTCAAGCTACAAAAGCAGTACCTACTTGTTTGAGCAATAAAACAACTGTCAGCATATAAAGAAAGTCAACAGTCTCTTCACTTTTCCTCATTCCCAAAGTAATCAGTGTTAACAGTTTATTCTCTATCCTTTTACCCCTTATCTTTCTGCATTAACAAATATAAAGATACCTATTTCCCTTTGTTTCTTTATTTTTACCAAGACTAAACCACATGCATTACTCTGCAATATGCATTTTTCACTTAGAATATGCTATAACTGTCACTTCAGATTAATACACACAGGTTTAACTCATTTTATGTAGCTGCATAATATTCCATAGTAAATATGGACTATAATTTATTCAACCATTCTCCTGTTAATGGTTGTTGTACATATTTACAATTAAAACATAGTGTGACAATCATTCTTTTAAATATATTTTTACATACTGGGACCTATTAGGTTGTTAGACCTTAGTGATTTATGAGTCAATGGGTATTTTTTTTTTAATTTTATAACAATGTTCCAAGTAACTTTAAAATATTTGTAGCCTTTCACAGTGATATCACCAATATATGAATCCCCATTTCTCCATATTCTTGGCAGGGCTGAAGAGTTCTAAACTCCTGTAACTTGAGGCAAAAATGATATCCCAATACTGTTTGACTTGCACTTCTCTGATTAGACGCTGAGCATCTTCTCGTGTTTTGGGACACTGGCTGTTCTTTCAGTATCCACAAGATTTGCTGAAGAAGATAAGAGAGGAGGGATATTTTATTTTATTTTGTTTTTTGAATTTTAAAATTGAGTTGAATAGACTTTATTTTTTAGAACAGTTGTAGGTTCACAACAAAGTTGAGCAGAAAGTACAGAAAGTTCTCACATACCCTCTCCCCACTCCCACATACAACCTCCCCAACCATCAATATCCAGCACCAGTTACAATCCATGAACCAACATTGATACATCATTATCAACCAAAGTCTAAAATTCTCATTAGCATCCTCTTTTTGTGTTGTACAGACTATGAGTTTTGACAAGTTTACAGAGACATATATCCACCATTATATAATCATTCAAAATAGTTTCAAAGCACTGAAAAAAATCACCTCTGCACCACCCATTCATCTTTCTGTCTCCCATAGCCCCTGGGGATGTTGCTTATATACCTAAGTCATCTAACACAACCTGTTAAGAGAAAGTTAGATTCTTTCTGAAATGGGAAGATAGATATGGTAGAGATGGCTCCCAATGGCTACAGTGGAACTCTGGACTGATATCCTTCTGTTACCCAGTGTAATGCCTGTGTGACATAGCAGAATTTCTACTCTGCCCTAACTTTGCTGATCTTTAAGAAAAAGAATACCTGCAATAAAAAGTTTCCTTTATAGCCAGACCAGCTGAAACTGGTTATAACCAAGACAGATAAACTTCAAAAAAACCTCAGGCTTTATTATAATCTCATTTCCATGCTAAATGACACTCCCATCAGTGCTGTGACTGTTGACAATCGCCATGGCAATGACCAGAAGCCATAAAAGGACAAAAAGGAAGGGAGAGCTCTGGTTCCAGGGAGTTCACGGCCCATTTTTGGAAAACACATGAATATTTCTCCCCTCACTCGTAATGTCATTAAAGAAACATTCATTAAAGAAATACTATATTTTAGCCCTCTCATCCTTCACTAGTGGAGAAATTGATTTGTGAGCCATGCCCCCAAATCTGAATTCTATGGCCATCGAATAAAGTTTGCTCTGCTTGATGCTCACTTTTCGTTTTGTGTATTGCTTCATGACAGGAAACAAGGAAAGACTCTATCTTTTGGGGGACCAGCTTTGTCAGCAACACTTCTGCTGAAGACAAGATGAATGATGCAGGCAATGTTGAATGCTACCGGATATCAAAACCTGATAATTTTTAGGGATGCAGAAAAGAAGAGAGAAGCTTGAACTGTTGATTCAAGTCCTATTGAGTGGTCACTAAATTCACTCATACTACAAGTTCAGATGCACGGAGAAAACACAAATTCTTTATTGTCTATAGCTAATTTGCCTTCCTGCCAGGTCTCTAGTCATTGGTTAACAGGAATAAACAAGTGTATTACATAGTTTAGTCTTAGTCCTATGCAGTAATTTCTTCAGTTCATTTAGATAGTAGCCTCTCATTTGGAGAAAAACACCGTCTCTCAGGTAATCTTCCCCACCCTTGTCTCTCTTCCCAAGATCTTGTTGAAACCAAGGGCTAATCTTTTTAGTCACTTGCTTTTTGTTGATTTTTTTAACCCATGTAGCTGAAAGCCACACTGCTAAACACTATAACTTAGCCTTCATGAGCTCCCTTAGAGATAATGCCTCTGATGTATATGTCACCATGGTAACAATTGCTTGTTTTCAGGAACTTGAGGGTCAGCTTTTGTCTAACTTAAACCAGTTAAGACCACTGACCTTTCAACTGGGCCTGCGCAAATGCTCAAGAGGCAAGCTTTTGATGTCAAAGGGCCAAAAATTCTTCTCTCAAATCGTGCTAACACCACCATTTTCTGAACATGCATCCTATAAGGAGCCATGAACACCAACTACACTTGTACACATCATCAGTTACCTCATTTATCCCTACTGTTAATCACTTTTCTTCATGCTTTAGACCACCTTGCTTCTTTACCCCATGAATATCCCTGAGCCAGCCTTATCTTCAGGGAAGCCTATTTGAGAGCTGTTCTCCTGCCTCCTCTCTGGGCTTCCCTATGAATAAATCTTTCTCTACTACAAAACTCATCATTTCAGTAATTTGCTGTCTGCATGATGGGCATAATGAGCTTGGTTTTGTATCAATATCTGGGTAGTAGTAAGAAGGGTGTGTGGGTGATGCTTCATAGCTGGAGAAAAAAGGAAAAGGTCTCCCTGTCTCTGTGTGTACCCACCGGTCTCCAGATGTCTACCATTGTCCTCCTGCTGGCTGTAATTCTGTAATGATTAATTTGATATGTCAACTTAACTAGGCCATGATACTCAGATATTTCATCAAATATTATTCTAGTCTAGATATTTTCATGAAGGTTTTCTTTCTTTCTTTTTTTTTTTTTTTTTGAGATGGAGTCTCACTCTATCACCCAGGCTGGAGTGCAGTGGCGCGACCTCAGCTCACTGCAACGTCCACCTCCCGGATTCAAGCAATTCTCCTGCCTCAGCCTGCTGAGTGTCTGGGACTACAGGTGCCCACCACCATGCCGAACTAATTTTTATATATTTAGTAGAGACAGGGTTTCAGCATGTTGGCTAGACTGGTCTTGAACTCCTGACCTCAGCTGATCCGCCCACCTCGGCAGCTCAAAGTGCTGGGATTACAGGCATGAGCCACCGTGCCTAGCCCTTCGTTAAGGTATTTTTAAGATCAGACTAACATTTAAATCAGTAGACTTTGAGTAAAGCAGATTATCCTTTATAATGTGCGTGGCCTCATCCAATAAGTTGAAAGCCTTAATAAAAAGAGACTGACCTCCCTGAAGAGGAAGGGATTCTGCCAGCAATCCACCTTTAGACTCAAACTGCAACTCCTCCCTGGGTCTCCAGCCTGCTGCCTTACCCTGCAGATTTTGAACTTTCCAGCCTCCACAATCATATGAGCCCAATTCCTACAATAAATCTCTCTTTCTTGATAGATACATACATAGATAGACAAAGACAGCGTGATAGCTGCTTCCTTGGACCACCTGTCTTCTGGTTTATCTGGACAAAAAGATACACACATATACACACACTCACATGTATATACATATGTGTGTATATATATGTTCATGCACGCACACACACACACACACACTGTAGTCTGTGGCTGGTAAACAGATGATTCACTCTCCTGGCTTGGGTTATTCTTCCATGACATCACCCATATATTCCTGAGCCAAGGTGGACTCCCATCTTTGGGTGTTTACCACATCTTCCTGCAGAGCCTTTGGCTTGGCAATTCTCTCCTCTTCTCCAGCCTCAGTTGTGTTGTTTACTTTCCTTGCCACAAGTTTCCCAGAAGTCCCATATCTCTTGATCTATTGTCCATACCTAAAACTGCTGAGAGTGTCTTGGAAATGTCCTGTATGCCTTCTCTCTTATCTAGGTTGAGCTGCCTTGTTTTGGACCGCAGACTCCTGCACATCAGATATCTGGAATTCATAATCAGATCTGATCAGGACATAGGCATGGGCAAGGACTTCATGTCTAAAACACCAAAAGCAATGGCAACAAAAGCCAAAATTGACAAATGGGATCTAATTAAACTAAAGAGCTTCTGCACAGCAAAATAAACTACCATCAGAGTGAACAGGCAACCTACAAAACGGGAGAAAATTTTCACAACCTACTCATCTGACAAAGGGCTAATATCCAGAATCTACAATGAACTCCAACAAATTTACAAGAAAAAAACAAACAACCCCATCAAAAAGTGGGCAAAGGACATGAACAGACACTTCTCAAAAGAAGACATTTATGCAGCCAAAAAACACATGAAAAAATGCTCATCATCACTGGCCATCAGAGAAATGCAAATCAAAACCACAATGAGATACCATCTCACACCAGTTAGAATGGTGATCATTAAAAAGTCAGGAAACAACAGGTGCTGGAGAGGATGTGGAGAAATAGGAACACTTTTACACTGTTGGTGGGACTGTAAACTAGTTCAACCATTGTGGAAGTCAGTGTGGCGATTCCTCAGGGATCTCGAACTAGAAATAACATTTGACCCAGCCATCCCATTACTGGGTATATACCCAAAGGACTATAAATCATGCTGCTATAAAGACACATGCACATGTATGTTTACAGCGGCACTATTCACAATAGCAAAGACTTGGAACCAACCCAAATGTCCAACAACGATAGACTGGATTAAGAAAATGTGGCACATATACACCATGGAATACTATGCAGCCATAAAAAATGATGAGCTCATGTCCTTTGTAGGGACATGGATGAAACTGGAAATCATCATTCTCAGTAAACTATCACAAGGACAAAAAACCAAACACTGCATGTTCTCACTCATAGGTGGGAATTGAACAATGAGAACACATGGGCACAGGAAGTGGAAGATCACACACCGGGGACTGTTGTTGGGTGGGGGAAGAGGGGAGGGATAGCATTAGGAGATATACCTAATGCTAAATGACGAGTTAATGGGTGCAGCAAACCAACACGGCACATGTATACATATGTAACAAACCTGCACATTGTGCACATATACCCTAAAACTTAAAGTATAATAATAATAAAATAAAATTAAAAAAGTAAAAAAAAAAAAAATCAGATCTGAGTCAGGAGCTCTCTGTCCTTAACGTTGCCTTTACTTCTCAAATGTTCCCTTCACCCAGTCAGAGCTGAAGACCCACATTTTGAATATAAGGCTCTCCTCCTTCACACTGATCTTCTTGTCCCTCAGTGGAAAGGGAGCAGGGTCTTCTTAGACTTCTCTTGTTTTTATCTGTTTTGTATATAAGGAATCAATTCTCATGGAATAGCTACTAAAGGTAGAAATACCTTCTTCTCTACACTATAGGAAAACTTTAGAATTTACTTTTCCTTGGGGCTAATTGTTGATAGGTAAGCTATGTATGGGAGGAATGGAGTGCTTCTAAAATAATTTAGCAAATTATTTCATAGCACAGTAATCTAGCTTGTAAAGTTATTTACCTATTGCATCATCTCATTGTGTCAGAAGCCAAGTATTGTCTGGGTCTTCCTTCTTTCATCTCTTCTATAACATTTATTAGCATTTTCCTCACCCCCACTCTATCCCAGATGGAGCCACAGGCCAACTAGGTGAAGGACACAGCCTCAGCATGTCAAAAGAGAAGCACTTATATTATGCTCACGGTGTACTCTTCTAAACAGTTATTTATATTAATTTTAGTCATCATAATGGCTCTACGAAGTAGACACTAATACCATTCCTGCACTTGAGGAAACTGGGGTACAGAAAGCTTAAAAGCTTGCCCAAAATCACGTGGTTATAAGAAGCTGAGCCAGGATACAAACCCAGACAGTCTGGCTCCAACATCTTTGCTATTAATCACTACTATAGCTGCTATTATATTCACTGTGAATCATGCTCCTGGAATTTTTGTGCCATACAGCAATCCTATTGGAACGCCAATTGAGAATGATCAATTCTATCCTAAGCCCTGAGTTCATCTCTGTGTGGCCATTGTGGGTCCAAGTCCCTGGAATGATTTTTCTCTCAGCTTCACACTGGTGAGGCTGTCAGGGAAGGTATTAGCACAAACAGGTGAAATTCCATGCCAAGTCCCAAGCAGAAGGTCACAAGTCACTTTTATCTTCCATGCACTGTATGAAAGACATCTAAGCCACTTCCCTAAAATGACCTGATAGATTAGGCTTTTGTCACCCAAGTGCCAAGGACTACCTAAGCTTAAGGTATATGGTAGTGAACTAGGAATTTCTGGAGAATATAGCTGAGGAGAGAGGAGAGTAAGGCCTCTGATGCTATGAACTGCTCTGGACTCTGGGCATGGCTAACATGGACACTCTAGCTGCCACCAGCTCCAGTTTCTGCTCACCAGAGAAGTAGAGAGCACATTTGGCCATCTACCCCATAATTAATCTATGAGCTAATGTCCATGGTCTGCTGTAAGGCAGGTGGTGCAGGGAGGCAACTTTGATTACCCTACCTGACAAGCTCAGGAAGAGAGAGAGAGATAATGTGTGTTTTGGGAGATGGGGTGGGATGCCGAAAATGAAGGTAGGCATCTTTGTATTTAATGATTTCCCAGTGCATAAGAAATTCAAACATAATTAAGGAAGAATCTTCAAACAAAGAGATTTTAGTATTCTTACATGAGCTGAATGAAAATGAAACAGCACAGAGCATATCCATGTTTTAAGGAACACTCAAGGTAGAGTACTAGGTCAAGCATAAATGATGCAACAGACAATATTAAGTATCTCTTAATGACATATTTGAGTCTCAAAGTTTTAATGCGTTTACAGTTGTGGTGATACATGAACAATCTGGAAAATTTGAGTGTGACTGATTTAGATGACACTAAACAAATGGGTAGATAATGACTAATACAATATATCCTACAGCAACTTAGTAGGGAGTCAGTAGTTTTCTGGGTAAAACTTGAGATGTGGGTATGATCAGATACACACGCTGAAAATGATAAGAAAAAACAATCATCAAATATTTGTCTCAACTGGAATTTTCATTTTAAAAGCATGCTTTATCTCCAGAGCCCCAGCACTTTTTGATAACAAACGAAGGAATTCTGAGATATAAACTTTTTAATAGTGCTCTCCCATGTAAATGATATAATTATATTCAGAAGAACTTTGAATGAGCATTTTAAAACATTCCTTGGCCAGGCACAGTGGCTAATGCCTGTAATCCCAGCACTTTGGGAGGCCAAGGCAGGTGGATCACTTGAGGTCAGGGGTTCAAGACCAGCCTGGTCAATATGGTGAAACCGTCTTTACTAAAAATACAAAAATTAGCCCGGTGCTGTGCTGTGCGCCTGTAATCCCAGCTCCTCGGGAGGCTGAGGCAGGAGAATTGCTTGAGCCTGGGAACTGAAGGTTGCAGTGAGCCGAGGTCGTGCCACTGCACTCCAGCCTGGGCAGCAGAGCGAGACTCTGTCTCAAAAAAAAAAAAAAAATGAATTTGTAAATCATTTACAAGGTAAAATAGAGCAAAACATAGAGAACAAAGCAATTTTGTTATACCACCAAAAATTGCACTATTATATGAGTAAAGATAACCACACCTTAGGTTTTAATTTTGAGGTTACAGGATCTGCCCCTCTCTTCAGAGCCGGCAGACAGGAAAGATTAAGTCCACTGAAGCTGCTACCGCAGCTACCCCTCTACCTAGGTGCTCTATCCTAGGGAGATGAGAGTTTTATCTGTAAGCCCCTGATTGAGGCTGCTGCATTTCCCGTAGAGATGCCCTGCTCAGTGAGGAGGGATCTAGAAAAGCGCTCTTGCCACAGCACTTTGCCGCACTGTGGTGAATTCTGCCCAGTCCCAACTTCCCAGTCTCCTCAGCACTGTCAGGGGAAAACGGTCTACTAAAGCCTTGGTAATGGCGGACAGTAATGGTGGATGTCCCTCCCCCAACCAAGCTCGACTGTCCCAAGTCGATTCCAGACTACTGTGCTGGCAGTGAGAATTTCAAGCCAGTGGTTCTTAGCTTGCTGGGCTCCCTGGGAGTGGGACCAGCTAAACGAGACCGTTTGGCTCCCTGGCTTCAGCCCCCTTTCCAGGGGAATGGACGGTTCTCCCGTCTCACTGGAGTTCCAGGCACTGCTGGAGGAGGAGAAACTCTTGCAGCTAGCTTGGTGCCTGCCCAAACACCCACCCAGTTTTGTGCTTGAAACCCAGGACCCTGGTAGTGTAGGCTCAGGAGAGACTTTCCTACTCTGTAAATTGCAAAAATCTGTGGGAAAAGCATAGTAGTACCTGGAGTGTGTAGCACAGTCCCTTACTGCTTCCCTTGGCTGGAGGGAGGGAGGTCCCCTGGCTCCTTGCACTTCCCAGGTGAAGCAACACCCCATCCTGTTTCTGCTTGCTCTCTGTGGGTTGCACCCACTGCCTAACCAGTCCCAGTGAGATGAACTGGGTACCTCAGTTGGAAATGCAGAAATCACCTGTCTTCTGGGTTGGTCTTGCTGGAAGCTGCAGACAGGAGCTGTTTCTATTCAGCCATCTTGGCCTGTCCTCCCATACAAATTTTAAATAAGTTTCTTTTTTATGGCTGCAAAGAATGTCATTGGTATTTTGATAAGAATTGCATTGACTCTGTAAATCACTTGGAATACTATGGACATTTTAACAATATTAATTTTTCCAATCCATAAACACACAATATCTTTCCACTTAGTTGTTATCTCTTCAATTTCTTTCATCTCTGTTTTATAGTTTTCATTGTGGCATTCTTTCACCATCTTGATTAAATTTATTCCAAAGTATTTTATTTTTTGCAGCTATTGTAAATGGGATTGCTTTCTTGATTTCTTTTTTAGATTATTCATTATTGGTGTACAGAAATGCTACTGACTTTTGTATACTGATTTTTTATTCTGAAACTGTATTGAATTTGTGTATTAGTTCTAGCAGTTTTTTGGTAGAGTCTCTAGTGTTTTCTACATATAAAATCGTCCACTGGAAACAGGAATAATTTGACTTCCTCCTTTCCAATTTGTATGCCTTTTTTTTTTCCTTTCTTTTCTCTAATTGCTCTGGCTAAGACTTCCAGTACTAAGGTGAATAGGAGTAGCAAAAGCTGGTATTATTTTCTATTCTAGATTTTAGGGGGAAAGCTTTCAACTTTTCCTAATTTAGTATGGTGTTAATGTGGATTTGTCATATATAGCCTTTATTGTGTTGAGATATGTTCCTTTTATATCTAAGTTACTGAGAGTTTTCATCATGAAAAGATGTTGAATTTTATCAAATGCTTTCTCTGTATCCACTAAAGTGACAGTTTTTGTCCTTGATTCTGTTAATATCATGCATCATGTTTATTGATTTGTGTGTGTTGAACCATCCTTGCATGCCTGAAATGGGTTCCACTTGAGTATAGTGAATGATCTTTTTAATGTGTTGTTGAATTCAATCTGCTAGTATTTTGTGGAGAATTTTTGTATGTATGTTCATCAGAGACATTTGCCTGTAGTTTTCCTTTTTTGTTGCTGTTGTGTCTTTGTCTGGTTTTGGTACCAAGGGATGCTGGTCTTATACAATAAATTTTGTATTTTCTTTAATATTTTAGAATAGTTTGAAAACTATTTGTATTGGTTCTTCTTTAACTGTTTGGTAGAATTTAGCACTGAAATCATCAGGTCCTGGACTTTTCTTTGGTGGGAAACGTTTTATTTCTGAATCAATCTTCTTACTCATTATTGTCTGTTCAGAATTTTTATTTCTTCATGATTCAATTTTAGTAGGTTGTATGTGTCTAGGAATTTATCAATTTCTGTTAATGGTTTTCCAATTTATAGGCATATAGTTGTTTATAGTAACCTCTAACAATCCTTTGTATTTCTTTGATATCAGTTGTGATGTCTACTTTTTCATCTTTAACTTTATTTATTGTAATCTCTCTTTTTCTTACTTGGTCTAGCTAAAGGTATGTCTGTTTTGTTTATCATTTAAAAACTGTTTGTTTTATTGATCTTTTGTAATTTTATAGTGTAATTTATTATTTCTTTTCTTTTAATATTTTTGGGTTTAGTTTGTTCTTGTTTTTCTAATTCCTCAGGCGCAACATTACGTGGTTTATTTGATATCTTTCAAATTTTTGGCATATGCATTTATTGCTATAAGTTTTCCTCAAATAACTGCCTTTGCTGTATCTAATAGATTTTGGTATATTGTATTTTCATTTTCATTGTTTGAAGAAAGTTTTAATTTTCTTTTTGATTTCTTAATTGACCCATTTGTTATTCGGGACTATATTGTTTAATTTTTGTATACATTTATTGTTTTCAAGATTCCTCCTGTTATTAATTTCAGATTTTGTCCCACTGTGGTCAGAAAAGATACTTGATATGATTATGATATTTTTACATTTTTTTGAGACTTGTTTTGTGGCCTAATGTGTAATCTGTCCTGGAGGACATTCCATGTGTTGATGAAGAATGGATTTTATAGCTGTTGGGTGGAATATTCTGTAAAAGTTTCTTAGATTCATTTTATATACAGTCCATTTGAAATCCAGTGTTTCCTTATTGATTTTCTTTCTAAATGATCTGTCCATTGCTAAGCATGGGGTGCTTAAGTCTCCTACTATTATTAAATGTTACAGTTTATCTCTCTAATTAGATTTACAACATGTGCATTATATATTTGAGTATCAAAGTGTCAGATGTATATATATTTATAGTTGTTATGTCCTCTAGTTGAATTGACACCTTTATAACCATCTTTGCATCTTTTTACTTTTTTGACTTAATGTCTAGTTTATCTAAGTATAGCTACATTTTCTCTCTTTTGGCTTTCATTTGCATGAAATATCACTTCTCATCCCATTTCCATAGAATATCCTTTTTCATCCCTTTACTTTCAGTGTATGTGTGTCCTACAGGTAAAATGACTCATTTGTATGCAGCATCTAAATGGGTCTTTTTTTCTTTTTTATCAATTCACTCACTCTATATCATTTAATTGGATAACTTAATCAATTTACATTCAAGGTTATTACTGATAGGTAAGAACTTACTACTGTCATTCTGCTAGTTATTTTCTGGTTATTTTATAGATCTTTTGTTCTTCTCCCTCTCTTGTTGTTTACCTTTGTGGTTTAGTGGTTTCTTTAGTGATAAGTTTTGTTTCCTTTCTCTTTTTCATATGTGTATCTGCTGTAATTTTTTAAATTACTCTGGGTTTACATAAAACATCACAGCTATAAAATAGCATTATAAGTTGATAACAACTTAGCTTTGGTCACATACAAATATTCTAGACTTTTACCCTCTTTGCCACAATTTTTCATTTTGTTGCCTTAATTTAAATCTTTTTATGTTGTGTATTTCTTAACAGTGTATTTAGTTTTGGTGATCATAGATGATTTTTAACCTTCATACTAGACATTTGAAAGATTTATATACCACTATCACAGTAATGCAGTATTCTGAATTTGATTATGAGCTTTTCTCTCAATGAGTTTTATATTCTGTGATTTAATGGTAATAATTAAAGTTCTTTCACTTCCAGTTAAAGCATTCCCTTAATCATTTGTTGTAAGGTCAGTATAGCAGTGATATGGTTTGCCTGTGTCCCCACCCAAATATCATCTTAAATTCCCATGTGTCATGGGAGGGACCTAGTGGGATGTAATTGAATCACGGGGACAGGTTTTTCAGCAGTATCACTTATTCATGATAGTGAACATGTCTCACAAGATCTGATGGTACTATAAAGGGGAGTTTCCCTGCACAAGATCTCTCACTTTGCCTGCTGCCATCCATGTAAGATGTGATTTGCTCCTCCTTGCCTTCCACCATGATTGTGAGGCCTCTTCAGACATGTGGAACTGTAAGTCCATTGAACATCTTTCTTCTGGAAATTGCCCAGTCTCAGGTAATGTCTTTATCAGCAGCATGAGAACAGACTAATACAAGCAGTGATACATTTCCATAGCTTTTACGTGTCTGGAATTTGTGTCTTCATTTTTGAAAGATAGCTTTGCTGAGTATAGTATTTTTAGCTGATGATTTTTTTTCTTTTAGCACTTTGAGTAGGTCATCCTATTCATCATCCTATTCTCTTCTGGCCTGCAAGGTTTCTTCTGAAAAATCTGCTTATAGTCTAATGGTGGTTCACTTACATATTGACTTGATGCATTTAGAATTCTTTTTGTCTTTGACTTTTGATAGTTTAATTATAATGTACCTTGGAGAGGATCTCTTTGAGTTGAATCTAATTAGGATCCTTTAAGCTACATGGATCTGCATATTCATATCTCTCCCAAGACATGAGACATTTTCAGCTATTATTTCATTTGATAAGCTTTCTATGCCTTTCTCCATCTCTTCTTCCTATGAAAATCACATAACGCAAACATTTGTTCATTTAATGGTTGGTGTCTAACAGGCCTCATCGGATTTTTTTGCTATTTTTCATTCTTTTTTCTTTTTTTCCCCTGACTGGGTTATTCAAGAGACTGGTCTTCAAGTTCAAAAATTCTTTCTTCTGCTTGATCTTAGACTGCTGTTGAAGCTTTTAAGGGTATTTTTATTTCATTTACTAAAGACCTCAACTCCAAGATTTCTAAGGTTTTTTTTAATGATATCTATCTCTTTGTTGAGTTTCTCCTTCAAATCATTATTTATTTTCTTGATTTTATTGTATGTTCTATCTGTATTCTCTTACATCTTCCTGAGTTTTCTTAAGATCACTATTTTGCATTTTTTCAGGTAATTTGTAAATTTCTATTGCTTGAGGTCAGTTACTGGAGATTTCTGTTCCCTTGGTGATGTCATGTTTCTTTGCTTTTTTATACTTTTTGTGTCCCTGTGTTGATATCTGTGCATCTTGTGGAATGGTCACTTCTTTCAATTTTATACAGTGGCTATCATAGGGAAAGATTTTTGCCTGCAGATGTGTCCTAGGGTATTGTTTGAATAGGGTGCATTGGCTTTGGCTCCATGTGGGCTCAGTAGTATAGTCTCCATGCAGTTCCTTTAGCTGCAGTCAATGTCAGCATGCCTTCAAATATCTTAGCAGCCTAGGCTGCAGGAGTTTGTGCAGCTGTTCCACTAGATTGGGTATAGCCGCCCCACTAGAGGGTGGGGGGGTACCAGGCCATTCTGCATGGGTACATACAGGCAGCTCTGCTGGGGTCACGCCCAGCCTCCCCACTGGAGGCAAAAACAGCAGTCTGTTTTATCAGTGCTTGAGGTCAGCTGGACCAGGGTTAGGCATGTCCTATTTACTGGGGAAAGGGACATGAGGCTGCTTCACCAGGGTCAGTCAATGTCTCTTTCCTAGGCATGACTATCTGTTTTTTGGACAGTGTGGCATCATCTGGGCCTGGGTTCCACAGTTACAGCTGTACTGCTGGACCTACACTCCAAGTAGCTGAGGTTGGCATGCTACAGTCACTGAGATGGAAAAGATGAAGTGCCTCCTAGGCACTTTATTCTTAAGGGGTAGGGAGCTATGGCTACCTGACTAGGAATAGTGCACTACCATGTATGGGCATGGTGTAGTGCTGGTGGAACCTTGGGGATGGGGAGATGCAGTGGCTACTGGCCCTGGAACATGATGTACTAGAGAAGTGACTTCAGTCTTAAGATGGCACTTTAGGGTAGCAGCTGAGATCATGGAGGAGGGAGCATACTGTTGTCTTCTTCTTTGAGGTAATACAGCCATGTGAACTCCAGGCAGTTTCCTTGACTGGTCTGGGGGTCTTTGCAGACTGCAGAGTTCTCCAGCAGCAAAGACTGCAGCAAGTATCCATGGCTTTAATTGGAGCAGCTGGGGGTCTCCCATTCACTTTTTCCCAGTAGGAAGAGTCCATCCTGATTCTAAGCTGATCCTAATTGGGTAGATGGGGTGGCAAAGACAGGGTATTTTATTGCCTTTTTAATGTAGCCATACCAAATCTCCATGCTCCACAGGGTCTCCGTCACTCCCCTGTTTTACTCAAGCACTCTCCTCCAGATACTCTAGTTGAAATGTGATTGTTTATTGTTTTAGTCCTTTTTTGTGCAGAGACAAGCATTAGGCAGCACTAACCAGCCATCCTGCTGATGTCACTCCCTTCTATTTCCTTCCCTAGAAATTCTCAATGTGAGGATTTCATTGCAAGGCCTTTTGTGAAGGCTTTACCTCTATCCAGCTTAAGAATTTCTGAATCAACACAAAGGGCAAAAACAAAAAACAAGCCTCTTCCCTTTAACTGTACAACCTAGTAGATCCACATCTCTTCCATTTACACTGACCTATTGGACAAAATGTGGTCATATGGCTATATCTAATTACGGGAACTGTTGTTTTTAGGGTTTCCAAGTGAGATATTGGTGGATCACTAAGGGTCTCTTACACATTCACTAAACCAGTGATGGTTCTTAATGTAGGCTGTCCACACATTGATGAATGTGCAAAATGATTCATTGGACTGGGAAGAAAATACTTAACATTTTATTTATTTGTACCTATAACATAATAAAAATAAGGTTTACAGATATGTAATGTGCATATTGGCAATGATACACTCAGTGCCTATTTGAGATGGATTCATTTCACATACAGTACACATGCTTTCTTGAGTGTCAATCTATGGCCCAGGACCATTAACAGTAGGGACCCTCACACATTATGCACTTTCAGCATATTGAATATTAAAACAAAAATAATGTACATGTATCTGTCTACATAAGTTTACAGATGATCTTATCTAGTTTTTATTACATTAACTATCATAAAAGGAATGAGGGGCTTAAAAAGATTCCTGTGAGAAATTGCAAATTGAAGAGAATCTTCATAAAGCAAGCACAAGCAAACAACCAAAAAGTGGAAGTCCTATTACTTTTCCTGCTGGAACAATCTCTTTATTGGCTACACTATGAGCTGAAACAATTACACATTTACTTCCGTTATTATTAATGATGAACTTTGCCTTGATGATATATAGCAATGTAAGAGACTAGCTAAAATTGATAAAAAATTAATATTATATATTTAAAATTTAACTCAACTATTTAAAGCTCTATTTTTGTGTTTTTAAATGCACAGATTAGTATAATAAACTATGTATAACTTACAAATAAATGAATTTGTAACTAAGAGATGAATTCAAAAAATTGTAAAGAATTGTGAATGTTAAAAAAAAGTTTGAAGACCACTGCACTACACCCACCCCAGCCTCTGTCTTAGGAATGTAATGAGAGTTATGTTATAAAACTGCCAGCTTCCTTCAGTAGGGAAAATGGTTATGACATGTGTCTTTTCCCTCTTCTTGAGAAGAGGGAAAGGAGCTGGCATTCAATAGAAAATAAAGAAGAAGAGGTATTAAGAGAAGAGAGTGATGGAAAAAAAATCAATCTTTCACCACAGGAAGAACATATAAGATTATATTTCAAGTTAAGGTAAATGAGCAAAGACAAGTCAGTTCCTGGTTAAGATACTGGGTAAAAAAAAAAAGACCACCAAAAGAACAAGGGTGAGGCTGTCTGCACCAGAGAACTGACTTACGGACTGTACAAACATTAGAAGGGCCCTTCTTTTCCTGTTGATGGATCCCTGCATGTGCTGAAGGCTGAGCTGCATTATAAGCTCAGCTCCACTAGCTGGGGGAAAGAACACCTTTGCTACAATCCTGCTCCGTATTAGCCTTTCTGGGAATGCTGTCTTCCAGTTAGCCCAGTAAACCAGAGAGAGCTGTCTTTCTCTCCAGGGAGCCACGTGGGCCACAGCTTATCTCTTCTCCTGCCTGGATCCTCCAGAGTTTTTTCCAGGGGCAGGGGAAGTTTGCATGAGACATACTGATGCTGTCAGGTTTTGTCCTCTCTTGGGAACTTTGTAGACTTCATGTCACCAGCCCCCTCCACTGGAAGCACTAAGTTTCTCCTTATCCTAGGTGCTGAGGGTTCTCAAGAGAGGTAGAGCCCTTTGTTTTTCTGAGCCAGAGGAGCGAGATTTCCAGCTATGAAAGAAAGCAAAAACTCTATTCCTAATGATGTTAGTAGCTGGGGCCTTCTCCATACCTCCTAGTTTCTGAACTCTCTGTGCTGCTGAAAAACAAAGACAATGCAAAGTCAGGTCCTAGTTCATCTAAAGAGACCAATGCTTCTCTTACATCATTTCTATGATAAAATGATGTCAATAAGAACAGTTTCTTCTCAGTCCACTCCATATTCTCAGCCTTCAGCAAGACAAACACCATGCACTGACATATGAGGCATAATGTTTCTTCTCCCCAAATCAGACAAATGTTAGAAAAGAATTGCAGTGAATTAGAAAAAAGAGAATGAAATCTAAGACCACTATCCTATTCTCTGGCCTCTTCCCCTCCCTCGCATGCAGCCATGTATTCAAAGATAATTTCATCCTGTATCTTAAAAATTCCATTGCTCACCACAGGCAGTTTCACCCTTTAAGTTCTTTCTTACATTTTCCAAATTCAAGCTACCTGACTCCTCTGTTCAGTCATTTTAGGCTCTGAAGGGGCTTTTATCAAATAAAACCTAGTATTAAAAAATGAAATAGGAGCTGGAATGTCCGGGCTGACATTATTCTTTCCAAAATATCACTGATGGATAGAATTATTTCTCCAATAATGCAGCCAACTTCGTGCAGTTAAGAGGAATGTCTTTTTATAGAAATTCTCTATTTCTATCTCCTGCCCACACTTCTCCAAGGACAGTTCTACTTCAACCCCCAGGGAAAACCTCCCTTTCTGGGATAGAAAGTTAATTCTTCCTTGTTAGAGACCCTCAGAACAAGCATTTGAGCAAATCAACCACATCCACATACAGAATTAAGCCTTATAAGGGCCAAATGCTCTACCCCTAAAAGAGATTCTAGAGCAGTGAAAAGTAACTTTAAAATTTCATTGATCGGTAAAATTTCCCATTTTTAAAATTTTGCCAAGTAATTTTTTAAAAATCTGTCATTATTACTGCCTTATTAAATTAACAATATTTTACATCACCAAACTGCCAAGGCATAATTGTAGGGACATTTCTTTAATTTAGTGTTTCATTTAAATAGGTTTATCATTATTTTTCAAAAATTTACCATATTGCCCTTTTTTGTTTTGTTTTGTTTTTTTCCCTCAAGCTAGGGAAAAATAGTGGAAATTTGACAAATACAAGTCTTTGTGCTAACTATTGGGCTAGAGGAGAGTAGCAGAGAGCAAGCAGCTTCCAGGAGAAGTTTATTCTGTTACGTGTTGAAGGTGAAAGACAGGGAAAAGAAGCTGACATGATCATTCTGGGCTCGAAGGACACATTTTTACAGGCTTTTAACCCATAAGATGTAAACTTTTTTTATTATACTTTAGTTCTAGGGTACATGTGCACAACGTGCAGGTTTGATACATAGGTATACATGTGCCATTTTGAAGATGAGACTATGTCTTGCAATTCTTCAGATTCCCATGGTGTCAAAGAAAGTGTGGGCAGTACAAACGTAATAATGTTTTTATTTTATTAGGTATTGCTTGCTTTAATTGATTTTTACAATTTGTCTCACTTATTCAATACTTAACATACATTTATTTGCACACTTATTTTTCTTCTGTTGTGCAATCTTGTGTACTTTAAAAATTAAGCCCCTAAAAATCGATAACTTTATTTTTTATATAGTTGTGTAGCAGACATAAACCTCAGTCTATGAATATACGGATATAATAAAATTTACTTTTTCTTTCTTTTTTTTTTTTTTTTGAGACAGAGTCTCGCTCTGTCACCCAGGCTGCGGTGTAGTGGCTCGAACTCGGCTCACTGCAACATCCACCTCCCGGATTCGAGCAATTCTCCTGCCTCAGCCTCCTGAGCAGCTGGGATTACAGGTGCCTGCCACCACACCCAGCTAATTTTTGTGTCTTTAGTAGAGATGGGGTTTCACCATGTTGGTCAGGCTGGTCTCGAACCCCTGACCTCGTGATCCACCCGTCTCGGCCTCCCAAAGTGCTGGGATTACAGGCGTGAGCCACTGCGCCCAGCCTAAAATGTACTTTTTCTGTATTTTGGCCTATATTTTTCCTTTTTTATCGATACACATAGTAATATATATTTATGGGGGTACATGGGATATTTTGATAACTACTATGTGTAATGATCAAATTAGGGTAATTGGGATATTTATCACCTCAAACATTTATCATTTCTTTGTGTTGGGAACATTCGAAGTTTCTTTGCTAGCTATTTAAAAATATACAATAAATTCTTGTCACCCTGTTGAGTTAACAAACACTAGAATTTATTCCTTCTAATGGTATTTTTGTATCCATTCACCAATCTCTCTTCATTCTCCCCTCTCTCCAAGCCTTTCCAGCTGCTGATAATCACCATTCTACTTACTATCTCCATGATATCATATATTTTTAGTTCCCACGTATGAGTGAGAACATGTGATATTTGTCTTTCTGTGCCTGGCTTACTTCCTCTAACATAATATCTTCCAGATTCATCCATGTTGTCACAAATGACAGTATTTCATTTTTATGGCTAAACTGTAGTCCATTATGTATATATCCTACATTTTCTTTATCCATTCATCCATAGATGAACATGTAGGTTAATTCCACATCTTGAGTATTGTGAATAGTGCTACAATAAACATGGAAGTGCAGATATTTCTTCAATATACTGATTTCCTTTTTTTAATACTCAGCTGAGTATATACTCAGCAGTAAAATTGCTAGATCATATGGTAGTTTCTATTTGTACTTTTATGAGGAACTTCTATATTGCTTTTCATACTTGCAGTACTAATTTACTTTTCTACCAACAGCGTATGAACATTCCACTTTCTACACATCCTCACTGGTATCATTATTTTCGGTCTTTTTGATAATAGCCGTTTTAACTGGCTATATCATTTTAACTGGTCATTTCATTGTGGTTTTGATTGCATTTTCCTGATGATTAGTGATATTGAGCATTTAAAATATATATTTTGGTCATTTGCATGTTTTCTTTTGATAAATGTATATTCAGGTCCTCCTCCTCCTTTTAAATCAGATTATTTGGGATTATTTTTGCAATTGAGGTGTTTGAGTCTCTTGTTTCTTTTCTCTTGCTGCTTTTAGGACCCTCTCTTTGTCCTTGACCTTTGAGAGTTCAAGTGTTATATGCCTTGGAGTATCATTTTTGAGTTTAAGCTGCCTGGTGATCTTTGACATCCTTGTGCTTGGATCTCTATATGTTTCTCTAGGCTTGGAGTTTCTCCATTATTATTTCTTTGATTGAACATTCTACCACTATCTCCTTCTCCACTCCCTTTTTAAGGCCAATGATGCTTAGATTATTTTTGAGGCTATTTTTTAGATCTCACAAGCATTTTTTATTTTTTTCTTTCTTCTCCTCTGATTGTATGCTTTCAAATAGCCTGTCTTTGAACTCTTTTTTCTCCTTGATCAATTCCGTTGTTGGGATACTCTGATGCATTTTTTAGTTTGCCAACTGTATTTTTCAGCTCCAGGATATCTGGGTGTTTTTTTAAATTATTATTTCAATCAAGAGATTTTTAAATTTATCTCATAAATTTCTAAATTGTTTTCCTGTTTTCTTAAAGTTTATTGAGCTTCCTCAAAACCACAATTTTGAATTCACTTTCTGAGAGACCATCACATTGTCTTCACTACAGGATGTCACTGGTGACTTCTTTAGAACATTTGTTGAGGTTATATTTCCCTGAATGTTCTTGATGCAGGTGAACATTCATCAGTGCCTATTGTTCTAGTTCTTACAAAGGTGCTTTCTTGTGTGAATAGTTGTTCAGATGATTTTACTAAGGGAGGACAACTGCTCAAGGATTCTACTCAACCATCTTCTCCAACCCCCTTCTCCAAACCTGATCTATTTTTTTTTGAGCCTCTATCCCATTGAGCTTTGAAAAAATGTAGCCTCACTTTACTAGGGATTCCCCTTCTGTTCCCTAAGTTGTACCAGTTTTTCAGTCTTGTGAATATTCAACAGCACAACACTCCTATAGGAGTGGCCCTATAGGAACTGGGTCATCTGTCCACACAGGTAATCAACTGAAAGATGTCCATTATCTCTATCAGCTTCCTTTTCAGATCCAGTAGTTCTCTCTGCTGCTTTCATGCCACACCTGGGACATGAAATTATAGTGGAAGTATTTGACACAATTATTAGAAGCTGATAGAATAGGTAAATGAAAAATTGTATGGAGACAAAAAGTTTAAACAACTCATTAACGAATGATTGAATTTATATATACATGTATATAGATATAGATGTCGCTACTCACCAACTGCAGAATACACTCTTTTCAAGTGCATACAAAACATTTCTTAAACTTGACTATGTGCTAGGTCATAAAGCAATTCTCAAAAAATTTCAAAGAATTAAAATCATGTAGTGTGTATTTTCTGACTTATAATTAAGCCATAAACCCAAATCTGTTAAAAAATTATTTTTGAGATTTAAAATATATTTTTAACAACCAGCGGGTGAGAAATAAATCTCAGCGGAAATTAAAAAATAATTTATCTGAATGATAATAAAGATAAGCCATGTAAAAACTTGTCAAATATTGCTACAGCAGTGATTATAGAGAAGTATACAGCTTTAAATGCACATCTTAGAAAAGAATATAAACATCAATCAATATAGCATTTGTAACTTAAATCAAACTAAGGATCTATAATTCAATAAATTAAGGCAAGAATTTGTCAAATAGAAAAGAAGAATAAACTAGAGAAGATCAATAAAGCAAAAAGTCTGTAATTTGGAGAAACCAATGAAGTTAATATTCCCCTACCTAGACAGATCAAGAGATAAAGAAAGCAAACACAAAAAACAAATATCATGAACCTATGGGCATGTGAAATCATAAGAAGATATTACAGATAACTTTATATCAAATATTTGAAAAGTTTTAGATAAAATAAACCTAAAAATATAACTCATAAAATCAAACACAAAAAAACTGAGAATCTAAATAAACATATTAAAGAAATTGAATTTGTACTTTTAAATCTTTGTATAAAGACAACACCTAGATCAGATCAGATAATCGCTGTTAAGCACCAATCTTACAAAAATTGCTCCAGAGAATAAAAATGAGGGAACTTTCCCCAATTTATTTAGTAAAAGCATAGCCTGATAGCAAAATCTGACAAGGACCATAGTAGTATTTAAACCTGGTTATTCATCACAATTGTGTTGGATTTACTCCAAGGATTAAAGCTGGGGTTAACATTTTAAAACCAATACATTTATTTCACCACAACTACAAAACTAAGAAAAGCATGTCATCTCAATCAATGTGGAAAAAGACTTTTATGAAATTCAGCATCCATTCATAATGAAACTCTTAGCAAACTAATCCCAGAAAAAATGCTGCCAATATATTTTAGAGCATAGATTTGTTTAGTCACATCATTCTGGCTATTCAAAGTATATTTTCGGTTACTCTTTAATTCTCTGCTGCTCAGGGTAATAAAGAACTGATTAATGAAGATCTTAATAACTATACACAAAGCCCTCTGTTTAGGAAAAAAATCATTTTACAAGCTCAACAAAGCATTTAAAAATTAAATTTTGCAGGCAACTTGAAACATAAGCAATGCAAAAGAAGTAGCAGAAACATAAGGAAAGTAAGCTAATAATGATCCAATTCAAACGCCAGTCATATTTATTTCTGAGTTCTTGGATGGGGCTTGGTGATAAAAAACATTTTACTCTGGAGTTCAGAAGTGAACTCTTTTCCACTGCTTAGAATATTAGGATGGCAGATGTATATCACATATACACACACACACAAAAGAATCTCCGATAGCCAGATTACTTCCACAGAGAACTGGTCCTTGTGGAACCCATTTCCATAGAAATCCTACTCGTGTCCCAGGACTGTCTTGGAATGAGCCCACAAAATATCCCTGCTATAGACCTTGCCCCACCATGCCTTTCTATTGACCCAGAGTCCAGCAATGCCTCAGGAGGACTCCTAAAGCTAGTAGCAGTGAGCGCTAGGGTGGTTAAATCTTCAATGATTTGGAGAGCAACATTTTAACCCCACTGTACAAACTGTATTCTTTAATTCTCAACTTAACTAGAACTAGTTCACTGTTTGTACTAGGTTTTACAGAAATGGAACCTTCAGGTAAACGTGAAGCTAAAGAAGGCTCAAGAACAAAGTAAATGTCTGCAGAAGTTTCTCTAGCTGTAGAACGAAGCTCACATAGTAAGTAATATATTCTCTAAGAAACAAGAACTCATTCTTATGTATGCCCAAGAAAGAGAAAAGAAGAAAAATATTTACCCAACAAAATGTTAGGGAAGAAAAAAGCAGATTGAACCCTTTTATTAGCAGTTTTATTTTCCTGCATGCCCTCCAGCCCACCCCACCACCTCTCCTATATGTCCGAGCAAAGTCCAATGCCAGCAGCAAGTGTGAGCAGGCTACACAACACCCTCACAAAGTGCTAAGTGTCTCACTAGTTAGGGGAGCTTCTGCCACACAGCTCAGACCATTTACAGTTTACCTATATAGGGTAGGAGGTGGAGGGTGTTGAAGAGAATCAATAATTTGTGAATGATTTTTCACTTCTTCACAAATCTATGTGTCTGAGTCTGAGCTTCAGAAAGGTAGAAAGAGAATGACCTTTGGCTGAGAAATCAGTGATAGTTAATTATTAAAACTACCAGTTACTGTTTGCCTCCCAACCTTTGTGGCCCAGATTCCAGTAATGAGAAGATCCAGAAGCATTTGAAAGTATTCATGTCAATGAACAGCCAAAGTAGAGAAAAGATGTATACAGCCAACATCTTCATGCCCCAGGAGCCCAAGTTTGGAGATCTTTGTTTCATTCTCAAAGGACAGCTCTACTTATCCTTCCAATGATCACTGCCAAGTTCTCTTTAGCCATGGTAAGGTCTCCATTAACTCTGGCCTTGTGGTCTGAAGGACAAGTCCTTAGAGTATGTATGTTCATTTTTCTCATATTGATTAGAATAGTAGTTCCCAGAACAATGACAATGTGCTCCATCTTCCTCCCTCCCTCCCTTCCCTTCCTTCCCTTCCTTCCCTTCCCTTCCCTTTCCTTCCTTCCTTCCTTCCTTCCTTCCTTCCTTCCTTCCTTCCTTCCTTCCTTGTGCTTTTTGAACACTCACTATGAGCATTGCACAGGCCCAACCTTATTCAGCACCCTCACTTTCAGCAGATTGCATCACCTTCTCTTTTACAGAGATCTAAGGAGTCTTTCTACTCAGAACCTAAAACCCCATAGTGTAACCCTCTCTCTCTGGCCTAGTATCCTCTGGAAAAAAATGTGTCCCTATTGCTGCACAAATTCTGGAGCTAAGGACAAACACCATCACAAATAATTCCTGTTTCACATGATACAGTCTGAAGAGGATGTGGAAAGTGCTGATAGTTAATGCTATGGAGTCAGTGTCACTTAGGGAAAAACAATCACTCAACTGCTGATTTTGGAAATATTATTCTCTATAATCTTAACTTTAATCATTTAAGTTTAACCCTGTTCCTTTCTATTCTCAAGTTTAAAACCTTGCTATTATAAACTAATAAAGGTTTATCAGTGTCTACCTAAACCAATAAAGGTTTATCAATGTCTACCTAGCACAATTTACATTTGATAGGTATGCAGCATATTTCTTAGGGAAACAGATATCTCCTCAGTGCAACCATATTTTATTTTCTAATAAAAATTTTTTACATTTAAAAATAAAAAATATATATCTATCATTATTATTGTAATCCTGTGACTAAAGTCACAGTGGTTCTTAGTTAGAGATTATTGTTTCCTCCTCTTCTCAATACATCAGAATTCCTTCCACTATTGTCATGAGAATTTGGAATTGTACTAAAAATTTGGAGGTCAATCGCAGTAGATTCCTAGAAAAATATTTTATAACTCTCAAAATTCAACAGTAAGAAAGCAAACAATCTAATTGAAAATAGACAAAAAATGCATTAATACTATGGAATATTGATCAGCAGTATAAATGAATGAACTATTGATATATGCAAAACTTGGATGGCGCTTACGTTGAATTTGTTTTTCTTCATCTAGCTTTTTAAGATAGAAAGATAGATCACTGAATGGGAGTTCACTCATGATTTGGCTCTCTGTCTGTGATTGGTGTACAAGAATGCTTGTGATTTCTGTACATTGATTTTGTATCCTGAGACCTTGCTGAAGTTGCTAATCAGCTTAAGGAGATTTTGGGCTGAGACAATGGGGTTTTCTAGATATACAATCATGTCATCTGCAAACAGGGACAATTTGACTTCCTCTTTTCCTAATTGAATACCCTTTATTTCCTTCTCCTGCCTGATTGCTCGGGCCAGAACTTCCAGCACTATGTTGAATAGGAGCGGTGAGAGAGGGCATCCCTGTCTTGTGCCAGTTTTCAGAGGGAATGCTTCCAGTTTTTGCCCATTCAGTATGATATTGGCTGTGAACTCCCATTCACAATTACTTCAAAGAGAATAAAATACCTAGGAATCCAACTTACAAGGGATGTGAAGGACCTCTTCAAGGAGAACTACAAACCACTGCTCAATGAAATAAAAGAGGATACAAACAAATGGAAGAACATTCCATGCTCATGGGTTGGAAGAATCAATATCGTGAAAATGGCCATACTGCCCAAGGTAATTTATAGATTCAATGCCATCCCCATCAAGCTACCAATGACTTTCTTCACAGAATTGGAAAAAACTACTTTAAAGTTCATATGGAACCAAAAAAGAGCCCACATCTCCAAGTCAATCCTAAGCCAAAAGAACAAGGCTGGAGGCATCACGCTACCTGACTTCAAACTATACTACAAGGCTATAGTAACCAAAACAGCATGGTACTGGTACCACAACAGAGATATAGACCAATGGAACAGAACAGAGCCCTCAGAAATGATGCCACATATCTACAACTATCTGATCTTTGACAAACCTGACAAAAACAAGAAATGGGGAAAGGATTCCCTATTTAATAAATGGTGCTGGGAAAACTGGCTAGCCATATGTAGAAAGCTGAAACTGGATCCCTTCCTTACACCTTATACAAAAATTAATTCAAGATGGATTAAAGACTTAAATGTTAGACCTAAAACCATTAAAATCCTACAAGAAAACCTAGGCAATACCATTCAGGACATAGGCATGGGCAAGGACTTCATGTCTAAAACACCAAAAGCAATGGCAACGAAAGCCAAAATTGACAAATGGGATCTAATTAAACTAAAGAGCTTCTGCACAGCAAAAGAAACTACCATCAGAGTGAATAGGCAACCTACAGAATGGGAGAAAATTTTTGCAACCTACTCATCTGACAAAGAGCTAATATCCAGAATCTACAATGAACTCAAACAAATGTACAAGAAAAAAACAAACAACCCCATCAAAAAGTGGGCAAAGGACATGAACAGACACTTCTCAAAAGAAGACATTTATGCAGCCAAAAAACACATGAAGAAATGCTCATCATCACTGGCCATCAGAGAAATGCAAATCAAAACCACAGTGAGATACCATCTCACACCAGTTAGAATGGCCATCATTAAAAAATCAGGAAACAACAGGTGCTGGAGAGGATGTGGAGAAATAGGAACACTTTTACACTGTTGGTGGGACTGTAAACTAGTTCAACCATTGTGAAAGTCAGTGTGGCAATTCCTCAGGCATCTAGAACTAGAAATACCATTTGACCCAGCCATCCCATTACTGGGTATATACCCAAAGGACTGTAAATCATGCTGCTATAAAGACATATGCACATGTATGTTTATTGTGGCACTATTCACAATAGCAAAGAGTTGGAACCAACCCAAATGTCCAACAAAGATAGACTGGATTAAGAAAATGTGGCACATATACACCATGGAATACTATGCAGCCATAAAAAATGATGAGTTCATGTCCTTTGTAGGGACATGGATGAAACTGGAAAACATCATTCTCAGTAAACTATCACAAGGACAAAAAACCAAACACCACATGTTCTCACTCATAGGTGGGAATTGAACAATGAGAACTCATGGACACAGGAAGGGGAACATCACACTCCGGGGACTGTTGTAGGGTTGGGGGAGGGGGGAGGGACAGCATTAGGAGATATACCTAATGCTAAATGACAAGTTAATGGGTGCAGGAAATCAACATGGCACATGGATACATATGTAACAAACCTGCACATTGTGCACATGTACCCTAAAACCTAAAGTATAATTAAAAAAAAAGAAAGATAGATCACTGATTTTATCCCATTCCTCTAATCTTATATAAAAATGCAATGCTATGATTTCTCCCTAAGCTCTACTTTAACAGCATCATGACAATTTTTTAAATTTTCATTTAATTTAAAATACTCTCTAAACTTTCTTTTGATTTCTTCTCTGACTCATGGGTTATTTAAAAGTGTGGTGTTTAATTTTTAAACACTCAGGTATTTTATACATATATTTATGTTATAGTAGAAGATACTCTGTATTATTATACTTCTTTTTAATGTATTTTAAAGGTTTTTAGACTTATTTTAAATTCCAGCAAATGGTTTCTCTTGACGATTGTCCCATGAACACTTGAAAGGAATGTATATTCTGCCACTTTAAAATGAAGTGCTTTATAAACAACAAAGAGCTCAAGTTAGCTAAAACTGTAGGTCTCCTTTTTTTATTCTTCAACATTTTCCTTCCTTTTCAATTCTTTTTATTTTTTTTCTTTAATTTTATTGATTTTATGTCTACTTGTTACAACAATTATTGAGGGAGAAGTATTAAACTATCAATATAGCACAATATAATTGTGAGCTTGTCAATTTTTCCTTTCAATTTTATCAGTTTCTGTTTTATTTATTTTGAAACTCTGATATTAAGTGCATAGATATGTTATATTGTTATGTCTTCTTCATTCTTGATGTCTTTTATCATTTTGGAATGATAATATCTATGATAATATTCTTGTCATACTACTTCTATTTATCCGTGATAATGTTCTTTATTCTGGAGTCTACTTTGTCTGATATATCATATGAAACTTATGATGCTTACTGTTTTGCATGGCATACATTTTCCATCCATTTACTTTTATCTATTTGGTATTTATATTTAAAGTGCACTTAACATCATATAAGAGGTACTGCTTTTTTAATTCAGTTTGGCAAACTTTGACTTCTAATTGAGATGTTTAGTCTACTAGGTTGAATTTCTAATATGGTTGGGTTTAAGTCTCCCGTATGGCTATTTATTTTCTATTTTATTTATTTGTTTTTCCTGTAGTCCTCCTTTCCTGCTTTGTTTTGCATTAATCGTGTATTTTTAGTGCTACATTGTACCTGTTAGATTGGCTTTTTCAGCTCCTCCATGCCCTCTTCCTCCTCCCTATTTTTCTTCATCATTGATCTATGATTTATATTATGGGCACTTAAGTTTCCAAAGTCTATCCTTAATTCACATTATATCATTTAAACATAATACAAGAAAATTAAACAGTTTGATGCCACTTACTCATTCCTTTTCTTTGTGCTGTTTGTAATTCATTTTATTTCTACATGTGTCATAAACCCTGGAGTTCACCCTTAAGTATAATTATGGCTTATTTTAAAGGACAACAAATTGCACAAATCTAAAACAAATCACTCATTATGCTTATGATAATAGCTGGCAGTTGAGAAGATTCTTTCCTATTTCTAGGTTGCCAGAAGTTTTTCCATGAATGAAGGCTACATTTTGCCCAATTTCTTTCCTGAATCAATTTTCAGTTATTCACATAACTTTTCCTATATACAGTAAATTGTATTAACTGATTTTTAAATGTTAAACCAACCTTTTATTCCTGGGGTAAATTTTACTTGTTTGTATGACCCATTTTAATTATTGTTGGGTTTTATTTACTAGCATTTTGTTAAAGAGCTTTGCATCTGTATTTATGAGGGAGGTTTTTCTTTAGTTTTTCTTTTTTTATGTTGTGCATGAAGACTTTGTCTGATTTTGGTATCAGAATAAAGCTGGCCTTATAACACTAAATGGAAAGGATTTTCATTTCCTCTCTAGTCAGAAAGTTTGTGATGACTTAGTACATGTTCTTCCTTAAATCTTTTATAGAATTTACTAGTGATGTCATTGAGCCTGGCACATTCTTTGTGGGAAAATTTAATTAATTTAATAGATATATGGCCATTCAGATTTTCCATTTCTTATATTTTCTTGAGTAAAATTTGATCACCTGTGACTTTTGAAGAATCATCCACTTCTTAAAAGTGGTGAAATTTATTGGCACAAGTTCTTCATAATATTCCTGTTTTAATCTTCTTATATGTACAGAATTTATAGTTAGAGTCCCTCATTAATTATGTCTTCCTCTCTGTCTTGGCTTATCTAACTATAAGTTTATCACATTTATTTATTTATTTATTTATTTATTTATTTATTTATTTTTGTTATACTTTAAGTTTTAGGGTATTTTTTTTAAACTTTTGGTTTTTTTTATTTTTGTTTGCTTTTCATTTCATCGATTTCAGTTCTCCTCTGTGTTATCTTATTCTATCCAATTTGGCTTCAATTTTCTCTTTCTTTTAGCCTCTTAAAATGCTTAATCATTGAATTTGGACATTTCTTATTTACCAATATAAGCCTTAGAAACTACAAATTTCTGTCTAAGAACTGCTTGATGTTTTTTCTACAAATCACTAAAGCACAGTTTATTGTTTTCCAATCTTTTCTCTCTGTGTGCTCCTTGTTTTGATAATTTCTGTTGCTTTGTCTTCAATTTAAATGACGTTTTCTTCTGCAGGTTCTAGTCTGCTACTAATCTTATCCAGTGAAATTTTTATTGCAGATATTTTCTTTGATTTCTAGAAGTTACTTTTGGTTCTTTTATATCACTCATTCCTCTCTTTATTACATCCATATTTCCTCTTAACCTTAAACAAATTTGTACTATTTGTAATTGTTTTAGCATCCCTGTCTGCTAACCCCATCATCTTTTTCATTTTTCTTTCTCTTTTTTTTAACTGACTTTTCTTCTGATTATAGGTGATGTAATTCTGCTTCTTCATATATCTAGTAGTTTTTTAGTGAATGTTGGAGATTTTTAATTTTATGTGTGGACAGCTGCATTTTTTTCTTGTGTATTTTAAAAGAGTATTGAACTGTGTTCTGTTAGGTATTTGAGTTACTTGTAAATAAGCTTGACCTTATTGAACTTTCTTCCTAAGTTTGATATGGCATTTCGCATTACCGATTACTTCAGTGTTACAGTAGCCCTACCACTAAGGTGTGGCCTTATTGAGATCTCAGTTGAGGTCCTACAGTATTCAGTTAAGCATCTCTACTCTAGCTGGTTACAACATCCCCCAGCCCAGTGTAAACTTAATAATCTCTGTTTAGCCCATGTCTTCCCATAATTCTTCTCTGCCAGCCTTATGGTATCTGGCCCAGTGTACACATAGTTTAGTATTCTGTTACAGACACGAGGGATGCTTATGCAAATTTCTGTAACTCTTATTTTGTGCAGCTTCCTATTTTCTCATGCTCTGCCTCATAATTTCCACTTATAATGCCAGTGTGATCCACCTGGCAGGTTTCTTTAGTATAGGCTGACTTCACCAACACCAAATTCCTGCAACAATGGTCAGCTTCACCAACATCCAGCTTTTGCAGTACACAGTAATTAATAGCACCAAGTTTCCCTCAACATCCCTCTTTGCATGGTGGAGTGCCTCTAGTAAGACATATTCTTCTGAATAACTTTCCCTAGTACATTAGAGAGCATTTTTTTTTTTTGCAAAATTTCAAAAGTATAGATCCCATCAAGTTCTCTCTGAATGGCACATTGCAGCATCTTAATTGCAACATCGCAGCCATACAGTGGATCAATGCTGAGACAGGGTCTCACTCTGTCACCCAGGCTGGAGTGCAGTGGCACAATTACAGACTCAGTGCAGCCTCAACATCCTGGGTTTCAAGTGATCCTCCCACCTCAGCCTCCTGAGTAGCTGACAGGCACATGCCACCATTCCTAGCTAGTTTTTGTATTCTTTGTAAAGATAGGGTTTCACCATGTTGCCCAGGCTGGTCTCAAACTCCTGGGCTCAAGAGATCCACCCACTTGTGCTTCCCAAAGTGCTGGGATTACAGACATGAACCACTATGCCAGACTGTGCCCTCTCTAATAAAGTCTGGGTATAAGCCCTGATGCAGGAAGGGTTGCCTCTGGGTGCATGTCAGCTTTTTAATGTTTATCTTTATTAAATTTTCCTTAATGCACACATGAAGTTTCTGGATAAAAGATGATTTCTCGATAAAAGTTGATTTCTTACCATGTTCAATGTACAATCAATAGCCAAAATGACATTTCAGTATTAGTCTCTCCACACCCAAAATCCTGCATAATAAGACCCAAATAGAAAAAAAATTGATACACAAGTGACAGAATTACTCTCTATGCAAGAGATGAAGAAACATGAGTGTCCTCCATTTATAAAGGGGAAAAATCATTTTTATCCCCCCTTTCTGAATCTCCTTGGAACTGAATAGGAAAAGTCTTTACTCTAACTCTTTGGTTTGTATATCAATTTCTCCAAGAGGAAGATAAACCCAGTGTCTATGGCTTTTACAACCTAGATGTTTCTTCATGGCGCTGGGGTTCTCCCCGTTTGGGATATAAACAACTAGGGAGATAATGCTTTAATTTTTTTGCCTAACCCAAAATTACTATTTGGCTCTTGAGATGATAAGGTTTACAGTATGGAAGCAATTAGCTCCACCATTAGGGAAACCAATGTTTACAGATTTAATACTCAGTGTATCTAAAAAACAAAATGTTTCTAGAGGAAATGAAAGCAAACATTCTCTTCTCTTATAATGTATACATTCCCATGTCTCTGAAGACTGAGGTTTTCGTAAGAATGCTAAAAAATCCGTGGAAAATTTGTTTTCTCACACTACTCTATCTTAACCCTAGGGATAGTGACTGTTACTTATATCTGCTATTCCTATATTCTTTAGAATTATTTTTGCTAATTACTATCAAATACCTCATTACTCAAGTTCCCTCTTGTACTTAATAATTCATTAAACTCCCTATTCAAATCACTGTGTGTTTTTTCTCCTAATTGGACCCTGACTTATACAGTGTGAGAACTTGCCCTCTTATTCATGCATCTTCATTCCTAAGGCCTCTAAAGTATGTGTTACCTTCCCTTTGACTGATCCAATTTGTTTAACTTTATCAATATAAGTTAATAAGTGTGATGTTCTATGAAATTTTATGACAAACAACATTTTTGTGATCTATATTATGATGGAGGGCAGCAGAATTATCATAGCCCTAAGGCAAAACTGTGAAAGTATACTATTGGTCCTGCCAGGTAAAAGCAACTGCTTCTGGTTCTCCTTAAAGTTAACGTGGAGAAATAGTCACTATTTCAATAGCTACATACCAAGTGCCAGGTGATATGTTCGTTTGCTGCAATAGAGATACTATATCTGGAGGAGCAACTGCAATTAGTGTGACAAGCTGATTAAGGGTACAGTAGTCCAGAGTCTTTCTCTAATTTACATCTAACTTTTTCACAGACGAAACTGTGAGGATTAAAGAGGGACATGATGGGTATAACCAACCCTGCTTCTTTTAGGTCTTTTAAGATGCCATTAATCTCTACAATTCCCATAGTAATGCAGAATTGCTTCATATGTACTATGTTAGTAGGAAAAGGAAGTTCTAGGGGCTTCTACTTAATACTTCCTATTATAATGGCCCTCATGCCATGGGTCAGGGAACCACTTTGAGTATTCTGCCAGTTGCTATGTATGTCTATTCTAATTATACATTCAGGAACTGAAGAAGTAGCCACAGGGTAGGTCCTTGAACCAACTTACCAGAAAGTATGTCAGACCAGAGCTAACACTACTTCTATCATGTGACTTAAGTTAATACAACAGAGCATCATGGTCTCTCAACCAGTTTCTAGACCTATCATAATTCACAGAACCATGGCCCTCAATTGAAAGGGAGTTCAAGTCTTTTTGGGGAAGTATCACTGATGCAAGCACACACTGTAAATCTTCCACCAAAACTTCCCCCAGAAGGATCTGTGGCCGTATACTAGAGGTATATACATATACTCCATTGAGAAGTAGAAAATACTCAGACATTTCAGAATAACTTGACCTTGTCCCTGAATTAATGCTAATATCTCAAAACCCAAAATGCTACTGTGGCCCACCAAGCAAAATGAAGGCTTACAATGGTCACATGAGCAAAATGGCATGTTCTGTAGATGCCAGTTAGCTTCTTTCCCCAGACACTTCAGTGCTTATACAAAGGTCTGATGAACAAAGTGGCCATGTTAGCAGGGACAGAGACTACACATGGATTTAACAATATGGGCTTCCCCTTACCAAGGCTGACCCAGCTAACACTGCTGTTGAGCACATAATTTGTTGAGAACAGAGACAAATAGTAAACCCTAACTATAACACCATGCCTGTGAAAAATGGCCTCATAGCAGGTTGATTATTTGAACATCTTTTATAATGGAAGGGGAAGAAATTTGCCTTTGCTGGAATAGGCTTATATACTAGACATGGATTTGCTTTCCCTGCCTGTAATGGTTCTGGCAGCACCACTATCTGTGGGTGCACAGAATGCCTTAAACACCTTCATGGCATTCCCCACAGCATTGCATCTGCTCAAGGAACTAATTCAACAATAAAGGAGGTACAGCAATGGGTTCATGTCCATGGAATAAACTTGTCTTACCACGTGCTTTATTGTCCAAAAATAGCTTATGTACTTGAAAAATGAATGGCATACTAAAGAGTTAGAATACTAGTTGGGAAATATCTTGAAATTATAGAGCTCTGTTTTATAGAATGTAGTCTATGTTTTGAATCATACTGTTATATAGTACTGTTCCCCCATCACAGCTAAAATTCAAGGGGTCAGGAGTTAAAGGGTGGAAGTGGGAAGGATTTCTTTTATTCCTATTACTACGCCTAATAATTCACTTACAGAGTTTTTTATCCTGTCTCAGCAACCTTGAACTCTGCTGGTTTTAGCACCCCCGGGGAAAATACTTCTACCAGAAAACATATACAATAGTCCATTTAATTGGAAGATGAGACTGCCATCTGGCCATTAGTGGCTCCATATGTCACCAAACCTACAGGCAATCTCCTGTTACAATTAATTCATTATATTAAATTTTCATTGTTCAAATTACTATGTGATTTCTGTCTCAAGAATGGACTATGGCTGATATACTGGTTTTCTTAACTATAAGCATTCAAACTATAATTTCTATGTACTGGTTTAGCTGAATTTCACAAGATTTAATACTTTTTGTCTTCATTTCTATTCAACTTATAATATTGTCTGATGTCCCTTATGATTTCTTCTTTAATCCATCAGTTATTTAGCTGTGTGTTGTTTAATTTCTAAATGTTTAAGAATTTTTTATATTTTTTTGTTTTATTACTAACTGAATTTCATTATGATCAGAGAAAATCTGTATTATTTTAATTTTTGTAAGTTTATTGAGTCATTGTATGATTCATCACATGTTCTCTCTTGATTCCATAAGCACTTGAAATGACAGTATGTTCTGTTTTTGGTTAGAATGTCCTTAGATATCAATAGGTCAAATTGATAGCAACTGTGAAACAGATGTTGTATATTCTTATTTTATGTCTACTTGTTAAATCAATTGATAAAAGAAGAGGGCTAAAATTCCAATTAGAATTGTGAGTTTGTCTGTTTCTCTTTTGATTTCTTCTAGCTTTTGCTTTATTTATTTTGAAGTTCTGTTATTAGGAGCAGGAGCATTTAAGTTTGGTATGTCTTACTGATGAATTAGACCTTTATCATAATGAAATCATTTTCTCATCTATGGTTATATTTATTGTCTTTATGTCTACTTTGTCTGCTAATGGTTTAGAAATAAAGCTGAAAAACGTTTTTAGGTAGGTGGAAATTCAAATAATTTCTACACTACCAAAAATGCTATAGAAAGTTCTGGAATGTATAACCACTCTAGTATAGAGTTTGCATGCTATATCTTTCTCCATACTTTTTTCAATATATCTACATATTTTTATGTTTGTCTTCTAAAATAGAGTATACCTGGGGTTTGCTTGTTTTTATCTACTCTGGTAAAATACAATGACTGCCTTTTCACAGACATGTTCAATATACTTAGGTTAAACATAATTACATATATTGTTGAATTTAAGTCTACCATTTTTCTAATATTTAGGAGATGAGATCTCACTCTGTTGCCCAGGCTGGAGATCGATGGCATCATCACAGCTCACTGCAGCCCCAAATTCCCAAACTCAAGCAATCCTCCCACTTCAGCCTCCTGATAAGCTGGAACTACAAGCACACACCACCATGCCCTGACATTTTTTAAAAAAATTTTCTTAGGGATAGGGGTCTCACTATATTGCCCAGGCTGATCATAAATTCCTGGCCTCAAGTGATCCTCCTGTCTCGGCCTCCTGAGTAGTTGGGATTACAGGCACGCGTCTCCACACCCAGCTTTTGCTAATTTTTCTATTTGTCCTATCCTTCACTTGTTCCTCTATTTCTCACTGCTTTCCTCTTTTGGATCAAACAAATTTTTAGTATTCTATTTTATTTCTCTATTGTCTTCTTAGCTATACTTCTTTGCATTATTCTAATTGCTGCTCTGAGGAATAACATGCATTCATGAATCATAACAATTTTTCTTAGAGCTAAATTGTACCACTTTTATTAAACAAAAGCGTTTCATAAAAGTATATTTACATTTGTCTTTTCCTTTGTGTTATAGTTGCCATAAGTATGATGTCAGCACACATTATAAACATTATAAATCTTACAATAATATTTCATAATATTTTTCATTAAATAATACATTATTTAAAACAATTGAGAAAAAAAGATATTCCTTTATATTTACCCACATATTTGCCATTTTCTTTTTTTTTTAATTTTATTATTATTATACTTTAAGTTTTAGGGTACGTGTGCACAACGTGCACATTTGTTACATATGTATACATGTGCCATGTTGGTGTGCTGCACCCATTAACTCGTCATTTAGCATTAGGTATATCTCCTAATGCTATTCCTCCCCCTCCCCCCACCCCACAACAGTCCCTGGTGTGTGATCTTCCACTTCCTGTGTCCATCTGTTCTCATTGTTCAGTTCCCACCTATGAGTGAGAACATGCGGTGTTTGGTTTTCTGTCCTTGCGATAGTTTGCTGAGAATGATGGTTTCCAGCTTCATCCATGTCCCTACAAAGGACATGAACTCATCATTTTTTATGGCTGCATAGTATTCCATGGTGTATATGTGCCACATTTTCTTAATGCAGTCTATCACTGTTGGACATTTAGGTTGGTTCCAACTCTTTGCTATTGTGAATAGTGCCGCAATAAACATACGTGTGCATGTGTCTTTATAGCAGCATGATTTATAATCCTTTGGGTATATACCCAGTAATGGGATGGCTGGGTCAAATGGTATTTCTAGTTCTAGATCCCTGTGGAATCGCCACACTGACTTCCACAATGGTTGAAATAGTTTACAGTCCCACCAATGGTATAAAAGTGTTCCTATTTCTCCACATCCTCTCCAGCACCTGTTGTTTCCTGACTTTTTAATGACGATCATTCTAACTGGCGTGAGATGGTATCTCACTGTGGTTTTGATTTGCATTTCTCTGATGGCCAGTGATGATGAGCATTTTTTCATGTGTCTTTTGGCTGCATAAATGTCTTCTTTTGAGAAGTGTCTGTTCATATCTTTTGCCCACTTTTTGATGGGGTTGTTTGTTTTTTTCTTGTAAATTTGTTTGAGTTCATTGTAGATTCTGGATATTAGCACTTTGTCAGATGTGTAGGTTGCGAAAATTTTCTCCCATTCTGTAGGTTGCCTGTTCACTCTGATGGTAGTTTCTTTTGCTGTGCAGAAGCTCTTTAGTTTAATGGGATCCCATTTGTCAATTTTGGCTTTTGTTGCCATTGCTTTTGGTGTTTTAGACATGAAGTCCTTGCCCATGCCTATGTCCTGAATGGTATTGCCTAGGTTTTCTTCTAGGGTTTTTATGGTTTTAGGTCTAACATGTAAGTCTTTAATCCATCTTGAATTAATTTTTGTATAAGGTGTAAGGAAGGGATCCAGTTTCAGCTTTCTACATATGGCTAGCCAGTTTTCCCAGCACCATTTATTAAATAGGGAATCCTTTCCTCATTGCTTGTTTTTGTCAGGTTTGTCAAAGATCAGATAGTTGTAGATATGTGGCAGTATTTCTGAGGGCTCTGTTCTGTTCCATTGATCTATATCTCTGTTTTGGTACCAGTACCATGCTGTTTTGGTTACTGTAGCCTTGTAGTATAGTTTGAAGTCAGGTAGCGTGATGCCTCCAGCTTTGTTCTTTTGGCTTAGGATTGACTTGGTGATGCGGGCTCTTTTTTGGTTCCATATGAACTTTAAAGTAGTTTTTTCCAATTCTGTGAAGAAAGTAATTGGTAGCTTGATGGGGATGGCATTGAATCTATAAATTACCTTGGGCAGTATGGCCATTTTCACGATATTGATTCTTCCTACCCATGAGCATGGAATGTTCTTCCATTTGTTTGTATCCTCTTTTATTTCATTGAGCAATGGTTTGTAGTTCTCCTTGAAGAGGTCCTTCACATCCCTTGTAAGTTGGATTCCTAGGTATTTTTCTCTTTGAAGCAATTGTGAATGGGAGTTCACTCATGATTTGGCTCTCTGTTTGTCTGTTATTGGTGTATAGGAATGCTTGTGATTTTTGTGCATTGATTTTGTATCCTCAGACTTTGCTGAAGTTGCTTATCAGCTTGAGGAGATTTTGGGCTGAGACAATGGGGTTTTCTAGATATACAATCACGTCATCTGCAAACAGGGACAATTTGACTTTCTCTTTTCCTAATTGAATACCCTTTATTTCCTTCTCCTGCCTGATTGCCCTGGCCAGAACTTCCAACACTATGTTGAATAGGAGTGGTGAGAGAGGGCATCCCTGTCTTGTGCCAGTTTTCAAAGGGAATGCTTCCAGTTTTTGCCCATTCAGTATGATATTTGCTGTGGGTTTGTCATAGATAGCTCTTATTATTTTGAGATACATCCCATCAATACTTAATTTATTGAGAGTTTTTAGCATGAAGCGTTGTTGAATTTTGTCAAAGGCCTTTTCTGCATCTATTGAGATAATCATGTGGTTTTTGTCTTTGGTTCTGTTTATATGCTGGATTACATTTATTGATTTGCATATGTTGAACCAGCCTTGCATCCCAGGGATGAAGCCCACTTGATCACAGTGGATAAGCTTTTTGATGTGCTGCTGGATTCGGTTTGCCAGTATTTTATTGAGGATTTTTGCATCAATGTTCATCAAGGATATTGGTCTAAAATTCTCTTTTTTGGTTGTGTCTCTGCCTGGCTTTGGTATCAGGATGATGCTGGCCTCATAAAATGAGTTAGGGGGGATTCCCTCTTTTTCTATTGATTGGAATAATTTCAGAAGGAATGGTACCAGCTCCTCTTTTTACTTCTGGTAGAATTCAGCTGTGAATCCATCTGGTCCTGGACTTTTTTTGGTTGGTAAGCTACTGCTTATTGCCTCAATTTCAGAGCCTGTTATTGGTCTATTCAGAGATTCAGTTCCTGGGAATCCTTGTTAACTTTCTGTCTCTTTGATCTGTCTAATGTTGACAGTGGGGTGTTAAAGTCTCCCACTATTATTGTGTGGGAGTCTAATTCTCTTTGTAGGTCACTAAGGACTTGCTTTATGAAACTGGGTGCTCCTGTATTGGGTGCATATATATTTAGGATAGTTGGTTCTTCTTATTGAATTGATCCTTTTACCATTATGTAATGGCCTTTTCTCTTTTGTTCTTTGTTGGTTTAAAGTCTGTTTTCTCAGAGACTAGGATTGCAACCCCTGCCTTTTTTTGTTTTCCATTTGCTTGGTAGATCTTCCTCCATCCCTTCATTTTGAGCCTGTGTGTGTCTTTGCACATGAGATGGGTTTCCTGAATACAGCACACTGATGGGTCTTGACTCTTTATCCAATTTGCCAGTCTGTGTCTTTTAATTGGAGCATTTACCCCATTTACATTTAAAGTTAATGTTGTTATGTGTGAATTTGATCCTGACATTATGATGTTAACTGGTTATTTTGCTCGTTAGTTGATGCAGTTTCTTCCTAGCCTTGATGGTCTTTACAATTTGGCATGTTTTTGCACTGGCTGGTACCGGTTTTTCCTTTCCATGTTGAGTGCTTCCTTCAGGAGCTCTTTTAGGGCAGGCCTGGTGGTGACAAAATCTCTCAGCATTTGCTTGTCTGTATTTTATTTCTCCTTCACTTATGAAGCTTGGTTTGGCTGGATATGAAATTCTGGGTTCAAAATTCTTTTCTTTAAGAATGTTGAATATTGGTCCCCAATCTCTTCTGGCTTATAGAGTTTCTGCCGAGAGATCCACTGTTAGTCTGATGTGCTTCCCTTTGTGGGTAACCCGACCTTTCTCTCTGGCTGCCCTTAACATTTTTTCCTTCATTTCAACTTCGGTGAATCTGACAATTATGTATCTTGGAGTTGCGCTTCTCGAGGAGTATCTTTGTAGCGTCCTCTGTATTTCCTGAATTTGAATGTTGGCCTGCCTTGCTAGATTGGGGAAGTTCTCCTGGATAGTATCCTGCAGAGTGTTTTCCACCTTGGTTCCATTCTCCCCATCACTTTCAGGTACACCAATCAGATGTAGATTTGGTCTTTTCACATAGTCCCATATTTCTTGGAGGATTTGTTCGTTTCTTTTTATTCTTTTTTCTCTAAACTTCTCTTCTTGCTTCATTTCATTCATTTCATCTTCCATCACTGATACCCTTTCTTCCTGTTGATCGCATCTGCTACTGAGGCTTCTGCATTCATCACGTAGCTCTCGTGCCTTGGTTTTCAGCTCCATCAGGTCCTTTAAGGACTTCTCTGCATTGGTTATGCTGGTTATCCATTCGTCTAATTTTTTTCAAAGCTTTTAACTTCTTTGCCATTGGTTCAAATTTCCTCCTGTAGCTCGGAGTAGTTTGGTCGTCTGAAGCCTTCTTCTCTCAACTTGTCAAAGTCATTCTCCATCCAGCTTTATTTCGTTGCTGGTGAGGAGCTGCCTTCCTTTGGAGGAGGAGAGGTGCTCTGCTTTATTAGAGTTTCCAGTTTTTCTGCTCTGTTTTTTTTCCCATCTTTGTGGTTTTATCTACCTTTGGTCTTTGATGATGGTGATGTACAGATGGGTTTTTGGTGTGGATGTCCTTTCTGTTTGTTGGTTTTCCTTCTAACAGACAGGACCCTCAGCTGCAGGTCTGTTGGAGTTTGCTAGAGGTCCACTCCAGACCTCTTTGCCTGGGTATCAGCAGCGGTGGCTGCAGAACAGCAGATATTACTGTACTGCAGATGCTGCTGCCTGATTGTTCCTCTGGAAGTTTTGTCTCAGAGGAGTACCCAGCCGTGTGAGGTGTCAGTCTGCCCCTACTTGGGGGTGCCTCCCAGTTAAGCTACTCGGGGGTCAGGGACCCACTTGAGAAGGCAGTCTGCCCATTCTCAGATCTCAAGCTGCATGCTGGGAGAATCACTACTCTCTTCAAAGCTGTCAGAAAGGGACATTTAAGTCTGCAGAGGTTACTGCTGTCTTTTTGTTTTTCTGTGCCCTGCCCCCAGAGTTGGAGCCTACAGAGGCAGGCAGGCCTCCTTGAGCTATGGTGGGCTCCACCCAGTTCGAGCTTCCCAGCTGCTTTGTTTACCTAATCAAACAACTAACTCAGCAATGGCAGGCGCCCCTCCCCCACCCTCTCTGCCACCTTGCAGTTTGATCTCAGGCTGCTGTGCTAGCAATGAGCGAGACTCCGTGGGCATAGGACCCTCTGAGCCAGATGCAGGATATAATCTCCCGGTGTGCCATTTTTTAACCCCGTTGGAAAAGTGCACTATTAGGGTGGGAGTGACCTGATTTTCCAGGTGCCGTCTGTCACCACTTTCTTTGACTAGGAAAGGGAATTCCTTGACCCCTTGCACTTTGCGGGTGAGGTGATGCCTCGCCGTGCTTTGGCTCATGCACGGTGCGCTGCACCCACTGTCCTGCACCTACTGTCTGAAGTCAATGTGAAAGTAAAAAATTCTAAAATTTTCAAGATAAAATTGTCTAGCCACCCATAAAGGAAACCTCATCATATTAGCAGTGGATTTCTCAGCAGAAACCTTGCAAGCCAGAAGGGATTAGGATCCTATTCTTAGAGTTGTTAAAGAAAAAACTGTTAACCATGAGTTTTATATGCTGCAAGAATAAGATTTTTATATGAAAGAGAAAAAAATATATTTCCCAGAGAAACAAAAGCTGAGATAATTCATTACTACTACATTTCATTACTACTTCACTGTGGTGAAGTCCATCTTGCTATGTATTTTCCAGGTGTTTGCCAGGCCTTTTGTATCTGGATGTCTAAATGTGTTGTAAGATAAGGGATGGTTTCATCAATTTTTTTTAAACAGATCTCCTAAGCTTCTTAGTTTTTCTTCTCCCTCAAGAATAACAGTGATTCATAAGCTTGGTCATTTTCTGTAGTCTCATATTCTTGAAGGCTTTGTTCCTTCTTTTTATTCTTTTTACTTTATTCTTGTCTGACTGGATTAATTCAAAACACCTGTCTTCAGATTCTGAGCATCTCTATTCTGCATGGTATAATCTATTGTTGAAGGTTTCAACTGTATTTTGTAACTCCTTCAAATTTTTTTTCATTTCCAGAAAAAAAATTAAGATATCTCCTGGCCAGGCGCAGTGGCTCACGCTTGTAATCCCAGCACTTTGGGAGGCCGAGGCGGGCGGATCACGAGGTCAGGAGATAGAGACCACGGTGAAACTCTGTCTCTACTAAAAATACAAAAAATTAGCCGGGCGTGGTGGCAGGCGCCTGTAGTCCCAGCTACTCAGAGAGGCTGAGGCAGGAGAATGGCATGAACCCGGGAGGCGGAGCTTGCAGTGAGCCGAGATTGAGCCACTGCACTCCAGCCTGGGTGACAGAGTGAGACTCCGTCTCAAAAAAAAAAAAAAAATTAAGATATCTCCTTAGTAAATTTCTATTTTATATCCTGAATTGATTTTTGGATTTCTTTGTATTCATTTTTAGATTTATCTTGTATTTCATTGAGCTTATTTAAAATCAATATTTTGAATTTTTTGGCTTTTGAAATATTTTCTTTTGGTTAGGATCCATTGCTAGAAAATTACTGTTTTCTTTTGGGGCATCATAAACCCTTGTTTTTTAATACTTCCAGAATAATTATGCTGATTTCTTTACATCTGGGCAAACAGTCACTTCTTAATTTTGAATTTACTTTCATTAATGCAGGCAGGACCTTCTTTTCTTGGGGGTGTCACTATGATTTATGTTGGGTAGGGTCATTTGACTGTGCCTCTGGGTGCATTCAGTAGTAAAGACTCTATTATTTTCTTGGTTATAAATAGCCATAGGGTGCCAGCTTTCTAAAATGCTGGTTGTTGTAGTGGTGTACCAGGTGGGTGAGCAGGCTCACTGCCCTCTGACAAGCTAAGGTGGCATGGGCAATGGTGTTAGTAGAAGTTGGGAGAATTTTGTCTCCTTCCCAAGTGCTGCACTCTTGTATCAGATTTTGTATTGAGTTGTGCCAGTCAACTCCCTAGCCAGTAGGTGACATTTTCAGGTAAAAGCCAGCTGAGATGGTACCTGTTGGGTTTATGCTTGAACTGTGTTAACTGCTGGAGAAGTGCTCTAGTGTTTCATGTGGTGGGTTGGGCTCTGGAGCACTCAAGAGCTTCAGTCCCACCGTCCCTCTAGGAGGGGATGGTGGAGCCAGGTAGGGGAAGCCTACACTCAGGCCCTCCAATAGCAAGTGCAAGCACCAGCCCTGACAGGGTGGTGGGGGAGTCCTCAGGCCCCTGGAGGAAGTTGCTGAGGTCTCTTTATGGTAATCCCAGTACCACAACCTCAACAGATAAAAATGGGATCAGTTTCTCCTTCACATCTCTGTCTGGGCATTCAGGATGTTCAGTTAGGTTAGACATTGCTATTTGCTTCTAGCCTGCAATTATGTTAGCAAATTTTATATTGGACTGTGTGGGTTCACCTCCTGGCCATTAAGTGGTGCTTGCAGGTGACAGCCAGCTATGGTGGTAGCAGTAAGTTTATGCTTGACCTTTGTTAACCAGGAGAAATGCTCAGGTGTCCCAGGTGATGGGTTGGACTGTGGAGCTCTCAGTGGTTCTAATCTCATGCTCTGCCTCTGAGGCAGGGGTGAGTAGACAAGCTGGGGAGGGCTGGGATTGTGAAGCCTGCACTTGGGCCCTCAATAGTGGGCATATGTGCTGGCCCTGACAGGATTCAGAAGGCAGTTCTTAGGCCCATGGAGCAATACTTCAAGGAGGAGCAAAGCACCTGTTAACATGCCATACAGCCGGCATGGGTGGAGAGGCAACTCATGGACCACAGCCGAGCAGGCAGTAGTGGAACCCACCTTGCTTTAATGTTTTCAACCTGACAAGGGTCCTTGTCACAGCTTTCGGCTGGCAGTGAGCTGAAACAACCAGCCAAGTCACAAGTAGTTTGTCTTCAGATGGCAAAACTGCTGCAGGCCATAAACTCACTGCCTGTGTCAAAACCATGGCTTCCAGGCCAAATCTCTTCAGGTCCAGTCTTGCAAAGACAGGGTGATCAACTCCCATGCCTGTGGCTAAAGCCCACATCACATTCACCTCTGTTCTAGCCATGAAGACTCCTCCCCTACTCAAGGCCAGATCACAAATTTCCCTACCAAAATTCTCCAAACCAATAACTGCCTCCTGTGCTGGCTGGCAGTTTCTTGGGCACTCCTGGTGTTATTTTTTTTTTTTGATAAAATTTCTCAGTGTAAATTTATACACAGTATTTTGTTATTTCCAAGTGGGTGAGATGTGCTAACAAGCTTCTAATCTGCTATCTTGGAAAAAATTATGTTATTTTAACCTGGTGACCTTCAAGATTTTTTTTCATTTCTGGTTTTAAATACTTGACTCTGCTTACATATATTTGACATTTTTCTATTTACCCTACCTGGAATTCACTCAGATTCTTGGATCTGTATCTTATATTTTTTAATAATATGAACATTTTAACCAATGTTTTTTCAAATATTTTTGTGACACATACTATTCTCTCTTTCTGAGACTTCAAGCACATGTACATTAGATGTCTTGTATTGTAGCACACGTCATTGAGACTCTGTTCATTGTTATTCATTTTTTCTCTGTTTTTCAGATTCAATAATTTTTATTAATCACTCTCAAGTTCATTGGCCCTTTATTTCTACCAACACCAGTCTACTGTTAAACAGTAAATTTTTATTTCACATATTTTAATTTTCAGTTCTAGATTTCTTGACTGAGATTCTACATATGTTTATTTATTATAAGAATATTTTTCTGTAAGTTCTTGAACTAGCTACTTTAAAGTCCCTGACTACTGAATGCAGTCATCTTAGGATTGATGTGTTGACTCATTTTCTCTTGATAGGGGTCACAATGTTGTTTTTTTCCCAGTGTGGAGCATTTTGTAATTACATACTGAAAATTGTGGATGATAAATTATAGAGATTCTGGATTCATTAACCTGGGAGCACTTGCTATCTCTGAGTAGGCTTAATCTCATGAAGTTTTACTAGAATAAATTTCTTGAACTTGTCAAACTCATTCACCTTGACCTGCTATGAATACATGCAAGGATGAAATTCACCAATTGATTTAGGAAATTTTTTCTCTGGGTCTTCACAGTACTCTGTGTATTGCATTAATCACACTGCACTGAAATGGGTTGCAAGTAGATTGTTAGCTACTCAATGCAAGACTCGGGTCTTATTTATCTCTACATTCCTAGTGCCTAACACAGTGTCTGACACTCAGAGTGAACAGGCATTTCATATTTGTTGAAGTAACAAACTAAATAATTAAAGAACCGAAACTATACAATTCTAACACAAAGTTCATAAAATACTGGAATATGAGAGTCTTTTAATTCAGAAGCAAAGATGATATAAGCTCAGTTCCAACTGACAATATCACTGAACCACAACACGAGATACAGTTAAGTGCCCATGGTAAACGTTTTTAAAAATATATTCATGATCATCAATATATATTTTATTTACAGAGTCAGGGAAGGAATTAGAACATTTTAGAAAAAGTTCATCAATTCTAAGTGAAATGAAGTTTTAGGATCTCAAAAATAAAGCTTATTCATTATACTTTATTCTCTGATGAGAATTAATACAGTGTGTGTGTGCGCACGTGCACACGTGTGTTTGAATGAATGGATGAAATAATAAAAATGGACAAAGAATAAAAAGCATGGAATTCAGAATTACTAGATTTGTAGTTAAGGCTCACTTCTATTTTAGTCCTACTGCTAGTTCTAACAATGAATATGACCTTGGAAAAGTTATTTAAACTACCATTTGCAATGGATATATCTGAAAACTGTGGGACTAATACCTTATAGGAGTGCTATAAGAATCAAATGGGATGATGAACACAAAAGACCTTTGTAAACTCTAAAGAGCTATATAAACATTAAAGATGGTTATTAAATGAAAAAATGCAAATAAAGCATTTTATTGCAATGCCCATTATACCTAAAGCTTTTAAATGTTAGCACCCTCCCACAAAAATATACATGTGCATGCATGTATACATATACACACACACCACATACACTCACACTTGTGTTCACACCTTAGTGGCACAACAGAACTAACTTAGGTTCTTGTACCCTTTAAATATGTCTTTTTAAAAGTTAAGCTCTCTGTGACACATACTAACTGCTTATCTTTGGCTTAAGTTTATCTATCCTGCCCACTTCCATCCTTTCTCTTCTCCCAGAAACATTTGCACCCATCAATAGAATGTTTTATTCCACTCATTGTTGGGAGTGATGGAGCCATCATCTCCTCTAATCCATTATAGGTTACAACTGATGAATGTAAAAGGATACCAGGTAAAACTAGTTTTCTCTAAAGAAGTTACAAAATCAACACTGTAAAAATCATTTACAGAAGTTACAAGATCCATAATAGTCTTTTCATAATTTTCCTAAAGATAAATGTTTAAATGTCTTAACCCTTGATTTTATATGTCAAGCTATCAAGCAATTATTTTAAAGATTGTCAAAATAATGGTCCTGCTTATAGCTAAAACATATTAATCCAGTGTGCAATTTTAAATGACTAACTAATGTAAATATATGATAAATAGTCAGCTGAGTTTGTTAGGCAATCTTGCAATGAAGGAAAATAATTTCAAGTATGCACTCAGGATTGTCACCTGTACTCTGTTATTTTCTCTGTTACTTGATTTTAGGTAAAAGGAGTCTATCAGACAAACAGAAAGAATATAACAAGATGTATCTATCAAAAAATACACCTGAGGAAACCCTTGGACAAGACTTTGTACTCAATAGATGTTCACACATTCATTTATGCAAAGGTATATTAAGCACTTACTTTTTGCCAGACTAGTATTCAACAGGGCAATAGGCATACAGGTGAATAAAACACCTGCCCAACTAACACTTTTGCCTTTTTCAGGTTTGTGTGTCTCTGTCAGACTCTTCTCTTTCCCTTATCATCTTCCCTCATCCTTTGCAGACACCAGTTGACCCAATGCCACAAAAAGTTAATTAAATATCACCTCTCTATGAATGTTCTCTGACCTTCTAAGTAGATTCCTTTTCTGAACAACGCCTCTGACCCCAAACAACAATCCTGTGCATGTGCCCTTAGCAAGTTTTTGTACTTCTTGTTATTTTGTCTGCCTTCCCACTGGACTGTGAATAACATGAAACAGAATCTCTGCATTAGTCATTATTGTAACCCCAGAGATAGTTAACTGCTTGACACATAGTGCTTGAAAAAGGTACATAGATTTAATAAATACGTGATATTATGACTGTTTCTGGTGAATAAAAGAGCTCAACAAAAAACATATTAAAATAATAAAAGTATTTGAAATGTACAAAAGAAGAAAAATAAAGGAGTATGGATAGAGTGAGACATTGGGGAATAATCACGATGATGATAAAGACAACAAAAACAATTGAGATAGTGAAAATAACCACCACATTAACTATCAATGTAAGCATCTTGCATAGACAATAGGAAGCAGCAACAAAATGACTCACTTTTCTTAATTCATCCTCCAGGAGGGACCTGTGACCGCATAGACCTACCCACTCTTATGTTATTGCACTTTGCCTGTAGATGCTGCTTTCTCTAGTGAGTCTAAATCCATGCAAAGTATGTAAAACAACTTTCACTAGTGGGGTATTCACTCATCCACAAAGTGTTAGAGGAGCAGGAATGGTATTGAAACACTTAAGGAATACAGGAGGGAATACAGGGGAATACAGGAAGGGATGGAAGAAGACAGAAAAATTTTCAGTAAGACCACACTTGGCCTCTGATATTTCCCCATAACCGATTATTCCTCAACCTCCAAGCTGAGAACCACCCATACCTTCCATATTCTCTAACTAGTGTGAGAACAGCAATGCCTATATAGGCAAAACTGGACCAGGTCAAGGGATCCTTATATAAGAGGGTGTAAGGATATTGTGGAAGTCAATAGTCTCTGAAGGAAGAAAGTTGGATCTTGTCTCATATTTCTGTTTGGATTTGAGGGAAGAAATACTTATGCCAGAGTTAATTCTCTAAGAATACAATGAAAAGGTCACATTAACACTTACATTAGAAATGTAGTGAATAATTTAAAAGAAGTTTAAAAATCCTCTGACACCTGCCCAGGCACCCCCTAGAAAACTATGAACCTCAGGTTAAGACATCTTTTGGAAAGGATATCAGGCTGGTCAGTAGGGAGACCCTGCTATCAGCTGTGATGTTATCCAACTGGGACAGCCAGTTGAGGATCAAGGGGACTCTGTGCAGAGACCCTTCACCTCCAGTTTGTAACCTCCTCACAAAGGGATCCATAGAAGATAGAGAAGATCACAGGTCACCTAGAAGACACTTAACCCTATTTCTGTGGTTAGGAACAGAAAAATAAAACTGGAGAGTAAGAGACAGGAACTGACTGGAGGATGGAACAACAGTAGATGTCAGGAGTGTGTGAAAACAGATGTTTCTATACCTGTGTCTCTTAGAAAGTAACTTCCAGCTCTGTCTCAGAGTAGAGATAAACTCTGGTGGGAAGATTCATAAAACAAAATATTCCCACAATGTTTCCCATTGAGAGTATACAACAATGTAGCATAGTTATGCTTATTTTACAAATAAATATCTGGAGAAATATGAAGTTTGCACAGTTTGCTGAGAGAATGGACGTTAATGGCATTTACCTTGGACCCTAGAATTAGTACAACCAATATCTGAGACAACAACTTCAATGTCACAGAAGCTACTACATATAAATTAAAAATCTAAAAAGCTACCATAAGTTGAAAAGAGACGAGTCTTCATGAAAAGTGCATCTGGATAAAAATGTAGTTTCAGAGAAAAGCCACCAGTATGTCTTCTTTCTGCTTATCCCCTAGGGAACAGCAGAGATTTCTGCCTTGATTGCACAGAAGGAAGGAATACACATAGAAATGAACACTATTTGAGGAGTGAATACAGCTGGATAATAAAAGAAGAGACTTTTTTTCAAAGCTGTTCATTTTTCAATCAGCAAGAATTAAGATATAATTACAAAATAACTGTCACATGGAATATTATTTGACTCCTGAGAATGAAAGCTTTCTTTTTTATGTAAGCAGAGAGAAATAAAGGTTGGTGTCTCTGCGGCTTATTTCCCTAACACTGCTGCCATCTATGTTCCCACTACCTCTACTCCACATCCCCTAACCAGACAAGCTCAAAGATTTGACTGTCAGAGAGTTCAGGTAAAATAAGAGCCAAAAAGCTTTCAAAACTGAAATCTTCAAGCACAGAAACAAGTAGTCTTAATCCAGCTTGGAGTGATTCTTGTATCTGGTAACAAAATTCACCAGAGCAGAAATCCTGCTTTCTGCCATGCCTAGAACACTAAACAGACAAGCATTTCTATTCTCTGACAGCATTCTCAACAAATACTATATTTGATGAGCTTGTGTATTGTGGCATGTTTGTGAGTAGACACACTACGCTGGGCTAATGGTCTCTTAACGAAATAATCCAATCCGTTAAGAAATATTTCTGCCCACAACTCTGCACAGGGCATCCTTGACCTCCTTGTTTCTCAGACTGTAAACAACAGGGTTCAGCAGGGGAGTGATGATGGTGTACGTCACTGAGAGAAGAAGGTCTTTTTTTATTGAACTTTCTGACTTCGGCTTGAGGTAGGCAATGGAGGCACAGCCATAGTGGACAATGACCACAGTGAGGTGGGAGGCACAGGTGGCAAAGGTCTTCTTCCGGCCCTCAGCTGAGGCAATTTGAAGGATGGAAGAGATGACAAGGACATAGGAGATAAATATCAGGCCTATGGGCACAAAAATCACAAATGAACTTACACCATAATTTATTATCTCATTGATAGTGGTATCAATGCAAGAAAGTTTCATGACTGGGTAAATGTCACAAAAGAAGTGGTCAACCACTGTGCCACAGAAGGGCAAATTGAACATGGCCGTCACATGGAGAACTGCCATAGTCAGACCAATGCCAAAGGACCCACACACTAGCTGGGCACATAGTCCCTTGCTCATGATGACAGTGTACCTCAGGGGCCTGCAGATGGCCACATAGCGGTCATAGCCCATTGCAGTAAGCAGGAAGCAATTATTAGTGGCCAAGATAACGAAAAAGAACATTTGGGTAGCACAGCCTGCCAAGGAGATAGGTTGGTCATGAAAAATGAGGCTGGAAAGCATTTGTGGCACAATGACCAGTGTGTACACCATCTCTGAACTAGCCAGCATGCTTAGGAAGAAATACATGGGAGTGTGGAGATGATGGTCAATGCAGATGATAGTCACAATGATGATGTTAGCAACCAGAGTTAAAATGTAGACAGTTAGGAAAACCACAAAGAGGGTTATCTGATGATTTCCAAAGCTAGAAAATCCCAAGAAGATGAATTCTGTCACTTCTGTGAAGTTCTTTCTCTGCATTCTGCTATATCAGTGTCTGAAAGCAATAAATAGAGTCAACAAGGAGTAAATTCTCAACAGCAATTGGACTTTAAAACAAAGAAAAACGATAACTGTACTGAGACTGAATCCAATTTCCTTCTTTTTGATCATGAGGCTCATGCAGGGTCCTTGCACACGAAGAGAGAAGCCTACTTGTGCCTCTTTGGGGCTTTATACATATGAACATTGTCACTGTAGAGCAAACTACTTTCTGTGCATGGAGAGGGTTTCCGCATGACTGCTCACCTCACAGACATTATAGTGATGTTAGGAAGGTAAAAAGACAGCAAGGAGAAAGCCATGCTCTATATTTCAACCAATAATAATATCCACTCTTTAAACCCTCTTAACAAGGAGGACTCCAGTGAAGCCCATGTCAAGAAAACCATAAAGATGAAAGTTTTGCAAAAAAAAAAAAAAAAAAGATATAGCAGTTTGAAATATTTGAAGATGGAAAACTTTGAGACGCGGTCGCTGGATTTCGTAACAGGGTCACCAAGGAGATTTTACACAGTGTTTCAGTTGAATTATGAATATAGAAACTTGATTTTGGAGAGGTAATGTAGTCCAAATATGTTATTGTACTCTCAAAACAGAACAACTATAACACAAATTCTGCCATTATCTCTCTACTAAAATTGATCACTCAAGTCCCATCAAAGAAATCTTTTTTTTTTTTTTTTTTTTTTGCTGATTCCAGTAGGCATTTTGAGTGAAGTCAGGAAGAGAAAGCTGTGACAGAAAACATTGTGTAGTTGCCACTGTCATTATAAAGGATTGGGACAACTTGAGGTGTAGAAGAGACTCCGGGGTTGAGAGAGGAATCTGCAGCTATCTGTAGCCCAACTGGCTTAACTATTTTTAAAAATATGGTAAACATACAATTTTGAGAAGCAGAGACACTAATCCCTTTTGTCAAAAAGCAAGCACATATAAACTCTATGGAGAGCATACATCTGATCCTATGGTTCTCTCTAGTGACCATCTTATTGTTTTCCCTTTATTTTCAGAAGTATTAAAACAGGCTTTCTTTCCCACTCTCCATAATTCCCTGCAAGTTGGCTTTGGCATGTTCATGCCCATGAGATTGTTTGCTCAAATGTCACCAAAGAATTCTCCATTGCTAAGGCCACTGGACTTTGCTTTATCTCCTTTTTCTCATCTTTCTCTGTTTTAATATTTTGAACTCGTGCCTCATGGAAACATTCTTTGACCTTGGTTTCCATGAAGCCACACTGTTTTTCTCTCTTCCCAGCACTCATTTCGTTACCTTCCATGAATCTGCTCATTCTCCCTCTACCATAATTATGTATGCTCTTCTCTGGTCAATCTTGGCCCTTGTGTGTGCGATTTTTATGATGATTGTTCTCAAATCTCTATTTTCATCACCAATCTTTTTCCCAAGTCTCCAAATTACCTCCCTCTTGGCTTCTCTATTAGTGTTTCTTGCAATCATAATAAATTTCATATTTTTGAAAGTAAACTAAACATTAACCTTTCTTATACTGATAAAAAGCTCTCTATTTCAATTTTTATGTCTTCTTTAATGACCTTGTCATTATACCTGTACATTAATGGGTCAACATTTTGGAGCCATATCTATTTTGACATCACATTCAGTGGGCTTTTTCTTTAAAGTTATGTCTCCTGTCTGTACAATTTCTGAATTCACAATGACCTACTTAAGACCAGGGTACCAAATCTTCTAGCCAGAATAATAAAACATATTCCCATTCTAAAATTTATATGAATATGTGGAAGACCAAGAATGCTAAAACAACTTTAGGAAAGAAGTACAAAGTTAAACAACTTACACTACTTCATTTGAAGACTATAGTAATCAACATAGTATGGTATTGATGCAAGTGCAGGCAATAGAAAAAAACGGAGAGTCCAAAAGTAGACCCACATATATATAGCCACTGATTTTTGATAAAGTGCTAAGGTATCTCAGTGACAGTATTTTCAACAAATGTTGCTAGAAAAACTGAATGTCCATATGGGAAAAATAAACCTCAAGCCTTATCTCATGTCACACACACACACACACACAAATTCAGAATGAATCATAGATATGTATATAGAAGATAAAGCTATACAAATTCCAGACAAAAATAAGAAATAAAGTCTTCAATACCTTGAAATGAGCAAAGCTTTCCTAGATACAAAACAAAAACCGGTGGTCGGAGCCAAGATGGCCAAATAGGAACAGCTCCAGTCTACAGCTCCAAGCATGAGCGATGCAGAAGAAGAATGATTTCTGCATTTCTGACTGAGGTACCGGGTTCATCTCACTGGGGATTGTCGGACAGTGGGTGCAGGACAGTGGGTGCAGTGCACCGAGCATGAGCCGAAGCAGGGTGAGGCATCGTCTCACCCAAGAAGTGCAAGGGGTCAGGAATTCCTTTTCCTAGCCAAGGAAACGGGTGACAGATGGCACCGGGAAAATCGGGTGTCTCCCAACCTAACACCGTGCTTTTCTGACCGTCTTAGCAAATGGCACACCAGGAGATTATATCCTGCGCCTGGATCAGAGGGTCATACGCCCATGGAGCCTTGCTCATTGCTAGAACAGCAGTCTGAGATCAAACTGCAAGGTGGCAGCGAGGCTGGGGGAGGGTCGCCTGCCATTGCCGAGGCTTGAGTAGGTAAACAAAGCGGCCTGGAAGCTCGAACTGGGTGGAGCCCACCACAGCTCAAGGAGGCCTGCCTGCCTCTGTAGACTCCACCTCTGGGGGCAGGGCATAGCCAAACAAAAGGCAGCAGAAACCTCTACAGACTTAAATGTCCCTGTCTGACAGCTTTGAAGAGAGTAGTGGTTCTCCCAGCACACAGCTGGACATCTGAGAATGGACAGACTGCCTCCTCAAGTGGTTCCCTGACCCTTGAGTAGCCTAACTGGGAGGCACCCCCCAGTAGGGGCAAACTGACACCTCACAGGGCCGGGTACTCCTCTGAGACAAAACATCCAGAGGAACAATCAGGCAGCAACTTTTGCTGTTCACCAGTATTCGCTGTTCTGCAGCCTCCACTGCTGATACCCAGGCAAACAGGGTCTGGAGTGGACCTCTGGCAAACTCCAACAGACCTGCAGCTGAGGGTCCTGATTGTTAGAAGAAAAACTAACAAACAGAAAAGACATCCACACCAAAACCCCACCTGTACATCACCATCATCAAAGACCAAAGGTAGATAAAACCACAAAGATGGGGAAAAAACAGAGCAGAAAAACTGAAAATTCTAAAAATCAGAGCACCTCTTCTCCTCCAAAGGAATGCAGCTCCTCACCAGCCATGGAACAAAGCTGGACAGAGAATGACCTTGACGAGTTGAGAGAAGAAGGCCTCAGATGATCAAACTTCTCCGAGCTAAAGGAAGAAGTTCGAACCAATGGCAAAGAAGTTAAAAAGGTTGAAAAAAGATTAGACGAATGGGTAACTAGAATAACCAATGGAGAGAAGTCCTTAAAGGGCCTGATGGAGCTGAAAATCATGGCACGAGAACTACGTGACAAATGCACAAGCCTCAGTAGCCAATTCAATCAACTGGAAGAAAGGGTATCAGTGATGGAAGATCAAATGAATGAAATGAAGCAAGAAGAGAAGTTTAGAGAAAAAAGAATAAAAAGAAATGAACAAAGCCTCCAAGAAATATGGGATTATGTGAAAAGACCAAATCTATGTCTGATTGGTATATCTGAAAGTGACGGGGAGAATGGAACCAAGGTGGAAAACACTCTGCAGGATACTATCCAGGAGAACTTCCCCAATCTAGCAAGGCAGGCCAACATTCAAATTCAGGAAATACAGAGAATGCCACAAAGGTACTCCTCGAGAAGGGCAACTCCAAGACACATAATTGTCAGATTCACCGAAGTTGAAATGAAGGAAAAAATGTTAAGGGCAGCCAGAGAGAAAGGTCGCGTTACCCACAAAGGGAAGCCCATCAGAATAACAGCTGATCTCTTGGCAGAAACTCTGCAAGCCAGAAAAGAGTGGGGGCCAATATTCAACATTCATAAAGAAAATAATTTTGAACCCAGAATTTCATATCCAGCCAAACTAAGCTTCATAAGTGAAGGAGAAATAAAATACTTTACAAGAAAAGCAAATACTGAGAGATTTTGTCACCACCAGGCCTGCCCTAAAAGAGCTCCTGAAGGAAGCGCTCAACATAGAAAGGAACAACCAGTACCAGCCACTGCAAAAACATGACAAATTGTAAAGACCATCAAGGCTAGGAAGAAACTGCATCAACTAATGAGCAAAATAACCAGCTAACATCATAATGACAGGATCAAATTCACACATAACAATAGTAACCTTAAATGTAAATGGGCTAAATGCTCCAATTAAAAGACACAGACTGGCAAATTGTATACAGAGTCAAGACCCATCAGTGTGCTGTATTCAGGAAACCCATCTCATGTGCAGAAACACATATAGGCTCAAAATAAAGGGATGGAGGAAGATCTACCAAGCAAATGGAAAACAAAAAAAGGCAGAGGTTGCAATCCTAGTCTCTGATAAAACAGACTTTAAACCAACAAAGATCAAAAGAGACAAAGAAGGCCATTACATAATGGTAAAGGGATCAATTCAACAAGAAGAGCTAACTCTCCTGAATATATATGCACCCAATACAGGAGCACCCAGATTCATAAAGCAAGTCCTTAGAGACCTACGAAGAGACTTAAGACTCCCACACAATAATAATGGGAGACTTTAACACCCCGCTGTCAACATTCGGCAGATCAATGAGACAGAAAGTTAAAAGGGATATCCAGGAATTGAACTCAGCTCTGCACCAAGCGGATCTAATAGACATCTACAGAACTGTCCACCCCAAATCAACAGAACGTACATTCTTCTCAGCACCACACCACACCTATTCCAAAACTGACCACATAGTTGGAAGTAAAGCACTCCTCAGCAAATGTAAAAGAACAGAAATTCTAACAAACTGTCTCTCAGACCACAGTGCAATCAGACTAGAATTCAGGATTAAGAAGCTCACTCAAAATCGCTCAACGACATGGAAACTGAACAACCTGCTCCTGAATGACTACGGGGTTCATAATGAAATGAAGGCAGAAATAAAGATGTTCTTTGAAACCAACGAGAACAAAGACACAACATACCAGAATCTCTGGGACACATTTAAAGCAGTGTGTAGAGGGAAATTTACAGCACTAAATGCCCATAAGAGAAAGCAGGAAAGATCTAAAATTGACACCCTAACATCACAATTAAAAGAACTAGAGAAGCAAGAGCAAACACATTCAAAAGCTAGCAGAAGGCAAGAAATAACTAAGATCAGAGCAGAACTGAAGGAAATACAGACATAAAAAACCTTCAAAAAAATCAACAAATCCAGGATCTGGTTTTCTGAAAAGATCAACAAAATTGATAGACTGCTAGCAAGACTAATAAAGAAGAAAAGAGAGAAGAATCAAATAGATGCAATAAAAAATGATAAAGGGGATATCACCACCAATCCCACAGAAATACAAACTACCATCAGAGAATACTATAAACACCTCTATGCAAATAAACTAGAAAATCTGGAAGAAATGGATAAATTCCTTGACACATACATCCTCCCAAGACTAAACCAGGAACAAGTTGAATCTCTGAATAGACCAATAACAGGCTCTGAAATTGAGGCAATAATTAGTAGCTTACAACCAAAAAAAGTCTAGGACCAGATGGATTCACAGCCGACTTCTACCAGAGGCACAAGGAGGAGCTGGTACCATTCATCTGAAACTATTCCAATCAATAGAAAAAGAGGGAATGCTCGCTAACTCATTTTATGAGGCCAGCATCATCCTGATACCGAAGTCTGGCAGAGACACAACAAAAAAAAGAGAATTTTAGACCAATATCCCTGATGAACATCGATGCAAAAATCCTCAATAAAATACTGGGAAACTGAATCCAGCAGCACATCAAAAAGCTTATCCACCATGAGCAAGTGGGCTTCATCCCTGGGATGCAAGGCTGGTTCAATATATGCAAATCAATAAACGTAATCCAGCATATAAACAGAACCAAAGACAAAAACCACATGATTAACTCAATAGATGCAGAAAAGGCCTTTGACAAAATTCAACAACCTTCATGCTAAAAACTCTCAATAAATTAGGTATTGATGGGATGTATCTCAAAATAATAAGAGCTATCTATGACAAACCCACAGCCAATATCACACTGAATGAGCAAAAACTGGAAGCATTCCCTTTGAAAACTGGCACAAGACAGGGATGCCCTCTCTCACCACTCCTATTCAACATAGTGTTGGAAGTTCTAGCCAGGGCAATCAGGCAGGAGAAGGAAATAAAGGGTATTCAATTAGGAAAAGAGGAAGTCAAATTGTCCCTGTTTGCAGATGACATGATTGTATATCTAGAAAACCCCATCGTCTCAGCCCAAAATCTCCTCAAGCTGATAAGCAACTTCAGCAAAGTCTCAGGATACAAAATCAATGTACAAAAATCACAAGCATTCTTATACACCAATAACAGACAAATAGAGAGCCAAATCATGAGTGAACTCCCATTCACAATTGCTTCAAAGAGAAAAATACCTAGGAATCCAACTTACAAGGGATGTGAAGGACCTCTTCAAGGAGAACTACAAACCACTGCTCAATGAAATAAAAGAGGATACAAACAAATGGAAGAACATTCCATGCTCATGGGTAGGAAGAATCAATATCGTGAAAATGGCCATACTGCCCAAGGTAATTTATAGATTCAATGCCATTCCCATCAAGCTACCAATTACTTTCTTCACAGAATTGGAAAAAACTACTTTAAAGTTCATATGGAACCAAAAAAGAGCCCACACCACCAAGTCAATCCTAAGCCAAAAGAACAAAGCTGGAGGCATCAAGCTACCTGACTTCAAACTATACTACAAGGCTACAGTAACCAAAACAGCATGGTACTGGTACCAAAACAGAGATATAGGTCAATGGAACAGAACAGAGCCCTCAGAAATAATGCCGCATATCTACAACTATCTGATCTTTGACAAACCTGACAGAAACAAGCAATGGGGAAAGGATTCCCTATTTAATAAATGGTGCTGGGAAAACTGGCTAGCCATATGTAGAAAGCTGAAACTGGATCCCTTCCTTACACCTTATACAAAAATTAATTCAAGATTCATTAAAGACTTGAATGTTAGACCTAAAACCATAAAAACCCTAGAAGAAAACCTAGGCAATACCGTTCAGGACATAGGCATGGGCAAGGACTTCATGTCTAAAACACCAAAAGCAATGGCAACAAAAGCCAAAATTGAAAAATGAGATCTAATTAAACTAAAAAGCTTCTGCACAGCAAAAGAAACCACCATCAGAGTGAACAGGCAACCTACAGAATGGGAGAAAATTTTCACAACCTACACATCTGACAAAGGGCTAATATCCAGAATCTACAATGAACTCCAACAAATTTACAAGAAAAAAAAAACAACCCCATCAAAAAGTGGGCGAAAGATATGAACAGACACTTCTCAAAAGAAGACATTTATGCAGCCAAAAAACACATGAAAAAATGCTCATCATCACTGGCCATCAGAGAAATGCAAATCAAAACCACAGTGAGATACCATCTCACACCAGTTAGAATGACCGTCATTAAAAAGTCAGGAAACAACAGGTGCTGGAGAGGATGTGGAGAAATAGGAACACTTTTATACCATTGGTGGGACTGTAAACTAGTTCAACCATTGTGGAAGTCAGTGTGGCGATTCCTCAGGGATCTAGAACTAGAAATACCATTTGACCCAGCCATCCCATTACTAGGTATATACCCAAAGAATTATAAATCATGCTGCTATAAAGACACATGCACACGTATGTTTATTGTGGCACTATTCACAATAGCAAAGACTTGGAACCAAGCCAAATGTCCAACAGTGATAGACTGGATTAAGAAAATGTGGCACATATACACCATGGAATACTATGCAGCCATAAAAAATGATGAGTTCATGTCCTTTGTAGGGACATGGATGAAGTTGGAAGCCATCATTCTCAGCAAACTATCCCAAGGACAAAAAACCAAACACCGCATGTTCTCACTCATAGATGGGAATTGAACAATGAGAACACATGGACACAAGAAGGAGAACATCACACACCGGGGCCTGTTGTGGGGTGCAGGGAGGGTTGAGGGATAGCATTAGGAGATATACCTATTTTTAAATGACGAGTTAATGGGTGCAGCACACCAACATGGCACATGTATACATATGTAACAAACCTGCATGTTGTGCACAGGTACCCTAAAACTTAAAGTATAATAAAAAGAAGCATAACCCATAAAAGAACAAAATCACAAATCAAAAGCTTCTAACCTTCAAAAGACATTGTTAGAAAAATTAAAAGGCTTGGGCAGGTGCGGTGGCTCATACCTGTAATCCCAGCACTTTGGGAGGCTGAGACAAGCTAATCACTTGAGGCCATGGGTTCGACACCAGCCTGGGCAACATGGCAAAACTTCATCTCTACTAAAAATACAAAAATTAGCTCGTCTGGTGGCACACACTAGTAATCCCAGCTGCTCAGGAGGCTGAGGCATGAGAATCACTTGAACCTGGGAGGTGGAGGTTGCAGTGAGCCAAGATTGTGCCACTGCACTCCAGCCTGGGTGACAGAGTGAGACCATATCAAAAAGAAAAAAAGAAAAGAAAGAAATAAAAGATAAATGAAAAGGAAAACCACAAGTAGGAGTAAATATTTACAATACATATGTCTAAAATTGTAACCAGCATATATAAAGAATTCTTATAATTCAATAGTAAGACACATTTTTCATGGACAAAATATTTGAAGAGACATTTCACAAAAATAAGATATAGAAATGTTCAGTAAGCACAGGAAAGAATTCTCAACATCATTAACCATTAAAAACTTGTAAAATAAAACCACAGTGAGATACCACTGCATGCCCATTTGAATGGCTGACATTTAAAAGTCTAACAACGAAGAATTTTGGCAAGTAAGTAAAGAAATTGAAGCTTAAATATTGCTGGTGGAAATGTAAAATAGAATCACAAGTGGAGAACAATTTGGCAGTTTTTTATAAAGTTAAATATGTACTTACTCCATGACTCAGTAATTTTTTCTGCATGTTGACACAATAGGAATGAAAACATGTGTCCACACAGAGACAGGTATGTGTAAATGGCCCTATCAGCTTTCTTCCTAAATGTCAAAAAACTGCAAATAACCTAAATATCCAAGAAATAATGCATCCATATAATGAAACACTGCTCAGCAATAAGAGGAACAAATTTCTAATACTAACAGCAACATGGCTGAATTTTTAAAACAGTATGCTGAATCAAGTCAGAAACAAAAGAGTTAATACTGTATGATTCTATTTATATGATACTCTAGAAATACAAATCTAATCTATACTGACAAAAAAAGTGGTTGCCAGAATTGCTGGGGAATTGACTAAAAAAGAACACAAGGGAACTTATTGGGGTAAAATAAATGTTATTGATTGTGAAGGTGGTAATACAGGTGCATAAATTTGTCAAAACTCACAAAAATGTATACCAAAAAAATTGATAAACTTTGTTATGTTATGTTTTAATTGTATTGCATTGTATTATATTATGCCATGTAATATTATATTGTATCATACTGCATTATACTTCATCAAAGTTAATTCATCTGGGCATGAGTAAGATTTTATCCCTAGGAATCTGTTGCTACTAGACTTACCATCCTTTAGGTGGGCTTATTATGATGGAAGAAACATTGGAATTGACTGGGACTTGGGAAATCTGGAACCTTATCTGGAGTCTGTCAATATCAAAACATGTGGTCTGGGGCAAATATGTCTCCATGGCCTCAAATGCAAAATAAGGAGCTTAAACAAGATTGTCTCTAAGTTCTAATACACTAATCATATGTCACTTCTCTGGTCTAGTAAGTACACCTCTGCTGGGCTGATAAGGCCCTGCACTATCAGACTATTCTTACACAGCCAATCTGCCATCTTCACTATCTCCTCCACTGCAAAAAAAGCCAACCTTCCCAGGGTCTAGGAACATTCCAATACCCATTGTCAAAGCTGTGCCTGTGTTCATATTTTTCTTCTTGCCTCGGCTGACCTCCAATCCCTGTTGCCCACCCAGATTCCAAGTCCTCTGTGCTTGGAAGCACATCCTTATCACTCCCAGTACATTCTTAACATAAAACCCCCAAGTGAAATTATATTCTTATTCTTTGGTTAAATACAGAATGTTTAAACCACCAAATTAGATCTATTTTTCATGTTTAAAAATTGTTTCTTAGGAGTATTTCAAGACTCAGCTCATTGCCTAGCATCTTCATGAAATCATCTCACAACAACCCTGTTTCTCACTTCTCTTTCTTTCATAAAGCCTATACCCAATGGTGTGCTGGAGGCAGCTTGCACCAGCTCACCAGAGAAGATTGCTAACATTCTTTCTCAGTTCCATATTCTGTAGTATCATCTGCTTAGATTAAGATCTGCTATAGAGAAATAGTGTTAACTCAGAAATGGACAATCAGTATCAGGACTATTTTTTTTCCTGGAGAGCTGATTGTTAAACATCTACCAACACACCACTGCCTTCATCCTTGCACCATATGCTGTGGCCCAGTCCATGTTATCTTGCATTATTGTCTGTTTTCTCCCATGTGTCAGTCTTATTTCCCAAATTAGATTGTAAACACTTTGAAAGAATGTGCCAGGTTTGTTAAATCTTCTCAGTCCTTCACACAATTCACTCAGAGAATCCTTCAAAACGTACTAGGTGATTGAAGAGTATGAAGAATCTAGAATTATTATTGCATTATACTTGGAGCTCAATTTGCCAAGGAGACAGCATTAGCTACCCATGAAAACAGTGGGACTCGAACAATAAGGGATGATTTTGTGTAGCATCCTGGCATAAATCTCAGTGTTTTTCTTCTAATCCTTCTTCACATTTTCCCACATGGAATCAGATGATAATGAAAAACTAGAGCAACCATGGGAAGAGACAAAAAAATGTTGCATGGGAAAGAGAAGGGTCAGTTTTGACTTAGTGGCAAGTGATGTTAGAGCCTAGGAGGGATGAGTTTCTGAGTTGTCAATAGGTGTCAGGTCTTTATTAGTTGACCTTGCCACCTCCTTATCTCTGCTAATTGGTGAATGTGTCCACCATCCACATTGAGAGATTAGAGTAAGGAATAGTGTTAACAAAGTATCCCTATGCACCAACATTACCACCATTCCTGGATCCTTTCTTTTTCTTATTGTTGTGTAAATTTAAAGTTCATTAATTCTTGAATCAATCCTCAGCTCTACCACCTAACTATGAAGACTAGAGCAACTTGTTAGCCTCACCAACCCTCATTCTCATCTGTAAACAGGGTAACAAAAGTACTGATCTCAGAATAATATTGTGAATATTAAATTATATAATTCATTCAAAGCCCTTAGCACAAAGTAGATGCTCAACAGTTGATATCTCTTAAAATTATCCTTGGTATTGCTCTGTAATAGGAAGAACGTATTCAAGAATTTTTTTAAAATCAACAAAAACAAAGAGAACAAAACAGTATGAGACAATAAAAGATGAGAGCACAAGAAAGAGAGAGAGAGATTGATGTGTAGATGATCCTCTTGGGAAAATAAGAGCACCACAACAGACTGATAAAATAGCACAGCAAATGTTTTAGTCATGAAGATTATATGCCAAATAAAAAAGAAAAGAGGGACTAGAAAATTCTGAAGATGTGATAAGATAGAAAGAAGCTATTATAGAATTTATTGGTACCTATAAAAAGGTATGTCTTTTATTTAAATCTGAATGAACCTACGAGAGAAAAGAATTTAAAATCTTCAATTTATTTCCTGAAAATTGATGTTTCATGTAAATAACTACTAAAGAAAACAAACAAACAAAACCCTATGGTTTCTTCTCCAGACACCTTGAAACACAAGCAAATTATAAGATGCCAGGCATGGATAAAGTGAACTCTTTAAACATCTGTGATTATAATAGCTATTTGAAGAATCCAAAGGAATAAAAATCCTTGTTCATAAGATCAATGTGAGAAAGACTCTGTAAGGCTCTGCTTTTAGAACTTGAGTCCAGTTGGCCTATATGTGATGTTTTCCACCCAGAATTCTAGATCCTAGCCCAGGATAGGTACAAGAACAAGTAGGACTGGAACCTGCTCGAGCTAAGAAGGACACAAAGGTATCCCCATCACCTCTCAAATCTGGTCTGACAGTGTCTATAAAAAATAAACAAACAATAAAGCAAAACCCTGGTTCCTCTTCAGAGATATATACTCTTACAATTACTTACTGCTCCAAATAGATTGTAGCTTAGAGAAAGAATGGCATGTGACATTTCATGGATCTCCCAGGCTCTGAAAGCTATGTCTATAGGAGGAGAAACAGAAGTTCCTATAAACTCAGAGATCAGGAGGAAAATCTCAGAGGAAAAGCCATGTTGTCTACACCTCCTCTCCTGGGTCTCTTTTTCTCAATACTTTCTGAGTATCTCAAGGGAAGCAATAGAATAAGACTCCAGACAGATACCAAGGAGACTTATTAAAAATGGGAATTTTTAATTTTCCCAGTAGTTGGTACTTTAAGATTTCTGGAGCAATTCTCTTAGACGGTTTATCTTCCCCTATTTTTGACTACATCGAGGGAGATTTTATATATATGGTGCAAGAATTTTTGTCTTTAAAAAATGATGGACTCCTATTCGACAGAGCATTGGAAGTTCTGGCCAGGGCAATCAGGCAAAAGCAAGAAATAAAGGTATTCAAATAGGAAAAGAGGAAGTCAAACTGCCTCTGTTTGCAGATGACATGATCCTGTATCTAGAAAACCCTTTATCTCAGCCCAAAAGCTACTTAAGCTGATAAGCAACTTCAACAAAGTTTCAGGATACAAAATCAATGTGCAAAAGTCACAAGCATTCCTATACACCAAAAATAGACAAGCATAAAGCCAAATAATGAATGAACTCCCATTCACAATTACCAGAAAGAGAACAAAATACCTAGGAATATAGCTAACAAGGGAAGTGAAGGACCTCTTCAAAGAGAACTACAAACCACTGTTCAATGAAATCAGAGAGGACACAAACAAATGGAAAAACATTCCATGCTCCTGAATAAGAAGAATAAATATCATAAAAATGGCCATACTGCCCAAAGTAATTTATAGATTCAATACTATCCCCATTAAACTACCATTGATGTTCTTCACAGAACTAGAAAAAACTACTTTAAAATTCACATGGAGGCCGGGAGCGGTGGCTCACACCTGTAATCTCAGCACTTTGAGAGGCCAAGGTGGGCGGATCACAAGGTCAGGAGATCAAGACTATCCTAGCTAACACAGTGAAACCCCGCCTCTACTAAAAATACAAAAAAAAAAAAAAATTAGCCAGGCATGGTGGTGGGCACCTGTAGTCTCAGCTACTCGGGAGGCTGAGGCAGAAGAATGGCATGAACCCGGGAGGCGGAGCTTGCAGTGAGCTGAGATCACGCCACTTCACTGCAGCCTGGGAAACAGAGTGAGACTCCGTCTCAAACAAACAAAAATTCATATGGAACCAAAAAAGAGCTTGTATAGCCAAGACAATCCTAAGCAAAAGAACAAAGCTGGAGGCATCACACTACTCGGCTTCAAACTACACTACAAGGCTACAGTAACAAAAACAGCATGGTACTGGTACAAAAACAGACACATAGACCAATGGAACAGAACAGGGATTTCAGAAATGAGACTGAACATCTACAACCATCTGATCTTTGACAAACCTGACAAAAACAAGCAATGGGGAAAGAGTTCCCTATTTAATAAATGGTGCTGGGAAAACTGGCTAGCCATATGCAGAAAATTGAAATGACTCCTTCCTTACACCTTATACAAAAATTAACTCAAGATAGATTAAAGACTTAAATGTAAAACCCAAAACTATAAAAACCCTAGAAGAAAAGTTAGGTGATACCATTCAAGACATAGGCACAGGCGAAGATTTTATGACAAAAACGCCAAAAGCAATTGCAACAAAAGCAAAAATTGACAAATGGGATCTAATTAAACTAAAGAGCTTCTGCACAGCAAAAGAAACTATCATCAGAGTGAACAGACAACCTACAGAATGGGAGAAAAATTTTGAAATCTATCCATATGACAAAGGTCTAATATCCAGAATCTACAGGGAACTTAAACAAATTTACAAGAAAAAAAAAGAAAAACAAACAACCCCATTAAAAAGGGGACAAAGGATATGAACAGACACTTCTCAAAAGAAGACATTTATGCAGCCAGCAAACATAAGAAAAAAAGCTCAACATCACTGATCACTAGAGAAATGCAAATCAAAACCACAATGACCTACCCTCTCATGCCAGTCAGAATGGTGATTATTACAAAGCCAAGAAACAACAGAAGCTGGTGAGGCTGTGGAGAATTAGAAACGCTTTTACACTGATGGTGGGAATGTGAATTAGTTCAACCATTATGTAAAACGGTGTGGTGATTCCTCAAAGACCTAGAACCAGAAATACCATTTGACCCAGCAATCCCATTACTGGGTATATACCCAAAGGAATATACCTCATACTGAAGGAATATAAGTCAAATGAAAGAGATGTTCATTGCAGGTATGTTCATTGCAGCACTATTCACAATAGTAAAGACATTAAATCAGCCCAAATGCCCATTAATGATAGACTGGATAAAGAAAATATGGTACATATACACCATGGAATACTAGGCAGCCATAAAAAGGAATAAGATCATGTCCTTTGCAGGGGCATGGATGGAGCTGGAAGCCATTATGTTCAGCAAAGTAACACAGAAATAGAAAACCAAACACTCCATGTTCTCACTTATAAGTGGGAGCTGAACAATGGGAACACATGCACACAGGGAGGGGAACATCACACACTAGGGCCTGTTGGGGGATATGGGGGAGGAAAAGCATCGGGATAAATAGCTAATGCATGTGGGTTTAATACCTAGGTGATGGGTTGATAGGTGCTGCAAACCACCATGGCAAACATTTACCTATATAACAAACCTGGACATCCTGCACATGTATCCTGGAAATTAAAATTTAATTAAATTTTTTAGAAGATTGTGGATTAGCCTCTGTAGTGTTTCCAAGGCAGAGGGCTCTATGAGAGTAGGTAAAGTTTGGTATTTTCCAAAGACATCAATTTGTTAACTAACTCCATTTCAGCAGTATAGATTTTCTGAGAAAATCATAGCCTGAGTATTGGCAGTTAGATTCTTTCTGGGGGACTTTTCATTGGGCATGTCAAGTTCCTGGCATCCAGGGTTCCCTATATTTGCACAATGCCAACTCCTCTTGCCTGATGCAAGTTCCTGTCTCCCGCATGTCACTCAAAGTTCTTCTGAGACAGTTGCAAGTGATGTTTTAATTTTTTCATTTGACTTCTGTTTATTTTTCTCTTTACTACATGGGAGTTATGGAATGGTGTGAAGACTTGTAATTGCTTTTTATTCCATAAGACCATTCCCTCAGCTTAGAATTGTGCATTTTTGATTTAGTGCACGTACACACCAGGGTCGCAATCAAGTAGTCATATCAACTGTGGCACCTGCTTCCATCCAGTACAGTTAAATGTCCTTAAAGCTCTACAGCATTTCAATAAAAGTCAGAATAATGAATTCTTGAGTTGTCCCCAAATCCTGTTCTACCTCATGTTTTCAATCCAGTAACCCTTTAACTCAGTCTTTCCTCAAGTTTATAGTGACCTTGATATCTTGCATAACCCTTAGGACCTTAGAAGTTATCTGAAGCATATTCATAAATCCCTTAGTTAATCTTCAGTTATCTCCATGATCTCTGCCTTTCACCTGTCCTATGTTTGTTTCAGCTCTTCTGACAGAAGCAATGTCATCACTAATTCTTCCTCCCCCAACATTGTTTTTACATGTGTATTTTTTTAATTTCAAACTTATGAAAAAGTTGCAAGTATAATACAAGTAACTCCTGCATACCCTGTTCCTAGATACACCAATTGTTTACTTTTTGCCTCATTTGCTTCATCCTTTCTATCTCTAAATTATATGAGAGTAAATTGGAGACATCATGCCCCTTAACTCTTAAATACATTAGTGAATGTTTCCTAGGAAAAAGGAAATTCTCTTATAGAAGGTGATCAAATTACAAAGACACTAAATCAAGAACCACTGTCATACCTAAACACTTAGTGTCATAAAACATAAATTAAGACATAAAGTTCAGTTTTCCACCTCACAATTCCAATATATCCCCTTCTGATTTCTGCTTACCCTTTATTGCTTTCCCCCAAGGCATTGAGGGAAACAATGACTTATTCCAGAAAAGAAAGAGTAGAACAGTTAAAGTCCCGTCACCTCACCTTTTCTTACCTCTTATTACCTCTCCTTCTCCTACCTGATCAAGAACATTGTTTCTGAGAAGGGTAGTCTCCTCAGAGTGACTGATCACCCAATGGGAGTGTTCATTTAGAAACCGTGAAAATGCTCATCCTCATTATTTTCCATGACCTAAATAGTTTCTCTTACTTTCTCCTTGACCATGGCTCATGTATCTTCCCAGGCAAGATTGAGTGCTATTTTTTCTCTTCAAATTTTCCTTTTTTATTTTTCTCAAACTTAAAGACAACTTGAAATACAGTAACTCCATTTTTAAACATTAGAGAGTAAGTTGCTGACACAAAGGTCATCATTCAAATATTTTAGTATTTCCAACAAACAAGGACATTCTCCTTTGTAACCACAAAGCAATCATCAAATCAGAAAATTAACATTTATGAATTATTACTATGTAATCCTCAGATTCCCAGTCAATGTTTTTCCAGGTGTGTCAAACATTTTCTTTATAATAAAAATGTCAAGCTCAAAATTCAAAGCTTTCATTTATTGTTATTAGCTTCCTTAAAACTAGAAAAGTTCTTCAGTGTTTCTCTACCTTTCATTATCTGGACACTTCCAAAGATTATAGGCTGGTTACTGTGTTATATGTTCCTAAATTTTTATTGTTCAGATATTTTCTTATGACTAGATTTATGTTATGAGTTGTTGGCATGACAGAAGGAATGCTGTTTTTTTTTTCATTGCATGCTATCAAGAGGCATGCGATTCTGAATTATCCTATTTCTAATGATATTTGCTTAATAACTTGATTAAGGTTATATAAATCAAGATTATTTCTTTTGAAGTCACTTTCTTTCTCTTTTAAATTAGTAAATATTTTTCAGGGAGGTAGTTTGAAACTAAATATCTTGTTTGTCAAACTTTTAAATAATTTTTTATCTATATCATTTTGGATTCATGGCTTACTATTTTATTTAATGATTTATAATTACCTTAATTACTTATATTAGTGTTCAAATTATTGCCAGTGTGGTCAGTGGGATCTCCTTTAAGCTAGCTTTGCTGTCCTTTCAACTGGTCTCCATTATCATTAATCATCAGGAAGGTGCAAATCAAAACCAAAATCAGCTATCACCTCACATCTGTTAGAATGACTATTTAAAAAAAAAAAGATAACAAGTATTATCAAGGATGTGAGAAAGTTAAAACCCTTACACGCTGTTGGTGGAAATGTAAAATGGTGCAGTTGTTTTGAAAAATATAGGTTTTTTTATTTAATTTTTTTATTTTATTATTATTATACTTTAAGTTTTAGGGTACATGTGCACAATGTGGAGGTTTGTTACATATGTATACATGTGCCATGTTGGTGTGCTGCACCCATTAACTCGTCATTTAACATTAGGTATATCTCCTAATGCTATCCCTCCCCCCTCCCCCCACTTCACAACAGTCCCCGGAGTGTGATGTTCCCCTTTCTGTGTCCATGAGTTCTCATTGTTCAATTCCCACCTATGAGTGAGAACATGTGGTATTTGGTTTTTCGTCCTTGCAATAGTTTGCTGAGAATGATGGTTTCCAGCTTCATCCATGTCCCTACAAAGACATGAACTCATCATTTTTTATGGCTGCATAGTATTCCATGGTGTATATGTGCTTTGTTAAATGGAAGATTTTCAGAAAATTAAAATGGAACTACCACATGATCCAGCAATCCCACTTCTGGGTATATATCCAAAGAATCTAGATCAGCATCTCGAAGAGATATCTGCACTCAATGTTCATTGCAGCATTATTCACAATAACCAAGACATGGAAACAATTTAAAACCTGTAGGACATTATGCTAAATAAAGTAAGGCTGTCATGATCTCACCTACATGAGGAATCTAAAATAGTTAAAGTCATAGAAACAGAGTAAAATGGTGGTTGCCAGTGACTGGGGAGAGAGAGAAATGGAGAGATTCTGTTTCACAGGTACATAGTTCCAGTTGTACGATATGAGCAAGTTCTAGATATCTGCTGTATATTGTTGTGCCTATAGTTAACAATACCATATTGTGCACTTAAAATTTTGTCAGAAGAGTAGATATTACATTGTGTTCTCACCAAAATTATTAAAAAAAAAATCTTTAATCCATGGGAATGTGTATTGTAAAGGTCTTGACTCAGAGGGAGTATTTTCCTTTCTTTTCCCTTAATTATCTTGTCACTTAAAAAAATCTATACAGATTTGTATTACTGCTTATTTAATTCAACAAAATATTTACTAAGTCCCTACTAAGTATAAAACAAAGGGCTAGCTGGTGGATGGAATGAAGAGGACAAACTACTTTAAGGATCTTCCCATCTCTAAGGGTGTTTAGATGGCACCGTTACATATATAAATACCTATAATATGAAGCAGAATATTGTAATTACCAGAGAAATTTCATAATAACAACAATGATGTTGAAGCACTTCCTATGCTTCAAAGCACTGCACTGAGTACTTAGTGTGCATTACTAGCCACTCAAACCCCAGGAATGTGGGGGTATTCCTGTTTCACACATGAGGAACTATAGGTTCAAAACGTTTGAATGCTTCCCTAAGTGTCCACATTTATAAAATGAGAAAGCTAGATTTGAAATCCAGGTTTGTCTAATTCCAAAACCTTTGCACTTCATCACTATGGTATTCAGAAGATGAAAACATCGTAATTTATTCAATCAGGAGAGACTTCATGGAGATGGCATATGAAATAGAATTTTAAGAAGCATTGGAGTTTTAGAAGCAGAGAGATATGTCTGAAAGCTACTTCAGTTACAAAGAAGAGAATGATCAAAGTATTTAAAAGGAGAGACCCAGGGCATGTAATAGGATTATAAGTAGATGAGTTTGACCACACAACAGGACTTGTGGAGGAATCAAGGTCAGACTAATAGATTGGGAAAGAACTGTGAATCACTCCAGATCCCAGGATAATGATTCTGCATTTCATTCAAGACACAAGTGATAGCTTAAGCAAACGCCAACTGTAAACCTCACTCAGACTTTCGGGGAAATGACAAAATGGGGAACTGCTTTGAGAAAGTGACAAGGTGTGACTGACTCCGAAGATTAGAACAGGAGAAAAAAAGGTTATGGATGGGAGTTACTGAATCAGGAAAATCCATCCAAGAATGTTGGGAGGAAAGATGAAGCAGAGTGGATGAACTGCTGGAAAAAAAAAAAAGAGGAAAAGAAAAAGAGGAGTGTTCAGCAGTAATCACAATAAGGTGTAGAGCTGATTAATAGAATTTAAAATGTAGACTAAATGGAATAATAAATATCTGGGGTTAAGAAATTTCAGTTTGATATTTGGGGGAAAAAAGCAAGGTTGAGTTATTATAACTCCATTCATGACCATTTAACCGCAAGAGACATGGGGGTCACTGTTAAAGCCCAGCAAGAAAGTCAAGAAAATAAAATCTACATAATGCATGGCACAAAATAGACATTCACCGAAAGTGTGTTTAATGAATGCATGCATGCATGCATGCATGTTAAGAGAGTATCAAGGATTATAAATCATTCTACTACAAAGACACATACACACGTATGTTTATTACAGCACTATTCACAATAGCAAAGACTTGAAACCAACCCAAATGCCCATCAGTTATAGACTGGATAAAGAAAGTGTAGCACATATAAACCATGGAATACTATGCAGCCATAGAAAAGGATGAGTTCATGTCCTTTTCAGGAACATGGATGAAGCTGGAAACCATCATTATCAGCAAACTAACACAAGAACAGAAAATCAAACACCACATGTTCTCACCCATAAATGGAAGTTGAACAATGAGAACACATGGACACAGGGAGGGGAACATCACAAACTGGGGCCTGTCAGGGGCTGGGGGGCTGGGGGAGGGACAGCATTAGGAGACATACCTAATGTAGATGATGGGTTGATGGGTGCAGCAAACCACCATGACACATATACAACTATGTAACAAAACTACACGTTCTGCACATGTACCCCAGAACTTAAAGTATAATAAAAATAAATAAATAAATAAATAAATAAATAAATAAATAAGAAGATATCGAGGACAGGTTTTCATATTACCTAATGCAATGAAGCTAGAAGTAATAATAAGTATGGTGGGTGGCAAAAATCAATCTCAAAAAAACTTAAGCACTGGGAGCAACATACTGAATTTAATAAAATGTTATTTCACTGAAAAAAAAGAGAGAGTATCACCATATATGGTTTTTAAACTTCACCTTAAATGGCCGGGATCAGAAGATAACAAAACTGTTAGTCAACTGCTGACCTCTCGGAGAATGGTTACTAAGTATCTGGGAAGGCAAGTCATAACATGAAAAGGGAAAGGGAGAGAGGCAGGTGAGAGATGGTCAGAACAATTCCTCAGAAACTGGAGGGGATAGCCTCCAATTTTCTGAATCTCCTTAACAAAATGCTGGCATATTATACTAAATTAATGGGCGGAGGGGATAGATTTTCAGTGTTTATATCGGAAAGCAGAATCCCGGAATGTTCTACAAACAGAACACTACTTCACAGAACAAATAAGAAAGAAGAGGCCTTGTTTCCACAGCCTGTGAGAGGCCCAAGCTCAAGAAGACCCTCCACGTGGCTCAGGAGCTCATGGAAGAACACAGTGTCCTCAGACAAAGTGGAGAGTAGCATGATGCCCTCTTGACATGGCCAGCCCAGCCCCTCATCTCATCCATAACACTGCAGCTCTGTAACCACTGTCTTTCTAGCAGCAAAATCTGGGTCACAGGACTCAGAGCTCTAGCAGTCACTTGTGTCTAATAAATAACTCCCATTGATTTTCCAGCCCAGAGTCTCACCCTTCCTTCCCCATCAGCAGCTCTGATTGCTGACACTCAGAGGGCAGGGCTGGAAAATTACTTACACATTAGTGGTGCTCTTCCTCCCCCATCCTCACCCAAGGTGACATAAACCCTGAATAGCCTGCGGCCTAAGAATGTGAATCTCTACATAACTAATTTAGAAGCTGGGTGGGCACAACAATTGTGCTATCTGATACCCTCATCCCGGTCACTGCTGCTGCTGTAAGAGCCCAAGCTAAGAACATAGACAAGCTACTGTTTGGGTTTCTGTCCTCACCAGCCTCCTGGAAGCCATTGCTCAGACAAGTAGGGAGGTCAAAGGTATATGACTATGTGGAGTAGGGTAGGTGGGGATGTCAGGGATAGATGGTAGGAAGAAAAGACAAGAGGTTACCGAATATAAAATTGAATTTGTGATTTCTTTCCTGTTCACATTTCAGATGAAGATTATGATATCTTTTTTTTTTCTCTCACAGACATGATTGGGAAGGTGTTTATTTTTCCTAAGGAATCTAATAGTGCTCATGTGAGCTTGATCACACAGCTGGAGAAACCTCCACAGAACTTCACTGCGTGTCTTCATGCTTATACTGACCTCTCCCGTGGCTATAGCCTCTTCTCCTACAGCATCCAGACCAAGAGCAATGAGATGGTCATTTTTAAGTCTCAAATTGGAGAGTACAATCTTATCATTGGGGGTGACAAGGTTTTCTTCAAGGTCTGTGACAATTTCCCCACCCTGGTGCACATTTATCCCAGCTGGGAGTCCTCCTCAGGCATTGCTGAGTTCTGGGTCAGTGAGAAGCCTTAGGTGAGGATGGGGCTAAGGCAGGGTTTCTCTGTGAGAGCTTACCCCAAGATTGCCCTGGGTAGCAGCAGTATTCCTATGGAGGCAAGTTTGGTAAGAGCCAGTCCGTTGTGGGAGAGATTGGAGATGTGTACATGTGGGACTCTGTGCTGTCCCCAGAAGAAATCTGGTTTGTGTATCAAGGTATCTACATCAAACCCAATATTCTGGACTGGCGGGCATTGAACTATACAATGCAAGGTTATGTGGTCACCCAGCCCCATAAATAGAGTTGAAGTTCTGCTTCAACAGGACAAAGTTACTGGGAAGGAAATCCCCAACATGAAACACCAGCTCTGAAGACAATTCTACTTCATGCCTTATGGCTATTTCTCTGTTTTCTCTGAATTTCCTATCTATTGAACTGCTTAATTTACAATAGAAGTACAATGTCTCCTAGCATTTGTTCAGTATTTTTTCATAGCCCAAAACATCTCTCATTCGGAAGTCACGTTTTTAACTGTTGCCATTATTCCAAAAATGGGGAACAACCAGGATACAATGAAAAAAAAACTTGGAATAAGAAGGAAAAAGTAAAAGGTTTAACACTTCATTAGTGCTAGAAACTTTTAGACTTTTCATTTAATGAAGTTTATTCTTATTTTACTCACAACTGACAATTACTTAATTAATCACAATTGTTTGTTTATGTGGAATTCAATTGAAGGATGCCAGATTGGATTTCCAGGTCACAGCTAACAGAAATAGAAAGTTAGAAAAGTTCTGGGGTTGCTCTACCCATGAAGAGCTCTTGCGCCTTTCTTTATGGCACATCCCTAGACCTGTTCCAGTAAAACACATGCATGTAAACCAGGGCAGCAGGACTACTGGGACCATATGGGCCAAGGTGAAACTTCCTCATAGCCAATAGCCCCAGAAGCGCTGTATATAATTAAAGATCATACAGTATCCCACAGTCATCAAGAAAATATGTTCTGAACAGTACTCATGTCACCTTTGCTTAAAATCCCTTATAAGATTCCCAGACGCTTACATAATAGAATTGTCATTTGAGCCTGCAAAGGTTTCCTAAACGCTAAGGAAGAGCTGCTACGTGTATTTCTTACAAGTCCCAGTAACTGGTAAGAGAATGGTAAGTAGACCAGGATAGGCAGGTGTTTTGTTGATATGAGAAATGTTTTACTTTCCTCTGCCATCTCCTGACTTAACCACATATTTTCTGTTTATAATACATGTATTAATCTGTTTTCACACTGCTATAAAGATACTACCTGAGACTGGGTAATTTATAAAGAAAAGAGGTTTAATTGGTTCACAGCTCCACATGGCTAGGGAGGCCTCAGGAAACTTACAATCACGGCAGAAGGTGAAGGGGAAGCAAGGCACATCTTACATGGTGGTGAGAAAGAGTAAGCGAGCAAAGGGGAAGTGCTACACTGTAAAACCATCAGCTCTCATAAGAACTCACTCACTGTCACAAAACAGCATGGTGGAAATGGCCCTCTGATCCAATCACTTCCCACAGGGACCCTCCCTCAATTGGGAATTACAATTTGAGGTGACATTTGGGTGGGGACACAGAGCCAAATCATATCAATACATTTTTTTCATAATTTTGTATTTTTCATACTAGAAAGAACAAACAAAATCCTACCTTTTCTATTTGATGAATATAAGGGCAATAATCTTTTGCCAGCATTAATTTAATGCATTTTAGTTTTTCCTTTACAATATCTCTCCCAGGCAGCCTTTCATCCCTAGGACTAAGGTATGTGATACATTGTTCCCAAGTAGGCATAATTTAGTAAGACAAAAAAGTATTTAAGTGTGAGTGTGAGATCTCCACATGTGGGGAAGTGTGTAAAAGTCCACACGTGGAAAAGTCCACAAAACCCATTCTGGTGCAGCTGCAAGCTGGTGGTGCCTCTGTCAGCCAAGATCCCTGAGTGATGGTATATAGCAGAGCATCTCACAGTGCACAGTGTACAGTGGATACATACTACACTATATCAAGCCACTGAGAGTCTGGCTTCTATTTGTTGCTGAAACATAGCCTTGTCCAATCTAAGATACCTACTGAATGATAGATAACGGAAAAAGAAGGAAATAAATTACAGGAAAATCTGCTCCTTCTGTCCCTTAAGGGTTGTGTGAAGGAAAAGGCAGACTGAAGAGAAAGGGAGTCAATTAGATTTGTGTGTCCTCATCCCTCCTCTCTGGGATGCCTATGCTAATCCAGGAATCATCCCATCAAAGTGAATGTGGTGGTTCAACTCAGTTTGGGAGAGGGGCCTAGAAATCTAGCTTAACTTGTGATCTCTGTTTCCAAATGGGGAATATGTTTCCTCAGACCCTGAGAGAAGTTCAGAAAGCAGGTGGTATGAAAGTCAGTAGGGCTTCTATGGGACCCACATAGGAGAAAGAACATTCCCTTTTCTATACCCAGTCACCATCTTTGGGAAGTGCAGGGAAGAGCATGGAAATGGCAGACATTGATCAATTACTCCAGAAGACTACCATCTAAAGGGATGACTTAAATTATCAGTCCAGGCACCCCACCACCACCACATTGTCTACTGAGTAGTGGTTCATGAAGAAGACCAGAGAGTTACCATGTGAATAAAATACTCAGCCCCACTACATAGATAGACCCATTGGGAACTTGTGGAAATGAGACTGTTCTTCTGTGAAACATGGAGACGTTCTGAGGACTGGCTTATGGAAATTTGATATCACATAACCACTTTATTCCTTCATTCACTTGTCTAATAAGCTAATATTTATTTCACATCTACTATGTGCCAGACCCTGTGCTAAGCACAGGAGATACAGGACAGAGCAAAACAGATGGAATCTCTGCCCGAGGAGTTTTGTAACTGGAACAAATTTCTCCAACTCAACAATTAACTAATGTTGTAAACACTGGCTCCTGAATATTGACATTTCTCCAACCTCTAGTTAATGCTATACCTTTCCTCCCAATCTCTTCTTCAAGAGAAGAAATAAACCTTTTTCGAAGTGTTAATTCCCATTGGTAACGTCTACAAGTTACAACAGTCAGTTAGTTGTGTTAATTGAATTGGAACTCTGGTAACCCTCCCTTGGTACCTTTTGTAACTGTCAGATACATTGGCAGTGGTAGCAAAGGAGAAAAAAATCCCAACTTAGGAAGCACTTGTGCCATTCATAACCCAACAGGGAAAAAAATTATCTGCACAGCACAGAAGCCCAGAAACATAACTGAAGAAAGAAACCAGACTCAGAGATCATGATCATTCCAGTTGTCATAGAGCCAATGAAGCCCTGGAGAACAATGGATATATTGGTGTCCTAGGATAAATGCCCAGTGGGCAGAGCAGTCACTAACATCAATGTCCCTTTTTTGATCCTCTACCATATTCATGGATGAGACTATTACCTATGGTGGGGATGAGGCAAGGAGTCGACAGTAAGCTCTTCCCATGCAATTTACTAAGGAATTTTCCAGGAGAAAAGCGCATGATATGGTTTGGCTAATACAGCACATGTGGTAATACTCTGCTCCATACCGTTATACCCCACAATTTACTTAGGGAAATTCAGTGTAGATCCTTGAGATTACAGTAAATAATAGTCTACTTAAGACTATAATAAAATTTAGCTTCAGATTGAGTTGAGATGACAAAAAGTGAAAGATTTGACCTAGAAGTGTTCATTGCTAGTTCCTTTTGAAATGTGAGACTGAACTTTTCCGATGACCCAAAGAGATATCCCAATGCTGACATGAAAAGAGGAACCAGACATGGATCACTTTGACCTGATATAGATAATAGCTCTTTGGGTTATAAATTAACTTCATTTGGGCTTCCGAGTTTTCCATTATCCTCCATGACTAAGCATCATCTTAAGTTGCACCACATAAATTTAATATTATTTTAGCAGTCAAAATGGTCAAATATCAGCAATTTCATTGCTGTATTTCAACCTAATAGATACCCAGAGAAACAACCTCAGAGTTGGGATAGTATGGTGTTTACATCTGGAATAATACAACTGAAGGAGTCAGGGTTGACTGGAGTATTGCAGCTGATATATTGCATGAGGCCTGGTGGCTCCAAAGGGCCCACTCAGCTATGTCTCTAGGAGATAAATGATCTCCAATGGAAACAAAAATGTGCTGCAGTGATGTATTCCTTCAGTGCAACCTCTTGGGTACCATCTCCCCACCTCACAAGCATGGACAGACAGATGAGAGAGTTGTTAGAGAAAGAGAGGGAGAAGGAACAGAAGAAAGAAAAGAAAGAAAAGGAAAGATTAGATAGAGACAAGACATTGGAGCCATTTGGAATGCTTTCAACTGCCAATACTCCAACTCCTTCTGGACTAACAGTGGCTTAAACTAACAAAGATACATACTTTTTCTGTGTCTCATACCAAGAGGTTCAAAGCAAGTGGTCCAGAGTGGTGCATTTTTAATGTCTCCTTCCAGATAATCTTGATTCTAGCAATGTAGGTCACAAAATGGCTTCAGCAGTTCCAGATATCACATTCGCACTCAAGGTAAGAAGAAAGAGAAAGAGGCAAGAACCAGAAATATCCATCCTATTTTTTAGAAAAGCCAAAGTTTTCTGGAAGCCCTCTGCCCCATCCCACTCCATGCAGAAATCTGCTATGTCTCATTGGCTGAAACTATGTTACATACAAGATGCTGAATTACTGGGTATTTAGTGCCAGCAAGGTTGTGGCAATATTGTTTTTCTGAAGCAGGATTCCACCATCTAGAGACTAGCTTCATGGCTTTCAAGAGGCAGTTGTGGTAGTAGTGGTGGGAAAAACAAAACAAAGCAAATCTGTGATCCAGTGTCTGGCCACTAGCTACCTTGATGCCGACATGCATCAGCCTCAGCATCAGTGGCTTTCTGAACCCTGGATCACTATTGCAGTGGGGAGTTTGTGAATGCTGCAGGCCTGGGAGTGACCTCCTGATCCCTCACCTTCCTGACTTTTGCAAAGACTGAAGCACCCCTGGTGGGCTAGCTCAATAATCTTGTTCTGAGAGTCATTCCTAAAGACACAGCCTAGAGCCTGCTTCTACAGTCCTTCGTGATTTTGTAAGCAATTACATCGTTTCAACATCTTTCTATTTATAATAGCTTGCATGGTTTCTGCTTCCTGCAACAGGACTCTGATGCACCAGCCTACTTACTGTTTTGCCACAGGTAGTGAAGTGAAAAGCAGGCTCCGCAGGGCCTCAGCCTCTGCCCAGGCCTGTGAAGAAGAAACTAACAAGAACTAATTTCCTCAGCCTCCCAGAGTCTCCCTAAGAGAACACATATTTACCTTTCAGGCACAGTCTTAATCATAAAGACCTGAATCTTTGTAAATGTCCATGGTTCTGACATTATTTCTTGAACAAATGACACTTTGTTTGCATCCTCAGATTTTGGTTTCCGGTTCCCTTTATTTTTCTTTTTTTTTCTATTGTAAAAAATGACCTTAGGACTAAGATACTGATACATGAATACATCATGGGATATTCACCCTCCAGAATGTATAATCATTTTTGGAAGCTCTTTCTCTAAAGAACAACTTGTTTGAAATTTATTAATGAATTTCTTCTCTCACAGAGTCACCTTTAGTGAATACAGTTTGTGGAGATGGAGAGTTGTACAAAGATCTTTGCTGCAACTGTGAGTTGACTGGGGTCAGTTGTGGCTGGGCCATGACAAGGACCTGACCTGAATGAACCTCAAAACCACCAGAATATAACTTGTCCAGAGTGAGGGGACGTGTGTACTTACCACTATGTGCTCAGCACCTAGAACAGTGCCTGACACATAGTGGGTGTTCAATAAATATCTGTTGAATGAAAGGATATATAGTGGTACCTCAGAGTCCACACTTCACTAAGCCTCCAACATCATTTAGTCACCAAGGCAAAGTCATTGGACAGGATGCTATCCTCACTTCCCTGTCTCTATGCTGCCTTTCTTCATCCTCTTACTTAATGTATATCAAGTACTAGATTCCCTGGGTTCCCTCTGAATAATAATACAAGGAATGAAGAAAGAAAACATGAGACCTACCCCAGGGCTCTTAGGGACTCATTTGCTGGCTCTAGTGTTCACTACTCCCAAGGCTAGTCACTAGCCTTGGTGAAAAAGCCTTAAATCCCACTGCTAAAATAGTGTTGTATCACTCTTCTACCCCAAAGAGAGGCACATTAAGGGATGGATTACCCAGTCAAATAGATCTGATTGCCAACTCTACCAGGTAAGTAGTACTAAGATGTAATGAGATGGGCAAAATTATAATATTTAAGAAATTAAATTTGAGTAAATAATTTGGAAATCAACAGAGGAATGTGTGTGTGTGTGTGTGTGTGTGTGTGTGTTTGTGTGTGTGATGTGATGGCGTGATGTCTAGTACAGTAAGACTGCCAAGGAATATATTTAAGCCATCATGGATATATTTTAAATAGCTGGATTAGACAGTAGTTTAAAACACAAACATTTATTATCTCACATAGTGTCTGAGAGTCTGAGAGTCAGGAATCCAGGAGCAGCTTAGCTATGTGGTTCTGCCCAGGGTATCTTGTGAGGTTGCAAACATGTCAGCCAGCATGCAGTCATCTCAAGGCCAGCACTAGTGGATCCACTTGAAGATAGCCCACTGACAGCTAATGACAGACAGCTACATTTCCTACTGGGTCTTGGCAGAAAGTTTCAGTTTCTCACTAGTTTCTGGGTGTCCTCATCTGAGTGATCCAAGAGCAGGTGAGATTGCAAGCAAGAAGCTGCAGTGCTTTTTATGACCCCATTTCTGAAATCACATTTTCATTTTTCTTTCTACTTATCAGAAGTGACTCACTAAGTCCAGTTCGCACTCCAATAGAAGGGGAAGCTCCATGTCCTGAAGGGAAGAGTATCAAAGAATTTGTGGACATTTAAAACCACTGTGGTCTCTGAAGGAAGGTGGATCTAGTTAAGTACATGGTGTTTGCTAAATTCACTATGCAATTTTAGGATGAAATACTCAGAGTATTGAAAGGTGTTCCCTCTTCTGTCCTCCCCAACAGTACCTAAGTTTTCTTCTAAATAAATATTTGGCATCTATTTAAAGAATACTTCCCAGATTGTGAAAGAATGCATATAAAGAATGAAGGATAAGGCAATTTGACAGTTTAAGCCCCCTCTGGCCTTCCTGCCTTATATAAGGGGAGGAGGAAGAAAAAACTAAGAAACTCTTCTGAAGGTCACAGCCCAAGGACTCTGGCCCACTTGAAAAGACCAAAAATAAAAAATCAAAGCTCCAGCCTGGCCAACACGGCAAAACCCTGTCTCCACTAAAAATAAGCTGGGCATTTTGGTGTGTACCTGTAATCCCAGCTGCTCAGGAGGCTAAAGCAGGAGAATTGCTTGAACCCAGGAGGCAGAGATTGCAGTGAGCTGAGAATGCACCACTGCACTCCAGCCTGGGCAGCAGAGCGAGATGTCATCTCAAAGAAGAAAAAAAAGCAAAACAGAGATTTAATCATAAGATGATTGGACACTCATCCTCTCCAATACCTTACCACTGCATCTACAGAGCTCCAGCATAACAGTGGATTACAAGTGATAGAGTAGCAAGACACAGATTCTACTTAAGAAGGAGTCTCTAGAAACACCCAAGGAAAACAGGCAGACAAAAATGAGAACACTAGAGGAACCTGACAATTACAGCCACAGTAAACAGTAAACACAGCCTCACTCTTCTTAGCCAGATAAATGTATCTAAAACCTCACGCTAAAGCCTATTTACTTCAGTTCTTATTGCCTAATGCATCAGGTATAAATTATTAAAAATTACAAGACATCCCGAAAAGCAGGAGGAAAAGTCGGAAGAGACAAGTAAGCATCAGAACCACATAGAGATAGAGCATAGATCTTGGAATGATTAGAAGCCTGGGAATTTAAAATAACTATGATTAATATGCTAAGAGTTCTAATGAAAAAAGCATGTGGATTCTTTCCTTGACCATATCCAGTCTACCGACAAATCCATCAAAAGGTATTCTTAATTTCTGTTACAAATTTTTTTACTTCTAACATTTACTTTTGGTTCTTTTCTAGTTTCCTTTGCTCTGCTTACATTATTCATCTGTTCCTGCATATTGTCCATTTTTCCCATGACAACATCTAGCATATTTTGTAGTTGGTTTTGAGGGAATTGCCTAACAAGAGAGGGCCAAAATACATGAGGCAAAAACCGATAGAAATAGGAGAAATTGACGAACTCACTGTTATAATCACAGTCTTCAACACCACGCCACACTATCAGTAATTGACAGATCCAGCCAGCAGAAAATTAGAGAAGATATAGTTGAACTGAATAGCAACGGAATTTAATTGACAGTTATGGAATCCATTGTTCAACAACAGCAGAATACACATTCTTCTCATGCTCACATGGAACTTTTACCAAGATAGATCACATTTTGGGCCATGAAACACAACTTAACAAAATAATAAACATCACCCAAAGCATGCTGTCAGACCCCAATAAATACTATTAAACTAGAAAAAAAAAAACAGAAGATAGCTGGAATGTTCCAAAATATGCAGATTAAACAACACATTTCTAAATAAAATGTAGGTAACAGAAGACATTTCAAAAGACATTTTAAAATGTTTGAACTAAATGAAATACAACTTATCAAAATTTGTGAAATGCAGAAAAAGCAGTGCTCAGAGGGAAATTTGTAGTATTGAATGCATATATTAGCAAAGAAGAAACATTTAAAATCAATACCCTAAAATTTCACCTTTGTAAGCTAGAGAAAAAACAGCTGTACACACCTACAGCAAACAGAAGAAAAGAACTAATAAAAATTAAAACAGATACCAATGAAATTAAAAGCAGGAAAAAATTGAAAGAGAAAATCATTGAAATTAAAATCCAGTTCTTTGAAAAAAATTAATAAAATTGATAAGCCTTTAGCCAGGCTAACCAAGAAAAAAAAAAGAAAGAAGTCACAAACTGCTAATATCAGAAATTACTATCAATCCTATGGATATTAAAAGGATAATAAATGAATATAATATAAATGTCTCTATGCTCTCAAATTTGCTTACTTATTTAGAAGAAATGGAAAAATTATTTGAAAGACATAATTTACCAAAACTCACACATGGAGAAATATATCATCTGAATAGCTCAATATCTATTAAAGAAACTAAATTGATAATTAATAATCCTCCAAAAATAAAAACACCGGGGCCAGATGGTTTCACTGGTGAATTTAAGAAACAAATATTTAAGAAGAAAGTATATTAATTATCCATAATCTCTTTCAGAAAATACAAGTGGGAACACCCAACTTGAAAAACAGCATCTTTTGCCAAATCCACAGATATGACCATACTTGATAAGGAACTAGATGCTTTTCTCCTAAGATTGGGAAGATGTCCCCTCTCATCATTCCTATTTAACATTGTATCGAAAAAGTCTTAATGCAATAAAACAAGGAAGTAAAAGGTATATACATTGTAAAAGAAGAACCAAAACTGTATTTGTTAGCAGATGACATGATTATCTATTGTTGACTGGGAAAAAATAAAAAGCCCTCCTGGAACTAATAAGCGATTATATCAAGTCTGCAAGATAATAAACAAAAGTGTGCTGTTGGTTAGTCTACAAAAGTCAGTTGCTTTCCTGCAAACCAGCAACAAACAATTGCAATTTGAAATTAGAAACACATCATTTACATTAGCACCAAAAAAATGAAATACTTAGGTATAAATTAACAAAATATGTGCAAGATTTATATGAGGAAAACTATAAAATTGATTTTAAAAATCAAAGATCTTAATAAACGGAGATGTATTGGTTTTCCCAACTTGATCTATAGATTTAAGGCAATCACAATCAAATTTTTAGCAAATTATTTGTGTATATTAACGAGCTGATTTTGAAGTTTATATAGAAAGAAGAAGACCCTGAATAGCCAACCCAATCCTGAAGGGGAACAAGAAAATCCTAGAGTTAACACTATTCAAGACTTTAACAAAAAATGACGTGGTACTAGAAAAAGAACAGGCAAGTGGATCAATGGAATGGAATAAGAGTCCAGAAATAGACCTACACGAACAAACTGATCTTTAACAAAGGGGCACAGGTAAGTCAATGGAGAAAGGATCATCAAAATATGGAGCTAAAACAACTTGTTAACTACGTAAGACTACACAGATCTAGACACAAAACACATACCTTTCACAAAAAAATTAACTAAAATGAGTTATAAACCTAAATGTAAAACACAAAACCATAAAATTTATAGACGATAATAAAGGAGAAGTTTAGGTGACTTTAGGTTTGAGAATGACTTTTTAGATAAAACACCAAAAGTATAATGCAAGAAAAAATTGATGTTAGACTTTATTAAAATTATAAACATTTTCTCTGTAAAATACTTTGTTGAGAAAGTGAAAAGACAAGCCACAGACTGGTAGAGAATATTTACAAAACACATATCTCGTAAAGGACTTCTATTAAACATATACAAAGAACTCTTAAAATTCAACAATAAAAAATAAACAACCCAATTAAAAATGGGCAGAAAATCTGAATAAACACTTCACCAAAGAAGTATTCACATGGCAAATAAGCATATAAAAAAGATACTCAACAATGTGTCTCCTTAGAGAATTGAAAATTAAAACAATGAGATACTACTACACACCTATTAAAATTGCTAAAATAAAAAAACCTGACAATACCAAATGCTGGCAGGGTTGAAGAAGCAACAGGAATGATCAGTCATTGCAAGTGGAAATGCAAAGTGGTATAGCCACTTTAGGATACGTTTTTATAGCTTATTAAAAAATACAACATAGCCTTACCATAGGACCCAGCAATCACACTAGGTGTTTACCCAAATGAATTGAAAATTTATATCTCTACAAATATCTGCACACAAATGTTTACAGCAGCTCTATCTATAATTCCAAAAACTAGAAGCAACCAAGATATCTCAATAGGTAAATGGATAAACAAACTGTGGTACGTCTATAGAATGGAATATTACTCAGTAATAAAAAGAAAATAAGCTATCAAGCCATAAAGAGACATAAAGAAACCTCAAATCCATATTTCTATGTAAAAGAAACCAGTCTTAGAAGACTACCTACTGTATAATTCCAGCTACATGACATTGTAGATAAGGCAAAACTATAGAGACAGAAAGATCAGTGGTTGCTAGGGGGAGGCAGTATAAATAGGTAAAGCAGAGGGGATTTTTAAGTAGGGAAGCTATTTTGTATGCCATTGTAATGGTAGACACATAAAACGCATTTGTCAAAACCCAAAGAAATGTACAACACAAAGGGTGAACTCTAATGTTATGCACGTTAGTGAATAATGATGTATCAGTATTGGTTTATCAATTGTAATAAATGCACCACATGAATGCAAGATATTAATAAGGGAAACTGTGGCCGGGTGTGGTGGCTCACACCTGTAATCCCAGCATTTTTGGAGGCCTAGGTGGGCAGGTCACAAAGTCAAGAGACCGAGACCATCCTGGCCAACATGGTGAAACCCTGTCTTTACTAAAAATACAAAAATTAGCTGGGCGTGGTGGTGTGCACCTGTAGTCCCAGCTACTCGGGAGGCTGACGCAGGAGAATCACTTGAACTTGGGAGGCAGAGGTTGCAGTAAGCTGAGATCGGGCCACTGCACTCCAACCTAGTGACAGAGTGAGACTCCATCTCGAAAAAAAAAAAAAGACAAAGAAACTGTACAGGGGAACTCTGTACTATCTACTCAATTTATCTGCAAACCTAAAACTGTTCTAAGAAGTAAATTCTATTCATTTAAAAAATATGTATGATCATATAATTGATTTTAAAGGCATTTAATAATAGCATTCATTCATGTTTTAAAACTCATAGACTAAGAGAAGAGTTCTTCCTTCCATTAATTTTTAAATTTGTTCTCTATACTTTTTTTTAGCAGCCTTTTTTTTTTTTAACAAAACTGATAGGTAAAGGAGAGGAATATAAATAATAAAGATAACTAACATTATAAAAGTATTTACTATGTGCTAGCCACTGTACTAGATCCTTCATGCAAAATTAATATATTTAAACACCACAGAAACCCAGTGAGGTAGGTACTGTCATTATTCCTGTTATCACAGATGGGCACCTAAGACACTGGGAGGTAACTCGTAGAGTTCTCTCAGAAAGAGGCAGACACAGGATTGGGAGGGAGCCAGCGTCTGGGGTAGGAGCCCATGATCTTTCTCTCTACACTACACTTCCTAGACTGCAAATATGAAACTTAATCTCTTGTGTCCAGAAACAATTTTTTTGCCTCATTACTAAAAAAACTCTTCTCTCTTGAAACTCGTTCCATGCCATTTTTTCCTCCCCCCAACACCCACCTTTATCATCATAAGTCCCAGAAGTCTATCCTGCTTTCTTCAAGAGCTATATCATCTTGGGGTTAGAATCTTCCTTATGTATACCTCTGTTGGACGCACTCACTGAAACACATGTAAGACATGGTCCTGAGGACACAGAGTACATGGGATCCTCAAACTGTAAACATGGAGCAACATTCTTAGGATGTTTACTTCTACAATTCTGGGCCCATGCAAATGGATGTCCAAAGGAGGGAGGCACAAGCTGGGTGGACCGCAGCAGTGCCAAACGCCAGTTTAATTTTAAGTGTGGTTGTGCAGCAATCCCTTTATCTATTTATCCCATCTCCAGCCCTCCATCACATTACCCAAAGATCTGCTTCAATCGTTCTATTTCCTTTATCTTCAAGCTTCCATCTCACTCAGCAATCTTGGCAGACAATCTACTTTTGAGTTTCCAGAAGGTCAATTTGTCTAAGTTGGATTTCCAATATCTCTTCTCTCCTTCTACTGAAAAAGCTCTGTCTCTCCCTCTCTACCTCACTAGTTTCTAAGAACAACTGTCCCTCCTCCTGACAAAAACACTAATCTGCCCATAGGACCAGCAGAAACATTTAGGAACAAGATGATTTTTAGCTTCCAGAAGTGCTTCCAAATGAGACAGTAACAACCACAGAAGTTTTAAAAAATAAAACTAAGGAAGAAAATTTTACTTCATATGGTAGATGTATTTAATAAAATTTCTCTAAACATTAATTTTAAGAATCACATCATGATGGACCTACTTAAAACTCAGTACAGAAAACTCACTTAGCTGTACTCTAAAAACGATAGGATTCTATGGCAGAAGTTCTCACCAAGGAATGCATGCGGAAGTGGCATGTACCACTTCCAGACCATCATGGTAAAGAAGCAGGTGAGGCTTTTTCATTGTACTTCTGTTGTCACCTGGAGGTAGAACATCCATCACAGGACTTCTTTTCTTAGAAGCCCTAAGAAAAGCAGAGCCATATGATATAGTGTCCTTGAATTGAGAATTAGAGGAGAACTGCTTGCCAATCAGGAGCATGTAGTTATATTTTACATGAGTCAGAATTAATATTTAATTATTTAAATATTATTTCTTAATTATTAAATATTATTTCTTAATTAATTCTTAATATTAAGAATTAATATTAAGCCATAAGATTTTGTAGTAAGTCTGTTACCATGGCAAGTATTACCCTTACCTAATATGGGTGTTGTCTGTCCTCAACTTTTTAAGTCTTGCTTCTTTCTTTACTTCTTGCAAAGCAAAACTAAAGATACCTTAAACAGGCCAGGCGCGGTGGCTCACACCTGTAATCCCAGCACTTTGGGAGGCTGAGGTGGGTGGATCACGAGGTCAGGAGGTTGAGACCATCCTGGCTAACATGGTGAAACCCCGTCTCTACTAAAAATACAAAAAATTAGCTGGGCGTGGTGGCGGGCACCTATAGTCCCAGCTACTCGGGAGGCTGAGACAGGAGAATGGCATGAACCCGGGAGGCAGAGTTTGCAGTGAGCGGAGATTGCACCACTGCACTCCAGCCTGGGCAACAGAGCAAGACCCGTCTCAAAAAAAAAAAAAAAAAAAGGCCTAAAACAGAGACTTTTTGCACAAAGTGGGTGATCAATAAATGTGTTAAGATAACATTGAATTTTTTGGAGTTCTGAATCCTATTGCTTCTTTAAAACCTTTGTTTTAATTTAAAGATATATTCAACTGAAACATATGGAAATGTAGGACAAACCTATGACAAGTGCTCATTACAAAAAAAAAAAAAAGCCATGTACTTTGAAAAGCACTGCTCTTCTTCCTTTCTTCCTCTTCCCATACTACCAGATCTCCTTAAGCTTCTGCCATGAGACTCTGCCTTTGAGAAAGTCATGGTGGTTATCTCCTAAGGAAACTTCTGCTTCTTAAATCATCTAAAATGTCTTGCTATTTTTATTAACAAACATTTCAACTTAAGTTTCACTTTTTCAGAGAGGCTGTTTCTTACCACCCATTGATCACCTGGTTGCCCAAAACAGAAACCTGAGATTTACCATCCCTGTCCTTCACTTACAGGTTTTGACAAAGAAAGTGGAATGTGAAGGGTACAAAGGTGTAAGTGGTCATGGTATGTCCTAGAAACAAGCACTTGAGCAAAGAATGTATGAGATAATTTGGGGTGGATTGAAATCTTGTAAGTTGTAATACAGCTTCTTATTTAGTGCATTTGACTTGTCTTATTCCTGTCACAGTTGCTTATTTTATGGGTACTTCTCATCACTTCTCTCCTCTGTCTAAAACCCTTCAAAAATATGCTCACAGCAACAAGAATAAAATCCAAAGCATTCATATACTTTAAAATATTCTATAATTTCTGCACATTTTCTAAACAGCCCTGAACACAACTGGCTTGCACATTGACTTCCTGAACTCTCCAACTGTCTGCAATGCTCCTTTTTTCCTTGTTGCAAAGCAGACTTTTACTCATCTTTTCAGATCCCAATCAAATATTGCCTCCTGCACAAAGCCCACCTGTAGCCAGCTCTCCACCTCCATAGTGACAGTTAGGATCCTTCATTAACTGTGTTTGCAGCTCCCTGTAATGTAACCTTTATTGCGCCTATTTTGCTGCCATGTGAGGGAGAGTAATTACAATGTTACCGTCCCAAAACCGACTAAATAGGATTTATCTCTGCATCCTGAGTACTGGATCCTGTACTTGATACTTCAAGAGTGGCTAGATGTATTTATTGAAAGAAATTATAATGGTAAAAAGGATATTAGCGAAATCACAAAATGAAAACACAAAAACTCAGGGAATAGTAACATGAGGAGCTCAGCAAAAACCTTCTTTTGAACAGACATCTTTTCAACTCGTCAGAATTATCAAAGCAATCATTTAAAGTTTCTGGAGATTGACTGAAAAGCTTGTAACACCTACCACTCTACCACCATCACCTACCTAGTTGTGCACCTACCCCAATATCTGCATTTTTTTTTTACATGTTATTTGCTCTGCTGAGACGCTGAGCTTCTTAAAGGTAAAGGCCTTATCTGGCTTAGGCAAGTGACTGGTACATTATCAATACTCAGCATTTATATTTTGAGTGAAAATATGACAACATTTTCTGTTGAAAAAGATGTGTTTTTAAAACAGGAAATAACACCATAATACAAACTAAAATATTGAAAGTATTTGCAAAGCTCTATGAAAGAAGAGATGAAAAAGCAATCAGTCTTGTTTGGATGGAGTAGAAGAGAAGAGAGTAGAATAGCCAATGATGATGATGATGATGATGGTGGTGGCCCCTACCGTTATCACCACTGATGGAGCCCAGCCTCTTCAAATACATTTTCTCTCATTCTCTCCTCTAGTCCAACCTCTCTATCTCACAGCACTCCTTATCATTTCTCAAACAGTTCAGGATTTGACATAAGCTTTTGTGTGTTTTATGATAATTTTGATTAAGATATATTTACATGTGTATTCATGTAGACATATACTGTTGCAATACAAAACCTCTCACTGTAATTTTTTGTCAAAACAGTTTTGCAAAACTCTATTCTAGAACAATAGATTCTTATCTTTGGTAGATCAGAAACTTCTTTGAAAATCTGGTGAAAAAATACATTTGCAATATTTTGCACACAATTTCAGAGAGTTTACAAACCCACTGAAACTCATTCAAGAACCCCCTAGGGACCTAGGAACTTCAGCTTCAGAATCACCCCTGAAGGCACAAAATGTGCTGATTATCACTGAGGCATTGATTTCACCTATTAACATACACAGTTCCGCCAAATGAGAGAAAAGGGCACCCACTATACCTGGGACCCTCGACCTCCAGCAGTCTGTTGGAGGGAGAGAAGATCACAAGTGACCAAAATGTGCCTCAGGCCTGCTTCTGTGGTTACAAAAATATATACAGCAAAAGTATAAGACAGAAAATGCAAAGCGCTTACCTTGGGCTGAAGTAACAATGAGTCATTTATTCCCAAAATATAGTAGTGTATGAAATAGATACCACTATACCTGGGCTTTGGGAACGTACCTTGTAGCTCTGTCTCACAGTAGATATACATGATAATTTTCTTAATTACACACGTAACTACTCACCAAGGAAAAAGCGTAAGATATGAGCAGAGAAGAGCGCTTCAGAAGAAAAATTCTACTGGGAAACACAAAAATAAACTTTAAGCCCCTTATCCCACTACCTCTCACCCACCCAGAAGAAGGGAAAATTAGTACTTGGAGTTTTAAACGATTGAAAATTGTGGTCCATGTTTAGAGAAAAGCAACCAAATCCACTTACCCAAAATAAGCCACCACCAATCAACAGTTACCATGCAGCCACTGTGGAATTAACAATTCCTAAAAGCTTTCAAGGAACAAGAAGATAAATGTTTAAGAAGAGGAAATCCAGATGAAGGCACCATTCTTTGAGAAGAGCCACCCATCTGTTCTCTTTCTTCTCAGCTTCTGGGGCTGCAGCAATAATGTGGTTTTAAAAAGTCTTTGTTTCCTCCTACAGAAGTAAAGAGTACTTCACCTAAACACGTACTATATAAGTGGGGACAAATTCATGGAAAGAAGGACCTCTCTTTGCTCAACTATTTATTTTTCAATCAGCACATGGTAAGAAAAGCCTTTCTGAAATGTCAATTAAGGGTCATAAAGCTGAAATCATGGAGCTGCAGAAAGTCTCAGGTGGTCCCTGGGATTCTTTAACTGAAGTCACTGCTGCCATTATCATCAGTAGTTCTGCTCCACTCAAAGACAAAAGTCAAGCACCAAATGGCCAGGTGAAGTGGGAGGTAGGAGGATTTTCAATCAACTCGCTCACACATAAGAATAAGTCATCAAAATGCTCCTGGAGTGCCACTCGCCGATGCAGTAATGTCCACCCTGAGCAAAAATCCTAGATTCTGCCTTCTTTCTAGAAGTAGAAAAGCAGTCTAAGTGTTTGAACCAATTCACAACAGAACTTTCTATTTGGTCCTCTTGTGAGATGTAAAATGTTTATGAGCAGGAAAAACATTGCCCTGGACTAAAGGTCTCCTGATAAAATGAATCAATCTGTTAAGAAATATTTCTGTCCACAGCTCTGTACATGGTATCCTTGGCCTCCACGTACCTCAGAGTGTAAACAACAGTGTCCAGAGGTAGAATGAATGATGATAATGTAGGTCTCTTATAGAAGACCTGTTTTCTATTGAGTTCATTAGCTTGTGCTTGAGGTAGGCAGTACAAGCACAGACATATAGACAATGACCCTGATGAGGTGGGGGTTGGGGGACACAGGTGGCAAAGACCTCAGATTAGGAAATTCTAAGCATGATGGAGGTAACAAGGATGTCAATATAGGAAATGCAAACCAAACCCATGGACACCTGCACACATGTGTGGTGAATAAAATACTGTTTATTTCATAGATAGTACTGTCAATGCAGGAGAGTTTCATGACAAGAAGGGTGTCAAACAACAAGCAGTCTAAATAGCGTATGTGCTCCTTTTGTACCTCTGTGACACTGTGGTTATTTAGACCACTGTCATGATCAGGCCAATGCAAAAGGCACCACACACGAGCTGGGCACATGCCGTCTTATTCACAAAGACTGTGCACTCCAGGAATTCCCAGACAAATACACAGTAGTCAATGGTGGTCAAGATGGCAAAGATCATTATTTGTAGTTCAGAAGATAAATGCTTGAGGGGATAAATACCCCATTCTCTATTATATGCTTATTTCACAGTGCATGCCCATAAATATATACACCTACTACGTACTCATAAAAATTGTTTTAAATCTTAAATAAAATTTTTTAAAAAAGAAAGAAAGAATCCAGAAATTAAAAAAAGATGACAAAGACCAAGAAAATCTCCTGGTTCTGAGCTATGATACTAGAAAGTATTGTAGAATAGGAACTAGTGTATAAAGTCACTGAACTAACCAACACTCTCAGGAAAACATACATGACCAATGTGGGTGAGAGTCAAGATGATGGCATTCCCTGCTGAAGTTAAGATGTGGATGACATCACTCACAGAAGCTGGAGACAACCAGCAAGGCGAACTTTGTCAGCTTCTGTGAGGTTCTTTCTTTGTATTTTGAAGTTTTAGGGATAACAATAAAATAGATCAGCATAAGAAAACTCTTGTGCTGCCATGTTTCTGTCATGAGCAGAAACATGGCATAGTTGACAAGATGACAAGAGTAGAGCAAGACAGCTCTAGCCAAGACCTCTTGTAGCTGCACAAGCAAGGAATCTGCTTCTGCATCTTCAGTGCATGTATTGTCTATCACTGTGGACTGGAAAATATATTCCTAGACATAGAGAAGGGAACTTTTAAACGTACTCAAGATATAGAGTTACACTGAGTCCTTGCTGTTATATTTTTCTTCTTTGCACATCTCCTCCCAGAAGACCCAGGTATTATGAAGGGATTGTGAACAGCATGAAGACGGTTGTGGCCAGTGGGAGCCAGTGAATGTTAAATTTTATTTAAAAATTTATATTTAAAAAATGAATAAACACTAATCTCAGCAATGAAATCTATATTTTATAAAACTATAAAGATGGGTTGTTCAAAAAAAAGTGTAAGAGTGAAGGGATGTCAAGAAAGATAAAGACTAAGATAGAGATATGGTGACATTCCAGAGAGCAGTTTCAGGTGAATTCTGAACTTAAAAGTGAGATTTCAGTGAGGTAATATGGTCGAGGTGTCTCACTAAACCTAAAAGTAGAAGATAAAAAAAACTTAGCAGAGATTTTCTTTTATAAACGAACCCTGAAATTAGGAACAGAGAAATGAGATCAAGAAAAGACTCTGGTGTATCAGCATGACCTGGAAAGTGACTGACCAATTTGTGAAGCTGCCAGAATTGCGAAGGGGAGGTAGGAGTTCACAGCAACCTGAGCCTGGCATTTAGAGTCTGAAAGAGCTACTTTGGTAGAAAGGTCAGTCATAATCTCAGGTGGACACTGATTTTTCTCTGTTGTTGGCTGAAATGTTATGAGGTGGGCAACAAAGACATGATAGCCACTCTGTCAAGAAGAGACAATCTATAAACTGTGTGGGAAATGTACATTGAATCTCAAGTCTCCTGTGGAGAATCTTGTTTCTCTCCTTTTATTCTTTGTCAGAATTACTGAACCTTAGGAAACAAACTCCCTTCCTCTTTCTCCCTCCATCATTCCCTGAAACTTGGCTTCTGACATGCTCACTTTATGAAAATTGCTCTTTCAAAGGTTACCAATGAAGTTTTTATTGCTAAATCCAGCATGCATTCAACTTAGATCTCTCTGATGCATTTAATACCACTGGATACTGCTTCCTGGACACTTACACTGACTTGGTTTCCATGACACCACATGCTATCCTTTCTGCCCAACATAATTTTTTGTCTCCCACCTCCCTCCCCACCTGCCATTCTTATCTTGCCTCTAACACCATGAATGTGAAAGTTTCCTCAAGTCAGTGCTTGGCTCCCTGACCTTTCCTTTCTTCTCTCTTCCACTGAAAGACAAAATTCATTTTTGTTTCATTATCATTTATATGTTGATTCCTCTGAAACCTATATTTCTAATTCCAAGTGGCAGTCACATATTTCAAATTCTCCAAGACCTTTCTTATACGTAAGTCAAACTATCATTTCAAATTTAGCATTTGAGGAACCAAGTTTACCACCTACCCTCCGCCTCCTCCAAGTGAACATCCTCTCAATTTTCCTATCTGTACTGGCAGCACCATATTTTTCCACATGATTTGCAGTAAGAAATATGGTTCCATATTCTATATATATTTTTTAATTCTCATCTTTGTCCTTTTTTGCCTTTACAATAAGACCCTGCCATCAGTCTAAGTTGTGTATCTTCGGTTTTATCCAACCACATATCAGAGTGATAATCAGTTACTCTTGATGCATGCCTCCATTGCCTCTTTCCATCTAAATGCTCTCAAATTCCCTTACAGCTAACAGAACACACAGCAAATAATTCTTTACTGAACACGAATCTTGTTCTACCCTGTGTTCTACTCAGTCTCTTCCTATCCAGTCTTTCCCATTGGTTACTGTGACTTAATGTCTTCTACAAACACCTGAGATCTCAGAAAGCATCTTTACGGTATTCTTTAATCCCTCAGGTGATCTTCATTTGTATCTCATATTTCTACCTTTTTGAAGCTCCGAGTCAGATCCTCTTTCTGCTACTGCTGATGCCTTCTTCCACTATGCTCTCTGAGGGTAAACTTTGTTGCATGTCAATTAATGTAGCCAAGACAACTCGTTTGGGGCACACAGGTGGACCTGCTTCTCTTCAACATACTGTATCTTTTCTTCCCCACCCTCAACTCTTCCATAGCCATCCAGACAGGAGCCGCCACCTTGACCTGAACTTTCACTGGCAGGAAGGCACCCAGGAGGATCCAGCAACAGTGAGGATTGGCTCACTGTGAGGATTTCACCCAGTTTTTAAGACCCAGGATTCATTTTCCTACATCCTGACATCAGAGCTTTTCCTTTCTGCGATAGAAATAATTCTGTTTCCTCTTTGACAACCCTTGAAGTGCAGGCTGTTCTCTTCCAAGACCTGAGAAGCATATTCCAGGGAAGGAAACTAGACAACAGAATCAGACTCCACTTTTTCTCCCTTTTCCAATTATACTATAGACCCTACCTTCCAACCAAGCTTTCCTCTTCACAGTGCATAACACAACATTTTCATATTCAACTACAAACCCTTGCACTTGGCCCCAACAGCTATCTAAAGCCGTTATCTGCAAGCTCTCCCAGCATGAGTCTAGGGCTGTGTCACTTATCCCCAAGACCTGTTCCCTAGGCTCATCTCCCATTAGAGAAGACTCTCTTCTACATTAATTTGCAAACCATTTTTTGTTAAGAGAATGATTATTTATTTATTTATGAAGAAAACTAGAAGCATCTGGTGAGCCCTGTGTTTTCTGAGTTTTATGGCACTTATTAATTAACATCTGGAAATGTTAGGGAATTGCATAGTCCCTGGGTTCTCAAGAAAGGTAACCTTCCTGCTCCTACTTCCAGCATTACCTGATCATATCATTCAATTGTATTCTACTTTTTGTTGCTAATAAACTGTTTCTTGTAAAAAAAAATCCTCACTCAAAGTTGAGTCTTTTGATTCCACAATATATAACAGTTTCTTTTCATGTGTAAGAAAAATTGTTAGATAAAATCAATAATCTAAATATAAATAAGTCCTAATATGCAGATTCAGTCTAGAAGGGATCCAAGACAAATACAATAATATCTATAATATGAGATAGATGGTGGTAACAGCCATAAAGGCTCTAAAGTGATGGTAATAATAACCATCCAGATACTGTTCCATGTACTTTATGTATATCATAGTATCTCATTTATCTTTAGAGAAACACTGTGAGGTAGATAGTTTTATCTTTGTTTCGCAGAACAGGAAACTAAGGTTCAGAGGGGTTTAGTGACTTGCAGAATAGTCAGCCACTAGTAAATGGCAACATTGGAATTCTATCCCAAAGTCTTTGATCTTAACCTTATGGGAAGTACGAAAGAGGGGAAATAATGTGTAGTTGGGACATTAGAAAAGTCTTCATGAAGCAGATTGTTTTTTATTTTTTATATTTTTGTATACATTCAAGGCAACCAAGTTTAGTTTTATTACATAGACAGCAATAACATAGTGGTGAAGTCTGGGCTTTTAGTATAACTATCACCTAATAAGCTTGAGATTAATGTTGAAGAATGGCTGGAATTCCAAGAAACAGAAAAAAAAAATGAGAAATTCAAGACAGTATGAAGGCAATGAATAGAAGTAATGAAATCAAGTCAGCCGGGAATGTATAGAGAACAACAATTAGAGGTGTTCGACTGGAGAATAGGATTAGATTCTGAGATAATAGCCAGGTTAGAGCCAGATTGCAAATGGCATTGGCTTCCAAGCAAATGATCTGTATTTAATTCAGGAGTCAACAGATGTATAATCCCAACTTTATCACTAACCCATACTGTGCAACAAGCCGGATAAGGCTCAACAACCTGGGATTCCATTTAGAGAAAAAAAGTAGAGAATGGAAACTCCCCAGGGATGAGAATAGGAAGGATACTTTGAACAACGATAGAGAAAGTGTATTCTTGGTGGCAGTGATTGTGTCATTGAAAAGGCTGATTAGGTCTGGGGTGAGCTAACAGAAGACGGAGTGAACAAGAGGCTAAATAGGATGAGAAACAAGATGCCATATAATTTAGGGATGAGAGAGAAAGAAACAATGTGGCTAGAAAGAAGAACATCAGTTTGATATCTCAGAGGAAGAGAAGGTTTGAGTGGTGGTTAATAAACTGTACAGAGAGAGAATGAAGGAGACATAGAAAGAATGAAGGTGGAGATCTCTGGGGCTGTGCGAGAGTCAGTGACCACTGAATCCCCAGCACCTAGTGTAGTACCTGAGAACTAGTGAATAAATGTATTAGTGGGGTCATCACCAAAGATGGATTAGATATATACTCAATGACCAAGGACTCAAAGAAGAGGAGAGAAAAACTTGGGGAGATGCTGACATCTCTGCAGGTAGTATGACGTAACCAGAAAACAAGTCGTAATGAAAAAATGGAAAGATCTAGGATAAGGAAGCACCATGATATGCAAAAGAAAAAAAGCGCTGAGTAGAAATAGCAGAAAAATACTAAGCTTCTTGGGGACAGAAAGTTTATTCTCCAAGTCCCTCTTTCCCCTTAGCTTTGCCTGGATGTATTACTCGATGTTGAATTAGTAAAAGTTGAAGGCACTTTTTAGGGTCTTCAGCAGAAAGCAGAATCCTAGAATATCCTACAAATACGAGACAACTTGAGAACTATAAAAGAAAGAAAAGGCCTTGTTCCCATAGCCCACAAGAGGGCTGAGCTCAGCGATACACTCCACGTGGCTCAGGAGCTTCTGGCAGAGCACAGAGCCATCAGAGAGAGGGGCCCAGAGAGCAGAGAGAGGCTCTGTTGACATGGCCAGCCCAGCTCCTCATCCCATCCATAACCCTGCTGCCCTGCAATGACTCTCTTCCCAGCAATAAAATCTGGGTCACAGGAGCTGGAGCTCTAGCCATCACTTGTCTCTAATAAATAACTCCCATTGATTTTCCAGCTCAGGGCCTCACCACTCCTTCACCGTAAGCGCCGGGGGGCAGACCTGGAAAATCACTCGCACATTATTGGTGCTCTTCCTCCCCCATCCTCACCAAGGTGCATATAAACCCTGAATAGCCTGAAGTCTAAGGGCATGAATATCAGACGCTAGGGGGACAACCACTGTGTTGTCTGCTACCCTCATCCTGGTCACTGCTGCTGCTATAACAGCCCTAGGCCAGGAATATGAACAAGCTGCTGCTTTGGGTCTCTGTCCTCACCAGCCTCCTGGAAGCCTTTGCTCACACAGGTAAGGAGGTCAAGGAATGGTCAAGAATCATAAAGTGAGAAAATAGGTTGAAGCTGAGATATCTTTTCCCTGCATTTATGCTGAAGGTCATTATCTTTCTTTCTTTATCCCGCAGACCTCAGTGGGAAGGTGTTTGTATTTCCTAGAGAATCTGTTACTGATCATGTAAACTTGATCGCACCGCTGGAGAAGCCTCTACAGAACTTTACCTTGTGTTTTCGAGCCTATAGTGATCTCTCTCGTGCCTACAGCCTCTTCTCCTACAATACCCAGGGCAAGGATAATGAGCTACTAGTTTATAAAGAAAGAGTTGGAGAGTATAGTCTATACATTGGAAGACAAAAAGTTACATTCAAAGCTATTGAAAAGTTCCCGGCTCCACTGCACATCTGTGCTAGCTGGGAGTCCTCATCAGGTATTGCTGAATTTTGGATCAATGGGACACCTTTGGTGAAAAAGGGTCTGCGACAGGGTTACTCTGTGGAAGCTCAGCCCAAGATTGTCCTGGGGCAGGAGCAGGATTCCTATGGGGGCAGGTTTGATAAGAGCCAGTCCTTTGTGGGAGAGATTGGGGATTTGTACATGTGGGACTCTGTGCTGCCCCCAGAAGAGATCCTGGCTGCCTATCAGGGTACCCCTCTCCCTGCCAATATCCTGGACTGGCGGGCTCTGAACTATGAAATCAGAGGATATGTCATCATCAAACCCTTGGTGTGGGTCTGAGGTCTTGACTCAACAAGAGCACTTGAAAATGAAAGGACCGTCTAAGAGGTCTGCTCAAAGCAACTGGATACTAGATTTTACACCTGCAGCTCTTTCTTCTTTGAATTTCCTGTCTGTATGTCTGCCTAATTAAAAATATATATATTGTATTATGCTACCTGCATTTGTTTAGTGTTTGTCACAGTCCCATATCTTTATCTTATATCTACTACTTATCTATCTACTACTTATTTGGTAATTGGTGTTTCATTATCCCAAAAAATCAAATTGCCAAGTATGGGGAGGAAAACATATAAGTAACTAGAAAGATATATCACAAAGCCAGAGCACTCGATGAGCAGGACAGTGGCAATACTTAAAAGCTACTAACAATCATTTTAATAACGATTCAAAATACGTGTGGAATTGCAATCACAATTCTCCTATTTGTTTTTCCAGCTACAAATCGATCAAAAAAGGTCTGAGGTTGCATCAGGGAGACAACTATAATGATATAAGTAAGCGATAGTTGAGAACCTGACAGCAAGTAATAAGACAGGAATAATAAAACTAGAAGAAGTCAGAATGAAAACCAAAAAGGTATGAGACTAAGATCATTTTGTATGAAGACAAACATAAATTTATGTCCCAAAAACCTCAATAGGACTGTACAATGCTTGATTTTCATAATGTTCTCTTGATGTCATCAAAAAATATTATACTCTGAATATTGCTCACATGAATATGCTGTCTAAAATTCTTCCATGGATTCCCACTTCTTACAGGACATGATTTAAACCTCTAAATATGACATTGCCCTCCATAACCTGGTCCCACTTACTCTCTCTGAAGTGTACACAGGGAGTACACACAGAATACTCTCCGAAATGGACTTTCCATGTACATTTCAGACACAACTCTTAGCAGAGCAAGTGACATCCTAACTATCACACTGCAAAATAATTTTCAGATGCTATTACTAGTAGTTATTTTTATGGTTATGAAAAGCATGGAACATAGTGCCTGGCCCATCGTCAACAGATATGAGTTGCATTCCCAGAGAAGAAAGGATCCCAGAGGGAGTTTGAGCTACATATACGGGAAATAAGACAGCCTTTTCTCACTGATAATAAGTAGAGCATGAAGTCAATGGAATCAGAAAGATAGCATCCAGAAGCTTCAGGATGGTAACCAATGTCATGATTTCAAACTCATGAGGCCATTTGGCCAGAATGAACAGAGGCAGTCATCAGATATGAAGAAGTGGGATAGAATCTGGAAACTCCATAATGGGGCAATGGGGTGGAAGCAGAGAGGAGCAGACAGAACCTGGGAAGATTTGCGCAAGTACTTAAATGGAGTAGTAGGGGCTTCATAAGAATATTTCAACCTCATTTCTGGTGAGGTGGTATGATGGTTCGGATATGGTTTGTTTGCCGCCACCAAACCTCATCTTGAAATTTTATTCCCAATATGGTGTTGTTGGAAGGTGAGTCCTAGTGAAAGTCGTTTGGGCTATGGGGGTGGGTCCGTCATGAATGTTTTGGTGCTGTTCTCACGGTAATGAGTGAGTTCTCATTCTTATGAGAGTGCATTAACTCATGTGGGATCAGATTAGTTCTTGCCAGATGTAGCTGTTATAAAGCCAGGATGTCCCTTAGATTTTGTTCTCTTCCCACATGTTCACTTTCCCTTTGACTTTCTCCACCATGTTTTGACCCAACACAAAAGCCCTCACCAGAAGCCAGAGGCATGATCTTTAACTTCTCAGCCTGCAGAACGATGAGCCAGATAAACCTCTTTTCCTTATAAATCACTGAGTCTCAGGTATTCTTTTATAGCAACACAAAATGAACTAAGACAAGTAGAACTTACTTAGAACATTGAGTTGGTTAGGTAGACAGGGATTTTAGCAATATGAGAAATTATTAATTTCTGATTGACAGCTCATGAGTTAAGGCTTGCTTTATGCTTTCTTAATATTAACCACCTTTCCATAAACTTGTACTGTGAGTACTAGAAAGGTCTATATATTCTTGCATAACAGATATTTCTATCGTTGTGTTTTGGTTTAACAACCCCTTTGCCTAGGAACCCAAAACAAGTTTTAGAAATGAAACCAGTGTACTTCCAAGTGATATAATCAATTCATTCAACTATTTATTGAGCAACTTCTCAAAAATGTGCCAGGCAATGCCAGGTACTGAAAATATAATATTGAATAAAACAATCATGGTGCTTGCTATTTTAGAATTTACATTCTAATAAGTCTGTGTTAACTGCATGTGGGTTTCTCCTAACAATAATCAGCCTGTGTTGTAATCCATCTCTCACATGTTTAGGCTTTCTTCTATCTCAGGTTGATACCATAGTCCTCCTCTCACTTATCCCCTAAGTCAAAGGTATTATTTATTCTTGGTGATCATTTGCAACTACTTGCATAGATCTCAGGATAGAGTGTTTGTGACAAGTTTCTTGTTCTTGTGAACCCTCTGCCTCTTAAAATGACTCTTTTGAACAGAATACAAAATCACTACGTGTAAGCTCTTTCTTCTATGTTGTCTGTAATTCAGCCAAAAGAAACACTTGTACATCTCTTGTCCCTATAAATTCTAGAAGTCTCAGATGGTCTTAATATAGACAACACTTTCCTATTTACACAGTGGTTGCAGCTTCCTCAAGTACTTTGAGTCTCCCAATAGCAAGAGGGATATTTCAAGCTTCCTCAGTGATTCCACAGAAGCCCCCACACTAGGCTTGAGGTTGTGTAAAGAAGTAAAAAATAATAATCTTCTCAAGATACAAATAACATAACCTAATACTCCCTCAAAGCAGCAACAACAGCAAAACAGCAGCTCTCTGCAAAGAAGTTCTTTGGAGAAGTTCCTGCCCATCCCCACATTCTGTCTTCACGGGGCACCTTGTTCTAGCCAAAAGATAGAAGAGTTATAGAGATGGTTCTTAATCATTTCCTTCATGAATTCTTTATTTGAGTGAATCTGTGTATATTATTTTTATCATTAATATCTATCATATTGATGGCTCATTCGGAACTGAAGAGAGTCCATTTTAACATCATTTATAATAGAGATGGTGATATGGTTTGGCTGTGTCTTGACCTAAAGCTCATCTTAAATTACAGTTCCCATACTCCCCATGTGTCGTGGGAGGGACCCAGTGGGAGGTGATTGAATCATGGGGGCAGTTACCCTCATGCCGTTCTCATGATAGTGAGTGAGTTCTCACAAGATCTGATGGTTTTATATGGGACTTTTCCCCCCTTGCTCCACGATCCTCCTTCCTGCCACCATGTGACGAAGGATATATTTGCTTCCCTTTCTGCCATAATTGTAAGTTTCCTGAAGGCTCCCCAGCACTGTGGAACTGTGAGTCAATTAAATTTCTTTCCTATATACATTACGCTGTCTTGGGCAGTTCTTTATAGCAGCATGAGAACAGACTAATAAGGATGGAATTTCTGGTAATGTCATCTCAGCATTTTTCTCAGATACAGTTGTCACAACAAAGAAAGCAGCAAAAGTCACAGAGGAAACTACTTGAATAATTCAGAATCTATAAAGAAAATGGAAGGATTTGGAGGCGCAATAACCCAGGAACATAGTTCTGTAGTGATTTAATAATTACCGAGATAATCACCCCCTTTCCCATACTTGCCACTAAGGCTGTTAGATACTAGGGAACAAGTAGTACACAAGATGTACAATGAGTTGCTAAAACCAAGAGTCATCTCTAATAAGAAAAGCAATTTTTGAGTCTCTATCTTATACAAGTAATGATCTGATTCTTATTTTTGACTACAGAAAAACAGGTAAGAGCATTTAGCCACATAGCTTCAGGACTGGTTTTAACAGAAGTCCGTAAGTAATTTTGCTGGATGAGAAGGCTTGCAGGTAGTTTTCTGTGAGTTTTGTGTGGGAGACTCTGGGTGGAGCTCTGAGATTAAAGCAATGAGGCCTCTTAGTTTGGGATATGCCTTAGCTAAGACTTGAGTTGAAGTGGAAATTAAAAAAATATATTTTATCTGCACTGGATAGGATCAATGTATAGTCACATTTGGAATGCAATGTGGAGACTTTTTAGGTATTCATGAGACTTCGCATTGTTTAGAAAGAATAGGTGTCCAAGACCATTCAAATGACAGAAGAAAAAATGAAACATGACCTGAATTGTCTTTAATCCTTATCTTGTCAAGACTAAATAGCTGATTATCATATAAACTAAACTCCATTTGTATTCCAGAATTTTCTATCTTGTTTTTCTCTGGCTGTGGCCACTTTTCTGAGTTTAACATGGGAGATACCTCGAGAGATCACCATTGAGTTCAGGCACTGGTAAAGACATCTGCGTCATGTCACATTCAACCACAGGATCCAGAAGCAAAGCTAATCTAATGTTATTGACATATTTCACTGAAGCCCATAATCTATGAGGGGTTCACACAGCTGTGCCTGGGGTGAGATGTCAAAGACAAATACTTCATCTAGAGCTCCAGCTGTTGCAACAGCTTCTCTCAGTATCCTTATGGGGATCCTATGAGGATTCGGTATGACAATGCATACAAAAACACCTACTCAGTCCCTGTTCTGACACAGTGCAAGTGCTCAGTGATTGTTAGCTGTAGTGATGAGGAGGATGATGATCTAAAATTTAATCAACTGCCCTAACTTCTTTTTGTATTCTGACAAATCAAAATGAGCACTCATGCTCCATTTTCAGTTCCTACCCCCAAAACTAATTCTTACCTAACCAAACCAATGCATAGCCTCTGCTAGCAGGAGAAATGATGTAAGCTCTTTCTATATGCAAAGAGAGACACCATATCTGACTTTTACGTGAGTGTATTCTCACTGACAGTAACTAACCAAGGACCAAACACTAACAGGGATTCAAAAGAAGAAAAGATAGTGCCATGTGACAACATGTCTTCAACTGAGTTGAGCTAATTTTTTCCCTGAAGAAAAATAAGTAGCAGGCCATGTGAGACCAAAGTTTGCTCAATATTCCTAGTGTGATCTGCGTGTAATGAGATCCTTCAGCTCATTTCTGGATTCTGACTGTGCAGACCCATGGGAGACATGGTAAGTCTCTTGACAAATTGATGCAGGAGACTAGAGCTAGACAGAAGAACTTCTCCTCTGAGAGTCTCTTCCTAATCATAGCGTTTAAGGGGGCAGCTCTTCTAGAGCCAAAGCAAAAAGGGCCAAAGGGACTTTGTGAATGTCACCCTGTGCTTTAGCCAGAGTACAGTGAAATGTAAGTGACCCAATAATCTAATAAGGCTGACAATCAAATAAGGCTAAACTTTTAAAGACATCAAGAGTCTGTCAATTATTTTTCCAGACAAATGATAATCAGATTTCCTAGAATTGTCATGATCTTTTGTAAATTAGTCACAATTATTCTGAAACTGAACACAGACAGATTCCACAAACTGCAGAAGGTGGATGGATACTTTTGGGTCTGAGAAGGCTTCTGTACAAAAGGAAAGTTATTATTCTCTTATTTATTCAAATAGTTCTTGTAATCGTCAGTTTCTTAAGTTGTTGACTCCTCCTTCTCTGGCTCCTTAGATCTATTTTGTTTAAAAAAGAAAGGAAAGGGAAGGAAAATAAGGGAAAGGAAGGGAGGGGATGGAAATTCTACCAAAAAGGCAGGTCACTATTTTTTTTAACTGTGCAATTCCTTTACACACAAAATATGTTTATAGAAGTGTTGCCTACCTGCATATTTTAATTTTTTTAACACAGATTCTGTTTCCAGCAACAAATTTTGCTTATAAAGATAAAAATATTTGGGGGCATCCATGGCTGTTGTAATAATTTCTTCCCCTTGCAAATGGCATTTCCTTTACACTTTCAAATTGTGTTTTCCCCTCCACTTTATTTTTCTTTTTCCTCTGGTAGGAATATTGACTTCATGACTAACATTTTGATGCATGAGCACATTTCAGTATTTTTACTCTCCCACAGGGTTTTTATCCTTCTGGAATGTATAAATCATTTTGAAAGCTTCTTTCTGTTCTATACTGTGCTTTTGAGATTATCCACTGGTGTGTTCCCTCTACAGAAACACCCTTAGGGTTCAGCCAGAGAAGGTCCAGATTTGGGTGGTAGAAGGACTGCTGCTACTATGCTCAGCTGCACTTGCTTCTGGCTGGGTGGAGACTCAAAAAAAGAAACCAGTAGAAAAAGAGAGAGAGAGAGAGAGAGAGCGGGATAGCCATCTGGTGCTAACATACCCCTTAAGTTGACTGAGACACATTCTAACCACTGAGAACTCACCCTGGCAAACCTCCGCAGGTGAGACAAACCCACCCATTCCATACATTTCTTTGGCTCCATGGTACCCTCTGGGACCGCTTCTCCCTTCTCAAGCTAAACGTTGGTGCTCATTGCTGCCTGATTTTGTGTATATAAGGCTCTAAGAAGACCAAGGAGAACTAACAATGTGATTTCCTCCTGTGTCCCAGACTTCCTTATCTCTCTCACCAGGGCCTTCCTTACTTCCGGGGACAGTAATAGCTGTGTATTTGACATTTGAGCCATAATTTCTCACAGTAATAATTTTAGATTGCTTCTGCACCTCAGAAAGTGACAGGTTAAAAAACGAGACAACCAGGCAATTGCCCTTAATCTCGAAGGGACTCTAAAACATCGCTGGGTAGGTAGCAAAATGAAGTGAAACACAGAACTCCTTTCAGGGAGAGTGATGTGGCTGGGAAGAACACTTGGAAAAATCAGGGCGAGCAATGGCACCTGCTCTAGGAGGTATGGATGGCCACTAAGTGCACTCTGTGCAGGACAAAGCCCAATCACTGTAGGGCTTGTTTGTTTGTTTGTTTGTTTGGGCTAAGCCTAGTGTTGTAGGCTCCCTTGTAGTTGAGCTCCACATACAGGAGAATTGATAGCTTCCCCTATGGCAGGGCTTTACCTTTCCCTCACACATCACACACCTTTCCTCCAAATAAATACTAAACAATATGGAAAGAACATATGGAAGGGGCTACTCTTGCTCCCACATCTTACTCTGACCTTTCATTTTTGCATTTGTTTCCCCAGGTTTTATGAATATCTTGTCTTAAGATATTATTTTGTTGCCCATTCAATCCAATTCAAATGTATACCATAGGTAATAAACTTCTTTTCCTGGCTTACGTACCTGATCCAGTTTCCCTGCATCTAGTGGGTCCTTAGCCATCTTGTCTATAGCTTCACAATTTATTCCAAGAAAGTAAATTTATATTTACATGAAACATATTTACAACAAATTGGTGGCTGATTTGGGGTGAAAGCAGCACTTTTCAGCTCCTAAAATAAAGATACCAGAAGATTTTTCCTCCTCCTGATTTAATTCAGTTTTGTACTTTCCCTCCTTCCCTACTCCAAATATGTTTATAGTTTTTCTGGCTCAGCATAGCCTTAACTATATTTTGTCACTCATTGCAATAGGCTTATCAGGAAAGGGAAAAGGCACATGAGATCTGTTGTTCTCATCTAACATAACAAAATTCTTCTTTATTTACTCCACATAATCAGGCTTTCTAGCCCAAGCCTCTACTAGAGCTGTGGCAATAAGGTCATTGGTAGCCTCCTTCTTAATCAATTGAATATATGTTTTCAGTTGTAATCCTCCTTGACTTTTCCAAGTTATTTATGAGTTATAATTTTATGCTTAAAATATTTTAAAATGAGCCATTATCATCACTGTAAAAATGATAGAAGTCAAAGTTCCCTATAGCACCCCCAGCACAATATAACAGTTAATTCATGATAATAGCTAGTTTATATTCTTTCAGGCTTTTTTCCCCCACATATGCAAATATTTATGAACATCCACAAACACACACACACACGCACACACACACACACACGCAAATATTCCTAACCATATGGCAGCATATCATAGTATTGTTCTCTAAATAGCTCGTTTTGTGGTTGTTATTTAATGTATTCCACACATCTGTTCATGGTAGGACACCATAACAGCACAGTCCAGCATAACTTTTACCAACAAAAGAAAATGTTTGATAGCTGAGCTATCCAATATGATAGCCACTAGTCACATGTAGCTTTTTGTCACTTGAAATGTGGCTAGTATGACTGACTAACTGAATTTTTAATTCTCTTTTATTTTAGTTAATTTAAATTTACATAGCCATAGCTCCATCCTATCCTTTCTAAAAAGCTGCTTGGAGTTCCACTGTGACTCTCTTTAATCTTTGCCTACCCAACTGGTATCTCAGTGGTCTTTTAAGGCAAATTCCTTTAATTTTAGTGACACACTCATTTCTACTCGAAACATTTGCCTCATTTTCCATGATGGACTATTTTCTAAAACACCCACAATGTTTCCTAGATTCCTAGTGAAAGTTCCCTAAGTGTGCCAAAATCCCCCAGCCTGTTAGTGTTACTTGTTATTTAAGCAAAATGATTCAAATCATCATTTGATATATGATGGGAATCCCAGACTCACTCACCAAATTTCTAGCAAATATTGTGTGTGTTTGTAAGGGGGTTGGGAGGGCAGGAGAGGGCCTTGTATTTCTTCTAGTCATTACAAGCTAGTGGTTTTTCTTCCTCAGTCTGGATTTTACTCCTTGCACATAACACCTTTTTCTGCACTGTGCCATCATCCACTTCTCTTTACTTCCTAACTACCACTAACTGAAAATTATACATATAAAAGCTTTAAACAAAGGCTCTTGAGGCTCTCAAGGGAGTTTACATTACAGTATAGTTCAGCAAACAATTTTAAATCAAATAGTACACCTCTTTATTCTTAGAATTCCCTCTGCCAAAAAAGAAATCAGCTATTTTTTTTTAAATTCAAGGTCCAACTTTCTGTTGTGTTGCTGATTCTCTTCTCTCTTTTTCCAACGACTTCCACTTCTCTCTCTAGTTTACATGTCTTCAAACCTTAAGCCTCTGTTAATACTTTCACAATAAATCAATTTTGCCAACAGTTTGCCTCCCCTAGACCATCTAGGCTGGGCCCAGAACACCTCATCTTCACTCCCACTGAAGTGTTCCTGAAGGTCATCTCTCACTGACCTTGATTCTGCTCCCCTATACTGTCACCAGAAGCTATCCACCAATGGTTCTAATTCAGTAAGTCCAACTCTCTCACCCCCATTTTGTTGTCTCAGCTGTGTGGGCTTTCCCAGGATGGCATGGGATGGGACTCCTGTGCCATGCATATTGTAAAGGAAAATGCCTCCCTCCATGCACTACAAAACAGCATATTTATGATGGCACTTTGAAAAGATATGGGCTGTAGTGTCACATATTGACAATTCCTTGGCCAGAGGCTTAACAGTGCCAGCAGTGCCAGAACATTAAGAAGACAGCAAAAACAGAAAGGGGAGAAGATGGTGAGGTAGCTATATAACATGAGCGAGAATGCTCCTGATCGCAAAGCAGAGAAATTGACTTTTTTTCTTAGTATTTTCTATAGTCATTGCTCTATCCCTGTTCTAGAATTCATGTCATGATAAGAATTTCTTCACAATGACTTCTTGCATTGCTTTCAGACATTGCAATTAAAGAATGCAAAGAAAGAACCTCACAGAGGTAACAGAGTTTGTTTTCCTGGGATTCTCCAGATTCCACAAACATCAGATCACTCTCTTTGTGGTTTTTCTCATCCTGTACATATTAACCGTGGCTGGCAATGCCATCATCATGACCATCATCCGCATTGACCATCACCTCCACACCCCCATGTACTTCTTCCTGAGCATGCTGGCTAGCTCAGAGACAGTGTACACACTGGTCATCATTCCACAGATGCTCTCCAGCCTCGTAGCCCAGACCCAGCCGATCTCCCTAGCAGGTTGTACTACCCAAATGTTCTTCTTTGTTATCTTGGCCATCAACAATTGCTTCTTGCTGACAGTGATGGGCTATGACCGCTATGTGGCCATCTGTAATCCCTTGAGATACATGCTCATTATGAGCAAGAGGGTGTGTGTCCAGCTGGTGTGTGGAGCCTTTAGCATTGGCCTGGCCATGGCAGCTGTCCAGGTAACATCCATATTTACCTTACCTTTTTGTCACAGGGTGGTTGGTCATTTCTTCTGTGACATCCTCCTTGTCATGAAACTCTCCTGTATTAATACCACTATCAATGAGGTAATCAATTTTGTTGTCAGCTTATTTGTCATCCCGGTCCCCATGGGTCTGGTCTTCATCTCCTATGTCCTCATCATCTCCACTGTCCTCAAGATTGCCTCAGCTGAGGGTTGGAAGAAGACCTTTGCCACTTGTGCCTCCCACCTCACTGTGGTCATTGTCCATTATGGCTGTGCCTCCATTGCCTACCTTAAGCCCAAGTCAGAAAACTCTATAGAACAAGACCTCCTTCTCTCAGTGACCTAAACCATCATCACTCCCCTGCTGAACCATGTTGTTTACAGCCCAAGGAACAAGGAGGTCAAAGATATCCTATGCAGGGCCATGGGCAGAAACATTTCTTAATGCACTATTCCTCTATATAAATAGACATTTATTCATAGAAATGTGTGTCCTTACTTACATTAAACAACCTTACGACTCTGTCCCATGCAGTCTATGCTGCAATGGGATGTGCATGTCTTGCTTTGGTATATTTATTACAAAATCTTAGTCTTTGTTTCCATATATTTCAAAGTTTTGTCCAGGCATTTTCTTTTTTTTTTTTTTTTAGCATCTTAAAACAACAAACATTTATTTATTTATTCATTTATTTTTTTTTTCTGAGACAGGGTCTCATTCTGTTGTCCAGGCTGGAGTGCAGGGCACAATCACGGCTCACTGCAGCCTCAACCTCCTGGGCTCAAGCAATCCTCCCACCTCAGCCTCCTGAGTAGCTGGGACCACAAGGTGCACACCACCATGCCCAGATAATTTTCACTTTTTTTATTATTATTATACTTTAAGTTTTAGGGTACACGTGCACAATGTGCAGGTTTGTTACATATGTATCCATGTGCCATGTTGGTGTGCTGCACCCATTAACTCGTCATTTAACATTAGGTATATCTCCTAATGCTGTCCCTCCCCCCTCCCCCCACCCCACAATAGTCCCTGGAGTGTGATTGTCCAGGCATTTTCAGCTAGCGATGTGAGAGGTCAAGGAGAATGGGCATGATTTTTAGGAAAGAATATCCAAATTTCTAGGATGAAGAAAGGGACTTCTTAAAAGTATATTAAATGTGATTATATTGTGTTTAAAAAATAAAAAGCAATGTGTATCATTTTTGTAATGCAATCTACAGAAAATAAAACTACAAAATCATCTCAGCAAGGTAAGGATAGTCAATAATGATGGATTCCCCTGAAAGAAAATAGTATCAGAATTGTCAGGGAAAAGTGAGATGAGTGTATTAAATTTTTAAAAGAATAGGAAAGTTGGAAAACACTGGCTTAGTCCTTGAAAATTTAGTCTTTATTATTCAATTTATGCTAAAGCCTTTGCTTTTATCCACTGTAGTCGTCAGATGCTGGCCATGGCCACAGATCATACTTAACTCTCACCTTTCTAATCTAAATTCCCTAATTCAATTCTCTCTGGCTGCTGGTTCTCTCCATGGGATCAACTTCTCTCTAATCATTATGAAGAAAAATAGAGTTGGTCAAGAAGATCTGTGCCCTGTTAGAATGAGAACCATAAAAGCATTCCACATTTGCACATACCATGGCACCTCCTGGTAGCATAAAGAAACAAAAATAGAACAAAACAAACAGTCCCGGCAGTCAGGAGTAGTTCAGAAGTATAATTGTTCAATCACTCAATTCACCAAACAAGGCTAACAAGAAAAAAAATCTTTTTCCTTAATAGACTCCTTTGAGAAAAATATCCTTTTTCCCAGGGCTTTGTGGGAACTTGTTTGGTTTCATGCCTATACATACCTCCTATATGGTTATCTTGGGTGATGGGTGATGGTAGGGAGGGTTTAAGACTTTTGTTGAGTGCTTCCTTCTACTAAAATATTTTTTGTCAAGAATACTTCTCTGCTCATCCCCTAATGCCATTTTTCTTTTTTTCAAGAGAGTCATTTTTTTCTTTTCCCTCCACTGAGAAAGAATCGATAACATCCTAAGGAGCTCATCTCGGGTAAAGAATATCTTTACAGATTTCTGAATTCTAGACTGGGGAGACCATAGTTCTTTCAAGGTCTGACCAGTTCTTTCTAATTCCTGTCCTGTATCTTTGCAATTTCTACATCATAGAAACAAGGCTTCCCACAGAAGCTGTTGGGGGCTCAAAGGTTGGGTCCAGGAGTCTTGGACATGCTGTGAGGTCTTTCTTGACAGTGCTCTCAGGGTCAGCCCACTACAGATCTAAACCTCTATACCCAACAAGAGTGAGGCAGCTTCCCTCCAGAATGACAGTGTCTCTCCTGACAGTATGAAAGAACCCCTCCCACTGCCATCAAGGCCACCTATACTGCCAACTCTTAATTATAACCGGCTCTTCTCAATTCCCTCTGGACTAGCAACTACTTGTACATCCTCAGACCTGTCTTTTTGTGTGTAGAAGGGAAGAGATGAGACAGAGAGGGCTGTTCTGAGCAGGAAAGTACAATGATGGAAGGTGGGTGGTGATCAAACCTGCTCTATCCTGTTCCGGTGGCAGTGGCCACCTCACACTGCCCATTACTCTCCTTTCTACTTCTGCACACAGCCACTCTCCTTCATTAGTTCAGGAATCAAAGACAAAGGTTTCTCCAGTATTCTCTCTACATCTAAATGCTGCAACAGCAGACATACCACAGGCCACTCGTACAATCAAAAGTTAAATGTCACAGCAGGGCCCACAAAGAGCTGGCAGAAAATATGAGTCATAAACCTTGAAGGCGAAATATCTTTGTCTCTAACTCTGTTACCCACAGTGGTTCAACCATATGTCCAATTTTTTTAAATAAACACGTGTGCTTCTAATTTCTTCTTGATAATAAGATGTTGTCTTACATGATGGATAGAATAGAGGTCCCAGAGTCAGATGGGTGCTGAGTTCACTTACTCACTCAGCACCCATCAGAACCTTTTTATGAATATGTTTTTAATTCTGCCTCACTTGTCATCAAAAGCATTTTTTAATACCCTTACCCATTTGTTTTGCACAGGCTGGTATCCAGTGACAAACACTATTTCACATTGTTTTCTGCAGTATCATTTACCTCACTCCCACCCAGCAGTTAGTTGTTCTCTCTTGAGTGTTCCTAAAGTTATTTGTGGGAAATTACATTAGTCTAACATTTTTTCATTGTGCTTTTCTTGCTTGTTTCTATCACTGGATCACAGGCATATTGGGATCAGGAACTGCTTTCCTCATTATGATACCCCTGCATGGGACAGCACCTGGAGAGTAGGTGTTCAACAAATCCTCACTTAGAGGTTGAGTACCTACTATGTACAAGCACCATGCTTGGACTTCTTGGCGTGTCTTGCTGAACTAGACACATCTGCTGTCTTTGTTTGTTCAAGCTGCTTTAACAAAAGACAAAAGAGTGGGTAATTTATAAACAACAGAAATTTCGAGCTCACAGTCCTGGGGTCTGGGAGGTTAATGACCAAGGCACTAACAGGTTCAGTGTTTGGTGAGGGCCTAGTCTCTACTTCCAAGATGGCACCTTGTTGCTGCATTTTCCAGAGGGGATGAACACTGCTTCTCACATGGGAAGAGATGGAAGGGCAAAAATGGACCTATCTAGTTACTCCCAGCCCTTTTATAAGGTCACTAACAAATTTATAAGGTTATATGGTTTGGAAGTCCCACCCAAATCTCATATTGAAATGTAATCCCCAGTGTTGGAGGTGGGGCTTGGTGGATGGTGACTGGATCATGGGGATGGGTTTCTCATAAATGGTTTAGTACCATCCTCTTGGTACTGTCCTTGAGATAGTGAGTTCTCACAAGATCTGGTCCTTTAAAAGCGTATGGCACCTCCCACCTCACTGTCTTGCTCCTGCCCCCACCATGTGAGACACCTGCTCCCCCGTGACCTCCCACCATGATTGTAAGCTTCCTGAGGCCTACCCAGAAATAGATGCCCATGTTATGCTTCCTGTACAGTGTGCAGAACCATGAGCTAATTAAACATCTTTTCTTTATAAATTACTCAGTCTCCGGTGTTTCTTTATAGCAATGCAAGAACAGACTAATACATAAGGGCTCTGCCTTCATGACTTAATCACCTCCTAAATGTCCTACTTCTTAATGATATCACGTTGGGGTTTAAGTTTCAACATGAATTTTCGAGGGGACACAAACATTCAAACTAAAGCACCCGCTATCCTTTTTCTGTGTCCTTTGCAGTGGGCCCTCCCCTAAATACAAACATACAGTCATAAGCTCCTCCACTGTGGCAGAGTCACTTGGGTCTGCCTGTTCTTTCTCTTTCCCTGGCCTTTCTATGAGCCTATTCTCAGTTGCTTTAAGACCTCTCTCAGCCCCAGTGTTAACTTAGTTATTTGCACTGATTAATCGCTTAGCAACACAGAAGCAGAAACAGTCAAGATTTTCACAAAAGGGCATAGAGTTACCAAGAAAATCATTCTTACTCATATGAGGATGTAACCTTTGAAATGTGTTTAAAGAGAAACAAGTTTCTAAATGGAGAGTGATGTGCCACATACAATTAAGAATCAGGACATCTTCTAATTATACTTTTGGCATACGACAAACAAATTTATTATGAGGCTAGAATATCATCCCACAATTTTACATTTTGAATTATAATGGAACAAAAGCTTAGCTTCCTTTGTTGCTGGAGACCAAATCCTCAAGTTTCTGACCTCCTAATTTCTCAACTCCTATTTCTTCTGCAATGAAGACAGTGACTAGATGAGATAATAGACCTGAAAATACCAACCACCCGCAATAAAAAGCTTTATTGAGGGAAGCAACTAGCTCTGGAAAATGACAGAAGAGAGAAGGAAACAAGGAGATGACTCTGAGGGTAGATACCAGATGAATATCATTTTTCAGAAACTCATTTCTGAAGGAAACAGGAATTCCAAAGCAGCAAAGCAATGTGACGTAAAGCAGAAGACAATTACCACTTATTGAGGGTTTACTGCAAAGCAGATATCATGTGAAATGGTAGTTGTGTACGTTATTTCACTTAAAACTTCAATTTTTAGTACTTGGCACTTCACAAGAGTCTTCAAATATAGTGTCCTATTTGATCCTTATAGTAACCTTATGAAATATGCATTGTTTCATTGTTTTATTGTTTCATTGCTATAAAATATGCATTGTTTCTACCATTAACTTTTTAGGTTCATGGTAGAAACATTACCTGACTTGCTTCAAGTCACACAGTTGATAACTGACAGAAATAGAATTGATACCAACATTCACCAACCAACTTCAAAAGGTATGTGTTTTCCACTATGTTACCACCATCTCTCATCTTTAATCTTTTTGAAAGATAGAATATGCTTCCCAGCTTTTAGTCACTCTGGTCTCATCATGGACATCACTTCCACCAAAAAGTCTTCCCTAAATAATTTATTAGATGTTCCTTTCATAAGCACCCACACCATTCTAAGATTGCCTCTTCCCTGGCCATGTATCAAAATTGCTCATTTCCTAGTCTGCCTCCCTTACCACACAGTCAACCCCTCAACAGAACTACTTTCTGTATCCTCAGTGCTAGGACAGTTCTTGGCATAAGATACACCTCCATAAGTTACTTAAGCACAAAATTGAAATGTACACATCTGTAGCTTCTTCTTGATGGTTGAGTGTACCGAAAATGACCATCCATTGTTCTCCAGTGCTGTGAAGCATCCAGGTTCTCAGGATGATGGGGCTTTCCCTTGCTTTGAAGAGCTCACGGTATCCTTTCTTATCTGCTATTTCCAAATTGTGGGAGAGGAGAAAAGCAGATGAATAGTATATACAATTACCTGTAAAGTAGCACCCTTGGGGATAGCACTGCCTAGAGATGAAGGATTTCCCATCAGATTTTCTAATTTTGCCTCTGCCACTCACTAGATATTCTAACCTCTTTATGCATCTATTTCCAGATTTTTTAATGGGGTAGTGATAGCACCTAGAAAGGTAGGTATCATTATTCCCATTCTTATACATTGAGTTTGGCAGGGTTAAGTAAACTGCCAGGTAGTTTGAAGTAGCAAAGCTGTCTGCCTGATGTCAAATTCTGTACTCCACCCTCCCACTATTTCACAGGATTCGTCGAAAACAGATAATAAATCTCCACATGAATATTTGGGTCTATACAAAAATCTACATACTATCATAAGCCCATTTATCAAAGTTATATTGCATGCAGACACCGTGCTAGACACTGGGGCTAGAGTAATGCTTAAGATACCACAACCCATGCCTTCATGTGCTAATAGAGAAATAGGGGAGGACAAAAATTAAGCAAGTAGTTATGATAAAGTATGATAAATCCTATGACAGGAGAAATATGAAATGCTATGGGAACACACATTGGTGGGTTCTAACCAAATAAAGAGGTCAAGAAAGAGCTACCAGAAGAAGTAAGAGTTTAAGCTTAAAATCTAAAGATTCAGTAGGAATCAGCTGGATGAAGTCTTGGCAGAAGGGTCTGGGAAAGAAAGATCAAAGGTATATTCCAGTCAGAAGAATTAGCAATGCAAAGACATGTAAACAAATTAATTACAAAAAGTTTTTTTTTTTTTTTTTTTTTTTTGAGACAGAGTCTCGCTCTGTCGCCCAGGCTGGAGTGCAGTGGCGCAATCTCGGCTCACTGCAAGCTCCGCCTCCCAGGTTCACGCCATTCTCCTGCCTCAGCCTCTCCGAGTAGCTGGGACTACAGGCGCCCGCCACCACGCCCAGCTAATTTTTTGTATTTTTAGTAGAGACGGGGTTTCACCGTGGTCTCGATATCCTGACCTCGTGATCTGCCCGCCTCGGCCTCCCAAAGTGCTGGGATTACAAGCGTGAGCCACCGTGCCTGGCCAATTACAAAAAGTTTAATAGAGCTGGGGTATAACATTCATGGGGTATTGATAGAAGAGCAAAGAAAGACAGTAGTAGTCGCATGATAAAGAACTTCAAACCCATACTACAGAGTGTGTACCCTAAAGATAATGAAGAACATTTATGTGACTTTAAGTAAAGCAATGGTATGATTTAATGTGTAATTCAGAAATCTCACCCTGCTCACAGAGGAGAGAAATGGATTATAAAGGGGCAAGACCGGCAGGAAGATTGATTGGGAATCTACAGTAGGAATACAAAGATAGGTGTTGGTAGGCTGGGCCAGGTGGAAGCTGTGCTGATGAAGAGAAATTGACAGATTTAAGAAATCTGTGGGCAGCAAGACTGACATTTCCTGGTGATGGATTCAGTGTGAGAGGTAATGGAGCCAGAGATGATCCTGATTATTTCTGGCTTAGGCAATGGGGTGAACGGCAGTGTCCTCAACTAATACAAGGAACACTGGAAAAGAAGCAAGTCAGAGTGTTAAAAAAAGACAATGAATTTAATTTTTGGACTTTTGAAGTTGACATATCTGTGAGGAATTCAAGTGGAGATATCCAGGAAGCAGCTAGATACATGGACCTAGAATTCAGGAGAGTGGTCTGAGCTAGAGACGTAGCTGTAGGAATCAGAAGTATACAGATGGTCATTTTTGAAATGAGAATGAATGGGTTCCCCCAGGGAGGATGTGGAGGAGAGAAGTCCACCTAGGGTTAATGCTGAGGAGCGGCTGATGGGATGGAATACTGCACAGGAATGTGAGGGTAGCCCTGACAATGAAAAAAACTGTCAGGAAAGCAAGGTGTGGGGAGAAGGAGAATTCTCTGCACCAGGTTCCAAGGTCTTCAATGACTGATAATCTCTAATGTCCATTGGAATATAGGAGTGGGGGCAGGGGACAATTAAGACACTCAGATTTACCTTGAGTTGGATCTGAGATCCAGCAACTATTGTGCAGAAGACAAAAATAGTCCACTCTTCTTCCAACCCTCTTCCTCCATCTTTTTCATACCATGGGGCCACACAGAAGTCAAGTCAATGTAGCTAGAGGTCTCTGTCCATCACACATGTACTGTCCAAGTGCATAAGTGGGAGTCCAGCCTCATCTCACACCACCACCACCACCACCACTATCCTCACTGTGCTTGTTCCCTCCAAAGTGGAAGATACAAATGAAAGGGAACAGAAGAACAGCAGGATGTTCTAGGTAAGCTGCCAGGCAGAAAGCCTCATGTCAACATTCATGGGGTGGGAGCAGATGGCAGACCCTATTCATTCCATTATGCTGTGGCCAGGAAATTAAAATACTATCCTTGCAGTCCTGTCACAGTACCTTGGATGTTTCAGCACAGAAATTTAAACATGAATCTTTCTAAACTTCTATTCCCATCCCTGTGAATAGGCTGAAATGTGGTTAAGAGGGTATTAAAAAGCAGTGATACCTTAATCCGTAAGATGACAAAGGAAGCTTAGAGGCTCCTCAGGACCAGGGGACCCTCCCATCCTGGGCCCAGTTGCCTTTGGAGGTGTCTTGCCAGAAGGAGGCCAGACCTTCAAGGAACACGTGTGACAGAATGCTCAGTTGGGTTCTTCTTGTTGTCTTAGAATTAAAGCCCTATCTGAAAAGAAGACACACTTTAAAGATGGTCGCTAACATTTAGGGCCTGACACCACCTTCAGACTTTGTTAAAGGACACCAGAGCCAGCTTTATTACTACTCTCAATAAAAACCACAGCCTTGTTTTCTGTATTAGTCCATTTTCACACTGCTGATAAAGACATACCTGAGACTGGGTAATTTATAAAGAAAAAGAGATTTAATGGACTCACAGTTCCACATGGCTGGGGAGACCTCACAATCATGGTGGAAGACAAAAGTCACGTCGTACACATGGCAGCAGGTAGGAGAGAATGAGAGCCAAGCAAAAGGGGAAACCCCTTATAAAACCATCAGATCTCGTGAGACTTATTCACTACCACGAGAACAGTATGAGGGAAACTGCCACTTTGATTCAATTACCTCCCACCAGTCCCTCCCACAATACATGGGAATTATGGGAGCTATAATTCAAGGTGAGATTTGGGTGGTGACACAGCCAAACCATATCATCTTCCTTCTAGTCCCTCCCCCCAGTGAAATAAGAGGTGAAATTAGAGGATGCTGGAAGCAGCCTTGGAGTACAATTTTGTGGTCATAGGAGATTTCTACCCACCCCATCCTTTCATTTCCCTAAAAAGAAACATTATTTACAAAAGGGGGCAATGCTGCAAAAAGCTTACTGGCATCTCACTTCCTTGTTAGATGTCTTCCTGGGCAGAAAACTCAATGATCTTATCCTGGACCCAAAAGGCAAGTAGAAAGGGAGTCAGGAAAAGACATCCGGGTGTACTTTAGGGCCTGAAATTCCACGTGATGTCTTGATGTCTTTGAGCCTCACAAGCTCCAAAGGCTCAACCGTGAGTCCCCTGGCTCTTGCCAGATACATCTCCCATCCAACAGGAAAGGTTCCCCATCCAGTTTATTCCTCTATTAGCTGGACTGGCTGCACCCCCCACAGTCCCCAACTTAAATCTTCTGCCAGGTTTAAAATTACTCAAACAGGGCAGTCTATCTTCCTACAGGAACCAACGTTCACCTCACCCCCTTGCAAAACAAAGCATTCCTCCCATAGCCCCTTCTGGTTCACTCTGTTCCTGGGTACAATTCCATGTGGTCCTGCAGGGCATGTGATGTTCTTCTTCCCCAGGCTGTGAATCTGTATGACTAATAAACTACAATCTGCCCAGTGCCAAATGTTGTGTTTGGCCATCTGGTACTATCAAGGGTTAGGATCTTTCTTTCACCAACAAGGTGAAGAGGTGGTGATCAGAACAAAGGGTAGAGGTTATCACAAGAACGTAGGAGTTTCTTGGGATCAAATGGACTCTGCTAAGTGTGTTGGCTTGAGATAAATTGCAGGTTGTCCACCCAAGGGCAGCCTGCAAGGGGGTCTAGCAGCAAGAGATTGCATGTGTCTCCTGGAGGTGGGGTAGTAGAAGGGGACAGGGGCAGGCAACTCAACATGCCCATGTCAAGGGGCTCTCTGGGAGGCCTTTGTGGGGCCCTCCACAAAACCCATGCATGTGCCAGAGCTGACATTTAGGTCTGCCCCACACAGAAACCTGTCAATGACAGCCAGAGAAGCCATGATAACCACTCCCAGGAGACTGCAAACAAGGTTGTTAATTGAATCAACAGTTTTCTCTGTCCATCTCCTTACTCACCTCAACACCCCCAGGAAGTACGTCACGATGCGGCGGAGAAATTTCAAAGCCAGTCTAGCACTTCCCTCAATCACACTTTCAAAAGCTGCTTAAGTAGGAGAGGAAGATAGATAAATAGTAGACCCCACCTTTCTCATCCCTGCCCCCAGTACAAATAGCTGGCATAGGAAGAAAATCAAAAGAACAAGCCATTATTCCCACTGGTTTTCCTCTCCTGCAAGCTATGAATCTAGCCATTGACAAGGCCAGCAGAGAGAGGAGAGGGAAATGTCAACTTGTAATAATTGAAAGGGAAGGAAACATTATGGGATCTGCCCAAAATGGCAGTAAGAGGCAGAAAATAGAAATTTTACAGAGCATGGTTGGAAACAGAAGCTGAACAAAAAAAAATCAAACTGTTTATATTAATCCAACTGTGTAAGTGATCAATAAACTGCTTACATATAAATAGGATTTTGTAAAATTGTTTAGATCTCAACGGAGCCCATCTACTAACATGTAAGAATTTTATTCAACCTTCAGAAGTAAGACCTCTGTACACATTTTAAAAATTGTATTAGGCGTGTATGCAGGGAAGTATACTTGCCATTTAACAGGCATTTGATAAACGTTTGTGGAATTAGCAGAACTGTAAGGATGAGGTTAGGCCTTGGCTACAAAGAATAGGGGCATGCTATGAATGAGGCCTGGGCTTCAACTGGCCTAAAACAAAGCTTTGCTATGTATGCAAGAAGACTTTGCTCTAATTTAGGCAGAAAAAACTTCCTCAACCACGTTTATAGGAAAAAGGGTGCAAGGAGGAACCATTAGATTCCTCTGATTATTTAGTCGTGTTTCTTTTCAGATACCTATGTGCCTAGGAGAGAAATAAATCACTTACCCACGTTTATTTTCTGGCATACCCTTCCCATTCTCTTAATTGTGCCCTTCATCCATCCCCAAGCCCTCTCAGGTACCTTGAGACATCTAGTAACAACCACAACCCTCGTACCTCTGAAAAACCTTTGAGAACCTAATGCCAAAAGCCAGCAGATAAAGAATGAAGCACCCACCAAGGCAGAGGGCCTGATGTAAGCATTGGACCTGTCATACCAGGAGCAAGACACAGCTTTCCTCTGTCTTCACTGAAGCCCACACCTTCCCGGCCCCCAGTTTAGAGGCTGCGCCATGGGGCTTTTATGGCACATGTATACCTATGTAACAAACCTGTACGTTCTGCACATGTATCCCAGAACTTAAAGTATAATAATAAAAAAGAATTACATCATATATACATAACATTAAAATAATAATAATAATAATAAAGGCAGTCTGCACTCCAGCCTGGGTGACAGAGCGAGACTCCGTTTCAAAAAAAAAAAAAAAAAAAGGCAGTGAGAGAGTGGTTTGATAGCTTTCTTTGAGGTTTAATTAACATTCACAGTAAGAAGCAAAAACTTGGATTTCTAAATTTAATTCATAGGCATCACAGGATAGTCCTTATGTAGCTGAAGTAGTGAAATCTACAGGCCTCAAACCCAGGGAAGGTATTAACTTCTGATTCATGTCAAATTACTATCTGACCAGTCTTTACTTGAAGATCCATGTTATTACTGATTTATGGGTGGGTTAACGTTCCGTGGGCCTGGTTCTTTAATCATTCCTTTTCAAGCCTCCTTCCCCTAGGAGAAGAGGAGTATAGTAAAGAAAAGAAGAACATAAAGATACATAAAATATGACAATATACAATTACTTATCTACACATACATATATTTAGTCTTATTTATTATTTTCTGTAATGGAAGGACTGACCTATAAGAACTGAAAACATGGTTCCAGGCAAGATGGCCGAATAGGAACAGGCCTGGTCTGCAGCTCCCAGCGAGACCAATGCAGAAGGCAAGAGATTTCTGCATTTCCAACTGAGGTATCCAGTTCATCTCATTGGGACTGGTTAGACAGTGGGTGCAGCCCACACACAGCGAGCAGAAGTAGGGTGGGGCGTCGCCTCATACGTGAAGTGCAAGGGGTAGGGGAACTCCCTCCCCTAGCCGAGGGAAGCTGTGAGGGACTGTGCTGTGAGGGACAGTGCTATCTGGCCCAGATACTATGCTTTTCTTATGGTTTTGGCAACCTGCAGACCAGGAGATTCCCTTGGGTGCCTACACCACCAAGGCCCTAGGTTTCAAGCACAAAACTGGGTGGACGTTTAAGCAGACAGCAATCTAGATGCAGGACGTTTTTTTCATATCCCCATGGTGCCTGGAACCCCAGAGAGAGAGAACCGTTCACTCTCCTGGAAAGGGGGCTGAAGCCAGGGGGCCAAGAGGTCTTGCTCAGCATATCCCACCCCCATGGAGCCCAGCAAGCTAAGAAAAACTGGCTGGAAATTCTCGCTGCCAGCAGGGCAGTCTGAAGTCAACCTGGAAAGCTTGAGCTTGGTGGCGGGGAGGGGCATCTACCATTACTGAGACTTGAGTAAGCAGTTTTCCCCTCACAGTGTTGAGATAGATGGCAAGCTCAGACTGGGCAGAGCTTATTGCAGCCTGGCAAAGCCGCTGTAGCCAGACTGCCTCTCTAGATTCCTCCTCTCTAGGCAGGGCATCTATGAAATAAAGACAACAGCCCCAGTCAGGGGCTTATAGATAAAACCCCCATCTCCCTGGGACAGAGCACCTGAAGGAAGGGGCAACTGTGGGCACACCTCCATCAGACTTAAACGTCCCTGCCTGCTGGCTTGGAAAAGAGCAGCAGATCTCACAGCAGGGCGATCAAGCTCTGCTAAGGGACAGACAACCTACTCAAGTGGGTCCCTGACCCGGCTGCCTCCTGACTGGGAAACACCTCCCAGCAGAGGTTGACAGACACCTCATGCAGGAGAGCTCTGGCTGACATCTGGCAGGTGTCACTCTGGGACAAAGCTTCCAGAGGAAGGAACAGGTAGTAATCTTTGCTGTTCTGCAGCCTCCACTCAGTCCTGGACTGAGGTTTGTTACATCAGCTTTGGTTGTTAAAGAGGGAAACTTGCTGTCATGGGTAAGAAAGGATCCCAATTCTTATGTTTAGAAGAGGACAAAACAGGTAACTAGAACAGAAAGTCAGAACAGGGAATATGCATTAATTAACTCAACTACTATTTCCTGAGGTTTTTGATAGACAGTACTTCTCCAAGGAGTTAACAATACAATGAGTGACTTAAATAAATTGATATTGGTAAATGTTACAATAAAGTCATACCTATGATACACCCTAGAAGCAGAGCAAGAGTACAGCAAAAGAAAATAGGATGGGGAAGACAGAAAAGAAGGGGTCTCTCAATGAAAGAGTAGGAGTTAGAGAGCAGAAAAGGGTAGAATGAAAAATTGCAGCTAAATAAAAAGCATAAAAATGAAAGAGGGTGTTGAATTAGGAGAGCAAGGAAAAGCTCAGTACTCTGGATGGTCTCTAAGGTGGGATATCACAGACAAAAGGCCAGAGCAGGGGCACCATAAAAATAGGTCACCAAATAAGGGATATCATACAGGCCAGCAGCCCCATGGAACCTGAATGTGGAGAAAGATAGTCAAAGAAATCCTGTTGCTAAGCAGAATCAATCCTTCTTGCCTCAAGCTCAGATGGGCTTGGGAACCAATATGTGGCCAAAACTCTAGGTGGGAAAGCAGAAAGCCCACCTCAGGAAAGCAAAGTAAGACTTCCATAGAGAAGTAAATCTGAACAGGGAGGGAAGGCTGAAATTGTTTTCTTTCAACTTTTTTAAATTTTCCTCCTCACATGTGTTAAAAAAAAAAAAACTTTAGACAAAATAAATTTAACTGGGTTTATTTGAGCAAAGAACAATTCATGAATCAGGCAACACTTAAAACTGGAAGAGGTTCAGAGAGCTCCACTTCAGCAATGTAAGCAGTTGGCTTTTATAGGCTGAGCATGGAAGCAAAGGAAAGACATTACTTGATTGGCTACAGCTAGGCATTTGCCTTAATTGGGTATGGTTTGATGGGAGGTCCCTAGATATATAAACAATCAGTTAGTTAGTTGTCTGTGATTGGCTGAAACTCAATTCAAAATTAATCAGGTACAAGGAATGCCTCTAAGTTTAGTTTTGTAAAACTTGTGTAACGCTTCCAGGTAGAGAAACAACCTCAGACCAATCACCTTCTGCTTACTTTGCTTTAACACATGTTAAAGTGCTAACACATATTAACACTTCAAGTGTTTAACACATGTTAAAGGGTCAGTGTAGACTGACAGTCATGTGAGCATGTCATGCAACAGGTCAAGCAGGGTTATACCTTTGAACCCAGCCTGCATCTGAGACAGTGCTCTGGTGCCTGAAACAGCGCAGATGTACCTCACCAGATAAAAACACAGAAGCACAGACGTCCATATTCCTCCCTTGAAAACTCTGTCCTGTAGGCAAGTTGGGTTGGAGTAGCAGGTGGTTTTATTCTAGAGTTGGTTTTTTTTCCCATCACATACATTTTTATGTCTGATTATCATATATTGCTTAAAATATTACTTAATCCATTACTGATACCTTAGAACTTATTTGTTTTTAAAGGCCTCAGGAGAAGTGGCCACAGGTTATTTTTTACCACGGAGTCATTTACAGATGAATCATATTTACAGAGAGTTATCCTGCATCACCTATTTGAATTTGTTTCTACACAAAACAAGATTCCCTCCAGGCATGGAGCTTATGTATAAATATCTTGTTCCTTTGCAGCCTCAGACTGTCAGTATTCCCCCCCACCACCACCTTTTAGTGTCCTTTTTTTCTCCAAGTGCATTGCCTTTGCATACACATCATTTGCTATCTTAATTATTTGACAAACAGGAATATTTCCGTCATCTTTCACTCCTACTGAGTTTTCTTCCCTGTGGTATTTTCAGTGAGTACCATCATATTGTTTCTGCTTAACTGTTTGAGATTCTTTCTTAATATGGTATTGGAAAGTTTTCTAATGGCATCTTCCTTGTAAAGAATTACCTCTAGACCTCAGAGAAAAAAGGAGCCCAACATTTAGAGTGTGAATTTCTCACCTTTTCTCTGGGTGAGAAAAATGATGTGACATAGTTAACTGATGCTATAATAAGGCTGAAAATCATAAGACACACACAAATAAATTACCTCTCAAGCCACCCCAACCCAAATATTGCAGCTACCACTAAGTACAAAATGGCAAGAGAGGCTTTTTGCTATTGTAAACACTTTAGGCTTTGATGAGATTTGCCATTTTTCATTTGAAGGCTAACCTTAATATTGACCATGTTGTAACTTTATGTGAATAAAAATACAGGCGCATAGTGCTCTGATATGGTTTGGCTCTGTGTTCCCACCCAAATCTCATCTTAAATTGTACTCCCATAATTCCTGTGTGTTGTGGGAGGGACCTGGTGGGAGATAACTGAATCATGGGGGTGGTTTCCCCCATGCTGTTTCCATGGTAGTGAATAAGTCTCACAAGATCTGATGGTTTTATCAGGGGTTTCTGCTTTTGCATCTTCCTCATTCTCTTTGTCTGCTGCCATGTGAGAGGTGCCTTTCACCTTCTGCCATGATTGTGAGGCCTCCCCAGCTACATGAAACCATAGTCCAATGAATCTCTTTCTTTTGTAAATTGCCCACTCTTGGGTGTGTCTTTATCAGCAGCATGAAAATTGACTAATACATGCCCTGACCCATGAAACAAAGAAGTGCATACAAGGTAGTACCAAGTACTAAGTGTTACTCAGAATTAAGTGGCTGAGAAGTATGGTTCTGATTGCTCAGAGGAGAGCTTGGTAATCTCACTTAGTCATTGCATCTACTTTCTTATACAGAAATGCTACAAAGACACAGGAATAGGTAATGATCCTGTTATGCTCATACACCTGGGTAGAGACTTGTCTGATGGGAAAAGAAAGAATCAAGACAATATGAAGTTGGTCTCACAGGTAAAGCTAGGCTATGAGGAGCATTAAGATGAGGCAGAAAGACAGGGACAGAAGCTGAGGGATGTCACACAATCAGAATGTTTCCACGTCAAATGATCATACAGATCCTATAACTCTACCTTAATTTTACCCCGTATATAAGGAAACTGAGACCAGAGCAGTTAAGTGACTTGGTCCATGTCAGAAAGCTTGCCATTAGTAGCAAGGTCCAGACTGGCATGCCGGTGTCTGACTACTGTCTACTCCACCACACTCTTCAGGTTGAACCGAACTCCTCATGAACAGTGAATTAGAGTACTAAAAGTCTCCAGCATGGAATGAAGAGTCTAGGGTAAAAGTGGTGTCTCAAAATTCAGGGTAGAGACACAGTTCAAAGGAATAATTCATAAGCAAGGGCAAGCCCAGAAATGAATTAAAAGTGACTCCAAATTTTCCAAACTAGTGGAAGTCCTGCCTCAGTCATTTAAATAGTGTGTTAATTTATCAAATCTAAGCCACCATACAAATTATTATAATTATTATCATTACAATTATTACTAAGAAAATGGTGAAGCAATTGACACTATCAAAAATGGTAGGAATAAAAAACTTACCTTGAGGAATAGGGGAGAGTTGCCAGTAGAAAGAATAGATGAAAAATTTGGTTTCCAAAATGTTAAGCTAGAAGTGACAGAGAACTACAACTGAAAATATGGAACATAATGACAGCAAGTATATTTTATGTGAATGAATAAAAAATAATTTATCAAATTGTTTAGGAAAATATTCGTGATGAATCAGGATATGCAGAGCTGCAGCTTGAGGAAGAAAACAGAATTAAAAATGTAGATTTGGGATCCACAGTGAAAAGTTACATTTATTTAGTGCTTTTTACCTATCAAGATTGTTCTAAGTGCTTTACATAAATAAACACATTTAATCCTAAGTTCAAGAGCTTAACTACTATACTATGTTGTGCTTTCCTGTTCCTGAAACAAAGAAATAATAAATGACTAAGATCGGATGACCTCTTAGAGCGAAAAAATGTGGAGAAAAATGCAGAAGCCCATGCATATTCATGGCTATGTGGAGGGATTAGGGCCAGGATAGAGAAATATTACGAGGTGATAGAATGGAGGGATAAAAACTAGAATGGTTTATCAGTCAGAGTCCAACTAGGCAAGCCTCTGTTGCCATTTTGTACTTAGTGGTAGCTGCAATGTTTGGGTTGGGGTGGCTTGAGAAGTAATTTATTTGTGTGTGTCTTATGATTTTCAGCCTTATCATAGCATCAGTTAACTATGTCACATCATTTTTCTCACCCAGAGAAAAGGTGAGAAATTCACACTCTAAATGTTGGGCCCCTTTTTTCTCTGAGGTCTAGAGGTAATTCTTTACAAGGAAGATGCCATTAGAAAACTTTCCAATACCAACTAACAAAGTCCACTCTACATGTGTAAAACAGAAAAAAAATTAATACAGGAAATTGGTTACACAGGCAATAAAAGAGCTGAGAATACCAACAGGATACAATGAGGTAACCCAAGGATTAGCAACATCAAGAATCTGGTACTGCCCTAAATAAGAAGGATAAAGAAAGCAGCATCTTAGCTTGGGTTCTTTGCTCTTTTCCATGCCTCCCACTGCAAATCAGAGCCTGAAATCAGAGCTTATGTGTAAGTAGTTTATTTAGGAGGTGATTTCAAGAAGCTGGAGTGAGGTACCAGAATGAGAAGAGGAGAAAAATTCAAGATAAGGATGCATTGTTTAGATAACTGCTTTGGGCAACTGAAGCTCATTCCCACATAGGATCTTTTGAGGATCATGTAGAAGACTCAGATTTTTTTCCACATAAGGATTGCGTGGGAGAAGTATTTGTTCATCAGCTTCCATCTCTCTTTGGGGAAGAGTCACTGTATTTGTTCTCACACTGCTATAAAGAACTACGTGAGACTGGATAATTTATGATAAAAAAGGTTTAATTGACTCACAGTTCCACAGGCTGTACAGGCATCACGGTTGGGGAGGCTTCAGGAAACTTACAATAATGGTGGAAGGGCAAAGGGGAAGCAAGCACATCTTCACATGGTGGCAGGGAAGAGAGAGCAAAGCGGGAGGTGCTACACACTTTTTAACAACCAGATCTCATGAGAATCCTCTCACAAGAACAGCATGGGGGAAGTCCGCCCCTAGATTAAATCACTTTCCATGTGGCCCCTCCTTCAACATGCAGGGATTACAATTGGACACGAGATTTGGGTAGGGACACAGAGCCAAACCATATCAGTCACCTTCAGGGTATTGATATCCTACAGTTTCTGTTTGTGCATGGTTGCTTGCCATACAGACTTTCAGAAACTTCTACAGTGTAGTAGAAATCACATGAGAGAAAGTGAAAGATGGCTAGCATTGATGTGAGACCTGTAAGCTTGAGACGAGTTGAAACTGTCCAGTCGTTTACTGCAGTTGTGCTGAAATGAAGCTGAAAGGGTGTGAATTAGGGCACTAATGGTGCCTGATAGAAGAAATGTTCTCAGAACCCAGTATCAGGATCACCCAGTAAATGTTGGGATTAGAGTGGGAGCCGTGGAAGAGATGTTGCTGCTGCTGGAGATGCTACCCAAGGCAGAATGAGCGATAAACACTCTCATTTTTCCATTAACTTCTGTCCTCCCGTCCCCCACTGTCCAAAGCCAGCCAGAAGCCAGCTGACACAGGACCCTATCAAACAACCAGCAAATATATTTTCCACTCCTGTGGCTGGCCTTTTCACTCTCCCAATGGTGTCTTTTGATGAACATTCTTTATTTTAATGTCATCCAATTTATCAATCTTTTCCTTCATGGTTAGTGCTTTGGGTGTCCTGTCTAAGAAATCTTTCACTTTCCCCAAGGTCATGAAGACATTCCTCTATGTGATCTTCTAGAAGCTTTATTATTTTGTCTTATATGTTTACATCTACAATCCACCTGGACTTTATTTTTAAGTATGATGTGAGGCCAGGATAGGTTTCCTTTTTTTCCATTTAGATACTTAGTTGATTCAGGATAATTTATGAGGGAAAATATTTTCCTACTGCTTTTCAATGTCACATTGTCATAAGTCATGTGCCTATACATTGGGGGTCTCTTTCTGGTCTCTACTCTGTTTTATTGATCTTCTATCTATGAGTCAAAACCATAATATATTACTTTCCATTTAAAACAAGTCTTAAAATTTGGTAGAGTAATCCTCCAACTTAATTCTTCTTCAAAATTTTCTTAGCTATTCTTGTTCTTTTGCATTCCCATGTAAATTTTAGAATTGACTTTTTAATTTCCACAAAATAAACTATTTGGATTTTTATTGATATTCCATTAAACCTGTAAATTAACTTGGGAAGAGATTTTTCTTAAATTTTACATGTAGTATATGTAAAAACTTCTAAAAGTATATAAGAAAACTTTAAGGAATCTGAAAGAAGAAACACAGTAGACCTAAAAAGGCATTTTAGAGAAGAGGCTATCCAAATGGCAAATAAACATGTGAAAAGTGTTCAACCTTCGTAGTGACAGGGAAATCAAATTTAAAGCCACAATGAAATATCACCACACACTTGCCAAAAGAGTTAAAACTTCAAAAGCTGACAATGCTGTGTTGGAGAGATGAGGAGCACCTTGAACTCTCATGCAATGATAACTGAAAGAGTAAAATGGTATATACCCACTTGGGAAAATTATGTGGTAAATTTTACCAACCCAAAATATGTATATACCCTATGAGTTAGCAATTTCATTTCTAATTATAACTTAAAGTACATACATATTTTCACCAAGAGATGTATGCAACAATGTTCATTAAAAATAATTATAACAAAATAGTGGAAACTTTCCACATGTTCATTAATAGTACAATGGATAAATTGTGCTGTATTCATACATTAGAATGTTGCAATAAGAATAAATAAATTACTGCTAAATTGAACAATATGAATAAATCTCACAAACATAATTTTGAGGAAAAGAAGCCAAACACAAAACAATGCAAACTATTTTATTCTATTTTATACAAAGTTCAAAAACAGACATGGTCAAGCTATGATGTTAGAAGTCAGGATAATTATAATTTTTAGAGAGAAGGGAGAAAGTAGTCATTGGGAGGAGGCATGAGGAATACTTCAGGAGTCCTGAGAATGTTCTATTTCTTGACCTGGTGGTAGGCTTATGGGTGTTTCACTTTATGATAATGCGTCCAGCTATGCATTTCTAGTTTGTGTACACTGCTGTATGTTGTGAAAGTTGCAAGAATCAAAAGGGAATTACTTGTGTTAAAAACCCTGCCCAAACAGAGCTATGGAAGGTCATAAAGAGAGAGTTCTTATGCACAAATGCCTGATGACAAGAACTATCACAAAAGACTGCAAAACCACAACCTTGCACAAAGGCTTTCATCACACACACACACACACACACACACTTCTGTGAGAACATCACTCAGCAACTGCCTGTCCGCCCTCAGATTAGTGCCACCCTTGTTACTGAACCTTGTAGACAAGGCGAATTATCTCAAAACAATATGTAACCCTTCTCATTCTTTCTTTAAAAAATACATTTTTTCTATATCTTTTGTCTTTTGACTTTGCTTTTATAATAAATGATGTTTAGCATAGTTGAATTTATCAATATTTTCATGACTGGTGTACTTTGTGGCATGTTATATAGGTCTTCTCCTAACCAGAATTATTCTTAAAGACTTCCTTGGTTTTCCTAATCATTTATAGCAAGTTTTTTACATTTACATTTTTAATCCTTTTAGAAACCATTTTGGTCTAGAAATTGTCTTCCTTTACCTCCCTGAATATGAGCATAGTTTACTATGGTGTGTGTATTCCTCTTGCAATGCCTATTTCCAAATAAACATGATTTTTTTAAGAAAGTCTTCTTCTGTTTGTTAGATTGACAATGTATATAATACTTCCATTTTAAAATCTTATTTAGAATAAGATAATGTATGTAAAGCGCTAGTTAACAGTGATTGACACATGTTAAGCACTTAGTATTTAGTAAATATTAGCCATAGTGAATTAAATTCTGGAAGCTTTACAATGTGAAGCTGTAGTAGTTTAGATCTTTGATGCCTTTATCAATACCCTGTAGCTAAGGCTAAAGTTGCAAAAATGTGTAGTGACAGGGATGCAGGGTAAAGACTCTTACAGTGACCTTGCCATTTAGAATAGTGGGGGATTTACCTATTCGCATAATCTCCTTTCCTGAAGCTGAAGCAACCCTTCTGCCACTCCCTCATTGCGTGTAGAAAGAAAATTGTACTCTCATGTTGTTGTTTAATTTTTAGTCTTTGGAGACACACATATCCTTGCAAAGAGACTTTTTTCTTTTTTCCAATTCGTATCAATTAACACTTATGATCCTATGCGTAATGGAAACCTATTCAATTATAAATGTCAAAAGGAACTTTGCTCCCATGAACATGCCTCTATTACTTTTTGACAAATAAAATTATTTTCACACACTATCCCTCTATATCCTGCTTTCATTAAGTTTTGGCCCTCCCAATTTCAGAAATCTGAAGTTACAACTCTCACCTGATTTCAGCTTTGGGGTTATCTGAAGTTACTCTGCAGACTTCTGGGAAGAATTTCTCTCTGTTACAGAGTTCTTTTCTCTCAACTGGGCCATCATCTATAGTCAGCTTAATCTATTCCTATTTCATTACAGCTTCTTGGACAATGAGCACAGGTTTGCCTCCCTAGTTAGGCTTCCTTCCTGCCTTACCTAGTGAGATTCTACAATCCAGCTCTGTGTGCCTGCTTCACTTCACCAATGCACTTGAGTCCCATTTCTAACTGGTCCGTCCCTTTCAGTCCTAAATGAAAGACTCCTGACAGACAGCAGCCTCTATACTCTCTGGGCAGTAGTTCTGGACTTGAATATTTACACTCTCATTCCATCAGAATAGGAAAGTTCCCTCTTTTGTTAACTGCTATATCTCTATCTCTGTGCCTTAGTAGGCAATCAATTCATATTTGTTTTTGAATTAACACCCTGTGGTTGAAACAGCAGATGTCTCATAGTGTCTTAGGCATAATGTCATTGCACTGTTTCACTTCACTGGAAACACACTGGACAATAAGCCCAGCTGGTAAGTCCCACAGGGATAGAACAAGAGGAAAGATGGAAATTAACCTAGTACCCTGCTTCATAAGGCCAGAAGTGGCATCGCAAATCAATATTGAACAGTGTGAGACCAAGCCACTTGTGCCTACAATAGACAGGTCAAAGCTAGCTATGCCTCAGGAGAGAATTAACAATACCGGTGCAGAGCTGAAGAGTTCCTAGGGCTTAGCACAGAGTAAATATTGATCACGTGAATGAATAGATTAATTAATTAATTAAAATAGGGCCTTCATGGGAACTAAGGAAATTAAAAGCCAAGGACGCAATTTAGAGTAGGTAACTGTATATCACTATTATGTGATACAGACTATTATACCATGTAGCACAATGTTACCATTATAGTACAACGCTAGCATAAAGGTCATATTGTGCTATGAAGTCTGGTCACAAAAATCTATCTCCTTTATATCCTGAAATCAGGATTCCTCTCCAAACATTCTCCTGAAATTGCAGTCTTAAAATCTGGCTAAACACAAACCCAGTGGCCACAGAGAGTGTAGCAGTTTGCTCTCCTACAGCAATAAATGAGTGTCTCTTTCCCCCATGCTTGCCAACCCACTGTGTTTTCAAACTTTTTGATCTTTGTCAGTCTGATTGATGAAAATTAGCATTGCAGTGAAGTTTTTATTTGCATTTTCCTAATTATAAATAAAGTTGCCCATCTTTTAATGAGTTTAATGAGCTGCTGATATGTCTTTTCCTCTGAACTACTTATTTATGCCTTTTGCCTATATTTCTATTGGGCTATTGGTCTCTTTCCAAACAATCTGTAAAAATCACTCATATTGTACAAAACTCAGTCCTTTTTAACATGACCTGTAAATACTTTTTCCTACCTCATTTGTCTTTTGACTTTGGTTTTATAATAAACAATGTTTAATATGGTTGAATTCATCAATATTTTCATGACTATGACTGTTGCATTTTGTGGCATATTTAGATAGGCTTTCTTCTAACCAGAATTACTCTTAAACACTTCTTTAATCTTCCTAATCATTGATAACAAGATTTTTACATTTACATTTTTAATCCACTTGGAAACCATTTTGGTCTAGGATGTTCAGTGTATATGGTGCAACCTTTTTGATTCCAGATGGCTACCCAGATGTCTGACTATTCTTCCTTTCCACTACTGTTTTAAAATGATGTGTTCATCAGACCCTAAATTCCCATATGCATTTAGGTCCATATCTGGACTCTATTCTGATCCATTGGTCTGTTTATGTGCTATCATAATACTATTTTAATTTGTATGACTTTATGTTTAATAGTAGAAATTCCCTTGGCAATTCTTGCTTTTTAACTTTTCTCTACAAATTTTAGAAACAGTTTGCTTTACTGCAAAAAGAAAGTCCTGTTGGTGATTTAATAAGATGACACTAAATTTATGGATTGACTTGTATAATCCTGTCCAGGAAAAATACATCCTTCCTAATTCCTTCAAGTTTCCCTTTATGTTTCCCAGGAGGTTATAGAGTTTCCTTCAACTAGATCTTGCACATTTCTTTAGATTTTTCTCAGAAATTTTACCTGTTGTTGCTGTTGCCATAATAATTGGATTCCTTCTCATCAAATCCTCTAATGGTTATTTGTATAAGTGAAGGTTATTGCTTTCTTTACATTAATTTTATACACAGTCACTCTTCCAAATTTTCTTACCATGGGAATAAACTTTCACTTGATTCTTTGGATTTTCCCAAAAAACAATTTCAATTCTTCCTCCTTCTCTCTTTCCCTCCCTCTTTTCCCCTCTCTTTCACTCTCCCTCTCTTTCCCTCCCCCTCTCTTTGCTCTCCTAATTTTGGCTAGTATCTCTACAACAATGTTTAAACATTTTTATGATGGTAGAAATCCTCTAGTCATATTTTTGTTGTTGATCTCTGTTATAAATTTCATATATATATCCTCCCAAAATTCATATCCTGAAACCCTAACCCCCAATAGGATGGTATTAGGATGTGGCGTCTTTGAGGTTCAAGAGGATGGAGTCCCCTCTGTGAGATTAGTGTCCATATAAGAAAAGAAAGAGAGCTAGCCCTCTCTATTTCTGAGACCTGAGAACACAATGAGAAGATGGCCATCTGCAAATAGAGCCTTCACTGGAACCTAGCCATGCTGGCACCCTGATCTTGAACTTCCAGTTTCCAGAACTGGGAGAAATTAACGTTTGTTATTTAAGTCATCCAATTTATGGTTTTCTGTGATAGCAGCTCAAACTAACTAAGACAATCTCTTAATATGATAAATTATATCAACAATTCTTACCTTTCTGAGCCTTTTTTTTTTTTTTTTTTTTTTTTTTTTTTACCTGGGAGCTCATCAGAAAAATTGGGCTCTAGTTGAATGTCTTTTTTTTTTTCTTATTATACTTTAGGTTTTAGGGTACATGTGCACAATGTGCAGGTTTGTTACATATGTATCCTTTCTGAGCCTTTTTAATATCTATAATAAACCACACTTGATCTTTATATATTATGCTTTCATATCTTTATACATTATGGTACTAGCTTCTTTCAGCTAATTTTATTTAGGGTATTTGCATCCATTTTTATAAATGACATTGGTCTGTGGTTGTTTCGTGTTCAATTTTTATTAGACTTACAATTTTATTCATTCTTGATGAAAGAATTTGAAAACTCTCCTTCTTTTATATGCTCTAGAACTGCACTGTCCAATATAGTACCAAACAGCAACATGCGGCTGTTTAAATTAATAAAAATTAAATTAAATAAACATACGGTTTCTCAATAGAACTAGCTGCATTCAAATGCTCAATAGCCACATGTCCCTGACTACCACACTGGTCAGTAAATAAGAACATGTCTATCATCACAGAATGTTCTAATTTACAGTAATGCTATAGGAGAACTTAAAAGGGAATAAATCGTCTGTTCTTTAATATGATGCTTTGAAAGAACAGTGTCTAGAAAAATGTTTAGGTCCTTGATGGAAATTGATGTTCAGATTTTTCCACTTTTTCTGGAATTTGTTTTGAAGGTTTATATATTTCTAGAAAATTATCCATATCTTTAATGTTTTTACCTTTATTTGAATAGAGTTGAAAAAATGTCTATTATGTTTCCTTTAATTCTATTTAGTTTTTTTCATCTGTAGTTACTTCCTCAATAATCTTTTTATTATTTGAGAAATTTGTGCCACCTTTCTGTTGTCTTGATTAGATTATGTGGCAGTCACCTAGAGTACCCAGTTGGTCAACCAAACACTAATCTAGGTATTGTCATGAAGATATCTTGTGGATGTGAATAAAGTCTTTCATCAGTGTACTTGAAGTAAAGAAGATTTTCCTAGATAATGTAGAGTGAGTGTGACTCAATCAACCATAAAGCCTTAAGAGAACAGAGACTTCTCAGAAGAAGAAATTCTTCTATGAACTGCAGCTTTAACTAATGCTAGAGTTCCAGCCTGCGCTTCCTAATAGTCTGCCCTGTGGATTTCAGAATTACCTAAGCAGCCTTATAATCGCATAAGCCATTATGTTTCTCTAGTAGAACCCCGACTGATGCAAATTTGCTATTAGTTTTTCTGTTTTACTAGTTTTTCAAAAGGACATCTTTCATTTATTTGTTAGCTTTATCTATCATTTCCCTTTTCTCTAAATCATTAAGTTTTGCTTTCATCCTTCCTAATTCCTTCATTGTTGTTATTAAATTTCTACATATTCTGCAATGTAGTTTGGATTTTTTCTCTGAGTTATTCAATAGAGTGGGGAATATTGTTTTGGTTGTTCCCCCGAAATTTTAGGATTCTTATTTCCTTCAGTTTTTATTACTTTATATCTTCTAAGAAAATGTTTTTTGTTTTATTTCCATTTTTCTGAAATGTGTTATTTTGTGTGTAGGGAAATGTATGGTCAAATTTTGTGAATATTCCATGAGGACTTGAATGAAAAATGGACTCTGTTTTCAGGCTACAGTTTGTTATATATCAATTTGATCTTATTTTTGAGATTGAGGGTTTCTATATACTTAGCCAGCTATCTTTTGTCCACTTGAGTGTGAACTGAGAAATGTTCATATAGATATTAATATGTATTAATGAAAGCTCCATAGATATTAATATCTATTTCTTCTCATATGTTCTATAACTTTTTATTTATGACTATTAATGCTATGTAGTTAATGAAAATATATTTGCATTTTCCTTCATTGTGAATTTCACCATTAAATATTACAAAGTGTACTTTTTTCATCCTTAAAATACCTTTAGCCCTAAATTCAACCATGTCTGATATTCTTTCTGCTTGAATTTGCCTAGCATAACTGCCTTTATTTTCATTTTTAACCTTTCTGAATCACTTTGCTTTAGAATTGAGTGTTGCATAGTAATTTAATCTGACTCTTTTCCTTTACATGAATGTTTGGCCTATTGACATTTATTAATATAATAATTTGAGTTTTGATTCTGACATTATATTATATATTAAAATCTGGGGTTTTCTCCCATATAGAATTTTTGTTTCCATTTCTTTGTTTTGGGTGTATCTTTCCTGTGATAAATTGAAGTGTCATTTTTGTTCTAGTAGTTTGTTGTATAATAACTCCTTTACATAATACCCTTAAAACTCCATTTTCTTAGAGAACACCTACTAGTTATCTATCATGAGCAATTATGAAAATAGTGTTTTTCTTCTCCATCCTATTTACTTTCCTCTCCCTAAAACCATCCGATTTTAGTTGCATTATGTATTTATTATGTTTACTTAGGCAAGATATTTGTATTCTTAAGTATAGTTACAGCTGCAATACTAATACTTCTGTTTTGTTTTATATTACATGTTTTGATCTCCAGCTACAAAAAGTGAGGAAACCAGTATACCTATCCTACCTCCTACCTTCTTTCTAGCTTTTTCTCCTATTATAATATGTATATGTATACTTAATCATATCACTTTTATATTGTCAGAGCACATAACATTTGTGGTCTCTCCTCATCCCTCAGCTACCACAATTGTTAAATTCTAACTATACAGTTCAGTAAATTATTCTTGCCATTTTCTTGCTTGTACATTTTCTTGTCATTTTTAGTTGGCTAAAGTTCATTCACCAAGAGATCCTTGAAGAAGGGTTCATGGAAACAATATTTTTTGAATTTTTGCCCATTAAAAATATAAAAGCAAAAGACAAAATATTTTTCTTTTGCCTTTATATTTAAAAAACTTCAATGAAGGTAATTTTTGGAGCACATTTTTTATTAAGAATTTTGTAGGGACTACTCAACCATCTCTCATCATGGTATAGTAAGGCTCTAGAGAAATCTGAGGTTGGCTTTTTTTCTGTCATAAATGATTTGACATTTTTTGCATGTCTTTCAAAATACCCTCGATATACATGTTTTGCTGAGGGTTTGTTCTTCAGAATCCAACTGTCTTACCTATTTTTACTCCCATTTTCTCATAATACTGTTGTGTAGTAAAGACCTTGTGATGGTTTCTTTTCCGGCTACTCAGCTTGACTCAGGCTTTTTTTCTGGACTGTGTTCCAGGTTACCCGGAGTTTTCTTTACAATTCTTGGTTTTGTGTCATACTGTTTACCCATTGCTTCTCTCAACCTATTAAGATAAGCATCTGTAGAATACTTCACAGTGAGAAATATCCCCCTTCCCTGATTCACATGCTACAAGACTGACACATATGGCTTGCTGCATGATTTCTCACTTAGTCCCACTTTCTCTGGTTCTGGAAACAAACTGAGTCCAGGAAAATTCTTTCTGACAGTCTGTGTTCTATATTTACCATTATTGAAAATGAATAATTTACTTTGTACTTCAGTGTGTACTCTGAACTTCAAGAAGTACATTTTGCTGGCAAACTCCCTGGTTCCTTCTGGACATAACTAACCCTGCTCAACTTTCCTTGCTTTTAGAAGCCATTTCACCCATTTTGCAATCAACATTTCAGCTGTTTTCTAATTTTTTCATATGCAGAATTTATATTTTAATTCTTATTCCTCTCCTTGCTTTTACATCATTTCCAAGAAGAGAAGGAAAATATCAACATCATGCTACCATCCTCAAACTGAGAATCTCTTTAAGGATTCCAAATATATTGTGAAGGACTGGCTCAGCATCCAGTCAAAAAAGAATTAAAATAGCAAAAGCATTTTCAAAACGCCAAAGCATCACAAGAAGGCAATTTTTTGCTTATGTTAGTGTCTTTGCTCGAGACTTATTAGATCATGTGGATGACATAAATTCAGACTGCAAACTACTATAATGTTCGGGTCTGGGGTTTCCATTTTTAGGGGTGCATTTTTTTCACTTAGACCTTAATCATATACCCATGTCCTTGTAGTTTCCTTATTTGGGTCATTAATTTTTTTCCTAGTTCTCCTTTCCCTGAAGATCCTAGGTCCTTGCTTTCGCAGGAGCCTCAGCCCTACCTCTTCATTTCCCAAAGCATCTTTTCCTTCACCTACAGGGATATTAAACCCAGGCTCCTACAGTTTTCACTATCTTAAGGTCAAGAATTAGGAAAGGATCTCTGGCCCTAAATAGTGTAATCAGGCAATGAAAATACATAGAAGCCTCCAGATGAATTAACTAAAAGGCTTCCTATAGAACAGTTCAGCAGTAATTATTCTTCTTGTCCCCAATAATGCACAGCTGTTTAGCACTTTGGCATTAATCACAAGGACAAAATCCCCAGATCTGCTCTCCAAACAAGCAAAAGTCTGCATAAAGAAAGCTCTTATTTCAAGTCTTTGGGTGAAGAGAAAAGCAGATTTCCACAATAGCTGGGATAGCTTCAGATTTCCACAATAGGCAAGATATTCTTTACAGAACAACCAGCCAGACCCAGAAGTAGAACACACTGATGTTTTTTACCACCAGTATAAATATTTGCTTACTTTGTCAGTAGTGGGTCCTCAGCTGTCTTCCTCTCCCTGCCTACATAACACTATGACGAATCTTATCCCTCAGCCATAGTAAGACCTCCATTTGGAGGAGGCAACTTGGGGAAAGGCACATCAATAGCACTTCAAGCAAGAAAATTCTACGAGGCCTTTAGGTGATGATGAAAAATAATTTCAAACCTAGAAGACTACCCCCAATCAAAGTATCAATCAGCTATAAAGATGAAACCAAGACTTTTGAACATACAAAGATTTAGAACATTTACTGTTCATGTACTATTTCTATTTAAAAAAAACTTATTCTAGATTACTTTTTGGCAAAACAAAAAGTATTCAAGAAATTATAATATACTTCCTGTTTCTAGTAATGGCAGACACATTTATTTGGAAAATAGCTTAAGAGCTAGGTAAAACATTTTCGTCCTTCAGACCAAATTCATATATTTTTTGGTAGTGTATAGCTGTAATTTACACACGTATTTCACAATATATTTATCATGTATACTGTTTGATACTTGAGTTATTCTTGGCTTGGGGGATGCTCTAAATAGATCTGCTATACACAGGCTTATACATATCCCAGTACACAGGGATGTCCTCACATCAATTCTCGAATATTACATTTTGTAACACCATTTGGCAACAATTTAATCTACAGGGGCCTTGACCATTTAATCATCCCTCAAGACCTCACACCAGTCCACTACACTCACAATGTCATGCAGATAGGTCCTGGAAACAATGTTACAGGGCCAATAGTTTCATATGCCTTCTTCACAGTAACACACCAATACACTGAGAAAGCAGGATTTACAGCAGAGAAAGAGTAAGTTCAGGGTGGCCAAGCAAGGAGAGGAGATGAGACCTTCAAATTCATCTCCCTGAGGGGTTCTTGGCTGTGCCTTTTAAGGGGCTCATAGAAGGCAAGAGGCTGGAAAATTGGGGTCATAGATTGGTAGGGTAAGGGGGATGAAATCATCAGTATGTGGAAATTGTATTCTTTGGTGAGTTAGCTCCCCATGGCGTCCTTCAGACCAAATGATGTCAGTAGTTTCATTAATAAGCAGGACCTGAAAGAACACCTCAAAGGAAAAACAACAATTCATAATGTTCAAGTTGTTATCTATAGAGCAATTAAGAGTAACTATAATCTTGTAACAGGTCTACATGATTCTAGGACAATAGGCACCAAACAGCTATAAGGAAGCATGTCAGAGAGCAAGCTCACATAATGATTATTGATGAATGGGCTGCAAGCTTGGTTTTCACTAGCCCCCTTCCGTTCTTCCCTGATTAATTTTATAAAGTTTATAGGAATGGTTTCATTAAGAAGTTGCAAGTACTTTCCATGTTTTAGTAAGGCCTACATAGTAAGTTGCACAAAAACAAAGAAGGGGGCAGGGCACTATGGCTCACGCCTGTAATACCACCACTTTGGGAGGCCGAGGCAGGTGGATCACAAGGTCAGGAGTTCAAGAGCAGCCTGGCCAACGTAGTGAAACACCATCTCTACTAAAAATACAAAAAAATTAGCCGGGCATGATCATGTGCACCTGTAATTCCAGCTACTCAGGAGGCTGAGGCAGGAGAATCCCTTGAACCCAGGAAGCAGAGGTTGCAGTGAGCCGAGATCATGCCACTGCACTCCAACCTGGGTAACAGAGCGAGACTCCATCTCAAAAAAGTAAATAAAGCAAAAGCATTCATGCAGCCCATTTACCTGTCATTTCAGAGTGGCCCATTCATAAAGAGCCTAGAGCCTGAAAATATCTGAACATAACGTCTCATCCAAATTCCTCACTGAAGATGAGATGCTTAATAATCAGAGCATCAGGAGAACTATTTTGTTGTTGATCCCAACTGTTTTTCTGACCAGCACATTCACTGCTAAATGAACTAATAAATTAAAGTCCATAATGGAGGATATACATGGACTTACTAGCATGGACTTCCACTCACCAAATCTGACTTGGTTACTTAATGCTAAACTCCTGACATGGAGAAAGAGAAAATGACATTATTCTCTATCACGAATAGGGTAGCAATTTGTCCTCAAGAATAGACACAATTATGGGTTTAGATTTGTTTCCCTGCTCATCAAATATCTGTCAGCACCACCTTTGGTGGTTATACTAAATTTCTTATGCATCATTGTAGCATCCTGCATAATAGCGCCTCTGACAGAGGAACACATTTCACAATGAAAGAGAGGAATAATCTGATGCCCATGGAGGGAAATGGCCAAATTATTTTCTAATTATTATGGACTTATAAAAGGCTTTTGCAATGAGATGTGTGTGTGTGTGTGTGTATGTGTGTATGTGTGCCTGTGTGTATTTGTGGCTGCTGTAGAAATTTTTAAAGTTTTTTAATTTGTATATAAAATATGATAAATAAATTTTAAAATTTGATCACTATATTATTAAATATGCAAAGATTCACTTTCACACTGTCTTTAATAATTTATAATATAAGAAGACATTTTTACGTTTAACAAGTGACATGCTAGTTAATTTGCTTTAAGTTACATGTGATTATCTAACTATATTATAAATAAATTCTTAAAATTGATATTATGCTTGATTTAGAACCCAAATGTAGCTCTTTGTAACACATTGTTAGATACAATCATGACACATTTTCTATCTTAATACAGAGAATGCTTAATATGCCACATAAGAGTTTTGATTAGCTGAATGCCACTTAAAGATTTGGTAAGATCACCTTGAGGTGAATTTGCTGAATTATTGTCATTAACTTATACTTCAACATCAAGCTTCATTATGTTTCTTGTATTTATCAACAGTTCATTATAAGTATAAATTAAATAACATGCGACTATGAATAAAATAATTTAAAACTGTTAAATGGTCAAAACTATTAAACAGAGTTTCTGAGTACATTCATCTGATTGCCATCAGCCACAGAGAATGTTCATTCTATATCTGCTCAAGAGTGATAAACTGTCCCATTTCCAAAAGGCAAACTAGAATGTTAGTTTATTAGATACTTAGCCAAATTTTGTTACTCTCTTTATCCACACAAACTTCCTTGAATACATCTATGAACCCTGGGAATTTGTGAGCCACCAGATAGGGAAGTCTGGTATACTGTACCACAAAAGTCTCATGATGCCAGCTCTGAGACACAGGCTAGGCTGCTGCCTTACAGCATGCCATTAAACTCTGATCGGTCTCACAGCCAACAACCAAGGCATGGAGGTGGGAGTGACACCTTTACCTGTTTATGCTTACCTTGACTAATTCTAAAACGGGTTTGAGGCAGCTTGAAAAAAATTCAGGGAACATTAGTTCACAAATAAGCAAATAAGGCAATAAGGATAAAGGAAAAATAAGCGTAAATAATTAAGTGTTATAGAAATTGTAACACCTAAGGGAAGAAAACTTACACTGGAAAACACAACAAAGATGTTCCAGATTTGGAACAGAGACAACCATGGGGCCACTAGAAGGAAGTTGCAGAATCTTGGCTTGTGTGATTGACTAACTCTCCACAGGAAATAGGGTTGCTATTCTGAAAAGAGAACTAAACATCTTAGGGAGTCTTGGAGATCAAAGAAGAGGCTCTGACCATGTTCCCCTTTCTTTTTGCAGACACTCCTGTTTAAATTGGTGAGCCAAGCTTGGATATATTAAACTCTTACCACCAAAAACGTATTAGAGCATATTAGGATCAAGTCATATATGCCTTAATGCTGCCACAACACCAATCTGCCAGGAAAATTCTTTGTTCTATTATGCACAATTTTAAATATTAAGAGAAGACAATCCAAATTCTTAACAGGTAGTAACACTAGTTGCGCAGACCCACAGGATTGAGGATCAACCCACTAAGAGAGAAAAATCACAATCCGACGATGTCCTAAGACAAACAGAACATAGAATTATCGAAGTTAGAAAAAAGTCAAAATTCAACAAAGTCTTGTGACCAATAAAATAAATGAAGATTGTGGTTTCCTTTTATTTTTCCTTGCTTACTATTTGGATATAATTATCCCCTTCTGTTTATCTAAAGAGGGATTCTATTTTTTCTTCTTTTTCCTCCTGTTTCCACTGATCATTGCATATACAAAGTGATTTTTGGGGGGATACTTGCATTATAATTTTATCCATAGGTGGCAGAATATTTTAGATGAATCACAAAAAACTAAAGAAACAATCATTCAAAGAGGTAGAATCAGGGAAACAGTGGCAGAGGACGTTGCCCTGAGATGCAGTAAATACGTATAACTTTGGGTCGTCACAAAAATGGGGCCCAGTGGTGATACCTCTCCCAATGTGTCCGGAATTTGTGGGTTCTTGGTTTCACTGACTTCAAGAATGAAGCCGCAGACCCTTGCGCTGAGTGTTACAGCTCTTAAGGTGGCGCGTCTGGAGTTTGTTCCTTCTGATGTTCGGATGTGTTCGGAGTTTCTTTCTTCTGGTGGGTTCGTGGCCTCGCTGGCTCAGGGGTGAAGCTGCAGACCTTCGCGGTGAGTGTTACAGCTCATAAAAGCAGTGTGGACCCAAAGAGTGAGCAGCAGCAAGATTTATTGCAAAGAGCGAAAGAACAAAGCTTCCACAGTGTGGAAGGGGACCCAACTGGGTTGCCACTGCTGGCTCAGGCAGCCTGCTTTTATTCTCTTATGCGGCCCCACCCAAGTCCTGCTGATTGGTAGAGCTGAATGGTCTGTTTTGACAGGGCGCTGATTGGTGTGTTTACAATCCCTGAGCTAGACATAAAGGTTCTCCACGTCCCCATCAGATCAGTTAGATACAGAGTACGGACACAAAGGTTCTCCAAGGCCCCACCAGAGCAGCTAGATACAGTGTCTATTGGTGTGCTCACAAACCCTGAGCTAGACACAGGGTGCTGAATGGTGTGTTCACAAACCTTGAGCTAGACACAGAGTACCGACTGGTGTATTTACAATCCTTGAGCTAGACATAAAGGTTCTCCAAGGCCCCACCAGAGCAGCTAGATACAGAGTGTCCATTGGTGCATTCACAGACCCTGAGCTAGACACAGGGTGCTGATTGGTGTATTTACAATCCGTGAGCTAGACATAAAGGTTCTCCACATCTCCACCAGACTCAAGAGCCCAGCTGGCTTCACCCAGTGGATCCTGCACCCTGGGGCTGCAGGTGAGCTGCCTGCCAGTCCCACGCCGTGCGCTCGCACTCCTCAACCCTTGGGTGGTCGATGGGACTGGGTGCCATGGAGTAGGGGGTGGCGCTAGTCGGGGAGGCTCCGGCCACACAGGAGCCCATGGAGGGGGTGGGAGGCTCAGGCATGGCGGGCTGCAGGTCCTGAGGCCTGCCCCGCAGGAAGGCAGCTAAGGCCTGGCGAGAAATCGAGCGCAGCGCCTGTGGGCTGGCACTGCTGGGGGACCCAGTACACCCTCCACAGCTGCTGGCCCAGGTGCTAAGTCCCTCATTGCCCGGGGCAGGCAGGGCCAGCCGGCTGCTCCGAGTGCGGGGCCCGCCAAGCCCATGCCCACCCGGAACTCCAGCTGGCCCGCAAGCGCCACCTGCAGCCCCGGTTCCCGCTCGCGCATCTCCCTCCACACCACCCTGCAAGCTGAGGGAGCCGGCTTCCACCTTGGCCAGCCCAGAAGGGGGCTCCCACAGTGCAGCGGTGGGCTGAAGGGCCCCTCAAGTGCTGCCAAAGTGGGAGCCCAGGCAGAGGAGGTGCCGAGAGCAAATGAGGGATGTGAGGACTGCCAGCACGCTGTCACCTCTCACTATCAACTCTGCTGCCTGATCACACCTGATGATATAGGGGCAGACATAGCACCCATGATGAGACAATCAAATTCTCTCTCCCAGGAATCTGGAATTTTTACTGGAGGGCACAGAGACTGGCACAGAGACTGGCAGTTGAAGGCTCTGAGTCATATTCATGGCAAAGACCTAGTGAGCAGATCCACAGACTCAGCTACTAAGGATGCAAGAATCATCATGTCACCACCTTTCCTCACAGCCGTTCTTTAAGTTCTCTGAAATACTCCAATATCTTTTCACTTAATTTCTTTGTTGTTAAGGTCGTTTGTGTTTTAGTGGTCTTAAGTTAGTAAGACTGACAGATTTTATTATAATACAAATATAATAACCAGTACAAAGGTAATAAAATTCTAATCAAATTTTCAACATAATTTTTTATGAAATATAAAAAGTGCATTCCAAAACTCACCTGGAAGACCAAGCTCACAAGAATAACCAACAAAACATGAAAGAAGGAAAATAGTGATTGGAGAATTGCCCTGCCAAACATCAAAATGTACTATAAAACCATAGTAATTTAAATATGTGCTATTTATATGATAATACACCAAAGACAAAAGGAAGAGCAGTTTCAGAAGCAAATTCACTTATATGTGAATTTAAAATATTTTAAAGGTAAAATTTTAAATAAGTAAAAGAAATTCAATATACAATTTTCTACCCGTATAAGAGAAAAAAAGGTGATCATCTTTCACAATATACATAAGATTGAATTGAAAATTATTTGCTTTAAAAGAGATTTTGTAAATGGTAAAAATATTAAAATTTTAAAGACTATATTTATAACCTTTGAGTGAGTCAGGTTTGCTTACATAAAAAAATACATAAAAATTCTACTCTCTAAGAAATTGACATTTCTGTACAGCAAAAAAATAAAAAATAATAAAATTTTTAAAATGCCATGGAGTTAAAAATCAACTGACAAACTTGGAAAAATATCTAGCACACATCAAATAAAATAGACAAAAATTAATTCGTTTAATATACAAAGAGTTCCTAGAAATCACTGAAAAATAGATTAATAATATGGTAGGAAAATGAGCAAAGCATTTGAAAAGACTACTCATAGCGAGGAAAGATACTCAGCCTTGGAAATTAGGGAGGTGCAAAATGATGTACTTTTTTATGCATCATATTGGCAAACCCTTTAGAGTTCGAAAATATCAGGTGAGAAATACTGGAAATGGGAGAAAAAGCACTTATATGCCCATTTGGTGGAAATGTCAATTTTTTACAGCCTTTATTAAGCAATTAAGCAACATCTAGTAGAATGTTAAGTCATATAGCCTTTAATCTAGCAATTTCACTTCTGGGTACTTGTTATGAAAAATATGCATACATATATACAAAGAGATATGATTAACAATATTCTTGACTCTACCATTTTTTAACACAGATGTTGGATAAAATTAAAGGCATCTCAAATACCAAGGATGACAAGCTAAAAAAGCTGGAATGGAAAGTGAGGGTTGTAAAGGGCTGCTCAGAATCCCACAGTGTCCATTCCAGCTAACGAACTCTGCAAGGTCTCTGTTGATAGCAAAATCCAGGCCTGTGAGAGAAGCTGGTAGAAGAAATACACAGGAAAATGGTAGGCCCAAAGAGCTCTGGTGAGCACAGGCTGGCTGGAGCCTGATAGCACAATGTTAACTATGGGAGCAGTAACCTGGGCATGATAGAGTTTGTAGGAGAAAACAAACCTTAAAAAGAAATAAATAAACTTAAAGTTCTGATGGAAGATCCATTAGCCAGCAAAATTGCTACAACCATGAAAACAAAATGGTTACTTCAGGCAGCAGATCAAAAATAGAGAGGAGAAAATTGAAAGAATTGCCAAGAAGCCATTAGAATAATGAAAAGGAAGCTAGATAATGAATTTGACCTCTGCATTCGTTTGCTGGGGCTGCTCTGAGTACTACAGATTGAGTGGCTTCACATCAGAAGTGTATTTCCTTTCAGTTCTGGAGGCTGGATGTCTGAGATGAAGGCGTGGACAGGATTTTCTTCTAAGGCCTCTCTCCTTGGTTTGTCAGTGGCCATCTTTTCCCTGTGTCTTCACCTGATTTTTTCTTTATGTGTGTCTGTGTCCTAATCTCTTCTAATGAGAATACCAGTCATATTGGATTAGAGCCCAATCACATGACCTCATTTTACCTCCATTGCCTCTTTAAAGGCGCTATCTCCAAATAGTCACATTCTGAAGTACTGGGACTTAGAACTTCAGCATACGAAATTGCTGGGGATACAATTCAACCTGTAACAGCCTCCTCATAGTTAGAGGTCGTCTGCTTGGAATTTATCCCATGCTCCTTCCCCACTACACTTTTCCATGCTAAAGCTACGAAATCCTACAGGACTCAACTTAGATGCGATTGCCTCAGAGACATCTTTCCCATTCCACATAATGTCAACCGAAATTGAGCTCCTCTGTTTTACTTTCTCATATCACTTACAGTCTGCAAAAACAATTATTTATTCTTTATATTAGTTGTCACAGTTTACAACACTATAGCCATGCAACTGGGGTGTTAGTTGTTGTTGTTGTTGTTGTTGTTGTATCACTCACCATCTCAAAATGTAGCTCTATGGACTTTCAGTTCACTACCACCCTAATACATATGAATAATAATAAGAGTTAGCAATTATTGAGACTTTACTGTGTGTCACTTTGCTAAGCACTTTGTTTATGTTAACTCTTTATTCCTCTATCTCTATGATGTAGATAATATTGTTATCCTTATCTTATAGATGCAAAAATGGTAGGTTAATAAATATGCTCAAAACTACACAGCAAGCAAGTAGAATTGTGGATGCTCAATAGGTATCTGTTGAACTGTTAATACATGAATAAATAAGCCTAATTGCACATAAATATAGGGAAAATACAATAAATTATGGCTTACTTACGTTATGGAATATTATATAATTTTAGAAAAGAGAAAGAGTTCTATGTAGTAACATGGGAAGAAATGATATATTATTAAATTAAAGGAGCAATCATATCTCCCCATTTGTAAGCGTGTGTGTGTGTGTGTGTGTGTGGTGTGCATGCATGTGCATGCACATCTTTATGAATGCTCAAAGGCTGAATAGATGTACCACAGGTTATACTGGAGAATGGTAAAATAAATTTAGGGGAAGGGAGACAAAGAAAGAATATATAAGCTCTAATTACTTACATATTTTTTTAGGTGGAGTTTTGCTCTTGTTGCCCAGGCTGGAGTGCAATGGCACCATCTCAGCTCACCGCAACCTCTGCCTCCTGGGTTCAAGCGATTCTCCTGCCTCAGCCTCCCGAGTAACTGGGATTACAGACATGTACCACTATGCCCAGCTAATTTTGTATTTTTAGTAGAGACGAGGTTTTTCCATGTTCATCAGGCTGGTCTTGAACTCCCAACCTCAGGTGATCCACCTGCCTCGGCCTCCCAAAATCCTGGGGTTATAGGCATGAGTCACCACATCTGACCTTACTTACATATTTTTAAATATTTTATAAGAAGACTCTATTATACTTAAATTCTTTATTGAAAAGGAAGAAAAATAAGTGAATAAGCTATTTTACTGAGTTTATAGTTAAATTTTTTAGAGATAGCCCCAGAACAATTTTCAAGATGGTAAATTGTATAGCCTTCCTTTCCTACCATCACTTTGCAGTAAAACAAAAAGAGAGGGACTACTCAGATGTGTAACAAATTTTTAAAATCTCTTTTTTAAGCAGTTGAAAGTTGACAAAATTGGATATTAAAAGCAAACCAGAAGCCACAATACACACAAAATAATACTGCTTCACAGGGTGGGGATAGCACCAATGTGTGCAATGATTGGAGGGAGCGGGAGGTGCTCCAGAACATGCAGGAGGTCATTAGTTGAAGTACCCACAGAAGCTAATAGATAGACATCCCCAGTCCCTTCCTGCAATAGCAGGAAGCAGCAAGCATATGGGCTTCCAAGTTGAGAGACAAGGCAAGCATCCCAGGTGTCTGACAACAATTTGGAAAGATGGCAAATCTCCACTCCTAGAATATTTAAAGAAGTATCAGCACTTAATGGCAAATATTGCCTGCCCCTCACCCTCTTTCACAGAGGCAACATTATGTTACCTCTTCCCAGAATGATATATCAAAATAAGTATAGCAGGCAGACTGAGAGGGTACCTCAATTACAAAGGCAAACAAACAACCAAAAATCTCCAAATATTCACAAAAGCCAAGAACATAGAAGACAAACACAAAACTCAGTAAACAATAGCACCTACACCAAATGAAACAAAGCAACGAGTAAAAATAACAGAGATTTAACATAAGACTATAATACCCTCGAGAGGTACAAGATGATATTTTATCCATTTAAAAAAACAAGATAACAGAAATTTAAACCTTATTAATTGAAATAGAATACATATATATACAGTGAATAACATATTTAGAATATATGTATATATATATGCTGAATAATAACCTGGACACAAACACAAAATCAAATAGTGAGCTATACATCAAGCCTTAAACTTTTACCCTGAAAAAACAAAGCTGAAAAGTATGAGATAATGATAAGAAATAAGAGACAAGGTGCAGAAGTTGAACATCCACTCATAAGACCTACAACAAACTAGAAAAATAATGAGCATAACCCAAACAGCCTAGATTCTGGGAAACAGTGGCAGAGGACAGAATCTTGAAATCCAGTAAATGGATATGACATTGGGTCATTTCCAACAAGTGGGCCCAGCAGTAATACCTATACTATTAAACTCTGCCACCTCATCACAGCTGATGATGTAGGGGCAGACACAGCACCCAAGCTGAGACAATAAAATTCTCTCTCCTAGGAATCTGGAATGTGGAGTGGAGAGCACAGAGGCTGAGATTTCTACATCATGTTAACAGCAAAGAGCCAGGGAGCAGATTCACAGATTCAGCTGCTAAGGAATAAATGAACAGCCACATCACCATCTTTCTTCGCATTAATCAATTTAAACAATACTTTCAATTCACTGAGATACTTCAGTATCCTTTTTAAGAAGTATATCTTATATTTTATTATATATCATATTTTATTATATATCTTAGTATAATAAATCATAAATTCTGCTCATTTCTGCAAATTATTTTTATCTTCTTTTCTCTTTCCTCTCCTTCAGAGACACCCATCAAATGTATGTTGGTATGTTTGATCTGTCTCAAAGATCTCTGAAATCCGTTCATGCTTTTTAAATCTTTCTTCTCTGTTATTCAGATTAGGTAATTTCTTTTTATCTATCTTAGAGTACATCAATTATTCTTCTGCCATCACAAATCTGGTGTGAAGACCCTGTAGTAATATTTTTTCTTTTGATTATTGTACTTTTAAACTCCAGAATATAACTTTGTTTTTTTTTAAATAATTTATATCTCATTATTGAGATTCTCTATTCATTGAGTCATTCCCAGCACACTTTTCTTTAATTCTTTAAAGATGTTTTCCTTTAGTTCTTTGGGCCCACTCCAGTCTCAGCTGCATACACACACAGCCTCCAGTCAAGCCAAGAAATATGAAGCTTTTATCAAATTCTTTATGGCAGTCTCACTTTCCAGTATTCCTGTTTAAATTCTGGCTAGTCTGCTAGTCTGTGAGTTGCTCCAACAGGAGCATAGCTTCAGGCTAGTGAAGACATTAGCCCTCCCTGTTTGCTTGCCACTGAAATCCCTTGACAGTGCTTCTAATCAAATGAGTCCTTTTAGCTGTGGATGCAAAGTTCCTGATTTCACGGCCTGCTCCATGGTATGCCAATAGACCTGGGAGTGAGGAGTGAGAGAACCCCAGGAAAGATTATCACAGACTCACGCTGTTTTTACACAAAGTTCAGCTGCTTTTCAAGAATAAAAGTTTCAACGTTTGTGGTATGCTTATGGTAAATTTCTAGAGTACTGAAATGGTTATTTTTGACAATTTTGTCCAGCTCCATAGTTGTTTTTTAGGAAGAGAATTTCTTACCTTCCTAACTTCATCATGTTGGATACTGAACCATCTAAAATTCATTTTAAATTAAATGTTATTATTGTGAAACATTTATTAAGTAATAATCTGGCATTCAGAATCAAAATATTAATATAATGATAATAGATAAATTTCCTAGAGAATAAAAACTGGCAAATTTGCTTGACTGATTAATTTGAGGCATTATTAAATAAATGTTTATCATGTATGTTAATATGCAAGGATAATCACTTGAGGAATAGAATACTTAACTTCTAAATTATTAGAAGATAAATACCAAATAAATAAAATTTTGTCAACCCAAACAAGATAGATGGTGTGAGAAGGAAATCATTTAGAATTCTAAATTGAAAACCCAGAAATAAGTCCAAACATGTCAATAATTATATTACATGTGCTTAGGTAAATCTAATCTATTAAAACTCAGAGATTCTCTATGTTAATACAATAAAACTGCATGCTGTTTACAAGAGACATGTTGAAAACAGAATGACACAATAAGGAAAACATAAGATAGGAAAGGAAATATCAGGCAAGTAATAAGACAAAAGAAAGCTAGCATAACAATGTTGAGAGCAGACACAATAGAGTTCAAGGCCAAATGCATTTAAGAAAGAGGGAAAGGTATATTTATATTAATAACTGAAATAATATTAATATAGAAATGTACATATTTTATATAACAATATTATATATTAGTATTTATTTAAAATCATAAACACCAGTCACAAAATTGTACGTAGCAGCAAGACAGCTTTGAAAATAAGTAAAAAAAGAACCACAATAAGAAATGACCAGATGCACAGTTATAGTACTATGAAACAGCTCTTACTGAAAACAAGAGATCAAATAATCTTTTTAAAAAAACAGAGAAAAATATAGTTAAAAACATTTAAAAGTATTAATTATATACACACAGGCACATACACATGCATATGCTTATGTGTAAACCAAGAATAGGTGGCTATTCACAGGAAACAGATGTATATTTGACCACTTATTAGCCACAAAGTAAATTTTAACAAATTCCAGAAAACTGGCATCCTATGTGTCATATTCACTGACTATAATACAATTGAATTGGAAATTTAAAACTAACAAATGACATTCTTCCCCAAAACACTCTTTAGTGATTTTCAAGTATACAGTACATTGTTATCAACTATAATTACCATGTTGTACAATAGATCTCTTAAACTTATTCCTCTTGTCTACCTAAAAATTTGTATCCTTTGAATTGAAAATTGCTAAAAGAGTAGATTTTAAGTGTTCTTACCACAAAAATACGTGTTAATATGCATGTTAATTATCTTGATTTAGCCATTCCACAACCTATATATACTTCAAGACGTCATGTTGTACACCATAAATATATGCAATTTATATTTGCCAATAAAAAACAAATTTTTAATGTTAAAATGAAAATTATAATTAAAACTTAGAATGAGTTAGAGTAACACATAGCAAGACTTTGGAAATGTGCAAAGACTACACACAAAAACATTTATAGTTATAAATACATTCATTAAAAAATTATCATAACTTTAAAAATAATCTGCATTTTAATTCAAAGAACCAAGGACATGTAAAATAAAGCAAATGGCATACAAGAAATAATGAAGGTAAAATCAAACATTATTAAAATATTAAGACTGTAAGATCTATCAGTAGACTCAAGTATTAAAAGCCAACACTGTTTACTGAAAAAGATCAACAAAATAGATCATATGTTTGATCAGAGGAAGAGTAAAATGGTGTAAATAAATAATAATAGAAATTAGAAAAGAAACAGAACTATAGAGAGAATACTACATATAAGTTTGTACAATAAAATGAAAACTAAATAAATTGGACAATTTCCAGGAAAAAGGTGATCTCTTTAGAAAGAATAGGAATAAATTTTTAAAAGACCTATGACATAGAAGAAATCGAAATGTTTACAGAAATTCATTACTCTTTTAAATGCACTAGACCCAGACGGATTATTGATAAATTCTAGCTTTTTTTTTTTTTTTGAAATGGAGTCTCACTCTGTCACCCAGGCTAGAGTGCAGTGGCACGATCTCTGCTCACTGCAACCTCCGCCTCCCAAATACAAGCAATTCTCCTGCCTCAACCTCCCAAGCAGCTGCGAATACAGGTGCCTGCCACCATACCCGGCTAATTTTTGTATTTTTAATAGAGACAGAGTTTCACCATGTTGGCCAGGTTGGTCTCGAACTCCTGACCTCAGGCAATCCGCCGACCTCGGCCTCCCAAAGGGCTGGGATTACAGGCATAAGCCACTGTGCCCAGCCTAAATTCTAGCTTATTATTAAGAAATAGAGCATTCCCAACATACACCAACTGTTTCAGAATATAGAAAAAGATAGAAAGCTAAACAACTATTTTACACTGCTAATGTAACACTGTTACAAATTTCAGACAAGCAGAGTATAAGAAAACTGTATATCAATCTTATTTAAGAATGTAAATATTAAAATTACATAAAATTAACAAATTAACCAGTATATCTAATGGAAAATACATATACTTTTTATAACCAGGCAGCATTTATTCCGGGAATGGAAGAAAGATATGGTGGGGAAAAAACTATCAAAACTTACTTTGTTTCTTTAACTTAGGAAAAAATATATGTATCAAATATACATAAATAAAATTTAAATTCTGTTTTTGATTTGCAAGTTATCAGTAGACAAAAAATTCATTTGAGAAGCATATTTAAGAGTAAACTTGCAAGTATCATACTTAATGCTGAAATATTTTAAGTATTACAAATCAGAAATAAAAGAGATGCCTTCTGTCACATCCATTATTCAAATTTCCTAGATGTCTTAGCAACAGGAACAAATACAATTTTTAAAAAGCATAAATACTGGGAAGGAAGATATAAAACCATAATTGTTTCTAAGCAATAGAATTATTTATCTAGAAAATCCAGAACAATCAACTGACAATTAGAATAAGAGAGGAATCAAACACATGATCAGCAAACAAAAAGTAATACCATTCCTTTACAAAGGCAATAACCCATTAAAATACTAGAGTAAACAATAAGATCTTTAGTAATAGCAAAAAGCAATAAAAATAATTCAGTACTATGAAATCAAAAGTGCAGAGACTCGTAAGATATCAAAAAATATTATAAAGTATATCATCTAGATTAGCATATTACTAGAGCTATAATAGACAAGTAAAGCAATGGAACACAGTGGAGATCTAAGAGCAATTCAATATAATTTAATGTACGATAAAGGTGACCTTCAACTTTGTAGGAAAAAAAAGCCGTATGTTCAGTAAATAGTACTGACATAACTAGCTATCAATTTAGAGACAAAATTATTGTCTAACCTCATGTCATTCTCAAAAATAAGTTATAAAAATCTACATAAGCATAAAACAGAAATTTAAAATTATAAGAAATATGTGAGAATATTTTATAATGGGTATAAAAGGCCTTGAAATAACAGAAAGCAAGGCCGGGCGCGGTGGCTCACGCTTGTAATCCCAGCACTTTGGGAGGCCGAGGCGGGCGGATCACGAGGTCAGGAGATCGAGACCACGGTGAAACCCCATCTCTACTAAAAATACAAAAAAATTAGCCGGGCGTGGTGGCGGGCGCCTGTAGTCCCAGCTACTCGGAGAGGCTGAGGCAGGAGAATGGCGTGAACCCAGGAGGCGGAGCTTGAAGTGAGCCAAGATTGTGCCACTGCACTCCAGCCTGGGCAACAGAGCGAGACTCCATCTCAAAAAAAAAAAGAAATAACAGAAAGCAAAAACTAAAAAAGTAAACCATTGATATATTTGGCTACATCAAACTTTTAACATCTGTAAGACTAAATAAAGACTTCATTAAAACCTTGCAAGATAATGTACAAATGAGGAGAAAGTATTTGCAATATTCGCAACTCACAATGAATTCATTAGTGTCTAAAATCTAAAAGATATAAAAAAAAAGAATCAAATGGCAAACAAGCCAAGAAAAAATAGAGAAAACCTTTATATGTATGTACAGAGTAATTTATACAGATAGTTGCAGAACTGTGAGAAATTGGAACCAACAAAAATGTCCACTAGGAGGGAATTATTTTTCTTTTTTTCTTTTTTTTTTTTTTTTTTGAGATGGAGTCTCGCTCTGTTGCCCAGGCTAGAGTGCAGTGGCGCAATCTCAGCTCACTGCAACCTCCACCTCCCAGATTCAAGCAATTCTCTTGCCTCAGCCTACTGAATATCTGGGACTACAGGCGCCTGCCACCATGCCGGGCTAATTTTTGTACTTAGTAGAGATGGGGTTTCACCATTTTGGCCACCCTGGCCTCCAACTCCTGACCTCAGGTGATCCACCCGCCTCGGCCTCCCAAAGTGCTGGGATTACAGGTGTGAGCCACCATGCCTGGCCCAGGAGAAGAATTTTTAAATGAACTATCATTTATATCACAAAATACTTACACAATCATTTTTTTAAATGAGGTAGCCATGTTTACATTCACAGCAAAGATCTGCAAGATATATTATTGAGTTAAAAAAAAAAATGTTGCTGAAAAACACCTACACTCTTGCATGTGTTTAAGAGGGATGGAGGAGAAGAGAAAAAGATCCTGAAAGGATATATAACAAAACTAAGATAATATGCCTCTAGAGAAGTAAATGGTATTACTGGGAGTAATTAATGATTTTTTGCTCTTGTTTGATTTTAACTTCTATAGGGTTTGAATTGCTTGCAATGAGAATGTATTCATGTATCATTTTGTGCAACCTTACTAATTAATATTTAAAAAGAAGATCTAAACCTAGCCTCACATTCTCACATGACCCACACCCAAAGCAAGCAAGCAGCATAGCTAATAGACACCAAAAGTGGTTCTCTTGTTCTTGATCTTGAACTTGTTCTTGTTCTTCAGGGTTCTTACAAGAATATACTTGTGGAATAAACATCTGCAGTGACCCTGAAGAGGGACTCTAATGGGCAACATCTTATGTTCTCTAGTTTGATAAGTTGGCAGGAGGAGAAAGTAGGAACAGACTGAAGATTAAAGACTGAAATGAGGTAATCTTTGCTAGTCTAGAATGCAGCCTCTTCAAAGAATTTCGGGGAGCCACTGACTTGTGGGAAAGTCCACCCTTCACTCTGGGGCAAAAATCATTTGAAGTTCCTTTTAGCTTTTTGATGTATTTTAGGCCGTCCCATTGAACTTGGAAAACATATTGAAATAATCAAATGTACAATGTTTCAGCTGAGCAGGTTATATTCTGTTAAGTGACATAAATTGCATGTGCCATTCAACATGTCTCTATCTCTGCAGATTGTATCTAATAGCAAATTTATTTTCCCTGTGTGAAAGTTTCTTGCTGATTCTTGGAAGGTTTGTGTGTTATTATTCATGTCCTTACTCACCAAAGAGGTGAGTGGTATGATGGCTAGAAAAGATGTTCAGACATAACATTTCATCACTGGAGAAGAGAGTGGGAAAAAGACTTGGCCAGACTGTTGCCTGTTCCGGACTGTAATTGTCCCATATGTGATGTTATTTAAGAAAAATAACCCAGATGGTGTCATAGGTACTGTCTACCATGTTTTGTTGCTTTTGGGAAGTCTAAGGGTAAAATGCCACCTCCTTGAATAGGAGTGAATTTCAGCTTTCCAAAAGAAATAAGCAGTCACACTGTTATCCTCATAAACAGGCAAGCTTTCACAAATAGTAAAACTTGGAACCTCACCTGAGGAGAGTAGAAAACTGTTCCATATATAGCCCTGTCTTCTAGAAGCTGAAGCACTAGATTTAAAAGGAGAGTTAGGTTCAAAGGGTCTCCCACTGAGTCAGGGAGGGAAAGGAAGTTCCCCCTTTAGTGTGAGCTCGGGGGCCTCTATATAGTAAAAGAACCCAGATCCAAGCAAAGACCAGTCTAATAGTGTGCTCATATCCAACAGTGTGTGCCCATGAACTCTAAATCTGTATTTATCTGAGGTCTATTTACCTTCCCTGTACGTTCTTTACCTAATTTTCTTATTCTCAAAGTTTGAGAGGTTGAAACTAGGCACTTACAATAAAGTTTAGGGCAATGGCTGTAAGTTTGTTTTTTTGGTTTGTTGTCGTTGTTGATACTTGAGAGTTCCCTAAAAGAATTTAGACAAACCTATGAACTTTATCATATATTTTTAACATTTTTATGTCTTTATTATTTTATTAACGTACAATATAGGTACACATTTTCAAAGCACATATGATAATTTGGTACTCTCATATAATGTGTAATGATCAAATCAGATTAACTAGTATATCCATCACCTTAAATATTTATCTTTTCTTTCTGCTAGGAATATTATTATTATTCTCTACTAGCAATTTGAAATGCTCAATATTTGAAATGTTCCATCTATGCTCAACAGATTGTTAACTATAGTCGCCCTATTGACCCATGGAACTTATTTCTTTTAGCTTATCTCTTCTAACTGCATATTTGTACCCATTAATCAGCCTCTCTTTACTCCTCCTGCCTCCTACTCTTCCTGGCCTCTGGGTAACTATAAAACTACTCTCCATCTTCATGAGATCCAGTTTTTCGGCTCCTACATATAAATGAGAACATGTAATATTTGTCTTTCTGTGCTTGGCATACTTCACATAATGACATCTGGTTCCCATCCATCCATGCTGCTGCAAATGATAGGATTTCCTTCTTTTTGTGGCTGAATAATATTCCATTGTGTAAATAGACCACACCTTCTTTGTCCATTCATCCATTGATTGACACTTGGATTGATTCCACATTTTGGCCATTGTGAATAGTTCTGCAATAAAAGTGGGAGAGCAGATACATCTTTGATATATTGATATAGTTTTGCTCTGTGTTCCCGTGCAAATCTCATCTCAAATTTTAATCTCCACATGTCGAGGAGTGGCAGGAGGGGAACCGGTGGGAGGTGATTGGATCATGGGGATGGTTTCCCCTATGATGTTCTCATAATAGTGAGTGAGTTCTCACAAGAGCTGATGGTTTTAAAAGTGTTTAACAGTTCCCCCTTCACTCACTGTTTCTCTTGCCACCAGGAGAAGATGTGCCTTGCTTCCCCTTCATCTTCAACCATGATTGTAAGTTTCCCAGCCATGTGGAACTGTGACTTAATTAAACCTCTTTTATTTATAAATTACACAATCTCAGGTGGTATCTTTATAGCAGTGTGAAAACAGACTAATACATATATTGATTTCCTTTCTTTGGGGTCTATACTCATTAGTAGGACTGCTAAATCACCTGGTAGTTCAAATATTTTTGAATTTGTTTTGCTAGTATTTTGCTGAGAATTTTTGCATTTATTTGCATTAGTGATACTGGCCTGTAGTTTTCTTTTCTCTGTGTGTGTGTGTGTCCTTGTCTGGTTTTGATATCAGGGTAATACTGGCCTCATAAAATGAACATAGAAAAATTCCATCTTCTTCAATTTTTTTAAAAGTTTGAGTATAACTGGTATTAGTTCTTTAAGTGTTTGTTAGAATTCAGCAGCAAAGCCATCCACTCTTTGGGTTTTCTTTGATGAGACACTTTTTATTATGGCTTCAATCTCATTACTTGTTATTGGTTTCTTGAAGTTTTCTATTCCTTCATAGATCAATCTTGGTAGGTTGTAATGTGTCTCAGAATTTCTCCATTTCTAGGTTTTCCAATTTGTTGGTGTGTAATTGTTAACTATAGACTCTAATGATTCTTTGCATTTCTGTAATCTCAGTGGATTTTTCTTTTTCATTTCTGATTTAATTTATATAGATCTTTTTTTCTTGGTTGGTCCAGCTAACAATTTGTGGATTTCATTTATCTGTTCAAAAATCTAACATTTTGTTTTAATGATCTTCTGTATTGTTTTTTAGTCTCAATTTTATTTACTTCTACTCTGATGTTTATTATTTCTCTGCTTCTACCGATTTTGGGTTCTGTTAGTTCTTGCTTTTCTAATTCCTTGGGGTTCATTATTGGGTTGTTTATGTGAAGCCTTTATACTTTTTTGATGTAGACATTTATTGCTATAAACTTCACTCTTAGTACTGCTTTTGCTGTGTCCCATAGATTTTGGTGTGTTGTATTGCCATTCTCATTTGTTTTAATAAATGTCTTAAGTTTTTTCTGAATTTCTTCATTGACTTTTTCTTCACCGTTCAGGAGCATGTTGCTTAATTACCATGTGTTTGTGTATTTTCTGAGGTTCCTCTTGTTATTGATTTCTAGTTTTATTCCATTGTGGTCAGAAAGGTACCTGATGTCATTTCTACCTTTCTGAATTGGTTGAGTCTTGTTTTGTGGACTTGGATATAGTTTATTCTGGAAAATGTTCCATGTGCTAAGGGAAAAAAAAGTGTACTCTGCAGTTATTGGATGAAATGTTCTGTAAATGTCAGTTAGGCCTATTTGGTCCAGTGTGTAGTTTAACTCTGATTTTTTTTATTGATTTTCTGTCAGGAATATCTGTCCATTGCTGAAAGTGGGTTGTTGAAGTCCCCTGCTAATATCGTATTGCAGTCTACCTCTCCCTTTAGAGCTATTAATGTTTGCTCTATACGTCTGGGTGCTTCACCATTGGGTACATATATACTTAAAATTGTTATATCCTCTTGCTGAATTGACCCCTTTATCATTATATAGTGACCTTCTTTTTCTCTTCTTATAGTTTTTGTCTTATAATCAATTTTGTGTGATGTATAGATAGATAGCAACTCCTGCTCTTTTTTTATTCCATTAGCATGAAATATCTTTTTCCATCCCTTCACTTTCAGTCTGTGTGTGTCTTTACAGATAAAGTGAGGTTTTTGTAGGCAGAATATAGTTGGGTCATCTTTTCGTATCCATTCACCCACTCTGTCTTTTAATTGCAGAATTGAGTTTACTTACATTCAGTGTTATTGATAAGTAAGGACTTACTACTGCCATTTTGTTGCTTGTTTTCTGGTTGTTTGATCAATTCTCTCTTCCTTTCTTACTGTCTTCCTATGTGGTTAAGTGATTTTCTATGGTAGTATGTTTTCATTAATTGCTTTTTATTTTTTGTGAATCTATTATAGGTTTTTGCATTGTGGTTATAATCAGACTTAACAAAAAAATCTTACAGATATAATAAGTTATTTTAAAGAGATGACAACTTACTTTAGATTACAAATACAAGAATAGAAACAGAGGCAAAGAAACACAAAGAAAACATCTAAACTTTAACTCCACTCCCATTACATTTTGACTTTTAGTTACCTCAATTTACATATTTTATATTACCTATCATTTAGCAGGTTGCTATAGCTATTATTGTTTTTGATCAATTTTTCTGCATACTAGAGTTATGAGTGGATTGCACACTATCATTGCAGTAATATAGTATTGTATTAGTCAGGCTTCTCTAAAGGGACGAAACTAATAGGATAGAGATATATAAAAGGCGAGTTTATTAAGGAATATTGACTCACAGGATCACAAGATGAGGTCCCACAATAGGCCATCTGCAAGCTAAGGAGCAAGGAAGCCAGTCCCAGTCACAAAACCTCAAAAGTAGGGAAGCTGACAGTGCAGCCTTCAATCTGTAGTTGAAGATCCAAGAGTCTCAAAGCTGAAGAAATTGGAGCCTGATGTTTGAGGACAGGAAGCATCCAGCACAGGAGAAAGATGTAGCCTGGGAGAATAAGCCACTCTTGTCTTTTCACATTCTTCTGCTTCTTTTTATTCTGGCCAGGCTGACAGCTGATTAGATTGTGACCACCCAGATTGAGGGTGGGTCTGTCTTTCCCAGTCCACTGACTCAAATGTTAATCTCCTTTGGCAACACCCTCACAGACACACCCAGGTATACTACTTTGCATTCTTCAATCCAATCAAACTAACACTCAATATAAACCATCACAAGTGTTCTGGGTTTTATACCTTGAAAAGTTTTCTTTCTGCAAGTTAGTGGGTTTTGTTTTTGTTTGTTTTTGTTTTTGTTTCAGATTGATGAACTACCTTTAACATTTCATGGAAGACAGGTCCAGTGGTAATAAATTCTCTCAGCTTTTGTCTGGGAGAGACTTTATCTCTCCTTTATATTTGAAGGATAATTTTGCTAGATACAGTATTCTTAAATAGTGGTTTTCTTCTTCAGCACTTTGAAAATGTTGTTTCACTTCCTTCTGGCCTGTTTCCTGTTGAGAAGTCTGTTGCTAGACAAATTGGACTTCTTTTGTTGTTGTTGTTGTTATTTGCTTCTTTTTTCTTGCTGCTTTTAGAGTCTTCTCTTTGTCCTTGACCTTTGAGAGTTTGATTACTATATGCCTTGTGTTAGTCTTATTTAAGTCAAATCTGTTTGGCATTCTCTGATCTTCCTGTACCTGTATATTTATATCTTTCTCAAGTGTTGGGAAGTTTTCTATTCTTATTTTTTGAGCAAGATTTCTACCGCTTGCTCTTGCTCAACTCCCTCTTGAACACTGATAATTCTTACATTTGGTCTTTTCTGTATCTTGTAGTCAATCTTTATTCTTTTTCATTTTTTTTCTTTTTTCTCCTCTAACTGTGAATTTTCAAATAGCCTGTCTTCAAGCTTGGTGATTATTTCCTCTGCTTGATCCATTCTGCTATTGAGAGTCTCTAATAAATTTTTCAGTTCAGCAAATGTATTTCTCGCTTCTAGAACTTCAGTTTGATTTTTTTAATTATTTTAATCTCTTTGTTAAATTTCTAGATAAATTTCTGAATTCCTTTTCTGTGTTATCTTAGAGATCACTGCGTTTTCTTAAAATTACTATTTTGAATTTTTGAGAAAGCTCACATATCACTGTCTCATTAAGATCAGTCACTGGTTCCTTGCCTCATCCATTTGAGGAAGTCACGGTTCCCTGTTTGCTGTTGTTTCTCATCGATGTACATCTGTGTCTTTGCATTGAATGATTGGTTAATTATTCTAGTCTGTTTAGTTTGTTTTGTCTTTATTGGATATGTTCGCTTAGAGATTTTTTAGAATTTACTCATTAGATTTCTTTTTTAGTTCTCCTGTCAGGTCACTGCCTCCATTTAGCACTAGATGGTCCCTTAATCCCAGCTTTGCCTCAGTTCTAGTAACTGATCAGAGTGTTACCCATCCTGTATGGGAAAGATCTCAAAGAAGACATTTCAGCAGTTTGAGAAGTGGTGGCTAAGGGCTCATGACTGGTGGACCCATGGAATGTACCTCCTACTGCATGGTGCCGCTGAACAGCCACTCTGATTTGGTGTGTCCTTTGGCAGAATTACAGAATAGAGTTACCAGGACATGGGATGGTCATCCTACCTCACCCCTTTGTCCCTGATTGTCCTCAGAGCTACTTCTCCCTTCAGGGACTCCCAATAATTCCCTTGAGCTGAGGCAAGGACAGGTCTTTTGCCAGGGAACTCAGGTGGGGAAGGTAATTGTCTACCTTGATCTCACTTATTTTCAGTGTGAAAACTGAGTCAGAGGAATTTTCTACACACTTGGCATCAGGCAGATTGTGGAAACTTGCACCAAAGATATGGAAGTCTGATTCTCTTACCATCTTCTCAAAGTTTTTTCTCCTCTCTGTGGCCCTGGGAACTGTCTCCTTCTCATCTTTGAGTTCTAGAATATTGTTGGTAATAATCTCAGCACTATATATTTGGTGTTTTAGTGTTCTTTGGGGGTGGGGGATAGTGAAGCCTACTTGCTTCTACACTGACATTTTGGTTCCAGAAATCTATAGGAACTTCTCATACAAATTTGGCAATTAAAAGTTTTCATTATAAATTTAAAAATAATTTCAAAGAATATAACTAACACATTTTAAATATTGACATTTTCAGATAAAATATTACATTATTTTTTAAATATATTACATAGAATATTGAAATTTTATATGCTTCATCAATTTGAAAATATATAAACAAGCTCTTCTTTAACAGTCAAAATTTTACATCATTTCTTTTCTTCTTTGAACTCATATTTCCATTCCGCTTCCCCCATAGAATTTTGTCATGATGTAAATTGTATGCCCTAAAGTATTTTATTAGTCTGGGCGTGGCAACTCATGCCTTTAATCCCAGCACTTTGGGAGACCAAGGCAGGCAGATCACCTGAGGTCAGGAGTTGGAGACCAGTCTGGCCAACGTAGTGAAGCCCCATCTCTACTAAAAATACAAAAATTAGCTGGGCGTGGTCGTGGACGCCTGTAATCCTAGCTACTTGGGAGACTGAGGCAGGAGAATTGCTTGAACCCAGGAGGCAGAGGTTGCAGTGAGCTGAGACCCACCACTGCACTCCAGCCTGGGCGACAAGGGTGAGACTCCATCTCAAAAAAAAAAGAAAGTATTTTATTGATCACCTTATCCTAATTCTCTGCAAAATAAATAAATAAATAAAAATACATTTTTATTTTATTTCCAGGAGCTATAAGGATCTAAATGCTAAAGGATTTTTTCTGGATTATTATTCTAATTTTTATTTGTATGTGATAAAAAGCATATTTTGTCAGGAAATATATTTCCTAATGAGATAGATGTGTTTTTTTAAAATATATAGTTAACATATACATGGATGAACATTTTTTATTGCTAGAGATAGGATTTATCATCAATTTTATTCTTTTAATGTAAGCCCTGAGACAACTGCTCATATATATAAATAAATGCAAATTCAGGAAGCTTTACTCTAGTAATGTCTTTCACTTTCTTTTAATTCTTTACAAGTTATATACAAAACAAAAACAGTGATCAATCAAAAAAAATTAATTTAAATCCTCTATCCACTGACAACTCCATAAAATCTTCCTGTAGTTTTAATGAAAGCAAAGAATTGGAACCACCTGAGTTGCAAAAGGATTTGTTACCAATCATTATACTTGTTTCCTTTCTCAACACCAGCGCCAGTATTTTGAATTACCCCTTTGGCTGGCCCATAGATGCTTTTCCTATTACTCTTTAGCACACATTCAGGTACCTCCAGGGAAATGTACACCCTAGTTTGAGATAATCTGGGATAGGTGAGAGCACTAACACCCTGAGGAAATTGGTCTCAAGATAGATAAATACTATTTGCAGAATGGCTGACAGTACCTGAGGGACAAATGACTAGCTGAGGTAGCAATGAGATTCAGGGCATATTTGTGGAGCTATTTAACATTCCATGAAGACTCCCAGAAATATTAGGTGATAAAGAAAGAATTTCTTGAAGTCACTGTGATGGGATCCCACAGTGTTTTGAGCATGTAAATAAGTAGCATTTAATTTTAACTAACAGAGAAAATATAGCTGTTTTTCTTTATTCTCTGATGAATCACCCGAAAACAACAAGAAAAGAACAAAAAGACAAACATCATCCTCAATAAAACCATGAAATGTCTGTCTCTGAACCTCATATGAGAAGTGGAGTGGCCATATGCAATGAAGATTTTTTTAAAAAACATTTGAAGCGATTTATTCTGACCCAAATATGAGTGACCATGGCCCATGACACAGCCCTCAGGTGGTCCTGAGAACATGTGCGCAAGGTGGTCGAGGTACAGCTTGGTTTTATATATTTTTAGAGAGGCATGAGACATCAATCAAATACATTTAAGAAATACATTGGTTTGGTTCAGAAAGGTGGGACAACTCGGGCAGGGCATGATGGTTCACGCCTGTAATCCCAGCACTTTGGGAGGCCGAGGCGGGCGGATCATGAGGTCAGGAGTTCAAGACCAGCCTGGCCAATATGGTGGAACTCCATCTCTACTAAAAATACAAAAATTGGCCAGGCGTGGTGGCGCACGCCTGTGGTCCCAGCTACTTGGGAGGCTGAGGCAGAAGAATCGCTTGAGTCCGGGAGGTGGAATTTGCAGTGAGCTGAGATCACGCCACTGCACTCCAGCCTGGGGCAACAGAGTGAGAGTCTGTCTCAAAAAAAAAAAGAATTTTTGTTTTTGTTTTGTTAAGAAAATGTGGCACATATACACGATGGAATACTATGCAGCCATAAAAAATGATGAGTTCATGTCCTTTGTAGGGACATGGATGAAACTGGAAAACATCATTCTCAGTAAACTATTGCAAGGACAAAAAACCAAACACCAAATGTTCTCACTCATAGGTGGGAATTGAACAATGAGAACTCATGGACACAGGAAGGGGAACATCACACTCCAGGGACTGTTGTGGGGTGGGGGGAGGGGGGAGGGACAGCATTAGGAGATATACCTAATGCTAAATGACGAGTTAATGGGTGCAGCAAAACAACATGGCACATGGATACATATGTAACAAACCTGCACATTGTGCACATGTACCCTAAAACCTAAAGTATAATAATAAAATGAAAAATAAAAAATAAAATTAAAAAAGAAAAAAAGAAAAAACAGAAAGGTGGGACAACTCAAAAGTGAGGACTTCCAGGTAAATTTAAATATTTTCTTGTTGACAATTGGTTGAGTTTATCTGAAGACCTGGGATCAATGGAAAGGAATGTTTAGGTTAAGCTAAAGGATTGTGGAGACCAAGTTTTATTGTGCAGAGGAATCCCTCAGCTGACTTCAGAGAGAGAGCAGGTTTTAAAATGTTTCTTATAAGACCTAAAAAGGTGCCTGGTTCTCAGCTGATTATCTACTGGATCTGCAAAGAAAGGAAGGAAAACAAAGCAGGGAGGGGATTCTCTATAGAATGTGGATTTTTCCCACAGGAGACTTTGCAGGGCAACTTCAAGGTATGGCAAGGAAATATATTTTGGGTTTAAATATTTTTTCCTTGTCTCATAATGTTATGCCACAGTCAGATTGAAAAGTAAGTCACGATATATAGGGTCAAATAAAACCCATCTGATGACGATTTATGGTTTGTAAGGCATGACGTCCTAGACTCCTTAGGTAGGAATTTGGGCAAGATAAGAAATCAGAGCTTAGTCCTCAGTCCCCCCTCTTGGCCAAAAAGCATTCTACAGAATGTACATGCAGGCCCACAGCAGCAGGTCCCATGGCACTAGGAAGAGTTATTCCTGGAGCTGTCTGCTCTGGTCATTTAGTGAGGTCCCACAGTGCTAGGAAGGCTCATTCCTAGAGTAGTCTGGTTGATGGTCATAGTTTTGAATATTAGCAATTTGGACAATGGGGGGAAGACATGGTTTGACCTGATGTCATAGCCAATTGTGTAAGGGGTGAGATGGAGTCAGGTCTAGGGTTTAGTCTAAAAAAACACATCTGAGCTATCATGATCTGGGTCTTTAATTGTGCCTTTCCTTCTGTTGTATCTGGCATAACATTTACAGGAAATATATAATGCTAATACGGTGACAAATACCATAAAGATAGCAAGGATTAGGCGTCCAAGAAGGTTATAGGTAGAGTCAGAGGGCTATAAACAACCTAATAAGCCAAAAAATCGCTGCATGCATCATCATACACTCTGATCAGACTCCCAGTGTATTTACCCTCCTCATCGAGGGTTATTTGAACCTTGTGATAAATCTTACTTGAGAATTGTAGGACCGGCATTAAATTAGAATATAACAAATTTAATCTCTTTTCCAGCCAATGTATCTCCATTGGCATAGCATCCTGAGGAGGGTATAAATTAAATGTAAGAAATGCCTGGTCCTCGGTGTCTAAATGGTTATAGACTTCTTAATAGTAGACAAATCTATTTTTCCCCCACTTTTGTATTGCACCATATACTAGCATTTGGAAGAAAAAAGGTTTGGTCACAGGATAAGTCATATAATTCTTCAGTGTCATTTTTCCCTCGGCAGGATCCCTATGGCTGAGGGCCTGAAGAGTCCAGATTTATAGCCAATTAATTGGTCTAGGCCAGATAGGAATGGATGTAGACAAGCATTTGTTACCTCTTAAAATTATTATTTTAAGTAAAAAGCCAACAGAAAAACCAAAAGGAAAAATTATAAAACTGACTTATTTTTAATTTCAAGCTCAGCTGCTGTGAGCTTGGTTTTTGTTACACACTTATAGCCATTAGCTATATAAACATAAGCATTATTCTGAAAAATTAAAAAGATAGATGATAGATAGATAGATGATAGATAGATAGATAGATAGATAGATAGATAGATAGATAGACAGATAGATAGATAGACAGACAGACAGATTTATTTTCACAACTCTTAGTTGGGAGTACCATACCCAGGAGGCTTTGTTACAAGGTATTTTATCCTGTTAATAAATATTTTCCTTTAATTTTATAGTAAGCAGAAAATTTTTATGGTTGGGGTGAATGCAAAACTGACACATTAATAGTTTAGAAGGCAACTAACTTGTTTTACCAGCTGTTTAGACATTCTTTTGTACCCCCTTCTTGATTTGGAGGGTTTGATCTTGTCCTAATTTTATCCCTCAAAACCGGCCCTTCCAATCTTATGTACCCAGCTCTTTTGCAATACTGCCTGGGCCTAGAGGGAGGTAGCTTGTTTAGTTTTAGCAACAGAGGATTAGCAGTGAAACAGGTCTGGGCCCAGTGGGATGCCAAATGAGGGAGATTCATGTCTCTGGTCTTCAGAGTACCATGATTTTTGTTTCCTTGGAAGTAAAACAAAAACAGATAAACAATATTCATAGTTCGACAATTTTAAGAGTAATTTGTATGTCAGAACAGAAAAAGGAACCTATTCCATTTGGGCACCAACTAAAAACATGAAGAAAAATTATAATCTGGTACTTTCTAGAGGATTAGCCAAGAAATAATGATTTAATCTGCACTTAAAAATTTAGGGCTGAAGTCTATTATTAAATGTTATGCTTGCCCTTGAAACAATTTTTTAGCCAGCTTTTTTATTAAAGGGAATATTATAGCAAGGCCAATTTGTTTGCAAGGTTAGTTTTTGGCTTATTATGCTTGCCTGATTATTTGCATAAAATGCAGCAAGAAATTGACTGGCCATATAGACTCCTTTTAAAGTTGGTTTTGCTGAAACTTTACCTAAAAATAGGCTATTTTAGTTTCAGTCTTGGTAAAATAATCAGTATTTCCAATTGTTAAAAAAAAAAAAAAACTACTATTGAACTTATGCAGACAACTATATTGCCATAAAATTACAATCTGAATTTTGGAGGATTCAGAAAGGTAAATTTGCTTATAAAAACATACTTTACCCAAATGACTTAAAAGGAAAAGATTTTCCTGATCCTCCTTTAACCAGAGCAGCAGCTTTTAAGATGTTTGTTTACCTTGGAAATGTTATTTACAAACCAAACAGCTTATGAGGGTTATTAGACACTATGGAATTTAGCAGCTTTTCACAATTAGTCATAGGAAAAAAGCTCTTTGCTTATTAGACACCAAGATTTTATGTAAACCAATTTTATTTCATCATGGAACTTTTTGAAAAACATAGTTTCCATCAGTATAGGGGTAGCTTCAGTTAATATTCCATAGCAATGCAGTAAATGCCCCATCAAGTAGAAATTCTGTAGTTCAGTCGTTATTGAAAAGTACTCACAGCTTTTTTTGTTGTTGTTTTTGTTGTTGTTCTTGTTGTTTTTCTGAGACGGAGTTTCACTCTTGTTGCCAGGCTGGTGTGCAATAGCACGTGATCTCGGCTCACTGCAACCTCCGCCTCTTGGGTTCAAGCGATTCTCCTACCTTAGCCTCCTGAGTAGCTGGAATTACAGGTGCATGCCACCACATCTGGCTAATTTTTGTATTTTTAGTAGAGACAGGGTTTTGCCACATTGGGCCAGCTGGTCTTGAACTCCTGACCTCAGGTGATCTGCCCTCCTCGGCCTCCTAAAATGCTGGGATTACAGGCATGAGCCACTGCGCCTAGCCAGTACTCACAGTTTTTGCAATCAGCCCCCATAAATGCTCCACACAAAGGGCTATGCAGTGGAAGACTTACATGAGCAGATTTACATGTCTTCAGTTTTATAGTACTAGAAAGGGGAAAACATCCCCCAGTTATAGTTCCCATTTTCATAAGGCATTTAGGTAAAAAGGGTTACAACTACCTTACATAAAACTTGTTTAACCATTTTACATTTTATAATTCTATTATCTTGTATGTTTTTTATGTTCTGGTCCCAGGAAGCCTTTTTTACCCCCCAGACCATTTTACCTTTTCTGGTGAAAAAGGTTTGGGTTCCCAGCAGGGAGTTGCATCTGTAAGACTTTAGATAATCAGTAAAAGTCACAGGAGCCAAGGAAAGATGAAGGAGAGAGCCATCATTCAAGGTCAGTTCCACCAGAGAAGAAGCTCGAACTCGGTGGGGCTTCAATGGGCCCTGCTGGTACCTTAGCTCTTAGCTCCAGTTTCGGGCAACTCTTTCGGGGTCTTGAGTCTTCTCTGAGGCTCCAGGTGTTTGGGCACCAGATTACCATCGATGAAAAGGGTCAAACTCTGTAAAGTATTTGAAGAGATTTATTCTGAGCCAAATATGAGTGACCATGGCCGGCGACACAGCCCTCAAGGAGGTCCTGAGAACATGTGCCCGTATAGATTTTTTTAACTGGGGTATGGGGAAGATACCAAGTCAAGATGCATGTGGTTACAAATCAGAATTTTTAAAAAGGCAGAATAAACATCTCATAATAAACTTAATAAGAAATATGTAAAAGAAGAAAAACATATTGAAATGTGTATCATGTTCTTAAATAGAAAAATTCAGTATAACAATGTCAGCTCTTCCTTAGTTAATCTACTATTTTTATGTGATCCTGATAAAACGGCCAACAGGAACTAAAGCTAGACAAGCTGATTATAATATATCTATGGGGAAAAGAAAATTCAAGAATGAACATAGAATTCTAAACAGGGAAGATAATAAGGAAAGAATGTAATTAAAACACTGTGCTGCTATCACATGAATAGACATATCAATGAAACAGATTAGAAAGTCCAGGAATGGACACACAAAAAAACAGGAATTATAATAAAAAAAAACAGGAATTATAACAAAAAATGAATTTTCAAATCAATGGAGAAAATATGGATTATTCAATAAATGGTATTAAAACATCTGACTAGTAAAGCAGGAAAAAAGAAACACATTTGGATGAATACCTTATATTATATATCAGTTGCTACCTCCCTGATACCTTAGTATTCCATTCTTGCCTTAATTTTCTTCTTAACAACTTTACACGTAGTCAACAATTCTTTGTATTAAATTCTTCCTGTTGAAATAGTTGCTGTGGCTTCTGATTGGATCTTGACAGTACAAGTAGCCAAAGTTGTAGAAACACTGGTAATTTTATACATTGTTGGAGGGAGCATTAATTGATACATCCCCCACTCCTTGCCCCCTGCTCCCCCAGAAGGCTGGCAATTGACTGACAATTTTACTTCTAGGACTTTTTCTTACAAATAGACACATATGTGTGAAGATACTGTGTATAAAAAGAAATTAACTGTAGCTTTGTTTGTAAAATCAAAAGAGTGGAGAGGAAATTTAAATTCAACAACAGGAAATGTAAATAAATTACAGTGTATTAATTAATGAAACACTGAGTAGAAAAAATAATCCTTAAAAAGCTCTATACAGCACCAATATGGGATGATCTCCAAGATATTGGTAAATACAAAAAGGGAGGTGTGAAACAATGTATCTGTATATTTCTCCTTGCATTTTTTAATTTAAAAATATATACATTTGCACAGAATATTTCTGGGAGGATACACAAGAAACTATGTGCCTAGAGAAGAGGGATGATGAGAAAGATTTAGATTTTACTGTGTACTCTTTTGGACTTCTTGAATTTTGTAGTATATACACGTATTATCTATTAGAAAAAATAATGCATATAAAATTAAAATATCTAGTGGGCGGGGAGAAGTACGGAGGATTTTTCAGTTCAAATTGCAAACTGTGCAAAAATATATATCTGCTCTCCCTCTCCCAAGGCCACATTAAAAAGATGTTAAGAGAATAAAAATATATATATACCCACAACAATGAAGTGAATAGGGAACGAGCTACTAGCAAGTGAAATATTTCTAAACATGTCTGGAAAAGGAAAATGTAGGTGGCAGATTCTGACACTGGGCGACAAAACATTATACACTAGAATATATAAGGGAGTTGGGGGAGCTGGAGCCAAGAAGGAAGAAAACCAACCCAGGAGAACCTAGAAAAACCCAGCCTGTCTCAGAGGCTTCCAACCACAGACAGTAGGAACTAAACCCTGAAAACTTAACAAAATCAATTCCAGCTATCCTTCTTCTAAATCCTTTGTCCAGAATGGTTGATATGGAAATGTTTTGCTTCTAGGCCAAAAATAAATACATAAACAAAGGGCACTTTTCTTTTTTTTTTTTTTTCCCATAGTTTTTTTTTTTTTTTTTTTTTATACTTTAGGTTTTAGGGTACATGTGCACAATGTGCAGGTTTGTTACATATGTATCCATGTGCCATGTTGATTTCCTGCACCCATTAACTCGTCATTTAGCATTAGGTATATCTCCTAATGCTGTCCCTCCCCCCTCCCCCAACCCCACAACAGTCCCCGGAGTGAGATGTTCCCCTTCCTGTATCCATGAGTTCTCATTGTTCAATTCCCACCTACGAGTGAGAACATGCGGTGTTTGGTTTTTTGTCCTTGCGATAGTTTACAAAGGGCACTTTTCTAAAGAAATTGACCAAAATAGAGAGCACAAAGGGAGCTAGTGTTGGAGCTGAGGTTCCAAAGGTCTAGGAGCCCTTCAGATTGTGTTATTTAAGGATCCCCTGCCTACAAGCTGGCTCCCCATACTCATCTGAAAAAGAAATCCCACCGATGGATGCACGCACTGAACTCTCTCTGTAGTCCTGTTTTTAAATATGATGCATAAAAGACCATTAGATAATTGAGGGAAGAATGTAACATGTAAGTAAAAGACTGAAATAAGAGGAGAAAAGTAACTCTAAAGGTGGCACAGATGATTTAGGAAACAGAAGAGAATTTTAAAATAAAACTCTTATATTCTCAGAGATTATAATCAAGTGGATACTATGAAAAAGAAGCAATCAGAGAACCAAAAAAAGGCACTTAGAAATAAAATATATTATTGCTAAATTAAGAATTATTATTAATATAAAATTAAGAAAATATCTCTGAAAATAGAACCTAACATGTTCAAAGCAAACACAAAGAAGCACAAAATATAATGATAAGAAGGCCAATCCTGAACTTCCAATATCCAACCAGTATGAACTCTGGAAAGAGAAAACAGAGATTGGATAAGAATAAAATAAATAATGTAAGAAATTCCCAAAATTAGATAAACAATTTTCCAGACTGAGATGGACTACTAAGTAACCAAAACAATGAATGGAGGAAAAAATACCCACATCTGGTCCCAAATTTTTGGAATTTCAGAACAGCAGAGATAAAAAGAAAATACTAAAAATTTCTAGAGAAGAACAGAACAGTTCACTAAGTAATGAGAAACAGATTGACATCAGACTGGGCAAATCAGTGCAAATTTTAGTAGAGAAAAACCTCCAAAGTAATAAAACAAAAAATACTTTCAATTTAGAACTCAATAGTCATTTTGACATCAATCCAGATGTCATGAGAGCAGAAATAAAGACATTTTTAGACACTTAAGATCCCAGGGTATCCATCTCCTTCACACCATTCCTTGGAAATTACTATAAGACATGCTCCAGAAAAGAGTGTAAGACGCAAACCGAAAAAGACAAAGATGTGAGATCAAAGACTGGAACTCCAATATAGGAAAGTAATGAAAGGAAGACTCAAAATGATACCTTTTAGGCCAACCTAAATAATAATCAGCCCTGATTAGAGATCAGGATTCCACAAAAGAGGTATCAATAGGTCAGGGTTGTGTGGAGGGAAATAAAATGATGCCTTTGGTTTGATAGTATCTTTGCTGCTATAAAGACAGATAATAGGGGAACAAAAGATAATTAGACAAAGAAAGACAATAGGGGAACAAAAGATAATTAGAAACTCCAAGAAACAAACAACAACAACAAAGAGCTGAAAAGAAAACACAGTCATGCCATAACATTTGGCTCTGCAGTGAACAATAGTCACAAAATTATAATCATGTAAACCCTACTGAGCCTCTGCTGTTAAAATTGATCAGTAAACAACACTCATAATTTTTATTGTGTTAAGAATAGATCATAACACTATTACATTTAGTGATCTAAAAATATAAAACAAGAGAGAAACGAAAAGGGGAGGAAAGAACTAAAAGAAAGTATAGGGATACTAATTTTTTTATTCTGTAAAATGTAAAGTGAGGTGAAAAGAAATACTGGACACACTTTCTCTGCAGTCTAGAATTAAAGTAATGTTGCAAAGTAATTAGCAGACTAAAATGGTGACACACCTTCATTTGGGGAGAGGGAAAGATAAGCTGACTCTTTTTCTATTATTATTATTATTATTATTATTATTATTATTACTATTATTATTTTGAGACGGAGTCTCACTCTGTCTTGCCCAAGCTGTAGTGCAGTGGCGTGACCCCGGCTCACTGCAACCTCTGCCTCCCGGGCTCAAGCGATTCACCTGTCTCAGCTGCCTGAGTAGCTGGGACTACAGGCATGTGCCACCACACCTGGCTTATGTTGCATTTTTAGTTATAGACAGGGTTTCACCACTTCGGCCAGGCTAGTCTCGAACTCCTGACCTCAGGTGATCCACCCGCCTCAGCCTCCTAAACCTTTTCTATTATAATACAAAGTCTATAGATAATGTTTAAAATTGGTAAAATAAGAAATAGCAAAGTAAGACTTTTTTAGAGAAGTGGAGGCTACCTCCATAAAAGTATAAATAATTTTAAAAGTTCAAAGCAATTTCCTCCATGGAGTGTGATTGGGGGTGGAATGGTAAAGCAAGAGACTGCTGTTTTTCTTTAAAACACTTCTGCACTATTTCACCTTTTCGTTACAAGCATAAATTAGTTGGATAAAATGTAAACATATCTGTAAAATTGTAAAGGAAGTGCTACTTCATGTATCTGTGAGGCTTTGGACATTGGGGATTTCACATAGATGTGGGAAATGTGAACAAGACCAATAAATATCTTATGTGATTATTTAAACTGGCCTAATAATCTTTCCACTATTTTCTTTGAGGTTTTCTGTCAGAAAAAAATGAGCAATTTGAAAACTATAAGAAATTTTCTAGCCACTCAAAAAACTGTTCCTTCAATTCCCAAAGTGTTAGTAAGTTAAGATGAGGAAAAAATAAAAACAAAACAAAATACTGAATAGGATATGAGAAGACCAAGGGTTTTCGCCCCACATCTGAATCTGACTCATCATAGGATTTTTAGAAAATCAGTGTTCCTGCTGGCACTTGGTAAGTGCTTTTGCAAAGTGAGAGGGCCTCTCTAGATCAGTGGACCTCAAAGGAGTTGATACCATGGCCAAAAGCCAGTGTGATAGTGTGATTTTTTTTTGGCGGAGGGAGGTTTTTTTTTTTTTTTTTGAGACAGAGTCTCCTTCCCATCACCTAGGCTGGAGTGTAGTGGCACGATCACAGCTCACTGCAGCCTCAATTTCCTGGGCTCAGGTCATCCCCTCACCTCAGCCTCCCAAGTAGCTGGGACTATGGGTGTGCACCACCACACCCAACTAATTTTTGTATTTTTAGTAGTTGAGGTGGGGGGATATTTTTCATTGTCACAAATATTAGGGGATGTATTGGCACTAGAGGGCAAGAGCCAGAATGATCTAAGTCCTCTAATCCTGGGGATAGTCCCACAAAACAAAATTGTCCCTCATGATTCTCAAAATGTCCTCCCAGACTTTCATGTAATTTTTAAAATAATGTATTTATGTAATTACCCAAGCTAAGTACTTTCTTCTATTTGTTTTGCATGTAAATGTCAAATATATTTTATAGAATTTTAACCTAAGCTGGATTTTCCAGGAATGCAGTTACCATGTAAATTGAGGGATTATTTTGTTTTACTTCCAAATTTTACCAATAATTACTTACCAGTTCATAAAATTACATGACCAATCACAAGGCTGTTGATCTCTCACTTAGCAACTCTGCCCCCATGTATCAGCCCACATTTGTGGCGGTTGTATTCACCATGAATCTACTTACAGACACAAGTATCCGATTTCTTCATTATATCATCTGCTGAAGGCATGCCCAAGCATTTTCATATTGAAATACATAATATTTTATTATACATTGATTTACTTCTATTTATTTTTTATAATTTAAGCATTCTATTGACATGTTTAAGTTATGTGGTAGGTTATATTATCTATGGATCTTATTTCAAAATAATGAAGGGGATGTTATAAATAATTGTTATGTAAAAAGAATATTGGCTCTAGTAGGACCAAAAACTATTGGTCTAAGTAGTTTTTACAACTCTTTCCAAGCATATGGTTCTAATTTTTAATAGCCCCTGTGTTGTAATATGTTTTTCGTACTAATATGGAGCAGAGTGTGCTCTCTAAATTATTATCTAATGATAAAAAAAATAAAGGGCAACCTAACTATATTCCCAGTTGGGCATCAGATGACTATCTAGCGAGATTATAGTCATCCAAACATCTAGGAAGTATCCACATAGTCTAGAATATTCTTTGCTTTCTCCCTCCTGTCCGTTCTTGTGTAGAGGCCAAGTGCAATGAGCATGGATGTTCCAGGCACCTGGTGGGTCCCCTTCAGCATCTGTTGTACCAAATGGGATACATATCACACCACCTTCCTATAGCCATTGCAAACGTAACTAAATATCTGTTGTTAAGCAGCCAACCTGTACCTTTTCATATCTTAATACCCTACTCATACTATTTCTTCTACCTAGAATTTTCTTCTCAAAGTTCTTCACTAAGCAAAATTCTACTTGACTTTCAAATTTTACTAAAATATAATGTCACCTGTGAAGACTTCCTTGGCTGCTCTTTTCTTGCTCTCCTCCCTCCCTATTGTCTAAGAAGAATAGATCACTCTCACCAGTCTTTACACACACACACACACACACACACACACCCCAACATACATATATACACACATACATGTATATTTGCATATACATCTATCTGATATATGTAACACACATACATGTGTACTATATGTCATACATACACATATATGTACCAGAACATTTATATCATGAAAGCATAGCCATGTGTTTATATGAATCCTCTCTTGCTAGACTGAGGGCTATTGAATGGCAAAGACTGTCTCATTCAAATCTTTAGCTATAGGGTTTCATTCAATAAGAGGCTCTCAGTAAATACGTATTAGATCAGTGGGGGAGTAGACGAAAAAACTGAAGGATTTCCTGAAATTTTCACAAAAGCGTTTCTGTTTTCATTGCTGTCATTCTTAATATTTTCTCATGACACATCATATCCCTTTGCTTATCTGTAACTTATAAAGTCTTTTGTGTTGGGTTTGCAGGACTACAAAAATGTGTCTCAGGACACATTGACAATGGGGATTCCTACCACCGTAATCTCTTGTAGGCAGCTGCTTATCTCCTCTGTACTACAAATGTCAGAGAAAACTTCCCATTGTCAATATTCCCTCACGCCTTGTACTGATACCTCTAGAAACGCTTTAAGTGCCCCAGTGCCTTTTATGGTAGATGGAACAGAAATGGCAATAGGCATTCTCCACATCAATATTTATTCTCATGATTTTCTTTCTTGTTCCTTACTGACACTCTCTGTTCCTTCTCTAACTCTTCTGTTGCTTCCTGCAACTTGAGCCTATTTCTATTCCTACTGGGTGCTCCTGGCTAAATGTCATTTTGCCCTGCTGACACCAAGTGTATGTGATCCTCCATGCCCTATTGCAAAAGCTTAGGAAAGGGGCTGCTCATTGGGTTTTTAATCTCCTCCAAAGCCCCTTTTTTGCTGTTTATCCTGGGTCCATTTCCTTAGTTCCAGGACCTGCTTCAGAGATCAGCCTCCCCGTCCTCTCAAGGCAGCCATCTGTCTTGGTCACCGCACACCCCTTACCTCTCAGTGAGAGCCACACTTAACTTTCTATCAGAGAGACTGCATGTCTTTTATTGAAATATCTTAGACCCACATCCTGATACCAAACATTCTCATAACGCTGTATTTTCTCTCCTACTTGAAGCGTGAAGTTTCCACGTCATCTCAGATCCTTAAAATAAAACCTATCCAGGGTGCAATTTTGACTAGCAATCCATAAAATGTCACAACAAACATAACGTTTCCTGGAGTATCCTTTGATACTCTAGGCCTCACAGTCCCAAGAGAAAGAATAACATAATGGCCTTACTACTTATGCACAGGAACAGAGTCAAAAGATGTTCTGGTACACTTTTTCTTTTTCTTTTGTTTTGTTTTGGTTTGGTTTGGTTTGGTTTGGTTTGGTTTGGTTTGGTTTGGTTTGGGTTTTTTTTGAGACGGAGGCTCGCTCTGTCGCCCAGGCTGGAGTGCAGTGGCACGATCTCAGCTCACTGCAAGCTCCGCCTCCCGGGTTCACGCCATTCTCCTGCCTCAGCCTCCCGAGTAGCTGGGACTACAGGCGCCCACCACCACGCCCAGCTAATTTTTTGTATTTTTAGTAGAGATGGGGTTTCACCGTGTTAGCCAGGATGGTCTGGATTTCCTGACCTCGTGATCCGCCCTCCTCGGCCTCCCAAAATTCTGGGATTACAGGCGTGAGCCACCGTGCCCGGCCCACTTTTTTAAAACTAAATAGCAAATATAGATAAACTCACCTCTAATGAAGAAAGGGAAAAATAAAATACAGTAGTGTCCTAAGAAAAATACTGCCCCAAACAAGGAATAAATACATAAAGAGCATATTTCTAAAGATTTTCCCCAGAATACTTTAAACAATTTGATAACAACTTGCTTGCCCTCTGGTAGAAACGAGAAAAGTAGGCCCTCAGCTTGACAGTAGGCAATTTTTAAACCTACCCAAATTTTATCTTTTTATTATTCCAGTGAAGGTCTCTACTTCCTTGCTCTCCTAATTGTAAGGTTTTATGATTGAGATTACTCTCGCTTTCATGCTACACTTATTTTCCTTTATCTCAAGGAAGGAGTCTAGTTTTGCTCTATTCAATACAATATCTGCTAGCCACATGTGGCAATTTAATTTTTAACTAAAATTAAATAAGATTTAAAATGCAGTTCTTCAGCCATGCTCACCATGTTTCAAGTGCTCATAGCCACATTTGGCTAGTGACGATTTGGAAACCGCAGATAGAAAACGTTGCCATCTAACATTAGGTATATCTCCTAATGCTATCCCTCTCCCCTCCCCCCATCACACATGGGTGCAGCACACCAACATGGCACATATATACATATGTAACTAACCGGCATGTTGTGCACATCTACCCTAAAACTTAAAGTATAATAATAAAAAAAAAGAAAGAAAACGTTGCCATCACCATAGAAAGTTCTACTGGAGAGCACTGGTCTAGAGGAATTCCCATTTCAGTCAGGGCTGATTAAAGTCCCTTTGTAATAATAGTACGGAAAGGTAATATTGCCACAGAGGATTTATAAAACTCAGAGCCAAAATGTCTTGCCCCTTTAAATGTGACTAAAACTCCTAGTGCCATAGAGTATGGTGCAAGCAGTTCGCACATAAAAAGATAGGAGCTCTGCCTGGGCATAGACGTTTATGGACACTGATGAGGTGGAACAGAAAGAGGATTAATAAAATATTGATTTTTTAAAAGTGATAACTCATGCGCTGAATGCAAGGTACTCAGAGGCAGCGCTGAAAGTGGCATGATGTAATCACTTTAGGAGTAGTCAGGACATGTCCTAAATTCCCTTAGCCAGCTTTTCAGAGACCATCCCTAGGTTCACCTATGAAAGGGTGGAAAGCAGGGGTAAGATTGTAGAAATGAGCATTTGAAATCATAAGATCAGGATTCTATTTCCAGTATCGAAACTCACCACTCCAGAGCCTGTGTGTGTGGTGCGCAGATGTGCACACAGTGTCCAGCCAAGGGAATGAGTGGGGACTGCTATCTCCCCACACTACACTCACTGAGCCATGCACCATGGCATAACGTTAACCCATTCATTCAAATAAAAGCACCATGTGGGCTAGCAGGAGCCCAAATAAGCCTTGTGGATTTTATTTAATTCTTCTTCTCTAGCATTTCAGTTATATCTTCTGTAAAATAAATGCAATAGACTGAAGAGCTATATCCTAATTCTTGAAAGCAGTGAATATGTTTCCTCATATGACAAAAGGGACTTTGCAATTGTAATTAAATTAGGGATCCAGAGATTATCCTGGATTATATAGGTGAGCTTGATGTAATGACAAGGGTCTTTATGAGAGAAAGGCAGGAAGTCAAAGAGAGAGAAAATGCTGTAACACTACCTCTGAGGATGGAGGAAGAGGCCACAAACCCAGGAATACAGGCAGCCTCCAACTGCCGGAAAAGGCAGGAAAACAGATTCTCCCCTAAAGCCTCCAGAAAGAATACAACCCTGAGGATACATCCACCTTACACTTAACGACGTCCAGAATTGTAAGATAATAATTTCTGTTTTAAGCCACTAAACTTGTGGTCACTTGATACAGCAGAAATAGAAAACTCAACCAATGGCATGTTAAGTTATGTCTAAAATCCTTTTCAACTTAACAAACTAATTCCACAGCTTTCATTCCTTCTGGGAAAAAAAAAAAGTAGAACATATGGCTTACTTTTCACTTAAGAAGAAACATGGCCGGGCGCGTTGGCTCACGCCTGTAATCCCAGTACTTTGGGAGGCTGAGGCGGGCGGATCACGAGGTCAGGAGACCGAGACCATCCTGGCCAACATGGTGAAACCCTGCCTCTACTAAAAATACAAAAAAAAAAAAAAAAAAAATACAAAAAATTAGCCGGGCGTGGTGGCAGGTGCCTGTAGTCCCAGCTACTCGGGAGGCTGAAGCAGGAGAATGGCATGAATACAGGAGGTAGAGCTTGCAGTGAGCTGAGATCACACCACTGCACTCCAGCCTGGACAACAGGGCAAGACTTCATCTCAAAAAAAAAAAAACAAAAAAACATGCATTGTTGAAGACAGAGCAGGAAAGGGAAGCCAGAATCCATGGTGCAGCATTTCAGCCACAAAGACAAAAAAAAAAAAAAAAAAAAAAAAAGCTTCTGGGTCTGAGACATGGAGCCAGTGTGAGGTGTTATCTCCAAGAGACAGTTTTCAGGACCTCTGCTTGTTAGAGGGATTGCAGCCCCAGAACCGCAGCCGGGGCTTGGTGAACACTCCACTGTGCACTTCAAACACCAGCACTATCCAGTCCAGGACACTAAGACTGAAGGCCCCCCCTGCCCCGCCTCCCGACCATGACAGTCTGTTTCTCTCTTCTGGTCACAACTGATAGTACTACATGTTCACTTCTCCAATGTCTCCCACAAAGACTGGTTCTTATCAAAGACCACTCCCAAGGAATCTGCTCCTGCCCCCAGAATAATGCTTATCTCTGTTCCCACAGAGCATTGCTTTTCCAAATACCTCTTCACCACAGGCTTCCCATCCACCCAGAGCTCAGTAATCCCTGAAGTGGACCCCCTGGCTCCCACAGATGTGCAGCAAAGTAAGAATGGCCCAAAGGCCTTGAAAAGGCCCCGCATCCCACTCAATGAATACAATATAAAGCAGTCTCTTCCCTCATGATGCAGTCTTACTAGCTTGGGTCTAGGCATCACAAAAAGAGGTTGCACCCACAGGCAGGTCAGGGTGGACTTCAACTGACTGGTGAAGACCACTCTTGATTCCTATTGTGCTTATCTGGTCACAAAGAAATTCTTGCTGTCTTTGGGAAAGACATGTCTGTGGAAGAAATAAAAGGTTGGACGTAAGAAATTGAATTATCCAGTATATTTATAAAAGACAATATAAGAAACAGGAGATTCACTCCTTCTCTTAATCTCACAATTCCGGGTGTTCTCCACTCCATGCATCCTCTCCCCAGCCCACACAAGGCTCTTCAAAGTCTCAGACCGGGGACTGGCTCTCAGACGTAGCCTGGGGCTGCAAACTGACTTCTGAGCCAAGGTACAGGAAGCTTGATGAGGACCAGGAAACAGTGAGAGTTTTGCCAGTTCAGTCTTCCTGCTGTTATTCTCTAGGGTGAGAATGTCAGTATCTGAATTCTCAGGGCATAAATGTCTTAGACACCCTTGAATCCAAATATTGGCAAATGTGTGAATCATTTTCCAAAACTGCCTATGAAGGCATTAATTTGGAGACAAAGTGCAGGATCATTCTCAGGCTGGGAAATCGAAGAAAGTCATTTATTAGAGTTTCTGGCGTTCCCAGAGTACCACATTTCTATGGTCATAATTGAAAAGTTGGGAAAAATTCGTTCCATTCGCCATTTTAAGGAAATTATTCAAAATATGAAGACCCTTTTTTCATCCTAGTATCATTTAAAGGGGTAAACAAGTAGACCAAATACTCATTCTGCCCACTGATTCAAGCCAGAAACCCCTCAACTGCCTTGTCTTCCTAACTTCCAGTAACCTCTTCCCCCATAAGCACTTTTCAGATCTTTATATCCCTCCAGCATCACTGATTAGAACCATATAATCTCCCACATGGATCTCAACAAACCTCTGCTGTATGTCTTCACAGTCTCCCTGTCCCTCTCCAAACTAGTTTTCACAAAGCAGCTAGAGCAATCATTCTAAAATAAAACTATCAATTCTCACACTTAAAATATTTCAGTGGATCCCTATATTAGGATTTGCAATCATCTGCATGAAATCCACTCCAGGGGGCTTAACCAAATGTGGGTTTTTTTCACCTCACTCCATAAACAGTCTGCAAGGAGGGAGCTCGGTACTGGTACAGTAGCTCTACAGTGGCATCCAGGAAGCAAAATTGTTCTGTCTCTGTTCTACCCTCCCTAGCAATGACTTCTAGCCATTGCTGCCATTTGAAAAAGAAGAGTAAGGAAATAAATCAGTAGAAACTGCAAACTTCCACTAGGTATCAATTGGCCACACTGGTTCACACAGCCACTCCTATCTCCAAGGAAGTATAGAGAAAGTTGAGTATTTTAACCTTCTAATCACTAAAGAAAAGCAAGGCAAGGAAAAAATGGGATTGTAATGAGTGTTAAGTGAGCCAACCCTCTTAACTCTTAAGAACCTCAGGACGCATTATAAGCTCCTTGACAACTGGGGCCGTGTTTGATCCTCTACCTTCATTTCTCTCAACACCCCAGTGTTGACTTCTCGATTCTTTTTGATCTTTCAATGCTTAAAACATGGCAGTATCTCTCTTACCCCATGTGTTTGCACATGCTATTCATTCTCATTCATCCTCATTTGGCCAGCTAACTCCTGCTCTTCTTCCATTCTCAACTTACATGAAACATCCTCTAGGAATGATTTCTGCCCCTCCCAACTCTAGATTAGGTGATCATCCCACTTATCAACTGTGTTGACATTGACTATTGGCTTGTGCATATCATCCATTATGACAAAGTCCTTGAAGAGGGTGACCAGGACCTGTCATGTTCACTATTATGTTCTCAGTGCCTGGTCCAGACTCTGTCACATAGTTAGGGGTAATCATTGTTTCTTGTATAAACAAGTCAGAATACTCATTGAAGTAGTTATTTGTTAATGCTATTGCTGAATAGATTGGAATATGTCTTATTCTAAGCAAGTAACATTGAGCTTCCTCGTCTCAGGGGAAGTTTGTAACACAAGCAACCAAATATGTTGCAGATAATCCCCTGTTTAATATTTGTTCTCCAAAACCCCAAACTCTTTCAGAGATTATGCTGGGAGTTAAGGGAGGCAGACACATGGAGGCTCCCTGGGGGAATGAAGAGCACACCTCAGGCTGGCAGGTCTGGTGGGCATCAGGGACCTGGCTCACTTTCTGACAGCCCTCTGAGAAAGGAACAGAAGCCCTGAGAAGATGGCTACAAAATGTACCTCTAGATCAGGGGTGTCCAATCCGTTGGCTTCCCTGGGCCACATTGGAAGAAGAAGAATTGTCTTGGGCCACACATAAAATACACTAACACTAGTGATAGATGATAAGCTAAAAAAAGAAAAATCACAAAAAAAATTTCATAACATTCTAAGAAAGTTTGTGAATTTGTGTTGGGTTGCATTCAAAGCTGTCCTGGGCTGCATGTGGCCCACAGGCCATGGGTTGGACAAGCTTGCTCTAGATCCTTAGGACTCCCAACCCGGACCAAAATATCTGTGGCCTACTTGGCAGAAGCAGCAAAGTTACAGACATCAAGGATCCAGGTGGCCTTGGACAATGATAATCTCTGCAGTACCCAGTGGGCCTCTGAAATTTAAGTGTTAATGTGAGACTCCTAGAACCCTTACACAACCTTGAGGCAATGAATAGGGAATCCCAATGGTGACAAAATTAAAATTTTTCGGCAACTCTATAGGACAGAAGCTCAGAGGCGTATTTAATTTGATTTAAACCAAATAGAGATGTGACATTTCTTGCTCACCTGAGTTTATTGAATACGATTTATATTCACTACATAAATGGATGGCTTAGTGATTTATGCTGCACACATGTGATGGATGAAATAATAAGCAGTCATTCAAACTAACAGTGACTTACTGAGAGAGAAATAATAAGCCTCACAATGACAAAGTCCTGTAAATGGAGCTTATTACCTGGTTTTATTCTCTCTGGACACCTTATTTTAACCTAAAAATTTGGATCCATTCAGTCAAGATCTTTCAATACAAGAATACCTAAAATATATTTATCAAAAATCCTTACAAAAATAGCAAATGGATCCACTGAGGGTGACTGCACTCACAATCTATAATGAGAACAATGTGTTTATTATAACTGTACAGTCATAATTACTTGGCCTTTCAGGCTAGACCATGTGTAATGATTTGCCCCTTCTGTTTCAGCTCACTGAAGAAAATGAGAAGCCTTAATCTGTGTAAGATAAATGAACTAGTGTCTGTTCTGGCTACATCTAGATGCTATTTCCTGAGTCCCCCAGTATTCCAAAATCCCATGCGATTCAATCTACTTCTTTCCTTTGACAACCTGATTATCAAGCCTCGCTGTGTGTGCATGCACTTGCTCAAAGTAAAGTTCAGGAGGACTCAGTCTCTATTGATTTTTCTGTAACATCTGGCTTTTCCCAGGCTTTACCTGCCTGGAAAAGAAATGCTCCGTGGCCCTTCCCCTTGGCCAGAGTTATACTCAGTTATTTCTGAGAGTCTCTAGGTGTGTTCATATGAGTTCTGCCCTCTCTTGGACTTTTACTGTTGTCCACTTTTCTGAAGCTCACAAAACCTCTCTTAGGCAGTGCCTTCAGCCACACACTGCCATCACTGCTGCCCACTGTGAGAAGCTGACGATCACTCCAGGGATGCCATCTCTAGGGCTTCCAAAGCCGCCCTCGCCAGGTGCCAAGGCTTGATGTTCTCTCTTCAGTTCTCAAGGCAGGGAAGCTTTGCTATCTTCCCCATAAAGCAGAGTCAACTTTTTTCTCTGCCACTCAATGGAGTACCAAATCTCCATTGCTTGTCCTCCCTATATGGCTGAGTTCTCCAAAAATACAGTTTATTTGGCTCCTATGTAGCCCTGAATCTCCAAATGGCTCATGTATATATCCATGGGGCCCAACTAGGAGAAAAACATCTGAGATATACACTAAGCTATCCTCCTATCTCAAGTTTTTCCCCAAATGTCTCAAACAGGGACAAAAAGTCCTTGGGCAAATGAAGTCCTCCTGGTCCTGCTTCTATTTTATCAGACATGTTCTAATCCTGTTTTATGGTCTCTGCTATAGAGGGAAGGCTATAACTTGCTGGGATTTAATAGTAGACTACTTGTTTTTATCTCTCTGGTCTCAACCGTCTATCCCTGCCTACTTCTAAACCACAAGCACAAAAGCAAAATATCTTCTCTGACAACCAGGATCCCCTGAGATGTACATAAAGCTTTAGGTAAGCTTTGCAAAGTATGTGCGACTTTCTCTTTTCTACCCATCCTATGGAAAACTCTAAAGCTGTAAGTGATTATATGAGCCTTTTGCTTGTATCCTCTATGCACAATTGAACAAAATGAAGTGATCTAAAAATTACATCTCAGAGCCCAGAGACTTTAATCATAAGTTAATCACAAATTATTGACTCATTTATTTTAAGAAGCTATGTCCTGCACATTGTAATTTTTCTCAAATATTCCCCACCAGGAGAAAATACACGTGTCCCCAAGTTCCATTCCAAATCTCACCACATCTGAATACTTCACCCCTGTTCCATCCACAATCTTCCCCTCCTCTATTTCAAAAGTAAAATAAATCACCCTATTAGTTTTTACTCCTGTGGTTCAGTATTCCCTAATCTGTTACAACATACATCTCATTGGAATATAGTTGTTCATATATCTTCCCCTCCTGTAAGCTACAAGGACTGAGACTGCATCATCTTCACTGAATCAGTGATTCATGAATTTACTTACTCAATAAATATCTTCTTTCACTATGTGCAAGGCACTGTGCTAGGCTCATTAATCAGTCCTCTATCTCAAGAGACATTAAATGACTAATTTTTACCTAAGCAAAAGGGAAGAAAAGAGTTAATTAAGAAATATACCCAATGTTAAATGACTAGTTAATGAGTGCAGCACACCAACATGGCACATGTATACATATGTAACAAACCTGCACATTTACCCTAAAACTTAAAGTATAAAAAAAAGAAATATAAAGGACTTGCTCACTGAAAAACAATTTTTTAAAAAATGCAGCACGCACCTGCAGTCTCAGCAACTCTGGAAGCTGAGGCAGGAGGATTGCTTGAAGCCAGGAGTTAGAGACTGCTGTGTACTAAGATGGTGCCTGTGACTAGTCACAGCCTAGACAACAGAGTGAGACCCCATCCTTAAAAATCTAAAACAGAAAGAATTGCCCAGGAGAGGTGATGGGCTGGCTGAGCCTTATTGCAAGAGAATAGAAGGATTTTGAAGCTCAGATGGCGAATATTCATTTCAAAGTTATTTGCATTGCTGTAATATAAACATCCCTCTCTCCCCAAATTGCTATACATATAAAGGTCTTATGTAAATGAGATTCTTTGGTAGTGGAGGTGGCAGTCAGGGGAAAACTATGAGTTTCACTTTTGGTTAAAAAAAAAAAAGTCCCAAAGTATATAATGGAAAGTGTATAATTCACACAAGGTTGAAAGTAGAAGCCAGAGGGAAATAGAATTTACAATTTTTTTGGTTGGGCGAGGATTTGTAACTTTCCAGAACATGCACAGAGATTTGAGTCAATCTTACCAAAGCCTTAAGGAGCTAGAAGACTTTAGTTAACACCCAAGTTGCATTTCCGTTAAGCAATTTCAGAGAGAACACTCTGCGTTGAATTTAATCAAACCAGTAGCAGGTGATATATTATTAACTGTTAATTATTTCTGGCCCCTAGCATAGTATCAGGTACTTGGTAGTCCTAGAATAAATAAATATTTGTTGAATAAAAAAAAAAAAAAGAATTGCCCAGCTCCTCTCTCAAAACAAAAAACTTTCATTCTTTAGTTGATTCCTCCAAGTATTTCTTCCATGATACATTGAGCTGTTTGGCCAGTCTATGATGCTTCTCATCTCTCCAAATCCCTTAAAGCAGGGGTCTCTAGCCCACAAGCCGCGGACTGGTATCAGTCTGTGGCCTGTCATCATGGCCTCATGTTTTGGAGGGGGGCTTCTCTCTACCTCTTTTAAGTGAACTCCGAAAATAGACATAAACTGTTTTCTAAATTCTCCAGAACACAGCTAAGTCCATGCTATTATAGTAAATGAAACATCACTCAATTATCTTAAGAGAAAGAACAATGCAAAGAGAAACTTAGATCTGGTTTTTGGATATGAGTATTCTTGGAACCCACAGGTTCTGGCTTCTCCTCAAATCACCTCAGCCCACTTCTCTCACAGCTCAAGGGATGCCCCGAGGCAAGAGCCAAGGAAGACTCTGAAACATTTCTATCCTCCCTCTCCAAGCCTAGGCCAGAGAAATCAAGTACCTAAGATGGGAATGAGTTCCCTCTCCTTCCTGCTTCACATCTTCCTGTGAGTTAAGATTATCCTCTTCCCAGAATGATCTGTGCTGGGAATGCCTACACCCTTTGTGTGAAACTCAAGATCTGCCTTTGTGTGCAGCCTTACCCATGAACCCAAACTCAGAAGGTAATAGCCCAGCCACAGGGTGACAGATAAGCACACAATTACAATTAGAGGGGAGGGGTGGATACCTCCCTACACTGTCAGCCCCTGTGACCTGCTTCTCCAAATCAGCTTCTTTTATTACTCTATTTCCCTTCTCTTGGCCATAAACCTCACTTCCCATTGGGCACTTTGTCCCATCACACTCAACTTGCCTTGGACCTGTGTTTTTTTTTTTTCACCTTTGACTTCAGAACATCCAAGCCAGAGCATTTTGCTTGCCCACCCACACACACATGCACACACACACATATACCACCTGAAAATAGCCAAGAGTGAACAATATATCCTGCAGGAGACCAGGGATTATTACATCATAAAGCAAACCTGCCACAAACATGAAATGTCTTACCAGTTTTGTCTTTTATCCTAAAATGAGTACACATGTTGCATTCTGATTTCTAACATACTGATTTTTTTCATGTTCAGTTTAGGTTTAAAATCACTCAAAATTGCATTAAGTAACCCAACCATGTCCTATCTCTCTTGGGTAAGAGCTGAGGCTGATATATAGAGCATGTCACTTTCAAGGTCTGGACTGAACTAAACTGAGCTGATACTTGACAAATCAGATTCAACAACCAGGCAATTGCTGTTGTCTGTCTGGTATTATATTTCAAGAGTCTAGGCTCCCTCATTAGATATAAATAGAATCAGATTTTGATGGTGGTGGTTTAGTGTGTTATGGAGAAAAAGTTGTTTGTTTGCTTTTATGTTTTATTTTTATGTCAGTGTAATCACCCAGGTGAGAAACCAAAATAATGCTAATGAGGTGCCCACCTTTTCAACTTACTCTTGGTGAAAATTTTGATCAGCCTGTTTTCTTACTGAGAAATCAAATAGTCTTTGTCAAAGTGATTCTGATCCACTGCTCAGTTTATTTTACTATTTTTGAAAAATCATACCAAATTTATTTTAAGCAAAAAAATGGTAATGTTCTTTATTTTACTATCAAAGTTACAATTTGTATCACATCCACATGAACAAAGAATTTCAAACGACCCATAGTCTTCACAATCAGTTTTCTTTCATCAGTTCTCAAACATCATCTTCATTGCGGTGTGTTTGTTATATGCCATAAGAACTTCAGTAGTTTTGCCTTACAGTGGGTATTCAAGCCCTTACAAATTGCTAAATAAGTAAAATTTGTAGTCCTCTCAATTATTAAGATAAGAATTTAATCAATTTAACCCATCTGGAAGTTTAACCTTTTGGAAGACACTTTTTCTGTAAACTTAAGTAATCAATCTTTAATTTGTAAACTCTAACCAACACCTTTTCAAGCTAATTCAGTATGAATATATATGGCTGGTAAGTAAAAACAAACAAACAAAAAGTCATTTTCAAAACTAGTTCCCTATTCATAATTAATTTCCCTTCGAAAATAACTTACAATAAGTGAAAACAAAAAAAAATATTTGAGGAGAAAAATCTGTCCCTTTCAAAAATTTTTCAAGTATAAGAATATTTGTGCAAAAATTATAGCCAAACCTAAACTAAGTAAGTTACTTTTAGTTAAATAATTCCAAAACCAAAACTATAAAAATTGCTTCAAATTTTTACAGGAAAAAACTTATATTTTGAAAGATGGGTAAATGTGAATATTCTTCCTAAGATTTAGGATAGAGCCTCCAAAAGTAAGAGTGCAGCTAAGTGTGCAGATTTTGAAAAAAAAAAAAAAGTTTTCCACTCATTCAAATTGAAACATAATAAAATCTGTATTTGGATAGGCATCTAAGAATATCCTAAACCATTTAACTTTAAATTTGCTGTTTACTGCCAATTAGCAATGACAAACGCTAGTTCTGTCATCTTCTCTATTTAGTCCATGAGACCTAACCATGCCAGCCACACTCTTCTCTGATGACTGCTTTTCTGAATTTCCCTGACAATCCTACTCATTTTTGGTGATTTCAAGCTTGCACTGCAACCTGTCTTCACTCAGACAAGTCCACCTTGTCATTTGAGTGCCATTTATAAATGTTCTTAATTTTAAGAGAGAAATGAATAATGACAGTAAAATAGCAAAATTTGGAAATGTAGTTTTGTGTTCTTGAAAGTATACAAATTAAATAGAGGTTTAGATAAATATTTGATCAATGCAACTATGGGAGAAATTTGAAATAAATTGTGGAATTAGTCTGTGAGAAAGTGAAAAAGATAAAAACATGGTCCACGGATCCAGCTGCATATGCCTGGATCTGTGAGATTTCACCTCCTTCCTTCCCTTCTTGCATACACCCCCACAACCCAAGCGGTAGAGAAACTGGGATCAGTGATCTGCCCAGGGATGTACACCTGACCCAACCTAAACCAGACCAGATCAGTTCAACTTTCTGGAGTAAAGATGTGAGGTGTGAGCCTGGAAGCTGCCAGTGACCATTTCCCAGCTACATAAAAAAAAACAGGCATGAAAGGATGAAGAGAAATGGAGAGAAGCAAAGGCGACAGAATGCCCTGGCAGCGTCCTTGAGGCCCAGCCACACCTTTTTCCTCTTAGCAAATTACTACCTTGGACCAATAGAGTCCTGATTTGTCTCATGGTGGTTTATATTAGGTACCCTCCCAACACAACAAACAAAACATAATATAGAAAAACAGCTCTCCCTTATCCTCTTTGTATCTACTTAATTCAGCATTTAAAGAACATGTACTCTTTATAAAGTTCTAGGGTTTGCATTTTGAAGTAGCCTCACTTACAGATTAATCTAATTAGATACAAAGCTCTCTGCTCTCAAAGCACTTATAATCCAGCAACTAATCCTGCAGCAGTCATATTTGAGCTGATTTTCAAGATGTGTAAGGAATTTTCCAGTTGTATGAAGCAGGCATATGCATTCAATCTAAAAAACACACATCATGCAAAGGCAGAGGCACAAGGCTGCATGACGTTTGGGAACAGCAAATAACTCTGTATTTCTGAGGCTTAACGTATGGGGGAAATGGAAAGAATGGAGAAATAGATAGGCATAAACTCATAAAAGACTTTGAAGGACCTGCTAAGGGATTTGGATTGATTATTCCTCTAGGTCAGGATCTCCAAAAAGGAGTTTGCACAACCCAGGCAGGGACAAGGTGGTTCCGTGTTTTTATCTTTTTCTCTTTCTCAGGGAACCACCTCGTCCCTGCCTGGGTTGTGGCAAGGACAAGGGACCATCCACATAATTCATTCAGGCAAGACCAGCTACATAATTCATAGGCCTCAGTGTAAAATAAAAATACAGGGCCACTTGTTCCAAATATTTAATCATTTCAAAATTGCAACAGCAGAGCATTAAACCAACTATGGTGCCTTTCTGTACACAACTACACAGGTTGCACACTGATAAATCTGGCCTGCATCCTAGGAAGAAAATACTGGAACTACCTTCTATTTATTTTTATCACATTATTTCCTAATTTTCAATGCCTTATAATGTACACAATTATATTTTAATACATATATGTAATTCACAATTAAATGAATGTTTTAGCACATATATATCATTTACTAATAAATGGCTGTATTTTTAGTACATATATGTAATTCACAAATAATTGAATATATAAATATGTGTAGAGTGTGCCTAAAATTTATAACTGATGGTACATGTAATCAATCAAGGTTAAGGACTCTGCTATCTTCCTGAGACTGGGCCCAAATCACCAATGGAGAGAGTCTAGCTATGCTGGCCTGGAATGTAAAGGGGAGTAGGAAGAGAAGGGAAAAGAGAGAGAAGAGACAGAGAGACAGTGGCAAATGAAGGCAGAGAGAAACTCTAGCAAAGAGAGAGAATGAAATTCTGGCTCTCCTTATACTCTAATATCATTTTTTAAAAGCAAAAAAACAGCACTTTTTTAATTCAGTAAACCAAAACCTGTGGGAGTCATCAAATCTGACCCATCAATTAGGATCTCTCCTTCTCGGATTAGAGAGGATGAATAGTAAGAAGCAAGAATATTAAATATTTCTACATTGCCCTTCTTGTATTACTTCTGCTGACCCATTGGGCTGAGTAGGATTCACGGTAAACTGGAGCCAAGGCTCTTCTCCCCAAGTAAGACAACCAAAGCTATGTCAGGGATGTCCTGATCACTCTCTCATTTCCAATTTTCAGTGTGTCAGTCTGGAACCAGTGAGGCTCCTGTTCAGTCACAGGAACTGCCTTCATAGTGTTTCCTACAGAAGCTCATGAAGCGGGTTAGAATATTGCAGTAACTTAAAGGCCATATGATCCAGGAATTGAATCTTTATTCTATGTTTTTTAAAAATGTTTAATATTTACTCCACTTTTAAAAAGGAAAATAAAATGTAAATGCATATTACTGAAACAAAGAAGCCAATATGAAAAGGCTACATACTAGATAATTACAACTCTATGACAATCTAGAAAAGACAAAACTATGGAGACAGTGAGAAAATCCATGGTTGCCAGAAGTTAGCAAGAAGGAAGGGATGAATAGGCAGAGTACAGAAGATTTTTAGAGGAGTGAAACTATTCCATATGATACTACAGTAGTGGATACATATCATTATATATTTGTTCAGACCCATAGAATGTGCAATACCAAGAGCAAACCCTAACATAAACTATGAAATTAGAGTGATAATGATGTGTCAATGCAGGTTCAAGGGTACCACCACGGTGCAGGTTGTCGATAGTGGGGAAGCTGTACACGTGAAGGGACCAGGGCATATGGGAACTTTGTATTTTCTGCTCAGTTTTGTTGTGAACCTACAACTTCTCTTAAAAAATTATTTTTTTTAAGCAAGATACATTTTTAGAGAAATGCCAATGATTTTTTAAACTACCTGTGATCCCTTCCTCTTCAAGAAAATCAAATTAACACTTTAGTTTGACACTCTTTAGTATTTTTCTAAGCCTACGCACACACGTAGGCTTTCCTTATAAAAATGGGAAAATACGAGTATTAATACACTTTCTTTTTAATGGAAATGTAGCATAGGTATATGTCTATGTCAAAATATTCAAAGACACAATGAAGTGAACTTTATTGTAATCACCATGATGGGTTCTGCGGATTGCTCCACTCACTCATTCTCATCCCACCCATGCTGCTGGAATGGTGATAAGCTAAACACTACATTCCCCAGGCTACCTTGTAGTTCACATTCTGGATGTCAATCAGATTCTGTCAATTCAGTGAACTTACATGAAATATGGAAGATGTAATTTGTGGTGGGGGCCCTTTTCCTCCTCTCTATCAGGTAGTTTTGGCTGGCTAACAAGGCCATGGGAACATGAGGTTTCCTGGTTGCCATGTACCAGTGCCCATTCTCCAGGACCCTAGATCTTGAGAAATAGCTGCTACTGTTTCATGGTTCAAACTCTCTGCCTTGGATGGTAGCTATGGGATTATGTTCATGAAATTGGAATTTCTGTGGTGGCTTCAAAGGAGACATTGGTGTGTCACTTCTCAATTCTTCTAGGAGTCATTTTATTCTCAGAGGCCAGCCAAGAGCCTACTTAATTTAGTTCTTCTATTAATTTGGGCTGGACACAGTGGTTCATGCCTGTAATCCCAGTGCTTTGGGAGGCCAAGGCAGGAGGATCTCTTGAGCCCAGGAGTTCAAGGCTGCAATGAGTTGGGATCACAATACTGCACTCCAACCTGGATGACAGAATGAGACTCTATCTCAAAAAAGTAAAAAATGAAAACACTTAATTCTCCATATGAAATTTTTTACCACTTAAAATATCTAAAATAGTTTCTCCTTTCTACATTGAATACTAACTGACACAATTCAATCACTTAAAAATGTTTATAATAAAGTAATAAGAGAGTTCCCCCCTCTGCCTATTTATTGTAACACAAACACAATCCTTTGCAATTTATTTTGTCTCTATACAGATCTACCTCTTATCTATCTATCTGCTTGTCTATCAACTGTATGTCCATACAAATAAAAATGTTCTTGTGTTGCAAAATTGAATTATGCTGCACATACTAATCTGCAATTTGCTTTTTTCCCTGAGCATTTTTCTTGAATGGTACATGTAGATCTAGTCTATTATTTTTAAATAGCTGCACAATATTCCATAGTATAGTGATAGCACAATTTATTCAATCATATTCGAGGATTTCCCTGTTGATGAACACATGTGTTTTCCAAATGTTTGCTGTTAGAATGCTGTAATGAATATCTTTTTGCATATCACCTTAAGGACTTTGATCTTATTGCTGTAAGATAAATTTCTTTAAGTAGAATTAGTGAGCCAAAGAATATGAGCCTTTCAAAATTTTAATACATACTGTCAAATTAAATTCCAGCAAGCTTCTACAAATTTACACTCCCAGCACAAATGCATGAAATGGCTTATTTCCCCCATTAAACTAGTGATAACTGGATAGTAAAAATTTTTTTTGCCAATCTAATAACACAAAAAAGTAATATACCATTGTTGTCTCTAAATTGCTTTTCTTAGATTACTAGTCAAATCAATGTTTACTGGGCATCTGCATTTTATTTGCGATGATTGTCCTTTCACATCTACACTTTGCCATTTCTTTTTTCCATCTATTTGTAAGCACCTTGAGTATATTAAAGATATTAGCCCTTTGTCTGATACACACACATACACACATATGCACACACACACAGAGAGAGAAAGAGAGGAGAGGCAATATTCTTCTAGTTTGTCATTTGGTATTTGTTTCTGTTTATATTAACTTTGCCATCACAAGGTTTTTATGTAGCTATGGGTAACTGTGTTGCTTAGAAAAGTCTCCATGACTTTGAGATTTTACAAATATTTTCCTAAATGTTTTAATACTTTTGGTGTTTTGTTGTTTTATATATAAAGATTTAACCCATCAAATGTTTAGTTTTGTAGATGGTTAAAAATTAAGATGTAACTTTATTTCAAGTGGATAGACAATAGTTCCAACCCTAATTATTGTCTGAGCCATTCTTTCCTCCACTGAAATGAATTACTGTACTACATACGTACCTGAATCTGTCTCTGAATTCTTATTTGTTTCACTGATTTATTGTCAATTCCTATTTTAATGCCACATTGATTTGATTCTAGTGGCTTTGTAGATATTAAGTTCTGGTATCTATTAAAAAAATCCCTACTATTATTTTTCTTTTCAAAAATTTCCTGGCATTTATTGCATATTTATTCTTCAAAATCAATTTCAGATTTATTTTCTTTGATTAATATAAGCTGGAAATTTTATTCAAATAATAGTAAATGTATGCATTAATTTAGGAATGATTGACATTCTTGGAATGATTGAGACTTTATAATAGGAAGTCTCTCATCCAGGAAGATGTCGTGTCCCTCCAATTTATTCATGTCTTGTCCTTCAATGACACTCTCTTTTCCTTCATATGGTTCTTGTGACGCTTACATTAAGTTTTTCCTTGAGAGATTGACAGTTCTGTAGAATATGACAAGCTAGCCTGGGCTCAGGGCTCCTTCCCTTGAGCTGAACTCTGGAGAAACCGCAAAAGTGAAAGGGATCCCAATACAAAAAAAAGTAGGGGGAAATACTTGGGAAGAACAGAGATGACAGAACACCAATGTGATAGAAAAAAAGGTTAGGGCAAGAGGAAAACAGGTCCTACAACTGGGGAAGGGACTGGGAAACCACTTTCTAACTGGGTCTTTTATTCCTTCCCACATTGCCCTGAGAGGATTATTATTCATTCTATCAAAGTGAGTTAGTGAGAAAAACTGCATCCCAGCCCAGCACCAGCACCAGCCTGAGTCACATCAAGGAGACTCTAGCTGGGGTGAAATGCTCATCATAACAAGAAGTTCACAGAGTCTGGCCAATTACTGAGCATCCTCTTCTCCTCCCTTCCTCTCTTGCCTCACCCATATAAGAATCAGTCACAACAGAGGAAGACATTCTCTGGAAAACTGAAATTCTTGGGACAGAGGTGTTAGGTGGGTAGGGGGTCCCAAAGGACAGGGCTACCTGGTGGCAGAAATGAAGTAAACAAAATAATTGAGAACTTATTACAACACTAGAAGCTCTCCACACTGAGATATACTCCGTTCCCACTCCCAAACTCACCTAGAGGAGAAAAAGCTGGAATAAAGTACATATGACCATCAAGGTACAGATGACCTGTCAAGGTAGTTGATAATTCTAAAGGAGTATGTGTTTGCACAGAAAAAAGCTAACATAGCAGGCCTGAGGCTGCTACCATTAGAAACGCTTATCTGCAAGCCTAAACTTTCCCTTTTGCCATAAGAAAATGCAAGGGTGCTCTAAAAAAATAAAATAAAATAAAATAAAATATAAAATAAAAAAATCATAGAGTAGGTATCATACTTAATCTCAACTTATCGAAAGCATTCCTCTTGACATTAGGGACATGAAATGGATGTCTACAGTTACCATTTTCTTTTAAGTGAAGGTGCTAGACAGTAGAATGAAACAAAAAATGATTTAGGAGTCTATAGCAATAAAAATAAATGAATGAATAAATGAGGAGGAAAATAACACTTTTCACTTAAAAGTAGAAGGAATGATGGAAATGGAAAGTGACCATTTGATAAACTATCATAGTAATAATTAATCTATCTAAAAAACATAGATGGATGCTATAATTAATGAGTGAAAGTATGATGGGAAATGATATATTTACCTAGTTTTAAAGTATCTCCTTACTACATAATTATTAATCACAAGAAGTAAGTTTCAATGGAGAAAAACAGATAAAATCACTTTAATCTAATGATCAAGTAATGAGAAAAGTCAAAATTGTGTCTCTCTTGATAGAGCGCAATGAGAAGGAAGCAGCCCCAATTCTGTGATATTTCTGCCAAAAATTCATAACCTGAATCTAATCATTAGAAGACATCAGACAAACCTGAACCAAGGAATATTCTGGCTACAGCCTTCAGGTGTTAAAGTTTTGAGAGTTAAAGAAAGACTGGAAAGGATGAGGAAATGCTCTAGAAATCAAAGGTGACTGAAGAAACATGACAACTAAATGCAGTGTATAATCCTGGTTTGTATCTTTTTGCTATAAAGGACATGATTGGACAATTGGTGAAAATCGAATGGAATATGTAAATTAGATAACGGTGATATATCAGTGTTAATTTCCTGATTTTGATGGTTGTATTGGGGTCATATAGGAGAAAGTCTTTGTTTGCTGCAATTACACACTAAAGTATTTGGGGATGATAGGGCATCATGTCAACAACTTACTCTTAAATGATTCATAGAAAATATTTTATATAAAGTTCCAAGACAGCCACAACTAATCTATGGAATTAGAAGTCAAAATAATGGTTACCTTTGGCTGGAGAATTGTGACTGGGAAAGGGATGAGGGGCTTATATGATGTCTTCTAATGATTAGATTCAAGTTATGAATTTGGGGCAGAAATATCACAGAATTAGGGCTGTATTCTTCTCATTACTAGAATTACTAGATCTGGGTAATGGCTCCACAGGTATGCTTGCCTTGGGAAAATTCACCAAGCTACATACTTGTGATTTCTGCATTTTTCTTATGTATGTTACACTTCAATTTAAAAACAAAAGAGATCCTAGCCTCCTAAACATCAATAAATCAGCACATGTGTTAAACATACACACACACACACACACAGCAGAAATTTCCCTATCAAGAAACTGATTGTGCTGCAACATTTTCAACATCTTTGAGGAAAATTCACCAACATGTATACTGCTTCCTACTGTGGAGACAGCATTTGAATTACTTGTATCTCTTTGAAAAATTTAGAGATCTGTAGTGGTCTGCAACTGTTAGACCTCTCCTGAAGCTACCTGATCCCCTATCTATCCCATGTATTCTTAATAATCTTTTAATTTCCATTTTCCTGCCTGCTTTATTCCCAGAAGCATAGTGCTGAAATAAATGTGGACCCTGTCTCTGGACATTCCCTCCTAAGGAGCAAGCTACCTCACATTTATAACAGGCCATTCTGTGAGCAGAATTATGGTCTAACAACTCCATGCTCTTTAAGTATTTTTCCATCCTCAGCAGAATCCAAAGCATTTCTTAGCTGCTGCTTCCTTCTGTAGAATTAATTAATTCATCAAATATTTATTGAGAACATACTAAGAACCCATGCCATTCTAGAAACCAAGAATATAGTAGGGAACAATGTCTCTACTTTCATGGAATTTACAGTCTAGTGGAGAAGCCAAACTGTAAAGAAACAGCATTTTTTAGGTAGTAATATTTGATTAGAAAACAATAACAGGATTCTGATCTGAGACAGAATGATGTGAAGCCAGCCAGCCACATGAGGCTCTGAAGAAAGAGTGCTTCGGGCACAGAGAATATATGCAAAGGACTTGAGACGGAAGCAAAGCAAGCATATTGAAACTCACTGCTATACAAGTTCCAGGTGACCGTGATTTTGTCTGATGTGGGCGTGGGGATGTTGCTATTTCTGGTTTTACTGCTTCTCCAAAGCATCTAAAGCTAGTGCCTTTCACATCATAGTCATTCAATATATATTTGTGGAAGTAATGATCAGACAAAATGGCAGAGGGGCTCGAATTCAGAGAGTAAGAAAGAAGCGTGACAATGTTACAGATGGAGCAGAGGTCTGAAAACACAGAGCCATGAGGGCCAGGTAAAGGGTTTGCAATTTATACAAAAGGCAGTGGGAAACTTTTGCAGGTTTTTCATCAGGAAGAGACTTGATCTTGCTTACATTTTAAAAGATCATTCTCCTTGTTTAATGGAAATGAGGAAGCCTAAGTGGAAACCCTTCTTCTTTGAACCCAGCTTCCCAGCAAAGGGCCTATAGACTCCAACTTAATGCTGCATGGTTAGTGCTTCCAGCCTTTACTTTCAGAAGTCCAGCAGCAACCATTGTGTCCTGGACTCAGCTCCTCCCCAGCCACCACTGTTCCTCAGATTGAGAGTTTCCAGGCCCAAAGCAACTTGGGTTATTCAGTGATACAGAAACCTTTCCTTCCCCTTCTTTTCCTCAAAAGTGTGATCTGATATGCTCCCTCTAGTGCTCCACCTCCTTTCTCTCCACAGGTCCTCTGTTCTTTTGAAGGGAGCCCTGTTGCTGGGTTTTGAAAGCTACAGCCAGTTGCCCCTACAGATCCTGTTCCTCTTTATTTATTTACTTATTTTTATTTTTTGAGATAGAGTCTCACTCTGTCACCCAGACTGGAGTGCAGTGGTGCAAATTCGGCTCCCTGCAACCTCCTAGATTCAAGCAATTCTCATGCCTCAGCCTCCTGAGGAGCTGGGATTACAGGTGTGCACCACCATGCCTGGCTAATTTTTTTTATTTTTTTCGTAGAAATGGGGTTTCGCCATGTTGCCCAGGCTGGTCTCGAACTCCTGGCCTCAAGTGATCCACCTGCTTTGGCCTCCCAAAGTGCTGGGATTACAGGCATGAGCCGTCGCACCCGGCCAGATCCTGCTCCTCTTACCCCCTGTAGGGCCATTGTGGTCGGATCACAGTATCTTCCTTTCGTTTTCCATTTCCTGTTCTTTTGAGGTAGAATAAGGCCTTTTAAGTGGATTTTGATCCTCCATGCGTTTCTGATGTCCTCCTAAAAATCTGAATGAGAGTTTTCTGAGTACATGCCAAATTCTGAAGCTTGCTTATCCTCTCACTGACTCTTCTGTCAGTGTCTGAATCAACCTGTTTCCTGCAGCCACAACATTCTAGGTATAGGCCTTTCAAATTCTCCCCTTGTGCTTTAACTTTGTGATAATTTCTACGATTTTTTTTTTCAGCCCAAGCTGACACATTCTCCCCATACAATCAGGTGTCCCTTCTTCATTATCTACCCATTGATGGATGCCTTCACCATACTGAGGCTCTGACTCAGAGCCTGGGTAATTGAAATCATGATCACTAACAATAATATTAGTCATAAAGCATAGATAACATGCATTAAGCACTAGCTTGTGCAGTGAAATGGGCCCTATACTATCCCCCATTTAAAAGATGAGGAAACCTGAAGAATACAGCATTTAAGTCATTTACCTAAGGTCACCCAGCCATTATAAGATGAAACCGGGACCTGAACTGAGTTAGTCTGGCTATCTTAACCCTTGAGGGTGAGATGGAGCAGGGACCCCACTTAGAAGCCTGCCAGCCCACATCCCTCACCCATGCATGGAAATAAAGGAAAATCTTGAGCTCCTTCAAGGGAAATTCCAGGTACCTAGCTAGCCCAGAGAATAAATAAGCCACTTGATAAGCAAGAAGGTAATAGTAGCTTAAAGCAATAGCCAAGGAAATTAGAATCACAGGATGTTTGGTTCCCCTATAGAAACTAAAAATAACCTCCTAATATATGTTCCTGAGTTGTTTTTCAGAAACCCGACCCCTGACCTAATGCCATTATCTGAGATCTCTGTGCCAGTGGATGGAAAATGCTGTCTTCCTCAGATGACCTCAGATAGTGGGGAACTCAGGACTGAACACTGACTGCTGTTCTTTGTTCTAAATTTCTTCCTGAGAGGCCTGAAGAAGGTCATGCCCATAGGCCAGAGCTCAATATTTCTGCTGATCCCAATATTTCTGCTGATCTCAAGTTTTTAGACAAATCTTAACCAATCACATATCAGAAAATTGTTGAATCCACCTACGGTCTTTGGCCCTCCCAACTTGAGATGTCCCCCTTTATAGGCCAAACCACTGTATGGCTTCCATGTGTTGATTTATGACTTTGCCTGTAATCTCTGCCTCCCTGCCTTTAAAAACCTTTCCATGTAAGTCATCAGGATGTTTAAGTCTTAGATTCTCCTTGTTTGACATCCTGCAATAAAGGCTTCACTTTCTCCCACTGCAAATCCTGTTGTCAGCATTTGGCTTTGCTGCACCAAATGGGCAGACCCAAGTTCAGTTGAGTAACAGGGGTGGAGAGGAAAGGTAGGCTTTAAGAAACTGCAAATGAGGCATATAAATGTATAGATTATGCCTTCAAAGTCCCTCTTTGACCCCAAACATGAGTAAAGCATAGAGAGGAACAGGATCTATTTCTGACTTTCAGACCCAGGCATCAACAATACAAAGGCCAAAGATTCCATGTATCAGGACTCAGTTTGTTTTGAAATGAGCCTGCCCCAGCTCCTGGAGAACTTCACAGCTCTAGAGTTGGAGCTCCAGGACAAGTCTGCCCTGATTCTAAAAGTAAACCCATCCCTGATGAGGAAAGACTCTTTGTGCTGTCTGTGAGAGACTGCCCACTACACTGTTACTCCTCTTACATGTCTGAAGTCCTGCCCAGGCTCCACCCTGGCTGTTTGCAGGTGAGAATCTCTCCATAGAGGAGCTTCCCTCTCTCTTCCTGGTACTCTTAGAGTTTTGAGGAAACAATATCACCTCTTTGCCTGTTTAGAATAAACTGAGAAATAAATACTTGAATAAAAATCACAACATCAGCCTTGTGGCTAGCAATGCTTGATTTGAAGGACCCAGCTCAGATCTCAAGTGAACATGGCCTTCCTAAAACATTTTTCCCTGAAGATCTATGCTTCAAGACAGAACTGCAATGAGAATCTCCACTTGCTTCATACCTAGTGAAGAGTGAAAGGTCCCAGAGCCCCAGAGATAGATGTAATGCGTAGGTGACCTTGGACCTCTTTGCTGGAAACCGATGGATATTAGACATGGGACATGCCACTAGTCTCAAGGAGAGGAGCCAGACAGAGGAAAGGAAAGCTTCCCAGACTATTGCCCTCTCCAAAAGAACTCAAGACCTGATCTTGTCTGATGCTGCTGGTATTGTTAACTGTGTCTTCCCCAGCATTCTGAGTCATCCCTTTAAGAGAGACATAAAGACACAAATACAAAAAAGTGCACCTGGGAGAGTCTGTGACAATCAGCAGAAATTGGTGGAGGTGGGGAGTGTGTTAGTCCGTTTTGCATTGCCATAAAGGAATACCTGAGGCTGGGTAATTTATAAAGAAAAGAGGCTTAATTGGCTTCAGTCTTCAGTCTGTGCAGGAAGCATAGTGCTGGCATCTGCTTCTAGCAAGGGCCTGAGAAAGCTTACAATCATGGTGGAAGGCGAAGGCGTGCCAGTGTGTCACATGGCGAGAACAGGGACCAAAGAGGGAAGAGACAGATTACGGGGTCTTTTAAATAACCAGATCTTATATGACCAAACTGAGCGAACTCACTCATCACTAAGGGGATGGCACTAAATCACTCATGAGGGATCTGCCCCCATTATCCAAACATCTCCCACCAGGCCCCATCTCCAACATTGGGAACCATATTTCAACATGAGATTTTGAAGTGACAAACATCCAAACCATTTCAGGGGATCATTTCAAAGGGGAGTTGAAAGAGGATGAACCTGACTGGAAATTCATAGTACTACCTAAGTCCATCAGCCAACTTGCAAAGATTCCTAGGGAGCCTAATTGTGGCCAGAAAGGAGACAAACAGAATGCACCCCTCACACTGTATTTGAATAAATAGTGAGACTGAAAAGTACTAAAATGTAAAAGAAAATTATCTAAAGCATGCAAAAGATTTATGTCAAAAAATTTTAAAGATTAATCACAGGAAAATTTAGAAAACTTTAGACAGTAACTGTATTTAACTTTTAAGTAAATTGAAGAAAAGAGAATTAATGAAAAATAGTTGGAGAAAAACATACTAAATCTAAGAAAGAATTTAAGGCAACTCAAAAAGCATCACAGAATTTTCAATGGCATTAGAAAAAGTAAGAATCCCAATATGCAAAGCAGAAAATAAATCAGTAATATGGAAGAGAGATTTGAAAAAATAAAAGCTTAAAATATAAGGATGCAGGACATAGAAAAAAGTGACCTGAGGGATGGTAAATAAGAAAACAAAAACCAATAGAAATTTCACCTAATGAAAATTGGCCAGCCTTAAGAAAGAAAATAGAACAAATTAAACAACAACTACAAACATGTCTTAGATTTCTTGAATCTTCAAATAGAAAGGATTTAAAAAGTTAAAGATAATTCTAATTTATAATGACCACATTCTAATGATGAGGGCAGAATGCTGGAAAATACTCCTGTATTCTTTAGTTAATACAATAAAGCACAATAAACTATGGTAGGTATATGGATAAAGGCAAATGAAAATATTGGCAGAACTATAGTTGGACACATGCTGTCTTTTTTAGGAGAGAAAGTCTGGCTCATTTGCTCTTAGACAGACATAAAGGCAACAGCTCTCAGCTTTGGCAGAATATTGGAATCACCTGAAGAGCTTTTAAAACATGGATGCTTGGGTCTCACCTCCAGGAAATCAGATTTAATTGGCCGGGGATGTAGCCTGGTGATTCCAAGCCATGAGTGGGACCCTCTGCTCTGCACTGGCCCTTGTGCTGATGAAAGCAGAGTGAAGAAAGAAGGGAAATACAGGACCCTCAGGGTGAGACAGCCATGTATGCAGGACAAAAAGACCTCAGAGCCAAAGTCAGGGAAATGTCAGGTGTAATCCCAGGAGGAACCTTTGGGACCTGCAGTCAGGCCTCAGGGCCACCACTAGGGCTTGGTGAACTCTTCACCGTGCACTTCATATGTCAGCATCCACCAGTCTGGGACATTAGGACTGAAGGCCGCACCAACACAGATGGCATTAATCTCATCTGGCCGTCTAATCTAACCTAATATCTAATCTCACAAAGTCCCACATGTTCACATCTTCAATATCTCCCACCAAGGACTGGTTTGTGTCAAAGCTCTCAGTGAAGGAATCCTGCTCCTGCCCCAGGATGATGCCTGCCTCTGTCCCCACAGTGTATCCCTTCTTCAGACTCCTCCTCGTCATGGGCTTCCTATCCACCCAGAACGCCACGATCCCTGAGGTGGACTCCAGTTTACACAGAGGTACACAGTGCAGCAGAACTCTTAGGAGACTTGAAAACTATCCCACTTCCACCCATGGATGTGCTGTAGCCTCCGGTCTTTTCCTTAGAGAGGAAGATTCATTATCTAGTCCTCATGGCATAAGAAAAAAAAGGCTATGTTCACAGGTCAGGTGCATATAGACATGGAGACACACAATAAAGGCCTTGAATGCCTTCTTTAGCTCTACAGTCAGGATGACAAAGGAATTGTCTGACTCTGGAAAAACACAAAACCCTTTTTGTTCACATCTGTAGAATAGAAAGCAGAGAAAAGGTCATCAGTTAAGCTCATCAGGCCACAAAGATGTATTCCTCGCAACGTACAGAGAGATTGGACTTAGAAACCACAGCCTGAACTCTGCCACATACCACAACCTCTCACCCATGCTGGCCCTTTTCCCTAACTTGGCTTTGCACAGTCATATTTACAGGACAAGATCTCAGCCATCAGTGGAAGCAGTGCCTCCCTGTCTGACGGAAAGCACTGGGAGGCTGATGAAAACCAGGAAACATGGAATACTCCATGTTTAGAGACCAGGACACTCCATGTTCCCTCCCTGCTATTGGTGTGCCTGGAATTTGGGTCACTCTCTTGAAAAAAAGTATCAGTGGCTGAGATTCTGGGTTTGCACATCTGAGATCCCTCTGTTTCAAGTCTGCCTCACCTCGACCTCATATGTGCAGCAGTGAGGATGTCTCAGCTGGTAAATGATTTTCCAAAATTGCCCCCTTGGAGCCATGAATCAAAGCTCTAAGAGCAAAGAGGGCAAGATAAATCACAAAATGAGAGATCAATATAGGTTATTTATTAGAGAATGCGTGATGCCTGCTGGTGCTCCAACAACTCTGTGTGGCATCGCCTGGTGAATTAGGACAGTCACATGTTGAGAATCCATTCTAGGGAAATGATGCAAAATATTGGGAGGGGGAACTTTTTTCACAAAGACAACCACTTAAAATTACTTACGATAGCAAACAGAAAAATGGGGCATGTTTAAGTAAACTGTATATGTCTACATCCACCAAATAGAATAGATAGCCATTTAAATGTTAGTGGTGAATTTTATACTATAACATGTAAATAAAAATGCTTTGGATAAAAGAAAAAGTAACAGACTTGTATATACACTATTTTTAAAAGAAGTGACTATTTTAGAAAAAAAGTGTAAGGAATGCTTCCAAACAATATGTTCTTATTATAATAATAGAATTACGGAGGATTTTTTTCCTCACTTACTTTTCATAATGGAGTTGTATTGCTTCTAAAATGAAATGTGTGTGTTTGTGTGTGTGTGTGTGTGTGTGTGTGCGTGTGTAATTAAGAAGCAAGGGAAGAGGGAATGAAGATCCCATTTTATGAATAGGACACCCAGTCTCACTGTGGCTATTCAGCTTTATGCCCAGAATGCCTAAAACAGAATAATATCAGTTGGACATCCTGAGCTATATATACATTTAGGTACCAAAGTGTTTCACAACATATTCATTCCCATATAAGACATCATTTCATGTAAAAAGAATCTGGAGCTTATTCATCATGATCTTATCATGAGTTTTCCCATTGATATCCAATGAGAAATTGATAATAGAGGCTGTTTCTCCGTTAACTAGGAGAACCAACTAACATGTGGGTAGCATATTCTAAACACACAAGAAAAAAAGGACTATTACAAATGGTGGTACATTTCTGGACTGGTTTGTTTTTTAATGATGTATAGTTTTAAAATTTTTAATATCCTTTTACAAACTTTTTGCATCTATTTTTTTAATTATATGACTGGCTTAAAGTAATTGCTCCAAAAGCTTTTGTTCTCTCATTCTAACCATTTGCCCAATAAAAGGTACATGTATAATTTAAACAAAAATAAATCATATAGGTGAAAAGATTGGTACAAAGAAGGAAGAAGATGTGTTTCCAATACCAAATTGCCTTCTTGTTAGCATCTGTCTGGGCTCCTTAGGTAAGTTAAAAGAATGCAGTTACCAATGCAATAGGTGAACACTGGGAATTTTATTGATTTCATGGAGCCCACTACATTACAGAACTACCTCCAAAATGGATATGCTGTAAAGAAGGCCTAAAATTGAAAAAGAGAGGGAGAGGCAGAGAGAAATAGAGATGGAGAGAGCAAGAGCTAAAGCAAAAGAAAGAAAAGCGCGCGAGAGAGAATGAAAGACCTTCGCACGAACCATTTTACAACCCACCCCTGGCTCCAGCAACCTGCCAGTGCAGCTCTATAACTGCTTGCAGCATATCACAGAGCATTCAGTGAACTTTATCAGGAGAGAAGTGTAATAAGCTTGCAATGCAACCTTTACGCTTCCCTCAGATATGTTTGTTTGGGAAGCCTCTTCTCTCTTCCTCCTACATCTGTGATACTCTGATAAAAATACTGAAGGATTTCAGCTTTTCAAATATCTTGGCACTTTGGTTTCACCACACTACAGAGATACAAAATATTAATTGGGGAAAAAGGAAAACACTCTAAAACAAATACAATATTTGTCATCACAGTGAGGCTTTACTGAATAAATAAGAACACACTAAATACAGGGCTGTCGCTTTATTTAATCCTAGAGCTATGACTTAAGACTCCAGTGCTGAAATGGAGTTTGGTATGCTCCCCTGACTCAAACTGAAACCACTATAACATAAGAAAATTAAGAAACAAGGCCATATCCGTCAGAAATAACCACATGAACGGTCAGGGACCACAGCTGTGACTCTGCAATCTTTTCTAAACTATCACTCACCCTAGAAGAGTGGCACCTAGAAGAGTGGCTGTTGGAGACATGGCTGTACATTGTAATCACTAAGGAGGTTTAAAAATAATGATGCCTGAGTCTCATCACCAGATAATCAACATAATTATCTGGTTATGGCCTAAGCAACTGGATTTTTGAAAACTCTCCAGGTGGTTCCAATATTCGTAACCAAAGTTGAGAATTGCTGGCCTAGAGAGTCCCTTGTATGACTCTATGTCTTTGGTGAATGCCACTACGATGTAAAGTTACATCTAAGGGTGTGCATGACGTTAGAAGAAACGGAGGTCAGAGAAGAACTTTGACAATATGGCACAATTGTATTCATGCTAAGGCTGAATAGGATTTCTGTGTGCAAGCCATTCTCCTAAGCACATAACAACAAAATAAAAAGTAGAGTGATTGCCAGTGGACCTGCAATGGTAGCTAACACTGAATATACGGCATTCTGGAATGGCTTCCCCATAAGAAAAAACACACACATCCCCACACCCTCCGTCTTGCACTAGGGGTATAAGTGTAGGGTGTAAGCTTCTGTTGCATGTGGCAGTAGAATACAGTGGTTAGAAGAATAGAGCTGAGTAGCCAGACTGCCTAGGTTCAAATCCTAGCTCTGAGCAAGTTAATTAACCTCTCCAAACCTCAGTTTTCTCATCTGTAAAATAAGGACTATAAAATATTACATAACTCATAGGATTGTCATTAAACAAGCAAATATATGTAAAAGACTTACAACAGTACCTGGCACATGGTAAGAGCTCAGTAAGTGTAAGAAGTTTTTGTTTTTGTTTTTGTTTTTGTTTTGTTTTAAGACTGTGTGTGATCTTCCCTCTGTGATTAAGCAATTATCTTCCTGGGGGCAGTGATGAGACGTTGGGAGATCACTTACCTGTGTGTATGAAGGGCATAGGACAGACGGGTCCACACTGAATGAGGCCTGAAAGAATGCACCAGAAGTAGGCTAAGGGGAAGACCTGGGTACAGATGCACTAGATGCTTCTTTAAAGTTGACCACCTGGCCGGGCCTGGAGGCTTACGCCTGTAATCCCAGCACTTTGGGAGGCCGAGGCGGGTGGATCACGAGGTGAGGAAATCGAGACCATCCTGGCTAACATGGTGAAACCCCATCTCTACTAAAAATACAAAAAAAAATTAGCCGGGCTCGGTGGCGGGCGTCTGTAGTCCCAACTACTCGGGAGGCTGAGGCAGGAGAATGGCCTGAACCCGGGAAGCGGAGCTTGCAGTGAGCTGAGATAGCGCCACTGCAGCCTGGCCTGCGCGAAACAGCACAGCGAGACTCCGTCTGAAAAAAAAAAAAAAAAAGGTGACCACCTGCCTGCAAGCTTAGTGGGAGCCAGGCATGTCCCTGAGATAAGAAATCTGAGCTGTCAGGAAAACACTACAGTGATAGCTCTAAAAGCACGTGGTACAAAAGGGCTTGTGATCTTGCATATTCCTGAGCACTAACCCCAGAGAATCTACTCTAGGGGGACTGAGGTCAATGAATCTGTACTCAAACACCCCAGAGGAAAATGATGCCTGTAATCAGCAGACTATAAGTGATCACTGGGCCAGGCTATCCAGGAAATTTGAGCTAAGAGTCTGCATTTTCAGAAGGAAAAGGCTAACAAGCCCGCTTAACCTACGTTCTAGTACAGGGGAAATGAAAAGATGCATAAATGAAATAGAGACAGGGAGCTGAAGAGAAGGAATCCAGGCAAGTAAGACAACCCATCTGAGACTAGTGGGCAGTCGTCCTAGGATAAAACTACCTAGAAATCAAAGCAGTGCTTCTCTTTTCCCTGGGATTCTAGTGATCAGAAATCTATACTTTGGAAATTTGATCTCGGTGGTGGTGGTGCTTAATCATCAAGAGTCATTTGCTTCCTTTGTCAATCTTTGCTTCCCTGGGGCACATCAAACTTGAGGATAGTGAAAGCATGGGGAGAATATCACAGATTTAACATTCTACTTACTTTGTCAGCTGGGACTCCAAATCCATTTCCATCAGATCCCAGCCTCATTTTTGAGGCAGCCTGTAGTCTCTCCTCCAGGGCCTGGATAGACCAGGTCTCATCACAGAGGTGGCTTCTCATCCACTCACCTGGCCTTACATGCAGCCCATTCTTAACAATGCTCTCTCCATGACCACCTCTTTTTGGAAAGTGTGCAAGGCTTGTTGCCTGGCCAGTGAGCTAACTTTTTTTTCTGACACAGGGAGATTTTAGGTTTCTGATCTGCACATCACCATATCGCATCCCATGCTAATGCACTTACATTAGGGTCAGGCCTGGCCCTAACCCTTATACCAACATGGCTATTTTCAGTTCCAAAAAGAAAGTGTTCTATCAAGTAGCAGCCTCCATCATCTCTGATTCATACTATTGGTCTACTTTCTCTTATTTAGCCTGTAAATGCACTACAGTATCTCTTCAGGCACTGGGCCACCACCCCGCTTTCACCTCCTTTATATTATAGGTTTTATAGACCATTTGTCCCTATGTCTTTTTAACTCATTCCTTGAGGCCTGATTCTACTTCTGGAAAAATTGGATCCATGGTCCCTACTCTAACAGGAAACCAGTCCTGACAACATGGTTTTATTAGCATCAGCTAGAAGTGGCCACGGTGGATGCTTGATCTTACTCTCCACTTACTGCAAAAAAAAAAAAAGCATTGCTTAGAACCAACATGCCCAAATCAGAATCATCTTCTTTGGCAGATGTCATCTAACATTTAATTGGATTACATAGAATAGCTCTATATGGTATGACAATTCACCAGTTACCTGGAAATACATTTTCCAACGAGTTTACATTGACGTACCCACCAGTAGGCTAAATTGCTTAAATTTAAACATCCTATGAATGCTTTGTTAAGATTTTTTAATGTTCTCTGAATGCAAATACCAGCTGTTAAAATTTTCCTGGCTCAAATTATTAAGGCCAGAGGCTGTCTACTAGACTATGTATAGTAAGATGCAAGCAATTGAATTCTGAAGAAAATATTAGCTCAACCTACATCCCTGGGGAGTTGGGATGGCCTTCTATAATTAAGACGTATCTGGATTATTTAACTAGAAAAGAATGTCAATCCTCTCTTCTGCTTAGCTGAATGTGAGGATGGATGGATCTGCCCTAATTGGACAACAGAGAATATTTGCACTCTCATTTTTGTCTGAGAATGTATCCTTAGCTTCTATGCTTACAAATGGTTATCAAAAGTCAATTAGAGAAGTCAATATTCATAAATAATGGCTTCAAAGACTTGCTGTTCATCCTTCTAACATTCTAAACTTAATTCTTAGCAAATGAGAAGCTTCAACTGCTGCCAACCGAGACAAATTCTACCAAGTTGTATTTTTATGTATTTTATGAATCTACGTTTATGGATATAATACAAAATGGCTTAATAAGAATAATAGCAGAAAACTGTTTTAAGAGCTTACTATGTGCCAGGCACTGTAGTAAGTGCTTTGCTTGCATGATTTTCTTTGATTCTTATAGCAACCTTTGAGCTAATTACTATTATTTCTCCTGCTTTGTAGGTAAGAAAACTGAGGCATAAAGAGGTTATATCACCTAAGGTCACATAGCTAGTAAGTTGTAAAGCCAAGATTTGGACCTAGGCAGTCTGATTCCAGAACCTCTCTGCTTAACTAGTTTACCATATGACTTCCCTAGGTAACCATTTGATATGCAGGAAGCCCCATAATTCATTCCTGGCTGTAGTCTTTATGGAGTAACTTCTACTGGTCACTTAGTACTGAAAGACCATGTTGAAGGACACTTCTGGAGGAAGCCAGCGGCTGTCATCTTTGAGGGGTCTGTTTCTGCAAAGAACCTGAACCAGCTGGGGCAAGTGCATTCCAGTCACTGAACCTGGCAGTGGATCCATGGATCTCAATGATCTTTAGTTTTTGCTCCTCAAATTGGAATAATGATAGAATGAGAGTACTAAAACCCCCACAACTGGCCCTACATGAATGGCCAGCTATCTCAAAAGGGGACTGTGCTTGTCAGAGGGAATCCCTTCCGGGGACTCTCGGACAGGTTAAAGTGCCACGCATATGTTGTGTAATGGGCAGTGTAAACTTATAGGGACTTGGTTTCAAAGGTCATTAGAGAAGTTAGTCACAACTTCTAAAGCAACCATCAGAAAACAGCTTGGACTCACTCAAGTAAACAGGGACTTTATTGGCTTATGGACCTGGGCAGTCCAGGTGGAGATCTGGTTCCAGACAAGGCTGATTCAGAGACTCCACATGGTCAAGGCTCTGTTGTTTGTCAATCTCTTGGCTCCTCCACTTCCAGTTTGGCTTCTGTCCTCACAGTCTCTCTCCATGTGGCAAACAAGATGGCTACTGGTGGTCCCAGGTTCGGTTCACGTCCTCTCAGCTTGGAAATCCAGCAGCAAGAAGATGTCTCTCTCACAAAGTCCATAACTCAATCCTTGGGAAGACTGTAGTTGGTCCTGCTAGGAACACATAACTATCCAACTATCCTCCAGATAGGGAGCTGGGGAGATGGAAGATGGGCTCCTTTGACAGGACACCTTGTGGTTCACGTCCACTCTTGTGGCCTGGGTATATTGGGAATGCGGGGATGAAGAAAGAATTCACAGCCCCACAAGGTTCGTGTGGAAAAGGGGAGGAGTTTCCCAGAAGAGCATAAAATTAAGAAAGCACTGCGAGCAAACAAAAACCATTGTCATTAAAGTTCTTGGCAGTGACAACATATTTATACCTAGTGCTTCATTTTGCTCTGGAAAAAAGGCAGATCTGCTCTGCTGTGGTAATTCTAATGGCCTTTCCAGTGTGCTTTGAGAAAGTGGAGGGACTGTGTGGTATTGCTGGGCTTCCCATTTCAGGAGACCTGGGCCCAGCAGTTCTATGGCATGATGATGAGCACTCTGGACCCTAACCAGAGACCTGGCCATTGTCCTGATTCTGAGATTGAAGAGCCCTGTGAATGTGGGCAATGCCCTCCTGCTTTCTGGGAGTCATGGGTGGGGAATTAAATAGAAGACCAGCGCTTCCTTCTCAGCTCTTTCCTTGTGAGTTTTTTATAACATCATTTCTCCTTTCTGGGTGTTAGTTTTCTCATCTATGTGAGGTAAGAAATTATCTCCAAGATCTCCCCAACTTAAAAGGACATAAAATTGAAAACAAAACACCTCAAATTCTGATTCTTTTGGACAGTTTCCCAGCATAGTTAACAAGCTCCCAGACCAGACACTTTACCTCCATTCTCAGGTGCTAAGGAGGGGGGAGCAGGCCCGCAATGCATATAGGGGAACAAAGGCCCAGAGACAGAGGCGTGGGAACCATGCAGTGTAAAAAACCGGGAGGTACCAGAGACAGAGACGTGGGGCCCGTGCAGTGTAAAAAACCAGGAGGTACCTTCAAGACCCACAGCTGGGCCTCAGGGCCACAGCTGGGGTTTGATGAACACTTCGCCTTGCACTTCATACTTCAGTGCCTGCCAGTTCAGGACATTAGGACTGAAGGGCCCGCCAAGATAGATGGTGTTAATCTGATCTGGTGACAGCACAAAGTCCCACATGTTCACATTTCCAATGTCTCCCACCAGGGACTGGCTTTCTTCAAAGTTCCCACCGAAGGAATCTTGCTCCTGCCCCAAGATGATGCTTGCTTCTGCCCCCACAGTGTATCCCTTCTTCAGACTCTTCCTCACCCTGGGCTTCCCATCTACCCAGAACTCCACGATCCCTGAGGCGGACTCCCAGCTTGTACAAATGTGTACTGGAGCTGCTGTGACTTCACGAACCTCAAATAATATTTCAGACCCACCCACTGTAAAACTGTATCCTATATCCTTAGACCAAAATATGAGAATCTCATTATCTTGCCTCTTGGTAGCATAAGAGAAAATACTATACCCACGGGTGGAGGACAGTTCCGTGTAGATGTGGAGGCACACGGTGAAGGCTTTGAGAGGCTTCGTTAACTCCGCTTTGAGGGATACGTAGGAAGTATCTGACCCTTTGGGAAACACAAAAGCCTTCCTCCACATGTCTGCGAGCCAGAAAAACAAGCAAATGTGAGAGTTTTCTCAGATCACGAAGATCTATCCCCTCACTTACGTATAGAATTCAAGATTGAGAAACAGACTGACCCCTTCTCCAGTTACACACAACACACACACACACACACACACATACACACACACCATGAAGGATGCTCCACTGTTCTGTTCATACAGTCTTTTTTTTTTTTGAGACTGTTCATACAGTCTTAGACCCCACCCCCATACCTCAGATCAAATCTCTCCCATAGCCTGGGGTGGCCCTTACCTGTCTGGCCAAAAGCATGAGAGAGGCTGGTCAAGACCAAGAAACACAACAGCTTCTCCATGGTCACACCCTGCTGCCAGTGATACAAGGACCTGAATTCACTCCTTTGGAAAAGATGTATTCGGCTGAAAGTTCAGGGACTAGAAGTCCCAGATCTCTTGACTTAGAGCTACCCACTCCTGCCTGGATTTATATCCAAAGCAGTCAGGGAGCTTGCGCCACTATGTAAATAATTTTCCAACATTGGTTGTTGGGGAAAGTGTCAGAATTTTGGGAAGAGGGGAAGCAAAATTATTCCAGAACAGAAATCAATGTGGGTTATTTATTACAAATACCACGACTGAATTACGAATTCTCTATGACAGGAAAAATGAAGAAATCTCCCAGGGCTCCACTTTGGCTATCTATCCTGTGCAAATAATGGGAAATGGTAACATATTAAATGAGTGGCCATCTGGGTGCTCATGGTAGCTGCCTCTCCAACACCTACTTCAGCCCAAGTCATAGAGTTTGATGAAGGAAAGCTGACAGTTTCTGGAGATGGACATTATCACTAACCCCTTTCAGAATTTGCTTATTTACAGACTGGGAAATGAGGAAAACAAACCTGCTCTTCCCTGAGCCTCAATTTTCTCAGCCAATTGAGTATACTTATTAAGAGCTCTCTAGACATCTTGGCACTAAATGACGGCCCTGACAGTAAAAGTCCAGTGAAATGTGTGCCGGATCACAGACATAGGATTATACCAAAGTTTCTTCCAACATTTTTCTCTGAATATGTAAAGCTTCAGGCAGGAGTCGGGATAATCTGATTCTACTCTTTCCTCTATTCACAAGATTCAAGTAATCCCTCCACACTGTCTGTCAATCTTACTACTGTTCCCTACTTAACTCACTCTTCAAAATGACTACTATACTCCTTCTCCTTGCTCCTCAAGTCCCCAAAATCTCATTCATTCTTTCACTCAGCTGATGAACTCACCTTTCATTGAGAAGTTAGAAGCAATCAGAAAAGAACCACCATATCCTTTGTAGCAGAGGCTTCTAGTCATTCCTTAACATCCATTCTCTACTTCTCATAAGAGAAGAATAACATTTTCAGTTGGGCGCTTGGTCATCCCCTCAAACACCAAATTTCCAAGCCCCCACTGTAGCTTGCAGTGATGATGTGATTAAGTTAAGGCCAATGAGATATGGACAGAGTACGGACAATTTCTAGGTTGTGCTCTTTTAAGAAATGTATGTGCTTTCCCCTCCCACTTCCCCCTTTTTCCCTTTGGCTAGTATTCAGTCATGATAGCAGGAGATGGAATAGTTCACTTTCAGGCCAGCAAGTATAAGCTGCATGTTGAGGTTGGCATGGCAACAAGCTAGATGGAGCCTGGATAATTGAGTATGGAGCCACTGCATCAGCTCTAGACTGCCTACCTGAACATTTACTTAAAGGAGAAATATCCTCCTCTTTTGTTAAATCACTTTTAACTCAGTCTTTCTGTTCTTAACACCTAACTGATATCCTTATACATCCTCCTACAACCCAATGTACCAGCCTTTCTGTCTTCCTCTATTAAAAGGGATGAGCTCTCCCTGTGTTACATCTAAGGCCAACCCTTGCAATTCTTCAGTGGATCCCAGACCCTGTCGACCTTGCAAGGAATTTCGCTCCTATAGGTATCCTCTCTATTTTCTGTATTATTAATTTATTCATCTTTCCTTGATCATTTCCACAAAACCATATTATAATATATTTAATCTTTTAGAGAAAGAAGAAAGAAAAGAGAAAAAAGGAAGGATGGGAGGGAGAGAGGGAGGAAGGAAGGAAAAGTTTACGTGTGTTGACAACCTCTATTTTCCCGTCTCCTGTTCCCTCCTCAATCCATGGAAATCAGGCATTGGCCTTCACCACTCTAGCGAAGCCAACATAAACAAACACCTCTCTCATTAAATCTAATAATGAATTTTCTGTTCTTATTTTACCCAGCTTCTTGGCAACATTCAACACAGTTTATAACTTCCTCCTGAATTCTTTCCTTTCTTTTCCTTTCTTTTCTTTTCTTCTTTTCTTTTTTTTTGTGAGATGGAGTCTTGCTCTGTCTCCCAGACTGGAGTGCAGTGACATAATCTCAGCTCACTGCAACCTCTGCCTCCTGGGTTCAAATGATTCTCCTGCCTCAGCCTCCTGAGTAGCTGGGATTATAGGCACATGCCACCACACCCAGCTAATTTTTTATATTTTTAGTAGAGACAGGGTTTCACCCTGTTAGCCAGAATGGTCTCAATCTCCTGACCTCGTGATTTGCCCACCTCAGCCTCCCAAAGTGCTGGGATTACAGGCATGAGCCATCATGCCCAGCCAACTTCCTCCTGAATTCTTGCTCCTAGTTTAAAAGTGAAATAATTTCAAGGCTTTATGCCTAAAAGAAGTGGTCCTCTGTCCCACCACTCTCTATCTGATATGGTTTGGCTCTGTGTCCTCACTCAAATCTCATCTTGAATTGCAATCCCCACATGTCAAAGGAGGGACCTGGTGGGAGGTGGGTGGATCATAGGAGCAGTTTCCTCCATGCTGTTCTCATTTTAGTGAGTGGGTTCTCACAAGAGCTGATGGTTTAAAAGTGTTTGGCAGTTCCTCCCCACCCTCTGTCTCTCCTGCCACCTTTTGAAGAAGGTACCTGCTTCCCCTTGGCCTTCTGCCATAATTGTAAGTTTCCTGAGGCCTCCCGAGCCATGCAGAACTGTAAATTCAACCTCTTTTGTTTATAAATTACCCGGTTTCAGGTAGCTCTTTACAGCAGTGTAAAAACAAACTAACACAGAAAATTGGTAACAGGATAGTGGGATACTGCTATAAAGATTCCTAAAAATGTGGAAGCAACTTTGGAACTGACTATGGGCAGACGCTGGAAGAGTTTGGAGGGCTCATAAGAAGACAGGAATATGTGGAAAAGCTTGGAACTTCCTGAGTTTTGTTGAATGGTTTTGACCAAAATGCTGATAGTGATATAGAAAATGAAGTTCATGCAGAGGTGTCCTTAGATGGAGATGAGGAGCTTATTGGGATGGGAGTAAAGGTCACTCTTGCTATGCTTTAGCAAAGACACTGCTGGCATTTTGCCCATGCCCTAGAGATCTGCGGAACTTTTAACTTAAGAGACATGATTTCTTGAATGCTTTGGTGCTTAAGAAATTTCTAAGCACCAAAGCATTCAAGAAGTGACCTGGCTTTTTCTGAAAACATACAATCGTATGTGTTCACAAAGAGGTGATCTGAAATTGGAACTTATGTTTAAAAGGGAAAGGGAGCATAAAAGTCTGGAAAATGTGCAGCCTGACCATGTGGTAGAAAAGAAAAACCCATTTTCTGGGGAAAAATTCAAGCTGGCTGCAGAAATTTGCATAAGTAATGAGGAGACGAATGTTGATAGCCAAAACAATGAGGAAAATGTCTTCAGGTCATTTCAGAGATCTTCATGGCAGCCCCTCCCATCAGAGGTCCAAAAGTCTAGGAGGAAAAAATGGTATCATGGGCCAGGCCCAGGGACCCTCTGCTCTGTGCAGCCTAGGAACATAGCACCTTGTGTGCCAGCTGCTCCAGCTCCAGTCATGGCTAAAAGCGGGCAATGTATATAGCTCAGGCCATTGCTTCAGAGGGTGCAAGCCCCAAGCCTTGGTGGCTTCCAAGTGGTGCTGAGGGTGTAGATGCACAAAAGACAAGAGTTGAGCTTTGGGAGCTTCTGTCTAGATTTCAGAAGATATATGGAAACACCTGGATGTTCAGGCAGAAGACTTCTGCAGGCATGGAGCCCTCACAGAAAACCTCTACTAGGACAGTGCAGCAGGGAAATGTGGGGTTGGAGTCCCCACACAGAGTCCCCATTGGGGCACTGCCTAGTGGATCTGTGAGAAGAGGGCCACTGTCCTCCAGACCCCAGAATTGTAGAACCACTGACAGTTTGCACCTTGTGCTTAGAAAAGCTTCCAAGTGTTCAATGCCAACCTGTGAAAGCAGCCACAGGGGCTGTACCCTGCAGAGCCACAAGTATGGAGCTGCCCAAGGCCATGGAAACCTACCGCTTGCATCAGCATGCCCTGGATGTGAGATAAAGAATCAAAGGAGATTATTTTGGAGCTTTAAGATTTCATGAGTGCCCTGCCAGATTTTGGATTTACATGGGGCCTGTGGCCCCTTTGTTTTGGCCAATTTCTCCCATTTCAAACAGGACAATTTACCCAATGCCTATACCCCCACTGTATCTTGGAAGTAACTAACTTGTTTTTTATTTTACTAGGCTAATAGGCAGAAGTGACTTGCCTTGTTTCAGATGGAACTTTAGACTTGGACTTTTGAGTTAATGCTGAAATGAGTTAAGTTTGGGTGCCTGTTGGGAAGGCATAATTGGTTTTGAAATGTGAAAAAACATGATATTTTGGAGAGGCCAGAGGTGGAATGATATGGTTTGGTTCTGTGTTCCCACCCAAATGTCATCTCAAATTGTAATCCCCATGAGTTGAGGGAGGGACATGGTGGGAGAAGATTGGATCGTGGAGGTAGTTTTGCCCATGCTGTTCTCATGATAATGAATGAGTTCTCACAAGGTCTGATGATTTAAATAAAAGTGCTTGGCAGTCCCCCACTCACACTCTCTCTCTCCTGCTGCCTTGTGAAGAAAATGCCTGCTTCCCCTTCACCTTCCACCATGATTGTAAGTTTCCTGAGTCCTCCCCAAACATGTGGAAATGTAAGTTCATTAAAAATTTCTTTTGTTTATAAATTACCCATACTCAGGTAGTTCTTTACAGCAGTGTGAAAACCAACTAATAAACCATCCTTGACTCACAAGTAGAGCTGAGATAGACCGTGCCTCAACAACACTGTTTGAGTCTCTGAATCCTGTCTCACCTGATGCCAGCTTCACCTCACGTCTTCTGAGATTCACTGGCCAATAAACTCCCTTTTTACTTACTGTACACATTTCAGCAGGTATTATGATACTTACATTTGACTAGCTTTTGACAAATAGAAATGCTTTCCTAACAACACCCTCAATCCAGGACATTGTGTGTCCAAACCAATCATCACTTACCCTGAAGTAATACATACACTGGTATCCTTGCCACCAGAATCCTTCCAGAGAAGCACAGGTGTTATGCAAGGGGAAGCATTTAAACTGAGTCACAAAAATTGAAGTGGGAGGTTCAAAACTAAGAGAATAATATGAGCAATGGTTACCACCAAATTTCATCTTCTATTGTTTTGTACACAAACTCTGAAAAGCTTATTTGAATCTCTATAACCATGATTGTCCATGTTAGTAAATTAGTATCTTTTCAGTCCAAAATTGTATTAATTTGCAAGACAAAATTCTAAGATACCCCTAATCCACAGATTGTACCAAGTCATTCTTTTATTCACACTCTATCCTAGTTAATTTATTAGTGTACCTTCTACTTGGTATTTACTACTTCCTAATCACTATTAGAATTGCTGTTCTGCTTTATCAGCAAAATAGTTACATTTGTACTTGTAAAGTATTGCTGTTTGTCTCTGTTGCCAATATTTCTATAAACTTATTACTAAAATAATCTATAGAAAATTTGGGCCTACGGTCTTTCACATTAAGCAAGTGAGAGACTTTGAAGGTTTCCTGAACAAGGAAAGAGTAGAGTCAGATCTGTGTTTTAGAATTTTTATTGGCAGCAATATGAATAATATATTGGTGTGAGAGAGATTATGAATTGGGAGACCACTTTGTGGGTCTTAGTTCATTAATTAAACCAAGACGTATCTTAGGAACATTTTCTAGGGATCAGGCATTAAGCTAGTTAACTAGACAAATTATGTTAAAGATAATGTGATTTAACACTTGAACCTGGGAGGCAGAGGTTGCAGTGAGCTGAGATTATGCCAATGCACTCCAGCCTAGGTGACAGAGAGAGAATCTGTCTCAAAGAAACAAACAAAAAAGACAATGGGACTCAAAACTAGCACAGAAGAAGTAAGAATGCAGAGAAGAGGAGGGATGTAAAAGGTATGTCAGTAAGAAAATTAATAGGAATCAAAAACTGATCAAATATGGAGCTATAAAGAGCAGTGTTCAAAGTTATGTAGCTAGTACTCCTATGTCAAACACTATGGGAATGAAGCCAAGAAGGTTTGATTATTGGTACATAGACCAGTTGGTTTTACTTATTTGGTGGTCAAACATTACAACTCTAACCTTGGCTAGGCAACTAAGAAAGATAATCTAAGGTCAAGAATGACTGTACTCATAGATTGATGCAAATACAGCATCATCATCTCTATTAGATTAAATGAGAGGAAATTCAGACTCTTTTATTTATGGATAATAGCATTTCTTTCTTGAAAGCCAGCCTATTGCAAAGCCTGGCACAGTGTTGGTGCTCAGTAGTGCTGTGGGGTGAATAGACGAAGGAATAACTGAAGGAATGGCAGAAAAAGAATGGAAGACAAATTTCATCAATGGTGGACTGAGCACTAACACTGATATCATCTTCCCACTTCAATTCCTATGAATAATAAAGAAAGCATTTTTAATATAAATTAATGTAGTGCCAGAAAAAAAGTTTCATTCAACAGAAATAAATAGAAGAATCTCTGGAAGTCAGAAAGCAGATGAATTATATTAATAGAAGAAATCATATCCCAGAACATATGCAGAGGAAGGTCCACTATAAAAATTTGAAGTGTTTCTGGGGAATGCTTGAAAGAAAGGGACAATGGAAACAAGTGGCACAAAGTATTGGAGAGATTGATTAAGGGGTCACTGCTACCATGCCTCTTGGCCAAGCATTAAGCAGCAGAGACATTTGCTCTTAGTCTGAAGCAATCGGAGTCCTTTGGCCTGACACGTGGGATCTTGCCCAAGGAGTCTGAAGACACCCAGGAGGAAACCCTATGCTTCTACATCCAAAAGACAAATTAGTGGTACACCCTGCCAGCAGTTCTGGCTCATTCCTCATAATCCCTAGAGATGGGCTACAGAAAACAGGAATGGCATCCATAGATATGCTGAGAGAATTAATACCATGAAAAGGGGGCAGTTCACTCAACAAATACACAAATAGGAAACAGAATATAAGAGCCAATAGAGAAGATTTTTGTTGAGAAGTATAATCAATATATTCAGAGTATACAAAATATAGACAAAAAATAAATAAGACAAAAATCTTGGGAATCAAAACTATGATACTCAAAAAAAGGATTTCAGAGAAAGAAAACATTGAGATTGGAGGTAGGAAAATAATCAAAGAAATAATACAAAAACATCTTACAGTAGTTAACAAAAGTAAGTGATCAGATCAAAAGAGCCACAGAGTACCAAGCAGGGTGTATTAAAAAGATCCATGTCTAAACAATGGCAAGGACTTTGATAAATAAGATAAGGCAAAAAATTGGAAAAATCTCCAGATAGCATGTATATGTATCCTAGAAAGGAAGGAGAATCAACAGGTGTTAGAAAAGTATCCAGAAAAAGATAGAGAATTAAAAATGAGCAAAGAAGATAAAGCTACCTGACTTATTTTAAGAATCCAGTAACAAGTTAACACAAAACCCAAACAAAAATGGAACAAAAAAAAGAAAATGAGAAGCCACTCTCATTTATAAACATAGATGCAAAAATCCTACATAAAGTATAAGCAAGTCAAATCTATGTGTAAAAAATTTAAAATGTTATAACTAAGTAGAGTTGTTAAGCAAACAAGAGAAAATGTCCAGGCAACACTCTCATGTCCACTGGAGCAGCAGTTACTGGGGACACTCACAGTCAGAGCTGTGAGAGGCCCTCATAAACCATCACATTCTAGGGCCATGCTCAGGGATCTGGTAGCAGAGAACATCAGACTCTAGGAGACGGACCCCTATCCTTGAGCAATGAGGCTGCAAGATTAGAGAAGTACTGGCTTCTTCCCTGGTGTGACCATAGTCCATGAAACCATAGCAATACGGTGTGACAACCTAGCATTCATGTTTGAGGGGGCATCTGCCCTTCCCTGGTGTGGCTGGGGGCTGAGATCCACACCTTGCAGTTGTAGCTAAATGGCTCGGCAAGCTTAGAAAGGATGAAGTGCAAAAACATTCATAGCAAGAGTCAACAGCCATTCCCTGACATGACTGAGGGCTAAGTGTCTAACCCTTGTGATTGACAAAGATTTGTTGCCTGAGTCGCTTCCTATCAGGGGAAACCAGCCCCCAATATTCAACATGGGTCCTTTTCTATTTTCCCTAAGTGTCAGCCGGTCTGAGAAATAAAGGGAAAGAGTACAAAAGAGAGAAATTTTAAAGCTGGGTGTCTGGGGGAGACATCACATGTCAGCAGGTTCTGTGATGCCCCCCAAGCCACAAAACCAGCACGTTTTAGTGATTTTCAAAAGGGGAGAGAGTGTACGAATAGGGTTTGGGTCACAGAGATCACATGCTTCACAAGGTAATAAAATATCACAAGGCAAATGGAGGCAGGGCGAGATCACAGGACCGGGGTGAAATTAAAATTGCTAATGAAGTTTCAGGCATTCATTGTCATTGATAACATCTTATCAGGAGACAGGGTTTGAGAGCAGACAACTGGTCTGACCAAAATTTATTAGGCGGGAATTTCCTCGTGCTAATAAGCCTGAGAGCACTACAGGAGGCTGAGGCTTATTTCATCCCTTATTTACAACCGTAAAAGACAGGCTTTCCCAAAGTGGCCATTTTAGGGACCTTCCCTTGGGAACGCATTCTCTTTCTCAGGAATGTTCCTTGCTGAGAAAAAGAATTCAGCGATATTTCTCCTATTTGCTTTTGAAAGAAGAGAAATATGACTCTGTTCCACCCAGCTGTCAGGCAGCCAGACCTAATGGTTGTCTCCTTTGTTCCCTGAACATCACTGTTATCCTGTTCTTTTTTCAAGATGCCCAGATTTCATATTGTTTAAACAATTTGTGCAGTTAACACAATCATCACAGGGTCCTGAGGTGACATTCATCCTTGGCTTACAAAGATGATGGGATTAAGAGATTAAAGTAAAGACAGGCATAGGAAATCACAAGAGTATTGATTGGGGAAGTGATAAGTGTCCATGAAATCTTCACAATTTATGTTCAGAGATTGCAGTAAAGACAGGCATAAGAAATTATAAAAGTATTAATTTGGGGAACTAATAAATGTCCATGAAATCTTCACAATTTGTGTTCCTTTGCCATGGCTTCAGCCGGTCCCTCCATTCAGGTTCCCTGACTTCCCGCAACAGTTTCCATTGTGATTTACAGTAGTCCAGAACCTTTTCTGTGTAGCCAGCTACAGAGGGTCATCTTGGAAAAGGTAAAATAATTAGCACTTACAGCTTAAGGGTTTTCCTCAGAAATGCAGGGATAGTTTCAGGTGAGAAAAACCTACCAATGTAATTTGTATTTCTTTGACAGACTTAAATAGCAGCATCATAAGACCATTCCAATAGATGTCAAATGTTTTAAATTTATTGTTTCTCCATTCTTACTAAATTAAAAGTAAAAAGAATTTCTATGAAAAACCTACAGCAAATATCATACTTAAAATGAAATTTTAGAAACTTCCCTTTAGAGTTAAGTGTATGGCAAGATGCCTACTATCAATCAACTGCATTGTCCAATCCAATGCAGCAATATGAGAAAAAAAAAAGTGGTCTGATGATCAGAAAATAAGTGTACAATAATTTACACATATCATGGTCTGTATTAAAAATCCTAGAAAATCTACACATAAACCATTAGAATCAATAGTAGTTCACCATTTGTGTTGGTTATAAGGTAATCATAAAATGCACTAAGATACTCATTTCTTATAGCAGAAACCAACTAGAAAATAAAACATATAAGAGATCTCAGTCATGTTATCAATAAAACTCATGGAGCACCTTGACGTAGGTCTTACAGAAATGTGCAACACTTTTATAAAATATTGTATTATATTACTGAAGGACATAAAAATGAATAAATGGAGACCTAGACCACATCCATTGAGTGACCCAACAACATAATAGTGTTAATGCTCCCAAATTAATGTATATGTTTCATTAAATATATTCATACCCTATGATCTAGTAATTCAACTTCTAGGAATATAACCTGTAAAAATTCCCTCAGAGATATATACAAGGAAATTCTTTGCAGCACTGCTTGTTACTGGGAAAACAAATAGAAGGAATTCAAATGTTGTTCAGTTGGGAAATGCATATTCATATGAAGGAATGGTGTACCACAGTTAAAAAGAATAGAAAAGATATGCATATATCCTGCCCTGCAACAAATACAAGGGTTTGGATGCAAATTAGTCCATGCATAATTAAAATATGAAAATAAAAATTTACATAAATAAAAGAATAGTGCCAGTACAACATATAAGTTATATTTATTCATATGCCATCTTCCCTAACAGGTAATGTAGTAAAGAAATAAAGTTCACACTTTCTCACAGTTAAAGAAAAATTGTTAGTAATATGTAAATATTTTAATATAAAGGCTGAAAATTCTACCTAGTACTGTTAGTGCATACAGTAGATAGTTTAGTGGCTTTAGAAATTATTATGCATTACACGGCATTAAGCTATATTGTGGTGCTGCAAGTGCTGATGAAAGAGTTGCCATGACATTTCTCTCTGTGTCAAAATTTTGTTTTATTGATGACTAAAGCTACACTCATTATTCAGATTTTAAATTTAGGTGAAGCCAGCCTCTATTAGAAGTGATATCCCTCAAAAGACATACACTTCAAAAGAGGTTGTGGGAGCCCTGGGCTGAAGGCTGCAAAAGTGTGACTAGTTGTGAGGTTGGTGAACATATTTGAGAAGTCTTCATAATGCTAGTAATTTCAGTGGGATTGTTACTGTTCATGGTGGCCCTCTGGTGTGTTAGTGAATAGGTTTTGAGTGGTCTGTCCCTAGTTATCTACAGACCTAATTATCTATGGGTTTAATTATCCCACAAGCTCTGTTATTTTTAGTGCACGATTATGCAGAAGATGAGAATTTTCAGGAACGCATATATCACATCATAGCAAAAAAAAATTCCAAAAGGATATATCTCAAAAACAATATTAAATTTAAAAGATAAGTTATAAAAGGTTATTTAAATGGTATCTCATAGTTGGCTTTTAAAATTCAAAACTAGATTATACAGCATAGATAAATATCTATATATCTATTATGTTCATGGGTATTTAAAACAACAGATAATTCATCCAGAAAAAAAAAAGCACAACTCCAGTCTAATAAGAAGACAAACATCAGAGAAACCCAAACTGACTTTCTACAAAATACCTGACCAGTACTCCTCAAAATTATCAAGGTTATGAAAAAACAAGGAAAGACTGAGAAACTGTCACATACCAGAAGACACATGATCACTGGCGTTTGGTTCATAGTAAGTTACCAATGCTGTTTTTTCAGCTTTGACAAATGTACCATGGTAAGGTCAGATGTTAATATCAGGGAAAGTTTGGTGAAGGGCATCTGGGAACTCTCTAGAGCAGCATTTCTTTCTTCTACATCATGTTCTTATATAATTAACAGAGCCAGAGTCAGTTCTGGAGGGGATGACTCCATTTAAGTAAAAAATAAATAAATAAAATGTGCTTACTACTCAAATGTAGCTTCAAGATAAGACCCCCTACTACCTCCTGTTGGTCATCACTATACTCTATTTGGCCATAGCACTTGTTTCTGTGTAACGTGAAACAAATCAGTTATGACTTGTAGGTGGTGGGATGACAGCAGTGTAACACAGACATTGCATCTTTGTTTTTCTCAGCCAGTTGCTATTTTCCACAACCAAGTACCAGCAATGATCACAAAATACACTAACACTGGGGAACACAGCCAGCTGGAGAAATGCAGAACTGAATATTCTTCATCTCCGACCATCTGGCCATGAGCTCCATCTTAGAAGTAAGTACCGTGCTGTACCCTCTGATCATGATGCATCTGGCCTTGTGTTTCCATCACTCAATCTTCCTTTATATGCCTTTCTATCAGGTGAGATTTACCTGTTCTTTTTCAAGGTAAAGTTCAATATTTGGTGTATTATGTCTTTACTTATTCATGATAATAGTTTTATTAAGATAATTACTATTTTTGAAATCGCTCCAGTTACATCATTGCATAAATTTTGAATGATAAGTTCCAAACCATATTTTACCCATAATACCTGTTATATTTTACATAACTTTGGAGAATAGGCGGTTACTTCATAACATGCTGTGTTATAGCAGAAATGCTGGCATTGAGAAATTTTCCCAGAGACTTCAAATCTTATGAGATCATTTACAAGGGGTTTTCTGCCTTTAAGATACGGTGAAAAACATATGCCTGATTCTGACATGAAACTATCTACAGAAAAAAAGGTTGGATTCCTGGAAATCCTCAACAAACAGCTGTTTCACCTAAAACCTGCTAATGTAAGACTCTTAGTGGTAGAATGCCATGGTAGAAATATTGTATAGTAGTCTTCAGTAGAAATTTGAGCAGCAGATTACATAAATCTGAAAAGGTTTACTGAAAGGATATTTCTTATGAGGAACTAGAACTAGGAATACAAGAAATTCTCTCTCCATCTTTCAATCCTGCTGAAACTGAAGGAGAACCTCTCAGTTTTAATTCAAAATTATAAATAGAGGAATAATCCACCCAGTCCAGATTAGGTCAGGAGATCGCCATTGATCTAATTAGCTGTTGTCAGGATTTAAGAGCACATCATAGAAACACGGCTGCCAGAAACTATCCTTGGATGTCAAGTAGGGGATCTGTTATCAGAAGAAAAGGTCCAAAAAGACACCCGAAATACATCCATTATAGCAGGGATCAGAAGATCTGCCAGAACAGTGATGATGAGGGAATGCTCAGGAATGCTCACTAATAAATAGCAGATGAAAGTCTGCTTTGCAACCATCCTGCCCAATGCTCTTCTTTATAACTGATGACCTAAGACACCAACAATCCTGACATTCCACTTGCAGACTCTGGATTGAGCTGTTCTCTCTCTTCTTCAAAGACCTACTCAGTCTCCTGGGCTTCTCACTTGATTAGCTACAGAATCACTGTGTCTCGTTAGTTCCACTCCACTTATTTGCTGTTGCTCCTTCAAGTAAATTCGTAGACTTTTTCATTTTAAATTTTGTTTTTGGTTTTGGTTTCTGCAATAAGTTCCAATGAAATAGACAAGAAAATAAAAATAACTAACCTGAGAACTGTCATGAAATCTGATAAAGCCCTCATAGAAAGAGTTGTCTGGATTCTTTCAAATGTCATTCGCAGGCATCATTCTTTACTAGTTTTATGATTTAGTCTTATATTCACCAATAAAGTCTGTATTAGTTCATTTTCACACTGCTATAAAGAACTAGCTGAGACTGGGTAATTTAGAAAGAAAAGGGGTTTAATTGGCTCACAGTTCCACATGGCTGGGGAGGCCTCAGGAAACACAATCAAGGTGGAAGGTGAAAGGGAAGCAAAGCACATCTTACAAGGTGGCAGGAGACAGCAAAAGAGCAAAGGGAGAGGGCCACATACTTATCAAACAACCAGATCTCATGAGAGTTCTATCACAAGAACAGCAAGGGGGAAATCTGCCCCCATGATTCAGTCACCCTCAACCAGGCCACTCTCCCAACATGTGAAGATTACAATTGAAGATGAGACTTGGGTGGGGACACAAAGCCAGACCATATCAGAGTCATTTCATCACCTCTGGCTATAGGATTCAAGAGTCATCTTACATCCTTCACAGGAAGGAGGGCTTAGACTATATACCCATGGCCAAGCTACTCCAATTCCAGGAATTTTATAAAGCACAGTGCTCAGTATCAGATACACACCACAGACTTAGTGTTGAGTCTGTGCAGCATGATGCACAGGGCAACTCTGTTGGTAATTCCCATGGAAATCCAAGGTGGTAAATTCTGTAAACTAATTTGGTTCACTCAAGACCCACATTCTCTTCTAGCTTACCTTCCTAATCTGTCATACCTAGAAAGTTAAAAACTACAATGCCCAGAACTTTTGCTGCTAAGACTCCACATGTGACATAGGTTTAGCTAAGCAAAGACACTCATATGACATTTGGATGCACAAAGAATTTCCAAATCTATTTGGAAATCCATTTCTAGATCCTTGGATTCCATGTAACTTGTTTTTGGAACTGAGCCATCTAAGCACACATCTGTTCCTAAGCCTTCTCAGAAGCTGTTCTTTTCTTGCTCCTGTTTCTTGATGACCCTTCTCCCACTCTACTGAAAAAAACACCACAACCAACGGTAGTTTTCAGACTACTTAGCCTTTAGAGTACATGCCTTTCTCTTCAAATGAATAAAGCTTAAACACAATGTCTAATAAAGTTAGTGGAACAATTTCTGATATTAATACATAATTCCAATTTACTTATACCCAAAAGCCAAACTCCAGAATTAGATATATGTGTCACACACATTTTCTAAAGAAATATCATGCTTCTTATGGTACATCTTGCTTCCCAAAATTTTAGCCTCACATCACACAAATTAAGTAACAAGACAGAGCACAATTTATATGTTATTTTTTATAATTTTATAAATTTTTACCTGTATCTTTTAATTTGGACTTTGCTAATTTTAGTAATCTATGCACAAGATTCTTTCCATAATTTGTAACTTAGTGGTTTTCATAATAGTCTTTGGAAGTGCAAATCTAATTACTAAGATGTATTCTTTGAAAATATAAAATTAAGTATTCCTCAACAAAATTCTTTTGTATATTTAGTATAAAGAAAAATATTGTGATGTATTTCCAATATTTGAATAATTTAATGTTACTAACATTCTGTAGTAAAATTTATTTTTTGATATACAACTTTTTGCAGCCAGATGCAGTGGCGCACACCTGTAATCCCAGCACTTTGGGAGGCTGAGGCAGGTGGATCACCTGAGGTCAGGAGTTCGAGACCAGCCAGGCCAACATGGTGAAACCCTGTCTCTACTAAAAATTAACAAATTACCCAGGCATGGTGGTGGGCCCCCATAATCCCAGCTACTCAGGAGGCTGAGGCCGGAGAATCGCTTGAACCTGGGAGGAGGAGGTTGCAGTGAGCTGAGATCGCGCCACCGCATTCTAGCCTGGGAAACAAGAGTGAGACTCCATATCAAAAAAAAATTGAATTAGGAGTTTTGATGGGTTGAACTATGGTCCTTTAAAAATAGATATTAAAATTCTAACCTCCAGTACCTCAGAATGAGCTTATCTGGATATAGAATTGTTACCAATGTAATTAGTTAAGATGAGGTCATACTGAAGTAGAGTGGGCCCCAATCCAATATGACTGGTGTTCTCATAGGAAGAGGGCCACAGGAAGACACAGTGACACAAGGAGAACACCACATGACAAAAAAGGCAGTGATTGGAGCGAGGCCAGTGGAATGCCAAAGATTGCTAGCAAGCCACCAAAAGCTAGGATAACACAAGGAAGGATTTCCCTACAGCCTTCAGAGGAGGCATGGCCCTGCTTCCATCTTGATTTCAGATTTCTAGCCTGTGAGAAAATTAATTTCTGTTGTTTTCAGCCACTGTTTGTGGTATTTTGTTTTCTAATACAGATACATTTCACACAAATTTGATTTCAAATTTGAATTGCACTGTCACTTTCTAGTCAGAGGAGTTGGCATTATATGAGGTTTAAATGTTTTAAAATGTGCCAATCTGTACCTAAGATCCCAATAAGAAAAAATCAAGGTGTTGAGGAAAACAGACATGAGGATTCTCCTAGACATGATAAAAAGCAGCAGTTTGGGATTTTTATAAAACAGTCAAGTTCTGGTAGGGAGGTTCCAAGATGGTCAAATAGGATCAGCTCCAGTCTACAGCTCCCAGCGTGAGCGACGCAGAAGGTGGGTGATTTCTGCATTTCCAACTGAGGTACTGGATTCATCTCACTGGGGCGTTTTGGACAGTGGGTGCAGCCCACGGAGCATGAGCCAAAGCAGGACGGAGCATCACTTCACCTGGGAAGTGCAAGGGGTTGGGGAATTCCCTTTCCTAGCCAAGGGAAGCCATGACAGATGGTATTTGGAAAATCAGGACACTCCCACCCTAATATTGCACTTTTCCAACAGTCTTAGCAAATGGCACACCAGGAGATTATATCCCATGCCTGGTTTGGAGGGTCTCACACCCACAGAGCCTTGCTCACTGCCAGCACAGCAGTCTGAGATCGAACTGCAAGGCGGCAGTGAGGCTGGGGGAGGGGTGCCCGCCATTGCTGATGCTTGAGTAGGTAAACAAAGCGGCCAGGAAGCTCGAACTGGGTGGAGCCTACCACACCTCAAGGAGGCTGGCCTGCCTCTGTAGACTCCACCTCCGGGGGCAAGGCATAGCTGAAAAAAGGCAGCAGAAACTTCTGCAGACTTAAACGTCCCTGTCTGACAGCTTTGAAGAGAGTAGTGGTTCTCCCAGCATGGAGTTTGAGATCTGAGAACAGACTGACTGCCTCAAGTGGGTCCCTGACCCCTGAGTAGCCTGACTGGGAGGCACCTCCCAGTAGGGGCCGACTGGCATCACTCATACGGCCCGGTGCCCCTCTGAGATGAAGCTTCCAGAGGAAGGATCAGGCAGCAACATTTGCCGTTCTGCAATATTTGCTGTTCTGCAGCCTTTCCTGGTGATACCCAGGCAAATAGGTTCTGGAGTGGACCTCCAGCAAACTCCAACAGACCTGCAGCTGAGAGTCCTGACTGTTAGAAGGAAAACTAACAAGCAGAAATGACATCGACACCAAAACCCCATCTGTACGTTACCATCATCAAAGACCAAAGGTAAATAAAAACCACAAAGACAGGGAGAAACCAGAGGAGAAAAGCTGAAAATTCTAAAAGTCAGAGCGCCTCTTCTTCAAAAGAAAGCAGCTCCTTGACAACAATGGAACAAAGCTGGATGGAGAATGACTTTGACGAGTTGAGAGAAGAAGGCTTCAGACGATCGGTAATAACAAACTTCTCTGAGCTAAAGGAGGATGTTCGAACCCATCACAAAGAAGCTAAAAACCTTGAAAAATGATTAGATGGATGGCTAACTAGAACAAACAGCATAGAGAAGACCTTAAATGACCTGACAGAGCTGAAAACCATGGCACGAGAACTACGTGATGCATGCACAAGCTACAGTAGCCAATTTGATCAAGTGGAAGAAAGGGTATCAGTGATTGAAGATCAAACGAATGAAATGAAGTGAGAAGAGAAGTTTAGAGAAAAAAGAGTAAAAAGAAACAAACAAAGCTTCCAAGAAATATGGGACTATGTGAAAAGACCAAATCTACATCTGATTGGTGTACCTGAAAGTGACGGGGAGAATGGAACCAAGTTGGAAAACACTCTTCAGGGTGTTATCCAGGAGAATTTCCCCAACCTAGTAAGTCAGGGCAACATTCAAATTCAGGAAATACAGAGACCACCACAAAGATACTCCTCAAGAAGAGCAACTCCAAGACACATAATTGTCAGATTCATCAAAGTTGAAATGAAGGAAAAAATGTTAAGGGCAGCAAGAAAGAAAGGTCAGGTTACCCACACAGGGAAGCCCATCAGACTAACAGCAGATCTCTCAGCAGAAATGCTACAAGCCAGAAGAGAGTGGGGACCAATATTCAACATTCTTAAAGAAAAGAATTTTCAACCCAGAATTTCATATCCAGCCAAACTAAGATTCATAAGTAAAGGAGAAATAAAATCCTTTACAAGACAAGCAAATGCTGAGAGATTTTGTCACCACCAGGCCTGCTTTACAAGAGCTCCTGAGGCAAGCCCTAAACATGAAAAGGAACAACCAGTACCAGCCACTGCAAAAACATGCCCAGTGGTAAAGACCATCAAGGCTAGGAAGAAACTGCATCAACTAACGAGCAAAATAACCAGCTAACATCATAATGACAGGATCAAATTCACGCATAACAATATTAACCTTAAATGTAAATGGGCTAAATGATCCAATTAAAAGACACAGAGTGGCAAATTGGATAGAGTCAAGATCCATCAGTGTGCTGTATTCAGGAGACCCCTCTCATGTGCAGAGACACACACAGGAAATAAACGGATGGAGGAAGATCTCCCAAGCAAATGGAAAACCAGAAAAAGCAGCGGTTGCAATCCTAGTCTCTGATAAAACAGACTTTAAACCAAGAAAGATCAAAAGAGACAAAGAAGGTCATTACATAATGGTAAAGGGATCAATTCAACAAGAAGAGCTAACTATCCTAAATATATATGCACCCAATACAGGAGGACCCAGATTCATAAAGCAAGTCCTTAGAGGCCTACAAAGAGACTTAGACTCCCACACAATAATAATGGGAGACTTTAACACCCCACTGTCAACATTAGACAGGTCAACGAGACAGAAAGTTAACAAAGATATCCAGGAATTGAACTCAGCTCTGCACAAAGTGGACCTAATAGACATCTACAGAACTCTCCACCCCAAATCAACAGAATATACATTCTTCCTAGCACCACACCACACTTATTCCAGAATTGACCACGTAGTTGGAAGTAAAGCACTCCTCAGCAAATGTAAAAGAACAGAAATTGTAACAAACTGTCTCTCAGACCACAGTGCAATCACACTAGAACTCAGGATTAAGAAACTCACTCAAAGCCACTCAACAACATGGAAACTAAACAACCTGCTCTTGAGTGACTACTGGGTACATAACAAAATGAAGGCAGAAATAAAGATGTTCTTTAAAACCAACGAGAACAAAGGCGCAACATACCAGAATCTCTGGGACACATTTAAAGCAGTGTGTAGAGGGAAATTTATAGCACTAAATGCTCACAAGAGAAAGCAGGAAAGATCTAAAATTGACACCCTAACATCACAATTAAAAGAACTAGAGAAGCAAGAGCAAACACATTCAAAAGCTAGCAGAAGGCAAGAAATAACTAAGATCAGAGCAGAACTGAAGGAGATAGAGACACAAAAAAACCCTCAAAAAATCAATGAATCCAGGAGGTGGATTTTTGAAAAGATCAACAAAATTGATAGACCACTAGCAAGACTAATACAGAAGAAAAGATAGAAGAATCAAATAAACACAATAAAAAAATGATAAAGGGGATATCACCACCGATCCCACAGAAATACAAACTACCATCAAAGAATACTATGAACACCTCTATGCAAATAAACTACAAAATCTAGAAGAAATGGATAAATTCCTGGACACATACACCCTCCCAAGACTAAATCAGGAAGAAGTTGACCAGCTGAATAGACCAATAACAGGTTCTGAAATTGAGGCAATAATTAATAGCCTACCAACCAAAAAAAGCCCAGGACCAGATGGATTCACAGCCGAATTCTACCAGAGGTACAAGGAGGAGCTGGTACCATTCCTTTTGAAACTATTCCAATCAATGGAAAAAGAAGGAATCCTCCCTAACTCATTTTATGAGGCCAGCATCATCCTGATACCAAAGCCTGGCAGAGACACAACAAAAAAACAGAATCTTAGACCAATATCCCTGATGAACATTGATGCAAAAATCCTCAATAAAATACTGGCAAACCGAATCCAGCAGCACATCAAAAAGCTCATCCACCAGGATCAAGTTGGCTTCATCCCTGGGATGCAAGGCTGGTTCAACGTACATGAATCAATAAATATAATCCAACATATAAACAGAACCAAAGACAAAAACCATATGATTATCTCAATAGATGCAGAAAAGGCTTTCGACAAAATTCATGCAAAAAACTCTCAATAAACTAGGTATTGATGGGACATATTTCAAAATAATAAAAGCTATTTATGACAAACCTGCAGCCAATATCATACTGAATGGGTAAAAACTGGAAGCATTCCCCTTGAAAATGGGCATAAGACAGGGATGCCCTCTCTCACCACTCCTATTCAACATAGTGTTGGAAGTTCTGGCCAGGGCAATCAGGCAGGAGAAAGAAATAAAGGATGTTCAATTAGGAAAATAGGAAGTCATATTGTCTCTGTTTGCAGATGACATGATTGTATATTTAGAAAACCCCATCATCTGAGCCCAAAATCTCCTTAAGCTGATAAGCAACTTCAGCAAAGTCTCAGGATACAAAATCAACGTGCAAAAATCACAAGCATTCCTATACACCAGTAACAGACAAACAGAGAGCCAAATCATGATTGAACTCCCTTTCACAATTGCTTCAAAGAGAATAAAATACCTAGGAATGCAATTTACAAGGGATGTGAAGGACCTCCTCAAGGAGAACTACTACAAAGCACTGCTTAATGAAATAAAAGAGGACACAAACAAATGGAAGAACATTCCATGCTCATGGGTAGGAAGAATCAACATCATGAAAATGGCCATACTGCCAAAGGTAATTTATAGATTCAATGCCATCCCCATCAAGCTACCAATGATTTTCTTCACAGAATTGGAAAAAACTGCTTTAAAGTTCATATGGAACCAAAAAAGAGTCCACATTGCCAAGACAATCCTAAGCCAAAAGAATAAAGCTGGAGGCATCACGCTACCTGACTTCAAACTATGCTACAAGGCTACAGCAACCAAAACAGCATGGTACTGGCACCAAAACAGAGATATAGACCAATGGAACAGAACAGAGCCCTCAGAAATAATACCACACATCTACAACCATCTGATCTTTGACAAACCTGACAAAAACAAGAAATGGGGAAAGGATTCCCTATTTAATAAATGGTGCTGGGAAAACTGGCTAGCCATATGTAGAAAGCTGAAACTGGATCCCTTCCTTACACCTTATACAAAAATTAATTCAAGATGGATTAAAGACTTACATGTTAGACCTAAAACCATAAAAACCCTAGGAGAAAACCTAGGCAACACCATTCAGGACATAGGCATGGGCAAGGACTTCACGGCTAAAACACCAAAAGCAATGGCAACAAAAGCCAAAATTGACAAATGGGATCTAATTAAACTAAAGAGCTTCTGCACAGCAAAAGAAACTACCATCAGAGTGAACAGGTAACCTACAGAATAGGAGAAAATTTTTACAATCTACCCATCTGACAAAGGGCTAATATCCAGAATCTACAATGAACTCAAATAAATTTACAAGAAAAAAATCAAACAACCCCATCAAAAAGTGGGTGAAGGATATGAACAGACACTTCTCAAAAGAAGGCATGTATGCAGCCAAAAGTCACATAAAAAAATGCTCATCATCACTAGCCATCAGAGAAATGCAAATCAAAACCACAATGAGATACCATCTCACACCAGTTAGAATGGCAATCATTAAAAAGTCAGGAAACAGCAGGTGCTGGAGAAGATGCGGAGAAATAGGAACACTTATACGCTGTTGGTGGGACTGTAAGCTAGTTCAACACTAGTTCAACCATTGTGGAAGACAGTGTGGCAATTCCTCAAGGATCTAGAACTAGAAATCCCATTTGACCCAGCCATCCCACTACTGGGTCTATACCCAAAGGATTATAAATCGTGCTGCTATAAAGACACATGCACATGTACATTTTTGCAGCACTATTCACAATAGCAGACTTGGAACCAACCCAGATGTCCAACAGTGATAGACTGGATTAAGAAAATGTGGCACTTTTCATTGCCCTTATATACACCATGGAATACTATGCAGCCATAAAGAAGGATGAGTTCATGTCCTTTGCGGGGACATGGATGAAGCTGGAAACCATCATTCTGAGCAAACTATCTCAAGGACGGAAAACCAAACACCGCATGTTCTCACTCATAGTTGGGAATTGAACAATGAGAACACTTAGACACAGGGTGGAGAACATCACACACCGAGGCCTCTCTTGGGGTGGATGGAGGGGGAAAGGATAGCATTAGGAGATATACCTAATGTAAATGACGAGTTAATGGGTGCAGCACACCAACATGGCACATGTATACATAGGTAACAAACCTGCATGTTGTGCACATATACCCTAGAACTTAAAGTGTAATTAAAAAAAACATCTTGTATACCTTAAATATATTCATTTTGTATTTATCAATTATATCTCAATAATGCTGGAAAAAATAATTGACTTATTTTGTATAAATATATACAATTATTAGAATCATTATGGAAAATGGTGGTTTTATTTACCAATTTAATGATTCAATTATTAAATTTTTCTCAAGGCAAAAAAAAAAAAAGATTCAAGTTCTAATAAAAACACGAGGAAAGTTTTTCAATCAAAGTTCCAAGGACTACCAAAGTAGAATTAAAGCAAAACACCAATACTAAACACAACGAAGCTTACATACAACATGTTATTCTTTCTAATACTCACCATTCTACTTTGTGTTCTTCACACAAAACATTGTCAAACAATACTATGAGAAATATCTCTAATGTAATATACAGTAATTTATTTACAGAACATTCATGTTCTAAAATTAAATCAATTAATTCTTTGTGAGGAAAGCTAAGGGCACTAGAAAAATTATCAGTAAGCTTAACATTTAAATTCAATTATCGGTGTTGGCTTAGACAGCCTCATAAAGATTAGCATTGCTAACTAGTTTCACTATTTTCCTACTGAAAAACAAAATTTTACATAAATATGGAAACTATTATAATACCTAGTACACTGTTGATAGGGAAAAAGATTTTACATGCCAATTGCAATTTTACATTCCCCTTATATACATTCCCTTTTCTGACATTATTGTAGTTTAAATAATGAATGAAATAACCAAATAATAATTGTAATGATTATAATAATGAGAACAGCAAACAGTTCTATAGCACTAACCACATTCCAGACATTGTTCTACATGCATTCTCATATTAACCCAAATAAGCCTTCCAACTCAGAATAAATACAACATTATCTCCATTTTACAGATGAGGAAACTGTGGCACTGAGAAATTGCTCACCAGATTATAATAAAGGTTGTCGTAGAGAAGGTATGCCTTACCAACAGGAAAATCCACAGATGTTTCCAAACATTCCCAGTTAATTGTGTTCATATTTATAGAGAAGAAACTGCATGCAAAAAGTACTTCATGATATTATTTTTAAATTTTGAAAACTTTTATTCACATGCATTTGGCTTACACTAGAAATGGGACTAAAGGTCTCTATAAACAAAATAGTTGCCCAAGCCAGCTTTGTGGCTATGAGCGCAGTACAGTTACACACCCAGCCCTGCTCTTAGACGGTCCCTGTGCTTAAAAGATCCCATGCTGACTTTAATACTCAGTTGTTACCATCTTGAAATACTTAATTTTTTTGACAAAAAACTTTACATTTTCATTTCGTACTGGGCCCCACGAATTCTGTAATTGGTCCTAATTGTTACAATGACTGTGCAAAAATGAAGTTTTATGTCTTTTGCCCATGCTTTAAAACTTGTTTTAGCTTGAGAACATGATTTTATTGATAAACAAGCTTTGGTTGCAAAAAGTAGAGTTTTGACTTGTAGGGAGTATTGGATGTTGCCATTTAAATTGTAAATATTATAAAATCAAGGAAGTTAAACTTGCATCTTTTAAAATTGGTATGTGAGGAAGTGGGATCATCTGATCTCCAGCTAGTTGCTGCATTCAGAAATAAGATGGTTGTCATGGGGATGCATAATAGCATGTTTATTTGGATTGAATATGAAGTCAGAGTCAGACTTTTTCTGACAGAAAAGAAGTTGATTTGGCTGACTGGCTTGACAATGAACAGTGGCTTTGCTCATTAAATAAGGTAAACATATGTCTCAGTTTTCCCAGGGCAGTCGAGGTTTGTCTGTTGCCCTGGCATAATTAGTAGCCCACCATCATTAAGTTAAATAGTAGATAATTTCCAAAAATTGACTGAGTTAAATCCCTAGATCTAAGATTTTTCACTCCTCCTCAAAAAAGTACATAATAAATGTATATTATCAAAATATTATATTAGCAAAGGTATATTAAAATTGATATCTAAATGTTGCTAAACCTTCAAAGTTAAACAGTTACCTCTAAAAGGCAGTAGATAAAACTCAAGGGTCATTTAATAAATTTTAATAAGTTTAAGGGTCATTTGCTAAGTCTTAATAAACTGTTATTAACATAATTCCAAAAAATCAAAACTTGAAAAACATCTTTTTGCAAGTCAGGTGGCTTTTTATTTCTTTGTTTTCAGCAAATGTGGAGAATCTGTCCCTGATAGAATATTATATGTAACTTTTATGATAGAGAATTTGTGATTTGGGGCATATAACTTGGAAGGATTTCAAAGAATTAAGCAAAGGAACTAGCATAATTGTTCTGATCCCATCTACTTATTTGCATGAACAAGATTTCTCAGAAATTACATTTTTTAGAGACGGGAGGAAAATAAAACTGATGCTGAATGAAACTCATCACTGCTATAAGTAATATCCATGTACAGACATATCAACTACAGTTGACCCTTGAACAGCAGGCGGTTGTACTGTGTAGGTACAATTATACACAGATTTTCTTCCACCTCTGTCGCCCACAGACAAGACCAATCCCTCCCCTTCCTCCCCTTCCTCAGTTTATTCAACGTGAAGATGGTGAGGATGAAGACCTTTACAATGATCCACCTCCTCTTAATAAATAGTAAATATATTTTCTCTTTATTATTGTCTTTTTTTTTTTTTTTTTTTTGAGACAGAGTCTTGCTCTGTCACCCAGGCTGAAGTGCAATGGTGCGATCTTGGCTCACGGCAAGCTCTGCCTCCCGGGTTCACATCATTCTCCTGCCTCAGCCTCCCGAGTAGCTGGGACTACAGGTGCCCACCACCACGCCTGGCTAATGCTTGTATTTTTAGTAGAGATGGAGTTTCACCGTGTTAGCCAGGATGGTCTCGATCTCTTGATCTCGTGATCCGCCTGCCTCAGCCTCCCAAAGTTCTGGGATTACAGGTGTGAGCCACCACGCCTGGCCCTCTTTATTAATTTCTTAATAACATTTTCTTTCCTCTAACTTACTTTATTGTAGGGATACAGTATATAATACATATAACATACAAAATACATGTTAAGCAATTATTTACATTATTGAAAGCCTTCTGGTCAACAGTAGGCTGTCAATAGTTAGGTTTCTGGGAGGTCAAAAGTTATATGCAAATTTTTTACTATAGGGGTATGGGGTGGGGACCTAACTTCCATGTTGTTCAAGGTCACCTGCAATTGAAAATGAATAAAACTAGTCAGTGAAAGTTTGATGAGGAAAAGATTTACATAGTCTTAAGGTATCTCCCCACAAAATCCTTGTTAATTACAAAGCGGAAATGTGTAACTTTGTAGTGGTGAAACCTAGCAGATACCACATTAGTTAAGTGATCAAATTTAGTATCGTCAATAACATAACCAGGCAGCTTAACTTCAAAATGCATTTTAAAAACTTTTTTTTCCTTTCTCTTAGGTTACAAGATGCAACCTTGAAGCTTACAGCAGAAACCTTGTTTTTCTTCTCCTTAGTCTTAACATACAACCTTGAACTGTACTTTCTTTAAAACACCAGGTTGCTCCCTTTCTCACCATACACTCTTACATCATGCACATTTATCTAACTGTATGCTCGTATCTAATTATATGCTTACCTAGAAGTTCCAGGGGCTAATCTTGAGACAGACAAAGCCTGGAAATCCAGCTGCAGAATTCCAGCGATTAACTCAAGGCAGCTAGTCAACAGTATGGCCATTGTTGAGATGATGCCAGCCCATGCTCCAGGTGGACTGAGACTCAGGATAGCCATCGACATAAGACACACAGACCTGAGCTCAGCACAACTCCTGCATGTCTCCCCTGTCAAGTCCCTTCTTTTTGAAACCTTGCCTTCTCCCCAGAAGTTCAAAGTGGTTGCTTTGGTTGGGAATCTGGCCACCTCCCCAGTACTAGTTTTGGTTAATAAAATCACTTTCTTTCTTTCAGACCTCACTTTTGTTAATTGGATTCTGCAAGCAGCAAGCATCCAGACGTGCATTCATTTATAATAATGGGACAAATTCAAATTGGGTACCACTGACTAGATGTAATGAGGAGAAAAATGCAACTATTCTGTGATATTACTGCCAAAAAATACCTGACCTGATTCTAATCACAAGAGAGCACCCAACAAACCCCAAAAGAGGAACATTCTCCAAAGCAATTGGCCTGTAATCTGCAGAAGTGCCAATGTCATGAACATCAAGACAATTTGAAGAACTCTTTCAGAATGAAGGGGTCTAAAAAGACATGATAACTAAATGCAATGTGTGATCTATATTGGGTAATTTGCTTTAAAAAGGACGTATTTGGAACAATTAGTGAATTTGCGGAGGGTCTGGGGATAAGATGGTACTAATATATTGGTGCCGATTTTTTTATTTTGATTGTTGTTATGTATTTGTAAAGGAAAATATCCTTGCTTGTAGAAATTATACATTAAAGTGTTTAAGGGTTGTCTTAGACACACAGTGCCATGAGCAGTCTGGGTTTCTTCCATTCCTGTTGGAATGGAAATACCACCAACTAGGTAATTTATAAATAATAGAAATGTGTTTATCTCAGCTCTAGAGGCTGGGAAGGAAGTACAAGATCAAGGTGGCAGAAGGTTTAGTATCTGGTGAGGGCCCACTCTCTACTTCCAAGATGGTGCCCCAAACACGGTGTCCTCACATGGCAGGAGAAATGGAAGAGGGAACAAGACTAACTAATTCTCTTGACCCCTTTTATAAGGTCAGTAATCTCATTCCTGAGGATGGAGCCTTTATGACTTAATCACCTCCTAAAAGCCCAACCTCTTAATACTATCAGACAGGGTCTTAGATTCCAACATATGAATACTGGGGGGACACATACATTCAAACCATAGCACAGGTAATAGGCTTTCACACTGGCAACTTATCCTTAAATGCTTCATAAAACAGAAAGTTCTTTGTATTATTCTTAGGGGGAAAAACAATTACCTTCAATGACTTCCATGTCACTCAGCCAAAGTCTTCTATAGTGGCCTTCAATTCCATCCATGACTTTCCTCTATTATCGTCTTGTGCCCCATTTCTCTGGATTTTTCCCCTTAATCTGCTCTAGTGACACAGGTTTTCTTGCTTTTCCTCAAACTCATCAGGCACACTTCCACCTTAAGGCCTTTGCACTAGCTATTCCCCCTGCCTGGAATGTTCTTCCCCAAGAAATCTACCTGGTCAACTCCCTCATCTCCATCAAGTTTTGCCCAAATGTCATTGTTTCAATGGGGCCTACAAGAACCACCTTATTTTTTTTTTAATTTTACTTTAAGTTCTGGGATACATGTGCAGAATATGCAGGTTTGTTACATAGGTATACATGTGCCATGCTGGTTTGCCGCACCTGTCAACCCATCATCTAGGTTTTAAGTCCCACGCACATTAGGTATTTGTCCTAATGCTCTCCCTCCCCTTGCCCCCCACCCCCTGACAGACCCCAGTGTGTGATTTTCCCCTTGCTGTGTCCATGTGTTCTCATTGTTCAGTTCCCACTTATGAGTAAGAACATGCAGTGTTTGGTTTTCTGTTCCTGTGTTAGTTTGATGAGAATGATGACTTCCAGCTTCATCCATGTCCCTGCAAAGGACATGAACTCATTCTTTTTTATGGCTGTATAGTATTACATGGTGTATATATGTTACATTTTATTTATCCAGTCTATCATTGATGAGCATTTGGGTTGGCTCCAAGTCTTTGCTATTGTAAATAGTGCTGCAGTAAACATACATGTGCATGTGTCTTTATTAGTAGAATGATTAATAATCCTTCGGGTTTATACCCAGTAATGGGATTGCTGGGTCAAATGGTATTTCTGGTTCTAGATCCTTGAGGAGTCACCACACTGTCTTCCACAATGGTTGAACTAATTTACAGTCCCACCAACAGTGTAAAAGTGTTCCTATTTCTCCACATCCTCTCCAGCATCTGTTGTTTCCTGACTTTTTAATAATCGCCATTCTAACTGGCATGAGATGGTATCTCATTGTGGTTTTGATGTGTATTTCTCTAATGACCAGCAATGATGAGCTTTTATTCATATGTTTGTTGGCAGCATAAATGACTTCTTTTGAGAAGTGTCTGTTCATATCCTTTGCCTACTTTTTGATGGGTTCGTTAAATTTTTTCTTGTAAATTTGTTTAAGTTCCTTGTAGATTCTGGATATTAGACCTTTGTCAGATGGGTAACTTGCAAAAATTTTCTCCCATTCTGTAGGTTGCCTATTTACCCTGATGATAATTTATTTTGCTGTGCAGAAGCTCTTTAGTTTGATTAGATCCCATTTGTCAATTTTGGCTTTTGTTGCAATTGCTGTTGGTGTTTTAGTCATGAAGTCTTTGCCCATCCCGATGTCCTGAATGGTATTACCTAGGTTTTCTTCTAGGATTTTTATGGTTTTGAGCTTTACATTTAAGTCTTTAATCCATCTTGAATTATTTTTTGTAAAAGGTATAAGGAAGGGATCCAGTTTCAGTTTTCTGCATATGGCTAGCCAGTTTTCCCAGTACTACTTATTAAACAGGGAATCCTTTCCCCATTGCTTGTTTTTGTCAGATCTGTCAAACATCAGATAGTTGTAGATGTGTGGTGTTATTTCTGAGGTCTCTGTTCTCCTCCCTTGGTCTATATATCTGTTTTTTTACCAGTACCATGCTGTTTTGGTTACTGTAGCCTCGTAGTATAATTTGAAGTCAGGTAGCGTGATGCCTCCAGCTTTGTTCTTTTTGCATAGGACTGTCTTGGCTATACAGGCTGTTTTTTGGTTCCATATGAAATTTAAAGTAGCTTTTTTCTAATTCTGTGAAGAAAGTCACTGGTAGCTTGATGAGAATAGCATTGAATCTATAAATTACTTTGGGCAGTATGGCCATTTTCACAATATTGATTCTTCCTATCCATGAGCATGGAATGTTTTTCCATTTGTTTGTGTCCTCTCTTATTACCTTGAGCAGTGGTTTGTAGTTCTCCTTGAAGAGGTTCTTCACATCCATTATAAGTTGTATTCCTAGATATTTTATTCTCTTTGTAGCAATTGTGAATGGGAGTTGACTCATGATTTGGCTCTCTGCTTGTCTATTGTTGGGGATCACCTTATTTTAAAAGGAAAAAAAAAGTCAGTCTTCTTTTCACACTCTTCATTCCCAAATCCTGCTCTAGTTGTTTCATTTTTATTTCTCCAGAGCATTTATCCCCTTTTACAGACCACATAATATAATTGTATATTATGTTTATTATTCATTGTGTTTTTCTTCTGCTAGAATATAAGCTTTATGGAAAGAGAGATTTTTGTTTTCTTTGCTGATTTTTCCCAAGTTTCTAGAACAGTGTATGGCACATAAATATTCATGGAATAAATCAAAGAGTTTCCAGTTCTGGGTGTAGGATCAAATGTATTTGAAATAATATTTTGTAGTTTTTATTTTTTTATTTCTCAAAATAAAAAATTGGATTTTAAAAAAGGAAGCAAAGAACAGGACTTTCATTTCTGTCAATATAATAGACTGGAAAAATTCAAACTATAGAAGGTTTACAAGTACTGGTAAAGAATAACAAACATAATTTTAAATGCATAGTTAATCTACAAAACGGCAAAGGAAAGCCCCAAGAGACAATACAAAAATGAGCAGGAAAGCCACAGTGAAAGATAATAAGAGCATGGGGTTATCTTACTTGCCCAGGTCTTGGCTTCAGGGGTAGGAGACAAGACCTTGTGTGGAGTGGGAACTGAGACCTAACTGCCTGCATACACAGGCACACATACACACACACACAAAGCCAAGACCATCAGAGTGCTACATCGTCACTGAAATAGTATGAAAACATAAAAGTATAAGTCACGCTTTTTTTTAAATGTAGCCTTGGTTAGAAAAATAAGACCAAAGTAAAAACTAGATGCCTCAATTAACAATTGTTAATGAAGAAACATTTCTAAAAGGGAGGGCGGGATGTTGTTGACTCCCGTGATTTTAAAAAGTCAAGCAACGGTAGCCTTCACAAAAGAGAAGTAAATATGTACTTCCTACCATAAAAGTTAATATTCCCCCCTCAATCACATGAGATAAATAGAGTAAGTTTCTATTCCTTAAAACCAACGGAGCCCAGAAATAGAGGACATATTCAAAAAAACAAAACAAAAATCTGCATTGGTAGGGTTTATCAAAGGGATAAGTCAACGAAAAGATCTCCCACTAACCAAAACTAAGCGAGGCGAAATAAAGTACTATTTAATTATAATCCAACATATAAATATCCATGGTCAGTATTGATATAAATACATGATTGAATAAACAAATGGAGAGAAGAGACAAATATCCAGTACAAAGCTCCAAATAATTTATGTACACACTTAATCTCCAAGGAGGGTCAGTTAGCAAGGAGAGGAAACTCCCATTCCTTAGATGTGAGCTGCACACATGGACATTCTTCCAAGGAGTGCAGAAGTAATGAAAAGAGGGGTGGGAAGAAGAACTTTAGAGTAGAGAGACCTGACAAATATCTAAACCAGGTGGTCAGGGTCAACATCAACAGTCACAAACCATGCTGATAGGTTGTCCTTTTGATGTCATGTGATGAAAATGGCATTTATCTCTGTATCTTCCTACTAGAAACCCTTACCCAAGTCTAATCATAAGAAAAACATAAGGTAAATCCCAGTAGGAGGATGTCCTACAACCTACCTGACCAGTATTCTTTAAAACCACCAAGGTTGGCTGGGAGCCGTGGCTCACGCCTGTAATCCTAACACTTTGGGAGGCCGAGGCGGGTGGATCTTGAGGTCAAGAGTTTGAGACCAGCCTGGCCAATATAGTGAAAACCTATCTCTACTAAAAATTAGCTGGGCATGGTGGCATGTGCCTGTAGTCCCAGCTACTTGGGAGGCTGAGGCAAAAGAATTGCTTGAATCCAGGAGGCGGAAGTTACAGTGAGCTGAGATTGTGCCACTGCACTCCAGCCTGCGTAACAGAGCGAGACTCTGTCTCAAAAAAAAAAAGAAAAGAAAAAAAAAACCACCAAGGTCATCCGGGAAAGCCTGAAAAACAGTCACCGCCAAGAGAGGCTTAAGGAAACTTGACAACTACATGTAATGTAGTAGTATCCTCAATGTCATTCTGGAACAGAAAAGGGATATTAGGTAAAAACTAAGGAAATCTGAATAAACTACAGACTTTAGTTCATAACATTGTATCAGTTTTGATTCACTCACTGTAACAGATGTACCATACTAAAGTAAAATGTTCAGGAAAGTTGAAATTGTCAGAAGGAGGGGCTGAGGGGGTATGTGGGAACTCTCTGTACTAAGTTCTCAATTTTTGTGTAAATCTAAAACTGTTCTAAACATAAAATCTATTATAAAAATAGTGTGAATAAAAATAAATGGAGCTTAACAATCAATATCATTATTTTATTATGTTTTTTGAACTGGGAAAAATTTTACTTTGAGATTCAACGATAATTTATTGGAGCATGTTAAATGATGTCATGGAGATCCAATCAGTAAAATGACCCAGTTTCCTCCATAAATTTCAAGGAAAATAAGTGACAAATGGGGAGTAAATTAAAGGTGATTTAGGAGACATATAAACCTATGAAAGGTGAGGACCTTATTTGGACCCTGATTTAGAGAAGCAAAATTCCCTGTCTCACTTTACTCAATGTCTCACTTGTGCTTCCTGGGTTCTCAGGCCAAATAAACTGTCTGGCAGGGCACAGTGGCTCATGCCTGTAATCTCAGCACTTTCCGAGGCCAAGGCGGGCGGATCACCTGAGCTCAGGAGTTCGAGACCAGCCTGACCAATATGATGAAACCCCATCTCTACTAAAAATACAAAAATTAGCTGGGAGTGGTGGCATGCACCTGTAATCTCAGCTACTCAGGAGGCTGAGACAGGAGAATTGCTTGAACCCGGGAGGCAGAGGTTGCAGTGAGCCAAGATCGCACCATTGCACTTCAGCCTGGGCAACAAGAGTGAAACTCCATCTCAAAATAAACAAATAATTAATAAAATAAATTAAAATAAACTTTACCCAAGCCCACGTCTCAGGGCCTACTTTTGTAGAAACTCAAAGAAGGACATTCATCATTAAGAAATTGGTTAAATAAATTATGGCATAGCATATAATAACTTACTATACAATAATTTTAAAGAGTGAATTAGACCTACATGTGTTGACATGGAAAGATCTCAAGACACTTTCTAAAACATGATTCTTTTCTATAAATGAATTAAAATAATACGTTCACGCCACTGCACTCCAGCCTGGGTGACAGAGTGAGACTCCATCTCAAAAAAAATAAAAAAATAAAAAAATGAATAATACGTGTATATGTACTAGTATGTAAATAATCATTTTTCTAGACGTTTACATCGAAAATTAACAGTGATTACTTCTGAGCAGTGGAAATTCTCTCATGCCAAATGTATTGTACTGGCAAGCTGGCTCACTGATTTAAAAAAAAAAAAAGGCCCTGATTTATAGCATTTACTGATTTCCATGGTGTAAATGCTCTATACCACTATGTCTGATTTCAACCCACAGATGATTTAACAGGCTCCTAATAATTACTGAATAACAATTCATTCTTGTGAGCCCGTATGGGTCACCTTCAATACACTACTGGGTGAAAATGTGCATTAATATTATAATTTTGTATGCCAGTTGAATTTATTTGAATTATACTTTTAAATAGATTATACTTAAAAATAAAAGAAGAAAACTGTTGAACACATGCTAAGATTTCCATTTCTAGTTCTTGGTTACACATAGCCTTGGAAATAAGCCCAGGCGCATATTCCCCGGCCACAAAGGAAATCAGTCAGCAGAGATTAAGATAATGTGCCTTACTATTCTTTTCCTTTCTGAGCTTTCATTAGAACCCATGTCTATGAACCAAAATAAAAGGAGAAGAAAGGTCATCATGCAAGGAAGTTTCTTATGGGTATTTCCTTGTGCTCTTCAGTTTATTAAGAAGGTGAGATCATAAACAGGAAGAGAAATGAAGAGCACTGGGAGAGGTAGACAGGGACATTACAATTTATATGTGCATTTTTGTGACCCTGATCATTTTTGAAAACTACCTCAGAGCCATTTTCTTTTAAAATGGCTACTACTGCCAGATAATAAATCAGGTAATTCTTGAATTTGCCCTAACCCTGTTATAATCATCAAAAGCCTGTCTTCCTCCTGATTACAAAAAGATTCAGTAGGAAAGAGCACTTAATTAGAAATCAAGAAACCTGCATTATTATCCTCACACAGGTACTGTTTTGCTGCAAAACCCTCAACAAGTCACTTAACCTCTCTCAGCCTCTGTTGTCTTCTATAAAACAAGAGCTTTCAATTATAAGGTTTCTGAGGACTTCTTTGGTTTTAAAAATCCTACAATTTTCTTATTTCTACTGGCCAAACCCTCTTAATGAAGCTCATTCCTCTCAAGAACTTGCTTAGATCCGCTGAAGTGTTCCTGGGTCAGATAGAAAGAGAGCAGAAAGAGCCAGCGCCTCCGTGTAGACTGCACTAGTATAGTGCCAGGACCTGAGACAAATAGGAGGGGCATCCCCAAGAGGCACCATGGGGACCCTGCTCTGGACCCCAGTGCCACATCTGGGGTTTGGGAAATACTTCATCAGCACCCACCAGCCCAGGACACGAGGACTGAAGGCGCCACCACATGGATAGTGTTAATTCCTCTGTGACAACACAATGCCCTCTCCTGCTAGTATCTACATTATCTCCTTCCATAAACTAGCTCTTCATGAAGTCCCCACTGAAGGAGTGCTGTTTCTAAGATCATCTTTGCCTCTGTCTCTTCAAATTTTTGTTTTTTTTTGAGATGGAGTCTCGCTCTGTCACCCAGGCTGGAGAGCAGTGGCGTGATCTCAGCTCACCGCAACCTTCGCCTCCTGGGTTCAAGCCATTCTCCTGCCTCAGCCTCCTGAGTAGCTGGGATTACAGGTGCCTGCTACCACACTCGGCTAATTTTTGTACTTTTAGTAGAGACGGGGTTTTGCCATGTTGGCCAGGCTGGTCTTAAACTCCTGACCTCAAGTAATCCGCCTGCCTCAGCCTCCCAAAGTGCTGGGATTACAGGCGTGAGCCACTACACCTGGCCCAAACTATTCTTTCTTCAGGATCTTCCTCCCTGGGGGGCTTTCATTCATCAGAAATCAACAATATCTGAGCTTGGCTCTGAGCCATATAGATATAAAACATGAGTATGGAAGCCTTGTGACTCTTGACAGGGGGAGAGAGAGAGAAAGAATATCTAAAGGGGATGCCATTATTACTGTGGTCCCTGGTGGCAAAGGAGAACAAACTCCAGCTCACGGTGAGATCGGAGAAGATTCAGACACTGGGAAATGCCAACAGCAGCTTCTTCAATTGTAGCTTAAAGTCTCTTAAGTCTTAGTTGACTCTTTACAAAGATGAAAGCCATTCCCCTGAGGTTTGTGGGAGAAACAGAACAGTGAAAGTAATTTTCTCTAAGAGCAGAGGCCTCACTCTGTCACTAGGATTGTTAAGGAGCATAAATCCCTAGCAATAATTGCAAAGATCTTTATGTCACTTTTCAGAGCATAAATGCCTTTCAGCACATTATCTAATGTGATTTCACAACAAGCTGTGAGTTGTTGGTGTCATAGGAAAGACTGGAGAGGGGAACAGGAGACCTGGAGGCAGGCCTGGACTTAATCACTTATCAGCTGGTGACTTACTTGAGCTACTTGTCCTCAGGCCACGCTTTACCTTCATTTTACAGATGAGGAAACTGAAGCTCAAGGGGCTAAGTGACTTGTTCTTACCCACAGGTGACAATATGGGACAGACTGGAAAGAATGAAGACTGAAGCAGCAACTTCTTTATTATAGAGTATGACATGAAAATAAAAATGATAAAAATAATACACAAAGGCTGCAATAGGCAAAGTGGGCAGAAAGTAGGACTAAAGAGGTTAAGGAGATGTGAAGTCCATCACTGAAAAATTAGCACAGGTTATTTATTAGAGAAATGATAGCTGTGTGAATGCCAATCCAAGTAGAATCCATAAAGAGCAGAACAGGGGGTGACTGTGACTCACATCTGTGACTTCCTCTGAGCCCCAAGTATGACGAACAACCTTGAGGCTGCCAAAGAGTCACAGGCCCCCACCTGCCAGTCATAGCCAGTCATCAAGAGTCTTATAAAAGGGGTCATTGCGTTACATCCTATGGTTCCTCTGGTACCTCAACTAGTTAAGAAGGGCAGAGGCCTAGAAGTGAAGAGTCCAGGAACCTAAGAATGCCTTGTTTCACATAATATCATTTCATTTTTATACTAAATCTACTCTTAAAGATTTTAAGTCATGCCTCTTAGTTGTGATGAAACAAGAAAAGGTGATTTTTATGCCCAGGTATCAGCTTCCTATCTAAAGATTTCAAGCACACTCTTCTCAAGCTTGTTTTTTGCATCCTAAGGAGTCCTTGCTGTGGTAACCATTTACCTGAAAACTTGTCCTTCAATAGGACCCCTCCCTCTGTTCCACCATGCTAACACCGGGGAATGGGCTAAAAGGATAAGGAGGCACTGGAGCCAGAGTCACCATAGCCATGTCCAAAGACTCTGACAGCAGCTGGGATGGAAGATGAGGTGGAGGTGGGAATAAGCTGGAACACTACTTTGCACCCTCAGGGGGCACCATTTACACCATATTCCTGTACTGGGCAGCCCTCATGTGAGCCCATCTTTCTACTTCCTGCTTTCCAGTTGCTATCTCCCTACCTTGAGTTTTATTCCTTTTGATTTTTAGAGGGAAAAGTGCAAGGTAAGGAAAATATATTAATGTGCAAATGTTTTTCAAATACAGTCTTTTGGGAAGTGTAGTGGGTGAGACTCAGATTTACACTAAGGAATGGCAACGTTTGCCATTGAAGACCCTATCCCAGCCTCCATGATGCACAAGTAATCATCATGACATGATTTGGTGCTGACTCAGGGAAGGAAGAACCACTGATCCTAACATCTCTCTGCACCACCTGAGTGTTGATTCCTATGTACAACTTGCGTTGTACTGGGTAGTCTCTCCCCATTAACATTTACAGAATGTGATTTATGTACCTCAGAGAGTCTGATCCATCTTACTTTATATGACTAAGTCAAAAGAAAAGTTCAGAGGCTATTCTTAGCATTTAAAAAAGTAAAAGACAGCTGTTCCACATATGCACCATCCCAGTCAAATGACAATATACAGAGTACACATAGACTGAGGGGATGACAAGCACACGCATAGTCAGGGTGACTTCAGTAGAATGGTGAGGGGTTGCGCCAGTAAGAATTGCATTCACCTGGCCAGGTGCGGTGGCTCATGCCTGTAATCCCAGCACTTTGGGAGGCCGAGGCAGGTGGATCACCTGAGGTCAGGAGTTCAAGACCAGCCTGACCAACATGGAGAAAGCCTGTCTCTACTAAAAATACAAAATTAGTCACATGTGGTGGTGCATGCCTGTAATCCCAGCTACTCGGGAGGCTGAGGCAGGAGAATTGCTTGAACCTGGTAGGCGGAGGTTGCAGTGAGCCGAGATCACACCATTGCCCTCCAGCCTGGGCAACAAGGGTGAAACTCCATCTCAAAAAAAAAAAAAAAAAACAGAATTGCATTCACCTGTAGTATCAGAGATCCAAATACAGTGGCTTAAGCAGAACTAGGGGCTCATCTTCTTCCATAAAAGAAGTCAAGATAGAAGGCCCAGGAAGTGGTTTTGTTGCCCTATAAAGTTATCAAGATCTCAGGTCCCCTCCAACTTATGGACCAACCATTCTTATTAAGTGGCTTCCATTCTCAAAGTCACAAGATGACTGATGAAATCTCACTAACCTATCTGTTTTCAAAACTAAAGGGGCTGATGGGGGAGGGAAAATGGAAAGACTAAGGTCAAAAGATTAGACCCCAGAATTTTTTCTCACTTCAAGGAACACCCTCAGAAATCTCACCCAAACCCGTCTGTTCAAATCTCATTAGCTAGAACTTAATCATATAACAAAATGTTATAAGAATGCAAGGGAGGCTAGGAAATGTCTCTTAGCTGTGCCTAAAGCAAAATCAGGGTTTATTTCTAGGAAGAATAAAAAAACAGATATTGAGTGGCCAAAGAGTGGGTGATGTCATAGCATTGTATCTGTGTGAAGTCAATGCGGTGGGCCATGCGATCTCAGCTGAGCTCTGTGGAGAGTGGATATGAAATCACTAAGATGGTGAAGGGTGTGAGCTTAGCAGAAGAGTGAGAAATGTACAGAGCCAACTGTGAGAGTGACTATGTGGTGTGTGATGTATAACCTATGGGGGCTCAATGGGAAGGTGAGGCTGTGCACAGTCAGTCTGGGTTCGTGGGATCATTCAAGTGTAAAGCAGAGTCACTGCAGGGTCAATGAGATCGTGAAAAGTGTGCACAACCAGTATGGTCTGAATGAGTCAGTGAGGGGTGTGCACAGCTGGTGTGAATTCAGAGGGCAAATTAGGTCTGCTTGGCTTGTAGAAATGCACGTTCATTAAAGCCTTTATTTCTCTTTTGCAGCTCTTTGAGAGCATCCTTTCATAAGAACTACTCAGCAAGATCAGGGAAACTTGGAAATACCCTGTAGTCGTAGAGAGAGGCCATGCCCACCCCTCCATCTAGATAAGTGGTTTGTAATTAGGGCCTGCCTTCATGGGGCAGATGATACAGGTACAGATACAGGTACAGGTGGTTCCTCTTGTCAGTTCCAAGCAGGCGCCACTTTGCTGCTGTCCTTCTATGGCCAAGTTTCCTCCAGTTAGCAGGCTTCATACATCACAGCAGGCAGGTTTATACACCTTAACCCAAAGCCAGTACTGCTAACAAATTACCTTGACATGTTGATTCCTTGCCTTAACTCACCCTGGAGGCCTCCAGAGGCCTTCTTCACATCACCACAAACACTTCCAATTAGTGCATTGGTTTATCAGGAACTCTTTTCTTGGTTCTCTATTCTGTTCTCCATGACTTTGGTTGCCTGAGTGATACATCCTTTAATTTGTTTCTACATCCTGCTTGGATTTTCCCCTGCTCATCTCTGTCTCTGCTGATACGGGATGTGTTTTATTGCCACACAGACTTAGTTGGTAGCCTCTGTGGCATCATCCAACACTGACTGTCCCTCAGTCAACTCTAGAACACCTATAGGTGGCCTCTGTAAGAGACATTTCCAGGAACAGAATGCCAAACACTGTTTATCAGAGTTCTTGAGTTGCACAATGGGAGGAAATTGTTGCTTAGGATTTCAAAGGACACCAGAGAATTTCAACACACACCTGGAATGGTGCCCTGTTGCTTGTCCAGTCAATGCCAAGTTAATGATGGGAAGGAATAGCTGGTGTGTCACGTGATTGCCAAGCACTGTCCCAAATCCTTCCTGAGGTCAACACTCCCAACCCCACCAAACCCTACAGCTCACAAATCAGCTGCAAGTGGAGCATTAAAAAATGCAACATTGTGGAATTAACTACTTATGGGCCACACCTGAAATTGCTTGATTTTGGTCAGAGAAGTGGTTACAACAGGCCCTTTTTTTTTTTTTTTTTTTTTTTTTTTTGAGACGGAGTCTCGCTCTTTTACCCAGGCTGGAGTGCAGTGGCGTAATCTCTGCTCACTGCAGGCTCCGCCCCCCGGGGTTCACGCCATTCTCCTGCCTCAGCCTCCTGCGTAGCTGGGACTACAGGCGCCCGCCACCTCGCCCAGCTAATTTTTTGTATTTTTAGTAGAGACAGGGTTTCACCGTGTTAGCCAGGATGGTCTCGATCTCCTGACCTCGTGATCCACCCCCCTCGGCCTCCCAAAGTGCTGGGATTACAGGCACGAGCCACCGCGCCCGGCCTACAACACGCCCTTAAAATCATCATGAGCTTCTAAGAGATGACAATGACCCATAGACTTATCTGTCATGATCAGTTAAAATTCTAGAAAGAAACTCAACCTGAATTCTTAAGCACAGTGGTTCTAAAGAACTGACATTTAAGAATACATCCCATTTTACTTTGTAGATGCATTGATACATTTGTGGAAAATGACAAGAAATTAATCTTGAGCTCCTTTGCCCAAGAGGTTACCCATAGTTGTATACTCTCAACATACCTGCAAGACAACATGCCAGAGCTATGCCAGGATCTGAAATTATTGAGTCTGGTTTTCCCAACTGAAGATCTTGATTTGGATTAGTTATCTCAAATGTGGAAATTCTCCTTCCTTTAATAATATCCTATTGAGATAAGTTAGGATTTCACACAGGTAAAGTTACTACAGCTTTAGTAACTTTACCTACCACAATTTTAGTAACTTAATCTGTGCGAAAAACTGACTTTTGTTCACTTTTGGAATAAGGAAGGAGCAGCAGAAATTATTACCCGTGAATCCTATATAAAAGATCCTATGTCACAGAAATATGTCTGGTCTTCTTTGGAAAGGTAGACTGACCCCAATTTTAGGACACCACAGGAATTCAATGTAAATTTGGAACTCTATGTTACAATTTACAGAGGTGTAGCTAACTCAACAACTGGAAAGTATAACAATTACTGTCTCTTGTTTACAGAATTTTTTTCTGTTCAAGCCTTCTTTGAACTCTTATTACATAAAGTCAACTCCATGATCAGAAAGGCCATGAGAATTGTGCCAAATGCTAGATGAAGATGTGAGTTTGTCAACCCCTTCACCAGTCCTCTTGTTTACCTGGTTGCCCAATGAGATCGAGTCTCTCTATTGGATCAAGACTGGTGTTGACAAAGAGTCCCAGAGTCAAGGTGGGAAGCCAGGTGGAAAAATACAAGTCTAAGAATTACAGGCAGGACTGGGTACAGGAAAAGTCAATAAGGCTCCGAGCCAAATGAGAGGTCAGAAATCACATGCATATCAGGAGTCCAGGTTAAGTGTGTAGGTTAAAAACCAAGCCAGCAGTTAGAAACCAGGAAACCCACAGGCACCAGGGAGCAATGCAAGTCCAAGGGTCAGAAAACAAGTAAAAGGCCAAGACAGCCAATTAAAAAGCACCATCATAATGAACTTCACAAAAGTCCCTGCTGTTTCAGGGTACAAGGCTCTTCCTTCATTTCTGTGGGAGATGTGACCAAGAGAGGTTATGTGAGTGGAAGCTGAGGATCCATGTTAAAAGAGTGGAGTCAAATGACAGAGGCGCCGTGTCTGGAATCATGCTGAAAGACGCATCATGACACCTCTGGACAGTGCAGTAATTAGCCACCTATGTCACATCAGGATTTCAGGGCACACTGGCCAGGAACAGCCACATCCCTGTCAGTACCATTTTTCCACCTCCTGGCACCCTTTCCCTTCTGGTTCCCAAGCCCAAAAAATTTCATACTGCCCATCGGTGATCCAAATCCTTCCTAGGAGGCATAGTTCTCAGACTTTCCCATTTCCTAAAGTCTTTCAAGTGAAAGAAAGAAAAAAAAAATGCTTCTTTTTTTTTTCAATTTGGACAGCTTATCACAGATGCTAAGAGGAAGCAAGTGTATCAAACTCTGAGTTTAAATGATATATATCCTTAGCTATTCTAAAGGTATTTGAATTTGAAGGAAAGAACTAATTAATACAAAAGTGCTCTAGAACTCTGCGCCGGCATGCTAGAGGAATAAGGGTTAAAAACAAAACATCTCTCTTTTAAAAAAAAATTACTTAAGCACACAACTTGAATTATAGTTGTAAAAAAAATGTTGGTTTTCCTTCACGTTGAAACGTACTTATTAATCAAGACTTCTAAAGACTCTGTTTAAAGGTGATAACTGATTCATCTCCCTTATCTCCCTTTTTAATCAGGTATAGTTCTAGGAATAAATGCAGACAATTTGAATTTTAATGATTTCCAACAAGTGATATTTGACCACATAAAAAATTCAAGTATTTCTGTTTTCTAGGACAAAAGATAAATTATTGCAGAGGCCACGCTACACAACAAAAAGAGCATGGGCTCGAAATTGTCTTGGCAAGTCCCTCCTCATCACTGGTCCCAGTAAGCTCACAGAGATAAAAATACAGACTTTGCAGGGCCAGGCGCAGTGGCTCATGCCTGTAATCCCAGCACTTTGGGAAGCCAAGGTGGGCAGATCACTTGACGTCAGGAGTTTGAAACCAGCCTGGCCAACATGGTGAAACCCCATCTCTACTAAAAGAACAAAAAAAAAAAAATTAGCTGGGCATGGTGGGGGGCGCCTGTAATCTCAGCTACTTGGGAGGCTGAGGCAGGAGAATAGCTTGAACCCAGGAGGTGGAGGTTACAGTGAGCCAAGATCATGCCACTGCACTCCAGTGAGACTCCATCTTGAAAATGAGAGAAAGTGAGAAGTGAAAGAGAAAGAGAGAGACTTTGCAGAGTTCTTGTGAAGATGAAAAATTATGCATGATAAGTATCTAGCACACAGTGTAGCATATCATAGGTGTTCAATGAATAGTAGCAACTGTTACTTTTATTCCACTTACCTAACAAATGCCCAATCACTCTACATTGTAAACACACTTCTATCTAATCGAAAGAAGAGAGAGTAAAGCAGGAAGAGCATCTAGGTGCAGTGGCAGAAATTCCAGTGTAAGAGTAGAAAACCGGGTAATGATCCCATTTTCATCACCAGTTAGTTGTGTGAGTCTTTGCAAGCCACCTAACTTCACTCAACCTCAGCTTCCTCATTTGAAAAAAACGAAAGATTTGAACATATAACTTTAGTCACTCCCAGATGTGAGGGTCTCTGCCACTGATTACCTTCCCAAGCAGAGAGAAGACTGGTAAAAGATTGTCCCTGTGTGGGCACAGCCTATCCCTAGATGATCAGATGTTTGCCCAATGCAGCTCTGAACTCACCCTTACACTTACAGTTCCCAATCCTGTCTCTCATCTTTGGACCTTGCTCAAGAGCACAAATGAATTTCCACCCCTAAGACCAGACATAAACCCTAATCACTAATACATGCTCATCCAAAGATCTAGGATAATTTGCTTTAGTTACCTGTGCCTCAGTTTTCTCCTCTGTAAAAGTAGGAGAGCAATATTCACCTCATTGAATTTTTATGAAGATTAGATAAGACGTGTTTGTGAAAGTAAGTTATCACCTGTACAGCATTGTACAACACTAACATAGAAACTATGATTATTGTTGATTTACACTGTTGGAAACACTCTATGGAAAACAGAAGAGAAGTTGCATTCTGAGTCAGGACACCATAGTTCATCCATCTGAGCTCCTGCCTTCTGTGGGTTTTGTAAGCCTAGAAGAATCAGGCAGAATAGCATTGAATTCTGCTGTAATCAGATATTGATTTTCTTCCTAACTGAGAAAGGAGGATTATTTAAACTTTCATTTATAGGAAACTGGCAGGAACCTGTTTAAATGGCCCAAGTAAGTTTTCACCTCTTTAGCAATATCCTACCCATGTGATCAGAGGTTTCCCTATTTCAAGAGGTAACTGCAGAATTTCAGGAAAGCCACCTATTACTAATTGTAACAAATCCATCAATCTCTACAAAGAACAGCAGACCTGTCCCTCCAGAGCCCCACTCTTAGGCTTTGCTGGGCTTACTGCTCCATGGATCACCAGGCTCCTGTGGTCACAAGGAGGCTGTAAGAAATGCAAGGCCGTCTAAGAGGAAGCTGAGCATGCTGCTGTGTTCCTCAGGGATGTCCTGAAATGCCCCCTGTTTGCAGTGTTGTGAAATGTTGTAGATTCTCTTCCAGAATTTTCTCCTCCATACCAAAGTCTAAAAACTATTTGTTGATAAAGGTTTTAGGCAGTTACTTCAGAACATAGCCCCATGTATTGGGTTTTCTGAGCAGTCAGCTATGTAGAAGCTTTAGTTAGCATTCTCTCTCTCTCTCTCTATCTATCTATCTATCTCATCCTTCCCATCCACACTTGCAGGTCACATGCCCTTGGCAGGGTTGATCTCATAAACAGAATAGTAAGCAACTACTTGCCGGTGTAATTTGAGATGTGGCACAATCCTCCTGCTCAAAATATCATCCCCACCAAATGCCACAGGGCCTAAAATTTCCAGTATTCAACTCATGGCTGCTAATCCTCTCTTGCTTCACCCCATCATCTCTCCTAGTACCTGCGCATGTGAAGCATGTCCATCCTTCCAGGCCTAACTCAGCGTCACTTTTTCCTGAAGCTTTTGTGAGCGCCCAGTTGGAAGTGATCTCTCATTCCTCTGAACATTCAAAAAGCTTCACTTGTGCCTCTTTTATGTTGCATATTACTTTATATTTAAACACATGTACTATATCCCACCAGGCATAATCTGGAGATTCAATTCCTTAGCTGAGTCTCATTTATCTTTGTACCATCATCGCATCCTCAAGCAAGCAGACCCAGAGCTGAAACTTAATAAAGAATCAGTGTCTGACCAATGGGTACTATATGGTTGAATGAGGAGTAAGACACAGCTTCTCCTAGGCTGAGATTTTGCTGCTCACTAACTGTGTATACTTCAGCAGTCACTTCAGTTTTCAGAGCCTTATTGTCTTCCTATAAAATAAGGTCATTGAAGAGTTATACAATTCCAGAGCTCTCTCAGCCATCATTGCTAATCTACTGGATGATCTTACAGCTCACACTGGTTCAGCAAAAGCCCAATATTATTTGCATTCACTTTTGGAAATGGATTGACAAAATATATACTGTATTAAGGTCTTTAAAAAGGAAAAAGGTAAATTTTTAAAAAACAGTAAGATAAGGCCAAATAAAAAGCAAACACACAGAATAAATTATTGATGGTCCTATTTACTTATGAAGTGGGACATAAATTTAGCTTTGAGCTTCCTAGCAACCAAAGCAAAAATGTATTAAAGTAAGAGTCTATCGTTGCTCAAGAAAATACAGATTTTCCTGTTATTAAAATTCAAAAGAAATTGATGTAGTAAACTTTGTACTCAAAAATCCCAACAATGAATACGCCAGAAAGTTTCATAGAACTATTTCCTGCAGTATCCTTTTACAAGAGTGTTCCAGTTATCTATCACTGCACAACACCAGAATAGTGGCTTAAAGTGACAGCATTGTGTATTATTATCTTACTGGGGATAGAGGGGCTGAGCTAAGAAATTCTCACTTAGAGTCTCTTACAGAAATGTAGTCACAAAGTGACTGGGTCTGAAGTAAGCTGGAGCCTAAGCTAGGAAGATTCAAACAGCTGGAGGCTAGAACAGTTGGTCCTCTTTGGATATCTCTCAGAGGTCTCTACATGTGACTCCAGCATGGCAGTGTTAGAGCAGCTAGAACTCTTACATGGAAGCTCAAGTGCTGAGAGGGAGACAGCCAAGCCAACTTTAGCACCTTTTATGAGCTAGCCTCAAAAATCACACAGTATCACTTCTAACACATCCTATTTGCCAGAATCAAGCCACTAAGACCAACCTATATTCAAGGGAAGGGTATTTTAGTCTCTATCTTTTGATGGGGAGTGTCCAAGAATGTGAGAATATGTTTTAAAACCATGATTAAGGAAAAAATAGAAATTTGCTATTCAATAAATGCTATTCTTTTAAAAGCCAAAGAAGAAATACTTCAGCTTGATTCAGGGATAAAATTTAGAATTACAGAGTTGTGCTGTTCAATATGGAAGCCACTGGCACGAGTGGCTATTTAAACTTCATTAAAATTAAATAAAACATTTTCAGTACCATTATTTTGTTTTAACAGTCATATTTCAAATGCTCAATAGCCACACATGGCTAGTGACTATTAACGATGGACACACAATTACAGAACATTTCCATCAATGCAGAAAGTTCTATCGAGCAACACTTATCTAGGATAATGAAAGAACAATATACCCTTAATGGAGGCTGAGGTGTAGGGAGCATTACTTGAGCCCACAAATTCAAGGTTACAGTGAGCTACGATCATGTCACTGCACTCCAGCCTGGTGACGGAGCAAGACCTTGTCTCTAAAAAGAAAAAAAAAACTATATATTCAGCTGTTGATTAGAACTGCTAAGTCTTCTAATTAAGCTTTTGGTAGGAAATGGGCAAAAGAGATGTCCAAACTGTAACATTTGACAAGACTATGAACTGCATAAAATCTGCGTTGCTAAAAAAAGATAGTCCATATGCCTTAAAAATCAACCAAGTAGGAGGTAGATTCACTTCCCTTAAAGAAGACAAAGGTAGGCCTGGGTGGTTGCTGTCAAAATGGGCAAGTTCATAAAACCTGGGAAAGTAGTGTTGGTCCAGGCCAGACACTACACCGGATGCTACTCTGGATGCAAAACCATCGTCGTGAAGAACATTGATGATGGCACCTTAGAATGCCCTGACAGCTGTTCTCTGGTGGCTGGAATTGACTGTTATCCTTGCAAGGTGACAGCTGCCATGGGCAAGAAGAGCACCCAGAGGTCAGAGATCAAGTCTTTTGTGAAAGTTTATAACTACAATCACCTCATGCCCACAAGGTACTCTGTGGATACCCCCTTGGACAAAACTGTCATCAACAAGGATGTCTTCAGAGACCCTGCTCTTAAACACAAGGCCCAAAGGAAGGCCAAAGTCAAATTCAAAGAGAGGTAAAAGATGGGCAAGAACAAGTGGCTCTTCCAAAAGCTGTGGTTTTAGATGTTTTGTTTTGGTCATTAAAAATTTTTTAAATAAAAATAAAAAAAGAAAGACAAAAAATGAAGGCTCCTAACCAAGACCCAAATGGCTGGCCACCTTGCCTCCATGTGGGGTTTTCAGGGGAGGACCTGTCAGTAAGGGCAAAAGTTTCCCCAGACTTTCACATACTGTCTTCTCAAAACATTTGGGGGAAAGAAAAATAAAATCAAAGCTACAAAGTTCATTCCTTCCCTCTTTAATTCAACATTTACTGAGTAAGCATGGATGCTATGATTATATCTGAAAAAAAAATTGAAATAGATTTTACTAATCTCCCAAGCCCCAGAAATAAACAAACAAACGTCCATAACATGCCCAAGGAATATCTACTTTTAAGTAGCGTCATTTTCTACTGAAACCACCAGAGAAAAATAGTTGCAAAACGTACCCTTAAGTAGCTGAAAGAGTCGGCCAGCTATATATAATCATTAGATATAAGCCAATTAAATTACAAATACTATCTGCCAAAAATGATGATTTTGAATATAGAAAAGTTGAATTCAAGCCACTCTATTTTCCAGTAAGATAAAGAGGCCATTTCTTGTTAGTGACAATAAAATTACATCACTAGCATAGACAGTAGTTATTTTTGTACTTTTTATAATAAGGGTATATGCAGCTAGATCATGCACAAGTTGTTTCAAATCATTAAGATACAAATTAAAAAGAAGAGTTGGAGGAAGCAGAGGCAGAACACAGTTTCATTTTTTAAAGACTGGAATTATCTGATCTGTTAGGAAACCATTCTCAGGAACACTTGTTATGGTATAAAGTTCAGACTGTACATGTTATCAGATCTTACAGCCCAGCTGCATTACATATCTTCTCCTTCACCCTCCCCACCCTCTCTCCACCCTTTACCCTGCTCTGTGCCTCAGGAGGCTGACTTATATGGGCTGCATCAATGGGCTCCCTCACCCTAGCCCTTCTAAACGAGTTCAGCCAATGGGAGGCACCCGCAGGAGATTAGAGACTGGGAGAACAGGAAGTTAGAGAATTTAACCCCCCAGCTTCCTCCCTACTGGGCCACCGCGGGTTGGCTGCATTCCTCACCCAAATGCTGATGTCAAGCAGCCCTCTTCATATGGCCCCACTCTCCAAATCACAGTAACCCCTCACTTCCTTTGATTTTTCACCCATGAATTGCAGTGGCTCCCTGCTATTATTGCTAGCCTAAAGAACTATACCCGCCTCTCGTAGATTTTCTTCAACTCTGCCTGTACCTTTGTATCTAGTTCCTTTTTTCTTTCTCTTTCCTTTTTTTTTTTTTTTCTTTTTAGAAGGAGTCTCGCTCTGTCGCCCAGGCTGGAGTGTAGCGGGGCAATATGGACTCACTGCAACCTCCCGCCTCCCAGGTTCAACTGATTCTCATGCCTCAGCCTCTCGAGGAGCTGGGATTACAGGCACACACCACCATACATGGCTAATTTTTGTATTAATATTTTTAGTAGAGACGGAGTTTCACCATGTTGACCAGGTTGGTCTCGAACCCCTGACCTCAAGTGATCTGCCCGTTTCGGCCTCCCAAAGTGCTGGGATTATAAGTGTGAGCCACTGCACCTGGCCTGTATATAGTTCCTTTCATTAAAGTCTCCTTAGTTACTCGATTCGTGTGCACTGTTTCCTTACAAGCCCTGATGATATACGAATTCATTACTAGTCTTTAATGCCCAGAGACCAAAGAAAGATCAATTAAATATATAAGCAATCTTAAAGTTATTCCTGAAAGATTTTTCCAGCACATCATAAAGGGTATAACATGATTAATAATGGAATATTGTACCTAAATCCAACCTGTTCCTCAGGAAATATTAAGGAAAAAAATGAGAACTACAATTTATGAAAAACATTGAAATGAAAAGTCTGCCAAAATAATGACTCTATGATTTCATACAGCAATAATGTCCTTTTAAAAAAAAACGGGGCTGGGCGCGGTGGCTCACGCTTGTAATCCCAGTACTTTGGGAGGCCGAGGTGGGCGGATCACGAGGTCAGGAGATCGAGGCCATCCTGGCTAACATGGTGAAACCCCGTCTCTACTAAAAAATAGAAAAAATTAGCCAGGCGTGGTGGCGGCGGGTGCCTGTAGTCCCAGCTACTCGGGCGGCTGAGGCAGGAGAATGGCGTAAACCCGGGAGGCGGAGCTTGCAGTGAGCCGAGATTGCGCCACTGCACTCCAGCCTGGATGACAGAGCAAGACTCTGTCTCAAAAAAAAAAAAAAAACGGGGGGCAGAAAAGTTTAACCAGACAAAATTAATAAGAGTAAACAAATTAGCCCTCAATTAGAGCAGAACTTGAGCAGTTCGGTTGGTAAGAAGTCTTTGTAATCAACAGCACTACATGAGGAAGTAATATCAGGATGCAGTCAGCAAATAGACTTGTTATCCCAAAGATAGGTGAAGTTGTTTTGGAGTTAAGTCCCTGAAGCTACCCTGACCCTTACCACTGCGGTGCAGTGAGTGAACAAAATTCTTAAAGTCAGGCAAATCTGCTTTCAAATCTCCAAGTCAAAACCATTTACAAAGTGAAGGAAATAATATTTCCAGTGTAGAGTAGTTGTAAGGATTAAATATAAAATACAGCCGGGCGCGGTGGCTCACGCCTGTAATACCAGCACTTCGGGAGGCCGAGGCGGGTGGATCACGAGGTCAGGAGATCGAGATCATCCTGGCTAACACGGTGAAACCCCGTCTCTACTAAAAATACAAAAAATTAGCTGGGCGCGGTGGCGGGCGTCTGTAGTCCCAGCTACTCGGGAGGCTGAGGCAGGAGAATGGCGTGAACAAGGGAGGCGGAGCTTGCAGTGAGCCGAGACTGCGCCACTGCACTCCAACCTGGGCGACAGAGCGACACTCTGTCTCAAAAAAAAAAAAAAGAAAAATACATAAAAAATACCTAGCACAGTGCCTGATTTGTTCAAGTCATTAAGAAACAGAAATTCAAAAAGAAATCCAGCAGAAGGAAACCAAAGACTTACATTCCAAGACCAGCCTGAAAATCAGCAAATAGATTAGAAATATATATGAAATATTATTTCATATATAGAAATATTATTTCATATATAGAAATATATATGAAGGAATAGGTTGACAAAGTGTTCCAGCCAGGCTTCTGTGGGTCATGTACATTTCGAGGACCTCTATAGTGGATGAATTCCTTTCTCAAATTCCCTTCTGTAAGAAATAATCACCTAAGAATTTTCTCATTCTCCGTCCTGGAAGATCTCCAGCTTTCCTTCTTTTTCTTGCACTTTATGTTTCAGGTTAATTAACACTTTCCCCAATGTACATACTGATCATTTCTTGCTATCACAAACTATCCTAGAGGCCAGCACAGTTCAAACGGTTACTGGACTGAAGTAGGCACACCATTGGCAAGTGGGTGCCCTTCCAGCTGGCTGGAAAGTTTTCTGGCACTTTGTTCCAGGAGTGTCCTGAGTGCAGTGCCCAGCCAGGTCCGCTGCTCAGTCTTTTGAGATCATCCCATCTGAGTGACTAAACGTTGCCTTTGGGTGGGTGGGCCACACCCAGGACCCGGAAGTAAGATCATCATTTCCTCACAAAAGGGAATGCTTTTTCCTTCCATTCTATTCTTTGTGTTATGCCACAGACACATGACTGACCCTAAAATTCATATTTTAACAGCAATCTCTAAGATATAAAGATTCTTCAGCAGGACCTTAAGGAAGTGGGAGTGAGGACAAAGTGTTTAGACATACGAGAGAGGAAGAGTGTTCCGAAAACTAAGACACTTCACAATGTGTTGGAAAGTCCCATGAAAGCACATGTAAGAGAACCTTGAAGACTAATCAATTCAGAAATTCCACCCCCTCCTTGGAGTTGGTTTACAGACCTTGCAAACGTAGGCCCAGTTCCCCGAGTTTTCCTGATTCTGGAGTTGCTGTTTCATAGATCCTCAAGACGAAATTCCTGGTAGACTCCTCAATAAAATATTACATGGTGAAGAGAAAGAATACAAGTAAAAGGGATCAACATGTAGCAAACACCTACTATGTGCCAGGCATTGCATAGCATTTTTTATACATGTTATCTCTGTCAATCCTGATAGCAACCCCATCAAATAGACAGTGTAATCCCCATTTCACAGGTAAAAATGAAAAGACTCTGAGAAGTTAGGTAACTTACTTAAAATTAACTTGTAGAACAAGAATGTACACCAGATCTTCCTGTTTTTTAGCCCATTCACATTTCATTCTGCCACACATTCATCAAGGATGTCATCTATTGCTCGGCATCTTTACATGTAGCTATAAAACCCTGTAATACATTCTGTTTATTCTGGCATAGGCTCTTCATCTGTTACACAAAGTTGCTGAAAGTGTCAATGACTTTTAGAAATCCAGATAACCCAAATGTATAGTATCCTCCATTCTACTATTTTCTACATGTAACTGGATGCTTGACAATGAACACCTGTATCAGTTGTCTGTCATTGCATAATAAACCAATACAAAGTTAGTGCTTACAACAACAATTTATTATATATCATGATTCTGTGAGTCATTTGGGCCATTCTTCCATTGGTCTTACGTGAGCCTACTCACAAAACTGCATTTAGCTGGTAGGTTACCTGGGGATAGGTAGAGCTTGAGGCAACAGGGCCTCTCTCTACACATCGTCTTTCATAACAAGCTTTTTTACAACATGGCAATCTCAGGGCAGCTTCCAAGATAACAAGCCTCAAAGTGCACACATTTTACAAGCTTATGTCCCAAGCCTTTGGCCAAAACCCAAATCATTATGGGAGGGGGCTGGGGCATGAATACCATGAGGCACAATTCACTGAGGATCATTATTATAATGATGTACCACAGCTGGCCCTCTGATCCCAATCACTGACATCCCTCCCATTTGCAAAATGCATCACTCATCCCAAAACCACCAAAGATCTCATCCAATCATGGCATCAAACCACAAGTCCAGACTCCTTATCTGTCTCAGGTCCAGGTGTGGCTGAGGCTACCTGGGTGCAGTTCCTCATGCAGCTCCACAGGTGTGGCTTCTCATCATTCAGGAACCCATGAATTAAAAAAAAAAAAAAGTTATTGTCTCCATGCATACTCATCACACAATTGTGAGAATGGTACACTCAATAGATACTCCCATTTAAAAGGGAGAGGAACAGAAAGCCACAAAGCCATCTGATCCATGGCAATTCTGAAATCCAGTCATGAGTATGTTGCAGGACCTTCTACTCTAGGTATAGAAAATGGTTCTTGAATACAGCCTGGTTTACCTACTTCTACTCTCTGGAAGTGGTTGCCTCTGCTTTCTCCAAGATGACCTATGTTTTCAATAAAAATAGCCTGTGTGTGCAGCTGACTAATTTTCTCAGCTTACCTCCTGTTTCTATTTAGTTTTAATTTCTTGTACATCAGTTAGTCTAAACTAATCCAATACCTTTCTATGTGGGCTTTCTATATGTCAGGTGATAGTCCACTTGATTAGACAAAAGCTATACCCACAACTATTTTTGAGATAGGCCTCTACTTTGGTTCAGTATGTCAAGGTGCTGTGGAAAAAAATGCCCTTAAAATTCTTAAAAGCCATTTTGCCTAGCTGAGAGAATCTAATAGTCACTATTTAAAATCATTCTGTGGTCTTAAGAAAGTCTTGTAGCCACACTCTTGATTTGATTTGTACCCTGAGACCATTTCTAACTTTGAGAATCTTTTGGCAGTAGGACAGAATGGAAATGTGAGACAGTTTTATTTCTCACCTAGCATATCCTGGGCACTCCATATTTGCTTTAAATTCTGCTTGCAAATGGAGCAGTTCATTTTTTTTTTTTTTTGGTTCATCTCTCTCTTCCTATACCTTGTTATGTATCACTTTTAAAAAGCTAATTGGCCCCTTCAGCATTCTAAATGGAAACTTCCTTAAGCCAAATCTACAAGTTCATTAAGTACATTTTTTATCTTCCAAGCTTCTGGAGATGACAGTGTTGCCAGTTATTCTACTACTATATAATGTGATTTGCCCTTTATCACCCTCCAGTAGTGGTTTCCTCTCAGGTCCTCAGGGTCCACTAATAATCTACTTGCTGCACCTACTGCCTCTGCCAGCCACTCAACCCCAAAGCCAATGCCGCATAGGTTAGCTTTTTGTTACAGCAACATACCATTTCTGGGTATAAATTTTTGTATCGGGCCAGGTGCAGTGGCTCACGACTGTAATCTCAGAACTCTGGGAGGCCAAGGCAGGCGGATCACCTAAGATCAGGAGTTCGAGACCAGCCTGGCCAACATGGCAAAACTCCGTCTCTAATAAAAATTAAAAAATTAGCCAGTCATGGTGGTAGACGCCTGTAATCCCAGCTACTCGGGAGGCTGAGGCAGGATAATCGTTTAATCACTTGAACCTGGAGGGTGGAGGTTGCAGTGAGCTGCGATTGTGCCACTATACTCCAGTCTGGGCCACAGAGCAAGACTCCATCTCAAAAAAAATAATAATAATATATAATATATATATATATATATGTTTTCCATTTCTATGAAGTAAATGACTATATATATATGTATATATGTATATATATGTGTATATATATGTGTATATATGTATATATATGTGTATATATATGTGTATATATATGTATATATATATATACACACACACAGAGAGAGAAAGAGATATAGATATATATATATATAGATAGATATCAGTTTTCCATTCCTATGAAGTATATGACCCCAAAATTTAGTGGCTTAACAGCAATTTCTATTTCTCATGATTCTGTGAATTAGCTGGGTCACTCTTCTGCTGGTCATACCTAGGATCATTCATGCAGCTGCATCCAGCTTGGGGACTGGGCTCAACTGGCCTCTCCTACCATAAGTTATATTAATTCAGGGCTTCTTTATAGCATAAAGGTCTTAGGGTTCCAAGATGACAAGACCCAACATGCGAGTGCTTATAATACCTTTGCTTCTATCACTATTTTATTTTATTCTATTGTATTATTTTATTTTATTTTTTTGAGACGGAGTTTCACTCTTGTTGCCCAGGCTGGAGAGATCTTGGCTCACTGCAACCTCCGCCTCCTGGGTTCAAGCAATTCTCCTGCCTCAGCCTCCCAAGTAGCTGGGATTACAGGCATGTGCCACCATGCCCGGCTAATTTTGTATTTTTAGTAGAGACGGGGTTTCACCATGTTGGTCAGGCTGGTCTCAAACTCCTGATCTCAAGTGATCCACCCGCCTAGGCCTCCCAAAGTGACATGAGCCACCTCGTCTGGCCCACATTTGTTTATATCACATTAGCCAAAGCAAGTACAAGGCTGAGTCCAGTACAAATGTAGGAGAGGCATATATAAGGGTGTGGATACTAGGAGGTGTAATCCATTCAGGTCATTGCTATAACAATCTGCTCCAAAACCAAAATGTAAGTTTCATGCTTTTATCTGCATCTTTAGTCAAGTATATAGCCCAATATCTTGTTCACTTGGACTTATTTGGCATGTTTGTTTAATTGAATTAAAGAGGTAGAAAGTTTTAGAAACACAAGGACCAGAAAGGCTGAAACTATTATAGTTTTGGAAATCCAAAATACTGTAGAGCAAAGCTAACCATTAAAAAACATTTTTTCACCATTTTTCCATATTCTTGTGAATCAAATATGTTTTCTGACCAAAGGGATTTAGGGTATCATAATTTTCAAATAAATGACTGATTCATCAACCTTGTCTCTGTTATGGTCATAGCTATTCCAGAAATAAATTCTATATGAATTTGCAAATTTTCTCATCCTAAATAACTGTTTGAACATCTGAATAATCACACAATGTAGATTCTTCCGTATTTGCACAAGAGAAAAAGAATTAAATAGAATTACTGGCATTTCAAACCCAGTATTTGAATTTTGCTAAGATTAGACGCTAGACTTGATTTGTCTTTCCCATCTGAGGATATAGGTATATTTAGTTTTTCACTAAAATAAAGAGAATCGTAGCTGTGTTTTAATGGCCTCAAAGGTTCTTTTCCTAACAGTCATTTTCTCCAGAAGAGGTTGAGGTTTTTCATCAACAGTAGTGGATAATGATGAGCACATTTTGAAACTGACTCATGATTAATGATATCTTCCTTTCAAGGATTGATAGACCATAAAACTCTGCGCTAAAAGACACATTCTTCCCTTGCTACCAATTGTGAGTCTAAGAATCCAGGTATGTTTGCACAATTTTTTTCCCACGCAGCAGAATATCCCATCAAAGTGTAACAAGGGGATTCACTGAGAACTCAATTTGCATGTGGTGGTTTTTTTATTTTGTTCTGTTCTGTTTTGTCTATTTGCTTGCTTGTAATACAATTACCCCTCTGACTAAGTTTCCAGTTCTAGCAAATGATGTTCCTACCCCAACGTAGAGGACAACAGGAAGGGTTCCTGAACCTATTTTTTGGGACCAGTGGGGCCAGTAATGCATTCTCTATTTGAAACTCCTGCTACCAATTGGTCCTGATAAGTATGTGCAGCCTATTGTGATGCTGATGATAACAATAGCCAGTGTTTATTGATCCCTCACTGTGCCAAGCATTGTTCAAAGCACTTTACAGGATTAACTCATTTAATCCTCACAATTTTCTGAGGAAGGCATTATGATTTATCTCTACTTTATAGAGAAGGGCATTGAGGTGTAAAGCAATTTATTCAGGGTTAAATAGTTTTAAATGGCAGAACCAGGATTTGAACCCACCACCAACTCTATTGCTTCAAAGACACTGGTCTCAAGCAGAATTCAGAATTTTTTCATACATCTGTGGCCTTGGGACTGTATCCACAGCAAGAAGTCACTGATACTCACAGGCTTTAATGTTAGTTAACCTATCTGACTTTCTGATGCTTTGCACAAATTGTTAATAGAAAGGCAATTATCAACGACATCTCGGCCTAGATTGTCTCCCTGATTGTTGGGGAGACTATATTATCCTAGAATCCAAATGGGATTTCTACCCAGGCCACTATCTGTGCTGATATGTCATGGCCTCCAACCCCACAAAGCTTGAACTCTCATGTGCCATGCGCCCTCCCCAGTCACCACCACCGTGTCCCACCCTTACACACAGTCAGTCCAAATGTGTTTCCTGAGGGTGTACTGTATGTCAGCCTCATAGTATGCACAGAAGATAGACCCACATACTGGGAGCTTTCATTCCCAACAGCCCAGACTTCCAATTTGAGAAACATGATTACTTTGGGGAGACACCAACCTGGAAGTCATTGGTGGGGAGAAATGTTTTAGGAAAGATTCAGACTAAACCACCTTTGTAGTCCCTTCCAACCCCACCCCCAACCTCTTAATTTCTCTCTAAGGCAAGCATTTATTAGTTTGATTTCAACACACACACTTGTACCTGTAATTACTATATAATGTCTGTTTACTTTTTTAAATGAAAATGAATTTAAATTAATCTTGTTTTGTGAATTTCAAGGCACCCCCTGAGATAAATGAAGACACTCCAGGGTGTCATCAAAGCAGTGCTGGGAATCCTGCTCTACAAAGTAGAGAAGAGAGCTCATTAAACCTTGAAGGAGCCAGAGGGGAGAAATGTATATAGATATAGAGAGCACACTAAAAAGAGAGTTTTATGTGTGCATTATACATGCACGCAAATACATGAGAAAGGCGGTGCACCAAAATGTGGTTATCTTTAGGTGACTTGTTCCTCACAAACTTAATATCAACGCCACTCATGACTAAGCTCTCTGCACCAGAGAGGAGAACCTGGGAGCAAACATTTCCAAAATCCTTCCCATAGATCTTGAGTGCCAATGAGAGGCACCTGTGTAAGATGTGGAACGAAAAGAGAGACCATCATTTGCCAGAGACAGGTAAGTGCAGAGGCAGATGAGAGGCTGAAAACAGCGTCCAGGTGAATTTCTTGAGACCTTCCCCATCCCGACATGAGTGCTAGAGACAGATCATTGGTGGGAATTTCCCAAGTTCCTGAGACATACAGTGGAATCACTTCCAGGCAAGATCTTAAAGAGAATCTCATTTAGATGTTACCAGCTCAGATCATCTGGTACCTTTGCTACTCAGCCCACCTGCCAGGTATGTAAACCTTGAATTTCTCATATTGCTTCCTTTCATACTAGGAGAGCATAGAATGGCTTCTCTTTTCCTAATTGAACACCAAATAATATAAATAGGTAATAGGTGATGATTTTTAATATTTTGCATGTGTATGTATTTTAATGCTTTTACAATAAACATTATTTTATAATATAGCAATAAAAGCTTTAATATGTGTTTAATATATAATGTCATAAATATTCTAATACACATGCTGCAGAAGCTCAGAAGAGGGACACAAAACATGAATTGGAGCAGGGAAAGATTCCTAGAGAAAGTGGGCTGTTCCCAAAGTGAAACTTAAGGAAGTTGAGGTGTTGCTATAGGCCAAAGGTAAGAGCAGGGCAGGAAAAAGGCACAGCATGGGCACAGGCACATAGCAGAGCTCTGCTTCTCTGACTGACTACACATCGTTCATTGTGATGAGACAAACACTGCTGCAGAGGAATGAGGTAAGGTGAGGCTGAAGGAAAAAGCAAGAGGCCTCATCCTGGAGGGCTTGATATACCAGTCTATAAATCTTGGGGATTTGTTCTTGAAGACAATAAGGAGTTATTGAAGAACTGGAAAAGTAAATCTGTGCTCTATAAAAGTCTGCAGGTTCACAGAGGGGAAATGTGTAGAGGGCGGAATACAGGAGGCCAGTCCAGGGATCCACAGAGATGATGGGTCCTTAGGAGGTTTTGGGGGGATGGGATTTGGGTGGGAAGAAGGTCTGCTACAGAGGGGAAAGGAGGGGCTTGTGTGAAAGGTTGTCCATGGTGCCTTCTTTCCCCTAAACTATAGGGAGGCTAGAGATATTTCAACTGGAGGATAATGACTGGGGCACTTTTTGCCTTGCCTGGAAACTAGTGTAAAGGTAGGTAGAGTAGGAAGCAATGTTTCAAGCATTCCTCTAGAAAGGAAATCTGGAAACCAAGCCCTTCCTTGGAACAAAAAACAGGAAAGGTACATGTACATTAAGCATGTTTTTCTTGGACATCTTTCTAACCTGTAGATAAAGCCAATGTGTTGTTCTAATCCAGGATTCTTAGGTGTTTCTAATTGACCTCAAGTTTTCACCCAGGCCAGTTAGGCCCCTTTGAGGCCTCTCCCTCTGCTGATCAGCTCCTCCACCCATAGCCCTGCTCAGCTAAAACTTCTCAGCTCCAGAGAAGAGATACCTGGAGATCAATTCACTACCTCTGTGACCAGACCACTTTCTGGGTGCTACCGATGACCAAAGGAAAAACAGAGCTGCAGGGCAAACAAGCCTTACACCAGGGCTTCTTAGTCATAGGTGTGCTTATGAGCCACCTGAGGATCTCACAGGTCGGGGGCCTGAGATTCTGCATTTATCACAGGCTCCCATGTGACATCAACTGTGGATCACACCTTGAGAAGCACTGGTCTAAAGGTGGTGGAGGGAGCAGCCAGGAGTTTAGAAGGTGCCAAAAGGAAACCAGATGCTGACAGTTTGTGAGCTCCATTGGTTCATCATATTTGTTGCATCTGCACTGGAAAATGAACCTATGCGGCCTATAGTTTTAGAGACCGAAAAACTTACAGGGGAAAGAAAAAAAGCAATACAGCGGTTTAGAAACTCCAAAGGCTTAGTGCTGTGAAGAGCATATTAAAGAAAAGAAAATAAAGTAAATAAAGGCAACTGTATTGGTTTTCTATTGCTGCATAACAAATTGCCACAAACTTAATGGCTAAAGAAACACCATTTATGATGTCAGTTCCATAGGTTAGAAGTTGGCCACAGTTTAGCTGAACCTAAGCTCCAGGTCTCCTCAGGCTGATATCAAAGTGCCAGCCAGGCTATGGCTCAGCTGAGGCTTGAGGCAGCATGAACAGAAGAAGTGAGAGTCCACCAACATGGTTTTGATCACAGAAGTGCCTCTTCCCTAACTGAATGCTCCCTCTTGATTCTACTCTCATCTGCCTTTGTTGAATGGCTTTTCAAAAACCAAAGCCTAGTCACCACCTCCCTCCCCATCTCCAGCTCCAATGATGATAGCATCTGATGTGAGGCAGCATTCCCAACACCCCAACTTAAACTTTTAATGCGCTCCTGGGATGATCTAAAAAAAAAAAAAAAAAAGAAAACACCATAATTTTAAATGCCGTAAAGGCAATTGACTTGTCAAAAGTACAAGAAATCAAACAGTAAATTGGGAGATTTCAGTTATGGTATGTTCTGCAACAGTATATGACTCACAAATTTTTCAACAAGACAAAAAAAAAAGAGAAACAAGGAAAAGCTATCAGTGCCATCTTGTGGAAAGACCTATATTAGAATGTCCAAGGTAATCTGACCACACCCCAGACCATTTCAGCGCCTCTAAACCCAAGGCTGACACACATCCAACTGACACCAGGGTAGCTTCACTGTTTGTTTGCTGGTAATGGTTCTGGTAGAGGCTCCATTCTAATTGCTTGTTTCTTGTGCCATGACCAATCTTTAAATAATTTGTATATCATCTCTAACTGTACAAATACCACAGCAACCTATACCTCCAACATCATACACACACAAAACTCATGCCCAGACTACTCTGGTTGGTTCCCCCACAGACAGCATGGTTCTCCAAATATGGAAAATTCGCATTGACCTATCACAACATTCCTGCATACACACACTTAGACCACAACTGCTTACAGTATAATTCTTTCTTTTTGAATTAACCTTGTTTTAATTTTATTTTACTTCTTGAGTTTATTGTAAGTTATTTTTCTTCTTTCCTTCAAACTGAATATTTTTATCTATATTAGTTACATATTACTGCATAATAAATTACCCAACATTTGATGGCTTAAAAGAATAAATATTTATTATCTCACAGTTTCTGTAGGTAAGGAATTCAGGAGAGGCTTAGCTGGGTTGTCCTGGCTCAGGGAATCCATGAGGCTATAATCAAGATGTTGGGTAAATCATCTAAAGTCTTCATGGGCTGGAGAATTCACTGCAACAATAGTGAGCCACTGACTTGATGGTTGGTAGGAGGCTTCGGTTCCTCACCACATGGATCTCTCCACACAGCTGCTTGAGAGTTCTCACAACATGGCAGCTGGCTTCTTCCCAAAGCTTCCCATGGCAGGCCTTCTTTCCAAGAGAGAACAAGGCAAAATTAAGTATTTTATGATGCAGCCTAGGACATCACACACCACCATTTATACAATATCTTACTGGTTGCAAAAATCAGCCCTATCAATGTGGAAAAGTACTACACAGGCATGAAATGGCTCATTGGGTACCACCTTGGAAGCTAGCTGCCATACCATTTCTTCTTAGGTTCAATTTCTAGATCATCAAATCTTAGGTGTGAAGTGTATTTAGACATTAAAAAATCAGAACAGTGAGGACACTGAGAATTCTGACTGTAGTCCAAGGGCCACAGGAACCTGAACCCGAGCAATCCTTCACATTGGTGGAACACAGGGACCTACCTGGAGGAAGAAATTCTCTGACTCCAATTGCACCCCTCATTGCCACTAGCATCAAGCCAATCAGGGGACTGGGGCTTCAATATGAACAAGAACTAAGTCAAAACATTCTTATCAGCTGGAAAAGGGAAGCTGGGATGCCCTAAAAAATGTTCTGTTGAGCCTTATTTTTTACTTTTAAGTTCAGGGATACATGTGAAGAATGTGCAGGTTTGTTACATACGTAAAAGTGTGCCATGGTGGTTTGCTGCACAGATCATCCCATCACCTAGGTTTTAAGCCAGCATCCATTAGCTATTCTTCCTGATGTTCTCCCTCCTCCAATCCCCACCCCAGACAGGCCCCAGAATTTGTTGTTCCCCATCCCCATGTGTCCATGTGTCCATGTGTTCTTATTATTCAGCTCCCACTTATAAGTAAGAATATGCAGTGTTTGGTTTTCTGTTCCTGTGTTAGTTTGCTGAGGATAATGGCTTCCAGTTCCATCCATGTCCCACAAAGGAATGATCTCATTGCTTTTTATGGCTGTGTCATATTCCATAGTGTATATGTACCACATTTTCTTTAACACTGATGGGCATTTAGGTTGATTCCATGTCTTTGCTATTGTGAATATGCTGCAATAAGCATACGGTGCATGTATCTTTATAAAATGATTTGTATTCCTTTAGGTATATACCCAGCAATGGGATTGCTGGGTCTGCTGAACTTTTCACTGGACAGTAGACAAAATGGAAAGAAAGATCCCTCTCTTCATAAGACATTTCTGGTAGTTCCAACTCAAGCTTATGTTCCCCCCACTGACTTCTTTTGCACTTGTTTTTACTGCACAATTAGCTTTTTAATATGTATTATCTGATTGTCTTTGATGAGCAATTTAGTACTTTATTATATGTCCTGAGAATAATTACATCAGAGTCTAAATCCCCCCCAAGGATGTTGTAAATTCCTTGAAGTCAGGGAAATTTCTTAAGCTTATTACTCAGCCCACCATCAGTGTCAACAGATTGTTCTCCAGGAACATGGCCCCTCCAACACACTCAAATACACATGCCATCACACATATGCACATTACAAGAGCAGTGCTCTATAAAGAACAAGCCTTATTTGTCCCATTTCACAAAAATAGTAGTTAGACATAGCCAAGATCATACTGACATAGCCATTCTTTATTTAAAAGCATAGTCAAGTAAAAAATACACTTCAAAGAGATACTACCCAATACTCAACACAGTCCTCAAACTTGTGCATTTAAAAAGAATTACAAATACACATTGCCACATGGTCCAACAGACTCACATTCACTCCTAGAAATGTACCTTCACAGTCTTACCAATGCATTCTACTTATTAATTTCCCGTTCATTTGTTTATTTAACATTTTGAGCCCTATGGGTCAGGCTCCATATTAGATGTGTGGAATTCAAAAACGGAACAATGCATTCTTGCCTCCTGTGCAAACAAGTGTCCTCAATCCAATGAAATTACTATACTGGGAAGACATATTTATACAAGGTGAGAAGGGAGAAAAAAAAAAAAAGCCTAAATCTTCTTGAGGGTTAGGTAACTCTGTACAGAGGAAAGAATAAAAGAAGGTCAGTATCATGTATGTGGGCAGACAAGGAGGTGGTTAGTTGCAGAAGTCCTGTTAATTGCAGAAGTCTGAGCCAGGAAACCATCAGAGAGGGTTTTTCCTTACAGTTTGAGGCCCCTTGGGCCCAAGACAAAACATCATATTGGCACCCTTGACATATGGCACCCTTGACAAAGCTTAAGGCAGGGACCCTGGGCCCTTTCCACTCTGGGTCTGCTGGAAGGGAAGGGCAGAGCTTCCTAAAAAGAGAGCCAACTGGCCTCTCCATACGGAGGCCCTAATGGTTTGATGGATGCACTGCTAGCCCTGCAGAAACCCACAAGAGGGAGAGAATCACTGTTAGGGGACTCAGGGAAGAGGAAGATCTCGGTCTCCCAAAAAAATTTTCTCCTTCTGGAGAATATGGGCTTCGAGCTGGATATCAAGGAGGCAAAGACGGGGCACATAGGAGGGTAGGGAATGAAGTGGAACGTTCCCTTATGAGTAGGGGAAGCAAAGAAAGGAGAACAAGGCAAAGGGACTAAGAAAAGATTAACTTACAAGAACAAGTGCTAGAGTCTTGTCTCCAGAGGTAGTGCAACCAGAAATCCTGAAGAGCAGTTGGATTGAAAAGAGAAGTGGGAGGTCAGGGGGTGGGGGGAAGAGGTGACTGGTGGCTGAGAGGCCATGGCTAGGAAAGAAAGAAAGGAATAAACTGGGGAGGGCCAGTAACATTGCTAGGAATTTATGTAGGAAATGAGAGTGCAAACAAGAAGGGCTTAATTAGCGCTGTGATTGTCTGGAAGGAGAAAAAGGGGAGATTTGGCAGCTCCTGGAACCTGGGGAAAGTAATTGTCTGGGTAAATGGTAAGTGTATTTCCCACAGGGTCAGAGCAGGCTTTGATCTTTAGGAGAAGACAAATTGCTTTCCATCTTGCTGAAGCCAAATTAAATGGTCAAACGTGTGTCATAGGTAGGTGCAAAGGGAAGGAAATATAATACATCCTCATGGCCAAGTGCCCTGGGCTTGGATCACTGTGTCCTTGGCCAAGTTAACCAACTTCTTTAAGCTTCCAATGATTCATGTACAAAAAAAGATACAAAAATACCTTTCACATGTGGTTCTTCCAGAAAGCGCTTGGCACAGGGCCTGGTACATAAACAAATTCAATAAGGGTTAACTATATTCATAATTACAGTTAGTCTGCATTGCTAGAAGCACATTATTCAAATGAGGATATGGACTGGTCAGATGACAGTGGAAACGGTGTTCAGATCTAGGGGCCCCCACCTAGTTAAGAACAACACTAATCAACTCTAGCCTGCCCAGGGGACAGTGACCCAGAGAACTAAAAAACCTTGAAAAATGAAGAAATATGAAATACTAATAAAAATTAAAAAACCCACAAGCGTTTAACCCAGATAATATTTGGGGACATGAGGGGGTTATGTGAATAGAAAACAATGTTCCATTTAACTTTAGGAAATGGCGGTGTTATTAAAGATTTTGGAGGCATTAGTCATCATCCTTTGGTCAAGTTTATTAACCTCTCCAGTGTCTCTGTTTTTTCATCCATAAAATGGGATTCATTAGATCACCTATCTTATAAGATTACTGTGGCAATTAAATGAGTCAGTATGTGTTAAGTGCTTAGAAGACTAGCACATAATAAATCCTCAATAAGTCCTGAGGAGCAACTGGATTGACAGGAGAAGTGGGGGTTGACTGTTGGTGCTGGTTATTATTATTACTATAATTATTACCCTGAGTAAGTTTTTAATAGTTCCAGCAATGAAAAAATGAGAACAGCCTCCTGTGCAGCAGTAATTCCCTCTTACTGGAACAGTTCAAAAAGTCGCTGATAACGACCAGTCAGTCATTAGAGAGGAGACTCCTCGTCCTGGGAGAAAGCCGATTTGTCATCTCTTAAACCCCAGGGCATCTAGGGTGAAGGAAGTAGAACTAGGCCGGCCCGCGGGGAGGCAGGGGCAGGCGCCAGTGACGCAATGACTGCAACATGCCGCCAGGGTGCAGCAGAGCCCGACCCCGGGTTGTTCCATCCGCAGCAAACAATTCCTAACTCGCTCCAGGTCTGCCTTCTTAGCTGAGTGGGTTGAACCCCGCGGAAGTAACCCAGCCCATTATGATGATCCAGCCAATCACCGCGTGACCTGCTCGGACGGGGCGGGATCGCGGCGCTTCCCTCGGTCGCTCAGAGCTGGGTTCCGCGTTCCAGCCCCGCCCCAGGCTCTGGGCCAATCCCCGCGACGGGGCAGAGCGTCCCCGAGGGCGGTGCCCCGCAAACCACGTGGCCCGGAAGGCGCCGAGGCCAAGTAAGTGGTGGGTTACTTGGCCCGGAGCGGGCGAGGGGACGCGTGGGCGGAGCGGGGCTGGCCAGCCTGGTCCCCCATGACCCGTTGTCCTGTGCCCTCTCCCAGCGATGGGCGTGCAGCCCCCCAACTTCTCCTGGGTGCTTCCGGGCCGGCTGGCGGGGCTGGCGCTGCCGCGGCTCCCCGCCCACTACCAGTTCCTGTTGGACCTGGGCGTGCGGCACCTGGTGTCCCTGACGGAGCGCGGGCCCCCTCACAGCGACAGCTGCCCCAGCCTCACCCTGCACCGCCTGCGCATCCCCGACTTTTGCCCGCCGGCCCCCGACCAGATCGACCGCTTCGTGCAGATCGTGGACGAGGCCAACGCACGGGGAGAGGTCAGCGGGCGGGGTCAGCGCAGGGAGGGAGGGGCCTGGAAGGTCAGCGGGGGACACGGGCGGAGCTGGGGAGACCGGGCCTGGAATAACTTAACTGGGCTCGGGGAGGCAAACAGTAGGGCCGGGAGACGGGGAAGCCATTGCGGGGGAGGGAAGCGCTAAACGGAAGGAACTAAAGAGAGGGCGAAGCAGTGCAAACGGGGCTTGAGGAGAGGCAGTGAAAACCAGCTAATACTGTGAGTTGAGAAGGAGCAGGGTATGGACAGACACCTGGGAGAGGTGGGGGTTGAAGTCAGGTGGAGGCTGTTTACCATTTTCTAGAGTAAAGCTGTCCAAATATAATGGAACCTAAGTGGCTCCATGCAATGTTAGTTTTTCTAGCAACCGCATTCTTAAAAAGCGGGGAAGCAGATAAAATTAACTTTGGTGATCTTAATGAGATATTTTCATTCTTTTTTCTACTACCTCTTCATACTCTGTTGCGTTTTTCACACTACATCTCAATTTGGGCTAGCCACATTTCAAGTACACAGTAGCCACAGTAGCCGTGGCTACTGGCTTCTGTATTGAACACCGCAGGTGGAGGGCTGTGCGGAGGTGGACAGCTCTTGAACCAGCCACTGCAGAGGCCTCCTAGCCAGCTAGTGCAGGGACAGCCCTCCCTGACTTTGCTGCAGAGCCCTGGACCTGGCACAGAAGAAGGAGCTGTGGGGAGAACCAAGTGAGGGGCAGGAAACAGTTGTGGGTGGGGGAGTTGAGTGGCACCCATCGATCCCCCTCTTCGTAGGCTGTGGGAGTGCACTGTGCTCTGGGCTTTGGCCGCACTGGCACCATGCTGGCCTGTTACCTGGTGAAGGAGCGGGGCTTGGCTGCAGGAGATGCCATTGCTGAAATCCGACGACTACGACCCGGCTCCATCGAGACCTATGAGCAGGAGAAAGCAGTCTTCCAGTTCTACCAGCGAACGAAATAAGGGGCCTCAGTACCCTTCTACCAGGCCCTTCCTCCCCTGCCCCATGTTGTCGTTGGGGCTAGAGATGAAGGGAAGTGGACTAAAGTATTAAACCCTCTAGCTCCCATTGGCTCAAGACACTGATGTAGTCCACCCCTGCAGGCAGGTCCTGATTGAAGGGGAGGCTTGTACTGCTTTGTTGAATAAATGAGTTGTACGAACCAGGGCACGTTACATGGTACTTTATAAAGCATTCCCACACATCAACTTATTTCAGCCTCACTGTAGCCCTGTGATACAGGAAACACAGATGGGCCATCTCTGTTCTTTGGATGAGGTGGGCAAAGCTCAGAGAGGCCCATCTTCACACTTGTAGAAAGTGGAAGGATGGGCCAGAACAGCAACACACGTCTTCAATCCCTTGAAGATGCTGAAATGCCATGTATCTGCTCCCTGACAATATTTGATGTGTTTTCTGGGGGAGCTAGTCAATGAAAAGGATTCAGGTCCAGAGTGGCCTGGCCTCCTGGCATTCCCAGGTCTCTGATGCTCACAGGCCAGGAGGTCCCTCCGTGTAGGCCCACCTGCTGCACACGTGTCACCCTTGTTTATCTGGGGGTAGAGACAGCCTGGATGTCGCACTCACAGATAACCACCATCTCCACCTCCCCAGGGCTGGGCATCTCACCAACCTCAGGTGCTGCTCAGCTCATCTGGGCTCTCTGGCCCGTTCTGCTGCCCCACAACCTCAGGCCAAAGGACGTGAGAACAGAGCCAATCTAGGCAGTTACGCAGAGCAGATATTTAACAATTAAATGAAGAGTACCAGGGGTCTAAATCTTGGCCGTGTTTCTCAGATGTTATCTCCAGTTATCCCCTATTGGACCCCATTCTGCCCCCCCGTTGGGCCCCGTTTTGCCAGCACTACTATACTTTTGACTTAGAGATGGGAAGAATGGCATATATCCGCCCAATGGACTCTTTGCTGTAGGTCTGCCTGTGCTCTTTTCTGCAATAGCAGGCTGAATAAGATAGAAATTCACCATAAAATGTGTGAGTTCCTGTACGTACCTGTATGAGCTCTGTTAGATCTGGAGGCCACACAGTGGGATGAGACACGATTCCTGCTCTCGGGAGCTCAGCCTGCTGGAGAAGATGGGCACAGAGTCCACCACAGACAATGGATGCTATTGTAGACATGCATTCCACTTCCAGTGGAGACATAGAAGAGGGGGGAGTCAAGGGCTCCCCTGTAGATCTCATCTTTTGTATCGTAGGCCAGAGACAGGCCTAGCCAACTGGTCCTCCTTTCTGCTGCTTTCCCCCTTCCACCACTAACCACCCAGTTCATCCCTGTCCAACTCAACCTTAAACGAGATACAGCTGAAGTCTTGCCAATCTAAGGCCATAAGATGCCCTCTCCCCAGCTTTCCTTTATTTGTCAAATCTGAGTGATCAGTTCTTCAAGCTTAGTCCCCACCTAGCCTACTCAGGTGAGGATGTCTCCCAAAGAGAAGAAACCCACACATTCCAGGCATTCTAGCTGCAACAGAGGAATGAGAATGCAAATAGAGGATGTACTGACACCCTTACCCTCCTGTCAACAAAAGTTCTGTCTACCCTGCTCTCCCCCATCCACCCCCCCCCAACAGTATGGCCCCATTCTGTTTCTGATGCAAACCAGAACATCTTCCAAAGGGGTGTGTGTGTATTTTCATGTGAAGGGAGTAGGGCATGAAGGGTGTGAATGGGCCACTTCCTGAACCCCTCCCCTCCAGTCTGAGGGCTTACCAGGATGGAGAGAGAGAGGTGTGAGGCATGAAGCTTCCCCAAGTCCCTGTCTCTACTCTGATCCTCACCTGCTAGGCCATACAACCAATCCTTGCCCTTTCTGCCGCTTTGTTCCTGTGTCACTCCATCCTCCCCACATCTCTGCACTGTGGAAGAGGAATATGCCCTTCCCTTCCTCCCAAGGCTCCTGCAAAGGAAACAAAATTTTTCTAACCCCATTAAAGCCCTGTGTACTGCCTCCATCCCCATAATTTAAGCAAGTCTCCTCTGCCTCAAGAGTTCCTTAGGGAAATACACATATAATTAAGTGCTTAAGGAAACTGCTTTTTAAATAAGTAAGAGTTCGCCAGCATGGTACTGGTACCACAACAGAGACATAGATCAATGGAACAGAACAGAGCCCTCAGAAATGATGCCGCATAGCTACAACTATCTGATCTTTGACAAACCTGACAAAAACAAGAAATGGGGAAAGGATTCCCTATTTAATAAATGGTGCTGGGAAAACTGGCTAGCCATATGTAGAAAGCTGCAACTGGATCCCTTCCTTACACCTTATACAAAAATTAATTCAAGATGGATTAAAGACTTATATGTTAGACCTAAAACCATTAAAATCCTACAAGAAAACCTAGGCAATACCATTCAGGACATAGGCGTGGGCAAGGACTTCATGTCTAAAACACCAAAAGCAATGGCAACAAAAGCCAAAATCGACAAATGGGATCTCATTAAACTAAAGAGCTTCTGCACAGCAAAAGAAACTATCATCAGAGTGAACAGGCAACCTACACAATGGGAGAAAATTTTTGCAACCTACTCATCTGACAAAGGGCTAATATCCAGAATCTACAATGAACTCAAACAAATTTACAAGAAAAAAACAAACAACCCCATCAAAAAGTGGGCAGAGGACATGAACAGACACTTCTCAAAAGAAGACATTTATGCAGCCAAAAAACACATGAAGAAATGCTCCTCATCACTGGCCATCAGAGAAATGCAAATCAAAACCACAGTGAGATACCATCTCACACCAGTTAGAATGGCCATCATTAAAAAATCAGGAAACAACAGGTGCTGGAGAGGATGTGGAGAAATAGGAACACTTTTACACTGTTGGTGGGACTGTAAACTAGTTCAACCATTGTGGAAGTCAGTGTGGCGATTCCTCAGGGATCTAGAACTAGAAATACCATCTGACCCAGCCATCCCATTACTGGGTATATACCCAAAGGACTATAAATCATGCTGCTATAAAGACACATGCACACGTATGTTTATTGCGGCACTATTCACAATAGCAAAGAGTTGGAACCAACCCAAATGTCCAACAACGATAGACTGGATTAAGAAAATGTGGCACATATACACCATGGAATACTATGCAGCCATAAAAAATGATGAGTTCGTGTCCTTTGTAGGGACATGGATGAAACTGGAAAACATCATTCTCAGTAAACTATCGCAAGGACAAAAAACCAAACACCGCATGTTCTCACTCATAGGTGGGAATTGAACAATGAGAACTCATGGACACAGGAAGGGGAACATCACGCTCCGGGGACTGTTGTGGGGTGGGGGGAGGGGGGAGGGACAGCATTAGGAGATACACCTAATGCTAAATGACGAATTAATGGGTGCAGGAAATCAACATGGCACATGGATACATATGTAACAAACCTGCACATTGTGCACATGTACCCTAAAACCCTAAAGTATAATAAAAAAAAAAAATAAAAAAAAAATAAAAAAAAAAAATAAGTAAGAGTTCGCTTGAAATGAAAAACTGCCCTTATCCATCTACCTGAGGGTTAGCCTGTGGCTTCCTTTGGGCTCATTTCCACTCCCAGTTGTTTTTGTCTTCTCACCAAGCCCTCTTATGTCTATGGCTACCAATAAGGGGTAACAGACTAGCCATGTCCCCTTTCTACGCTGAGTAGATGATCCGTGCCACCATCTAAAAAGAACATTCGCCTTAAACCAGGATATCTCAACTATTGATATTTGAAAGTGGGTGATTCTTTGTTGTTGGGGCTGTCTGTGCATTGTTGGATCTTTAGCAGCTTGACCGGCCTCTATTCACTAGATGCCGGTAGGATGCCCCTGCTCCCCCCAGTTGTGACAACAAAAATGTCTCTAGACATTGCCAAATGTCCCCTGGGGGAGCAAAATCGGCCTCAACTGAGAACTGCATCAGACCAACATGCACTGGATGCAGTCATTGGCTTTCATTTCCTCTGGGAGTGGAGGTGGGAACATACTTGGTAATGTCTCCTGTGGATGCACACATCTCAATAGGACAGAAAGGACCAACTCAAACCTCCTACCTTTTCAAGCAATGTCTGGTAGCCATCCCTGGTCCCTCAGCCTTTTTCCTGGCTGGTTTCCCAAGACAGTGATAGACACCATTAACTTTCCATATTCAGGAGACTTTGATTCTCAATGAGCTGCTGATGGGCACAGCTGCAGTAACATCTACTCCCACCCCCATGTTTTTTTACGTTTAATTCATGTTTATTCTCTGGTACGTGATCAGAGTTCTCTGCTGAACGGAGGCTTCTCTATCTGGAAAACATCCCTTCATATCATTTGGGCTCTGCAGCAGTCACCTCTTGGGTTCCCCTTTCAGAAAATTATCCAGTTGCAGAAACAACTGGAAGCAGGTCAGAAGGAGCACCAGCCTTAAACCTTAACCTTAACAAGCACCTTCTTTGAGAAGATTCCTCCTCATCCTTCCCTGACTGGGGCCCTTTTGCTCTCTGGGTTCTGGATTCCATGACTGCCTCACAAGCCATGTATCCCAACATAGGTGTCCTGCTGCAGAGAGGACTGGAGTGGGGAAATAGGCCACACACTGCATACACTGAGACTGGCACACACCTCCCTTGGAGCTATACTTGGTCATCACCCTTACATCCTGATCCATTCATAACACGTGGGGCTCCTGTCCACAGGAGGCTCATCACTGCTCTTCCTCTGGCTGAGGAGGTCCCACCTGCCCCCCATTATCCCCAAGATCTAGTCTTCCCGGGGCAATGGTGAATACATTACCTGGGGCAGAGATTTGATCCAAACCATAAACCATTTCCCAGAAAGAACTGCACCCGTGTGCCAAGCTTCAAATCAAATGTTCTGCTGTCTGTATCCTGCCATTCTTAAGAAATTGGACTCACAGGATTGCTTCGTCACAAAACAATGTCAGTTACCACAAATGCATTTTGCATTTTGTCATGACCGTACTTTTATTACTTATAGGATCATAATTGCCATCATTTACAAAGTGCTTACCATGTAGCAGGTGTTTTACATACATTGTGTTATATTATTTTATCCTTACAACTCTGCAAGTCATGTATTTCCCCCTTTTTGTAGATGAAGGGACTGAGATTTAGAGAGATAAATAACATGCCCAAAGCCACACTGTTGATGGAGCTGAGATACAAACTCAAGTTGTAACTTCAGAGCTCATGTTTCTTTGGCCAGGCATCCCACTTGCCAAGACTTTTCCTGATTTCAGCCCACAAAGGCATCTGCCTTCATGATTAGAGGTTGGCCTCATGGGCCATCTCATCAACGTGGCTTCCAATGACCACCCTTTTTATTCTCTTAGGAAGCCAAAGAACAACGCTGCATCTGACACTCATGTCAATAGTACCTGAATTATGTGCTTCTCCTTAAAATGTGGCCCAGTGACATTTTGGGCTGGATGATAAAAAATAAAAATAAATTAAAAATGTGGCCCGAGTATTTAACAGCAAAATAGTGACACTGATTTATCAGGGTGGTTCTCTCACATCCACTATTATCTAATTCAAAGCAAACAGATATCCTTATCTGGCATGACAGTCTTAAGGCGTGTGTGTCTGGTATCAAGGCTTCAAAAATGTCTTTTTATGTCTGATGATTTACTGAAAACCCTAATACCCTTTCTGTTTTCTTGTTGCTTGAGCCCTTAATGCATGCCAGGCACTGTGCCAAATGCTTTACAGACATTATCTCATTCCATCCTCAAAAAAAAAAGAAAAGAAAAAACAAAACAAAAAAAAAAATACCCTGTGAACAAAGTATTACAATAACCAGTGCACAGATGGATAAACTGACCCAGAGAGTTTAGGTGATCTGCCCACAGTCACCGAGTTGAGCAGGATTCAAACTTCGGGCTGTCTAGCTGTAAACCGCCAGTTGCCTTCCCTCTTGGGAGCAGAGAGAATAGACTTTGTTGTAATTAGAAAATATATAACAGCATCTCGTATTCCCCAGAATGGAGTCATCTGGACTCACAGGGCCATCGGTGGAGCTCTCCAATCCCACGGCTTCCCCAGCACTGCTGCTCAATGTTCAGTGGCATAACTCTGACTTGGGAGTGCGCAGGCTGCCAGCAGTCATCATCTCTAACAGGCTTCTGCCTCAAGCCTCCAACACCATCAAAAATATAATCCCCTGTTGACTTAGAAGTGAATTACATAAGCACTTCTTCCATTACTTTAAAATTTTTCTCTGGCTATTATGGATTCGAGGCATGCTCTTGAGAAGTCAGCATGCTTGTCCAAGCAAGCAGAAATTTAAGAAACACTTTGGTGCATGTCCATGCCTGAAATTGATGACTTATTTGCAACTTTGATAACAGAGTTTCTTGTGCCAATAAATTGCTTAAATTGCTTTGACAACTCTTTTACCCTATTTTTCCACTGACTTACGCTGTCACCATAGATATATAATCATGAAACAAATTAGTGATGTTTTCAATGTATGGCATTTAGTATGGCAAACAGTTCTGGGATTATTTCTCCGCTAGCTTTTATCAACAAAAAGAGTCAAACTCTAAAATATTTTAAGAGGTTTACTCTGAGTCAAATATGAGTGACCATGGCCTGTGACACAGCCCTCAGGAGATCCTGAGAACATGTGCCCAAGGTGATCGAGGTACAGCTTGGTTTTATACGTTTTAGGGAGGCACAAGACATCAATCATCAATCAGATGCATTTAAGAAATACATTGATTTGGTTCAGAAAGGTGGGACAACTCAAAGCAGGTGGGGAGGGGGCTTCCAGGCTACAGGTAAATTTAAACATTTTCTGATTGACAATGGGTTGAGTTTGTCTAAAGACCTGGGATCAATGGAAAGGAAATGTTCAGGTTAAGATAAAAGATTGTGGACTGGGCACAGTGGCTCACGCCTGTAATCCCAGCACTTTGGGAGGCCAAGGTGGGCGGATCACGAGGTCAGGAGTTGAAGACCAGCCTGGCCAACATGGCCAAACCCCGTCTCTACTAAAAATACAAAAATTAGCTGGGCGTGGTGGCATGCGCCTGTTATTCCAGCTACTCGGGAGGCTGAGGCAGGAGAATTGTTTGAACCTGGGAGGCGGAGGTTGCAGTGAGCAGAGATGGCGCCATTGCACTCCAGCCTGGGCAACAGGGTGAGACTCCGTCTGAGAAAAAAAAAAAGAAGAGAGAGATAAAAGATTGTGGATACTAAGGTTCTTTTGAAATCTTATAGTGGCTGCTCTTAGAGATAATAGATGATGAATGTTTCCTATTCAGGCCTTTAAAAGGTACTAGATTCTTACTTAATCTCTTCAGGATTGGGGGGCCTGGAAGAAAAAGCTCTAGCTATGTTAATAGAGATTCTTTACAGATGCACACGTCCCCCTACAAAAGACAGCTTTGCAAGACCATTTCAAAATATGGCAAAGAAACATGCTTTTGGGGTAAAGTAGTTTGACCTTCTTCTTTGTCACGTAATGTTATGCCAGAGTCACATTGGAAAGTAAGTCACAATATATAGGGTTAAATATAACCCATCTGATGAGAATTTGTAGTTTGAAGGTCATGACTCCCCAGACGCCTTAGATAGGAATTTGGGCAAGATAAAAAAAAATCAGAGCTCAGTCCTCACTTTTTAAATTATTATTGGTTTTATTTTTCTTTTTTGAGATGAAGTCTCACCCTGTCACCCAGGCTGGAGTGCAGTGGCACAATCTTGGCTCACTGCAACCTCCACCTCCTGGGTTCAAGTGATTCTCCTGCCTCAGCCTCCCGAGTAGCTGGGACTACAGCCACCCACCACCACGCCCGGCTAATTTTTTGTATTTTTAGTAGAGACGGGGTTTCACCGTGTTAGCCAGGATGGTCTCGATCTCCTGACCTCGTGATCTGCCTGCCTCGGCCTCCCAAAGTGCTGGGATTACAGGCGTGAACCACCGCGCCCAGCCAGTCCTCACTTTTACAGTAAACACACCACTGTATCTTCTTTAATAATATACATTGAGCATTCGTGACTCTACTCCAAACTCAAAGGGACCCCGTGGGAAATATTAATCCAGGCACCATCCCACAGGTGACACCACTTATCTTCTTCACTAGATTTTGTGTGCCCTTGGGCTCCCCCACCCCAGTGAAATTCACTGATTTGCATGTTTTCCATAGGTACACTTCCTGAGATCTAGCTGTGGCTAGGTGCAGCCTAGAGCCATGGAATAGAATTAAAGCAGCCACACTGGGATCAAGCCTACAGGCAGAACCATGCCATTCTTGACCACCACCTGTAGGGACCTAAGGAATCCAATCATTTTCTTCATCTCCTTCCTCACCTTATATATTCCTCTCCCACAGGCTTTGTTCTCTTCTCTCTGCCTGTGTTGGGGGTCCACAGAACCACTCTCAGGTTGGATGTTTTGCTAGAAGGACTCACAGAACTCAGAAAAGCTGTTATACTCTTTTCTTTCCTCTCAAAATATTACCCTGTCTTGACATACTCTCGATTATAGTATATTACAATGAAAGGAAATGAGTTAAAATCAACAAAAAAAAGAAAGGTATGGGCCGGGTACAGTGTGGCTCACGCCTGTAATCCAAGCACTTTGGGAGGCTGAGGCAGGTGGATCATGAGGTCAGGAGATTGAGACCATCCTGGCTAACACAGTGAAATCCCATCTCTACTAAAAATACAAAAAATTAGCCAGGATGGTGGCACGTGCCTATAGTCCCAGCTACTCGGGAGGCTGAGGCAGGAGAATCTCTTGAACCCCTGAGGCAGAGGTTGAAGTGAGCCAAGATCACACCACTGCATTACTGCCCTCCTGCCTGGGCAACAGAGTGAGACTCCGTCTCAAAAAAAAAAAAAAAAAAAGAAGAAAGAAAGAAAGGTACATACGGTAGAGTTCAGAAGAAACTAGGCACAAGCTTCCAGTTTTCCTTTCCCAGTAAAGTCACATGGACAGTGCTTAATTCTTTCAGCAACAATGTATGCCAGCACATACAAAATATGGCCAACCAAGGATGTTCACTTGAGCCTTGATGTCCAGCATTTTGTTTTTAGTTTAGTTTAGTTTAGTTTAGTTTTGTTTTGTTGGGGTAGTGGGGGGTCAGTCACATAGGCATGCAGCATTCACATAACTCAGTCTCCAGCCCCAACACAGGTCAGACTGAAACAACATGGCCCAAAGCAGCCTAGGCATATAAAAACAGGTGCTCACCATAAATCACATTGTTAGCAGAAATGATCTGGCCTGGCTCATGGTGTCAGGTATACAAAGACACTCTTACTATGCAGGATATTTCAAGAGTTCAGAGGTCTCAGAAGCTAATCAAGGGCAATCTCAACGACCCTTGGAATGTGCAGGGTTTGGGCAATCCAGGTCTGCTGAGTTGATCTTTTACTGCACACTACTCCACACTACTTTTCCTGCACACTCTTTGTGCCCTCTCCACGTGACAGTCTGGGCAGGTGGGATGCTTTGCTCTCCAGCTCTTTGCCTAGCTCCCAACTCCTACTGACCCCTACTGGTCATAGTTTAAACATCACTTTTTCAGGAAAAGGTTTCCAACAGGCCCTCATGTATTCCCAAAGTATCTGTCCTACTTTGAGGCCCTTTGCTCACCAATAATAATTCATTTAGTCATTTAATGTTTCTCTGTATGCTGCTACAGTCTAAGGACCATGTGCACACCTCTAGCACAGTACAATGCCTGGCACATCAATACTCAATAAACAGATGATGACTGACTAACTGATGTGCTGTCACTTACCTGGGTATCTGCACATAGGTGAATAAATGGGAAGAAAATAATAAATCTAGGGAATGGATAATCTAGTGGAGGAATACATGACATATGTACCCTCCTAAGTGTAAATGCAAAGTTGGATACAATTAGCCAATATGCAATGCATAAATATTTAAGCAATGGGATAGTGAGTAAAGAGATAAGAGGAGTGAAATTCAAAAAGTTGAACCTTCAAAGAGATGTGGAGAGTGAGGTTGGATAGCCTAAAGGGATGTACAAATGCTGGATGTTATTAAAAATACCAATGTTATGTGTTGGGTGCAGAGTCCATATGGGGAGCCTTAGACAGAGGGATGAATAGGACAAATAGGTATCAGTGAGGGGAGAGAAATAATACGGGGAGTCAATTGGCATAGATGAAGTACAAACCTCATCCAGTGGGTAGCAGGAAATGCATGGTCAGGTGAAGATAGTGAAAGGGCAGCAAAAACTCATGCCAAAAGGTTTGGATCATATCTGATCAACAGTGTGGAGTCACCACAGTTTTCTGAGTAGAGGACATGTCACTAGGTCCAATTTTCCTTAAATTACACTCGGACAGAATGGCTCTGTTACTTAGCCACAATACGGTGCATTATGATTTAACACTGTCAAGGAGAGACAGGGTCTCATGGCTGCTGATTTTTACGGCTTTTCAGAAGATAAGAGTTAGGTAAGAACCTGCTTTTCCTGCTTGCTGGAAGTTAATGACTTTAATGCTTTGCAAAAGAAAGTAAAAGTGTTGTTTAGTCAGAGTGCTCACCCTCTGGGCCTGCAGGTTATGATTTTTTAATGCTTTTCAAATGGGAAAGGATCTCAAGTGAGTGTCATCCCTGCTTGCTAGAAATATATGTCTTTCAGACGGCAGCTGGCACAGCCTCCTGCACACCCACTGCTCTGCCTGATTCACTGCATTCACATTTTAAATCTTGGAATGTTGCCATATCTCAGTTGACCCAATTCACAGGTCCACAGAGGCAGCGACCCCAGGTGCTGCAACTCAGTCCAGCATTTCTCCCTGTTGTCCCAGGTCAGGGGGTGTCCTGAGCCTTCAAAATTTTTGCCTCAGTTACATCCCTACTCCCTCCCCTTCTCTGTCACTACGTCTGTCCACTTACCCTCAAACCTGTCTTCTCTTCTCCAAATAGTGATCAATTTGTCATGTACTAAAAAGCCACACAGATCAGGTGGTATGTTTTTTCTGTAAACAGAGGGCATGGTGTGTGCTGAGGAGGGGAGGGCTGGGGACTGCAAAGACAGCTCCCCACAGAGGAACACCCCAGGTCCTGAAAAAGTCAAGGCAGCTGAGTCTGGCGACTCAGGCATCTCCTGGTCAGCACTGTTCACCTGAAGACCTAGAAAGTCACAGACCAGCACAGGCACCAGGGAATCCTCTCCTGTCCCTCACAGGGGACTGCAGAGCCCAAGATGGACTAGGCAGAGTGGACAAGCCTGGGTCTCCACATTCTGTTCTGCAATCCTGTGGTCCCAGATCTGCCCTGGCACCAGTGCTCAAATTCCTCCAGGGACAAAGGAAGGCTGGGAAGATATGGAGGGTTCCAGGCCCATGCAGGAGTCAGGCCACACTCTTGAGAGGACCCTCAACCCACCCCAACCCATCTCTGCTCCTTTAATAACCTGGAGGCCACAAGGGAAGTCAATGGGATCCCTAGGTGAGGCAAATCAGAAAGAAACCAGGACACTACAAATTAAAATAAGAATAACAACAATAAGATATGATTTTATATACAGCAGGATTGGACACACATACACCCACCCTCCTCTCACACACACACACACATCCACACACACGGACGCATTCACACACACCAAATCACAAAATACTAAAGTTAGCAAGGCTAAGGGGAAACGGGAACTCCTGAACTGCTGAGGAGATGTAAATCAGTATAGTAACCTTGGAGAGTGATATGTTGATTAGTTCACCCCAAAATCCAGCCACTTCACTATATATGTATATATATATATATTTGCAGACAAATTCTACATTTGAGTAAGTTAGCGACATGTATGAAGCTCCTCATTTATTCACTAATGCAATGCATGTTGTATTGAGCACCTACTATATGCCAGGCACAATTCTAGGGTCTAAAAATTGAGTGTTAACAAAAAGCAAAATGTCTGCCTCCATGGAGTGTATATACAGCTTTGTTGAAATAGCCGAAAACTGAAAACAACCTGAAAATATATTGCTAGGAAAATGGACAAACACTCAACTAGAGATACCAGTATCAACACACATGTATTTTGGAAACAATGTTGGGTGGGTAGGAAAGAAACTTGCAGATACAAAATACTATTTGTATGAATAAAAACAATACTATAAATTGTGTGTTGATACATACATGTTTCACAAATAAATGGTCTGGACACCTACCAAACTCAGAATCTTAGCTGCCTCCGAGAAAGGAGAGAAAAGACCAGGAAGGAGAACTTCAAGTTTAGCTGAAATGTGCTTTATTTCCTAAAAAGAAAACATCTGAAGCAAATGTATATGTGAAAATGTTAGCCGGGTATATTTAGGATGTTAAGCATATAGACGTTTGTTGCAGCACATTGGGTCCTTTTTCATTTTAGTTCAAGATAGGGAAGCTTTTGTTTTGTATTGCTTTAAAATTTTAGAAAAGAATTAGGGGAGAGGAGGATTAAGATCCCATCTCCCAGTGACTCAGGTGCCAGAGCCTGCTCTAAATGTGCCTCTGGGATCCTGACCTCCAACCATCTGACCATTGGACAGGACAACTGGGAGAGAGAAGAGCAGAGTTCCCCTCCTGCTGCTGCTGCCCTGGATCTCAGCAAGCTGCTAGGTGCCTGCTGTGTCCCCTCCCCACCACCAGCTAAGTCAGTGAGCTTGTGGAGCTCCGTAAATTTACCCACACTGCCGTGGGAGTGGAAATTTACTCAACCACTTTGAAGAGCAATCTGGCACTATCTAGTAAAGTTGAAGAGACACATGCTCTATTATTCAGAAACTCTGTTTTTAACATTTTATCCTAGAGAAACTCTCAAACATGTGCCCAAGGAGACGTGTGCAAATATTCTTTGCAGCGTTGTTTATAATGGCCAAAAATCGAAAATGGCACCATTATCCATCATTAGAAGAATAGATAAAATCAGACATGTATATTCAATGAAATACTATTCCACCATGGAGATGATGAGAGCCACACATGTCAGTGTGAATCCATCTCACGAACAAGGCTGAGGAAAAGGGTGAGTTGCAGAGTCCTCCACAGTGAAATACCATTTACATAAGATTGTAACTGTTCCAAACAGTGCCGTATATTGTTGATCAGTGCAAGTGTATGTCGTGAAAGTATGAAAACACACTTGGGAGGGATGAATACCAGGTTCAGGGGTTACTTATGTGAAGGGAGAAAGAATAGAACTGGGGAGGAGTATATATGGGACTTCAGCTGATACTGCGCTATTTTATTTCTTTAAGAAAAACAAAAACTTGAAGCAAATATGGCAACATTTTCAAATTAAAAACTGCTGGGTGATGAGTACCCGAACATTTCTTATGTTCTTTCATATGCCATTCGCTTTTGAATATTTAATAATATTTATTTATTTATTATTTGTTGATTTATTTAGAAAGGGCAGGAAGAGAGGTGGTGGATAGGGGAAGAGCCTCTGACACAAAGAGAAGAGCGGGCCAGGTGCAGTGGGTCACTCCTGTAATCCCAGCGCTTTGGGGGGCCAAGGTGGGTGGATCACTTGAGGTCAGGAGTTCAAGACCAACTTGGCCAACATGGTGAAACCCTGTCTCTACAAAAAATACAAAAATCAGCTGGGCATGGTGGCAGGTGCCTGTAATCCCAACTACTCGGGAGGCTGAGGAAGGAGCTTGAACCCAGGAAGAGGAAGTTGTGGTGAGTCCAGATCGCGCCACTGCACTCCAGCCTGGGCAACATAGCAAGACTCCATCTTAAAAAAAAAAAAAGGGAGAGGGAGAATGAGAATGACAGAAGAGCACCTAAGAAAGAAAGGTGCTCCCTATGTTGGCAGAGCTGAAACATCAGCCAGAGCATAGTAAGAGGGGGCATAGACTCAGGGTAAGCCAGAGAGACAGGGCTGGGCATGCAGGGCACTATAAAAGAGGGGATGGTTTACTCTTAGTGGGATGGAGAGACATGGGGAGGGAGGGCTTTAGCAAGAGGAGTACTTATATTGATCTGTTTACACTGATTGGGTTACTTGTGTCTGCTCTGTGCAAGACGGAAAAAAGGAGGGTAGGAGCAGAGGCCAGGAAAAGGATTGACAGGCATTTACAGTAATGTAGGCAAAGGACATTGGGGAACTCCGTTGTAATGGTGGCAGAAAAGATGGAGAGAATAAGGTGAATTTGAGATATATTTTGAAGAGGAATCAATAGAACTTGGGAATAGGTTAGATGTGAAGTATGACTCTGAGGTTTGGATTTGAGTAACTGGTGGTGCTGTTTACTGCCTGAGAAGACTGGTGGGGATAAGAGCAGGAACCATGACCAGAATTGTTTGTGCATCTGTTCATTCGTTCCCAGCAAGGAGGAGAGGGACAGAGTTTTATTTTGGACATGTCAAGTTCGAGATGATTGTGACCCACCTAAGTGGAGGAGTAGAGCTAAGCAATTGCATCTTCAGGTCCAAGATCCTCGGGAGAGGTTGAGCCAGATCAGGAGATATAAATCTGGGTGTCACCAGCATATGATTTCAAGCCATGAGAATAGGGAGACAGTGTAAATAGCAAACTCTGAGCATCCCTGCATTTAGTGTCAGGAGAAAGAGGATGATCCAGCAAACAGACTAAGGAGTGGCCAGTGAGGCAGGAGAATCAGGAGAGGGGGATGTGATGCATGCCAAGACAGAAAAGCATTTCAGAGTGGAAGGTGAAATGTCAACAGTTCAAATGCAGAGTGGCCAAGTCAGCAGAGGGCAGAGAATCCCCTGTTGGAGCCAGCAACACAGGAGCCTTTGTGTCTTTAGCAAAAGCAGTTCAGTGAAGTGGTGGAAGCTAAGGCCAGATCACCCACTATTAGGGAGTGAGTAGGGATTGCAGAAGAGGAAAGAGTGAGTGTGGGTGAGTCTTCTGGCCCAAACGGAAGGGAGGAGAAAGATGGGGAGGAAGCTGAAAAAGAAGAGTGAGGCAAAGGAGAGGTTTGGTTTGCTTTGGATGTTATTGTGCGTGTCCATATACAGATGAAAAAATCCAGTGGAGAGAGAAATTGATGGTGGGAAAGAAAGGAGGGAATGAGTGCAGGAAGGAATACTTTGAGAAGAGGAATGAGTAGGGAATCCAAGCCATGCAGCCTCATTCAGCAAAGTCAGGATTCTAATTCAAGCCTGTCTGACACACACGATGCTCATTCCTAGGTGCCTCTTTCACTCACCCATGAGTGTCCAACTCCCAGGGTCCAGTGCACTAAATCCTTTACCACTATCTCCTCTAAAGACACAAGTTTTATAGTCTTCCCATTTCCATCTGGGTTCCGCATCTACCCAAGGAACTGGAGGAGAAAACAAGCAAACTGAAGAAAATTAAATCTGACCTATTTTATGCATTCTATATAAATGCATGAAATAGATCATGTTTGACAGTGGTAAACAGAGAACCAAAAAAAAAATCCAATTTATCACTTTAATTATATATGCATTTCTTCCTCAATCTCCAGCCAAGAATGAGCCTCCAGCCATTTTCAGTTCCTTCTGTGGAGCCATTCCCTAATTTCTAAAGCTGTTTTTGGTAACCACAGATTTCCACTCAAGGATGTTTTATCTGAAGCACACTGAAAATTTAACATGCTGTCTATGATGGCACATACGAGGAGGAGGAATGCAGTGGGTATGTATGAAATTAAAAGTAAGGAAGTAGAGGGGAGTGTGGAGTCCTGATGCAAAGGAATAGCGTGGATTAAATTGATGTCCCTCCAAAGAAATTGACATTCTCCTACTGCCACGAAGGAAAGTAATAGGTGCTGAGTTATTTGGATACTAAGCTAATTCAGAGTCAACCAATCACCTTTAGTAAAGTAACCTTACCCTAAAATCTACTTATTCATGAATAAGAGAGGGTAAGAGGACCCGAAGGAGGGCAGGTGAGAAGGCAGTTAGCAGCCAATACACTGACTGTCGCTGTACATGAGCAGGATCAGGGAGAAGGGGGCCTCTGCCTTGTTGCAGTCTCCATCCCACACATGTTTGTCGAACACCTGCTTCCAGGCACTGAGAGTACAGCAAAGAGCAAGACAGAAAAGGCCCTTGCCCTCAGAAAGCTTGCAGTCTCTTGGGGCAATGCACACAAGAGGCAATTACAGTGCCAGGGGAAAGTGCTAAATCCTCAGACGGGGATGTATGTGCACCTAGCTGCTCCCAACTGGAAGTGTGGCCCCACACAGATGATCTGAGGGCTAAGGAAATCAATATTTTATAACACCTATAGCCATTTGAGATACACCAATGTGTCTCGGAATACCAACTGGTAAGGTCTGCCATAGACCACTTTCTCAACTAGAGTGGCTGTGAATTGGGGCTCCCAGGGGGTGTGGAATCAAGGTGAGCTTGCTGGCTTGGTTTGGTTTGGTTAGAAGAGTTTTGAAGACCTTAGCGTCTTTCAGAAGCATCTATGGAAAAAATCCAGTTGAGATGGGAGGACTGAATTCATGAGAGAGAAAAGGATAGTATAGCATTGGTGGTATAAGGCTCCTCAGAAGATAGAAAAGAATCCAATTTCAGGTGGAGGGTCAAATGTACAAGATACCGTGTGTGCAAAAGTATAATTCTCTCCACAATACTGGAAATTGGATGTCATTATTACTGTGTTACAAATTTAAAACCTGAAACTTAGTGAGATTAAGTCACTGCCCCAGGTTCCTTGCCTAGTAAGCTGCATAGCCAGGACTATAACCTATATTTTTCTTACTCCAAAACGCCTAACAATTATACTTAGGTGCTAGGCCTGGAGACCCAAAGATGATGCCTTTGAAGAGGTCATATGCTAAAAGTGTAGAGAGACACTAAAATAAATATAACACAGTGTTATAAATAGAATAATGGAGACATGGGGGAAAATGCTTTAGGAACCACGAAGACTATACCCAAGTATATGCCCGTCAATTCCTGAACTCATGGAGGCAGGGGTGGACTGGACATACAGCAAGGGCTAAAAAGAAATACAAATACCTGGATGGATGGATGGGTGGGTAAACAGAGAATAAGAGTTCAGTATGAATAAAGATTCCCTCCTTAGGGCAACTGTGGTTCATGTGGCCACAAGAGGTCGCTGCAGACCTGACACAAATGAAGCTTTTTTTCCATTGGTGCTGCCATGCTCTCTCCAGTAGCTTTCCGGAAGGAAGGGGTTAGAATGGAGAGAGGGAATGAGGGTGGTGACCAGATGCTCCATAGCGTTTTCTGCCCTCTGTAGGCCGGACCCAGAGCTTCATGCCCAGGCTGGCTTCATCTTCACCCTACTCCTGGTCATTTCCACTCCTGTTCTAAGTTCTAGGCTTTTGATATGTTTCTCCAATGTGTTCTGTCTTTCAGATGTAACTCAGAAATGGTCTTAGGTTTCTCGTTAGGCTTGTAGTTCCAGCTATGGATGAGACTCCAACCCCAACAGGCTTTCTGGCTGAGTGCCTTTGTACAAATTACTTCATCTTTCTGGGACTCACCAAAAACACTAAGGTTGGGAGGAAGGGTCTGGTCGTTAAGTCTTCCTGACCCACACTTCTTACAATAGCTCACCTTCACTGAGCTCTTCCTACTTGCTAGGCATTGGTCTAAGCCTGCAATATCCAAGAAGGCAGACACTTGTCACATGTAGCTGCTTAATTTTTTTTAATTTCAACTAAAGTAAAAACAATTAAAACTTCAGTTTCTCCATCTCATGAGTCAGTTTCAAGTGCTTAATAGCTCTCTGTGGCAACTGAACTGGACAGCCCAGAAAACATTTCATCATCACTGAAAGTTCTATTAGATCTTGCTGTCTGAGCGCATCTTATGTTTTTAATCTTGTTTAACCTTCATAGCAACCCTATGATGCAGGTATAATTATTTATCCACTTTAGAGATAAGGACGCTGAGACACAGACTGGTTAAAAAACTTACCCAAGGTCTCTCACCAGATTCATATCCAGAGTGAGGATTCAAGCTCAGATATTTGGCTCTAGGGCCTACCATGCAGAGCTGTCCCCTACCCCAAGGTCTCTCACCAGATTCATATCCAGAGTGAGGATTCAAGCTCAGATATTTGGCTCTAGGGCCTACCATGCAGAGCTGTCCCCTACCCCAAGCTCTCCTGCTCTCCCCTCTCGCCTCCGGAACTGGAATGACTTATCCCATTCCCCAACGGCCATTGTCCCTGATTACTGCCGCCCTGACAACTGACTCTGAGTAATGACAGCACATGGGCCTGGAGCCTCTTCTGGATGAGGATCCACACTCTATTTTCATCCCACCTCCTTTTAGCCCCTGAATTCCCTTAGAGTATTAGTGTTAGTATCATGGGTTTTAATATCTCCGCTAACCCATCCCATTCTCAGTTCAAGGTCAGCCTGAGTCCTGGAAGATTCCAAACCTGGGCAGCAGCCCTGTTGCTGTTCCCTGAGGGTCACCTTCATCCCCAAGGGAACAACATGCAGCCAGCTCAGCTCAGCTCAGAGAGCTGGTTTCACCAACACCTTTGAAGGTGCAACAGCATCTCACTCTGCAGGGGAAGTGTGAAAAGTCAGATGCAGTTCACATTCTCATGCCGCTAGAACCGGGGGAAAGTAGAAGTTGCCGGGGCAGAGGCTTCATCCATTCTGTGTGCAAACCACAAATGTTTGCAAGCTAGACCACTTGCAGTTATCCCCTCTCTCTCCTGCCCCAGCTGCTGCTCTGCAGGGCCTCCACACACCCACAGGACCTGCAGCTGAATGAAGCTGGACACAACTCAGGAGATCTGTTGGAAAGAGAATGATAGAGGAAAATGTATGAATGTTGCCATCTTTAGGTGAGTGGACAAGATGTGTACTTCCTACTTTACTTCCTCACTACTTTTACCTCTTTCCTAAACAACTGAGTCACCAAAAAAAATACCTGGCAGTGTCAAATTAGTTTCCCACTTCCACTGAGTCAGAACCTAGGGCAAGAAAACTTTGAAAATTCTCTCTGTCCATTCCTGGCCTCAGCAATAAGCACATCAAATTCCATCGGACTATGTAGAACTTCTCACTTAAAGATTTCCAGGAAGAACTTTACTGTCAGAAAATGCTTAGCTGGGCGTGGTGGCGCATGCCTGTAATCCCAGCTACTTGGGAGGCTGAGGCAGGAAAATCACTTGAACCTGGGAGGCGGAGGTTGCAGTGAGCCAAGATTACACTCCAGCCTGGGCAACAGAGCGAGACTCCTTCTTGATAAAAAAGAAAAAAGGAAAGAAAAGAAAAAAGAAAATGAAAATGCTTCCTAGTATTTTGCCTGACTCTGTGTGTCACCGTGAACTCTCATGTTCTGTCCACAGAGGAGATGGGAATGTGTGACCTCTTTTTCTGTTGAGGGAACATTGAATAATTTCCAGTTTTTATCTATTACACATGATGCTGCTATGAGCACTCTTGTATATGTTTTTTCAGGCTTATATGTATACATTTCTGTTTGACATTTACCCAGGAGTGAAAATGCTGAGCCATCAGGGATCCCTGTGTTTAGTTTCGGTAGATTCTGCCAAGCCATTTTCTAGTGACTGTACCAGTTTATATTCCCACTAGTGGTGTACAAGAGTTCTAGTTTCTTCGCATCCCCACCAATACTCTGTAGAGGATTGCATGGGGAGGGTCACTGGGCTCCCCCAGACCCACTCAGTCTCAGCTGGTATCACTCCCTTATTCTTATGGAAGGTGTATGGTATCTTATTATGGTTTAAATTTGCATTTCCACAAGTGATTTATGATGTCCAGCTCCTTTTGCTATGTTGATTTGACACCTGGATATCTGCTTCTGTGAAGTACCTATCCAATTATTTTTGCCCATTTTTCTAGTATGTTGTCTGTCTTTTTCTTACTGACCTGCAGAAATTCTTATATTTCTTATGTGGGCCCTTTGTCAGCCACATGTATTTAAACTATCTCATCACACCACAGCTCGCCTATTCCCTCTCTTAATGGTGTCTTTTAAGGAATAGTTCTCAAAATAATACCTGACAGTCTTAAAAGCCTCAGATTCTGAAGCTCCATCTGTGTTCTACTCCAGACTCATCGATGTCTGATTCCCTCCTGAACTGAGGATCCTGTGAACCATCCTCAGGGCTCCACTTCTCCATCGCATTGCAGCAGCCACACACATTTACCTCTGGAGACAGGAGCTCCTTGGAAGCTGGGAGGTCACTCGGTGGTCAAGGGGTAGATGATTTTAGTTTTCCAGTGCTGCACTGTCTCCCAGGCTGAATGACGCTGAGGCCAAGCAAATTCGGGCAGTCTCTGGATCTTTCTAATGGAGGTGTCCCATAACCATGTTCCATCATAGTTCCCTGGCATAGGCTTGTTGAAATCGCAGAAAATGTCAGGGATTTACTAGTGATTTACCGACTCCTTCATGCTTAGTGTTCAGGAAAATGTATTCATGTAATACTTCTTCAACCAAAGAGGAAATACCAATTAGAGCTTTATAAGTTTCTTTCCCACTTCCTATTTCGACTATCAAGCTATAGCACCACCCAGCTCAGGCCACACACCCACCTTCAGTCCGGAGGCCTGGTTGCTCTCTGCCAGCTTTGTCCTGGCCTGTTTCTGACCTGTGTTCCCTCCGCTGTGCCAGGACAGGCCCCATGCTGCTCTGGACGGCTGTGCTGCTCTTTGGTAAGTCAACGAGCATGGGCATCCCCTCTTGGAGCACTAAGGACCATAAGTCATCCCTGAGACACCAAGTTCCTCATCTTACCTTTCCCACTTCCAGTGGGTTTGTGGCTGGAGCTCTAGACAGGTGCATGCACCTGGGCATGCTTGGGAGAGATGGGCACTGGGGTAGGAGAAACTCCGCAGTGTTTCCTACCCCATTGTCCTGGGTCCTTGGCAGGGCAGCCCTTCGATATGTCAGAGATAAATTAGGGAGGCAGAAAATCACATTGCAAGGTCCCCTAACTTCCCAATGACATTTCTACCTTGTGACATCGGGTTAAAATGCTAATCAGAGCTGTCTCAAAAGGAAATTGAGGTTACAGAAGGGAAGGAGGCTGCTGGGGGCAACAGGGAAGGAGTCAGGGAAATGAGGGGAAACAGTCCCAGGCATTTTGCTCAGCAATGGGAGGTGGAATTTTACAGGGTGACATATTTTTATGGAGCTTCAGCATTTTCTTAGAACCAGTTAACAATGGCCAGACCTCTCACCTGGTTGAAAGGCCTGTGCTCTGAGTAACCAAAGCCCTTTTCAAATTGACTGTTTCTCTTCCGCCTACATCTTCTCTCTGTTGGGGGCTGTTTCAGATCCATGGGGCTGGTTTGAAGAATCAACTCCATTATCTGATCCATGTCTCTCTCTCTCTTCTCTCCATTTCTCCTCATGCAGGTTACTTGTAACTGAGAGAGCTGGTCTAAGGGTAGAGGATTGTATGGGGAGGGTCACTGGGCTCCCCCAGACCCAGCTCAGTCTCAGCCAGTGTCACCCCCCTTATATCTAAAAGAAATAATTTGTCATATATTTTGTTTCACTTTACAATTTCCAAGTAGACCTACTTTTTGTTCAATTCATGGTCCAAATAGCTTGTTTGCTATTTGTATTCATTTAACTAGAAAAGCAAAACTGTTCCTAAATATAACCTCTTCCTGGACAGAGTTTGTGAGAATTTGACCCTGTGAGGAAAATGCCTCTTCCACTCAATGTTCCTTCTCCAGCATAGCATGCTACTCGTGTGTTCTATGAATGGCCGTTTGGACCAATGAAAAGGTCTAATGCTCACACTGAAGCGGGGACAGGGTAGCCTAATGCCTGGATATACTCCAGGCAAAAGACTCCCAGGGCAAATGGTACTACCAGCACTACCTTGTAAAAGGAACAGCTCTTGGACTTGTCTAGATACAGTCTGAGAGTGTTCCAGCTTGGAACCCAGGACGAGGATGACAGACAGCAAATGAGGAGAGGAAGGGAATCAGTGACCGGCTGACTGGTGCACCATGTAATGGAGAACCCACCACCAGCAAATTTGGTCCCACTTGATGCTCACGGACCCCGGAAAAACAGCCTAAAACACAGGCACTGGGGCTGGGTGTGTAGGAACATTTATCTTACCATGAGTGTAGAGCTGCTATTTCCTCTCTCAAGAGCAGGGTGTGGTCATAATAAATTGGTGGCTATTACTATTATTGGTTGTCAGGGCTCCAGGAGGAAAGGAACCCTGACATTGAGCATGCTGTGACCTGGCTGAATGTGAAATATGTATTTAAAGTTTGGGAAATTAGGCTGAATTTTCTTCTGAGCTGAACATTAGCGAACTTCCCTCCTACCACTGGAGCCTGCTCCCCGCATATTCACACAGCGTCCATAGGAGGTGTCATGGGGTCCCATACAGCCCTCCCAGCAATATGACTGCTGCAACTTGGCACTGCAGCCTGTTCCACAGTGCTTGAGTTCAGTGGTGGGAGAGTTCTTCATGTTGAGCCAAAATCTGCCTCCATGATCCCTCTAGTTTCCATTTATGTCCTATAAAGTAATGCAGAATAAGTCTCCCCTTCTTTTAAGCTTAGCCCACCAAGTATTTTGTGTCTCTCCTCTGTCGCATCTTTCCCAGATAAATATCTCCCGATCCCTCAGAAACTTTAAGAGAAAATTATCCTACTCCTAGAGTTGCCAGGGGCTCCTACCTTCATTTTTCGGAACTCTATTATGCAACTTGGTTTGACAGTAGCTCTTGGCCACTTCATGACACTGTCACCTCATCTTTGGCCTATAGCTAATGGAGGTGCCTGGGCCCTCATTGCAGGAACTGCTGTAAGCAGGTGTCACCCACCGTGTATGTTCCCAGTTGGCTGCTGTTTTGATTGCAGAAAGCAATTTTGTAATCCCACCTCCAAGATCTTGCAGTACCATGGGGACAAAGTCATTGGGATTTGGGGACAGGAGCTCATTTTAAGTGCATCTATGCTTCCTGAGTGCCTTCTCTCTTGTTTTTGGCTTCAGTAGTCTCAACCCTGTTTGTTTAGCACTTTGTAGCTGCAAAATTGTTTTCCAGTGAGGAGGGGAAGGGAAGGAAGACATAACTACAGAGTAAGGTCTCTGTCACTCTGAAGTCAGGCCTTCTTTCTGCTTTCAGTTAATGTAGTAACCACTTTCCCAGGCAGTGGGTCAATGTAACGTTCACAACTACACTGTAAGAAAAAAATGACTATTATCATTTCTATTATGTGATATGACAGAACGAGATACTGAAGGCTCTTGGAACTTAGACAACTTGTTCAAGGTCATACAGAAAGAGGCAAATTCATGACTCAAGTCCAGGTCATCTGATTCCAAATCCTGCATGCTTTCCGCTACACCGAGCTCATAGATGGGGGTTAGGGGTGGAGATGGAGGGATGATAAGGAAGAGACTCATTGTTCTGCACACTTTTGAGAGCTTATGACTGAGTTGACCCTGAGCTGAATAGAGAATTGAGCTGAAAGATCCCATCTGTGTCCAAAGTAGTGTAGAAAGCAAAGATGATACCATGTGACAGAGCCAAACATCTGCTCTTAGAGCATTTTCACCCACCCTTCCCAAGGCCATTCTTGCATTTTTTTTTTGGTGTTATGCAAAATACCTAGGACATGCCAGCAATGAAGGACACAAGTAAATGTATGAGGATTGGCTAGACTGACTGCACTCAGCCCTACATTCATTCATTGTTTCACACCTTGCCCCAAAGTCCAGAAGATTCTTCACTGCTTCATATCCAGCTGTGACCTTCGATTTCGGGTCTTCCATTGTTTGGGCTATTCAAACCTATCTAACCATATCTGTCATCATTTTGTGAGTTGGCCTCTCTTCCCAGGTCACCTGTTCTCACACATTCACTCATTTAAAAACAGGAATGCAGCACATCCAAGATGCAAGCATGATGTGGGATGCATCCAGTTTGTTTGTAGTTCTCTCATTCACCCGTGCTGCCTGACAATGTCTCACATCCTTTAATGATTACTCTTTCAGGGGACTTGGCCTCCTCAGTCTGATCACTTCCATACCCTTTTCACCAGAGCTCTGTGGAGAGATGGGACCACAAGAATCAGGTCCTGCCCTTGCTTTATGGGTTCTCCTGTAGATGTTGGAGGTAGGACCCTCAGGCACATTCATGCAAGAGTCTAGTCATATGTTTTCTACTTTTGGCTTCCCACCTCATACAATGGGATGCAAAGGAAAGCATTCATGCATTTATTCAGCAGATGCTTACTGAACACAGACTATGTTCCAGGCACAGGTCCTAGGCATAGAAAATATAGCAATGAGTAAAATAAGCAGAGTCCTTGCTACTATGGAGCTTACATTCTAGACAGAGAGACAGGTGATAACATGTAGGCAATTTAATGAATAAGATAAATTCAAACAGTGATAAGTGCTTTGATGATAATACAATGGGGCATTGTTTTAGTGATTGGGGAAAATTCTTTTGATTGGAGTCCCAGGGAAGACCTGTTTGAGAAGGCAACATTTGAACTGTGATAGGGCAAAGAGTTCTAGGGAGTAGGTCCAGCACAAACATTGAGTGGTCAAGTGGCTGGGTGGTTGGCTGGTTGGATGGTTGGATGGTTGGGTGGGTGGATGGCTGATGGCTGGGTTGTTTGGTGGTTGAGTGGCTATGTGGTTGCATGGTTGGATGGTTGTGTGGATGGGTGGCTAGGAGGTTTGGTGGCTGGGTGGTTGGTTGAATGGGTGTAAGTCCCCATTGCTGAAGTGACAGGCCTCCTTGTCAGAAAGCTCTTTTTGCTACTTAACCTAATTGTGTTACTTTGTTCTATTGCAGTTCCCTGTGTTGGGAAAACTGGTAAGTTGTGTCCCCTGTGTTGGGAAAACTGGTAAGTTTTGTCCATGTCTCTTCTAATTCAAAGTATGTCTATGGGCCAAAACTTACAGGATGGGAACAGGACAGTGCCATAGGGTCCCCCAGAAACATCTGCAGAGCAGCACCAGACTAGGCCCCTTCCTCAGGAGTCTTGGCCAGTTCCCAGGAAAAGGAGGAACTTGGAACTCCACTAGTCTAAGGCCAAGGGTAGTCCTAGGGTGACACAAGCCTCAGCAGTGGGACTCTAGACCTCTATCCTATACCCTTAAAAGTGTCTGTGGCCTCTGTCTTCTCTCCATGTGGTTCGGGAGCTCTTATATTCTCAACTCAACAAGACTGGGACTCCCTTCCTTCCTTGTATGTTCAGAGAAGCAGGCACCTTTTTATGCTGATCAGTCTTCCTTCCTTCCTCAGATCCCCTTCCCTCCAGCCCATTCTGTGACACTGACCTTCATGGAGCTTTCTGTCAAACAGGAAAAAATTCTGATCTATGAAATCTTGACCTCCAAGGACATATTCTGTGATTCCTGGGGGAGATAATTCAAACCAATACTTAGTGCTGTTAGAAAAAGCAGTAGTGGAAGCAAGGCTTGCCGTTCAATAATGCAGTGAGCATCATTACTTCCAGGGTGAGGAGAGTGGGTCCTAAGGATCCAGAAGATCCAGGCAAGAGCAGGATGTGCTGGGGCTCCCTAACTGTTACTCCTCATTAGTCTCAGGCCATCAGGCCTGCTCTGAAGGCTGTCTGGGAATGGGGGTGTCTGGCTTATCAAAGAGATTATACAGCCTGGGGACAGATACAGACTGGGGATAGGCTCAACCTGCCCTGCAGGTGATGGTGGATCCCTGGGAGCTCTTCTCCTGCTCACATCAGTGCACCGAATACATTTTGGGAATAGAGACTGAGAGAACAGGTCCCCTCCATGAGAGTGGTGGAAGATGAAATGCCCTGCTGAGAGTAGAGATGGAGGCTGGGCCTGAGGAAGCCCAATGAGGAAGGCAGGAGGGAGAGAACTCAGGCTGTGGCACCTCCAACACGCCCCACCAGCTGCTTTCTGGTGGACACAGATGCTGCTATTATCAGAAGTGAAGGCTGCAGAAAGTGTCACATTAGGTAGCCACAGGAGGAGAAGCCAATCTAGGCTGGAGGGAATTGAGTCAGGAGGAATGAGGCAAGACAATGAACAGAATGAATGCAATTAAGCCAAGCTTGGCAAGGCAGACAGGAAAGTGCAATATAAAAGAAGACAAGGAGGGTGGGTGGGAGGAAAGCCAGAGAGAAGACACAGGGAGAGGAGAGAAGGGGAGGGGAAGGGAAAAGAATAAAGAGAAAGAGGGAAGAGGAAGGAGAGAAGAAGGAAAGGAAGGAGGAGTAAAGGAAGTCCAGGTCCTGCCCTTCTCTGGTCGGCATGAAGGACTGGAGACAGTGACACCGTACCAGTGCCACCCAAGGGCCTCCATCCCCAGCAGGAGGCCTTAGGCTGGGAGACAGAGGGAGAGAAGTGACTGATGGGACCTGCAGCTCCAGGGCTGCCCTGTTCCTCTGTCTCGCAGCCTGGCTGTACCTCCAAGCCTGGCCAAACCCTGTGTTTGAAGGAGATGCCCTGACTCTGCGATGTCAGGGACGGAAGAATACATCACTGTCTCAGGTGAAGTTCTACAGAGATGGAAAATTCCTTCATTTCTCTAAGGAAAACCAGACTCTGTCCATGGGAGCAGCAACAGTACAGAGCCGTGGCCAGTACAGCTGCTCTGGGCAGGTGATGTATATTCCACAGACATTCACACAAACTTCAGAGACAGTCATAGTTCAAGTCCAAGGTGAGTCACCAGCTTGGGAGTTTGTGGGGCAGGAGGTGCTGCTTAAGGGTCCCGTCTCTAGAAGCCAGTAGCTCTCTGGGCAGGACCCCTGTCTCTGGCTGCCCCTCATGCTGGGCCAATGTGTGGGGCCCCGAGGTTTCCCAAGATGTTGTCTCAATACCCCCCTCTCCCCACCATGGGGCACATCTGGAGCCAGGGGAAGGAGTGGGGAGATTCTTGGGAGGGGGGCACTGGGAAGAGCCTGGACCAGTCCAGGCTCACCCTTCACCTCTGTGGACTAGAGGACTTCGAAGGCCCCCTCTGCCTCTGACTTCCAAGATTCCAGAAGGGCCTGGCTATGTGGGAGTCATTTCAGAGTTTGTGGGTGAGGGTAAGAGGACAGGTCCTGGGGATGAAACTGCCTCCCATCGGAGTCCCCAGGCTGCAGCCTGGGATGAGTAGAAGCTCAGGCCTCAGCCTCCTGGGGCTTCATCATCCAGGACTCCCCTCCTGAGTCCTGGACCTGCATCTCCCCAGAGCTGTTCCCATCTCCTGTGCTGAGTGCCATCCCCTCTCCTGAGCCCCGAGTGGGTAGCCTGGTGATCCTGAGATGTCAGACAAAGCTACACCCCCTGAGGTCAGCCTCGAGGCTCCTTTTCTCCTTCCACAAGGATGGCCACACCTTGCAGGACAGGGGCCCTCACCCAGAACTCTGCATCCCAGGAGTCAAGGAGGGAGACTCTGGGCTTTACTGGTGTGAGGCGGCCCCTGAGGGTGGCCAGGTCCGGAAGCAGAGCCCCCAGCTGGAGGTCAGAGTGCAGGGTAAGTGCGCGAGAGAGTGAAGATGCCCCCAGGGCCCTGGGCATCAGGTAGTGGGATCCCCTGGGGGTAAAGGATTTGGGGGAAGGGTCCCCAGGAGAGGAGGGAGCCAGGGTCCTGGGTGGTCAGGCTGAGCCTCCCACCCCATGTGTGTCCCAGCTCCTGTGTCCCGTCCTGTGCTCACTCTGCACCACGGGCCCGCTGACCCTGCTGTGGGGGACATGGTGCAACTCCTCTGTGAGACACAGAGGGGCTCCCCTCCGATCCTGTATTCCTTCTACCTTGATGAGAAGATTGTGGGGAACCACTCAGCTCCCTATGGTGGAACCGCCTTCCTCCTCTTCCCAGTGAAGTCAGAGCAGGATGCTGGGAACTACTCCTGCGAGGCTGAGAACAGTGTCTCCAGAGAGAGGAGTGAGCCCAAGAAGCTGTCTCTGAAGGGTGTGTTTTGTCCTCCAACAGAGCTTTGAGCCCCAGCAAGCTGACAGGGGTCAGATCTCACCCTCTGTGTACCTCCCATCATGCCTGGCATAGTGCTGGACCCATGGCAGCCACTGCGTGACTGAGCATGGACCCTAATTGGTCCATCTGTCCACTGAGCCTGGCAGAAAAATATTGAAGTCCATGGAGAGTGGGGAGCATCATGGGGGGAGCAGTCACATGGTCACTCGTGGTGTCACCATCATCCTTGCTGCCATCCCCTGAGCCATCCTTCATGCCCATCTAAGAGGCTCCCCCATGCCAGATGGTTCCCCTAATATCAGTCATTCTGTCTGCTCCGTGCCAGGCTGGAATGCATTTCTGAATTTTATCCTCAGTGCTCATGGCCACCTTCTTCTCCCTGCTCCCAGGTTCTCAAGTCTTGTCAACTCCCACCAGCAGCAACTGGCTGGTTCCTTGGCTGCCTGCGAGCCTGCTTGGCCTGATGGTCATTGCTGCTGCACTTCTGGTTTATTTGAGACCCTGGAGAAAAGCTGGTCAGTAACTCTTCTTGGCCTTCTTAGCTGCTGAATCCCTGTGCCAGGCCCTGCCCAGCCTTTGGAAAGCCAGAGTCTGACAGGACCAGCCACTCTCTTCTCCTGGGTGTGGGGTGGCAGGGGGGACTTCTCTTCCTGTGTCACACAAAGGGGCACATGGAAGGACAGTTAATGCTTCCGAAACATATACACACATGCACTTGCTCACATGCTCACAGTCATCCAGAGATGCACACAAACACACAACCGCACACTCAGGCATGAATAGAACATAAACCAAGGAATTATTACAAGGCGAACGTGATGTATGTCAGTATCCTTTACATTTGGAAGACAATCTGTGGCTAGGAATATGACAAAAAAAAAAAAAAGGCCTCCACCTCTCTCTCTCATTGAGCTCAGCAGAGCTCTGATCTGCTTAAGCAGCGGAGAAAGAAGACAGAACTACAGTGTGTATGCACAGGCTCACTCACACACACTCATATTGTACAGTACTTTACTGTAGCAGAGTGTGCAAAGGATATTAACTATCAGAAAAGAAATATGATAGACAGGACTTAGCAATGGCCTGTCCCCAACGCTACCATTAGTTCCATAGCCTTGAGCCGGTTCACTGTAAGACTCACTAAATCAGCTTCCTTTCCAGGGATGTTGTAAGGGTTTAAGTTAATGAGATAACATTTATCTAATACCTCATGTATTAGACTGGCACATAGTGGGTGCTCAGTAAATTCTCATTCTAATCTGAGCAGATCACCCCAGCAAGTTCCCAGGCTGCCCTTTCTCCTCTGTGCATTCTCTAATGCTTCTAATCAAAGTCACTGAAAATAAAAAGGTTGGTTAAAATTCTGATGTAGATAAATGACATTTCAGGTTATCTATTTATTTTGATATTCCAGACTCTCTTCTTCTCCCTTTCTCAGTCGCGATAATTAAGAATGAATGTTGGCTCTCAAAGCAATTAGTTTGGGGGGCCACGCATTTATTCCAACTCTAACCTTTGCTCGCCTCAGGCCACATGTAAGGAATGGCTACCAGTGCCAAAGCTATGATTCCTAGGGCTTCGAATACACCTACAGAGGTTCAAATCAACCCCACTTCCTCCTCTGAAGAGGCAATGTTTTTATTTTCTGCTTGTCTAGGACAAAACTGATTGCTCTCATCGACCTCCAAAGCTAGATGTACTTATTTAAGTTCGCAGCTCCCTCTGTTGAGAAATTTGGGATGAGTTTTCCAGGAGCTGGGCCAGCCTGATAATTAAGGAAGACCACCCAGTCATATGTTCAAAGCATTCCTTCCTGCATCCACCAGGGTACCTGAAAAGGTCTCTCCCCAGCCCTAGTCCCAACACCCTGCCTCACCATGTGCCTAGCTAGGACTTGGACCAGACTTCAACCTCCTCTCCCCTTTTGAATTTGTAGTCTTTGTCCATACAACTTCCCATCCCCACCCTTCTCACTAGTCTTGAGTCTGGATTCAATACAGGCTAGCCTTGCTTTAAGGTATCCCTTCATAGTGGGGGAAAAGGAGAGGAGGCCCAGAGCTACTGGGGAGGCAGCTGGAGTAGGAACCACAAACCAAAGATCTGTGAGTTATGCTGTCATTGTGTCTAATAAAGCCTCCTCCAAAGGGCCTAGCCTGGCCTCGGTAATACAGGTGTTTCTGTTTCAGTCCACTCACCTCTGAGTCAAAGCATTAAAGGCAGTGTAATGGCAGAGTAATGTAGCACAACTGCCTCCCTCCCCAGCCCCAGACAAGATGGTGAAAGAGTGGTCACTAGTGAAAGATCCTCGGCCAGGCGCGGTGGCTCACGCTTGTAATCCCAGCACTTTGGGAGGCCGAGGCGGGCGGATCACGAGGTCAGGAGATCGAGACCACGGTGAAACCCCGTCTCTACTAAAAATACAAAAAAAAAAATTAGCCGGGCATGGTGGCGGGCGCCTGTAGTCCCAGCTATTCGGAGAAGGCTGAGGCAGGAGAATGGCGTGAACCCGGGAGGTGGAGCTTGCAGTGAGCCGAGATTGCGCCACTGCACTCCAGCCTGGGCAACAGAGCGAGACTCCGTCTCAAAAAAAATAAATAAATAAAAAAGAAAGATCCTCAAGAACAAGATACCTTTCACAGGGAAGAAAAGAGCATCCTCTTAATGTAGAGATTATAAACCATCACCACCACACCCACTGCCAACCTTGGAGCAGGTGGGCTTCATTTTACTAAGGAACCTGTATCTCATGCAATCAGGACTGCTGGTGGTGATCTTAATATCTCAGAATCTCAGACGCACAAAATATTCTTTAGAATATTGCTCAGAAAGTCACTTTCAGGACCAATTCCTTAGCTACGCAGGAAAAACAGCCAGGTCAATAGCCTTATTCTCCACACCCAGCTCTGGGAGACTCACAACCATTTCCAAATAGCGTAGCTGTTCTTCAGCAAACAGAAATATGCCACCACCAAAGACAGTCAACAGATGTAATGTCCAAAGTCAATTTTTAGAACATTTGACGAATGATGGTGTTTCTGGAACAAGGATATGGTCATGCAAGGGGTCCACTTCAAAGCAGCACTCACCTGCATGTACAGGTTCTGCTGTGCTTGTTTAAAAGTGTTCTTTTTACTACCAGTTGTCACACATCCCATAAAACAAAGTTCTGTCGAACTCATGGAACTCTTCATTGAATGGAGACTCAGAAACTGAGGCTCATTTCTCAGCCCTGACGAATGAGCATTGGAGAATGCTTAATCACTGGGGATCTGTCTAAGTCTCCATAAATCCCCTCTTGATTTTACAGAAGGAGCCATTTCCACATATCCTACCCGGTGATTCTGATGCTTTCTAGCTGTTAGAGTAATGAGTATTTCTTGGGCACCAAGCATGAACCAAGTGTTCTAAAATCTACATGTGACCCAATTCCTATCCCAAGAGTTACCTTTAAAGTTCTGGAAGCACCCGCTGTTCCAGAGGCACCGTGCTAGTGGAGAAAAGGCATGCAAACCTGGATTAAGATTCTGTCTCCACCACTTACTGTGACCTTATAGAAGTCACCTCTCCCAGCTCCAGTCACCTCATCTATGAAATGGAGATAAAAGTATCAACCTTTGCAAGATGGTTATGAAAAACATTAGACACCAAAGAATTAGGAAGAGAGGTGTTTTTGAAATCCAACTGTGTGCTGGTCACTGGTTAGGTGCTTTACTAGGAAGACTATATTTTATTTAGATTGCCTGGCTCAGTGTCTGGCATATAGTGTATGGTCAAAGTTATTAGCTATTCTTCCTTCTGAAAAGCGACTTGACTGGTAAGCCTAGGCCCTCTCCATGCAAAAATGTGATCCATTCTTGCTGACCTTACTTCCTCCTAGTTTGTGATTCCCATGGAGCCATCTAGGGTATTTTTCAAAGGAAACATCCCACAAAAATCAACCATGTCCAGACCTGTGAATTAGCCCTCCTAACCAAACCAGCCTCAAACCTCCAGCAGCCTCCTTGTCATTCTTGCTCACGGCTTTCCTGTCCTCTGTTCCACCTGCCCTCTAAGGGACACCCAGTGAGTGAATCATGCCTTTGTATCTCCTAGGGCCCCTTCCATCCCAGATACCACCCACAGCTCCAGGTGGAGAGCAGTGCCCACTCTATGCCAATGGTAAGGACTTCCAGCAGAACGGTGGTCTGCCCATGTGGGCCAAAAAGTGGTTCTTAAGGGAAGTAAGAAGGGAGCTCTCCTGAGCCCTGTGTCTCAGGAATTGGAGTCATCTGGGGAAGGAAAACAAACAGCTCCTAGAAAGGGCATGAAGAGGGAGTGCTGTGGAGCTGGTGGTTGGAGAAGGAGGTGGGAAGGGAGCCAGGGCTGCAGGAGATGTGGCAGGGAAGGTTTGGATCAAAGGTTGGCAAACTCATGGCCCATGAGCCAAACCCAGCACACTGCCTGTTTTTGTAGATAAAGTTTTACTGTAACAGAGACATGCTCATTTGTTTATTTTGTTTGAGAGCTTTCATATTATAGAGTTGAATAGTTGTGACAGAGATTATACAGCTCACAAAGCCAAAAATATGTACTACATTTTTTACAGAAAAAGTTTGTCAACCTCTGGTTTAAGCAGTGTCCAGGCTAGGGAAGCTGCAAAAAAAAAATGCTAAGGGGGCCTGACTCCTTTTGCCATGATGGCTATCCCCACATTAGTGACCAACCCTCATTGCCACTTGTCACCATAACAGAGCCCCTGATGGGCTTCTGAGTTCTGAGTCTCAGAACTGAGTTCGAAACCTGACTCTATGTGCTTACTCACTGTGGACTTGGCAAGTCGAGTGTCCTCTCTGGTCCTAATCTATAAAGGGGAGACAATGCCTGCTTTGCAGGACTACTATAAGTTGTTCGGAATGGAACCTAGGTTCTAGAAACAAACCTTTAAAATTGTCTACATGTAATAGATGTTCAAAACAGGGAGTTTTGTTGTTGCTGTCGTTTTAATGTCTTACCTGCCCTGCTAGTTCACTTCCTAACCTGCAAAAATGGGTTTGAATTGGTGTAGGGTTGCTGCTCCTTCCCATAAATGGCAGTAGGGGAAATGAGTCAAGAAGTCTCTTAATTGAAGGGCAGTTCCCCCAGGACTTGAGGTCACACAGCTAGTGTGTAGTCCAACTGGAACAAGAACCCAGGTCTCCCAATTTCAGATTGAGGAGGAGTGAAAGGAATCTCCCCCTGCTGGCTTCCCTGGCTCTCTAGAGGCAGACAGCCAGCCAGGAGGGGTGGGAAGGAGATGTGCTTGCTGTGGAGCACAGAGACCTGACCTGAGCTCATTCTTTCCCCACAGCCAGGCCTGCTGAGTTCACCGCGGCGAGAAAGGTGAGCTGGGATCCCTGCTCCTTTCTCACCCTCTGTCTTACATTTGCTTCCTCATCCTGAGCCAACTCTTCTACAGGACACTTCTATCATCTATGCAGAGGTGAGACGCCTGCAGCCCAGTGAGGTTTCATCCGAGGAGGTGAATATAAGAAGCAGGACTCCCCAAGAACCCCTTGGTGACTGTGAGGAGGTTCTGTGCTAGTGATGGTGTTCTCCTATCAACACACACCCACCCGCAGTCTCCAGTGCTCCTCAGGAGGACAGTGCGCTCCTCAGCTCTTTCTGTGGGTCCTTCAGTTCCCAAGCCCAGCATCACGGAGCCCCTGAGCCCTTGTCCTGGTCAGAAGCACCTGAACCCTGAGTTCTCTTCTTAGCAGAAGACCAACCAATGGAAGGGGAAGGGAGATGATCCCACCAACACACACACTTAGGTTCAATCAGTGACACTGGACACATAAGCCACAGATGTTTTCTTTCCATACAAGCATGTTAGTTCCCCCAACATATATATATATGAAATAGTCATGTGCCGCATAACAACATTTCAGTCAGCGATAGACTGCATATACAACAGTGGTCCCATAAGACTATAATGGAGTTTAAAAATTCCTACTGCTAGTGATATCATAGCTGCTTTAACATCACAACACATTTCTCACGCGTTTGTGGTGATGCTGGTACAAACAAGCTACAACGCTGCTAGTCATATAAAAATACAGCACATACAATTATGTACAGTACACTATACTTGATAATGATAATAAACAACTATGTTACTGGTTTATGTATTTACTATAACTTTTTCTTTTTGAGACAGAGTTTTGCTCTGTCGCCCAGTCTGGATGCAATGGCACAATCTCGGCTCACTGTAACCTCTGCCTCCCGAGTTCAAGTGATTCTCTTGCTTCAGCGTCCTGAGTAGCTGGGACTACAGGCGTGCACCACCACACCCAACTAATTTTTGTATTTATTAGTAGAGATGGGGTTTCACCATGTTGGCCAGACTGGTCTCAAACTCCTGACCTCAAGTGATCCACCCTCCTCGGCCTCCCAAAGTGCTGGGATTACAGGTGTGAGCCACCGCACCCAGCCCTGTATTTACTATAACTTTTTATTGTTATTTTGGAGTATATTCCTTCTACTTATTTTTTTTTTAAGTTAACTATAAAACAGCCTCAAGCAGTTCCTTCAGGAAGTATCCAGAAGGAGGCCTTGTTATGATAGGAGATGACAGCTCCGTGTGTGTTATTGCCCCTGAAGACTTTCCAGTGGGACAAGATGAGGTGGTGGAAGACAGTGATATTGACGATCCTGACCCTGTGTAGACCTAGGCTAATGTGTGTGTTTATTTATGTCTTAGTTTTTAACAAAAAAGTTTAAAAAGTAAAAAAACAATAATTTTAAAAATAGAAAAAAGCTTATATAAAAATATTTTGTATAGTTGTACAATGTGTTTGTTTCAAGCTAAGGTTTATTACAGAAGTCAAAAAGTTTTAAAAACCTAAAAAGTGTATAAAGTAAAAATGTTACACTGAGCTAAGGTTCATTTATCACTGAAGAAATTTTTTTTTTTTTCTTTTTTGAGACAGAGTCTCACTCTGTCACCCAGGCTGAAGTGCAATGGTACGATCTCAGGTCACTGCAACCTTTGCCTCCTGGGTTCAAGCGATTCTCCTGCCTCAGCCTCCCAAGTACCTGGGATTACAGGCATGCACCACCACGCCTGGGTAATTTTTGTATATTTAGTAGAGACGGGGTTTCGCCATGTTGGCCAGGCTGGTCTCGAACCCCTGACCTCAAGTAATCCACCCGCCTCAGCCTCCTAAAGTACTAGGATTACAGCCATGAGCGACTGCGCCCGACCTGAAGAAAATACTTTCATGAATTTAGTGTAGTCTAAGCATACAGTGTTGATAAAGCCTGCAGTAGTGTACAGTAATGTCCTAGGCCTTCACATTCACTCACCACTCACTCACTGACTCACCCAGAGCAACCCCAGTCCTGCAAGCTCCATTCACAGTAAATGTCCTGTACAGGTATAATTTTTTCATCTTTATATTGTTTTTTACTGCGTTTTACCTTTTCTGCACTTAGATATGTTAACTACAAAAATACCATTGTGTCATAGCTGCCTACTATATTCAGGTTTGTAGCCTAGGAGCGATAGGCTATACCAAAAAAAGAAAATGAAAAAAAAAAAAAAAGAAAAGAAAAGAATAGGCTATACCATGTAACCTAGGTGTGTAATAGGCTACACCATCTGGCTTCGTGTAAGTACACACTATGATGTTTGTACAGTGATGAAATTTCCTGACAACGCATTTCTCAGAATGCGTCCCTGTCGTTAAGTGACTCATGCGTGACTTTGTATGTGTGTGTGTGCACGTGTGCTTCTATTATGGTCCTCAGTCCCTTTGAATATGCTTACCTTGACCCTGAAAAGAAAGAGCATCTGCTGCCCTTTCAGAGCACTTGGCGAGTCAGAAATGCTTCCAGATGTATTTGCATGCACTTATTTTAAAAAGAAAAAAAAAAAAGGCCAGGCGCGCCTGTAATCCCAGCACTTTGGGAGGCCGAGGAGGGTGGATCACAAGGTCAGGAGATCGAGACCATCCTGGCTAACATGGTGAAACCCAGTCTCTACTAAAAATACAAAAATTAGCCCGGCGTGGTGATGGGCACCTGTAGTCCCAGCTACTCAGAGGCTGAGGCAGGAGAATGGCGTGAACCCAGGAGGCGGAGCTTTCAGTGAGCCGAGATCACACCACTGCACTCCAGCCTGGGCGACAGAGCAAGACTCTGTCTCAAAAAAAAAAAAAAAGAAAGAAAGAAAAAAAAGCCAAGTACATTTTCTCACATTGTAATTTTGCCTTACTGTCTGTTATTTCTCATTGCTGGCCCCTTTCTCAGTCCAAACGCCAATTGGTGGCGAGGGAAAAGAAATGAATGAAAGGGTCACTGTTGTCGAGTGGCTATGCCAGTAGGAACCAGGTTTACCCCGAAACATTGTTCTCTCAGAGGAATAGGAAAACATTTCGAATCTCTCTCTATTTTGTTCTTAAAGGTTGGTTCTTGGGATATTGACGACTACTGTCTGAGAGGTGCTGTGGGGAGATTTTCAGGATTGTGTGGTCTTTGAGGGGGGTGTTTTTTTAAGACAACATTGACCACTGTTCACTGTCCACATGATCATTGTAAAATTGCAATGCCGCGTGCTAGTTGGTTACATAAGACACAATTCCAGTGATTGAAGGTGGTTACACTGTATGGTGGTGTGTTCAAGATGGCACTGGCATCTTTGAGCGAAGCCTGGCTATGCAGCATCATTTGAGTTTTTTAAACACCCTAGAGGTCTGGTTGTTGTTGCTGTTGTCCTTTCCTGTGAAAGTCACAAGAGAAGTTACAGTCCAGGTGAACCTAGAGTTTATAGGGTTGGTTTTGTTTCTGTTATATATATATATATATACATTTTTTAACATTTACCTGTAGTGCTATAGTTGTTGATACTATCACCTGCATGCTATTTCTAGTGAGTGCTAAATACAGTATGGTCCAATGACAATAACAGTCCATGGTACTGCCAGGACTGTCTGTGAGCTTATCAGCGAAAGCCCCCATGTGGGTGGAAGAAACCTGTCATTTCCTTCTTACATGTGTTTGAAATACTAAATGAATAATTTGTTCTTCTTAGGAAAAAATGAATCCACAGTAAAATTTTTTTTTAATTAAGGGTTTTATATACTGGATATGCCCCACCTCTCAAACTAAAAGAAGAAAAGAAAGAGCATCACTCCACACCCCAGAGGGCTAAGCCCAGGGCGGCTCTGAATGCATTTCCAGCTTCCAAGCTGCTGCTGAGCCCATGAGTGACCACAGGGCTGAGGAGCCTCTCAGAGGTTCAGCAAGACCAAGGTCAGCCAGAAAAGCGCCTGGCCCAGACAATGTCATAGAATCCTTGACACCAGAGCCAGAGCCCCACAGGCACTGAGAGCTCTGCCTTTCCACACAGCCCCATTCCTGTTCAAATTTCTTCCAGTTTACCAAAGACAGAACTGAGGCTTGCCAAAGCCCTGGATTGTGGAGTACATCAGAAAACTCAGTTACCCCTTCCTTGTTTAAACAGTTATATGATTGTAGCATCTAGTTTTTAGTTAATAGAGGTCTATCAATTGGTTTCATATTGTTCATCAATATCAACGATTTGCAGTACCTCATCGTTTGATTTGGTTTGTTCAAGGAGTCCATACTCTTTGATGGCTAAGGGTGGTCAATAAAGGATTGGTTATACTTGTTCCTATGAGGCCCTGGCTCCAGCTTCATAGGTCCCTGCTCTGGAAGCAGAGAAAGTAAGGTTCAGCTTACAGATGCTGGAGTGCATCAGACCCCACCCACCTGGCTGACGAAGGAGACATTAGTGTTATCAGGGATCTCCTGGCACCATGGAGCTGCAGGCATCTAGCATCTCCCCTGGACCAGCTGTGTTGACATCACCTTGGAGCTTGTTAGAAATGCAGACGCTCAAACTCAACTCCAGACCTGCTGAATCAGAACCTGCATCTCCAGGCAACGTGTATACCCATTAAAGTTTAAAGTTTAAAAAGCAGTGGTCTACCTATAAGATACAAACTTCGTCGGAGTACCTCCAACCCCTCCCCATCCTCATCTTTCTCTTACTCATCCTCCTCTTCATCTCTCTCATAGACGTCTGGTCCATGTGCAGAATACCCCAGGGCCCCTCCCATTTGTCAATAATCAGAGACCCTCCTGGGAGGACTGAGAAGCACAAGCCAGGTAATCTAGAAGCTCAACATTCTCACTGGTCACTCAGGGTGTACCAGCAGAACGCAAGGCCTTGCCACTCCCTCTATAAAATAATGCCCCCTTGTAAAAAGTGAAAACATAGACAAGACAGCTCATGAAGGAAAACTGATGATGGAGACTTGGGAGGAACCAGCCCTTCCAGATGTCCCCATAGTCTACCTCCTTCTTGAGTTTTCCTGTCTTTCCCCCTCCCTGCCCCACATCAGTGATACTCAATGCGTGGTCCACAGCTTCGTGCCAGCCTGTGAATTGATTTTTACTAGTCCATGACAAGTTAAGTAGAAAAATTGAAGCAAGAATTTAGAAACTTTTAGAGCAATCTGACAAAGTAATTTTATGTTTAATATAATCATAAAAATCAGGGCTTGTATTTTGTATGTCTTCTTAATTTCATTTTTCTAGTAGTTTTATCCTATTGTCTCTACAAAAATATAGGCCTGCAGTGAATTGGAAATTAAAAAGAAAAACAGGTCCTTCAAGACAGATACGTGAGAAGTCCTATCCTACACATACACACACACACACACACACACACACACACACACACACACTATTGGCCTGGCCTCTCAGGCACTTTTCTCTCTGCCTAGAACACCTCTTCTCTCCACCCAGCTCTATTTGCATGGCTGAAAACATCCTTTTCCCTTTGTTTAGAAAAGAATGAGCCGGGATTTTTCCAAATGACCAATTTCTAAGAAAATTGAAGAAAAATAAAATCTCAAAAAACAACATAAAGTAGAGATTTCAAAGGAGGCCTTGCCCTTCAGCCCAGATTCGCTGGTTTCCCTGATGTCAGCCCACGGAGTCCCAAAGCCCCATTTCCAGTCCTCAGTTGTCACAGCAGGAACCTGCTTCTGCTCTGCAGGACACTGGTGGGCTGGGGCCATCTCCAAGAAAGAATGGGGACTTCCACCATTCTCTAGAGACAGACCCTGCAGACACTGAGGAGGGGTTCCCTGGGGACACCAGAGAGCTGCTTCCCTACTTCCCCTTTTCCATGGCCCTCCTGGCCTGCCACAGGCACTGGCCACGCTAGCCACAGGCACTGGCCACGCTAGCCACAGGACTCCCTGCCAGTAGCCTCCTCACAGTCTCAAGGCTCTGCCCTGTGAAACATTGCTTCTCGCTTCAAGTCAAAGCTAAATGCAAACACTTATTCAGCCACAGTGACTTGTCTGTGCCTCCTCTGAGGGACCTGGGTTCTATGGGGTCACATTACCTACAGGGTAAAGAGAGAGAAAAGAACTCTAGCTGGGTTGAAGGCGGAGAGGCAACCTGGAGCTGCTCCTTAAGGGAGAGAGCAGGAAAGAAGTCTCCATCTGGGAGGGAGCCTTGTGACTGCCTCTGGTAGCACTCTCAGGTGTTTGAGGTCTTGCGCTCGCTTAGACTGTGATATGGCCCATTCACTGGACAACTTCAGTGTAAGGTATGATTAGACACCGGTCCTTGTTTTGTACGTGAATACACAATCTAAATACAAGCAATAACATTGAAACGTGGCCCTTCTCTAAACCTGGAAGGTTGAACACATGGGGATTTCTTTCAATGCCAGGTTTGTTCTTTTAGATTTGGCTAAGAAGTAAGGCTTTATTTAAATAAGCATCCATCTACCAAAGAGCTCTGTGTCCGTCATCTTCATATCGACCGTGATAACAGTGACTACTGACAGAGTGTACAAGATGAGAAAGACCCAGGCTTTTCCCTCCAGTACTGGGATCTTTTGTGTCCGGCCACCTGTTCACATCTCCCTCTGCACTGCTGAACAGGCTACAGTTGGCAGGACCTGCAGCCAACGGCACGTCTGCTCCTTCAGCATTCATCACTTGCTGTGCCTTTGCTCAGAGGGGCCCTTCTCTCAGGTTCTTTGGAAGAAGAACCCAGGTTGTACTTGTTCTGGAATTCTTTCCCACATGGGGCACAGATTCATATTGTGACTGAACCTCTCAGGAGTATCATGATTACTGGGACCATCAGCTTGAGTTCTTGACCCCATGAGGCTTACACATGCTCGATGCTCTTTAGTGTTTGTTGAATGCATTAGTGTGCACAAGATGGGAACCAGGTGTTCGATGAGTGAGTGGAGTGAATGCCTGCATGAGCTTCCAGTATCCCCCTCTCTACCTCAGGAGAGCGCAGTGTGGTTTTGTCTCTGTTTTATGCAGGCTTCCTTCAAATCTCTGGGAATGTGTGTCTTTGCCTCAAAAGCAGACCGACCTAAACCAAAGACCCCTTCCATCCAGACTCCTGCAGGCTGTTCCATCCCACTCCCTTTCTCTTCTCTTTTCTCTCCTCGGTTTCTCCCTCTCCAGCTGTGTGCACCATGCCTCTAGTTCATCTGAGACTCCACTCCCTCTACTTATCCCCAGCAGGGCCAGGACCAGGGTGAGACTAGAGAGGCACCTCAGGCACAAAAGTTAAGGAAGCACTCAGGCTCACAGCGGTGCCAGTGCCATCTCATGAGAAGTAAGGCCATTTCACATCCATTTCCCATCTGCACAGGCTCAGCAACAGTGGGCATTTCTAGGAAGTGACAGAGACAGGCTCCTTCCAGGGTCTCCTCCCTCTAGGCCAGTCTTCCTGCCATGTCATGGCACTGCTGCCTAAGCTGGCTAGCCAGGGAGGGGTGCACACCGGCTCCCCTGCCCCAGGCAGCCTCTTGGTCTGTGGCTCCTCGTGGCATGGTACCTGCTGACAGATTAAATGAAAGCAGACACAAAGGGCTTAGGTGGGGTCCTACCTTCCCCTTTCAGTCCCCATCCCACACCCCTCAAAGCAGTGCCCAGAGGCCTCCCCACTCCCTAGTAACACCCTTCCTCTTTGGCTCCCACCTTTGGCTCCCAAAAAGCCTGCTGAATGCCTGCCCCTTCCTGCCGGCTGCTTTGCCTCTGCCTCCTTTCCTGCCTGGCTCCCCTTCTCTCTCAGCTCCTCAGGCACCCCACCTTTCTTTCCCTTCTCCATCTCTCCTCCTGGGAGAAGTGTGGCCCCATTCTGCCCCCAGGCACAAAGCTTCACCCAAATTCCACCCCACCCTGGATCTCCATACCAAGTGGCTCAGGTTTAATGGTCGAGTTCAGGAAGCTTATGTGGCCTTGGTCAACACCTGCTCTCTCACCCCCAGCCCGAAGTGAAGGTGGGCTAATGATGGGTGCAGGCTCTTCCACATGGCAGATGGAGCCTCAGCGACCAACGCAGCAGATGCAGCCGAGAAAGGCCCCAGGGAGTGGAGTCGCAGCACCGGCTGCCAGCTGCTCTCTTAATTAAGGAATGTGGGGAGTGGCCCCTTTGAACTCACCAGCTAATTTACTCCTGTGCACTCCCCTCTGTGGCTGGGTAATTAATATGGTGTGAACCAGTGATTAGCAAGTAGAGAGAACCTGCCTGCCACAGACTTAACCCTTCCCTGCATCTGGGAAGAATCGCTGCCTTCTTATTTCCTCTTTCTCCAGTGGTCACACGGGCAGAGAGTTTTTCCCTTTGGGGAGGTGGGATATTTTTCAGTCTTCACTCAACCTCCTCCTACCCCCTTTCTCAGCTTCCCCAAAACTCCCCTGAAGGAAAAGGGCTTCAGGTGGGGGAAGGGCTGCAACTCATTCCTTTGCTTGGATGGACCACTATGGGTGACCAACTCTGCTGAATGGGAATATAACTGCCCACTGTCTTCTCCAAAGGAATTCAGGATCTGGCTCCACGTTGACCCCATACCTGCATCCCACAGCCCTCCCAGTCCTAGGCTTTGACATTTTAGAATCATTCAATTCAATCCAACAGACGCATGGAGGGCTTTGCCTCATCGAAAGCCTGTCCTTGGCAATATACAGGGTGCAGAAATGAAGGAGATCCCTCCCCTCATGGAGCTCCCAGTCTGGGAGCAGAGAGTCAGAACAGGGGACTGCCCAGCCTGAAACATACCTTTATCTGATTTACCCAGGTTTCCCCGCTTCCCTCTCCCTGGCCACTTAGTAGCAGTAGTTAGTATTTGAGTGCTAACTGCACCCGACCCCAATTTAAACCTTCACATGTGTTCATTGGCAATACTAAGAGGTAGGCATTGTTATTGATCCCCATTTCACAGATGAGGATACTGGAGCACAGGGAAGTTACTTTGCTCAAGGTTTCACAGCCAAGATTTGAACTCAAGAAGTCTGAATCATGCTTGAGTTCTGAACTCCTACCCTTATCTGATTGTATTCTTAAGTCTCACCTCAAACACCACCCCCTCCACAGAGCTCTCCCCAGACCCCCACCTGCCCTGGCAGGGTCAAAGCTATTCTTCAGCTCTCACAGCCTCCAGGGCACACATCTGACATTGCTCTTCCTACACTGGTTATAATTATTGGCTTATATATCCCATCTTCTGTGAACTCCTTAAGGTCAGGGGCTAAGCCTTTCATCTCTGTGTCCGTAGGTCCTGGCACCTAAGTAGATGCTCAATAAATGCCTGATGAATGAATGACGAAATTGGCAATGGAGTCGTAAATGAGTTCCCTCCCTTGCCCTCCCCACCCCCATGCCAGGCAGCTTCCCAGTTCTGCCCTTTTCTTGGTACTCTAGACATTTCCTTCATATGCAGGCCCTTCTCCTTCTCACAGGACCATCGTAACTGACAACAGCTGTTGTTCAGGTTCCCTGACCCCTTTGTTCTCTCCAACCTGCCCTGCCTGCTGTCCTCCCACTCCTACTTAAAACGTGCAGCAGCCCCTCTCTTCAAGCAGTGCTTCCAGTGCGGTCCCCCAGTCCACCGGCCACAGACTCACGCTGAGTGCGGTGCTTGTTACAACCACAGATTCCTGGGCCCTAGCTCACCCTGATGCCATCTCTGAGAATCCAAGTGCTGAACGCAGTTGAGAGCTACTAGTTTCCAGAGGAACTTAATCCAGTTTTCAATGCCTCCACAATTCTGCCCCCAACAAACTTTTCCATTCTTCCCACCCAGCCCTAAAGGACTCCTGTCTGCTGTCCCTTGTCCTCTGTGGAGCCTATTTGGTATTTTCCCACAGCCACATCCCTGCATGCTCTGCTCTCCCCTCCTGTCCAGAGCCCACCCCCAACCTCTGGTTCTCTCCTTTACTCATCCTATCTAAACCATGCCCATCTTCAAGGCACAGCTCAAATTCCACCTTCTCAAGAAGCGTCCCCTGCCCAGACCCGTGAAGCCCTCTTTCCCACCCACTTCTGAGGGCTGACTACCTGTTTGCACAATGTGGTGTCTGTCTGCAGATAAGCCTTCACTTTTCCTGGTGTACCTATCTCTAAATTTTGGTTGTGAGTACCTGGAGGGCAAAAACCTTATCCCAAAATCCTCCTGCTCACCACCCACCCCCACCCCATCCTATATGCCTAGTTCCTGGCTGAGTCCAAAGCTCAGTGTCCAATTTGATTGACAGGCGAGAGGCTGTGCAGGACCAGATACAATAAGCCACACTCCAGACTAGCAGGAATTTTCCTCAGGGGCAACACGTCCTCTAAAAACCTTCACTGACAAGAAACCATGAAACTTGAAGTGAGAAGAGAAACAGGATGAGGAGGGGGTAACTGTGGCAAAATAGACCACACTTCAAGTGTTGAGGTTCAAGTTCCAGCTCTGCCTCTCTGTGACCTCCGCAAGGGGCCTAACCTCACTCTGGTTTTCACATTTTCCCATTTCTAACCGGGTAACAAGATGATCCTCTCAGAGGAAAGCTGCAAGGCTTACATAAAGCCAGATGTGGAGCCATGTTTAGAATGTACTCACTCACTTAATAAATACTCATGAAACATCTGTAATGTGCCAAGCACTGAGGGTGACACAGAAAGGAACAAAGGACTGTGCTGGCTAAACAGTCTGCGAAGACCAGAAAACTGTCATCAACAACACACCAAGAGTAAAGAGGGAGGTGTGGGCATGCACAGGGCACAAGGAGAGGGCCTCTCACCTGCCTGTGGTCAGGAAGCCTGGAAGGACATCCTCGCCGACTGCACAGCCATGCTCTGTTTGCAAGGATAAAGGGAGCAGCAAGCCTAGTCGGAGTGGCGGGGGAAAGTACAACACAGGAAAGTGTGAAATCAGTAGTTCTGAGAAGGAGGCCTTCTGGCTTGGGATGGCTGGAGGGCAGAATGCCTGTGGGCGACCAGCCTGGAGAAGAAGGTCTGACTCAGGAGGGCCTGCATGCAGAGCAGAGAGTTAGTCCTCATCCTCCGGTCCACGGGAGGCCACAGAAGGATTTAAAGCTAGAATGAGAAGGACAGATAGCAGTGAGGCAGGCTGAGATGCAGGAAGGCCAGCGAGATCCAGCAAGGAGGATGTGGCTTGTGTGGGGGCTGTTGTCGCCATGTGCTAGCCAACCATGTGCATGTGAAAGAGGCTGACTTACAGCAATCTGCTCCTGAAAGCCCAGAGAGGCCCAGGGACAACTTCCACTTTATTCTGGATGTTTTCACTTTTGGGGCATCCTGTTCTGAGTCAAGATTCCTCCTTCTGAACATGGGACTTTCCAGAAGGACCACAGCTCCTCCTGTGCATCCACTCGGCCTGGGAGGTTCTGGATTTTGGTTGTCGAGGGAGTTTGCCTGCCTCTCCAGAGAAGGATGGTCATGAGGCCCCTGTGGAGTCTGCTTCTCTGGGAAGGTAAGTGGGGCAGGCAGATAGCCTGTCCTCGGAGAGCTGAAGGCCCCTCCCCAGCTGCCTACACCAGACGTCTGGGCAGGGCTGCCTCAATCCGGGTGACAACCCAGAAGCTGAGGGTGGGTAGGAAAGACTAGAACAAGCTCTTGGGCAACATTTTAAGCTAGGCAGATACAAAGAGATGCAAGGTCCTGGGAGGGAGGAGATGGCAGCTTGAGTGGTATTCTTATTTGTAAGACATGAGCAGTTTTGTGGGCCAGGGCAGTAAAAACAGAGCCAGCGGGTGATACTGCCGGTTTGGAGAGAAAGTCGGCTGTGAGAATGGTGAGGACCCGGCAGTGTTAGCATGCAGAAATTCTACGGAGTTTGAGGAGAGAAGCAGAGGGCAGGCCAGAGCAGGGTTCCCCACAATCAGCAGAGTGTGTTTTCAGCAGCCTGCGGGGGAGCTGAGGTCCCTCCCTACAGGCCTTTATAAGGGGAGGCAAGTACTAAGTAGGGACGAGAGAGGCTAAATACAGCCCACGTGGACTTGGGGGTGGCCGATGGTGGTGTGATGTTGGGATAGCTGATACATGGAGTCTTCTCCCCACTGGGCAATCCCTCTATCCATCTGATGCCTGAGTTCCCTTCCTTGGTCAACAAGCAGCCAACATGACATGGGTCAGCACTGCCGGGCCATGGATGAGGGTTTATGGGGTGCAGCAAAGATGTAGATGCCATTGTTTACATCAGAGGCTCATAGGGACTTTGGGTTGCTTTGTCTCATCTCCTTGCCTCGGTTCCTGGCCCTGAGAGCTCCAAAGCCTGCAGATTTCTTCAACATTTCTAAATATGTGCAGGAAATCACACCTTAACCTCAAAAAAGGCCTTGGTCTGTTTGGTGAGGCAAAAATAATTTGCCTTTTTTATTTTATTTTATTTTATTTTATTTTATTTTATTTTATTTTATTTTATTTTATTTTATTATTTTTGAGACGGAGTCTTGCTCTGTCACCCAGGCTGGAATGCAATGGCACATCTCAGCTCACTGTAACCTCTGCCTCCTGGGTTCAAGCAATTCTCCTGTCTCAGCCTCCCGAGTAGCTGGGATTACAGGTCCCTGCCACTAAACCCGGCTAATATTTGTATTTTTAGTAGAAACAGGGTTTCATCATGTTGACCAGGCTGGTCTCAAACTCTTGACCTCAAGTGATCAGCCCTCCTCAGCCTCCCAAAGTGCTGGAATTGCAGATGTGAGCCACCACACCCAGCCCAAAAATAATTTTTCAAATGGCCCTTAATGATAAAAGATCTGTGTGACTGACCTGGTACAGACCCCTTATTTTTCAGTGGTACTGAAGCCTGGGATGGGGGTGATGTGTGGAAGGGCACACAGCTGATCTGTGGCAGCACCAGGAGGAGCAGGTAGAAGCTAGGTCTTGGTTGACATCCAGTGCAACTCTCTTTGTGTGTTACATTCCTACTCTGCATTAACACTGAAGTCATCTCCAGTGTGAGAGGAGGTTTTTGGGCCTGGAGGACAGTGAGGCAGAGGAGGGACTGGAATTATCATGGCCGACTGAGCAACCATCCAGAACGTGTCTCATTGACCAAAACTTCATCACCTCTTATTCTTCCCTACACGCTGTGCCAGTGACAGCCATAGGGTCAGTCCTCAGCAGGGTAGGTCGTTTATTCAATACCATTTACTAGGCTTCTCCCACAGTCTGTTCCTAAACAGTGGTGGGCACTGGAAGCAAACGATGAGGAGAAAGAGCTCACAGTCTAGTGGGAGATGCTGACTCATAAACAGGCAATAATAATAGAGAGATAAGGGTAGTCAGCATGGTGACCCCAGGCCACTGTGAGAACACAAGAGAAAATATGTAACCTCTCTTGGTTACATTACCTATGAGGGATAGGGGAGGTCGGAGGAGGCAGTGATGCTACAACAGTGGGCAGAAATTAGCAAAGGAGTCAGGGGGGCACTTCAAGGGGAACTGTCTCCCATACACCTCTGACTCAAATATAGTCCCCCAAAACAGCATCTTGCTTTCTCGCCCCCTGTCTGTTTCTCCTCCTGTTCTGGATCACAGAGAATAACATCCAGTGGATCCCAAGGAACTGGGAGCCATCCTCGACTCCTTTTTCTTCTTCCCTCCCCAGAGCTAATCTATTACCAAATCGTACTGACTACACCATCTTCATGTTTCTCAATTCCTCCCACTTCTTCCCATCCTGGTTGCTCTCTTTCTCAATTCAAGTTGCCATCACTTCTCCGTTGGACTAATGTGAACAGCCTCGGTCCTGCCGACCTCCAGTGCATTCTCCACATCTCTGCTGGAGTGATCTTTCTAACCATCCATCTAATCCTGTTAAGCTCCTGGTTAAAACCTACCTAAGACCCCCCACTGCTCTACAGATGAAGCCCAAACTCCAGTATTGCTTTCAGGGCCCTGCATGATCTGACTCCCACTGACTCTGCGGTGTAATTTCCTACTCCTCACACAGAGCACTACTCTCAGTTCCCCTGGGCACCAACTCTCCCCCTCCAGGCCTTTGTCAGTACTGTGCCCTCTGCCAGTGACACTTCCCTATCCTGCTTCAGGCCGCCCTCGGCTTGGCCTGGCTGATTCCCATTCCTTTTCAAGGCTCAGCTTAACAATTTGTTTTCTGAGCCCATCAAGGCTGGGTGAGGTCCCCTGTCACCCTACCTGTGTTCTCCCAGGGCATCTCATTTTTCCCTTCATGGTATTTAACAGAATTCATTTTTATTGATTTCTTGAATGTCTGGCTTCCTCTGTAAGCTCCATGAATGCAGAGACTGGGGTTATCTTCCATATATTTTATCCCCGGTACCTGGCACAGTGCACCCTCAACTTGAGTGGAGGGAGTGTCAGTGGAGGGGACCCAATTCACCCCATAGCAGCTCAGATGCATGCAAAAGAAGGATGAGGAGTGTGGGGCAGGCAGAGTGACCAGGGGCTCTGTTCTTTCAGCCCTACTTCCCATTGCAGTTACTGGTGCCCAAGTGCTGAGCAAAGTCGGGGGCTCAGTGCTGCTGGTGGCAGGATGTCCCCCTGGCTTCCAAGTCCGTGAGGCTATCTGGCGATCTCTCTGGCCTTCGGAAGAGCTCCTGGCCACGTTTTTCCGAGGCTCCCTGGAGACTCTGTACCACTCCCGCTTCCTGGGCCGAGCCCAGCTACACAGCAACCTCAGCCTGGAGCTCGGGCCACTGGAGTCTGGAGACAGCGGCAACTTCTCCGTGTTGATGGTGGACACAAGGGGCCACCCCTGGACCCAGACCCTTCAGCTCAAGGTGTACGGTGAGTGTGTCTGACACTGGCTGCCTGGCTCTCTTCTCCCACAAAGCACCAGACGAGCATCCTGAGTCATAGCAGCCAGGCAGAGCTGGGTTCCAGAAAGCTCTGGTCTCTGACCCTGTTGCTGACTCAGGGAACAGCTGCTTCCTGGCAGTCACGTCTAAGAAAATTCCTCCTGGCTGCAGCAGTCAGGCTTTGCCATTTCACAGTGCTTGCCTGAACTCTAGCTCAGTCTTTTCTTGGCTCAGTGGCCTTGGACAAAATGCTTAACCTCCCTGGCCTTCACCTTTCTCCTTTGTAAATGGGCATTGTAATATTACCATGTAGAGAACCCACAGGATGAAATGCAGTGGCATTTGCAGTGGCATCCAGGACAGAGCCTGGCCTGTGCTTCCTCAGTTCTGAAGGATCATCATAGACTATAAGATGTGCCACTAGTCTATGTGCCACGATAAAGGGAAAAAAAGATGTACCATACTAAACTATGACATAATGGGTTTATTTAAAAATCAAATTATAATGAAACTATAATTAAAAGTATAGAATTTACACATTTCTTAAAAGGGCTTCTTAGAGATATTTTAACTATATATGGTTCATGGGTTCTCTCAGTCATTCATCATTGCAAAACAAACCATCCCAAAACTTACTGACTGAAAACAACAACGATGTTTACTTCTCATAATTCCGTGGGTTGGCAGGCCCAGCTGGGTGCAACTTCTGCTTCACATGGGTCTGCAGAGCCATTCGCGCAGCTACATTCAGCACCTCAGTTGGCTGCATGGACTGGGGGCTGTGTGGGCTTTGTTTCCCAACAACTCCACCTCCACCTCCACCGCAGCCACCTCCACCACCTTCATCATTTGTCTTCTGGTCAAGAAACAGTGGCTTTCAGCTCTCATTTATCTACCTAATGGGTTAGAAAAGAGGCATGGGTGACCCTAAATCACTGTTTCAATAAAACCTTAGAAATTTACATAGAGTGGAAGAGAGGGGGAGTCTAGATTTAAGAATGGAAAGCAGAGGTAGCAGCTGGGAAGAGGGTAGCCATGAGGGAGATAAAGGTTGTAAGCATATTGGGGAGATGTCTTGAATCCCCCCGAGACAGCTAACTGGCTGTCCTTGGGCGAGCCACACAGGTGCCGATGCAATTGCAAGGTGCCTTTCTGGATGCACGCAGCCCTGAGCTTTGTCTTAGCAAGCAGAGTGCTGGCTGGATTTCAGCACCCCCCACCCCCTGCCACCTGTTACCCTGTGACCTCCTTAGCCCAATGTCCTTGTGCAGTGAATAACCTACCCCACCATACAGGCAGCCCTGAAGCCCCTCCTCTGATCTGAGTCTCAGCTGCTGCACATGTGAAATGAGGACATTGAATGTGATAATACATGCAGCACCCACACTACTAAGCTCTAAAATGCCTTGTTCTCAGCAGCTGAATTACAGATTTTAAGGAAATTGCTGTTTTATTGCTTCCAAATACATAGCATGATTAGAACTAATTGCACGAAGCTGCCAAGCAGCAGTCCTTAGGAGTTCTGCTTTGACAATAGATAAGAATGATTTGAATTAGCAGATCAGTTACTAGAAATGTCAATGGGTGTTTCTACTGTGCTTGATCGTGTTTGGAAGCAGCTTGTCCTCTTAAGTGATGTAAATATCCCCCCTGTAATCTTTGTTTATACTATTAGTATGCCCAGCAAATCATTTCTCTTTCATATCACAAATCCCACCAGACTGAACTGGCATTAACGAGGTTTTTCTCTGCTTGACTTTGGAATGCTGTCAGAGACTGATCCCTCCCATTGTCACCAGAATGCTCTCCCACTGGCCTCATTTCCACTGAGACTCAGGATTTACTCATCAACCTGTATAGAAAGGGGAATCCGTAGCCCAGGACACCAGGATATCAGTTTGTTCAGTGACCAGGTATCGAGCACCCACTATTTGCCAGCACTGGAGAGCTAAGGTTACTGAGCTAACAAGACAGAGCCCCCACCTCTGGGCCCCTCCTTCACAGCATTTTGCACCCTCATAGTTACTTAATTATTCATAATCATTTGTCAGTATTTGTCTTTCTCACCAAACTGTAAGCTCCAGAAGGCTAGGAATGTGTTTGTTTTCTTGCCTGACTTAATAAATGCTTGTCATCTCTTGTTGACTGACATATTGTGAGAGAAATACTACAAAAAGAGATAGAGTGCTTGGAGAGCTCAGAGCCATGCCTGGGAAGGCTTCACAGTCAAGGCATTAAGCAATGTGTTCAAGCTGGGCTTTGAAGGATGGGTAGAAGTTTTCCAGGAGGACAAGAAGGGAAAGGCAACTGTGTGCACAGATGAACTGTGTGAAAGCATGAAAGATATTCAAGAGCATGACATGTTTGGGAAAACTGCAAATTAATTAGGATGAGCAGGCAGAAGCAGCAGGAGGTACAGCTGGAGAGATGGGCATGAATCATTTCCTGAAAGGTTTTGAATATCAAGCTAAGGAATTCAGCTTTTGTCCTGTGGGCAGTGGAAAGCCAGACAAGATTTTGGAACGAGAGGCCTAGTCAGAGGTGGCATCTAACCCTAGGTAGATCCCAGAGCCGGAGATGTGGGCCCTGCCCAGCATCCCTGAGACCCATACCGACTGTACTTTTCTTTCCCAGATGCAGTGCCCAGGCCCGTGGTACAAGTGTTCATTGCTGTAGGAGGGGATGCTCAGCCCTCCAAGACCTGCCAGGTTTTCTTGTCCTGTTGGGCTCCCAACATCAGCGAAATAACCTATAGCTGGCGACGAGAGACAACCATGGACTTTGGTATGGAACCGAACAGCCTCTTCACAGATGGACAGGTGCTGAGCGTTTCCCTGGGACCAGGAGACAGAGATGTGGCCTATTCCTGCATTGTCTCCAACCCTGTCAGCTGGGACTTGGCCACAGTCACGCCCTGGGACAGCTGTCATTATAAGGCAGGTATGCTAAGGGCCAGCAGTCAATGGTTGAGGGCTTATGAAGCATCAAGTCCACCTCTAACCCCACCCCTCCATGTTCAGCACCAGGGAAGGCCTCCTACAAAGATGTGCTGCTGGTGGTGGTGCCTGTCTCGCTGCTCCTGATGCTGGTTACTCTCTTCTCTGCCTGGCACTGCGGCCCCTGCTCAGGTAGGAGTCCTGCAGATGCAGGAGGTAGGTGGAGGAGGTGGAGCTCCTGGGGAGGAGAGGGTCTTGGACCTCCTCCTATTTAGGCTTCTTCTGCCCCTTCTTACCTCTCCCACCTCATCTCTTGGCCTTCTCTAGCTCGTATCTTGGTTTACAACCAGACTCAACTACTTGAAGTTTCTTATGTGGTTCTCCAAATGAACTGTTCTCTCACATCCATCTGCAGACTTTGTACATTGTATTCCCTCTGCCTGGAACACGCTTTCCATGATTTCCCACCCAGCCTCCCCCCTTCATGTGGCTATCTCATACTCAGTCTTCAAGGTGTGCTTGCTCCAGAAAGCCTTCCCTGATAGCCCCAACACTCAGGCTGATTAACATCCTTTCTTCAATCTCCATTGCTTACCCCAATCAGAGAACTACTTACATTTACTTCCCCACTGAATTCTGAGCCCTTAAAAGGAGGATGCTGGGTCACCACTGGGCATGTCAGTGGTTCCCAGAACACAACTGTTCCTGAAACATAGCTGGTATTGACAAACATTGCTGAGTGGGAGTCTAGATGACTCCCAACGCCTTCTTGCCTGAGATTTCTACAAAATGGCTCCCTAAGATAAGCTACTCCCTGGCCAGTGGCTGATAGGGCCGCCTTCTTGAGAAGAGGAAGGCAGGGGAAACTCCGAGATCAGACCAGGTTCTAAGCTCTACATCCAGCTCAGTCCCTTCCTCTGCCGCAAGATGCCCTGCCCCTGAAAGAACTACCCGACTGACCAGGGCTCCGTGATCATTTCCATGCCAGGCTGTCAGAGCTGGCTTGTCCCAAGGTGGAGAAAGGGAGTCAGCAAGGAGGAGGCACTGAGCCCTCATTATGGTGGGTGTGTCCCAGAAGGCAGGGTCTGGGTCCAGCCTCTAAGCATGGGGACAGGCAGTGCTGATTCCTGTTCATTCTCTCCAGCAGAGAGGAGGGCAAGAGGGATCAGCTGAGGCTGCACTCCACCTGAAGGCCCCATCTGCTGTGGGAGGGTATGGCCCTGGCCCCTGCCCCAAGGGTCCCCAGGATTTGTGATAAGAAAGTGGAAGCCAGGAAAAGAGCAGGGAAAAAAATAGCTTTATTGAGATATAATTCACATAGCATACAATTCACCTATTTAAAATATACAATTCAATGCCTTTTAGTGTATTCACAGAGTTGTGCATCCATCTCCACAACCAATTTTAAAACATTTCCATTACTTCCCCCAAAACCCCATAACCCCTTAGCCATGACCTCCCAATTCCCCCATTCCTCCCACAGCACTAGTCTACTTTCTGCCTCTATGCTTTTGTCTTTCCTGGACATTTCATATAAATAGAACTATACACTATGTGGCCCTTTGGCAGACTTTTTTCACTTAGTGTCATGTCCTCAAGGCTCATAAAATAGCATCTTTGGCCATTGAGAAGGGACCCAACAACTTGGGATAGTAGGAAGCTCCACGCAGGGAGTCCAGAAGCTGGTTCTGGCTCTGCCTCATGGCTTCTGTCCAGTGATTTAACTGGGTCCACCACAGCCTTAACTTTCCATACCTTCTACAATTAAATGTATGGCATAGTTGCAGGCCAAGGTTAGACACTAGGAAGAATTTCCTATTCTTGAACAGCCTCCCTTTCCAGGGTGTTGGAAGACCAGGAGAAATGTTCTTTTCCCTAAGGTGACCTTGGGCTAACACACTGAGGATTCAGAGGCCTGCGGGCAGGCCAAGGATGCCAGGACTCCAAACACTGGAGGGGTAACTTTCTTTCTGATGTCCTTATCAGGGAAAAAGAAAAAGGATGTCCGTGCTGACAGAGTGGGTCCAGAGACAGAGAACCCCCTTGTGCAGGATCTGCCATAAAGGACAATATGAACTGATGCCTGGACTATCAGTAACCCCACTGCACAGGCACACGATGCTGTGGGACATAACTGGTGCCTGAAATCACCATGGTCCTCATACCTCCCATGGGAATCCTGTCCTGCCTCGAAGGAGCAGCCCGGGCAGCCATCACACCACGAGGACAGGAAGCACCAGCACGTTTCACACCTCCCCCTTCTCTCTCCCATCTTCTCATATCCTGGCTCTTCTCTGGGCAAGAGGAGCCAAGCTGAACATTCCCTCCAGGACACTGGAAGTTCTCCAGGATCCAGATCCACGGGGATATTAATAGTCCAAGGTATTCCCTCCACCACCACTACTCATAAAGTATTAACCAACTGGCACCAAAGAATTGCCTCCAGCCTGAGACCTAGGCTCTAAAAGATATTACATATTTGAACTAATAGAGGAACTCTGAGTCACCCATGCCAGCATCAGCTTCAGCCCCAGACCCTGCAGTCTGAGATCTGATGCTTCCTGAGGGCCAAGGCATTGCTATAAGAAAAGGTCTAGAAACAGGTGAAAGTGAGAGGTGGGGGACAGGGGTTTCTCTTTCTGGCCTAAGGACTTTCAGGTAATCAGAGTTCATGGCCCCTCAAAGGTAAATTGCAGTTGTAGACACCGAGGATGGTTGACAACCCATGGTTGAGATGGGCACCGTTTTGCAGGAAACACCATATTAATAGACATCCTCACCATCTCCATCCGCTCTCACGCCTCCTGCAGGATCTGGGAGTGAGGGTGGAGAGTCTTTCCTCATGCTCCAGCACAGTGACCAGGAAAAGAAATACTGAATTTGCCCCAGCCAACAGGACGTTCTTGCACAACTTCAAGAAAAGCAGCTCAGCTCAGGATGAGTCTTCCTGCCTGAAACTGAGAGAGTGAAGAGCCATAAAACGCTATGCAGAAGGAACATTATGGAGAGAAAGGATACTGAGGCACTCTAGAATCTGCCACATTCATTTTTCAAATGCAAATGCAGAAGACCTACCTTAGTTCAAGGGGAGGGGACAAAGACCCCACCACCCAACAGGAGGACTGTAGAGGTCACTGACTGCATCGAACTTTTTTATTGTGGCCATCTTAGGAAAATACATTCTGCCCTTGAGTGATTCTGTCTAGAAAAGCTCTGGAGTATTGATCACTACTGGAAAAACACTTAAGGAGCTAAACTTACCTTCAGGGATTACTAGCTGATAAGGGTCACAGTTTCTCTCACCCAGGTGTAACTGGATTTTTTCTGGGGCCTCACTCCAGTCTTGATAACAGTGAGGAAGGAGGTATTAAAGAAACAGAGGTGGGTTTGAAGTACTATTTTCCCTGGGTGGCTTCAATCTCCCCACCTAGGATGTCAGCCCTGTCCAAGGACCTTCCCTCTTCTCCCCAGTTCCTGGGCAATCACTTCACCTTGGACAAAGGATCAGCACAGCTGGCCTCCAGATCCACATCACCACTCCTCCACTCGATTGTTCCCAGATCCTCCCTGCCTGGCCTGCTCAGAGGTTCCCTGTTGGTAACCTGGCTTTATCAAATTCTCATCCCTTTCCCACACCCACTTCTCTCCTATCACCTTCCCCCAAGATTACCTGAACAGGGTCCATGGCCACTCAACCTGTCAGCTTGCACCGTCCCCACCTGTCACCTACAGTCAGACCACATGCCTGGTCACTGAATCATGCAAAACTGGCCTCAGTCCCTAAAAATGATGTGGAAAGGAAAGCCCAGGATCTGACAATGAGCCCTGGTGGATTTGTGGGGAAAAAATACACAGCACTCCCCACCTTTCTTCTGTTCATCTCCAGGGCCCCACCTCAGATCAAAGCAGCTCTGGATGAGATGGGACCTGCAGCTGTCCCTCCACAAGGTGACTCTTAGCAACCTCATTTTGACAGTGGTTTGTAGTGTGGTGCACCAGGGCCTTGTTGAACAGATCCACACTGCTCTAATAAAGTTCCCATCCTCAATGACTCGCTTGTCAACTAGTGGACTAATTAACCCTCCACCAAAACAACACAAAGTGCTTCCATGAGACCAATTTTGTGCTAATAAGAGTTGAGACTGATGCTTTATAAGTCACACCACAACAAATATTGATTGAGGGCACAGCATGTGCTGGGTACATTTCTTGGCACTTGGGAATCAGTAGTGAAGCAAAACCCTTGCCTTTGAGAGTTTATGGTCTGGATAATATAAATAAACAAGTAAGCATATGTCAGATGTTGTTAGTTTCTGTTAAAGATAAGGCAGAGTAAAGGACTAGAGAACAATGTGTTGGGGAGACAGGGTCTGTCTTAGATAAAGCAATCAGATGACACCCTCAACGGGGTGACATTTGAACAGAGGCCCAGTGAAGTGGAGGAGTGAGCGTGCAGTGGCAGAGTGTTCCAGACAAAGAGACCAGAAAATGCAAAGGCCCTAAAGTGGCAGCATGGTTGGTGTTTGCAAAGAAGAGCGTGGAGGCCAGAGGGGCTGGATCCAAACAAGGGATAGAGAGGGGAAGGGCAAGAGTCCAGAGAGATGGCCTGGGGCCGCATCATATGGGACTTTGTCGGAATGCCCCTTTGTTGGAGTTACAATGACAGAAAGAACCTCTCAAGAGTCCAGATATCAGACTCCTCCCAGAACACCCTCAACCTCATTGCTCCAGGATGCTTGTGGTCAGGTCAGAGCCCTCTCCAGATCTTCTTTTGCTTTTTCTTGTTTTCATTGTATTTTCCTTGAGCAATAGTTTTTGCGTCTGTTCTCCTGTACAAAAGACAAATACAAGAGCTGCTAGGGCAAAGGGCTCATGAGACATGATATCAGAGAGAATGGGAAAGGGGCATAGCAAAAGAACAGGGGTAGAGAGGACATTTTTCTCATCAATGGAGACATGAACATTCAGTGCCTCATTTTTTAAAAAACTGCTGCGTGAGCTGAGATTGTGCCACTGCACTTCAGCCTGGGCAACAGAGTGAGACTCCGTCTCAATTTAAAAAAAAAAAAAAAAAAACTGCTACAAACATTAATGACACCTGCAGCAAATCTTTCCTCCATGTGTATTAAGAACTAGCACCTGTTCAGTTAATCACTCTTGGTTACTTACTGGTCTTCAGAGGAAGCACCATCTCCTTTCAGATTTGGCTCCATGGCTACCTGCATCTGTTCTGCATACAGCCTGAAGGAAGGGTCTCTAAAATGACAAAAAATAACTATCCCTAGATCTAGGAAAGTTGTAGTGGCTGCCTCCCCTTGGGCTGTGCCTTGGTCAACATTATCTGCCAGGAGGGGCAGGCTGAGCACACGGGTAAGTAGTGGGGAGACTCCCACAGCATGACTTGTCCGGGTCCAGGTCTTGAAGCCACACTTCCAGGCAGACACTGAAAAACTGGAGTGTCTCGAAGAGAATGACCAGAATGGTGAAAAGTCTAAAAACCTTACCATATGAGAAATGATTACAGAAACTGGTTATGTTGAGCCTAGAACAAAACACTCGTGGGAGCATAGGTTCTCAAATATTTGAAGTGTTATCACATAAGCCCAGACCGTGTAACTGGGGCCAATGGAACATGTCACTAAAAGGTAGATATTGACTCATATGAATAATAGGATCTTAAAGCTGGAAGGAAATTTGTGGTTACTCAGTTCAAGTTTTTTTATTTCTCATGTGGAAACTGAAATCCAAAGAGAATGTTACTCCTCTGAAATTACATAGTTAGTGGCACAGTCAGAATTACCTTTAGATTATCTAAATCAGTCCAGTCCCTTCTACTGCACCACACTACCAAGGAAGAATGTTCTGACAAATGGAAAAATCCAAATATGAAGTAAACTGTTTCAATGAATCTGCTTAAGCAGAAACCATCTCAGAGCAATACTTTAGAAGATTTAAAAATAATAGGAAAACACTTACATCAGTCAGGGTTCTTTGGAGGCAAGCAACAGAAACCAACTCTGGTTTTAACTAAAGTAAAAGAGGAAATGTATTAGAAAGATGTGAGTAACTCAGAGAACCAAGGAAAATGTTGACCGAGCCTCAGAAAAGACAAAGCCAGGTAGCCTTGAGGATGCAGGCCTCAGGGCCTCCGAAAATAGTTCTGTTCTGTTTTCTCTTCCCCAGCTGCTCACTGAAGATTCAACTTCTCACCAACAGAGCCTGATTGGCCTATTTGAGGCCAAGGGCCCTCCTCTTTGATGGGGTGGGGAGGAGCTGTAGGACATCTTCTCAGAAGCATTAACTGGGTTAACTAAAGTACAAAACAAAGTTTGAACAGGTATCTGTAGAACAGGAAATGCACCCATCCGTTCATTCAGTAAGCACTTACTATGCACCTGCTATGTGTCAGCACCAACTGGGATACAGGAATTACTAAATAGTAGCATCACAAGCCCCGCCCTCAAAGAGCTCACAGACTGGTAAGAAAGCAATGTGTCAACAAAGGATTCCAGTGAGTTCACAGACACACAGCCCCTAGCACGAGCTCAAAGGCACCTCCTGGCCTGTAAGACCTCGGTCCGCAAAGAGAGCCAGTCAGGTCCCCACGGGAAATGGTAAAAGGAGAAAGCATTGCCTGGGAATAAAACTTCAGCTGACAGGAACTGAAGACAGCATGGTATGGTGGTGTCCTGGGGCAGGCCTTCCCACAGCAGCATCACACTTTTGTTTAACTGTGTTCCCTGAACACCAGGACATCTCATGCTGGTAGCTTGTTTCAGATTTCCCTTGAGATAGTGCAGAAAATGGAGAGCCGCTCACAAGGGCTAGGGGCTGGTTCCATCCTCCTGGTGGTGGTTGGGGTGGTCCTGGCTGGGACGCCTGGACTGAGATGCTGATGCTGTCTTGTCTGCCAGCCCACCCTGTTGGTCTTCAAGCCTGTACCCACTGGCTGGACCTGCTTAGACTCCTCAGGAGTCTTCCAAAGTCATGTAAAGCCGTTTAAACTCTGTCTAACCAGAGAGAAAATGAAGAGGTTGGAGCTCTATCTGCTGGCTGACCCACTCAACCATACACCCACCTTCAGTTGGCTTAACTGCAGGAGCTCAGAGCTCCAGCGTACTCACTGCAGTCCTGCTCCCAGGCCAGGGAGCCACTACCCCCTCTCCCACCCCCCAGCAAAGCAGACACAACCAGCTGGTAGCCTGGACCTCTCTCTTCCCTGCTCAGAAATACCCTGGGATCCCTCCTGCCCCTCATTGATAACAACCTGACAGCCTAACAGTCCCAGAAAATCCCTAACAATCCACACACACCCAGGGTGCTAGATGCCTCCTGAGCACTGAGCACAGATCCCCACACGTAGGGATGCCTCCGCATGAGGACATGAGAGAGGCAGATGGCAGAAGGACTTACCGCAGGCCTGGCCACTCCCAGGAGAAGGACAAGAAGTGCAGGGGAAGGCCTGAGCCTCTTGACTTACCTGTTGTCCTGAGGCCTAGGCAGTCAGGAGAAGGTAGAGCTCTCATCCATGCACTCACCTGAGGGAAGCCTACAACAGAGGCCAGAGTCACCAACCAGAGCCTCAGCCAGCTCCAGCCAGCTATTAATGGAGCATTTATTCTTCTGGAGGCTGCGTCTAGAAAGGACAAGCCTAACAGTATGCCTGTCGGTCCATTCCCTACCTAATTACCCCAGGAAGCCACGAGCACAGACAATATCACGCCTACACCAAGGCAAGAAGGCTGCTGCCCTGGCCTGTACTACAGAAAGGCAGCTCTGGCTCTCCTCCATAGGCAAGGAGACAACGGTGCATTCACCTGTAGCTCCCTCTCCCCCTTTTAGATCACACTTCAGAAACACAGATGGGAATTCTGAAGACGGACTAAAATGCCTACGTGTACCCTGGGTCTGAAGGTAGCTGAGGGGCAGTTTATGGACAAGGTGTGGAGGAAGCCCAGGATGTGCACAGCTGTGGGCACAAGGCTCTTCACAGCGTGGGCTGGAGCTGCAGGTGAGAAGAGAAAGGATCTGATTTAAGGCCTGGGCAAGGGAGCCAGTGCTTCCTATGCTGGGAGTTCTGGTATGAAACCCAAAGAGTCCAAGATTTCTGAATCCAAACCTGGCCTTCCAGGTCATTGTGAAGGTATATTTGTCAAGCTAGGAGACTAGAACATATTTTACGCAATAATGTGTTAGTTCAACTTATAATTACAAATGTTATGGGTGGGCCTCAATATGGGGACCCCTCCCCCTGGACTTTTTCCATCATAATTCCCTCCCACTCCCTGAAACTGATACCTCCCCCATGACTAAGAGCAAACCCCCAGCTCTCACTGCAGCTCAGAAGGAGCACACCAGTGTGGGTCTGGAGTCACACTTGGGACGGCGGACTCTGATTTCCTGGAGGACTGATTCGTGGGTCCACAGCACTCATTCTCTCAGCACGTCTTTAGTAAGTACCCACTCCATGCCAGACACACTAGGACTAAAGCTGTGGGCACGGCAGGCGAGTCTCTGCATTCATGAAGCTTGCAGACTAGTCAGGCAGAGACAGACACTGTACAAACGTACACAAATGTTTAATTAAAACTGTGCTAATCTCTATAGAAGAAAATAGCTGAAAACCAAGAGCCAGAATAACAAGGGATCAAAATATAGCTGGCGGGAGTACAGAGAGAAGGGCCTCCCTGAGGAAGGAGAGTCAAGCTGAGGCCAGTGGGGAGAGGAGGAGTCAGCAAAGCAAAGAGTGGAGGAGCTGCCATGCTGGGAATGAGCATCCACGAAAGCCCTTCCAGAAAGATCTCTGCCCGTGTAAGCATCTGAGGGAAGGTCCCCAGGGCCAGAGGGCAATGAGCAGGAGGGACTCTGGGAGGAGAGGACGGCAGATGTCAGATCATGCAGGGTCTGATAGGACATGGAGAAATTTAAAAGTTAATTATAAATGTAAAAGCAGACCGCTGAAGAGCTTTAAGACAGGAAATGACATGATCAGACTCGCATTTTAAAAGATCATGCTGGCAGCTGCGTGGAGAATGGATTGAAGGTGCCGAGAGTGAAGGCAGGAAAATGAAGTTATTGCAGGAATCCTAGGAATAAACCATCGTAGCTTGGAATGAAGGTGGGGAGAGAGAGGGAGAGAAGTGGGTGGCTTCAGTGCATATTTAGGAGCTAGAATAGAATAGACAAGACTTAGTATCCTTGGTTGAGGGAGGGGTCAAGGACGACACTGAGGTCTCTGACATGAGTAACCAGGCAGATGGAGGTACCACTTACCAAACCTGGAAATACAGAAAGAATTAGTTTTGGCTGGGCGTGGTGGCTTACACCTGTAATCCCAGCACTTTGGGAGGCCGAGGCAGGTGGATAACCTGAGGTCAGGAGTTCGAGACCAGCCTGACCAACTTGGAGAAACCCCATCTCTACTGAAAATACAAAATTAGCCAGGCATGGTGGCGCATGCCTGTAATCCCAGCTACTTGGGAGGTTGAGGCAGGAGAATCACTTGAACCCAGGAGATGGAGGTTGTGTTGAGCCAAGATCACGCCATTGCACTCCAGCCTGGGCAACAAGAGTGAAACTCCGTCTCAAAAAAAAAAGAAATAGTTTTAGGGTGAAGTCAGAAGTTAATTGGTCCTTAATTATCAGGGAAGAGGGGCTTTAAAAGGAACAAATTCTTGGAGGCTGAACAATATATTGGGTTGAATCATATGAAAATTGTCATTTTTTAAGTTTAAAAATAGTCAAATACAGGTAATTTCATACGATTCAATCTAATAATTTAAATGTAAGATGACTTGAGGAAGAAAAGTCATCTCTTCTGCTGCCCTGACTCCACCTCCTATAAGGACAACTGGGACATGCCTGTAACCTAGTAGATGCTGGCAGAGCTCCTTCAACATGAACCTGGGCATGGAGGGACTGCAAGACAAGAGGGCCTCCCACAGCACTCTCAGCCCACACTGGTCGGGGGCCATGGTGTCCTGGTCAGCTTCTCTACCACCTGGACTGAATCCTGCCTGCCCAGCTCCAGAAAGTCCTGAAACATTCAGGAGCCAAGGTTCAGAATGGCAGGGAGTGATGGAACTGCCTCAGTAACCATGGAGAACTGTCCTTGACCCCAACCCCTCTGAATCCAACCCACCTCATGCCTAGTCCTGCAGCATTCAGAGCCCCATATAGATTGTGGAGGTGAGGCCCCTGATGCTGTCTGAGGAGCCTTTCCAAGCAGCAGGGGCAGTGACTTGGCCAGGCGGGCATGGTCAGACACAGAAGGGCAGTGCACCAGTCATTCCAAAGTTGCTGGCTTCATAGATACCGTGATTGTATCTATTGGCTTTGTCTTGAGTGCAAATCCAGAAGCAAACCCTTCTCTCCTGTTACCTCCCAACTCACAGCCACCCTCATCTCTTGCCTGGGTTACAGCAGCAGTGTCCTGACTGATTTCCCTGCTTCCTCCCTCCCACCTTCAGTTCATTTTCAGCAGAGAAGCCAGAGGGATAGTTAAATCATTCTTCTGCTCAAACCCGTGAAATGGCTTCCCAAGATCAAGTTCTTTACACTAGTCCTCCAGGCCATCCATGTCACCTCTCTGACCTAATCGATCACTCTTCTTCCTGGCTGTCTCCCCTGAGCATCACTGGCACTTCATTGTTCCTTGAACACCTTAGGATCCTTGTTCTGGCTGTTCTCTTTGCCCAGAATGGCTCTGCTCTGGATTTCCCAATGGCTTAATTCTCACGTCCTTCAAATCTTTGCTCAGTTTTCTCCCTCTCAGTGAGGTCTACCATGGCCACCTCGTTTAAGATTGCAGCACCCTCCTGCCTGCGCTCCTCATCGCCCTTATCCCCCCTCCTACACTGCTTTTTTCCCTGTAATCTGTAGCACTTATCCTCTTCCAACATGCTATAACATTTATTTGTTACAATGATTGCTAATTGACTTGTCCTCACCTTTCCCCACACTGCAAGCTCCACAAGGAGGGGCACAAGGCAAGGGTCTTTGTCTGCTTTATTCACTAATGTACTTAAGCTCCTAAAAAGTGCCAGGCATATGGCACGCACTCAATAAATATTGTTTCCAAGAAAGAAAGGGGATGGAGGAGACAGGCAAACTGCAGCAGGAGGAGCTAACCCCCATCTCCAGGAGGTGAGACTTTAGTAAGGAGCTGCCTATCTCCTCCTGGGTGGCTAAGAGGTCCCTAAGAGGTGCAGAAGTTTGTCTGAACCCAGCCGACTGATTATACTGCCTGGAAGGGGAGATGCAGACGTGGAATCTCTTGGCCTGAGAGTTTTGCCTTCCTCAGTGGAGAGGATATCTGGAGAATGCCCATTTTGTCTAGCTGCATGTTCCCCACCCTCTGAGTTAACCACTTCGTTAAAAAGTGTGTTTTGGCGATGTGCTTACTGAGTGTCACCAGTAGGACTGTGTGTTAAACCTGATCCTTCTAGGAACATGGAGCCTTCCAAGTGAGATGATTAATCTCATTTAGAAAAATTAAAGAACAATGCACACAACTGTTGATTCAGGCTCATGCAAAGCTGAGAGAGTTGATGCTATGAGACCACTTGAGGGAAAAGCTTCTGAGAGGAGGAGTGCCTGGGGCTGAGCCTGGAAGTGTTGGCTGGAGACCAAGATGGATAAAGAAGGATATTCTCAGCTGGGAGGCAGGGGGGAAAGCCTGGTTAAAGGGGCAGAGTACATAAGTATGTCAGGCACAAGGGACAGAGAAGAGCCGAGTCTGTCTGGAATCGAGGGTGCTGAGTTGGGGCTGCCAATAGCTGAGTCATCTCCATCTTAAGGCCTCTGAGGGTCCAGGTTGCCTGAGAGGGAAAGAAGTCTTCCAGCTGCTATGCTCCCCAGCAGGGGTGGGCATAGGGACAATCACGGTATCTATGAAGCCAGCAACTTTGGAATGACTGGTGCACTGCCCTTCTGTGTCTGACCATGCCCGCCTGGCCAAGTCACTGCCCCTGCTGCTTGGAAAGCCTCCTCAGACAGCATCAGGGGCCTCACCTCCACAATCTATATGGGGCTCTGAATGCTGCAGGACTAGGCATGAGGTGGGTTGGATTCAGAGGGGTTGGGGTCAAGGACAGTTCTCCATGGTTACTGAGGCAGTTCCATCACTCCCTGCCATTCTGAACCTTGGCTCCTGAATGTTTCAGGACTTTCTGGAGCTGGGCAGGCAGGATTCAGTCCAGGTGGTAGAGAAGCTGACCAGGACACCGTGGCCCCCGACCAGTGTGGGCTGAGAGTGCTGTGTCTTGCAGTCCCTCCATGCCCAGGTTCATGTTGAAGGAGCTCTGCCAGCATCTACTAGGTTACAGGCATGTCCCAGTTGTCCTTATAGGAGGTGGAGTCAGGGCAGCAGAAGAGATGACTTTTCTTCCTCAAGTCATCTTACATTTAAATTATTAGATTGAATCGTATGAAATTACCTGTATTTGACTATTTTTAAACTTAAAAAATGACAATTTTCATATGACTCAACCCAATGTATTGCTCAGCCTCGTGACCCAGTGGATGTGGTGGGGGAGTGGTGAGAGAGAAAAAGGAGTAAAACAAGGACGGAGTCTCCCTCAGCTGAGACATGGAAGACAATAGGTGGGGTAGAGGCAGTATATGGGACATGCTACATTTGAGACATCTGTTAAACATCTAAGCAGGTATGTGAGTGTGGAATGCAGGAGAGAGGGCTGGCCTGGCTGTATAAATTTTGGGTATCATTGGCATGCAGGTCTCAGGTGAATAGGTAGAGAGGTGGTGGGGGGCTGGGGAGATTATTCCCATCCTCATTCCTCACTTTTTCAGACTGTGTGCTGCAGTCTCAGGAGGGCTAATGTTTATTGAAAAGACAGAAGCAGATTTCCCCACAAGAGCAACGTTGCAATAGCAGGTTAGGCTCCTGACCGAGGATCTGTTGCTCAATGTTTTCATGGCGGTGATCACGAACATGGCCTACCTTTAAGTCCTTAGTAAACTGTGAGTGAGAAGCCTGCATGCGGGACAGGAAAGAGCTTTCGGCAGAGTCTGTTAAATCGTGACCTGTCCTGCAGAGCTGAGCCTGACATGGCCCATGCCCTACCCCTGGGAGGCCCAGAGCACCTGTGAGGCTGTTCCCCAGGCCCTGGCTGACTCTACTCCCCAGGTGATGAGCGCGCTTGGGGAGGGCAATATTCACATGCACCTCTGAGAAGGATCTGGGAGAATACACATGGCATTTTCCACCTCATGTCCTGGAGGTAACCACAGGCATTAGCTATTGTCATTAGACTCCTCCCTAAGCTGAGGGAGCAGTCTCTAATACAAACTGTCTGCCACATTAATTTCAAGACAGGTCAGCACAGAGAGGCATTCTGAGTTCTCAAGAAAGTAGTAGATGTTGAGAAGGGAAGAGACACAGCCTCTGCCCTCAGGGGAAGCCTAGTCTGATGGAGATGGGAGGATAACAGGATACTCCCAAGACAGGGTGAGGATAACAAACACTGGCTGGGAGCAGGCAAGAGACTGGGATAAGAGGACAGGGTAAGGCCAGTCTGCCTTTCTGAAGAAAGAGGACAAGGAGAGAGAGGTAGGGGAGTTTCACAGACCAGCCTTGGCAAAGGGCTGAGGAGAGGTGGGGATGGGGCTGGGACAGGGACTTGGAGCCACAACCCCAGCGTTTGGGGAGGCACAGGAGCCAGTTCAGGTGAGTGACTGCAGGGAAGAGCCACAAGGCTGCAGATGGCATCTGGGCAGAAGAAGGGGGCAGACCAGGGGGCGTCTGAGGGGACTGACAGGAGGAGGCTTCCCACGCCAGAGTCAAGCCGGAAGTGGGGCCTGGATTGGGCTGAAGGAGTTCACTTCCAAGGCTGAATGAATTCTCCCAAAAACGATGAAGAAAATCTATGTGCCCTCCCACCCACACACCTGCCAGGAAGGTCCCTCCTCAGCTCTGGGAAAGCTGTGTGGCAACCTTTCAGGAGGGACCCTCCACCTGGGAGGGGTTGTCAAAGTCAGGGCTACAGATGGCACCACAGTGAGCCCTGGGCCCAGAGGGAGACCGTCAGGGGCCCGAGTGCCAGGAACTGAGGGCAGGCAGATGGGAAAGGGCACAGGAGGGCACACCCTGGCCCAGGGGGGCCACCTTGAGGGTTCTGGCAGCTTATCCCCAGACTGACTGGGACCCTGCCAAGCTTGTGTTTCAGGTGCTTCCTGTTATCGTTAGGATTATTATTACTAATGAGGATTCTTGTCAACATTCACACCTGCATGTGGATTCCAGGACTCAGAGGCAAGTCGTGGTTCTCCTCCTTCTCTACTGGTGGCTTTCTGGACTCCTTGCCTCTTCCCCCAGATGGTGAGCCATCTCCAAATTCAATCCCAAGGCTTCATTCTTTGTGCTCCGTCCCCCTCCCTGTGGACCTCCCACTCCCCCAGCCTCCACCGTTGACCTCTCTGTGGTTAGATCCGTGCCTCCAGGCCTGTCCTCTTGTGGGAGATGAAATTACTTTCTAGGGATGTGGAGGGTTGAAGATCAACCATTTGCTGAGCCGTATGTTCCAGGCTCTGTAATATACCTGTCACACAAAACAGCCCTATTACTATTCCGTTTTACAGACAAAGAAACTGAAGCTTTGGAAGCTTATTAAATAACTATAAACCCACATCTGTCTGGTTCCAAAATTGAAGCTTTTTTTCTTTGCAGATGGGAACATGGCTAACTCACAAACATGTATTACAAGTTTTCTTCCTCCTCTCTTCTTTAATTCCTCAAGAAACCTACACAGGAGTCTGCTATCACCTCAAACTCAGCCTCTGTGACAATGCGATCAGCAGTTTCATCCCATCCTCCTCTGCTCAATTTCCTGCCTTTGTCAAGGCTTCAGTCTCCTCCTTGGTGCTCAGTGTCCCATCCTGCCCATCCTGCTGAAATGCATCTAAGAAGACTGGGGAGGGCAATGGCCACAGAGGGGTGGCAGAAGGCCATCCTGTCCACTCCCCACCGGCAGGCACAATGACCACGCCCAGCTCCTCCAGATTCCCCAAAGCAGCCACTATCCCCACCTTGTCTGCAAGTTCCCATGTCCTCCAAGCACCCCTCTGCTGCGCATTCTTCCCAACCTGACTACAAAGAACTGAATGGAATCAGTTTTGTTTCCATACACCAGGAATAAATAAAATGGTTACTCCAGATGGGCTGAGTAAACATTGAGTTAACTCCAGAATGTTAACTGTTAACTCCAGAGCAGGGGTTTCCCAGGTTCCCACCAAATCAGGGAAACGAGCCATGAGGAGACTCCCTGGGCAGCTTAGTGGACAGGGCTACAGATTCAGTCCCCTGCCTCCAGGCAGGCCCCAACCTAAACCCATAGGAGTGAAGTTGTTTTTGTAACTCTGGAAGGATCATGATTGGGTAATTCCCAAAACTTCCTTGTCCCCAGTGAGGCAAAATAATAATAATAATTATTATTAACCCCTCCCCAGCGTCACCACAGTCTGACTGGGCCTAGAGTAGCTGAAATGTAATTGAGCAGCATGCGTGGTAATAGTTACTCAAAAAGGAGCACATGGGCCGGCGCGGTGGCTCACGCCTGTAATCCCAGCACTTTAGGAGGCCGAGGCGGGCGGATCACAAGGTCAGGAGATTGAGACCTTCCTGGCTAACACGGTGAAACCCTGTCTCTACTAAAAATACAAAAAACTAGCCGGGCGTGGTGGCAGGCGCCTATAGTCCCAGCTACTCGGAAGGCTGAGGCAGGAGAATGGCGTGAACCTGGGAGGCGCAGCTTGCAGTGAGCCGAGATTGCGCCACTGCACTCCAGCCTGGGCGACAGAGCGAGACTCCATCTCAAAAAAAAAAAAAGAGAGCACACAGAAGAAAATTCCTTGGGACTCCATATGACTCATGGTCTTGGGAATTAGGGGCTTAAGAGAAGATGACTAGAGGATGACTTCCTAGAGCCTGGGGAGAGAGTCAGAGAAGGAACTGAGACAATGAGGACTCACAGGCATCTCTTGAATAGATTTCCCATGGCTGGATGCCCTGGGAGACAAATGTATGCAAATTCTGTGGATGCCAACGCAGGTTTCTGATGGCTACCGAAAGGGTAACCTGGAACCAAGGGGATATAAATTCTCTCAATAATTTTTCAGTGACCTGAGGAAGCAGAATTCAGCTCCAGCAAGGCAGGGGAGAGATGGAAAAGGTGGAACTAGGAAGTAGGATGAAGACAATTTATGTGGTATTTAATAGAAGTAGCATAACTTTGTGCTGTTTGCATCTCTCTAGAAAAATAGAGAAAAATCAAGATGTACTTGAGATTTCCATTCTTGAGGCAACACTTGTGTGTCCAGCGTTCTGCTTGCCTGGGGTGACATGGTCCACCTAACCTTCCCAAGCCAGTTGTTAAATGCAGCCATTATTAAAAAGTAAATTACATGCATTTATAATTAAATTATATTAAAACAAAGGTGATAAGTACTCAACATTCACCACTTCCTGATGACTTTACTACAGTTCACTATTACCTAAGCTCTTAAAGTTATTTACTTCCTCCATTGTATCTGCATCATGGAAATACTATACAATCATGTGCTACTAAACATTTCTCCCAATTCCATGCCAGTCACATCATGTTGGTAGCTTGAATTAAGCCATAGTGGAAGCACTGACATCATAGAAATCACAAAGGCTACAAATCAGGGCTTCCCAGTCCCTACCCCACCCTACACCCTACTCCCAAAGCCACTGTTGAACAAATGTCACCACAAGTGTTCTCCTCCAGCACTGAACAAGGTTTCATGCAGGAAAAACGAACAAAAAACACCAAGGCGTCCCTGAAACAAAACTGTTCAAACAGAAACTTCCCTCCGTCATTCTCCTGGGGTGGTAAGTACAGTGACGACTGTGATCTCTCAGCATTGGATTTAGGAACTCTCTACCTTCCCTGTTGACTCACCTTAACAGGAAGCTGTTCTCAGAGTCTCTCTAAAATCTCTCTTGCTGCTTTTTAGTGAGCCTTTCTTGCCAGTGCCTCACTGGTCCCACCCCCCAAATGGAGGCCAAGTCTGATCATGGCTCCCTTGCTCCTGGAATGGGGAAGATTATATCATTCAACAACCTGCACAGCCAGCTGGCTGCCTCTGTCCCTCAGCACCTTTCAGGAAGCTAAGCTGGAGGCTCCTCAGACTGGGAGCACCCTCCCCAAGTCATCCTATACCATCCCCTGCCTTAGGGCAAAAGTATGCCAGGCACAGTGCCCTGCCGAAGATCTCTTCATCTATGACAAGTCGTCTTACAGGTGCTCATAAATATGACCAAATAAATGAAGGGATGGATGGCTCCTGGAGTTCTCTGCTCTCCTCCTTATTTAACGTCCTTTCCCTATACCCCTTCCCATTCCCAAGAAATCCCTACCTTCCCACCCCCAAGACAGTTGTCTCTGGTTCCTTTTGCCTCATTACTATCTCTCACATCTCCCAGCAAGCTCTATAAAAGCAAAGCTGGCAATGCCATCACCCCTTTGCAAATACCCAAGGCATCTTGAGGGTTTCCTAGTTATGTGTTACTAAGAAGTGTTTAGGGGCTTCCTAAAGACACTTTGAGGCCCATGCACACCCCACACCTCCTGTGGCCCTAGAATAGGAGCAGGAAAAATGAGGAAGACTAGCTTCTCCTCAAGAGAAAAGAGTCAAAGAGAGAAGAAAGAGGCTGGGCTCTCAACAAGCAGGCAGCTGGGGAAAGGAAAGTAGAACGAAGTGACTTTGAAGTACTGTGCTCTTCTGAACACCTCCTACCAACTAGACCAGACAAGTGTCCAGTGTGTCCCTGTTGCAGCCATCCTGCATGGAGTGCAACCACTTTGTCCACTAGAGGCAGCTGAATTAGAAATACAATGCTCTGGGGTCCCTAAGAGTGGAACTTGGATCAAGGGATAGAAGCTATATGGGGACAAAAACTGGGTTCCAGAGAAATGTTCTGTTGAATATTGACAGTCAGAGGCCAAGTGGCCTGCCTTGGAAGGTAGTGAGCTGCCATTGGAGGTTGTCAGGAAGAGGTTGCATACCCTTTGTCAGGAATGCTATAGAAGGAATTCAAATACCAGAGAAACAGCCTGCTGTCCTGGAATCACACATGCCTAGATCAAATCCTGAATTATCTTTATTATCTTTGTTGTCTTGGTCAAGAAACCTAATCCCTCTGAGCCTCAGTTTATTCATCTGTATAATGGGGATAATACACAACCTCATAGGACTAAAGTAAGGAATAAATAAGACAAAAAATCGAAAAGCACCTAACACTTAATAGGCGCTCAATAAATGCCAATCCCCTTCCCACCAAAAGGGGGAGCTGGGTTAGTTGGCCTTGAAGGTCTTTCTACACCAGAGAGTATGACTCTGAAACACTTCCTGGCTATTAAGAAAGAAGGCATACATCTGAAAGAGATAAAAGAAGTCAGGATTAGGTCAATGAGGGGAAGAGAAAGAAGGATGCTAAGAATGGTCAGGGATCATTTAGAGGTCATCCATGACACAGCCATGTTTCCTCTCATCTGACCTTCTAGAATAAAATTGAAAAGTAGGATTGGGGATTTAAAGTCCAGCCTGAGGGGCCTCAGTTTCCCTATCTGTATAGTGAAGGAGTAGGATTTTTTTAGGCCAGACTTCAGAGTAATCATATTGAACTTTACTTCATAATGCTCAGTAAACACAGCTCATTATAAATTCAGCCAAGGCCTTTCCCAGCAACTCATGCAGCTATGTAAAATCACTAATACCTGCAGAGTGCACATCCCTTCCCAAGGACAGGGGGCCTGGGAGAATGAGATGACTAGTTTTATGTGACAATGGATGTGAAACAGCAACAGTATTGACTGACACCGAATTAAGGGGAAAATATGAAGGAAAAAAATCAAAGACAGAGAGACAGACAGACAGACAGACACACACACACACACACACACACACGCAGCAACCTGCCAAAAGAATAATATTGAGATCCTGGTTTTGGTAGAACTAAATATAACATCTTATATTTCCACAAGCAAATTGCCCAACAAATTGAAATGGAAATATTCTAATGTTACTACAGACAGATATAATGTCAACAACTTGCTATTCTCCTCAATAATTCATTATAAACCAATTTGAAGACCTAGAGTACGTGGAAAACAACCACCAAAATATTCCAGAGTTAAGTGTAAACAAATAGTATGAAAGAATCAAGAAGGATGACCAAATAAAATCAAGGCAGGCCAAACAAATGAAACACAAAGTCCAAAAGGATTCTGAGGAAGGTCTAAGCTAAGTTCTAACATCCCTGAAACAAGGGACCAAAGTGGTGAGGTAACACCATCCAAGTTGTAGCGTGGAAATAATAGAACCCACACTACTTTTCCTGATACATGTCTCCTAGCAGACATGAAACTGCTGATTTCAGGAACTTACCCTTTCAAATATATTTTTGCTACCAAAGCACAAATAATCTAACATAAAATGAACTCTTTAAATACAAATAAATTACGTATAAAATGAGAAACAGACAGCCCAAACAATTCAGATGTACAAACACCTACCTCTCTGCATCACTATGTTGTCCTCATCAGCTCATCAAATACAAAATCATTCACATTCATCAAATACCCAGTTGAACTATGAGGTTCCTTCTTAAATCTTGGGCATTTAGGATGGACCTAAGTGGTTTTTTCTTTTTTAAGTTTAATTTTGCTCAGCACAGGAAATTAATCCAGCCAATCTTCTCCTATTAATCATTTCTATTCCATATTAGAAATTCTTAAATTATAGGCAAGTGGGCATTGCATTAGCAAAGTAGATTCCAATGCCCAACAGAGATGATGTCGAACAAAGAAGGATTAGTAGAGCTTGTCTACTTGTCTGCATCCCCTGCCTTGCTGTGTGACCACCTGGTCCCTTTATCAACAAAGGAACATCTATAACACTGCCCACTTTACTTACTGTTTGCTTGGCAAATATATCCTTGGAACTTTATCTCAAACATTACTCTTCAATTAAGCACTCCCCATCTCACTAAACAAGAGAGGACATCTCGCGCCTATTAACAAAAACAGTGCTTATTGATTTCCACTTTTGAACCAAAAATGACTAAAACATCCCCCAAAATACATTGTAAATATCATGACAAGGTGTTTAACAAAACAAGTGCTGGTAAATACTAAATAGCTCAATTAACCCCTATCTAGGAGTGGCTGACTACTTCAGGGTGTAAGAGCGTGGAGCTGGATCTCAGAAAGGCCTAGATTGTCACCACAGAATATTCCATCATAAGGCAGTAACTGTAAAATATCTAAAAACTTTTTTTTCTAGCCTAAAGTAATGCTGCCGCATTCATTCACTTGGTATTTCTCAAACATCTCCTGCAGAATGGGCTCTGCACAAGTTGACCAACTGCAGACAAGTGAAAAAAAAAAAAAAAGAACCACAAAAATAATTGTTCTAAAACACCAGCAGCATCTAGGTGAAGGGATTTACCATACTCTCCGAGTTCCATAATATATGCTATATAAATATTATTCCCCCTCCTTCCTGCACTTCACCCAGCACCCTAGAACTGTGGCACTTAGTTTTTTTAATATAAGAGATGGTAGTCTTATTTTCACATGTCCTTGTTTCTGTTCCACCGGGTGCCTGTGCCTTCTGTGCTCCAAGGATTAGTTTCCTTTTAGCTTTCAACAACATACAAAGACTCCCTAGACCTTCAGAGCACATTATTCTCAATAGAAAATCTTGACATGTGAAAACTTTGAATATTTAGAAATGGCAAGTGTATTGCACTTTGTCAGTTCCTCAGTTTACTTTACGGTCATAGATGCTCTGAGCTAATTCTTTTTGCCTTTGTTTTCCTTTTATCTGCACTTTGTATGTTGTTCAAAGGAGTAGCCCTGGATGGCCCCTTCCAGCTCTGATTGCCAGGGATCTAAGCAGAAGGAGGGAGGAGAGGGGGCGGGGTCGAGGCGAGCGACAGAAGCAACCCTCCCGGCCCTGGGCAGGGCTCGCCACCCCGTGCCCAACCTCCGTGGAACGCGGACAGCCATTTCGGACTCACGTCTCAATGTTTCTTTATTGTGCTAACACTGCTGCCTCAGAGCTCAGACCTCACACACAGAACAATTCGTCCAGACAGACCCCCACCCACCCGGCCCCCGGGGCCCTCTGCTTGGGCTGGGGACACCAGGCCTCCGGCCTCAGCCGCTCTAGGACACCAGCCTCCTCCTCCCTCCCTCTCCCCCAAGCCTTCGGTCCCGGGGGTGCGGAGAAGGTTCAGGATCGCCTTCCTCCGCCCTCGCCCGCCCCTTCCCACTTTTGGGGAGGAGGCTCTGCCTCCCTACGCATTTCCTTAGGGAAATGCCTTCACCCCCAGCCGCCCGGCAGCCTGGGGAGAGCGAGGTCGACCCCAGCCCCGACGTGTCCCCAGCTGCGGACAGAGAGCCCCACGCCCTCCTCCCGGCTGGGGCGCAGCCCGGCCCGGCGCGCGCGCTCACACCAAGAGGCCGTTCTTGCACTGCACCGGCCCCTCGGCGCAGTCTGCCGGCTCCGCGCTCTTGACCTTGACGTAGACCGGGGAGGGGCCCGCTTCGCAGGCGGCGGCGGCGGTGCAGGGAGCCAGGGCCAAGTCCTCGGGGCCACCGCAGGGCGGAGGCGCGTACTTGCGGCGCAGGGAGCGGCTGACGTTCTGCGTCGGGTACCCCAGGAGGTGAGTGACGCGGCTGCCGCGCCCGCTGGCCTTGCACCCGGGCGCCACGGCGTCCTCTCTGTGGAAAACAACAGGCGGGCGGGTGAGCGGGCTGCTCCGCGGCGCGGCGTGGGCACGGCCTGGGCAGAGCCGGGGGCTCTTGGCAACCTCTTGTCTCCCGCGCCTCCCTCCACCTGCCCTCGTCTCTCTCCCTCGGCCTCGACCTACTCTCCTTTGTGACCCTTCCTGGGCCGGCGACCCTGCAGCGGTCCCGGGGCCAGCATCCCCATCCTTCAGACAGGGCTTGTCCACGCGTATCTGGACAGCCCCGCAGACAGCCCTCTCCAGGCCCCTCCAATCCCTTTCTGATGTTTCGCAGGCCGACCGCCTCTAATAGAGATCCAGAAGGAGCTGCCTTTCCTCTTCTTCTTTCCTTAGCTAACCCTGACCTTGCGCGAGCAATCTCTCTTTCTCACCTCCTGCCGCTCAGTCTTCTCCATCTTTCCCTCCATCCCCGAGGCATTGCAATCATTAGCACTACTAGACTTGTTCTATTTTTATTTCTAGTTTGCTTCTAATATAAGTTATTAGCACTATTCTTATTATTAGCTCTTCTTAAACAATCATGTCAGAGTTCTCACCGGCGCAGTACACGGGAAACGTGAAAAAACATAGGCCCTGCCCTCCAGGAGCTTACAGTCTAGACAAGACAGACAGGTGCGTAGGCAGGAGGGAAATGGAAGGCAGGGGGCAGAGGTGAAGACTGGGGTGGCAGGGGAGGGGAAAGCCATGCGTTGGGTGGCAGGTCGACATGCCGCAGTCCCAGCACTCCGTGGCGATGGCGGGCAGGGTTGGGGTGGGGGGCCCAGCCGGCCGATGGCAGGCAGGAGTGAGGTGGGCAGGGCGCCGGTTCCCTGCCGCACAGCAGCATGCAGCATGCATCAGGTTTTACCTGATCTCACTAGCCAAGTCGCCGCAGGCCCCTCCGCCGACCCCGCCGCCGTTGCTGTAGCCGAAGGCACCGCGGGCGCCGCCAGCCCCGGAGCCCCCGCAGCAGCAGCAGACGAGCCCCCAGATGCCTACGGCCAGGCAGCCCAGCGCGAGCAGAGAGCCCAGGACGGCGCCGATGATCATGCCTATACGCCGGGAGTCTGTGGAGAGAAGTGGAGGCAGGTCAGGCTTTCTCACAGCCTGGCAGGTGCCTGAGGGACCAGCACCAGGAGCTGCCAGGTCAGGGGTTAGTGGGAAAGAGGGAGAGGGACCCAGGGGGTCTCTTAGCCCTGGAACACCCAGTGGGGAAGATACGGGGAGATGCAAGTTAACCCCTTGTGTCAGCATGCTTCTCCCAGGGCTTCCAGCTGCTCTGGGCTCTAGAGCTCAGAGTGGAAGCTGTGCTGGGCGAGGTAACACCAAGCTCCATAGGGGTAATTGTACCCACCGATCTTGGCCCACTTATAGGAGAGGGGCTGGGAGCCCCCACTGGCAACTGGATGACAGTGGAAAGGCAGAAGCAGCTGAGGCTCCAAACCAGAGCTCAGCCTCCTCCAGTTCAACCCTCCCAACCACCCAGGCCTCAAGACTGCTGCACCTACCTGAGACCTTCACCTCCACCACACAAACACTGTAGCCCACGTTGTTGGCCACTGTGCACTGATACAGCCCATCATCTGCTCTGGAGATATCCTTCAACACCAGGTCCCCATTGTTCAGGCCTGAAAGTGAAGTGGAGAGAGGCCTGGTCTCTGAGAGCTCCCACCCCAACCTCAGTCCCTGTGGGGTGGGGGATGGGACACCCACTCCAGAAGAAGGGAAGGCTTATGCATGTGTGTACACCCACACACACACACACACACACACACACTCCACTCTCCAGGTGAGTCACCTTCCCCCTGCTGTGAAAGAGATGCAAGAAAGGACCTCTCTCCCAGCAGCAAGACAGAGACACCATTAATTCACTCTGTGACCTTAGGGAAATATGTACCCTCTCTGAGCCTTGGTCTCCTCCTTTGTACAGTGAGGACAGGAGAAGCCAGGGGAAAAGGAACTCTAAGGTCCCTCCTAGCTCTGTTATTCTTTGTTTGACTGAATATTTTCAGCTTCTTTATGTACTAGGAGCTTTACACACCTCCCCCATTTAATCCTTGCATGCCCATGAAAGGTATATATTAGTATTCCCTTTCCATATATGAAGAAATTAAGGCACAGGGAGGGTAAGCCACTTGCCTTAGACTTGGAGCCAGTCAGTGTCCCAGCCAGGATTCAAGCCCAGCTCTGTCTGAGACCAGGCTCCCTCCAAATTCACCACAGTACTTTTGATTGACTCTCCACATTTGCCTTATCATCTGCTCTCAATAGCAGCTGCTGGGCCAGGCACAGTGGCTCACGCCTGTAATCCTAGCGCTTTGGGAGGCCAAGGCGGGTGGATCGCCTAAGGTCAGGAGTTTGAGACCAGCCTGGCTAACATGGTGAAACCCTGTTTCTACTAAAAATACAAAAAATTAGCCGGGTGTGGCGGCGCATGCCTGTAATCCCAGCTACTCAGGAGGCTGAGGCAGGAGAATCGCTTGAACCCGGGAGGCAGAGGTTGTAGTGAGCCGAGATCATGCCATTGCCCTCCAGCTTGGGCAACAAGAGGAAAACTCTGTCTCAAAAAAAAAAAAATAGCAGCTGCTGGGGCAGGCACAGAGGGAGGGTCTCCCACAGGGGTTCCAGGTTTGATTTGATGGCACTGATAACCCAAGGAAACCCCAACAGGTCCCAGAGTCCCTGATCTTCCACTCACCCCCCACTGCCCTCGCCCAGGGCCCTCTCACCTTGGTTTATGGAGCTGTGGAAGGACTCCTGGTAGGACAGCTCTGAGTGGTAGCTGTGCTGGGAGGTGTAAGACCCAGCTCGATAGGGGTAATGGTGCCCACTGATCTTGGCCCACTTGTAGGAGAGGGGCTGGGAGCCCCCATTGGCATAGCACTTCAGCACCACATCGTTGCCGTATGTCATGTGGCCCTCTGTCCAGCACATGGGCACTGCAGGTCGTGCTGCAAGGAGGCAGACAATTGTAAGCCAGGGCCCAGCCAAGAGACAGAGCCAGGCTCAAAGTGGCCAAGCTGCCCTTGGCTCTTAAGCCGGGGGAGAGGAGCTCAGAGGAGTCTGGCCATACCTTGGACAGTGACAATGACCTTCCGGGTGGCCATGGTGGTCTTCTTCACCCGGCACTCATAAGTGGCTGTATCAGATACCTGCAGGTTCATGAGGTTGATGGAGGCATCATACTGGCTTGGGTCTGAGGCTGCAAAGCGGACCCTCTGCTGCAGATGGGGAAGGTTGCCATGGTTGATCCTCTTGTCCTGGTAACTAAGGAACTGTGAAGAGGAGAGGAAAACAGGTGGTGAAACAGGCAGAGCCAAGGAGGGCCATGTGGGTTGGCTGCTTTGGCCAATTCACTGAACTTCTCTGAGACTCTTCTCAGCTGAAAAAATGAGAATAATGATGCCTGAGCCACTGACCTCTTACAGAACTGGTGAGATGAGGTGAGATCAAGCACTTGGAAAAATACATGGTCAGACTGGGAACTTTTTGAAGGCAAAGACTACACCTTATCTTCCCTTTAGAATGGGATGGGAGGAGGTAGACTGACTGGCTAGCTTAATTCACGATTGCAGAGCTCTCATCCCCATTGCCTCATTCCCTGAAAGGCCTTGGGGAAGGTTCAAAGTCAGTCTTCTCTCTTTGGGATGTTCGCTGTCCAACATGTAGACATCAAGAAGCCTAGAGGAAGGAGATCCCTGTGCCCAGCACTCACCACATTCTCTCGGTGGTGGGCGGGGTCTGAGTTGACCTGCATCCACTCGATGTCCAGCCCATTGGGACCATAGTCCTCAGGGTCCAGGACGTAGGGGCAGCCCAGCCTCACATTATCACCTTCTGCCAGGTACAGGACCTCCTGTCCATCCCCGTTGATCCGCACAGCAGACAGCAGTGCTAGGGGGAGGGCAGAGAAGATGGGGTGGTAGGAGCAGAAGCAGGGCTTCAGGAGGAGTCAGTGTCAGCCTTTCCCTTCATATTCTCTGTCCACGGCACCCAGAGGTCAGCAGTGCTTTCATAAAAAGGAGGGCTGCTCTTAGTGGGTGTGTATGTGTGTGTGCATGAATTGTTATAGGCATATAACAGCTATACATATAGCTGCTATATATGTAGCTGTTATGTATGCTTGTATGTATATATGATTATGTGTATGCACACATGAATATGTACACATATGTACATTGTATGCTTATGAGTATTTGTGGCTGCTTATGTGTACTGTGAGGATATTCATGTACATGACCACGTAGTGTGTCTGCTTATATATTTATATGATAATGTGGATGTGTTTGTGTGTGTGTGTGTGTGTGTGAAGGCATGTGGTACACACAGAGTTGTTAAATGCTCTGATGGAAGAGCCTGGCTGATTAAATGTCATCTATCTGGGCTCTGCCTGGGCTGAGTGAAGTCCTACTGTCCAGAGGCAGCAGGGTGGTTACAATGGCTTCTGGGACTCCTCTCCAGCCTGAGAAGCCGAAGACTAAGTGTGTCTATGTGTGTCTGTGTATGACAGTGTGTGTCTGTGGCTGTATGCCTCTGTGTGGTTTTGTACAGTGATGTGTGACCATGTGAGCTATGTAAGTGCTTAAAAGTGACAGTGTGTGCTTGTGCATGACAGTGGACAGCTGTGACCAGGAGCCTGGCTGTGTTCGTGTGTGATAGTGAGTGATGGTGTGTGCCTAGGACTATGGCCACAGGTATCTGTGGGACATTGTGAGTCTTTCTTGACTACAGAGCATTGTGTACTGTGTGTGTTTCCTCTTGTGTGATTGTGTGGCTTGCATGCAGCTGCCCCCACAAGCTGGCTTCCAGTGAGGCCCCTCCTGCCACTGAGTCAGTGGCAGGCAATCCTGGGTGAGGAGCTGGGATCCCAGGACCCAGGAGCTCGGGACTGAGCTCTTGTCCCTCCCTACCCTTAAGCCCCAGGCAGGCCTATCCCCAACCGGTTGGACCTAGAGAGGGATAAGACTGGGGGGCGTAGCCAGGGCCCCACCCTGGACACTTTGCACTCCACCTCCCAGTCTCCAGCAACCCTGACTCTGCAGGCCCCTCACCAGGCCTCACACACTCTCCGTCTGCGTTCTTTTTTGAGTCAATATGTCTTCTGGAGTCACAGCCCCAGGTCTCAGCAATCATTCTGTTCTATCATTCTGTGGCTCAGGACCACATTTACACATAGAGATCTCACACATGCACACACACAATTACACCATCACAGGCAAACAAATCGACACAGGGCCCACTCTTACAAGGCTTCAAAATGCAGATACATACCTATGTGGCCCCACCTTCCTACACACACAGACACTATTAGATTCATTCAGACACAGACACAATCTGCACACAAACACAGAACATATTAATTCAAAAGACACACCCACCGCGTGTTCATATAGTCCCTGTATGTGTTCATTCAAGACCAGACATATCCATGGAAGCCCTGCCAGGAAGGCTTAGCCTGGCTCCAGAGAGGCCAGCAAGAGCCCTTTCAACACCCTCAACAGCTCAGGGATCCCTGAACTTCCCCCCTAAGAACACTGGCTGGGCCATCAGCTCTGTCATAACCCAGCTAGACTCCAAGGTGACCCAGAGCAGGCAGGCTGACTGCTGGGGCTCTAACGGGACCTAGCGGTGTCTCTTCCAGCTCCAGGCCAAGAGAACGACAGCTCGTTCCTGAGATAAGGATCCTGCTGCCATCTGCCAGATCCTGAGGCTGCTCAAGGCAAGCCAGGGATGAGCCAGAACTCGGCTGAGAGCAGAGGCTCCACCCTGGAGAAGCACCGCTGGAAGCACCCACACAGGAAGGACTCTCTCCATGCCATAGGAGCCTGCCAGGCAGAAGGGTAAGCATTCAGGGAGAGGGGCTTGGGAAGGAGCCACAGGCTGCAAAAAAAGCACCTCCACCCTGCACCAGGCTGAGAGCTTCTTCAATTGTCCCAGACCAGGGAGCCTCACCCAGCTTTTCTATCTCCTTAGAAGTCTTCTAAACCTCCTCCCAAGGGTTCCAGCCTTTCCGCATCCCTCCCTCTCCTCGGAAAGTTGTCCCTAATGTCTCGCCTTGATTCCTCTTGCTGTAGCACTAACGAAGTATTACAGGGAATGTGAGAGGAGAGGCTGGAGAGAGGGAAGAAAGGCAAAGTGGAAGAGAGAGCTGGATGGGAGACTTGAAGAGAGACAGGAATGGAGGAATCACATGGGCTCTCCAAGGAAGAACACAGTGGTGATTCTTTGCCCCCCAAAAGCACCAGAAGCTGGCCACGCTTTACGGGGTCTCATCTCAATAGTGGTGCCTACTCTCTGCTTGTAAATTCTTTCTGAATCTTCAAGGTGCTTCCAGAACTTCTGGCCCTCCCTCTGGAGGTAAGGGAGGGGAGAAATGGCAGCTCCAGCTGAGGGTATTGATGTGTTAATGCAGCCAGCGCTGAGTTGTCCTCACACACCCATTGACACACCACACAGGGGGAAGTCCAGGTCCCCACAGCACAGCTGGAGCCTCCCGAGTGGACTCTGCCAGCCCTGCTCTCATCAGACAGAGAGGGGCTGCAGCTATCCTGCCAGAAATGTCATCATTCCCACACAGGCGCACGCACCCACACTCTCACATACACATTCAGGCTCACACAAAGGCTGAAAATGTCACCCCACCTTCCCAAATTCCTCCCTCATGCCCCTTCATCCCAAATCCAGACTGCAAGAGGGACTCGGAGCCCTTTCCAGTGATGTCAGCATAGAATGCCCCTTGGTGGAACTTGCCCCAACCTGGGCAGGAAGCCACAATGTCCAAACTTGAGCCCTGCCCTGTGGACCTGTCCTGGTGGGGTGAGAAGTCTCTGGAGTTGCCATCCCTGCCTCCCTCAGGCCTCATCCTGGAGTGGGGCACTGCCCTCTCATAGCACAGGGGGCCCAGGGCTGAGGTCTCAGGCCTGAGCTCTCACTGGCCATGATGGAAGCAACCACTCAGACTTACACCAGCCTTAGTCTCTTGCCCTTTCAAGGCAAGTGACTTCCCTGCCCCTTGGCCCTGGCCTTGGGAGAGAAGGAGTAGCGCTGCGAATAGCACACAGTCTGATGAAAATGGATCCTTCCCAAGCTCCTCCTGAGCCCTCACCCAATGCCCGTGCTTACCTCTCTCCTACCCCATCTCCAGCTCCTGCAGAGCAATCAATCCCTCTCCTCCTAGTCATAGCACGAGCTTGCAGGGCACCTGCACACATGTGTGAGCCCGACAGGGGACACATAAAGATCCACTCAAAGACCTCCGCACCACAGACACACACCCTGAACATCAGGCACAGGGTCTCCTGGGGAAAGGTCCCCTGGCAATACCCACACCCGGCTGCAGCAGGGCAAGGGTGGGCAGCACCCTGCCAGGCAACTCAGGCAGCCCCAGGCTCCACTGTGGGTCCTCACTGCCCCTTTCTTGCCCACCTGGCCTCATGCTGGCTATCCCTGCTCCCTGCCCAGCCCCGTACCTGGGCTCAGGCACACGAGTAGAAGGTGGAATGCTCCTCCAACTCCCATGTCTCTAGGCTCGGTGTTTCCTCCGCCTGGGCTGGGTATCCCGTGGGGTTGTAGTGGTGGGTGTGAGGGGGTGGGTGGAGGGAGGGGGAGCTGAGGGCCCAGACACTGCCTGGGGTGGCAGGAAGGTGCAATGAGTGCCCAGCTGGGGAGCAGCTGGAGTTATTTCTATGGGAGGGAGGGGGCCCGGTCCCCGCCTTGGGGAGGAGTCCCAGGAACCCTAATTAGCGGGGTGACAGGGTAGCCTACCCGGGCATTACCCAGCCCTTACCCAAGCTCTTCCCTGTCTTAAGAGTGGCACAGGACAGCCAGCGGGACTTGTAATTAGGCACCTGTTAAACTTCACTTCCTCCTGGCCACATCCTCAGGGTGACAACAGTCACCTCATTTACAGCTTCCAAGGGCTCCCCTCACCATTCATTTGCTGCCTCCTTCCCCGGGGGAAGTGGGGAAGAGGAAGGAGAAGCCAGCCTTGGGAGAAAGAGTGGCCAGGCCCTGAAGAGTTAATCCTGATCCCAGGGCATAGGGCTCCCCAGGAGTGTCCAGCCCACCTTTCCCCAGGCTTCAGGCCTTTCAAAGGGACTCATGCCTCCTGAGCTGAAAGAGGAGAGAAGGGGTGTGTGCAGGAACAGAGTCTCCTCCTGGCTGTCCCCTCAGGAACTGTCCTCCACACCCATACCTGACTCAAGGCCATCCCCAAGCATAGGGGACCCCTGGGAGCAGGGGTGCTATGGGGGATCCAGGGTGTGTGGTAGGAGTAAGGTGACTGATGGGCTAGTGAGGGAGTGTTGGAGAGAACAGCGCCAAGAGGACCAGGGAAGGGGGTGCCTGTGTAAGCGTGTGCACCCCTCAGCAATGTCTGTGGGAGGGAGGCAGGATGTCTGTGTCAGGGTGTCTCTGTGAGGATGGCTAAGCCCCTCTGAGTGAACTTCTTGAGGGATCGCTTGGTGTCCTGGCTTCTCTGCCCAGGAAGAGTAGCCAGGTCTTGAGGGTTAATGCAGTCCCAATATTAACTGGGTCCTTGAGACCAAGGACCCTCATAACCTGGACTGGTCATCGGGCTGACTAAACCAGCACAGTTCTGGGTAAGTTGGTGCTGGGGTGGGGAGGGTCCTGGTAGGCATGGGGAGCAAGTGAAGGGCCCCCCTTGTTGGCTTGTCTAAGGGGGACAGAATAGGCATGTGCCTCGCTGGACTCCATGGTGGGAGTCAGGACATGAGTGACCCCATTCAATAGCTCAACTCCCTCAAAGGAGTCAGGGACTGCCCCCATCCCTACCATGGGGCACAGAAAGGGCAGAGGAGGAAGAGTGTTGGGGAGAGTTATGGGGCTCAGGGATGCTGCCAGGGCCCACCCCTCTGGGGAAAAATAAGACAGAACATTAAGGAAACATAAGGAGTCCACGCGTCTCTGCATTCCAAGCCCTTGCACCCGAACTCCCAACAATAACAGGGCACTCTGAGACCTACCAGATGTACACAATGAATATCTTTATTTCCTTATTTATTTTTAGGTTTATGGGATTGTCCTCCTCCCCATTTTACAGATGGGGAAACAGAGGCCTGGAGAAACATGGGGATTCAGCCAATGCAGCTGGTGCCTAAGCTGGGATACCCAGGTACCCAGGGTGTCAGTCCAGAGAGGTCCAAAAAATGGTCTTGGTGATCCTGTGGACTACTAGACCCACTCACAAACAAGAACCATGGAAGGTCAGGGTGAGTGGGAGGGAAAACAGGTCAGACCACGAATAGAGAGACTGAGGAGAAAGCAGTAAGGTTGTGGTTCCACTAAACTACAGTGCAGGCTTGGGATTTAATTGGGTTCTGGATGTGGGCTAATGTTAGAGCTGGGGTTAAGTTTGGGGTTAGTTGAATTATGAATGAGGTTGAGGTCAGATTTGAGGTTGGGATTAGGGTTAGAAATACAGCTAGAATTGAGGTTCGGGTTTACGGCTGGGATTTGTGTTACGATAAGGAATAGAGTTTTAGTTTCATTTACAGCTCTGCCTGGGAATACAGTTAAGGCTAAATCAAAGGCTGGGTTTAGATTGATTTAGTATTGGGGTCATAATTGGGTTAGAACTAAGTTTGAGGTTCACGTTGAAATAAGCTGTGGTTAGGTCTGGAACATGGTTTAAAGACACGTAAGCAGCGGGAGTTGATAGGGATCAAAGATGAGGTTTTATTTCTAATATAGAAAGACTTCAGCCTCCATCTGCTAAATCCAGGTTTGGCTAGAATTTTCAACCCTTAGTGTGGGGAGACTACTAGTGGCACATCTTGATTGGGGTCCCAAGACTTGGAGGAGGAAGCCAAATGTACACGAGCCCATCTAAGGGGTATGAGGCAACTAAATCCCATAGAGAATGGACCCTCTGAAGTCCTGCTCCACTACTAAAGCTCACCACCTGGCCAAGCTCCAGGAAAAACATCTGAGGAGGAGACGCAGGAAGCTACTGACAATGAGTGGGGCTCTGACACCAAACTGAACTAGAAGATGCGGTCCATCAGAGGGAGTCTTACTGAGTGGGGAGGAGGGCTGGTCTGGATTTGGAGTCCTTAGGAGATGGGAGTTGGGAGAAACTGAGGGCCTACATGCTCCTAGAACAGCCGCTTTATGGGGCACCACATGGGGGGTCTTTCAAAGCCTGAAAGGGCAGAGTGCCATTGTTGTTCCCCCTTAACCCTCTGAGGCTTAATTGCTACCTCCTTGCAATTTGAGTCCTATAAAAGAAGCTGTGAGCCTTCCAGCCCTATACCCAGAGCCCTGCAGGGTTTTCGGTGAGGGCAGCGGTGGAGAGGCTGTGGATGGGGTGAAGGCACTGGGGTGTCAGCATAGTTTCCAAAGCATATGTCGCAGTCCCACAGTCCCCTCCCTCTGGGACCAGCTCACAGTCCATGTAAGTCTCTGGGCCTTATCCTCAGCAGTGGAAGAGGGCCCCATTCCTAGGAAGACCCCTATCCCAACTCCTCCCTCTCATTTTTCCCCAACCAGTCTCCACCCCAAACATCTCATTTCCCCACCCACTTCCTTTTCAGGTTTTATAAAGGTCTGGTCCAGGAGACTACTAGGGTTCCCCCTGTGACCTCAGAGAGAGAGAAGAAAGAGATTGGGAGAGATAGTGATGAGTTAAGGGGCAAAGACAGAGATTGGGACAGAGGCAGACAGAAAGACACATGGTCTAAATGGCCCCTCCAGAGACTCAGAGGGAGACAGAGGAGGCAGAGGGCCCAGGCCACGAGCTGGGAACCAACACAAATTTCTGAAAGGGCCCCTTGCTTTTTCCTAAGAAATCCATGACTCTCCAGGGAAGAATGGCCCTGGTTTGACTGGTATTTGCTTCTATTCTAAGACAATAACAGAAAATCAAAGACAGGCCTAGAAAGGAGTAAACAGGGAGATACAGGAGGTAGGAAGAGGCTGGACAAAAACTCAGAGAAGGCCACAGATTGCTTCCTGGATGAAGTGCAGCCCAGCCCCAGAACCTTTCTGGGAAGGACAGGCAGAGGGCTTGGGCTGCCTACTCTTCCTCCAAAGCCTATTCTTCCTCCAAGGTCCCTTTCATGGCAACTCCACCCCACTCCTCTAAGCCCTGCCCTCCCCTGCCTGGACTTGCCCACCCCAACCCCTCTCAGTGGCTGCCAGATTTCCTGGGCTCAGGCTCAATCAAGCTCCCCACAGCCCCTGCCTTGGCTGGCACTGCAATTTGACTCTTTCTAAACTCCTCCCCACACAGTCAGCAAGCTCCTCAGCTCTCTCTCCCAAGTCCCCATGTAGCCCAGGGCTCACCCTGCAGCACCCAGGGAGGAGTTGTCCTGCAGAGGAAACCTCTGAGATAAGACTCTGGGAGCAGAAGCTGTGACAATGGATAGGCAAAGAGTCACAGAGAAGCCAAGGAGCCTTGCAGCTGCTGTCTGTCCACCCAGCTTTCAGTGACGATTTGGAGGTGGAGGTCTGCCAGGTGAGGCCATGGTTGCATGAGAAGGGCAGGGGGCTCAGAGGTTGCATGGGTGGTGATGGGACAACATTGGGTTCTCGTTATAGAGAGGCATGAGATCGACATGTGGGGTTAAGTTTGAGGGTGTGGGTTGGGTTCAAGACTAAGGCTCAAATCAAAGCTGGCAGGGAAGAGCCGTGAACACAGGTGACATAGGGACTCCCCAAGCCCCTGCTCAGGTTTCCCAAACCTCAGTGGTTCTGACTGGTACACTTCAGAAGAAGCGGGATTCTAGGAGGAGCCTGGATATGCCCACATCTCTCCCATTAAGCAATGTCCTGAAGCTGACAGACTCAGAAGAGCAAGCAGCACACACATAGTCCCCATCAATTAAAGGAGTGGCTGGAGTTGTCACTACATCAACAAAGCACAAGAGCAAAGGGAGACAATTGAATGCCACCAACTGAACTGTTAGCAAGAGAATGAGTGGAGGCAAGAAGAAATCGCTTGTAAAGGGTATGTGATTTCCTGATGACAGATCTGAGGAAGAATGAAGAGACTTTGAAGATAAAGGTATCTTCACCTCTCCAAGATCAACCACATCCTGCAGAACCTTCATTCATTCAGCAAACAGCCGGGCTTTATGCTAGGCCCTGGGGAAATGGCAATTAAGGAGACTCAGTCTCTATCCTTACAGAGCACCCCATCTGATAGGGAAATAGCTCCTGGCCCGCAATGTGATAAGCTGCAGTAATACGCGCAAGGCCCCTGAGCTAGTGGCAATGATGTTTAAGCCGAGATCTGAAGGATAACTAACAACGGCGTGCCAGAGAAAAGAGTAGCGGGTGGAGAGAGGGGGCCAGGGGAATATTTCTGGGCTTGGCAAGTAAGCCAGGTCCCTGCCAGACATGGACTGAGAAGAGCAAAGCCAGGAGTGACAGCCAATGATTATTTTTTAACTGAGGAAGGAAGATCCTTGAGAACGGAACCTCTTGGGACCTTCTACCCAGAACACCAGAGCACCTCAGTGGGATCAGAGCCAGGCCATTGGGTGGATTAAGCAACTAAAATTGATCGTCCTGAACCATGAGTCTGTCTGTTTATGGGGAGAGAAACTTTGTGATGAATTAATCCACAGGTCCAATGGGACTTTGACCTTTTAATTTGTAGAAATAAAACTTGCCTTTGATTTTGCCGTCTGGATTCCCCAAACACGTATCCACAGAGTGGAACTGTGGTCCCCCTCGACCTGCAGGGTGGCCCCAGGCCTGCTTTGTCCCACTGGCAGTTGCAGGAAGGTGTGTAGGAGCTGGCAGGCATCAGTACGAAGCTGCAGCTGGTGTGTGTCTCGTTCAGAGCCTTTCTCACTAAGTCCATCCTGACCAATCCTTGCTCTGCCCTCTGTGTTTGTTTCCTGTTGCCTGGACACTGGGACAGAAGGAGTCAAGGGGAAGGTGGTGCCACAGGGGTGGGGCTCAGAGGCAACAGAGCCCTGCTAGGGCTGCAGCGACAGCGGAAGTATTACCTGGCAGGAGAGCAGCAGGCCCAGCCCAAAGGATAAAGTTGAAGATTCCCCACTTCTCCCAGTTTCCTCCCCTCCCTGAAATGCTCAGAAGAGCCCTGTGTTTCTAGAATGACAGGAACTTCCCCTCAAAGTCAGGCTGCACAGCAGTCAGGGTAGGAGATATCTGAAGAAATGTCATGTAAAAGGAGCCTGGCCCTGCCTTGTGTGGTCCCAAAGAGCAGAACTCGGTCCACACATTGGATACACAGGAAGACATATTGACTCAATATTAAGAAACTTCTGGGCATCAGGGCGAATCTGAGATGGTTTGGGTTGCCTTTTGAGGTAGTGAGCGCCCTGTCTCTCAGGATGTACAAGCTCAGATTGTCCAACCATTTGACTAGAGTTTACAAAGGATATTTGAGCATCAGAGGGTCTTTGGGGTCCCTTTCTGCTTTGAGATTCTGAGATTTGGTGTCCATTCCCACTACCCAGGGACAGTCTTTCCCAGGGACCATGCAGAAAACTCATTGGCTCTGGACAGGTTCTTCCAGGCCCAGCCCTTCTCCTTCCCCACTTCCATTCACCCCCTTCTGACTCTTCTTTCTGGGTGTCTTCTGAGAAAGCCCTCTAAAATCTCAATGCTGCTCCTGTCCAGCCTCAAAGTCATCAAAAGGTACTGAGATGATGACTACCCCTTTCTTAAGAGGACATGGGTGAGAATGCAAAAAGAAACACGGAGCTTGCACCTCAAGGAGAATGTCCCAACTGGGAGGGATGTGAGGTTTGGGGCCAGGACAGAGGGAAGGTCTGAGCTAGTTAAAGCCAGACAAATCAAGAATAACTCAAGAATAACTCAGCAGTGTCGGAAATGAGGACCTTCCAGGTAACCTGGGCATGATTTCCCCTGACATATCTCAGAGTCTGGTAGAGGAGGCAGGTTGCCATAGGCAGCAGCCCAGGAGGGGAAGAGACCTGTGGTCTGCAGTGAGCCATCTGCTTCTTCCACAGTTCTCCGCCAGGCTCCCACTCTTTGCAGAAGCAGCAGTTAGGAGGAGAGAGAATGAGAGATAGAGTGAGGAGCTCACTGTCCCTGAGTCTCCACAGCCCACAAATCCAGACTTCTTGTCTGAGGTTCCAGCATCTCCTTCCACAATCACCCAAATCATGGCCACTCGTCCTCACCCTGAAAGCCCTGTCTGTCTTTGAACTCTCTCAGCCCCTTTCATCCGAGCCTAATCCAAATGCTTTTACTGAGACCAAGTAATGTCCAGCTGTGACTCAAGTCACAGGTGGGGGTGCTGAGGCTTTCAGGGGTAGTAAAGGACATCCCAGCACCCCACTGAGTCAGGGACAGCATGGCTTAGCTACCAGGGCAGCTGCTGTGTCACATCCAGCTGGAGCTGCTTCTGCAGCAGATGCAAAATTACTGAGACCGCCTCCAACCCACAACAGGCACATATGGGCAGGTAGGACACAGGGCCCAGCCAGGAGCCAGGAGGCACGTGCCTGGGAGGCAGCTGCCTGCAGGTCTGACTCAGTGCCCCAGCAGGGCGCCCAACCCCTGGATTCTCTAGAGTGGACTAGTTCAGTCTGACATTATAAGGGCTGGAAGACCCCCAAGGCAGAAGACAGGGGGCTGGGAAGTCCACGGGAAGTTAATATGTACCTTTATACGTAAAATAATGTAAAAAGGAGATATGAAAAGATCAGATGCCCATATAACAATGTCAATAATAGTGCTGGCAATTAAGAAAAAAGGCTTTATATTAACAAAGATGATGCAGCAAACTGCACTTCCTACTTATCTCTTACAGCCTCTCACACAGCCCTGTGTTGATTCAGGGCTTAGAGGAGTACACAGAGCTCACCATCTCCGCCTTTGAGCATGAGAAGGGGAAAGCTTAAACCTCTTCAGCAGAAAGCACCTCCACTGAAGGTCCAACCTCTAGCAGAAAGACTGAGCCTAGGAACCCACTAGAGTCCTCAAAAGAATGCCCATTTTCTCTTTGTCTCCAGGCCCTAGCCTTAGTCTGCAGGCTCAGCTCACACAGTGTCCTGCTGAGTCTGCCACTACTATCATGCAGCCTAACCCCACCAGCCCCCACTTAACACTGGGAGATTTCTCTGTAATTATCCCCACTGCCATTTCTGAGTGAGATTGGTAGAGGGTTTATAAAAGATTGCCCAGATGTAGTTGACTGGTCTCAGATCCCAACTGCCTGCCTGGCTCTCAAGAATGTCACACATCTTAGAACTAGATTCTTACTTGTTCAGACTAGTTCTGGAGCCCATGAAAGGCTGAGTGTGACTTCTTAGGAATCCCAAGAGAAGAAATTGAACCTCTCTTCCACTTCATGGGCCAATGCCAAGATGGAGAACTCCTGATGAGAGTGAAAGGGTCAACCCTGGTGCAAAGCCCTGAGATTCTCTCCCAAACCATCTTCACTTGCTCAGAAATGGCTATATTCTCTCTTCTCCAAAGCCAGGCCTTTATTCATGTAACCTATAACTGCCCCTGTGTCCAGGCCCAGTCAAGGCAGTCTCACTCACTTTTAGTAAGGCTTTGGGATCTTCCCAGACCCAAAGACCTACATTTTCACCAGCAGTAGCTCTGGTCAAATGCTGGCTTTACTTTCAACCTGTGGTGTTGGCCCATTTTTGTCTAAGTGGGCTCGGAAGTTAGCAGTGGGTGTGGAACCCCCTTTCTCCTCAATCCTTTCTCCACAGTGGCCCATTTTTTCCAGCCCTGAGATGGATGACTTAGGTGTGAGCCTAGGCAAACTCTTAAGCACCCAGGCTCTTTCTAGCTTTCCTGGGAAAGAGTGTCTCCTGAACTAGGCAAAGCCTTGTTCCCTGGTCCCTGCAGGCATCAGCTAAGCAACAGGTGATACTCAGAGAGAACCTTTGCCAGTGCCCCAACTGCAGATGAGTCCCACAATCCTCAGTGGCATTGCCATGTCTTCTCTCCCATCCGAGGCTGGGTACCACATCTTCCCAAGACCCCTAGGGAGGAAGGCATCAGCTTCCCTAGGAAGGAGGGTTGCAGTTAGGGGTGCCAAGCAGGGGCGGTGAGAAAGCCTCTTTCCCAAACGGTTGGGCGGGGCAACAATCTTTCCTGGTGGGAAAGGTGGAGAAGGCGCCTAGGGAAGCTGTGGCTGTCCTGAGGAAAAGGAAGCACAGGAAACAGCTTACTGACTCTCCCTGGGCCCTATGAAAAGAGGACTCTTGCCTGAGGCCCTCGTAACCTGGAGTTGTAAACATCCAGGACGCACCCAGCAGATTCCTCACCTCCTCTAGTGCAGGGCCCATCAAGGAAGGCAAGACCGGGCTCTAGATTTGAGACATGAATCCATCCCCAGAGGTAGAGAGGGACCTCACTGTCACAGCAGCTGGAGGAAAGCCCTTTCCCCTAGGCATACAAAAACAGGGGACATGGCTCCATCCCTAGAAGCTAGCAGTCCAGCCCCAAAGGGGCACCTGACAACCAGGTGAGAGGCCAAAAAGGCAGAGATGATTCCAAAGGTACAAGAAATTTGGTGAGAGCAGCTCAGGGGAGAAAACAGGAGCAGACCGGCATAAATGAGCGGCTTCTGAGGGGGCAGCAAGGTCTGTTGTGCTCAGTGAGTGCCTGGAGTGTACCTGGCATGTGGTAGGCACTCAGCCAGTATCTGAATAAGTGAATGAATGATTAAAGTATAGTTTGGGGCAAAGTGAGACAAGTTAAAAACAGATGAAAATGGCTTGGGAGCCCCACCTATGGGTGGACTGAGGAGATCCCAGCCACAGGAGGGGCACAGCTTGGGTGAGGGGAATGGACTGGCAGGGTGGGGAGTGCAGGACTGGCAGAGTGGGGAGTGCAGGGCTCTCGGTGTGCCCTAGTGGGGGATGGGCCGGTGTCTGTGTTGCAGCATTGCCTGGAATTGAAAGGGTTCTGGCGGGAGAGAGCTGAGACAGGCAGAGTGAGCCCCGGGTTCAAACTTCACTCCCTCCACAGATGTGATCTGAGTCATGGGTGTGATCCCAGTAAGAGCCTTGCCTCACCTGGTCCTGTGCCTCCTTCATCAGCTCCGCCTGGCCAAGCCTTGCCCCAGCCCCCACTGAGAGTCATCTGTAGCTCTGCCTCAATGCCTTGAAATGCTTCTGAACTGGGCGTCAGGGTGGAGCAGAGACAAGATTGTGCTGAAGGTTCACATCCCAAGGAATCACAAAAAGGCCAGGAGACACCAGGACAAACGGACCTCCTGCCTTAGGAGAAACCATCATAAAAGAGCATCTTCCCATTCCCTTACCCTCAGCACCACACCACCCACACTCGGGTCCCCCACAACCTATTTTACTCCACCTTCAGTACCCTGTAGCAGCCACATTCCCACAAGAAAGCCAAGCTGTTCCTTAAAGTCAAGTAGATTTAATCTGTAACTATGAAATGTCTAGGTTAGCAGCAATTATGGACACCCAGAGACTGGGCAGAATCTGTCCCTCGAAGGCAGCCTGAGGGCCACGAAGGCTCCCCTCAGTTCACAGAGGTAGCTGGCAGGATGTTAGCTTTGCGCTCAGCTTCAATGCAGTACTTCTCGGGAAGGCCAGTGGCTCTGCCGGGGAAATGCAGGCAGGTATAAGGAAAGGTACTGGCCCAGACAGGAGGCGGGAAGAAGCAGGCTCTGGGTGGGGTTTACTGAACCTGGGGGCCTGCACGCCCCAACCCTGCTCTCACAATCCACCCCCCAAACACACATTCATGCCAAGGCTCCAGCATCCTGCCAAAGAGTTCCCAGAGAGCCAGCAAGACCCCATCTCAGGACTTTCTGCTGGAGCCCCCTTCGGAGGGATGAGCCCTGGGTGGGGAGAAGGCCCTCTCCCTGAGCATCTCTGCCATGGCCCTTCACCCCCAAATCCCCATGCTTCCCAGCCTGTGGTGCCACCTCTTTAGGGGAGGGAAGAGGATTTGGGAAAGGAGGAGGTTCCAGCGCACCTCAGCTCTTCAAGCTTTTTCCTCTTGATGTCATCGATGCGCTCACGGCGTTTCTGGGCCTCCTCTTTGAGGCGCCGGCCCTCCTCAAAGGTGGCAATCCGGTTCTGCACTTCCTTCTGCTGGTTCTCGCGCACCTGGCGCCGGAGCTCATTGGCATGCTGTAAGCGCCCTGTGGCCTTTTTCTCCTCCTCCAGCCGCTCCTTCTCAATCTGTTCTCTCTGAGCCCTGGGAGAGGGAAACAGGAATGGAATGAACTCAGCCGAGCTGGCCCAGGCCAGGAAAGGTGGTGGGGGAGCCTCCTGCATGGGCTCCTCCAGTAGACATGCCTCAGAGACCACAGCCCTCTAGGCTCCAGCCCCATTTTGTAACTCAAAGATCAGCCCCAAAAGCTGCTGCCCATGCATGCCCCCTTCTCCTACCCAGCCAGGACTAGCTCCAGGGTCGCATGACTGTATGTCATGGGCATGCTTAGAAGGGCCCCCAGGTAGGTCTGATGCTCTGCTTTCACTGTTTTGAAATTCTCAATAATTTTTGAACAAGGGAGTCCCCACTCTCTTGCTCTGTCACCCAGGCTGGAATGCAGTGGTGCTATCATAGCTCACCGCAGCCTCAACCACCTGGGCTCAAGTGATTCTCCCACCTCAGCCTCCCGAGTAGCTGGGACCACAAGACAGTGCCACCACACCCAGCTAATTTTTTGTTTATTATTTTTAGAGATGAAGTCTCATTATGTTGCCCAAGCTACACATTCTCAATTTTCACTGGGCCCTGAAAATTATGTAGCCAGTCTTACACCCAGGGTTTCACCCACTGGGAACTATTGTTCCTACTTCTCCCAGATAACAATGTACAACTCCTCTCCAGCTTATCCTGAGATTTCTTCTCCTTCCTGCCTTCCTTCCTTCCTTACTTCCTCCCTCCCTCCCTTCCTTCCTTCTTCCTTGCTTCCTTCCTTCCTTTCCTGCCTCCTTCCCTCCCTCCCTCGATGCTTGGAAATGTAAATGATGCAGTAAAGTGTCATGCTAGCTCCACCCTGGTTACTGGAAGAAGGAAAGAGCTCAGCCTGATATCTCTCAGTTCTCTTCCTGATCCATCTCTCCAAATTTCCCTTAGAAACCTCTTCCACAAAAATACTTCATGGACCCTGATATCAGGGAGAAAATCACTAGTGGCAACAGGAAAGGCTCAGAAACACTCAAATGAAATGCATTCGCATCTCAGAAAAAAAATGCATTTATAGGCCTTCTTAAGCTAACATCTAATTTTGTTCTCAACATAATTTAAAAAATGAAATGTAAAATCATCTTAGGCAGGAATTTCTCACCTGCTCTCCTCCCCTAGAGTCACTGATACCCCAACAAAAGGTACCTACAACACTGCTTCATTTCCTCATTTCCCTCTAGCTTTCTTCCAAGATCCACCATACATGCAGCATCCTCTCCACTCCCAGAAACTCTTTCCATCATGCAAACATCCCAAAATTCTATGCCTTCTACAGAGACTTCCCAGTTTACCCGAAGAGTACTGTTGGCTTCCTCAGCCTTCTGTGTTTAGACACCAAATCCTGACTTCCCAGACACATCTCTGATAGCAGAAGGACTCTCCTCTTTGCCTTGCCATTGTTTTCCTGTATTTAGAACAGTTTTCTATTGTTTCACCCCCTTCTGAGTGAAGGGGTAAGTGTGGAAAAGGGGGACTTGTATGTGTCACTAGAGAGTCCCGGTGGTGCCAGGCAGTTGAAAATCCAAATGAGGACGAACCTGGTCATTCCATTGGGTTAGGGCAGTGATCACAGAGCCTACCTACATTTTAGAATCACCTGGGAGCTTTTGAAACATACTCACGCATGGGCCTAATCCCAGACCATTTAAATCACAATCCAGGAAGTGAAGCCTTGTCATCATATTTTTCAAAAGCTCCAAGACATTTCTAAAAACCACTTGGTAGGGAAAGTCAGCTGTCTCTGCTTAGTCAACAGGCTGAGAAGTATGGACATCCCTCTGTTCAGAAACAAAAGTCCACATATAGGCCATACAGGAGGCTGTGCTTTTGAAGCAGAGAAAGTTGGATTTGGGCGGTGGCAGAGATGCTTCTGAGTAAAGATACCCATCAAGGTGGTCACATGGCCCTGGAGACACTAGGCCTAGACACTAACCTACAACAACATGTGAAGTTGAACTTCTCCACAAAGGCTGGTCTAGCTTTAATAACTGGCTAGTTCATATGCTTCAGGCAAAGGATGCAAAGGAAAGACAAATGGGTCGGCAGCAAAAGTAGGACTTAAATTTTATTTCATTAATATTTATTAGTGCCTGTTAACAGCAATACATATGTCCAAGGGCATAGAGGCCAGGAAGGAGAGAGGAGACATCTGGAAGGCAGTCTGTAGCCCAAGGGCAGAATCTTGGGGGGCATTTAGGAAGCTACTTTCTTCACTACGTGTCCAGTGACCATGGCACAACCCTGGGGGCAGAGAAAGTTACAGAGCCAAAGGGCATCACACCAGAGGTGACATGCTGGGGCCTGCAGTCCAATAAAAGGCCAAAAATCTGGCTCTGGTAAGGACAGACGCTCCTGAAGACCTGCTTTGCCTCTAACTAGGGGTCTGGGTAGCCTGGTCTGGCATGTAACTAACTACCCATAGCCAAGAGGAAGGACCTAGAGCATATGAACCAAGAAAGTGATGCTATATTGTTTAATCTCTACTTATCTGAGCATAATGTCTATAATTTTGTATCCCTTCAATTCAATTTTTGCTTGGCTTGTTTCCTTTTGAAAAATTCTGATGTTGTAGGGTCTGAACCAGAGCAAAAAGAGAGTCATTTCCAGTTAGACCAGGAGAACACCCCCAGGGACCAGGTCTGGGGGTGGCAAATCTGACTGGTGGAAAATAGAGCAGAGAGGGAAACCAATGGCAGCTGTGACTGTTGACTGCTTTGAGGGAGGGAGCAGAACAGTGAGAGATGTGAACATTTAGCTTCCACTTATGTGTTGAAATTATCATTGAGCCAAAAGGGAAAACAAAAGTAAAAGGATAAAGAGCTATCAAGGAAGAAAGATGGATTGATGTAGGTGCGGTCCATCCAAACACAAATCTCTAATACCTTTCCTGTGGAATGGGCAAGAGCAGTGTTTTGTTAATTTCTAATGTCCTCCATAGCATCCAGAGCAGAGCCCTGCATTTCTGTGCTTAATATATATTTGTCAAATGAATGGCAAACAGCTCCCTTAAAGTCCTGCTCCAATGACTCACAACCCTTAGTGTCTGAAGTTCTTCTCTCTATCTTTCCTAAACCACTCCTCTTGCAGTTTCATCCCTAATTCGCAGGGGCACATGGATCAGAGGGCAGCAGAAGGGACCAGATTTTTACCTTTATTTATACTTTTACTGCTCCAGGGTAAATAATCCCAGTCATTGCCAATTCCTTAAGCAATTCCAGGTGCTATCTCCCAATTCTCTAATCACAAAATTCTTGGCTCAAGTGATTTTTAAAAGTTTCAATCGTCCATCTAGTTATAATGATCCCACCAACCCAGACAAGATGGATGAGCATCTGTTAACATGCCAGAAAGCTTCTCTCTATCCAATACGGATCATCCCTGCTACAGTACAAGGAAAGGAATCCAAGGTTCCCAGGCCCCTCCTACCGAAGAATCCTCTCGAACTCATCCCGGTCCCGTTGCACCTGAACAGCCAGAGCGTGCTCCTTGAAAGCCACCTGTTCGAGCCGACTTTTTCGCAGCTCGGCCTCTGTTTCCATCTTCTTCTGCACATTTTCCTTTTCCTTTCTGCGCCACTCTCTGTCTGCAACCTCCTGGTTGCGCTTGGCCCGCAAGGCATCCTGGGAAAGTTGGCAGGGGACCAGTGAGGGCACAAAATAGCTGGAAGTACAGACCAAGTGCCTTTAAGAAGACACCTACTTACAGACTCTGACAGTCTGCTTTGAAAAGCACCATGAATTTCTCTGGCAGCTAGTTATTCTAGGAAAGGATAAATGGAATCCTGTCATCAAACTTTTGGGTTAGAAGATAACCTGAGGGGTCATCTTGTCCTTCCAACCCACTCATCCCAGTTCTTTCCCTGTACCTCAGACATCTCCAGGCAGTCTTGAAACTGCTTCTAATTTTAAAAACTGCTAATGGTGGAGATACCACAGTTTCCCCTGGTGACACATTTCATTGGTTGGTTAAGGTTAAAAGTTCTTTATGGAGCAGTGAAAAACTTTCTCTTGAACCTTAAGCACATGCTACACTGCTCAATCCCTGCTGACACAGACCCTGGGAGCAGGCCACCCCTTCCTTCTCAGACGACTGAAGTCTAGGTAACTTGCATCCTTTCCTCCACATCTCCACCCTCAAGGCCATTCTACAGCCTGTCAAAGGGATGGGTAGGCAAGCAAGTGGGAAAAGTAGAGGGAAGTCGAGACTAAGCAGGTACCTGTTCTGCCTGGTAATCCTGGGCCTTCTCCTGCGTGGCCCTCAGGCGGGCGATCTCCTTCTCTTTCTCCCTCCGGATTCTCTCCTGCTCAGCCTCAAACTCTGCTTCTCGAGCCTGCCGGAAGGAAAGGCCTTGTAGAACAGTTGCCATTGCCCCAGCCTTGCAGACAGAAACAAAACCCCTGCAACAGACTTTCCAATATCTCCCCTGCCACTTCCTGACTCCTTTTAAAATAGGACAAAATGAGGCCAGGCGCCGTGGCTTATGCCTATAATCCCAGCACTTTGGGAGGCTGAGGCAGGAGGACCGCTTGAGCCCAGGAGTTCCTGACCAGACTAGGCCACAGAGAAAGACTTTGGTGGCATGTGCCTATAGTCCCAGCTACTCAGGAAGCTGAGGTAGGAGGATTGCTTGAACCTGGGAAGTCGAGGATGCAATGAATCATGATTGCATTACTGCATCCCCCTGGGCAACAGAGTAAGACCTTGTCTCAAAATAAATAAATAAATAGGGTAAAATGAATTTGGCAATGCATGAACATAAAAACAATTAGCATTTATAAAATGCTTTATTGTTTACAAAACACTTTCCTATGTGTTATCCTGGAGAGCCCTCACAACATTTCCTGAGACAGATATTATAGATGAGGAAACTGATGGTCAGAAAGATCAAGGGTCTTGCCCAAGATTGCACAGGAAGTAAACTACCTAACAGGATTTGAACACAGGTATTCTGACCCTGGCTTTCACACTCCTTCCACTATGTCATAGACTATTTTCAAGTTGCAAGGCTACTGGGCCAAGAAACAACTGTGGTTCTTTGCCTGTCTTGTAAAGTACAGCAGGTGGAGGTTATCTCATTAGGCCCTGGGCAAAGAGCCAACCATGCTTTGGGCAGTCCCACAGTGGTTACCAGATACTTAAAGAATGAACCATCAAAATTAGCTCCCTTTCCACCTCTCTGAAAATACAGGCATATCCTTAAAAGCTTCCCAAGCCCAGCTTCCCAACTGCCATTCTTGAGCAATCATAAGATGAATGGTGCAGGTTGGAGGGAAATGTGACATTTATAAAGAATCTTCCCAGCCAGGCATGGTGGCTCACGCCTGTAATCCTAGCACTTTGCGAGGCTGAGGCAGGCAGATCATGAGGTAAAGAGATCAAACCAATCCAGGCCAACATGGTGAAACAGTGTCTCTACTAAAAATACAAAAATTAGCTGAGCATGGTGGCACATGCCTGTAGTCCCAGCTACTCGGGAGGCTGAGGCAGGAGAATCTCTTGAACCCGAGAGGCAGAGGTTGCTGCAGTGAGCTGAGATCATGCCACTGCACTCCAGCCTAGTGACAGAACAAGACTACATCAAAAAAAGAAAAAACACCTTCCTTGCCCTCATTCTACCTGACCAGAGTTCTGTGAAACCCAGTGAGTTGCCCCTGTAAGTTGTACAGGGCTGTTGTCAAGCTGCTTCCTCTGTCCACCCTGCCCTAGATAGCAGGACAGGGAACTCTGGGTGTTTCTACAACCAATTTCTGCTTTTAGCTCTGCAGGGGCAGCCCTGTCTGCAAGAATAGATACCACCGTGAGGTCGGTAAGGGCTTGTGATATACGTAGATACTTACAGTGGACTGTGGACATGCCCAAGTGCCTGATTCCGTGGCCAGTCTCCAGCCTCTCCCAGCTATACCTTGACAACGTCCTTTCCATGATAAAGACAAGATATACTCCTCTCTTGCTTAGAAATTCACGGCAACTCCTTATCATTCCACCCTTCCAGCTCCACTCAAGGTCCAAGACACCCCAACAACTGCTCTTAGCTGTCTTGTCATCTCACCATCCTCATTTCTTATTATGTCCACTACCAACTCTCTGCTGCAGCCAGAAAATATGTGCGCTAACTCCTACACAGAATTAGCTCATTATCCCCACCTTCATCCACTTAGGAAAATAGTGGTTGAGTTCCAATGGTACAGCATTTTTCTAGGTATTTTCAGCCTAGTCTGACTGGACACATATTGAAGCATCCAGTATATTTTGAATCATCAATGACTATTTCACAGGATTATTGTAAAGATTAAAAGAGATAACACATGTAAAACACTTAGCACAGAGCCTATGCACAGTCTAGGTGCTCACTAAATGATAGTTATGTGATTGTTATTATGTAGGAATGATCTATGTCCCCAAACCTGCATTCTCACTCTATTGCTTGCATAGAGTGTCCCCAGCATCCAATAAGAATACTAAAGCCAATAAGTGAGCTTCGCTGAGCTTCATTTTCTGTGGTTTGTATTCAGAACATATAGGTGTACCAAACATGCCATTCAAATTATACTCACACCCTCCCCTGGCCTTCTTTAAAAATAACTACTATAGAGGAGCATAGAGAAGTACAATGTGTTTCTGTCATCATGGAATTTCAAAACTGGCAGGGCAGACAAGACCAACACATGAAGAATTTAATAACTTTCCTGCCACCTTGAGTACTTCCTCCTCTTTTTGCATAAATCCATGTTCACTTTATCTAAACCAGTCTTAAAAGCCTTCTTCTACTCTCCAATCCCCAGAGACCCCAATCATTTTATTACTCAATTTTGCCCCAGAATGAGCTGACACATTCATGAGCTACATCCATCTGCAACTGTCTGCAGGTATGGCTCGCTCCTCCACTGTGCATTTGCTCTGTCGTATAGGTTCTTTGGTGGGAGATGGGGGAAGACTATTTTCTGAGTGCAGGTTGGAGGGAAATGTGACATTTATAAAGAATCTTCCCGGCCAGGCATGGTGGCTTACGCCTGTAATCCCAGCACTTTGGGAGGCTGAGGCAGGCAGATCATGAGGTAAAGAGATCAAACCAATACAGGATGCCCAATATAGGCATTTGCACAAGAAATTTAAGTAACCTCTGACTCATGATTACCAGGGTTATAATTAAGCAAGTCATGACAAATCCACAAAAAAACTCACTTTCACCAATAGTTTCAGTTTTCTTTTCTGCCTGCACATGGCCCTCATCCCAACTTCTAATCAAAGGTGTTAATGAGGATAAAGCTAATTTGGGTGTCCCTTCTAGGCTGTCTCTGTTAATGAACAAGTGGACTGGCTAAGATGAAGAGACAAAGAAGCCAGGCCCTTGAACTAAGGATGTGCATCTTAGAATGAAGGTGCAGCTGCCTTCCACTAGAGTTCCCTTAGTTCTCAGGCCCTCCTCTCCCTATGACAGACATTCCATTCCTAGCCAAAGGTCCAAGAAACCAAGTCCCTACCATCTTCTTCTTGGTAAACTCCATCACCATCTGGTCTGCCAGCTTCTCCTGAGCCAGCAGCTCTGCTTTCTGTTTCTGGTTTTCATCATTGATGCGCTTAATCTCAGCTTGCATCTTCAGTTTTTGCTGCTGCCTTCGTTCCATGTCCTGCCAGCAAAAGAAAGAGAGCCTCAGAGTACAAAGAGGTAAGACAAGAAGCCACTGGCATCCAGGGATAGAGAGATGCAGACAGAGGAGGGGGACAAATGCATTGCCTGCAGTCTAGTGTCCACAACTATCCTTTGTTAAACCTTTTTTTCAAGGGTCATCAATGCCCTCTTCAACCAAATGGCCTCTTTACAGTCTTCATCCAACTTGACTTTGTGGCAGCCCCTGATGCTATTGATCTCTATATTTTCAGGAAGCAGAAGCTCTTAAAGTTCCACACAATTGCCTCTCACATGTTTTGCTAAATCCTACCCCTGTGGCTTTGCTCATTGTGCTTCTCCTCCCTTCAATGTCCCTCTCCCATTTAAACCCAACTTTCACTCTCCAGTCAATAGTGATGACTGAAATAATACATATTGCCTTAACTGAGTACTTTCTGTTTCTTGAGCACTGTACACAGACTATCTCCAATATCTAAATATGTCCAAAAATCCTAAAAGGTAGGTAGGCCTCGTTATCTCTCTTGCTCCAATAAACTGAGGCCCAGCATTGAAGTGAATTCCCCACTGGCCACACAGCTTATAATCTCCAGAGCTAAAATTTTGAAACCTGTTCTGTCTAAATTAAAGTATCAACCTTCTCTGGAAATCTTGCTTGATTGCCTCAACTTTCAGTTCTCTCTCCATTTCTAAATTCTCTCTGCACTTAAGGTGGCGCCACACCTCTTGCAAGGTGATCATACACTGCCTTGCAGGTCCCCACTCACTTCATATGTGTTCGCTCTGCCCCAGTTACAGGACAAGGGACCTTGTGTCACACATCCTCTCTTCCCCAACAACATGTAGCCCAATGCAAGGAAAATAGCAAATATTCGATAAACCATTGCTAAATGAGGCAGGGAAGGTAGGACCAAAGTGAGAGGCATGTGAGAAAGGAAAGAAAAAAAGTTCTTAGACACAGAGAAACATTTGACAGAGATCAGAGTACCAATGTGAACAAGGTCGTTTTTAAGGAAGGATCCCCCTGCCTTTCCCAGACCTGAGCCTTCAACAGCTCTCAATGATCAGACCACTTCTGAGCCAAGCACATTCTCAGGTGCAGAGGGGCATGGGAATTAGGGGAACAGCTGGCCCCCCAAGCACCTCCAATCAATCTCAGACTCCTTAAGTTCTTCTATTGATTAACTCACCCCACCTCCCACACTGTTTCCAGCTCCCTCCATTTCTCCAAAGACTAAATCCCTCCCTGGCATTCCAGCTCTTCCTCAGCCCAGCTGTTGCCCTGATTCATCTAACCAAGGTAACTCTCCCTGTGTGTCGTCCTCTAGTGCTGGCTCTCTGCCAGCTTGGCTCACTGCCCAGTTCAAGGCTTCTTCCTTCAGGAAGCCTTCTGAACCACAGCGGTACGGCAACTGTCTGCCTCTGAGGTCCATGTGGTGCATGAGTCACAGACATTCCCTCTCTCTCACCATACTCATTTCTTTGCTCACTCCACTTTTCCCTTTCTGCCCCTCCAACTCTCACGCTCCTTTTCCCCCTTCTCCCTTTCTTCCTTTCCTTCCTGTTTCTCACTGGTTTTAGGCCTGCCATTTGTATCCCAGACATCATTTAATCTCACTGGCCCTCAAAGCTAAAGATGCTGTTGATTTCTGATGTATGACATACATGCAATCATGTATTTATTTACTTCTTTCCCTATTTATTTACTTTTTGGATTGTTGTTTTTATTGGTTCATTTCATTTCCAAGACACCAAAGGACTTTCCCTGTTTCTTTTGAAGCCCTTCCAAAGCAACCCCAGATAAACGCCCTTCACCCTTTTCCCCTTTGCTAGCAAGGTGGGAAACGCTGCCCTTCGTACCACCATGAGATGATACAGTAGGTCTAAAGCTGGGAAGGCACAGGTTTCCTCGCTAAAATTGCCCAATAATACTTCCTGGAGACTCAGGGAGTGCCTATTAGAAGGACATTAAAAGGATAATGACACAACATCAACATAATGGTGCTGACTCATGGACTCCTAGAACTTCCTCAGTGAGCCCACCAATTCCCACTCCCCACATCTAGTTGGATTTTCCTGCCCTCACTTCTCGTCCACCACCCTGCATATTTGCCCCATAACTTTCCTTCTTGGCCCTTTCCCACTCTCTCTCCCCTGAGCCAGGAAATGGAGTAACTTGGCCAGGTCTCTCATTGTCTTCACCCTGCTATTCTCCTTCTCATGCAGTTCACAGGGCTGTGTGCTCTTTCAGTTTCCCCAACTACCCAGGTGATCTTCACTCCACTTCTCTAGCAGCTCCTCACACTGCAGGTGTGGTGAGAAGGCTTCATAATTACAAGTCTGCCCACCTGCAGGACTCTTCACGTCCCCCTGTCACTCACCACCATCAAATGCACTAGCTGATGACAACTTGACAATTCATAAACACAGGGGAGGAAGAGAATCGTAAAAGAATATGTGTTCCACAAGTTAAATGGCACCATGAGGAGGCAATCACAGAAATTCAGAATGTGAGATATTCTTAAAGTCAACTGGCCTAGATGCTTCAAAATATCAGTGTTATAAAAATGAATGAAGAAATGAATGACTGAATGAATGAATGAATGGGGGGAACTCTTCTAGATCAAAACAAACTAAAGAGACTCAACCGAATGCAATGTGCAAACCTTGATTAACGTCTAGTTTGGAAACAAGAAAGCCAGAAATACATATTTGGAACAATTGGGGAATGTGAATGTGGATTAACTATTAGATGATATTATGGAATCACTGAATTCAAGTTTTTGGTGGAGGAGGTGATAATGGTATTGTTGACATGTAAGAGAGTGTCCGTGTTCTTCAGAGCTGCAGGCTGAAGCATTTAGTGGCAGAGTGTCAGGATATCTGCAACTTACTTTCAAATAGTTTGACAATAAAAATATATATATATATAGACACACACCTAGAAAGAAACAAGCAACTAACGTAAATGATTAATAATCATTAAATCTAGGTGAAGAGTTTATGGGTGTGATACAATTTTTTCAACTTTTCTATGCAAAATTTTTCAAAATAAAAAATTGAGGAAAAAATAAATTATCCAAGTGCCTGCCATGTCCCTCACTGTGCTAGAGGGTTTTATACATTGTTACGGCCCAGAGAAGGCACACAGAAGATGACTTTTTAAGTCTTCTTAGTTTGGGCAGGTATGTCATCATTTCTTTTGCAATAAATATGCCTACTAATTTTATTTGGACTAACAGGAAGAAAAGGTTTGGTTTCACAACACAATTAATGACAATGGGATGCTATGTACTTTGAATGAAGTAACAGCAGGGAGTCTGGAACTAAGATATTGCTACTGTTCATCTACAAAGTATATAATATCCCTAGGTGATTGAGGGAAGACTATAAAACATCCCTATGTTTACTTGTGCAAAGCATGCAGCCATATATTTCCTTTATGTGTCTATTCACAATGATATGTCAGTCTCGGACCTCAAGTCCTTGGAAGGAAGGGACAATATCTATCCAAATCACTGCTCATCCCCCAGCGTGACACCACGGTGAAATGAATATTTAACATGGCAATAAAAAGTTGATGGTGATGACGTTGTGAAATGAGCATGTGCCTGGCAGAAAATCAGTCAACACCCTGAAACCCCAGAGTCTTGAAGGGTTTTGATGCTGCTGGTGGTGAAATGTGGCATTGTCTGTCTGGCCTGTTACCTTTAGATCTTCCTCTTGGAGCTGTTCCATATATTCCAGCATCTGCTCCTTCTCCTGCTCCCGCTGCTCAGCAAGCAGCGATCGCTCCTCCTGGTTCTTTTCCATCTGTTCCACAATTTGCCGCCTTCCTCTTGAAGAGAACAGTGCCACAGTGTCTTAGAAACCCAGGGTCCACGTCTCCCAGAGTCCAACCTCCACCTAAACAACCCCCAAGATGGGTGGTGTCACCGAAACAATTTGACAAGTGCCCCCTAAACATCGATATGCTTCATGAGCCCAGACCAAAGTCCTTCCCCCAGGAAGGACCTCAAGGGTTGGCCTCCTTTCTCCTGAGCTCCTGGTTCCAGGGCTCACTCTTCCTGAGATTCTCCTTCTTTATTTGTTTGCCCAAGAAGGGTACCCCACTTGATAAAACACCTTCTACCTTCCAGGATATAAAGAGTTTCTGAAATCCTACCACCTCCCAATTCTTAATCATAGGAATCTAGCTGAATAGTAATCATAGGAAGCTAGCTGAATAGTAAAAAGCCAAAAAAAAAAAAAAAACCCAGGGTCTACAAGCAATGTTGCCAGTGATTCCCTGTGTGTTAGTAGGACGTCAATGAACTTGGAAGCATAGACCCCATGACATATGAGTAAACGCTGGAAGAATGGGAGAAGACACATATTAGGATAAGAATCAAGGGGAAAGAGTATGAAAGCCACATTCAGACAGAGTGCTCGAATGGCTTCATGACTCCAGATGAAGTAAACAGGAGTAAAGAGTAAAAGGGTTACATGAAAACAAGTCTGGGCTCAATATAAGGACCAGCTCAAATCATTACAGTTGCCTAATAAAACAGAGAGTTTTCCTTTGCTGGAGCCGTTTGTGCAGAAGATGGACAGCCACTTAGCCACTCAGTAACCTTTCACTGGGAACCTACTATAGTATACCAGGCACCTACCAGAAGTACAGAGGTGAATGTACCAGGTATAGTATACGAAGCACAGAGATGAATGGTTCCAGAGAACAGGATACAGTTGGGGAGATAAAACTGCCATTCAGTGTGGTACAAAGATTATTTATAAAGGTAACTCATGTATTGTATGGTTGGCATTCTAAATCTAGGACACTATTATTCTATAATTTACTTGCTCTGGGACTTGTCCTTTTCCGCACAAAATGAAGGGGAGACTGAATTTATTCATCCTAACATGAATTAAGCACCAATTACAGGCCAAACACTCTGCTAGGCTCAGAAGCTACAGAAATGGATATGAAAGGACCTGTCCCCAATGAGCATAGCATCTAGGAGGGTCAGAGAGCCACAGCACAAGAGTGGGATGCTGGAGTATAAACACAGAGTGATGGGCGCAGACAAGGGAGCCACTAAGCCTGCCTGGTGACATGAGGGAGGTGACAGCAAAGCTATATATAAAGGGAAGGAAACAGCATTTTCCAGGAGGAAAAGGAAAGAGAAGGGTATTCAAAAAAGAGAAAACAACAAAAAATTAAGAACTTGTCACAAGGCCTGGCATGTTGGGGGCCTGGGAAAAAGCACAGAGTAGATGGCAGGTGGGGGTGAGAAACGAGACTGATTGCAGCCAGACTGTGAAGTGCCTCCTAGGATTTGGGAAATAAGCTTCTAAAAGTTCTGTGATTCTGGCCAGGCTCATGCCTGTAATCCCAGCACTTTGGGAGGCTGAGGCCGGGGGATCACTTGAGGTCAGGAGTTTGAGACCAGCCTGGCCAACGTGGTGAAACCCCATCTCTTCTAAATCCAAAAATTAGCCGGGTGTGGATGTGCGTGCCTGTAATCCCAGCTACTTGGGAGGGTGAAGCAGGCAAATCGCTTGAACACAGGAGATGGAGTTTACAGTGAGCCGAGATTATGCCACTGCACTCCAGAGCCTGGGTGACAGAGTGAGACTCCCTCTAAAAAAAAAAAGTTCTGTGATTCTATGTATCACTTCATAAAGTTTTGAGATAATAAGTAGATGACAATAATGACCATTTCTCATCTCTTACCTCTTTGCTAGGCTACATGGACCTAAAGATACATGGAAATAGCTTAGAGAGGGAGATGCCAAAACCACATCTTTACCTAATTCTTTCCTCCCTCCTCTTCCTGTCCAGTTCCTCCTGCCTTTGAATGGATTTCTGCCGCTCCACTTCCATCATCTGATCCAACCGCTTCTCCTCTGTGTCCAATTCTTTTTGGATCTGCTGCTTCTCCAGGATTTGGGCATCCCGGATGGCATGACACTTAGCATTGAGGATAATCTGGAGAGTGGAGATTAAACTGTAGCACTAGGCCTATGGATGTGTAAGTTTAAGGGGAAGAAATGGAAACAGAATGCTATACTGCTGAGCATGCTGGAGGTGTGCATGACTGCTCATGAGTCCGGGGAAGTAAGAATGTTCTTATATTTACCTTTCCCCTTAATATAGTTTAGCTCAAAGATTTACTGGCCTCCTGCTAGGTGCCAGGGTCTGTGCAAGGAGGGGCCTGGAATAGCATCTTTCAGGGAGCTACATCTTAGGGTTTTGGTGGTAATGGGTCACCCTTTGGAAATATGATGAAAGCAACAGGCCCTCTCCTCCATAAAATTCACTTATACATGTACACACAAAATTTCTATAAAACTTCAGAGGTCCATTGTTCCACTTAGAGACCTATGAACTCCAGGTTGGACCCCTTGTTCTCCTCAGGGGAGCTATGACACTCTTGCAGAGGCCAGGCCACAAGATTTTTAAGCTGGAAGAGCCCAACATGACACAAAAGGGATGAAAAACCACAGGCCCATCAATAAGAACCCAAAAGTAAAACCTTTAGAAAATTAAAGGAGGCATACATAGAGAAGATTTACCTGAGAGACAGAAGTCAGAGGTGCAGGGATTGGGGAATCAGCACTTTTCATTTGGTAAGGAAGTGAACCACATGCAAATGAGTTACAACAGAATTCAAATGAGCCTCTGGTCTTTAGGCTCTCGGCCAAAGGAAAAGCTTTGGGTGCTCCAAAAGCATCCAATTGCCTCGACCACCATATGTGGCCAGAACTGAACTAACAGGATGAAAATAAAAGTAACACTTCACATTTAATTTACCAATCCTAGCCCACAAAGCCTCTCCCGTCTACTACCTTATTTCATCCTGCCAATGATTCTACAAAGTAGTTTTACCACCCTCAAGTTACAAATGAAGAAAGTGAGGCTCAGGGAGGGCAAGTGACTTGCCCAAGGTCACACAGCGAACAGGTGGCAGAGACAGTCCTCACTGTGATCACTGCAACTACCACAGCAGGTGCAGCTCTCCCCCGCCCCGCCCCTGCCCACACCCCCACCAGTCCCCGGCCTTGTCCACTGTGGGAATAAGGGGAGGGAGGAGGGACGGCAGTGAGTGCTCAGAGGGAAGGGAGAGACGAAGAGCCCACCTTGCTCATGTCCTTGAGCTCTTCCTCCTGCTCCATCCGCAGCTTGTTGGCTCTCTGCAGGAGGTTCTGGGCCCGTTCCTTGGCCACCTCCTCCAGGTCACTGAGCTTCTTGTTGTTGTTCCACACCATCTCCTTCTGTTTCATGATCTTCTTTCGTGTCATCACTGCATCCTAAGGGAGATCAGTCTGGCTCAGTGGGAGATTATTTCATGCACTCTGTGCCCTGGGCGCTAGCCTGGCTACCACAGGTGACCCAGTACAATTTTGCCTCAGCCAGGGATGATGTCAGAACCAAGAAGTTCCATAGCCTGGCTTCATTCTCAGCCCTCCCCTTGGCCCCGGTTGCTCCCACCTCTCATCTCAGGTATTGCTCTTTGGTCTCCTTTCTGCAATATTTCTTCATTAAGTACATAATTTGTGCCTCATTTCAGGGTCCCCTAATGAGAGTTCCCCAGTGCATTTTGATTCTGCCACCCATCTGCAGAGGTGAAGGTTTAGGGAGGTTAACTACCATGGTGGCTTCCTTCTCCTTCTTGAAGGCCTGGTCCCTGGCCTCAAGTTCTTCTCTGGTCAGGACATGGGATGCCCATTTGATTCGCTCAAACTCCTCAGGGCTGATGATTAGGGACTCCCCGGAGGGATCCTGTGTGGGAACACTGACACAAGAATGAACAGAGTTAGGGAGGGGAGAGGGAAAGCTCTCGGCACCACACTTCAGGCTTCTCTGCTCTCTTCCCCTCTCCCCATCATGCCAGTGGACTCCCCCAATGGCAGAAGAGATGGCAAGTGTGCCATGGGTCCACTGGGGAGTAGAGGTTCCAAGTGGGGGGTCAGGTAGCATTGAAGGCTAAAAAGAGACATTTTAAGTCTTTTTCTATTAGGTCCAGCTCATATGTTACCTTCTCTGTACAGCTAAGACCCCCCATCATGTCCACATGTGCCCACTCTGTCTCCCCACCACGGCCCAATAGATCACCTCCTCCTCTGAGCCCCTACTGCACTCTGTTCTTACTGCCTGTATCACAGCCAATTGTGCAACTCTGTTTCCTTTGTGAGCTCCTTCAGGACACAAACTCTGTCTTAACCACATTGGTAGCCTAGTCTCTGGCATAGCGCTTGGTACAGAGTGAGAATTCAAAACAAAGCTGTTGAATTAAATTTTAAAAACAGATTATTCCTCAAGGATGACATAAAAAGGGCAAGGGGACGCCAGACAAGGTTGACATAGATGCTAGTTATAAACCTAAGCTTCCCTGCCCATCCAGCCTAGAGAGAAGCTTTGAACCGTAAATATTAATTAAAATCTATGATCAACAATAGCCAGAGACATGTCTATAGACCTCTCCTTTCTGGCTATCCAACGCATTCAACAAACCAATCGCTAATTATAATGATTACAAGCAAATGACATACATTAAAGATGGGGGAGGGAGTAGTTAGGGGGGTGGGAAGAAAGCTGCTTCTGGGTGAGGCAGGTACATGCCAATAAGACACAGATGTCTGAGACAGGAAGTGCAACCTCATCGAATAAAACTAGTGTGTGTGTGTGTTGGGGGAGGGTGGTCCAGGAGATGGACAGAATGGGTGAGTAGATGTGCAGCTTAGCCAAGATCTTGTGTTTCACAAAGCAGCGTGGCCCTAAACAGCCTAGGATCTGGAGTGACCAGCAGTGATCCGAATCTAAGACAGCAGTTCATACTACTTTCAGCAGCCCTGAAAAATAACCAGCCACTTGTCCTCCAACGTGTTTTCAGGACTAGATGGCTCCAAGAAGGAACGCTTCCTCCCTTCCTTCAGCTCCAGGAGTGGCTGCAGGGCTCTAGCCACATCTGGCCACTTGATGCCAGGGCTGACCAGACATGCTCAGTAAGGGGCCGCAGCCCGACACAGCTCCCGGGGTGTGTCCCAGATGTGCCTCTCCAGCTTGTGACACAGGTAGCATTTTCTGGGAATTAGGGTTTTTAGTGGGTGGAGCCAGGCCAGGGAGAACGGTTGTAGAGGGTGAAGCACTAACACAAGAGCTAAACCACCGGAGCACAGTGTTGGCTCAGGGCACATGGTTGAGCTAGGCCTAAGTCCCACAGGAGGGCCTCAAGCCTGGGGGCAGCTCTAGTCAGGAAGTGGGGTTGAGCTAATCCCAAAGGAACCCAGGGAGCCCCTGTGAATTTCCTCTTATGGCCTTAGAGTCTGGGAGGAAGCCAGGGGGCTAATTAGGCATCTGGTCAGTTTCCCTTTGCTTTGGATTCTTAATGCAGCCGAAAGGAAGTGACTCATCTGGATCACTTCCCTTTAGGGAGGGCACTAATGGGGACTTAGAGAGGAAACACTAAGCACCTCCTCTCTACCAGTCCCTTAGCTCACACAGCCAGCCAGAAGTAAGGAAGGACAATGAAGCTGAGAATAAAGGACAGTGGCAATAATAGATACAACAATGGGAGAAACTAGAGAGGCCAGGATGGAGAAGAAAGAACTATGAAACGAAAAGGGGAAAATGAATAGGAAAGAAGTGGGGATTGGACTGACAGAGTGAAACCAGGTGGGTTTACCCATCTCCCTGCAAAGATCCTTAGCAAAAGGATGAGGACTGGACAAAGAAGGGCAGGGGACGGGGTACTCACATGAGTTCTCGGACCATGTCCCGGGTGATGAGCTGGATGGTCTCTGGCTTGCGATCCAAGCCCAAAGCAGTGAGAGTTTTTTGAAGGGTATGCTTATCTCGGAGCAGCACAATGGGGCTGTCGCTCTGGCCCTGGACTGGGGACTATGAGTTCAGAAAGAATAGCTTAGAAGCTTGTCGTCCCCACTTCCTGCTGGTCAGTCCTAACTTCAAGGATAGAGCAGCGTGATGCCCTGTATCTGAGCACAGCTGGATAAGTACTGACCAGCTTTTCTTTTTTTTTTTTTTGAGACAGAGTCTTGCTCTGTCACCCAGGCTGGAGTGCAGTGGCGCGATCTTGGCTCACTACAACCGCCACCTCCCGGGTTCAAGCAATTCTCCTCCCTCAGCCTCTTGAGTAGCTGGGATTACAGGCAACAACCACCATGCCTGGCTAATTTTTGTATTTTTAGTAGAGACGGGGTTTCTCCGTGTTGGCCAGGCTGGTCTCAATCTCCTGACCTCAGGTGATCCGCCCACCTGGGCCTCCCAAAGTGCTGGGATTACAGGCGTGAGCCACCATACCCGGCCCTGACCAGCTTTTCTGAGAACAAGTCTCTTGTTCTTATACACGTATTCCTCACAGAACGGTAGGGATAGCAGGGAGTGGGGGTCACTAGTGTGTATCTATACTTAGTCTAAAATCATCAGGAATGAAAGTAAATTTCTGTTCTCTAGGTTTTCCTCTCTCCATGAAAGATTTTCCTTTATGAAAGAAGAAATAATTATCTCTCTAGGACCACACAGTGGGTTTGAAGCAATATAATTTGTTACAGACTCTTACAATCTTTGATATTGGTAATTTTAAATTCTTTCTTACGATTAAATTACTTTAACCCCCGCAAAAAGCCATACTGAGGGAGTTAGAAATCGCTAAATGACCTGCAGAGGCCTACCCTTAAGATCTAAGGGTAGCTCTCTACCAGCTCATTGAGTTGGTGGTGAGGAGGTCAGTGAGTTATAATTCAGCAAGAACACAGACTAGCTGTGTGATTTTTTTCTTTTTTTCAAAATTCCCCAACCCTGAAGGAGTTAGATAACAAGAAAATGAAATCACCTGTTTCAGAAAATGTCTAAACACAGGAAAGGATGTGTCATTAATGCAGCCACTGTGATCCTGACCAGAGGCGGGGGATGGCCCCGCTTGTCCCACCTCACGTTGCACCCACAGTCCCCTGTGTGCTGCTGCCACCTGGTGCCCATCTCTGCTTTCACGTGGGCACAACTCAGTCATGCCACGGGCCACTTCTGCCCTCTACTGCCCATTGAGAGACTTCCTGAACTCTTACCCACCAATGAGGCCAAAGAAACTGGACAAGAGACAAGCATTTTTCTGATAGCCCCCTTTTGCCAGCCAGCATGACTACTCCTGGAGAACTCAGCCAATTCCAAATCTCTCTTTGCTTTGACTAGAAAACTCCACATGTACCCAAAACAACAATAACAACACAAATGTCTGTAAGTGAAATTGCATTTTGGCCAGGTGGGGTGACTCACGCCTGTAATCCCAGCACTTTGGGAGGTCAAGGTGGGCAGATTGCTTGAGCTTAGGAGTTCAAGACCAGCGTGGGAAACATGATGAAACCCTGTCTTTACAAAAAATACAAAAATTAGCCAGGTGCGGTGGTGTGCACCTGTAGTCCCAGCTACTTGGGAGGCTGAGGCAGGAGAATCACTTGAGCCTGGGAAGTGGAGGTGGCAGTGAGCCGAGATTGTACCATTGTACTCCAGCTCCAGCCTGGGTGACAGGAGTGAAACCCTGTCTTTAAAAAAATAATAAAAAATAAATGCATCTGTTGATCCTTTCCCTTACCAACAGGAAAACTGCTGCAGAGTGAGAGTCTTCTAAATGGATTAAGAAGCCTATCTTGATCCCTCTGGCGAGTCCTCTTCAATTCACAATGAAGAAAGATGTTGAAGAGCAGGGACAGACATCAACTCTCCTCTCCCCACCTTCCCCACTGGCAGAGGGATTCAGGTCACTACTGGTGTCTCTCTTTCTCTTTTCCCCTTCTCTTAATCTCTCACTGCCCTTCTCTCCATGTCTCATTCTCTTTTTCTCCTTCCCTCTCTTCCTTCTTACCTACTAAACTCCATGTGTACCAAAATCAGTCAAAGCTCTATTATCTAGCTCTCTTTATCTAGACTAAAGGAGTTGTCCACCTCTTGGTCTAGATAACACTTGCAAATAAAGACCTGCTCGTTTCCCAAAGCTAAGTAACTGTTTTAGTTGAGCAACTGGGAAAGGAGGATGGTTTTGCATTGTACTCTGATACTATTATCCTTGGATGGAGCGGGGAAGATGTTGCTCTTGTCTGCAAGCCTAGCCCATCAGCCCTGCAATGTTTCCACCATGGAGCTCAACTGAGCAACTATTGCACTCTCTGCAGCTGAGCCTCCCTTTTGACATTACAACAGATTTTAAACACTGTAAAGACATGAGAGATTCTAGGGTGGAAGAAGCTAGGTGTCCCTGTTTACATAGGCCCTGCTAGATCCCAAAGCTCTGCAGCTCAGGTCTCAGAATTCCCCTTTGTCTTCAGTCTGGAGTTACCTATGAGAGCAAGGTTACTCAGCAGAAGCTTTGCCCTGAGCTCCATTTTTGGGCCTCTGCCTGCAGGTGGCATCGACTTGAAAGGACTTTTTGAAGATTACCTTGATATCTCCAAAGAGGCTCTCCTCCACCTCAGAGCTCACGGCTTTGGTCCGATAGCGAGCCTTATTCCTTGACCTGTTGGAAGCGGCAGAAGAGGAGCTCAGGGTGCCAGCTGTGCTTAGTGGCTGCAGGAAGAGGCAGAAAGTTTGGGTCACCAATACTGAGTGGCATCCAGACCCTGGGAAGTCAGCAATTCACCAGCCCATACTGGGGGAGTGGGTGGGCATGTGAAAAAGAAACAGTTAGGGAAAGCGGCTGTGTAAACTCTGAACCATAGGGGACAAAGAGCAACAGATGGAGGGTATCCCCACAGAGCAGGGGGGTCTCTGCAAAAAAAGAGCTCTGCACAAAGGAGCATTTCTGTAAAACAGTTGATCTCATAGAAGTAGAGAGTAGAATGGTGGTTACCAGAGGCCGAAGAGAGGAAGGGGAGGGGCACGGGGAGAGGTTGGTCAACGAGAGTGCAGTTACAGTTAGATAGCAGGAATAAGATCTGGCGCTCTATTGCACAGAAAGGCCACTATAGTTAATAATAATGTACTGTATATCTCCAAAGAGATACACAATATCTAGAAGAGAGGATTTTGAGAAATATAAATGTTGTAAGATTAAATTAGATGGCAAGATCTAGTATTTGATAGCGCAATAGAATGACTAGAGTTAACGATAATGTATATTACTACATATAAATGTATATTAATATACAGGTATACAATAATATATATTAATATACATGTATACAATGTATATTAATTTATATTGTATATTTCAAACTAGCTAGAAAAGAGAATTTTGAGTGTTCTTACTGCAAAGAAATGACAAGTGTTTGAGGTAATGGATATGCTAATTACCCTGATTCGACCATTACACAATGTATCTACATGTATCAAAACATCACACTGTACCCCATAAATATGTACAATCATTATGTGTCAATTAAAAACAAAACTGTTTTGGTTTTTGTGGGTTTTTTTTAAGAGCATTTCTGTAGTCCCTGAAGCTGAAGGCCAAGTCGGCCACATAGTATGGAAGTAAGGATAAAGGAAGCAGGAATGGCAGGAGGAGAGAAGCAACAGTCTCTCATTATCTGCCTAGTACCAGTTTCCCAAGAGGACAACCTCTCGTGGGGCAATTTGAGCTTGCCCCCCCCAGACACGCACAGTGTCCCCTTTGCCTCCAATGTTTTCAGCTTCTGCTTCAAGTCTTTCTCACAAATGACACTGCTGTTTGACCTCCTTCATGTCTCCACAATCTTACAAGGTTATGGTGGGACCACAGGATATAAAGGATGGAAAAGTGCCTCACCCACTGCTTGGCATGTGGTTGATGCCCAATAAACTTGAGGCAGTGGGTGAATGATAAATGATTACTAGCTATAATCAAGCAAACCAGTTCATAATACCCACTATTTGGCTGTTTCTCTCCCAAGACCCTTTTAGTGTGCCTTAGTCATTTTTTAACCCCCTACTAACTTCCTATTTTGGCAAATTCCCCATCTAATGAGTTGTGGGAGATAGTGCTCTTCTCCAACTACAGAAGCTGAGACCATCAAATATTCACCTCAGCCTGGCCAAGGGACCTAGGCTTAGCCAATGAGATGGCCCTGGACTGACAATGACTAGGGAACTAGTGGACCGAAAGGCAGAACAAGGAAAACCTTTCTGACCCAAACAGAACTGGCAGCCAGACCCAGTGTCTGAGCAACACTGATAACGATACCAGCAGCGGCACCCTACGTAAGGAGTTGGCAGTTTTGGGGGTGCAACAGTGCATCAGGGTCCTTGCCAGACCAGGTCTAGGTTTTGATTTTGGTCTTGGTTCCAGCTGCAGAACCTTCTTTTGTTTCTATTTGTGAGCTCTCCAAAACCCTCTTAACACATTCTCTTTTACTTAAATTGGAATTCTGGCTCTGTTGCTTGTAACTAAGAATCTGACTAACACAACCTCCATTCCCAAAGGACAGGCAGCTTCAGCTCAGTCCCAAGAGTAGACGTCTATCTCTAAAAGGTAGTGTCTACAAGGACTACTGGATGACTCCGAGCTTATGATAAAGCTGATTCAAACCTCACTTTGGAGGAACCCACATGCCCCACACCTCTCTAAACTGGGCTACCTTGAAGGAATGGGTCAGGCACATTGGGTCTCCCCAAGCCTGGGAATCAGCAGCTGATAAGGGAACAGGGTAGACAGGGAAATATACCATGCGTTCCAGGTCCCTAAGCCCTGGACAGTGTTCTGAAAGCTCTCTCTGATCTGCCATTACCAACCAGACACCCCAGCGCCTGTTACACCTGTATCAGGTTTTCACACTCGATTGGACAATTATTTTCCAACTGTCTCTGTGCTGTACATTGAACACTGCTATACGTGCATTTCCCTCACTGCCTGGCACAGCCAGCAAAAGGCTTACACAGGGAGTCTCCCTCTACAGCCTCAGCCAGCCCCAATACTGTAGCGCAGAAAAGCTTGGATTTATTAAAAGGTAAATATAGCGGCCCCAAGGATGCCTAATAACAGCCTCTGAAGGGTTATTACATGGTAGGTGGTGAGCTACAGCTCCCCTTTCCACCAAAAACAGAATAAGAGGAAATGAATAGAAACTTCAGTAGGTGGGATTGAGGCTAAGCATTGGGAATAACCGGAAAAGGTGGATGGCTTTGGATCATGAGTTTTGTATGTAATTAAGGGAAAAGGTGCAGTGCCTGGCACATGTAGTAGGAACAATATAGCAAATTGCATTTGATGAAGAATGAATGAATAAAACTGAACAAGATGACCTCCCAAGGACAGGACTGCAGACCAGATTGAGATGGATACTTTTCCAGAATGCAACTGCCTGACTGCAAGTCACTCCACCATTCCATGTTTTCCAGATCATATATGTGGTCTCCACTGTGGATAATAACGTATGTGAAAGGGCTTTGGAATACAGATGGAAGGTATTATTGTTTTCCATTTGTTTTCCTGTCTGTTTTCAATGACTCCAACAGGTTTTCCCTTGTGCTAAAGTGTCCGCCAGACTGCAGGTTCCTCCAGGGCTGAGCCTGCATCTCCTGTTTCCTATGCCCTTGGTACCCAGGTCAAGAGGAAGTCACAGCAAGGACTGCCTGAGCCAGAACAGAGGAAGAAAAACAGATGACCACAGAAAAGTGACCACTGAGCAGGACAGAGGGAAGCTCTGAACTCTAGGGTTGGGTGGTTGAGAAAACCTCATTTGGGAAATGCTGACTTTGAAGCCGCAGCCTTACACCAGGGTTAGAATAAACAGTTTTGCCAAGAGTAACAAGGATTAGAGAGGTCCCTGTGTAAACATACTGGAAAAAAATGAAGAACCAAGCACAAATGTAAAGCTGGATCCCTCTTGGCCAGAGGCAATAGCGAAGAAGTTCTTTAAGGAGGTGACAGGCTGGTTTTCTTCTTTGCATGACCAAATAAATATTGCCAAGAAGCTGAACAGTGCCTAAGGAGAAGCACATCCAGTCCTGCTTGCAGGGAGATAACTCTTGAAGGGAAGACAGCTGAGAAGGCAGGGGGTCTGGGGAAGATGAGGACTGGGGACAGATAAAGATGCCAGCCCTGCTTTGGTATTTTCGTCTTGGTGACTCAGCTGACTCCCCCTCTCTTCATAAGCCATCCAACTCCTGGAGCACAAGAATTCAGCCACAGCTAGGAGCTCTATGAGAGACTCTGATGCAGAAAGATTTGCTGATCAAACAAATGATAATTTTGACTTACAGTCATTGATATAGGATGATCTCCATAACGTGTTAAGTTGTAAAGAAAACAGACTGTAAGAAACACATAAGGCTGGGTGCAGTAGCTCATGCCTGTAATCTCAGCACTTTGGGAGGCCAAGGTGGGTGGATCGATAGAACTCAGGAGTTCAAGACCAGCCTGGACAACATGGCAAAACCCCATCTCTACAAAAAATATGAAAATTAGCCAGGCACGGTGGCATACACCTATAGTCCCAGCTACTTGGGAGGCTGAGGCAGAAGGATTGCTTGATCCTGGGAGGCAGAGGTTGCAGTGAGCCAAGGTTGAGCCACTGCACTCCAGCCTGGGCGACAGAGCAAGACACTGTCTCAAAAAATAATAATAATAAAGAAATACATAAGTATTCTTGGCCAGGCATGGTGGCTCATGCCTGTAATCCCAGCACTTTGGGAGGCCAAAGTGGGTGGATCACCTGAGGTCAGGAGTTCGAGACCAGCCTGTCCAACATGGTGAAACCCGTCAAAAATACAAAAATTAGCCGGGCATGGTGGCACACGCCTGTAGTCCCAGCTACTCAGGAAGCTGAGGCAGGAGAATCGCTTGAACCCGGGAGGCGGAGGTTGCAGTGAGCCGAGATCGTGCCACTGCACTCCAGCCTAGGCGACAGAGCAAGACTCTATCTCAAAAAGAAAAAAGAAATGTAGAAGTACCCTTGTAAAGATGTTCGTATGGCAGGTATGTGCCCAGAATGTATTACTGAAAGCATGTTCAAAAAAATGTTTAACAGTATGTCAGGTAACCTTTACCATCTTAAGATGTTTCTTTATTGAATAATTTCCTGCAATGAGTAGATAGCTATTTTTATGACCAGAAAAAAAAAAAGCAATAAAATAATTTTTATTTGAAAACAAAGCATAGCAATGGGCCTGGTGCCCGAACTCTGAAAGAAAGAGAATACAGACCTAAGAAAGAAAAAAAGCAAACAAACAAACAAAAACACCATAGCATTATATATTCTGGGATCCCGGATGTTTCACTCAAATTCAGCAAGACAAAGCTGGAATGGGGCTAGAACAGGTCAGTGTGAAGTTTCCCTGATGTAACTCCAACACCTGTCAACTAAACGGGTTGACATGTTCAGGAAAGATATGTCTTTTCCTAGATGTCTTACCCATTCTGAGATCTAGTTCTTCTTTTGCACAGTCACCGCAGGCTGGCAAATTCAGGCTTCAAACTCTTGGCCTGGTTCTACTTCCCTTTCTGTAGACTTTGGTTACCAAGAAAGGGAGATTCCCATGCACCAAACCCCTTGCCTTTTACTCTGAGTGATCCACGCAATTATCCTCTTTCTTCAAATGGGACCAAGTTGGCCATCTGTAGGATGGCACCAGAAGATAACATCCTAGTCAGTACTGAGGTCTCCATCTCTCCTTCTGGAGGATTTTAATCATTATTTTTGTAAGAGTTCTGGAAGTCTGCCTAATTGTGAGCCTCACCACCACTACTATCTCTTCTCACGCCTTTAAATATTCTCCAAACCTAGTGAGTAGCACCATACGTACACAAACACACACACCTGGCCTGCCAGAGATCACTAACTTAGACCCACTGCTTCTCAAAGGTGTCTATATGCCCAGTCCTGTCCCAGGAATTTCAGAGGGGCTCAGTCAGTGAGTCAAACCCCTGCCCTGAGTGGCTCCTGGATGGGGAATCCCTGATCTGGGTGCTCTGAAGCCCACAGGTCTTCCCCAGGTGCAACTTATGCCCTATGAGAGCTTGGAAATAAGAAATTTTTAAAAGAGGACAAAAGGGGAACTAACACTTATCATATGCCCTTAGACACCAGGCATGACAGTAGGTGCTCACATACATACATACGCCACTGTGTTTGTAAGATGCTAAGAGACGATAGGACACTGAATCAAATAGAATACATAAGTGAAAGGGGACACCCCCCCACCTCAATTACAACACTGCAGGGAGTCCTCGAAAGTCAGGAACTGCTCTTTGTTGGAGACTTATTTAATAATTAACAAAACTCCTCTGAAGTCCACTGAGCCCCAGAAAAGCAATGCAGCCCCTGGGCCTGAAGTTTGTCCACAAGTACATCCAAGTAGCAACCTTTGCCACCTGTTGTGCCCCAGACATTCTAGGTCAGTTCCAATAACCCAAGACTCCAACACTTAGCCTTTGCCCTTCCCCTCCCCTCTGGGACCAACACACTCAAGCCCAGGCATCCCCTTCATGGTTCCTCCCAGGCCTTGCTGGCCTTCTCAACCTTCAGGACCCTGACAGTCCTCCCCATCCCAGAAAACCCCAGGCTGCCAGGCCTGTCCCAATCTCTCTCCCGGGCCTTGCAAACCTGAGACCCTCCTCACTCACTCACTCATTTATTTATTCATTCATTCATTCATTCATTCATTCACTGCCAAATATTTATTGACTATCTACTGAGGGACACGAAGCCCTGCTAATAGAAGAAAAACCGGAGGCTCGGGCACATTAGGTGACTTACCCACAGTCACCTTGCTGGTTAGTGGCAAAACAGGTACCACGACCCATTATCTGACCTCCTCACCAGTGTTTTTTCCCACACCACATCCACAATCTTTGGTCCACGGAGGCCCCGCTCTGATGGCAATGGGGAGAGGGTTGGGGCATCCCTTTCTCCCCAACTCCTCCGCTCAGCGCGCTCCACATTTCCAATCACTGTCGATGCTATCCCTAATTCCTCTTCTGAACCCACCTCAGGATCTCCTTTGCTTCTTCTAGAGGTGTTCTCCTTACTCCCGGGCCCCCCTGACCCCTAGACCCAACTGTGCCCTCCCCTAGGCCCCCACTTTCCCCACACAGAGTCCCCACCCAATTCAGGACACAAGAGGCCCATCTGAGGTTCTCCCTCACCATCTCCTCAGCCACACGCCCTGACTTCGGACCTCTGCCGCCGCCTCGGCGCCGCCAAGGCCCTGGTGTTGACGCGTTACCGTGGCAACCACTAGCCCGCGTTCTTCGGCTCAGGCCCCGCCCCCGGCCCCGCCCCTCCCACCTCCAGTGGGCGGTTGCCTTGTGCTGGTGGCTTAGGAACCGGAGCCCGTCGCTCCAACCGTTGCAGCTCCACGCTCCAGCCCAACCGCGGCTCTGAAAGATTGACCCGCCCTGGCGTGCCCTGCTCTCCACTTTGGCTTTGGCCAAACTTTTGGGTCAGAACCAGAACCTAAAGAGCTTACTATGGGCCGAGGGGGTTTTAACTGTCAGCGGCCCCAAGAGCCTCGCCCAGGGTCACAGTTTTCCCCTGGGACTTCACCTAGGTTGCTATGATTACTCTTGCCCACTGCCCAGGAGGCGCCAAGCCAACCCCTGATGAGTGTAGTCTGCAGAGAAGCCAGCAGGATCAGGACAAACCAGTTTCACAGCAGGAGAGAGTCTGGTCGGGTCAACAAAGAACTTCCAGCCCTGAGGATGTCTATGCAGTCTCAAGAGCAGTTTCTTAAATTGCGGGCCTCAAGTCTGCAGCTAAGAAACTGGGAGAGTTTATTAAAAATGGAGGCCCTACATTAGAATAAGTCAAAAGCTAAGGAACTGACTTTGGGGAACTTGTCTTTTAACACTTCCTAGCTGGTATGTACTGTTCTAGAAAGTACATAGGGGTTTTGTCATTTTTTCCAATTTGGTTTGGCCTCTCTACCTCCCAACTTGCAGGGCTGGAATTGAACTCACTTCGGTAGGCTGCATGCTCCAAGCCTCACGAAGCTGTCCCACCAGACCAAGGACATTTGTCTTCTTCCGGTGCTGATTAGCTAAGCTCTTGGTGTGACTCTGTGAGTCTCTGAGCTGCTTTCTCAAACCTCTCTCCAAACCCTCACAGCCAGTCTTTCTGAAGCTCTTACTCCAACTTGGGCACTGAAGGCTGTTCACAAGCCCCAGGGGAATGGAAGGAGGGAGACAAGGTCACTTCTTGCTGCTTTTAAAAGGACTTACTCCAACAGGCTTCACATTCCTTCCCTAGATTTCCCAGCCTTTATCTCCTTTGGGATCAAGAGTACGAAATTGTGTCCGCTGCCCAGAGTCCCACCAAGTGTTGAAGGCTTAATCAGAGGGAGAAGGGAAGGCCTGAAGAGGAGGAGCACAGTCCTTGGGAGGCTTGGGACTGAGAGAGGGGGCTGTTCTGTTCCTGGGAACCTTCCTTACTAAGCCTTGGTATTAGAACCCCCTTCCCTGCAGCTCAGAAAGAAGGGAAGACAAGTAACCGGCCCATTGTGGATAAGGTGCTTCCTGTATTCACCCCATTCTCCCAGGCACATCTGCATGACGTAGTTACTATCCCTGTAACCAAAGAGGAAACTGAGGCCAAGAAAAATAACTGCCCACATTGAAAATCTATTCTTTTCTCAGCCCAGGGTGACTCTCTGAAGAAAAGGTGCAAAGTTGAGGCCAAAAGGGCTGGGCGTGGTGGCTCATCCCTGTAATCCCAGCACTTTGGGAGGCCGAGGCAGGCAGATCATGAGGTCAGGAGTTCGAGACCAGCCTGGCCCACATAGTGAAACCCCGTCTCTACTAAAAATACAAAAAGCAGCCGGGGGTGGTGGCAGGCACCTGTAATCCCAGCTACTCAGGAGGCTCAGGCAGGAGAATCACTTGAAGCCAGGAGGGGGAGATTGCAGTGAGCCAAGATCACTCCAACCCAAGCAACAATGCAAGACTCTGTCTCAAGAAAAAAAAAAAGTTGAGGCAGGAAGGAGGAAATGACAGAGTGCAGCGTAAGGGACTTGCCTCCCAGCAGGCAATTACATGCCTGTAATCCCAATACTTTGGGAGCCCAAGGCAGGAGGATTGCTTACATCCAGGAGTTAGAGACCAGCCTGTGCAACATAGGGAGATCCCATCTCTACAAAAAATCAAAAATTAGCCAGGCATAGTGGTACACGCTGGTGGTCCCAGCTACTTGGGAGGCTGCACTAGGAGGGTCACTTGAGCCTCAGAGATTGAGGCTGCTCTGAGCCATGATCGTGCCAATGCACCCAGCCTGGGTGACAGAGTGAGACCCTGTCTTGAAAAATAAAATAAATAAAATACAATAAAAATTTATCTCAAAGCTAATAATGCTTAAGCTTCAGGCCTCTCATTTACATAAGCACATGTCAAGGCTCAGAGAAGAACCCTTGGCAATGTGTCTACAGGCATACCTTGGAGATATTGCAGATTAGGCTTCAGAGCACTGCAGTAAAACTAATATCACAATGCAGTGTGAGCAACACAAATTATTTGGTTTCCCAGTGCATATGAAAGTTACATTTGCACTATACTGTAGTCTATCAGGTGTGCAATAGCATTATGTCTAAAAAAATGTGCATCCCTTAATTTAAATATACTTTATTGCTAAAAAGTGCCAACATCTGAGTCTTCAGAGAGAGTCACCATCTTTTCCTGGTGGAGGATCCTGCCATCTTGCCTCAGTGTTAATGGCTGCTAACTGATGAGGGTAGCACTTGCTGAAGGCAGAGGTGGCTGCAGCAGTTTCTTACAATACGACAACAGTGAAGTTTGCCGCATCAGTTGACTCTTCCTTTCTTTTTTTTTTTTTTTTTTTCAGATGGAGTTTCACTCTTGTTGCCCAAGCTGAAGTGCAATGATGTGATCTCGGCTTACCGCAAACTCTGCCTGTCGGGTTCAAGATATTCTTCTGCCTCAGCCTCCAGAGTAGCTGGGATTACGTGCACCACCACACCGAGTTAGTTTTGTATTTGTTTGTTTGTTTGTTTTTGAGACGGAGTTTTGCTCTTGTTGCCCAGGCTGGAGTGCAATGGCGTGATCTCCGCTCACTACAGCCTCTGCCTCCCGGGTTCAAGTGATTCTCCTGCCTCAGCCTCCCAAGTAGCTGCGATTACAGGCATGCAGCACCACGCCCGGCTAATTTTGTGTTTTTAGTAGAGACGGGGTTTCTCCATGTTGGTCAGGCTGGTCTCAAACTCCCAACCTCAGGTGATCCGCCCACCTCCGCCTCCCAAAGTGCTGGGATTACAAGCGTGAGCCACCACGCCCGGCCGACTCTTTCTTTCATGAAAGATTTCTCTGTAGGATGTGATGCTGTTTCATAGCATTTTACCCACAGTAGAACTTCTTTCAAACTTGGCATCAGTCCTCTCAAGCCCTGCCGCTACTGTATCCTCTTAAGTTTATGGAATATTCTAAATTCTTTTTCGTCATTTCAGTAATGATTACAGTGCCTTCACCACGAGTAAACTCTTTTCTGTTTGTTTGTTGGTTGTTTTAAGGCTCCATCGTCAACGGAATAGGAGTAGATTCTACCCCCTAAGAAACAACTCCTCACCATTCCAGTTTTATCATGAGATTGCAGCAATTTGATCACATCTTCAGGTTCCATTTCTGATTCTAGCTCTCTTGCTATTTCCACCATGTCTGCAGTTACTTCTTGCAGTGAAGTCCTGAACCCCTAAAAGTCATCCATGAGAGTTGGAATCACCTTCCTCCAGACTCCTGTTAATCTCAATGTTTTGATCTTTTCTCGTGAATCATGAATGTTCCTAATGGCATCTGGAATAGCAAATATTTTTCAGAAGGTTTTCAATTTACTTTGCCCAGATTCATCAGAAAAATCATTATCTATGGCAGTTATAGCCTTACAAAATGTATTTCTTAAATAATAAGACTTGAAATTGGAATTATATCTTAATCCATGGGCTACAAAATGGGTATTGTGTTAGCAGAAATGAAAACAATATTGCTCTTCTACTACATCTCCGTCAGAGTCCTTGGGTGACTAGATGCATTGTCAATGAGCAGTAATTTCTGAAAGGAATCTTTTCTTCTGGGCAGTAGGTCTCAACAGTGGGCTTAAAATATTCAGTAAACCACGCTGTAAACAAATGTGCTGTCATCCCTGCTTTGTTGGTCCATTGATGGAGCACAGGCAGAACCAATTTAGTATAATTCTGAAGGGCCTTAGGATTTTTGGAATGATAAGTAAGCATTGCTTTCAACTTAAAGGAACCAGCTGGCTGGGTGTGGTGACTCACGCCTGTAATCCCAGCACTTTGGGAGGCCTAGGCGGGCAGATCATTTGAAGTCAGGAGCTTGAGACCAGCCTGGCCAACATGGTGAAACCCTGTCTCTACTAAAAATACAAAAAAAATGAGCTGGGCATGGTGACATGTGCCTGTAATCCCAGCTACTTGAGGCACAAGAATCACTTGAACCCAGGAGGCGGAAGTTGCAGTGAGCTGAGATTGTGCCACTGCACTCCAGCCTGCGTGACAGAGTGAGACCCTATCTCAAAAAAATAAAAAATAAAAAAATTAAGGAACCAGCTGTGTTAACCCCTAACAAGAAAGTCAGCCATCCCTTTGAAGTTTTGAAGCATTGACTTCTCTCTAGCCATGGAAGTCCTAGATGGTATATTCTTCTGTAGAAAGCTGTTTCATCTACATTCAAAATCTGTTAGTGTAGCCACCTTCATCAATTGTCTTAGCTAGATCTTCTGGATAACTTGCTTCAGGTTCTGCATCAGCACTTGCTGCTTCACCTTGCACTTTTATGTTATGGAGATAACCTCTTTCCGGAACCAACCTCGGCTCGATTCAAACTTTTTTCTTCCTCACCTCTCTCACCCTTCATAGAACCTCACCTCTCTCACCCTTCATAGAACCTCACCTCTCTCACCCTTCATAGAACTGAAGAGAGTTAGGGCCTTGCTCTTGACCAGGTGGACTTTGTTTTTTTTTTTTTTTTTGAGTGGGAGTCTCATCTGTCGCCCAGGCTGGAGTGCAGTGGCGCAATCTCAGCTCACTGCAAGCTCCGCCTCCTGGGTTCATGCCATTCTCCTGCCTCAGCTCCCCGAGTACGTGGGACTACAGGCGTCCGCCACCACACCGGCTAATTTTTTTGTATTTTTAGTAGAGACGGGGTTTCACCATGTTAGCCAGGATGGTTTCAATCTCCTGACCTCGTGGTCTGCCCGCCTTAGCCTCCCAAAGTGCTGGGATTACAGGCGTGAGCCACTGCCGGCCCAACTAGGTGGACTTAAGGGAATGTTGTGGCTGGTGTGGTCTTCTATCCAGAGCACTAAAACTTTCTCCATATCAGAAATAAGGCTGTTTCTTTTGCTTATCATTCATGTGTTCACTGGAATAGCACTTTTAATATCATTCAAGAACATTTCTTTTGTATTTGCAACTTGGCTAACTGGCACGAGAGACCTAGCTTTCAGATTATCTTGGCTTTTGATGTGCCTTCCTTGCTGAGCTTAATCATTTCCAGCTTTTGATTTTTTTTTTTTTTTTTTTTTTTTTTTTTTTTTTTCAGAGAGAGACAGAGTCTTGCTGCATAGCCCAGGCTGGACTCCAACTCCTCGGCTCAAGCTATCCTCCTTCCTCAGCTCTCGAGGAGCTGGTATTATAGGCATGCCTCCTCACCTGGATCAGCCTTGGATTTAAAGTGAGAGACAGTAACTCTTCCTTTCATTTAAATGCTTAGAAGACATTGTAGGGTTATTAACTAGCCTAATTTCAATTTTGTTGGGTTGAATACACACAACATTTATTGATTCAGTTTGGCATTTTATACAGGTGCTGTTTGTGGTGCCCCAGGACAATTACAATAGTAGTATCAAAAATCACTGATCACAGATCACTGTAACAGATATAATAATAATGAAAAAATTTGGAATATTTCAAGAATTACCAAAATGTGACACAGAGACATGAAGTGAGCACAGCTGTTGGAAAAATGATGCCGATAGACTTGCTCAAACAGTGTTGTCACAAACTTTTATTTTGTAAAAACCACAATATCTGTAAAGGGCAATAAAGCACAGTGCAATAAAATGAGATGTGCCTATCATTCAATAACAGGAATAGGCAGGCCAGGCACAGTGGCTCACACCTGTAATCCCAGCACTTTGGGAAGCTGAGGTGGGGGAATGGCTTGAGCACAGAGGCTCAAGAACAGCCTGGGCAACATAGCGAGACTCCATCTCTATTTTTTCTTTTACTTTTTTTCTTTATATTATTAGATGAAATTGAAGGCTATCCACCCCTATTTTAAAAAAAAAAAAAATAGAGGATGGGAGGCTGAGGCAGGAGAATGGCGTGAACCCGGGAGGTGGAGCTTGCAGTGAGCCAAGATGGCGCCAATGCACTCCAGCCTAGACAACAGAGGGAGACTCTGTCTCAAAAAAAAAAAAAAAAGAATAGACAAATTTTTAATAGAACACGTAGGCATTTGGATTGTTTGTAATCTAATAAGAAGAAGGAAATCCCATGAATACGTTGGGAAAATACTAAATGTCTTGTTGATTTGACATAAAACATTGACATTGGTGGAGATTGTGTAAAATTCACATTAGCACACTAAAGTGAGGGCCTATGATGAACTGGTTAATGAGTGCCGTCAATTCAAAGAACATTTAGGAGCCGGGCATGGTGGCACATGGCTACAGACCCAGCTACTTGGGAGCTGAGGCAGGAGGATCCCTTGAACCCACGAGGTCGGGGCTGCAGTGAGCCGAGATCACACCACTGCACTCGAGCCTGGGTGACCAAGTGTGACCCTATTTCAAAAAAAAAGAGAACATTTAGGATTAATTACTGAACAATGGTCTGAAGTCATACAACGCATATAAAAAATTTAATACAGATTTTCCCAAATTGACAGCTATCAAAAAAATTGACATGATTTACAAAGAACTATGAAGTGAAACATTCTAATCTGTAATAGAAGTGTTGATCAATCCATGCCTGTGATATTTATCTATCGTTTATCTAATCAACAATCTATATATATAATTTTTTTATCCACCATTCCTGGCTCATAACTCCCATAGATAGTCTTTTGTTATAATGTTGGGGTGCTCTAGGCTTCAGAAACAGGCCTCAGGAAACAGAATCTCTCTCTGTTTGATCTTCTGCTCTCCTTTCATCTGCCCAAAGTAAGACTCTCATCTGGTTGTGGGCCACAAGACCCTCATTCCAGAGAGTCCTGCCCCATACCTAAATGAAGGAATGCTGCACAGAGAGGCCAAGAAAAATCTGAACAGACAGGTCCTGCCAGGTTTTCCCCAGTCTGTTAGTATTAGATTATTCCCTTTTGTTCCAATCACATTTCTACACAATGTCCATGCTTCAATCATGCCTATCCAACGAAGTCTCCATAAAAGGCCCAAGAGGACAGGGTTCAGGAGCTTCCAGATAGCTGAACACCTGGTTGGAGAGGGGTGGAGAGGGCATGGAAACTCCACACTCCTTCCTCCATATCTCATCCTACACATCTCTTTATCTGTATCCTTCACAATATCCTTTATAATAAACCAGTGAACGTAAATGTCACCCTGAGTTCTCTGAGCTGCTCCAGCAAACGAATCGAACCCAAAGAGGGGGTTGTGGGAACTCCAACTTGAAGCCATTCAGTCAGAAGTTCCGGATACCCAGACTTGTGACTGCTGTCTGAAGCAAGGAGCAGTTTTGGAGGCTGAGTCCCCAACCTTTGGGATCTCACACTATCTCCAGGTAGATAGCGTGAATTGCATTCGAGCTGGTATCTGCTGCAGAATCAACTGCTTGTTTGTTGGTGGGGAGAAAACCCCCACATTTGATCACAGAAGTCTTCTGTCTGCCTTGGTTGTTCTTGTTGAGTGAGAAAATAAGGAAAAGCACTTTGAGTGTTTTTCTCACACAATGCCAGAGAAAAGACTGAATTGTCTTTCTATGCTCTCTGCAGAAAATAGTATGATAACATTGTTGTCATATGAAGAGACAAAGTATTAAAACTACTGTATTTTAGAGTTTCTTCAAGCAATTAATTCACATAAATCCTGTGTTACTTTTCTAAATCTTATGATGTTTATAGTATTTGCCAGGTTTTTTTAATTTGCAATTTGTTGTGAATTTATTATTTAAAACAAATGTTTACTTCTGTAATTAATCTTAATAATTTTTTCTTGTTTTTCACAAATGGAGCTTTCGAAATTGTATAAGCTTCATACCTCACAAAACCAAGGTCCACCCTGATAAGTAGGGAGGCAACCTTCTCAGCAAAACTTGGCTCAAAACTGCAGCCATATCTGGTGCTGCTAGGGGTGGGGAGCGGGGGTGTCCTCACTCTCACCTCCCAACCTAGGCTGAGCTCCACTTACTCTTCTCCTCACTGTTGTTTTCCAGCTTTTCTTTCCCCCTTTTCTACTTGCGCATCTTTAGAGTCCCTTTCCTTCCCCCAAGCTCTCATTTCACTCTCCTCCTTGTTCTTGATCCCATTTTCAACCCGTTCTCACTGCCCAGCAAGCCAAGGACTGAGAACAAGGGGGAATGCTTAGACTCAAGATACCTGAGAAACAAAGCAGGTCCAGATTCTCTGCCCAACCCTAACCCCACCTTGGCCTCCCTGACCCTTCCTACTCCCAGAGAAGTCTCAGAATAAAGCCTGATTGTCAGCCAGGGGCCAGGAGCTCAGATCCAAGAGAGGAGCTGGGTGCAGAGGAGCCAGGAGCAAAGCCCAGCAATCTTGGGCTGGACTTGGTCCTGGCACCTCTACCTCACAGCCACTGGACCTGGGTGCTGGTCACCCCACTGGCCCTGAGGTGCTCCCCGCACAGCAGAGGTGGGAGGGATAGGAATTTTGACCCTCTGATGAATAAGCATATTTAAATGAGAGGAGTCTGGGAGACAAGGTCCAGCACAGCCGTATAGTTACAATGAAAAGTCTAGCCTGTTACTCCAGCATGTCTCCTGTCTAAGAACAATGAGAAAGGCGACTGGTTCCCTGATTCTTGCTCTGTCCTTCCCGTCCTGTTCCCTCCCCTCCTGTCCGCTGCCTTCTCCTCCTCTCTTCCCTGTCCCCTTTCTCTGAACCGCATTTAGGAAACTGCACCTCTCAGTGCAGGGATCAGAGATGTTGAGGCTGGATGTGAAAGAAGAAGGCGAAGAAACTGGGATGGGGATAGCAGGACCATAGATTTGGAATGAGACACAGGGTTTCCACATTCCTGTGGAAAAGTCTTTGCAAGTGCATATAACTTGTGTTAATGTTGGTCTATTTCTCTCATGTTTCCTCTAAACTCCTTTGCTAACTACTGGGAATTCTCCAGGATAGGGGTCCCCCCTTCCTTTGGAACTGTCCGCATTGCCCTATATAGCCTCTGCTCCCATACTAGGGGTGCCCACCCCCCGCAATAAAGGAATTCTGCAATGCCCATTCGGTGCTCAGTACAGCATCATTTCTTCTAGGCCTGGTTCCTAGTCAATAATTCCGTCTAGGATATCCTAGAAGAAGTCTCCCTGATTTGTGTTCCCTGGGGGAGCAAAGTGAAGAAGAGAAGTGGTGACTAATTTTGGAGACAGATAAGCAGGTTTTGAACCCTGGCTCAGCCACTTAGAGCTGAGAGACTTGGGTAACTTGCTGAACCACCTGGGCCTTGTTTCTTAATCTGTGAGATAGGGTAATAGCCCCAAAGAGAGATACCATGATGATAAGACCAGGCTGGAAAAATCAATTTGCACAGCGTCTGGCTGTTTTCTTTGCACTTCTTTCCCCCAGAGCAAGGGAATATGGTGGGGCAGGGGGTGGGTGAGGGGTATTTGTTCTTAATGTAATATAAACACCATTAGGAATCAGATCATAAATCCTCCAAGTTGCATAGAGGCCTGAGAGGCTATTTCACTATTTTCATTATTCTCCTTCTTCCTAAAACACTTGAATTCTCAAAACTGCCTCAAAGTATGGCTTAGAACATAAACAAATACTTAAATCCATGAATTATTTTATTCAACTATTTCCTGCCTTCCCTCTTTCTTCAAAACTTTTTCTCTTTTCCATTCTTAAAGACTGTCAGGGCTTCCTGCTACCTTCTGAGAGACCTGTGCATGGGGCACGGAGAGGGGAGAGAGTCTGAAGAACAGGAAGAAATTTGGAACCAAGGAGAATGAGTAGGGGTGAATAAAGCTGGGGCAAAGATGTTAGGGTGAGGGTGGTAGTGAGGAGTACTGAGGGGCACTTGCGGCTAGAGGCCCTAAGTCTGGAGAGCAGAGGGAGGAAGGAGGAGAAAAGGCGACACAGGCCAGGCCACAGTATTATTGGTGCCCCTACTCCCAGGGAGGGGGAATTAGGCCATGAATGAGGAGTTGAAATACCAGAGTAATGACAGACAGAGCCCCAGGCTCTGACCAAACCCCTTCCCCACATTCCCATAGTGCGATATCTCCCAGACCAAAGAGAAAGACATTAACAAATCTGCAGCCTCCCTGCCTTCTTGAAAACCACATCTCCACCCTCTTGCCCGCCCCAGGTCCTTGGGCCAGCCTTGCCCTGGTATCCTAGACACGCCTCTGCACGCCTGGCACCGGCTTCCCCTCCTACGTGACCAGCACAGGCCCTGGACTGGGTGGCGGATGCTGAGATAAGGCCAAGGAGGGGGAAACCGCCAAAGCCAGGAAGTTACACAGCCTGGTTCCCCTGGCAACCTAGCCACAGTCACCAAACAGTGCAGGGTAGGGGGTAGGGCCAACTCTTGTTCAAGGCCTCAAGGCCAGGGCCTCTCAGACCTCAATTTTCTTGCTGGCAGGAGAAACTTCTGCCCCGAATCTCCTAGGTCACTGCTGCCTAAGGATTATGGGGGAAGTGTGTTTAAATGCAAATTCAAGATACCACCTCCACTACCTCTGCCACAAATTCTCAGTCCATAGGCCTCATAGGCCTAACTGGAATCTGCATTTCTTTTTTTTTTTCTTTTTCCATTCATTTAACACGTTTATTTGTGGAAAGCCTACTCTACCAGGCAGCATGGGGAGGCCCAGCAGGGTATTAAGATAGTCACAGTCTTGCCCATGCAGAGACCACATCCCTCAGTGACCACTGGGCCTTGTGTCTCTATGACCAGACCACATCATGGAATCTGCATTTCCAACCAGCACGCCAGGAGAGTCCAATGCTGTCAGTCTGAGGACTCACTTAGAGAACAGAACAAGTTTTAAGAAGTTGAGACTCCTTGTAGCAGGGTTAGGAGAAAATATAGGACAGGAACTGGGGTATCCCACCACCCTGTGTCCGCTGTAGTCTACAGCCAAACTCATCTCTAGGGGTACACTTGATTTTGGGTATTTTCAACATCACGTGGGTGACCAGGAGTCCAGAGACCCGGATTCTAGTGCATACAGAACCAATTCAATACAATGAACTTGGACTGAGCTCCTTCTGGGCCTGACACTGTCTGTTCTGAGACTTGTGAGCCACACAAAGATACATAAGGCATGCTTTCTACTCCCAAGAACACTGACCCCCTGGGCAAATCACTTACAGTCTCTAGGCTTAGCTCTTCTCTTCTCTCTAAAGGGTACAAAACTACTAAAGCCCTACCAGGAGGAGACAAGCCTCTCTGGAATTAACAGATATGCTAATGCCTTGAAAGTACGACTCTCAGGTATTGTCCTGAGAGTTGTGATAGCTTTTATTGCTGGAGATAAAAGTCGGCTGTCTGAGGAGGATCCAGAGAGATCAGGGAGACTTGGGGACGGAAACCTCAAGTTGTAGGATCCAGGGGCTGGATCTCAGGTACTCTCCATTAGTTCCCATCTAAAGCTGCCAGATCCTCGCTTGCCTCAGAGGAGTGGCAGCTGCAGAACTGAACTTCCTGCACCTCTTCGCAAACCTGACCTCTTCCTTCCTCCACTGTGGCCCTGGGCCTCCACTCACAGAGAAACCACAGCTCAAGTCCGTTGCAGGCTGAACCCTTCCCCAGGGTCAGCCACCTCACAGGGGAGCCCCATGACAGGGTGAGCAATAGGTTGGGCTTCAGTGGTCAGAAGTTTAAATCTGTTTTTCCACTACCTGGGTTCAGCAAGTTACTTTTATTCTCTTAGCTTCAGTTTCCTCATCTATAAAATGAGAGAGAGGCCACGGGTGGTGGCTCATGCCTGTAATCCCAGCACTTTGGGAGGCTGAGGCGGGTGGATCACCTGAGGTCAGGAGTTCGAGACCAGCCTGGCCAACATGGTGAAACCCCATTTCTACTAAAAATACAAAAATTAGCCAGGCGTGGTGGCAGGCACCTATACTCCCAGCTACTCAGGAGGCTGAGGCAGGGATAATTGCTTGAACCTGAGAGGCAGAGGTTGCAGTGAGCCGAGATCGTACCACTGAACTCCAGCCTGGGCAACAGAGCAAGACTCCGTCTCAAGAAAAAGAAAAAAAAATTCAGGTCCTGCCAACAGTGATGTGAAACAGTTGACAGTCCCAGTGTCTGAGGAGGTGTTTATATAACCACTTCAGACCTACCCCCAGCTCCAGTGATGTTGATCTGTCCTTACCTGATCCCTGGTTCTCACCCGATCCCTGGTTCTCACCCTGACTCAGGCCTTTTTGCCTTCCCCCCACCGCCCAGGCAGGAAAGAAATAGCCCCTCACCCCACACTGAAACTTGACTTCTGACCACAAAGCCAGGGACTGCTCCTTTTTCCAGAGCAGTCCCCCCAGCCGGCTCTCCCACTCCCCTGGGTTGATCAGGGGAGATGATCCCTGAGGTATGTGGCCTCAGCTCCCCATGACATCACCACCAGTCACCATCCAGGAATTTATCCAGAGCATTGAGAGGTAGGCAGTAGTCCTCCCACAAAGCCCTATTTGCATTTCTCCAAAGGCACATGTCACAAGTTTCCTGAATTATTGTGGCTTCTGGCCTGTGTGGTGGCTCACACCTGTAATCCCAGCACTTTGAGAGGCCGAGTTGGGCGGATCACCTGAGGTCAGGAGTTTGAGACCAGCCTGGCCAACACGGTGAAATCCCTCTCTACTAAAAATACAAAAATTAGCCGGGCTTGATGGCACACGCCTGTAATCCCAGCCACTGGGGAGGCCGAAGCAGAAGAATTGCTAGAGCCCGGGAGACAGAGGTTGCAGTGAGCCGAGATCGTACCACTGTACTCCAGCCTGGCCAACAGAGAGAGACTCTGTCTCAAAAAATAAATATTATGGCTTCTGTGTTGTATCTCCCCTACAGAACTATGCACTCTTTGAGCAAAGAGATCATGTATTAATCATCCACATCCTCCATAAAGCCTGACATAAAGTAGGATCTCAATAATTGTTAAATGAATAAATATATGAATGAAAAAAATGAGTGTGTATATGACCATTCCCAGGCAGAACTGCCCATTTTCCTCTGCAAGAAGTTGCATTTTGTCCTATTATTGAAGACATTCCTCCTGACCCTTAAGAGATTCCAAAGGCTAATAACCTTCAGAGTCAAGAGGATCATTTTTCCTTGTCTAATCTAAATTTCTCTAGATGCAACTTTGGTGCATTTTCTTCTAATCTACCTCCCTGGCCACTAGGACTAAAATTCATTTCTTTGCAAGAAGACAGTTATTAATTCACCCTTTTAGCCTTTTCTTCAACAAATTTAATCCCAGGCCCTTTATTGTTCCCTCTCTGGGGTCCTATCATCCAGCACTTTCCCCGTTCCACTGCTCCTTGGGCCTTCTGCCAAGCTCTCAAAGGCCTCCTTCAGCTGTGGAGGCAGGAATGAGACATATTGTTCTCCATGGAGCCATGTACAAACACACAGATGCCTACGCACGTAGGACAAACACCTCTCTGCACCCATTATCCCCAATCCTTGGTAAACACATACTCATAGGCAGCCTCCACACACAGTCACAGATTCATCTCCTCCCACCTGCACCACACCCCACCTCCTGGCCCCCAGCCCTAGCCCTGAGAATTCTCACACACCTGGATGCACACTCACAAGCATATGAATAGGCTGCAGAGGGCTACTCTTGTTACCCACAGGTGAGCCAAACTGGGTGGAGCATCTGAAACCTTCTTCCTTCTCCCCCCTCTTCCTCCTCCTGTCCGCCTCCCTTCCCCAACTCTCCTTTCCATTGGCCACAATGGGCCAAGCCTACTTTCCCTCCGCCTCCACAGTGATTTTCCACTTCCAGACTGAAGGCAAGGAGCAAATGAACCCAAGCGGGCTCCTACCTCTTCCTCCTGCCCTCCTCCTGTTCTTTTTTCCCAAAATCCTCAAATCACCTTCCATTTTTCCAGAGCATGCAATCCACCCTCCAACCTCCTCTCCTCTGTCCATAGGAAATGCAGTTTCTTGGGTTTTTATTTTTTGGAAATGAATAATCTGGAAGCATTGGAAGCGGAGAGATGAGCTGGGCTGTATCTTAGATCTGATGACAGGCTGGTTTGCTAGGCCCTTGGGCTGGCTGGGCACTGTGTTGCCAAGCCAGGGGGCTGAGGAGCATGAGGGTGGTGTCATGCTCACTCATTCATTCAACAGATATTTATCCAGCACCTACAACATGCCAACCACTACTCTACGTGAGCAAAACCAACAAAAGCCTGCCTTTGTGTAGTGTACATTCTATGGGTGGGGACAGAAAATAAATAAGTAAAATATATTAGGTGTCAGGTGGTGATAAAAGAAAGCAGGAATGGAGCATAGGGTCCAGGCTCAGGGTGAAGTGTGCAGTTTTAAACGAGGTGATCAGGGAAGATGACGTCTGAACAAAAACCTGAAGGAGATAAAGGAGCAAGCGAGGGTGGGACCTGGAAGGAGATTGTTCCAGGCGGCAGGAGAAGCCCTGCAAGTGCAGAGTGTTAGGAGACACCTCTGTAGTGAGTTGAACAATGAGAACACATAGACAGAGAGGGGAACAACACACACCAGGGTCTGTGGTCGGGGAAGGGGTGTGGCGAGGGGAGGGAGAGCATCAGGACAAATAGTTAATGTATGCGGGGCTTAAAACCTAGGTGATGGGTTGATAGGTGGAGCAAACCACCAGGGCACACGTATACCTACTCAACAAACCTGCATGTTCAGCACCTGTATCCCAGAACTTAAAGTTAAAAAAAAAAAAAGAAAGAAAGAGTTGAACAATGAGAACACATGGACACAGGGAGGGAAACATCACATACTGGGGCCTGTTGTGGGGCTGGGAGGCTGGGGGAGAGATAGCTTTAGGAGAAATACCTAATGTAAATGACGACCTGTTGGGTGCAGCAAACCAACATGGCCCATATACACCTATGTAACAAACCTGCACGTTATGCACATGCACCCTAGAACTTAAAGTGTAATAATAATAATAAAGAAAAATGTAAGGAAAAAAAAGAGAGAGACACCACTGTAGTGAGCCACATAGAATAAGGTGTTGGGAGATGGCAAGAAAAGGCAGAACCATACACAGGCTGGTGCCTAGTCTGGGCTCCAGGGCCTGAAGTGGGGTCAGAGATGAGAGAAGCCAAGTTAAGGATGCAATTGTAACCTCAGGTGAGAAAAAATGCTAAAAAGCAGACAAACAGAAAGCTGGAAAATGTTGAGATGCCAGTGGAGGCCAGCTCCAGAAGGAAGCAGCTGAGTCTGCAGTTAGATGGATTAAGGGGACATTGAGATTCCTCACAATGCTTGGGTGGTGGTGGGTGCAGCCAGAAGAAAGGTGAGCCCAATGGCTGAGCACCTCTCAAATACAGCTGGTGTCTCCCTTGAAAATAAGCTATGCCAGGTAGTGGGGATAGGGCCACTGAAAGCATCTTTGCCCGTGTTCAACAGGACAGTGGTGAAGGGCATGAAACTGCTGGGCATTAGCTCCCTCTCAGCCCAGGGTCCATACACAAATGTTCTACCTTTTATTCCCCACACTTCCATTTCCTGAGCACTATGTGCTAGCATTCCCCATGCAAAGTGCTTTCCAGGGCTCATCTAATCCTCACGGCAACTTCATGAGGAAGGAATTATCATCTTCAGCTTACAGATGAGGAGCATCGCCCTGCCACCCACCATCACCTGTGTCCCCTAGTCCCTTGACAGCTTCACTTCTTGCTGAGCCTAGAACTGCACAGGCTCAGCCGGGTTCAGAGCCAGGTTGATTGGATGCAAATCCCTGCTTCTCCCTTAATTGCTTTGTGGCCCTGGGCACATTCCTTGGCCCTTCTGAGACCAGTATCCTCATCTAAAGACAAAATGGGGAACACATTACAGTAATACCCACCTCCTGGGCGTTTGTGAGAATCTTCTGGGAGAAGGCAGTGGTTCTCAGTGCTGGCACTGTGACAAATGGTATTTCGCGGAGTTGCGAGGCTTGTGGCCAATAATTTATAGCTATAAATAGTTAAACCAGGGAAGGTGGCAAATAGCTTGTTGTTTTAGTATAAATAGCGAATTCAATGTTTTCTCTGCAATGACATCACTCTCCCTCACTAGCATTCCACAAAGCCTTCCTGAATGAGAGATAAAGGATCTAATCCCCTGGGAATTTGCCCATAGGCTGCAGCCTATCTTATCTGTGCCACAGCCTGTGGGAGTGCAGCAAGCAGGCAAATACAGTCTCTCCCGAGGTGTGGTGTGGCAAGGCTAAGCGTGGTGTGGGGATAAGGCTGACTGCCATGGCTATGAAGAACTGGCATGGGGCCTGGCCCCTAGTGGGTGCTTCTTGGAAGAGGGAGCCTCAGAGAAGCAGGGGAACAAAAGGGGAGAGAACAAAAGCTCTGGTTACAAACCTGTTTCCCTCAGGCACAGTGTTGTGGCTTTCTCCTCCTAGGAGACAGAGATACCTCAAGTAGAAAAGGGGAAAGGGGCAAGGAAGGCCAGGCCCCGGGTGAAGCTGATGGGGCTGGACCCTAATGTCAGACTGGCCCAGGGTCCCTCAAATTCCCCCTGGGTAGACACAGAGTCTGATTGGGAAGCCTTGGGGTAAAGGTAATACCTAGTGGTTAGACATGGGTGGGGCTCCCAGCACTTTGGGAGGCCAAGGCTGGGGTGTTGGGAGATGGCAAGAAAAGGCAGAGCCATGAGGTCAGGCAGATCGCTTGAGCCCAGGGGTTCGAGACCAGCCTGGCCAACATGGTGAAACCCCATCTCTATTAAAAATACAAAAAACAGCCAGGCACGGTGGCTCACACCTGTAACCCCAGCACTTTGGGAGGCCGAGGCAGGCAGATCACCCGAGGTCGGGAGTTCCAGACCAGCCTGACCAACATGGAGAAACCCCGTCTCTACTAAAAATACAAAAAAATTAGCCAGGCGTGGTGGCACATGCCTGTAATCCCAGCTACTCGGGAGGCTGAGGCAGGAGAATCACTTGAACCTGGGAGGCGGAGGTCACAGTGAGCTGAGATCGCGCCACTGCACTCCAGCCTGGAGAACAAGAGCGATCATGCTACTGCACTCCAGCCTGGGTGACAAAGCCAGACTGTCTCAAAAAAAAAAAGAAAAGAAAAGAAAAAAAGAAACTGTGGGTGGAACACTCATGCCTCGGTCAAAGATAGGTGCTAGAGACAACCTGACCCAAAATTGATGATCATGGCCCAAGGCCACCCACCTAGAAAGGAAGTTCTGCCGCTAGTCTCTCCCAGGCACTTAGTTCACAGGTGCTTGGGATCAATCAACATGGCTTCTTCCCTCCAGCAACCACCACCAACTCACTCCTGCTCATTCCCCAGCTTTCCACCTCTCCTCACCACTGCAACTCCCACCCTCAGCCCCTACATGGGTCTGGCCAACTCCAACACAGACCACCTCACCCCAAGCCTGCCTGAGGGACCTCTCACCTGGAGACAGCTTCACTTGCCAGGACTGATGGCTGTGCCAGCAGCCAGCCCCACCCTCCTAGTGACTGAGAAGCTGTTCCGGTTGTAGAGGCAGACCCAGCCAAAGGCAGCAGGCAGGATTACCCAATTCCATTGACTAGAAAGGGACTTACTTCCCTGTGGACACTGCATACGTAGTCTGTATTCAGCTGTGAGGTCCTGTCCCCTCTTAATTCCAACCTACACCACCCCCCAAAGCAAGTGAGAATGAGGATGGGGAGGAAACTGAAGACAGGGGTTAGCACTGCAACCTCTCATCTCTACCCTCCTTCCTGTATCACTCACTGCACTTTGCCCAGTATTCCTCCCTTCCCCACAGTGGTACAGTGGCCCCAGACACAGCCAGAGTCCATTGAAAAATGACAAATTCTTTATTTAAATCAACAAACTCATCTTCCTCAAGCCCCAGACCATGGTAGGCAGCCCTCCCTCTCCATCCCCTCATCCCACCCCTTAGCCACAGTGAAGGGAATGGAAAACGAGAAGCCACGAGGGCCCCTGCCAGGGAAGGCTGCCCCAGATGTGTGGTGAGCACAGTCAGTGCAGCTGTGGCTGGGGCAGCAGCTGCCACAGGCTCCTCCCTATAAATTAAGTTCCTGCAGCCACAGCTGTGGGAGAAGCATACTTGTAAAAGCAAGGCCAGTCCAGCATCAGAAGGCAGAGGCAGCATCACTGACTCCCAGCCATGGAATGAACGGAGGACACAGAGCTCAGAGACAGAACAGGCCAGGGGGAAAAAGAAGAGACAGAACAGGCCAGGGCATGGCGATGAGGGACCAAGGCCCCTAAATTTTGGTCCCAGGAGAAAGGAAGAGGCCAGTTGGTCCAGTTTTGATGGGTATGGGGAAGGGAATGTATTAGTAAGCACGGGGGAGAGGCTGCCAACAGGCACCTCAGAGGTGACAGGACAGGCTGAACCCCCCACCCTGACAGAAGGGAGCTTGAGAGCTCTGGGGCTCTCTGGGAATGTCACTGCTAAAATATATATCTACATATATATTAACCATTCGTGGGAGGGCAGGGGCAAGGCCTGGGGTGGGATCAGAGGATCTGGCGTGGCATCCCGTAGCCAGTCATGCCTGCCTGAGATGCCCCGCGGTTGGTGCCCATCTGTAATCCGATCACGTTCTTGCCCTCTTGCAGCTGGTTATCCGAGAAGTTCCGAGGATTCTCCTTGGATTTCCTGGGTGACAAGGGAGTGGTGGTTAGAGGAGATCACAGGCTGCCCTAGTAAATCCCTTCCTTGGACAGAGCACAGGCTTTGCTGTTGGCTCAAGGGCTGGTGCCAGCTCTGCCCTTGAGAGCCATAAGCTCTCTGAAGCCACCTCCTCATCTGTCCAAAGGGACAGTCATTTGCCATCTCAGAGGGTGTTGCGAGGATTAAGTGAGATGAGGAATTTTCTGAAAGCGCTTTGTAAAGGGACAGCTGCTACTGAGATAAGTTATTTCCCAGGGACAGGACTGGGCAGAAGCAATGCACCTGCTGGACCCTGCGGCTGTCCCAGCAATACTTACTTAGGGAACCAGTTGGGATCCCCAGAGAAGAGCCCATCATCCCGGGCTACTGCCAGCCCACCCAGATTCATCAGCGTCCGCTGCACACAGGCCATGTTCTTTCCTGGGAAGGAGAATGGGAATGTGTCAGCCCCTGCAGTGTCCTAGATGCCAGGGTTCCGCCTCTGTCGCTAAGTCAGCAGGCCTGGCTTCCTAATTATTTTTACTCTTCATTTCCATACCCTTCTCCGTTCCAGCCTCCAATATGACCAAGTGCTCCATGGAACACAAACACACCCCTCTTTCTCTTCAGGGAGCCAGAAAACAGCCCCTTCTCCCTGGTCAAGAGGGCCCAGCCCAATCTCTGGCCTCCTGGACGACAGGACCCAGCTCCTGGCCCTGTCCCACCTTCCCAGAGGTCCACAGTTTGGAAGATGTCAGTGGTGTTAATGCCATAGCGCTCAGCTGCTTGCAGGAACTGAGAGATCTGCTCCATCTGTTTGAAGGCCATGGTGGAGGCCTGGATCTTCTTTACTGGGGCCTGTCCCTCGGGGTACAGTGCATTAATGAGCTCACATAGCACCTGGATGAGGACAGCAGGGGTGGAAAGGTGAGAATATGCCTACCTATCACAGCTCAGCGTGCACCACCCTTAGAACCAGAGACAATGAACCGAAGAGGCTCCTGTCTTGCCTGAAGACAGCTTGGACTCTTTCACCAGAGTAAGCCTCACAGTCCTTCTTGCCAGCTTCCTGCCTCCAGGCCCAGAGTGAAAAGCCAGTGTTTAGTCTTTCCTTGCTAATACACCCTCCCACAGTTCTTTCCTTAGAGACATTCTTCCTCAGTGTCACCTCAGTCTTCCACTGCCTGGGAGGCACATTCACCCTTACCCTCCACTCCACAGGAAGGGAGGAAAGCATGCGCCCTCTCACATCCTTGACAAAGACCTTCAGACTGAGGAAGAGGCTGGGACATGTGTGCCCTCAATCTTCCCCTCTTCAGGTTAAACAATCCCCAGTCCACTGGACCCAGTCCTGCTCGCCCTGCACTTCCAAGCCAGTGGGGCCTGGCTCTCACCGTGCCATCCTTGAGCCAGTTCTGGAAGTTCTCGCGTCCAGGCTGGGGCCGGCCCACATCCTTTCGGCACTGGGTGGTGATCCACTGGATCAGGATCTGCTCCAGATCTGCATCATATTGTTTCTCAATCTTCTGCTGCACCTCCCGGCTCAGGCCATATGCAGGTCCCCTGTTGGCCATTCCAATGGGTGGTGGTGGCTGCCGGGAGCTAGGGAGAGGACACACCCGGGCCTTTGGTCAACACCTTGCAGCCTGGGGAGGGGGAAATTCAGGAATTCTGCCTGCAGGGATACACGCCATTTCCCCCAGGTTGAGCCCCAAGGACGAGGACCAGAACTGTTACCAAATGCAACCCTGCTCTTTATAGCCCTGGGAAAGAGAATGATTTGGGGAGAGGAGGAGGAATGTGGAACAGCTTAGGAAACTGTTGGATCTACCCTCCCTCAACCTCTGGGTTTTCTTTGCTTTTTTTTAGCCATCTAGGTTGGTGCAAACCACTGGATTTTAATTGAGCACCTACTATTTGTGCTAGGGATTGTGAAAGAGATAGAAGTCCTTGGTCCTCAAGTGCCCACAGTGCCATCAGGGAGACAAAGTGAGTACATATGAACAGGTAAGGATTGAACACAAAGAATACTAAAGTGCACAGTTCAGATCACATGTTGTAGGAGTTAAAAGAAGCAGATGGGCAGAAGCAGCCTGGGAAGGCTTTCTGGAAGAGGTAGGCCTGAATGGGTCCTTGAGGGATTTCAGCAAGCAAATCGGATTTCCTACGAGAAACCAGGCAATAAAAACAAATTCGACTTTCCCTTCTAGGAACTATGACAGGCAGAATCATGCCCCCCCCAAAAGGTGTCCATGTCCTAATTCCCAGAACCTGTGGATAGTTACCTTATATGACAAAAACGGACTTCATAGATGTGATTAAGATCTCGAAATGGGGAGATTATCCTGGATCATCTAAATGAGGCCAATGTAATCACAAGGGCCTTACTAACTGAAAGTGGGAGATAGGTGAGTCAGAGTGGGAGAAGTAACAACAACAACAAAAAAAATGGAAGTAGAAGTCAGAGTCACACAGGGCCATGAACCAAGCAATGCAGGTGGCCTCCAGAAGCCAGAAAACGGAAGGAAATAGATTCACCCCAAAACCCCCAGAAGGAACACAGCCCTGCCAACACCTGCATTTTAGCCAGTGAGACCCCTGTTGAAGTCTGTAGAACTGTAAGATGCTGTATTTGTGTTGCTTTAAATCACTAAGCTTGTAGCAATTTGTTACAGCGAAATAGGAAACTAATACAGGAGCCCTGGGTGATATTTTTGGAGAAACCTGGGGAAGAGAAGGCAAGATGGGGAATACACAGGAGGGTTTCTTTAACTTCGTTGGAGGACCTTGATTAGCAAAAACTGGGTGGTTTCCCGACCAATGGCCTGAGTTGGCGGACCTCACTGTGGCGGTGTGTTCCCACCACACTCACCACCTGGGTCTGACACTCAGGGGCTGAGCAAGACCCGGGCATGCTATGGATGCCAAGGGGAGCCAAGAACCAAGAACGGGCCACAGTCCCCATTTTCTGTCCCATCCCTACCCTGGTTTGGCTTTTCTCTCTTCTCCGAAACAGAGCTAGCCGTCAGGCTGCTCACGAAAGGGGACCCCCAGGATGGGCATCTGTGTTCAAGGGGAGGAAAGAGAGCCACCCCTTCTAACCACATCTGGCTCCAGCCCAGGCTGGCCTTCAGGGATGAAGTCACTCCAGCTCCCCTTCTCCCACACACCCAGGTTAAACAATCCTACCACCCCCTCTTAATGGACCTTGGGGCTCTGCGAAATACAAGGGGACCAGCCTGCCTCAAACCCTCAACACCTCTCGGCCGCAGAGGCTGTGTTTCGGGTCAGTCCCTCCCGTCCCGACTCCAACATGGCTGCTCCTTTTTACCCCAGCTTATCAAGCTGCACATTTCCGGCAGATCCTCCCCTAAATCAGTTATTTTTAAACCTCATTAAGAGCAACCCGCCCCCTCCACTTCCCCCAGCCCGAAAGTTGGGCCGGATAAATGTCAGTCTGGGCCCCGACCCACAGCGCCAGGCACACACACCATCAGCTGGGGGAAGGCAGGCGGGGTGGGGTGGCTGAGTTCTGAGGAGAAACCAAGAGAAGCATCCCTGCCCTCCCCAGCGGCCACTCTGCCATAGAAAACTCTAACCTCTGATGCACAGGGGAATGGCTGGAAGACAGGCAGGAGGAGGAAGGGGCTAAGAGCTACTACCACCAGTAAGCCCCCTTTCCGCAGCCCAGTACCAGACCTCTCTCCTGGGAGTGGCTGTGCTCAGGGCTGTTTCCAGGGACCAAGCGGCCTGAGGCTCGGGGATCACCAGGGAACAGGTAAAGAAAGGGCAGGAGAATGACTAACCTAGACACCGGGGTTAAGAGCAGAGAGAAAGGCCTGAAGCCAGACCCTTCCAGTGCCCCCCAACCCCCAAGGCAGGACAAACTTGGCCTCCCAGACCCACCACTGGGTGGAAAGTGGATGCTGAGGAACCCCCTTCACCGCCCAACGCTGGGGCCTGGACACAGCTGGCAGGGTCGCGGCCTCCAGCTGCAGTGTATCTGCTCCACTCTGGGGCCACTGCCCTCAAGCTCTGAGGTGCCAGAGCCATAGGGCGGAGTCCTGAGAAGGGGCAGTTCCAACCAGGCCAGGCCTGGCCAGCAGCTGTTTCTCCTCCCCACCCCCACGGGCAGGCAGGAGCTGATGGGCTGCGGCTGCTGGAGCTGGGAAGGCCCACCCTAGGGACACCCAGGGGACCTGCCCCTGCCTTCCCTCAAACATAAAGAAAACAGTAAGCAAGTTGCCTACCAGGGTGAGAAGAGATATGCCAGCTGGAAGACAGGTGTGGGCGACCCCCAGAGCTGGGGACCCCAAAGGAAGGTGACAGCTGAACAACCTGGGGGATGGGCTGGCAGGGAGCAACCTAAACCCTAGCGCTACTGCAGCTGTGAGAACAACCCTCACCCTCACCCTGGAGTTACAATAGGCGGGAAACGGGGAGGGGCCATGCAAGGCACTCGGCCCCACCCAGACCCTGGGCTGGAAGCTTACCTCACCAAAGCCAAAGCCAAAGAAAAGGCGGACATGGGTGGGGGCAGGGAGGACTTCAGGGTTCTTGGCTAGGGTGTTTAATTGGGAAGACAAAGGGACTCTCCATCCACCGTGCAGATGGAACACAGGAGAACTTCCCAACTCAGATTTGGGGCAGGGACTGTTCTCAAAGAGCAGCACAGTGAGGGCACCAGCCCACAGAGCGAGGTGCCACAGCAGCAGCAAGGATGAGGGGCGGCCCACAATTAAGGGAACCACCGTAGGGCAGCCCCTCACCACCGAGAGTCAGGAGCAGAAGAGAAAGCTGAGGCTACACAAACAGGAAGCTCCAAGGCTTGCGTGGGAGGAGGGGATGAGGTGGGGGCCGTTGCCATGGCTTCTGTGTACCAAACAGTGTTGGAGGCTGGGTGGGGGCTCCGGGCAGAAACACCCTCTCAACACAGACATTGTGGTGAGCAGGCTGTGAGCACGGGAGCAGAAGTGGGATCGTCCCAGCAGTGCTCGGGTGTAGCCAGGTGCAAGGGATTCTTCCAGGAGACAGCTATAGTGGGGATGGATAGCGTGTGGGGGAAGATAGGAAATGACCCGTGCTGGGGTGAAGAAGCGGACTCAGGAAGTAGTCGTTCAGGAGAAGAAATCCCCTGGGAAGGGAAAGTGTTCTGAGCTAGAGAACCCACAGCTGAAAATTCTGGAGGGAGAAGGAATGCAATGAAGAAAGGATTAGGGGCCAATCCCGGGGTGGGGGACAGGGGCAGAGGCCTTGGGGTGAGGGAGGGAGTTGCGGTCGGACAAAACCTATTTGTTGGTTCTGGAATGGTAGGGCCCTACTGGGCCCGCCCTGCCTTGGCCTCCTCTGCAGTTGTAGGTCTGCCCCTTGCAGTGGGGAGGAGAAACTGGGAGGGGGCTGGAGGTAGACAGTTATTGCTGTCTGGTGCTTTGGAGTCAAAGAGAACACTGGGGGAGCCCCGTCCCAGCCGCAGGTCTTCTACATCGGATCCCACACTCCATCCCCACTCTCACCCCGTTTCTCTCTGCCCCACAGATACCAACTGCTCACAGAACTCCCAGGACACCGGCTCCAGGTAGCCCCAGGAGGCACAGGGCGCGGGGGGAGGCGGCAGTCCACCTCCGGTCCTGCAGGTCCGGCCTCCCAGCCGCCGCCCCCCACCCCCACGACCACACCCTGGGCCGTTACAGCAGATGAGTCACCCACCGCCCTCCCGCCGCTGGGGTGACGCAGTGGTCTGGGCAGCCCGCCCGCCCGCCCGCGGCCACCACCAGCTTTCCCAGCAGCAGGGGGCACCCGGTGGGGGCAGCGGCGCTCGGGCAGGGTAAAAGCAGCCACCACCACCCCCACAACCTCACACAGGGCACCCCGGGGCGCAGTCAGGGCTGCAGCACCCAGACCCCCGAGGTCAGGGGACCGTCATAGAGATGACTGGAGCTTCACAGAAGGTCACCGTGCGACCCATGCAGAGCCCCCTAGCTCCAGCCCGTAATCTCAAGTCCCCAGAATAGCAAGCTAGCAGGAACAGGAATGAAAAGGGCGGCCTTGGGGACTCAGAGGGCACGCAGTGCCCACACGTGCTCCTGGAACCAGGAAGTGAAGGGTCGAGCGGGAAAGCCCAGGAGCACGAGCTGGCCCAGGGCCGGCGCCACGACCCGGGGTCACTCGGGGCCAGCCAGCTAAAGTCAGACGCCCTTTTTTCCCCTCGCCCCAGTGAGGACTCAGCGATGGAGCCCGCGGGTGGGGCTCAGTCCCTGAGTCCTTGCTGCGGACGGACGCCCTGTCTATGCATGGGCTAACCTCGCCTGACCTCATCGTCCAACAATGTCGGGTCAGGGCTTGGGGACAGGACCTGACAGCACGGGGCGGGGTAAAGTAGTCACCGGACCCTTGCCTGATGCCAGCCCTTGATCCACGAGCTCGCTGGAGCAAGTCCAAAGCGCTGGCTTCTTGCTTTCTACAGACCACGCACATGCCCCCGACCCCCGTCCCTCGGACCTGCTCACCGTTCAAGCGGGCTGGAGAGCGGCGCACTCACTCAAGGCAAGGGCTGCAGCTGCAAGTGGTGCGCCCTGCCCAGCCGGGGGTTTTCTGGAGGGTCCCGCCTCAGACGGGGCGGACCCGGGGCGGGGCAAGGGCCAAGAAGGTTTAAAGGCGCCGCAGCGCAGGAGGAGGGAGGACTGCTTGAGAGGGAGGGACAGTAGACCAGAGCAAGGGTTAAAGGTTCGGGGAGTCTGAACCTACGAAGGCAGCTGCAGTGGTCTCCACCCGTGAGTACCTCAGCCTCCACCGGGAGCCCATAGACTTGTGCCCCAGTAGGAAACTTTCTGCCTAGAAAGTTAGCTAGACTGTGGGCGTGTTTATGTGGGAAGAAGCCTCCTAGTTTAGAGGCTGGCAAGGTAAACGGAGGCACAGGAAGGCCTTCCCCCGACCCCAACTGACTAGTGTATGATAGGACTGGGACTTGCAGACCGGGACAGCACCCCCACGTGATCTTGCTCACCTCTTACTTCAAGCCTGGACAGGGACTAACAGTGAGGTCACTCTGCCCAGGGCCCTAGGGGTGTGTTCGGTGTTGGGACCCAGGGTTCAGACCTGACTTCTCCCTGCCTTTCATCTCCTTTTCTACGACCTGGTATCTCTTCCTAAATCCTGGAGGGATCAGAGCGGGAGACCTCAGCGCGAGGAGGCTGGCCGGGGTTCTTTTGTCTCTGAGGGTGGAGGACAGCACAGTTCAGGGGTGGAGAAAGAGCCCCCCATCCTTTCAGGCTTCAATTGAACAGAGTCCCCCGGGGTGGAGTTCTGCACACATGATAGAGTCCTCCCTTGACCTGAGATTCCAGGATGTCAATATCCAGTCCTGTCCAACCTTTCTATTCTCCGTTCCCTCCCCGAGTCCTATACAGCCCTATATTCCAGTCCCACCGATTGTCAAGCATTCTCACTCCTCTGTGCCTTTACAAAGGCTATTCCTCTGCCTAGGATAGTTTCCCTTCCTTGACTGGCTCCCCACCTGCTCTACCCTTTACCTGCTGTGTGACTGTTGTGCATTCTATGCTTGAGTTTCCTGGTCTATAGAACAGAGCTAAGAGTACTACCTAATTCATAGAATTGTAGAGAACTAAACAGTCCACCTATAGGGCTTAGAGCAGTGCCTGGCACATAGTGAGTACTATTATTATTATTACCACCATCTGCGAGGGTCCTGAGGACTCCCCCCCAATATGTGGCATTTGTCCCAGCACACAATATTAGCGTTCATTAAATGTGGCCTTGAATGCAACATCTTCCTTTGTGCTACAATAACCAACACATAGCTTTATCACAGAACTTATCACATCATACGGTAACTATTTCTTTACTTGTCTGCCTCACTGACTAGAAAGAACTCAAGGGCAAAGGCATGTCTTCAAGAGCTTTGTATTTTCTCAGTATCTACTTCAATGGCTGGCCTTTAGTAGCTGGCCTCAGTAAGCACTCAATAAATGTTTCTTGAATGAATGCTGAATGCACCTCCATTCATTCAAGAAGATTCTCCTCTTCTTTAAGGGTCCAGGGATTTTCCTGGCACTCTCTCAAAGACAGATAACACACAGAAACATCTTTCAAACTTTGTTTATTCACCTGTAAAAAACTTCACACACACACACACACAGAGAAAGAGAGAGAGAGAGAGAGAGGCAGACCTAAGATCCCTGTTCCAATCCCCAGACTCACCTAGGAGGTCAGCACATACATTCCATACCAAGGTGACCCAAGCCCACTATCAGGGTCTGTGTCTGGGCACCAAAGGGGCAGGCAGGGGCAGTGCCCTAGTTTGAAACTAGGTCTGTCTGGTTGGGGGCCTCCTTTGCAGGTCCATATGCCTTTTCCCAGCCTCACATTAGGGATGTTCACAGCAGAGTGGCCTGTTCGGGGTGGGGGACTGGCTGTCGATAGGCTGGTAGCCGAGCCCTAGTAGCATCTCGGCGGCGGCGGAAGGCCAGGAATTCCTCCCGAAGGGCAGCACAGCGGGCCTCAGGGCCAGTAACATGGGCAGTGTTCAGGAGGCAGCCCTCCTCTGGAGTCTTCACACCTGCAAGAGGCGGGCAGGACAATAAGAAGAAGCCCTGAGGTTCACTGAGTGAAAAGCTCAGATGTGAAGCTCACTAGGCCCTTCCAGTACAGATGGCCCAAGGGGGCAAGGCACAGTCTAGAGCAGAGGAGCCTGGGAGGCAGGGCCTGACTGGGAATAGATGGGTCCTAAGGTGGCAGGGGGGATGTGGGACAGCATGGCCGAGATGCCTGCCTTTCCGGGGGGCTCGCACACCTAGCTCTGGCTCAGCTTCAGGTCTGAGCCGGGAGCTGGCCAAGCCCAGGTGCAAAGTCTCCAGCAATTCCATGTCCCCAGGGAATTCTGAGTCCCACTCATAGTTCTCATCCACAGATGTGTTCCTCCTGTAAAAAAAAAGACAAACATATGGTGTGGGTGTAGGAATAGAGGCTGTTCAGAAGAGTCTGAATTCAGCGACCGCAAACTCACGTTAGGCCATGGGTTTCCCCTGAAAAATCCCTGGACCTCAGCAAAAGCTTCTAAAAGGAGACGAGGTTTCCCATTCCCAGGGTGGGAGTGGAGCAGAGAAGGTGCAGGGTATTGGGAGAGGGGTGAGAGGTCTGGGGTGGGACTGAGGTGGAGGTAGGGATGTGCAGGGACTGCTCTCACCTCTTGCTGACTGTCACCACATGCTCCCTTCGGGGCCATCTCTCAGGGCCACTGGCCCAGCTGCTGGTGTCTCCTGGAGCAGGGCTGAGGTAGCTGCCTCCTGCAGAGGGGGCTGTGGAGGGGGGCCGCAGGAACGAAGCACTGCCTCGCCCACTGCTCTGGCTGGTGAGGCTGCCTCGAGGGGCAGCAGGGAGAAGGCCTGGCAGCAGCCGCTCCCTCAGTGTCCAGTCAGCCAGGGCTGTGTAAGGGGGCTCTGCAGTGGCCCCAGCCCCTACCACAGCCCCAGGAAGTGATTCCCTGGGGGACACAGGAGGGGTGTCTGGAGAACGAAGGAAAGATGAGGTGGGACAGCGCCGGGTATCCATGTAATCTGGGGGTGCAGCAGGGCTGGGCTCCTCTAGAGGGGGCCAGTCCCCATCCACATTCATCTCTCGGAAGAAGGGCAGGCTCAGGTACTGGAGCAGGGGTCCGGGACCTGGCAAGGGACTAGGTGGGGCTGCTGGAGGGGGTGCCACAGGGCTGATGTCTTCAATGCAGAGGGGCTGGGGTGCCCCACTGGGGCTGCTGCTGCTACAGTCAAAGGACCGGGCCAGACGCTGGGCTGGAGTCCGAGGTTCTGCCTGCTCCGGGCCTGACCTTTCCTGGGGGGCCGCCACAGTGGGCCCCATCACAAAGCGCCCGTCTGGGCCCCGGCAAATGGGCTCCAGGGGTAAGGGTCCCCGGCTAGATGGAGGATCTGGGTGGGGGCTGGGATTTCCGGCAGGATCCCCCCAGAGCAGACTCTGGCGCAGGCTGGGGACTGGGGATCCCTGGAGCTTCAGCTTCGCCACGCTGTCAGGACTGCCTGAGCCCAGAGCAGAGCTGGGGAAGGACAGGAGATCAGGGTCTGTGGTAGGGGCAGGTCCCCCTCCCAGGAGCCAGCGTCAGGCCTTGAGAGGTTTAGTGAACAACAGAGCAGAGCTAGGGAGAACAAGCGAGGAAAGGACCAACAAGGTGGAGGGGTGGAGGGAAGGCACAGGCCATACTGGACCGGCCACAGGCTGGGGCCACTGCACACGCCTTCTTACCCTCTCCCACTTTTGTTCCTCCCCAACACCCAACATCCCCCCAGTAAAGATGCAAAAAAGGAAGCAGAAGATACTGGCACGTACAATGGAAAGGCAGAAGAAAGCCAGGGAGGTGGAGGCACTTACGGTGCAGCTGACTTCCCGGTCGGAGAGAAGATAAGAGGTGGATCTGGAAGGGCACGAGAATGGTAGGTGACACAGGCAAAAATCAAGGCCCTCTAGGTGGAGACTCTCTCACCCAACACCAGGCGCCCAACCCCGTCCGGCTGGGAAAAGCGTAGGCAGGACCAGATGCAGGACTAAGAGAATGCACCTGGATCACACAGGAGCGAGGGATTTTCCCCCAGGTAGGAGGGGCTTAAGGAGGCTAGGCCCAAGTGCGCAGTAGCAGGGCTGAGGGTGGAGGGGCTTACCTTGGCGGAGGCGCTTGCGGCGGCGGCGGGCGGCCCTGCGCCGGTTCATGAGGCAGGCGGCCAGGATGCTCACAAGGACGGCCACGCCCAGAAAGCAGACTCCGCCCACCACGCCGGCCAGCACGGGCTGGGGCAGGAGGCCCGGCAGCTGCGTGCGCGAAGGGTAGACCTCCAGACCTAGGCAGGGGGCCACGAGGGAGGGTCAGTGGACTCGGAGCAACCCTGGGGCTCCTCCCTCACGCCAGGTGCTCACCGGAAGTGGAGACGTTGGCCGTGTTGCTGGGGTCGCTGACGAAGCTGCCCGCGAAGGCTACGAGGCGCAACTCGTAGAGAACATCCTGCGATGGGGATGGGGTACCAGGAGGGAGGTAAGGGCCCAGCACCGCCCAACCCAGCGGTGCGCGGAAAGACTGCACGTGGGACGGAAGGGTGAGGTAGGATGCGGAGGTGAAGAGCTCAAATCAAGATGAGAAGATAGGGTTTGGGCAATGGAGAAGGACGCAGGAGAGCCCCTAGGAGGCCGCTCTCTTTATCGCCTCTCGCACATACCTTGATGAGGCCTGGCACCAGCAGCTCTGTTTCTGTGCCTGCCACAGCCGGGTCCAGCACCTCCCAGCCCTGGGAGCCTTGCCGTCCTTCCAAGACGTAGCCATCCAGTCTCTTAGGGACCAGCTCTGGGGGATCCCAATGCAGGAGTACCCCTCGGGGTGTCCTCACTGCCACCAGACCCCGCGGAGGGGACAGGGGAGGCGGTATCTCTGTTGGGGAAAGCCTGGGTGCAGCTGGTGTGGTAGGAAGCCCTGCATGGGACCGAAAGGCAGGTCAGAGCAAGGATTCCCAGCGCCCCTCCCCTGGCCTTCCACAACCCCCAGTGCCTAACTCTTCTCCCAGAGCCCCTGAAGACAAGCTCAAATCATCTTCCACACACCCCTCTGGACCCCAAGCTGGCCAGCACCTCTGCCCCTTCCCACCCAGGGCCTCCCATATCCCAGCTCTCCTAGCAGCCCTTCCCCATCCTTGTCTCTGCTGTTCTGGGACGAGAAGCTTCTCACCTTCAGGAGCAGACAAGACGATTTCGCTGAAGGGACCACTCCCCAGCTTGTTCTGAGCTAGCACGCTGAACTGGTACTGGGTGTGGGGCTGCAGCCCTGGCACTAGGAGGTGAGCAGCCCCCACAGGCACTGCCAAGGACACCCAGTCATGGTGCATTCGGTCAGGACGCTTGGCCCTGGGAGACATGAGGACATGGGGGGCACCTCTTGAGCTAGGAAGACCAGAAGATCTGGGGTCCAGAGATCTAACCACCTCCCCTCTGCTCAACCATCCAAGGTCTCAGGACCTTGGCCCTGAATGCCTCAGAGTCTGGAAACAGGGAAGCAGAGCCAGGACTGGTGAGGGATAGAGGGACAGAAGAAAGGGCAGAACACCAGATAGGTTCAAGGAGGAGAGGAAAGGAGTCAAGACTGGCGCAGAAAAATGGCAGGAGCAGGTCACTCACAGTGGGGTGTACCAGACACTGAATCTCTGCAGATAGCCACCATCAAAGCCAGGCTCCCAGGAGACATTGGCACCCTTGGGCAAAGGCACCACGGACACATTGGTGACAACATGAGGGCTAGTGCCTGGGCAGGGGGAAATGGAGGGATGGTGGTCAGGGCCTGAGGGAGTGTAGAGAGTAGCAGGGGCCCCAGGGCCTTCACCCATCGTCATCCCAGGGATCCCACACCCATGATCCCCTTTCTGGGCCTCCAAAAACGATTCCCACGTAGTTTCTCCCAGCCCCTGGCCCTCTCTCCAGCCACTAACCCAGCACGTAGATGTTCGTGGAAGTGGCCACTCGGGCCACAGCATTGCTGGCACTGCATTCCCAGCGGCCGTGGGCCTCCTTGGTCAATGGTCGCAGGATGAGGCTGCTGTTGCTGTCCACCTGGGCCTGGCCTTGCAGCCCCCGGCCCACCTACAGAACCACTGGTGAGCCCTGAGGACACACGCAGCCACCCCTCACCAAGGGCGCCCCTCATCTCCCCAGGCAGCTCCAGTTCCTCCCCACCCTGCCTCTGACAGCTCTCTCCTTCCCACACCCTCCCTCCCACAAAATGGCTGGGGCACGAGAGGCAGGGGTGTAGTGGGCACGGGTACAGGCAGAGCGGGCTCAGGAGCCTTACCTTGGCCCAAGAGACAACAGGAGGAGGGTCCCCTTGGGCAGAGCAGGGGATGAGCAGCTCCCGCCCTACTTCTTGGAAATATTCTTCCTTGGGCCGCTCTATAAAAGCTGGGGGAGCCTGCAAGCCAGATCTGGCATTGGAAGGGGCCCTCTCTTACATCTAAGGCTGGCCACTCCCCCTCTCTGCGCTCCCTGTCATGCCATGTCTCACCTCACTCTCCCTCACTCCCCCTAGCTAAACACTCACCAAGCCTGTCTCCACCTCATTCTCCCCCCATTCTCAATTCCTCTCTGGCTCTGTTTCTGTTCCCCAGTGGGTAGGGGCTGGAGGAAAATGGTGGTGTAGTAAGGGCTGGCAGGCTTAGGCAGGACTCTCAGAGATGTACAAACCTCTGCAGAACATTCTTCCTCCCAGAGCTCCAGAGAGGGAGGCAGCACGGTCAAGGTTAGTGAGAGTTGGGGCAAACAGGGTATCTTACTTTCGGATGTGTGTGATTGATGTCCCACCTCCCGAGCACCACCTCTGCAGAAACCTCTGGGATGGCCTCAGGCAGCTGCTGCCATGGCCACCATGGGAAACAAACTTGGAAACCCCTCCCCATGTGTCTGCCCCACCCCACCCCCATCAGCCTGGCCTTAGCACCATCTCTAGCCATCTGACCCACTGTCACCACAGGCCCCCGCCCACCCCTGGCCTAACCTTGAGCAGCACGCGGGTCACAGGGGAGGGCCCGGCGGTACCAAGACTATTGTAGGGGGTGCAGGAGTATTCTCCCAGGGCATCCTCGTTCCCCAGGGTGATGATCAGTGAGCCTTCTGTGCCCTGGGACCAGCCAGGGAACTGGAAGGAAGAGAAGATGACAGCTAGAGAGAGGAGCTCAGCAGAGACAAGCCCGGGATAGCGGTACAAGAGAGGGGGCAGGACGAGAAACCCACAGCTGTGCAGAGGACTCCAGCAGCTCCATGTCTAGGCCTGACCTCTCTCTGATTTCCAGTGCTTCCTTTCTCTCTTTCCTACAGAGGGACCCCTCCCAATGGTGTGAGGCTGTGACTGCACAACTCCAGGGGGTGCCACTCACAGAAAATACACTGTGAATGGCCACCCCTGGAGTTGGGCTGCATGGGGCTTCCTGCCTGCTGGGGATTCACCTGGCTCTCTTCCCAGCACTCCACAACTAAGTTCAGAGTCTTCCACTCCAAACCAGCTCCTATTTCTCTATTAAAGGGCCCACCATCCTTCTTGCTGAAGTCTGCCTCCTCACGTTCCCTCACTCCTGCTAGTGAAATACTCACTAAGCCAGTCACCTGGGAAGTCCCTTTTGTCAGAGCATGAGCCCATTCTTCATCATGTCCTCCTCTGTAAATCAGACTCCATAACTCTCACCTGGGCCATTTCAGCAGCTTCAGAACCCCTCTTCCTATGTCCAGTATCTCCTGCTACATTCCACTGGACAAGCTCAACCCCTGATCACAGTTCTGATGCTATCACACCAATGCTCAACAAACTCCAGCAGCTCCAACTGCCTGTAGACTTTTTTCTTAATTATTCAACAAAGATATACTGAGTACTATTGTTGTAGAAGCCCCAGGTACACTATGATGAAAAGACGCAATACTAGGCCTCAAAAAATTTATGCTCTCTGCAGACAAAAGATCCCAATTGCCTTGGAATGAGTCAATAGTAACTTGGCATACAGTTCTTCCTTTTGATGCTAACCTGTCTTTCCAGCTTTCTCTGCACCATTCATGTCCCTACAGGCACTCCAGCTCCCACCCAATTGGACGATCCATGATTCCATAAACGTACTATACGACTTCCTGCCTCTTGATCCTGGTTTCTGCAAGGGAATGACTGTGTCCTCTTTGAGGCCCATCACCAAAGTCCCAGAATCTGTTGCTGGTCTATCCTCAACCACCCTAAGAGGAAGGCACGAGCTCCATCCCTGGCCTTCCAGACAGTGTTGCTGTCCTCTGCCCAGATGGTGCCCACTTTAAGGATGGATGCCTCCTTGCCCCTGCCCTCAACCCACTACCCCACACAGCACCTGGTAAGAAGTGTGTGTTCCCCCAGGACACACAATTTCCCAGTCATCACATGAAAGAACCTTCAGTTCTGCTTCTTGACTCTTTGCCATCATTTTCCCCAGAGATCATCTCTCTTCTTTCCCCAAAGAAGACACAAAACCACCACTTTAAACCACGGAAATTTTTCCTCAGGGGTTTTAAGTAGTTTCCTATGCAACATGTCTTATAACACAAATTAAGTTCACAAAAGATGTGTGTCCCCAGACACTGAACTGAATTAAACTGAGCTAACTCCACCCTGCTGTCCTGAGCAGAATAACACCAAGCTAAGACCCTCCTTCCCCTGCCCCAAGCGTGTACCTTGTCCAGCTGCAGGGCCTTTCCATCCTTGGTCCAGCTGACAAAGAGCAGTGGGGGGTTGGCACGAACCGGGCAGCGGATCACCCCCGGCATGCCTATGGGCAGGGGTGTCTCAGGAGGCATAGCTGTCACCTGGGCTGGGTCTGGGGGAAAGTAGTGGCAAGTTGGGGGAGAGGGGCTTGGCCTGGCCCAGGGGAAGGGAGCAGGCTGAGGGAGAAGCTGGGGTCAGGCTTACAGAGCACAGTGAGGTAGGCAGAGGCTGAGGGTGGATGCAGGAGGCCATTGCTGGGCACACAGGTGTAGCAGCCAGCATCATCAGGCTTGGTGGCCTGCAGCCGCAGGCTCCCGTCCACCAGGATCCGCACCCGGGGCTGCAGGCGCCTGCAATGTGGCACGTGTGAGGAGGGGTCCAGGCCTTGCCCAGCCAAGCGGCTCTTCAGAGACTGTGAATTCCCCACCTCCACCCTCCTAATGAGGGTGACCCCACCTAATGTGGAAGACATTGATGTTGTCCTGGAACCAGCTGTAGGTGAGATTAGCAGGGTATGCCTCAGCATGGCAGGCCAAGGAAACATCCTGGGAGGCATTGACTGTGCTGTTCTTGGGGGGCACCACGATGACTGGGGGTCCTGTGGGGTGCACAAGGGGAGGAAGGTGGCCTCAGCCCACAGTCTTCCTAGAACCCTGAGGTTACCTCTACAACTCTTCCCAGCTCTGCCCTCTGGAATCCTAGGGCTCATTGTTACAGGGCTTTGGGGAATGGAAACAGAAGCTTCCCCCTGTATGTAACAAGAATTCTTCCTCTCCCTGAGATCCATTCTTCTTTCCAAATTCTCTCTGTTCCATCAAGAGCAACTCCATTCATGCAGTTCCATTGCCTAGGAATGGTGTGTGTGTTTGGGGGAGTCAGTTTAACTCTGCTCATTTACCATTTGTATCCCTGCTTGTCACCTCTTGAATTACTTCTCTGTCTCTGGCCCTAACCCAGGTGCCCAATACCTCACCTCAAGATGCTGCAGCAGCCCCTGACTCCAGGCCCCCCTGCAGCTGCCACTCTAATGGCCATTCATACAGAAACAGAACACTTCTGCTCAGGAACCTGCAATAGCACCTGGCTCCCGCTACACTAAGCTCAAACCCAGCCCTGTGGACCCCTTCGATCCAAACCCTCCCTACCTGGCCAGCCATCTTTCCATATGTCAGCCCTCATGAACTCTTTCAGGTCAGTATGGGCAGCTGGCTGTCCCCCATCTCCATGCCTTTGCTCCCTGCACCCCTGGTCTGGAATGCCCCTCCCAAGGGCCTGGCCACGCCACATACCTCTTGCAAAAGCACCTCTGGCTACTACAGTTCCACTACTCCTTCCCCTCTCTGGGCCGGTACTGCATGAGCGGTCAGTAAGAAGAGGTCATGATGGGAGCTGACACAACAGAGCACTGACTGCATGCGGGACACTGAGTGCTAAGCACTTTACCTGCACGACCTCATTTAATCCTCACCAAAAGTTTTGTGGTGGGAATTGTCTCCATTTGCTAGATGAAGAAATGAAGGCTTAGAGGCAGAGAGATTGTGAGGTGATTGCCCAAGGACAGCAGGAGAGGCAACATTCATATTAGGCTTCCTGATGCCACAGACGACACCTTTAACCATTACCCGGCACTGCCTTTCTTACAGTACCACGGACAGCAACACTTGCCTGTTTCCCCAGTTAGTCTCACTTCCCCACAAAGATAATAGGCTCTATGAAGGCACAGTCCAGGCCTTCTGCTTCTCAGTTTCCCTTCTAAAGGAAGGATCTTGGCCAGGAATTACCATGTGCCAGTGACTGGGCTCAGCTGTACCTAAGTAAATTCTTGTAACAAACCTGAGAGGTAGATATGAGTCTCTTCATAAAGATGAAGAAACTGGGACTCAAGGAGTTAGCTGGCTCACCGCCTAAGACAAGCACCCATGTCCTTTCCACTGTAATACACTGCTGGGCACTAAGATCGCTTTGTCTGCTTACTGAGCCTTTTAAAATTAAGGTGCTGGTTTCAGAGCAACAGCCTGCATTGGGAGCCCCCTTAGCTTCCACAGGCCCTGCCCTCAGGCACAAATCTCCTTCCTATCTTGCTGTGAACCAATTCAGCCACAGGTCCCAGCCCCTTTGCATAAGTAACCCTGGACCCCAGCCCTCCCTCCAGAGAGCACCTAGCACTAGCAGCTGGGTGGCGTGGGTGGTGCTGCCCTCAGTGCTGGAGGCTTGGCAGGTGTAGACCCCAGAGCTGCCTCGCTCTACCCGGCGGATCCGCAGCGTCCCGTTCTGCACCTAGGGAAGGAGTGGGTGAGGAAGAGTCCTTTCGCCTGCCAGCCTCAGATCCTGCATTTCTGAGGCTGGCCAGCAGAGGGAGGCAGCACCCCAGGCTCGGGGCAAACAATGCCAAGCCCTTCTTCTGGCCCATCCTCCAGCCAGGCCTTTGCCTCCTCTGTCCTCTGGCCCCACTGCCAGGCCCCCACCTTCCCTTCACACTCTATATGGCTCACTCTGTCCACCCCCAGGACTCACTTGCACCTGGCCCTGGCCCTGGCCCTGGCCAAGATCCTTTCCTCGGAGCTTCCACGTCACATGAGGCAGGGGGCTGCCACGGGCCACACAACGCAGGGTCACAGGCTCCAGTTCCTGCACTTCCAACACAGCAGGAGGTGTCTCCTGGAATTGAGGGGGCGCTGCAAGGGAGACAGGCATCAGGGGCCCCAGTGGGGCTGTCAGCCCAAAGAGCAGTGTCCAAGGGCCAGGGAGACCACTCAGGGCTCCAGCCTGCTGCCCACCCGCCAGCCCTGCCTCATAGGAATTCTCAGCCAGGGCCACCCTGTCTGCTGCACCCAGGCCAAGTGAGGATTCTGTCAACCCACCCCCACACACTGGCCTGGGGCTGAACCCAGGTTGGATGTCCAGAGCTTGGGGGAGAGCCAAGTCCCCTCAGGAGGAGCACTGTTCTGGGAGTGAGGAGGCCTGGGTCCTAGATTCTGCTCTGCCACTAATCAGTGGCATGACCCAGCCTCACCTATGCAATGGGAATGATTATGACCTCCTTCCTACTTAGGAGTGAGAGAGAAATAATAAGGGCCTGGGTGAAAAGGTATTTTGAAAACACGAAGTGCTATATATATGTGAGCTGTGTTTCACTCAGGGCCCAAGAGCCCCCTCTCTCCCACCCACTTCCCTGGCCAGGGAAGCAGGAGGGAAGAGAAAGAGGGAGTTCCTGACACAGAAGGCTGATTGAATTTATATTTGAAGAACTGAAAAGGGCAGGAGTGTGGGGGAGGGGTGAGATGCAACTACTAAGTGAGCAAACAAGGGCTCTCAGGAAGGGGGGGGCATCAGAGCTGTTTGTCGGATGGAAATAGAACTCCCTCTTCCCCTTTCTCCCACCAGCCAGAGGTCACCATCCTCCTCCTCCCCATCCTTCTCCACCACCTGCCCCCCAGCTTCATACAATTGACTGTCAGATGCACCCAGGAGCCGTTAGCAAAATCGTCTTCAGGGATGTGCTGGTCCAGGAAGAACACGCGGCACTCGTACCAGCCCTGGTCTTCCACCCGGAGACCCTCAATCTGGAGCGAGGCCCCCTTCTGCAGCCGGACTCGTCCTGGGGGAGGAGCCCTGAATCAAGGGTGCTGAAGGAACCCCATGGAAGCCCCTATCCCCTGGTCACACTGGTAATTCTTAGAGGTAAGAACAGGCTCAGTCTCTCCCAGTTACTCTGAGTGTGGGGTCCAGAGAGACACAGATGAGGTTGGGGTCATTCAGGACAGGTCCCTCCATTCGGCCCCTCTGACCACTCTTGCCATTCGACAGCTGGGACCCTGTCTAGACAAAGAGAAACCTAGGGGGACAGCAGGTGGACAAAACCTTCCCCTGAACTGCACTTGGCGTCCAGGACTACTGGGGAAGGAGGTGAAGAGCCAGCATGTAGTCTCCTCTGGGCTCTTACAGGATCTGTCCACCTCTGGGCTCTTTTTGTAGGGGAAGGTATGAGCTCCTGGGAGTACTCTTAATAGAGGATGCTTTCCCTGAAAACCTCAGCAGTGTTTGAGGCCCTAGCAGGGGAACCCAGACCCTGCCTGCCAAAGCCCCTAATCCCTCAGGGCTATTATCAGCAGCCTAAGCGCCTTAGGGTGGCCAGAGTCCAGCCCAGCAAGCAGCAAAGTCAGCAGCCTCTTCGCCATATCCTCTCCATGCCCCGGGGCACTCCGGTCCCAGCTGGCTGATCACATGCAGTTCCACAAAGCCACACAACCACAGCACAACCAGACACCTCAATCCCACTCTTAGTCAGCATCCACACCACACTGCCAGGCTCAGACCGAAGGGGCCTACCCAAGCCCTCAGCACCCTCCCTAGATGCAACTGTGCACCCCAGACAGCTTCATGGGTCCCTGGCAGTGTAGCCTCGTGATACAGCACACACTTGGGAGCCAGATAGACCTAGGCACGAGTCCAGCTCGACTGTGTACTCTTTTGGGCAAGTTACTTAACCTCTCTCAATTTCAGTTTCCTCATCTGTAAAAAGAAGAAAGAAACAAAATTGGGGTGGGGTGGAGGAGAGAAATAATGTAGGGAAGGCATGTAGCATGGTGCCTGGCATCAGTGGATGCTCAAATAAAAGTTGTTGAACAAATAAATGAGCTCTAGATTTGAAATCGGAAAACTGCACTCAAGTTCTGGCCCTGTCCCTAAACTGATCACACATCATCTTCCTTTTCTCTCCCTGCATCAGTGAACAGCACCACCACACACCAAGTCACCTTATCAGGAACCTGGCATCTCCTAGATTCCTCGATTACCTCCCATATCTACTTGCTCACTAGGTTTCTCAAATCCTACCTCCTAAACATTTCCCCTTCTCTGCTGTCCTCACCTTTACACCTGTGGCATGTCTCACCTGGGTTTCTCCAACAGCCTACTTGCCAGTCTCCCTGCCTCCAGCCTCCTCCCCTCTACATCACATTGTTCATCCCCGCCTTGACCTCTGCTATGAACAAATGGAACCTTTCTTTTTTTTTTAGAGACAGGGTCTCACTCTGTTGCCCAGGCTGGAGTACAGTGGTTTGATTGTAGCTCACTGCAGCCTCGAACTCCTGGGCTCAAGCGATCCTCCTGCCTCAGCCTCTCAAGTAGCTACAAGCACGTGTCACCATGCCTGGCTAATTGTTTAATTTTTGAAGAGAGGGGTCTTGCTATGTTGCCCAGGCTGGTTTCAAACTCGTGGCCTCAAGGGATCCTCCTGCCTCAGCCTCCCAAAGTGCTGGGATTAAGCTGTGAGTCGCTGTGCCTGGCTGCATTTTCTTAATCTTATGTTGTATGCAAATGCAGCTCCAAGTCCCTTTGCATAGTGTCCACCCCAGCTCTTCCTAATACTAGAAATTCTGAAGCTGTGAATGCACTCAGCCCCTCCAATTTGCTTCCATTCTACCTCTAGAGTGATCTATTTCAGAAATAAGATAATCTATTTCAGAAAGAAGAGAAGGATCAAGTTGAGGCAGGCTTTGTGATCTTAGGCAAGAGTCTTTTTCTACTTAGAATGAGTTCCGGGGTGTGGATTCTCTAGGATGGGTGGACCTGCTTAAAGGGCTAGGTGTTGAAATCCCCACCCGGGAGATAAGACTAGGCCTAGCGGGTAAATATTTAACATAATCGTACCCTTCCACCCACTGTCAGGATTCCTCAAGAAGGCTAATCTGCCTGGCCGCTGAGCCCTGCAGACCCCAGACTGCAGCCTCTTCTATGTCCCACATGATACTTTTCATTATAGTGATCTTCTAGCTCTACAAAGAAGGAAGAAGAGGGAAGGAAGATTGAGTGTGGAATACAGGCCATGTAATATTAGGCGTTGTCACCATATTTAATCCTCCCAAGAATTCCATTGTAGCTGAAGGAATTAATGTTAAGTTTCTTTCCAAAATCACATGGCTAGTAAGTGACAAAGCCAGGCTTCTTTCTCCAGACGCAGCGTGCTTTCCATGGACACGGGTGTTAGGACCAAGTGCTGCTCAGGGCACTGGGGGTAATCTATGTATTCTCACTTGGGAGATGCTGGTAGCCAATGGGTAACAGTGCAGATGTTACTCAGAATATCCAAAGAAGCATACTGCATGTCCTAGCTTTTCTGTGACAGTTGGACTGCTAGACCTGTAGTGTTACAGAAGAACAGGAAGATCGCCAGCAGGGCAGCCCTGAGTCCTCCTGAGTCCTGGGCCCACCTCCTGGAGGCCTCCCTCCACCTGCAGGGCTAAAGCCTGTTGACTTCAGATCTTCCCAAATGCAGGGGTGTGTGAAGAAAAACAGGAGACAGTCTCTGCTCTCTAAAGCTCTCGGAAGGCAGGGAACCCACAGTCACCTAAATGGGCAAGTTCTTGTCCACACATCCACAAAGAAGTTCAAAAAATGATGCTAACTGAGCCCAGACATTGCACTATGAAGCAAGAGGAGTGAGGAAGGCTTCTGGGAAGCTGTGACTGGGCAGAGGGTTAAGAATAAAAGGTGGTGAGGGGAGGTGACTAGAGCAAGCAGGGGAGTTCTAAGTGGAGAACGAGGTCACTGATTTTTATCAAACAACCCAGGGCACAGAAAAAAAATGCACATCCCTTCTGCTGTGTGGGGCATTTTGAAAATCCCAAGAAATACAGCACAAAAGCCCATTCTGCCATTTTAATGAGTTGGTCTAAGATTCACCTTAGGAAAGCTGGTGTCCACTAAGCCTAACCTTCCTTCCCTCCGGAGGCCTGGTCATGGGTTCACACCACACAGGCACTGTGCGGGCACAGGCTGGGGTGCTTTACACACGGCAGCTAACTGAATCCTACTCTTTAGTCCTAGCTTGTTTTATATTGCTTTCGCTCCATGGCATCGTTGATAAATCCAGTCTCCTCTGCTAGATGCTTCTAGAGTCCTCAAAGATGGGAAGCCTTCCCTTCTGTGTGGTCCCTAATCCAACAGTCTCTCTCAGGGTTCCGCACACATTCTAGGCCACCAGCCCCACAACAGTCCCCAACCCATCTCCCCTTCACTGCCCAGAGGGTTTATGACAGAAGAGCATTGTCCTTAGCAACCTCTACCTCCTGTTGCTTAGCAACTGCAGTTCCAAGTCCCCTACACAAAGGCTGAGAGGCCCCTGCCACACTGTGAGGCAGTAAAAGGGTTAATGGGCTCAGGGGCCTCCCTCAGGTCCCAACTCCCTCAGCCAGCTCTGGCCTGACCAAGAGCACCAGACTGAGGTAGGGGTGTGAATAAAGGACAGGAGTAGACAGTAAGTCCCAGAGGCTACTGCTCACAGCCCCTGTAGCTCAAGCAACAGCACAGACAGAAGACCCACAGGTAGACAAAGTTGCTAACCATCCAGTGACGTCAGGCCTGAGGGACCTCAAGGCAGGACACAAGCTGGAGAGAAGGAAGAGCTTCAAGTCTCCCTGGTGGAGTCCCAGGAAAAGCCCCTCCCTCTTCCACCTCCCCTTGCCTTACCCTCAGTCAGGCAACATTATGAATCTGTCCGGCCTCAGCCCGGCAGCCCGAGACCCCTCCCAGGCCCGGGCAGGCGGAGGCAGGGAGGGAGGGCTGGTGGGCATAGCCATTTTTTTCTCCACTGGTGCTAATTGGGGCCCGCTTTCATCCATTCCCACAGGGCTTGTGTAGACACATACACTCCCACCAGGCTGTTTGCCAATAACTGCCCCCAGTTTGAAAAGAAACTTCCCTTCTGCATCACCTGCCTGCACCTCCTCCCCTCTCTGCTCAGCCCGCCCTGTGGCAAGGCTCAGCCAATCCCGGGGTTTCCCTCAGGATTCAAACTAAAGAGGGAAATGGTGGGGGTCTCCCCATCAACATCCTCCCAGGTGGCCTTTCCTGGGTCTCCCTTCTGAGGAGGGGGCAACAAGACTCTCTCTCGCCCCATAGCCCAGACCCGTCCTTAGGGTCTCCTGCACACTGCCCTCTGAGACCTGGCACTAAACCGCTTAGATTAAGGCTCCATCCGGGATTAGGAGGAAGCAGAGCCATTGTAGCCATTCTAGGGAGCCAGCTGGGGTGCAGCAGAAGGCGCCCAGGGAGGCTATACACGATTTGAAGTCCCAACAGGTGCGAACTAAAGCAGCAACCCAGGCCAGCCCCTTCCAGTCACTGACCTTTGGGGATCCTGGGCCTTCCCCAGCCACCCTCTCTGTACACCTGTGCTTCTCTACTCAGAAGCAGGCTGAGTGTCCCTGGAAAAGCAGAGAGGTCACAGCCGTGCCCACCCTGCTGCCCCATCAGCCCACTCCCTAGAAGACTCGAACCCCTGAACTAGCATTTAAGACGATGAGGAAGGTGGAGAGGGCAGAGGAGTTAGCAGATAGTAGAGCCAGGACCAAGGTAGGGCCAAGAGGGGAGACTACAGATCAGGGTGAACTCTGGGAGGTTTCATGGTGAGATGTAGAAAAAGCAGTTACAGAATTAGAATGGATATTTGGAATAAGGGCTGTAGGGTCTCCTTTGGAACAGACCACGTGGAGTCCTAAATAGCACAGCTACAAGAGTGTGAGTGTGTATGTGTAAATGAATGAATCTTTCAATGAATTAACACTGCTTGGGAGCACAGCCATGCTTGTTAAGCAGAGTTAAGGCAGCAGAGCTGGAGATGAGATCTGGCCAGGGACAAAGCAGTTCATAGGAGGCCTTGCGTGACTCTACCCAGCCCACCTTTCTTGCTGATACCTCCCTACCTCCCGCCTGAGAAGAACTCTTACCCACGTAATCAGGGTCAATTCGGGGAGAGTAGAGGCCGAACTGGATGAAGATGGGAAGCAGGAATCCAAAGCGCAGCCACTCGATGACATGCAGGGGGGGCCGGCCAGCCGGGGGCAGCAGGTCACAGCCCAGCACCACACTCTCCCCAGCCCGGCCCACCACCGATACCACCTCAGGCTTCCCTCGACCTGCATGATGGGTGGCATGAGGGCACAACGGGGGGCCAGGGTCAGTGCTGGGAGGGGAAGTGCCATCAGTATCTCTGTAGGCACCTTAGGACTTTGGGTGACTGGAGAAACCCCCAGTTCAGTTTCTCCAGAACCAGCCCTATTCCTCCCCTGCCCTCACATGCTCAAAGAGGAACCCTTGAGGAACACCCCCATACCCACCCCAAGGCTAACAGGGCATTCTTTTTTTTTTTTTTTTTTTTTTTTTTTTTGAGACGGAGTCTTGCTCTGTCACCCAGGCTGGAGTGCAGTGGCGCGATCTCGGCTCACTGCAAGCTCCGCCTCCCGGGTTCACGCCATTCTCCTGCCTCAGCCTCTCCGAGTAGCTGGGACTACAGGCGCCCGCCACCACGCCCGGCTAATTTTTTGTATTTTTGGTAGAGACGGGGTTTCACCGTGGTCTCGATCTCCTGACCTCGTGATCCGCCCGCCTCGGCCTCCCAAAGTGCTGGGATTACAAGCGTGAGCCACCGCGCCCGGCTAACAGGGCATTCTTGAGCCCAAGATCCCAGCTTACCGTCAGCCCCCTGGCTGATGACCAGGCTGAGGACAGCCAGGCCGAGGCACCACACCATAGCCCAGCTGGCCTGCTCGCCCAGCCCCTCCTATCCACAGGGGCCCAGATGGAGGGGCCAAGGGATGTCCTTCTGATCAGCTCAGGGAACAGGTTTCAACTCTCACTCTTCTGTACAGTGAGGGCTTGGCTCATGTAACACCCGAGGAAGCTGCTCTCCGGAGAACCACCAGATCTAAATGCAAAGTGCAAGGCAACATGCAGAGTTGGCCAATACTGGAGCCCAGAAGAAACCCCACCATTAGAGAAAGGCACTGGGAAGAGAAAGGAGGGAGGAGTGTAGGTAAGTGAGGGGTAGGGGGAAGGGGGGGATCTTGAAGCCCTGGGGAGTAAGAGCAGGGGTAGGAGTACTGGGAGAATGGTGAGTGCTGAATGCAGATACCAGAAAGGTGAGGAAATGGGGGAGGCTGGGAGAATTGGGAAGGTTTTAGGAAATGTGGAAGGATTCTGGGGATGCCTGCATTCTGAGGGTCTTGAAAAACTAAGCAGAAGAGAACTGGGGTTCCTTATATGCTTGGAAAAATATTTTTGAAGGAAGTATAGTAGATCAAGACTCTCATGGCCTAGCCTGCTCTCGCTTCTTTCCTTACTCTTGATGCTCACAAGGTATAGCAGCAAGATGGAACCAGTGCTGTTGCCTTCACCCCTCTGTGACAAATAATGGCCCTGAGGATCTCTGCTCAGGGGCAGAGAGCCAGTCAAGGGCAAATCCAGGGCCCTTAAGCCTCAGAAAGTGGTCCCAGGACACCCCCATACAATCCCTTGTCCCATTTCCCCAGCCTCTGTGAAAAACTCTGGAAACTGAGGACCCGAGGCCTTTCTCCATTCAGTCTCCCTACACTGCTTTGGCAGTGAGTGAGTCAGGCACTTGGGAGAGGAGGAGCTGCCTCCCCCACCTGCCAGTGTGGGGGATCCAGGCAGCATCCTCCAGGTCTGGACAGGTCCCGGGGCTGGCAGCTGGCGCCACTTCCTCACGATACTGCCAAGCAGTCCTCCTCCTGCCAGGCACCACCACCCAAGGACCTCACCCAAATCCCTCCCACTCACTCCCCTCCAATATCTTCGGGGTGCCAGGGTTTGTCAGGCTCTTTTTTCCCCAACCCCAGAGGCATGGTCCAAAAAAAAGCCTGTGAGTCCCTGAAGTGTACAAAATTAACCCTGGGGCATGGAGGGTAGGAGCTTCTGACAGCCCCACAGATCCTAGGGTAGTCTCAGAGAGCCAGAGGGTCCATGCCAGGGCCTGGCGCTGCCAAGTGGACTCTGCTCTGAGGCCTCCAACCCACTCTTGGCCACAAAGTTCAGGATAGACTATAAAACATCCTCCACAGAGTCTGATCCTTGCCTCCACTTAATGATCCTGTACGTCTAACTTCTGGCAATTCACTAGCAACCAAGCCCCCTGTTTCCCACTGCCTCCAGGCAGCTCTCCCATACTTCCCGGAAAAACCTTTTTCCAAGTATATAGGAACCCCCTAGTTCTCTCCTGGCTGTTTTCCGAGACTCTGAGTAACTAGGCATCCCTAGAATTCCTCCGAGTCTCCTAATATCTTTCCAACTTCCCCGGCCTCTACTATTTCCTCACCCTTCTGGTCTCCCCACACACCACTCCCTCATCCTCCCGTTACTCCCTTCCCAGTTATCGCAACTACGCACAGTCCCCCCACAATTCCAGCTTCTCGCACCTGATCTCCAATTGCAGCAGGTCTCCTGCACTATAAAGAACTCCTTTCTGGTCTCCCCACCGCCCAGCCACTTCTCCCCATCCTCTCCTCCCGAGAATTCCCCTCCCTGGGATTCTCCTGCCTCAGCCCACAATACAATTCTGATACCCCACCCCCAACAATTCCTTTCAACCTCGCATTCTCTGGTCCCCTGGAACTCCTCCTTTCCCTTAGAACCCACCAAGAACTCCCCCACATTGCCTCCAGAACTCCTGCAGTTCTTCGGGAACCCCCACCCACCCGCCAAGAATTCCACTCCACTCCCCAGAACTCCCCTAGTTCTGCTCCCCCAACGAATTCCACTTCTCTCTAGAACTCCCCGCTTTCTCCTGTCCCCCATAACTCCGCACTACTCTCCATGCCCCCGCCAGCACCCCCACTTCTATACCTCCAGTACGCCCCCTCCCTCACCTGCTCCGCACCGCTCGGCTCTACTCTCGCCGCTACACAATAGGGGGCGGACCCGCCTCCCCGCCTCGGATGCCCGGAGCGCCTCCCGTCGCCCTGGAGACCGCCAATCCCCCCTCCCGCGGCGGCCAATTGGAGCCGCCAGAGGCGCGGCGAGGCGGGCGGGACCCCTGAGCGGCCTGGGAGTTGTAGTTTCAGGAGGGAAGAGCTCGGCGGCACGTGGACTCAGGTCGCCCCCTCGTGGACCTCTGCACAGCCAAGCGTGGAAAGGCCGGTGGGCCACTTCCCGCCGCCAGCAAGAGGGGCAGCCGGGTCCGGCCCGCGCTCCAGGGCTGCGGGAGCTGGCCCCTTGCCAGGCTACTGGTACGCCGTCCTTCTTTCGGAACCTATGGACGACCCTCTCCGCTCCCAGAACGGGCGCGCTGCAGAGGCGGCAGCGAGGGTTGACATCTGAGCCTGGGGGTAGGAGCACCAGGCAGGGAGCATGACTCCCCGCCCTCCTCCCAGGGGATCCACCCAGGTCCCAGGCTCATCCGATCTCCTCCCCCATCCCCATTTCCACCTCCACCCATTGCTTCTCTAGCAGGACTGGAAATACCTGTCTGCACTGGCGAGCTCCCAAATCTTGCCCAGGCGCCTCCCACCGTGTGCAGCTGAGGAAGGCTGTGCTCTGAGCGTGGGGTTGCCAAGTCAGCTCCCAAGGCAGCTCTGGCACCAACGACCCAGAGAAACAGGCCCAGAGGGGAGAAACGACGGATATCCTGACACGGGAGATTGAAAGGGAGGAATGAAATAAAAGATCACTTACTGGACCCATGCAGGGTGCCAGACCCTGGACTAGATGCTTTATAACTCCTGTGTAACCTTCACAGAAACCCTGCAAAGTACGTAAGCTCCCTTTGACTAATGAGAAAACTGAGGCTCAGGGAGATGAAGTAACTTGGCCCAAGCTTTCCCATCTAGGATATGGCAGAGCTGGATCGAGACCCAACCCAAACTTCATCAAACCCACTCCCTTGGAGACTTCACCCTCAGACACAAAGACATCTTGCATATCTTGCCCCTCAGAGATTCCACCTCCTCAGCTTGGTGATGCTGTTGGGATGCAGGGTCGGCTTAAGCAACATTGCCTGTCCAGGTCCTTCCCATTCAGTTGGCTCCCTTGGAAGCTTTCCTTGAAAGCAACGTGCTGATCTCATCCCAATCCGAAGTACTAAGACTCAAACTGAGTGCACCAGGCATCAGACTCACAGAATCACTGCTGCAGCATCATGAGAGACCCTCTGGGATGGGCCTAAGCACTGCTTGGCCCCAGAATCCCTGGCACATCATTTCTCCATGTAGTCATCCAAGCCCCTATCTCATTACATCCTGGGCCAGGAAGCTCAGCACTACTGTCGTACCCATTCCATCCGTAGTAAGCTCTGCCTGCTGGACAGTTCTACCAGGTATAAAGGTTTTAGTGCTTTTGGGTGACTGAGATGGAAGAGAAGAGGCAGGAGCAGTGGGCCAGTCTCTCCCACCATCCCTCCTGCAAATACTCCCAAAGTAGCAGCTTTTCAACAATGCTTTTCAACATAATACCCTGATCTATTGATAAGACTATAATGGAAACATGTCAATGAATGCAGCATGGAAGCAAGGCTAGAAGAAATGGTAAAAGAGGCCGGGCGCGGTGGCTCACGCTTGTAATCCCAGCACTTTGGGAGGCCGAGGCGGGCGGATCACGAGGTCAGGAGATCGAGACCACGGTGAAACCCCGTCTCTACTAAAAATACAAAAAATTAGCCTGGTGTGGTGGCGGGCGCCTGTAGTCCCAGCTACTCGGAGAGGCTGAGGCAGGAGAATGGCGTGAACCCAGGAGGCAGAGCTTGCAGTGAGCCGAGATTGCGCCACTGCACTCCAGCCTGGGCGACAGAGCGAGACTCCGTCTCAAAAAAAAAAAAAAAGAAAAAAGAAATGGTAAAAGAGTGAAGCAGTTTTTTGTTTTTGTTTTTGTTTTTTTGACAGAGTCTCACTCTATCGCCCAGGCTGGAGTGCAGTGGTACAATCTCGGCTCACTGCAACCTCCACCTCCCGGGTTCAAGCGATTCTCCTGCTTCAGCCTCCCAAGTAGCTGTGATTACAGGCGGCCGCCACCATGCCTGGCTAATTTTTGTATTTTTAGTAGAGATGGGGTTTCACCATCTTGGCCAGGCTGGTCTTGAACTCCTGACCTCATGATCCACCCACCTCGGCCTCCCAAAATGTTGGGATTACAGGTGTGAGCCATTGCGCCCAGCCGCGCCAAGTGTTTTTTAGTCTTTGGATCTTTACCGATCACTGGGAAGGATCTCCCTTCCCCGTGTTAGAATTGGCCACACCTCTGATCTAAACTGCTGTCTCCAGAGGTTTCTTGAGGATAAACTAATCTCATTTGGACATTAAAATAACTTTTTGTTAAATGACATTTAAAATGGTTTTCAATTTTTAAAAGTTTATGATATGGCCTTTTTTTCTGGAAACTTATTTTGTGAGTTTTATTGTTATTGCCATTTTTTGTCTGATTTATATGTATATTGGAGATTTTTTGTTAAGAAAAGGAACCTAGCCCTATAACTTGTTCCCTCACTGTGCCAGGAGTGAAAGCTGCTTTAAAAAACAGTCCCTGAGGTTCAAAACAAAAGACTTTCCTCTAGGTTGTCCTTGATTCATAGTCATTACTCTCTGGGAAAGCTTATTCAACCAACGAGGATTCCACCCAACCTAAGTATCAGGCAGCCCCCATATTTTCAAATTGCTGACAAGGATATCAGAAAATATTCTCTCTCTCCCTCTCCTCCTCCTCCTCCTCTTCCTCCTTCTTCTCCTTCTCCTGCTTTCTTTCTTCTTTCCTCTTTCCTCCTCCTCCTCCTCTTCCTCCTTCTCCTGCTTTCTTCTTTCTTCTTTCCTCTTTCCTCCTCCTCCTCCTCCTCCTCCTCCTCCTCCTCCTCCTCCTCCTCCTTCTCCTCCTCCTCCTCCTCCTCCTCCTCCTTCTCCTTCTCCTCCTCCTCCTTCTCCTTCTTTTCTCTCTCTCTCTCTCTGTCTCTCAGAGCTGGGGTATTCTCCTCCTCTTGCCTTTGAACATCAAAACTCCAGGCTCTCCAGACTTGGGACTGTGAGTTATACCATTGGCCTCCCTAGTTGTGAGGCTTTTGGACTTGGACTGAGCCACACTTTTGCCATTCCAGGGCCTTCTTTGTGCATATCGTAGTACTTGGCCTCCACCATCATGTAAGCCAATTCCCCTAATAAATCCCATCTCATATTTCTATATCTGTATCTATCTATCCTATTGGTTCTGCCTTCCTGGTGTATACTTAATATTTCGGCAGGCCATGGGAAGAAAGGACCTGAGCTGCTCCATAGCCCTGCACAAAGAGGATGGTGCGACCTCAGAGATGTCTGCTTGGCACCGTTAAGCACAGGTGTTCCTAATCAGCAAAGTTTCTCATTGTCTATAGATAAGCAGAGAATTATTTGATATCAAATGAGCCCTGAAAGGTGGAACACATGGACTTTTAGTAGTAACCACATTTGATGTGTTAACATTGCTTGTACCAATTAAGCACCACATAACTATCCCATATTCTAGAATAGAAGGGGTGGCTTTAATAATCAATAATATGGGTGTTGTTAGTCAGGCATATATTAAATTATATCTGAGTTAAAAAAGAAAAGAAAAGATTGTCATCCAGGGACTCTGTTGACCACATGCCTGTAAGCAGCAGTCTTATTACCAGATCAGTAAAGAAGCGTGGTTTCTCATATATTGTCATTTAACTTTTTGTGTGCCTGTCTTCTATCCCAATGAAACACTAAGCCCCACAAGGGTGTGGATATTGTCCTGTTTGTCTTTGAATTCCCGCTTCAGAAAGGCCCTGCTTACCTTTCCAGCCTGGTTTCTCACCTATCCCTTTATCACAGTGTGCATGGCTTTGCAGGCCTTAGCACTACTGTGCTCTTTCACATATCAGTGTCTTAGCACTTAGCTTCTGTCTGGATAGAATGCCCTTTTCTCCTTTCCAGACTCACTGCTGACCACAGGTCAAATTTCTGTTGATCTGTTCCCTTCAGGACACATTCTGTGACTCTTCCCACCACGCCCTCACCTTCACCCCAGCCCTTTTCCCACCTTGTTATTTTATCTTTACACACTCCACAAAACATTCCTTGAAGGCAGAGGTGTCTCTTCTGCCTCCCCAGTGCTTGCCAAGTTCCTGGCGTATTGCAGAGGTAGAGGCTTGTGCCTCTCTGAGTTTATATTCAACTTTCTTTAAGATCTCATCCTTCCTCTTCCAGAAGCTCGGCCTCTTTTGAGGCCTCAACCCTTCTCTGCTCAGAGATTGGCTGTAAGAAGAAGGAACTTTGCCAACTTCCAGGGAAATCCCTGGGCCTATCATATGTTCATTCCTTTATTTATTCATCCTTTTGTTTACTTTCTATGAATTCAATCCTGCAATAACATGAGAAATGAGCTGCCCCTTTATGTGCAAGATGGACTCAAGGTGGCCTTTCCAGTCAGTCCCCATCCCTGCAGTGGTGCCTCCTAGGAAAGATATAAAAGGAATCAAAGGGGTTGGGGGCTGCTGGCCTTTTTTGGAAGCAAGACTGCTCAGGGCCTAAGGGAGGCCCAGAGAACCAGCCTCAAGAAGGGACTGCCTTCCAGAGGGACAAGGGCTCAGGCCTTCAGAAAGTAGAGGGGACAAGTTTACCAGCACTAGGAGCTCTTGGGGCTGGTTTCCCAACCTTACTACCTCCTTCCCAAGCCCAAGAGGCTCCATCTCCTGCACAAATACCTAGGGAGACCCCTACTCTTGGCTTCCAGTCCTGCCCCATGCCGCTTTCAAGGCCCTCCTCCTGGGTGGTCCTGTGCCGGCCCATGTGTCTTACTTTCCTAAAAGGAAGGTATCCTTGGTCTCATTGGTTGCCCAGTTGAATGCATTCCACTGACCCCTGCACAGACTTCTTGTTCCTTTTTTGGAAGACACTTTGGAGATCAGCATCCTCCCCCTCAAAAACAAAGAGGAAGAAGAGACCCACAGCAATGTTAGGCATGCCTCCTGCCATGCAGCCCTCTCCCCACCCTTCAGACGCCTCTTCTGAAACTCCCCAGGGCCCCTGACCCACCCTGTCTCTGTGGCAGCAAGGCGCTTGCCTAACTGTGTCTCTGTGGGAGCTCCAAGCTGCCTCTCTGCCTGCTTCTGTCTTCCAGTGTGCACTTCTTGGAGAAAGGGGCTGTGGCTCAATGGAAGTTTGCTGAACACAGGGTCACAGGCCAGAGGCGAGTGGCAGATCAAAGCCCAGAGCTCCATAATGTCACCTAGGCTCCCCGCCATACATCACAGCCTTCACCACTTCCTGCAATTCACCCACTGAGTACACCTGTCCTGTCAATTGGGGGTTTTCAAATTCTCTCCCCAGTCCCCGCTTCCCCCTAACCCCCTGCCCCATGGCAGCTGCATAAGTAACATCCACAAGATCTGACTTGGAGGGAATAATGGAGACTTGGGCAGGGGCACATTAGGCCTGGGAGGCTGATCACTGGTCTAGGGAAACAGCAAGAACATAAACGTAAGGGCCTTTGCCAGGGAGCTGGGGGTGGGCATTAACCGAGGACAAGAGAAGGCCTAAGACATGGAAATCTATAGGCAGGGACACAGGCAGGACAGTAATACTAATCACAAGCAGAAGTCAAGGCTCCACGATCTCGGCTAATAATCCAGCATCCCTATGGGGTAGGCGCCAGAGGCCCAGAGCAACTGGCATCAGGGAGATGACGGAGAGGTTGCGGGCTCAACTCAGACCCAGGGTAGGTCTGAACGAGGTCCTTCCTACCTCCCTATTTAGGAGAGCTTCTAGACTAGTCTGGGATGGATGGAGTTGTTAAGCAAATGTATCTGCCAGGATGAGAGTGGGGTAAAGCAGCAGAAGAATCTTAACAGGAATAAGGCCACTTTTATGCAGGATTCAAAATGCCTGAAATTCTCAAGTCACAGGTTCAGTTAGGTTCAAAGAAGTATCTCACTTTTCTTATTTAATGAACAAATGGGAAGCATGTTGGTGGAAAATGGAATAGGTGGTGAGTGACAGCATACCAAAACTTCCCTGTGAGGGGGCCCTTTAGACCCACTTCTCTCCCCAAAGGAGGGCCTGAAGAAGCACGTGGACTTGGAGGAAGGCGCTGGGAGTTGGGGGAAAGACAGCAGAGTGGGTTTTGCCAGAGCCACCCAGTGAGGACAGAAGGACCCAACACAGCTCCTGCAGAGTTGTGGTCACTTAATTTGACTTTATTGACAGCCAATCTTCCCTCAGAACTATGGCTCTCTGGATACCCACCCCTGAGCACCTCCTTCCCCTGGAAAGAAGAGAGCTGAGGAAGGATTCTCTGGGTGCTGGGAAGAAACCAAGCTCAGGACTGGGGTTCCCAAGGAGAAGTCAGGCAGGGCTGGAGCCAGGCTTTGCCCCCTTCCTCAATTTCATTGTTTCTCATGAGTTTCTTCATCCTTGGCATTTTGTGTCTTTTCTGGACTCGGATGACCCAGAGCCCCACGGCCAGAATTACCAAGAGCAAGAGGATGAGCAATCCCTTGGCCAGGAGGCAGAAGGCTGTTGAAGGCTTCTCAGAAGCATAGTTACGATCTGGGATGGAAGAAAGGAGGAAAGGGGCCCATCAGAGGTAGGGCTGGGGTTAAGATTAGGGCAGACTCCTACCCAAATTTCATGCAAGGGTCTCAAGTTCACAATCAGTTGATGTCCCCTTGCAAGTGTCTCTGGAAATATAGTCTATGCACAGAAGCTCAGGAACTAAGATCTAGGAATCATTCTGAAGCCAAGCAAGAGAAAAGAAAAGACCTTTGGAAGTTGGGGGCACTAGAAAAAGGGAGGGTCGCTCCAATCCAGGTGTCAAGCCTCCAGAGGAGGGGGTTAGCTTCTGAATTCCCTGGGCTTTCTTGGGAAGAGCTGGGGGAGGGAGGTGGTGCCTCTAGGCAGTATCTTTCATGAGCTCGGGGGGTGTCTCAGGGGTTCTGGTACCTGCACAGAAGGGCCCAGCAGGGATGGGGCGAGAACTGACGTTGCTGATGGGGTTGTTGGCTCTGCAGGTGTAGGAGAGGGCACTGTCCCCTGGCCTCCAGGATGTGCTGAGGACAGGGCCTTCATGGAATGTATAAGCGCTGTCCCCCTGGGAGAGCCAGCTGTAGGTCACGTCCATGCCTGCCTTCTCCACAGAGCACACCAGGGACATATTGCAGGCACCTTCCCCAGAGCTCTCAAAGTTCACAGTGATATGGGGCTCTGACAGCCGTCCTAGATGAAGGGGAAACACAAAGACCCTCTAAACAATCAAGGGTTGGGTCTGTTTTCCTAAGCTCCTCAAACCTGGGGTACTAATGCTACCCCTTGACAGCCCCTTCACCAAACAACAAATAAGCAAAAGCAAACAAACCCAACCACCATAAAACCTGTGGTTCCAAGGTCCCCAAGGCAACTGTCAAGGAAGACAGAGCTGCCTTTGGCATCTTCTACCTCCCCTTTATGTCTTCTCTCTCTTACTTTTGTACTCTACCTTCCTCCAAACCCCATTCTGTCTCCTTGATCCCAAAAAATATTATCACCCTTCTCAGGGGCATTTACATTTTAATCAGTGTCTCTTCAAGCTTCAAGGTAGATGCAGTGTGACAGACACTAAGAAGAAATTTGAGTTCAAGTAAAGAGAAGATACTCATTAGTAGCCCTCATCACACAGGGAAATAAAAGGCTCAAGAATGTAGGTGGTGTTCATCCCCAGGACACAATTTCATTGGAAGAGAAAAGCCCTCTACAGGGTCTGTACATGAAGCCCCTGACCCCTGCCACTGCATCGGACAGCCTCCTTGCTCCAGGTCACTCCACCTGTTGCTGCGGTTCAGATACAACAGGTGGATTGGGCACACTCAATCCCAGTATCTAGATTGGAGACCGTCTGCCTCCAGTTCTAGCCCCTCAAACCATAACCCCGAGTCCTGAGACCCCTACTCCATGGTGTGAGAAGCTCAGAGGAGCCCCAAAAAAGCAGCTTTATGGTTCCCAGCCTAAACTCACGGTAGACACGTAGATTGTACTGCTGTATGGTAGAGATCTGGGATGTTCTCAGGTTGACTTGAGCTTGGTAAAGCCCTGAATCCTCCCAGCTCAGATTGCTGATATGCAGGGAATAGCTGGGGTCCAGGAAGCTCACTCGGCCCTGGTAGTGTGGATTGGTCACCATGATGGTAGCTGGATGTCCCTCTTTCCCTGGCACCACAGTGGCAAGACTTTTGTGAGAGGACCAGATGATGTTCTCAACCTCTTCATCCGGTGTTATTTCCAGGGGGAGGCTGATGGACTCCCGAAGAACCGCAACCACTTCCTCAGGATCCACATCATCTCCAGAGTCCCCTTTGGCTGCATATGCAGGAAGAAAAGAGAAGCAAACAACCCAGCTGCTATCTCTGGGCTGCTGAACCTGGCAGTGGAGCTGCCAGAGTAGTGTAATCTCAGCTGGGCAGCTTCTATGACTCTCACGCTAAATCCTGTTCTCCAGCTGCTGCTTCTGGCTCTAGATTTCCCCTGTCCCTGAATTAAGCACCTAACAGGAGTTTGCTTCCATCTGTCCCTTCACCCTCCAAGTTTTACCTTCTCCTTTGCCACCTTGGGATTGCTCTATCTTCCATATCCCCAGGTGTCTCTCGGTCCTGCCCTGAAGCCACACGCCCTACTCCTTGTAACTCCAGAAGAGCTGACACATTCAACCCCTAAGAAAGGGTCTTGCTGGCCCAGACCCAGTGGGGCAGGGGAACAAAGGTGGAAGGGGACATTCCTCTGCAGGAGCTGTTAGCCTCACTCACCCTCCCGGAGCAGCAGGAGAAGGAGCAGCCAAGGAAAGGCACACATGTCAGCAGCCCCCAGCCCCAGAGGTGTGATTCAGTCGGTTGGTCCCCAGGACTGTGCAGAAGACTGCACTAGGACGGTCTGAGAGACAGAGAGCATGACTGAAGTACTGAGAAAAGGGAAATGATTTTCCCCTGACTACAGCCCTCTGACATCCTCTGTCCTCACTAAGCCCCTCCCTATGTATTGTGGCTCTCTTAGTTCTCTTTCAAATCCTGATTGTCAAGACAGTTTACTCACTGACTCATGATGCCATCCACCAAACTCAGCCCAAATCCCACTTCCTAAATGAAGTCTTTCAAGACTTCCTACTCGCCCCAGGTCCCCGCACGTACTGCATGCCCCGAACTCACTGCATGCCCCGAACTCTTAGAACATTCCCTATCCTGTTATTTGGCTCCCAGGATATTCTGCCCTAGCTCTCTCTGGGTAGTTCCTATGTTGCTGTGATCATTTGGTCTTAGAAACATCTATACCTCCCCAGACAGACTTCATCTTTCATTTCCTGTGTATGTCCCACTATTGCTGGCCCCATACTAGACATGTGTCTGCACTCAATTGATAGCTTTACAATGGACGAATGATTAAGCCTTTTTATTTAAAGCTAGTTATGTTCCCATCTGAGAGGCTATTCGCAGGGGAAAAACATTTGATTCGATCCTCTTTAAGAAAGCAGTTTGGCCGGGCCCAATGGCTCACATCTGTAATCCCAGCACTTTGGGAGGCCGAGGCAGGCAGATCGCCTGAGGTCAGGAGTTTGAGACCAGCCTGGCCAACACGGTGAAACCCCATCTCTACTAAAAATACAAAAATTAGCTGGGCATGGTGGTGTGCACCTGTATCCCAGCTACTCAGGAGGCTGAAGCAAGAGAATCACTTGAACCCAGGAGGCGGAGGTTGCAGAGAGCCAAGATTGTGCCACTGCACTCCAGCCTGGGTGACAGAGCAAGACTCTGTCTTAAAGAAAAAAAAAAAAAGGAGAGAGAGACGAAAAAAAAAAGTAGTTTGACCAGAGAGTTGATCTATGTTGTTCATATTATGAAAAGACTTTAAATCGCTTTGTGAGAATACGATGTTTATCAAGCCTATATGAATTCAGATTCAAGAAAAGACTGCAGAGGATCACGGTTATTAAACAGATTCCTGGCAGTCAAAGCTGTTCTGCATACAATGGGCTGCCTTAGAAAGTAGCTTCTGTCCCTAGTATTCAAGCTAAGAGGACAATCACTTGCTTGGATTATCTGCAACATTTCTGGCATCAGATGGATTCTCAGACTGGATAATCTTTATGTTTCTTCTAATAATCAATTTTATGAGTCTGTGCTGTAATGAGGAAGTAAGAGTGGTGTCTCAAGACCAAGGGAACAATAGAGGAAGATGTATTCAGCTTTGGTCTTGTGCCAATATTTCATAGTTTTAGGTTAGCAAATTCAGAAATCTGTTAAATGTTTATTGAGTAGCTTCTATGGTCCATACACTGTCTTAAGTGCTGGGGAATTAACAGTGACCAAGAATTTTAGATTGTGACTTCATGGAGCTCATATGCTAACAATTGACACTGGACAAGTAACTACATGTTTGATGAATCTTACCAAAGGGATAATTGAAGGGGCCTATAACAAGGGGATTTGGCAAAGTTGGAGTCAGGAGGGTTGGGGAAAATCTATCGAGGAGAGATATTTAAAATGAGACCTCAGTTCTTCAAAGATTGGTAGAATCTGCTTAGTGAAGAAGATAATGAAGTGAGTAGTTCTTAAAGTTCAATTTATGAGTATAAAACCTGAGAGATTAGAATTTTTTCTTAAAGTTGAACCAGATTTCAGTCTGAGTATAAAACGTTTTTATGTAATAAATCTGTTTAACAAATAAAATTAGATCCAGCAATCCCACTATTGGGTATATATCCAAAGGAAATGAAATCAGTATGTTAATGAGGTATCTGCACTCCACGCTTATTGCAGCACTATTCACTAGAGCCAACATATGGAATCAACTTAAGTGTCTATCAATGGATGAAAGTGTAAAGAAATTGTAGATATATACACAATGGAATACTATCCATCCTTAAACAAAGAAGGAGGCTGGGCAAGGGAGCTTATGTCTATGATCCTAGTGCTTTGGGAGGCCAAGGCAGGAAGATCCCTTGAGGCCAGGAATTTTAGACCAGCCTAGGCAACATAGAAAGACCCCATGTCTACAAAAAAATTTTTTTAACATGATCAGGGCATGGTGATGCATGCCTGTAATCCTTGCTGTTTGTGAGGCTGAGATGGGAGGATTGTTGAGCCCAGGAGTTTGAGGGTGCAGTGAGCTATGATCATGCCACTGCACTCCAGCAGAGACCACCCAGAATAGAGATGCATCCACTCCCAGCCAGGGGTAAGAGAGAGGGAGCCGGCAAAACTTAACCAGCAAAACTGCCCTTAACAGAAAATAGTGCATCCTAGCCATCCTCCAGGCCCACAGAGTGCAAAGCCACTCAGCTAGGTAAGAAGAGTTTTGACACCTCCCCATCCTCCTGGAGTGAGGAAACCTGAGTAGGGGGTGGTAAGTTGGGAGGGAGCAAAGCAAAACAAAACAAAACAAACAAAACAACAACAAAAAGAAGGAAATGCTACCATTTACAACAACATGGATGAACCTGGAGGACATTAGGTTTAGTGAAATAAGCCAGACACAGAAAGACAAATACCACATAAGTTCACTTAATGTGGAATCTATAAAAAGGTTGAACTGGGCCGGGCCCGGTGGCTCACGCCTGTAATCCCAGCACTTTGGGAGGCCGAGGTGGGAGGATCACAAGGTCAGGAGATCAAGACCATCCTGGCTAACACGGTGAAACCCCGTCTCTACTAAAAAACACAAAAAAACTTAGCCGGGCGTGGTGGCGGGCGCCTGTAGTCCCAGCTACTTGGGAGGCTGAGACAAGAGAATGGCGTGAACCCGGGAGGCGGAGGTTGCAGTGAGCTGAGATCGTGCCACTGCACTCCAGCCTGGGAGACAGAGCGAGACTCTGCCTCAAAAAAAAAAAGACAAAAAAAAAAAAAAGGTTGAACTATAAGTAGAGAGTAGAGTGGTGGTTACCAGAAGCTGTGGGAGGGGCGGGGATTGGAGAAATGTTGGTCGAAAGATTTCAAAAGTCAAATAGGAGGAATAAGTTCAAGAGATCTATTATACCATATGGTGACTATAGTTAATAGCAATGTATTGTATTCTCAAAAATTGCTAAGACAGGCCAGGCACAGTGGCTCATACCTATAATCCCAGCACTTTGGGAGGCTGAGGCAGGTGGATCACGAGGTCAAGAGATCAAGACAATCCTGGCCAACATGCTGAAACCCCGCTTCTACTAAAAATACAAAAATTAGCCAGGTGTGGTGGCACGCACCTGTAGTCCCAGCTACTCGGGAGGCTGAGGCAGGAGAATTGCTTGAACCCAGGAGGCGGAGGTTGCAGTCAGCCGAGATCGTGCCACTGCACTCCAGCCTGGCGACAGAGTGAGACTTCATCTAAAAAAAAATTGCTAAGACAGTAGATTTTCAGTGTTCTTACCACAAAAAAAGATAGTTGTGTAAGACAACACTTATGTTAATTAGCTCAATTTAGCCATTTCACAACATATTCATATTTTATTTTATTTTTTATTATTTTTTTTTGAGACGGAGTCTCACTCTGTTGCCCAGGCTGGAGTGCAGTGGCGCAATCTCGGCTCACTGCAAGCTCCGCCTCCCGGGTTCACACCATTCTCCTGCCTCAGCCTCTCCGAGTAGCTGGGACTACAGGCACCCGCCACCACGCCCGGCTAATTTTTTGTATTTTTAGTAGAGACGGGGTTTCACCATGGTCTCGATCTCCTGACCTCATGATCCGCCTGCCTCGGCCTCCCAAAGTGCTGGGATTACAAGCGTGAGCCACCGCGCCCGGCCTAACATATTCATATTTTAAAACAACATGTTGTACACCATAAATAAGTATAAATTTTTGTGAATTAAAAAATAGAAATAAAAAACAAAAGCAAGGAAAGAAAAGAAAACAGGGTCATGAGTATAATGCTCAGAGCTTAAAGGATGAGAATATCAGTTAGATTCTCTGAGAAGCAGAAGCTGGAGTTTGGTGCAAAAGAGTTTTAATGTGGGGAAAGGCCTGGAAAAGATAAATGGAGAAGGAAGCAGGGTGGAGCCAGAAGGGCCTCAGACCTTGATGCAGGTCTCACAGTCTCAGCTGACTTAGCAGGGAGCTCTGGCACCGACTGCCCGTTAGAGAAGGCCCGTGGTGGGCAGGCATGTCCAGGCACTGGGACTGTAGCTGTGCAAGAATGTCCTGGTGCCAGGACTCTTGCTGTGCACAGCCACGGGCTGGGGCTGCTGGGAAGAGCATAGATCCCGAAGGTGCTGCAGCTAGAGCCTGTCTGTTAACTGCACTTCTTGCAGCCAAAAATGTGTTTACTCTTGAAGGGGGAGCCGAGGCTGCTACAGTGAGTATGCTGATAGCCAGAAGGTAACTGTTCAGATTTATTAAACCTGTCTCCATAAGTAGGCATAAACAGTCCATGATGCCTACTGAGGAGAGGAAAATAATTTCCACCCCACTGAGCTCTCTGAGTCCAGTGTGGAGAAAGTCACTTCTGAGAGCATGATTGTCAAGTCTAATTTTCGTTTCTTTACTTTTTTTTTTTTTTTTTAAGAGACAGGGTCTTGCTCTGTCACCCAGGCTGGAGTGCAGTGGTGCAATCATGGCTCACTGCATGTGATCTTCCCATCTCAAGTGATCTTCCCATCTCAGCCTCCCAACTGGCTGGGACTACAGGTGAGCACCACCATACCCAGTTAAGTTTTTTAATTTTTTTTTTTTCTAGAGATTGGATGTGGCTATGTTGCTCAAGCTGGTCTTAAACTCCTGGCCTCAGGGGATCCTCCTGCCTCAGCTACCCAAAATGCTTGGATTACAAGTGTGAGCCACAGTGCCTGGCCAAGTGTAATTTTCATTCTTGCTCATGGACTGTGATTCAAATAGAACTTCAATTTTTTTTCTCTCACTGCTCTTTTAATCTTATTCAGTGGGGTAGGCTTCTCTGCCTCAGATGTGAACTCTGGCCTCAGTCTCAGTCCAGAAATGAGTACTGGTGTCGGTTTAGAAATGAGTACTTCCTGTCCCATGTAATATTCAAAATTCCAAACTTACCTTATTATCAAATAATCTCCCTTACCCTGGCTTAGGTCTTCCAGGCTAGAGGCCGGCAGTCGGGGAGGGAGCAGTCTCTGTTCTCTACTATGCTCAGCTTGCCTCTCTGCATCTGTTCTCCTCCCTCCCCTCAACTCTCCTCCCCCAACTCAGGTTTCCCCACTCCAGGAGAATGCGGAGGGTGGGAAGGCGTTAAAACTCTTCTTACCTAGCTGAGTGGCTTTGCACTCTGTGGGCCTCACAGATGGCTAAGATGAACTATTTTTTGTTAAGGGAAGTTTTGCTGGTTAAGTTTCGCTGGTTCCGTCTCTCTTACGCCTGACCGGGAGGTGGATGCATCTCTATTCTGGGTGGTCCTTTGCAACTCCTTCCTCAGCCCCTGGACATCTGGCCACAGAGCTCATCTCCTCTCCTCCTCCCCAGAGGCCTGTCCAAATGCCCCTATCGTACAGCACCCAGGACAACCAAGCAGGCTGTGTCTCATGGGTGGCCCTTAGCTACCCATCACAAACATTCCTTGCCCCGGCAGATCCTAGGATCTACAACATGGCACCATACTTCTGGCTCCCTTGTGGGATCCCATTACCAGTTTTAACTCTCCCAGACCTGTCATAGGTGCCTGTCGCCTCTGACTCTCACCTGCAGGGCCACATTCCAAAGCTCCCTAAGCCCTCCCCTTGAAGTCTTCTTTACTTGGCTTGTGGTCAGAGGTGACATCACTATACCTTGGGGAAGAGGTGTGGACTCACAGTAAAGTTCTTTCCAAAAAAGTCTCTTTCTTGTTCTCCCTTTCTCAGCCCTCCATCCATAGATGAGGGGGTTCCAAAGGCAGTGACACCAGTTCTCCTTGACTCCCATTGTACGTTCCTCAAGGTCAGATCTCCATCACATTGCCTTTGATCTCCTGATACCCATCACACTGTCAGCTTAGGGTAGTGAAACTAAGGCAGGAGGAGACCCATTCTAACATCTTGCTTGTAGCAGACACTTAGGGTTCCCTGTAGCACAGCCTGTTTATCCACCTGACTTCATATATATATATATATATATGTATATATATATATATGTATATATATATATGTATATATATATGTGTATATATATACGTATATATATATGTATATATATATATGTATATATATATACGTATATATATATATATATACGTATATATATATACATATATATATATATATATAATACTTTCAGTTCTAGGGTACATGTGCACAACGTGCAGGTTGGTTACATATGTATACATGTGCCATGTTGGTGTGCTGCACCCATTATCTCATCGTTTACATTAGGTATATCTCCAAATGCTATCCCTCCCCTCTCCCTCCACCCCACAACAGGCCCCGCTGTGTGATGTTCCCCATCCTGTGTCCATGTGTTCTCATTGTTCAATTCCCACCTATGAGTGAGAACATGTGGTGTTTGGTTTTTTGTCCTTGCGATAGTTTGCTGAGAATGATGGTTTCCAGCTTCATCCATGTCCCTACAAAGGACATGAACTCAACATTTTTTTATGGCTGCATCTATCTACACTGCTGTGTGGACAGTTTCACGATGGAGTGCCCCATGAAGTTTGCACCTGGGCAGTCTGTTTTCTGTTTTTCTGCTTCCAGGCTTTCTCCGATTATCCTTTTTTTTTTTTTGAGAAGGAGTTTCGATCTGTTGCCAAGGCTTCAGTGCAGTGGTACCATCTCGGCTCACTGCAACCTCCACCTCCCAGGTTCAAGCGATTCTTCCACCTCAGCCTCCCGAGTAGCTGAGATTACAGGCACATGCCACCACGCCCGGCTCATTTTTGTAGAAACGGGTTTCACCATGTTGGCCAGGCTAGTCTTGAACTCCCGACCTCGTGATCCACCCGCCTTGGCCTCCCAAAGTGCTGGGATTACAGGCATGAGTCACCGCCCCCGGCCGCTTCCAGGCTTTCCCTATGGCAGTGGAAGGCCACTCAGCCCAGCAACTGGGAAGTATGCAGGTTGGGTGGGTGCAGCTAAGGGAGTGCCACGTTGGTGGGTAAACGTGGATAAATGTTCCAGCCTCCCTGCCCTATTCCATGAGCAATTCTGAGGCATGTTCTCCCTGGTTCCTCAGAGGGATTGGGTCCCAGTTGTCCACAACGGTAATCAAGTATTAACACACCTTTTTCTTTGGCTTTCCTCCCTTCCTTGTCTCATTTTCCTCATTCTTTCTTCTTGGATTATCTCCCAGAAAGATGTCCTCCACCCAAGTTTTTATCTAAGGGTGTGCTTTGGAGAGAGACCAAACTATGATATTATTATATATAATAAAGTAGTTGCACCAGTAATGTTTAGACTTTCTCTCTCTTCTTCCTGGATCTTTAGGAGCAATTAAGCCAACGAGAAATCACACCCACACCTCAATTCTGATGTAACAGCCTTGGGAAAGAGGTTGCAGTGAAAAGCTGGTCTTGCTGTGGTGGAGAGAATGGAGGAAAGATAATAAAAGGCCAAACCTTTGCTCAAACTTTCTCCTCAGCTTCCCTTTGGATCTGGAAAGCTGGGGACCCACACGGCAGAGCCATGGTACTGGAGGAGCCATTAACAAGTAAGTTCCAAATAAATCACCTCCCTCCCAAGGCAGCGCGTGTTGAGATCTGCACGTGTCTTCTATCCTTCTATTCTGAGGCCGGCCTGTATGCTTGATATATGGTTTCTTTTTCCTTTCTTTTCTTTTTCTTTTTTAAGTGTCAGTGTTAAAAAGGTGATTATTCAATTGAACCATGAAGGTGGATGGACAGAAATGTAAGAGTCTGCAAATTGTTGAAGTGCACCCAAAGGAGTCATTGTGAAACAGAGGAGAAAAGACTGTTCCTCGCAAAGGGAGCAGCCTGTGCAGGATCCTTGGGGTGGGGGAGAGAGCTGGGCACACTGAAGCACAGAAGAAGCCCACACAGGAGGGGCCGAGAGATGGAGGCAGAGAAGAGTGGAGATGAGGCTACAAAGACGGATTGCAGGCAGCTCACTGGGGGCGTATAGGCCTGCTGAATTTATAAGTTATGCACTCAAGAAGTTTACTTTTGGCCGGGGATGGCGGCTCACGCCTATAATCCCAGCACTTTGGGAGGCCGAGGCGGGCGGATCACAAGGTCAAGAGTTCGAGACAAGCCCAGCCAACATGGTGAAACCCCTGTCTCTACTAAGAATACAAAAATTGGCCGAGTGTGGTGGCACATGCCTATAATCCCAGGTACCTGGGAGGCTGAGGCAGGAGAATTGCTTGAACCCAGGAGCTAGAGGTTTCAGTGAGCCAAGATAGCGCCACTGTACTCCAGACTGGGTGACAGAGCAAGACCCTGTCTCAAAAAAAAAAAAAAAAGTTTGCCTTTGACGGCAAGGGGAAATAGAGGATGGGAGGCAAAGGGAAAACATGGGGTAGAGGGATAATTTTATTGCCAATGATTTCGTTTTAACAGTGGAGATGAGGCAACAAAGACGGACTGCAGGCAGCTCACTGGGGGTGTATAGACCTGCTGAGTTGATAAGTTATGCACTCAAGAAGTTTACCTTTGGCCGGGCATGGCGGTTCACGCCTATAATCCCAGCACTTTGGGATGCCGAAGCGGATGGCGGAGATTTGAACATATTTAAATGCTGACGAGCAGAGCCAGTAGGGAGAGGGGTTGAAGATTTGGGGAAAAGGTGATGATAATGGAGGAAGGCCTCTCCCTGACCCCACCCCACCTCACACACACCCAGAAGACAGGAGGGAACTGAGATTCAGAGCCAAGGGAAAGGAACTGACCTTGGATTACAAGATGGGCCTCGGCTATAATGAGAAGAAAATGGGCAGAGATGCAGATAGGTTTGTATGTGACAAGTAGTTAAGGGAAGGCCTGCACAGTGGTTTCGATTTTCTCTGAAGTGGAGTCAAAGTTATCTGCTAAAACTGAAGGTTTACGTGAAAGGCAGGCATTTCAAGAGAATGGACACAGTTTGAAGCAGGTGGGGTAACTGTGTGTTAAGGTTTCTTAGGAAGGTCCTCATGTAAGCCTGTTATCCTGCCCTAATTATTAATAGCGCCCCCTTTCACTCTCAGAAAGTGCTGTAGTTTGGAGGATACGTTATGGCTACCCTAAAGCAGAAGCAAAATCTTACTAAAGGAATCATACTGAAACAGCTAAACTTTAAGAATTCAACGCTGCCCTTATCTTTTTCAGTCAACAAATTGCCCTAAAGATTTAGAAGGAGATGGTGGGTGGGCAGTGTGGAAGAGCATGCCTCTGGAACCAAACTACTTGTGTTCCTTCGTCTGCAGAATGGAATACTCACAATACCTGCTTTATAGGGTGGTTGTGAAAATCAGATGAACTAATGGCAGAAAGCGTTTGGCATGGAGTTGGCACATGGTGAGGGCTCAATGAATGTGAGTCATGGTTATTACTGAAGGTTGGTTAAGCATAAAGACAGTGGGCTTTGGCATTAGGGAGACCTGGGGCCACTTGGTAATTGGCCAGGGTCTGTGATTATCGAAGAGAATGCACAGGAAGTCTCTAACATAAGACACGTGAATAGGTTTATTCAAGAACGTTAGCTGGCAGCACCAATCAGCCCACAGTCTAAAGAGACAGCAAGCATTGCTGTTGGGAGGTACAACCCAGCTCGGTGTTTTTCATGCCAGCCGCCTGTTCACCAGATCAGCCTGTTACATATGAAGAGATGGAACACGCTGGGCTGATCCCCTTAACCACACTGCAAGGGCAACCCATTCCTTGTATCTCAGGCTTCACACATCTCAGATTGGTTCATGCACATATATACCCTTCCCTCAACTTACCTCTTAAGTACAATGTGTCTGCCCTTCTTTCCTAAAATGGACTCGGCTCACGTTCTTCTTGATTGCATGTCATGTGACTCCCTGATGCTTACTGCTCTCAAAATGTAGGTTTCATACCACCTGCATCATAATCAAGCTGAGAGCTAGTTAAACGCTTATTCGGGCCAGGCGCAGTGGCTCCCGCCCATAATCCCAGCACTTTGGGAGGCCGAGGTGGGCAGATAACGAGGTCAGGAGTTCAAGACCAGCCTGGCCAACAGAGTGAAATCCCATCTCTACTAAATATACAAAAAATTAGCCGGGCATGGTGGTGAGTGCCTGTAATCCCAGCTACTCATGAGGCTGAGGCAGGAGAATCGCTTGAACCCAGGAGGCAGAGGTTGCAGTGAGCAGAGATCGCACCACTACACTCCAGCCTAGGTGACAGTGCAAGATTCTGTCTCAAAAAACAAACAAACAAACAAAACAGAAATGTTGATTTGGACCCACTGAGTCATGAAGGGAGAAAGCAGAGTGTGGCCTGTGAATCCACCTGCTTATCAAGGTTCCCCAGTGATTCTACTCTAAGCTAAAGTTTGGGAATCACTGCGCTTCACCTGCTCTTCTGTTCTGTTGGAGCAGAGAGGAAGTTCCCCAGCCAGTGATATCTTTTGTTTCCAATCACAAAGGGTTTCTTTCCCCCTGAGTAAAGCCATGAAACAACACTCTGCTTCATTCTTGGTCTGGCCTTTGGAGAACATGAGAGGGGCTCTGGGAGCTTTTAATCTGTTCTGGGCTTTCTGAGGAGCTGTCTCAAGGACTGCCGCAGGGAAGCAGGTGCAAGGCCAGGGAGCTTCAACCACAGACAGCCTGCTTTTATCTTTTCACGTAGGGAGTTCTGATGCAGAACTTGTTTGAAAATAGGGTTCTGTTGCTAAAAGAAAAAAGTTTAGAATCTACGATCTTGTCCAACCCTTTATTTCACAAATTAAAAACTAAAAAGCAAACAAACAACAAACAAAAACCAGAGGTTCAGAGTGGTAGAGAGACTTCCTCAAGGTCACAGTTTAACAGCAAACCTGGGGCCAAAACTCGGGTCTCCCGTGTCTTGTTGGCAGGATTTTACTTGATTAAACAAATTTGAGAAGTAACAAAGCTATACCTGGCATATAGAAAGCCCTCAGTGTTATTATTATTGTTGATGTCATCAATAACTTGTATTTGTATTCTTTTGCTGTTATTAATTTGTATTTGAGACTGGAGGCACACAAAGAAAGCACAAAGGAAACAGAGGGGAGTGGCTTGAGGGAAGCCCTGGGCCACCCAGACGGGTCTGCTCACGATGCCATTTTTCTTAGTTAATTCAGCACTTTTCACAATACAGGCTCAAACTCTAACTCATCAATGTCCCAGAGTTGATCAGAATTTGGAATGCTGTCTCATTTTATCAGAGATGGCATCAAACTGACATATAAAATTAGCCATTCATCCTACAATTATTTATCAAGCTTCAGTTAAATGCCAGGCACTGTTCTAGGTATGGGACACAGCAGTGAACAGGAAAACTTGAAGCTTACATTATCGTCAGAGTCAAGGTTGGGGGAAAGCAATACACAACAAACAGATCTGTACCGTCTGATCAGAACACTTCATAAAGCACTGTGAGGAAAAACAAGGCAGGATAAAGGAACACCAAGGGATGGGGGCAAGAAGCCTTCTTTGGTTAGAGTGGTCTGATCAAATAGGCCAGTTGCAGCTCCATCGCCCTGACATTCCCTCCCTGTACACAGTCAGTATGGGGAGTTGTCAACAGAAGGCTGCCTAGGGAACATGGTGCTAGAGGAAAGGAGATGAGCTAAGATTCAACACTCTGATGACAATCTATGGTGTCCATCTCCAGCGAGCCTCCTTCTGTGAGGTTGCCTGGATACTGCGTCTGGCTGACAGAGTCCCTAGACAGAACTTGAATAGGCACTGTCAGGGTGTGTACTTCTATGACTCTCCTTTTGCAATGGGTCCACACCACCCATCTCATTTTTCTAATAAGGTACATACCTTCATTTGATTATTTGTGTCATTAGGGATAATTTGCATACCTCATCTTTGATCCACTAAGTATTGTCTTAATACTTTAGAACTCAGAAGGCAATCTCATTTTCTCCTTTTCCAGGGCTATTCACTTTCCTTAACCCCTACATTAAAATGTTTCTTTTTAAAAAGATATAAATTATGCTTAATTAACAAATCATAATTATACTACATTTATATAGTACAATGTGATGTTTTGATATATGTCTACAATTCTGAGTGATTAAATCAAGCTAATTAACATATCCATCACTTCACTTCCTTGATATTTTTGTGGTGATAAATTTGAAATTACACTCTTAATTATTTTGAAATATACAAAGCATTATTATTGATTACAGTCATCCTGCTGTGCAGTAGATCTCAAAACTTATTCCTCTTGTTTAGCTGAAACTTTGTACCCTTGGACCAGTAATTCCCCATTCCTTCACTCCTCCTCTGCCCACTGCCTCTGGGATCCATTATTCTTCTACGAATTCAACTTTTTTTTGTATTCCACATCTAAATGAGATCATGCAGTATTTATCTTTCTGTGCCTGGCTTATTTCACTCAGCATAGTATCCTCTAGATTCATTTGTGTTGTCCAAAATGACAGAATTTCATTCTTTTTCAAGGCTGATTAGTATTCCATTGTGTGTATACACCTCATTTTTTTATTTATCCACTGATGAACATTTAGATTGAGTCCACATCTTAGCTATTGTATATAATGCTACAATAAACATGGGAGTTCATGTTAAAGGGATATCCCTTCAACACAGTCATTTTAATTTCTTTGGATATATTCTCAGAAGTGGGATAGTTGGATCATATGGAAGTTACATTTTTAGTTTTTTGAGGAACCTCCATACTGTTTTCCATAACAGCTGTACTAATTTACATTCCTACTAACAGTGTACAAGTGTTCCCTTTTTTCTGTGTCTTCATCAACACGTTATCTTTTATCATTTTGATAAAAGCTATTCTAACAGGCGTGAGGTGATACCTCATTGTGGTTTTAATTTGCATTTACTTAGTGATTACTGATGCTAAGCATTTTTTAATGAACCTGTTAGTCATTTGTATGCCTTCTTTTGAGAAGTGTCTGTTCAAGTCATTTGTCCATTTTTTAATCAAGTTACTTGTTTTCTTGCTAATGAGTTGTTTGGATTCCTTATATATTTTGGATTTTAACTCCTTATCAGATGTATAGTTGGAAAATATTTTTTCCCATTCTGTGGGTCTCTTCACTTTGTTGTTTTTGTTTTTTTGTTTGTTTTTGTTTTCATTTTGCTATGCATAAACTTTTTAGTTTTATGCAACCTCATTTGTTTATTTGTGCTTTTGTTACCTGAGCTGTCAGAGTCAAATCCGAACAATTCTCGTCCAGACCAATGTAATGAGGGTTTCCCCTTATGCTTTCTTCTAGTAGTTTTACAGTGTCAAGTCTTACATTAAAGTCTTTCCCATTTTGAGTTTTTTTTTTATTATACTTTAAGTTCTAGGGTACATGTGTACAATGTGCAGGTTTGTTACATAGGTATACATGTGCCATGTTGGTTTGCTGCACCCATCAACTTGTCTTACATTAGTTATTTCTCCTAATGCTTTCCCTCCCTTGAGTTGATTTTTATGCATGGTGTAAGATAAAGATCTAATTTCATTCTTCTGCATGTGGATAACCAGTTTTCCCACACCATTTACTTTATTTTATTTATGCTGCAGACATTTATTAATTTTTTTTGCACAAAAAAACAATAAACATTTTCTAAAAATACATACAAACAAAAAGATGCATATCAAACATATTAGGAAGGTTGCACATGGGAAGACGGGGAATAGAAATGGGGGGTGGGAATTAAAGAAAATAAATGAGAGAGGGACTTTGTATGGATCAATGATAATAACTCAATCCTCTATTTGACAAAGAAGAAGGATAAGGAAGAGGAAGAAAAAGAAAGTGGGATAAAGGATCAGAAAGGGAGGAAAATAGAAAAAATTAGAGTATGACTCCAGGGTAGACCTGTTTTGTTGTTGCTGGGTTGGTTGGTTGGTTTGTCTGTTGTATTTTTCATATGTTTTGCCATGTTGGCCAGGCTGGTCTCAAACTCCTAGCCTGAAGTGATCAACCCCCCTCGGCCTCCCAGAGTACTGGGCCTACAGGCATGAGCCACCACGTCCAGCCCCCACATTGCTTCTGGCCTCCGTGGTAGACCTCCCAGACGGGGCAGCTGGGCAGAGGCGCTCCCCACATCCCAGATGGGGCGGCCGGGCAAAGACACTCCTCACTTCCTAGGCGGGGTGGTGGCCGGGCAGAGGGGCTCCTCACTTCCCGGAAGGGGCGGCCAGGCAGAGGCGCTCCTCACATCCCAGACGGGGCGGCCTGGCAGAGGCGCTCCTCACTTCCCAGACAGGGCAGCCGGGCAGAGGCGCTCCTCACTTCTTCCCAGATGGGGCGGCCAGGCAGAGGCGCTCCTCACTTCCCAGACGGGGCGGCCGGGCAGAGGCGCTCCTCACATCCCAGACGGGCTGGCCGGGCAGAGGTGCTCCTCACTTCCCAGATGGGGAGGCTGGGCAGAGGCGCTCCTCACTTCTTCCCAGATGGGGCGGCCAGGCAGAGGCGCTCCTCACTTCCCAGACGGGGCGGCCGGGCAGAGGCGCTCCTCACATCCCAGATGGGCTGGCCGGGCAGAGGCGCTCCTCACATCCCAGACGGGGCGGCCGGGCAGAGGCACTCCTCACATCCCAGATGATGGGCGACCGGGCAGAGACTCTCCTCACATCCCAGATGGGGCGGCCGGGCAGAGGCGCTCCTCACATCCCAGATGGGGCGGCCGGGCAGAGGCGCTCCTCATTTCCCAGACGGGGCGGCCGGGCAGAGGCGTTCCTCACTTCTTCCCAGACCGGGCGGCCGGGCAGAGGCGCTCCTCACTTCCCAGAAGGGGTGGCGGCCGGACAGAGGTGCTCCTCACATCCCAGACTATGGGCGGCCAGGCAGAGACTCTCCTCACTTCCTAGACGCGGTGGCGGCTGGGCAGAGGCACTCCTCACCTCCCAGACGGGGCGGCCAGGCAGAGACGCTCCCCACCTCCCAGACGGGGCAGCCGGGCAGAGGCTGCAATCCCAGAACCCTGGGAGGCCAAGGCAGGCAGCTGGGAGGCGTAGGCTGCAGCGAGCCAAGACCACGCCACCGCAATCCAGCCCGGGCAACACCGAGCACCAAGTGAGCGAGACTCCGTCTGCAGTCCCAGCAACTCGGGAGGCCGAGGCGGGCAGAGCACTCGAGGTCAGGAGCTGGAGACCAGCCTGGCCAACATGGCGAAACCGCGCCTCCAGGCAAAGGAGAAAAAGCAGGCAGCGGTGGTGGCGCGCGCCGGCAATCCCAGGCAGCCCGCAGGCCGGGGCAGGAGAATCACGGGAGCCGGAGGTAGGGAGTCTGCAGCGAGCCGACTAGATTCCAGTCTGGGCCACAGAGGGAAGAAAAGGAAGGAAGGAAGGAAGGGAGGGAGGGAGGGAGGGAAGGAAGGAAGGGAAGGAAGGAAGGAAGCTCCCACACCATTTATTGAATAGATTGTCTTTCCTCATTGTAGGCTTTTGGAACCTTTATCAAAAATCAATCAGCTATAAATGCATTGGTTTATTTCTGTTCCATTGGTAGGTGGTGGATCTGTTTTTATGCCAGTATTTGATTACAATTGCCTTATAATATACTTTAAAGTCAGGTCATGTGATGCCTCCAGCTTTATTATTTTTGCTCAAAATTGATTTGGCCATTTATGGTCTTTTGCTGTTCCCTACGAATTTAAGGATTTTTTTTCTATTTCTGTGAAGAGCGACATTGGAATTTTAACAGAGATTGCCTTGAATCTGTAGATTGTTTTCGGTTAATATGGACATTATAACAGTATTAACTTTTCCAATCCATGAACATGGAATATCTTGCCGTTTATGTGTGTTTTCATCCATTTCTTTCATTAGTGTTTTATAGTTTTCAGTATATAAGTCTTTCACCTCCTTAGTTAAATCTACATCTAACTATTTTATCTTTCGTTGCTATTGTAAATGGGATCGTTCTTAATTTTCTTTTTGGATAGCTTGTTATTAGCATACAGAAATGCTATTAATTTTTGTATGTTTATTTTGTATCCTGCAACTTCATGGAATTTGTTTATCAGTTCTAAGGGTTTTTTATTTTTAGGGTTTTTTATATATATAAGATCATTTCGTTAGCAAATGAAGACAATTTCACTTCTTCCTTTCCTATTAAGATGGCTTTTATTTCTTTCTCTTGAATAATTGCTCTGGCTAGGACTTCGAGAACTATATTGAAAAGGAATAGTGAAAGTGGGCATCCTTGTTCTGTTTCTGATATTTGAAGAAAAGCTTTCAACTTTTCTCCATTGAGTATAATATTAGCTGTGGGCTTGTTGTATATGGATTTTATTGTGTTGAGGTACATACTCTCATACTTAACTCTTTTGAGAACTGTTCACACCACTCCATCTCATTTTTGTAATTCTTTAGGGATAACGTGCATGCCTCATCTCTGATGTACCAAGTATTTACTTAGCACTTTGAGACTCAGAAGGCAATCTCATTTTCTCTTTTCTCAGGGCTACTCACTCCTCTCCTTCCCATTAAATATTTTCTATTATCACATGCAAAATCCTCTCTCTTCCTTGTCAAGTTTCCCAAATACCCTGCCAATTACAATGGTTTTGTGGCACCCATGGTACTCTTCTCTCTTGGTCAAATCCTTCTTTGTAGGGGAGAGAGGGACTTTCTGGGATTCTGACCTTGGAATATTGAAGGTGGCTTGGAGTTTGAGTCATTGGATTGTGCGGCAGGATTTCCTATGTCTGAGAGGTTTCTTCCTCTGAGAGAAAAGAAGCCTGGTAGTAGCACACCAACAATGGAGACATTTTCTTCTAGTCTATGGAAATGGTTAAGAAGTAGGGAAGGGCCGGGCACGGTGGCTCACGCCTGTAATCTCAATACTTTGGGAGGCTGAGGCAGGTGGATCACCTGAGGTCAGGAGTTCGAGACCAGCCTGGCCAACATGGTGAAACCTCGTTTCTACTAAAAAAACAAAAATCAGCCAGGTGTAGTGGCAGGCACCTGTACTCGGGAGACTGAGGCAGGAGAACCGCTTGAACCCAGGAGGTAGAGGTTGCAGTGAGCTGAGATCACGCCACTGGACTCCAGCCTGAGTGACAAAGCAAGACTCCATCTCAAAAAAAACAAAAGAAGAAGAAGAAGAGGTAGGGAAGGGCTTGAGGATTCCCCCTCAAACTACTAGAAGAGGAAATGGGAAACAGAAGGAGAAGTGGAGGGTCAAGCAGCAACCACTGCAACAACTCTCTGGATGGAGGAAGAAGAGGTGGAAAGAAGTTTTCTATGATGGACAATTTCTAGCACTAAGGATAGCCAATTTTGCTGACTGTGGATAGCTGCCTGGGGGGATGGAGAAGGGGGGAAGGGGTATAGTCCCTAACTCCTTACTTTCCCAAGCTCACCTGATGAGGTATTACCCAAAGGCTATGCAGCTAAGTCCTTCCTCTAGAACAGTGGCTGCTGAACTTAAAAAAAATCCATGCAAACTTTCCTCAGTGGAAATATTACAAGAAACTCAATATGATAAAAAATAAACTATTCTGGTAGAAGCTGGAGGGAGTATCCCATCTCAGCACTTTGCTTAAACCCCAAGGCTATGTCTTGGAGCCATAAGGGTTCTAGGGAGCCCCTCTGCTCAGGGATTGCAGATGGGCAAAACAATGGGGCAGCACTGGCAGGTGTAATTCCTGGACTTTCATCTCCATTTCAACTAGAATAGCTGGACTTTCACCTAGTTACATATTGGGCTTATGAAAATATTTCCTGAACAGGGGAGAGGAATATTTTCCTTAAAAACACGTTCCTACACCCCACTCAAAATCCTTTAAAATAGCGTTTATTAGCCAGGTGTGGTGGCTCATGCCTGTAATCCCAGCACTTTGGGAGCCCGAGGCAGGCAGATCGCTTGAGTCCAGGAGTTCAAGACTCACCTGGGTAACATGGCAAAACACTGTCTCTACCCAAAATACAAAATTAGCTGAGCATGGTGGTGCACTGGTGCACTTCTTTAGTCCCAGCTACTCAGGAGGCTGAGGTGGAAGGATCGCTTGAGCCCGGGGGTGAAGGGGGAGTGGAGACTGCAGTGAGCCATGATCACACCTCTGCACTCCAGTGTGGGTGACAGAGCAAGACACTTCTCAATAAATAAATGAATAGATAAATAAATAAATAAAATAGTGTTTATCACCTTTTGTATAGCCTTAAAACCACAAAAGCATGCCACATGCTCCTATATGTAATCATGACTCACTCTGGCAGAGGTCCTCAAAGTTGGGCTTTCTGCCTCCATTGAGAATCACTAACCTGGGTTTAGCTGAATTATTAGAAAGATAAAACCCAAGCCACTTCATATGAGGATGGTGCAGACTTGCTCCCCTGAAATGCTTTGTTGCAATCAATGACCATGGCCTATGTCAAAGAGTGTTATAAAGCAGGAATATTCAGTGGGGCTATGGAAAAGATAAGGCTAAATATGCTGTTCATTATCATCACACAGTGTTTTCTTGAGAAAAAAATGCCTCCCAGTGGTAGGAACAGCAGGGCTATTTCTCTGAGCAGCCCTGTGATTTTACAGTAGACTTTATTGTCCTCTTGGAGTTGCTGCTGGAAAGCAGAAAGCTGCATTTGTAGCCCTCCTGTAGCCATGGATAGAACACTAAAGCATAGTTTGGATACTGAGCTTGTTCCTTGCTGCAACTTATTTTCCTACCCTACTTTCTTCTAACCTCATCTTCCTAACTAGTATTTTATCTTGCGACAGTGTGTACACTTTGTAAGATGTGTGTGAGGGTCTAGCCAAGTGTACAGTCAGAAAGAATACAGTCTACACGGGACAGCCCTCACTTTTGATACCAACTGCAAGTTCAAGGAGTTCCAAAAACTACCCTCAGTTTTAATAATTTGCTAGAAGGATTCACAGAATACAATGAAAGCTGTTATATTCGTGGTTATGTCTTATTGTAGAGGAAGGACACATATTAAAATCAGCCTAGGAAAGAAGCGCACAGAGTCCAGGGAAGTACTAAGTATGTCCTTTCCCATGGGGTTAGGACAGGGTACTCTTCTGGCATCAGTGTGTAACAATACACACACAATATTTCCAACCAGGAAAACTCGCCCAAGCCTCGGAGTTTTTACTGGAACTAAATCACACGCTGCCCACATGGCTGACTGTCAGTCACCAGCCCTTCCAAAGGTCAGGCTGACACCTTTGTTCTCCAGTCCTTCTGGAGGTAGAAATGATAGTGCTTGGCATAAATCCCTCATCATAAATCACACTGTCAAACTGTCTGATGGCCAAGGCCCCTAGACAAACAAAGACACTCTTATCAGGCATGGCATTCCGGGGCCTAGAGATTGGCACCCCATAGCAGAGGGCAAAGGCCAGACCTCTCTTTGGGAAAGGCTGATTCTTCGCTAGGCAACGAAAATTCATCTTTAGAATAAGGCAATGAGAAGGAAGGAAGTAAGGAACAAACCAACCAATCAAACCAAATCAGTCTGGCATGGCCGGAATCCTCAATCCTGCCCTGCACTGACAATGACACTGCTGGAGAACAAGGTCCCTCAGGGAGAAGTCCAGGGTGAAGGATTCTAGCAGGGACCCTCTGTGTTCATAGCCATTGAGCCCCTTTATGAGCTGGTACCCTGGGTTGGAGAAGGGGGGTTAAGGGTGCCACCCAGCTCTGAATGAGGTGAGGAGAGATATCACATAGTGTCCTCTGGGACCAAGGAAGGTGCAGAGATGCTGACACACATTGAAGCTGACTTGGACTCATTCTGTCACCTCATTTTATTGGGTAAGATTCCCAGGCATAGAAGGTTAGGATGTACAGTAGAAAGTGGGAGTCCTGGCAGCTTTGCAGGACCATTTGGGAAGGACACGGGGTGAGGGTCACAGTTGACACCCAGGCCCTTAGAGCTACTTTCATGAATCTTCAGGCCGCACCTGGACAAAACAGCTATTGTTTCTCCCCTGGTACTCTGAGGAGTCCTGGGGAACTCAGAGGCCTGTGATTGCCCCCCTGCCCCCGCCACCAAAAAAAAAAACAAAAAACTTCTCTGTAAGGCCACGGAGCTCCCTCTGCAGAACAGCATACAGACCCATGTCAGTGGCTCACCCCAGCAGCAAACGGGAAGCAGGAGACGTAGACAACCCTTGGGATCGGGTGCGCCTGGAGAGCTTGGAGAGTCATGAGGGCCAAGCTGAGGATTCTGGGCTCCTGCAGGTCTCCCAAGCCCACATGCACACGGGACTCCAGCTCCTTCCACCTCTCTGTTCATGCCCTGTGTGTGCCTCTAGCTCTGGCCCCCATCCCACCCCTCGCACACAACCTACAGCCTCACTGCAGGAGAGAAGTTGCCTATGTCTTAGGTCAAGAGCTAGAAGGCTCAGTGTTGGCGAGACCACAGGAAACCAGTTCTCTGGAAGGATCCACAACTTCTGTGGCTGTGAAAAGGTGATACATCTCACTGCTTGGGCCCTGTTGCCCTTGTTTTCCTAACGCTTGAGATTCCTTTCCCTCCACACATCTGCCTCCTCCAAGCTCCCCTCACTCCATGACAGGCTGCTGATGGTGCAGTGATGACTGATACATTATCTTAGCCCCCAGGGCTCAGAGCCCAGTTAGAGGACAAGATGCATCAACAAGGGAGAGCTTTTGGGTTCACTCCTCTCTCTGGAGATGCTGTTCTCAGCCTTGCAGGGTGGGACCCCAGCATCCTGCTCTGACTTCACTGGGAACAAGAGGGAAACAGCTCCATCATGGGGAGCCGAGTGATCCCCAGGACAGATCCCCAAGATCTCTCCATTGAGGTAGAATGAGTACAGGATTGGAGGGGAACCCCTCTGTGCCTCACAGAGAAGCTGTACCACATCTTCCACAGCAGGGTCAGCTGGCCCGTGATGCAGAGTGAGCACAGGACGGGACACAGGACCTGGGATGCACATGGGGTGGGAAGCTCAGCCTGACCACCCAGGACCCTGGCTCCCTCCTCTCCTGGGGACACTTCCCACAATTCCTCTCCTCCCAGGGGGTCCCACTGCCTGATGCCCAGACCCCTGGGGGCGTCGCCACTCCCTCGCTCATTTACCCTGCACTCTGACCTCCAGCTGGGTGCTCTGCTTCTAGACCTGTAAAGCCCAGTAAAGCCCAGAGTCTCCCTCCTTGACTCCTGTGATGCAGAGTTCTGGGTGAGGGCCCCTGTCCTGCAAGGTGTGGCCGTCCTTGTGGAAGGAGAAAAGGAGCCTCGAGGCTGACCTCAGGGGGTGCAGCTTTGCCTGACATCTCATGGTAACCAGGCTCCCCTCTCAGGGCTCAGGAGAGGGGGCGGCACTCAGTACAGGAGGTGGGAACCACTCTGGGGAGATGCAGGCCCAGGACTCAGGAGGGGAGTCCTGGATGATAAAGCCCCAGGAGGCTGAGGCCTGAGCTTCTACTCATCCCAGGCTGCAGCCTGGGAACCCCGATGGGAGGCAGTTTCATCAACAAGACCTGTCCTCTTGTCCTCACCTACAAGCTCTGAAATGACTCCCACACAACCAGGCTCTTCTGGAATCTTGAAAGTCAGAGGCAGAGGGGGCATTCGAGGTCCTCTAGTCCACAGAGGGGAAGGGTGAGCCTGGACTGGTCCAGGCTCTTCCCAGTGCCCCTCTCCCAGGAATCTCCCCCATCCTTCCCCTGGCTCCATGTGTGCCCCATGGTGGGGAGAGGGGGGTATTGAGACAACATCTTGGGAAACTTTGGGGCCCCACACATTGGCCCAGCATGAGGGGCAGCCAGAGACAGGGGTCCTGTCCAGAGAGCTACTGACCTCTACAGACGGGACCCCTGAGAGGCACCTCCTGCCCCACAAACTCCCAAGCTGATGACTCACCTTGGACTTGAAACGTGGCAGTCTCTGAAGTTTGTGTGAATGTCTGTGGAATATACATCACCTGCCCATTGCATCTGTACTGGCCACGGCTCTGCATTGTTGCTCCTCTCATGGACAGAGTCTGGTTTTCCTTAGAGAAATGAAGGAATTTTCCATCTCTGTAGAACTTCACCTGAGACAGTGGTGTATTCTTCCATCCCTGACATCACAGAGTCAGGGCACCTCCTTCAAACACAGGGTTTGGCCAGGCTTGGAGGTACAGCCAGGCTGCGAGACAGAGGAACAGGGCAGCCCTGGAGCTGCAGGTCCCATCAGTCACTTCTCTCCCTCTGTCCTCCAGCCTAAGGCCTCTGCTGGGGATGGAGGCCCTTGGATGGTACCAGTGCAGTGTCACTGTCTCCAGTCCTTCATGCTGACCAGAGAAGGGCAGGACCTGGACTTCCTTTCCTCCCTCTCCTCCCTTTCCTTCTCTCCTTCCTCTTCTCTTCCCATCTGCCTCTATCCTTTCCCTTTTCTTCTCCCTTTTTCTGTCTCCCTGATCCTACCATATATTGAGTTTTCTTCGCCATTGACATATTTGCTTCCAGCTGGAATCATCCCAATTATGTAGCTATCTTATTCCTCCTGAACAGATTCCAATTTCTTCACACTTCACATGCTGCCCCAGTCCAGGCTGACCCAATAGTCCCCACCTCCAGTGACAGCTCCAGGTCTGGACCTGTGAGAATCCAGGGATTGAAGGAGCCTGATCTGGCTCGCTCCTACCTTCCTCCTTAAAGGCTCCTGGAGGTCCAGACTCCATCGATGCCCCACACCAATACCGATCCCCAGCAGGGGCTTCAGTTTCCACCCCAGCCATGCAGAGGCCCTGTCCTGTCTGTTCTCATCCTGAACTTACGTTCTCTGTCCTGATTGGGCAGGACAAGGGTCTCTCCCCAGGTATGGAATCTCCCACAGGTCAGGTAGCCTCAAGAGCCAACAGCCATGGCTGGGAGTCAGGCCCGAGGATCATGACGAAGGATGGCAGAAATGAGATTCATAGAAGAGTTCCCTTCTCATTCCCATTATGAGCAAGAAGAACACAGGTGTAATCAGCCTCTTCCTGGGCCATAGGCACCTTCCATCACTCCTGGAACTTATGAGGTTCACAAGGTCCCTGAGCATAGGCCCGGGTGTTCAAACCTGGTTTCTCTATTACCACCAACCACACAGCACTTGGGTTTCCAAGTGTGGTCTGAACTCCTTCCCCAAGCAGTAACATAGATAACTCCCTGGGAGTTTCAATACTCATACGTATATCAGAGATCTCATCTCTTTAACAAAGGTACTGATTCAATGGAAGGCAGAGAAGCAGGATTTATTTGTTATTCATTCATTGACTTATTCATTCATCAATCATTTATTGAGCACTTCTACATGCCAGGCCCTCAGGTATACACTAGTTCACAGTGTAGAAAGCAAAAAAAGAGACAAAGAGTGACAAGTGTGACAGAGGGGGCACAGAGAGGAACTGCTTAGTTCTACCTGGGGAGGACACCCAAAGAGGTGAAGTTGCCTTGACCTCATCTTGCAAGATAAGTATTTAGTATAAGGGAGATGTAGGGAGAGGCTGTTTCAAGATGTAGCCACATGAGCAAGGACACAGCCAGGAGTAGTCTGGGAACTGGTGGAGTGTGGCATGGCTGGAGTGACAGGCTGTGAAGAGGGTATGCTAAGAAGTAAGCCTGGGGAGGCAGTAATCAGACGAACTCAAACTACACCAGAGCAGTGGGAAAGGAAAGGAGGGATTTGAAATTGGGAGTAATTGAATCAAACTTGCATTCAAGATCTGATGGCTGCCAAGTAAAGAATGATCAGAACGGGGTGAGAAAAAGACTGAGCCTATTGCAATTGCCTGGGCAAGAGAGAGAGGTGTCAGGTGAAACAATGGCAGTGAGATGAAAAGGAGGGCGTAGATCCAAGTGACACTAAGGAGGTAGAATCTATAAGACTTGATGATACAGACTTGAAGATTTGATGAGGGTGAGGGGCAAAAGAGAGGGAGGAATTCAGGATAATAGGAAATTGAGGACAAGACGCTGATCTGTAGGAAAATGTAAGTTAAAATGTGTTCATCTTCAGATGAGATGTTCTTGGCATGGCCAGGTGGAGATATCCCTCAGTTAAAGACTATATATACTTCAGGATCCATTCTGGGCTGGAGATAGAGACTTGCGAGTTATTTACATTTGGTGGTGCTTGAAGCCAGCTGTGTGGATGGAGCTCTCCAGAACTCAAGGAAGGAGTATAGATTGTAGTGTGTGTGTTTGTGTATGTGTGTAAGTTGTTTTTAACCTGTTGCTTTTTATATATAAAGAATATCTATATAATATATATGGCTTAAAATAGCACAAGGGTAAAAACAACTAAGATGGTTATTAATAAGGAATTTGTTAAATAAATTATGGTCCAGCCATATAATGAAATATAATGTAGCCATGAGAAAGAACAAGGTAGATCCATAAATACCTATATGGAATGATCCCAAGATAAAGTGTTAGTGAAAAACACTAAAAGCAACGTGTGAAGCCATGTGTACAGTGCACCTCCATTTGTATATAAAAAGAAACATGCATACATATTCACACACATACGTATGCTTGCATATGCATATAAAATGTTTAGAATATAAGGGAAGACTGGGTCACCAACTCATGGGCTAGGGTGAGGGAGAAACAATTTTCACAATGTGCTTCTTTGTTCTTTTTTAAAAAATTTAATGCTTTTACTATATTCACATATATGTTTCAATTAAAAAGCTAGATTAAATAAAATATTCCAATCTTCTTTATTGCCCTATATAGCTTTCAATAAACCTCTCTTTCTTGAAGTTACCTGAGAATGGATCCATTCCTTGCAACTGAGGATTCTAAGGAACTGGGTTTCTCAGTATAAAATGGGAATGGTTGGGAGGAGGTAAAGAGTAGAAGACAGTGTCAAGAATCCAGAGCCCAGCACCTGTAGTCCTAACTATTCGGATTCCTTGAGCCCAAGAGTTTGAGTCCAGCCTAGACAACATATTGAGACCCCCATCTCAAGAAAAGAAAGAAAGAAAGAAAAAGAAAGAAAGAAAGAAAGAAAGAAAGAAAGAAAGAAAGAAAGAAAGAAAGAAGAAAGAAAGAAAGGAAAGAAAGAAAGAAAGAAAGAGAAAGAAAGAAAGAAAGAAAGAAAGAAAGAAAGAAAGAAAGAAAGAAAGAAAGAAAGAAAGAAAGAGAAAGAAAGAAAGGTTGTACCTAGGGGAAGAGTAGATGAAAAGATGAACAATGTGACTGGGAAGATTTCCTAATCTCACCAGAGCCTGGCTCCACCTTAAGGTAGGTAGATGGACAAGTGTAGCTACCGGGGTCACAGATGCTAAGATGACATCCAGACAGGTCAGGAATTAAGAAGAAAGGCAGATGAGGAAAGATAAACTGTATCTTATAAGACAGATTCCTGGCACTCTTTTCCTTTTTAAGTTTCCTTTTTGCTTTCCCTAGTCCTGCATTTTTGTTGAAGGCAGAAGATTAGAGAGGGACAAAGAATGGCTGAGTTGATATCCTTGTAGTTGCAGTCTGAGTTCCCAGGTAGTACTGGAAGACGTGAGGTTAGCAGATGTAGTCTTTACTTCAGGAGAAAAAGAAGAGTTTTCTGCTAGAAGTTGGTTCTTGTCTCTTTTCTACCCTCCTCCCACGCCATCTCCCCAGTTATAGAAAAGATTAGTCATGTCCCTGCACGATTAGCTCCCTATAGGGCCAGTGACAGCATCCTTCAGCTACTGCTGGTAGGGCTAGGACTTCACTCGGTAGAGAAGCCTGGTGTAAATGGAAGAAAATGACCAAAGAAAAGCGGAACGTGACCAGGCATAGATGTTTGCCACCAGGAACTGGGGAGGGAAAGGACCCTGAGGCTTTCTCGCCTAGACCCAGACCACAGCCGTGTGCAGACAGGCACAGAAGCCTGAGCTCAGTAAGACGGAGCCAGCCATCTACACCTCAGCCAGACAGCTGTCCTCTCAGACAGACATTTCCAAGAGTGGTCAGAATGGGACATGAACATAGGCGTACTCATGGAGACATGCAGGAACATGAGATCAAAGTCTCGCCAAACTTTCCATCACAGGGACCTGCCATGGGGAAAAGGGAGGGGGTGAGATTAGATAATAAGGACCTCCTGACAGAAAGAGTGGTTAGAGGTGGGACTTGTGCATACAGGAGGATCTATGGCCTTTCTTCGTCCCTCTTCCTACACAGATTTGAAAACTGCCAGCCCCCACCACTGCCCCACCCCACCAGGTCATAGTTCCTATTAAGTTCCATAGCAACATTTCTGCACTGCATCCTGGCCATCCTCGCTTTAGGGTCTCCACAGAGTGAGCCCATGTCATACCCCTCCCCACTTCAGGAGAAATAAGACAAAAGCGCCAGGTGAGACCTCAGTGACAACACCTCGTCCTCCAAGAAGAAGCAGGCAGGACAAAACTTAGGGGAGGGAGAGGAGGGCAGGGGTGGGGAACTTCATAAAGGAGACCTTGACTTTGGGGTTGTTAGGGAAAAGGTGGCTTTAGACAGGACTCCAGATCTGATGAGGATGATCTCCAGAACCTGGCTCTACCTTAAGGTAGGTAGATGGACAAATGTAGCCACCTGGGTCACAGATGCTAAGATGGCATCCAGACAGGCCAGCAACTAAGAAGGGAGACAGATGAGGATGCATAAACTGTATCTTATAAGACAGATTCCTGGCACTCTTTTCGTATTTAAATTTCCCTTTTGTTTTCCCTAGCCTTTAATAAAAACTTGACTGAAGGTACCAAGGTGTGCTGAAGTGGAAGCAAAGTTCTCCAAAGTCCAGCATGGTAGACATCAGTGGTGGTAACCAAGGACAGACCCCAAGGCAAGGTGAATCTCAAAAATGGAACCTCAAGTCTATGCAGTCCAGCTGCCCTCCCCACCAGAAAGTCCTTGTTCCAGCCCAGCATCAGTGCCTCTGAGTTTGGTTAGTAGAAACGAAGGAAGAATTTCCTTGTAAAAATATAGACAGAGCAGTCCCTGGCTTTCTCCTCTTGCAGGAAGGAGGGATTCTCCCATTCCATACCATCTTTCCCCCGCACAGGCCCCAGAAATACTTAATTCAACTATGTGAAAATAAAGATTGTTTTTGGTTTGAGGGCATAGGGATCCATTTATCCTTATTCTTTGTGAGGCACTAAATTAGCTTTGTATGTTATTAAATGTGTCTTATCAATGCTGTCGGCATTGTTTCGTTTTAACTTCTATTTGGTGATGTTCAGTTTTCTGAATGTGTGGATTACTTAGCATGAGCAGAAAACCCTGCAAAAGTGGTGGAGGTAAGGAAAGGTTGTAATAATGGTTACAAAGCAGGAGGAGCATAAGGCTACCTAGGTGGTACAGTCTGAGTTGTTTTGGGAAAGCCCTTCTCAATCACCTCTCTCTAGGACACCACCCCAACACACATGAAATTCCGCTGATGTCTTTTTGGTTGCCACTATGTTCCCCAAGTTCTTTTAATATGCAAACACTGGTAGGAAAATAAGAAGAAATCACATCATATCTCTGTTTAGAAACTGGTCTAAGATGTTTATAAATGTTCAAAAAAATGTAAATCTCCTTGGGTAAGCAGGCTTAGATGAAACTATGAGCTCATGTTGGCAAATGTGCAAGCTTTAGCATTTAAGCCAAGTGCTTTAAATCCATCTGAGCTTCAAAAGGCAAGAGTTAAAAGTCAAAGTATGGTAGACAAAAAAATATTTTCTTGACTGGAAGAGATCTTCATGAGACTCTTTACCATGAATGACCTAGAGAAAATAATGTGTCAATTTTTTTTACTTTAATTCAACTCAACAAAGATGTATTTAATTCTACTATATGTAAGGCACTGTGGTAAGTAAAACTGAAGACACAGAGTTACATAAAACAGTTCTGTCCCCAGACAGTCTAGCCATGCAGGACAAAACATGTATGGAGACACAAAGCGAAGTGTCAGGTTGCTGTGAGAGTTCAAAGAAAGGGAGATAGCCCATCCTGTTGAAGGTCTCACCAATAAATAGCACTGAGAAAGGATTTGGAGGCAGCCATAAATTAATAAACTGTACATGAAGGAACTTGCTCAGAGATTGAAAATCACAGGACATTTTAGGATGGAGCACAGAATCTGAGTGGGGAGTTACAGGAAAATTAGGATGGGGGAGAAGATTGGGATGCTTTGAGCAAAACCAAGGCAAAGGAAGTTTAAGGCCAATCAGCAATGTGTGTCTTCCATCCTTTTCCTTTTCTTCTGTTGTGGAGGGTTCATCCCTCTGCAGCCAACAGAACAATGATTCTGAACACACTTCCAGGAGGGACTTCTGGGCTGCAGGCACCTCTCCACGGTGGGCTGTGCCCTTGGACCTGCTCTTGTCAGGGGGACTCGCCTTCTCATCTGGCTCGGTGCCCATCCTCCTGAGACCCCCCTTCCCAGCCTCTTCCCCTCTGCCACATCCCCTGACGCCCTCCACCAGCCTTGTACCTTTCGTTCCTTTACCTCATGGCAGAAAGTGACTGGTGGTAGAAAGACACCCAACCTCACTGCCCAAGTTCCCGCCCACTTCCTACACTGATGGGCAACAGAGATCCCTGAGGAGCAAGGGCTAAAATGGGTTTAATTTCACCTCATGTCAGAGCTCAGCCCTATTCAATGCTTACTGTTCACTCTATTTTTTTTTTTTTTTTTCAGATAGAGTTTCAATCTTGTTGCCCAGGCTGGAGTGCAATGGTGTGATCTCAGTTCACCACAACCTCCACCTCCCGAGTTCAAGTGATTCTCCTGCCTCAGCCTCCTGAGTAGCTGGGATTACAGGCATGCGCCACCATGCCCGGCTAATTTTATATTGTTAGTAGAGATGGGGTTTCTCCATGTTGGTCAGGCTGGTCTCGAACTCCCGACCTCAGATGATCCACCCGCTTTGGCCTCCCAAAGTGCTGGGATTACAGGTGTGAGCCACAGTGCCCAGCCTTACTATTGTTCACTCTCTAATGCTTTCCACGCTCTCCTCCATCACTCTCTGCATGTTGGCGTCTCTTGGACCCACCTGGCTTTCTTTGTGTCACATGCAGAAGCAGAACTCACAGGAAGGAGAAGCCTGCATACACTAAGGGACCAGGGCTCTCGATGTGTGAGAGGGGAGTGGAGGCAGCACATCTCTTAACTTCTGTGATAGGCTGAATTGTGGCCTCCAAAATTCCTATGTTGCAGCTCTGACCCCCGTATCTTGAAATGTGATTGTATTTGGAGACAGGGTATTTTAAAGAGTAATCAATTTAAAATAAGGCCATTAGGGTGGGCCCTAATCCATTCTGATTGGTGTCCTTATAAGAAAAGGAAACCAGGACACAGATGCACATAGAGGGAAGACTGTGCAGAGACACAAGGAGAAGACAGCCATCTACAAGCCAAGGAGGGAGGCCTCAGAAGAAACCAACCCTGCTGACCTTTGACTTTAGACTTCCAGCCTCCAGATATATGAGGAAATTAATTTCTGTTGTTTAAGCCACCTGGTCTGTGCCATGTGTTACAGCAGCCTGAGCTGACTTCTGCATCTGCTAAGCCTGTGATGTCCTCAAGAAAAGCGGAGGACAATTTCTGGCCCCAACCAAGAAAGGAGCGAGGGCAGCAACCTCACAAGCCAGAGGGGAAACAGCCTTCTCAGACCAGGGGATGCTGGCAAACAAGGCAAGCTCCTCTTTCCCGTCTGCTTTCCATTCTCCCGTGACTGCCTTAGAGCAGACTGTGCTGCTGCAGGCATCTCTGTGCTGGCAGGGAGTGTGCTCAGGTCTCCCTTCAAGAGAACCTGGTGCAAGAAGCCTCCAGCCTCCTGCTGCTGTATTTTGGATGTGTTGGGTGTTCACACTGCCCCATGCTGCTCCCAGCCAATGACTGAGCACAGAGGGTGCCAGAAACAGGGCTAGAAACAGGCCACCGTGCCTGATGTGAGGCCTCGCTAAGAGGCAAGCTCTGTTCTGGGACACTAAGCCTAGCAGGGACGTCCTGGAGCTGCACCGCAGTTTGAGGATCATCCTACCGGATCCTCTTCCCAGCCTGCTCTCCTTTCCCAGGTGTCTGACCTGCACTGCAGTCTGAAGTCTCTCCTGACCACTCCTGCTGCCCGCTCTTCATCCTTCACAGGTGTGGTGTTTCCCACAATGCCTCTGCAGGTCTAATCTTGTCTTGGCCTCTGCTTCTCTTAACAGATCTGGCTGCCCCTAGTTGTCCTTCCTTCGATTCATCCTCCACACTGTTAGAGTCCTCCTCCTTCTAAAGTCCAGATCTGATCTGTCACGCTCTGCTTCCATTCTTTCCAAGATGTCTGTTTACTTACAAGATAAATTAGAAGCTTATGTCTCTTGAGTGAGACTCAGCCTGTGCTCAGCTGTCCACTCTCTTATTCCCTACCCAAGGCCCCGTCTTTACAGCCACATGGAACTATCTACACTCTTCTAAACGTCAATGCCGCTTCACATCAAGGCCTGTGGCCATATAACTCCTCCTTTTTGGAACATCTTTCTCCATTCTCATCATCCCTTCCTGCCACACACTCACTCACTCATACACACACACTTCTCCCAGTGATCTTTGAATTCCTGTTAAGATCCATGCAAATGTTCCTCTCTCAATAGAGGTTTCCTGGACACACTCAAGCAGAAGAAATCATGCCTCTCTTTGTGCTATTTTTAGCACTTACTAATATCTCTTATGACATTTATCAAACTGTCCCACAATTCTTTGTCTTTTAGGGAAGCCTTTAGGGTAGGCATAAAGTCATTTCTGTATCTCTAACACTAGCATAGTACATCGTGTAATGTTAAGTATGTCTATATGGGTACATATGCATACACACACGTGTGTAGGAAACATAACAACATGGCCGGGCGCAGTGGCTCACACCTGTAATCCCAGCACTCTGGGAAGCTGAGGTGGGTGGATCACAAGGTCAAGAGATGGAGACCATCCTGGACAACATGATGAAACCCCGTCTCTACTAAAAATACAAAAATTAGCCAGGTGTGGTGGCACGTGCCTGTAGTCCCAACTACTTGGGAGGCTGAGGCAGGAGAATCACTTGAACCTGGGAGGTGGAGGTTGCAGTGAGCTGAGACTGCACCACTGCACTCCAGCCTGGTGACAGAGTGAGACTTCTTCTCAAAAAATAAAAAAAAAACGTAATTACATTAGAGTTTCTAGCTTGTATCTCAATATCTTGGCCATTCATTAGCACCCTGGTTAGGCTCCTCTCTTATCGACTTACCCTCATGACCAGCTTCTGCCTCCTGTTCCCATCAGAGGAGGTTTAAGGCCAATTAGCAACAAGTGTCTTTCATCCTTTTTCTTTTCTTCTACTGTGGAGGTTCATCACAGTACTTCTATCAGTTCACCAGATGAAAGAGGCATCCATCTGTGCCTCTTCATCTGTTGGTTGAAATGCAGCACATATGATAAGTGGGTATTGAGTGGCCCTGGACTGGAGTCATAATCACTGATTATGTGCTGGAAGTCAGAGGGGGACAGGGAAAGTCCCGCTTTCCTAGGAAAAGGGTCCTCAAGTTGCCAAGAAAAGCAAGAGATCAAATTCCCCCAAGAAGTGGATTTCTGACCACTCCTTGGTTTGTTTTTTGTTTTTTGTTTTTTGTTTTTGTTTTTGTTTTTTGCTTGAGTTAATTTAAGTTAGTTTCTATTACTTGCAACTAAAAAGTTTTAATGAATTCACTTGAAATACTATTGTTAGGAAGGAAACAACTTGCTTGAGAGGTCAAGCTTGGGTTGAAAGTCAACGTTGGCCAAGGCACTTAGAGAGCAATTCATCCTCGTGGCAGGGCAGGGATGGGGTGGAGGGGATAGATGATCTCTAAGGTCCTTTCTAAGAGGATAAGAGTGCTTCCCCTGGTCAATGGTTCCGGCTAGTCTCCCTCCCTTCAAAATGCAAAGCAAAAGGCAGGGAGAAGGTCTCTTTGCAGATCTTCAACTCTCTCAGGGAAAGAGACCCAAGTCACTCCCAGCAGAGACCTGCATGGCAGCAAGGGGCCAGGGCGGGAGAAGAACAAAAGGCGCCTGGAGAAGAAAGGCAGTGCCTCTCCCTGCAGCAGCCAGGGCTGCAGATATGGTGGAGCAGGGGAGATGGTCTCTTCTAGAGCAGCATGAGCCGAGTTACACAGATGATGTAAGGAGGAAGTAGAGAAACTGCAGTCTCAGCTCAGAGTTTTCCTTACATGCTTGTGAAAATAAAGTCACCCTCTGTTGCAGGCTGAATAATGGCCCCCCAAGATGTCCACATTCTAATCCCTGGAACCTGTCCATGTTTTATTATATGGCAAAAGAGACTTTGTAGATGTGATTAAATTAAGGCTCTTGAGATTGGGAGATTAACCTGGATTATCAGAGTAGGCTTGATGTAATCACAAGAGTCCTTCTAAGAGAAAAGCAGGATGCAGCCCCATGATGACAGAAGCAGAGAGGAAAGCAGAGTTGGAGACAGAAGATGCTATGCTATCGGCTTCCTAAAGACAGAGGAAAGGGCCACAAACCAAAGAATACACTTGTATTCTTCAGTAAATAGCAGCTGCCTTGGAGTATTGCTTGTTATTAAATGATTCAATACATGTAATAGTAATTGTTCAATAAATGCTTGCTATTATACCCTTGGATCTCTTAGAGCTGCACTGTCCAATATGGTAGCCACAAGCCACATGTGACCATTCGACACAGGTGTAGCTTTTCCGAATTGAGGTATGCTGTATGTGTAAAATAACACACCAAAATTCAGATACTGAGTACAAAACAAAGAATGTAAAATAGCTCAGTAATCTTAATATTAATTATTTGTTGAAATAACATTTTTAACACATCCAATTAAATAAAATATATTAAAATTAAATTTCACCTTTTTTTTAGTGTAGCTACTAGAAACTTTAAAATTCTGTATGTTGCTCACATTATGTTTCTTTCAGATAGTGCTCTTTTGAGTCTCTGACCCATTGCTGAATAGAACAGTCTAGAAGCAAGCCCTACACATTTTGGGAAAGTGGTGTCATACACTGACTTCTTTACAGTCACCCCTGGTACTCGTCTGCTCCCTGGGCTCTGAATTTTTACACTGACTGAGGAACACCCCCGAGCACACCGTTAATTCTGGACTGACAGGTACAACTAAACCAAGACAGTGAATTCAGTTGGCCTCAGAGACAACACAGGCCCCTTCACCAGGACAGAAGGAAGTAATCGCTCCCTTCTCTTTTAAATGTCCAATGAGTTCAGAGAACCACATCCCCGCACAGTGCCTCAGTGGGCACCTGTACACTCCATGCAGTGGCCATTCCTTTAATCCCTACCATCTGCTCCAAAATGTTTACCCAACAATTTGCCATGGTGCTTGAACTTCTACCATTTGGGTGCCTCTTTGGAACAGGAAATTTAACTCTGTTTGGTGACCGTGCACAGGATTTATAGCTGTTGAGCCTCAGGAGCCATCAGGAACTGAGCTTGCTTTCTTTCCTTCTCTGGCCCTGCCCATTCACTCTCTGTCCAAGAGTGGCCCTAAACCAGAAGAAACCTCCCAACTCCCTTCTCCTGATAGTCCCTAAAGACCACACACGGTCTGCTTCCTTATGAAAGTCTCCACTGCCAATCACTGCAGTGATACTGATGACAACAATAACAAAGCTAGGCAAGCTTCAAGGGCTCCAGAATCTCACTCAGGTATCTCAGCCACAGGCCCGGGTCTATGGGGACTGAAAGGGACTTTGGCCACTGCCGTTATTCTTGAGAGTGGAGCTCACCACCCAGTGCCTGAAAGTAAAGGAGATGTGGGCTCAGCCCATTCTCCGCTTTGTAGGCCTGAAGATGCAGCAGAGGCAGAAGAACAGGTGCTGCCCCAAGTGTGCAATTTCTACCTGAGAGGCCTCTAGGCTGGGTGATGTGCGTTTCACAGGTTCTCGGCCTCTACCTCTTGATGTTCCTCACAATGTCCACTAAAAACTGTGTTTCTAATTAAAAACAGAATTACCATAAGATCCAGCAATTTCATTATTGAGTATATACCCAAGAGAATTGAAATTAGGGACACAGGCAGATATTTGTACACCCATGTTCATAGCAGCATTATTCAAAATAGTCAAAAGGTAGACACAACCCAGTGTCCTTCGACAGATGGATAAACAGGATGTGGTATACACATAGAATTGAATATTATTCAGCCTTAAAAAGGAAGGAAATTCTGATAAATGCTACAACACGGATAGACCTTGAGGACCTAATGCTAAGTAAAAAAGCCAGACACAAAAGGATAAATATTGTATCATTCCATTTATATGAGGTACTTTGACTAGTCAATTTCACAAAGACAGAAAGTAGGTTAAGGTTGCCAGGAGCTGGGCAAGGGGCCACTGGGGACCAATTTTTTGATGGGTACAGAGTTTGAAGGGCAAGATAAAAAGAGTTCTGGAGATGGACGGTGGTGATGGTTGCACAACTATGTGAATGTACTCAATGCCACTGAAATGTACACTTAAAAATGTACATTGTAAATGGCAAATTCTGTTATGTGTATTTTTTCACTTTTTTAAAAGTACCTCTAATTTTTTAAAATTCTGTTCTTACAACATTTCTAACTAGAGCCAGGTTGCAATCAAATATGTTTTCAAGTATACCAATTTGAGAAAACTCATTCCCCGTTCCTCACATTCCCTAATGGAAGAACCTTCACCAGGGAAACCCCTCACCCCCACCAACCTCTCTCAGTTCTAGGCACTCCTCCCCAAGGGTGGGCTTCATTCAGATGTGTCTTTGTCTCTCCTTAGAATCTGCTGGCCACCTGGGAGGTGCATACTTATCTGATCTCAGGGGCCTGGATGCTTCCACCCAGAACCCACGGGGGAGGCCTGCACTTTGGCAATAAGTTTACATCAGGGGCTGTTAGCAAGGCAAGCACATTTGGGTGCATGCCTGACATCAGATTCTGTTAGTAATAAACCTGATAGTTTTATTACCATCTTCTTGACTACTGAGAATAAGGAGATGAGATCACGGTTATCAGGACCTATGAACTTGGAGAAAAGTCTTTAACCACCGAGTTAAGTTCCCCTCTAATTCTCTTTATCAAGAACTTTGATTCAGAACCAGGCAAGAAAGAAAAAAGGTCTTACTCATTGATTCCCTAAAATCCAAGCATGACCAGTGTTAGACCAGAAAGTGAAGTCCAGGGCTTTCCGCTGGACCTAAGTTTCAGCAGCCTTGTCTAAGGAAGGTGGTTGCTAAATGCTGGTTATTAAGCTATTGTCTCTAGGATCTAAATCTACCCTTTTGCGCTTGTTTTGTGATGCTGGATCCAAGACTCTGGTAAGCATATTTCTCCATTGCCAGCTTGCTCGCTGTTGGGTTCCGCTGACAGGGATGTTGGAGAGAGACTGGAAGGCAAGAGAAGGAAGAACTGTCCTTCCTATCAGCTGGCTACTCCTGGCAATAGGCCCAGGAATGGCCCTTCATCCCAGCAGCAGGTTGTCTCAGTCACCAGCTTCTTTTAGCGCCCTCAAAACAAGCCTCATGACACCTCCTCAGAAGGACCGTGTGAACGAGGCAGCACCCACTCTACAGAGATCTGAGCTCTGCAGGGCCCCTCCGTGATAAACAGAATCAGTAAGAGGGGGACTTAACTCAGTGGCTAAGGACTTTTCTCCAAGTTTGGAGGTCCTGATAACCCTGACTTCATTAACCCTTTACTGCCTTAGCCAGTGGGGTGGGAGGGAAAGATTTTTTCCTGTCCTTTTTTCTTTGTTAGATCACTATTGTCTTGTTTTGCTTTTTTTTAGTCCACCAATAAATATTTAATTTCCTATATTAAACATTTCCTGTTAAAATACCTAGTGTGGTTGCTGTTTTTCTGACTGGGCCCTGAGTACTCTCCGGGGTTGAGGTCCGTGGCAGACAGCCCTTAGGGTGACCCTCATGACTCCCGTCTCTGGTGTCCATGGCCTGTATAATCTCTTCCTTTTGAGTGGAGGTGAGACGTGTTGGCATGGGTCTACCCATAGAATGTGGCAAAGGTGAAAGGACTTTGCAGATGGAGTTAAGGTCCCAAAGCAGTTGACTTTGAATTAACAAAAAGGGAGGTGATCTGGAACGAGCCTGACTTAATCAGGTGAAAGACCTTGAAAGAGAAACCCAGCCCTCCCTGAGATTGAAGAGATTCTCCTTGCTGAAGTAGCAGCCATTCTGAGGAAGCCTCCACGGCAAAGAACTGAGAATGGCCCCCAAGACAAGAGGAAGCCTCCAGCTGACAGCAAGCAAAACCCCAGGCTCTCGGCCCTACCACCACAATAAAATAAATTTGACCAACAACCTGAATGAGGTAGGAAGCAGATTTTCCCCCAGCAGAGCCTCCAGATGAAAACTTTGGCTGAAGTTTCAGTCCAGCTGAAGCCTCGACTGCAGTCTCGTGAGACCCTGAGCAGAGGACTCAGGTAGACCACACCTAGACTCCCGACCCACGGAAGCCAAGTTGATAAATGTGTGCATCGTTGAGAGCTGCTCAATGTGTTGGTGATTTGCTATGCAGCAATAGAAACTAATACAACATCTAAAGACTTCATATGAGGCAAACTAAACACTGTTCAAAGTACCCATGAAAATCCCAGAAGAGCTGATACCAACAGCCCAACACAGCCAGGTTTTTTCTTCCAGATTGGGACTTATAGTACCAATCAAAGAAGGTGGCTTTCATTTAGGGACCATGTGGTTCAAAACTACAAGTGTTTTTAAACATTAGAATCACACTCAGCATACTAAGATATCACACAAGATAACTGAGATTTAGGGAAAGCAGATTAGCCTCTCCTTCTCACTCACATTCTGTGGTGTATATTCATTGAATGCAATAGCAGGTGGAGATTCTCTTACTATTTAAAGTGTTCTCTTGCTCACTGGGCACACTGGCACATGCCTGTAATCCCAGAACTTTGGGAGGCCAAGGTGGACCTCCCACTTGAGGTCAGGAGTTTGAGACCAGCCTGGCCAACATGGTGAAACCCCATCTCTACTAAAAATATAAAAATTAGCCAGATGTGGTGGCGCATGCCTGTAATCCCAGCTACTCGGGAGGCTGAGGCAGGAAAGTCACTTGAACCTGGGAGGCAGAGGTTGCAGTGAGCCAACACTGTGCCACTGCACTCCAGCCTGGGCGATAGAGACTCCATCTCAAAAAAAAAAAAAGATTAATAATAATAGCGAAGTATTCCCTTGCTCAATCCATAGTTGGGTTTGCTTAAGTTAAACAAGCATATAATGTAATTCCTTATTTGAGATTTTGTGTTTGCATTTTTAAATTAATAAGACATTTGTGACAAATTTTGGGGAAGCTTCTTTTATACTTTAAGACATCTAGTTTAGCCAAGACCATATTGAACCTGCCCATAGTCCATTGACAAGAGAAATGAAAATGCTGTTTCAGGAGGTAGCTGCAAAAGAATATGAATGCTTCTTTGGGCCCTCTGTGTAAAACATGGCAACAAAAGGACTCAAGCCAGATCTTCTATCTCCATCCACCCCAGAAAGAATAATTCATAATGAGTGAAAAACAGCAAAATTGTGTCACTAAAATGACCTGAGACTTGGAATTAGGCAAAAGAAAATTCTGTGTTCTTTCAGTGCAGTATGGGGCATGATTTCTATGGACTAGGTTATTTTACAATACTGTAGGAATACACCAGGCACAGTGGTTCATGCCTGTAATCCCAGAAATTTGGGAGCCTGAGGCAGGCGGATCCCTTGATCCCAGGAAGGACGAACCTGGGCAACACAGTGAGACTCTGAGAGACAAGCGCTGGACACAGGGGCAGGCCACATGGGATGGTCTGGACAGGCTCTGCAGCACAGCAGCCTTCATGAGAAACAGGCAGAAGGGCCCGGGCATGAGAAGCTACTGCAAACAAAAAGCAGCAGCAGCTATAAAGGGCCTTGTTCCCAAGCAACATGAATCATCTCTGAACTGGTCTGGTCCAATCCCTATAGTCTAACTAGCAAATATATTTTTTAAAATATTAGCAAACACACACCAAAAACAGATTTTCATCTTTGCCAAGTGTGTGTTTTTTTCCTACACCAACCTATTATCCAATTCTCCTACAACAACTGAGTATCCTATAATTCAGTTCAACTCTGAGACTTAGTGGCGGGCAGATTCCACAGGCTTAAGGGCACAGTCCCATAGGATTGCCCTCACTTCAGATGCCAGTCACAAGCATCAGATCCCCAGGCTACCCACATTTGCATCTGACTTGGCTACAAAGTCAGGCTTCCCACACCGCCCCCACTTGCCAGGGTTCAATAATTTGCTAGAATGACTCATAGAACTCAGGGGCCACTTTACTTACATTTACTGATTTATTATAAAGGATACAAATGAAAAGCCAAAGGAACAGGCCCAAAGGGTGAGGTCTGGGAGGCTCTGGAGCACAGGGCTTCTGTCCCCATGGAGTTGGGATACACCATCCTCCCAGTATGTGAATGTGTTCACCAGCTCAGAACCTCATTGTTTAAAGGTTTTTATGGAGCTTTTATTACATAGGGATGATTGATGGAATCATTGGTCATTGGTGACTAAATTCAATCTCCAGCCCTTCTCCCTTCCCCATATGAGGAGGGGATGGAGCTGAAACTTCTGAGCTTTATCAGAACTTGATCAGAACTAGCTCCCATCTTAAAGTGATCTAGGGGACACTGCCAAGAGTCACCTCATTAGCACAAACACAGATGGCTGAAAGGGGTGCATAATGAATAGCAAAAGATGCGCCTACTGCTCAGGAAATTTCAAGGTTTCAGGAGCTTTGCGCCAAGGACAAAGAACAAATATTTTTTTTCCTATTATATATTCCAGTGAATCCAGGCAAGTTCATCAGAAAGTCAAACATATTGGTTGTCACAGTATATCTAAATAAGTTATATTTTTCTATGAAATGACAAAGATCCTCATATTTGATCTAACCATATACTGTCCAAAAGAGGCACATCTAAAACAAAAATAAATAAATAAATAAATAAAATAGATAGAAAAAGATATAGTATACGAAAAGAATTAAAGTCCTAAACTATTAAAATAAAGGATAAGTAGTAAAAATCAAGATCTGCAACGAAGATATGTTTGTCATAAATCTTCAGTTTCTGAATAAGACGAAAATGACCAAAACACATTGCTATGGAGATTTCATCATTTCTTAACAGATCAAGTAAGCAAACAAAAGATGTAGAACGTCAGAAAAAAGTCATTGCTGGGATCCACTTTGTAAATATTGAAAAAAAAACAAAAAAAAACCTTTTTCAGAGTCTATGGAACACTTTTTTAAAATTGATTACATATTAAACCACCAAAACCCTTACATAAATTTCAAGCCCAGAGAGTTCATGACTACACTGCATACCACAATACAGTAAAACTAGAAATTGAAAAAATGTGTAAACAAAAATCATCCAACTACTTGGTTTGAAAACACTCTTCAAAATAATCCATGGATCAAACAGGAAACCAAAACTGCAATTTACAGAACTCTTGGACAATAATGAAAATAATGAAAATAATGAAAATACCACATATCAACATAATGTGGTATGAAAATAATGAAAATACCACATATCAACATCAAGAGAAGACATCCACATCTGTAATCAGAAGTGTAAAATCAAGTTTAGCCTAAAGCTGCAGACTTAACTTATTTTAAGTTCGGCCTAAAGGCTTCTCAGTACATCGTGAACTGTAACCTACCTGGATGTAGAAACAGACTGTAGACTACTTTTGTGCCAATCATCAAGTTTGGGCCAATCGCAGGCTGCCAACCATTCAAATCGTGTTCAGATAAGCCAAATGCCTGAGCTGTAACCAATCCAGCTGTTTCTGTGCCTCACTTCTGTTTCCTGTAAGTCACTTTTCTTTTTCTGTTCACAAATATTCTTCCACCACACAGCAGTGCCATAGTCACTCTGATCCTATTCTAGTTTGGGAGGTTGCCTGATTCACAAGTCATTATTTGCCCAGTTAAGTTCTGCTAACGTTAATTTGTCTAAAGTTTATCTTTTAACAGAAGTGACTTCAAAGGGTTTGAGCAAAATGGTAATGAACATTTGTTGAGCAATTACTGTGTGCCAGACACTGTGCTAAGCACTTTTACAAGTGGTTTCTCAATGATTCCCCATAACTAACCTGAATTGCTTTAATTATCAAATAAGAAAGAATGAAAATATATGAAGTAAGCATATAACTGAAGATGTCAAAAAGAGGGATGTTAAATTAAGCTTTAGAAACAGAATAAAGTAATAAAGTTAAGAGATGAAACTCATGAGAAACCTGTGAAGGAACAGAATTGATCAATCAGCCCCAGCAGGTGTACATAGCAGAAGCTGTCGTGCTCCCCCCATATGCTCAGAGCCACATCACTTCAGTGTCTTCCAAAAGAATTCCAATGTCAGTGTCTGCATTCCTTTGCCTACCAGCCTTTTCTGAGGCTGTAAGAAGCCTTTCTGCCTGTGCCTGAGACAGGCTATAAGTGCCAGGGAATTAACACCCTGACACCACCCACCGCCACACACAGTAACCTTCAACTGGTGACTGTCAAGAGCTGTATATAAATAACTCCCCTCTGCCACCTCAGGAGTGGAACCCCTCTGAGGCATGCTTTTACTCCCCAGATATTCCCATCGTGTCCCAGCGCCTACAGAGGCAGCTGCGGCTGGATAATTCCTCCTCTACGGGCCACATTTCTACCCCTGTGTCTCCTCCCTGCTCCCCACCAGGATTTTCCTGCACCAACCAAAAAACAACTTGAACTCAAATCCTTTTCTCAGAGGGAAACCTAAGCCATACACTGAATAAACATTAAAAAAAAAAAAAATCAGCCAGGCGTGGTGGCTCATGCCTGTAATCCCAGCACTTTGGGAGGCCGAGGCGGGCGGATCACCTGAGGTCGGGAGTTTGAGACCAGCCTGACCAACATGAAGAAACCCCATCTCTACTAAAAATACAAAGTTAGCCAGGCGTGGTGGCACATGCCTGTAATCCCAGCTACTCAGGAGGCTGAGGCAGGAGAATCATTTGAACCCGAGAGGCGGAGGTTGCAGTGAGCCGAGATCACACCACTGCACTCCAGCCTGGGCAACAAGAGTGAAACTCCGTCAAAAAAAAAAAAGAAAGAAAGAGAAAGAAAAAAAAAAGAAGAAAGAAAGAAAGAAAGAAAGAAAGAAAGAAAGAAAGAAAGAGAAAGAAGAAAGAAAAAAAGAAAGAAAGAAAGAAAGAAGAAAGAAAGAAAGAAAGAAAGAAAGAAAGAAAGAAAGAAAGAAAGAAAGAAAAAAGAAAAGAAAGAAAGAAAGAAAAAAGAAAAGAAAGAAAGAAAGAAAATATCCTACGCCTATGGAGGGGGAAGAAAGAAAACAAAAATGGGCCATATTAGGAATGACACATTATAGCCTCAGATTAAAACTAAAGATTATAACCATGCCTATAGATTAAAATTTTTAAATATTTCTATGTTAAACTGTATACTAACTTATTTGAAAATCTTAATAAAATGGTAAATTTATGGGAAATACATACGTAATCAAAACTAACTCGAGAGAATGTAGGTCTGAAAAGACTAACAAACATGGAATAAATTGGAAAACGTTGGCAAAGAATTGTATCCTCCAAAGATAGATCTAGGTAAATAGGTCTAGGTAGATAGCTCCTTAATATGACAAAAAATATATATTTCAAACCAACAGCCAGTTGTTAATGCTATCCAAAAAAAGTAGCCTCTACAATATTAATAGTAGATGAAATAGGTTTCAGGTCAGAAATATGACTAAAATAGCACCAAAAAGAGAAAATCACATGCCAACCTGACTTATGAATATAGACGCAAAAATCCTGAATAAAATATTATCCAATTAAATGCATCAGTGTGATAAAAGAGTAATGCACTGTGATCAAGTAGGTTTATTTTTATAAGAATGCAAGTACCAAAATTAGAATAACTATTAATATAATATTACCCATAAGAAGAAAAAGATTAACTCAATAGACACTAAAAACATACTTTTTTGATATTAAAAAAGAAAACTAAATAAACTAGAATGAAAATATACTTATTTAATGGGAGAAGAAATATTCATCTCAAACCAATAGGCAATATTATATTTAAAAGAAAAACTGTAGAGACACTATCAATAAAGAGTACAGTAAAGATGGTTGCCATTGTCACTATTATATAATGTTGTTATGATAGCTGTAAATTTCTATTTTTGATAGATGTACATTTCTGTTTCATTGCAGAGAAATTTACAGCTATCATAATATAATAGAAATACAAATGTGCAGCTATCATAATATAATAGAAATATAAATGTACAGCTATCAGAATCAGAAATGTAATAAGTATACAGCTATCAGAAAAGAGGAAGGTCTTGGCCAGGTTCAGTGGCTCATGCCTGTAATCCCAGCACTTTGAGAGACTGAAACAGGAGAACTGCTTGAGCCCTGGAGTTTGATACCAGCCTGGGCAACGAAGTGAGACCTTGTCTCTACAAAAAAAAAAAAAAAAAAAATTTAAATTAGCTGGGCATGGCGGTGCATGACTGTAGTCCCAGTTACTTAGAAGGCTGAGGCAGGAAGATCACTTGAGCCCCAGAGACTGAGGCTGCAGTGAGCCATAATTGTGCCACTGCACTTCAGCCTGGGTGACAAAGTGAGACCTCCATTTCAAATAAAAGAAAGAAAGGAAGAAAGTCTTAGTTGCAGTTGACATAATTGCCTATCTTTAAAACCCAAGAATATTGTAGAAATAAACAAACGCCACTCAGAGAAAACAAGCAGAGGCTATTTATGCTGAGCTTGCTATTTTTAGTGGGTGGTCAGCCACTATCACTTGCGTTGAGCAGAGTCACAGGCAGGCAGGGAGTAGGAAAGCATTAGAGCAGGGGAAAAAGGAAGGGAAGATTTCAGATATGCTCTGTGCAATGTACTGAATGTTTGGCCACCTGCCACATACACACACACACACACACACACACAAAATCACGTATTGAAACCCACCCCTAATCCTAATGTGATGGCATTTGGAGGTGGAACCTTTGAGAAGTGTATTAGTCAGGGTTCTCTAGAGGGACAGAACTAATAGGATATATATCCCTTTATACTCATATATATATATGCGAGTATATATATAAGAGTATATACATACACGCGCGCATATATATGAGTATATATACGCACGTGTATATATAGGAGTATATATATAGGTGTGTATATATATAACGAGTATATATATAGGAGTATATATATATAACGAGTATATATATAGGAGTATATATATAACGAGTATATATATAGGAGTGTATATATATAACGAGTATATATATAGGAGTATATATATATACACGATATATATACGAATATATATACACGATATATATACAAATATATATACACGATATATATATACGAATATATATACACGATATATACATATGAATATATATATACTATATATATACGAGTGTGTATATACATATATATACGAGTGTGTATATACATATATATATGACTGTGTGTATATATATATATATATATATGGAGTTTATTAAGTAGTATTAACTCACACGATCACAAGGTCCCACAATAGGCTGTCTGCAAGCTGAGGAGCAAGAAAGCCAGTCGCAAAGCTGAAGAACTTGGAGTCCAATGTTCAAGGGCAAGAAGCATCCAGCACAGGAGAAAGATGTAGGCTCGGAGGCTAAGCCAGTCTCTTTGCTAAAGCATAACAAGAGTCACCTTTGCTCCAGTTCCTAACAAGTTCTTTATCTTCATGTAAAACCACCTCAGCCTAGATTTCATTGCCTGTATCATTATTAGCATTTTGGCCAAAGCCATTCAGCAAGTCTCCAGGGAATTCCAAACTTTCCCACATTTTCACGTCTTCTGAGCCTCCAAACTGTTCCAACTTCTGCCTGTTACCCAGTTCCAAAGTTGCTTCCACATTTTTGGGTATCTTTTCAGCACTGCTCCACTCTACAGGTACCAATTTACTGTATTAGTCCATTTTCATGCTGCTGATAAAGACATACCCGAGACTGGGCAATTTACAAAAAAAAGAGGCTTATTGAGCTTACAATTCCACATAGCTGGGGAGGCCTCAGAATCATGGCGGAAGGTGAAAGGCACATCTCACATGGCGGCAGACAAGAGAAGAGAGCTTGTGCAGAGAAACTTCCCTTTTTAAAAACCATCAGATCTTGTCAGACTTATTCACTATCACAAGAACAGCACGGGAAGGACCTGCCCCCATGATTCAATAACCTCCTACCTGGTCCCTCCCACAACATGTGGGAATTCAAGATGAGATTTGGGTGGTGACACAGCCAAACCATATCAAGAAGTAATCAGGTCATGATGATGGAGCCCTCGTGAACAGGATTGGTTCCCTTATAAGAGGCCAGAGACCTCTTTCACCCTCTTTCTGCCAAGTGAGGATACAAGAAGATATCAGCAGTCCGCAACCCAAAAGAGGGTCCTCACTAGAACTCAATCATGCTGGCACCCTAATCTCAGACTTCCTGCTTCCAAAACTGTGAGAAATAAATTTCTGTTGTTTATAACCCATGCAGTATGGTACTTTGATAAAGCAGCCAGAATTAAGACACTCTGATAGATTTTTGGCATGGGAAAGCAGGAGGTAGGCTAACTAGAAGCATCCTATGTGATCAATTGGAGAGCATATTTGGCTTTCCTTGGTTGGTCTTGAACTGGAAGCAGGGGCAAAAATTGAGGGAGCAGGCCATCATTGACTAAGTACTGATATCTGGGCCGACCGCTGCAGCGGTCCTGCTCTGACTTCCTGGGCTGGTTGCTGCAAAAGTTGTGGGTCAGATTTCTGCTGTCATATGTGGTCTGAACATGGTCTATTTGTATATTCATTCTCAATAGCAATCAAAAAATAAAACTAGTAACAACATAATGTAATGAAGTATAGTCGTAACTTAGATTTCTGCCTCCAGAGTATCTTCAAGTCATTCAGCCTTTTTGAATTGCCTTTCTCTTTAATTCAAACAGGATGGCTTGATCCTCCATCCCATGTAGAAAACCTGGCATTTTTCCAACTGAGCAGGACTATCAGGGGACTTTACACTTCTCCTGATTACCTCTTGCTGTAACTTCTAAATTTCACTGGATTCTTGGTCTTTGCTCTTCACTTTCCTCTCATTACAATTTTATACTTCCTGCATCTCTTAGCCCCATGCTGAACACTGCCCCATTCCTTCATTCACAAAGCATCATTAATCCAAGTCCTTTACCTACAGCAGGCTTTTCCCCAAAGCAACTGGGAAAATAAAGAGTATATTTATTGCAGAGTAGCAGAAACAACAACATTGAATATAAGTCATCCCTGTCAAGAAATGCATTTTCCATTGCTCAATACAGGTTCTTTTTCACTAGCTGTGTCCCTCCTTAGGTGCCAGTCCACACTAGCATCTCCACCACCTTCTCTCTAGTTCTTCCTCTACTCCCTCTCTACACATTCCTCACACTCTTCTCACCCTCCTATTCTTGGTCCCTCACCCACTCTCCCAGCCTGCCTGCAATCACTTAAAATACTTTATGATACAGTCATTTGGGTCTCTTTGCTCTTGGCAGACCAAATACCAGGCTGTGACTTTCTCAACCAAAAAGACCAACTAAAGCATTTGCTTAAGACATAGGAGGACTATGGACTCCAGAGAAAAGTTATGACATTGCCCTAGGAGGCAGAAGTAGCTGAATTTTTCTTAATCTATTTTTTTCTGCCCTCTTAACAATATGAATTTGCAAAAATCAACTATATCTTAGAGTAATAATTTATGTGAATAAATTCAATTTGCAATATAAACAGTAAAAAAGATATCCAATACTAAGTATAAAAATCATATAAAACTGATATAGAAGAAAATATAAACCTATTTGAGGAATATAAAAAAGGTTTGAGAGAGACATATTTCTGGATACTAAAGACTCAATATTATAAAGATTTCAGTGCTTTTATATGAATTCGTAAGTGTAATGCAATTTCAATCAAAATCCAAAAGGGATTTTGTTTGTTTACAAATTAACATAATTATCATAAGGTCTACAAGAAAAATAACAGATGAGAATAGCCAAGAAAATATTGAAAAAGAAGAAAGAGAAGTACCTGTATTGTGTCATATTAAGATGTGTTACGATGTTAAAGTCAAATTGCATAACCTTGTTAGATGAATATGCAGATAGACCAGTGAAACCTAACACAAAGCCCCATCACTTAGGATTAGGTTCACCTGCAATGATCACTAAAAAAATCTATATAAAAAGGGCCCAAATCAGATAGAAGTTGTAGGGGAAGAAAAAATAATTTTCTCTCTACCCTTCACAGTTCTTAACTGGGACCCCCCCCATAACAAAAGACAGATTAACAAAAGAAAAATAGAATTTTCGTACTTAACATGTATGCCTCATATATACATGAAAGAAAACCCAGAGAAATGAGTAAATCTCTAGAGTAGATCTCAAAAAAAAAAAAAAAAAAAAAGCATGTAAACTTCAGGCGTAAATGCCATTTTTCTCTGAAACAAAGAAAGAAGAGTGTGGGTAAAAGCCAGGTTAAGAGCAGATGGCCAGGAAAAGTGCCACAAAACGAGGATGAGTTTTGTTATGTGGATTTAAGTCTATGTCTTTTCCGTTGATAAAGAGTCTCTAGTGATTTAGTCCTCCTTCTCTTCTTGGTGCAGAGGAAAACACGCTTAAAAATTGAGGTTTCCTTCATTGATGTAAATTTCTCCTACAAAAAGGCAACTTTTCAGAGCTACTCCTATGTCTGCAGTTTCTCAGAAATAACCAACTTAAAATGACCAATGTAGCAAAGAGGCATATTTTGGGATGGCATATTTTGGGATGGCATATTTTGGTCTCCTACAGTGATATTTTGGAGTGGTGTGTCCTGAGCCCCATCAAAGTTTATTTTTCTCTCATTTATTATAAGTCTAAAGATAAGTAATCTACAGGTGACAGAAAGTCATCAAGGGCTCTTGAGAGACCAAGACTACTTCTATTTTGCAATAACATTCAATGAGCAACTTCTATGTCATGGTCCAAGATGGCTGCCAGCATTCTTTTTATTTACATCACAGTTGTCAGAAAGGAGGAAAAGGGGTGAAAAGGAGCATGGCCCCTCTTATTCAGGACCATCCTGAAAGTTACATACAACATTCCTGCTTCTATCTCAATGGCCATAGCTAGCAGCAAAAGAGGTTGGGAGACATAGTAATGATTTAGAAGAACCATGTGTCCAGACGAATTTGAAAGTTTATTACTAAACCTAAAAGAGAGAGGGAACATTGGAATGTCTCTTCCAGAGAAGCATAGACCAAAGTATACTTGAGCATTTAGTATAATTTAACATAATGTCGAGGTGGCATTTAAAATCATTTAAAAGATGGGCAGATCATTGGCTAACCTTCAGGAGAAAAATTAAGCTAATGTTCCACCTCATTCTTTATATCAAAATAAATTCTGAATGGACTAAAGAGTTGGATGTAAAAATAATAATAATAATAATAATGAAATCGGCCAGGCGCGGTGGCTCACGCTTGTAATCCCAGCACTTTGGGAGGCCGAGGCGGGCGGATCACGAGGTCAGGAGATCGAGACCACGGTGAAACCGCGTCTCTACTAAAAATACAAAAAATTAGCCAGGCGTGGTGGCGGACGCCTGTAGTCCCAGCTACTCGGAGAGGCTGAGGCAGGAGAATGGCGTGAACCTGGGAGGCGGAGCTTGCAGTGAGCCGAGATTGCGCCACTGCACTCCAGCCTGGGCGACAGAGCAAGACTCCGTCTCAATTTAAAAAAAAAATAAAATAAATAAATAAATAAATAAAATGAAATCATAGAAGAACTTTTTCATGGTTCCTTTCAACCAAAGCAACACTAACCCCAGGGTGCTGTTAGTAGGGAACAATCAACTGAAGAGTTGAATCAGGTTGTATCATCCCAGCACAGCGCAGAAAACCATCTAAGGTTTAACATCAGACATTCCTTGCCACAAGGAATTCCTCCTTGGCTGCAGTCTTCTGGAGGCTCTACTGGTTTCCACGTGGCCAGAGCTTCTCCCCAGCTCCCCTCTTCTCTCCTCATCCTCTGACCTTCTTTCGACTTCCTGGCCCGTCATCTTCTCCAGTATCTTGAGCTGCCAACAAATAACTCAGTTCCCTCCTGTTTTGCTGTTTTGTGGGGAGTGATTCACTGCTGTTAGTCCCACCTCCTTTTTCCATGCCCTGGAAAAGAGGGAGGGGTGTCCACTATTCGTGTTTTATCAGGACCATTAAGAATGTTTATAATTTTTTAAAATCTTTCTTGAGATGAATTCTAGCATCCTCTTAAAGTTAGGAGCAGCTATAATCCTGTGAGTACATGTGTACAAATACAGGTCTCATTTTCTTCACACTTCATGTTTACATGTGCATACAATTAGAAAAACGACTGAAAAAGCATACTCTGAAAATATTAACAACACTTCATTCTTGTGATTGGGACTACAAGAGCATTTTATTTTCTCTTTGGGCTATTTTTTTTTTCAAAGCATCCACAATGAGTACACATCAATTTTATATTATAAAAATTATGTTTTTGGCCAGGTGCGGTGGCTCACGCTTGTAATCCCAGCACTTTGGGAGGCCGAGGCGGGTGGATCACGAGGTCAGGAGATCGAGACCACGGTGAAACCCTGTCTCTACTAAAAATACAGAAAATTAGCCGGGCGTGGTGGCGGGCGCCTGTAGTCCCCGCTACTCGGAGAGGCTGAGGCAGGAGAATGGCGTGAACCCGGGAGGCGGAGCTTGCAGTGAGCCGAGATTGCGCCACTGCACTCCAGCCTGGGTGACAGAGCGAGACTCCGTCTGAAAAAAAAAAAAAAAAAAAAAAATTATGCTTTTAAGTAATCAGATATAATAACAAAAAATCATTCTTTTGTTTTGTATTTTTCAAATGTAAATACTTTTCACTTAATCTTAGCTTCTTTGCCCTCAGTTCTCACCAATCAACTTAGAAGAAAAGGCAAATTTATAAATAGGTATAATTAAAGCCTAAAATGTATATTTTAAAGATGTCGACAGGCAAAGAGAAAATAAAAAGCAACTATTAAATAATTCACAACACTAACACTTAGGTTCAAAACACGGATGAAGCCTGTCCTGGATTTATACCATGTGTTTCCTGGATTTATACCATGGTTTGCCTTTCAGGAGTATTCAGTCAAACTCATAGACATTTGACCAGATTCATGGCCCATGAATTTTAACCACAGATAAAATCTGATAAAACCTATCAACCTTGATGTTTAGTTTTCCAAAAATATTTATGTCAGTCATTCGTCTACATAAAATATGTAAGGGACAATAGACTCCCAGGTGAGATCACATATGTACGTGATGTACATCACTGGTTACACAGTGTAGTAAGTTGAATAACATCACCCCCAAAATTCATGTCAACATGGAACCTCAGAATATGTCTTTCTTTGTAAATAGAGTCTTTGCAAATATAATTAGTTAAGTCATCAATTTATTATGAATTTAGAAGAGAATCAGTCTGAAATAAACTAGGAAGTCTTATTAATCAATGGAAGATACTGCACGAAGAATTCACAGATGCCATGAAGTTCTCATTGGGGTGCTCCTCCTCTTTGAACAGGGCGGTGGGGGAGGGAGCATTTAGCATAATATTCCCTTAAGGAGGAGAGCCATAGAATGTAACTACACATCCTTGGCAGCTCTGCCCAACTGGATGAAAAAGGCTGAAGCCTGAGGAATCAGGATTGATGGGTGACTGAGAAGAAGAAAGTCCAAGAACAGAAAATAACGTGGAGGACATGTCAGTGATAGGAGAAGTGTGCAGACTTTTGAATGGTCTAAGCACTGACCTCATCAATGTTAGGGTCCAGCTAGAGCATCAGCACAGTGTGTGCCAACCTGGATACTAATCCAAGGGCTCATGAATCTAGCTCACCACCGATCTTGCCTGTCTCTGAAGAAAAAGTGCAAATAACTCAGAGCCAGAAGCTGATTTTATATGCAATACCTTCTGCATGGAAAGTATTCAATTCATAAATGATGATCATGTGAAACCTTCCTACCTTCAAAGGAGGCAGAAACTAGTGGCCAGAAGAATAGGCAGATACAGTGCCTAACTTTGTTGATAAAGCTCTCATCCCTGGAAGAGTTTTATGCCAGTTTTACTAATTCAGCGAAGCTACCTGACTCAAGATGATTCCAATCAATTCTCAATTAATCCAAATGATAATGTGGATTATTCCTTTTGTGGATTATTAATACTTTTTTTCCATTCTAGGCAGACTTTTCTCTGTCATATAGGCAGAACATTTGTGAAATGATGGCTGTGTTCAAGGAACCCAAATTAATTTCATTAATAGCTAAAGAAAAACATAATCCAAGAGATTACAAAGCCTGTTAGAAAAAAATCTACCTGCTAAACAGAAAAATATGAAAATAGAGTGTAATAGTTAATAATGACAACAATATCACTTTGTTTTTATTAAACAAACATTATTGAAAGATATTGGTAGCATAGCTGTGGTTTCAAAGCATGCTCATATCATGGTTTTTCTGTTCATCAGGTCTCTATGACAGAGATGAGGTGGGGCATGCACTATATTCCTTCTTTCCTGGCCTTGAATGTGGAGTCATTTCATTTATGTGAAGAAACGCTGACGTTACAGACAGCCCCATCTTCCCAGTGTTCCCCCAATCTTTCTGGGGAACTTCCATTTGCTAGGGAGAGGTGCATGCCTTCCTATCTGGGACACTGGACATAGATTTTCCTGGCTCTGGGACTCTCTGGGCCAAGGTCTGAATGAAGATAAGGTGAGGGAGGCATCACGTTACAAAATTTAAGGCAGTGCTACAGTTTACTCTCTCTTCTTGGGCTGGGACATCTATCTGCTGCTGCCTTTGGAAATTGGAGCTCCTGGTCCTCAGGCCTTTAGACTCTAGGACTTGACACCAGCAGTTCCCCACCCCATCCCCAACCCCAAGCCCCAGTTCTCAGACCTTTGGCCTTGGACGGTTATGCCATTGGCTCTCCTGGTTCTCAGGCCTCTGGACTTGAACTGAATTACACCACTGGCTTACCTGGTTATCCAGCTTGCAAACAGCATATTGTGGAATTTTTTGGCCTCTATAGTCACATGAGCCAATTCTCATAATAAATCTCCTCTCATGCATCTATGTGTATTCTATTGGCTCCGTTTCTCTGGAGAATCCTGAATAATACAACCAACCACCCCATGGCAACTCTTGCCTGTATACACCCGATTCTCATAGCCACCAGAGGGAAATTCAACATGCAATCATGCAAATTTGATCACGTTATTCATTAACAACATTTTCATAGCTTCCCAATGCTCTTGCAATATGGACCACACCTCTTACTGTGGCCTACAAGACCCTGCAGGATCTGCCATCTTCCCACCTATCCAGAATCATCTCACACCAAGCTCCCTTACTCTTTCCCTTCTGGCTATATTGGCCTTCTTTCAGATCCCCCAGAATGCAGTGTTCCCTCCTGACACAGGACCTTTGCACAGGCTGTTTTCTCCACCTGACATGGCCTCCCTTCTTCCCCTCACCCTCACTTCCTCCATGTGCCCTTGGCTCTTCTTCAGATCTCAGCATTATTGCTCCTCTCTCAAAAGAGGGTTTCCTGACCTCCTAGATTAGGCCCGAGTACTGCAATTGCTAATTTTTTGTGTCAACTTGAAGGGTGTTTTTGGTTTTCATTTATTTGTTTTTTTAATTTTTTTTTTTAAGACAGGGTCTCACCCTTTCCTGGCTTGGGTGCAGTGGTATGACCTTGACTCACTGCAGCCTTGACCTCTGGGCTCAAATCATCCTCCCACTTCAGCCTCCCAAGTAGCTTGGACTACAGGCATATACCACTACTCTGGGCCTTTTTCTATTTTTTGTAGAGATGGGGCTTCGCCATGTTGGTCAGGCTGGTCTCGAACTTCTGAGCTCAAGCAATCTGCCCACGTCAGCCTCCCAAAATGCTGGGATTACAGGCACGCGCCACTGCACCCAGGCTTGAAGGGTGTTTTCGGATGAGATTAGCATTTAAATCAATACACTTTGCGTAAGGCAGGGTGACCTCCATAATGTGGGTGCATCTCATCCAGTCAGCTGAAGGCCTCAATAGAATAAAAAGACCAGCTATCCTGAGCGAGAGAGAATTCTCCAAAAGACTGCCTTCATACTGGAGCTGGAACCTTGGCTTTCCTGGGTCTCCAGGCTGCTGGCCTTCAGACTAGAACTACATTGTAGATTTGGACTTGCCAGTCTCCATAGTCATGAGAGCCATTTCCTTATCATAAATTTCTCTCCCTATATCTACATATGTGTATACACACACATACACACACACACACACACACACTCACACATCCTCTTTGTTCTGTTTCTCTGGAGAACCCTGACTAATGTGGGTACCTACTAGGAGCTCTTATAACATTGTGTTCCTCCTCATCATAGCATGAGTCTTCGCTTATAGGCTCTAACTTTCATGGTTGCATGATTAGTGCCTGTTTTTCCCCTCACTCTTATATCCCAAATGCCTAGCTCTGTTCCTGGCTTACCAAGCAGGCTGTTGGTAAATATCCATTTAATACATAATACATCAGGATAAACCTTGCACTCATGGAGCTCAGTGTAGTGGGAAAAGACGGCAAGTTATTGGGCCCTTTTAGTGCACGATGACAGAGGCCTTTACTGCAAGCACAGTAACCACATGCCACAACAATGGGGCTCCTGACCCAAGGTATGGGGCAGGAGTAGGTCACAAAGGTCTCTCTGAAGGTGGTAACACCTGAGCTGCACCTTAAAGAACAAGCAGGAATTGACCACAAGACATAGGGAAGGGAAGTGTGCTGGGAAGGGAAGCAGGAGCAGCCTGTGCAGAGGCGAAAGGCTCCACCCTGGCCAAATCGCCTCAACCAGAACCCAGCAGGGGCACCTTCCTAGAACAAGACCTGGCCCAGCTCTCTCATCTCCTTGGGGCTGGAGGAGCAAGAGCAGGAGGAGTTGGGAGGCCCCTCCCATCCTTGCGCCCCACCACCCACTCACCACCATGCACCTGGGAGCCGCAAGCCTGTAATCTGCACTGACTGCCAGTGATCTTGGGTTCTTATCATTTCCTACTCATAATTGCCTTCTAACAGGCCTCCTTGCTTCCAGCTCTCATCTCCCCACCTCTCCCAGACTCAATCTTTGTATAATTCAAGTCTGGTCTTGTCTCTCCCCTGAGGAAATCTTGCAGTTCCTCCCCAATCCTTTAGTGGGGGGATGCCTGGCTCTTGGTCACAACCAGAAGCCTTGCCTCTCTCCATTCTTCATTTTTTCCATTCCCCATCCTGTCCCCTAAGCTCTTGCCTTTTCAAGGGCCAGCAGACCTGAGCGCCTCTGGGTTTTGATGGCACCAGAGCTTTACATGTTCCTCCCTGACTTCCCACTTGGCTGACTCCTGTGTTCCCTTGGAATCCCACCTTCCCTATCTCGAGGCCCACCCTGCCCCTGCACATACCTCTCCCAGCAGCTGTCCCCTTCCTGGGCAGGCCTTAGCCCAGCATTTGTCACTGTGTGCCAGTAGTCTTTTTTCTTTTTTTTTTTTTTTTTTCTTTCCCAACAGACTTTGAGCTCCTTGAAGGCAGAGACCATATATTACTCATCTTTGTGTCCCCTGGCCTGACTCCATAAGGACTAAAATATGAAGCCATAAATCAACATAGGAATGATAGAGTAACATCTCCCCTGCTGCCCCCCAGAGTCAGCCAGTAAAGGGACCCACGCACCAGCCGGAGAGCAAGCTCAGCATGGTGTCCTCAGGGCACGAGGCACCCCAGGAGTTAAATAACCAAAGCCACCACCTAATCTTAAGAGACTAACATGATGGATGCAGCCTATTCGCCAAGAGGCAAGTAGGAGTGGTGTTGGCCCCAGAACAGCCAGACCGTATCTGCACACGTGCATCCCCATTATTCCCTCCGTTGAGAGGCACACCTGCCACCTCCATTCCCCCTCCACAGCCAAGGTCTCCCCAGGCTCACTGCTGGCCCCAGCTGCCAGGAGTGACTGTTAGACTTACTTCTGCCCCTGCCCCACTGCTGCCCTTCTCTCTGGGGCTGGATGGGTGCATGGCACCAAAGCTCTTGAGGGCAGAGCTTCCCCAACCCCATCTCCCCATCCCACCCCATGAGTCTCACAGGTGTTTCACTGGATGGCAGGGGATGCTGGTCGACTGCCCAGTGCCACCAGATGGCCGTGTTCTAGCCTGCTTCACTTGCCCTCTCCCTTCCCAGAGGGAAGCCCTCAAAGACCCCAGGCCAAGGGTCCAGGCACCATCCCTAAGCAACCAGGCAATAATATCTGGGAGTGTCAGAACACACCGTCACTGGAGAGAGAAGCCACAGGCTGGAAACCTAGCTTCCTTCTCTTGCCTGTCAGAAAAGTGTCCTCTGAGTTACCAGCAAGCCTGCTCTTTTCCCAGAGGGTGATCTCTTTTCTCCCCTCATGTTCAGGCAGAGATACCTGCTTGGAAGTCTCAGAGTTCCTCCAATGGTAACTTTCCAAGGAGGGAAAAGTTGACCCGCACTACTACTTAGCCTGAAACATAGCTCTCCCTAGGCCTAGATGGGGAGGAATCATGCAGCCTGCCCACCCTGTGTTTTCCAATCCAGACCTATGACATTTTATAGGCAGCAAGACATTTTACAGACTGCAAGCTAGGCGAATAAAACGGCCTGTTTTTGAAGATTTGGGAAGCAGGTAAAAGTCTAGGAGCTTGGCAGCTATGAGGTCAGATAGGTCTTTGTACAAACAGTTTTGTAACTTAAAATAATTCCTACACTCCCAGGTCACCTCCCTTATAGTCAGTCAGAGCCCAGGTGAGCTAAACCTTCACCCTACTTCATTGTGTGTCCCAGGCCCGAGGCTGAGTTTGCCTTCAGCAACTCCCTCTTCCTCCAACTTTCTCCCTCATCCCCCTCTCCCCTTACAGTAAACTTAGGACTCAAAATTTTTTGGAAATGTAGCTCAGGATCCCATTATAATTTTCATGGGCCTTAGCTACTTTGGCCTTAGACAGCCTCACCTCCATAATTTTTTTTTTTTTTTTTTTTTGTGACAGGATCTCGCTTTGTCACCCAGGCTGGAGTGCATTGGTGCCATCATAGCTCACTGCAGCCTCAAATTCCTGGGCTCAAGCAATTCTCCTGCCTCAGCCTCCCATGTAGCTGGGATTACAGGTGCCTGCCATCACACCTGGCTAATTTTTTTTTAATTTTTAATTTTTAATTTTTGTAGAGATAGTGTCTGGCTGTTTCCCAGGCAAAATGTAATGTAAGCTGGATTCTTTATTATATTCATTATTCTTATATTTATTTTTTCTTTATATTTCAAAAGAACTTAAAATTAAAACATTTTCATGGGTCCCAGTAAGTATCATGGCCCCAGATGCTGTGCCTCCTGAATGGCTAGTTGGCCCAGATGTAACTCACAGCACCCCACCTGCTCAGGAGATGCACAAACCTGCCTGCGCCCTCTGTCGGCAGCAGCAGTAGAGGCCCTCAGGGAAGCCCAAGTCACTTTTTAGAGACTGGTGGCCCATGGTTCCAGTGGCCTCTCTGCTTTGCCCTGACTACCATAGACAACCCTCAAAATAGCCGGAATACCCTGGTCTAATCAAACTAGTCCTTGAATTGTTGGTTCCTGGATCCAGAGGTTTCTCCAACCCCAGACATTACAGCATATGGAGTTGCAATGGGATTCTATCGTCATAAAATTGCATTTCCTTAAAAAACTTTCTGGAAACCTTAGGAATTTGGGGAAACAAACTAAATTGTAGTGTACAGGTGGATGTCAATAGAAAGGTAAAATTAAATTTACATTATCAATGAGGATAAACCCAGAACACTTTGAATTATTCTTTCAGCTAACAATTTATCAGAGCAACCGACATCATAAGGCCAAGTATTCATGAATTCCCATTCCATTAAAGCCTTCACTTAGCAGCCTATACATGTATTCGGTGAATATGAATGTTCCCAGTGAAAATATTTGCCTAATAAATGAATCACCTAAATCAAAACATTAAAAATCTGGGGTTGAAAAGTTATGAAAACATCCATATTTAATTATTAAATTATATTTTAACTACATCAATCAAATCATTACTTAAACACATCATTTGCTGAAATTTTACACACTTATTCTAGAATACTTTTGTAAACAGAAAAAAATAAAGATAAAAGTTTCAAATAAACTGGATTATTTAGCCTGCCAAATTACAAAGTGAAGGGTTGTTTTGTATTTCATCAGTTTGATAAATTTGAATAGGGACATATCACGTTTCCCCAAGTGGGGAGGGACACACCTGTAAAAGATTTAGAACAGGCATGTCTTGTTTTACATAAATACTTGTATTATGAAATTGTAAAACATAATCAGAGAGCTAAATAACTTGGCCTCTTAAGTCCCATTTTTAAAATGAAAACTTGGACTAGTCAGTACTTTCCAAGCATTTTTAGTTATAAAAATGCCTTCATAAAGTGAAATGGTCATAGTTAATAATGACAGTTAATCTTTGTGTTTTCACATATTGTCTCATTTCATCCTTGCAACACCATATGATCAGTGTCATTATGTTACAGCTGAGGAAAGCGGGGCTAGATGAGGTTAAATAACATACTCAAGATCACACAGCTAATGAATGAACCAGAACTCAGACCCAGTTCTGTTGAACTTCAAATCTCATACCCTTCAATCCCTCAGACTCCTCTCCATGAAGTGGAGGGGGAGGTTTTTGCCAACTGAATAGAAGTTAGGGGCTCCCCACAGCCCTACTAACTTCACTTCTCATCCAGGGAGCTCAACTTGAAAAACACCCCTTTTTTCCTATTAAAAAAGATTTCAAGTAAGAGTTTTGCCTTTATAGCAGGTCGAATAACTCTTGATTTGATAAAACTTTTATCAAGCTTAAAATACCATTTTTAAAATTCTCATAGTTCTTTTGTGTCTCCCAAATAGATCCAGTGATTCCCAGAAGTCTGCAGACCCCATCCCAATTAAGAAATTCAAGCAAAATTCAGGCAGGCGGCCACATGCACAATAATATGGCATATAGTGACATCTATTGGTCAATTGTGATATTGCATCCAACTTCCTTTCACAGGAAATATAATAGGAGCTGGTTGATGTGGAATTACACTAGTCTCAGGTATAAATCAAAATAAGAAAAATTCCTTTCATACAGAGAAAGCAGAAGGGAGATCTTGGAATCTCCATGTCCAGTTAAAGGTCTGAGTCCTAGTCCTGATTTTACCATAAATAACTTGGTATAGACTTGGTAAAGTCAGTTGGCAGTTGGTCTCAGGAGCCTCATCTTCAATCAAACAGGGTCACGCCCTCTCAGAGGACCTCAGAACACTAAAGGACACCCTCAGGGCCCTCTAGGAAAGGCAGAGTCAAGTGAGTGTGGCTACTCTCTTCACTCCCACATCTAGGCACATCTATTTTTATCTTTTCATATGTGAATTTCCTTCTTTTTTTTTTTTTTTTTTTTTTTTTTGAGACGGAGTCTTTCTCTGTCCCCCAGGCTGGAGTGCAGTGGCGCAATCTCGGCTCACTGCAAGCTCCGCCTCCCGGGTTCACGCCATTCTCCTGCCTCAGCCTCCCGAGTAGCTGGGACTACAGGCGCCCGCCAACACGCCCGGCTAATTTTTTGTATTTTTAGTAGAGACGGGGTTTCACCGTGTTAGCCAGGATGGTCTCGATCTTCTGACCTCGTGATCCGCCCACCTCGGCCTCCCAAAGTGCTGGGATTACAGGCTTGAGCCACCGCGCCCGGCGTGAATTTCCTTCTTAAAATTTCAAAAATATTCTGTTTCTACTATTCGGACCCGGTCAGCCCACGTCAACATTTACTGTACCAAGCACATTTTAGGGTCCTGTACTAAATCTATTCTTGTTTAGTTTTGTTTTGTTTTAGAGACAGGGTCTCACTCTGTCGCCCAGGCTGGAGTGCAATGGCATGATCACAGCTCATTGCAACCTCAAACACCTGGGCTCAAGCAATCTTCCCACTTTGACCTCCCAAGGAGCTGGGATTACAGGCATGAGCCACCAGGTCAGTCCGATGTACTGAATCTTTGTAATCTACAAAAATAGGGATCTAGCTCCCTTCCCTTTAAGAACTTACAATTTAGTTGTGGAATAAAACAAACACATCATCTATTCATTCCTTAATTAAGCATTTTTGTCAAATCGATTGGGAGATTTTCTTCCATGAGATCATATCTCTGATTTTATAAAACAAGTCAATGAGAGAGAGAAAATTCTTTTTACAGTCAATCTTGCTAGAAGGCATCTTTGCCATAAAATAAATGTTTCAGGAGTCTCTTGGGAAGAATTCATGATGAAGTTGAGATCCACTGTCATCACTATGTAACAGTGTTCCTTCTCATGGGAATTGGATGAGATTAAGAGACTTTGTGAATATTCTCTGTTGTGCTTAAGCAAAGTTTATAAGGCTCTCAGTGTCCCAACCAAGAATATAGGCTTTGTATAGGCAAGAAGGGGAGGCATAAGATATCTGTACATTTCCCACTAATAGCTCATCTTCACTTAGAGACCAAATTGTTTGATTATTAAGCATTTCTATTCAAGAATAGGGAGAAATTTACTCCTCAATGATCCAAATAAGGTAATAATAATGTCATAAATAATTATTGATTAAGCACTTACTCTAGCCCTGAAACTCTCCTAACAGCTTTACCTCATTTAATTTTCACATCTCTAAAAAGTACATTCTATTTTTATCAACATTTTAGGGAAGAGGAAACTGAGGCAGAGAGTTATAAAATAACTGAGGAAGTTTTGATTAGCCAACTCCACTGATCCAGATTGTCTGTCCTTGTGAGAGTTGTAAAAGGAGGTCATAATAGTCCCGCTCCCCCACAGGCTACCAGTTACCCCCAAGGACTTTGCTGTAGGCACAGCCTGCACCCAGCTCTGGGCTCAGGGACTTTCTGGACAATTGCACAAGGTCAGGAGTGGCACAGGCAATGTCTGAATATTGCCCAGCCTTTTATGTAAGAAAAAAAAGGAAAGAAAAGGAGAGTGAAGTTCTTTATGCCTGTGTCTGTCTCATAGCACTCTGTATAATCTGTCTTATTGTGGTCAAAATGCAATATGTACACTACTTTAGAAGCTTATCAAATCAGAGATGTTCTCCTTCTCAGGTTGGGCCCAACTGAATGATGAGAGTTTCAAGACTCCAACAGACATAAAAGAATAAAAGAGTTATTTTATTGTCCCATTTTTCCTCTACCCTAGAAAGTCCAAGAAACACTTGATTGTAATGTGTACAGTTTCCAGATTTTGACCAAAGATAAAGTTATTTTCAAATATCTGAGAAATCTAAGACCATGTTCCCTACCCTACCTTCCCCCTGTCCTCAAGTTAAAGACCCATAGACCACAGCCAAGCCCCTGGGCACAGCTGGATAGCTCTCAAAGGGGAAGTATTCTGACCTTTCAATTATATTCCCAATAATGAGGATGATAAGCTTGAGTCCCCCAATCATAACTCGCTGCCATCTTAGACCTGCTGAATGGACAGGTCTGCTCTGACAGATACATTATGAGGCATGCAAAGAACAAAGAACCTTTCTCTGAGGAATTTCATAATCACTGTGTCTTTTCTTCTTCTTGTAATATGTATAATTTATCTTCTCTTGGAAAGGTGCATATAAATTTTAATGCAACTTGCTTAAGAACAATTAACAAAGTCACAATTTGAGAATCCTATTTGTTTCCCAGGAGAAAGGGAAACATCTGAACTACATGCTGAGTACTAAGGAGACTTCAGGCCCTTAAAGAGGAATTTAACTAGAAGGTATCCCTGATTTGTCAGGCCCCTAAGACAATAAAACATATCTGTGTGATCATAAGACAGCCCCATCCTTCAACACTGACTAAAAAGCCTTAGGTGACATTGAACAAGCAGGCACATATCTCAGGACTTCAAGATTAGAGAGATGGAGCCCTCCATCTCTAGTCAAAGAAAACACTAGTCACAGAATTTCTGTAAAGGAAGAATACGAAGGACATTGTCCAATCTCCAGTTCTATGTACTTTCCCCTTCCACAGTGTGTTTGGCAAATGGTCAGACTCCCTTTCTATTGTCCAGAGGCTAGGAGGAAAAGATTATCTAATTCCACATTAGAAACAAATGCTTATCCCCCAGGTGGCTATAAATCTCAGGTGGCATTCAGGTAGTTTCCCTCATAACCTGCTGATGCGGTTGAAATTTTCTCAAGTATGGATTGGAAAAAAGAAGCCGCCTATCCATCTCTACCCTCCTTGCTAGGCTCTGGGAGGCATCCTGAATGCACAAAAGGCCCACTTTTCAACTTGAAAGTCAATATAAGTGGAATAGCCAGTGTTTCCAATTCAACATGACAATCTGAGTCAATGCATTAACACTCTCCCTTCATAACTTGCAGCTGAAATGACCTACGCAAAAGAAGAGGATAAACACTCCACTCCTTGGTGTGACGGGACCAGAGATGAGTGACGATCATAAGACTGTCATTTTGTTGAGGGCAGTGTCAAATTCAAACTCCACCACCACCTTGAGAAGGAAACAGGTGCTGGAGCTCTCAAGGAGGGCTGGGTGGTCCCAGGGATGCTCAAGGCTTGTTCACAGCACAGAAGGCATAGAGAATGGAGCAGAGGTTCTGATGAGGTTTGCTTTTGGAGAGGGCCGCCATGCTGGCTGGAGGGGTACTGTTGCCTGCCCCGGTGGGCTTCAGCTGCTGTGACAATCCCAGGAGGAGCCCTTCAGCCAGAGATGAGGCTGCCTACCTATGGCCACCTCTCTTCTTATTTCTCATACACCGTGACACTTCTAAGGTGGTTAAGGTCAAGAAAATATAAACTTATTTCCTGTGCCAAGACTGAAAGGCTTTCACAGGGACTCATAATCTCTGAGAGAACACTTACCCATTCCCATGCTGGACAGGCATAAGCCTTCCATTGTAAGGATGAGAAAATGGAGAAAAATGACCACATATAGAAATAATAGGGCCAATATGAGGAATGCCAGACAAACTGAATAAAATAATATTTATCTGGATTTATTCTAGCAAACATTGACTGTCAACGATAAGGAAAAAGGGCCTGTAACCATCCAGGCTGAAAACAAAACAGAACAGGTCATTTACACTGAGAAATAGCAGATTTCTCCTCAGCAACCTTAAATGCAAAAATGTCATTCAAAGGCAGACGAGATAATACATGTGTGTAAGGAATATATACAGCAGTGTAAATAAGTGTGCCTCAGCATGGATGGCTCACATACACATAATATTGGGCAAAAAAGGGTATCATAAAAACATATATGCCATATGATTCTATATAGATGGTCCCTGACTTACAATGTTTTGACTTTATCATGGTGCAAAAGCAATATGCATTCAGTACACTCCTAATAAACCCATCTGATTTTTAACTCACATTAGGTTTGGGTTTATCAGGACGTAATCCCATCATAAATCAAGGATTAGCTGCATATGTGAAGACTAAAAATAGCCAAACTAAACAACATGTTGTTAAAGGATACATATCTAAGAAGTGAAACTATCAGCAAACAGCAAGGATATTTTAACTCGAAACTCAGGATAATGGTTTTGTTTGAGGAAGAAGAAAAATGCAATTGGAAAACAATTTCTAGGCATTGATGATGTTCTGTCTTAAGCTAAGTGATGACTATATGGGTGTTTATTTTATTATTATCCTTTAAACTGTACAAATGCATGTTATACACTATTCTGTATTTATAATATGCTTCACATTAAAATTGGAAAAAAAAGTAGAAAAGAAAATAACATGTATTAATCAGGGATCTCCAGAGACATAGAACCAAAAAGGTATATCTAGAGAGAGATATACAGAAAGAGATTTATTATGAGGGATTGGCTCATGGGATTATGAAGGCTGAAAAGTCCCTCAATCTTCTTGAGTCCCACAAGCTGGAGGCTCAGAAGAGCCAGCGGTATATAGTTCCAGTCCAGGCCCAAATTCCAGAGAATCAGGAGAGCTGATGTCTGAGGCAGAAGTTGGATGTCCCAGCTCAAGAAGAGAGAACTTCAGTGTGCAGCTGGGTGGGAAAAAAATTTTAAGATAAAAAATAAATTAAGAAAAAAGAAGAGAGAACAAATTCACCCTTCTTCCACCTTCTTGTTCCATTCAGACCCTCAACAGAATGGATGACACCTGCTCACACTGGTGGAGTGGTCTTCTTTACTCAGTCTACTGATTCAAATGCTACTCTCTTCTGAAAATAACCTCACAGACACACCCAGAAATGTTTTACCAGCTATCTGGGCATCCCTTAGCCAAGTAAGGTTGATGCATAAAATTAATCATCACAATACGTAAATGAAAAATTAACTTTTTAGAGAATTTTTAAAAGTACCAGTTAATGCAATTAAAGAATTAAGTATGGTCAGCAGTAGAAATATTAAATGAAGTATATTTTAAGAAAAAAAAACTCAAGCTGCTGCTTTAGTTGTGTTGAAAATAAATTTTCTAATGAGAAAAAAAATGACAAAGCACCAAAAAGAGAAAGAACAATTACAATAGACAAATCTCATTTATGAAAACAGATAAAAATTTCCTAATTGCCTTTTAAAGGCAAATTAGATTAAGAAGTATATTATTAGGGTTTATTAAGTAGTGTTAGATATTGGTAGGATTCATAATAAAAATACATACATGGCTTAAACTGTGAAGCATATGAACTCTTAGAAAAATCTCTGATTATAATGTATTAAATTTAGAGAAGTCACAGGATAATATCAATAGACATTGAAAAGTCATTTGGTCTGGTGAAATTCCACATATATTACTGATATTAATACAAAATCAAAACATCAGAGAACTATAAAAAGTATACTTCCTTGACACAATAAAAAAATGCTTACTTCATACCTAAAAGTCAAGCACAAGGGGCATTCCCATTAAAATTAGGTACCGTATAAAGATGCCTGCTATTATGACCATTGTGTTAGCCAAGGTTCTTCAGACAAACAGAGCCAGTAGGATATGAGAGGGGATTTATGAGGGAACTGGCTGCTCACGTGACCACAGAGGCAAAGTCCCACGACCAGCCACCTGTAAGCTAAAGAGAACCAGGGAACTCAGAACCAGGGAAGCTGACCATGCAGCCTCCAGTCTGGGGCCAAAGGCCTGAGAGCCCTGGGAGGTCACTGGTGCAGGTCCCAGAGTCCAAAAGCCAAAGAACCTGGAGCCTGATGTCCAAGGGCAAGAGGAGGCAAAGCCTCCCCCTCCAGAGGAAAGACAGCAGACAGAGAGTCTCCTGTCTCTCCTGTTCGTTCCAACCAGGCCCCCAACCAGCTGGACAATGCCTGCCCCCATCGAGGGCAAGTCGTCTTCTCTCAGTCCACTGACTCACCCACCAATCTCTTCTGGAAACAGACACACCCAGAAACAAACCAGCCATTTAGGCATCTCTCAATCTCGTCATGTTAAAAATTAAAGTTAAAATTAACAGTCATAACCATTATTCAAAATGTGAGAAATTTTTAGGCAACTGTAATAAGGTGAGAAGAAAGAATTAGAAAGTATATATTTTGGAAAGAGAAGACAAAATTATAATTTTTTGCATGATGATATAATTACTTGAAACCCCAAGAAAATTAGCCACAAAATGGTTAGTACTAATTAGAGAATTCGTGTAATGTGTCCAATTGCAAAACAAATATACAAAACTTAATAGCATCCTGAAATGCCTTCAGGGATCAGGCAGACAACAAAAATGAATAAAGTACACCGGTGGGGACCTTTCCTGCTGATGGGAAGCAATTGCCTCCCAGCTCCTGCACATTTTTGTCAAGGGAGACTGTGAGTCTAGAGTTGCCAGATATTCTGATTTTTAAGGGGAATTTGTAAAAACAGATTCTTGTATAAAACTTTCTGATTTTTAGATGCAGATAACTAATTCAAAAATATTCTGAACTAAATATATTCATAGGCTAGATATGGCCATGGGCCTCCAGTGTGCAACTTTTGATCAGTGCTTTCCTTTATAATTAATCTGCAAATATAGCAGAAGAAATGTGAAATGGTATAAAAAATTGATTAATCTTTGAATAGTGAATCATTTGAAATAAATTAAATTAAATTTCTACTTCTTGTATTGTACCAAATAAAGTCTACAGGGTAATTATTTAAAGTAAAAAATGGAACTAAACAAGCAGTAGAAAAATATATATAGGTAAGCATTTATATAATTTCAAGTTGGAAAGTCTTTCTTAAAAATAACAACGACCTGCTGAATGAGAGAAAATATTTGCAAACTATTCATTTGACAGTTTCCTTTGCCCATTGCTGCCCAGCTAGATTATCTAATATTACAGTGCCCAGAGCTCGGTCTTAGGCCCCCCAAGCAAGCTCATCCAGGCCCTTGTCTTTAAGCAACATTTATAATCTGGTGATTCCCAAATGTATATCTGACTGTCCCTCTGACTTCCTCACTAAGACTGCTGACATCTCACACTTGACACGATCGATTCCAAATTGTCTTCCTCCCTAAAACTACTCCTTCCATCAGTCTTCATAGTTCAGTGAAGAACATTACCATCCACCTAGTTGCCCAAGCCAAAAGCCTAGCACCCACTTTGGATTTCCCTTTTCTTTTCCCTGACACCAAATCCGTCAGCAAGTTCTGCCAGTTCTTTCTCCAAGATACAAAAATGCATGCTGAATCAACCCACTTCTTACCATCTCTAGTACTGTCACTCTTATTCAAGTCTTCACAGGATCCATTCTTCATTGAGCAGCTGGAGTGTTTTTCAAAAAAGGTAATTCATATCTGCTTAAATCTCTTCAGTGGCTTTTGGCTGCACATAGGAAAATAAAAAAACAAACAAACAAAAAACCTCTGAACTTCTCACCATGATGCAATCAAGCCTCTGAATGCCTTTCTGCTACTCTTTACTCCTTGCAGATAATTCTCTAGCCACAAGAGCCTTTTCTATTTCTGGGATGCCAAGTTCATCCTACCTGAAGGCCACCGCACTTTTTGTTCCCTTTGCCTGAAAGTCCCCCACTCTATTCCTACCCAAACCCTATTATTTTTTAAAATATTAAGAAATTATGAATATGCCTTGAGAGCATGCTGCGTGTAAGTGGCAATCAGAAGACTTGGGTACTAGTCTCGCACACTTTTCAAGATAGGACACCTGCTCTAAACCAATATGATAATGACTTTGGTCAACAACCAAGGTGATTCCTTGGCTCATGATTTCCCCTTCTCTGGGACAAGTCCAAACAGCTAACTCCTGTCTTGTTAATTTAAAACCCAAATATAGAGATCTGGAAACGAGGTCACTGGAGCTGGTCACCTGCTGCGGAAGTCCCCAAACTGTCCGATCTCTTCCCTCCCCAGACTTCCTTGTTCAGTTCTTTCCTTGGGATTTATGGATTGTCCAGCATCCTTTAAGTCCTTTAGCTAAAGTTGGTTTCTGTAACTTAAAATTGAAAAGAACTTTAGAAGAATCCCTTCTTAATTGTCTGGTTAGCTTCCTAGAACTCAGCTTTACAGAACCGTTCTCTTAGTATTGGCTACCCCAGGCATCTGTGGAACCTAAACTCAGCATGGATATTGACATATGTAGAACAACTTAACATTCATCTTCCCCACCTCATATTCATGTGTGCACATGCATGTGCGCACACACACACATATTCTCTCTCCCTCTCTCTCTGTCTCTCTCTCTCTCCCCCTTTCTGTCCCCACACTGCATTCTTTCCAAGTCCTCTAATCACCCTTTTTACTTTTCTCCAGCATCCACCAGGCTGAATTTGTTCTGCCTTGATGTTTTCTCACAATTCATCCTTCTACTGCATGCTGGGCTCCTAATATTTGTTATAAAATTAGGAACCCTATTTATGTATGTAAAGAGGCCTTCTGCATGCACAATCAATAAATGTGAGCTCAAAATGAACCCTTTCTCTCCTACGAGGCACTCACTTCCCTTGCCTTTCCTGGGTTATCTTCTATTTCATTGTCCCTAGTAGCTATGTTCCAATCACCAAGGCAGGGGTTTTACTTTTTGGAGGTCAGAGAACCCTTTGAATGCTACAGACACTTTTTACAGAAAAAAATGCACACAAATACACACACATTTTGTACACAACCAAGGTTTATGGGCTTCTGATTAAAATCACTATATCAAGGAAAAAACTTCTGTGACCATCTGCCACCCCCATACACACACACCACTAATTCCCACCCTTCACTAGCAGTGACTCATCCATGCCTTTGCTGCCAGGCCCCAGTAAAATAAACCTGGTTCCTCTCTCCTAATATTTGTTATGCTGAGAGATAGAAAAACAAAAACACAAAGCATCCCCAACAATTACAGGCAGTTACACTTAAGAGTCATTAAAAGCGTCCCCCATTAGAACACTTCCCCAGGGCAAACACTTTATAATTTCCTAGATTACTAGTTTAATGCACAAGTTACATTTTAAATGCTTTTCTTTACAGGGAGGCATTCTTGGACCCTGGCTGAGATTAGGAAACAGCCAAGGCTTAGCAGCACACTTACAAGAATTTCTTAGGTGGGTTATTTTCTGGGAAGATTATCACAGTGAATAATCTCATCTATTTTACTGTCAGTTTCAGAGAGTGACATTTTTGGCCTTGTTCTCAGTTCTAGAGATATTGTCAAGTTGAAACCTGCAGCTTCTTATATGCTAACTCTACCTTCTAATTAGAAAAGAGGTTAGAAAATGTTGGAGCTTTCTGGGTTGCCTTCCCCAAGCTAAATTAGAGTCTACTGAAGAAAAGGAAAGGTGGAGAAGAGACAGAAGGACCGGGTGGATGCAGTAGAGAAAGAACCATACGATCAAAGGCAGGTCAGGTACTAGACAGAATAGTCTTTTTATCCTACCAATGCCAGTGGCTCATGAATGGCCCCAAGCCCCTAGGACTTCTCTTAAGCCCAATCTGACTCCCCATGGAGTCATGGATGCATTTATTTTGTCTGATGAATTGCTTTTCATTAGAGTCAACATGGAATAGAGCAGGATTTCTCAAAGTAATGGACTGAATGTCTGTGTCCTCCAAAATTTCAAATGTTGAAAACTAGGATCCTTTTCTTGCCTCCACTTCCTTGTTAGCAGGGACCCTAAGCTCTACTCCCATTGCCCTCAGCCACGCACCCTCGATCTTGATCGGGACCTCTAGGCCGCACCTGACCGTCAGCAGGGCAGTGAGGCTCAGGTGGGTCCAGGGCGGGGCCCTGTTCAGCCTGAGATTCGGGTCTCGAAGACACATGGGCCCCTCAACTTTGCCAAACGTTCCAGATGGCAGGTCCTTGGCCCACAGGCCTACAGGCCCATCTCAGGCTGGCAAGCATCGCCCCTGCTCCTTCTTCCTTAGGCCTTACCACTAAGCTTCTTTTTCCACACAGCCATCCAGGCTGAGGAAATGTAGTCACCACAGGACCCAGAAATTTTGGAGCCAGGTGAGCCACGGCCACTGCCGCATTGGCAAGCACTGAAAGCACCCAGGAGGCCGTGGCAATGCTGGCAGCATGCATCACCACAGGATCGACTTCAGCAAATGTCACCCAGGTTACTTTAGGAAAGTTGGTATGAGACATTACCACCTAAAGAGGAACCTGAGCTTCTACCCAGCTGTCAACCTTGACAAATTGTGGGCTTTGGTCAGGAAGCAGACACAGGTGAATGCTGCTAAAAACAAGCCTGGAACAGCTCCCATCACTGATGTGGTGCCATCGGGCTACTACAGAGTTCTGGGAAGGGAAAAGTTCCCAAACCAGCCTGTCATCGTGAAGGCCAAATTCTTCAGCAGAAGAGCTCGGGAGAAGATTCAGTAGGGGGAGCTTTGTCCTGGTGGCTTGAAGCCACATAGAAGGAGGTTCATTAAATGTTAACAACTGCTTTAAAGAGAAAAGGAAAGGGAAAGGGAAGGAAAGGAAAGAAAACTAACCCCCAAGGTAGTGGTATTAGAAGGTGGAGACTTTGGAAAGTGACTAGATCATGAGGGTAGAGTCTTCCTGAAGGGGATTAGCGCCCTTACAAAAGAGACTGTTGAGTTTTCTCACCCGTTCCATCATGTGAAGACAAAAACAGAAGATGGCTATCTATGAACCAGGAAGTATCCCTCACCAGACATCAAATCTGCTGGCACCTTGATCTTGGACTTCCTGGCCTCCAGAACTGTGAGAATTGAATTTCTGTTATTTATAAACTATCCAGTCTATGCCATTTTATTACAGCAGCTCAAACAGATGAAGACACTGAACCTTGGCACTACTGGCATTCAGGGCCAGATAATTCTTTGTTGTGGGGCTTTTCTGTGCATTGGAAGATGCCTAGCAGCACACCTGACCTGTACCCACTAGATGCCAGTAACACCCCCATTATAATAACCAAGAATATCTCCAGACATTACCAAATGTCCCCAGAAAGGGGGGACAAAATTGACCCTGTCTGAGAATCACACAACAGAGGAAAGGTTTGGAGTCAGACAGATCTAGGCTCCAACTTTAGTTCCACTCCTCACAAACCCGTAACCTTGGTGGGTGGGGAGAGAGGGAAGTATTTATGTCCTCTGCGACTGTTTCTTATTAGCAAATAATACTTAAATCAAAAAAATCGTTTTGAGGTTTAAATGAGATGATGTGTGAAAAGCATATAGGCTTACAATAGGTGCTCAATAAACAGTTGTTCCCTCCTCATACCTACTTCACTTATTTAACAAACACTTATTGAGCACTTATGCTGCATGCTAAGGATATAAACACAAAACAGTAAGTCTGAGAGAAAGAGACAAATGCACAAATAACCATAACATATCAAGTCCATTAATAGAGATTATTTACCAAATGTTACAACTCTGGCCCTATCTTTCTTTTTTCCCCCTTAATGACTAACCTTCTCTCTCCAAAATCTCATCTAGCATTCCTCTTGAAAGAGGAAGTGTCCTATGAGTTGGGTCCTGAAAAACGAGTGACAGGTCATCTGAAGGCCAGGAGAGAAGTATGCACACTAGGCAGAAAAAACAGCATGGGCAGGCCGGGCGCAGTGGCTCATACCTATAATCCCAGCATTTTGGGATGCCAAAGCAGCCAGATCACTTGAGGTCAGGAATTCAAGACCAGCCTGGCCAACATCGCGAAACCCCCATCTCTACTAAAAATACAAAAAAATTAGCTGGGCATGGTGGCGCATGCCTGTAATCTCAGCTACTTAGGAGGCTGAGGCATGAGAATCAACTTGAGCCTGGGAGGCAGAGGTTGTAGTGAGCCAAGTTTATGCCACTGCATTCCAGCCTGGGCAACAGAGTGAGACTCTGTCTCAAAACACACACACACAAACACACACACAGAAACCCAGCATGGGCATAGGCTTACTAGTGTGGTAATTTCAGGAAACTGCATTATCCAGTAGGCTACAGTGAGGCTGAGTAGGGGAAATTGGTGCAAGATGGAGGATGCTAAGGAATTTGGATGTCTTTCTGCAGGTCACATAGTCCCCCAGGATGCTTTTTTTCAGAATGGTGGCACGATCAGATCTGCTTTGGAAAGCACACTCTGGCAGTACTGGGGAGGATAAATGAGAGGTGGAATGAAGGGCGAGAGAGACGAAAAGCAACAAGACCAGTCAGGAGCTATCGATTCCAGATGGGAGATAATGAGGGCCTGAACTGTAGTACTGGAAATGACAACGGCAAGATGCCAGCAGGCTCCAGGGTCATTAAAAGGTAGAACTGACAGAATTTAGTGACTGATTAGATGTGGGGCGGGTAACAAGTGAAGGAGAAGAAGGAATAGGAGGTGATTATAAGATTCTAGCTTAGAAAATTAGGTGGATACTGATGGCATTCAGAAATGACAGGCACTGAGAAACTGTTTTCTCTTCTTTTTCACAGCCCCCGCCATTCACACTGTGCAAAGGAGCCTGTCAATCACTGACTGATTTTAAGCAGGAAAATTTCAAAGAAAGCCCCCAGTACTTACCAATGTTAAAGAAAAACAGGTACGATAACAAACATCACACTACCTAGTATATATTAGGTTCTGCACTAGTTTTGTCCAATTAATGTATTAGTGAACTACTTTAGGTGTATTTTACTCTAGCCATTGATTTATAACTGAGTTATAATCCTCTTTCCACCAGTGTCCTCCATCAAGCACTATGAGTTCCTTAAAAGCAGGACTCTAGTCTTAACCATCCTTATGACCCCAGGCTAGTTGAGTGCCTGGCACAAAGTAGGCTCCTAAGTATTTACCTGATGAATCAATCATCGGTTGGACAGTGTTTTTCCTGAAATCCCTGCTTTCTAGAATCCAGTGGTTCATCTTCTGTTCACCATAGCTAAATGATAAGGGTAGTACAGAGAAATGAGTAGCACATTTAGCTCCAGAAGATCTAGGATCTAGTCCTGCCTCACATACTAACTCTGACCTTGGGCAAAGCGCATATACTCAGAGCTTTAGGGGTCTCATCTGTGAAAATGGAATTTTTAAAAATTCCCACATCACAAAATTTGTGAAAGTATTTTGTATCATTACTAAAATATAAGTTGTTTACATATATGTTTCATCTTCCTTACATATTAACATGTGCTCAGAAGTCAGAGAAAAAAAATAGGTTGGGCTCAAAGTTATTGCATTATAAGCCAGTAAAAATGCTAATGTTAATTGTATTTTTCAACTAGCATTCATGTCGTTCTGCTGGATAATGTGAATTAGATTCTGGTTGCTCCCTGCTCACTCCAATTAGTAATACTTGCCTTACTGTTCTTTAAACCTGCCAAGCTCATTCCAAACTCAGGACCTCCGCACTGCTTTCACTCAGCAGGGAGGGATGCTGAGTGAAATGCTCTTCCCTTACCTCCCTGCACCATGGTTGCATGAAGGTCATGCCTTCACTTCCCAGGTCTTTGTTCAAGTGCCCTCTCATCACAATACCTTCCTAACCAGTTCATCTAAAGAAGCACCTACTCCACTCTCCACACTGCCATCACTCTCTACTTCCTTAGCTTGTCTTATTTTTGTTTATGATATATCATCGTCACAATCCTGTACTTGCTTATTCTTTGCCTCCCCATGAAAATGTAAGATCCATAAAGATAGGGTCTTTGCCTCCCTCTCTCACTCACTGCATCTACGATGCCTAGAACAATGACTGGCACACAGAAGATACTCATGGCATTTTGCTAAGTAGTTTGCTAAGTGAATGACATTTGCTAAATAAGTGAAGTTTTCCACTGTAATCACCTGTCATTGTATAACATTAAAAACGACTTGCAAAAAAAAAAAAGATTAGAATCAGAAGATCTGGGGTCCCACCCCAATCCTGCCATTAACTAGCTATTTGCCCTCGGAAAGTCATTTGTTTCTGAGTTCAGTTTTCTTATCTGTAACATACAAATAAAAATATCCTCTACCTTGCCCTACTGCCCCTCCATTTCACAAATCACATCATTGTGGAACTTAATGATGTGATAACGCTTTATCAGTGGGGTATGTTTCTGTTTTTACTGTTAACTAACTGTCTATTCATCTATTACAGAACTTGACACAGGGCCTGGATCTATAAATAATTGCCAAAAAAAGTGAAGAGCAAAGGTTATACATTTCCTTTGTAAAATGAACTGAGCTTCAAATATTCATGCTCCAAATTATGTTTAAATAGTCACTATAAGTGTCATTTCACTTTATCTAGCAGACATAGCAATTAGCAGAGTGCCTGAGCAGCTAGAAATGTTCTCATTTAGTCTGGTTTTTGTTCAGGATAATGAATATAAATGCTTGTTTTGACTAAATGAATGGTTCTCCTAGGCCAGTGCTGAATAAATGCTTGTGCTATTGTGACGCTTCTGACCCAGGCAGGAGACATGTGCTTCCATCTCCAGAACAGCAACCCCTGAATGACCCCTCAATACAATGGAGAAAAGAAGTGCTGTGTAATTTAGGGGCATAAACCAAACCTCCACTGCTTAGAGTCAGCTTAATGTCTGACAGAAATATACAAAACTGTAAAGCCTCAACCAGATATCTGAATAATCTGTCCATACATTTTTCACATATCAGTATTTATTATCTTTTCAAAGGAACAGGTCAAGAGGAGAATAAAGTTTATGATCAAAGGTAGTCAAACATTTATTTTATATAAATATAATTTCCTTGCCTACATCCATTAGATTTGGGGAAAAAAGGTTCAAGTTTACAGTGCCAGAACAGCTCCTTCTTTAAAGGCTTGTAAACAGTGACTTGTTCTATGCCAGCATGCACACTTTGAGCATATCAACTCACTTAATCCTTATCAACAGTTCTATGAAGATTGTGCTATCATTCCCATTTCACAGATAAAAACTAAGGTATCTAGATATGATAATCTTGCTCAGGATCATGCACTGAGATTTGAACCTAAGTGATCTATTCTCTGATGCCGTACTATCAGTGCAGGACAATTTCTAACTGCATGAACGCACACTGCAGAGCAAGAGCAATTGAACAATGATCATTTGCCTTTTGGAAATTATGGCCACATACTTTGTGTAGCTTGATTTACAAACAGCTTGGCTAAAAAGTGGTTCAGCAAATCAACTTCTTAAAATAGGCTATGAAGGAAAAGTGCATGATGAAGCCAGCAGTAAACAAAGAAATTACACAATTTGGTGAGAGAGGGTTTGGAGGTGAAAGAGAGTTGTTAAAGGCCTGGAATCGTTGAAGAGAAAAGTTTGGGGATGACAGTGACTTGGTACAACTGAGAGAACTCCCCCTCGAAAGATTAGAAGGACAAATTGATTGGCAAGACACTTGACAGAGCCAGTGTTGAGTTCCATTTATTTTGGAGCAGTATGCATCTGCTGGGTTTGGGTACTCTGGAAAAATCCAAAACATAATATAATGGAAAAAGCATGGGTAAAAATCACTTATTAGCAAGTTATTTAATCTTTGAGCCTCTTTGTTCATCTATAAATTTAGAATATGAATATCAACTTTGAAGTGTTGCTGTGAAAATTAAATAAAACCATATATGACGGAACAGGTGCCCAAAATTGGTTAATCATGAAAAATTTACCACCATCAAGTTGTAAAATAATTAGCTATTGTTGTTGGGGCAGAGCTTGCAGTTGGAGGTTGGATATTAAGATTCCAAACATGTATAATCTTTAATCTGGAAAACCTACCAGATAAAACAAAGAGATTACCACCCCCATGTTTTTAGGGAGAGAGACAAAAAGTATGACACACAAAAGAATTAATTTGTTCAACTTTGATGGAAGGTAAACCCCTTTAATTCTCACTTTGTTTTTAGGACTAGGAAAAGATTCAAACTTCTTAATTATGGATTATCCATCATGTTCTTTCCTTCCTCGGAATCTTTGAGATCCAAGAATGTCTGTTCTGTAAGATGTAACAAAAAATACCTGAAGAAATTTGAAAATGACAGAATGTTAAATCATAATAGGTAACAGAATTATGGTTTTGTAAGAAAATACCTTATTTTTAGGAGATGCGTGCTGATATATTTAGTGGTGAAGTTCAATGTTTGCAACTTCACATGGTTCAAAAAATTATATAAACATATAATTATACATATACATAAAGCAAATATGGCAAATTGTTGTTGAATTTAGATGATGGCAATATGAGTAGTGTTTAAAATAGTTAGGTCAGGCTGGGTGCAGTGGCTCACACCTGGAATCCCAACAGTTTGGGAAGCCAATGAGGGAAGATCACTTAAGCGATCTCCCTCTTGCAACATAGCAAGACCTCGTCTCTACAAAAAATAAAAAGATTAGCCAGGCATGGTGGCAAATACCTGTGGTCCCAGCTACTTGGGAGGCTCAGGAGGAAGGATCACTTGAGCCTGGGAGTTCGGCTGCAGTGAGCCATGTTTATACTACTGCACTCCAGCCTGGGTGACAAAGCAACATGTTGTCTCAGAAAAATAAAAAAATAAAATAGTTGGGAGTTTTTTTGTTTTAGAGGCAAGGTGTTGCTCTGTCACCCAGGCTGGAGTGCAGTGGCACAATCATAGCTCACTGTAACCTCCTCGAATTCCTGGGCTCAAGTGGTCCTCCCACCTCAGCTTCCCAAGAACTTTGTTTTTTTGTACAGATGGGGGTCTCACTACGTTGTCCAGGCTGGTCTCAAACTCCTGTCCTCAAGTGATCCTTCTGCCTCAGCTTCCCAAAGCATTGGGATTACAGGCATAAACCACCATGCCCAGCTCCTAAAATAGTTTATAATAAAACATGAGGGGTGGGGGGAACCAAGAGATTGCATTTAGGGACAATCCTAGGTATAATTTTCCATCTTTTTCCTTTTCTATTCATAGTACAGATGGTTAGGGGAGAGGGTGGTAATGCAGAAAACAACTGATATTAGAGAAGTAACAATAAATTCAGCCACAAGTCAACTAACTGAAAGACAAGTTCTACACAACTTCTGAAACATCTTGTAAGAGTCCAGATGGTGAGAAGTCAGTAACTAAAATCAGTGGTTTTAAGAATTCTTTTGCCAGGAAGGAACAAAGCAGTGGGCAGGAGTATTAGCCTTTCCAATGGGCCTATCAAGAGAATTTATCTAGGAATATTCAGGAACCACATTCTAAAGATGTTACAAAGGCAATTACAGAAGAAAATGTCATGTAGTTCCCTCTGTTCAGAACACACACAATCTTGAGAACCATCCCTCTTTATCTAATAATTAATGCTTACCTGTAAATGAACATATCAATCTTAAGGGGTGGTATAAGAAAAAAGAATTATGTAGGAAATAAGCCAAAGTCTTATAAAATTTGGAGGTGTTATTAAAGGACTAAAAAGGAAACAAAAGGTTGTGATAAGAAGCAAAAAAAAAATTTTTTTTAAATAACCAGAAAACAAATTAAAAAATTAAAATCCCCCAAGAAACCAAATTAACTCATTTTTTTAGTTAACTGACTAAATGTTTCGCAACATATAAACTGCAAAATATCTTTTGCATCCCTTTAAGAAAACCTGCCTTTCTTTGGTAAAGAATTTCTTGCAGGACAGGTTCTAAAGTTTGAAGTTCCCTCCAACGATCCCAGCAGAAATGTTTCTAACTTCTAAGAATGTCCTAACAGAATGAGCTAAAACACAGAAAATGTTGAAAGTCTTATTTAGAATATTAAAAACTGGAAGCAATCTAAAGGTCTAACAGTGGAAGAATGATGTATTTATAATGTGAACACACATGTGATGTCCAACAATTCCAACTCTAAGTATGAAGAGTAAGCCACAATAAAGAATGTTAAAAAATAATAATTAGTAAGTAAATATAATTATAAAACCAAGTCAGAAATACAAAAAAAGGGACAATTATATTGGAATGATGAAATTCGATTTCTGTTTCCTGCCTCCTCCCTTGCTGGCTCTATAATTTTTTTTTTTTTTAATTCTTAGAATAGGAAAAAAAGGTAAGAATGCTATGGCTGGAAGGCCACTAGTAAACAAGCACATATAAAGGGTCCTCAAGACAAGACCTAATATGGGTATGAAACTAAATGTTATAAGGAAGGTCATTGTCCTCAGCAACTGACTCTGCTATTTTTACCCCAAACAGGAGCCCGTACAAAACCACCCCATTCTTTCCCTCTTTCTAATGAAAGGTCCCATAAGGTATCCATCCAAGAAGTGCTGCCAATAATAACATTGTTAATTGTGACCAGCCTATAGACATCTTATTTGCAAAGGCTTTTAGGCCTGAACTGACATGAAATATACTACTGTGGAACTCTTTTTGTCTTTTTGTGAGTGTTTTTTGACTGCAAAAGAACAGTTTATCAAATTACTTATCTTTTAAAAAACACAATCACAAAATCATATTTATAAACTGCTACTGTAGTGCTAGGGAATCCCAAGCCTAGACAGGCTGTTTAATTAAAAAAAACAAAAAAATGTAAGGATGCTTGTTTAAACAACTCAGAAAGCATTTTTCCCCCAGAAATATTATAGTGATAAAGGAAACGATCTGCCCACCTAAGCCTCATTTCCACAATCTCCCTCTAAATTTCCTGGTCTAGAAAACCCATGGCTGTTTGGGATGCTTCTTATGCTTTTCCGGAGTTTCCCTCACAGGTCTGCATTTCTATAACGGAATTTTTGATTTTTTTTTTTAAGCTAAGAAATGTCTTACTAACAAGTTGTTTTATCACCTAAAATCTACTATTATCCATTTTTACAACATAGATAACACTTGGTTGACTTAAATTCTAGAAGAAAAAAGTCTTGCTTTAGCAATCAAAAACTTAAAAACAAAGGGGTAAGAAGATACTGAAATGTACTAATAGTTTGTGTAGGATCTCAAACATTAAAGGCAAGATGATAGTTTTAAAAATGTAATAACTCAAGTCTAAACATGAATGAATTTAAATTTAATCCTTTTTGTATGAAACCAAATAGCAGTCTAATACCACTGGGACTAAGTGCTACAAAACTAAGTAATAAAACAAATAAATACATGAAACATGATTACATTTTAAATTCTTTGGATTATCATTTTTTTTTTTTTTTGATATGGAATCTCGCTCTGTCGCCCAGGCTGGAGCGCAGTGGCGTCATCTCGGCTCACTACAGGCTCTGCCTCCCGGGTTCACGCCATTCTCATGCCTCAGCCTCCCGAGGAGTAGCTGGGACTACAGGCGTCCGCCACCACACCCGGCCAATTTTTTGTATTTTTAGTAGAGAGGGGTTTCACCGTGTTAGCCAGGATGGTCTCAATCTCCTGACCTCGTGATCTGCCCGCCTTGGCCTCTCAAAGTCTTTGGATTATCTTGTAAGCCCCCACATTTAATATAGAAGTTTAAAACTCTCTAAAATAATACTAAGCATCTTAGTATTATTTAATACTTTTATATCTAAAAAGTTGTCCTTCCTTTTTTTTTTTTTTGAGACAGGGTCTTGCTCTGGGCTTAAGCAATTCTCCCACCTCAGCCTCCTGTGCAGCTATGACTACAGGGGTGCACCCGCCTGGCTTTTTTTTTTTTTTTTTTTTTTTTGGAGACTAGGTCTCACCATCTTGCCCCAGGTGGGTCTAGAACTCCTGGACTCAAGCGACCCTCCCACTTCAGCCTCCCAAAGTGCTGGGATTACAGGCAAGGGCCACCATACCCTCAGTCTAAGAATACTTTTTGGATTTTCACAGCTGTCAGGAAAGCTTTAGAAAGAAAAGATGGGGGCTAAAAGTTAAGACACAGCTTAAGACAGAAGCACTGTAAAACAGGAACAAATACTGGCTTAAACCTGATGTCTCTAACTATATTCCTCTATTTTAAGAATCTTTTAGTATCTGATAGTTTCATCAGCCTTTCCATTTTCCAATATGTGACCTTTATTTCCACCATGCACCAAATAAACGAGTCCTAGGATTTCCTAGAAGGTGGACCTTAATTATTGTGTCCCTTTTATATATAAGGCAAACATTGCTTTTAACTTCTGTTGGAACATGGGAACTTTCACCAGAATGATTAGAATGTTCAGAAAAAATGTCCCAAACCTCTCTTCTGGTCCATACAAGACAATCAGAATGTAACACAGTAGCAGAGGATGTGGAACATACACTAGTCATATTTGATTCTCTCTGTCAGGGGTTCTTCTTTGTAATGGGAAATAATTTGAATTAGGATGGAACAGTTGATAAGAAGAAAGAACAAACCAGCTAACCAAATAAACAGAAAGGTGTTCTTTCCTTGAAACTCAAGAACATAGGCAGGAGCCAGCCATATGGCCTGCGCTATAAACCATAACATTAGGAGAACTACAGCTCTTTTCCAAGACATTCTTACTAGTGGCATCACAAGAGGCAGTAAGCAGAGGTACCAAAGAAAGTACTGGGAGGTGCAGACTTTGTTAAAAGTCACAAAAATGGACGTATGAAGAAAACAACAAAAAACGAGGTCTCTGTAATAGGCGAAAGACACAGCTGAAAGCAAGATGAGCTGTGGCAGGAATGCAGCAATTCCCAGGGAAAAACTCCACTTGCTCTCTGCAGTCAAATACAGCATGTAGAAGTACGGAGAAAAGTTGTGACGGATATCCCGCCTAGTCAGGTGATAAAAGTAGGTGTGTTCCAAAAATTCCCAGCCGTACTCATAGTAAAAACCAAAGCTCAGGGCAAAAAACGTGAGTCCAGCAACTGCTACAAACAGCAGCACAGCCCGATTACATAGCCTCTTCAGGAGCTCGTACAAACGAGCCTGGAAAGTATACCGGAATTGACGGAGGCTTTTGTCATTGTCGCGATCTGGAAGCAGGTGGAGGGTTATGGGAAGGATATAAGTCACCGGATATATCTTCATATGCACCGCGAAACCATAGAATACAGCTGCACACGCGACGAGTCTTTTCTTTATCAAGTAGAGGACCATCAGGACCAGGGAGGCGACAATCGAGTCCGCATTACCGCGGCTGGATACTGCCATAGGCAGGGGGTTAAGAAGCCAAAAGACACAGTAGCCACAAGCCTGGCGGCGCCCCAGCCCCTTCAGCAGCAGCAGGCGGTATAAGAGGAAAGCGGTGAGGAGGTCGCAACTGATGAAGAGAAACTTTCCAAAGAGCTCGCTGAGGTAGATGTTGGGAGTGAGAAGCCAACCCAGCAGCGGGGTGTAACGGTACGTGGCTCTCAGGTAAGGCGAGCGCCCCTCCGTGACAAAGCGCGCGGCGTCGGTGAAGACCTGGTAGTCGATGTCCGTATACCTCACGTGCAGGGTCCGGTCCTGGAAGACGCCATAGAAAACCAGGGCGACTCTGGCTAGAAAGGCCACACCAAAGACGCCGGCTGGAGCCCCCTTCAAGTTCAGGAGCCATTCGCCCCAGTGCTTGGTCGAGCCCATGATCTGACTGTGCGACAGCTGCTTAGCCCCAGCTCCAAACTGCCTTGGTACCTCTAACCTTCCCTTCGGTTCCTCGCAGCAGGTGGCCGCCGCATCTCCCGCCCGCCAGGCTGCCAACCGAAAGGACTGCGGCTATCACTTCCGGCATGAAGCTCCGCCCCCGTACTGCTACCTGTCTCCAGCCCCGCTCGGGCTTCTCAGCAGCCTGAGCCAAAAACTTGCCTTCCTCTGGATGGACGGTCTCGCTTCCGCTTCTTCTTCCGGTGGAGGCGGGATTTCCGGTCCCTGGGAGGGGACACGTCCGCTTGCCGGGAAATCAGGCACTGGCTTGAGGATTTTATGGAGTGGAGTGAGATTTCTTTGTAAGTGACAACCCGCCGCCCCCCGCCCTCTTCCCGCGCCCCATTTCCAGTCCTCAGAGGAAAACGCTCCGACGCGTAGCGAGCTGCGGGCTGCGCGCTACATGCCTCAGTCCTGGGCCGGAGATCCGAGAGTGAAAAATGTAGGAGTGAAAGGAAGATAAGCCTTCTCATGCTTTACTCCACTAGCTCGCCGGTATTCACCGGGGATTTGTGGGCCCCCGGACAGGACAGGATGAGTTGAAGGGGGCTGAGTGTGTATGTCCCATGCAATATTGGAGGCATACTTGTATTTTTAAATTACTAGTTGGTAATCAGAGATTCAGATTTAAGTGAGCAGCTTGTATTTTATCCGGCAACCCTAAGTGAAGGTGATAGGAAAGAAGACAGAAAAGCGTCACAAAATTCCTTAACTTGTCAGCCCCTTATGCCTCAGTATCTTTGTGTTTGCTACTTCTGTCAAAGTTGCCATCCGCTGTCCAATCACTTTGGCAAATACCTACTCAACCCTTCAGGCCTCAGTGCAAGTGTTAGCTCCCAACTCCCACTCACTTCCTCATCACGCAGAATGAATGACTTAGATGCCAGTCCCCTCCCCTGTCCGAGGATAGGTGGACTGGGGCGGACGGGATCTAAGCTCCAGAAAATCACTCACGCAGAAGACCCTGCCATGCTACTAAAAGTTCTCCCAGTGCTCCAGAACTCCCTGGTCATTCCTTTGTTACAGCATTTGTCACACTGCTTTGTAATAACTGTTTTTGTTTGTTTTGCTCTCCTAGTTTTCCATCAGGACACTTTGAATTCTTCGATATCAGAGATTATCTTGTTCTTTTCTCTACCTCAACATCTAACACAGTACTAGTAGCCACTCAGTAAAGTTGAATTGATTTTAGAGGTTCCTACTGCCAGAATATTTCTAGAGTGGCATCTTTGGATTGCTCCCAACTCCCAGTTATTTTCCCTTTTAAATATCCTTTATGTATGTCAAGGTCCCCTGCTCCCTCCACCCCACTCCAACCCTACTTCCATGAATTTCTTACCAACGACTGTAACCCATTCGCTCTTCCCTTTCCGTGGTTGCTTAGTGCACTTACATAGTCCGCATTGTAGAATTTGATACTTTATTTTAGATTGTATTCATAGCCCTCACAAGAGATTGTAGGGTTCTTGGGGGTAGAAATTATATCCCATCCTTAATTTTTTTCAATTATGTGTAATTTATTGTAGTCTTAGGCACATGGTAAATGTTTAGTAAATACTGACTAATTGGATTTTATAGAATGAGCCTGCTTCCTATGGGAAGTCTTCTAGACTAGAATAAGAAAAGGAGGTGACTTCATCCAGTCTGAACATGCAGCTCCCAGGACTACCTGCTGCTCATCCATCCTACACTTCACATTTATCCCTTGGAGATGAACTGTGTTGATCTTATATATTCCATATTCATATTGTGATAGCTCTATGTCCTTTTATATGCCTTGGTATAATTACATGCCTTAGATTGATAATTCTAACCATTTTTCTTGCAGTGTATTAGCCATATATATAGTGGCAGCACATCACCACTCATATAATGATGATTATTATTATTACTATTATTTATAATAGCTGGATTTGTTGAGGACTCATTTGCAATGTACCAGGCATTATGCTAAGTACTTTTCATGTAAGGTAGATATTCCCACCTTTACAAATGAAGAAAACCAAGGCTTAAGGAGATTAAGTAATTTTCCTAAGTCACATAGCTAACTAGTGGCAGTGCTAGAACCCAAAACCCAGTGTGTCTGCCCTAGAATATCTTTATCATTATGTGGCTGACTTGCCAATAAAATGTTGGTCACAAGTTCTAATTTTCCTGTGTTTTCTCTTATTGATCTCTCATCTGGATATTCTGGATATTCTCTCTCACTGTGACTCTTTCTACCTCTGATTTATTCTTTTCTTCTGCAAATAATAGATAAGTGAGGCTTAGTTCCCTAAGATAGAAAATATGGGAGGTAGGTGTCTGAGGATTAACTAAGTAAGGGTCCTTGTGGCTGGATTGGTTTCAGTAGTATAGCAGAAAGGTTTCAGTCAATCTGTCCCTACATGGCTGTCCTAGTAGAGAGATGGGAGGCACCAAATTTAGGCAGATAAGGAAACAACTAATAATAAAACAACAACAACAACAACAACAAAAAACTAAGCATGTCACTGAAGTCAAAGGAGTGAGATGTAGATAGTAGTTGTGGGAACGAAGAACAGACTGGAGTGTGTAAAACAAATTGGACAGAGAGGTCCAACTTTAGTTACTATTTCTGGGTGGAAGAGATACATCACAGGGTCCGAGGACCCCATATTGAACTTTTTGCATTGGGTTTAGGGATTGTATCTTCTCACCTCTTTCTGAAAGAGTTACATTTTTTTCAAATGCTCAACTGTTCATTACCTCCTGGACTGTTACTTACAATCCTTCTTAATTCCCCCTTTCACTATCTGCTCCTAGATTTCTATCCTTTTAGAGCCAATGACTAAGGAAAGCACAAACATGGATCGCTCAACTTTAGTTTCCCTAGCAAGAACCTTGTCCTTGTTCACTATGCTGCATATACTCTCATTACCCTTCCATATCCACTATTCATCTTTTTTGCCCTGTTCTGTGTTCCAAGAGAGGCTGTATGGGTAGCGTCACTCAATCTCCCTTGTTCTCTGGCTTCCCATTAGAATAGACCAGTGGGAGGCACTAGCAGATCTTTGGCAGTGTCTGGAATTCCTCACCTAAAGCCATGGCTCCTGTTGAAGCTATAGCTCTCTCCTTTGGATACAAGTCTCATGGTTCCAGTAACTGTCCCTTCAGGTTTAAGGCTGGTAAAGGCGTCCTACTTTGCGAGTGCCTGGGCACATCACCATATCTTGTTGATGTATTAAACTTGCCCATACCTTTGCAAATAATTTCTTCATTAAAACATGTCCACTGGCCCTTTGAGTATACCATCTGTTTCCTGCTAGAACTTTGACTACTTTAATCACTTTCTTTTTCACTAGATTTTGTTCATATGTCTTGCTTTGTCATTTCTTTGGAGTCTATTTCTAATTCTTTCCGTGCCCGGCATCCTGCACCTTAGTTCAGACCTTCAACAACTCAAATAATACATAGCGAACACCTATACTATACTATACTATACTATACTATACTATACTATACTATACTATACTATACTATACCAGGATCTGTGACAATTGCCTTTCCCTCAAGCTTTAAAAATCTCTTAACTGATTTAATGTCTTATGTCTCAATTCTACTACCAGATTGATAATTAATAGTACTTTACTTAGATTCTTTCCTCCATCAAACATCTTCAGTGGTTCCTGACTGCCTAAAGAAAAAAATAATGAACGCTTTAGCCTGATATTCAGTCCCCCTATTTTCTGGCTTTACCTTAGCTTGTCATCCTATCCACCTATAAAGCCTCTGTTTTAGGTTTACTGTTCCCAAAATATGCCTTGTGCTTTCTTATGATACTTTCTTCATGCCGTACTTCCTACAAAGAGACCTGTTTCTCTTTACTTACTTAAATGCTATTTGGTTTTTCAATGTTGAACCCAACCCTCAACTCCTCTATAAACTCTTCCTAGACCTTAACAAGTGAAATAGTCTCTCCCTCCTCAAAACAGTGATGTTTATTGTCTGTTCTCTTTTTTAACAGTAATTATGTCATGCTTGTTATCTAACTCTTTTATAGTTATTTAACAAGATATACAAGCTCCACTGCATACTTTAGGCCATTTCTTTCTCTATTTTCTTTCTTTCACTCCTGCTAATTTATCAAACATCATACATGTCAGGCACTATATGAGGTGCTGGGCTGTTCTCGTGACCAAACACTTGACATGAATCCCATTCACATGACACTTGAAGTCTAGTAAGCTACACAGACATTAGTCAAATAAATTGACAAGTAATATACAAATGCAGCTGTGGTAAGTGCTCTAGCTTTTAAGGAGATTTATTTGATCTCAGATGGGCATAGTGTAAGAGTTAAGAAGGTTGGCCAGGCACAGTGGCTCACGCCTGTAATCCCAGCGCTTTGGGAGGCCAAGGTGGGTGAATCACCTGAGTTCATGGGTTCGAGACCAGCCTTACCAATATGGTGAAACCCTGTCTCTACTAAAATTACAAAAATTAGCCATGCGTGTTGGCATGCGTCTGGAGTCCCAGCTACTCAGGAGGCCAAGGCAGGAGAGTCGCTTGAACCCGAGAGGCGGAGCTTGCACGAAGCTGAGATCATGCCACTGCACTCCAGCTTGGGCGACAGAGCAAGACTCCATCTCAAATAAAAAAAAAAAAAAAGAAAGAAAGAAAATTGGAAGTTGGCAGGCGATTGGGAGAGTTCCACAGAAGGAATAGCAGGTGGAAGGTGCCATGATTGTACATCCCTTGATTCATGCATCATGTCTTATATTTCTTTGTTAGCTGAATGATACCTTCCACATAATAGGGACTCAGCGTTTGCTGATTTTTCTGGAATCTTAATGTATTCTAACCAAACACGTTAGATTGATACCATCCCTTGCCTAGTTCCTGTCCCTGTGAAATGTTTCCCACAGAGATCTCACTCTTTTTGGAACATTCTGCTAATGTTATATCTGGCATTAGTACATGGTACCTGCTATTGCTTTTCATTATGTTTGTTATATGCTACTTGTTTTATTTCTGTTTTCTTACAAGTTTGTAGGTTTCTTCAACCTTTTAGGCCTTTTAGGAACTATACATGTCCTATATCTTATATATCTCATATGTCTTAGGATTCATTCCTAGTATTTCCTAAATGTTGTACTTAAGTATTTATTGATCATGATAAGAGACGCAATTTTCTCCCTCCTCCTCTCTCTCTCCTTCCACTTGTGGGGAACAAGAGTCAGTGACCATAGGGTCTTTTGCCTCTCATCAGAGAAAATTCAGGGCTGGATATTAACCAGACCTTTCTCAGGCTACTGACAGACAAGGGTAGAAGAGAAATCCATTTCTTTGAGATTTGAGGGAAGAAATGCCTGGTGATTAAAGGAATAAGCTTACAAAGAACCTTGAGGATATATAAGGAAAACTGGCAACAAGACTACATGGTAGCATGGAAGGGAAATTGGGCTTGTGATCACTGGCCAAAAGGAACAATGCCCAGGATCCAAAGCAACTTGACTTTTATGGATTAAGCTGAGCCAATTTTCATACTCCTGGGTCTTAATGCTTTTTCAGTATTGTCCCATGAAAACCGAATGTGAAAGGAACTCGCTAAAGCAGGAGAGAAAAATTAAACAGAAGGGGCTTGGCCATGCAGTCAGAAGTTCTTCCAGCACAGCCGAATTCAACCCTCCACACTCATGGGTAGGCCTATGAGTTCAGACCTTGACAGTCTTGGTTTAGATTTCTAAAAGAAGCTAGAGTGACAACCAAAGAGTCATCCATTTTATTTAGTAGCTTATTCTTAACAGACAAAAACAAAACAAATCTTACACACCTTTTTTTCCTAGATAAATTTGACCTGGTTTAGTCTTTAGTGCAATGAACGGAAAAAACATCCCTAAATACTTCTGCATCAGTAGAGTTGGCCATTACTGAGCCTGGAGACCCATGCTATCTTTCCAGCAAAGGTAGTGTGTTACTGTACAAGTGAACTAGGTTAGCTAGCAAGAATAAAGGACCAGGGCAGCAGCCGTGGGGAGGGCACAGTGTCCTGGACTTGTAGCAATAGTATAACTGGCTTCCTTTCTCTGCTCAGACCTTATAGGGAAACTCCTGGATGATTTTATTAGGCTGACAGGGGTTGGGGGAATAATGGGGTGAAGCACATTGCAGAGATTTCGGAAGCTTCTCATGGAACTTCACCATCCCCCTAGAGCAGCTGGTAACCCCACTCCTCATTTTCATTCAGAAGCATCAAAACCAAAGCATCACGCTCCATGCCCAAATGCCAGGATTGGAACTCTTCTGGAATCCATGGCTTTCTCTTTGGGATGCTTGCAGCCACACAAAAGGCTGGGCCTCGACCTTGGGAGATCTTGAGCCCAACAGCTATTAGTCCTGGCGTTTGGATTCCAGGGTTGAGGCTTCCCATTAGTGCCTCCCATACACCAAGGTGTTCAGCTCCTGAGTTTGATTTCAGGGGCTAGAGCAATGGCAGCTCCCACCCCTGTGGAAGACAGGGAAATACAGTGTACTTCATGAAAGGGAAACCAAAGGGTGCTTTACTTTATTTTATTTTATTTTATTTATTTTAAAAAGGCGCTACAGTGGCAGGACGCTGCTGGGGATGGGGGCACACAGTGTAAGTGGTAGATTTTCCAAGATTTCCCCTCCCTATTGTCCTCCGAGTTCCTCTCTTCCTGGTCCTATCAGTAGCATAGGATTCAACAAAAGCCTTCATGAATGCCTCTTTATTTCCGAAAAGGAACTTCTACCCCTCCCTTTCCCATTTCCAGACTTGAAATCCTTCATCATCTGTCTCACTTCCATGTTGAAACCAGGAACACTGATTGTAAGTCTGGAAATCTGGGTGTCCTACCCCATAACCAGGCCAAGATATCTGCCCCCAATGCTAAAGTCTCTGAATATTTCCCTTCTGTACATTCAATATATTTGGGCATATATACATCTATATACATCTTTCTATATATATATTATCTCTGTTTCTTTCTTCTTAGATAAACCTTTCATATGTGTCGTATCCTAATTTCCCAAGCCTCCCCACTTCTTGTTTGCGAGCCTAAGCAAGACTCGAGAGTTTCATTGACTTCACTAGGTCCCTCAGCATCGTTTCTTTCTCATCTTCATACCCCAAGTATCTTCCCCCATCAGTTGTTTTGCCCGTCTTCTGAAATCTCCCCTTTTTACACCTGTGCCTACTACTCTCCTGATATTCCAAGTCCACGGTTGGTATGGGGGCCCATTTCTCACCAGACCTGACTGCTTCTGAAGTTCGGCCTATTGCCTAAAAGAGGATTTCAGGTCAGAGGAGACAGACTATAGTCTAAAGAACCATTTAGAGTTAAGGTTGGGGGTAGTTGTTCCCTGTGGGGGGCTTGTGGGAGAAGATGCCAAATTGCATTAATAGGACAGTGTGATTTAAAGTGCAACTTAAAGCAAAGCCTGGGATAATAATGGAGGACATTCCAAAAGGGTAAGTCAGAAAATGTTTTCTTCTCACTTTTTCATCCAAGAGTCTAGAGGCTTGAGTCTGGGGGCTTAGAATAGACAGCAGGAGAATGGGAAGAAAGCATAGCATGGCAAAATAAACCAGATGGAGGTTAACTTGCCAATGGATAAGAAGGTACAGATACACACACACACACACACACACACACACAGCAGTACATCTTGTCCCTACATACTGAAAGAAATCAGGTAAGTCTAATGTTGAATAAAGTTGAGAACGCAGAAGCTGGCTGTTGGCCTTCTGTTCTCTGTTTCAGATTTTTCACGTTTTTGTGGTTCTTGTTTTTATGCCAACTAGAAGGTAATGGTGGGGTTTAAAGTAGATGGACACTGAAGGGTCTTCGTTTTCAAGATATAGTTAGTTGAGTTAGAGGAGAGATCAATATAGCAAGACCTTGTGCAGTTATAGTTGGTGGTGATCATGGGTCTAGCCTCAAAATTTTGTGTTTCTCTGCAAGGCTGTGTACATAGATACATGTATATATTCTGTAGCTTGTAACAATTGGCTGAGACCACCTTAAATAAACTGCCACTTGATTCATAGTGGGACTATGCAGTAGCACTATGTGGGGCTTCCTTGGTACCAAAGTGAGACCAGAAAGCACTCTAGGGATTTGGGGCTTTGGATAAAGCTCTGGTGCCTGTATGCCCTTCCCTGACCCTTACCACAGACCCCACCAAGGGAACAAGGAATAGGCTGAGTTTGATCTCTTAAAGTCTGCTTTTTAACTTGCCTGAAAATGGCCTCATGGCAGAGGAGAGTAGAGATGACACTGATTTTCTTCATTTTATACCAAGTCTCAGGAATGGCTGAGGGAAGCCATGGTTATTTGACCAGAGGGTATAATTTCCTTTCCTTCCAGCATTGCCTAATGAAATAGCTGGCACTTTTCAGAAGGGCACTAGGAGGTGTAACTGAGAATAGTGGCTGCCAGCCACAGTTCTGCTTCTGCCCAAACCTTAACAAAGCATCACCAATTCTCAGAGGCTCTGTACAGCAGTTTGGAAATCTGAGAATTTACCCATCCCTCATGGTGGGATTGGGTTAACTTTCTGGGGGGTCTGTGCCCTGTGAATCTAGTTTCACCTGAGCATCCGTGTTAAGAGAGGAAGGCCCTTGCATTTTCCCTCCCTTCTCCCAAAGAGTTGGGGTTAAGGAAGAAGGATCCAGGCTGGGCAGGAAAGGAAGAAGAGAAGCCAGGTACAGTGTAATCTGGAATATTATTTTCAGACCTTTCCATGGGGCCTGGGTACTAGACTCTTTTCAAAGGAACATATTGGCTTGTGTCCTTCCATTCACAGGACACAAGGAAACAGATCTTCTCTGGGCTGCCTGGAAGATAGGTTTAAAGGTTTAGATAACAACTTGTGTTAGTCACTCCAAATTGAAGAGTTCAGAATCCAGGATAGATATGGGTGGTTATATGTTTATGTTTCTTGGGCCAAACCGAATTCTCTGAGAACAGAGGGAACTGGGTATCCTGAGAGTGTTCACTTGAGAAACTATAGAGGGAAAATAGTGGTGACCATGGTTCTAGGTTATGGTCAGAAGTCACCAGCAGAAATCAGCTTCACGGTGGCAAACCCTGGCTTCTTTCAACAGAGATTGGTAGAAACCGTAGGACGTATTGATATCAGATTCCTGTATTTCTGAAAGCACAGACCACAAAGTGACCATCAGAGAGAGTCTTGCCTTTGGGAACTTGCTAGATGGAAAGGTAACAGAGGGAGCTCCAGCCTCAAGTCACCAAACTTCATGGTGGTGGCGGGAGGTGGGGGGAGTCTATCCTTCCAACCACATGGTCCTCCTAATGTGAGTATCCAAGCATGGCTGAGGCCTTCTAAGCCACTTCAGCCTAATCCCTCTCTTTTCCCCATCCTGGCTTAAGGGAGGTATGTGTATTGGGGCAGAAGCTGGGGGAGTGGAAAGGGGACAGTGGGAGGTGAACCTGGACTCCAGTTGGCCTAAGCTACCAACAGGCCACTGGGTTAAAGAAGAGGGAGTGGAGGATGGGTGCTTCGGGGGATCTCCAGTAAACCCGGGTAGTATTCCTTACCAGGGCATTGGAAGAGAGGAAAAGAGACCAGAGGAATGGGGGAGTGGGAACAGGTCATCAGACATTGCTGATGCGCACACTAAGGGCACTGCCCTCCTTCTCAGCTTGCTCCCTTAATGACTCCTCCAACTTGAGCTTTTCAGGGTCTCCATAGCGTACAGTGCTGTCACGGAGGCCACTAGGAGAGGCCACTTTCACAACTTGGTCAAAAAGGCTGAAGTCAGCTATGTATTTACCACTGGCTGACAGTGAGATGGCAGGTGTGAACTCGTAGCCCCAAAGGATCTCCTCTGGCAGGTAGGAAGTGCGCACCTGACAGGTGGCACTGGTGGACTCCACTGTCCCACTTAGGATCAGCACCAGCTCAAAGTCACCCTCACCACTGCGAAGAGGGAGATCTTTCAAGGGACTGGTCTCATCTACCACATGATAGAAGGTAAGGGGTAGAATAAGGAAGGGGCTGTCAGAAGCCGTGTCTACTTGGAAAGTCACATTGACCTGGTTGAGCCGGATGTTCTCCCCCTCCTTGGTTTGGTGGGTCTGAAGCAGTTTTCCTGTCACCTGGCAGCCAATGAGGAGGCTCTTGCGCATGTTGGCAACTCGGATCATGAGGCAGGGCTTCCCATTGTGGGAGGCCACAACTGCATGCTGGCTGAAACGAATGGTCTCAGCCCGCTTCTTGGGCCGAGCAATCTTTGCCAGGAAGGTACCTGTGATGAAGATTTCCAGGATGGTGGTGAGCACCAGCTGGGCAATAAGAAGCACAATGGCCAGTGGACATTCCTCACTGATGTAGCGGAAGCCATAGCCAATGGTGGTTTGGGATTCAAGGGAGAAGAGGAAGGCTCCAGTGAGTGTGTGCACCTGTACCACACAGGGGGTGTGGTTGGCCGGGGGGTCCAGCTCCAGCAGGTCCCCATGTGCCACAGCTACCAGATACCACACCACGCCAAAGAGGAACCATGTGCCTGCAAAGGTCGCAGAGAAGAGCAGAAGCTTGTAGCGCCACTGCATGTCAATGAAGGTTGTCCACAGGTCCTTGAGGTAGAGGAAGCGCTTGTCGGCAATGTGCTCCATTCTCACATTGCTGCGACCATCTTTTGTCAGGACTCTCCGCCGTCGTATCCCTGGGCCCATTAGGGGCCGGCTTTCTGTCTGAGTGGTCTGACTGTAATACACCTTGGCAACTGACGTCATCTGGAGGGAGCAAGACAGCATAATGGAGGTTATCGTAGAAATCCAGCTGACTCCTAACCCTCACCCCATGGGAGGGAGGAATTAACATTCATTTGGGTGTCGCTTATGTGTTCTTGTCTTACCAAATATTTATTGAGCACTTGCTATGTGCCAGGCACTGTGCAGAGGCTGAGGCGGGTGGATCGCCTGAGGTCAGGAGTTCGAGACCAGCCTGGCCAACATGGCGAAACCCTGTCTCTACTAAAAATGTAAAAATTAGCTGGGTATGGCGGCATGTGCCTGTAGTCCCAGCTACTCAGGAGGCTGAGGCAGGAGAATCACTTGAACCTGGGAGACAGAGGTTGCAGTGAGCCAACATCGTGCCACTGCACTCCAGCCTGGGTGACAGAGCGAGACTCCATCTCAAAAAAAAAAATAAAATAAATAAAATAAAATAAAATGACATCATTCTGCTCTCCAAGAACTCACAGCCTAGTGAGAAAGATGCCTATTTAGTAAGCAAATAATTGCAACACAGTCTGATATTTGTAATTCTTAGAGGAAGAGAGGCAGACAAGAAAGAGTAGTAGCTTCACAGTTCCTTGAAGGTGAGGGTGAGACTAATGAGAGCCTTCACCACAAAACTAGTCCTCCGAAGATCTCTAATTTTGAAATAGGATCCCTCCCCACCCTCATGAATGGCTATGAAGCGAGACAAGCTATCCTGTTGAAATCCTTCCAGGCCAATCCCCCTTAACACACACACACACACACAACCTTAATTTCTTCATTATCTGCTCTACCCCCAAGCCAGTACACACTGGTGATACTAAGATACTCATCTGGTTCAGAGAATAGCAGAAACTACCCATTCTTTCACCCTTCAAGATGCTCTCTAAGCACCCAGACCATTTCATTTTTTATCATCATCATCATCATCATCATCTGTTTGCATCATCTGGGGAAATTTGGTCTGAGTTACAGTCTAGGGCAGTGTTAGGAAGAGTACAGATGGGACTTGAACAAAAAGAAATAAGCAGTGGTGGAGGAGAAACAACATGTTGAAACTTCCTGGCAGCACTGGGACATTTTCTGAAGGACTGGCAGAAATGCCAGATTGTGGGTGGCAAAATTGTTTTGACGGAATGAAGTAGAAGAGCTAGGGGTGTATATTAACTAGCAGCTATGTCTGCACAGGCTCAAATTCAGGATTGCTATTTGTTCTGATAGCAGAAAGTGGGGCAAGCCACTGAAATAGGAGACAATCCACTTAATACAAGGTGTCTGGCACCCTCGCCCGAGCAGTAACTTGTACTTTTCCAGCACAGAAATAATTTTAGTCACTTGAGCCCTTGGACCCTGGATCTGATAGCCAGATCTTCTGCGGAGCAGGGTGATCTCTGGGGAGTTTGGCCCTCCTTGGAGAGGCTCATTACATTCTCCATTCGAAAAAGTCTGAACCATTGCATTTTATGATTCTTCACACTGCCCACCCCGCCCCCCACCTCTATTTTCCCCATGGCCTTGCCCCTGGAAAACTTCGAATTATTTGGGCCTGACTAGTTGCCCAACCAGGTAGGCACTGAATTGGAGATCACCAATGGATGAGAACCCTGAGAATGTTCAGAGGCAAAAAGGATGCCCAATTTACCGGCCCACAGGCCATTTGGAACTTCTGTTCATGCAAGACTATTCAGCCAGACCTGGATGTCATTCACTCCCCTATTTCCTTGGCTGCTTTGAAACAAAAAGGAAGCTTTGCAACTCTGAAGTTTGAAGAATTTGTATTTCAAGCCCAAACAAAGCCCTATTTAGTACTCAGTAGTAGTAATAATAACATAACAACCATACTGCCTGTATCTATATACCATTTTAGAATTCACACATTAGAATACCTTCTCATTTGATCCTCAAACTCTTGAAAAAAAAGATGTAAACTCCTATAAGAGATTTTGAGGAATATTAGAGAACAGAAGAAGTGCTGTAAAATTGGAGATGAATGAACATAGTTTTAATTTTCAAAAAGAAAAATGAAGTACCTTTCACAAACTACAAACAGGTAAGATATTGATCCTAGGCAAGATTCTAGAATGGAATATTAAGATTATGAGTACTTAGGCAGGATGGAGGAAAGGAAGTTATCAATAGGACCCAGTGTGGATTTACTAAGAACAAGTCACATCAAAATAGTCTAATTTTGGCTGAGTGTGGTGGCTCATACCTGTATCCCAGCACTTTGGGAGGCTGAGGCAGGAGGATCGCTTGAGGTCAGAAGTTCAAAACCATCCTGGGAAACAGCAAGACCCCATATCAGCAAAAATTTTTAAAAATTAGCTGGGTATGGTAGCACACACCTGTACTCCCAGCTACTTGGAGGCTGAGGCAGGAGGATCGCTTGAGCTCAGGAGTTGGAGGCTGCAGAGAGCTATAATCATGCCACTGCACTGCAGCCTGGGCAACAGAATGAGACCCTGTCTCAAAAATAACAATAACCTAATTTTCTTTTATGATAAGGCTACTAAATTGACAAATCGAAGAAGTGCAACAGAGAACGTGTACCTAAACTTAAGGAGATTTTTGACAAGATCTCTCATTATAACCTGGGGATAAGACTAAGAAAAATGAAGAGAATGCTAATCTAATTTGGTGACTTTAAAAATCAGTGGTACTGGTGAGTGGACCACGATAGCCTGGAATTCATTTTCTATTGATACACCAGAGAGCTTCATCTTTGGCCTTGCCCTATTCAATTTTCTTAACATGAACTTCATTCAAAACTATAGAATGCTATGGCCATCAATTATGTGCCTGACAGAAAGCTGGGACAGATAGCAAATGCAAGAGCTGGGGCAGAATTAGGATCCAAAAGGAGTCAAATAAGTAGGCCAAGTCTAACAAAAATGTTAAGTGCTGGATTATGTACTTGGGTCCAAAAATTACCTGAGCAAGTTCTGGATTGAGAAGATGTGATTTAGCAAAGCAGTACAATATAAAAAAATTAAACATATTAGCAGAAAATAATCCAATATAAGTTATCCATGTATTTTGATTGCCAAAAAAGCAAACTAATCTTAAGCTACTTCAGTTGAACTGAAGTCTCTAGAACAAAAAAAGTAGTTGATTCTACTCTGCTCTGTTCATCCCACACCTGCAGTATCCAGCATCAAGGAATACTCAGGATATGAGAGGATTCAGAACCAGATCACATGAGAAATGATTGAAGGAAATAGGGAAGTTCATTCAGGAGAAGAGACAATCAGAAGGATATAATGGATGTGTGCGAATATTTGGTTGAAGGGCTGTCATGTGATCGAAGGCTTGGACTTGTCCTTTGAGCTCCAAGAGGAACAATCAGTGAGTTCATACTGCAGGGATAAAGATTGCAAATTGATATTATAAAGAGCATTGTAACAATCAGGAAGACACTTTGGACAAGCACTTTGCAGATATCCTATGGTAGAGATAAAAGCTTTGGATGGAAGATTGAAAGACTGTCTTGAAGATTCTGTCTATACCCATGGTGGGTCAGGATGCCTGCCTTCTCCGCCCCACTTCTACCCCTGCACTTTCTATGGTGACATTGAGGGATCCTTAACTGAAGTCCTAGCTTTGTTTATGTTGAGGGGAGATTCTACGTATCTTGGAGAATGGAAGCTCTTAGGGCCCAAGAAAAGCCTTGCTTATCATTCCCAAAATATTAGTCTATAATTCCTTCTCACTTTAAAGTTTATAAAATACATAGTTTGATCCTCACACCATGAGGTAGGCAGGAAAGACACCATAGAAACTAAGGCTCAGAGATCTTTGCCCCAAGTAGATTGGTGGTAAAGTTGGAACAAGAATCCAGGTCTCCCAGCTCCTGGTCCAGAACTTTTTAATTGTAGCAACTGCTTTTGTGTGCCCCAGGTTCATTCTCTTGGACCTCATGCTCCCAGCAGGTGCCACTATGGTACCCTGTATATAAGACCACACATCCCAGGGTTAAGGCTCTAGACTCATGGGCACTGGAGATTTCGGCCACTGCTAGCCTCTTTGTTGCCTCTGGCTGTTGTGATTGCCACCTCCAGCTGTTGTGCCTATGGTTGCCGTCCTTTATATCTGCCACCTCCAGCTGTTATCTGCTGCTCCCAGCTGTTGTGCCACCTCCCACAGCCAGGCAGCTTTGTTCTCTGCGGTGGCCACAGTCAGAAGCGGATAAACAATCAGCTACACTCCACCCCCAAGCTGGCCAGGCCCCTGGGGAAGGAAGCGAGCCAAAGCTCCGGAAATCATCTGTTGCGCACCCCACCACCCCGGGGCACCCCCGCAAAATAAAACATACTCTTTCCTCTAGAGGGTGCTATTTCCCCAAAACAGTCCCCAGCCAACCAAATACCAGAGACAGAATTCTGAAGACCAGCCTATGAGTGGCAAAAGAGACAGAAACAGAGATATTCACCTTCTTTCTCCTCGAAGAACTTAACTAGTGATCCTTTCCCTAAAAGAAAGGCCAGTCATAGCTACAGTGATGATCAGCAGGTTCCCTCAGCAAGTACCACTCCCACTTACTGCTACCCCTGGAAGTTCTTCCTGGAGCTGTCTTTTTTGCCTGAGCACTCATTTATTTTACTTGAGAGTCATTTATTCTACTTGAGAGTCATTTATTCTCCAGGATAATACATGGATTTATCAGGGCCTTTCTTGACTAAGGACACTGTTGTTCTTGTGACCTTTAATAACTTGATCTGTTGCTCCTCTTTGCTTTTTGCTACTTTGCTCCTGGGTTTCTCTTCCTCAAATACACTTCTGACTAGAAAGGATGCTTCAGCCCCCTCCCAGGGGCAGCAGGTACAGGGGAAAGAGAAAAGCTGTGCCCGCAGGGTAAGTGCTTTATCTGTTTTCTCTGTAGCCTCTCAGCACACCATTCATGATTTGGTCTCTGCCTACTTCTGACTTTACCCTTGACAATCTTTCACAGGCCCCCTGAACTCCAGCGAAGAGCCTCACTACCTAATCCTTTCTACCTTTGGACCTGCTTCTGCACTGCCCTGCTCCGTGCCTACCTAATGATCTTATCTTTCAGAACTCGACTCAAGTGTTAGTTACTCCCTTTGACACCTTCCCTGACTCTCAAAAAAACAATTCATCTTCTCTGTCCCTCCTGTCCCTGCCCAGAATGGGTTTACTTTACTATGCTTGCTCTTGTACATATTCTCTTCCCCCCCCCCGGCCCCCGCCCCCGCCCCAGATGGGATCTCACTCTGTCACCCAGGCTGAAATGCAGGAGTGCAGTGGTACAATCTCAGCTCGCTGCAACCTCTGCCTCCTGGACTCAAGCAGTCCTCCCACCTCATCCTCCTCAGTAGCTGGGACTATAGGCATGTGCCACCATGCCCAGCTAATTTTTGTACTTTTAGTAGAGACGGGGTTTCGCCATGTTGCCCAGGCTGGTCTCAAACTCCCGGACTTAAGTGATCTGCCCACTTTGGCCTCCCAAAGTGCTGTGATTACAAGTGTGAGCCACTGCGCTTGGCCCTCTTGTACATATTCCTATTTTGAAGCATTATAGTGCTTTGAGATGGTTTGTTTATCATTGTTTACCATCTTTGTGCTCCTAATTTAAGACCACTGACTCTGCCTTTCACCTGTTTCCCCAGTGCCTAGTACAGTTTGTTAAGAAAGAGTAAGGGAATGACTGAAAGCCTGATCTGGATGGGCCAAGGCCCCCCTGAGGGCTGCAGTTTTTATCTGCCTCACAGGAGACACCTAGTTCACACAGACCTTCAGGAGGAGCCACTTCAGAGTGTGAGGGGACCCAGGTTTACACAGGCTTTGCTAATGCTGCAGATGCCTACAACCCTGTTTTCAGAAGGTAAGAAAATAAAAGCCCAAGATATCAGTCCCTGCTCTCTTCTGGGTCAACTGTTCCATTTGCAGGGGGTTGGGGAGAGAATGAGCTTTGTAAATTGCTACAGAGCATTGGAGTTGATTATGCTAAATTAGGTGACTAGAAAAGATGCTTCAACCCCCTCCCAGGGACAGCAGGTGCAGGGGGAGGGGAAAAGCTGCACCCACAGGGAAAGTGCTTTGTCTGTTTTCTCTGTTGCAGGAGCAAGTTGACTGAAAGGAGCTTTGGGATATGAATACTAAATGCATTCACTTCCAATTGTAAACAAATCCTTTCTTCTCCTACTTGCTGCTCTATTTTGGTTCCTAAAATAGTTAAAGGGACCATCATCCTACCCATTACCCACACTCAAAGCCAGGATCATCTCAAACTCTCTTCTTGCCTCAACTCAACATTTATCTAAAGCCATGTGCTGTGGATTTATTATTTGTGCCTCCTCCCCTTCATTCCACTGTCTTGTTTCAGGTCCTAATGCCTTGTGGCTGAATCACTGCATTAGCCTCCTACTCATCTCGTGTCTCTGTTCTTTCTCTCCTCAAATCCATCCTACATTGCTCCTGGGTTTCTCTTCCTCAAATATACCTCTGATCAGGAATCAATGAACATTTATCCAGTACTTTAGAAAGCACTTTCACATTTTATTCTCATGGCATTCCTACGAGATATTAAGATTATAATCTTTGTTTTATGAATGAGGAAACTGAGGCTCAGAGAGATGGTGTGACTCAGTAAACTGTGGAATTAGATTCATGCTCAGGTCCCGTCTCCCAAATCCGTCCACTTTTCATTTTACTATAATTGTCTTAGTTCTTTCTCTAGCTCAAAACATTTTAATGTCTCCCCATTAACTATCAAAGACAGGCCAAACCCAGGCTGGCATATAAGGCCTTCCACAGTCTGCTTCTGAACCTGCTTTCCAGCCTTATCTCCGACCACTTTTCTGCTATGGCACACTGCATATTGCAAGCAAACCAACCACTCCCTGCTCCCTGTTGTGCACACCCATGCTTTCCTGCCTTCCATGATCCTGCACTTCTCTCTTCCTGGGCTCCCCTTCCTCCTTGTCTTTACCTATCCAAGTCTTATCTTTCAAAGTCCAGTTCAAAAAACCCCGCTTCCATGGAGCCTTCTCTGATTCCTACAACCTTAAGTAATGCCTCCCTTTTCTGAGTTTCCATATATGTATATCTATATCCAACTGTACCTGTAATGGCACCTCTCTTAGTACATGGTGTATCATTTGTATTCTACTACAAATAAGGTCATTGAAAGAAGGATCCAGCAATATATATATATATATATATATACACACACACACATATATATATATAAGTTATCCTAAAGATTAGCACAGTGTATGACACATAGTAAGTGCTCAAGAAGTACTTTATGATTGACTTAAAAATAGGAGGGGACTCCTAACCCACTCCAGCCATAGGGGCCAGTCTAACTGACTCAATCATCACAGGGCCAAGGAGATGTGGAAGTTCTTGTCCTAGGTAGAATGGATGGAACTTCACTCTGGTCCAGCACTTCTCACTCTGGGGCCTTCTCATTCCCCCTTCTTGTTTGTATCTTCTCTTGATTTTTTAATGATGTTTTCTTTTTTCCTTGTACACATGGAAACCCCAGATAACTGATTATCAACACTAATAGGTATGCAAACAAACCAAATGTTTTCGTCTGTATTAATGTTGCCCACCACATTCAGTTTGAGTTGTGTTTTTGTTCATTTATACAATAAACGCTTTGTTATTGTTATTGAAACTGGATCTCACTCTGTCACCCAGGCTGGAGTGCAGTGGTGTGATCATGGCTCACTGCAGCCTCGACCTCCTAGGCTCAAGTGATTCTACTGCCTCATCCTCCTGAGTACCTGGGACTACAGGTGCACACCACCACGCCCAGCTATTTTTTTTTTTTTTTTTTTTTTTTTAGAGATGAGATCCCACTATGTTGCCCAGGCCTGTCTCAAACTCCTGGGCTCAAGCCATCCTCCCACCTCAGCCTCCCTAAATGCAGAGATTACAAGCATGAGTCATCATGCCCAGCCTCAGTAAACATTTTTTTTCCAGCAACTACTGGGTGCCAAATTCTAAACAAGACAATGGAATTATGGAGATGGATCAGATGTAGATTCTTTCCGTGAAGACCTTGCAATCTAATAAAGGAGACAACTGTAAAACAGGCAGGAAGTGATAAGTGCCATGGAAAAGGCATCAGTGAAGTACAGGAAGAGCTTGTGAAGGGAAAACTGACATCTAGTGCAAGGGAACGGGGTTGGGAAAGATGAGGAAATCCAGGGCCACCCAGGAAATAAGGAAATAAGGATCCATTCATTTTGGTTGAAGCATTGGGAGCACTTGAAAGATCTTAATAGGACACACTGGGAAAACAGTGATGTGCTGTGACCCCTCAACACCCTTCTGCTTTGTGGCCAGCCCCTGTGGATTCCTTCATGGCCAGCTGCAGGGCCAGGGTCAGGCCCTGCAGCTCCTGCAAGGGTCAGGTACAGAGCCTTGGCTTCCTCCATGGTGCTCTAGCCTGCTGGTCTGGTCTTTTTTTTCTTTTCTTTTCTTTTTTTATGGAGTCTCACTCTGTCTCCAGGCTGGAGTGCAGTGATGCAATCTCAGCTCACTGCAACCTCCACCACCCAGGTTCAAGCGATTCTTCTGCCTCAGCCTCCCGAGTAGCTGGAATTACAGGCATGAGCCACCATGCGCAGCTGGCCAGCTGGCCACCATGTTGGCCACGATGGTCTCGATTTCTTTACGTCATGATCCACCTGCCTCAGCCTCCCAGAGTGCTGGGATTACAGGCATGAGCTACGGTGCCTGGCCTAGCCTGCTGGTCATTCTTTCTTAGAGCCACTAGATAATTTCTGTTTTTTGACTGTGGAGTATTTCCTCTTGCAAATATTTGGTTCAGGGAAATGGAAGGAGAGATGGAGGGGAACTATCATATATTGAATGCCTACTCTAGACCAGCACTTCATATTTCATCTTTGCAACTCTGTAAAACAAATCTTATTATCTTCGTAATTACTGCTGAGGAAATTGAGGTTCAGAGAGCCCAGGTGACACAACTTATCGGTAGCAGAGCTGAAATTTATGCCTCTTTCTGGCTGGATTCCAAAGTCCTTTCCACCATAACTTCAAATTAATACTATGGTTTATTTGTCTTCACTGAGCAAACTCAACACTCAACAAGCAGAGATGACACCTTAAGCATAGTGGAGGTTAGCAGGAGCTAGACAGGTATGAAAAATTCACCAGCAGTGATGCCCAGGATGTATCCAAAGGTTGGAGGCAATGCCCTTCCTTCATGGCTGCTTGATCCCATTGTTTCTCTCCTAGTTTTGCATGACTTGTCTTTATTCTCCCCACTTCCTTCGTGTGGACTCTCCCCCCAACGGTCTTCTCATCTCTATCAATGGTGCTTCTCTGCTTGTCCTCTCTTTTCATCCTGGCTGTCACTAAAATGTCTCCCCGACCCCGTCCTCCTTCTCACCTCCCTCTTTGCCTTTGTATTGCCTACACATCTCTCTGGCTGTCCCTTTTTTTCTTATGGTTTCTCCAGCCTCCTGTATCTCATCCGGGGAATAGTATGCTATCCATCTAATCATAACTCTTGCCTTCAAATCCTTTACCACACTTTATCCTTCTATTCTTCTTCTGTATCCCATAGCCTATGTGTCCATATTAATAGAGACATTCTAAGCCCCAAAGCCTCCTATTCTTCTCCCTACTTCTTCCCTGTAGAAAAGAGCCTTTTGATTGAAGGATCTGGAAATGTGATCAGAAAGGGAGGCAGATTCCTGGAAGATAAGAACAGTACCTATCATAGCTATTAACTAATCCAATTATCTTAGGTTTGAAGGTCTTTCTGAACCAATCACTGTTTGGTAAAGACAAATGAATAGGTAGATAGAAATAGGGACTCAGCTTGCTCTCTGTCCTACTATCTGTCCATCATGCTCAAGAACCCCAGATCCAGCTCTGTTCTTCTTCCAACCTTGAGGGCTTACATAATCCTTGCAGTACTTTTCTTCCTTCCCTTCCTGTCCTGTCCTTCTCCTTCCTCTTCCATGTTGGGAGAGCCCTGTATGCAGTAGAGGGGTTTTGAACACTATGTCTCAGCACCTGAGATTAAGCTGGTCTCCACACCCATACTTACCTTAGACAGTTGAACTAGGTATCTGTCCATGCCCAGCATTCTGAAGATAGAGTGAGATAATTAGGCTCAAGGATGTGTAAAAGCTGCTCAGAACTAAGAGACAGCACTGCTTGGTGGAACATGCACTGGACTGGGAAGTAAGAGACTTGGGTGCCGATCTCAACTCTGCCATTGACTAGCTGTGACCTCAGTCAAGCCTCTCAGCCTCTTAGGTCTGTATTTCCTTCATTGTGGAATAGGGGTTGGTATTAGTTCCACACTTCTCAAACTAGGGCATGCACTAGTGTGTCAGGAGGCACTCAAAGCCACAGGACTAAATTTAGTATATTTCCTGAAGTTAGCAATTTTGCTCGGATTTTGAGGGAAAATGTTATTTTAATATTATGCCAACAATGTACAATGAAGTAGAATAAACATTTGAATGGCTTCAGACAAAAAGAGATTTCAAGGATGTCCAGTGTGTGGCCATTTACGGCTCATCCCTGTAGATTCTAGGGCACAAATTCCCTCTCCTCTGCCTTTCAGGACACATTGCGAGGTCAGTCTCGGAGGTGCTACGTTAGAGGATGATTAGGGTCACTTCCTGCTGTAAATCTCTGTGTCCAGCCCCAGTTACCCCCACAGCAGTCTGGTCCCACTCCTCCCCCCGGCCTCAGTGGAGAGAGCAAGCAGCTACTCAGCCTCGTCTCACCAACCATATTATCTCTTTTTTGGATACCAGTTCCAACTTGAATAGCCACCTTAGAGTCCTCCAGAAGGAGATCAGTTGCATTGGGATGAAAAAGAAGCACTTCTGGGCTTCCAAGTGTTCTTAATGAGGGTTGGGGAAGAGAAAAGGAAGGAGAGGGGTAAGAGAGGAAGGGCAGGAAGAAAAGCACTGCAGGGTTATGTAAGCACTCAAGATTGGAAGAAGAATGGAGCTGGATTTGGGTTTCTTTTCAAACTTGATGTCTTTATTCATTAATCTGCCTCCTCCTGTCTTGCCCCAAGGAAAATAAACAAATAGAAATGGAGCCAGATGCACACAAATCTTGAGGTGGGGAAAAAGAGGGCAGTGTGTGTGTGTGTGTCCCGGGGCATGACTCTCCAGCTGAATCACTGTTGCCTCTGTCTCCCACTCCCTGGTCTCCTTCCCCCTTTCCCTCCCATCCTCGAGCCCCAGCCTGACACCGAGGCCCTGGCCCATGGAAGAATAGGCTTTTCTTCTCTTGTGTCAACGTTTGGAAAGTTCTCATAGTCTGATCAAAAGAAAGGATAAAAGCCTTCAAAGCATTTCCTGGGAGTCTATAACCTCTGCATGGCCCTTCTGACCTGCCTGTGTGTTTTCCAGTCAAGAGAGGGAGGGACAAAAGATGGGGCCACATCAGATGTTCTCTGTCCAGACACCACCCCTGCCTGTCAATGTGAGCTGACTAGGACCACTGCCCCTTCCTCCACTTCAATCCCCAAGCAGTGCCTTCTGTCCCCTGCAAGAAAGGAACAGTGTTCTATAGAGAACTGCCCACAGGGTGGCATCTTGGGGACCCCCTGTTTCCCTGGCTGGAGAGGGAGGAGGACTTCCTGGTTCCTGTGGCAAGTGGGTGCTGCCTCTTTGATGCACCTGCCCTCTCAACCTTTCATACTACCCCTATTGCACGCCCTCCTGAGTCATCACCCCATCCTGGTATCTGCTGCTAGTCATTGTCTGGGCCAGCAAGGCTCAACAGGAGCTGGTCCTTTGTGAGGAGCTTGGCACTACGTAGGGTTCAACTGAGGACAGAGGCTATACCACTGTCTCCTCAGCCCCAGCTCCAGCAATCCCGGTTGCCTCCCAGCCTGGCCCCATCTGGGTCCTCACCTCAGAAGAACATCTACTGGGAGACGTTAACCCATCCCTCCTAATCTTGACTGAACAGCCAGAAGAATTAGTATCAGTGCTAAGAGTCAGCTGGAAGCAATGGCATCTATAGAAATAACTCTTGTTGCTATTGTTATTCCTATTGTTACCGCTAAGACATGAGATGCTGAAAAGGTTCCCAAGGACACTAGAGAAAATCTCAAGAGGGTCCAAGCTAGGTTAGGGAGAGTCAGGGTGATAAACAAGAAGTCTGTTCAGGACCCTCCTTCCTGTGTCAGCTCTGCCTGGATCTCCAATCAGTCATCACCTGGCCTAGGCCCCGAGATTCTCCATAGGAAGAATCCATCCCCAACTTATCTCCAAAGACACTGGTTGAGGGGATCAACCTAGTTTAGGTACCAGAAGTATTTTTTCAGGCAGAGCCCCTCATGAGAGTGTACCCCCACCCCTAGTCTCTGCAGAGGGGGCTGGCCAGGTTGCAGATGGGGAGGGTGGAAGTGGTGGAGGTGAAAGGGAACTCCTGCAAATTTCAAGCTTCACCAGTGATTTACCTCTCTCCATCCCATGCAGAAGACTGACCTCCCTAACCATGGGGCTCCCCAGTCCCTTGGGGCAGCCCTTGCCTGCGCAGTTGCCTGTCTCATAACCTCACAGCCCCTACCCGAACTCCAGCTCACTTCTTTTACTATTAGGTTGAATTCTATGAAATCGTCCATTTAATACATGGGTTCCCTATTGGCAATATCAAAGGGTTCAATCTAACAATACCTAATAACGGTAAAAATAACAGTAACAATCACCTCTGTAATATGGGGTTTTGAAGTCTACAAAACACTTGTATAAATTCAGAATTATGCCATTTGCCCCACACAGCCAATCTGGGGGGGTGGGGGGCAGTTAAAGCAACAGGAAGCAGGAAGCTCTCTCCAATGTCATAGCTGACCTTCCTATCATTAAATCCGAGGGGATCTTCTCAGCCCTTGACCCCAGCAGTCTCTGCTGCACTTGAGACTGATGACTGACCGGTCTGTTCTTAACACTCTCTTTTGGCTTTTATTGAGATGTGGTGGGTATCCACTGATTTTATCCACCTTGATTAGCCATTAAGTAGCTCTGCCATTTCTAGGCTTTGTGATTTGGGGCAAATCACTTAAATGCATGAGTTTCTATTTCCCTTATCTGCAAAGGGGGCATAATAATACAGAGTTAACGGGAGAGTTCCATGTGATCATATGTGTGAGAATGCTGCATGGGTTGTGAACACTACACGTGTGCACAGTCTCACTGTTACTCTCGGACACCATGTTCTCGGGGTTCTCTCTCTACCTTTCTGTTTACTTTGGATCATCTCTCTTGCTGTAATCTCTCCTCTGCACCTTAAGTGTTGGTGTTTCTCAGGAATCCATCCACTCTTGGCTCTCATCCCTGACCACTGTACTCCATCTTCCTCAACTGTTTCCCCCACTCCGTGGATTCCACGTCACCTCCGCCCTGGGTGTCCAAGTACTTACAGGCTCCCCCTACCTGGAGCATTCCAATTTTAACATGTTCAGATTCAGCGTCCTGTCTCCTCAAAAGAGTCTCTTTTGTGTTTTCCTTCTTGTTCACAGAATTACCCTCCACTAGGTGCCCAACCCTTGGAATTACCCCTGCTTTCTCTCTTCCGCCTCATCTGATTGGTGACTAGGTCCATCATTTCTGCCTTCACGACTCCTCTTCATGTCAATTGAGGCTGCTCTAGTTCATTCACTTGAAGTGTTGCAGTGGTCTCCTGGTCCTCCTGCACCCAGGCTCACTGTGCTCACCTCGGTCCTCAGCTGCCTCAGTGCACACATTCTGACTCCATCACTTGGCTTTACAATCTTCAATGAGTTCCCACAGCTTTCATGATGAAATTCAAACTTCTTGGCAAAATCCTTCAATGTCTGACTCCACCTTACTGTTCACAGCCTCCCCTGGAATATTTTCCCTGTGCAGCCCATATTCTAGCCACGTGAAACATAGCCTGTGCTCCACTTGTCTGTCTCATGTCTTTGCTCAGGCAGCTCGCTCTACCTAGAACACCGTCTGCCTGCTCCAAGACTGCCCTCCAGACTGCTGTCTTCCCTTTCAAATCCCCTTCCTCCTTCAAGGCCCTTCCCCAATGCCCTCTCCACTGTGGAGCCTTCCCCACCTGCCAGGTAGAAATAGTTACTCTCCCTCTACGTTCCTGGGACATTTGCCACATCATCCTTTGTTCTTCTCTAGAGATTGTGAGCTCTTTGAAGGCACAGACTGTATTTTAGTCACCTTTGTAAGCTGTTACCTTTAAATTTAACCTAATTGGTTAGTACAGAGGGAGGAATTAGAATCTCTGGGTGATTCTGGGCTACGAATGTCAACTATACAGCATGTAAGCCATCACTCATCACCCCACCACCCCTTAGCAGATAACACTAATTCATCACAGTGCTTTTTATCTGACTGAGCCTCAGAATCATCCTCAATATGGTGATACAGAGAGTCATTTTCAATCAAATGGAGTTAGCCCAACAAATGAAACCTATTTCTTATCCTGGCATGTCTGAGTCACAAAGGTCCCTATGTATTCTTCTTTCCCACTATTTGCCATCCTGTCTGTGTCACTTACTAGCTATGGGAACTTCAGTCAATCTTTTAATCTCTCTAGGGCTCAGCTTCCTCATCTAAGGAGGCAATAAAACCTTCCATTATGTAGTCAGGATTACAAGATTTAAAGTATACGAAATCTGTAAGGCCCTTATGCAAATAAAGATGTTATTATCCTACTTTGCAGATGAATGAAAAATATTATTGAATTAGAGAAACTAAGGTTCAGAGACATAAAGTCACTTGCTGACATTTATTTAATGGCAAAGCCAGACCCCATGTCTCCAAATCCTGTGGGCTTTTCCCTCACCTTGCCTCTCCACACCCCAGTGGCTTTGATGATGCTCAAGTTACACCATCCCTTCGATCTCCTTTCTCCAGGTGAGTTGTGGGGTAAGATTTACTCTAGCCCCAGAATTTAAGGGGACTTCCAACCCACTATTCTTTATCCCACCTCTCTATAATTCCTCCAAAACCCTCTCAGCCTGCCAAGAGGTGGACAGGTGTGTGCTGAGGACTGCTGAGTAGAGCCAAGTTTCTTCATTACTATCCTTCAGCCTCTCGCCCTCTTGTCTGCCCCCAACCTCAGGAGTATCAGGCAGCTGACAGCCTTCTCAAGGCCCAGGATGGCCAGGGCCCTGGAGATAATGTTCTTGGGCTACTGAGTTGTCACCTGATCTACCAGAAGAGTTTGAGAAACTAGGGAGGGTATGATGAGACCTATTCCTTGGAGTCCCAGGGCCAAGACAGGGTTCTCCACCTGAGAGAAGATGGGGAGGCTGACCAGATCCAGCTGAAGGGCCCTTCTCTGTACACTTTCCTGTCTTTGAACTTGAAGTGGTGTTGGCTGGAAATGAGGGGAGGCTTGGACCTAGTTGGTGGAGGGCCCAAGAGGTAGTGGCGGGTAGGGGAGGCAGAAGAGCTACTCCCCATTGTGAGAGAACCCCAGGGCCAGCTCCTGTAGAGGCTATTTCACCCCCTCCGTGCCTTCCAGGAAGGACCATCCCCATCTTCCCAAACAGAGAACCTTTTCTGGACTGCTTCTTAACCTATATTTTGTTCAACTTTGTGTCCTTCTCAGTGCCTGGTATTTCTTGACTTAAAAGAGCCTGTAGGATTGATGTTCTACATCACTTTTCCTCCTTCAGGCCCCCTTTTCCATGTGCCACCCGCTTCATCCTTCGGAAGTCCTTCCTCTGAGCTTCCCATTGAAGTTTCAACATTTGGACACTTGGGGGCACTGAGTCAGTTTCCCTATCTCTTCTCTGCAGGCTGTGCTCAGCCCCACCCTGTCAACACTCTCCCTACTCTCTACAATGAGAGGTGCAGATGGGGAAACTGAGGCCCACAGTGGGAGTGCTTAGTAGGAGTGCCTCAGTGATAAAATCCAGGGTCTTCTGTGGAAGGCACATCTCTCTCTAGTGGTGAGAAAGGACAGAGGCAGAAAACTTCAGCCAAAACTTGTCCAGAGGCAGACAACTCTGAACTTAAAGCTTCTCCCTGCACTGGCCAGGTCGTCCTAGGGGAGCCCAATGCTTCCTTGTGCTCGTGTGACCAAGGACAAGAGGAATTAGTCTTGGGAGAAAGGATGAACGAAAAGTAGGAAAAAGAGGAGAGGAAGTGGAGGGACCCTATCTCTGAAGCCCCTAGAATTACCGATGGAACAGAGTCTTTTATGACCTGGTCTCTGCTGACCTCCCTAGCATCAGTGTTCTCTATCTGTACTCACCCACTTCACACATGCACCATGTCCCCAGCCACACAAAACCTCTCGGTTCTTGAACAGACCAAGCTTTTCTTAGTAAATAATGGGGCCTCTTTCTTTCCCACTTTGCTTAATTTCTACTCCTCCTTCAGGCCTCAGCTTAGATGTCACTTTCTCTGGAAAGCCTTTCTGGATGCCCCCGCCTGCAACTTTGGCTACTATCCCCCTGTGTTCCCACAGTACCATGAACTTCCTACCTCAGGCTTTACAGTGCGCCAGGCATTGTGCTGGGCGCTCCATTCCGTGCTTCATCCTAGCCTCCCTAGGGGGGCAATACCATTGCCCTCAGATGAACGCATGGAAACTAGACTTACAGGGGTTAACTAACTTGCCCAGGAGGACTGCTCATAAGGGGTGCACTGCAAGTTGAACCCAAGCCTGCTTAAATCTGCTTAAAGTCTGGGTTTCTCAACTTGCTACTGGACTGTGTTACAGAGTATTCATGCTGGGAAGCCCTCTATGGTCATCACGTTTAATACCCACATTTTACTAAAGAGGAAGCCAAGGCCTAGAAGAGGTGGGTAACTTTTCCAAGATCACACTGCTAGCTGGTAGCTCATGTTATTTTACATCAGAATCAGAGCAACAACCCTGGCCTTCTTCTTCATCTCAACTTATCTCTTCCTACAAGATCATTTTCCTCACCCTGGGGTCCGAAAGTGCCAGTTTCTGTGGAGCCAACCTTGGAGCACTATCCACAGAAGCTCTTCCCCAGCCAACCCCAGCCACAGCCCATTATCTTCAATCTGGCCCTCCCACTTAGTAGGTCTCAGGGTCTTCCTCACTCCTGCAGAAGCTGGCCCAACAAGAAGAGTTAGAATAAGCAGCAAATAGTGAGGTCCACAAGGAGGAGACATTCAGCGATGCTCTTACTGGGGTCTGTGGAAATGATCAAGGGATTCCTTTGAGGCCGCTGGAAACCCCATAGGGGCTCTAGGAGTCCTTGGAACTATCTTCCAGGCAACTCAAGCTTTGTTCAGTAGGTGTCTGAAGGGGGACTTTTCCTTCTCATCAGGGCAATGAGTTCTCCACCTCTTTCTGTCCCTCCCCTTATGCCCAGGGAATTCTTCCAGTTAAGTCAAAATTTACCTGTTGCTATCTGAGCAATTTCTTCTTATTTGTACCCTTAATGGAGCTGGAGACGCAGAAGTACTCTGTACCTGTCATTCATATTCAGAAAATTGAGCCTCTGTCCCTGACAGGTGTCCTCTCAGCTCCCTTTCCTTCTTGGGGCTCCTGTTCCCTGCATGAAGAGCAGCCTCTGACCCTCACTCAGAGAAGTCTAGGGAGCTCACCATGACTCTGGGAGGCAATCTGTCTGCCCCCTCTCAACTTTTTACTTATTCCTTATCCACATTCCTCCCTTAAGAAGGAGGATGGGGGTAGGGATGGCATGAGGACACTTACTAGATACAGAACTAGATTCAGAGGTGAGTGTCTCACTGTCCTCTGTCTCCTATAGTAACTAACTGCCCGAGCACAGCAGGGAAAGCTGAAGTTATATACATTGGGCAGTTCTCTTTCTCCAGTAGGGAACATTTGGAGGCAAAAGAATCACACCAGAGTATAAGGGCTGGGGGAGGTGTGTTCCTGCATGAAGGAAGACGGATGAGGCGGCTTAAGGAGAATCCAATAGCCAGAGGGGAAGCATTTTAGATGAGGGGAAGGGAGAAGGAGTAGAAGGGCCCTGAGGTTCTCCCATGCAATTTTGATGTGAGGAAACGTCATGGAGATTAGCACTCAATAATATTTGCTGATGAGCAAACCAATATCAGCTTAGTTCTCTATCTAACAGAGTTTCTGCAACTGTGAACCCATCCACCCTCCCAGGCCCCAGCACACCACTGTGCAGTCAGCCCTCAAGTCTCTGGGATCCCAATGGGCCTTCCTCTCTTCCCTTTTTAGGGCATCTGCTCCCAACTGCTAGAAGATGCTCTGGACCAGAATAGCAGACAAGCCATAGATACAGCCTACAGATCCTCATGCAGACATAGGATAATAACTGGAAAGGCCAGTGCTAGGCAGCATGAAGGACTTATAATTGATAGAGATCCCCAACTTCAAACCCTAGCTAAGAAGGCTATGGGGTTACTTTTCAGTGATCCAGAGTTCATAGCAGGAGTGGGGCCGGTAGGAGGGTGGGAAGCGAAAGGAGGTAAGCTCACTCTGCCTAGGGGTAGTGCAAGGGTCAAGGTGACCTTCGGAGGTTCTTTCTAGACCCAGAAGCCCACTTAAGGCCCCTAGACCCGTTCTTCTCCCCACCCCTTCCCCTCACCATGCCCCCACTCCTTCCCAAAAAAACGGTGGCTAAAAGACAGCTCTGTTGGAATTGTAGATAGGGTTGGGGCTGCGGTCACCTGAGTGAAACCAAGAGACAAATAGTGGGGGAAAAAAAACACAAAAAAACTAGCAGTGAGAGACCTCCATTCTAGTCCCAGCCTTGCCACCAGCTGCCTGGACACCATCATCTTACCTCTAAGAGCCTTGCTGGGAAAATGATAACTGTTCTGTCTACCTCCCAGGGCCAGGAAGGGCTAGAAAATACCTATGTGCCCTGGGCAAATGCAAAGACGGACACACCAGACCTGTGCCAGCGAGGCCAGGTGGGGCTTTCGTTGTTCACATAGAGCTCAGTCCAGGGTACCTGACTCAGCTCTGGGGTGGGGGGCCTGGCCCACCCAACTGCCTCCATGGTTGAGGCAGGAATGGGAGCCTTGCTTAGAGTGCAGCAGAGGCTGTGTCCATGGTTAACGTATAAGCAGGTGCAGTCTGGGGCAGCGGGACATTCTCAGCCCCAGGGCCACATTCTTAAGGTCACAACAAGTGCAAACTTGTTATAACCTGTGTCAGAGCAGCAGAGGGCAGCAAGGGCATGGGGGGAGGGACATGGTGCTGAGATGCCTGCGGCTGTGGAGGGGGTGCAAAAGGGAAAGGGGGGTGGAGTGGAGGGAGGGTGGGTGTGCAGGTGCATATGCCAGGAGGTGGTGGTGTGGACGTGCGATCTGTGTGCTGCGGTCAGTGTGTTATGTCTGGGCACATCCGTTTGGGTGTGTGTTGGGAGCCGTGTGTGGGGCCGCATAGATGAGTGTATTCCTGTGTGTCTCTGCATATATGAGCTCCGGGGAGTCCTGTGGTGGGAGGAGGAGAGGTGGCAGCCACAGGCCCAGGCTGGGCATACGGAACCGAGGAGTGGGCAGGCTCTGAGTGCCCCTTCCCCTTCTCAGGCTTCACAGAACCTGCATTCCAACTCCTCCACAGACTGCCCCCGCCCCTGTGAGCCTAGGGCCTCTCCCCTCTGTGTGCCCTCTGCAGCCTGCCCTGTCAAATGCCCATCTCCCCAGCCTGCCCAGAGAGTGGGGGGGGGTCACCTCCTGCCCATCCCCCCTGGCCCAGGGCCCACTCCCCCGTGCTCTCTGGGCCCTCCGGACACTGGGGCGAAGGGGGGGTTGTGGGGAAGGCTCTGAAAGCAGGTGACTGTTTGGGGGAACTAGGGGACAGAGCCCCCATTGTGCCCGCCCCGGAGCCGCCTCAATGGAGCTCCCTGGCACAAAGGGGCTTTGACAATGGGCAGGACATTAGTATGCAGAGCCAGCCCCTCAGCCCTCTCCCTGTCCCACAGCCCAGGGGCGGGAGCTGGGGGACTGCTGGTAGAGGGTGAGGGGGGCCCAGGACTGAGACTGAGGAGATCTTGGCCCACAGGGGCTCCCCTGGGGGCACTGCCCAGGAGACAGGGGAGGAGACTAGACTAGGGCCTCCAAACCTGCCACTCGCCAGAAAGGACTTTCCAAATGGAAAAAGCCATGAGACTGGTAGGAGTGGAGCGGGAGGGGCCACGGGATGCCAAGCCCCTTGGTCCCAGGCTGGGCTCTAGAAAGAAGTGGATGGGCAGTCTGAGTCCTCCCACGTTTTGCCTCAGTTTTACCATCTATGCAAAGGAATTGTGTGGGCAGGAGAAGAAAAACGGAGTAATACATAGCAAGTTCTCCAACCCCAGCAGGAAGGGCATGTGCTCAGGGTTTGGGGTCTTTGGGGTTCTACTTCCTTGGGGTGTCACCTTCTTTGAGATCTCCACCTGCTGTGGTTCTGGAGGCTGAAGAAGCTACTACAGGGGAAGCAGGGGTTAGGGACAAGAGTTGCCTGCCACCTGTGCTCTTCCAGGGAATTCAGCCTGAACTAGTGAAGGTGGAGCTGGAAGCCCAGCTCAGGGGAATTTGGCTGAAGGGCCAATGAGCCAGGACTAGCTTTTCCCAGTATATGTCTAATTTCCCATCTGCCTCCTCCTGTTTTACAGTCTGTGGGGAGAGGCTTCCCTTCTCCTGCCCAGGGAACCCCAGCAGGCACCCCTATCCTCATTAATGCCCTCAGCACCACCAACTGCCTTTTCCAAGGCACCATGTTGTGCCTTGTGGTGCCTCCGCACAAAGGGCAGGGCCAGAAGGCATGATCTGGGGAGAGGCTCCTGGGCCTTGGGTGGTGGGAGAGCTGAGAGGAGGGCAGTGAGCGGGACTGAGCACCTCATGAGAAGCAGGGTCGCCCAATCACAGGCTTCCTAGGAGCCCCAGGAAGAGAAGAACGGGGGCACTTTGCAGAACTGCTCCCCACAAGGTAAGACAGAACAATCTCTGGGCTTGAGAATGTCTTCCTAGCTTTCTTTCTCATCTTTTCAGTTGCTGTCAATGTCGGAAGTTCTCCCTGCTGTCTGCCCTGCTGTCTGGCCCTGGGCTCACTTGAGATTGCTGGGGAAAAGAAAGGTAAAGTCTGCTTCCTTCCCCGTCTTAGGACATTGCTCCTCCACTCTCCACAAAAAAAATTCTGGCAGGGACAGCAGAGATGGAGCTAGGCCTTAGAACTCCTGGGTTCAGGGCCCAACAACCCTCTCAGCTCTCTCTGAGAACTTGCACAGGTCACTTTCCCTCTCTGGGCCGAGCTCCTGTGCAGCTCCCTGCCTTCAGGGCAATGTGCAGTGGATTCAGGGGCAAGGCTCCGGAATTTAATGAGAGCTCACATCATTGAGCACTATGCTGAGCCCTTTCCTATTATGTCATTTAATTCTCAACAACTCTAAAAGTGGGTACTTTTTAAAGTCCCATTTTATAGATGAGAAAACTGAAGCACAGAGATATTAATAATTTGCCCAAGGCCACATAGCTAGTGAGTAGTAGAACAGAAGCAGAACTTACATGATGAACCACTACCCCATACTACCTCCCTTGTGAGAACATTCAAAAGACCATGGCAGCTGAAGGAAATCAACAAGGATATTCAAATTGGCCCAGGTTTTTGAAACTGTCTTCTGAGGTTCCTCTAGACTAGCAGTTCTCAAAGTATGGTCCCTGGACCCTTTCGGAGGGTTCCTGAGACCCTTTCGGAGACTCTACAAAGTCAAACCTATCTTCATAATAATGCCAACAATACATTATTTGCCCTTTTCACTTTCATTATTTCACAGTGTTCAGTAGACTTTTCCAGAAGCTACATGACATATGATATTGCAACATACTAAGTGCAGAAGCAGATGAGAAACCACTGTCTTTGATTAAGCCAGACATTTAAAAAGATTTGTGAAAATATAAGACAATGTCACTCTTCTTATTAACTTTTTGTTTGTTTAATACAGCTGTTTTTCATTAAAAATAAGTCATTTTGTTAACATGCAATAATTAATAATTATTTCATGTGTCCCAGTGTTCATTTCTAACACAGTAAATATTCATAGATAGAACCCACACAAACCACAGCTCTTTGGAGTCTTCAGTAATTTTTTAGAATGTAAAGTGGTCCTGAGGTCAAAAAGTTTAAGAACCAGTGCTCTAGACTCTGATACACTCACTCTCCCCTCTTACCAGTTGCCTGTATCTTTTTTATCACAGGGTCAACTGGGAGGTTTAGACACGTGGAGAAGGAGTGTGCCTGGCTCTACCAGTTGGAACTGGGATCAGAAGTGGAGCTGAGGAGGCTGGTCCAGGGAGAATGCAACGCTAAGAGGTCAGACCTATACCCCACTTGGGAGGTGACCTCACATGTTTGCCACCTTGCAAGCCCCTGCTAAGAGGTATGCTCAGGACAGTGGGGCTGCCTCAGACTAGACTCTGACCTTTATCCCCCTTTTTCACTCCAGACGATGCTGCTGACAAGCCCAGCCTCAGGCTGGAGTCAGACCTCCCTGGTGAGGGGAGAAAGGCTCTCTGGGGCCTACATACCTGCATTTGTGTGTGTGGGGGGGGGGGGGGCGGGGTGGAGCAACAATGCTTAGAAGACTATAAATTCGGGGCTCTAGGGCTTGTAATCTTAGGGTGAAGCCATGTCTACAGGATGGGGTCGTTAGTAGGAGAGGGGTTTCTCTTGAGGTCTCCTATAGAATTAGATAATAGGATCCTGTACACACCCTGCTGCAGGATGCTCACATAAACCTCCAAAGTCAGGCTCCTCCCCCAAGAATAAGCGATCAGAAATGTTTCCTACCTAGAGTCAAACTGGACAGTAGCTACTCTGTGTCTTAGGAGGCAGGCCCTTTGCTGGGTGCCAGAGGGTCCGGGGAGAGAAGAGATGCCTTTGCCAATCTCACGGAGGTACAGGCCTTACCCTAGAGGAAACCCCCGGCCAATGAGGGAGACAAGATGTCTCCTCCAACATCGCCATGCATGGAGAACCCTGGGCCAAGTTGCAGATGCAAGTAACAAGCAAGATGGCAGAGCAGAGGGGAATACAGGAGAATAGAGGTCTGCGGGAGGGGTGAGACTTGGAATGGCCTTTGTGAGGGCCCAGAGTGCGGGGAGGAGCATGGCTCAGAGACTGCCTGGGATATGCTCCCCAGGAACAGGGTCTGAAGTGTGCAGTTCCACAAGATGTGGGGCTGGAGGGGATGGGAGAAAGGCATAAATTCTCTTGAGGACTGTGATTAGGAAATTTTTATCCAATGCCAACAGATGTGTCTGGGTAGAGAAAGGGCAAGATAAAACTGATGCTTCGTGATGACAATTCCAGTGATAATTTCATTATAGGGTACAGAGAAGGAGTTGAGGAGAGATGGGGCTGGAGTCAGGGAGGTCATTAAGGAGGCTGCTGTGGGCATCCAGGCTGATGGGATGAGCAAGCCAATCAGGAGACACAAGAAGAGGAGGGCATATAAACCTGAGAGAAGTTGTGGGGGCAAACCTGGGCCGGGAGAGGGAGAGGCAGGATGAAGAAGAAAAGAGCGATAGGCAGGACCATGGGAGCAGGAATGAGATGTGGGGGTTGTCTTGACCGACAGAAGTCTCTAACAGAAGTCTTTGGCTGAAAGAGAAGTTGCTGGGAATGGGGAAAGAGACTATTTGGTGAAAGCTCAGCAGCTCAGTTCTCATTTATTGAATCTGAAGACAGAACATCTGCTTGGCAAAAACTTGTGGAAAGCAGGGGCTGTGGGTGTGGAGACCCCACCTCAAGCGATGCCCAGCCTGTTGGAATCAAGGGAGGAAATTCATCTTAAACTACTTGATAATTCTTCTACCTTCCCAAACTCCAGAAGGGTGGGACGAAAAAACCTAGGACAGAATCTCAAAACAAAACAAAACAAAACCCACAATGAAGGGCTGGGACAAAGCCCAGGAACCAGGAAAGACGACACAGTAGAAAACATTAGAGTGGTGGGAGAAATGTAATGGCCCACAACTCCACTTTTACAGACTAAGGACTATTCCAAGCCCTTTAAAATAGTCACTGTGCATCCTCACAGCAGTTATGAGCCCTGTTGTGAGGATGAGACTTCCTTAGCTACTAAGTGGTAAACCAGGACTGAATCCCACAAAGTTGGACTCCAAGGCCGTGCTCTTAACCATAGTGCCTGCTGTCTCTCAGAGCGGAAAGTAGCCGTGGAACAGCAAGAGAGAGGTGCAGCAGCCACCCAGGGAAGGCCCCTGACAGTTGTCACAATAGTCCCTGCACTCTGAGCTCCATCACTCCTCTCGGAAGCTTTAAGGATGGGCTTCTTTGTTTGGGGATTTGGTTGGTGGTTTTTGTTTTGTTTTGGTTTGGTTTGTTTTTTTTGGTCCAGAAAGTGGTCTCTCTTTCCTTCCCAGTCTCCATTTCAAATGTCTTTCCTTTTCTGGGATGTGCTTCCTGAGATCTAACCTAAGTCCTTCTAGCTGCAGCCACAATCCTTTCCCCAGGTGTTCTGCCATCGGAAAAGCTGCACAATGGCCATGTATATATACCCTTTCTGTGCTGCACCTTGTTGGAGGCTTGAGGTCTGATTCAGTCCTCTCTGACTCCTGCTTCTCCAAGCCACAAAGTTCTGTTCTTACTTCTCTCTCACATTCCAGAGCCAGCCCCTCCCTTCCCCCACCACCTCAAATCCAGGCTTCAAGCTGGCAAACACCCACGGGAGGGCATTTCCCACAATCCCTTTCTCTTTGCCCTTTCAAGGTTCTGATGGGGGAGGGGAGGAAGAGGGGCCACCAGATGCACTCTCTCCCTAAAGAATGGTGGCAGGCCGGGCGCGGTGGCTCACGCCTGTAATCCCAGCACTTTGGGAGGCCGAGGCGGGCGGATCACGAGGTCAGGAGATCGAGACCACGGTGAAACCCCGTCTCTACTAAAAATACAAAAAAAAAAAAAAAAAATTAGCCGGGCGTGGTGGTGGGCGCCTGTAGTCCCAGCTACTCGGAGAGGCTGAGGCAGGAGAATGGCCTGAACCCGGGAGGCGGAGCTTGCAGTGAGCCGAGACTGCGCCACTGCACTCCAGCCTGGGCGACAGAGCGAGACTCCGTCTCAAAAAAAAAAAAAAAAAGAAAGGACGGTGGCAAACATGTAGGCTAAACTCAAACGAGGGAAGAAAAGCATTGAACTCAGCCTGCCGGAGAGACCGAGGTGACATGGCAAACTCTCATTCCCAGGAGCTGCCCAGCCAACCATCCATCATTGGGTGCTAAAACACTTAGATTTTAAATCTCCCTTTCCTCTCCAATCTTTCTGTAGTTTCATCTCAACAATGTGCCTTGGCTGATTCCTTCTCTGCCCCCTTCCAGGGCCCCACTGCTATCCTGGACAGCTTGGCCTCAGCCTGGACAGTAGCACTGACCAGTCAGGCAAGAGAAGAATCTAGGCCGAGGAGGGGAGAGAGAGTGGAGGTTTTTTTCTTCTGTCCTAAATAACCTGTGGCTGGAAAGTTTAGGGACTCCATTGCCCAATGTCTCTTTTCCTCCCCACCAATGCCAGGAGGCTCGGCCTGTCTTTCCATCTTGTGTGCAGAAACCAAGCATTTTACTAGGAGGCTCAGGAGTATCCTTTGAGGAAACAGATCTTTCTGCATGACCCACCCCCTAGAGCTTTAAACCCCCTATCCCACCAATCACAGAATGACTTCAGAGGACGTCATCTGAGCTCACCGTGATCCAAGTGTCCCAGCCTCTCTGGTCCCTAGGAAGGTCAAGGGAAGGAAGGTCCCCAGGTCCTCTGCCAGTCACTTCCTTATAGCTCAAGCCAACCAAGCTGGAGCTGTAAATGAGCTTATGCACAGTGATGCAGGTGGGAGGGAGCTAGAATGTGGTTCAATGGGGCACACGGAGGAGGTGGGGGATACCAGAGGGCAGATCATTAATCCCCTCACACAAACATATGCACCCATAGACTGGATGTGGGTCAGATGTTGGGGGAGATGGATTTTTTTTTTCCTCAGGGTAAGGGATAGCAGAGGGGTTCTGCATTAGAGCCACAGAGGGGCTGGAACCATAACCCTGCTACCCCTGCCACTCCCACTCCCCACCCACCCTCCATCGGTGGAGTCATTGCCATTTGATATCCGCTGAGACAACTTGGCTGCTCAGGCTCTGGGTGGGGGATGGGGGGATGGCTCAGAAAACAGCAGCTCCTTTCAGGACCCAGGTTGGCAAGGGCTTTGGGAGGCTGGACCGGCCCAGATCACCCCCCCCAACACCCTCTCCCTCCCTTCCTCCCTTGCCACCACCACCAAAGGACTGGGGGGAGGCAGCGGGGAAAGGAGTTGGCACTGCCTGGGCCGTGCCTATTGCCTCCTCAACCCAGCCCTGGACCCTCTCCCTGGCATGATGCCTTCCATCCCCCTCCTCCCTCGTTTCTTCCTCCCTGAAGAACCAGCTATGAGTCAAGATGCCTGCTTCCTTCCAAACTTGGTCCCCTATACCCAGTCTACCCCCATCAGAAATTTACAAGCCCTGCCACTTGGCACAGGATGGTACCCACCATCATGCCAGGAATATGTTCAAAAATCCTTGGAGATTAGGGAGAGAGTTTCAGGATGAAACTAAATTGAACTCAGTGGTGGCTGCCCACCCCTCCTGGGACTAATTTCATGACAACCACTCCAGGCCCTCCTCAGCACCCTTAAACAAGGCCATCTCTCACATGGGGGCCCTAAATCTCCCATCATTATCTCCCTCCCACCCAGACAGCCTAAAGCAGTCCCAGTGGGGAGAAAAAAATTCAAACACCACAGCAAGAGCAGATTGGCCAGACATCTTTAGTCAGAATTTGTATTGGTAAGCAACAGAAGCAGGCTTTAAGCACTGGCCTCTTTGGGGTCCAAATCTGCACCAGCTTCTTCACCATCTCCACTTCCCCATCTGCCTCACCTTGCCTGGGGCACTCACTGGAATTAAACTTCAAGACACCAGAACCCACCCTCACTTTTTCCCAATGTTGTCCTTCTACCCACTCCTGGGTTCAGCTCTCCGCCCCCAAATCAGGAAGTTCCATCCTTCATCTGTTCCCTAACTCAAGTGCCCTGGGTTAGTTCTGGTGAGAGGAGGGATGGAATGGGAAGGGGCGTCTCCGTCTGGAGGGTGAGTTTATAGAACCCAATCTGCCCTTCTCACTCTAGCAGAAGTGGCCCTGCTCCTTTCCTTCTGGAAATCTCAGTGTGAAACAGCTGGGGTGAGGATGAGGCGCAATGAGGAGGGATGCCTTAAAATGGGAGCCACTCAGAATGGAAGGAAGAGATTGGGTGGGCAGGGGTCTGGAGCACACCAGGCTTTGGTGTCTCCCCGGTTTAAGCTGCCAGTATCTGTTTTTTCTCCCCATGTGAGAACTAGCGATCGTGGGTGTCACTGTGTGATTGTCACTGTACGGGGAGTGGGGGAGGGGCTGGGGATGGGAGTAACCTGTCTATATGGGGAGGAGGGCGCACTGTCTGGTGTGCCTGTGTATGGGGTGCCTGGTTAAGTGTGGTTGTCACTGTATTAACTAGAGGAGCGGGGATGCAACTGCTGGTCTGCCCAGTGGGAGGGGGCATCGGGAAAGCCCCTTCCTTAGATGAAAGGGCTGAGGTGACCAGCCTGGCTAGTTTCCTCGTGGGGAGCCCTTCCCAGGAGGCTTCATTTGGGACTGCCCAAGGCGGGAGGCAGGGGAACAAGACGGTACCGCTGAGGCCAGGCAGGGTAGGGACTGAGGAGCTGGGATCCCGATGTCTCTGTAGAGTTAGGGGGACAGGACCCGGCCGGGGCGGCAGAACTCCTTCATCAGGGCCAGGGTCTTACCTTGGGTCCGAGGTGGAGTGGCCCCTTGGATGGGCCGCGGGACAGCGGGACAGATGGACGGACGGGGCGGGCAGGAGTTAGGAGCAGAGCTGTGCGACTGGCCGGGCCAGGACTCTTAAACCCGGAGCTGGGATCAGATAAGGGCTTGTCCGGGGGCCGGGGCCGGGGTCGGGCCGGCCGGGGGCAGAGCTGGGCCGGGCCGGGCCGCCCCCTCCCTCCGCAGCGCTGGAGCCAAACTTTGTGTGAATGGAGGGGCCCGGAGGGGGGCCGCGCAGGCGGGGGCGGGGGGCTCCGGACGGACCAATGGGAGAGTGGAGCGCCAGGCTCGAGCCGCCGGGATTGGAGGGGCTTGGGCAGGGGCGGGGCGTGCGGGGCAAGGAAGCAGAGACCCAGACAGCTGCAGGCGCAGAGAGAAATACCCAAAGACAGAGACACAGACAGACTCGGGGAGAAAGAGAGATGAAGAGACGATATGCGAAACGATAGGAGCTGAGCTGGCAGGGTAACAGGGGAAGGGAGAAGGAAGAAAAGGGAGGCGGTCGTGTCAGAGATGGGTTACGAGAGCTGGAGCCGGGGGGCGGGACTGGGGCCGAGTTAATGAAGTGGAAATGAATTCAGGACCGGCCCAGTGGCCCTGCAGGCAGCGCCGAAGGCGGCGCCTGAAAGTAAGATTGGGGCGGAGTAGGCCTGGGCTCCCTGGGCCACAGGACTGTATCTTTGGGCACAATTCCCGTGTTGTTCACCGTCTCCTAAGTCCCAGGTGCGGTGCTGGGTGCGAGACGCGCAGCACACCGTGCCCACCTGCAGCAGCTTTCTCTGTAAGAAAAGATAAGGCCGGAATCCGCAAAGAAGTGCGGGAGGTACTGAAGGCTGTAAAAGGGAGAGGTCATTCTACTCAGAGGGCTCCTAGCAGATGTGGGAGGAAAGAGGTAACATCTGATTAGGGTCCCAAAGGAAGCAGAAGATTCAGGTGCTGAGAGATGGTCCTCAGGACTCTGTTGCATTTAAGGCAGAGGGAACAACATAGCAGAGTCCTGGGGAGACGTGAAAATACAAGTTCACTTGGGAAACAGCATCAAACTGTCCCATTTACTAGATTAGAGTGCAGGGTGATGGTTCTCAACCCTTTCATCACCAAAGATTTCTTTAATTTTCTGAATCTATGTGTTGAGAGGTTTTAATTCACCCCCACCCCCGGCATTTATTAAAGAAGAATATAATTATTTCCTCATTTCTGATCATCATAAACATTTAACTGCTAATCAATAACCAGTGTTACCATATTGAGTTGCTATAAATTCAGGTAAAAAAAAAGGAAAGAAACTAGGAATGTAGCTTAGTTTAACCGCTAAAAGCCATAAGATAAGTAAATGTCCATTCAAATAGCCTCATTGGATTAGCTGGAAGGACGGGACTAAAGGTTAGGCACCATAGGCAGTGTTTGTGTTAAGGGGAACATCCGGAAGAAACACAGAGTTGTGCTGATTTGTGGTCAGGCCAGAGTTTCTGTAGGCTACGGAGAGCAATTGAAGGTTCTTGGGAAGGATGGAGTAGGAGAAAGCTATGGAATTTTAGGAAAATTAATCTGGAGGTGACAAAAATAGTTTGAACCAAGGGGATATAGTAGGCAAGTAGACGATAGAAAATAATTGCAATAATATAAACATGAAGAGATGAGAGCCCAAATCAGCGTGGCAATGGTGAAAAGTGGAACACAGAAAATGAATTGGAGTACAGAAAAATCAAAAGAAAATGAAAAAACTTTGACATGATGAGCAAAAGAGGGAAGCTTCAGAGATCATACTAGAGTCTCAAGTCAGGTAATCAGAACTGCGAGGTCATTCACGGGCACAGGGGAGCCTGGAGGGGATCACACCTGGTGAGGAGACTGAGGTGGGGGAAGAGGAAATGATGAGTTCAGAGCTGGAAGCTGTGGAGAGGGTCAGAACCAGAGAGAGAAAGGAGGTCATTGCTGCCAGGGCAGGGTGAGTTGAAGCTATGAGAACAGGGTAGCTCCCAACAAAGACTGCACAGAGAAATGAGAGCCTGGAACAGAGAGGGAGGAACACCTATGTTTAGGGGATGGGAAGAAGAAGGACCCCCAAAGAGTGAAAGAGAATCCACCAGATAGGCAGGAAGGAGACAAAGAAAGTGAGATGTCACAGAGCTAAGGAAGGAGAGACTGTTAAGGAGGAGGTTCTAACAGTGCCAACAGGTACAGAGAGAAGAGGCATTGGGTTTGGCAGTGACAAAGTCTCTAGTGACATTTGAGAGCAATTTCAGAAGAGTGAGCAAGGTGGGAACCAGATTACAAGTTACCACTAGAAAGTGAGAAACTGTTAGCAAGTATAGGTTACACTTTTGAGAACTCTACTCATAGAGAGGAGAGAAATAGAAACCAGACAATATACTAGAAACAGGCCAGGCGCGGTGGCGCATGCCTGTAATCCCAGCACTTTGGGAGGCCGAGGTAGGTGGATCACCTGAGGTCAGGAGTTTGAGACCAGCCTGGCCAACATGGCAAAAACCCATCTCTCCTAAAAATATAAAAATTAGCTGGGCGTGGTGGCACACGCCTGTAATCCCAGCTACTTGGGAGACTGAGGCATGTGAATCACTTGAACCTGGGAAGCAGAGGTTGCAGTGAGCCAAGATCATGCCACTGCACTCCAGCCTGGGGGACGGAGCTAGACTCTGTCTCCAGAAACAAAACAAAACACAAAATAAAAAGAAAAAAGAAACAGTCTTCCAGTTTTTCTTCTTCACAATCCCAACGCCCTCTCTTCCTAAGTCAATATGGATGAGGGGCTGTGGTGAGATGGTCTGAGGGCCAGCCTGTAAGGCTGGTATAAGAACTTTAAGTTTCAAAAAAAATATGACATCCAAAAGATCCTTAAGGGGGCCACAGTCTTGACATTCACAGACAGAGAGGACTTAGGCAGGGGTGTCCAATCTTTTGGTTTCCCTGGGCCACATTGGAAGAAGAAGAATTATCTTGGGCCACACATAAAATACACTAACACTAACAGTAGCTGATGAGCTTAAAAAAAAAAAAAAATCACAAAAAAAACCCTCATAATGTTTTAAGAAAGTTTACAAATTTGTGTTGGGCCTCATTCAAAGCCGTCCTGGGCTGCATGCAGCCCACAGGCGTTGGGTTGGACAAGCTTGGCTTGGAGGCCCTGATGGAACTCCAAAATAAACATGAAGAACACCACAGAAGAGAAAGCAAAGGGACTGTAATGATTTATGGATCATTAACAGACATTTATTGTGCACTTATTATTTTTCCAAAAATATTATCCATGCATTTAGCTTCAACTACCACCCATGGGTCAATATGTCCAGCCCACCGGGATATCCATTTCAAACTCAACATATTTAAAGTAGAACATGTCACCTTGCTCACAAGAGTGCTCCTCTCCATTTATTCTCTACCGTGGTAGATATACTATCATCACCCAACCAGAAACATGGCAGCCATCCTAGATTCTTCAATCTTCCTCACCTCATCTCCCTTATTGAATCAATGCATCTGTGTTCTAAATAGCCTCAATATTGTCCCCTTCCTCTCTATTCCACTATCATTGCTGTAGTCTAGGACACCATTACCTCTCACCAGGTAATAATAGTTTGGATCTTTGATCCTGCTCAAATTTCATGCTGGATTGTAATCCCCAGTGCTGGACAAGGGCCTGGTGGGAGGTGTTTTGATCATGGGGGCAGGTCCCTCAGCGGCTTGGTGCTATCTTCATGATAGTGAGTTCTCGTGAGATCTGGTCGTTTAAAAGTATATGGCAACATCCCCCATCAGCAACTCTCTGTTGCTCCTGCTTTTGCCATGTGATGTGCTTGCTCCTGCTTTGCCTTCCACCGTAAGTAAAAGCTTCCTGAGGTCTCCTGAGAAGCTGAGCAGATGTGAGCACCATGCTTCCTGTAAATCCTGCAGAATTCTGCGCCAATTAAACCTCTTTTCTTTATAAATTACCCACTCTCTGGGTTTTTTTTTTTTTTTTTTTTTTTTTTTGAGACAGAGTTTCACTCTGTCCCCCAGGCTGGAGTGCAGTGGTGTGATCACAGCTCACTGCAACCCTGAACTCCTGTGCTGAAGCAGTCTTCCTGCCTCAACCTCAAACATAGCTGGAACTACAGGTGTTCACCATTATACCCAGCTATTTTTTTTTTTAACTTTTAGTAGAGACGAAGAATCGCTATGTTGATCAGGATGGTCTTGAACTTGTGAGCTCAAGCAGTCCTCCCACCTCAGCCTCCCAGAATGCTGGATTACAGGCTTGAGCCACCATGCCCTGTCTCAGGTATTTCATTATAGCAACGCAAGAATGGCCTAATATACCAGGGCTACTGCAGCAGCCTTCTAACTACTCTTCCTACCTCCAGTCTTCCTCCACCCTAATAATTCTTTGGATTATGAATGTCTTTATTTAAAAATAATTAAGCACCAGTAAAGTTCATCTCTCTGAAACACACATCTGACCATATCACTTCCAAGTTTTAAAACCTTCAGTAACTGCCAACTTTCTATAAGTAAAGTCCAAGTTCCTTACCCTGGAAGAGAAGGCCTATTATAACCTGGACCTGGTGCCATTCCAGCCTTATCTTCTTCCATTGCCCCTATACACCCAAAGCTACAGCTACTTCTTTTAATACTCAAGGTTCAGCCTTATGTTCTCCTTCTGTGTCTTGCCCCTTGAGCCTTTGTCATTTGCATAGCTCCAACGATTGTCCCTGAGTGATGCCCAAATCTCTGTCTTCAATCCTACACTCTCTTTGGAGCTCCATATTTCTAGTTGCTTGCAGGGGATTTCCATCTTGACTTGACAGGCCCCAAACTGAACTCAGCACCTTCCTCCCCAAAGGTGGAAGTGCTCGTGACTTCCTTAGTTCTGTGTTACTCCTGGTCAATTAGAATAAAAAACTACAAGTGACCTTTACTCTTCGCCCTTGCCTTGGGCCCATTCCTGGACATGTCAATTAAGCCAACAAATGCTGTCAAGTCTCCCTTTCTTTCATCTGTTTGCAATGTCTTTTTTCATTCCTATGAGCACTACCAGAATCAGAAAGATCAGGACCTGACCCATCCCTTCACCTTTCTCTCCAGTCTCAAAGGAAGAGGCAACCTGTTTTCATCATGTCGGTCCCTGTGCCCTTGTTTTAAAACCCCAAAAGGTGCCTCGTGCTTACAGGTCACAGTGAAGGAGGTCTTCACCACAGAAGACCTAGAAAAAAAAAAAAAAAGAAGATAAAAAACGTGACAGGCCCCCAGACTGAACTCGGCATCTTCCTCTCCGAGGCTGGAAGTGCTCATGACTTCCTTAATTCTGTGTTACTTCTGGTCAATCAGACTAAAAAACTACAAGTGATCTACAGAAGTGTCCTCTACTAACAATCAGAGTGAGGATAGAGTGGGGTGGGACTGGGCAGTTAGAAAGACTTTATAAGTCCTTGAACAGCAGGGGTGGGAGCTTGTGGAAAAGTACACAGGTAGCTTCATCAGCACTGTAATGTTCTGACTTTAAAAGAGTGATTTAAATTGAGTTTTTGTTTTTAAATTATACTTTATAACATATAGACATATGTCCACCATCTATATTCTTTTGTACATATCAAATGTGAGGTTTTCATTTTTAAATTTGTTTGCAAAAGAGAAGTCCTAGAACAGTCTCTAGGAGCCCAGTAGGGAATCAGTAATAAGGGGCATAGGACATTAATATTTGTGAGTGTTTACTATGTCAGATAGATCAGGAGATGGGGAAACTAAAGTTCTGAGGAGTTAAGTGGTTTGCCTATGGTAACATAGCTGGAAAGTGTTTTGGGATTTGAATCCACATATATTTGACCCCAAAATTTGTCTCAGAATAATGCCAGAGGGAATTTGCACGGTTTAAACACAATCTTGCCAACCAGAGGCTATGACCCCTGAGTACATGTTAGTATGAAAAATTCCCCAGAATTACAACATTCAATGTCCACCATGAAACATGACAGAGGAACCTTCTCTTTTTGAGGACCCCTCTCTCTTCTTTCAGTTTCCCAACTTGCATCTTCCTTATTCTCCTCCATTTCTCCTGTCAGACTCACTGCTTCCAGCTTTGGCCTCATCTCTACTTTTACTTCATTTATAATGGGGCAGAGGCTACCTCAGAGCAGAGGAGGAGGAGAGTTGGGGTGTGTCACCTGTTTTAGAAAGAGAATCCACAAGTGGGCAGCAGTCTGAGGGGCTTGTGCTGGGCAAAGCAGATGTGGACAGAGGGAATCAGGAAAGCTTTGGGTTGGGAGGCATGATAGAGACTCAGAATAGTCAGTATTTAACAAGTCAGGGGAAGTGGCTAGAAAGAACAGAGACACTGAAATGGCTCACCACAGGATTCAGGATTCCAAGTGGCGTTTCGGTGCTCACATCCCACAGTGCTGAACAAATTCCATTAGTAGTGGAGCATCTCATAGCTGAATGACTCAGGCCGCAGAGGAGAAATCCAAGAGAAGGACTGAGCTATATTCCCCAGGTCACTAATGAATCATTATGTAAGTAGATCACCCCCTTTAAATAAATGCGGTATACACAAACCCACATTTATAAGACATAATTTAGGGAATACTTAGTTACCTACTAAAGAATTCTTTCCTTTAAAAAAGAAAAACGTGGTCAGGCATGGTGGCTCATGCCTGTAATCCCAGCACTTTGGGAAGCCAAGGCGGGTGGATCACCTAAGGTCAGGAGTTCAAGACCAGCCTGGCCAACATGGTGAAACCCCATCTCTACTGAAAATACAAAAAAAAAATAAAATTAGCCAGGCATAGTGGTGTGTGCCTGTAATCTCAGCTACTCGGGAGGGTGAGGCAAGAGAATCACTTGAATCCAGGCGGCAGAGGTTGCAGTGAGCTGAGATCGTGCCACTGCACTCCAGCCTGGGTGACAGAGCGGAACTCTGTCTTAAAAAGAAAAAAAAAAAAGGAAAAAAGACAAAAACGAATTTCTTTAACTAGGGACTTCTAGTACCTTTCTAGTTGGGTCCAGTTAATAGAAATTCCATTAACATCCAATGCACTGTGATAGGAGGGAGGCAACTGGGAATAAAGAAACACGAGGAACCTCGAGTCGGGTGGCCTGAGTCTTAGTCCTGACTATTTTCTTGGGACCTATTCCTACCTGTAAAGTAAGGGCTAATCCTGTACCACCTCTAACTGTCATATAACTTTTAAATCTTAGCCTATCTCTACCCAGTCCTATAAAGCAAGATAGAACTCTGTGTGAGAAGGCTTCTGATCCTCCTGCTCTGCTGAAAGTAGCCAGAAAGGCAGCAAGCTCCTCAGCCTCAGGAACCCAGCCTGAGGCAAGGGTCTGGCTGAAATTGCCTCCGTCTGGCCTGGAGCTGTGCTCTGCTTCTCCCCAGTTCACGCTAATCTTCAGCTTCAGTCATTTGCCACATCTACTCCTTCAACCATATCTTTCCTCTGCTCTGAGTTTTCTGGAGCCCCATCCCCCTTGAATTTATACAAATTTTTACAATTAACCAGATTGGCCTCCCTGCTCCACCAAACTCATATCCTCAACTGTCTCCTGTCTTCCCCATCATGCTTCCTCTTCCGCTTGCCAGATTTTGCACAAGATGTCTCATGATATTGTCCAGGGAAGCCTCCCCAGTTTGGCTGGTCTCAGGGCTGCCACAAAGCCACCTGCTGATGGGGCAAGTTGAAGACTGAACTGCATTCAGCTTGCCAATTCCTGCATCCAGCTCAGAGCTGTGTCTGCTGGAGGAAGGGAACCTTTGCACCACGGTTCCCTTTTTTTTTTTTTTTTTTTTGAGACAGGGTCTCATTCTGTCGTCCAGGCTGGAGTGCACTGGCGCAATCACGGCTCACTGCAGCCTTGAGCTCCCAGGCTCAGGTGATCCTCCCGCCTCAACCTCCAGGGTGGCTGGGACCACATGCACATACCACTACACCCATCTAATTTTGTATTTTTTGTAGAGACAAGGTTTCACCATGTTGCCCAGGCTGGTCTCCATCTCCTGGGTTCAAGCGATCCGTGCGTCTCAGCCTCCCAAATTGCTGGGATTATAGGTGTGAGCCACCGTGCCAGGCCAAAAGCTAGAATCTTGTCTATGCTTTTGTGTCCTGGTGCCTAAGAAAACTTTTTTTCTCCTGCCTCAGTTCAAGCTCAGTGATAAATAAGGAACTGAGGTTAGATAACAGGTAAAGTCTAGGACCTGCAGGATGAGTGAATCAGGTGAGGGAGTGGTGGTCTTCTCCTTGTCAGCAAGGCTAGGTTCAGGGGCACCTGGACTGAGGCGAGGGGCTGGCTGAAATTGCCTTGTGAAGGGCCCTGCCAGTGATGCCCCCTCCAGCAAATAGGGCCAGCTCTATGCAAATGTGTTCTTGCCTAGGAGTTTGGTTTCTTCTCTCTGAGCTCCTGGCATAGTGAAACCAATGTGAGCAGCTGCTTGGCAGGACAGAGAAGGGCAGGCTAGCAGTCCCAAAGCTCGGGTGACAGGACCAGGCCCAAGAGACAGGGATGTTGACTGGGGCTTTAACAGCACTCTTGATGCCAATCTCAGGCTGAAAACTCGATATTTCCACTTGGAACAACAAGAATCACCAGCAAGAGAGCTGAGGAGAGGGCAGTATACCGGGGGTGCCCCCTGCAGGCCTCACAGGTTGGTGCCAGAACAGAGGAAGGTGGCACAGGCAGGGTAGGGCTTTCAGGACATCCCTGAGATGATGGTGATGATGGTGACAATGATGATGACCATGAAGAAGACAATGAGTAGGAGGAAGAGGAAGAGGAAGACAGTAGCTAGCATTTACTGAGTACTAACAATGTGTCAGGCATTGCCTTATGCAGTCTTCATGACAACCCCCTAAGAAATGAATAATATGGTTGTTCTTTTTTTTAGATGAAGAATCTGAGGTTTAACGAGGTTAAATAATTGCTCAGTTTCACCCAGCTAGTAGTGGACAGAGGTGGGATTTGAACCCAAGTCATTGCCTCCCGAGCTTATATTATCCAGTACCGAATTTCCCACCTCGCCAGGTCATTCCAGGAGCTTCCAGCCCTCCATGTCCATCTCTATGTCTTCCTGCTCCTCTAGCTCATATTTTCTTGATCCAAATTTAAAGGATCTGGATAAGAATAGATCCTTATCTGGGATATAATAATACTGATAACAACAGCAACACTTTGCATTTGTAAACCACTTTCTTCTCTTCATTATTTCCCTGGGGAAAAATAAACAATAAGATATTTCTATTTCTCCAAATTTTGTTCTGATTTTTATCAGTGTTCCTGAAGCTATTTCAATATAGTCGTGATCAATTTATAAGAATATTTTTAGGCCCTGCTTTTTTATGTAACAGTGTGTTATATACACATTCACATATTTAAGCACAGCAATTATTATGGCTTTACAGTAACCCATGATATTAATATTCCACAGATATTACATTACTGAGGCAGTGTAACTTTGTGAAAAGAACACTAGGCTGAGGCTGACAACACCAAATGCTGGCAGGAATGTGGAGCAACAGGAACAGGAATTCGTGGCTGATGGGAATGCAAAATGGTACAGCTACTTTGGAAGAAAGTGTGGCAGTTTCTTAAAAAACTAAACATACTCTTACCATATGATCCAGGAATCATGCTCCTTGGTATCTACCCAAAGGAGATGAAAACTTACGTCCACATGAAAATCTGCCGATGGATGTTTATAGCAGCTGTATTCACCATGGCCAAATCTTGAAAGCAACCAAGATGTCCTTCAGTAGGTAAATAGATAAATAAACCGTGGCCATCCTGAAATGGAATATTATTCAGTGCCAAAAAGAAGTTAACTACAAAGCCATGAAAAGACATGGAAGAACCTTAAATTTACATTACTAAGTGAAAGAAGCCAATTTGAAATGTCTACATATTGTACAATTCCAACTATATGACATTCTGGAAAAGGAAAATTATGGAAACAGGAAAAAGAGCAGTTGTTGCCAGGGGTTAGGGAAGGGGGATTGACTAGGCAGAGCATAGAGGACTTTTACAGCAATGAGACTATAATGGTGGATACACATCATTATATATTTGTCCAACCCCACAGAGTGTACAACACCAAAAGTGAACCCTAATGTCAGCTATGGACTTTGGGTGATTATGATGTCAATGTAGTTTCATCACTTGTAACCAATGTGCCACTCTGGTGGATGCGTGGGGACAGGGGGCATACGGAAAATCTCTGTAACTTTCCTCTCAATTTTGCTCTGAATCTAAAACTACCCTTTAAGAAGTCTTCTTTTAAAACAATTTAAAAAGCATGAGTTGATACAGATGTGGGAGCTTGACTCTTATCTCTGCCAAACTCTGTGACATTCGATAAATTACTTAACATGTCTCTGTTTTAGTTTCCTCATCTATAACTGGGAAAAATTATACCTGTCTTATAGAGTTGCCATGGGGATGAAATGAGGCGTGTGTCTCGTTCATATCCAATGTTCAGTGAATTAGTAGCAGCAGCTACTGTGTGTTTGTGTGTCTTTCTCCCTCACGGGTTAATGAGCTCCTTGTGGGCAGTGACTTACTCATTCTGCAACCACCCCATCTAACACACTGCCTGGCACTTGGGCTCCGCAGAAGTTTGCTGAGTGAATACTTAGTAAGCCCTAACCTAGGCTTTTCTCTCTGGTGGACATTGGGTTGTTTCTAGGGTTTTTGCTATGAATAAAACACATTTCAAAGCCCTTCGTGGTTTTTTGGGTTTTTTTGTTTGTTTGTTTTTGCTTCATTTGATCCGCAGACTCTGTGAAGCAGGCAGAAAGGGGATATTTGCACTTGTCCACACCCTGGGATAGATGGAATAACTGTGGCTCAGGGAAGTGAAGTGACTCCTGTGGGTCACAGTGCAAATCAGTGGCAATAATTAGAACCCCTGACCCTGCCTCCCTTCCTTTAGTAGATCTATTTTCCTTCTAGCTACCACCTTCTGGATCCATGGCCTCTCCAAAACTAGAGACCGTGATGGTCGGCCTGACCTGAGAGCAGCACCTGCACGCAGAGACCCATGTTGAAGGTGGTGAGCTGCCAGCTACCAGATGGCCCTCTGAAACCCCAGGGAACCTAACACCTTATTCTCAAATACATGAGGGCTTGTATTTTCCCCCAGCAAGGAGCTTCTTAGGAAACAGCCAGCATGCCAGCTTTGTTTTTCTTTCTTCTTCTTCTTCTTTTTTTTTTTTTTTTCCTATGAGGGGGTGAGGAGCCAAGCTCTGAGTTGTCCAGGAGGAGGGACTTTGGCTAAAAATAACTATGGCGTGTGGTTTGGATCAACCCCTAGTGGTACCCAGGACTGGGGAGGGGAGGGGGATGCTCTGGAGCTGTCGCCAGACTGGTTGCCGTGGAAACGAAAGAGGAGCAGGGGAGCCTGGGAAGTAGGGATGACACAGATAGCAAGTCCTAGTCAGAGCCGCCGCTACATTTAGGAGAAACAGCGGTGTCTGCGGCTCCCACCCTTCAGGGGGCCCGTGGGGGGGGCGGTGTCAGGGGCATGGACGCCACCCCCCAGGGGTCTCTGCTGCCGGCTACTCTCCTCTCCACGTGCTGTGAGTTGAGTTGCGGGGGACTTGGGGTTTGGGCCCCTATTTCCAAGGCAATTGGGGGTTTGGGGGGAGCTGGTTCTTGGGGGAGTTTTCACTAGGTCTCTCCTTCCAAAAAATGAGCCCCCTTACTCCCCAGCTCTCTAGAGGGAGGAAGAAGGGCCCAGGAAAAGTGGTATTGCGATCTTCTGCAAAGGGGTCATAGCATGCACAAGAAATGAGGAGTAGGTTGGAGGAACTGAAATTCTTGGAGGGAAGATGGAGAAATCAAGTCCTTGATCTTGAGACAGAGGTAACAATTTCACACTTTTCCTTCCCCTGAGAAAAATGCAGTCCCCCACTCAGGAAGACAGGATGTGGGACACATTGAAAATAAGGTTTACCTAGATCCCTGGGGCAATGGAGAGTGAGAGAGTTCTGGGGGTGATCCGACATTGGGGTTCCTTCCCCATCCCTGGGCAGAGAGATCATCCGGAAGCCCACCTGGGACTAAAGCTAGGATGATGGGAGCAGGGTCATTTTCTGCATGACCTGGGGTCTCTGAGCCAATGCTTACTCTTCCTGAGGACATCTGAGCTACAGGGAAGGAAAAGGAAGCCCATTGTTGGGGGCAGGGGAGACCCTAATCTTCCATTGCCATGGGGCTCTTGGACCCTGTGTCCCTTGACTTCATGGACAATAAATGCAGGGGGTGCCCCTAAGCTCAAAGCCATTTCATTTTGATTTCTCTTCCTGCCCTCTCTACCCCAATACACACACACACACACACACACACACACACACACACACACACCCTCTCCAGAGTGCTGACTGCAGAGCACCTCACCCCAGAACATAAGATGCTGGAGTGCTAGGTTTAGAGTCACATACCCAGGCAGTTTCTCCTCAGGACCTGGTCAACCATCCAGGCCATCTGTGGTTCCTATGGCACACTCCTCCATCCCCCACCCACTAGCCAGCCCACGTTTCCGTGGAGTGGGAGGAGAGGATCATTCCCAGGAAAGAGAAGGGAAGGTGGAAGAGTCCCAAATCCTTATTCTAAACCTTCCCCTGTATGGTCCATATCTCCTAGAGGACCCTGGGTGCTTTGGGGAAGGGCTCTGGGCCTCTCTCAGAGCAGACTGCAGCTCAGAGAACTCCTCAGAGGCAAGCATGTGAAGCAAAATCAGGTGGGCTTCGCTTGGAATGTGGGCTTTGGGGCATATGGCAGGTGGGGGCGGGGCTGGTGTTAGGATAGTCCATGGGAAGTAAGAGGCTGGGGGGAAATATAACTAGAGGGAGTGGGGAAATAAATGTGGGTGCTTAGTGCTTCACTTGATCTGATTCCATATCTCTCATGAAGAATAGGATCCCAGAGGGATACGAGCCTAACTCTTAATAACTCTGGGCTTCCTTTCCCAGGCTTCTGTGTTGGGATCTTCCAGTTCCCCTCCCCATTTGCAGGCTGTCTCCACTAGGAGAAAAAACCCAAGGGATATGAGGCTGGCCCAAGAGCAGCAGTGATCGTGGGTAGGTCTCAGGGAGGATTTCTAGTGGGAATTTCCTAATGTTCCACCCTTGTGCACTGGAGGGTTTCCACTGACTTTCCACAGCTTTCATTTCTTTCTCCTTTGTAAGCATGTTGAGGGGAGGGAGTGGAGTGGAATGAGTGAGGTCCAAGGAGGGAAGAATGAGAAAGACTGTGTATCAGTCTTGGGGTGAACTTCAAAACAGCCTGCGAGGAGAGCCATTGGTGGCTGCACTGGCTACAGCTGGGGAAGGGATGGTGGAAGTCCTTAGGGCAGGGAGGGCTCCATTACCCGCCTGCCCCCCTCCCCAAAAAGCCCCCAGTCTAGTGATTTCAGGACATCACTAGGGGGATCTGGGCCTGGGTCTTTGGCCCCGGGGCTGCCTCTGAGGTGCAGCACACCGCAGCTGGAGGTGATGGCACCAAAATGTCTGGTACCTCCTTCCCCTGAAAATCATCGTGGAACTTGCACAGTTCTATTCAGTTCAGGTACATTATTCCATTTGACCCTCACAACTTTCTGAGCCTGGGGGGCAGTTAGGGCTGAATGTGTTATTCCCAGAAATAGAGGCCAGGAAACACGAAGGGACTCGCCCAGGGACCCCCAGGGCTCGGTGCTGGCCCTGATGTCCCGTGCCTCCCCATCTCCGAGGGGCCACTCATTCGGCAAACCTTTATTAAGCCCCTCCAGGACCCCCGACGCCGCCTAGGCGCCCAGCGACCCGCGGCAGGTGGCAGCAGCTCGGGCCCCCGCCGCACTCCAGGCGCCCGCAGCGCTCGCCCTGACGCGGCCGCCATGGCGCAGGAGAACGCTGCCTTCTCGCCCGGGCCGGAGGAGCAGCCGCGGCGGCGCGGCCGCCAGCGCTACGTGGAGAAGGATGGCCGGTGCAACGTGCAGCAGGGCAACGTGCGCGAGACATACCGCTACCTGACGGACCTGTTCACCACGCTGGTGGACCTGCAGTGGCGCCTCAGCCTGTTATTCTTCGTCCTGGCCTACGCGCTCACCTGGCTCTTCTTCGGCGCCATCTGGTGGCTGATCGCCTACGGCCGCGGCGACCTGGAGCACCTGGAGGACACCGCGTGGACGCCGTGCGTCAACAACCTCAACGGCTTCGTGGCCGCCTTCCTCTTCTCCATCGAGACCGAGACCACCATCGGCTACGGGCACCGCGTCATCACCGACCAGTGCCCCGAGGGCATCGTGCTGCTGCTGCTGCAGGCCATCCTGGGCTCCATGGTGAACGCCTTCATGGTGGGCTGCATGTTCGTCAAGATCTCGCAGCCCAACAAGCGCGCAGCCACGCTCGTCTTCTCCTCGCACGCCGTGGTGTCGCTGCGCGACGGGCGCCTCTGCCTCATGTTCCGCGTGGGCGACTTGCGCTCCTCACACATAGTGGAGGCCTCCATCCGCGCCAAGCTCATCCGCTCGCGCCAGACGCTGGAGGGCGAGTTCATCCCGCTGCACCAGACCGACCTCAGCGTGGGCTTCGACACGGGAGACGACCGCCTCTTCCTCGTCTCGCCGCTGGTTATCAGCCACGAGATCGACGCCGCCAGCCCCTTCTGGGAGGCGTCGCGCCGTGCCCTCGAGAGGGACGACTTCGAGATCGTCGTTATCCTCGAGGGCATGGTGGAAGCCACGGGTGCGAGCAGGCCTGGGGAGGGGAGCGGGGCTGGCAGAGGGTGGGCGGGGCCGAGGAAGGCAGGGGCGAGACGAGGGGCCGGGGAGGTGGGGAGGATGGATGGAGGGGCTGGTGGAGGATGAGAGAGTGAGGTGAGACAGGGGTCGGGGGGCGGGGGTGGAATCGAGCAACGCTGCAGAAGGCCAAGAGAAAGCTTGGAGGAATTCTCCGAAATGGCACTGGCGTGGGGCCCTGGGCCCAGAGGAATGTGTCACTTGGAATAGGGAGAGTAATAATAGCTAGTGCTCGCCCAGTACTCACCCTGTGTCATGCGCAGTTCCAAAGCACTTTCCACCTCTGAGTCGATTTAACCCTAACAAGAACCCTCTGAAGGTAACTTCTTGTTATTGTGCTCATTTTTTAGAGATGAGATTGCTCCAATGAGAAATTAAGGAAGTTGTCCACTTTCCTAAGCCAATGAGTAGTCATGTCTGGATTGGACACAGGCAATGTGGCTTCAATGTTTAGTGCTCCCGAGTTGGAAGGAGGGGTTAGGTTCAGGGGTTTTCTCACTGCAGCCAGGTTCAGGCCCCTGGAATTTGACGGTGAAGGTTTTCCATTGCCTGAGTTATTTCTAGGCCGGATCTTGAGGGGAGCTTAATACCTGGTCTCACTTCTGCCTCGGTTTCCCAATTCATCCGTTTCCACTGACAAGGGATATAGATGATGTTACCATTTCTAGCCCTTTTCCAAAAGGAACTGGCAACTCATCTGTGATGTCAATAAGTCCAACCCAGACCTACACAGTGAAGGCTTTGGGAGCAGGTGGAAAAAGACCAGTGTTACAGGAGTCGCAAAGGAGGTCACTTAAGACTTGAGATCTAGAGGATAGATGAGGATGAGGAAACTGCGGGTGGAGGACCAAAGGCCCACTAGGGGGCGCCGCAGTCCCTGCCTCTGACGCCAGAGCTGCTGATGCTCCCTGCCGGCTTCGCTGACTAGCTGGTGCCTTCAGATCCTTTCTCCGGCCCCTTTACGCTGAGCCTCCGCTTCACACCCCAACCCCAGCTCCCCATCACTGTTCCCATTCCTGCTTCACCCCGACTCTTTCCCCTTCCCCCACTCACCCCGTTCCCTTTCCTCTCTCTCTCTCCAGGTGTCACTCCTTTTTTGCCAGTATCTCAGGCAGGCCCCTCACCCTCCAGGGAAGTTCCTGCCCGGCCCTCTTTTCTCTTTGTACCCCCAGCCCTGCCCTCTCCTCCTCGAAGCCCTTCTCTCCCCAGTGTCCCTTATGCCTCTTTCTCCTCGCTCCCACTGGATACTTTCTATTCCAACTTCACCGAGGAATACCAATGTCTCAGCGCCAGGCTTTCCGAGTTGACAGCCACTCTCCGGTTAGCTAATGTTCACTCTTCTGTTTCCCCTTGTTCCGAGACGGATATGGGTTGGGGGCAAGACCCTGTGGCAGAAAGGAGAATGACCTGCCCTGAGGGGTGCACCAGCCCAACAGGAAGATAGGACACAGGCCCCGGGCAGGGAGGACCAGGACAGAGGAGATAAGGGATAGGAATCTGTCTGTTTTTCTAGAGATATAAAGCTGGAAAGGATGGTAATATTTTGGGTGAGACAGTCAGGATTCAAAACGCTTTTGAAAAGCAAGAATAATGAGCCAAAACCCAGCAAGATGACATTTAAAATGAATAAATATAAAATTCTACATTTAGGCTTTAAAAAAATCACTTATGTAAGCACAGCATGGAAGAGCACTGGTGAAAAAAGAACTGGGAGTTTTAGTTGGCTACAGGCTTGATGTCGTAGCGATGTGATGCAGCCTCCAAAATGATTATGTAATGTTATCCTGGGCCCTATTAGTGAAAGCATCATGGCCAGAAGAGAGAGATGGTGCGCCCTCTCTTATGCACAGAGCAGGCCACAGTTGGAAAATTTACTATACTCAAAATGCTTAAAGGGCCCTCCTTGGCCATTCTGGCTTGTAATCAAAAAAGTAGAATTTTGGAAAACCAGGTCAAATGAGGAATCGTGGAGGAAGCCAGGGATGTTAAGTCAAGAGAGAAAACATGAGGGAATCTGAGACTCCTGTTTTCAGATACTCAGAGGACTGTGAAGTGGGAGGGGAATGAAGCCAAGAGTTGGAAATCCCAGGGGACAGGTTTTAGCTCTGTATAAAGAACAACCCAACTATTAGAGCTATCATACAAAGGAGTGGGCCCTTTATGAAATGGTGAGCTATCAATCCCGGGAGGTAATCAAGTATAAGCTAGATGCCCATCGTTAGAAATGCTCCTTTGGGGAGCACTGTATGGAGTGAGAGGTTGGACTAGAGGATCCCTGAGGTTAGTTTCAAGGTTAAGCTTTTTTTGGTTGGCATCACCAAATGACAGGAGGGGAAAAAAGAGCTGGACATTAAGAGGAGTTGGGGCAAATGGAGAAGACTTGAGGGAGCTGGGTAAGAACAGCAGCCGGGGGGTGGGGCGGGGAATGGACTGGACCAAAGGGAGGTGGGAGCCCTTAGGAAGGAATAGAAGGGAGGGTGCTGGGAGTAGGGTTGTGGAATGAGAAGAGGAGAGGGAAGCCTGGAGCTGAGATTCCCCCTGACCGGTGCCCCTCCTCCCAGGAATGACATGCCAAGCTCGGAGCTCCTACCTGGTAGACGAGGTGCTGTGGGGCCACCGCTTCACGTCAGTGCTGACTCTGGAGGACGGCTTCTACGAGGTGGACTATGCCAGCTTTCACGAGACTTTTGAGGTGCCCACACCTTCCTGCAGTGCTCGAGAGCTGGCAGAGGCTGCAGCCCGCCTTGATGCCCATCTCTACTGGTCCATCCCCAGCCGGCTGGATGAGAAGGTGGAGGAGGAGGGGGCGGGGGAGGAGGCAGGTGGGGAAGCTGGGGCTGACAAGGAGCAGAATGGCTGCCTGCCACCCCCAGAGAGTGAGTCCAAGGTGTGACCAGCTTCCTCCAGACCCCTGTGGCAGACCGGGGGCCAGACACAGATACATGGGGAACTGCATATCGGAGGTGGTGGAGGAGGAGGAGGAGGAAGGCAAAGCCCCTGGAAATGTGCTAAAGTTGGAAAGTCCCCGTCCCCCAGATCCTCAAGTCTAGAAACCAGTATGGAAGGGAAGGGTCCTGATTTCAGGGAAATGGAGGGTGGGGCCGGGTGAACATGCCAGTGTGTGTTTGACCTTCACATTTGTTCATGAGTGGATGGATGGACGGAATGATGGACTTTTGGGGGTTGGATGGGAAGACGGTAGCAGATAAAGACAGCTGACAGATACATAAATGGACCAGTAGACAATTGGTCCACTCAGGGCTGCCACTAACCTGTAGAACACCCCTGTGCAAATTCTAAAAAGGAACCTTTTTCCTCCAGACAGATACAGCCCCAAACCAGGGTGCATGGCTTCGGGAGCAGAGTGTAGGATGGATTGCAGTCCCCAATCACCTCTTCTGCCAGCCTCCCCACATATGGCACAACTGTCTAATGACATGGTAGGCCAAGCTGAAGCGAAGGAGAAAGGAGCCAGACCAAGATGGGCACGTGAGGAGGGTGCCCTCCTAGCTCCACCCTCACCAGGATGAAGGCATGCAAGGGGCTCAGCAAGGTGTGAATGACCTTAGTCCACAAGTTCAGGGAAGCAGGCAGAGCAGGCAGGTGCCTGAGCTGGGGCCTGGAGAAGGGCCTGGGAAAGGAAAACCAGGGATAGCTATTTTCTTACAGTGGAGTGAGATCTTACAGGTATCAGGCACAGGCAGGAAGAGAGAGAGGTTCTGGGGAGGAAGGGCCAGGAGAGAGATCTAGAAAGTGGGTTCGCTGGAGCTGGGACAGAGGGAGCCCCTAGAAAAGCAGTGTGTCCTTGAGGCACAGTCATTCACATCACTGATTGGGTGCCATGTGGAGTGGACATTCAAAAACCTGATTCCTGTTCTCAAAATACGGGGCACCTGGGAAAACAAAGGAATCTACCTGTGGCGACTGAACGAGGGATAATTCAAACTGACAACCTGTGCAGTCCCGTGGAGGGTGGGGGAATGTGCGTGATCAGAAGGCTGGGGCCGGTGTAAGGCATAGGGAATACGTAAGTCAGGAGTTAGAAGTCTCCAGTGTGCGTTGGAATCACCTGGAGGGCTTGTTAAAACACAGATTTTTGGGCTCCACTCCAAGGGTTCTGACCCAAGAGGTGGGGACCAAAACTATGCATTCCTAAGAAGTCCCCAGGTCATGCTGCTGCTGCTGGACTGGGGACCACACTTTGAGAACCTGTGCTCTAAGTGAAGACTTGGAGGTCGTCTCAGGAAATGGGGCATAGAAACTGAGGAGTAGCTGAGAGGAAGATGAAGAGAAGCTGAGAAGAAGCTGAGGATCCTCACAGGAGCAGACAGAGAAATGTGAAGGGTGGGGTTTTATGTGTGGGAAAGGGACCTGAAGCCCAGGCTGAAGAGTTTAACTCTGGGCCCAGAAACTCAATCATCAGTGGAAACAGGGCAGTGACAAGTGGAGGGGGTGTCTGGAAGCTGAGCAGGCCCGACAGAGAGATGAAGCCATCAGAATGACTTGAGGGGGCTCCTGGGGAGGTCGGGGGGAGGTGGAGCAGGAACGGTTTTAGGGGCAAAGGACAGAACCCCTTGTGGGACTGGAGGCAGGATTGAATGTGGGAGAAAATCTGAGAGAAGTGATAGGAGTCAGAACATCTGGATGTGTCTGCAGCCTGCTGTCAGCCCAATTGGGCCAGGGGGTCCCAAAGATGCATATTCTCACCCCACCTCCACCTGCTTCCTGATCACATCCCAGTCACCAGCAGCAGCTTCCTGGATGGTGAGGGAGAACAATGGCAAGTTGAGAGGGGCAGAGGGGTGGAAGGGACCTGAAGCTGGCCTGGAGAAAAGCATAGGCCCAGGAGAGCCTGCCCCGGGACAGCATCTATCTCCCACACAGCAGCACTGGCCCAGCAAGGACCTCCTCCCTTGGCCCTGGCCACATCCCACTCCTGCCCTTTCATAAGCGCCCTGGGGAAAGCACTCCAGTCTTCTCTGTTCCAGGCTGGGCAGCTAGGGTCCTATGGGGCACAGCCAGGGTCCTATGGGTCCTCTGGAAGCAAGAAAGAGGGCCATGGAAGGAGCCCAGACAGCTTGGGTTCACTCAGAGAGGACCCAAGTCCCAGTCCCTTCCTTTCAGTCAAAGCACGGACATCTTTGCCTCAGGTCACAGGGCCACTGGGGTCGTCATCAAAGATGAGATTCCTGAAGCCTGGCATTGACTGGTCCCCTAAGAACAGATGTTGGGATGGGGAATGAGGATTCATTCGGGTTTCAGTAGAACAGGGGGGTCTGGACAAGAGGGGGTGGGCTACTTGGTATCCACACACAGGCACTCACACAGGAGCCAACCCATTGCAGCTGAACAAGCAGAGAAACTGAGTCTGGAAAGACCCCTCCTGCCTGCTGAAGTCACTGAGACCCTGCCACACCTCTCCTCGCCACTGTCACCACTCAGGGCACCACTGTACAGTGCAACAAGTCAGGAGACCTAGGTCCTACTCCTGACACTTGTTAATTAGCTCTATGACTCTGGGCAAATCGCATATCTGGGCCTCAGTTTCCTCATCTGTAAAAATGACACTTAGCAAACTCGTAATGCTCAATAAATGTTTAAATAACAACTGAAGGAGGCCTACCAGATGTCTGTTAAGGTGCCGTGCAGGTAAGAATTTTAGGATCAGAGAATCCTTAGGCAAGAAAATTCATGAAACTCCTGGGGCACTGGAGGAGGGGTGAAGCTGAAGGGTGGGAGGGAGGAGACCCCAGGGTGGGTATAGGCAGGTGAAGCAGGTATATGCGGGTGTAGCAGGTATATGCAGGTGTAGTGGGTATATGCGGGTAGTGGGCATATGCAGGTGTAGTGGGTGTATGCGGGTAGTGGGTATATGCAGGTACAGCAAGTACATGCGGGTATAATGGCTCTGTGGACACACAGGCCCTCCCCTGACTGCCTGTTGTCCCAGCCTGAGTATCAGTTGTGTTCTGAGGCTTCTATTCTGCTGCTATTGGTCAGAAGGAACAAGAATTTCAGCCCCAGGACCTAGTGGGAGGAGTCAGGTCCAAGACTAGCCTGACCAGGAGAATGAGACGGGAAGAGTTGGGGAAAGTCTGGGGAGCTCAGAAAAGGCACTGCCCCTGGAGGGCCATGCCCTTTAACATGGGAGAAGCTGGGGAGGGGGGACCACATGCAGCTGGAACCTACCCTCCTTTTCTATGCTTCCCTCCCCAAGTAGGAGTCCAATCAGGTGTTGTCTCAGCCCTGCCAGTTCAGGCAGCAGATGGAACCCAGGTGTCCCCTCCTGGGGTGGGTGGCATGGCCCATGGAGGCCAGATGGTGTTTGTGGTGGGAAGAGAGGCCTGGGTCGTTCAGAATAGGTTGTCAACCCCCAACCACCTCCCTACTATGCACGCTGAGCCTTTTACAGTCTCATGGTAGGGAAGACACAGCCAAGCCTGCTTTTTATAAAACAAGTTTATTCACATTTTAGAAAAACTAATTCCAGGGCAGGAAATGGCCTCCCTATAGGATCCCTAAGAGATCAAGAACAGAAGGCCAGAGGGAGGGGCTTGGGAGGGAAGGAGTGGGGAAGGGGAGGCATGTCTCCCATTGTGAGTAGTGGGAGATCAAATAAATTAAAGGAAGAGTGGACAGAGGGAGAGGGTGTCCAGGCAACCAGAGGAGGGCTTGGAGCTGGGCCGGAAGACAGTCGACACCTGCAAGACCTGAAAAGGCGCCCGGCGTGGGCTAAGGACAGAGAGCCCTGAGTGGGGCTCCCTCACGGCCTCCACCCCTTAACAGGGCCCTGTGGATCTCAGCTGCCTACTCCTCCTCCAGGTGGGGCCTGGAAGGGAGCAGCTTGGTTCAGGACTTGGGGGTGGGAAGCCCAATGAAAACAAGGTTGGGGGGTTCTTTTCCCTCACCTGGGGAGTAAGGGATCACCGTTTTCGAAGCCTCTTCATGAAGCAGCAAGTGATGGTACCAAGGACAGTGGCACCAGTGACTAGGGCCACCCCTGTGCCCACCAGCAGAGGCACAAATAGGGTGTCCAGGGCTGGGGGAGAGAGGATGACCGTTCAGAGAGGATGCCATCATCCTCCACCCGTCACACTTGCCTCTACGCTTTCCCCATCAAGTTCTCTGAACCCACCTTCTCCATTCACAGACACCCCCATCCCTGCCCACAGCCTGCCCCCTCAGCACACAAGTCAGCATCAACCACAGAGGACCCTATGCAGGTGGGCACTACAGGGCTGGAAGTTGGATTTTTTGAGACTTCATGTGACATGATGTGGAGGAGAGAGATAGTAGCAGGAGGGTCAGAAGATGGGAAGGGAAGGCCAGTGGCGGTGGCCGGGAGGAAGGCAGAGTGAGGAGGGTGGAGAGGGTGTCACTCACCATGCATGTAGGGGTAGACTGTAACAGGCCCTGAGCGGGCACTGCCCGCCTGGTACCAGCTGTAGTCGGCATGCTGCACCCAGGCGCTGGGGGCACAGTGGTACACACCTTCATCCTCGGGCCCCAAGCTGTGTAGTCTCAGCCGATGGCTTCGGGGCCCCACCAGCTCTACGCTGACAGGGCCTCCTCCAGGCCGGACTCCCAGCTCTGCCACACCATCCTGGCCCACGCCACCCACCAGCTGGGCAGGGACAGAGCTGAGCTCTCCGTCCTCTGGTCGCTCCACCCACCAGCTGGCGGCCAGCCGTAGTCCTGGGGGGCCACCCCGCACAGAGATGTTGCACAGCAGGGAGGCAGTCTCCCCACGGTACACTGTGCCTCCTGCTAGCCATGCCACAGCCTCCAGCACCACACCTGCAGAACAAAGGACATGGGGTCGGAAGGTGCAGGGCCAGGGAGCATGGGGTTAGGGTTGCTGCCAAGCACCGCCCCAGGAAACTCAGGGTATTCCCACAATATTGGTAGAAGAGGAGCGTGAGGCTGTGGCCTGCAAGCCACATCTCCTGAGCTGATGGAGAGGGAGGGGGTCATGGAAACAGAAGGAAAAGGGGTTGACACTCCTCGAACCCCGTCCAGGGCCCAGCCCCCTCTCACCTTCCTCCCGCACGTGCACAGGGAGAGGCCGGGAACGGGCACTGGCTGCTTCACGAAGCCGGGTCCCAGACCCTCGAACATAGGCTTTGGCGAGGCAGCGGTAGGTGCCCGCATCACCAGGCCTGGCAGCCTCTAGCCGTAGCCGGTATGTTCTGGATGCCACCTTCTCCATGGCAATGTGTCGGCCCTCATAGCCAGGGCCCAGGCTGCCCACACCCTCTGTGTCCAGCTGGGCTACCAGGCGGCCGGGCCCAGGTGCCCCCGCAGGTGCCATCTCCCAACCTACAGAGTATGCAGCATGACGGCCTGCTGGGGGAAGTGCCCCTGACACATTGCACAGCAGTTCCAAGGGCTCCCCTGGGCCAATCCGACGTTCACCAGGCCCCACTGTCACTGCCAGCTGGCTGGCTGAAACACAGGAAGGGGAAGAGGTGTCATGGAGGCAGTAGGGGACACAGAGGCATCTGATTCCCCAACTTTCTGTTTCCTACTTGACAGCAGCAACTTCAAAACCTCCTGTCTCCCCCTCACTAGGTATGACCATCTTTCTACTTGGGGGCTTGAATCTCACCCCTCAGCCATGGGCCTCCTATCTCTATACCCAATTTCTGAGCAGAGAAAACCCATCAAGGGCAGCGGGGGAAGAAATGCTAACAAGGCTGCTCACTCCATGGAAGATGAGTTCCTTGGAGTCAGATGATGGCTATCTGGTACCCCCTGTGGCCACAGTGCCCACCAGGACACTGTCCCTCCCAGCTCCCACAGTGGGATGTGTAAGTGGCACTTACACAGCGTCTGCACATCCACGTGGGCCAGGACAGCCCTTTTCTCTGCGATCTGGGCCCAGCTGCCATCAGGATCCTGAATCCACTCAGCGGCAGTGCAGTGGTAGGTGCCTGCGTCCCCTGCCTGGGCACCCCCTACTACCATGCGGTACCGATCAGCCCCTTCCTTGCCCAGACGAAGCTCCCCTGCAGCCAGTCGCTCAGCATAGGGAGCTCCGGCCTCCACGGCCAAGTCTGACCGGATTCCCACCACTTCCTGCAGAGTTGACCGCCCAACTGGTGCCTCGGGCACAGATCGTCCAAAGGACACTGCCAGGTGTGTGTGCTTCTGTGTGCTTGTCCTCGCCAGGCAGCCCAGTGCCAGCTCCTGCCCCTCATGCACCATCAGGCGTGGGGGTGAGGTTGGGGCCTGGCGGCCTCGGGGCCCTGGGGGGGCAGCAGACACCTGGAGGACATCTGGAAGAACTGGAGAGAACAGCTGGAGTGAGGGAGGGCTGGGAGCTGGCAGCCCTTGTTACTGTTTCCTGTGTATAGCCTATCTCCCTAAATAGACTGTGAGCTCCCAGAGGGCAAAGGTCGCATGTTGTATTATTTCTTCTGTAACTCAGTGGTGCCAAGGGCAGTACTGGGCACAGCACAGGCACTCAATAAATACTTGCTGAATTTCATAGAACCAGCCCATCACCTACTCACCCTTATGTTTGAGACTGACCACTGTTTGAAATACTGAGAAAAGCGGCTCTGTCTTTCTTCTCAGAAGACAAAGAAACTTAAGAGAGTGAGAATGTCACATGGTCTAACTCCTTCCCTAACTCTACTCTCTTTCCCAGATCTGGGTCCTGTACTGTCCAGGAGTAGAGTCTATTCAACCCAACAGTCTTCCTCGTTCTTGGGAATGGAAAGGGGACTGGACAACTTAAGGACACTTCTTCTCCCAGGAGGGGTCTTAATATGATAAGACGAGCACTGGCCTGGGTGAGGAACTCTGAGTTTGAGTCCCACATCAGCCACTGAGTTATTGGGTGACTTTGTGCAAGTCGCTTAACCTCTTTGGGCCTCAAGTTCCTTGGCTACAAAACCTAAGGGGCAGTTAGATTGGTCACTTGTGGCCTTGACTTTCTGCCTTGAGAGGGTGTGTGGCCCCACCCCATCCCAGGGCCCAGTACCTCTCAGCTCCACCTTGCCACTGTAGCTGCCCAGGTAGCGGGTATCAGTGGAGGGGGTGTGGCACTCATAAATGCCAGCATCCTGGGCCTGCAGGCGGTCAATCTTGAGCACCACGGCATCACCTTGTAGGCGCTGCACCTGCACCTCACCCGCCACCACTCGGGACTTGAAGACAGCATAGGAGAACTGGGTATCCTTGGTACTGACAATGCCCAGTGCAGTATCTGGGGCCTCCGGCCTATACAGGAACCACTCGAAGTTCTGCTGGGCAGGGCCCTCATAGCCGGTCACATTGCAGGAGATGGAGACAGCTGTGCCAGCCACGCGGTACAAGGGCCCCTCGGGGACCAGCACCTCCCGGGCCCAGCATCCCATTCCTGTAGGGAAAGGCAGAAGGAGTTGGAGATGCCTGGTTCCTCATCCCATGCCCTCTGCCGCCACAAGCATCATTCTTGATCTCTGCCTACAAAAGGAAAGGAGACCTGGGGAAGCTTGTCCACAGCTTGGACCCTGTTCTGAGAATAGGAAAGGGATGCTGTGATATAAGACACCTGGATCTCAAGGAGGTGGCATGGGCCCAGGATTGCCTTGGCACCCAGATGCATCCCATTTCCGGTGGACTAGAAGCAGAGCGCCTGAAGGCAGAAAGGAGTACATCTGATTCCTGACCTAACCAGGCCTTGGTTCCAACTGAACCTTGATCTGTCCCTGCCACTCACCCACCTCCATGTCTGCCATTCCTTCCTCAGCACCTGGCAAGGGGAGCCTTCTGGCTAGGGGACTCTGAGACTACATGTCCCTCTCCTTTGCTTGAGGGGAGCTGGCAGTCTTGCTCAGAAGTGCTAGTTGGCTCAGCTGTGTCACCTGGGCCAGACAATGGAGCCAGTGACCCTAGCTGGAAAGGGCACAGGCCCAGTCAGTTCTCACCACACAATGCCCTCCCCCCTCCAGCTGTGCCATGAGCTCACTGCTTCTCTCACCCCACAGGGCTGCCCAGGCAGCTGGGGCTTCTGGGGCAAGATCCAGGCTCTGCCCTGGCCATTGGGGGCAGAAGATCCCCTCCTCCAGTGCCTGCCAACCTTTCGGGCTAGCCCAGCAGACACACAAGGCGCCTGCCCCAGTTCCTTAACAAAAGCCCTCATTTGCATATGGTATGCATTCATTTACATATATGGCTGTCTTTCTGTAGGGAGACACTAAATCCCTAGCTGCCCCTTCTCACCTCTCCCCCTTCAGAAAGGCCAAACCTCTCTTCTTCACCCTACTCCACCTCTATGCCCAACCCTACCCCAGTAGATACTCCTGGCAGACTTAGAGGGCTTAGCTCCTCCCTTCTCTCCTTCCATAGCTCCCACTAGATAAGAACACAGAACCTCAGAATGTAAAAAGGGCTAGGCCACCCCTCCCCACCTCTCCCCATTTTACAGATGAGAAAGGTAAGGCAGGAAAAATATAGTATCTTAGCCAAGATCATGCTGTCCCTAGATGGCTTCTACACACTCCTCCAGAGGGACAAAACCAGGGAGGAAGATGGGGAAACTCCAAGGCCAGGCCTGAAGGGACTGACCTCACCAACCAGAGTGTCACTTTTAGGCTGCCCAGGGGGATACCATGGACTCTCTGCAGGAGCTAGAGGAAAATGCCCAGGAGTCTGTGGTCAAACTCTACCCTCCAGCTTCTCTGGAACGGCTCCTCTGAACTTCCCCACCCCTGCTGCTGGGCTCCTAGCCCCTTCCTTCATCCTCTGGCTGAGTCACAGGGAGAACTCATGGTCTGTTGTTAAGGGCACAGGCTGCCAGTCAGGAAGTGGGATTCCAGCACCATCCCCATGCCCAGCAGTGTGGCCTGGGATCCAGTCTCTTTCTGCCCTAGGCCTCAGTTTCCATACTGGAGGAGAACTAAGAGCTCCAGCTCTGACCCTGTGTGAGTGCGTATGTGACTCAGGAGAGCCCTGCCCCAGGCCAGGCAAGTTTCATAATCAGGGTGATGGTGGAGACAGCCAAGCCGACACCTTCCCTGACTGCCTCGGGGTAGACTGCTCAGAAGGTCCCCTCCCATCTTCCTGGCTCCACAACTGCTGATGCTTGGGGATGCCCATGGGAAAGTCACCTCCACAGCCTTAGGAAATCAGTTGCCACACAGCTCTGTCTCCCCTCCTCTGTATCAGTCGCAGCAAGGAAAGGTAGAGCAAAGAGGCCTGCTTTGGAATCAGATCTGTGTTCAAATCCTAGCCCCAACGCTCACTAAATGTGCTCTCTGGGGCAAGTTACTTCATTTTCCTCATTTGTGAAATGAATGTAAGTGCCCACAGGCAGTGGGTGCTCAGACCTCTGCGTGCTCCTTTTTCAAACACAGGCCAGCACTTCCCCACCTCCCTGGGCTCCTCCCTGCTCCATGCTGCCCACTGGGGAAAAAACACCAAGTGCTAGGCAACCCAGGCCCCACAGCGCCTTCCTCTCTGTACATCCTCCTGCCACCTGCCCAGGGACCAGGGAGAGGACTCATCCTAACCCTGCAGGGCCCAGGGACCTGCAGCAGGAGAAGGCTTTGCTTGGTGCCACTGTGGAGCTCTGGTCTAGAAACAGGCAGCTGGGGCTGCCTTCAGCCTCTGCCTTGACGGCAGCAGCTCTGAAGTCACCATCCCCACCCCCACGCTTCACTCTCATTTCAAGGGCTTCAGCCTCATCAACATCTGTACTGGCAGTTTCACTGTCTCCAGGCCATACTCTTCCCCAGACCACCTCCTACAGGGAGCCCTCCAGTTCAGGCCAAAAACAATTCCACTGTCATTATCCCCATGCATCCATGCAAGATTGGCCCAGAACACCCCATCATAAACACCCACCACAGCAGGCACAAGGTGCTTGGAGATCCCAGGATCAGTCTCCATGGAACCTGGTTTCTCCTGAGGCAAGGAAGCTGGAACTAAGCGGTGTGAAAACTGATGGGTGGCTGCAGAGCCAAGTGCCATTTGGGAGAGAGGAAGAAGGGCAAAGAGGGACCCAACCCAGGGTGGAGATGGGGGTGAGACAGGGAACTGCCCCCAGTTGATGAAGTGTGTGGAGCACAACTGGGAGAGACTTACTTCAAAGATCGTGGGCAGAACTGGCCTCTGGGCCTCCAGCCAACTCTGGGGCAATTATGAAGCTGGGCAGGCACTGCCCACGTAGGGCGGGCACCCAAGGCCAGGCCTGGAGCTGAGTGTGGGGCAGAAAGGAGTCGCAGCATTTGGTGCAGCGACCCCAGGACATGGATATGCTAGCTGAGAAGCGGGGCCTGCCCCGGGAGGCCGAGCAGTGCCTGGGGCAGCACCTTAGTGGGTCCTCCCTATGCCCCAGTCACTGGCTTAGAGCTGGGGAGCCTGCACTCTTCCCAAGACTGGCTCGGCGGGCAGCCACAAAGCGCAGCTGGACGCCGACCCCGGGGGAGGCTGGAGGTACCCCTGACGGAGGAGGATGTGAAAAGCCCCGAAATGTTTGGGAGGTGCTGGATGGCAGGCACCTGCCCGGCAGGGCCGGGAACCGGAACGGGGGGCCTGGCTTACCTAGCATTAGCAGCAGCAGCAGCAGCGGCAGCGACGGCGGCAGGAGCGTGGGCCTGAGGGCGCCCATCCTGCGCGGCCAGCTCTGGGGAGGCTCCGGGGGATGGCGCGGGTTCTGGGGGGCCGGAAGGGTGGGGGGCGCATGCCCAGGTGGGGGTAAGGAAGCGGGGCAGCGAGGCGTGGGTGAGCCGAGCGAGCTGAACTGGAGCTGCTGAATCCCCGCCCTCCGTCCCTCCCGCTGCTTTCCCTCCAGCCCTCGGCAGTTCTGAGACCATTCTCGTCCCGGCCCGCCCCGGCACCGCCCCTTCCCCCGCCCCGTCTAGGCCCGCCCCGCCCCGGACCCAGCCCTGGCCCTGCCCGCCCCAGCCCGCCAGACTCCGGCCTTTGCTCCACACCTGGCCCCGGCCCCGCCCCGCCCCTCGGAACTCACCTTTGCGTCGCATCGAGTCCCAGCCCCGCCCCGGCCCCGCCCCTCCCCGCCCCGCCCCTCAAGACTCCAGCCCTGGCTCCGCCCCGGGCCTCGGCCCAGCCCCCAGTTCCGGCCCCTCCCCCACCCGGCCCTACCAGGACTACAGTCGGACTCCAATCCTGGCTCCTCCCCGGGCCCCGGCCCCGCCCCAGTCCCAAGCCACACCCCTTCCCCGTCCCCCCAAGGCTAACGTCAGCCTCCAATCCTGGCTCCGCCCCGGACCCCGGCCTCGCCCCGCCCCTGGCCCTGGCTCCGCCCGAGGCCCCCGCAGGAGTGAGCTAACTGCACCTCGGCGTTTCGAAATTCCCACCCACCCTCCCACAGAGCGCACTCCACCCCGCACCTGCCAGCTTTTCCTGGAGAATTGGGTGCAGGGTCCCTGGGATTGGCGAGGTGACTGTGACCACGCATTTAGAATTCAGTTATTTGCTCTGAGCCATAGTCCTCGCTGCAAACCCTGCTGAAGTAGGGGTTGGTGGAACCCAGGAGTTCCTGAATGCGAAGGGTTTGAGCTGAAGGGCGCTTCCAGGATCCAGAAGGTCACTGGAGACCTGTTTTTCACCCCCTCAGAGGGCAAAACCAAAAGAAAAATGGATTAGGAGAGGGGGCCGTCCATGTGACGTCATTTCTGGGTTGGGTGATCCTAGCCCAGTTGTTTAACCTCCTTCAACTTCAGTTTTCTCCTCTCCAAATTGAATTGAGGTTGATCACATCACCCAAAGGGTTATTGTGATGATAGGTAATGTACATAAAGTGTTTGGCACAGGGAACTAACACGAAATGGGAGATAAAGAAGGATTATTTTGTTTTAGGTTTTGAATTATCATTTGAACTGCTTCCTAAGAGGCTTAGTTTAGACCTAGTTTAGACCTGGCATTTAGGTGAAGGAGTCTCTATGTTCAGTGACAGTGGGAAGAGATGAACATTGCTCTGTTCTAGGAAGAGTGGGGCTTGCCCTGGAGGTGGGAGAATGGAGGAGGCACCCTTCCCAGGTGCTCTGTCTCTTCCTGAACTGTAAAGATGGGGAGTGGGGAGGGGCAGGAAGGATGAGGCCAGAATGGGGAGAAGAGATGGCCAGGTTTGCAAAGCTAAGGCTGTCAGAGTGGCTGTCAGTGGGAAGTGACCATAGAGCCCATTTACCACCCTCTACCCTCCGACACCCTCCCTCTCCCCTCTCATCCCCCTTCCCTCCCACTCACTCACCCCCCCCTTTACAGAAGACAAGACTGAATCCCAGAGAGGGTTAGTGGCACAGGCCAGACCAGACCTTCCTTGACATTGTATTCCTCAAGCGTGGCACAGTGCCTGACTCTGAGAAGATGCTCACGGGGTTGCCAGTAGAAGCCACATTGAGGAACCCCGGAGAAGCCAGAGAAACTGAGGCCTTGAAGGGAGATCAGAGGTCCAGCCCTCACCTCCCAGGACTGCCAGCACTGGCCCATGAACAGGGCAATAGGGTGCCTGTTTATATCCACAACCTGGTTGCTCCAGAACCTCATCAACTAAATCCATCCACAGGCATATCGAGCTATGTGAAAACTGAAACTCATAGGGGAAGCTTTTGGAAGAACACATCTCTCCCTTTATAATGGATTTAATTATCGAGTGGATTTAATGCCTTCATGATGCTTGAGGGATGAAAGATGTTACCAATTGTAATAATGATAGACGTCATTTATGAAATGCTTACACAAGAAGGCCCTTTTGGATATTAGTCCTAGTCCTTATAGCATATTTTGCAAGGTGGTGTCATTTAACAGAAGAGAAACTTGAGGTTAGGCAGGTTAAGTACCTTGCCCAAGGCCACAAAGTTTTTAACTGGCTTAGGGGTGACTTCAGCCCAGGCTTGTCTGTCTGTCCCCAAAGCCCCAAATCTTCCTACACCTCACTGTCCCTCCTCCCAAGCCTCTCCACCCTGTAAACTCAGTCATTCAACAAATATTGATTGGGCCAGGCCTTGTACTGGGCACTGGAGATGCCATGGTAAACAAGGCGGGCCTGCTCCCCTGCCCTCAGGGAACATAGTTCTGTATGTTAAGGATACATTTCATAAACAAGTCATAACCAACCCCCAGTATGAGCATGATGAGAGGGGTCTTCAGGGAGGTGAAGTATCCTCTCTTACCCCGTGGCCTGGGGCTAGGAAGGAGCTGGGGGCAGGTTGGCGTTGAGAACTGGGTTGGTGTCTCCCTCCAGAGGGGATAAGGCCCGAGGAGAGAACAGTGTCTTCAGCAGGCACCCCCCGCCAGACTGCGGGTTCCAGAGGCGGCCAGCAGGGGGAGCCCACAGCCCAGGCCTGACGGACCCCTCTGCTGCTTATGTAACTGGCAAAGCTGGGGGAGGGGAACAAACCCCAGGCACGAGGCACGTCACACACACAGACGCATGTCCCCACTGTAATGGAGCGGGGATCAGACAGAAAGACGGCTCCCAGAAACACACCCCCACAGAGTCATGCGCAAACACACACACGCTGCAAAACAGCGATGCATGGTGTAGATTGGAGAGCACTCATCTTATCCATTAAAAACACACACAGGCCTCCCAGCACCTAGGCTGGTGCCCTAGGGTGGGGTGAGCAGAGAAAGGAGGAAGCAAGCCCTTCAGTGAATTTCCAGGCCAGACTGAGACACGAAGGAGGAGGGAACCTGGGTTTGCAGAGAGACCTGGCAAGTATGCAGTAGTGACCATGAGGGACCCTGATGCCCGGCTGGGCTGTGTTGTCACTGCCATCACCAGCTTCCCACCTGCCCTCCATGTACTACCCCAGGCATGGGCCTACATCTGACACCCGTCCTGTTTCACATGAAACAGGTCTCATTTCACCTCGAGATGACATATACACAAAACACCAAGGTGGCACTGAGGTGTCATGAGTATTGTTAAAGATCATTGAGACCCATGCTGTGCCCAAAAGCAGTTTATAATCCAGCTGAGATGTGACACACTGCAGTCACAACCAAGGAGACAGCTCTCAGAGAGGAGCACGTTCAAAGGCAGGACCATTCACGTATGCTGACCTGTGTCAGGCACTAAATGTGATCTCATTTATCCTCATGTGCTATTATTATCCCTGTGAGAAAACTGATGCATAGAAAAGTTAAGAAACTTGTCCAACGTTAATGGACTAGTTACTGTCCACACAGGGATTCGAAACAGATCGCCTCACTGTGGAGCCTGTGCTTCTAACTCCTGTTATGTTGCTGCTTAAAGACAAACGTCACTAGGGACACAGTTAAATATGGGCTTAGCACACATGAGTATATACCAAGCTGTAGACACAGATACTGCCATGGGGACAAAGTGACAAATACATCAAATACATAAGCACACATGCTCGTCAGACAGTCAGACATATAGAAATGGCACAAGCATACACATAGGACTCAGCTCTCTCTCTTTTGAATGTGTATCAACCCTAGCTTTGTGGGCAGCTAAGGATCACACAAAAGAATGTCCTGTGATTTGTGTGTGTTTATAAAGCATTGGCCCATACTGCCCTGATGAGCTATATTTTCCCACTCTCCCAGAAGGGAAAATTCTCTCTGCTGAGTTGCTGAGAGACTCAAGCAGAGTCAGAGACAGAAGTAGCGCAAAAACCTACCCTCGCCCTGATAACAAACTCGTTCAGAGACACACTGAAACAGAAGTGCACACACAAAGATAAACACAGAGACATTATGCACACCCAAACACCAAACGCACTCACAGAACCACAAAGCCATCTCCCCCCCGACACACACACGCACACACACACACACACATTCACTTTCCACCCTCTCCCTCCCCTCTTTTCTCCCTGAGCCAGGCGTCTGCACCTTCATGGTGGAGTATGTGTGTGTGTGTGTGTGTGTGCGTGTGTGTGTCTACTCTCTGAACCCTCTTTCCCTGGCTAGGCCCACACTCCTGCCCCTGTTCTCGAACGCTGTGCCAAGGGGAGCAGCACAGCTGTTCAAGAATATCAGAGCCACGATGCCACTGGGGCTTTGGCACGACCTGGCCCTGACTCCTGAGGGGGCCCTGCCATTTCTGAACCAAGGATTCATGCCAGCTGCCACCCACGCTCGAATGCCACACATGGATTCCTCAGAGCTGGAATCCCCTCGGTCTCCCTCCTGACCTCCTGACAAGTTCTTTGTTCCCTAGTCCCATTGGGTGGGCGCTGGGAGCCTGGGCTCCGCCCCAGATGCTCACCCATCGCACTTCTCCATTCCCAGTCTGCTAAGAGGGAACTGACAGCTCAGATATATGTCTGGAGGGTAGCGTGGGACTGAAGCAACCCCCACCGTGTGATATTACTTCTTCTCTACCCTGAGCAGCCTAGGGTGGGGTGGGGGTCAGCCAAGGGCAGGAGATGGCAGTGGTTTGGTTAGACAGAGGTTTGTGGGCTGAGTGTTGTAGATCAGCCTCAGGGGGCAGAAGGCTGGTGGCACCAGGTGACTGCCAGTCATTTACGAGTTTGTCTCCACCCAGCTCTGAGTGGGGTGAGAAAGGAACAACAATTGCTAATACCTACGGAGCACCTACTTCATGCTGGGCACCGTTGCACACACTCTGTGCGCATTCATTCATTCAGCTTTCACAACAACCCCATGAGGTGAATACTATGGGTATCTCTATTTTACAGCTGGGAGATAGAGGCACAGAAAGCTAATATAATTTACCCGAGGTCACACAGCTAGCAAATGGTAGCACCTAGATGCAAATGCAAGCTACCTGACTCCCAAACTTCAGTTTCCCAAACATTCTTCTTCCCTTCTTCCTCCTGTTTCCCTATCCTGCCCACATTGATTCATACATACATGTGCATATATTCAGGCACACACATGCATATCTGGTGCCTATGCAACCTTCTGAAATAACTTTTTCCACTACACAGCTCCAGCTTCCAGCACATAGTGAGTGTTCAATAAATATGTGTTGAATGGATGAATGCAGAACTGAAGGCCCAGGGAACAACAAGCGTTGTGTGTGTGGTGGTATGGGGAAAGAGGCAGGGGAAAGGAGGGATTTCACACACACACACACACACACAGCCCTCTGCTGCGAATAATATCAAAGACTCACTTCTAACTCTGGGGTCCCAGCCCTTCACAGCTACCTGGGTGGGGAAAGAGCAATGTAACCAGGCTTTACAGGATTCTCTGAAGTGGAAGAAGTCTCAACTATCTCTTCCAATCAGAACAGAGGACAGGGGATGCAGAGAGAGCTTGAAGAGGACTTGAGGCACACAGCCTCCTGGGCCTTCCAGCCAGGCACAGCTCATCCTGTGTTTTCACCTCTCCCTGCCCCATGCCTGCCGCGCTGCAGGCTCTCCCCTGGCTCCCTCGGGACAGTCCCTGCTTCCTCTGCTTGTCCACCTGGACTCTCCAGGAACCCGGCACCCCTTGGCTATTTTGGCTGAAGAGTAGACAATTCTCCTTTTCCCTGTTCCAACTGAAACAAGGGTGGAATTTTTTCCAAAGGCTCTCTATTAGGAAAGTGAAGGGAAAACAAAGCCAGAAATAAAGACTCTGCAAAAACAAAGAAACAGATGGAACAGTGGGGGTGACTGAGCTGGCCATGGGAGAGAGCGGGGGCCCAGAGTTTTGATGCTAACGCGACCCACCCCCTTGCTCCCACTGCACCCTGTTCTCAGCTCCTTGGTAGAGTTTCCCACTCTGCATTGTAATTACAGGGCTTGTTTGTATCTGCCTCTCCATCCTGGCTGTGAGCTTCTCAAAGCCACCGTTAACTCTTTTTTGCCCTTCCCCAAAGCCTACAGAGTTTCCTGGCAAGGAGTAGAAGCTCAACAGACATTTGCTGAGTGACTGAGGAAGTGAGGACATGCTGAATGACAAGAGAGGGAATCTGGGCCCTTCCTCTCTGGTGGTCGTGTCACCTCCACAGTGGATACTGTTATTTCTTCTGGAGTCCATCATACACTAGTCACTTCCATCTACAGCTGATAGAAAGTTCCTCATCTTATTTCAGAACCTGAACCTTCCACCCCTCAAGAAACAACCCAGGCTGGCTTCCAAAGCAGCCTAGGAAGGGCTGAGTTCTGTCCTGTAGGGCGGGAAGGGCGCTGGAGATCAGGTCAAGCTGAAAAAGAAATTACAGTCTGAAGGCCAGGACATTGGAAATCAAGGGCACAAAATAATTGCTAACCTTCACTGGGCATTGTAATTCTCAAAATGACTCTATAAGTTAGAGGTGTTAAAAAAAAAAAATTGAAGTTCAGAGAAGCTAAAAAATTTGCCCAAGCCAGGCACAGTGGCTCACACCTGTAATCCCAGCACTTTGGGAGGCCAAGGCCGGAGGATTGCTTGAGCCTATAGGTGTTCAAGACCAGCCTGGGCAACATAGCAAGACCCTGTCACTATTAAAAATTTTTTAAAAAAACAAACAACTAGCCAGTCATGGTGGGCACCAACTGTAGTCCCAGCTACTCAAGAGGCTGAGGCAGGAGGATTGCTTGAGCCTAGGAAGGTGAGGCTGCAGTAAGCCACAGTTGCACCACTACACTCCAGCCTGGGCAACACAGCAAGACCCTGTCTCAAAAAAAAATGTGTCCATTTAGTGGTAGACCTAGGATTTCTTCTCCAGGCATTCTGACTCCACAGCACAAGTCTTCAGCCATGTTGCGGGCTGCATCTATACCATACAAATTATTGTCCTCAGAAGGAGCTGGGAGATGACAAAGATGTAGAGGTCCAACCAGCCAGCAGGGCAGGGTGACAGGGAATCCAGTTGGTACTGAGGCCCTGAGCACTGGCATGAAGGATCCCAGCTCCTGGACTGGATAGCCCTGGGGAAAGGGGACCGGCCAGAACGAACCTGGAAATCAGGGGATGAGCCAGGTTACCAATCAGAAGCTCAGGTGTAAGAAATAAAGCTTCTGTGTTTTCAATTAAATCAAAAGCTTGGGGGCTGGGATTTCAGAAGCAGACAGCACAGACCTGAATTTGCCAGCTGTGTAGCCTGAATCCCATTACTCACTTTCTCTAGCCTCAGTGTCATCATCTGTAAAGTGAGAATTACAAGACTACCGATCTCATTATTTTTTGAGGATTGTTGTGAAGATGAAATGAAAACATGTGTATCATGGTGCCCCATTATGATCAAAGCTAGGGCCCACAGGTGGAGTGGGACCAGTGGCAAAGGAGAGGAGACTTCTAAATGGGTCTCTACTGTTCACTGCTTCCCCCATCTGCTGTCTCAGTTTACCCAGTCTTATTTCCCCTTCCATCTCCCACAATCCCCTTGGAAGAGGATAACCTACGCCCTGCCTCAGCTTCCTCACCACACTCCTCAACCCTTCACAGGTTTTTTCCAAACTCAACCTGACATGGAAATGGTTTTCCCAAAGGACACACCAGTGACCTCTGAGTTGACAAAAAAAAAAAAGTGACCAGCTTTCCTTTCCCCCTGGCATCTGAAATCTGAAACTGTTAGTTTTTTGCCCCTTAAAACTTGTTCCTCTCTCAGCTTCCTGGCCCCTCTTCTCCATCTCTCTGGCTTCTCTATCTTGCCATCTTCCAGATCCTCTTCCTCTACCGTAGGTGTTACTATCCGGGATCCGCAGACCTCTGTCCTCTAGCTCCCCTGCCTGGGCCATCTCCTCTGCTCTCCTGGCTCAGTGTTCACCTCCATGCAGGGGACTCCCATGGCCCATGCCCTCTCCCAATCTCCAGTCCCCGTTTCTATCACCCACCAAGTGCCTTCATCTGAAGCCCTGCCTAGAGCACCTCAACCTCCATATGCCCCCAAGCAAACTGCGGCTTATTTCCCAATCTCCTTTCTCCACTACCCTTATTTTAGTTAACTTTGCACCAATGTCCTCACCACCCCCACCATCTCCAACTGCTTCCTTCCTTACCCTGATGTCCAATCAACTGCCAAATACTGAAATTCTACCTCCCAAACATCTTTTTCATCCATCCTTGTCTCCTCTCTGTCTTGCTCCAGACCTTCACCACCTATAGCCCCCATCAGTCTCTCCCTTCCAGCCCAACACCCCGTCCACGTACAGGCACACACCTGTCCATGTACAGGCACACATTTGATAAGCTCCTAGAACACAATTTCAATGAGATTACTCCCCTGCTGAAAAACTTTTATTGGCTCCATATTGTTTATAGCAATATTTCTCAAACTTGCTTGGTGGTAGGAATACAGGTTCCCACTCTCCACGCCCACCCTCATGAATCAGAATCTTGAAGAAATGTGCCTGTTCTTTTATAGTTTTAACAAGCACCCAGGTGATTCTTATCATCAGAGCCTTTTTAGGAAACACTAGCAATTAGAGTGGCAATTACTCTGGCATTCAAGGCCCTCCATGAAATGGCTCCAACATCTATTTCCAGTATTACCGCCCATATTTCTTCCTTGTGCACTGAGTGCTTCTGCTCTCTGTGCCTGTGCTCACATTGTTCCTTCTCCTTTCTGTCTCTGAGTCAGATCCTACCTATCTGTCCAGGCCCAACTAGAATGCCACCTCCTCCGTGAAGACCTTTTTGATTCTTCCAACTGAGAACCATCTCCCCCTTCTCTGGGCTCCCACCACCCTCTAAACGCTATGGTGAGCAACCAGCAGCCAGCAATACCTGGCTCAACACAGATGCACAAGAGTTGGCACTTTTTCTTCCCCTTTATCTTCTGGAGCACTCCTCACTGTCGCCACTGCATCCAATGCTGTCCCTGCTCTCTGGGGCCCTCAGTCTAATTGGACACAGAGGCAAATAAGGGGCATTTGGTAATGGGGGCACTGTGAAAGCAGAGCATAGGGGCATCTAATCCAGGCAGGAGGGGTCCAGGAAGGCTTCTAGGAGGAAGAGATGTTCACATTGAGACGGTTCTGGTCATTTACTCCTGGGGACAAGAACCCAAAGGAGAAGCTTCAGTGGGTCCTTACAGCATGGAAGTTTAATGTGCAGGCTCTGGAAACAAACTAACTAGGTTTGAAGCCCAGCCCCCCTACTTGGGTAAGCTTAGGATCTATGTGCCTCCGTTTTCTCATCTGTAAAATAGAGTTGTGAGGACTAAGTTAAGAACTACATGCTGTCTTCATTAGTTCTGGAGATTGGGAAGTCCAAGGTCCAGGTGCTGGCAGATCCAGTATCTGGTGAGGGGTCCCTTCCTGGTTTGCAGATAGCCACCTTCTTGCTGTGTCCCCACATGTTGGCCAGCAGAGAGAGGAAGCAAGCTCTCTCATGTCTCCTCTTAAAAGAGCATGAATCCCACCCTCATGACCTAATTATCTCCCAAGCGCCCCACCTCCTAATACCATCACATCAGAGGTTCAATCTGTAAATTCTGGGGAGACACAGACGTGCAATCTACAATAAGTGCTCACTAACTGTTAGCTATGATGAGCTACAGATCTTAGGGACAATATAGCTCAGTGGTTCTCAAATCTGCCTGTTGATTCATCTGGGGAGTTAAAAAAAAATACTGATGCGGCTGGGCGCAGTGGCTCACACCTATAATCCCAGCACTTTGGGAGGCCAAAGTGGGTAGATCACCTGAGATCAGGAGTTCGAGACCAGCCTGGCCAACATGGTGAAACCCTGTCTCTACTAAAAATACAAAAATTAGCCAGGTGTAGTGCTGCATGCCTGTAATCCCAGCTACTCAGGAGGCTGAGGCAGGAGAATCATCTGAACCTGAGAGGTGGAAGTTGCAGTGAGCCGAGATTGTGCCACTGCACTCCAGCCTGGGTGACAGAGTGAGACTCAGTCTCAGAAAACAAAACAAAACACTGATGCCTAAGCCCCACCTTAGATCAATTAAACACATGGTACCTGAAGATGAGGCCTGGGCATGGGATGTTAACATGCAGCTAAGGGTGAGAATCCTTAGCTAGTCCAACCTTCCATCCCCTACTTTATTGATGAGAGGTAAAGGACTTATTCAAGTGCACACAGCTGGTTAATTGTAGAGCAAGTCCCACACTAAAAGCCTCTGCCCTCCCTCTAGTCTAATCCAGAGTGATTTCCAATGCGATTTCCAATATGCCATTGCCCAGCCTTTGCTCCCGCGTCATTGGGTTGGGAGAATCATCTAGGCAGGAGGCAGAGCCAGGCCCATTCAACCTCACTCAGCAAAAATAGAGGTAAAGAAGTGGGGAAAGTTTGAGGAAATGGAAGTGGGGAGTCCCTGAGGACTATGAGCTTGGGAGGACAAGATCAAGAATGGGTGGGGGGATTTAGTGACTAAATGGCATGAGATTCTGAGAGAAAGGACATGAGGGTGGGGATCTTGTTTGCCTTGATTGTAACTGTGTTTCTAGTACCTTGCACAGAATATAGCATATAGTACGTGCTCAACAAATGCTTGTTGAATGTCTAAATGATGCAATAACATCAAAAAGCACATGTTCTGTTTATTAAGTCACCCAGAGGGCACTCACATTCCTCAAGGGGGCAGTGGTGAGAACATCCAGAGGGGAGCGCAAAAGTAAAAGAATCTTGGACTTTCAGAGACACTGAGGCACAGAGGAGGCCAAGCTCCCTGAAATTCCAAGGAGAGGCTGCTATGTGGGAGGGAGGCAGTGGCCCTGTGTGCCAGATGTTTGCAGGGCATCCTGAACTCAATGAGCATACAGAATGCCACAGGGGACAAGCAGATAAACAGAGCTGTATCCTGGGCCAAGTGGAGGGGGCCTGGTAAGGGAAGAAGGAGGTGGGAAGAAGGAGGCTGGGGGCCAAGCCAGCTGCCTCTTGATAGGGGGAGCGGGGAGGCGGGGTGCTCTGGGCCAGTGGCTGGGTCAGATCTCTGGCCAAAGCAAACCTGCCTCAGGGGGCTGGGGGGCCTCTCCCTCCCAGCCCAGATGGAATCAAAGGCTAACAGGAACCCTGGAGGGTCCAGCTGTGACCCTTGCTCCTCACACTCAGCAGGGCCCATTAACCCCGTCCTCCCCATATCCTCAACACACTTTTCCCAGCCCAAAGAATCTTTGCAAACAGACTCCCCTGGTATTTGCTGATCCGATACCAGCCAAGAGATGTCAGATTTTCCCAGTCTCACCACCAGCCCTGCCTTTCTCCCCTAAAGATACCCAGACCCTGTCCCACCTCTCACAGTAGTGTTCTGTAAGAAACCAGGGTAGTCTTTGCCCAAACCGGAGCCCTTCTTTTTTTCCATGCCAAGATTTAAAGAGATTCGACTCATTTCTATGAGTCATAATAATAAACAAAATAGGAGCACCTGCCTCCGTGCTAACAAACAAGATAGGACAACCTACCCCCTTGGATCTCCTTCTGAACCCCGGTCTCCAACTGATGGTTCTCACACAGGTACAACCTGCAGGTAACTCCTGCTGTTTACCTGAGCTGAGCTGTGCGGTGAGGAGGCAGTAGCCTGGAATTTGGGGATCATCAGAACTGGAGAGGGACCTCAGAGATTTTCTTTTTTTTTTTTGAGACAGAGTCTAACTCTGTCGCCCAGGCTGGAGTGCAGTGGCGCGACCTCGGCTCACCGCAACCTCCACTTCCCAGGTTCAAGCGATTCTCCTTCGTCAGCCTCCCGAGTACCTAGGACTACAGGTGCCCGCCACCATGCCCGGCTAATTTTCTGTGCGTGTGTATTTTTAGTAGAGACGGGGTTTCACGCGTTAGCCAGGATGGTCTCAATCTCCTGACCTCGTGCCTCCCAAAGTGCTGGGATTACTCACAGATTTTCTAATCCCGTTCCTTGTCATTCAGATGAAGATGCCAAGGTCAGAGTAGAGAAGCTTCTTGTCCAACATCACACAGGTGGTTAGTGGCTTCAGCAGGACTAGCCTCAGCTGACTTGACTTTCAGGCAAAAGTTCATTGCGTTGGACCACGGTGGGGACCATGAGAGGACAGGAGGGAAAGCAGAGGCACAGAATAGCCCGGGGCCTTCATGCTCCTGGGAAGGGTTGACACCAGCTCCCTGGGCCACACCATAGGTCCTTTCCTTTTTCTCCCTTGGGACTTCCACCTGAGGAAGGCACAGGCAGAACACAACATGGAGCTATCTGAATCCAGAGAGAAGTAAGGACAGAAGGACGTGGGAATGCAGCACAGGCAGAGACGGGAAAATGCTTCTGGGTGCTTTTTCATCCTATTTTCTAAATTCTATACAGTGTGGTTTTAACAATAAAGAGGATAATAAAAATACTCTAGGGGAGAGATTAAAATGACAGAACCAGCTGGGTGTGTGGCGCATGCCAATAGATGCAGCAACTCTGGAGGCTGAGGCAGGATGACGGCTTGAGCCCAGGAGGTCGAGGCTGCAGTGAGTTGATCGTGCCGCTGTACTCCAGCCTGGGTGACAGAGTGAGAATCTGTCCTTTTTTTTTTTAAGGGAGAGAGAAGAAGAGTTTTTTTTTTTTGGGGGGGGGGTCTGTTTTTTTGTTTGTTATTGTTTTTGAGACAGGGTCTCACTTTGATTGCCCAGGCTAGAGTACAGTGGCGCAAGCTTGGCTCACTGCAGCCTCTCAACCTCCCTTGGCTCAGGTGCTTCTCCCACTTCAGCCTTCTGAGTAGCTAGGACTACAGACACATGCCACCACACTCAGCTAATTTTTTCATATTTTTATTAGAGGCAGGTTTCACCATGTTGCCAAGGCTGGTCTTGAACTCATGGACTCAGGAGATCTACCCACCTCAGCCTCCCAAAGTGCTGGGAAAACAAGCATGAGCCACAGCGCCCGGCCAGAAGAGATTTCTAGAATCTACTTTTAGTAGACTGAAAAGAAAGACCATGTTGAAGGAATGTTTTAACAGATAAAGAAAAAAAATAAAAGAAAATAAAAAGAAAAGAAAGACCAAAAAGAAAACAGAGGAGCAGATGTTAAGGGAGAGACGGGGAGAAAATTCAACACCATCTTTGTAGTCCAGTGAGGAAACTGAGACAGCAGCAGGACTTGGACAGCCACTCTGGGGCTCTGAGCCCAACCTTTTATTTATTTATTTATTTATTTATTTATTTATTTATTTATTTATTATTTATTTATTTATTTTTGAGACGGAGTCTTGCTCTGTCACCAGGCTGGAGTGCACTGGCACGATCTCGGCTCACTGCAACCTCTGACTCCCTGGTTCAAGCGATTCTTCTGCCTCAGCCCCCCAAGTAGCTGGGATTACAGGCTTGTGCCACCACTCCCAGCTAATTTTTATATTTTTAGTAGAGACAGGGTTCCACCATGTTGGCCAGGATGGTCTTAAACTCCAGACTTCGTGATCCTCCCGCCTCGGCCTCCTAAAGTGCTGGGATTACAGGCATGAGCCACCCCACCTGGCTGATCCCAACCTTTTAACAGGTCACTATAACCTGAGGGAGTGGGAGGACAGAGGGCGGGAAAGGCAGGGAGAGTGAGAAGTCATCTTTCTTGGACACTTGTCATGGCCAGCCCAGGCCTTCCCGGCTCCCCTCATCTCATCCCCCAAGATGGGCTCCCTTTGGAAGCAGAAAAACTCCATTCACACTCCCAGAAGACCTCAGAAGCCTGACAGCAGTGACAAGACCACAGGCCCTAAAGAAAAAAAGAAAAGGAGAGTTAGAGGGAATGGAAGAAGGAAAAGAAGGAGAGATGCCCAGAGAGGGGTTGGCAGCCGAGAGGAGGACCGGAGGAGCAGGGCTGGAGAGCTGGGCCCAAATCAGGACTGGGGCAGAGAAGTGGGGTGACGGAGCGGGAGGAGGGATGATGGGGGTGATAAAGCCTCCCAGCTCTTCCTTCCCTCCCACTCTCCCTCCTCCTCTCTCTCTTTCATGATCTTGAAACAACCTTCAAGTCTGGGCTGGAGGCCCCAGGAGGCCAGTCACTTAGGAAACAAAACTGTTTCTTGGAGACCTTGAAAGCCCATCTGCAGCTGAGCAGCGTCCCCACCCCCTCCCTGTGCACACACACATTCTCCCATGGACTCTCACGTACACCCACACCCGGCTTCACATGAGCTCCCCACTGGCCCACATGCACGCACACACGGACTCCACACTTGATCTTAGCCAAAAGGCCGAGAAGCAATGCGCACTCATGGACTCACACGCACCTCTGTACTCATGCTTGCATACAGACAACCTATTCATAGCAGATTGGCCACACATCCGAATGAGTGTTGTCCTCTCCCCTGAGGACCTTCTCCTTTGGAATGTGGTTTGGTACCACCATGCTGTCTCATACCTCACACAGGACCCAACGCTCAGGTCCTCCCAGTCATTAACTAGCACACATCTGTACACAGGCACATGCACACTCCTGTCTCTCTCCAACTCTCTTGGTCTCTCTCTCTCTCTCTCTCACACACACACACACACACACACACTTCTTACCAACCAAATATTTGATTCAGGACCACTCCATCCCCACTCTGCCCTTGATGGATCCCCCTCCTGACTTTCTCTCAGCCCACTCCCTAGCCCAGGCATCTTGGCCTTCCATCCTCCTGCTTTCAAGTCTTTTTTTCTCTCTCCTTTCCTCCTCTTACTCCAAGGGCCTTGATCCAAACTGGTACCGCTGACTGTATTTGAAGAAACCGTAGCCCAACCTAGGCACTCCAGATCAAAGGATCAGGTGTCTACACCTGTTAATATCCTAGAGCCTGAGGTTCATGGTGGACAAGAAGGAGGTAGACCATCCCAGAGCCTCAGCTCTCACTGGGCAGGGAGGGTGGTCAGTGATGCACGGTGAAAGTATAGGCCCTGGGTGTCCTGCCCACTCTTTGATTTCTCTGAGCCTTAAATATGTGAGCAGCAGTGCCCCTCGAGCTATGCTCTCACCCAAATGCAGGGCATGGCAGGGAGCCCCAGCAGGCTGTAGGGGCAGAGGAAGGGCACATCCTTTCCAGTATTGAGCTTGGCCACAGGGACCAGAGCCAGGGCCTTTGGAAGGACTGGGCAGTACTGGGAGGTGCCAGCAGGGGTGAGGGGTGGGATGAAAACTGTTAGAGTGCTTGAGGTTTGCACACCTTCAGATTCGGGGACTGACGTTTTCTCTTCTATCTCAGTTTGTGTTCTGGAGAGGGCTGGGCAGAAGATTACCCAGGAATTCCAACCCAGGAACCTAAGGAACAGGTGCTTCCTAAACCCCAATTTATCATGTTGTTCCTATAGCCCCCAGGCAAGGCTGCCCCAGTGTTGATCGCCCTAGCTGCCTCGGGGCCACTCTAGAGTGACTTTGCTTTAGACAATCTCTCCTGATGTCTAACCACAGGCTGTCCCGCTACTCCCCTCTCACTCTCTCCTTAACACACAGGGGTTGAACTGGCATGTGTTCCCTTCATTGTTTCCTCCCTCTGCCCATACTCTCCCAAGACCAAATCTGAGCTCAGTGAAGGGGGCCATGAGAAGGCCCTGTTGGCCCCATCCTACCCACCCTTTCTGACTGAAACCCAGAGAGGGAAGGAGGGTGGAAGTGAGATGTGACCTACCAGGTCCCTGTAATGGAAAATCTCAACTGCAGGCCCAGAGGGGGCCAGTTATTTAGGGAATTCAGATGTTAGCCTTGTGCCCTGAGAGTGGATTTGCTAGAGGAGAGGCTGATAATCCCTCTGCAGGGAGTTCCCTCTGGGGCCAGAGATGGACCCAGCCCAGCCAGCAGGCACCTTAGGCCTCTGGCCAAAGCCCCCCTTCCCTCCCTCCCTTCCTCTCTGCTTTCTTTGCACTCAGGGCACTTAGACCTGCCCCACTCCGCTGGCTTCCCCTCACTCCATCTCTGTGCCCAGAGAAACAGGGGCACTCCAGGGGAATCCTGTCCTCTGACTGTTCCCAGTAGAAGGCGGGAGCAGAATTTTTTCTTTTCTCTCTGCCCCTTCTGGGTTCCCCTTCCTCTCTGTGCCCCTCATCCTTTGGTTTTCTCATCAAATGAGCAGCAACAACACCCCTAGACCAGCTGGTCCTGTCCTGAGTCATCTCGTTGTCCCCAGTTTCTAGCTGGTATAAGGTTAAAGATACCGTTTCCAGCCCCATGCAAAGCCTTACGCATTTCTGGGATTGCTCCTGACTCTGATGGGCATCCTCACTCCTCAGACATTTTCAATCTCCCCAACTTCACTGCAGAGAGGCCTCTTCTCCAGCCTCAGTCCTGCATGCTGCAGATTTGCTTCCCCTTCCCCACTGGAAGAAGGAAACAGTCACTCTCCTTTCTGGTTCACATGTCTGATATTTGCTATGATATTGACCTTCACACACATCTTAGAGGTTCTGCATTTTCCTCTCTTTTGACTTCTCCCTATCACTACTCTACTCAAGCATAGATTCAGTCTAGAGCTCTTCAACAGCGATGAAACGGTAAACGAGGAGTAAACAAAACCCAGAGATGTCATCAGATGCCTGCTAGGAGTCTCACGGTTCCCCTCTAGCCCTGGCCTGCCCCTCCCTACCAGAGTCCTGATTCTTCAAAACTTTAGAGAGGTTACACCTGGCAGGGTTTGGGGACACCCTCTCGCCTCCATCTCCAAACTTCCCGCTGCCTCCCGAGCCACCTTTGACTCCTCCTGGGCCCCCCTTCCAGGTGCCTCAAGTGCAGAAGTCAGCCTTCGGTTCAAATTCTAACTATTTCTGGGCTTCAGTGTCCCTGCAACCTCTATAATAGAAGGAACAGAGTAGTCTGTTTCTTTCTTTCTCTGGAAGATTGGATGTAGACTCGGGAGACCTGAGTTCTGCCTCTGTCTTATCAATTCAAATAGTTTAATCTCTCTGAGCCTCAGTTTCCCCACTTGGAAAAGAAGATTTAGGCCACATGGTCTCTGTCATCCTGGGATTCTGAGTCAACTGCTCCCCCTCAGCCAGATCCTAGGGGGCATATCCCCCCAACCTGGGACCCGGGCCCCTTTCCCTTGCAGCCTCTCTCAGTTGTGAGTGCCACAGGCCAGAGGGGGTAGAGAGGAGCCAAGGGGGGGCATGCCGCGGGACAAATGGGCTGTCTAGGGCCAGTGGCTAAAGGGGCGGGAGGGGAGGAGTCCTCAGGGATCCTGTTTCAACAAACGTTTCTTTCGGAGGAGGGGAAGGCGGGGGAGAGGGGGAGAAGGACCTATTTAAAGCTACCCTGTTGCTTTGGCTGTCTCTGTCTGCCAGGGTCTCGACTGTCCCAGACCGGCTGGTGTGGGCTTGGGATCCTCCTGGTGACCTCTCCCGCTAAGGTCCCTCAGCCACTCTGCCCCAAGATGGGCCGTGGGGTGAGTATCCCTAAAGAGCAGGGGTCGCACTCTAGAGGGTGAGGGAGGCTGCCGAGGAAGGATGCAGTGGGAATGGGATGTGGAAGGAGAGGGATAGAGAAGCTGAGTGGGATACTTGGAACTTGAAACTAACAGTCTCCAAACTACCAATGCGTGTACAGATCCCACGGCGGTCACATAGCCCAGTGCTCTCCTCTCCTCTGCCCGCCCCGGCCCCTGCCCACAGTTAGACCCACAGCCCACCATACACGTCCCCTCCGTCTCTCCCTCCACCCCACTCCCACATCTCTAGCCCTTCCCTGCGGCAGTCCCTCCTCTCACTGCATCTCCCGGCCTCCCAGCTGAAAGGATGTTTGGCACTGTGAGTCCTCCTGTCTTTGCCACCTCCTGAAAATATCCATTCCTCTGGGAGTCCTAGCCTGAGAGCTGGGGGTCCATTTTGAGGTTGGAGAGGGGCAGTAGAGCATCCGGCTCCCAGAGTCACCAAGCAGTTCCGGACACCAGCTCCAGGGGCCCTGAGTGCCAAGGACAGCTGGGTGGAGTGTGGGGAGGAAGAGCGATGCCCCAGCCCTCACCCCAGCACCCCTCCAGATGTCCCGAGCAGCACTGCCCGTGGGTTCCAAGCCATGGGCTTTGAGGACTTTCCCGGAGGCTGGTGACAGTGACCCCCCCCCAGTCCACCCGTCCATGGCATTCTGCAGCAATGGCTACACCAAGAGGAAGATTAACAACCACAATGGGGGGGGCAGGGAGAGGGCTTTGAATTCTTGGAAATGAAATTCCCATATGGAGAAGTGTGGCCCAGTCCTTTTACATGCTGTGCCTGGCTGCTTTCCTTTTGTGGAATACTGGCAAAAGAGGACTCAGAGGGAAAGGGCATGCTGCGGAACGGGAGGGTGTGAGGAAGACTGTGCCTAGGGGGAGCCGTGGGTGTTTCTGGGCCCAGGAGGAGTCAGGCAAGGACACGTTATTGCACCGAGTTGAGCAGCTGGGAAATCGTGAGCCTGGACACCAGGGTTCCTGAGCTAGGGTCGGAGCCATAAATAAAATTGGAGTGCATGCATGTAGCTGTGTGTCTGTGTCTGTGTGTGTGTGAGTGTGTGTCCTTGACCATGTGTTCTCCATAGGCGGGGAGCCCTGCAGTTACTCATGGATGAGTACCTGTGTTTGTGTCTCAGCAGGCAAATTTGTAAATGTACAAGCCTTCAAGCCTGCACAAGCATAAATGTCACTGTGTGGGGGTGCTTGAGAGTCTGCGAGCCTGCCCTTAGGAGCTGTGAGGTATGGGCTTCACGGAGGAAGAGGTCATAGCTGCAGGTAGTTATACTGTCTTGGGACCTTCAGCTGCATCTTGACATCTCTGGCTCCCCGTGGAAAGGGCATCCCCAGCTGAGATGCAGGACCTCTGAGAAGAGGCAGGGGTTAAAGGATCAGATAAGCCCTCCATTTCCCCCATCCAAGTGAAGAGAGAAGGAGGGGAGGTAGCACCTTACCCTGCTCCATCTTAGAGCAAGGTAGACCCAGCTCAGGAGGTCTTGCTTGGGAAGTGATGAGATCTTGGCTTTTCCAGTCTGTCTTTTTCCCCTAGCACCCCCAAACTCCCCTTAATCACCATCCTCAGTTGCTGTGGGTGATGCAATAGGAAGATGAGGAGCAGATCTGGGCTGTTTAAACTAAGAGGCTGGGTGAGGTGGGGGTATTTAGGGCCTGGAGCTTGGAGTTCAACCTATCAACGACCCCTGAAGAGGGAAGGCATCTGTTACCCACAACCTGTTCTAGGAATGATTTTTCCTCCAATCCCTTCTCCCCTGCATCTCCACTGCAGAGGCAGGCTTAACTGTCCCCCCATTACCCAGTGGCTGTGAAGGGCGGCGTGGGAGCTGGGGGAAGGGACGACACTGGTGGGAGGGAGCCCAGCCTGCTCCAGCTGCCACGGAGAGGCTGAGATGCGGGGAGCGTTGGCGGATTCCCAGCTGCCCCCACTCTGTCCCAGCCTCTGGCTTTCTCAAAAAGGACTCTCTGTTCTCCTTCAGCATTCAAGACCCAGAGAGGGGGACTTGTGGTTGGGGGAGGGAGGAGCGGAGGGAGGTTGGGGGGGTCCTTGCTTCCTCTCTTTCTTTCTTGCCTGGGCAGCCGCTGGCCCCAAATCTCTGCAGGCTCCTGGCTGCAGAGCCTGAGATCTTTGCCAGGACAGGAGGAGGGGGAAGGGGCAGTGTGTCTCAAGCTCTAAGCCTGCCGGAGAGCAGGGCGGGAGCTTGGGAAAAGGAGGCACTGCATGGAGCTGCTTAGCTCAGCCACAATCCAGCATGCCAAAGTGCATGGACCAGCAAGTTTTTAAAAAGCATGCATTTTATTCCAATTTTATGAAATTTATTTCACATCTGAATACACAGAAATTCCTCCACACCCTGCTCTTCTGCCCGCAGACCCAGCCCTGCTCCTCTGTGTATGCCCGGGTCCCCTTCTGTCCCTGAAGTTCCTGAGGGTCACACTGAAGCTCAGCCAGCCTGATCTCTTGCCTCTGGTCCTTTGATTGCATTTCATCCTTTTCTCAGCTCTGTCCCACCACAGACAGTTAGTGAATCTAAAGCACTTCAATCCACTCAATTAAATGAATCCTCTTAGGTCACCCAAGAAAGGCAGAGGTAGAACCACTCACAAGCCTTTCCCCACCCCTTCCATTGGGCTGCTCGGTCTCCCCAAGAAGATCTGCCTTTAGGAGGCCAAACTTATACCAGATTCATAGATGCTTCAGATGGAGACAAACCCACGATTTTACTGGTCACATTTTCTGAGAAGAGCACTTCTGAGCAACACAGCCTCCAAAAGCTCATATCTTTTTAAATCATTGGTATCTTGGGAACAACAGTGTTGAATCCTCCTTGCATCCCCCACCCCTATCCTTGCTTCTGATTGTACTGGTCAGACTTCTACCTCTCAAGATGCTGAATTGGTGACCTCTTACAAACAAGGCAGCTGCCATACTTCTGGGATTGCTCCTGACTCTGATAAGTAAAAAAGGCATTACCCTGGAGCACAAAAGACTTAGGGCAGTGAAGCTATTCCATACGATACCACAATGGTGGATACATGTCACTATACATTTGTCCAAACCCATAGAATGTACACCAAGAGTGAACTCAAACCCAAACTATGGGCTTTGGATGATAAAGACGTATCAATGCAGGTTCATGATTGCGGCAAATGTGCCACTCTGATGCAGGGTGTTGATAGTGGGTGAGGCTGTGCATGTGTGGGGGCAGGAGATATATGAGAACTTTCTCTACTTCCCACTCAATTTTGCTGTGAACCAAAAAATTGCTCCAAAAAAAAGTGTATTTTTTAAAAAGCAAACAAAACCCCCAAAACTGCATTATCCTGCAAAAAAAAAAAAAAAAAAAAAGGCAAACACCTTGGCTGTGGATCCTACCCAGGTATCCACACTTTATGGGAAACAAAAATTACACCATAGTGTGGGAAAGCTAATTCCTGAAAGCCTAGTGCAGACTTTGCAGAATCCAGTGGAGAAACAGGCACCAGGTGGAAACTGAGCAGCCCCTCTATGAAAAGGACTCTATTCCCTGAGGGAAGTGGGAGGAGAGAAGACTGGGGCAGAAGAGGAAGTAAGAAGGTATCTTTTTGGGAACTTTTCATGGCTACCCAGGCCTTCCTCAGCCTCTATCCTATTCTATCACCCCAAGAGGGCCTCCTCTTAGAAGGAAAGATTTCCCATCCTCTCCCCAAGAAGTTCCCTGTGAGACCCTGGAAGGCTGCTGGTGGTGAGCCCACAGGCCCTGGAGTGGAAGGGAAATCAGGAGCCTCATAAGGCTGCAATTAAAATGTCCATCTGGTCAGGCGCAGTGGCTCACACCTATAATCCCAGCATTCTGGGAGGCCAAGGTGGGAGGATCACTTGAGCCCAGGCAATATAGTGAGACCTTATATATAAAAAAAGAAAGAAAGAAAGAAAGAAAGAAAGAAAGAAAGAAAGAAAGAAAGAAAGAAAGAAAGAAAGAAAGAAAGAAAGAAAGAAAGAAAATCGTTTTAAATTAGCTGAGCGTGGTGATGCATGCTTGTGGCCCCAGCTACTTGAGAGGCTGAGGTGGGAGGATTGCTTGAGCCCTAGAAGCGGAGGGTGCAGTGAGCTGAAATTGCACACTGCGTTCTATCCTGGGTGACAGAGTGAGACCCTGCCTCAAGAAAAAAAAAAAAAGTCCATCTGATTCGCCAGATGACCCAGGAATGTATAGACTTAAAAGCTATATAAATTGTGGTTTTAGATTTACTATCAGATACAATTTCTTATGTTTTGGGACAAATGGGGCTCAGTTCCCATGTTACCCAATTGTGCTTTGGGGGTCCAGTCCTGTGAGTTGCCTCCCGTCTAGTAGCGGGCAGGCCTGCCCAGCAGGATGGAGAAGGCTCCCAGCACACCCCATGTCTCCACTTCCTGGACATGCCCTGACTCTCCAGCTACTGCCTCCTCTCAGTCCATCAGGCCTGCTCTTTCCATCCCTACCATTCCACCACCAGACCTGGCTCTCCTCTGGACACGTTCCTGCCTAACCCCCTGGCTCCCCAAGGACTCTTACTCCCCCAGGTTCCTGAGTATTTCTACCCCTCTCTAAGTAAAATTGCCATGGTGTTGGGCTAAGACATTCCTACAGAGTGATTCTACTCCCTCAACAACCCCTCACAAAACCCTGTCCACTCCCTTCCAGAATTTTCCCAAATAGTGTAGGATACAGGTTTTCAAAATTTTTGTTTTGTTTTGTATTTAGCAGCAGGGTCCTTTCAACAAACAAAATCTTAGCAGAAGCCCAAGCATTAAACCGCTCAAGTGGTGCTTTTCAGTCCTGAGCCCCTCGCCCTTCTCTGAAACTCACATGGGAGCCCCTGGTTCTGCCAATAGTCTACAAACTGAGGGCCTAGGGTCCCTCACCCTCCATCCCCACTATCTCCCCCAAGGCAGCTGCTGCTTTTGAACCCACCACCCCCACTGCCTGGGCTCCCTGGTTGAGTGGTGGGAATGGAGGCTCCAGCCCCTCTCGTCCCTGACTCTCCAGCTCTCCCTTCCTCCCTCAGGCTGGCCGTGAGTACTCACCTGCCGCCACCACGGCAGAGAATGGGGGCGGCAAGAAGAAACAGAAGGAGAAGGAACTGGATGAGCTGAAGAAGGAGGTGGCAATGGTGAGGGAACTGCTGGGCCGTGGAGGAGGGGCCCCATGCTGGGAGAGCTGTCCCTGCAGCCCATTGCGCTCAGAGAAACTCCGTGTCCCCCATGCTGCTCAACTCACCCCTGTGCCCTGCAGTGCCCTCATATGCATCTTAGATACCTCCTCCCCAAAGTAACTCACCCTCGCTTCCCCAGGATGACCACAAGCTGTCCTTGGATGAGCTGGGCCGCAAATACCAAGTGGACCTGTCCAAGGTGAGTGGAGGGGCTTCTAGGGAAGGAACAAAAGAGGCAAGAAAACCATGCAGCATCAAGGTGGCAGGAGCCTTAAAACTGTAATCCAGCCTTCTTTACAGATGAGGAAACTGAGGCCCAGAAACAAGGACTGGCCCAAGGACATGCGGCTAGTTGGTGGCACAGCCAGAACTAGAATTCGGATCCCCTGCATCCTAGCCCAAAGCTTTCTCCCTGTATACTCTAGAAGCCAGGACTCCCTATGACCTAGGCCCCAGAGGGCCTCCAGGCAGGGCCCTTCCCTATACCCCAAGCAACTTCAGTTGCACACAGCCTTCCACAGACCTGACAGCTGACGCACATGGGCTGACAGCCCACTCCTGTGGTTACGTGATTTGCTGGGCCCCTGCTACATACGTGACATTGTGATAGATGCGTTACATACATTTCTCTAATCTTTACAACAACCCTTTGAGATAGGTATTGCAGACCTGTTTATTAAACAAAGGAGACGCAGAGAGGGAGAGTAACTTCCCAAGGTCCTGTGAACAGTAATTGGTACAGTCAATTGCTAAGCCCTTCAATTAAAAATTTGCTTAAAAATCATTAATCAAAAAATGCTGGGTGTGGTGGCTCATGCCTATAATTCTATCACTTTGGGAGGCCAAGGCAGGCAGATCACTTGAGACCAGCCTGGGCAACATGGCAAAACCCCATCTCCACTAAAAATACAAAAATTAGCTGGGCACAGTGATGGGCACTTGTAATCCCAGCTACTCGGGAGGCTGAAGCAGGAGAACTGCTTGAACCCAGAAGACGGAGGTTTCAGGAGCTGAGATCATACCACTGTGCTCCAGACCGGGCGATAGAGTGAGACTCCATCTTGAAACAAACAAACAAACAGACAAATATTTAGTGGGTATATATCTCCTTTATGGGCCTTCCCTGACTGCTCTTTCTAAAATTCGATGCCCCTATTCCTTTACCTTACTTTATTTTCCTTGGTAACACTTTTCACTATCTGGCACTAATATGTATTTGTTTATTGTGTGTCACCTCTCCAGATCATAAGCTCCTCAAGGGCAGGGACTTTGTTGGTCTTGTCCAACTCTGCATCCGCAGAGTGACAATTGTGCCTGGCACTGGATATACATTTATTAAATGAATGAATGAATGAATGAAAAAAAAAATGAAATGGTCCCTGCTTTAAAGGAGCTCAAAGTCTAGTAGCAGAAAAAATGCAATCATAGGATTCCAATGCAATATGGTGAGTGCAGCTCTAGAATCAACTGTAGAACACCATGGGGAACCAGAAAGAAGCATCTGAACCAGGCTGGGGCTGAGGGAATAGGGCCAGGCAAGGCTTTCTGTGGAAAGTGACAGGTGATTGCCAAAGTTGTGTGACGCTGATGGTCAATAATGTAGGACTTGAGCAGGGTGTGGAGGTGCCCACCTGTAGTCTTAGCTACTTGGGAGGCTGAGGTGGAAGGATTGCTTTAGCCCAGGGTTCGAGGATGCAATGAGCTATAATTGCACCACTGCACTCCAGTCTGGGCAACATAGCAAGAACCCATCTCTTAAAAAAAACAATCTAGGACTCTCCTAGAATCCTTGATAAAAGAATCTGAAGGAAGAGAGATGGGGGAAAAAACAGTTGAGGTGACTTTCCAGGGAGCTTATCCAGACTGCCTCCAGGGGAGATGTTATGGCCCTAACCATAGGTGTTGTTTCAATCCAATATAATTAGGGGTGGAGCCCAGTCAAACCCTTCTCAGCCCTCAAGCCCTCCAAGTTGCATCACAAATGCCACCTCCTCCATGTGGTCTCTCCTGATGGTCCCCCACCCCTTCCAACCAGGTGGGACTTTCCACCTGGGCATTCTTCCCATGCCCGGGAGCTGAAGGGATGGGCATGGTGACGGGCTGGGTTGGCTCCAGATGCATGCCCCTATGCCTCTCCTTGCTCCCTCAGGGCCTCACCAACCAGCGGGCTCAGGACATTCTGGCTCGAGATGGGCCCAACGCCCTCACACCACCTCCCACAACCCCGGAGTGGGTCAAGTTCTGCCGTCAGCTTTTTGGGGGGTTCTCCATCCTGCTGTGGATTGGGGCCATCCTCTGCTTCCTGGCCTACGGCATCCAGGCTGCCATGGAGGATGAACCATCCAACGACAATGTGAGCCCACACGCCTGACCCGGGAACAGCCCGTGACTGTCCTCCAACCCTGAACCCCCAACACAGTGGGCGGTGGGCAGGGAACAAGGCTCTCACATCACAGTCCTACAGACGCCCCTGCATCTTAGGCTGGAAAGGGGTGAGGCTTCTATACATATCTGTAAAGCACTCCCCCCAACAGTGCATACACACTCACATACTCATTAATTAATGAAACAATCTCTCCCTGTTCCTCCCCGCTTAAGTGAGCCTGTCTGCATGCCTGGGTCTTCATCCCCTAGCAAAGTCCTAACCCTGGGAACTTCCTAAGACTTTCCCTCCCATTTCTAGTCTTAACAGGCTTGAGGTTGGCAGATCAAGGGGGAGGTTAGTGAGAAGGGCTTTCCCCTACCATCATCACTCTCAGTCACAGACAAAGGTCTGGGCTGTCATCTTTGATGGCACTGCCTGCTCATCCCAAGTGACAGCTGCCCCTTTAGGGTTGGGGGAAAGGTCAGGTCCCTGAAATTCTTTCTCCTTACCAGCTATATCTGGGTGTGGTGCTGGCAGCTGTGGTCATTGTCACTGGCTGCTTCTCCTACTACCAGGAGGCCAAGAGCTCCAAGATCATGGATTCCTTCAAGAACATGGTACCTCAGGTAAGACAGCAGGGCTGGGCTCTGGGCTAGGGTGTAAGGTTTTGGCAAGAGTCCAGCTCATCCTCTGTCAACTCCTGTGCTCTAAGATGGAGATGGACAGAAAAGATCCTCCAGCTTTCCATGCCAGCAGCTAATTTTTCATGGGGCTTCTCCTTCTGCTTGGCGGGGTGGGAGACCAGCAGGAGAAGAAGGAAGGGGCAGAGACAAGCATTTCATGCTCTGCCTGTGGCTCCCCACAGCAAGCCCTTGTGATCCGGGAGGGAGAGAAGATGCAGATCAACGCAGAGGAAGTGGTGGTGGGAGACCTGGTGGAGGTGAAGGGTGGAGACCGCGTCCCTGCTGACCTCCGGATCATCTCTTCTCATGGCTGTAAGGTGAGGAGGTCATACTGGAGCAAGCAGTTGAGTCTAAGGAGCAGGCTGTGTGCAGAGCTAAGAGGGGCCCAGTGAGGTTTAAAGGTGGAGAGACCCAGGTCCAAATGTCAACACCATGCCTATGCCCCTGCTAAACCTTCTGTCAGTGTGGGGTGCTTTTGCAGTGCCTCCTTGCATCTGTGTGTTACGAATGCTCTATGCCCCAGGTATTTCTTTGTTGTCCACTTTTTAGCAATCATGTATTGAGTACCAATTATGTGTCAGCTGCTTTATATATGTTCGATTAGCTATCTGATGTAATTCTGAAAGAGTGGTGTAATCACGCGGGGCTGCTGCATGCGGCCACACACGTTGCATCCTGAATGACCCCAGGTGGTGCATTTTCATAAACTACAATGTTAGTGTCCCCCCCTGTGGCTGTGCAAGGCAGAGATTCTGTTTACATTCACCATTTTACAGTTGAGTACATGGAGGCTCTGTTGGTTAAGCAAGTAACCCAAGGTCACATAAGAAGTCAGGAGGAGTCAGAATTCCAAACCAGGGCAGGGGAAATAGATGAGTAATGCCATAAATATGTGATGAGGGCAAGTGTGACTTTGTTCCTCGTGTCATGAAGATTGAGTGTGGTTGGAGGTGGTTCAGGAGACAGCTGTGTGCATACAAGTGGCTCTGCCAGTCTGATGACTACGCACTCCTTCCTCCTCAGGTGGATAACTCATCCTTAACAGGAGAGTCGGAGCCCCAGACTCGCTCCCCCGAGTTCACCCATGAGAACCCCCTGGAGACCCGCAATATCTGTTTCTTCTCCACCAACTGTGTTGAAGGTGAGAAGTCAGCCTGCCCCCTGTAGGAAAGAGTCTGAATCCTGAGTCCACGGTCAGGATGAAGGGCTCTGGTAGTACTTACCTGGCAAAAGCTCTGCCATTGGTGGGGCAATTGAGGGGTCAGGGGGCCCTGAATATTATGGAAACACCCTCCAGAGAGCAGGGTATTGACTGGGGGCAGCCTGACTCCACAGGAAATGTATCTCCCTTCCCCAGGGAGATCTCTGTTCTGTCCACCCCAAGACTGAGTGGATTCCAAAGCTTTCAGGTATTGGGTTAAGAACCCCTTACACATGCGCACACACAGATGCACATATGCTCAGAACCAACCTGGATTCTTAGGAGTCTTTGGATTTGATTGATGCTTCTATTCCTTGTGGTTCTGGGCCTGGCTGCCTCCTTTGCTAATCTTTGCTTTGGCCAGGGCCCCAGGGTGTGGGAGGGCCAGGAAGGCATTCCGGCCAGGTGAACACTTGGGCCCTACTTCAGGCTGCTTCTAAACCTTTGTTACACCAAAAGACATGTTTCACCATGCACAGACTACCCAGTTTGCCCCTTCCCTCTTCTGGGTTCTAGAGATAAACAAAGGTCAATAAGAACTCCCAGAGCTGCCATCAGTTAATGGCAGTGGTCCAAGCACAACTGAAACTTGTGCCCTCTGTGGTCAAGCCAGTGAGCAGAGTCAGGGCTGAATCAGAGAAGGAGTAGAAGGGAAGAGACAGAAAGAGGCCTCACTAGACCAAGGGCCTCTGAAAATAGGGCAAAGGAGGCCTCATATCCCAATCCACACTTCACCTATCCATTACTCATTTCTCCTCAGTGCATTATGTTTCTCTGGGGATTTTTTTTCCTTCTTCCACAAGTTGGAATTCCACTGCTTGGAATCCATGAGGGATTGATTTCAGGACCCCCTTGGTTACCAAAATCTAAGGATGCTCAAGGCCCGGATATGAAATCGCATAATATTTGCATATAACCTGTACACATCCTCCCATATACTTTAAATCATCTCTAGATTACTTATAATACCGAGGGCAATGTAATTTTTATACTGTTTTGTTTTTAAATTTGTATTATTTTTATTGTTGTACTGTTATTTTTATTTAGCTCCAAATATTTTCGATCTGAGGTTGGTTGAATCTATGGATGTGGAATCTGTGAATATGGAGGGCCAACTGTACAAATAAAAATCACCACACATTACATTTCCTAAGTTTGTTTTTTGTTTTGCTTTTGAGACAGGATCTTGCTTTGTCACCCAGACTGCAGTGCAATGGTGCAATCACAGCTCACTGCAGCCTTGACCTCCCAGGCTCAAGCCATCTCCCACCTCAGCCTCCAGAGTAGTTGGGACTACAGGCGTGTGATACCATGCCCAGCTAATATATATATATGTATATTAGAGATGGGGTCTCACTATGTTACACAGGCTGGCCTCAAACTCCTGGGCTCAAGTGATACTCCTGCCTCAGCCTCCCAAAGTGCTGGGATTACAGGCAGGAGCCACCGAGCCTGGCCAAATTTCCTAAATTTTTAATGTACTGAGATTTTGGAATTTGCATTTCTCACAATTGATTTATTCAAAAATGCCTAGTAATATATTCCTTTTGCTTACTCTGCAATTTGCTTTGAAAAGAGGAAAGGAAATAAATGAGATATTTGTTGAGCACCCGCCATGTTCCAGGCACTGGCTTAAGTATATTAGAGCATGAGCTCATCTAAATATTAAAACAGCACTGAGATAGGAATTCAAATAAGGATTCAAACCCAAATTTGGCTGGCTCCAATGTGCATGCTTTTTTCAATACACCACCCTTCCTTCCTGGAAGACCCCTGTAATGTCACATAAGGGTTAGCAATTGCCTGGCTTCCTCTATAGAGATTCATGCCTAATGTTGACAAAGAAAATCTTAAGACTGAATGGAAAATCCATAATGAGTGCTTTACTTTGTGTTCATAATATACTTTTGGATGGTATCAAGTTGGGAATGATTTTACCAAAATGCCACAGGCAATTTTTATTTATTGAATCTCCTCTATTTGACCTTTGAGATTATTTGCAAGCTTCTCCCCAGGCTGGAGTACAAGAGAAAATAATTTGCTGTTGTATTGATTCTGGGATTGGCGATCTATCCAGGGAAAGGAAGGCCAAGTGGGGACAATCTACTGAATGTGGCCTCCAGATCTGTGGCTTTAGTTCACCTATCCTGTGACGGTTTTCCTTGCTCAGGAAATAGGATGGGACTGCAGTCCCTGGGAGCCACAAAGCACCCAACCTGATGTCCCACCATGTTGCAGGCACTGCCAGGGGCATTGTGATTGCCACAGGCGACCGGACGGTGATGGGCCGCATAGCTACTCTCGCCTCAGGCCTGGAGGTTGGGCGGACGCCCATAGCAATGGAGATTGAACACTTCATCCAGCTGATCACAGGGGTCGCTGTATTCCTGGGGGTCTCCTTCTTCGTGCTCTCCCTCATCCTGGGCTACAGCTGGCTGGAGGCAGTCATCTTCCTCATCGGCATCATTGTGGCCAACGTGCCCGAGGGACTTCTGGCCACTGTCACTGTGAGTGGGTCAGGCTGAGGTGCCACCAGGGGAGGGTCTCACTACTCTTTCCTCAAAGTGATAGAGGCACAGTTGCTTGTGGCTTCTCAGTACTTTTTTCCCCCTAGAGTCACATATTGGATGCGATACTCAGAGATCACTTAATACATGGCTTAGGGTGTGAGTTGAGAAATCTCAGGTGGGGCTATTCTTAGGCACTCAATTTCTCTTTTGGAGCTTGTCACAGCTGCCTTTTCTCACGATCTGCCAGCAGTCTGGGTCTCATTCCGGCCAAGTCTCCCGTAGAGGCTGTCTCAAAGGCCACCGGTCACTAACTAGCAAATCCATTGACCTTTTCTCAGCTCTCCTCTCTAACTCTGCTGCTGAAACAGATACTGCTGTCCACCCTCCTAGCATTCTGTCTTTTGTCGATTGCTGTGATGTGCCGCTGTCCTGGTTCGCCTCTCCTCTGTCCCTTCCTGCTCCCCCTACACTGATTCTCCGGCCTCAGCTCTCTGTTCTTCTTACACCCTGAGCAAGAGCCAATCTCCTCCCAGTTTCCACTGTCCCTTCTGTGTTGATGACTCGGACATCCTTATGCTCAGCTCTGCTCTGGCCCTCTCTGGAGCTCTAGTCAAATGTCTTAAACCCCCTAATGGGCATTTCATCTTGAAAGATACTCATGATCTCAACACATCTAAAATTGAACATTCATTCTTTACAGCTAAGTCCTACCCATTCAAGTTAGTGGAGTAGAATCAGGGGAGGAGGAATGGAGCCATGGTCTAGGGTAAGGTTATGGCCATCTCTGGCTCCAGCCTTAAACTTTTTTATTCTCTTCTTTCTCTACCAGGTGTGCCTGACCCTGACAGCCAAGCGCATGGCACGGAAGAACTGCCTGGTGAAGAACCTGGAGGCGGTGGAGACGCTGGGCTCCACGTCCACCATCTGCTCGGACAAGACGGGCACCCTCACCCAGAACCGCATGACCGTCGCCCACATGTGGTTCGACAACCAAATCCATGAGGCTGACACCACCGAAGATCAGTCTGGTGATTGGGTGCTCCAGAGGGGGTGGATAGGATTAGAGGATGCTGAGGGCAGTGGCGTGGTAGGGTGGGTGGGTGAGATAAAGGCTCTAAAGGGAGCCACGCTCCTGGTTCTCCCTCATTTCCTCCCAGGGGCCACTTTTGACAAACGATCCCCTACGTGGACGGCCCTGTCTCGAATTGCTGGTCTCTGCAACCGCGCCGTCTTCAAGGCAGGACAGGAGAACATCTCCGTGTCTAAGGTAGGGGGTCAGGACACACAACAGGTATGTTTTGGGGGTGTCTCCAAAGGCCTCTTGCTGGCCCCAGCTTTCCTTCTCACATGATGTGGCTGCCCTGGGGTTTCAGTGCCTCCTTCACCTGATCCTCCACTTCCTTCCCTCCCATGCTGACACTGAATTCTTGTCTCTTCTGGCAGCGGGACACAGCTGGTGACGCCTCTGAGTCAGCTCTGCTCAAGTGCATCGAGCTCTCCTGTGGCTCAGTGAGGAAGATGAGAGACAGAAACCCCAAGGTGGCAGAGATTCCTTTCAACTCGACCAACAAGTACCAGGTCTGCTTGGGTTGCCAGGACAGAGGAAGAGAGAGGAATATAAATGGGTGAGGGTGGACAAAGCCAAGGGGAATCATCACTAGGAGGAGTGCGGGTGTCTGAGGGTCACATTCCCTCCCCCTACTAAGCCCCCCAGGACAGCTCATATGACTGCATGTCTGATTGCAACTAGCCCCAGCTCCCAAACCTTACTCCATCCCTTACTACAATCTCACTCTCTCAACTCTTCTTCCCATAGCTCCGCATCCTCTGGCCTAGCCTTCCAACTCTTCTACCCCAGTCAGTGAAACCATAATTCTGTAATTCCTTTATGGTGCCCCTTAGCCTTTAGGCACCTGTTAAATGCAATCTCAGCATTCCTTATTATCCATAGAGGTAAAGCCCCCTGAGGCCAGGTGGTGGTGGGGATGCCCACTGTGCCCCTAGCATAGTGCCTGTCTTAACCTGACCTCAATAAATATTTGTTGAATGAATGACTGTCCTACGGAGGTGGCTTTCAGGTTACAAGTGTTGGAACTGTGAGGTATAGTCACCCCCTGCACAAGGAGATTCTCTTTGCTGACAATCTTTGATGGGTTGGGGCTACTTTTCTAAGGTGGTTTCCTTACCAGCTGCTGCTCTATGCCGCGCTACCAAGACAAGTATGGCCCTCTCTGTAACTGCCTGTCGTCTCTCCAGCTGTCCATCCACGAGCGAGAAGACAGCCCCCAGAGCCACGTGCTGGTGATGAAGGGGGCCCCAGAGCGCATTCTGGACCGGTGCTCCACCATCCTTGTGCAGGGCAAGGAGATCCCACTTGACAAGGAGATGCAAGATGCCTTTCAAAATGCCTACATGGAGCTGGGGGGACTTGGGGAGCGTGTGCTGGGTGAGAGGCCAGAAACAGGAGGCCCACAAGGGGATTCCCAAGCCTCTGCGGCATCCCTGGGGTGAAGGACTGTAGGGGTGTCTAGGAAGCCACTCTGTGGATCTCACTGCTCCCTTCTGCCCCCCTTCAGGATTCTGTCAACTGAATCTGCCATCTGGAAAGTTTCCTCGGGGCTTCAAATTCGATACGGATGAGGTGAACTTTCCCACGGAGAAGCTTTGCTTTGTGGGGCTCATGTCTATGATTGACCCTCCCCGGGCTGCTGTGCCAGATGCTGTGGGCAAGTGCCGAAGTGCAGGCATCAAGGTACTGGCCTCCCTTCCTCCCCTCCATCCTAGCCTCCCTCATGTCAGAGGTCAAGGAGCTGCAGTGGCTGCTGCCCTGGAAAGGCCCAGGCCATGGTAGCCTCCTTCCCACTGACTCGGAGAAGAAGCTGTCCATCTGCAAGGAAAGGCCCACCCCTGCCTTGGAGCACTCACGCTCATCCCTTCTGCTCAGAGAGGCCAGTGTCCCATGCCCATCCTCTCCCTCCCTGGCACAGCTCATTGTCCCATCTGCATGTGCATCCTTCCATTCTGATTTGAAGCAAAATCTGGCACTCCTATCTTGGAGACCTAGTTGTCCTACCCTTCCCAACTACTGCCCACCCTCTCTGTCAACTTAGGATGGGGTTAACAGGCTCTTGTATGCTCCTAGTGGCTCAGCCCATAACCTCACAGAATGCCTCCCACTCAAGGTTCTCTTGTTCAACTATGGTTGCTTCTCACTGACCACTCCCTCCTCTGTGCTATGTTTGTTCTTCATTCAACAAATATTTATTGTTTACTGTGTTTCAGACACTGTGCAAGGTGCAAACTCTAGCACCTTGCACAGTGCCTGATACATAGTAAACAATTTGTGTCACATGACACATCCAGATGGGACAATGAGCTGTGCCAGGGAGGGCACATATAAATCAGGCACTATTCTAAGCACTAAACCTGTATGATTTCATTTAATCTACACAACAACCCTGTGAATAAGCACTAGTATTTTTCCTTTTTTACAGAGAGGGAAACTGAGGCACAAAGTAACATGCCAAGGCCACACAGCTAGTGTAAGTCATAGAGCCAGTCCTTGAACCAAGGCAGTCTGCTATTTCTTAACTATCATACCAGGAGACTTGGCGCTGTGGGTATATGTGGTTTCTGAACCCCATAACCACTCTGTCTCCAAGGCAGGCATCATTATCCCTGTTAAAAGTAAAACAAGGCTGGGCACAGTGGCTCCTGCCTGTAATCCCAGCACTTTGGGGGGTCCAGGGCTGGTGGATTACCTGAGGTAAGGAGTCTGAGACCAGCCTGGCCAACATGGTGAAACCCCATCTCTACTAAAAAAATAAAAAATAAAAAAATTAGCCACATGTGGTGGCAGGTGCCTTTAATCCCAGCTCCTTGGGAGGCTGAGGCAGGAGAATCGCTTGAACCTGGGAGGCAGAGGTTGCAGTGAGCTGAGATTAGGCCACTGGACTCCAGCCTAGGCGACAAGAGCAAGACTCCATGTCAAAAAAAAAAGTAAAACAAATGGAAACTGCTAGTGGGTAAGTCTTTTTCCCAAAATAAAACTGCCAGTAAGCGATGGACTCGGACTATGAAGCATGGTCCGCTTGACCGGAAAGCCTGAGCTCCTGCTGCTTGGCCAGGTCCCTCCTCTGTGATCAGAACCATCATGGAGGCCCGGGCAGAGGACCTCTATGGGAAGTCAGCTCAGGGAAATATTAATTCTGCCTCAGAGAACTGGATGATGTTTGACAAAGGGAATGATATTTGAGCTGGGCTTTGGAGGTCAAAGAGTATTCTGCAAGGCAGCGAGGGAGAGGAAGTCATGTCAAGATCAGAGAACGGTGCGTACCTTGGCGTGGCTAGACTGTACAGGGCATGTGTAGGGGTTGGCAGGGGAGAGGTGGCAAGGAGCACTGGGGGTTGAGACTGGAACATTGAGTCAAAGCCAGTTGGAAGGACTTGGCTTAAATGCCAGACTTGGGCTTTCTCCTGCAGGCCACAGAGAGCCACCAGTGTCACAGGGGAGGTTGAGCTTTTAGGAGACTACCTGGGTTGAGGAGGGACTGGATTTGGGGAAGAACTGGAGTCACGGAGAGACAGGTTAAGAGGCCATTGCTGTAGTTCAGGTAAGGAATGATGACCTGAACTAGGGCAGAAACAAAGGGAGTGGAGAGGAATAGCCATGTTTGAGAAATGTTTTGAGAACTTGGTGACCACACTGGATATGGAAGGTGAGGAAGATACAGGAGAGAAGGGGACAGAATGATTAGAGAGGACAACATCTAAGGTAGGGAGCAGTAGCAGGCTTGGTGGGGTGGCGGGAGTAGAGAAAAGGAGTTCAATGTTGACTTTAAGCTTGAAGAGTCTATAAGATAACCCAGAACAGACAGATGTTCCAGTGAACATTGGAGTATGGTTTAGAGCTCATGAAAGATGGTCAGGACTGGAGATTTGAATCTCATTAGCACAAGGGTGCAAACTAAAGGCTTATAGTATGTTTTATTACATTGCCCAGGAAGAGCAGACAGGTCAAGTGAAGGGAGGAGAATGAAACCCTGTGCCAAACCAACATTTAGGCACAAGAGGAACCAGTGAGGAGGGGAGAGTGTGGTAGGACCCAATACCATTTGATCTTCATGACCACCTGGAAAGGCAGGAATCATCTCTGCATTGTGCTGAGACCTCAGTGCTTGACTTGCCTAAGGTGCTGTAGCTGGAGAAGGTCGATGTTTATTCTTGAGCCCCTCATTCACCTCCAAAGCCACTGCTTCTTCCATCCTACTAGGCTGCTGCCCTGAGAGGCTGGGAAAGAGCATGCAGAGGAGTGGAGGGAAAACAGGAATGGAGGAGTATGTGGAAGCCAGGGGAGGGCAGGGTTTCAAGGAGAAGAGGTCAACGGTGCCAAATGCCTCAGAGGGGTCAAGTAGGATGAGGACGGCAAAGATACTTTTCATTTTTCAGTTGAGAGGCCCATGTGGCCTTTGGGTAGCAGTTTCAGTGAAGTGGTGGGAATGGAAGATAAGGCAGTGGGGATCATGGAGGCTTCATTTTCAGTATCCATAGGACTTGCCCCACAAGCCCACACATGCAAATGCTATCCTAACCCAACTCTGCTCACCTCATAGCCTCTTGGTCCGTCAGATGCCAGCCACCCTCCCCATCCCAACTCCATTCACTCTGCAACAATAGCAATGAACATTATGGTGAAGGTAGGGACCAACGTGCTCACCAGGGAGGATGTCAGAGGCAGATGCTCAAGGTGGTGGAGGCAGGGATGTTGTCTCCGTCTTATTCCTGTTCTGTCCATTACATTGCTGCAGTGATCAATATTTGACACTAAGAACCTCGTGTCCTATTTCCAGGCCCCTGTGCATTTGAGCAAATTGTAGCCCCTCTCTAAGTCTTGGTTTCCTCATGTGTAAAATAAAGGAGTTGTTAAAGGGTCCTTCCAGCTCTGACTGCCTTGAATCCCATGAAATCCAAAATCCTAAAATAATCTCCTAAATAATCCTAAAGATTTGAGGCTTCTCTTCCAGGGGATCCTCATGAACTTGTTACTCTGTTATGGATACTTTCCTGCACTTAAGCAAACTATCTCTCTCTAACGCTCTGAACATAACTCAACTTGCCATTATCTTTCCTCCTCACCCACCCACTCAAATTCACACACACACACACACACACACAAATCCCCACCCACCTCACATATACACACATCCCACACACACACATAGACACACACAATCCCCACCCCCCCACACACACACATCCCACACACACACACACCCCACACCCACACAATCCCCACCCCCTCACACACACACAATCCCCACCCCCACACACACACCCCACACACACATACACACACACCCCACACACACATACACACACACACACACACCCCACCCCAGCACCCCCCCGCCCACACACACACACGCCATTATTTCGGCTGGGATCTGGGATCTTAATACTACTTTCCTTTTGTCTCCTCTCCTTCCCACCAGGTGATCATGGTAACCGGGGATCACCCTATCACAGCCAAGGCCATTGCCAAAGGTGTGGGCATCATATCAGAGGGTAACGAGACTGTGGAGGACATTGCAGCCCGGCTCAACATTCCCATGAGTCAAGTCAACCCCAGGTGAGGCCTCTGCAGGAAGCCCCTGCCCCCCAATCAACATGTCCTCTTGCACAGAAGGCTTGGGTGTCCCCTGGGGGTATTTGGACAGCATTTCTGGAACCTTTATAGGCCTTACCTCTGACACTATTGTGACTGGTTCCTCAGCCCTGAGCTTGTATCCAGGCTGTGCCACCGAATACCCGTGTAAGCTTGGAGATGTCACATTCCCTTCCTGAGCCTCCATTTTCTCACCACAAAATTAGGATGCCATCTCCATTGCTGTAGGAGAGGGATGTGAGTAAAGAAACTAGCCCAGGGCCTAGCAAACTGCACTTACAACTGTGATGATCCCATGGTGAGGATTTAGAGTCACATCCTCAAAGAGAAATGGGGGAAGTGAGTACTGAGGAGAGGAGAACTGAAGCAACAGGGGAAGCAGCCTCAGCAGGGAGCCTGCAGGCCGCGGTGGTGAGGAGAGGCAGGGGGCAGGAGGGGCTGGTACAGGTGCCAGGGGTCAGCTGTCTCTGCCCCCACCCACCCTCCAGAGAAGCCAAGGCGTGCGTGGTGCATGGCTCTGACCTGAAGGACATGACATCAGAGCAGCTCGATGAGATCCTCAAGAACCACACAGAGATCGTCTTTGCTCGAACGTCTCCCCAGCAGAAGCTCATCATTGTGGAGGGATGTCAGAGGCAGGTGAGCACAGCCATGGGAGGCAGATGACAGGCAGGGACTGAGGAGGCAGGGACAGGGCCAAGACAAGCATGGAGTGAGGGGCGAGGAGCCAGGCTTGGGCAGGGGTTTCGTCCTCAAGTGTGACCATCTTCCCTCCAGGGAGCCATTGTGGCCGTGACGGGTGACGGGGTGAACGACTCCCCTGCACTGAAGAAGGCTGACATTGGCATTGCCATGGGCATCTCTGGCTCTGACGTCTCTAAGCAGGCAGCCGACATGATCCTGCTGGATGACAACTTTGCCTCCATCGTCACAGGGGTGGAGGAGGGTGAGGAGGCTGCATGGGCTGGGACGGTTCACAGGATACTGAAGCCAGCACCTCTGTTCCCTGTCCCTTTACCCCAGTTGAAGAATCATTCCACAACTCTAGGCAGCCCAGCCCGCTTTAGCTTCCCTTGAACACAAAATCTTCCTCTCTCGGGAAGACAGGCAGCCATGCTTCAGGGGCTGGGGGTGGGGAAGAGTCCCTCTGACCTCCCTGATGCCCTCAGAATCTCCCCACAGGCCGCCTGATCTTTGACAACTTGAAGAAATCCATCGCCTACACCCTGACCAGCAACATCCCCGAGATCACTCCCTTCCTGCTGTTCATCATTGCCAACATCCCCCTACCTCTGGGCACTGTGACCATCCTTTGCATTGACCTGGGCACAGATATGGTGAGTGCAGGAGGTGGAGGAGGGGACAGGCAAGGCAATCGTGATGGCACAGTGGCAGGGAGGAGAGGTGCACTTGGGGCAGTGGCCCCAGCTGTGAGGGTTACAGGAGACAGGCACAGGCCTGGAAGACAATGGGGTCTGAATACACGCTTTTTAAACTGCATCAAAGATCGTCACTGTCGAAGATCAATTGCTCCTGTCATCTCCTACATCCCTTCAAATGCCCTCCCTGCCCCATTTCCTACCCCACACAGGTCCCTGCCATCTCCTTGGCCTATGAGGCAGCTGAGAGTGATATCATGAAGCGGCAGCCGCGAAACTCCCAGACAGACAAGCTGGTGAATGAGAGGCTCATCAGCATGGCCTATGGACAGATCGGTGCGCCAAGCCCTGGGCCTCAGGCGGGAACCCCAACAGGGTTCTTTTCCCATCTTTCAGAGGAATGAGCCCCAAGCAACATTCCAGGACAGGGGCCAGCTACCCAAGGGTCAGGGACCTCCATCTCTGGCCCCGAGGGGCTGTGCCCCTTCTGCTTCCTGCTCTGACCCGGCCCCTGCCTTTGGCCCTCTACCCACAGGGATGATCCAGGCACTGGGTGGCTTCTTCACCTACTTTGTGATCCTGGCAGAGAACGGTTTCCTGCCATCACGGCTACTGGGAATCCGCCTCGACTGGGATGACCGGACCATGAATGATCTGGAGGACAGCTACGGACAGGAGTGGGTGAGTGGTGCTGTGTAAACACAGTGCACATGTGTGAAAGTATGGGGAGCTGAATGCCTGGCAGGAGTGGCCAATGGTGGCCAACTGGGTCTGGGGCTAGGGGTGGATCAGGAGAAACCGTGCTACCTTCTGGTCCTACCCTTTCCTCCGACACTCTCATCTGTCTCTGCCCACCCTCCCTCCAGACCTATGAGCAGCGGAAGGTGGTGGAGTTCACGTGCCACACGGCATTCTTTGCCAGCATCGTGGTGGTGCAGTGGGCTGACCTAATCATCTGCAAGACCCGCCGCAACTCAGTCTTCCAGCAGGGCATGAAGTGAGTGCCCACCCCCACGGCACCTACCCACCCAGGCTCTGGGCACACTCACCAACCCACACAGGCCAAGCTTCCAACTCAGCCCTGGCCCAGAGCTGTAAGGAGGGCGTCAGATTTTAATCTTCCATCTGTATATCCATAGATAGGTTTCATACAGAAGAGAGAAGCCATGCTTCAGGCTCCTAATTTTGCATTTTGTTATGGTCTCTCTCCACCTTCCTTCTCTCCCTCTCTCCCTCCCTTCTTTCTCCCATCTCCTACTTGAGTGCCACCTGCTCCTATCCTTTGCCCAGCCCTAAATCCAGTGTCTTCTGTGCCCACCTCTCCCCTGGCCTTCTGCAGGCAGCCTAGTTTATAGCTCTTGCACTGTGATTCTGGAGGCCACATGCTGCCGAGGGTCAGGTTCAGTACTTCTTGCAGTGTGAGTTACAACGTGCCAGGCACTGTGCTAAGTGCCTAACACATTGTTTAGCCTCACGATAGCTCTATGAGGTGGGTATTACTGTTTACATTTCATGGATAAGAGGCCCCAAACAGGTTAAATGATGTGCCCAAGGTCACCAAGATGGTAAGTGTTCACCAGATCTGTCTCTAAAACCCAGCCCTGGCTACTACCCAGCATTTCTGCGCTCGCACCATCTGGCACTGTTTGGAACTCAGTAATGACTGTGATTCTAGTATGGGTGGTGGTTGAGCACTGAAGGTTTCATGCTGGTTCCTTTTATTTTCTCCTACCATAAACAATGGCCACAATTCCTCGCATTGAGCTTGTCACAGTTTCTTAGTTTGGGGCTGGGGAGGGTGGGGAGAAGATGCCAAAGTGAAGTTAATAACACTTAAGATCCAAGGGAGAATAAAGTGAAAAGCCTGTTAGATAAATAAAGGTAATATGAAGGAAGGAGATTCCAGGAAGCTAAAAATACTAATGGGAAAAACATGCAATTTGAAGAGAACAAGGAGCAGAGAGTCTAAGAAATTGGGTATAGTTCTGGGGCCTGGGACTTGCTATGCACTGCAGGGACGACACAGGAAGGTGGGAACATGGCCACAGTGGCTACATCCAGCCCATCTTAGAGGCAAATGGGAAAAATGGCAAATGAAAGTCGGGCTGGGTACAGAGGAAGAGTACTAATACCTCAACATGCCTCACCTTAGGTCCCTGGGCCACTGGGGATCCTCAGAGATGCTATTTGCCTTATTTTGAAAAGCTTTATGAAAATAAAGCACTCACCTATGAGAAGGCAACCAGGCTTACTAATGTGTCATCCTTATGCAAAAGCCAAGAGCACATATCATGAAGTGGTGATCGGATGCTGATTCACAGTTCTGTTTGGAAGCCATGGATAGTTCTAATTAATTTTAAATGGGGAAATGTATTCAATACTTATTCACAAATGTAGCTTGAGAGACAAACAATTAAATGTGGCTTTACAGAAGAAAATAAGGAGGTCCTTAGTGAGTGAAAATTTGGAAATCACTGGCTTGAACCAAAAAGAGGTACCTTGTGCAAGATACAAAAGATGGAGTAGCCGAGAACAGTGGTTCACACCTGTAATCCCAGCACTTTGGGAGGCTGAGACAGGAGAATCACTTGAGCCCAAGAGTTTGGTACTAGCCTGGACACATGGTGAAACTCTATCTCTACAAAAAATATAAAAATTAGCAGGGCGTGGTGGCAAACACCTGTAATTCCAGCTACTGGAGAGGCTGAGGCAAGAGGATCACTTGAGCCCAGGAGGTGGAAGTTACAGTGAGCTGTGGTCGTCCAGCCTGGGCAACAGAGTGAGACTCTGTCTCAAAAAAAAAAAAAAAAAAAAAGTGGAGTAATAATGTGACTGAACATTTTCCATGTTTCAGAGCTTTTCACATGTTATCTCCCTTAATTTTCCCAACAACCCTATGATAAAAAGGTAAAATCTCCATTTGATAGAGAAGGAACGTGAGGCTCAGAGAAATTCAACATTGCCTGCAACCCAATGCTAGTCAATGGCAGAACTGGGAACAGATGCCACCTGTCTGACTGCAGAAACTGCCCTCAGAGCCTGCTTATTCTATCCTGCTTTTCAATTCTGATAAAGTGAACATATATTAACCACTTATTATGCGGTGATCCCCTTTACATTCTCTGAATTAAATATCTATGATGAAACCACCACCAGGAACTGTGGGAGATGCTGAGACGGTAGAAGACATACATGGGCCCTGCACTGAAGGAGCCTTCAAGCATCTTGCTGGGGAGACGACACTTTCACGGGCCCTGTGCCTGGAGCAATAACAAGATCATGAGACAGGCCCCATGTTGACCACCGTACAGAACACGTCACCCAGCACCTAGAAACAATTATTTAATGAATGAATATACGTGCAATAGACAACATTCGGAGGTAAACTCAGTAAGCAGAAAAACAAATAACATCTTCCTTTCGTTACATAAAGCATGAGAATAGGCTGTTGGAAGAAGACATGCGACTATGTCATTTAGAATTCTCTCTCCTCTTTCCCTTGCACCCCAGGGGTATCCCAGGATCTCTGCCTCCTTGATCCCCCTTCACCTGCCACCCTCCTTTCTTTGCCTTTCAGGAACAAGATCCTGATTTTTGGGCTCCTGGAGGAGACGGCTTTGGCTGCCTTTCTCTCTTACTGCCCAGGCATGGGTGTAGCCCTCCGCATGTACCCACTCAAGTGAGTGTCTCTTTCGGGGGACCTGAGTAGTCATACGGGGGGCCTTCAGCCCCCTCCAGGATCCAAGTTCTGATCGATTTGAATGCTCCTTTATGTGATGGCCACCAAGCCAACCTCTGATGCTCCTGACACTCTCCTCCATTGCTTTCAGAGTCACCTGGTGGTTCTGCGCCTTCCCCTACAGCCTCCTCATCTTCATCTATGATGAGGTCCGAAAGCTCATCCTGCGGCGGTATCCTGGTGGTAAGCCCCTCTACCTCCCCTCCAGCAAAGTGCAAGCCCCACCACCAGCTCCTCCCTCCAGGACCACACGCAGACTCCACTCCTACTACTGGTTCCTGCTCCTGTTCCTCAACACCCTCAGACCCTGGGGTCCCAGGTCCCAGGTGCCCTGACTCTTTCGAACCTGTTGTCTCTGCCCTCTTCCCATCAGATTCTAAGTCCCCCCTAACTCACACTTGGTCTCCGAGGCCCTCCACCTTCCACCTGAAACCACAGAACATCAGAATTAGAAGGGCCTTTCCAGGTCACCTAGCCCCACATCCATATTTTACAGATAGAGGAGGCTCAGAGGTGAATCTGTTGAGGGTCGTAAAGCAAAGAATAGCAGGACTGGTACTAGAACCCAGGCCTCCTGATCACCACGCATCAACCGACAAGTTACTGGTTTTCCAACAAGCATTTTTTTTTTTTATCACTTAGTAGAGGTTAAAATATGATGGCTTACAAACCAAATACTGTCCAGGAATACTGTTTGGTTGACCTGTCCCATATTTTGTGTGTGGAGGGGGAGGAAGGGGGATTAATTGGTCCGATATAGAAAATTTAGGGTCGTTCACATAAAATCTGAATTCGACTTCTCCTAAAGATCAGAAGAGCTGTTAATCCCATGTCCACATCTCTGCACAGCAATAATGGACAGCTGCTCCCTTAGACTCTCATTCGTTACCTGAAGAGGCCCTGCGAGCGTTTGCAATTTTCACCCCCGACCTATTCTGCCCCAGCCTCCACTGTGCTAAATACAAGTCTCCCCTAAAGGCAGGTTCACCCACCCTTCCTTTAACTTATGGCCCCAGCTCACTGGACCGCCTTCTCCTCCCTTTCACCTTCCTTTTTTTTTTTTTTTTTTTGAGACAGAGTCTCACTCTGTCACCCAGCCAGGAGTGCAGTGCAGTGGCACGATCTCGGCTCACTGCAACCTCCACCTCCCGGGTTCAAGCAATTCTCTTGCCTCAGCCTCCAGAGCAGCTGGGATTGCAGGCGCATGCCACCACGCCCGACTAATTTTTTGTATTTTTAATACAGACAGGGTTTCACTGTGTTAGCCAGGAGTCTCGATCTCTGCCTGCTTCAGCCTCCCAGTGTGCTGGGATTACAGGCGTGAGCCACTGCACCCGGCCTCCTTTCAACTTCCTAAGCCACTTCCCTCAGTGCCCTTCACCAGGCTTCTCCTTCCACCTGGCCTCAGCGACCCAAGCCCCTAGGAAATTGATCTCTTGCCTCCTTTTAAGCTCATGCTGCAATCTCCACTCCCAATCTCTCTAACAGGCTGGGTGGAGAAGGAGACATACTACTGACCCCATTGGAAGAAGAACCAGGCATGGAAAGATGGGGAGCTCTGGAGGTGTTGTGGGGATGGTGATGGAGAGGGATGGAAATTACGGGTGGCATTGGGTGGCAACATTTGGGGAGAGATAATGAGGCAACTCAGCAGGCTAAGTTGCGGGGTATATAAATTGGGGTGATGACCCCATAGACCTAACTGTGAACAATCAGATTAGACACTATGTGTTAGAGTCTCCGCCACCAGATCCTTTTCCATCCCACTCCACTATGTTGTCTATTTTTTCTGAGGAATTAAGGGTTACCCCACCCTCCCCACTCCCATCCCTTCAACCCCACTTCCTACTGTAATAGATCAGCATCCAAAAGCAGGAACCCATCTAAACCAGAAGGAAGCCCTCTCAGATCACCCCGGCATCACTCCATTTCCCACTTTCACCCCCGTTAGCTTCCTGCAGGACTCTATCCCTGGCTTCCCCTTCAGACCTTGCAATCACAAAAGGTTCTGCGGGTAAGTGCAAGAGCCTGAGGCTGGAAAAGGCTGACTTGTCTTCCAGTCGAGGCTAGTAAGGGACCTGCAGGGAGAGCTGGGCAGACAGGTGGGAGATGAGGATAGGGCTGGCTGGAGGAAGGAAACAACAAAGGAAGCGAGGTAGTGCCAATGACAGGACATTTGACATGAGTCTCCAGATAGATGTCGTGGACTTCATCTCTATGTCCCGCCTTTTAGAATACCCCACCAGCAGAACAAACTCAGATCTCATCAGGGTCGCAGCAGAGGCAGGACCAGAAGGCAATCAAGAGCTTCCAGAAATGCCACACTTGTGTGCCACAGAGTTCCCCGCTGACCCTTGGTTGGGGGTCCTCTTAGTCCACAAGGTCCAGATGTCACTCATGTACTTAATAACAGTTCACCTTCTGTAATACTAAGTCCTCAGAGCTGCATGCTGTTCTGAGAGGGATGGCCACAAGTTCTTTCCCAACCCCTTCCATTCCCTTTCTTTCATGCCCATCCTGATGAACCTGCATCATTCCCCGGCACTGCCAAGCCAACCCTGGAAAAGGAGTTCCCTGGCCATTGGCTAGAATCAGGGTGGAGAAGTTCCCAGAACCTTCCTGTCTCCCAGGGACATGTATGCTTCCAGGGACAAGCTTAGGTCATGGACATGGTCAGAACCTTTGGACAAGAGGAAAATTTTACTAAGAGATTTGCTTTTGCTGGGTGCGGTGACTCATGCCTGTAATCCCAGTACTTTGGGAGGCCGAGGCAGGTGGATCACGAGGTCAGCAGTTTGAGGCCAGCCTGGCCAACATGGTGAAACCCTGTCTCTACTAAAAATACAAAAAATTAGCCAGGCGTGGTGGCACACGCCTGTAATCTCAGCTACTCAGGAGGCTGAGGCAGGAGAATTGCTTGAACCTGTGAGGCGGAGGTTGCAGTGAGCTGATATCGTGCCATTGCACTCCAGCCTGGGTGAAAGGGTGAGACTCCATCTCAAAAAAAAAAATAAAAAAAATTTGCTTTTGACATCTTAGGTGGCAGGGCTTTTCCCTCCAGGCAAATGCCCTTCAAACCGGCGATCATTGTGCCCACTTTCCCTGGGCTGGAAAGTTGGTTTCAGGTTCCTACAGGAGATAGCTTTCTTTCCCTTACTCCCTATCTAACCCTTTTGCTCTGCAGGCAGCTTTGCCCATTCTCTAAGCCTGGCTTAGAAGTTCACTGGGAATGTCCTGTAGAGAGAGACCTAGATAGGTCATGCAAGTGAGAGAGACATCTGAGAAAAATGGAAGACCTAAGGCAGACAGGAAGGAAGCACAAAAGACAAGCATTGGGTCAGACCCATAAACCGCCTCCCAAAGGCTGTCATTTCATTGCACTGGAATTTTGCTTTATCAGAAGCACCTGGAAGTAAGGGAGTCATTGCCTTGGGCCTGGGAGTCTAAGTGGGAGACCATATTAATTTGGATCCGATTAATTGGAGATTACTAACTGTGGACAAAAGTTTATCTTTGCACAATCAATAAAAATGGCATTTGTTTAGTAAATTAAGAGCACCAACAATATTGCTAGAGGTGGCATGTTTAGTCTACCGAAAACAATACTCTTCAGGCACTTTAGAAATATCCTTTTAGAAGCAGCGAGTGCATGGGCTAATTATCATCAATCTTTATGTATTTGTTAAAGAAACATCTACAGGATCTTTACTGGTGACCTTTTGTAAGACATTAGTTTGAGGTACTACCTATGTACTTGAAAATAATAAAGTTGCATTTCTTTATGAAAAAAAAGAAATCTCTTCCATAATTCAGATTTCTACACTTTATACTTCCCTCCCTCCTAAATCGTGATATTGAAATGTGTGCTGTGGCAGAACTTGGCTTGTAGGGAAAGCAACAAAGAGATAGCAAGTGTCAGGGATGGGAGGGAAATGGTCTGGGAGCAGATGATGTCCGTGGAGAAAGCAAGAGGGGAAGAAGTTAGGTTGCAAAATAACCTACAAGAAACTATAGTAGAAGCCTCCTTCCTCTTGCTGATCCCACCCTAAGAGCCACAAGGGTTTGTCCAGGACAGGGAAGGGCCTGTGAGTCTATTAAGAACAAGATCCTCAGGGGCACTTCTGCTTTTTCTGTTCCAGACCAAAATCAGGCCACTCTCGATCTGATGGGATGGGGGAAGGAGACAGTGGGTTGAGGAGCCCAAGAGTCAACACCAATTCACAATCTGTACTTCATGCAGAGCTTTGTCCTGGGTGCTCTCTTTAAGGGGTGGGGGTAAAGTGGATGCAATCCTTGAAATTCACTTGAGTAGTAGACATCAGAAACCATCATGGACAGAATGTAATGGGCAGTAGGGGGGACGCTTGTGTGCTGGAGATGGAGGGGTGGGTGGGTGGGTGTGCATTGCTCCAGGGGGGCCCTGGGAATGGGAGAGAGAAAGACACCAACTCTTACAACCTATGCCAGGATTTCAGAATAACGGTCAGAAGTCAATTCTTGCCCAAGCCATATTGCAGCCCCTTTATTATGACTCTTAAAAGTGTCATTAATGACAGTTATACTTAGTAGTGATTATAAGAGCATTAACTGCAGCTCATTTTGTGCCATAACTATGCCAAAATTTTATTTGTATAGTCTCCATTCATCCCACCATGGGGCCTTTATTCTTGATGGCCCCTCTGCCAGGAACACTTTTCCCTAGTTATTCACATGCCTGGCTTTGTCACTCCATTCAGATCACTCCTTAAACATCAGTAAGATCCTCACAGAGGACCTCAAATAAAATGACTTCCTGGAAACTCTTTCTCTGTTCTCTTTGTTTTTGTTCATAAATACTTATTACCTTAAATTTAGATAGAAAGACAGCTAGATGTAATATTTAGAAAGATATACATGTATTTTGTTGTTGTTTATGCTTTTGTTTGTCTGACTCCTCCATTATAAGTTCCATGAAGAAAGGGACTCTATTTCTTTTGTTCAACACCTTTATCCTTAGCACCTAAAACATCTGACACACATTAGACAATTAATAAATATGTGTTGGATGACTGAAAGGATCCTCACAATAATTCAGTAAGATGGAGACTATTATTATCTCCAATTTACAGATGAGAAAACTGGTGCTCAGAAAGTTAAATTATTATTCAAAGTTTCAAATGTAGTAAGCATCTGAAGCAGGACTCAAACCTAGGCCAGTCTGACTCCAGGGCCTGCCCTCTTAACCATGCCATGCTCTGCAACTGCAAGAACAGAAAGCCTATGGGCATGGACAGAGCCTGACTAGCCCAATGGCTCAGTGAACTGGGGAGGCTGCCAAGGGAGCCAGGAATTTGTGGACAATGAACATTTGAGCAGCAGGGGCAAGGCAGACCCGTGAGAAAGGGAGAAGACATGATCTCAAAGATGCAGTAGGGGGTTAAGAAAAAGATCCAGGCCAGGCACAGTGGCTCACACCTGTAATCCCAGCACTTTGAGAAGCCAAGGTGGGCGGATCACTTGAGGTCAGGAGTTGGAGACCATCCTGGCCAACATGGTGAAACCCTGTCTTCTATTAAAAATACAAAAATTAGGCGGGCATGCACCTGTAATCCCAGCTACTCAGGAGGCTGAAGTAGAAGAATGGCTTGAACCCAGGAGGCAGAGGCTGCAGTGAGCCGAGATTTTGCCACTACACTCCAGCCTGGGTGATAGAGCAAGACTTCATCTCAAAAAAAAAGAAAAGAAAAGGAAGAAAGAAAAAGATCCAAAGAGATTTGATGGTCTGCTAGAGGATTTTAGCAAAAAGAAGAATCTTACTATTGAATGTAATCTGAGAAGCTAAGGCCAACTTTTGACCCGGGCAGAAAGTCTTTCCATGGCATTTTCTTTTTATCTGCAGAATAGGAAACGCAATCATGCATCAGAGATAATCAGAGATAGTCACTAAATATTCATAATGCTAAGAACGCAGTAAAAAATAGGAAGAAAGTGGTTAGATCAATATCAAAGGAAGACATTTAATACAAAGTGAGTCTTTCAAAAATATCCTTGGCTCCAGTGAATTCAGTGAAGGATTTTTTGTAAATTCCTCAAAGAATGTCCTTATATTATTTAAAATGTGCTGGAATATAAAAAATTATTTTGTGTTTTGTGTTGCCCAGCCTATTTTATGAGACAAGTACTATTTTGTTAAAATTTTATATTTAATATAGATAATAAATTGACTACCCCAAATGGTGGAATGCAAGGATAGCATATTACAAGGAAAATATTACAAACGACCAACATTAACTAGACAAAGGATTAAATAATCATTTCAAAAAAGGTTGAGGAGGCTCTCAGTAAAATTCAGTATCTATTACTGATACAAATGTTGGAGGAAAAAGCGTATCGGAAAATATAATCATGGGCCAGGTGCGGTGGCTCACGCCTGTAGTCCTAGCACTTTGGGAGGCCGAGGTAGGTGGGTCACCTGAGGTCAGGAGTTTGAGACCAGCCTGGCCAATGTAGTGAAACCTTGTCTCTACTAAAAATGCAAAAATTTGTGCAAGCTGGCACGCGCGCCTATAATCCCAACTACTCAGGTGGCTGAGGAAGGAGAATCACTTGAACCTGGAAGGCAGAGGTTGCAATGAGCTGAGATCCCGCCATTGCACCTCCAGCCTGGGGTACAAGAGAGAAACTCGGTCTCAAAAAAAAAGAAAATGTAATCATGTTTAGAGAAGAGAGGAAAGGATGTAGTAAGTCTAGAAAACCGATAACAGCAACTATAACAAATAATTGCAATAAAACATTTGAAATCCTCGATAAGGAGTTTGTGTCTAAAAGTTCTACAAAGGCTGGGCGCGGTGGCTGACGTCTGTAATCCCAGCACTTTGGGAAGCCGAGGTGGGTGGATCTCTTGAGGTCAGGAGTTTGAGACCAGCCTGGCCAACATGGTGAAACCCCGTCTCTACTAAAAATACAAAAAAAAATTAGCCAGGCATGGTGGTGGATGCCTGTAATCCCAGCTACTTGAGATGCTGAGGTTCGAGTATCACTTGAACCCAGGAGGCAGAGGTTGCAATGAACCGAGATGGTGCCACAGCACTCCAGCCTGGGCAACAGAGACTCCATCTCAAAAAAAAAAAAAAGTTCTAAATAAGCCGGGTGCTATGGTTCACATCTACAATCCCAGCACTTTGAGAAGCTGACACAGGAGGATTGCTTGAGCCCAGGAGTCTGAGACCAGCCTGGGCAACATAGTGAGACCTCATCTCTACTAAAAAAAAATAAAATAAAAATAAAATAAAATAAATAAATTAGCCTTGTGTGGCGTCCCACGCCTATGGTCCCAGTCACTCAGGAGGCTGAGGGAGGAGGATTGCTTGAGTCTGAGAGGTTGAAGCTGCAATGAGCCACAGTTGGACCACTGCACTCCAACCTGGGTAACAGAGAAAGACGCTGTTTCAAAAAATAAAAATAAATAAAGTTCTAAATAAATAAAACTTTGTTTTTTAGCGAGCATAACTCCCTAAAAATCCAAGAAATTCAGCCAAAACAAAGCAACAGCATCAATAACATAAAAAAATCCTAGAAGCAATAAATTCAAAGTTACAGGGTACATGGTATCAGTTTTCAAATAATTAAATGTGTCCCTAAATATTAGGGAGACAGAAAATACAGCATAAAGAGCTTCTATTTACAATAGAATGAAGACAAATTATGCTCAAGGTTTACTGTGTGCAGCATATAGTAATTATTAAAGAACATTTAAAAGTACAATGAGAGAAATAAAAAAAACATGAATTCATAGAAAGCTAAACTTGACTGCCATTTGGGCAGGCAGAACGTAGTAAAGATAAAAATAAGTTACTATGAAAGAGTCAATTCAATATCAATTAAAATCCTCGCTGCATTTTTATAAAGCATGACATATTGGTTGTGACATTCAGCTGCAAGAGTAATCAGGCAAGAATCTCAGAGGTTTTTTCTAAGTAGTTATGAAGCAAATGAATAGATCATTGATGCTAACATATTTACCCCAACAGATTTTAAAACACATCAGACCACTGGCCAGCCGCGGTGGCTCACGCCTGTAATCCCAGCACTTTGGGAGGCCAAGGTCGGCAGATCACAAGGTCAGGAGTTCAAGACCAGCCTGGCCAACATAGTGAAACCCTGTCTTTACTAAAAATACAAAAATTAGCCAGACATGGCGGCACATATCTGTAGTCCCAGCTACTCCGGAGGCTGAGTCAGGAGAATCTCTTGAACCTGGTAGGTGGAGGTTGCAGTGAGCTGAGATTGCGCCATTGCACTCCAGCTTGAGCAACAGAGTGAGATTTCGTCTCAAAAAAAAAAAAAAAAAAAAAAAAAAATCAGACCAAAGTGGCAATTATCAAAACCTTGTAGCATTAAGATAAAACCTGAAAACTCATCAGTCATTCAACATCTATTCAGGGACTATTTGTGGACCAGCTGCCCTGTGCCAAGCACTATCCTAGAAGCCAGGTATACAGCTGTGAAAAAAACAAGGAAGGTCCCTAGGGTCGTGGAGAACCAGACAAGTCAACAAGACAAGTCAATCAGACAAGTCAACAGTTAACAGGCAGGAAAATTTCAGAGGGAGAGAAGTGTTGTGAAGACCAAAAGCGATAGAGAGAGGGCTGGCACCGGAGGGGCTGTTTTGGATTTAACTATGAGAGAAGGCCTCTCCGAAGAGGTGGACTTTTGAGCTAAGATCTCTAGAACAAAATGAGGTTTCTAAAAATAATTTCAATTGATTGTATCTCCATAAAGTTGCTTTTGGGCAATCCCCATCTGCAAGACTGAGCTAAGTGTTATTGTCACATAGATGATGCATAGAAAAACATAGGAATTTTAACTTTAATTCTAACCTTGTTCTTAAGAATTTTGTGTTCATCTACATTAAACACAAAGACTGGGAGAAAACATTTGTAATATATATGACAAGGGTTTCCTACAAACCAATATAAAAAAGAAAACAATGGAAAATTGGGCAAATTGTAAGAATGACAATTCACAGGCCGGGCGCGGTGGCTCACGCTTGTAATCCCAGCACTTTGGAAGGCCAAGGCGGGCGGATCACGAGGTCAGGAGATCGAGACCACGGTGAAACCCCGTCTCTACTAAAAATACAAAAAAATTAGCCGGGCGTGGTGGCGGGAGCCTGTAGTCCCAGCTACTTGGAGAGGCTGAGGCAGGAGAATGGCGTGAACCCGGGAGGCAGAGCTCGCAGTGAGCCGAGATTGCGCCACTGCACTCCAGCCTGGGCGACAGAGCGAGACTCCGTCTCAAAAAAAAAAAAAAAAAAAGAATGACAATTCACAAAATAAATAAATAAAGTCCAAGACCAGGCATGGTGGCTCATGCCTGTAATTGTAGCACTTTGGGAGGCCCAGGTGGGCGGATCACCCAAGGTCAGGAGTTTGAGATCAGCCTGGCCAATGTGGCAAAACCCCATCTCTACTAACAAATACAAAAAAATCAGCCGAGTATTGTGGTGCGTGCCTGTAGTGTCAGCCACTTAGAAGGCTGAGGCATGAGAATCGCTTGAACCCAGGTGGTGGAGGTTGCAGTGAGCTGAGATAGCACCACTGCACTCCAGCCTGTGGAAAGAAAGAAAGAAAGAAAAAAGAAAGAAAGAAAGAAAGAAAGAAAGAAAGAAAGAAAGAAAGAAAGAAAGAAAGAAAGAAAGAAAGAAAGGAAGGAAGGAAGGAAGGAAGGAAGGAAGGAAGGAAGGAAGGAAGGAAGGAAAGGAGAGAAAGAAAACCAGAAAGCCAGTAAACATAAGAGAAAATGCTCACATTGACAATTTAAAAATGCAAATTAAAACTACAAGAAGCCGGGCGCGGTGGCTCACGCTTGTAATCCCAGCACTTTGGGAGGCCGAGGTGGGCGGATCACGAGGTCAGGAGATCGAGACCACGGTGAAACCCCGTCTCTACTGAAAATACAAAAAAAAATTAGCCGGGCGTGGTGGCGGGCGCCTGTAGTCCCAGCTACTCGGAGAGGCTGAGGCAGGAGAATGGCGTGAACCTGGGAGGCGGAGCTTGCAGTGAGCCGAGATCGCGCCACTGCACTCCAGCCTGGGCGACAGAGCGAGACTCCGTCTCAAAAAAAAAAAAAAAAAAAAAAAAAAAAAAAAAAACTACAAGATATCAAAGTTCGCTGATTATAATAGTAAAAATCAAGGTCATCTAGCATAATCAAAGGTGTGGAGGGCGGACATTCTTGCATCCTGTTGTTGAGATATAGATAGATAAACCCTTTTAAAGACCAATTGGCAAAATCTTTTAAGATTGTTAATGAGTGTACTCCATGATTCAGCAACAGGAACTGATTCTACAGAAAATGAAGCTCAAGGGCCTAATGATATCTGTGTGCAGGAATGACACTCTAGCAATTTTATTAATGGTTAAAAAAATGGAAAATATCTTAAATCCATCAGTAATGGGAATGATTGAATACCGCATGGTCAATACAGAATATGGAAGCCTCACAGCACTGAGAAAAATAAGCTTTATGTACATGACAGGTTGGTAGAGAGTTGAATGATTGTTTAAAAGTTGAAAAATATCTCCTTTTAGATATCTATTTGTATAAACATAGAAAAAAGACTGGAAGGACATGCAGCACATTGTTACCAGCAGTAACTTCAGCAGTGGGGAGAATCTGAGTTTGGAGGGAGGGAAGGTGGGGCTTTCAATTTTTATCTTATACATTTTTAATAGAGAAGAAAAATCCAATCTGTTAAAGAAATAGACGATCATTTATCCCAGCTGGGAAGGGAACATTTCTATTTCTGAATATTCAAGGAGGATTGCATCAGCACCAAGATGAATGTTTCCAGATACAGTCATATTTTTAAAAAGCGTGCCCAACCAAAATGCAATTAAATAAATATCAGGCCAGGCTTGGTGGCTCACTTATGTAATCCCAACACTTTAGGAGGCCGAGGCCAAGGATTGCTTGAGCCCAGGAGTTTGAGACCAGCCTGGGCAACACAGGGGGACCCCGTCTTTACTAAAATTAAAAAAAAATTAGCCGGGCATGGTGGCACACGCCTGTGGTCCCAGCTACTTGGGAGGCTGAGGTGGGAGGATCACTTGGACCTGGGAGGTTGAGGCTGGAGTAAGCCATAATTGCACCACTACACGCCAGCCTGGGCAACAAAGTGAGATCCTGTCTCAAAAAGTAAATAAATAAATATCAAACAACAGAATGGGAAAATCTATGTGACATGCATAATTGAAAAATATATATAATGGTTGATAGAAAAGTATAGATGCTTCAGATTATTCTTGGAAGGAGGTAGAATCCTATGGACATGCAAAACATATATACAGTTGATACAGTCAAAGCACTTACTGAGACACCAGAGAAGGTCAATGGAAGAGATGAATACCTCATTTTAAAATGAGAAAATGCAACGCTATCACATGGAAAAGCATATTTTTACTCTCACTGAGAAGAGCTGCATATTAATCCACAAATAAAACTTCTACTACTGAATTCAAGTTACCTATTGAGCACATACTATATATGTCATATAGTGCTTTTTGTAGAGCACCTTACTTAAGGTAGAAGGCATCCTCTTTTACAAATAAGAGAGGTACAGAGGTTAGGTAACTTGCTCAAAGCCACACAGCTGACAAGTGGAGGAGCCAGGATTGAAATCCAGGACTGGTTCCAGAGCCCAAGATCTGATCTATTCTGCTAGCTGATCTCCTAAAATTAAAAAATCAAACCGAATGTTGGTGGAAAAGTGTGCCTTGCTAAAAAACACACTCACACACAGAGTACCTGCCTTTTTTTTTTTATTTTTGAGATGGAGTCTCAAAAACAGACTGGAGAATATTAGTCCAAACTGCAACTGGACGATTTTGTAAGCTCCCTGCTATGGTGTTTGTTTGTTTGTTTGTTTGTTTGTTTGTTTGTTTGAGATGGAGTCACTCTGTCACCGAGGCTGGAGTGCAGTGATGCAATCTCAATTCACTGCAACCTCTGCCTTCTGGATTCAAATGTTTCTCCTGCCTCAGCCTCCCGAGCAGCTGGGATTACAGGTGCCCGCCACCACACCTGGCTAAATTTTGTATTTTTAGTAGAGATGGGGTTTCACCATATTGGCCAGGAAGGTCTCCATCTCAGCCTCCCAAAGTGCTGGGATTACAGGCATGAGCCACCGTGCCCGGCCGAATACCCGCTTTATTTTTGAGTCAGCTATTTGGGATACCTTTAAGCCTCCAAAGTCTACAGGACCACACAAGAACTTTGTTCTAGTTCTGCCCTCAGACTGAAACTCTCTCTGTAGCAGGGCCTGCTCCAATCATCCTCAAACCCAAAGACTGAGACTTCTAGGTTCTTGGTTAAAACCTTCATGAGGCCTTTGCAACAGCAGACCTGGACCATCGCCAAGGCAAGACTTCTGGATTCTTGGTTAGAACTTTCACGAGGCCTTTGTGATGCCAGACCTGGGTCATTGCCCCAGCAACCACAGGGCCTGGGACTGGGGGGTTTCCAGGTCCCTGAAGCTCACTCCGCCTCCTAACTCTCACTGCATTTCCCACCTGCCTGTGGGTCCTGCAGCATCTTCATCACTGAGGCACCTGGTTACACTTCACCTCCTGTTTCCTGAGGCCCTCACTGCATTTCCTCACCTCTACCTTTTCATCCTTCCACCACCCTAGGCTCCTCTCCTCCCTCCTCCCTCACTCCTGACTCTTCCTCTTCCCAGTGGACGGCTCGAGGACCACTCAGTCTCTCCTCTCTCACTTCCCTTCCTCTCTCTCACCTTCACCACCCAACACCTCCCTCCCTGCCTCTTTCATTCTTGTCCCTCGTTCTCTCCCCACCACTCTCTTCTCGTGGCCGCCTTGCCCGCGTCCCCTTCCCCTTTCCTCACTCTCTCAGCTTTCTTCCCACAGTTGAGCTCGGGCAGCTCTTTCTGGGGATAGCTATGGGGCTTTGGGGGAAGAAAGGGACAGTGGCTCCCCATGACCAGAATCCAAGACGAAGACCTAAAAAGGGGCTTATCAAGAAAAAAATGGTGAAGAGGAAAAAACAGAAGCGCGATACGGAGGAACTGAAGAAGGAAGTGGTCATGGTGAGGTCACCCAAAGTGGGCGCTGACAGCCGCCCTCTGAAAACACTCCTCCACCTATCTTTAACATCTTACCTTGAGAATGAAACACACAGGCCAGAGCCACATCTCTTCTCTGTTAGGCTTTGGAGGGAAGGAGAGGGTTAAAAAAAAAAAAAAAAAAAAAGATACACACAGAGAGACAGGGCAGCTCAACAGCAAGGACAGGTATATTGCAGACACCTGTGGAAGTGGGGGACCAGCTTAATTCCACAGTCCACTGCCGCTTACAGGCTGGGGTACTTATAGGGATGGGCGGGAGGGGTCTGGGCTGTATGGCCTGCTGCCTGGCAGGATATCGTTAAGATGTTCTCATGATGAGGTGATTTTTGGCCCTTGTTTCCACAGAATATAATCATGGTATTCCTTGGACCTTTGCCCAGCAGGATGTGATAGGGATGTTTCTTTAGTGGGGTCTTTGTCTTTAATTGGGCCTTTGTCTGCCCTGTGGTCAGGTGGTTAGGCAGGCTGTTTCTCCGGCCCGAACCCCCGTGAAATATTTCACTTTGACCAAGGCCTGTAAAATAGTGGGGAGCTAGGTCGGGCATGGTGGCTCACACCTGTAATCCCAGCACTTTGGGAGGCTGAGGCGGGCAGATCACCTGAAGTCAAGAGTTCGAGACCAGCCTGGCCAACATGGTGAAACCCCACCTCTAAAAATACAAAAATTAGCTGGGTGTGGTGATGGGCCCCTGTAGTCCCAGCTGCTTGGGAGGCTGAGGCAGGAGAAACACCTGAACCTGGGAGGCAGAGGTTGCAGTGAGTCGAGATCGCACCACTGTACTCTAGCCTGGGCGACAGAGTGACTCCATCTCAAAAAAAAAAAAAAATATATATATATATATATATATGTATATAGCAGGGAGCTTACAAAATGGAGCAGTCGCAGTTTGGACTAACATTCTCCAGTCTGTTTCTCCCCCTCTCCCTGGAAATGACCTGGGCCACCCCCTGTCCTTCAATGCCTCTGCTGTCCCCTCAGGATGATCACAAATTAACCTTGGAAGAGCTGAGCACCAAGTACTCCGTGGACCTGACAAAGGTGAGTAAGAAGCTCCCTGAGGAGGCAGAGTGTCTCCAACTCTGACTGTGAGGCTGCCAGGACAACAGCTGAACTAGGAATCCAGCCCCCTAACTTCAAGTCCAATGTTCCCACCCCTCACCCTCTGCCTGGCGGTGTTCCATGGACACTACCTGCAAAAAGCCGAAGATGGTAACTACCCCCAAAGAGAGTTTAGGACTAGATAAGAGAATAAGAATGCTTTAGGACAGTGCTGGTCCAACGTCTTGTCCTTAGGTCTCCTTTACACTCTTAGAATTTATCTAGGACCGCCAAGAGCTTGTGCTTATGTGGCTTAAGTCTGTCTATATTTACCATACTAGAAATTAAAATTGAGAGTTTTAAAATGTATTTCTCAATTCATTTAAAAATAACAAAAATAAAGTTATCATATATTCATATATAATATGTTTTGACAAATAACTATTTTTAGAAACAAAAAAATTAGCAGCATCTTACATTTTTGCAAATCTCTTCAATGTCTTGCTTTTTAATAGAAGATAGCTGGATTCTCAAGTATTTTCTGTATAAAATCTGTTGTGATGTTATACCAGTTGGCCTTCAGAAAATTCCACTATATACTCTTAAGAAAATGAGAGTAAAAAAAGGCAAACAATGATTTAGTATTACTATGAAAATTGACTTTGTGGACCCCGTGAAAGGGTTTTGGGGCCCCTCGGGTGTTTCAGGCAGAGGTTGGGGAGTGGCTGATGGGGATTGGCAGGTTCTACTATCATTTTCATTAACAGGAAAAAGCACGTAAGCTTGTGCACAAGAGTGGAATGAGAATCTATGCATTCATGTTTTTTGTTATTATTCTTTTCTATTTATGCTTTTTAAAAATTTATGGGCCAGGTGCCATGGCTCACAGCTGTAATCCAAGGCAGGCAGATCACTTGAGGTCAGGAGTTCAAGAACAGCCTGGCCAACATGGTGAACCCCCATCTCTACTAAAAATACAAAAATTATCCAGGCGTAGTGGCACACACCTGCAATCTCAGCTACTTGGGAGGCTGAGGCAGGAGAATCACTTGAATGCAGGAGAATCACTTGAACCCAGGAGATGAAGGTTGCAGTAAGCCGAGATCATGCCACTGCACTCCAGCCTGGACGACAGAGTGAGACTCTGTCTCAAAAAAAAAAATGGATATGTAGATGTACATATTTATGGTGTACATGTATTATTCTGATATAAGCATACAATGTGTAATGATCAAATCAGGGTATTTAGGATACCCATAACCTCAAACATTTATCATTTCTTTGCATGGGAACATTCCAAATCCACTCCTCTAATTATTTTGATATCTATAATAAATTATTAACTATAGTTGCCCTATTGTGCTACCAAACACTAGATCTTATTCCCTCTAAGTTGGAGAGTCAAAGCGTGGTATTAATATGTTATCAACATTAAGTATTATATTTCATCATGACATTGGCCCTGCACATTATAATTATCTGTATGTATTTATCTCCCCACTGGAGCACCTTAAGGGTAGGGACCATTCTTATTTGTGTTGGTATCCTCAGCACCTAGGACCCCAGATAGGTTCTCAAGTTCAAAAAGGTTTGTGAATCAATCCATAAACAAAAACCTTCCTATTTAAGCATGCTAAATGACATCCCTCCTCTGATGCAAATTTTGAAACCTCACCTCATCCAGGAAGAACTTCCAGACTGATCTTCTGAAAGCGTCTTTAGTCTCTAGACCCACCCTGGGGCTCCAAATGTCAGGTTCCCCTTTGCTATGGCTGTTCCTCTTTTCACAGCTCTCTATCCAACCCTATTTCTTCTCTACACAGGGCCATAGCCACCAAAAGGCAAAGGAAATCCTGACTCGAGATGGACCCAATACTCTTACCCCACCCCCCACCACTCCAGAATGGGTTAAATTCTGTAAGCAACTGTTCGGAGGCTTCTCCCTCCTACTATGGACTGGGGCCATTCTCTGCTTTGTGGCCTACAGCATCCAGATATATTTCAATGAGGAGCCTACCAAAGACAACGTGAGTCTGTTCAGCTACTACTAGCCAGCCCTATCTCTGCTTAGCCCCAGACACTCTTTTGCTCAGCAGCCTAGCACTCCCGAAGTCCTCTGGCCCAAATCCCTAATTACATTATTACATTAATGTAATAATGTAATAAATGTACGTTAATTGTAAATGTAATTGATTATAATTAATTGCAATGTAATTGATTAATTACATTGTAATGAATGTAATTAGTTGTAAAATGTAATTATGTGTACATTAATGTAATAAATGTACATTACATAATAATGTAATAAATGTACATTAATGTAATAAACCAAAATCCCTAATACTCCACCTTCTAAGTGCCATCTTGGTTCCTCTCACCTTTTATCTAAAAAGCTTCTGGTCCAGTTCCCTGAGATGCACAATGTCCCCAAAAAAACTTGCTGTTCTTTGACAACCTTCCCAGTTGATCCCCAAAGCACTTTGCAGTCCCTTTCTCTTCTCCACAATTTTAACCTCATCTCCTTCCTCTCAGCCTCCCTCACGATCCACCCCCTCCATCCAGAGATTAGCCTTCCCGGAGAGAAGATACAGGCCTTCTCTGACCAGGAATTTTGCTAACGGCTCACCATGGCTCAGGGTTCCTTCACCAGGAAGCCAAGTGTACTGGCCCCACCTCAGATTCTTCTCTACCCCTCTGCTCTCAACTCACTGTTATGGTCTCTTACACCTAGTGAAACTGCTGTGCCCCTTGCAGACTGATTTTCTGAGGATGAAGAAGAAGACAAGACCCCACTGATAAACGCTTTCTTTCCCCACCCTCAGCTCTACCTGAGCATCGTACTCTCTGTCGTGGTCATCATCACTGGCTGCTTCTCCTATTATCAGGAGGCCAAGAGCTCCAAGATCATGGAGTCTTTTAAGAACATGGTGCCTCAGGTAGGATTGGAGTGGGAGGATCTAGTGGGAGCAGGAGCAGGATGTGGCCAAATACACAATGATGAAGTCCTGTTGAAAATTATATCCTACGTTGAGTGAGCTGAGTGAGGTTGGTGATGAGGGGGTCAAGGTACTCTATCAGTCCTTAAAAGTACCTGGAAAAGCTGTGAAACCCTGAGAAAGGCATAATGTCACCTATGAAGTGCTCTGATCTAGAAGGCAGAATCTGAATCTAAAGAAGAAACACCATACAAACCCCAAATAAGAACATTCTATTTTTTTAAAGAGACAAGTGTTGGTGGGCTGGGAGGGGGTGTGGTGAGGCGGCTGGATTTTTCAAATGTTAATGACCTCAAAGACAAAGAACAGCTGTGGGGATGTTCCAGATTAAACAGACCAGGCATAGTGGCTCATGCCTGTAATCCCAGCACTCTGGGAGGCTGAGGCAACAGGATCACCCAGGAGTTTGAGATGCTATCTCTACAAAAATAAAATAAAATAAAATAGCTGGTCTACATCTGTAGTCCAAGCCACACAGGCGGCTGAGGCGGGAGGATTAGTTGAACCCAGGAATTTAAGTCTGCAGTGAACTATGACCAACCTGGGCAAGACCCTATCTCAAAAAAATGATAATAATAATAAAAAGAGGCTAAAGAGGCATGACAACTATTCCGAGGGTGGTGGCTCTCGCCTGTAATCCCAACCATTTGGGGGACCGAGGCAAGAGGACTACTTGAGTCCAGGAGTTCAAGACGGGCCTGAGTAGTATAGTGAGACCTTATCTCTACAAAAAAATTTAAAAATTAGCTGACCGTGCCTGTAGTGCCAGCTACTCAGGAGGCTGAGGTAGGAGGATTGCTTGAGCACGGAAGGCAGAGATTGCATGCCATTGCACTCCAGCCTGGTGACAGAGAGAGACGCTGTCTCAAAAAAAAGACAGGGACATGGCAACTAGATGCAATATCTAACCCTGGATCTGATTCTGTGCCAGAGGAGAAAGTAATGCTTTATTTTTACTTTTTATTTTGAGCTTTTATTTTAGGTTCGGGGATATATGTGCAGATTTGTTATATAAGTAAACTGTGTGTCACAGGGATTTGGTGTACAAATTATTTCATCACCCAGGTAATAAGCATAGTACCTGATAAGTAGTTTTTCTATCCTCACCCTCCTCCCACCCTCCACCCTTAAGTAGGCCTTGGTGTCTGTTGTTCCCCTTCTTTGTGTCCATATGTACTCAGTGTTTAGCTTCCAGTTATAAGTGAGAACATAAGGTATTTGGTTTTCTGTTCCTGTTAGTTTGCTTAGGACAATGTCCTCCAGCTCCACTGAAAATAATGCTTTAAAGGACTTATTGGGTCAATTGGCAAAACTGGAATACTGACAGATTAATACAGTAGATTAAAGTATCATTGTGAAACATACTGAAATTGATAACTACATTGTGGTTATTTAAGATAATATCTTAATTCTTGGGAAATGCACAATGAAGTTTTTAGGATAAAAGATCATGATGCAGGCCGGGCGCGGTGGCTCACGCCTGTAATCCCAGCACTTTGGGAGGCCGAGGCGGGCGGATCACGAGGTCAGGAGATCGAGACCATCCTGGCTAACACGGTGAAACCCCATCTCTACTAAAAATACAAAAAATTAGCCGGACGTGTTGGCGGGCGCCTGTAGTCCCAGCTACTCGGGAGGCTGAGGCAGGAGAATGGCATGAACCCGGGTGGCGGAGCTTGCAGTGAGCCGAGATCACGCCATTGCACTCCAGCCTGGGAGACAGAGCAAGACTCCGTCTCAAAAAAAAAAAAAAAAAAAAAAAAAAACAGATCATGATGTAGGTAACTTACCCTCAAGTAGTTCAGGAAAAGAGTATACACACACAGAGAGAGAGAGAGAGAGGGTGAAAACAAATGACAAAGTAACTGGGGTGAAATGTTAATAGGTGAATCTGGATAAAGGTTATATAGGTGTTCTTGGTGCTATTTTTACTCTTGCAACTTTTCTGAAAGTTTAAAATTATTTTCAAGTTAATGTTTTTTAAAGGTACCTGGAAGGAATACGACGGTAGATAGAGGTTCCCAGGCACAGGGCTGGAAACTTGGGAATAGGCTCCTCATTTTCCCAATAATATGATCATGTTCCAGGAGTATAGCCCAGGATTTCCTTCTCTCTTTGGTACCACTTAATTCCTTCCTTGGGTAAGAGTTTTGGGACAAAGTGGGAAGTTTTGGAGACTAGGAGTTTAGGGATGGTTGGTTAGCTTTTGCTACCTAACAAACTACCCTAAAACTTAGTGGCTTAAAATAGCAAACTCCTGTTTCTCATAATTCTGTGGCTGTGCTGTTGTTCTGGTCTAAGCTGACCTCAGCTGGGGCTGGATGGTCTTAGATGACCTCATTCACATGTCTGGGCCCTCAGCTGAGATGACTGGGACAGCTGGGGCCTTTTTCTTCGTGATCTCTCTTTTTACAGAGAGGTTAGCTTGGGCTTGTTCATAGGGTGGCAGAGGATTCTCAGAAACAGGAATGCAAGCCCCAGCATGAAAGCACTTTTTTTTTAATTTTTTGAGACAGAGTCTCACTCTGTCACCCAGACTGAAGTGTAGTGATGTGATCATGGCTCACTGCAGCCTTAACCTTCTGGGCTCAAGCGATCCTCCAACTTTAGCCTCCCAAACAGCTGGGACTACAGGTGCATGCCACCACACCTGGCTAATTTTTTTTCAATTTTTGTAGAGACAGGGTCTCACTATGTTGCCCAGTCTGGTCTTAAACTCCTGGATTCAAGCAGTCCTCCCACCTTGGCCTCCCAATGTGCTGGGATTATAGGTGTGAGCCACCAGTCCCGGCCTGAAAGCACTTTTTAAACTCCTCTTTCCATCACATTCATTCTATGGGCCAAAGCAAGTCACATGGCCAAGCCCAGATTTAGGGATAGAGAGATAGACTCCACCTCTTAATGGGAAAAGCGTCAAAGTCACATTGCAAAGGGCTCTGCAAACAGCATCATGGGAATTTGCAATCTGCCAGAGACACCTTCAAGAATGATGTGGTGGGTGATAGTAAGAAAGGGGAGTAAGGAGGAAGGCGACCAGTAACAGAAGGTTTTAGGCTAAGAGCGGGATGGGGAAAGCCAAAAGTTTTGGAAATGATCCTGCACTATCCTCCCATAGCAAGCTCTGGTAATTCGAGGAGGAGAGAAGATGCAAATTAATGTACAAGAGGTGGTGTTGGGAGACCTGGTGGAAATCAAGGGTGGAGACCGAGTCCCTGCTGACCTCCGGCTTATCTCTGCACAAGGATGTAAGGTGAGGGGATGCAGAAATCTATGTGAGGGACCCAAGCGTGATCTCATGGCAGGGTAGACACCTGGGCTGTTAGAGAAAGTATAAGCTTATTACTCAGAGTCTTGAGAAGTTACAAGTGCAGATTTGATGTTAGAGACAACAGATGCATAAATTTGTTTCTCTCAGTCTGTCAGTGATGATGTTGGTGACCAGATGAAGACATACTATTTTTGTAAACAAATCTGCCTTTTTTCCTATGCTCACCTTACAATGCATCCCCTCTCCCATCCCAGGTGGACAACTCATCCTTGACTGGGGAGTCAGAACCCCAGAGCCGCTCCCCTGACTTCACCCATGAGAACCCGCTGGAGACCCGAAACATCTGCTTCTTTTCCACCAACTGTGTGGAAGGTGAATATCGAACCATAAGTAGCATAGATTCAAAAGCAGGCACCAAAACATAAAGATTTTAATAACTCTCTTCTAAAGGTAGCGGGGTAGGTAAGAGCCAGTAAACAGTCAAGCTTCTCTATCATGAGCTGTATGACCTCTGGTGAAAAGTCAAGGTCATCATTTCCACATTTGCACAATGATGACAATAAAAGTCGTTACTCCGTAGATTTTTGTGTGAATTGAGATAATATATGTAAAATGCCCAGCACAAGGCCTAATACATTGTAAGTGACCTACAATTATTAGCTATTATTTTAGCTTGTGAATGGACTATGCTGTATAAGCTGAAAATGGCACAGAAGGGAGGAAAATTGTTCAGCCCTGCTAAATCATTCTTCTCCTAAGGTAATCCCTAACTTCTAACTATTCCCCTATCCAAGAGAAGATATTGGCATTGGAAACTTGAATTACCAGAGGTGCCACTTAGACTTTACCACTTAAACTTTGGCTTTGCTCCTAGAATCTAGGAATCCTTGAACTGGGAGACAGTTCTGGCAAAATGGTGATAAAAAGGGACTGAACATCATTCTGTCAATCTCTCCTTTGCCCTTTCCCCTTAAGGAGGCCTGAACTCCATGAAGCACACTTGAAAACCATTATTCATGCTTAAGAACAAATGTTTGGTTATCTAAAAATAGTTCTTTTATTTGTTTTGTGTTTTTTTGAGACAGTCTCTCTCTGTTGCCAGGGCTGGAATGCAGTGGTGTGATCTCAGCTCACTGCAACCTCTGCCTCCCAGGTTCAAGCAATTATCCTGCCTCAGCCTCCCAAGTAGCTGGGATTACAGATGCCCACCACCGTGCCCAGTTATTTTTTGTATTTTTAGTAGAGATGGGTTTTCACCATGTTGGCCAGGCTGGTCTCGAACTACTGACCTCAAGCGATCCGCCCTCCTCGGCCTCCCAAAGTGCTGGGATTACAGGCGTGAACCACTGTACCCAGCCTAGAAATAGTTATTTTTTATTTGAATGCATAGTATTTGTTAAATATTATAAATATTATCTCTAGTTCCCACAATGTGCACAATACCAGATATTATCCCTATTTTACACGTAGCAGACTAAGGTTCAAAGAAATTAAGCACCATATCCAAGAGTACAACTCAATAGAAAGGAGGCGAGTCAGGGATTCTAATGTAGGTCTGTCTCCATATCTCATGCTCCTTCCACAGACCCTGCTCTGCACTGAAAGATTGCTATTTGATTTGAAAATACCTTAAAGAAGAAGAGTAATGTTAAGACAGAATAGACTATGACAAAGAATTCAACTAGAAAATAAAATACATATATTAAAAATATTTTAAAATTGATTGGACAGAAGCAAGTTAGCAAGCTTTCCCCAAAAACACTAGATGTCTACTATTAGATTTTAGGAAAAAATTTGCCCAAATTTACCCTTACAAAGTAGGGTTTTCATCAGCTAAGTATATGTTCAGATAAAGGGTATGGAGGAAAGTGGATGGTGGCATTTCGACTGGGAAGCAAGGGTCTGTTTAGATAGAAAATGGTTTTGTAGGAGACTAACAAAACCCAAGATGTGGCCAAGACGGTGGAGCTAGGTTGAAGGAGCTGGGCCAAAGGACTTTCAGTTGAGGAATTTCTCAGCAATTCGCAGACCGATAGCATTTACCCTAGACCAATTTGCCCTTTAACCTTTACCCTAGACTTTTAACCTTTGCCTTAGACCAATTTGCAAATTAGTAGCATAACTTTAACCTTTACCCTTGCCTCCCATGTCTCATCACCGTAGACCTTGACATGGCTGTGGCACAGACTTCTCTTTGGGTTCTCATGCATCTTCAAGGGAGCCCAAGCTATTTCTCTGGCAATATATGGAAGGTGTATGAAGGAGACAGTCTGGCCTGGGGTGCCAGATGCTTGGCCTTCTCAGCCTTCCCCGAGGTTGACATCAACCCAACCCCATCTCTAGACACACTGAGATGAATTATTAAATCCCGTTTCTCCAAGCGTGAGGAAACCATAGCAGACGGAATAAAATAGAAAAATTAGACTAAACCATGACACAAGATATATATGTAGGTGACACCATACACTACCCACCTTCCTCCACCTGACCCAAAATAGGAAACTCCTCAGCATCTTTCAAGTATTTCAGCATCTTCATTCCACAGGACCCAATATATGCCTCTGGCAACCAGTTTGAAGCCCATCTGTAGAATGCCTCGGCCTGGGAACCTTTTCAGGATTCCTCCTCCACATAAACACTGACCTGACCTGTCTGCTCCTTGAGTAGGACCCTGCTCTCAGACTCATACAGCTAAAGGCAACCTTAGAAAAAGGAGACCACCACGTGCAACAATGTTCATGGGGGCTCCCAGATTAGAGCTGCTCCTACTAAGTCACAAGTATGATTCTATATTGGTCCTACTGGAAACCCTAAGTTCATCTAAATGATGAAAAGAAAGAAACTAATTTTCAAGTGCCTGTGATGTGCCTAACCTTCTTCTAGACTCTTAAAAATATTCAGTCCTCACAGTTTAGGAAGTGCTTTCATTCCATTTTAAAGATGAAGAAGCCTGACTCTCAGCGTTTAAGTAACTTGCCCCAAGGAAAAGAGCTAGTAATTTAGAAAGCTGAACTTCCAGCCCTGAGTCTTTCTGCTTTTAAAATAAATGCAGTTTCAGTGATATGTTGCCTGTCTGAGTGATTCTGGCTCTGATTTTAATGGTAGAAATTTCAGTCATTATGGTAAAGCAGGAAGAATTACTTTAAGAAAAGAATTTTGTCATGCCCCTCATTTCAAGGTGAGTGGCCTGCATCATGTGTGTGTAAAGCCAAACGTGATGTCCAAGCTGCTCTTCTGACTGGGGCAGTGCTAGTGGAGAGGAGAGAGGGACCTCATAAGCACAGAAGCCCAGCTGTTATGGCCCGTGCTACCCAGCAGAGGTCAGACTGGCTCCAGCCAGCAAAGCAGGGAGGGGGCGCAGGTTAGAGCAGGATTTCTCAACCACTCACATTTGGGGCTGGATATTCTTTGTTGTGCGGGACAGGAGGGCTGTCCTCTGCATGGCAGGATGTTTAACAGCATCGCTGGCCTCTACCCACTGCATGCCAGTAGCAGCCTTCTTCCACTCCAGTTGTGACAACCAAAAATGTCTCCAAGCATTGCTAAATGTCCCCGGGGAAGGGGGTTGGTGGGTAGGGATTGCCTGCAATTGAGAACCACTGGGTTAGGGGATAAGGAGATGTTGGAACATAGGGCTCTACCAGAAGGGTAACCACTATTCCTGGGATCCAGAAACTCCTCAGCTGCTGAGGGCAAGATAAGAACTATATAAGCAATAGAAGATACTCAGATTAAGTATATAAAGGCCTTCTTGACAGTGAAGGCAATTAGGCAATAAAATTGGGTATTTTTATAGAACTGTGAGATCTCTTCAGAGATTTTTCAGACTAGAAGACCTTTATTTGTATAAACTAAATATGAGGAGAGCAGAACATAATGACCTCTCAGAGGGCCTTGAGTCTCCACTTTGTTTTTGACCATCGACAGCTTCCTCTTTGTAGGAACCAAACCAAACAGCTTCCTCAATTCAGACTTGGCATGTCTTGGGTGACCATCTCTAATGGAAAAAAAGAAACAGCTTTTTTTTTTTTTTTCTCTACACTCACACTGAACACAGAACACTTCCGTGTCCAACATGTGTAGACAGTTCTCCCCACCAACAACCAGTTCTCCAAAGGACGATGATTGGGTGTCTTATAATTCAATTTAGCTCTGACACAATCCACCTGGAGATAGCATCAGATCCCCCAGGTTAGGGCTCAGCCCCACAAGACAGTCCCTAACTCTAGACCCCAATCGCAAGTCCTAGGTTATGGCCTGGCTATAAATTGGGGTTCCCACAACTCCCTCCTCAGGTTTGATTAATTTGCTAGGATGGCTTACAGAACTCAGGGAAACACCTTTCTTAGGTTTACCCATTATTATAAAGGATATTACAAGGATACAGATGAACAGTCATATGGAAGAGACGCATAGGACAAGGAACATGGGAAGGAGCATGGAGGAGCGTCCGTGCCCTCTCTTGTCCGGGCTGCCCTCCAGTAACCCTCCACATGGCTATACACGTAGACACTTTCCAAACCCAGTCCTTTGAGGTTTTTAATGGAGATTTCATTACATAGGTATAATCCATTACATTATTGGCCATTGGTGATCAACTCAACCTTCATCCCTCCTGCCCTCCAAAGAGGTCAGTCCATGAACTGCAAGTTCCAACCCTCTAATCACATGGTTATCTGCCCTGGCCACCAGCCCCATCCTGTGGCTATCCAGGAACCCACCAAGAGTCACCTCATTAGAACAAAGATACTCCTATCACCCAGGAAACTCCAAGGCATTTAAGAGTTCTGTGTCAGACACTCCTATCACTCAAGAAATTACAAAGGTCTCAGGAGCTCTGTGTCCAGAACTGAGTCAAAGACCAAATATTAGAACAAAAGATTCTCCTAGCACCCCTATCTTTAAGCGTTTTAGAAGTTCTATGTCAGGAAGTGGGGGCAGAGACCAATATCTATACTTCTTATCATATCAGAACATCACATTGCCCTCTCCTGCTTCATCCACAGGAACCGCCCGGGGTATTGTGATTGCTACGGGAGACTCCACAGTGATGGGCAGAATTGCCTCCCTGACATCAGGCCTGACGGTTGGCCAGACACCTATCGCTGCTGAGATCGAACACTTCATCCATCTGATCACTGTGGTGGCCGTCTTCCTTGGTGTCACTTTTTTTGTGCTCTCACTTCTCTTGGGCTATGGCTGGCTGGAGGCTATCATTTTTCTCATTGGCATCATTGTGGCCAATGTGCCTGAGGGGCTGTTGGCCACGGTCACTGTGAGTAGACAGGGTGGAAAATGGCCTCAGGGCAGATAAACCACCCCAGGGAAAAGGGATCACTAGCATCTCTTTTGTTGTTGAACCTTTCAAGTGCAGAGTCTTCCTGATATATACATAGGTATCAGGAATAATTTAGCTCTCAATATTATACTGACCCCTTCTGCCCATATATTTTGGTGCCTCTCTTTCCTCAATGAGAGAGGAAGCAAGTTTCAATGGAAAACGCATTGGATTATCAGTCACTGAGAGTGAGTTCTAGTATTGGCTAACTCACTTAACATCTCCAGACCTCAATTTATTCATCAGTTTATGGAAGAAGATTAATTTAGAATTATAGAATCTTACAGGAAAGGACTTCAAAGATCATATAAATTCAACCTTTCAACCAATGCTGAATATCCTCTGTAAAACCCATGGGAGATGGTTATTATTTCTATTAATTGGGAAGCCCACCCCTTTCTGTCTCAATTCATTTCATTGTTGGCTTGCTCTGTTTAAATTTCATTGTGTTAAGCAGAACTATAAATCCCTGTTTGTCCTAAGTTTCCCAGCTGAAGAAACACAAAATAAGTCAATTCTTTCTCTTTTACAGACTAGCCCTTTAGATTTTTGATGGTAGCCATTATGTCCCCTCAAACTCTTGTGGCAGCAGGTGAAATAATCCCTCTTCCCTTAGCCATTCTTCCTATGACATGGTCTGTAGGCCACCTGTCTTGATGATCACCTATTGAGGGTATGCTCTAGTTTGTCAATATTCTTAAAAGAGAAATGACAATAATACTTGGGGTATGTTTGGACTAGCACAAAAATGTAGAGACTAGTGATATTATGTAAATAAATTATAACCCCTAATCCTACTATTAGAAGTCCATACTTACATAACCACAGCCTAAGAATTCATTAGCTTTTAAAACAATCTTGCCTCACACTTGACTTACGTTGCCTTCACGACCAACAAAAGTCTTTTGGTTTAAATGATTTTTCAAGTCCTTTCCAATGCTGTGATATCATTGGTATCTCCTCCACATTCTTTGTTTAAACTATTGGTCCACCGGGCGCAGTGGCTCACGCCTAGAATCCCAGCACTTTGGGAGGCCGAGGTGGACGGATCACGAGGTCAGGAGATCGAGACCATCCTGGCTAACACAGTGAAACTCCGTCTCTACTAAAAATACAAAAAAGAAATTAGCCCAGCATGGTGGCTGGCGCCTGTAGTCCCAGCTACTCGGGAGGATGAGGCAGGAGAATGGCTTGAACCCGGGACGTGGAGTTTGCAGTCAGCCGAGATCACACCACTGCACTCCAGCCTGGGCGACAGAATGAGACTGTCTTGAAAAAAAAAAAAACTATTGGTCCAACACCCTCTCCACACCTAGCATCTTATACCACCATAAAAGATTAGCTATCTATGTGGTCCCTGGAAAGATTGGACTTAAAAAGGTGTGGCCTAAACTTGAATGAAAAAGAGATTGCTGAATAGAAAAGATGCAAATATCCTGAGGGAGCAGAATATTCCAGGGGGGAATAAAGAGGATCCCTGTCTATGATACCCTGGCAAAGAAATACACTCTTTTTTGGCCAGGCACGGTGGCTCACATCTATAATCCCAGCACTTTGGGAGGCCAAGGTGCGCAGATCACTTGAGCCCAGGAGTTCGAGACCAGCCTGGACAACATGGTGAAACCCTGTCTCTACTAAAAATACAAAAATTAGCTGAGCATGGTGGTGCATCCTGTAGTCCCAGCTACTTGGGAGCCTGAGGCAGAAGAATTGCTTTAACCTGGGAGATGGAGGTTGCAGTTAGCCAAGATCATACTCTGCATTCCAGTCTGGGTAACACAGAGTGAGACTCTGTCTCAAAAACAAAAACAGAAAAAGACATTTTTTTAAAATACACTCTTTTTTGAAACTCTTACCATAAAGCACAAACCACAATCACTTTCCTAATTTCCTTTACCACAGCCAGAAATGAAATGTTTAAAGAGTAGGTGGGAACAAAAGGGAAATAAGCACAAAAAATTAAAATAGCATTAAAAATGATCAAATGTCCACAATGCAAAATGGTGTGAGTATTCCATCTCCCGTGTGTATTCTCTCCTCTCTTCTTGGCTTTAGGTGTGCCTGACCCTCACAGCCAAGCGCATGGCACGGAAGAACTGCCTGGTGAAGAACCTGGAGGCGGTGGAGACGCTGGGCTCCACTTCCACCATCTGCTCAGACAAGACAGGCACCCTCACCCAGAACCGCATGACCGTCGCCCACGTGTGGTTCGATAAGACCGTGTATGAGGCCGACATCACCGAAGAACAGACTGGTGACTAGTGGTATTGGTGGAACAAGAGTGGAGGGATTTGGGGGATGTGATGAGTGAGCTGAGAGAGAATGGTGAGTCCAGACAGAGAGGAGGGAGCCTGAAAGTGGAGTGGAGAAGAGGGAGGTGTGAAGGAAAAGAAATGCTGCTCCTGTGAAGTATCTGGGTGCCAAAGAGGATGTGAATAACCACTTGCTTAAAATTCTCATTCCCTGCTCACAATTCTTCTTTTCTTTCTCCCTAGGAAAAACATTTACCAAGAGCTCTGATACCTGGTTTATCCTGGCCCAAATCGCTGGCCTCTGCAACCGGGCTGACTTTAAGGCTAATCAGGAGATCCTGCCCATTGCTAAGGTGTCAGGCCCAAGGGGAAGAGGGTACCTCAGTGTCCAGGGTGTAACCTGCCCTCTCCCAAAAAATCCTCTCCTGGAGCTCAGTAATTTCCCCCCAGGTACCCGCCCTCCCCATTTGTCCCCTCTCCATGTTGCCACAGGTATGCCTCATGCCCAGATAGCATGCCCCTGGGGCTTACTATACAAACCCCATCCTGGCAGAGGGCCACAACAGGTGATGCTTCCGAGTCAGCCCTCCTCAAGTTCATCGAGCAGTCTTACAGCTCTGTGGCAGAGATGAGAGAGAAAAACCCCAAGGTGGCAGAGATTCCCTTCAATTCTACCAACAAGTACCAGGTACAGAACCCACAAAGGTAGGAGAATGGTGGTGGAGATGGGCTCATCACTGGGGCAAGGGGAGCTTTGCCTCTGCCTTCAACTTCACCTCTGAGCAGCAGAGGAGCTCAGTAGAACCTGCATCCCAATTAACAGAAGACTCACATCAAGAGAACGTGACAAACAGGTAAAGAGAGGCGAAACAGGTGATAAAGGAAGAGGCATCAGTCAGTCCTACGCAGAGCTCTGAGCTGTGCCACTTGGGAAAAAGTGAGTCATAAAATCCTCTCTGAAATGTCTGTAGATAGCAGAAGCTGGTTGGTGAAAGTCATGTTAGAGTCACATGCAGCTGTTAGGAGGCCCCTTTGTGTCTACTAGGAGATTTGCCACTGCAGAATTAGGTTGCATTTGCAAGACACTTTATTTCATTAGCCATCAAGTATTTCCTTTCATCCCACACTTGACTTGCAGTTCTAGTGGCTGCCAGCGGGTAGGCGATCAGGGGTCTCTGCCTCCATTGGCACCTGACCCTCTCCCCTGTGTGTCTTGTATCTTCTTTTCTGATAAGGACGCAAGTCATATTAGATTAGGGCCTCCCCTACTTCTGTGTAACCTTAACTAATTACATGTGTTCGTGTTCGTGAAGTTTTTCATTTCCCAGGAACATTTTGGTCCACTCTCCCGGGAGGAGTGGACAAGAGCAGGGGAAACGCTGAGTGAGGGACTGTGAAGGGACAGGAAAGAGAGTGTTTCTCTCCAAAGTAGAATCTGGGCAGACTGAAGAGAGGGTTATGGTAGGATGCAGGAACAGTGGCATTATCAGAACTGGAGCTTTGCCAGGCGTAAGCTGAGTTCCACGGGGCAATCACGATTTGCTCAGGGAAGTAGATTCTTCAACTCCATGCATTACTGAAAAGGCCAGACATTCAGGTGTGGGTAAAATGTCTCAGAGAAAATGACAATGAGACTCCCAAGTCTGCTGGTATCTTTTTTTTTTTTTTTTTTTTTGAGATGGAGTTTTGCTCTTGTTGTGCAGGCTGGAGTACAATGGCGCGATCTTGGCTCACTGCAACCTCCATCTCCCGGGTTCAAGGGATTCTCCTGTCTCAGCCTCCCGAGTAGCTGGGATTACAGGCATGTGCCACCGCGCCCGGCTAATTTTTTGTATTTTTAGTAGAGACGGGATTTTACCATGTTGGCTATGCTGGTCTCGAACTCCTGACCTCAGGTGATCCACCCGCCTCAGCTTCCCAAAGTGCTAGGATTACAGGTGTGAGCAACCATGCCTGGCCTCTATATAAATTTTTTTAAACTGAATTACTCATAGTTTTACACTGAAAACTGCGCAAGTAAGGGTTAAATAGATCTATCCTTTTTTGTCTCAACTGGTTTTTAGTCAATGTAATAAAATAGGTCTCTTAGGCCCAAGTGGCAAACTTATTCCCATTTTTTTTCTGATGTTTAGTGGCCTCACTAGTCAGACAGGAATTCTGTGGCTTGGCAGGGCCTTTGACGGCAGCATAGCCTTTAACTGGAAAGAATTAGGTACCTCTCCCTCCATGTGATTCAAAATAAAAGCAAAACACATTCACAACATTTGTTGGGGCATCCAACAAATAGTGACTTTCTCTCAAATGACTATGCTGGTGCTTCTTCTGAGCTACTGAACATGCGGCTCAAATGGCAGACTTGTCCTCAGTGGTTCACCGTGTGTGACAGGCTGTGCCGCTGGCCACCAAGCTCTGGCAGGCACTTGCTCTGGGAGGCCCTCAGTTTGCTGCCTTCCTTAGCTTGCCCTAAAGGTGGAGACTCCAGTCTTTGCAAGAGACATCTCAGACCGCTGGCGGTTTGCAGAGCTTGGTCTGTTTCCCTCTGAGATAAAAATGAAACGAAGAAGATGCTCTGTTCCAGCATTTCCAAACTTCTCCCTCCGTCTCTTTTATTTGTAATTTTCTATCAAGATGTGATTTTCTTCCGTGACCAGATTACTAGTAGGTCTTGCCATCACCTCCTGGGCCCTTCACTTATTCAACACATTTTACTGAACGCTTAGAAAACTGAGCTCTTTAAACCTTTTCCAGCTTTCTGCTTAAGTGAGTTACGGTTCTTCCTCTTAATTGCTTAAGCATATTTTGAATGTAACTGAACAAACGAACAGAACAGTTGTAACCACGTTTTGTGCACTGGTTTCCCACCCTGCTTACCCTGTGGGCAGTACAGTCTGGCCTCCTCTGCACTCCCGCTGTTCCTTTCAATGCGTCGATTTTGTTCTCAACAGGCGACCTAGCGGGCATTTCCTGTCCATCACAAGAGGAACCCCACGGAGAGCTCCTTTTCATACATCAGAGATCAAGAGGAAATGCAAAACCCACATTTCTCTCTCCTTGCTGCGGGTTGTCCCCTCGGGTTCATTTCATGAATGTGCCCTTTCCCTCCCCCACCACAGCCACAAGGACCCCCATGCCCAACCACACTAGCTAGCCCCTCTCAGGAGACTTCTCACGCTTTTAGGAGACAGAGGCCCAGGGACTGGAATGACTAACTTATTTTTGGATTGTACTTCACAGTTTTCAAAGTATTTTCTACACTATCTCTTATAAAAACCCAATGAAGGGCCAGGTGTGGTGGCTCATGCCTGTTATCCCAGCAGTTTGGGAGGCCAAGGTGGGCAGATCACCTGAGGTCAGGAATTCAAGACCAGCCTGACCAACATGGTGAAACCCCCGTCTCTGCTAAAAATGCAAAAAATCAGCCAGGCATAGTTGGCGGTGCCTGTAATCCCAGCAGTTTCGGAGGCCAAGGTGGGTAGATCACCTGAGGTCAGGAGTTCAAGACCAGTCTGACCAACATGGTGAAACCCCCGTGTCTGCTAAAAATGCAAAAAATCAGCCCAGCATAGTGGTGGTGCCTGTAATCCCAGCTACTCGGGAGGCTGAAGCAGGAGAATCACTTGAACCCAGAGGCAGAGGTTGCAGTGAGCTGAGATCACACCACTGCACTCCAGCCTGGGTGACAGAGTGAGACTCTATCTTTGAAAACAGAAACAAAACACAACAAAAAACCCCATGAAGGAGGCAAGGCAGAGGCTTTTATGTTTTGTCGAAGGAACTAAGATTTTGCAAGGTTAAATGGACTGACCTGAGGTCATAATGCATTCTTGCTGGCCCTAGAACACAGGTCTTCGGACTCTTTTTTTTTTTTTTGAGATGGAGTCTGGCTCTGTCACCTAGGCTGGAGTGCAATAGCGCAACCTCTGCTTCCAGGGTTCCAGCGATTCTCCTGCCTCAGCCTCCCAAGTGGCTGGGATTACAGGCACATGCCACCATGCCCAGCTAATTTTTGTATTTTTAGTAGAGACGGGGTTTTGCCATGCTGGCCAGGCTGGTCTTGAACTCCTGACCTCAAGCAATCCACCCGCCTCGGCCTCCCAAAGTGCTGGGATTACAGGCATGAGCCACTACACCTGGCCTTCAGACTCTTTTTCTTTCCTGTCTACTCTGCTGTCTTTCTTTGCCAGCCCCACTATTTCTGCTCTCTCGCCATCCAGTTGGCAAAGATGCAGGGGGAAAGTGAGAGTACTGGTTCTGCCCCCAGGGAGCTTCCGGCTGAGAAGATAATAGAGATTCCTGTGCAAATAATACCAGGCTGCAGTTTCCTGGAAAAAGGAGGAGGGGCTGGGCTCAACCTGGGGCGAGATGTGACTGGGGAGGAGAGGGAACAAAAGAAATGGGGGTATGAAACACGTTGTCTGTCTTTTTACCTTTGAAACCTTCCCCTTCTTTTTGCCCCTGATCCTTGGTCTCTCCTCCTGTCCCATCAGTGCTGCCTCTGCTCTCCCTAGATGTCCATCCACCTTCGGGAGGACAGCTCCCAGACCCACGTACTGATGATGAAGGGTGCTCCGGAGAGGATCTTGGAGTTTTGTTCTACTTTTCTTCTGAATGGGCAGGAGTACTCAATGAACGATGAAATGAAGGAAGCCTTCCAAAATGCCTATTTAGAACTGGGAGGTCTGGGGGAACGTGTGCTAGGTGAGGAGCTTTGGGAGAAGTTTTTAAAAGAATGGCATCAAAATGGTTATTATCTGTGGGGTGAGAAATCAAGGATGTTGGGGTAAGCAGATAGGAATGTAGAGTGCTGGATGACTACTGGTCCCTCCCTCTGTCTCTCCAGGCTTCTGCTTCTTGAATCTGCCTAGTAGCTTCTCCAAGGGATTCCCATTTAATACAGATGAAAGAAATTTCCCCATGGACAACCTTTGTTTTGTGGGCCTCATATCCATGATTGACCCTCCCCGAGCTGCAGTGCCTGATGCTGTGAGCAAGTGTCGCAGCGCAGGAATTAAGGTAAATACTTGCCCAGCCCAGGAGCCCCTCACCTGTCACAAGTTGAAGCATCTACTAGAAGGCCTTGTGCAGAGTAGATGCTTAATAATCTTAGTTTAATTGAGCCGATTTATGTTTCCTTGGGCTTATGATTTTTACTTAATAGCAAGTTTCCTCTTTAGTTAGAATTCTACTTGCATTGAACATTAGAATCACCAGGGAGGCTTTAAAAATCGGATGTCTAGGACACACCCTAGACCGATTTAATTAGAAACTCTCAGGATAGGATCCTGGCAACAGTATTTTTAAAAACTTTCCTGGAGATTCCAATGAGCAGAGAAGTTTGAGAACCAGTGTCCAGCCCAGTGCTTCTCAGACCAACGTGCATGCAGATCCCTCAGGGATTGTTTTGAAATGCAGGTCTGGCTTCAGAAGGTCCAGGGAAACCTGAGAGACTGCATTTTTAACGAGCCCCCAGGCGATGCTGTTGCTGCTGGTCTGCAGACCACACTTGGAATAGCAAAGTGCCAGAAGACGTCGTGTAAAATGTGCTGCCGAAATGGGTGGTAAAAGGGTGAGGCTAGGAGGGCTGGGGCTCTGGACCAGGCAATAGTGAGAATGAGATATTGAGAGCTGAAGGATCTTCAATGGGTGTGAGCAGCTGCTCTAAGAGGTATATGCCCAGGTGTAAAAACTGGAAACCAAAAATCGGTCAGAGCAAGAGTGAAAGTCCAGCTTCAGAACAAACCCAGAGGTAGAAAATCCTCTTTGGTCAGGGTGGGCCTTGAACTTCATGGGATGGCAGCAATAGGATTCTTCAAATTCTGAGATGCTCTGTGTCCCATGTTTCCCAGGTCAAATTCTAAGACTCATCATATACATCTTTACAGCTTAGATATAGACACCTTCCCTGCTCATACCTTACATTCTGGATTACCTGTATATTCTGGCTCCTAGACTTGGGAGATTGGAGGTATTCAAGGAGAACTAGGTGTTCTCTGTTGGAACTGTTAGGTAACAAGAGCACCCTAAAGGCGCTGGTTCCAGGTTATTCTTCCTCAATGTAAACCCGCCAAAGGAAAAACCAATCAGAGAGAGGTGTTTTCCCGCCTCGCTCTAAGCCCCACCCCAACCCACGCAGCCCTCCTGGGCATAAAAGAAGCAAACCCCCACCGCTCTCTCTCTGTGTCTCCTGCCCAGCCTAGCCTGCTGCCTCCAATAAAGATCTCTTGGCCGAACCGGTGTAGCGTGGTCTGAGTCTGAGCCTAGAGAGTCACTCTTTCAGGAACTGGCTGTATGTTAGACTTGTGACTGTTGGCAGGTTGTCCGGGGTCAGTCTGGGCCATGTGTGCTGGGAGGGACTTGGGAACCCTGAGCAGTGGTTTCCAGGTAGTGATCATTCCTCCATTCCTTCATTCTGTAATTATTTGTTGATGGCTTACTATGTGCTAGGCATTATGCTAGGGCAGGAAACTTTACAAGGAAGCCACCCTTGCAGAGCTCTCAGTCCAGTGGGGAAGAGAGATAAACAGGCAATCACCATACAGAGAAGTGTGGCAAGTGCTGAAATATGGCAGGAACGGAATGCTGTGAAAGCACGCGGCCTGGGTATTCATCTTTGGGTAGAAATGGGACAGGACTAGGTACCAGGTATCCAAAACCAAGCTGAAACCAAGGCTCGGTGAGGCCACAGAAAGAAGACAGGTAGAGTGAGAATTTCAATGCACTGGGCCTTAGATGAAATTTTGCTAGGCAGATGGATTATTCCAGACATTCCTTTATTACCACTTGTTCTATGTGTAGGTGTTTCTGTCTTTGCACTTGAGGAAGCAGAATAGCTTCTGGAGCAATTAAATGAAATTCTGAATATAGTCAAATCTCTGGCTTATTCCTGGCAAATCTAGGACCCAAATTGTCCTGTTTTATGGTCTCATGGTCTTGACCCACTCCCAAGGGTTGAAATCACAGTAGCATGGTTTTTGGTCTATACCACAAGTTCTTGGGAATGAGCGACTAAAACCCTCGTTGAAAAAAGCAGTTTTTTTTTTAACAGAAAAAAGACCTTTTTTCAAAAGGGTCTGTCAGTTCTTAGAGGAGAAAAATGAAGCATCCAGGCTCTGAAGATGATTCTGCTCCTCTTCCCTCCCCTTCCCAACCCAGGTGATTATGGTAACAGGAGATCATCCCATTACAGCTAAGGCCATTGCCAAGGGTGTGGGTATCATCTCAGAAGGCACTGAGACAGCAGAGGAAGTTGCTGCCCGGCTTAAGATCCCTATCAGCAAGGTTGATGCCAGGTGAGATCACTAAAGAACTCAAGATCTGCCATGTTCCCTCCATCCCCAGCCTGCCCCACCCAGATGTCACTTTACTAAAGTTCTTGGAGTCTCCTTCAATAGGTAGGATGTGTGGGGTTTACACTACAAAGTAAAACATAATAGGAAAATAAAGTGAATATGTCAGTGGGTTTTCAAAGGAAGCAAGATGAAGAAAGCGGTAAAGAAACGAGTGGTTGGCAAAAGCGTGGGGAGGGAATAGGATGTGTCAATTTGGAGATAATATAGGGCTGGGGACAAGTGAGGAGACTAGGTTGAAAGAAGAAGCAATGAAGCTATAGTCAAGATTGGCGCCAAGATCCCTGGTGAATTCTCAACACTCAAAACTAGCCTTTTGAAATTATTTTCCCTCAGTGCTGCCAAAGCCATTGTGGTGCATGGTGCAGAACTAAAGGACGTACAGTCCGAGCAGCTTGATCAGATCCTCCAGAACCACCCTGAGATCGTGTTTGCTCGGACCTCCCCTCAGCAGAAACTCATCATTGTCGAGGGATGTCAGAGGCTGGTAAGGAAGGAAAAGGATCCCCAAGGAAACTGGCAGAACTCCTGTGGCTTAGCCCCGTTCCAAACCAAGCAGAGGAACATGTGGGCTGGGCTAGAGGAGACTCCAGAGAGTACCCCATCTGGAACCTCCATGGTGGCCTTCAGTTTGGGGGCTCCCTGAAAGTTTAAATATCTCAGGAGGAGTGGGAGAAGGACAGGAGCCCTAGATCAAGCATGATTACATCAGGAAACAAGGGATGCAGAAAGCGTACTGATCTTTAGGACTAGTTCTGGATCTGATGCAATAAATTTTTCACTCCCTCTGTCTGGACTTCCTCAGGGAGCCATTGTGGCCGTGACGGGTGATGGGGTGAATGACTCCCCTGCGCTGAAGAAGGCTGACATTGGCATTGCCATGGGCATCTCTGGCTCTGACGTCTCTAAGCAGGCAGCCGACATGATCCTGCTGGACGACAACTTTGCCTCCATCGTCACGGGGGTGGAGGAGGGTGAGGAGGCAGGGTGCCCAGGGTGGAGACTTCAACCTTGGACTCAGGTGGGGGTTGGTGTACATCCCCTCTTTCCGTTTTCCCATCATCCAACCTCCATGAGCCTGTACGGGCTCAGAAGAAAATCACTGTACGACAAAATTTTGCAAATTAGATCAGCTGGTACATAGACCATCACTATCTGCAACCCCTTTTGATGAGATCGGGGAAAAGTCCCCTTTATTCATTTTATTTTCCTGTCAGGGAGACTGAGACTCTGGTATAACATAGTATCTTCATTGTCCTCTCACTGGAATTCAAGTAGGCCCACAGCCAGTTCCAAGATGTAGCCACACCCCTAGGACTATTCCATGCACCGAAATCTTTAGGTGGGTCCCCTAGAAACCTGTTGCCTAAATAATGGTGACACATCAGGATCAGCTGGAGCTTGACCCATGAATTGACTGCATGAGCCCAATTACACACCTTCTTCCCCAGAGAACTGTGAAGAGAATGCCCTCCTGCGAACAGGAGGGACCAAGAATTCTGCATTCCAGGTTCCCTGCTTTCTGCCTGGAGCTATCTTACTAAAACATATGGCAATGCACATCATAATAATGATTACCGTTTTATTGAAACCTTGTGTAATCCTGACACTTTGCCTGGTATTTTATATCCACTCAATTCAATAAGTTCATTTGAACACTGATTATGTGGGAGACACTATGCTTGATGCTGGGGATACAATAGTAGGGAGAACAAAGACACAAATCCCTGCCCTCATGTAACTTAATTTCTAGTGGGGATGACAGACAATAAAATAAGTAAATTATATAGTATGTTAAAAGAAGATAAGTGCCATGGGACAGACCAAGCAGAGAGTGCAGACAGGGATTCGATCTTTGAAAAGGCAGTCAGAGGTGGATGCAGCAATCTTGCTGCAAAGGCAGGAGGAATGAAGCTCACAGAGGTGAGGGTGCCCAAGGTCAGAGCTAGCTATGGCAGAAGACGGGATTTGAACACAAGCCTGTCCCAAGCCTTGTGTGAACTGGCTCTTTCCAGTTCAGCCTTAATCTTGTAAAGGCTTTTATACTGACATTCTCAAACATCGCAGGATTAACCAGGCCCAACCAACCCTGCTAATTTTCAGAGATCAGATAACGTTAGCTAGGGTGAATCTAAGAACAAAGAGTACACAGACGGCATGGCTCTGATTAAAAGGCACACAATTTAGAAACAATACTGGGACCCTGGAGGTCTAGGACCTCCAGACCCTTTCCTGGACTGTGACACTTCTTTGAGGTGGCCTGTCTGTCCCGGAGCTGGTTTGAGGGAGGCGTGTTCTCCCAGGGCTTCTCACAGGAGGTTGACCATCCTCCCCAGGCCGCCTGATCTTTGACAACCTGAAGAAATCCATCATGTACACCCTGACCAGCAACATCCCCGAGATCACACCCTTCCTGATGTTCATCATCCTCGGTATACCCCTGCCTCTGGGAACCATAACCATCCTCTGCATTGATCTCGGCACTGACATGGTAAGGGCCAAGCTGGTGAGCAAGAGATTCCCAGAATTCTGTCTCCTAAGCTCCCTGCTTTCCACCTGGAGCTATCTTACTAAAACTCATGACAACCCACTCATGACCCAGCTCTCGCACCTCCTGCGAGATGGATTGAGGCTGCGTCAAGACAGAATGCTAGAGCTTGAATTACTGCTGGGTTTCCTTCTGAACTTTGTGACCCCTGTCGTCCCCACCCTCCATCCTCCAGGTCCCTGCCATCTCCTTGGCTTATGAGTCAGCTGAAAGCGACATCATGAAGAGGCTTCCACGGAACCCAAAGACGGATAATCTGGTGAACCACCGTCTCATTGGCATGGCCTATGGACAGATTGGTGCGCCCAGAGGAATGAGGGGTGGAGGGAGCAGGGAGTGGTTGCCCCTGCCTGGCAACGTGAGCCATCTCAGTTTGGAAGTCAGGGAGATATTTTCTCAGCAACAAACTGTGCTAGGCCCTGAAAACACAAAGAACCATTCATCTCTGATCTGCCCTTGACTTAGAGTCCAGTACAAAAGGAACAAACATACATAAAATGATAGCATCTCCAAGTGCTAAGTGATGAGTATAGACAGAACATGCTGCAGGATTACAAAGCAAGCAGGCTCACCATGATGAGGATAGCCAGAGAGGCCTTATAGGAAATAGGACTTAAATTTGGTGTAGGAGAGTGGGGCTTAGACTAGTAAGTGTATGGTCAGGTGTGGGAGACCAAAGGAGTGGGGAATTTCATATGGCACAGTTAGAGACGAGTGAATAAACCAGGTTGGTAGAGCCCTTCGTCTTTATAAAGTAGTGAAAAATAAGACTGTAGACAGAGATATCATTTGTATTGGGGTCAGCCTTGACAGACATTTGAGAGTCATTAGAAGTCTTTGTTCTTGAGTTTCCAGGTGCAATGGTATTTCAGAAAACAGGGTGAGTGATGAACAGAATAAGATCCTGTCTCAAAAAAACAAAAAAAATTGGGAGAGGGAATCAGTGGCCTCTAAAGTCCTTTTTAGTTTTAAGATTATGTGATTCAAAGCTGACTCTGGGTCAGAGTTTAGAAACAAATGTCAAGGCTTAAAGGAAAGTCCCACAGAGATGAGAGATGACAGGATCAGGCAGCTGATGGCAAGATTATTCCACATTACTCTTCAGACACACACCAGCCCAGCCAGAAGCAAGTCCCAACCCCCAGCCCTCCCCTGGCCTACCTTTTGGGGCCCTTCTCTGAACCAGGCTCCCCTGTCCTGCAACTCTGTCATTCACAGGGATGATCCAGGCTCTGGCTGGATTCTTTACCTACTTTGTAATCCTGGCTGAGAATGGTTTTAGGCCTGTTGATCTGCTGGGCATCCGCCTCCACTGGGAAGATAAATACTTGAATGACCTGGAGGACAGCTACGGACAGCAGTGGGTGAGTAGAAGGGATAAGGTAGGAGCTGAGACCAGTAAGAGTGAGAGTGACAGGGGAGAGTGGGTGTAGCAAATTTTTTAAGAGGGAAGAAGGGAAGCACCACACAAACAGAGCTGATGCCTTTTCTTCAGTCTTGTATGAGCCTTCTCACACTTGCCCTCAGTCTTCAGCCACAACAGTAAATCCTCTTCTGTTTAGCATAGGCTCACTCTGGTTAGCTCCTCCTGTCTGTTGTCTGGCCCTGCCTGTCTGGGTCCTTTGGCGCCTTGGAGTCTTTGTCATATCAACTTTTCTGAGCCAGTTTCTCTTTTCCCAGGTTTCAATCATGATTGCCCCAGAAATAGATGCTGGGTCCTCTCCTCTTATACTCTTTGTCCATGAGAGTTCAAATGATATGATTTAAAATTTGAGGCTGGGTGCAGTGGCTCACACCTGTAATCCCAGCACTTTGGGAGGCCGAAGTGGGCGGATCACCTGAGGTTGGGAGTTGAGACCATCCTGGCCAACATGGAAATACCCCGTCTCTACTAAAAATACAAAATTAGCCGGGCGTGGTGGCACGTGCCTGTAATCCCAACCATTCGGGAGGCTGAGTCAGGAGAATCACTTGAACCCGGGGGGCAAAGGTTGCAGTGAGCCAAGATCACGTCATTGCACTCCAGCCTGGGCAATAAGAGTAAAACTCTGTCTCAAAAAATAAATAAATAAATAAATATAAAATTTGAAAACCAGCTGGGCGCAGTGACTCATGCCTGTAATCCCAGCACTTAGGGAGGCTGAGGCAGGCGGATTACAAGGTCAAGAGATCGAGATCATCCTGGCCAACATGGTGAAACCCCATCTCTACTAAAAATACAAAAATAAGCTGGGAATGGTCACGGTCACGGGTGCCTGTAATCCCAGCTACTCAGGAGGCTGAGGCAGGAGAATCGCTTGATCCCAGGAGGCAGAGATTGCAGTGAGCCAAGATTGTGCCATTGCACTCCAGCCTGGCGACAGAGCGAGACTCTATCTCAAAGAAAAAAAAAAAAAAAACTCTGAAAACCTATTTTCTTTGTATATCCCTTCCTAATCATTCTAAACCTTTTTAACCTAGATGATGCCTCCCTATAGTTGTCTTTTCTAACAACCAAGATGAATGAGGCTCAAACTGAAGCCCTCTCCCCAACAATATGTATTCAAGAATTTTAGTAGGTATGCCTTTTTGGTGAATACTCCTGTGAATACTCCTGTCCCAATTTCTAAGACAGTAGGACATGTGACATGTGACAGCAATTATTGCTAGAATTGTAGTGTCATAGAGTCAATTATCATCATTCTATAGATGAGGAAACTGATCTAGAAAGATTCTGTAACTTGCTCAAAGTCCCACAGTGAATCCCTAAAAGAGCTGGACTTGAATTCTGGACTCTTGATCCCTGCCCAGCATTTTCCCACTTCACCATGATGTCTCCAAACCAAGCCAATTGCAGGTTTCTCAAATTGTGTTCAAATCTGAATTGTTGGGAAGGTGCCCCTCACATACAGTTGGCTTCCACTAGCTGAGTCTTATAAGGCCATCAGATGTCAATATTCCCAGCTATCAACACTGCTGCAGGATCCAACGACACCCAAAGTTCTCATTGCTGTGCACCCTGCCGACATCTCAACTCCCAGCTCAAGCCCTTGTTTTCCATCTTGATACTTCCTCCCTGCTGCCAAGATGCAGCATGACGTAAATTTACTGACAATAAATTAAAGGTAATTAAAAGTAATTTGAGGTAAAAAGTTAAGAATTCCCCCGTGCACACTGAAGACATCTTGAAGTATCACAAAAATGTGTTGAGAACAGTTGCCCTGAGCAACAAACTCTATAAAGGCGCTTCCGTGTCTCTTCTATGACTGTAATTTTCAGATAATCTAGTATAGAGCCACCCACCTGGGAAGTGCATGATGCACTGCTAGAAGCAAGGATTGCTCCTTACTTTCTAAATATCTTTCATTAATTCCAGTGATTCCCCCACTCATTTGTTCATTCAGACAATATTTACTGAGCATCTTCTATGTACCAGGTACTGTTCTAGGGCCTGGGGATATGACAGTGAACAAAAATCATCAAGTTATTGCTCTCATGGAGCTTATTTCTAGTTAGGGATGGGAAGACAGATAATAACCAAATACATAATATATTTAATCAAAATATTGTAAGTCCAAGGGGGTCCAAGAAGTGTTGGAACTAGGATATTAGAGTGAGATGGAATTATAAAAATGCTGGTCAGAGAGAGAAAGATGCTTGAAATTACAGAGAAATAATAGGTATTGGAAAGGATAATATCTAGAGTTTCAGGATGGGAGCAAGCAGCCCAGGTGGGGAGTAGAGGACAACATCATTGGAGGAGAAGATCAAGGAACTGTGAGGCCATGGCATTGGAAAGATCATCAACATGGACATTTCAATCTCCAAAAACAAGCACAGAAGTAATAGTGGAGTAACAGTGTCAGAAACTAAAATCTTCAAGAAATGACAGGGAGTGATGCAGGTAACGGCAACGGACATTGGTCTTATTCTAAGTTCCATGCTCAGCTCATCAATTTCCAGCCTTCGTTTTCTATTGTTTAAGGCTCTATATTCCTCTCCAAGTACAACTTTACCACATCCCATGGGGTTTGATATGTAGTATTTCATTATTGTGCAGTCCTACAGATTTTCAAATTTATTTGATCTACGAGTTATTTATAAACATGCTGTTTTAGTTTTTAAAACATAGGCTTTTCTCTCCAGTCTAATTTTTATTTTTTATTTTTTTATTTTTTTTGAGACAGAGTCTGGCTCTGTCCCCCAGGCTGGAGTGCTGTGGCACCATCTTGGCTCACTGCAAGCTCCGCCTCCCGGGTTCACGCCATTCTCCTACCTCAGCCTCCCGAGTAGCTGGGACTACAGGCGCCCACCACCACGCCCTGCTAATTTTTTTGTATTTTTAGTAGAGACAGGGTTTCACTATGTTGGCCAGGATGGTCTCGAACTCCTGACCTCGTGATCCACCCACCTCGGCCTCCCAAAGTGCTAGGATTACAGGCTTGAGCCACCGTGCCCGGCCTCTCTCCAGTCTAATTTAGATGCACCTCTTCTATGTTCCCATAGCACTCTGCGATCTCTCATTTATAACCTATCTATTGTGCTGACATGGTTAGCATAATTATTTTCCCCACTAGACTCTAAGTTCCTTATGTGTAAAGTGTGAATGAAAGAACAAACGAATGAATGAATGTCTCTTACCTGATACCACTCTTTGGGGTATTTCTTTCCCCCCTGTATTCACATTGTCCTCTGGCCCCACCATCCTTTCTGACCTATATCCCCTGACTCTGCCTTCTTCCCTTTTTCTTTTTTTTTTTTTTTTGAGATGGAGTCTCACTCTGTCGCCCAGGCTGGAGTGCAGTGGCATGATCTCAGCTCACTGCAAGCTCCGCCTCCCGGGTTCACACCATTCTCTTGCCTCAGCTTCCCCAGCAGCTGGGACCACAGGCACCCGCCACCATGCCTGGCTAATTTTTTGTATTTTTAGTAGAGACAGGGTTTCACCGTGTTAGCCAGGATGGTCTTGATCTCCCGACCTCGTGATCCGGCCGCCTCAGCCTCCCAAAGTGCTGGGATTACAGGCATGAGCCACCACACGCCCGGCCCTGCCTTCCTTTCTAACTCCACATTCTTCTCTTACCCTATCCTTCTTATTAATTCAATCCATATTTATTGAGCCATGCTACATGCCATCCACTGAACTAAGCACAGGGAGAGGACATAAAGCTAAATAAGGCAAGTGCTTGTTCTTGAGAAGCTCTCAGTCAGGCAAGGAAAACATAAACAGATCATAATACAACATGAAAAGCGCTAAAACAGAGACATCTGTGAAGTGCTGTGGGGTCTAAAGAGTGAGGACCTGGCCAGGCACAGTGGCTCACGCCTGTAATCCCAGCACTTTGGGAGGCCGAGGCGGTCAGATCACCTGAGGTCAGGAGTTCGAGACCAGTCTGGCCAACATGGTGAAACCCCGTCTCTACTAAAAATACACAAATATTAGCTGGGTGTGGTGGCAGGCGCCTGTAGTCCCAGCTACTCGAGAGGCTAAGGCAGGAGAATCGCTTGAACCCGGGAGGCAAAGGTTGCAGTAAGCAGAGACCACACCATTGCACTCCAGCCTGGGCAACAAGAGTGAGACGTCGTCTCAAAAAAAAAAAAAAAAAAAAAAGAATGAGGACCTGACTCAGCCCAGGTGTCCTGAAAGGTGGGAGAGGAAAGAAGCCTTAGGGTGTACGGAATCCCCTTCTGACACTGTCTCCTCTCTCCCTGCCCTCTCTAGACCTATGAGCAACGAAAAGTTGTGGAGTTCACATGCCAAACAGCCTTTTTTGTCACCATCGTGGTTGTGCAGTGGGCGGATCTCATTATCTCCAAGACTCGCCGCAACTCAGTTTTCCAGCAGGGCATGAGGTGAACATCCCACAAAACAGCCCCAGCATTCTCCCAAGCCCCACACATCAGGACATACCATTTCCCTCTGCCTTTTCCTCTCCCTCACCGCCACACCCATGAATGTTTCTTTCCAGAAACAAAGTCCTAATATTTGGGATCCTGGAGGAGACACTTTTGGCTGCCTTTCTGTCCTACACTCCAGGCATGGACGTGGCCCTGCGAATGTACCCACTCAAGTGAGTAAGGGAAGGGATGCAAGCAGGGGATGTGCAGGCATGGGGGAGCATATAGAGGAAGGGTATGTTTCACTAGGATTGTCATGAGCCAGGAGCTGCCTGGATACATGGAGCTACATGTACACTCAGTGATACAAGGAGAGTCATCTGTGCTCTGATAAGTGGATCTTATTTAGGGAGATATTAGAGACTGTGCCAAATGATCACAACCCACTAGACACACAAATTTAGCAGACTTACCAGTGTTTAACAGAGTGAAATCTTTTTCGTGATGATTGTGCTGTAGTTGTCCAAGGATACATATTGCTTGGAGCTGAAGTAACCATAAAAATAGCCTAATCTATGCTTAGCTAATTCTGTTGTACTTATGCAAATATGTTTTAATGTATATGTATGTGATCGTGCCTACTGAAATTCTCATTGTCTGGTGCCTCATCTTGTTCAACTCCAGGTTTTTGCTTTGTTTTGCTTTGCATTAACATTAGTATATGCTTGATGTGGAAAAATTTATATTTAAAAATGTACGGAGAAAAAAGCAAATGTTCCATTCCACTCCCATCCCCATTATCCAACCCAACTTGCATAGGTAGCCTCAGTTAAGGATTTAGTATGTATTCTTCCAACACATTTCTTTATTTTATTTTATTTTATTTTTTATTTTGAGACGGAGTTTTGCTCTTATTGCTCAGGCTGGAGTGAAATGGCACATTCTCGTCTTACTGCAACCTCCGCCTCCCAGGTTCAAGCAATTCTCTTGCCTCAGCCTTCCAAGTAGCTGGGATTACAGGCACCTGCCACCATGCCCGGCTAATTTTTTGTATTTTTAGTAGAGACGTGGTTTCACCATGTTGGTCAGGATGGTCTCGAACTCCCAACCTCAGGTGATCCACCCGCCTCTGCCTCCCAAAGTGCTGGGATTACAGGCATGAGCCACCACATCCGGCCTTCTTCCAACACATTTCTATGCATGTCTGTACTCTGCTCACCTTTCCATCCCTGGTAATGTTTCACACGAAGCTTTATACAATGTAGGCACTCAATTAATGTTCAATAGGAGACATTGGCACTGGCCTTAGACACTCACAATCCAAGGTGGAAATCTCAACTCTACTATGTATTATTCTGTGGCCTTGGACAAGTATGGAACCATTCTGAGCCTCAACTACACCTGCAAAGTCTCAATAATATACTCCAGGGATGAACCTTGCAGGGTGTTGTGAGATTTACACGTAGAAATGAGCATAAAGCACCAAGCATGCTTAGGTCATGGTAGATGCCTTGTTACTAGTATTCTTGTTGTTATTAATGCCATTATAATGTTCTTGTTGTTATTAATGCCATTATAGACATAATAACAAATGTGGTTGAGTATTATCTATGCTTTCAAACACTCTGTGTACACCTTAACCATAAAACTTAGCACCTAATATTGTGATTCTGTATTCTGTGTGTGTGTGTGTTCACCCTCTTTTCTCTGATTCCCCTGAGCTCCTTGAGAGCTACATGAGACCAACATGTTATCATTTTTATTTCCCCAATACCTAACACAGACACAGAGTACATAAAACAATTGTTTGTTGAATGAAGGGGTGGGGTGGCTATTTGTGTAGAAATATTTATATTTGTGTGTGTGTGTGGAATGAGCCATGGCCTAGGCTTGTACTGTCCAATACGGTGGCCACTATCCATATACGACTATTGTGCTTTTGACATATGAGTCTAGTGAGACTGGGGAAGTAAATTTGTAATTTTATTTAATTTTAATTAAAGTCAAAAACTAAAGCAATGTTTTTCTATATTATAACTTCATTATTTTGGCTGGACTACATTCCCCTTCAACTGTTGAAAATAATTTTCTATCTGAGTTCAGACATTCTGTCAGTGAAAAATATTCACTGAATTTCCAAGACTTAGGATGAGAAGAAGAATGTAAAATATCTTATTGATAATGCTGTTTTTTTTTGTTTTTTTTTTTTTTTTTTTTTTTTTTTTTTTGAGATGGAGTGTCACTGTGTTGCCCAGACTGGAGTGCAGTAGCGCAATCTCGGCTCACTGCAACCTCCGCCCCCCTGGTTCAAGCAATTCTCCTGCCTCAGTCTCCTGAGTAGCTGGGATTACAGGCATGTGTCACCACGCCCGGCTAATTTTTGTATTTTTAATAGAGACGGGGTTTCATCATGTCGGTCAGGCTGGTCTCGAACTCCTGACCTCATGATCTGCCTGCCTCGGCCTCCCAAAGTGCTGGGATTACAGGTGTGAGCCACCACGCCCAGCCTTGATAGTGCTAATATTGAGGCCGGGGTGTAGTGGCTCCAATCACAGCACTTTGGGATGCCAAGGTTGGGGGATCGCTTAAGGCCAGGAGTTCAAGACCAGCCTGTACAACAAAGTGAGACATTGTCTCAATAAAAAAATTTAAAACTTAGCCAGGTGTAGCGGTGCACGCCGACGGTCCCAGCTACTCAGGAGGCTGAGGCAGTAGGATTGCTTGAGCCCAGGAGTTCAAGACTGCAGTGAGTTATAATTGTGCCACTGCACTCCAGCCTGGACGACAGAGCAAGTCCCTGTCTCTAAAAAAAAACATTAAATGTAATTAAAATAAATAATGTTTGTATTGATTACATATTTAACTGATAACGTTTTTGATATATTGGGTTAAATAAAAATATTATTAAAATTAATTTCATCTGTTTCATTTTACTTATGTTAATGTGGCTACTAGAAAATATTTTTACATGTGGCTCACATTGTATTTCTATTGGACAGTGCTGGTCTAGGCCATTTCTTCTGTCACCCAAGGGAACAACTGCTGTCCTGATTCAACCCCTCCCCAGAATCCATCTTCCCGGTCTAATTATAAAAAGAGGTTGCGAAGGAAAACAATGTCCCCATCTTTGTAATGCAGAAGCATCAATATATTCGCTGACAAAGTATCTCCACACTAGATGTCTCAGATAGACCCCTCCTGCTCAGACAACCTCCCCTTTGTGGGCACAAGCCCTAGGGTATGCAGAGAGCACAGGGGTCTCCCTCAGAGGCTCCACAAAAGTTGGTAGAGAATCTTGTGAACGTTGCATGTACCTCTAATATGACATTTATCATATTATATTATCATTGGCTTTTTTTTTTTTTTTTCCCAACGAAGTCTCAGTCTCGCTCTGTCGCCTAGGCTGGAATGCAGTGATGCGATCTCGGCTCACTGCAGCCTCCGCCTCCTGGGTTCAAGCAATTCTCCTGCCTCAGCCTCCTGAGTAGCTGGGATTACAGGTGCACGCCACCATGCCCGGCTAATTTTTGTACTTTTAGTAGAGATGGCATTTCACCATGTTGGTCAGGCTGGTCTCAAACTCCTGACCTCGTGATCCGCCTGCCTCGACCTCCCAAAGTGCTGGGATTACAGGCGTGAGCCATCACGCGTGGCTATCACTGACTCTTTATGTTTCTGTCTCGTGCCTCTCCTCTCCACTCCTGATCACTAATCCCACAAGATTTGTCCTCCTCAAGGTAGGGCTCAGGCCGGGCACGATGGCTCATGCCTATAATCCTAGCACTTTGGGAGGCTGAGGCGGGCAGATTGCCTGAGCTCAACAGTTCAAGACCATCCTGGGCAACGTGGCGAAACCCCGTCTCTACTAAAAATACAAAAAAATTGGCCAGGCACTGTGGCTCATACCTGTAATCCCAGCACTTTGGGAGGCCGAGGCAGGCGGATCACAAGGTCTGGAGTTCGAGACCATCCTGACCAACACGGTGAAACCCCGCCTCTACTAAAAATACAAAAATCAGCTGGGCATGGTGGCAGGAGCCTGTAGTCCCAGCTACTCAGGAGGCTGAGGCAGGAGAATCACTTGAACCTGGGAGGTGGAGTTTGCAGTCAGCCGAGATCAAGCCACTGCACTCCAGCCTGGGTGACAGAGTGAGACTCCGTCCCAAAAAAAAAAAAATTGCAAAAAATTAGCTGGGCATGGTGGTGCACACCTGTAATCTCAGCTACTCAGGAGGCAAAGGCATGAGAATCGCTTAAATCCAGGAGGCGGAGGTTGCAGTGAGCCGAGATTGCACTCCAGCCTGGGCAACAGAACAAGACTCTGTCGCAAAAAAAAAAAAAAAAAAAAAGGAGGGATCAACCAGATCTTACTCAACTGCACTGTCTCCAGCACCCAGCACAGTCCCAGGCACACTGTAGACACAAGCAATGAAACGTGCAATTCCTGTGCATTGCTCTCTGCACCTGTCCTCTTGCATCTGTCTCTCCTGCCATGCTGACTGGCTCTTGCTCTCTACAGGATAACCTGGTGGCTCTGTGCCATTCCCTACAGTATTCTCATCTTCATCTATGATGAAATCAGAAAACTCCTCATCCGTCAGCATCCGGGTGGTGAGGCTCCCCTGGGCCCCACTCTGACTGAGTGGCCACCAGCCCCCTGACTAGCTCTCCTATCCCACCTAGTCCCTCCAGACCCACCACTGACTTTCTCCCCTCCTCGCTGCCAGCCTTGACTGCGCCTGGAGCCCAGACCTCTCTACCCCTTGGCTGCACCCCCCTGCTCCATCTGACCCTCAGTGCCCTGTGTTCCAGACCTCCCGCCTACAACCTTGTCCTTGCTTTCCCTTCTGCCTGTCTCCCCTGGATGCCTCTAATCCCTTCTCCCAGTTCACGCGGGCCTCTTCTCTTCCACAGGCTGGGTGGAGAGGGAGACGTACTACTAAACTCAGCAGAGGAAGAGCTTCATGTGACACAGGGGTGTCGTGAAAGCTGGGATGGGGCCAGAGATTATACGTTTGACACAACATCTGAGACACTAGGATGAATTATCTTGGATGAGAAAGATGGGCAATCCTGGGCTGGCTTGAGGGAATCACGGGCAGAGGATGAGGTGGGCTGAAGGGAAGCCCAGCCTGCATCTAGCTGGAGCCCGGCAAGGAGGGGTATGGTCCTGCTGAATCCCATAGCCAGTCTAGACAGTAAATGTCTGGAAAAGCCCTCACTGGCTGGATGTGTCAAATCTGATCTTAGGGGAGTGGGGATTACTGTGAAGCTCCCTCCACAGGTCTTCCTGATGACCAGGCTGGGGAAGTGTTTTAAGGAGCAGAGTCAAGGCTGGGATAGGATCAGTATCAAGCATCCTTGCCCTTTAAAGTCACTCTCGGAGCCACTGGACAGCAAGGACAGGGCAAATGACTGCCTCAAAATTCCAGCTGAGATCAGAGAAATGGAAGGTGGGGGAGAAAGGAGCAGCTGAGCCACACGTGGCAGAGGGTCCACAGCATCCACACAGGGGGGCGGGTGGTGTGGAGTCATCCGACCCCACCTTGCACTTCCTGAGACCAGCTTGCAGACCACAGCGCTGTGGTGCTAGAAGAGATCAGACTGCATCAGTGAAAAGCCTGAAGTCCAGAGAGGTTAAATGACTTGGGAACGGCCATGTGCTGAGTGTTGTCCCTCATCTGAGAAAGGGACAGGTAGGAGGGACAGTCTCCAGGCATACTGGTGGTCCCTGCCCTCTACCCTCAGTCATCAGGGCTCCTCAACCCCATTCCGACTCTCAGCCTGTTTTCTCTGGTGTAGCCTTGAGATAGAGGCTATAACAAGACTTTCTGAATCCCTGTGGCCTTTACTGTGAAGCAGCCGCCCCCGCTCTGCACGGGGTGATGGACTTTCCCAAGAGCCTGGCCTCTGTGCCTGGGCCCAGGTGCATTCTCAGATGAGTGAAAAGTCGTGGAGGGCCTTTCTCTCCTGCCCACCTTCGTCTCAGCATTTCTTCCTTCCCCTTCACCCGCTCATTCACTTTTGCTCTGTGAGCCCCTCCACTGTGCCATGTGGGTCAGTTCATTCTCAGGCCTCTTTCAGAGTAGAGCATTAGCTGTGCCCAAATGTGTACAGGGTGGAAAGGAAATGCTAAGGAAAGCTAAGGGAACACCATCAGCTATTACCAAAACAAAACACATGTACTAGGTGTCTGCACACTACGCCTAACACTGGGACGAAGGCTTTATATACACCATCAAGTAAGTCACATAAATGTTTCCCTACCACCCACTCCATGTTACCCAAGAAGAAACCAAGGTCTGTCCGTTTTCAGAACGTGGGCCGTTAATCACTTTCAGACTAGTCTTTCAGTGAGGGCTGGGCCAAAAATACACAAAAACAAAACAAAGCAAACAAAAAAAAATAGGCTAGTGATGGGGAAGGATCCCGGGTGGGTCTGGAGGATGAGACGCCATGGGCTAGCAAAGAGAAGGCCATCATGAGTATCGCCCGCCATTTTCCCTACATCAGGCCCCTCCTCAGAGGTCTCTCTCCCTCTTCTCCTCCCTCTTCCATCACAAGGTCTCCTAGGGACAGTGCTATATCAGCCTGGGGTCCTTCCCCAATTGCTGACGTGGCTGAACCAGACCCTGGAAGATCAATGGGCCAGGGTGTATGTGAGTGAGGTGGGAAGCAGGAGCACAGAGGGGCCAGCTCCTCGGGTTTCAGTAGCAGGAGCTTCAGGTGTCTGGTGGGTTAAAAATACAGAGGCCCCAACTCACGGTCATTTGATACCAGTGGCTGAGGCTTCTCAAGTCCAAGGGCCTGAAGGGAAGGAGACTGAGTAGAAAGTAGACAGAGTGAAGCATCAAGAGAGACAGCAGTGGGGGCGGGCACTGGAAAGGGGAAGTGTGGGACTGGAGCCAGAGAGGGCAACAAGAGGGAACGGGATGGATGGCAATGTCCGGTAGCTGTAGGAAAGGACCAGGACATGGAGCAGACTCGCCACCAGAGTCCCATCTCACACTCTTGGGGGTACAAAAGGTCAGATTCAAGATGGAACAAGTTTTATGTTCCAGCGTCTCTGTCCCAGTGTCCCCCTCCTCCCCTGGAATGCAGAAGTGAGAAATCGGGGCTGGATATCACCTAGGTCATCTGCTTCTGGGCAGGCCTCCCCATCTCACCTGGCTGTCTTCACTCTGGCCGTGGGGCTTTCCCACGTTAGTCACTCTTCAGGGAGACCAGGATATGGGCTTCTGAGGTCTCTTCAGCTCCAATGTGCTGTGCTTAGGCTAGCTCCGACCTCTCCTGCTACAGTGACAGCTGTCCCTCTTGGCCTCACTCCTGCCATGCTTTTGAGATTTTCTGTGGCCTTCCTTGTTTAGCTGTGTAAGGTCCACTACACAGACATGTGGAAAAGTTATTCTGTTAACATTATTACATGCCCCTCCCTGGATGCAAACAAACAAACAAACAAAAAACACCACAGTCCCTCTAGAATCAGAGATACCTCAGGGTGCCGTGGCAGCATGTGACTTTGATCTGACCCTCTATGGTCTCCCTCATGCCTCAGTTTACCTGTGCATAGTAAGAACCCTGGAGGGCCATGAAGAGGATCCTTCCTTCCTACGTATCCAGAGTTAAACTCACTACTCTGTCCTCAGCCCCAAGCTGGATCCAGAGGTTTAAGCCCCTACCCGCCCATCTCTGCTTTGGATCTCGGGTGCACAGAATTAATCATCAGTCTTGGTTCAGGGCACAGGGTTCACTTCTTTTTTTTTTTTTTTTTTTGAGACGGAGTCTTGCTCTGTCGCCCAGGCTGGAGTGCAGTGGCGCAGTCTCGGCTCACTGCAAGCTCCGCCTCCCGGGTTAACGCCATTCTCCTGCCTCAGCCTCTCCAAATAGCTGGGACTACAGGCGCCCGCCACCACGCCCGACTAATTTTTTTGTATTTTTAGTAGAGATGGGGTTTCACCGTGGTCTCGATCTCCTGACCTCGTGATCCGCCCGCCTCGGCCTCCCAAAGTGCTGGGATTACAAGCGTGAGCCACCGCGCCCGGCTCACAGGGTTCACTTCTTCATGCTTACCTAATGTTAATTTTTTTTGCCCTGGTGTCAATACCTGATCCTCTTTGTCTTGTCAAAGATATGGGAATAAATAGTAGCTATTCACTCTCCTTGGAAGCATGCAGCCTGGGAAAACCTCCCTTCCCACTGTGCCGCAGAAAACCGAGTCCCATAGGATCAGGGTAGGGAGTGCACACACAGGTGGCAACCAAATGACAGTCCCCTTCTCATTGTGGGCTTTGTGGGCAGAGAAACCCCAAACCCACATCTTTACAGGACAGGATCCGGGCCAGCCCTGTCCTTCCCTGCATTCCCAAGTTAGGAGTGCTGAGTGAGGCAAAGGAAACTGGCTGGAGCTGAGCCAGGTCGCCAGTCTTGGACGCGGCTCCATCTTTTATTCAGAGAATGACCTCATCCTTGGTCCTGGTTCTTTAAAAGAAAGTGGAGGGGGTCTCTTTCCTGCAGCCTGGCTTGCACTTTTATCACCCCACTCTCCTACATAGGATCAAAGAATCAGAATCAGACTTCACCTACAGAAGATTCCCAGGCTTTAGGACATAGAGTCAATACCACATTTGTCCCCCTTTTGTCCTATATTATCAATTTAGCCTCTGACCCAGTTAGCTCCTCCTCTCCACTGCATTTAACTTCTAATTACCCTTGCCCTACCCTCGGCCCTCCCTAATTACCCTTATACCTCCCCTCCCCCAGCCCCAGCTTCATTTACCTCCGACTCATCTGGTCTTATTTTTAGCTCCGGCATCTCTCCTTTTCCTTTCTTAATATGGCGATGAGCTCTTAGGCCAGCATGGGGACCGGGGCTGAGGTGCTCTGGACACTGGAGGAGGGGGAGGGAAGGAGCCCCTGGAAGCCTGGGGGAGAAGTGTAGGCGGTGGGAGGATTCCGGCCCGCATGGAGCTGTCCTGGCCTCAGAAGGTTATCCGTCTCTCCTGCCAACCATGGAGACATATTTAGACAGGACCAGGTGGGGACTGAGGGGTGCCAATTTCAGGGGCAGCTCCGGTTCCCTCCCCGCCCCCTGCTCCTATTCCTCCTCCTGACCCTTTTTCCCTTGGCTCTGTCGGCAGTTTCTCCAGGACCCAGCAGTGTCCTCTGTCCACTGCTCTGGGCCATTCCCCAATCCCCCCTCCCACTTGAGCCCCTAACTCAGAATCTGGGACCCAGGGGCCCCTCCCTACCCCAGCTAACCTCTTCTGGACCAGGAGAGCCAACCCAGATCCCACTACCTCCATGAGTGCTACAGACAGGATGGGGCCCAGAGCTGTGCCGGGTCTGCGGCTGGCACTGCTGTTGCTGCTGGTGCTAGGGACACCCAAGTCAGGGGTACAGGGGGAGGAAGGGCTGGACTTCCCTGAGTACGATGGTGTGGACCGTGTGATCAATGTCAATGCAAAGAACTACAAGAATGTGTTCAAGAAGTATGAGGTGCTGGCACTCCTCTACCATGAACCCCCCGAGGATGACAAGGCCTCACAAAGACAATTTGAGATGGAGGAACTGATCCTGGAGGTGAGTTGGGGGCACTGCAGGCCTGCAGAGCATGTCTAGCCCCTCTCTGGAATCCCCTATTCTACACCCATGTAGCTCTTTGAGGATGGGATCTGCGGGTGAGGGGCAGTGTGGTAGGACCCCTGTCTTGACCAACAGGACGCAAGTGGCATGTGGCTTTAGTCAAATGAGAAACAGAGTCTCAGGAACCCAAAAGCACTACCATCGTCAGGTAATCCTTTAGCGGGGGTGCTGCAGGAAGAGCTCCCCTCCCTGCTATAAGAGGCTGGTAGTATTTGACTTAGGTTTGGCTAGGACAGTGGGGGTGAAAAAGGGAGGTACTTGGAGGGCCAGGGGAGAATAGCAGTGTATATTGCACTTCCCTACCCCACCCATCTACTTAGCCAGAACACGTCCTCTCCACATACTTCAGGGGCTGCACCCCAAAGAGATCCAAACTGAGTGTAAATGTAAATGTTATGATACTTGCATGCCATGTTTAAATATCTCCTAGAGATCATGCCTCCCATTGGACTCCCAGTCCCCTCTCTCTTCCTTCCCCCTCCCTAATTCCCCATTTGTCTCCATTGGATAAGCTGGATGCCCTCACTGGAAAATTCTTATGGTTGCAGGAGGTGTCAGAATGTCTTCCCCAATATTCTTTGTGGGAAAAGTCTTCTCACCTCCAAAATGACTTCAGGCCCAAAGGAGAAAGGAGTTATCATAAGAAAAGAAAAAAAACCTATGTTTGGGAATGTGGTCATACACACCCACCTTTAGGAGCTGGGATGTGTGAGTTTTCTTGTCCAAGCTCCTGCGGCCCCTTCTCTGGCTTGGTATTCAGATAGGCCTCAGCTTGTCCAGAGCTTGGAGCATTTCAGGGTGAGACACCGGAACCACAGGCTTTCATTTTGTGCACCCCTGCTGGGTGCTAGAACCTGCCATCTGATTAATGAGCCGAGTATTTTTATCCTGAGTGCTCAGTATCCCTGGCCATCCACCTGCCAACCGCCTCCCTTCCCCGCTCCTCTGAGAATCACAGTGCCTGAGTCTGTGCTGAGTGGGGGTAGAGCTGCAAGCTGTGCCCACAGCAGAGAGAATCAGGGTTGAACACTAAGCTGGAAGGCTTATGGGGGCAGGGACCTCCAGGTGTGACTGTCCACAGCCTAAGGACAGGCTAAAGTAGAGTGCGAAAGGGGAAAGTTGGGCCCTGATGGGGAGAACTGTCCAGTCGCTGTCAGTCTCTCTCCCTCTGAGGGGTAACAAATGGTGACCTCTTATCTCAGCTCTCTGGCCTTCCCCACTCCTCAACAACATGACCAGACCCACCACTACCCTCCCACCCTCCAAAATTCTTCCCATTGGGAGTCACTCTGAAGAATCTCAGGGACTTCCAAGATCAACCCCACACTGAGCTTGGCCCTTGACCAGGGACAGGGACCTCCAGGTGTGACTTGACCAGGATGGAATGCAGGACTCAACCCTGAAGGAGGGAAGGGGCCCTCAGTCACTCTGAAGCCAGACTCCTCAGCACCTCTCAGGCACTGGGAAGTGTTGAGTGCAGTGTCTTCAAGTCCAACATAATAAGCACATTGCAAATGAGCAATCAATATTCATGAACTAAGTTGAGCCAAAAACAGAACTGTGTGGCTGTAGGGAATTTGGGGGATATTCTGGATCTTAGCAAAGGGTCAAGGTCAACTCTTATATCTCCTGCACCTCAACTGACCCAACTTGAAAGCATGAGAGGGAGAATAGGGGACAATAAAAATTCCAGGGGCTAATTTTAATCATAATCCTTCTCTCCAGTTAGCAGCCCAAGTCCTAGAAGACAAGGGTGTTGGCTTCGGGCTGGTAGACTCTGAGAAGGATGCAGCTGTGGCCAAGAAACTAGGTAAGAGAGGGGAGGGCAGGGGAGGGGAAGGTGGCATTGAGACAAGGGGAGGCTTAGGGAGGAGGACCTGTCAGGCAGTCCTTGGGATCCAAGGGGCTTGGGAACCTCTCAGATTTATGTCTATTCTAAAAGAGGGGGTGAGAAAATATGAGGTTAGGAGGATTATGGCTCGGAGACTCTGCCTCTCTAATCCTTATGAGGTTCCATGCTCAAATCCCAGAAAGAGGTGGGGGAGGCCTTCTTTATACTTACCTAAAAACATGGCTAGGTGCTGGAGGGAAGGGGAGTCAGGGAATACAGGCTGGGCTGGCCAGACCTCTGCAAACTCCGCTTCCAACCCCTCCCCTCCAGAGCCATGGTTGTTACAGCAGCCAGCCACTAGGGGGAAGCACAGGCTTGAGACGGGATTCTGGACATGAATGGGGGAGGGGTGGTCAGTAATAATGAAGTCATCTGGTCAGTAATAGCAATTAAAGAGCTTGACTGGGAACCAGCTACTAGAGTCCTCAGAGGGGGTGGCATGAATACTCATCTCTAGTCGTTGCAGTCAGAGAAGGGGAGAAATACTGCTAGAATCTACACCTCTCTATTCCCTCCCCTCACCTTACCTGATCCCCCAGCTCCTCCCTAGAAAGCTCTGGGGCCAGGCTAGCCCCCTGGGCTTAATCCAGGGGCAGAGACATCAGGCCTGTCGACCTCTGGGTCAGAAGAGGTGGGTGGGGCAACGGGCCCATGAGGTGGAGCATGTGGGGCCCCGGTGATTATCAAATGGGCTGTGGCCAAGGATTTGGACCTTGGATCTGTGGGAAGCCTGGGATCACGGCTCACCACTCCACCCCTGCGCCCGGCTCACTCCCTAGGCCTAACTGAAGTGGACAGCATGTATGTATTCAAGGGAGATGAAGTCATTGAGTACGATGGCGAGTTTTCTGCTGACACCATCGTGGAGTTTCTGCTTGATGTAAGGACTCCCCTGGACCTGACGGCCTTGCTTGAAAACTCCACTGCCTGCCCCCTAGTCCCTACCAACCCCAACCTGACACTGCACACACACACCACACGCACACACACCATACACACACACACACACAACCTGCATACACACCACACATATGCACGCACATGCACACAATAGGCCACAAATCACCTACACACCACACACTACACATATGCACCACATGCACACCACACACACTACACACACCACACACACATCATATACATACCACACACCCATCACACACATATCACATGCACACACACCACACATGCACACCACACACTCCACACACATCACACACCACACATGCACACACACCACACACACCACACACCACACATGCACACACACCACACATGTATACACACACTACACACATGTACACACATCACACATATGCCACACATGCACACAATAGGCCACACATCACCTAGATACCACACACTACGCATATGCATCACATGCACACCACACACACTACACACACCACACACACACCATCCATACACACCACACACACATCATATACATGCCACACACTCACCAGATATATCACATGCACACACACCACACCTGCACACACACACCACATGCACATACATACCTGCACACCACACATGCACACACACTACACACATGCACACACCACATGCACACACACCACACACGTTCACACACCACACACGTTCACACACATAACACACTTGCCACACATGTACACAATAGGCCACACATCACCTACATACCGAACACTACATATATGCACCACATGCACACCACACACATACATCCACACACATCACACACACATCATATATATACCACACACCCACCATACATATATATATCACATGCACACACACACCACACATGCACACCACACACTGCACACATCACACACTATACACACACGTGCACATGCAACCCCCCCCGCCACACACACACACACACACACACACACACTGTCAACATCTAGCCCCCTCCTCCAGTTCCCCAGCCTTCTTTTCCCTAGGTCCGTTTCTGGTTCTACTCGAGGATAGAAACTCTCTTCCTGCAATGTCCTCCTCTTTCAGGTCCTAGAGGACCCTGTGGAATTGATTGAAGGTGAACGAGAGCTGCAGGCATTTGAGAATATTGAGGATGAGATCAAACTCATTGGCTACTTCAAGAGCAAAGACTCAGAGCGTGGGTAACCCTCAGACTCCACTGTGCCCCTCTCTGGATCCCCATCTCACCCGTCCTCCCACCTCCCCACATCACCCAGTGTCTCAGCCTCTACCTCCACACTTCCCACCTCTTCCTCTGGCCGTGGTCAGCACCATCAACAGCTCTGACCTCCCTGTACTCTGGGGGTTCCCAGACAAGAACCTCCAGTATTCCACCTTCCCCTCACTCTCGAAGAACTAGAGGGGGTGGGTCTCAAAATGAACCCTGCCTGCAAAGAATTGGGGACGGTAGTGGGGGATGATTCCCGGGCAGACCCTGGTTTCCCCAGAGACCGACTCTGCATCCCCCCCCCAGATTACAAAGCCTTCGAGGATGCAGCTGAGGAGTTTCATCCCTACATCCCCTTCTTCGCCACCTTCGACAGCAAGGTTCTCCTCCCCGCGGCTGTATTGGTTCTGCCTCATGTCCTGAAGCTGTCCTCCAGTTTCCACTCCCAGAATCCGATGGCTGACCTGGTCCCTTCCTACGCGCTGGCACTCCCTACCCCACCCCGGCTCCTCCCATTCCATAGATTCAGAGCTGAAGAGGGGCTTTAGATGATCTAACACCCCTCTCATGTTAAACCCAACTCCAGAGAAGTTAAGACACTTGTCAAGTGTCACAGTGGCAGTGACAAGGATCCCGGCTTTCTGACTCCCTTCCTAATATTTGTTCCCCCGTAATACTGCTTCTCGACATGACCCTGTGTCTCCTGCTCCACTCCCCTCCTACCCCCTCTCCCAAAGGTGGCAAAGAAGCTGACCCTGAAGCTGAATGAGATTGATTTCTATGAGGCCTTCATGGAAGAGCCCGTGACCATCCCAGACAAGCCCAATAGCGAAGAGGAGATTGTCAATTTCGTGGAGGAGCACAGGAGGTGGGGACCAAGGGCAACCCTCTCAGCGGGGTCGGCTCCTCCTTGGGCTAGAACATACTGTGTGAGATGGGCTGGGGAAAGCTTAGCCAACTGGGAAGTCAGTCTTGCCTGGAGATGAATACACTTTGGGCACCAGTGCTCTCTGATACACTGATAATTTTGCACAATATTTTACACCCCAGTACTTAGCCCTGAGCCCTACACAGAGAGGGTCCTTCATAAGTGTGTATAATTCAATGTGAGGTCGATTGAGACTTAAATAATCTCTGTCAACAAACGAGTGTTGACTGCCTGTGGTGGGGCAGGAACTGCAAGGTACTTTCCATCTCTATGATTATATTAAGTCCTTTTAACCTCAGTGAAAGGTTCTACAGGTAATAAGTGTCAGAGCTGGGATTTTAACCCTGATGCGTCCCATGTTTGTTCTTTTCTTCTTCTTCTTCTTTTTTTTTTCTTTTGAGACCGAGTCTTACTCTATCCCCTAGGCTGGAGTGCAATGGCGCCATCTTGGCTCACTGCAGCCTCCGCCTCCTAGGTTCAAGCGATTCTCCTGCCTCAGCCTCCCAGGTAGCTGGAATTACAGGCATGCCACCACACCTGGCTAATTTTTGTATTTTTAGTAGAGATGGGGTTTCACCATGTTGGCCAGGCTGGTCTCAAACTCCTGACCTCAAGTGACTCGCCTGCCTTGGTCTCCCAAAGTGCTGGGATTACAGGCATGAGCCACTGCGCCCCGCCCCATGGTCTTTCTAATACAATACCCTACACCAATGGTTCTCTACAAGGTGGGAAGGAGTGGTGAGGTGGGCATAGGTTTTTGCCCTCCAAAGGATGTTTGGCAATGTCTAGACACATTTTTGGTTGTGTGGAGTGCTACTAGTATTTAGTGGCTAGAGGCCAGGGATACTGCTAAACATTCTACAGTGCACAGAACAGCCCCCTACTACAAAGAATTATCTGGCTCCAAATGGCAATAGTGCTGAGGTTGAATAACCCTGCCAGGCACTCACACATAATTCCCTTCCTTCATAGTAGTCCACAGCTGGAAATATCCAATCACTCTGCCCCCCAGGCTGGTGTGCAGTGGCGGATCACTGCAAGCTCCCTTGCAGTATATACAGTACTTACTCTCTCCCATACTACTGGCTCCCTTCATCAAGGCAGGAACATGCTTGCCTGGTTCAACTGTATGTACCCAGCACCTAGCATAGTGCTTAGAACATATCGGACACTCAATCATAGTGAGTGAATGAATGAATGAATGAATAAATTAATGAATATCCTGATGTCCAGTTCTTGCCTTTCTCCCCCAGAGTCTCTCTTCCAGTCCCTTTGCCCACCCTCCCCTCTCCCACCGCTTTAACCATGCAAAGAGCTGGGCCTGGTGCCCAGAGTTGAGGCCTTGCCAGATGGCTTTGTTCTAGGCTACAAGCTGTCTGTGCCCTGGCCCTGACCTAGAGGCACCCTCTGCTACTGGACCCTCTGGAGGGGGCGTCCTTCTAACCCACTGAGTAATGACACTCTGTCTGTCTCTTCTAGATCAACCCTGAGGAAACTGAAGCCGGAGAGTATGTATGAGACCTGGGTGAGTGTCCCTGGCCAGGCTCAGGCCCTCAGGGAAGCATGGGTGCCAGAAGACTCAAGTCCTAGAAAAACCCCACCCTGCTGCTCCTCAGGCCCATTTGTAGAAAAAATAGTGCACTGACTGGCCGGGTGTGGTGGCTCACGCCTGTAATCCCAGCACTTTGGGAAGCCAAGGTGGGCGCATCACGAGGTCAGGAGATCAAGACCATCCTGGCTAACACAGTGAAACCCCGTCTCTACTAAAAATACAAAAAAATTAACAGGGTGTGGTGGCAGGCGCCTGTAGTCCCGGCTACTTGGGAGGCTGAGGCAGGAGAGGCAGAGCTTGCAGTGATCCGCCACTGCACACCAGCCTGGGGGACAGAGTGAGACTCCGTCTCAAAAAAAAAGAAAAAAGAAAAAACAGTATACCAGCAGCAACTGAAGGATTTCTACGCTGAAGAATGTGTGAGAAAATGGGAGACAGACACAATTGAAGATGACAAGGGAAGAACCTCAAGCCTGGGGATAAAGGGATTATCAGAGGAAGTGCGGGGCCTTGGAGCTGAAAGGAGTGTCACTTGGAAAAAGGTCACCATCACAAGAATATATCTGGCCAGGCGCAGTGGCTCATGACTGTAATCCCAGCACTTTGGGAGGCCGAGGCAGGTGGATCATCTGAGGTCAGGAGTTTGAGACTAGCCTGACCAACATGGTGAAACAATGTTGTACTAAAAATACAAAATTAGCCAGGTGTGGTGGCGCATGCCTGTAATCCCAGCTACTCAGGAGGCTGAGGCAGGAGAATCGCTTGAACTCGGGAGGCAGAGTTTGCAGTAAGCCGAGATAGCGCCATTGCACTCCAGCCTGGGGGACAGAGCGAAACTCTGTCTCAAAAACAAACAAAAAACCCCAAAAAACAAAAGAATATATCTGGTCCTGAAGCTGGACTTCCACAAAATTGAGGTTCGATGAACATCTAGGATCTGTTCTGGGCTCCTCAACTTCAGGGAGTATAGTAAGGTCTTCTCCAAAACCCTGTTCTCCTTCTTACCCCCTGACAGGAGGATGATATGGATGGAATCCACATCGTGGCCTTTGCAGAGGAAGCTGATCCTGGTGAGGGAGGAATACCGGGTTGAACTGGAGGGAAGGCAGGGGGAGGTGGATGTGTTTATTGGAGCATGGGCCTCGCTAGGAGGCTTTCCTGGGAGTTTGCAAACAGCCTAGGGCTAAACATGTGAAGCTTGGGGAGCAGGGAGGTAGCTCTGCACTCTCGTTTCATCTGGGTCCCTTTCCTGTCTACACACCTCACGCCTTGCACTTGTGTTCCCTCCAAGATGGTTTTGAGTTCTTAGAGACTCTCAAGGCTGTGGCCCAAGATAACACTGAAAACCCAGATCTTAGCATCATCTGGATTGACCCTGATGACTTCCCCCTGGTAAGAGGCACAGCTCAGGCACTGCTATCTTAAGGCGGGGCCTTGGACTATGACATCTTCTTAGTGAGGGCTTTGTTTCAGAGGTCCCATCCCCACCTCCTAGCTGGGGGGCCCTGGGAGGGTATGCATGTTGCATGCTTAAGGGCACTGTTGGCATGGAGGGCATCTTGAGCAAGGGGAAACAGGACGGGACATCACACACATTCCCAGAGCAGAGGCTGGATGGGTAGCTCAGGTGCTAGGGCTGACTCCTAAAGAAAACCAGTGTTTTGAGGCACAATAGCCCTGCACATGGGTATACACACTCAATCATAGAATCATAGCACAGAAATTCCCTGTTTCAGGAGATGATTTTGTTCTCAGCTACATTCCTAACACCTAGCACTCACTGTTGAATGAGTAACTGAAAGAACAAAGAGAAACGTGAGAAACATTGGCACTTACCAGGTATACTTGCCTTATTTCAGAAATATAAGATCTGAGGGCCAGAGAGAAGTGACTTGACCTTGAACACAAGGATCTGATCCAGGATCAGAACAGGGTTCCCTACCCAGTTTTACTCAGAAAAGAGGGGCCAGTGCGCCCGGCTGACCCTCCCAATGCTCTCCCTTTAGGATTTCTCCTCTTTTGCTGTTTAGTTCTACCCTTGCCTTGATGCCCTCACAGGTGGACCTGTCCCCATCCACTGCCAGTTCGCACTGTCCCCTCTCCATCCCTGGGCTGACCCTCACACTCATCCTCCTGGATTCATGTGCTCCTAGCACCTATTAAGTTGCCATATTTGGATCTCTCTACAGCTGGTCCCATACTGGGAGAAGACGTTTGACATCGACTTGTCAGCCCCACAAATAGGAGTCGTCAATGTTACTGATGTGAGTTTCTTGTCCTCATCCCTGATTGACCCCAGACTCTACTTCCTAGCATAGCTAGCTCTCCTCCTCTCTGCTAACTAGGAGTTGGGCCCTTCTCACAGGACGCAGACATGCCCAGTCTAGTGGCTGCATGGAGGGGGAGACTTAGGATCTGAATGTGGCCCTGTCCCACATGTTGGAATCAGTGGCACATCCTTCAGGGCCCAGTTCAAATTCTTTCTTCTCTGTGAAGTCTTTCCAGATCTCCCATTTAGAATCATTCCCTCCCTGGCACTCCCAGGGCTCAATAGCCATTGAGAACATGACATTTAAATGGCTATTTATGTGTGTCTCTTCCAGTAGATTTTTGAGCTTGTTCAAGGCAGAAGTCTTCTCATGCACACACAGTAGGTGCTTCAAAACTGCTAAGTTGAACGGAATGAGCCACAGTCTCTGCTTTCATAGAATTCTCAGACTAATTGGAGAGGCAGGTATTCCATTAACTACAAGGCCAGAGCTGTTAAACTTTATAATAACGATACAAATAAGACACAGGAATCACATTGATTTCTGCTTGACAGAATCAGAGAAAAGTTTAAGAAAAAGTGACATTCAAAATGGAGATTCTACAATGTATATGATTTCAACAAGTGATGATTCAGGGAAGTCAGTTCCAAACTGAGGAAAAAGCAAGATCAAAAGTTAAAAACAGGAAAATGAATATCAGGTTCCCGGAAAAGGCAGGTAGATTTTTATGGTTGAGAGCCTAGAGATCACTGAGAATGGTACTAGAAAAGCAGGTTATGAAAAGCCCTGGGGCCAGGGTGGTGGCTCGGGCCTGTAATCCCAGCATTTTGGGAGGCCAATGTGGGAGAATCACTTGAGGCCAGGTGTTCAAGACTGCAGTGAGCCATGACTGCACCTCTGCACTTGAGCCTGGGCGATAGAGTGAGACCCTGTCTCTTTTAGAAAAGAAAGAAAGAAAGAAATGTCCTGAATGCTGAAGAGTTGCTAACTTTATTCTTATAGGCCATGAAGAGCTACCAGTGGTTTTGCACCAAAGGCATAATAGGGAAGTTCAGTGTGGCAAGAGCATGGAAGACAGATTGAAGGGAGAAGGTCTATTTGCCAATCCAACTTTTCTTCCCACTCTCACCTGTCACTATTCTAACCCATACCTTCACCTGGACAGTTTCCCTGGCCATTGGCAGATGAAAGGAAGGGACTGAGAATGTAGGGAAGGATGTACAGAGTCCAGTGAGTGGGAAGACAGATCCTAAGACCTGGGTTGGACTTAGCTTCTGTCCCCTGCCTGTGCCATCTCCTAGGCGGATAGCGTATGGATGGAAATGGACGATGAGGAGGACCTGCCTTCTGCTGAGGAGCTGGAGGACTGGCTGGAGGATGTGCTGGAGGGCGAGATCAACACAGAGGACGATGACGATGATGATGACGACGATGATGATGACTAGTTGCTATGGCAACCATCTTTCAGCCCCACTGGTCTTTTCATGCTCTCTCCTGCCTTCCCTTGTCCTTCCCTGAGTTCCTCCAGGGAGACTAGGTTATTCTCTGCCATAGAGCTAACTGGGGTCTATACGCTGGGTGCTGAAACCCTGATCCCCCTCATTTGATGAGGAAATGAGCTACTTTTCCCTAGACACCAGCCCAGCTCTCTCTTATCTGACTTCTGTTTCTTATCCCATAACTTACTTGTATCTATTATGTGTCTCTTTCATCACTCTCCATACTCTTTCTTGTGATTCTCCTCTAGCCACATATATGGGCCCCATCTCTGTTCTGTTCCCTCCATCTATGCACAGCTTTCCCCCACTCTCTCTAATCCTGTATCTTTCTGACTGTCCTGTCCTTGGCCAGAAGGAAGGGAGAACACTGTGTTTGGGACTGTATCTCAGCAATCACTTGTTAATGTATTTGGGTCAAATAAGAGGCCTCAATAAAGACATTTGGGGCAACATGAACAAGTGTATGTTGGTGAAGTCTCACCCTTATGGCAGGAGGAGGTGGCCTCTGATGGGGAATTCAGACGTGGGTGCCTTGCTAGGGATGAGCTGGGGGACTCTTATAGTGGGGGCTGGGGTTCCTCCAGGCAGCTTTCCCAGAGAAGCCTGGATTGTTTATCTGCTTCGAGTCAACAAGCCTTTTCTGAACACATGGTGTTTGTCCAGGGCCACTGTTAGGCTCTGGGAGAACAGAGAGTGCCAGGCCTGTCCCTGCTCTTGAGCTGATTAGCCTCACCGAGAAGTCAAGACAAGCATACTAAACAATCAAAGAAGAATACAAAGCAATATGTAATTAAGTGATTATGTGCTGCTCGATAGCACCCTCTCTGCAGCTCTTATTTGAACATCAAGACAGAGCTCCAATTATACTTCCTTGGTGAAGCCTTCCCAGAGGTGGCCCCTCCAGCGATGACCTCTTCTGAGTTCCTGCTGCACTTCCATTCCAGTACTCAGCATAGTGTATTATTGTTCTTCATTTACATGTCTGTCTTCCCCACTCAACTGTGAGCCCCTTGAAGGCAGGAACCCAAGCTTTTTCTTTGTGTCCACAGGGTCTGACACTTAAAAGTTGTCCCTAATAAATGTTTTTTAAAGGAAGAACAAAGGAAAGAACGGAATGGACTCAGAAGAGAGATCAGAGTGGGCTTGATGACTTCACAAAGGAAGTAAGCCTTTACTAGGCCTTAAATTGAAGAATGGGATTTGGTTGGAGACAAAGGAGCTGAGGAGGAGACATTTCAGTCAGTGGAAAACATCAAGTACTGGCAGGATATGTTTGTCATATTGGGGGCACAGAGACCAGAGAGACAAGAAGAGAAATTCAAGTTGTGGCCATGAAGTTGGGTAAGCATAATGGGGATGGGTTGTAGAGCTCTTTGAATTGAATCCTGCCAGCTGAGGAGGCAGGGCAAAATTTAATCTGGTAGTGATAAGCAGGATGGGGAGGGGACATGATGGAGATGCCAGAGGTAAGGAGCCCAACCCATAATCAGTGACTGTTATAATAATTGGAGTGATGTTGGGAGAACATGGACCCAAGTAGTGGTCATGGGAATGGAGAGGAGATTTTTTTTTTTTTTTTTTTTTTTTTGAGATGGAGTCTCGCTCTGTCACCCAGGCTGGAGTGCAGTGGCGCAATCTCGGCTCACTGCAAGCTCCGCCTCCCGGGTTCACACCATTCTCCTGCCTCAGCCTCTCCGAGTAACTGGGACTACAGGCGCCCGCCACCACGCCTGGCTAATTTTTTTTTGTATTTTTTAGTAGAGATGGGGTTTCACCATGGTCTTGATCTCCTGACCTCGTGATCCGCCCGCCTTGGCCTCCCAAAGTGCTGGGATTACAAGTGTGAGCCACTGCACCTGGCTGGAGAGGAGATATTGTATACAATGGGGATCTCCCAGACCTGGGCCTGCTGGAGGTCTTGGCAAGAAGGACCCACAGTCTTTCCAGAATAGGCCCAGGCTGGGGTAAGCAAAAAGGAGTTTAGGGGGTTGGGGATGGGAGGGCCAAATAGCTAAATAAGCCCATAAATAATAAACATATATATTATATATATATATATAGAGTTTTGAGATGATGCCCATAAATAATAAACATTTTATATATATATAATAGATACAAACAGCTAAACAAGCCCATAAATAATAAACATTATATATATTTTTGATATGATGCCCATAAATAATAAACATTATATATATATACATATATATATATTTTTTTTTGAGATGGAGTCTCACTCTGTCGCCAGGCTGGAGTGCAGTGGTGAGATCTTGGCTCACTGCAACCTCCAACTCCCGGGTTCAAGAGATTCTCCTATCTCAGCCTCCCAGGTAACTGGGACTACAGGTGCCCACCACCACACTCGGCTAACTTTCTTGTATTTTTAGTAGAGACGGGGTTTCACCATGTTGGTCAGGCTAGTCTTGAACTCCTGACCTCAGGTGATCCACCTGCCTCAGCCTCCCAAAGTGCTGGGATTACAGGCGTGAGCCACCACGCCAAGCCAACATTATATTTTTCATGGATCAGGTGTAAAGTTGTTGCTGAGAGACTTAGAGGATTTCTAAGTATGGAAAGATGAGACCTGAGATTAGATATATTTTCACTCTCCACAGACAAGTCCAGGAAGTGTTCCTAGAGAATGTGGCAGGGGTGTAGAAAGCAGAAACTATGTATTCATTCCAACTTGTAGCTATTTAATAAATGTTTAATAAGTAGTATGGGCACTAAGCTAGTATTACAATAATATTGTGGAGCTTACTGTCTAGCATAGGTCAGTGGAAGGCCCCGGTCTAAATAATAGCTCTTATTTTTTAATCACGCATCTGTGTCAGTCCCTAGAGACTTACTATTTCTGAATCTCGGAAGAACCCTCAGAAATAGACATTGGCACCCTGATCTGACCAGTGAAGACACTAAGGCTTTCAGGCATAACTTGCCCAAGGAATGGGTGGAACTAGCACGCAGCCCAAGGTCCCTGTGTCTTGTTGCCTCCAGACCTGAGCCTTTCACTTAGAAGCTACGTGAGTCTCAAAGATGGGTCAACGAAATAGGTTTTGTCCCTACAACACAGAGCAAACATGAGATATACAAAGGCAAATGATTAGGGTGTGACAGGGAATGCTGGGGAGAGGAAACAGCAGAGAAATGCTATGAAACCCAGAGCAGCAGGAACTTGGGCCTCTTCTAGGAACGGTGTAGACCCAAGAAAGGAGGGGCTCATTTTAGGTTTCTGGAGGAGTCTCTACCAGGTAGGAACCGAGGCGAGATGGGGAGATCCTGGAAGTGGCACAAACACTGAGGGGAATCCCCCAACTTGGGCCTGCTGGAGTTCCTGGCAGGAAGGACCTACCCAGGGTCAGACTTCTTTCCAGGGCCAAACCCTGCCCAGAGCTGAGGCAAGACCCCTTAGGCTATAGAGATGGGGGTGAAAACAGATGCTTCTCCAATTCTTCCTTTCCTCTTTTCAGTCTGGCTGAGAATCTGGGGGAGGAAAGTCCCTGGGGTAGAGGGGAAGTGAGAGCTGCCACATCGGGCCTGGGCAGGGGGGCAGAGCTAGGAGACGGAGCTAAGTGTGGCTTTGCAAGTTGTCTATATTTGCATGCTGAGCTCACTGCTGCTCTTTTTCTCCCCAGAAAATAAAATTACATCATGGTAGGGGGAAGGCAGGAGTGGGGTATGTTTGGGAAAGGTGAGAGGAACGCAAGAGGGCCTGCGGGCATCATCCTGGAAAGAGAAGATCCAGGGCTCCTCAAGTCCCCATGTGGCCTGAACCCCTCACTCCCAATGTGGATAAGTCTGATCAGTCATTTACCACTGCGCCCCTGAGCCTTAAGGCAAGGCAAGAAGTTTTTACAAATATTAAAGCCAGCAGCTAAGAGAATCCAGCCTCCAAAGGCTTTTCAAACCCCTAAACCAAACCTACTCTGTGCCTCCCAGGGGTCCTAGGCACCGTGGTCATCCAAAGGTCAAAAGGCGAGGAGGGTGCCCTACTGGGTAAGAATTAAATATGAGAATTGTTTCGCAGTTCAGGGGGAAGAGACCGTCTCTGCTCCAGCCCTCGGCCCAATTCTGTCCCCCACCCTAGGAGTCTTCCAGAACCCCAGCCCCTCGGTCCCCCGCCCCCTCCTGCCTTTCCATCCCTCCCCCTCCTCCCGCCATTCCCCGCCCCCCGCCCCTCCCCGGCTCTGACATCACCGGCCAGCCGGGTGGAGTGAGCGGCGCTGGGCTCGGGCTCCGGCTCCGCGGGCGGAAGAGGCGGCGGCGGCGGCAGAAGCGGCGGCGGCGGCGGCGGGAGCCGAGGAGGAGGTTCCGGACGCTGCTTAGGAACCGGGGACTCAGGAGTGCCCGCGCCCTGAGCGCTCAGCTCCAGAGGCGGTGAGAGGGGCGGAGAGGAGACTTGTCGCGGGGAAGGGGCAGATTTGGGGGTCTAGGCTTGGAGGGGCAGCGATCTGGGACACCGGGGGCCAGACGGGGAGTGTGGGGACCCCGGACGAGTCCACTTTGTGTCAGGCCCCACGAGGTCCGTCCCTCGGTCGGTGCGTCCCGAGCGCCGAGCGTGTGCTGGAGGCGGCGTGGCTCCGGCCAGCCCATTCTACGCTGAACGGCAGTTTGGGAGTCGCACCGGGGCCTGTGGATTAGGATGCAGCCTGCTTCCCGCCCAGCCGGCTCGGCCAGGCCAGTGCCCGCCCCTCCCTCCCTGCTCAGGCTTCGGACTCGCCTCCGCTGGCGGTCTCCCGGCCCAGCCCTGTCTCGGTTCCGCGGGCGGCTGGTACCATGTGCCCTCACCCCCAGCCCACTGCACCTGGGGAAGACGTGGGCTTGGCGGAAAGCTTGTCCAGAGGGAAGGAGCTGGGGGTGTAGAGAAGTGATGTATGTAACGTAAAAACCCTTATTAATTTCATATAATCCTAATCCGTGTCAAAACTGACAGGGAAACACGCACACCTATAAGGCACGCCAGCACACACAGTGACACACACCCATGTGACTTATACACATAGTCTAGCACACTCCAAATCACAAACGTCCCTGCACTACGCATCCGGCCGCCCACCACACCCCCACTCTGTGGGGTGGGGCATCCCATGAGGAGTCTTCTGAACTGCGGGCTCCAAGTCATCAGTCCAACAGGACAGCTGAGTGGACAGAAAGGTCCACTGTCCCCAAATCCATCCTGATTTTCTGGCAGCTTTTCCCAGCCCCATGGCTTCAGATTGTTCCTCTTTAAAACTGGGGAAAGATGGGAGAAAATCTTGGTCTCATTCCTCTAAAACAAGGAGACAGGATTTTGCAGACTAATGAGGGTAGGGGCTTCTGGTGGCCTCTCTTCCTGGGTCCAGTTAGGGCTTAGGGTGCTGGGAGTGGCTAGTTTCTGGGTAAGAGTGGCCAAGGGATGGAGGAGGAGGGGGTGGAAGAAACGGAGAGGAAAAAGAATGGGTATGAGTCAGCCAAGAATGGAACCCAAGTCAGAGAGAGAATGAGAGGAATGTGTGTGAGAAGCAGACAGACATCTCCAGAGAGGTCCAGAGATAGGGAACAAGGGAGAGGGAGGAAGTGAGAGAAAGAGATGGTCAGAGAAGTGCGAAGAGTGTTTGATAGTGCACGAAACAAATTAGGGAGGATGAAGGTTGGGGGAGACCACTGGGAGTTAGGGAAATTGGTATGTGTGTCTGGGCCCCAGGCTGTCAGAGCGATTAGCTTTAATTGCTCTTCCCTTTGTGGTTAAATACTCCATTGGGGAAATTGCCAGTGATGCCCTAGGCTGCAGGCTTCCCTGGTTGCCTACTTCCTCAATTCCGTGCCCATCATGTGTGGATGTATTATCATGCATGAAGAGGGTCACAGAATCACAGAGCACCTCACTCTGTCACACAGATCCTCACGCACAATGTCATGATGGATATCTTCACCAGCTAGTAGGCAGCCAACCACTGAATCTCCAAGCCACTCCCACCAAACTTACTCTGTCTTTTGTAGCAGGGATGCTCACCCCTTCCTAATTGCAGCTCTGAGTATTCAGATGGGGACACTGAAGCACAGATCTCAGGAGTCCTAAGTATTCATGGCTACCACTAAGTTGGATAGGTGAGTAGGAAATGCTAGAAGGGGTGAAAGCCTATAGAAAGGAGGAAAAGAGAGACTGAAAGATGAAGTAGAAAGGAAATGGATGACAAAAGAGTGAGCGATGGAGAGAGACGGAAATAGAAGCAGGGAGTGCCACACCAGAAGAGTGGAGACAGAGATGGGCTGGGGAGAGTCCTAGGCCCCATTCCCCTCCTCGCCGTCAGCCGGCCCTCCTCTGCTCTGCCTGATCCAGTGCCAGCTATCTCCTAATGCCCCATCTTGGGTCTGGCTCTTCTCTAGACCAAGGGCTGAAGGCTAATCCTTGTCCCCACGCCCAAAGATAATCCATTTTGCTTCTTGGACTGAAGTGAACATTTTGGGGCCCAGATGTCCTGCCTCTCGTCACTTCCAGGCTGACCCTGGAGCCTCAGAACCCTCAATTTCCTTGTTACAGGAATAAAGACAACCCCCTCCTCCCCTGCAAAGCTGGATAAAAAGCTTAAAGAAGAAATCAATTGAGAATGATATTAAAGGAAATAAACTACAGGACTGCTTGAATTTGGGGCCCAGATATAATTTAAAATAGGAAAGCTGGAACCCTACTCTCTCCCTTCCAACCCCTCTGCCTCTCCGTGATTACTTCCAACTTCAGGCAGAAGACTGACAGACTTGAGTACCTGAGAGTCCCCTCCTGCCCAATACAGGGACCTCTAGGTCCTTGCAGCTGTGTGGGATGGCCCCTCCCCTCAGGCTTAGGCAGCTGCAACAGATGTGGAAGAGGGACGGGCAGCAACTCTTAATCTTCAGGCTTCCTTCTCGAATTTACAGAGGATTTGGAACCAAACGTTAGAGAGAAGGGATAATCTACCATGACTTAATGTCAAAATGCACAGAAATTCTTTTGGTGCTGCCACCTCCACAGGTGGTTATCCCAATTGCCAGGCTTCTCAAAGCACTCCCAGGGCCTGGCTCTTCTTACCCCAACGCCCATGGAGCTCCCACCTGTCCCACCTACAAGGTCAGTATATAATGGTCCTTACCTCCTGCCCCTCTTCCCCAGCATCCTCAGTTGGTTTGACCTTTGTCAGAGCTGTGTCCAGGGCCAGTTTGGAAGGAGAGGGAGGCAGGAAGGAAGGAAGGTGTGAGGAAGCGGTGAGCCTAGCACAGAAAGCTGGGAGGGAAGAGGACTGATTTCCTGGCAGCCGGGGCTCCGGTTCCTGATTCCTGCCCTGGTATCCTGTCCCAAGAATGGCCTCCGCCCAGACTGCCTGGTGATCCCTGAGCAGCTCTCTGCACTGCTCCAGCAATCAGGAGGATTTTTCAGGGCCCAGACAGATTTCTCCACGGGCCCTAAGGAAATCTCAATCTCTGGTGAGGAAAGTGACATGGAGGATGAAGGAAACAAGCTCTGCCAAGCCCCACCATGGCCAGGCCAGACCAGCCCAGGTACAACAGTTGATCAGTGAGAATTGAGAGCAGTTCCCCTAAACAACACTCCCTTTGCTGCTTCTGCCATACTACGGCCTAGGCAAATGGATCTCTCCAAGAAGGGAGGCAACGGGGCTGCCTTTCATTGTACCCTCAGGGGGCCTTATTCCTATCCTTTCTGTCCCTTCTTACTCACCATTCCCCACACCCCTGCCATCTAGTGGTGTCGTCCTAACGACTGGGGCGTGGGGGCACCCAGAACTGAAGTTGCTATAGTAACAGATGAGCTGAGGCTACAGCCTTCTATAGTTGTGGACTGTATGCTCTCCTCCCCCTCGCCCCCCATGCCTCATTTGCAGCCTTAGTCTCTTTCTGTCTCCCAACTCCCGCTCTCTTCCTCCATTCTGTAGGCTCCCCTCACCCCTCTGGATGTGAGCCTGTGGTTATATGGCTTCTTACACATGCTCTTGGCTGGTTTAGACACATGCAAACACACACACGACAGATACTCACAGCCAGTGCACCCACAGCCATATATCCAGTGCTGGCACATACACCTCCATTACCAGAACATCCAAACACACCCACAGATACCCAGCCACTGCCTCCTCCAGAGCTGTGTCCACAACCTGGGGATTAGCATCCATAAGATCCGAGCACACACACATTTCTCCTCTGCCACTTTAACATTCCTACCCCCATCTCTCTTAGGGGCCTCCTTGTATCTTTCACTCTCTTAGAAAGCTCCTACCCACTGCCCCCAAGTCTTTGTGGGTGAGTGTGTTACACACATTAATCTCCTCCCGCCTACCTCCTCTGTAGATCTGTTTTAGATTCAAAGCCCTAAATCTGAACTCCTCCCGACACACACACACACACACACACGCACACACACAGATGCACTCTTTCCTCCCGCAGGATCTGTAATATTTACAAACTCTCCTTCCATATGAAAGCAGGCAAGTATAACCCCCAATCCTGCCCCCTTTTCCAGATGAAGGCTTGGCCCCAGAGTTTCCTTCACTGGGGCAGGGTCTTCTTGTCTCCTGCTGCGCTTTCCCTTACAGTTGTACTCATGCCCCCCCACCCATTCTTATCTCCATCTCTAGTCCCCTCCCCATCATCCCCCTCACCCCGTATCCCCCTCCTTCTGTCCTTGGATTATCAGTGAAGTGAGGGGGGTTGGGCTCCAGAGCTTGCTGCTGTGACCTAGATTTCAAGGCAGAGACAGTTCCTGGTGCTGACAGTCAGAGAGCATTGTTCCTGGCCCGGCCTGGCAGGGCCACTGCTGGGCCCTTCTGTCTGGTTGCACCTGGGTGTGCAACTGAGCATGCCTATGACTGCCTGTTTCTTGCGGGGGTCATGGTAGCCCTGCTGTCTGGCTCATTGTCTGCCTGTGTCACGGTGCCTGCCACCAAGGGAGGCTTGTTTATTCTGGTCCAAATAGGGGGCTGGGAATGGGGACTTCTGGGTCTGCATCTCTTATTTTGTGACCACCATGCCAATCTCAGTTCCCCTGCAGTAGAGCGAGAAGGAAGGAAAATGTGTGTCAACCAAGCCCCTTTGATCTGCCACATTCCCAGCCTAATGCTGGGGTGATTTGTGAGCAGCCTCAGTCAGGGACAAGGTCATCTTGCTGCTTGCCCACTCCTTGGTCTAGTCGCATACAGAGTGTTTATGATACAATTTACTTTTTAAAACATGCTTTACTTTTCTGACTAAAAGGAAATAGATACTCATTGTGGAAATAAGTTCCATTTTTGAGCTCACCACTAGTGTCACATTTTATCAAATCCATTTTTGAGCTCACCACTAGTGTCACATTTTATCAAATCCAGAAAGTTCATTCAAACGTCTGACCTTCTTTCTTCTGTCTTAGCCACAGTTCCTATCTTAGTGGAAGGAAGGCCTTGAATGTTCTCTACTTCTCACCTAAGGATCACGAAAGAGGGATGGGGTGAAGGCCTAGGTGAGATCTGGCCTTGCTGATCTCATCAGACCATGCTGAAGGTAGTGCCAGTAGGATGTTGATATGAGAAGGGAGGGCAGTCCGCTTTTGCCATTCTCCCAAAGCCGCATCTAAAGTCCCCTCCCCCACCACCCAGCCAGCCTGGGAACTGGGCAGGGGGCCAGAGCCAGTCGCTTGGTATTCTTGGGCACGGGGGCTGCAGGCACAGCACAAAGGGTAGGAGAGAGAGCTGAGTGGGGGCCTGGTAACCATCAAGGGAGAAAATGGGCTCCACAAAGGTGGGGGTGGTCCATTGCCTCCCCCACCTCAAACCCTAATGACTGAATACAAGGCTAGCATGGAAGGGCCAAGGAACCATCAGACCAAGCAACTAGGCATCCATCCAAAATGAGTCATTAGTGGGGTGGTGGGGAGTTGAAGTGAGGGACCCCTTTGCCTCTGAGGCAGAATGGGGAAGCTAGAACACATGAGCTCCTACCAAACCCTCCAGCTCCTTCTCAGCTTCTCACTGCCACAGCAAGCCTCGCCCTGGTTGTTTTGGAGTTTTTTTTCCCTGACATGGGGAGGGGTTGGAAGTGGGTGGGGCGATTCTGGTGGGGGGCGGGGGGACTTGGAGAGAGCGGGTGAGAAAGTCGGGAGCAGGTTGCTATGGTAACCGCCTCCTCAGTCAGGGGAACTGTTGCCAGGGTTACTGTTAGAGGGGGAAAACAGAAGAAAAAGATGGTGGGGGGAAGGAGGTATGACTTGTCACTCTAGGCTCCAGCCTGGCTCCTAGCTTCCAGTCTACCCTGACCGCCTCCCCTAGGTCTTCCTTTTCTCCCTCCAGCCCTAGCCACCTCCAGCCTCCATGTTCCAGGCACATGCCTGGTAGGGCAGAGTGGGGAGTAGAAGGGTAGTACCAGTGAGTAAACCAGACTCCATACCTTAAGCTCAACTCCTGTCCCTTTGTCACCTCCCAACCCCAGTCATGGCTGAGTACGGGACCCTCCTGCAAGACCTGACCAACAACATCACCCTTGAAGATCTAGAACAGCTCAAGTCGGCCTGCAAGGAAGACATCCCCAGCGAAAAGAGTGAGGAGATCACTACTGGCAGTGCCTGGTTTAGCTTCCTGGAGAGCCACAACAAGCTGGACAAAGGTGGGGGAGGGGAGCACAGGGGTCCTGTCATCAGTCATTCAGGCTCAGTTCATTCAGCAAATAGAGATGAGCTCAAAGCTTTTACGTCCACAATGTGTACCCCTCTCTAGCAAGGCAGAAGAAAGGTGCTCTAAGAGTATGGGGGCCTTAGACATTTTTCATTGTGCCCCTCATCAGTAAAAAACGTTATTCAGATACTCCTGTGCTATTATCACATATACAACAGAACATAAAAACAATCTAAAAATAGTAAAATTTTAAGTGGCAAAAATTGGGAAGAATTCTAGACAATAAAAATGGAAGAATACCTGAATGAGGGGAGAACTCGAAGTGTAATCTAATCTGGTAAATAGTAATAATTTTAAAAAAATAAAAGTGCTTTGTTAAGCACTTTTTAAAAACTGGTAAAATTTAAAACTACAAGTTCTATCATTTTCTTATCCGCTTTGAGAGACTACTGCTTGGGGAGTGGGATCTATGGATTAGAGTAATCCCACACAGCTGGAGGCTTTGGGGAAGAATTGGTGTTTAAGATGGCCCTGAAAGGTGAGTGGGATTTCTGAGGCAAAATCCAAAGGAGGGAAGGCCAGGCAGAGGAACACTGTCACAGAGTATCTAGTGTGTTTGGAAATGCAAGCAGTCCTGCTTGGCTTGACTAGGATGTAGGGTGTTTAGAAATGGCTGGGAAGGTAAGGTAAGACTGTGTTGTAGAGAGCCTAGGTGAGGGAACTCAGGGCCCTTCAGATATACTATTCTGACTGCTGTGTGGCTGGCAGGGAGAAAGCATAAAGGAGGATGTGTTACAGTTAGACCATGGCAACAGTCAGAGGGGAGGAGCCAAGGAAGAAGGTCTAAGGGCATCTATATTCTCCTGGAATTGGCCAAGCCATGGACATCATCCTTCTGGTGGTGTCCATACCTTCTCTCATTTAGAATAACCTTTCTCACCAGGCCCAGCATATCTCCTGGGTTGCCTAGAGATTCCACCCTGCTGGTCCTACATGTGCTGTCAGGATGGAAAGTGGAAAAGGATGGGGGTGGGGGTGGGGTATCTGGAAGTCAAGTTGATTTTTCTTTTGTCCCCTCCCCACAACATATGGGAGCTAGTATCTAAGCTAAACCCCTCATTCTAACCACAATCTAGAAACTTCACTGACCAACTATCTGCCCTTCCTGCGAACAGTCCTCTGTATTGTTTGGGTGCCTTAGCTTTCTTCTCCTGGATTAGTAGCCCCTCTTCCTCCAGTGTTGTACCCTCCCATAACCAATGTCAGCAACTCAGCTTTGGTTCCAGGTCACTAGTCTGGTGGAGTAGGGGAAGCTGACCTCTACAGCCTAGCTCTGACCCTATCTCCTGCCTTCCTCCAGACAACCTCTCCTACATTGAGCACATCTTTGAGATCTCCCGCCGTCCTGACCTACTCACTATGGTGGTTGACTACAGAACCCGTGTGCTGAAGATCTCTGAGGAGGATGAGCTGGACACCAAGCTAACCCGTATCCCCAGTGCCAAGAAGTACAAAGGTAAGCGGCCACTCCTTTAACTCGTAGCACCTCTGCCTCATCCCGTTGACTATCCTTGGAGTACTTGAGTTTTTGGAGAGTGGAGGCAGATGCCCAATGGGCCTGCCTGGCATCTCTCACACTGCTGTCCCTGGACACATCCCTTTTTGCCCTCAGACATTATCCGGCAGCCCTCTGAGGAAGAGATCATCAAATTGGCTCCCCCACCGAAGAAGGCCTGAGCAAGGGGGAGGAAGAGGAGGAAGGTTGGACCTTCATCAGACCACTCCCTTCCCCCATCCTCCAGGGGAGGGGGCAAGGGCAACCCACCATCTACCCACTTACTAACCTGGTCCTAACCCCCTTACTGTGCGCGTGTGTGTGCGTGTGCGCACGCTCTGGCTGTTTGTCTATATGTCTAGCTCATCTAGTTCCTCTTCCTAAGGGGATGGGGGTCAGGGGCTAGAGGAGGGGGCTGAGTTTCTCCACTGTAGGAGGAGGTGGGGGCTATTTCTATGCAAATAGAAATCAGCACATTCCTCCTACTTCCCTTTCCTCCACTCTCCCCCCATATCTTTAAAGTGTGGAAGCAGAAAGGACCTGCATTTTCCTACATTGAGGAGCTGACAATAGGGGTAAAGTATGGGAGAGGTAGGTGGATCCAGGGAAAAGCAGTGGGGAGGGAAGGCAAAGAGACCACTCAACCCCCACCTGGAAGGGGCAAAGAAAAGCCAGAGTTCCATGTTTGTACTCCTGTGCTGGACTAGCTGTTTCCTGAGTACCAGCAGGTCCCTTTTTGCCTCTCTTGGGCCTAGCATAGGTATGAGCCAGGGATCCTTTCCTGGTCCCTAAGATCAAACCCCATGGAGCAGCCAGCATTAGATGCCCCCACCCACCTGTACTCCGGAGAGACTGCTGGGAACATGTACCACTGAGCCTGAGATGGGGATGAGGGCAGAGAGAGGGGAGCCCCCTCTTCCACTCAGTTGTTCCTACTCAGACTGTTGCACTCTAAACCTAGGGAGGTTGAAGAATGAGACCCTTAGGTTTTAACACGAATCCTGATCCCACCATCTATAGGGTCCCAACTTGGTTATTGTAGGCAACCTTCCCTCTCTCCTTGGTGAAGAACATCCCAAGCCAGAAAGAAGAGAAGTTAACTACAGTGTTTTCCTTTGCACCGATCCCCAGCCCAATTCAATTCAGGAAGGGACTTAGGAAACCCTTCTTTACTAGATATCCTAGCCCCCTGGGCTTGTGAACACCTCCTAGCCACATCACTACAGTACAGTGAGTGACCCCAGCCTCCTGCCTACCCCAAGATGCCCCTTCCCCACCCTGACCGTGCTAACTGTGTGTACATATATATTCTACATATATGTATATTAAAACTGCACTGCCATGTCTGCCCTTTTTTGTGGTGTCTAGCATTAACTTATTGTCTAGGCCAGAGCGGGGGTGGGAGGGGAATGCCACAGTGAAGGGAGTGGCAGAATCAAATTGCTACATAGTCCAAACAAAAAAGAAAGCTTTTTCAAAAAACATTAAATTCACATGCAATCTCAGAGACTATTTAGAGAAAGTTCAAGTTAGGAGCTTTTAGGATGTGGGAGTAAAACTTTAATGGGAGGGGAGGGCTGGCTGCTGGAAGAAGGAAGAAGCCAGACTGGTTAGACAGTACTCTTAACTCCTAGCCCAGCCTAGCGTGCCCTGCCCCTCTGGCCACTGCTGCAGACACCTGCCTTAACACACGCACCTCTAGGACTCCACAGTTTTGCCTTAAAGGACCTTCCCAAGTCTCCCTTTCCCTGTCTGGCTTCTCCCTTAAGAGAGATACTTGTAGAATTGGGTCGGGGGAATGAGCATGAACTGTCCTTCCATTTGGGATATGTTACATTAGAGTGAGAGAGAGAATAAGGAGCCTTTCTTATGGAAGGAATGGGAGAAGAGAGACAGGGTTCTTTTCAGCAGAGTCTAGTAGTTTCTCTGTAAGGCAAAATAATCTAAAAAGACTAATCTGCCCACCCACTCCTTATATTGCTGTGAGATTGCCCCTATCTTGTGCTCTTCTGTCTGCAGTGTGCACGGCCTTGTTCTAACCCGGAATAAAGGTGATTGATTGTATTGCAACTAACTGATTTTAAAATTTCTGTGAGTGACCAGGATTTTGCAGCCTTTGAATCACTGGGAAGGGAGGGGCAACAATATTTATGCCCCAGAACAAGGGCTGGGAAAATACCCCAAGTGTATACCCTCACCCCACCCAATCTCCTAAGTATCACTGAGCTAAATGGAGTGTATCCTACTTCCAACAGTCTCCAATTGGAGCGCAAGGACTGGAAATACGGGTATCCCAAAATGGACTTTCTAACACTGTATCATGTGCAGAATGAGACAGGAAGGCTAGGTACCTACATTAGCAGGAGTAAAAACCATCCATTGTGAATAAATGGACCACATACCACACAGAGCAGCAGTCAGGAGAAGAAAAGCTTTACTGGGAGAAAATACAACAAATTCCAGAGTGCATGGTTTTTAGCCCACCCTATCACCCCACCAGCAACAGGAACACAGACCACTCGATCACCACACATTCCCTACCTCAGGGAGTAAGTACAGCAGCCAACATCTCGTCTGAGAGCTGCTGGGAAAAGGGGCAGGAGGAAGAAGTATCTGGAAATACCATTCTCTCTTTTCCCCTCCTTCCTGGCCTGATTTAGTAGAATCTGACTGTCCCAGGATACAGAATTCTTGATTGAATCTTGTGGAAACTGGGGGCAAAAAAAATAGCAGCAAAAGCACTTAAGGGCAAGAATTCAGCTGGGACTTTCAGACTCAGTGACCAGTGATAAGACAAGTGCCCAAGCTCCAGCCACTGTAATCAGTCCTTAGATTAATGACTTATTCCTCAATCCTAACATGTCAAGAGGTGGAGAAGGTTTAAGTCAAACCCAGGAAGTCTTTCCCTTCACTCTTCTATAAAGAAGGGAACTGGCATGAAGTTGGATGGCTTAAAGATCAAGCAGCTAAAGGTAAGAGAGACAGAGTGAGAGAGTGAGTATGTATGTGTGTGTGGTGTGTGTGTACATGTCTTCTGTCACAAAGTACCACAATAGTCTGCAGTGGTGGCACCACCCTAAAGTAGTTAAGTTTTAAAGACAGGCCAGCCTCTGGTTAGAAGAGCCATCCTTGGAACCCACTACAAGACTTAAGGAGAGGTAGGAGATCTGAGGCAAAGAGCTGGGAGGATTTCCTGTTTTTCCCAACCCCTACACCAAAGCAAGGAACCAGGAAGGGCAGAAATGAGGATCCTTCCATTCTTGAGCCTCCTAAAACCTAAAGGGTAAGTCCCAATCTCTAGTGACCATACATAGAGGTAAACTGACCCCAGGTGTCACCTCCACACCATTACTCTTGTTCACTCTTTAAGTCCCTTTATTGCATTCATAGAGAATATATAGGTATTTAAACTTTGACAATAATTTTACCTTGATACATCCAAGTTTGACTTGCTTTTTAATATATTTATAGATATAAAATTAGGCCTCTAACAGTGATAGGGACAGGGAGATTGCTGCCACCAAACAATGTTTTTTAAAAAAATAACAGAAGAGGTAATATCCTTCCTATTCTTCCTTCACTTCTGCCCCTCCTCCCACCTCTTCCCAACCTCCCTCACCTGACCTATTTAGGGGGTGATGGGATGAAGAGAAGAGAGTGAAGGATATGTAATCAAGTGCAAAACACTGTGATAAGTAGAGAATGAATAAGGTGGAAAGGAAAGTGAAGAGTGTGGGATGGTTAGGGGCTTTAAGGACTTCCCAGGAAAATAGGATTCTGGGATGGGGTTGCCGAGGGGGGAAAACCAACTGTCATATACTTTCAAAAAACAAAGGAAGAAAAGGTCAAAAACCTAAACCAAAGAGAGAGTGGCACTCCTACCCTCCACTCTGGCCCCTTGGTACTGAATAGCCAGTTGTTCTCCCCACATCCCCCAGCCCAAGAAACAAGGGAGATTAAAGAAAAAGAAACCCCATTCCCTATCCCAAACCAGTTAACAAAATAGGCTTCCCTCTCCTCTCAAAAAGAGGCTTTGGGGAGAGGCCATTTCTGCTGAGTCCTATGCACCTCTCCATGGAGCCCCATTCCAGGGCTCAACTCCCATTCCTAGGTACTCTTTGTTGGTTCACTCCTCTGAGGTTTGTCCTTCTCCTGGGATGTCTTTCTTTTATCTAAAGCAAAAAGTCCAAAGTGCGTTTCTGCTGAATGTAGGGCCTGGGACAGGAAAGGGTTGCCCAGGCAGGATCAGGTTGGCAGCCCCAGCCTGCCCCACCTAGGTATGAGGCCTCAAGATGGCATGCACTGCACCCGGTCAGGGCCCTCCTCCTCGTCCGATGTGTCTGAGGAGCTGGGAGACTCATCAGAGTCCGCGTCTGTGGCCCCAACCCCAGGTTCTCGCCAGCGCTGTGGATGGGAAAGGCTTGTTAGTAACTTCCCTGGATGGAACAAAGACAAGCCTGTTAGGTCTTAGCTAGAATTTAGATGCTTTAGGCCAGAGATCAGCAGAATTTTTCTTTTTTTTTTTCTTTTTTTTGAGATGGAGTCTCGCTCTGTCACCCAGGCACCCAGGCTGGAGTGCAGCGGCGCAATCTGGCTCACTGCAAGCTCTGCCTCCCGGGGTCACGCCATTCTCCTGCCTCAGCCTCTCCAAGTAGCTGGGACTACAGGCGCCCACCACCACGCCCGGCTAATTTTTTTTGTATTTTTAGTAGAGACGGGGTTTCACTGTGGTCTCGATCTCCTGACCTCGTGATCCGCCCGCCTCGGCCTCCCAAAGTGCTGGGATTACAAGCGTGAGCCACTGCGCCCGGCCGCAGAATTTTTCTTAAAGGGCTAGATAGTAAATACTTTAGACTTGTGGTCTATATGGTCTTTATTGCAACTATTCAACTCATTGTAGCGTGAAGGCAGCCACAGACAATACACAGAATGGGTGTGGCTGCAAGCCAATGAAACTTTACAAAAACCAGCAGCAGGCCAAGTGCCAGTTTGCCAACCCCTGAACTAGGCCTCTTTTGGCATAAGAGGAAAAATAGAAGGGTCACACTGAGACTTGTTATTTCTTCTCAATTCCCTCCTCCACCCTCCAGCCTTTGCCTTTATGAAGATAGCATTACACATGGACGGCAATGGACAAAAGTAGATACCACCCTTTTCTGCTGATGTCTCTTCCAAAGCTATATCAGGGATCTGATGGGGATAGAGGACAATGGATAGGAAATCCAACCAAGATCACCTGATTACTCCTTAAAGTCACTACTCTGGAACTTTTTAGCTCTCTTAAAAGGGTCACTCCCTTGGGAACTCATTTCCAACCCCAGCTTACCCGGTGATGGCGTCTCTGTCTCAGGTGATGCATAAGGAACCACAGCATGTGACTATCAAACAGGTCAGTATGGTGCAAGCTATCTTCATCCCGCTCCCGCTTGTTCTTCTTAATCACCTGGAACCCAAAAAGGTTGGGAAGAGGGGGCAGCAATGAAGAGGAACCCGGGACCTGATCAAGAAGGCTGATCTCCTATCCCAATAAAAGCTTCCCTTAAGTTGAAGTGGAGCTACATTAGATTAGGAAACAATGCCCTAGGTTCAGCTGCTGCAAAGGTGGCAGGCTTTAATACAGAATAATTCTTAGAGATGCTCCTTATCCCCATCCTATTACAAATTAGTGCCACTTCACAGCTGCCCCCTGGAGCAGGACTACTCCTACAGAGGAAATTACAGGAATGTGGGGGAGGGTGTTAGAGCAGTGCCTTTAAAGAACTGGGCAGCAAGCTATTCCTCCCTATGACAATAAGAATCAACAGTACGTGGATAAGCAGAAAGAAAATAACTTCTGCAGTCAGCCACTTACATCTTTTAACCCTATCAGCTCAGTGGAGGCTTCAGCTGTGGGTGCCCAGATCTTCACATCATGGTCTAGGCCACTGGTTGCCAGCACAGGCAGGTGAGGGTGGGGCTCAAGACAGTTTACCTGGTCAGGAAGAAAGGAAAACACAGACTCAGCCGTGTGTGGGAGTAGGGTTTAAAAACCACTACTCACCTTGAGCCAAATAATTGCCCTTGATCAGGGCTGAGGCAGCTGCTGGGGAAGGGAGGCCCACCCATCCTGAGCCTAAGCCAAAGGGCACTGGGGGTAGAGAAACCAGACACAGACTGGGTATAAGACCAGGCACATCAATCATTTCGTATGTATAGGTCAGGGGTGGCCTCATCCCCAGATATGGCCCTAGGGGTGGGTGAGTGGACTGCTCAAGCTTACTGCTGGCTTCATAAGAAGACAATGAAATCCAGATGACCTCATTCACTCCAGATTCCAAAGCTCCAACTTGCCCAAGGCTGGAAAAAACCATCTCAGTGGCTTTCACCAAGTGGCAAATAAATTTTAAAAAATGAAGAAAGCAGCAGCTGCCAATGAACCCCCAGAGAAGAGTCGGAGAACAACTATATTCATTTGGCACTGTTTACTAGAACTGGAGGAAGGCACAGGCTGAGAAGAAGAGGCTGAGTTGCAGGGAGTGGTGGGAGTGATGAAGGCTCATGTCTGCTTGAGAGAACCTTGCACATCTCAGGGGGAACATCCTACTACCTGCCCTGAGCACAACAGGCTCAGCTATAAGGCAGCACATTAAAATAAAGCAGCTTCTTGGGGCTCCCATAGCCTCAATCTCAGCCACCCTCTGGGTAAATTCACTGAACAAGGCAAAAGAAATAAACTACAACAGGCAGGCCTTCTAGCTTAGGCAGCTTCCTTCTGTCCGAAAGGCACCCATGCCCCCTGCTGTCTGACTTGGAACATGAGCTTCCCTAAGGGAAGGGCAGGGAAGTTCCTACCCCATCCAGAAGAGTTAGTTTCAGATTTAGCTGCTAAAGCATTTTGAGTCTTTCAGTGAAAAGAGGAACACATAGGAAAGGCACCCTGCCTTGCAGCTGGCCCTATAGTCCAAGAGAACAACTTCTTTTAGTTCTCTCTGGACCAACTGCCTCCCCTGCCTCACCTGCATAGGCAGAGAACAGCTGAGGAGAAGTCAAGCGCAGGCATGGAAAATAGAGCTGACCTACAGACTTCCCACTTACTTTGACTTCCATCTTACAAATAAACAAATGCTCAGAAAAGACTGAAGCTAAGACTGAGCTTATGAATAAAACAGAAACCCTGTTCTTTATCTCCTCCTCCCATTCCACATATCAGCCTATTGTGAAGTTTATCTTTGGGCTCTTTTAGGCAGTGCAGTTAAACTCCAATGCCTGGAATAGTATCTATCTATAGTAATGGACAACTTACACACACAAACCTGAACTTTTTCATCTATCTCCTAATAAGCCCTTGTTACAGACCTGTACTCTGAGCTAGCTCTGCTTGAATAAGTCAGCAAAATAAAAAAGCACAGGGGAACAATTCCTTGGAACTTAAGACTAAGGAAAAAGCCAGTGGCAAGAGGAACAAGAGAATAACATACAGTACCTGAATTGGAGCCTGCGGGGGGAGCCGACAGAGAACTTCTGGGCCAGAGTACCTGGTCACTTCACCAGACCTGTCTGAATGCCAGGACTTATCCTGTCAATAATGCCTGAGCAGAGAAAAGAGCTCTGGCCTTAGATGACTGGGTTGGGGGAATGTAGAGAATGGGATCAAGCATCAAAGTGCTCTTGGGAGACTAAGGGGCTGTCCTCTGATACCACCCCCCACCCTTGTCCCTGTGAAGCTGAATGGGAACAAAGAAAAGATCCTCAAATCAGAGTCAGGAGATCTGGGCAAGGTAGAAAATAACTTCTAAGATCTTTGGTTCTAACATTCTACATTACAATTAAATTCTACTCTATGTTTACAATTTGCATGATATAGAACTGCTGAGTCTACTACATTGAAACTAGTGCCTGGTGACCCCCACTGCTGGAAAATTAGGACCAAAAAACAGAACAGAGGGAGCCAGGTAAAAGACCACATCGATCATTCAGCTTACATAGAGACAAGAACATGTAAGGAAATTTGCTTCAGGGGTAGCCTCTATATCTCTTATTCTACTCATTTACTCTTAGGACCACTAAAACTTAGGCCTGGGGCCCACCCATCCCAAGTAGATGCCTTCCTCACCTGGGCAAATGGGTTACTCATCAAACCCTGGCATTGGCTGAGCTAAAAGCAAACTGGCCTGCAGAATGCTTTTGGAGAATGGACAAATGCTGGCCTGGGAGAGGGCATTCAGCCCTGCATCTCTCTGGAACAGAATGCAAGGCAATAGCTTATGTCAAGAAAAAATTCACTGGCCCCTTCTGACTTCCTTTCTCTAAATGCCTATTGCATAATTCCCATTAAGACTCAAGTGTTTTGGGTTTGTTCACTGCAGATGACACAGGGGACCTATGGTAGAGTTGGAAATGAAGCAGGGAAGAGTGAGACACACATTGAACTTCTAGACTCCTCTCCATTTGTATTCAAACCATAAAAACCCTAGATCTATGCAGGTCCCAGGTCCCCAAAATTTAGAGGAAACCAGAAGAAAATTTGAAATACCCTTTTACCAGGGCAAGAAAAACATAAGGAATGGGATCCTGATTGCAAGGAACCATTCTAAATTCTAAAACCACTCTGAAAAAACCTCATCAAGAGATGGCTAGGCTCTTTGAAGTTCCCCACAGCTAAGAAGGAATAAAAAGGAAGAGAGACTAAGCTGTCTCAGTCATTCCTTAGAGGCCTTGGGTAACCAGACTATTCTGGGCAATCAGTATAATTTAGTCTTCCAAACTGTCTTTTCCCCATCTCCTGTGGTCCAAAAACCTTGTAACAGAAAGCAACTGAACTCTTTCCTAATTCTAGGTCTCAAAAAAAAAAAAAAAAAAAAGATAAGGTTAACCAGATACATCTTAAGAGCTGATCGCTCTTCATTCCCTAACTCGATTCTCACTCTTCCTTTTTGCCCAAACTCCACAGAGGGCTGCAGAACTCAAAGGACAGGCAGACTATGATATGATCATGGGTTATACAGCAAGCAGACTGCTCAGCTACTAAAAAAAATTGCCACATTTGCTTTCTCCTTATATGTACGCATTTATATGTGTTTGTTATCTATTTGAATGTAAGCACGACATTTTACCCCTAAATACTTCAACATGTATCTCTTAAGTACAAGAATATTCTCCTAAGTAATCAAATCAATTTAATATTGAATACCATGTTATCTAATATATAAACCATATTCTAATTTTCCCAACTGTCCAAAAAATGCTCTTTATAGCTTTTATCTGCTGATCTAAGATCCAGCCAAGATCACTACTTAGTTTAGTTTAAAGGGAAAAGACATGGAGAAATCTTTAGCCTTGTGTAGGAGGGTGCGCCCTGAACACTAATGCTTTTTCATTTGGAAAAGGTGCATGCCTAGAGGTAAGTTACATCACTCAGGACAGGACAGAGGTTCTTCCCTAAGATCCCTTTCTTGTCTCAATAAACTGTGCTTTACAGGGACAGAAGATACGAACAGGAAGAAAATGCTCCATCAAAAACTCAGCACCCCCAGGCTAACTAGTCTTTTATGGCTGGCTGGACCTCTAAAACATGGTATCATGTAGTCACAGTGAGAATTCAGTGTCCCTGCTAAAACCTACCTTAATGACTGGAGAGATTAGGGAGCCAGCCAGCTCAGCACACCATACTCACCACGCCTCCCTTGTCCCCCTCCATGAACTGAATAATCTGGCAGGATGATTTCTCCCAGAGGAAGATGTGCCCACAGTCACTACCGCTCACCACAAACTCACTCTTGGGGCCATAGAAATTGACGCCTTTTACTGAAATGATAAATGAGGGAACAAACCACATGAGGGTTGGCATCAGGCCTATATATATTCATCTCAAAGGGAATTTAGTTATTCACGAACTCTAAATCAGCTGAGGGCCAAAGAATTATTTTCATTTTCTCAATACACATCAAGAGATTATGCATGTTTAACAGATAGTTATAAGAATCACACCAGTCCCAGAGATGATTTATATTCTCCCAAAGAGCTCGCTCCTCAGGGCAGAGGAATCTGCAGTCTTTTAGCAGCCGCCTCAGTCTTGTAAGTTTATACCCTATCAAGTAACCATAGGCCTCTCTAATCCCTTACCTGTCCCACCCTGAATCGTACCAGCTCTGCCTACTCTTAGGCAGCACTGTCTTATGGCCTAGGATTATCTTTGATATGTGGACTTCATTGGTACCTTGTCAATATTTCTGGGGTCATCAGTTGATCTGAGACTGATGAAGGTATATGTCACAACTGCCTCAAGAAGCAAGTGATCTGTGCTTGCTACCATTAACAGGGCTCCACTCTCCGGAATCAGTAAAAGCCAAGAGTTCCAATGACTATGGTCAGTACAATATTGGCCATGAGACTGGCACCCTTCCTTTATCTGCCTGTGAACTGAGATCCAAGAACAGATTTTTCCCTCTTTTCTTACCAGCTCAGGAAAAAAAAATAAAACTAATCTCTAACTGCTATCTCCAAGACAAAATCATGACAGGTATCTGTTAGGAGTGGTAACAATAGAGTAATGATTCCTCAACTTTTCTGGACATTAGAATCATGTGGGTAGTTTTTAAAAATCTCAGTGCTCAAGTTGCAGCCCATCCCTATTAAATCAGAATATATGGGGTTAAGGCCAAACTGTTATTTTTAAAAGAACACCAGGATTGGGATTGGTGGCTCATGCCCAGCACTTTGGGAAGTCGAGGCAGGCGGATCACTTGAGCCCAGGAATTAGAGACCAGCATGGTGGAACCTATGCCCAACCAGCATGGTTGGGCAACATGGTGGAACCCCATCTCCACAGAAAATACAAAAATTAGCCAGGTGTAGAAGTATGCACCTGTAGTCCCAGTTACTCCGGAGGCTGAAGTGGGAAGATCACCTGAGCCCGGGAGCTTGGGGCTGCGGTGCCTGGGAGGTCAAGGCTGCAGTGAGCCACAATTGCACCACTGCGCTCCAGCCTGGACAACAGAGTGAGATCCCGTCTCATAAACACAAAACAAAACAAAAAACATCAGATGATTTCAATATGCCCCAAAGTTTGGGAACCACAGACATGGAACAAAACAGGCCAATCTTGGGCTAGTTACTACCACCATTCCTCCTCTTCTGCCTCATCTAAAATAATCGTTTACTCCCTCCTAGAAGTATAAGGTCACTCCCTATTTTAAGCAATTCAGGACCACTGACTAAAGAGGGCTTTTTCTGACTCCCTAACAAGGCATTTGTGCTTATTTTGAAGTTGCCTGAAATCTTAAAAACAGTTAGTCTAGTCTCCTTATGTCCAAACCAATTAGAAGCAACATTATTGGAGTGGCAAGAGATGCTCTTGAGCGCTTTCTCCTCTAGCATAGTGGAGAAAACATGAAAACTCCAGCCCAATTCAGGATAACCTCTCAGTGCCCATGGCAACACAGGCAGGTAGTTTCTATTTGTATAACCTGAGTAAGACACTGTGGTTCTCCAAAGCCAATAGCCTTGGGCCAAAGAAACCTAGGAAGACAGTCTCACCTGTGGCATTATTTCTGTGGCCCTTGTATCTCTTAACATACTGGGCCCCATCACTGTGAGAGGAGTTGAAGAGGTAAATGTCTTCATCATTGTAACTGGCCAGGAGCTCTGCCAAGAACAAGAACATAGCAGTGAAGGCAAAGGCTGAAAAAAGCAGGGACCAGGAGGTGGGGGTTGGGGTGGGGCTTCTTGCCAGTAGTGCCCCCTCCAAATACCCAGGTGTAGCACCCATCTTATTTGGAACACCAGGCAAGTCCGACTGTACAGGGTAGACTAAGAACACACTGCCAACCCAGGGGCAGCAGAATGCTCAAAAAGATCACACCCATTAACTCAGGAATGAGTCAAAGGCATAAGAACCTGCTCAGGCAAGCAACCTGGGCTTCAGGACAGGCCCTGCCAAATATCATCTGCAGCATTCTGCAAATGGTACCTGGCAACTCCAAGGGTCATCTGCTGTATCCTCCCGCTATGTGCTCACCATCAGCAGTTACTCCCCAGCTGCTCTACTTGGAGCTATAGCACAGTGGTGAGCACTGGAGGGCACATACCTCACTGGCTCAGCAGCTCCCTAGACAGAGGGGGCATGCCAGCCTAGGAGCTGGGCCCTGCTCACGTACCTGTGCCGTCGTGGCTGTACACAAGACAGGTGATGTTTGCTTTGGACTCACTGTTCACCTGCAATAAGGAGCAGATACTGACTGATGCCCCACCCCCCCATTTGTTATACCATCTTCAGGAAACAGCTTTTCCTTCAAACTCCCCTATATCTTCTCCCAGAGATTTGAGAAAGACAGACAGAGACAGGAGTACAACTGATGAAACATGACCACCTCAGGGGGTAGCATCTTGGGGCTTTCTTTTGGTTGTCATCCGTGTGCTAGCCATTTTATGTACACTGTCTCATTAGGCCTCACCATCAAGGTGCAAGGCAGTTATTTTTATTTCTATTTTGTCAATTAAAAAACTGAGGCTATCAGAAGTGAAGTGACTGTCAAGATCACAAAGCTGGTAAGTGGTAAAGCCAGGATTCAAATCCAGATGACTGACTTGGAAGTCCAAGCTCTTCCCACCATACCAACAAGTTCAGGTGCAGCCTTGGGGTTGAGTCAGGGAAGCCTGGAGCAACTGGCCCTTCATGAATCTTACCAGGTGATGAGGACAGAACTTCTTGAGTACTCCATTGTTCTCATTCTCATCAATTTTCCTCTGGTCATAAATCCTACAGTTGGAAAAGCAATGAAAATGTAAAAATGTACAAACAAATCCCTTGAAGAGCTGCAATTTGATGTAGTGGCAGGAAACTGCCAGCTGGATGCAGATAAACAACATTTTCCAAACCAAGCTTCTGGTTTGTGCTCTTCCTTAAAGGGCATCCCTTTTCCAAGCCATTTCCAAACCTAAATCTTTTGTTTGTTTGTTTGAGTCGGGGTCCTGCTCTGTCACCCAGGCTGTAGTGCAGTGGCATGTCCCCAGCTCACTGCAACCTCCACCTCATGGGTTCAAGCGATTCTCTTGCCTCAGCCTCCTAAGTAGCTGGGACTACAGGCACACATCACCACACCCGGCTAATTTTTGTATTTTTAGTAGAGACAGAGTTTCATCACGTTGGCCAGGCAAACCCTAAATCCTTCATCCACATACTTCCCATTTTAACTGGCAATCCTCAATTCTGTCAGTTTGAAGTGGTTTATCTCTCTCCTCAAGTTTTATATCATGTACTGCTAATTTTCACTGAAACAACTAACATTAGTATGGAGCTTTTTACATGTACATTACCTACCGAAAAAGGTTACTCACGGGCAGAAACCATGCTTAATGTAAGTCAATGGGTCTGTAATCCCTCCTTGAAACTTTATTTGGCCTGTTCTCCCTCTCATACCCCACAATAATTATTAAAAACTACCAACCATATCCTCTCCTTTCCTCACTCTTATCAAACACACTACACCTTCACCTTCCTTCCTCTCTCTAATCCAAGCTTTAAACTCAAATATTTAGGACACACATATTATGTGTCAAATATTATGCTAGGTGCTAGAAATACAGTGAGGAACAAGACAGATCCAGTATCTGTCCTTACCCAGTCTCCTCCAATCTCAGAGCCAATCTCTTGAAAAATGCTCTTCATTTCATCCTTCCAGGGACCTTGTTTGATGATTATCTAATTTCTCAACCTCTTCCTCATCACCAGCTGGCCACTTTCTAAAAATCCTTCTGCTGACTGTCCTTTCCTACTATTGCTTTTTTTTCTCCTTCCCCTTACAGTTACACTACTGAAAAGAACAATCAACATTCAATATTTCCACTTCCTTACTTCCTATTCACTTCTCAGTCCATCCTAATCTGGTTTTGGTCCTCAACTCACCACTGAGACTTCTCTGGCTGAAGTCATCAGTTAATTATATCCATTTGTTAAGTAGGTGTAAGTCTAGAGTTCAGAATAAGTGTGGTCTGCAGACACAGATGTAAGTCATATATCCATGTGTAAGGTGGTAGTTAAAGCATTGGTAATGGAATTAGATCTCCAAGGGAAAATACAGAGAGGATTTTCTCTTCCCCCTTTAGAATCTCTGGCCTCTTTTGGAATACAATGAAAACTCTAGTCCCTTCTCCCCAGAAAAATGCACATAAGCACACTTTCTGGAGGTTCACAGAATATTGTACTTCAAGTTAAAATTCCCTGGTATAGAGTAAGATGAGAGCTGAAGACTGAGCTACTGGAGAACATCAGCATTTAATGGGTGGAGAAAGGAAGACACACCCATGAACAATACTGAGGAGTGGTTGGACATCAAAGAGAGAAGGTGTTTCAGGGAAGGAGTAATAATGTCAAGAGTAGAGAAAAAGACTTGAAAAGTACCTTGTTTGCTTTGGCATTAGGTTACTGATGACTTAAGCCTTGACATCCCCAGCTCACATGATCCTCCCACCTCAACCTCCCAAGTAGCTGGGACTACAGGCACACACCACCATGCTGGGCTAATATTTTTACTTTTTGGTGGAGACAGCATCTGCCCAGTTTGGTCTCAAACTCCTGGCCTCAAAAGATTCTCCTGCCGGGTGCGGTGGCTCACGCTTGTAATCCCAGCACTTTGGGAGGCCGAGGCGGGCGGACCACGAGGTCAGGAGATCGAGACCATGGTGAAACCCATCTCTACTAAAAAAAAAATACAAAAAATTAGCCGGGCGTGGTGGCGGGTGCCTGTAGTCCCAGCTACTTGGAGAGGCTGAGACAGGAGAATGGCGTGAACCCGGGAGGCAGAGCTTGCAGTGAGCCGAGACTGCGCCATTGCACTCCAGCCTGGGTGACAGAGTGAGACTCCGTCTCAAAAAAAAAAAAAAAAAAAAAAAAAAAAAAAAGATTCTCCTGCCTTGGCCTCCCAAAGTGCTGGGATTACAGGTATAAGCCACTACACCCCAACTAAGTGTTTATTAATAACCTACTATATTCTACATATGATGCTAGAATAGAATTTGGCAAACTTTTTCTTAAAGGACAAGACAGTAAATGTTTTAAGCTGGTAAACTGGCAAACCATCTAATCTCTATAAAAACTATTGAATTCTGCCATTGTAGCATGAAAGTGGTCATAAACAACATGTAAAGGAAGGCCATGGCTGTGTTCCAATAAAACTTTATTTATAAAAACAAGCAGTATACTTTGTCAAGCCCTGTGATAGACAGTAAGCATAGAAAGATTAATACAAACTTTCCTACTACTTTCTGAACATATGATAGGCCCTTGATAGTTTATATTTTACTTTTAGTTATTTTTTTTGAGACAGGGTCTCACTCTGTCATCCAGGACGGAGTGCAGTGGTGTAATCACAGCTCACTGCAGCCCCAAACTCTTGCACTCAAGAGATCCTCCTCTGCCTCCCAAGTAGTTGGGACTACAGGGGCATACCACCACACCTAGAGATATTTAATTAATTAAAAAATTAAAATTTTTTCTTAATTTTTTTTTTTTTTGGTAGAGACATAGTCTTGCTATATTGCCCAAGTTGGCCTTGAACTCCTGACCTCAAGCTATTCTCCAGCTTTGGCCTTCCAAAGTGCTCTAGTTTTATAGTCATGAGCCACCACACCAAGCCCCTTGACATTTTAAGTCACGTAAGGAATAGTTTTAGCATCCTCTCCACACCTTTACCACATCTCTTCCCACATGCCTTCAGGCACCCACTAACTTGTTACCCTAAGTCTTTCTTCTGTACCTGCCTTTAATCTAATGTTCTCTCAGTGTTGCTGATGTTGGCTTAAGAACTGGGGAATGAAGAGATGATTTACTGACTGTGCTTCATCAATCAGGGCCTATACTTAATCCTTTAGCAATAAATTTTCATGTCAGCCAAATTTACCACTGAAGGATTCATCTGATATATTCTCTCTTTCTTTACTCCTATAAATTCTTAAAACTAAACTAAGCAGGAATTAGCTTAGCTTAGCAGGTGTAGTAGGGACTCACACTTATACCTCCTCTACTTGCATACTTTTTTTTTTTTGGCCACAGGCCAAAAAGCATGTCTCCCCAGAGCTTCCCTTAAATACTTTTTAATAACCCTAAACTCAAATTCAGTATTAATGAGGCAAAAGCCTTGAGGATGACTAAGCTATTTCTCTGTATTCCCTTAAAGTAATTCCTTTAGGCTAGGAGTGAAAGTTAATGATGTTATGATATATAATATTCAGCAAAAATGTTTTCAAATTTATACCAGAAGATGAGCTGTTTGGGTTCTTTCAAAGGAAGAATAAGAAAGGAGAAACCTCAAAACATTCAGTTGGCTGCACAGGAGAGGTGCCAGAGAAGTTAAGTATAACCTAATGTCAGAGAAGAGCTGGAGTGCTGAAAGGGCTACCTGCTTGTGTAGGATCAGTGTGCCTCAAAATCTTCATATAGCCAGGCGCGGTGGCTCACAACTGTTAATCCCAGCACTTTTGAGAGGCCGAGGTGGGTGGATCACTTGAAGACAGTTCGAGACCAGCCTGGCCAACATGGCAAAACCGTATCTCTACTAAAAATACAAAAATAGCCAGTCAAGGTGGCACATGCCTATAATCCCAGCTACTTGGGAGGCTGAGGCATGAGAATCACTTGAACCCGGGAGGCAGAGGTTGCAGTGAGCCGAGATCGAGCCACTACACTCCAGCCTGGGCAACAAAGTGAGACTCTGTCTCAAAAAAAAAAACAAAAATCTTCACATAACTTCTGCCAACTAAATAGCCAATAGAGGATATTGAGGCTGATAAGAGACAGAAGATTTGAGTATTTCTCCTTGTGTTGAAATGCTAAAACTCTAAGCCTTACTCTAACCCTGGGAAAGTATCAGCGTTGGGTTAAGGCAATATGATATACATATCATATGAATACATACACACATATGAATACAGTTCTCAATACAGCAAACTACTACATTCCCCTCCAAACATCTTGGTCCTAGTGGTGGAATCTGTTAGAGACACAGACTTTTCAAGTAATCTGGAGCTCTAAGTAGGAACTTCCAACTCGAAATTTTGGTGAATGCTCAACTTGGAGGAGGTAGCAACTGAAAATCTGTACAAACTACAACCCTTTTTGATCAACAGCTTCTTATCCCAAAATAAAAAAAATCGGCCAGGCACAGTGGCTCACGCCTGCAATCCCAGCACTTTGGGAGGCCAAGGCGGGCAGATCACCTGAAGTCAGGAGTTCGAGACTAGCCTGGCTAACATGGTGAAACCTCGGTTCTATTAAAAATACAAAAGATTAGCCAGGCATGGTGGCGTGCGCCTGTAATCCCAGCTACTTGGGAGGCTGAGGCAGGAGAATCACTTGAACCTGGGAAGCGGAGGTTGCAGTAAGCCAAGATTGCATCATTGCACTCCAGCATGGGTAATAAGAGCGAAACTCTGTCTAAAAAAAAAAAAAAAAAAAAATCTATGGCTACACATTTAAGGACTGTTGGTGACTGGAGGAAACGAATTTTGAAGGCATGGGAATAGGAGAAGAAGAGAGAAACAAGGTTCTGTCCAGGATTCTTGAACAAGGCAAAGTCATCTCATGTATTTTCTAAAAATTTACCCTATTCCCCATGATTCTTACTAATAAAATGAATCTGGAAATACAGCTATAAAATGTGCTCTCATTTCAAAAGGAAGATGATGCTTTTCACTTACTATTAGGAAAGCAAAAAGTCACTCATTTTTTTAGTGATCTTGTCCCTCTCTCTCCTTTCAAACTGATGAGCCCAAAGAAACATAGTTAAAATACCAACTGGATAGGGATGGATACAGCTTATTACTAAGGGTCAGAGGAAATTAACTAATACAGATGGAGACTGAATCCACAGTGTCTGTTTTCCTTAGGTCATGTCTCAAGAGCCAGTGTTAACAGAAGGTGTTCACGGTAACAAAGATATCACTATGGATAAAAAAAAGTGGTAGCTCAGGACAGTGAGAGCCAAAAAACTCTCAGTTCACACTGAGTGCTCCCAAGTCAAACTATTTCTGAATTGAAAACCAGTATTTAAAATTTCTAGTGCATGTTTATTTATATATGAAAAAGGTAGAAGATTATTTACTAATATAGCACTTGCTGGTAAACCTAAATTTATGGCTTAGCTGCCATGTGAGGACCTTGGTCAATTCATCTAACTTCTTTTCTTTTTTGAGACAGAGTCTCACTCTGTCATTCAGGCTGGAGTGCAGTGGCACAATCTTGGCTCATTGCAACCTCTGACTCCTGAGCTCAAGTGATCCTCCTGCCTCAGCCTCTTGAGTAGCTGGGACTACAGGCACGCACCATCATGCCTGGCTAATTTTTGTATTTTTTTTTTAAGAGACAGAGTTTTGCCATGTTGGCCAGGCTGATCCCAAACTCCTGACCTTAGGTGATCCACCTGCCTCACCTCCCAAAGTGCTGAGATTACAGGTGTGAGCCACTGCACCTGACCATCATCTAACTTCTTTAAAACTTGATAATCTCTAAAATATGTAAAGTCACCCTCAGAGACTGTTACATTAGAGAACAGAACATCTCCAAAGGCATGTAAGATTTTTGGAAAATGGTAAAAAATTCAAGATAATAGTTAATGGATTCCTAGAAAATTCATAACTCTCCATAAAGGAGCACCTGGTAGTATACAATGCATCAGTCTTATAAACTGTCAAACACACAAAAGAGCCACAAACTCACCTTACAAACTGATCTCGTCCACCCACTGCAAACTGGTGGGTATTGGCAGGATTCACATAGATCGTATACAGCCCCACTTTCTTCTCTTTCTCTTTTGTCACCACCAGTTTCCTTTAAGAGTAGAAAAGCACAGAAAGTTATATACTCCAAAAGATCCAGATGGTCATGGCAAAGGAGAGCCAAGAGAGTAACATGGCTAATAAGAAACCAAAGAGATTCTCATTTGGAAAGAAAGAAGTGTTGTGTCTTCTCTGTTTGTTTTGTACGTAACAACAGGAAAAATGCACATACATTTATTAAATGGGACTTTGGGGATTGGGGAAAAAAAACATGTAGTGAAGTCACTTTCTAGTGTTCCTTAAGAAGTATAAACTAAAGGTATATGAATGTACCACTCTTCAGGAAGCCTCAGTTTAGCTGGAGTCCAACACAATAACAGCCAGTTATCTATCAGACAATACTACAGATACCTTCCTACCCTTTATTTATAAATACATCTTCCCTATCACCTGGGAACAAGGAGAGAAGTGGAAGAAGAATCCCAGAAACAGTAGGCTAAAAAAGACCTTAAGGTCAGAGACTATCTCTCAGATTCCATTAAAATGTAACTTATGGCCAGGTATGGTGGCTCATGCCTGTAATCCCTACACTTTGGGAGACCGAGGCGGGCGGGTCACTTGAGGCCAAGAGTTTGAGACCAGCCTGGCCAACATGGCGAGACCCCATCTCTACTGAAAATACAACACTTAGCCAGGCGTGGTGGCGCATGCCTATAATCCCAGCTACTCAGGACAATCCCAGCTACTCAGGACAATCCCAGCTACTCAGGAGGCTGAGGGAGGAGAATCACTTGAGCCTGGGAGGTAGAGGTTGCAGTGAGCAGAGATCATGCCACGGTACTCCAGCCTGCGCAACGGAGCAAGATGGTCTCAAAAAAAAAAGTCACTTAAAACCCAACTTAAGCCAGGCACTGGCTCATGCCTATAATCCCAGCACTTTGGGAGGAACAATTGAGGCTAGGAGCTCAAGACCACCCTGGGCAACATGGCAAGACCCCATCTCTATAAAAAATTATTATAAAAAGCCGGGTGCGGTGGCTCACGCCTGTAATCCCAGCACTTTGGGAAGCTGAGGCGGGTGGATCACGAGGTCAGGAGTTCAAGATCAGCCTGGACGACATGGTGAAACCCCGTCTCTACCAAAAATACAAAAATTAGCCGGGCATGGTGGCATGCACCTGTAATCCCAGCTACTCGGGAGGCTGAGGCAGAAGAACTGCTTGAATCCAGGAGGCAGAGGTTCCAGTGGACCAAGATCGTGCCACTGCACTCCAGCCTCGGTGGCAGAGGGAGACACTGTCTCAAAAAAAAAAAAAAAAAAATTTGTTATAAAAAATTAGCCAGTGTGGTGGCATGCACCTATAGTCCCAGCTGCTCAGGAGGCTGAGGTGTGAGGATTCCTTGAGCCCAGAAAGTTGAGGCTGCAGTGAGCCATGGTCTTGCCACTGTACCTCTTGCTTAGGTGACAGAGTGAAACCCTGACTCAAAAAGTAAAAAAATAAAAAACCCAGCTTAAAATATGCACACTGAAAACTGATAAATTTTTCACTGAAGAAATACAGAAGAATCTGTCTAAAACAGCCATAATTTGTTCCAGGTTAAGGGTGGCATGATGAATATTCTTCTCAGATCTAAGCATTCAATTAGTCAAATATGACATAATGAAGATTGATAAATTTACAGGAAAGGAAAGACTTCAAGAAACTATAGGAAGAGGCTTGGCTTTAGTTTTTGTTTTTAAGTCTAAGGTTTTATTTATTTCTGATGCTATGGAAACAGAAAGAAATATAACCATGACAACAAGTTTCTTTGTAAAGAAATGATTTTAGCATCCTTTCTGCATAGCCAAAGTCACTTCAGCCTAGAACTGCTCTAGGCAAAGTGGAGAGATTTTACTTAATATCTCTGCAGCTTTTCATGAAATGAATACAGAGGACCAGGTGCAGTGGCTCATAATCCCAGCACTTTGGGAGGCTGAGGTGGGAGGATCGTTTGAGCCCAGGAATTCAAGACCAGCCTAGGCAACATAGTGAGCTCCCATCTCTATTTATTTTAAAATTAAAAACAAAAAAAAAAATACAGAGGGCACTGAAAATGAATGTCATTAGGGGAAACCTCCATCCCCTAATGGTGTCCCCCACACACCTCAAAAACACAAGGCAGGAAACATGTCAAAAGAATAACAGCTTCAGGGACAAAACTAGCTAAGAGACTGCTCTAATATGAGTTTTAGACAGGGAAAGAGAGTAGGAGCTGATGCTGTTCGTTCCCACAGGACCATCTCATTTCCTTAGCAATTTGAAATTTCAGAAGGACAAGGTCAAACAAATACAAAAGTCACCATGTGGAAGCAAAATGAAGAAACTAAGGAATAGATTATGAAGTACTGGTTCCACAGTTATGTAATCCTGACGAAGAGCTCAATCTTTCCATGCCTCAACTTAATCCCATAAAACAAACATTTCTCCCTCCTGATAGGTAAATGCAGAGTACCTTGAGCTCTGCAGGGGACATGCAGAGGTGCTATAAAAATGATTATCATGGCAATAGGAGGAAAAAATGTTCACATTAGAGGAAACATTAAACAAATTCACCAAATTTTGCCTTAAAACTAATGAGCAAGTATGTCCTAGCAAAAAGGGAAAAATAATTACAGGTGAGACCAAAGGATTTCTTTGAAGAATACCTCAAACTGGCTTCCACTGGCTAAAGGAATATTCCATCCACAGTTTCAAATCAAACTCTTTTCCTAAGATGTTAGTCAATTTCATTAGCTTTCAGAGACTTGGCTATCATCACATATATACAAAAGAAAATCTCCCTTATGCCAACTTCACACAAAAATGCCTCTGACAAGATCATGCCACTGTACTCCAGCCTGAGCGAAAGAGTGAGACTCCACCTCAAAAAAAAAAAAAATGCCTCTGACATAAGCAGATGTTCAGCTTTTCACCCCATGCCAGCCTGTAATACTACTTTAACCCTTACAACAAAAACTTTAAAGACTCACTGTCTTTATTACTCAAATCTAGATTTGGGCCTCCTTTACTCTTCATTTTCTCCTTGTACCCAGATTCTATCCCACCTATCATTGCTTATGTTCTGATTCATGGTTAACTCTCAGCCAGACTTTCTGCCTATATAATTTCATTCTAAATTCAATAATCTGCCAAAGTCATTCGCTCTATTCATTACTTGAACCAGATTCAATTCCTGGTGGCCTAACAGTAGTTTCCCTCTGAACCTGATCCACAGGATAAGATCTCATTCTGTTTCACAACTCTTTAACACAGCATATTAAATAAACTTATTATCATTTTTTGCTTTTTTGCTCTTCCCTATGAAAAACTTGCTAATCTTCCATTACCATTACAGAACCCTGGAACTTTAGAACTGGAAATAACAAACATCATGTAGTTCAAAAGATTAAATGATTTCCTCCAAGTCAGATAACTACAAAGCTAGTACTAGAAGGGAGAACCCTTGTCATTTAGGCTTGTTCCATTTCCAGCATAAATCTCCCAATCTTTGTTCTCTTGAAGGTTATATAAACAAGCAACATATCTTTTCCCCAAGCCTAAAACATTTCTATCTTTTAAGCAGTTGTAGAAATTCTTCTACTATCCAAACAGCTTTTTCTGGACTTAGCTCTCCAAAAATAAAAGTCTAGTAATAATCAGCCTTCGTGTTATAGTCCCCAAATTAATTTATATTTTACTTATGTCCTATGTAAATCATTGCTATCCCTTACTCAATACTGGTACTGACCATAAGATCTGTTATAATAATTTTTTTTTTTTTTTTGAGACAGTCTTGCTCTGTCACCCAGGCTGGAGTACAGTGGCATGATCTCAGCTCACTGCAACCTCCACCTCCTGGGCTCAAGCAATTCTCAGCCTCCTGAGCAGCTGGGATTATAGGCACGTGCCACCACACACGGCTAATTTTTGTATTTTCAGTAGAGACGAGGTTTCACCATGTTGGCCAGGCTGGTCTCAAACTCCTGACCTCAAGTGATCCACCCAGCTCAGCCTCCCAAAGTGCTGGGGTTACAGGCATGAGCCACTGCACCCGACCAAGATTTGTTATAATAATCTTTAAGACAAACAAGACAATAAACAATCTAGATATCTATCAATAAGGTAAAGGTTAAATAAACTGTGGTACACCAATGCTATGATATTTCTCTCATGGTTAACAACAAGGTAGCTTTTATGGTCCAACACAGAAAAATCTCCCACACTGTAACATGAAAAAAACAAACTGCAGAAACATACATATATGTTTATATATACATACAAGTATACTCATGGGGAGAAAGTGTATATATGTATATATATTTAGGTGCAAAATGTATACAAAAGGGACTTTTTTCAAAATTACTTACATTTTTTTTTTTTTTTTTTTGAGACGGAGTTTTGCTCCGTCACTCAGGATGGAGTGCAGTGGCACGATCTCAGCTCACTGCAACCTTCACCTCCCAGGTTCAAGCGATTCTCCTGCCTCAGCCTCCTGAGTAGCACACGCCATGTCCGGCTAATTTTTGTATTTTTAGTAGAGGTGAGGTTTTGCCATGTTGGCTAGGCTGGTCTCAAACTCCTGACCTCAAGTGATCCACCTGCCTTGGCCTCCCAAAGTGCTGGGATTACAGGCATGAGCCACCGTGCTCTGCCCACAATGGTTTTCAATAGCTAGAAAAATGGTGGGGGTGGTGACTGAGGGAGCATTTACATTTTGTCTGTACACTTTATTACTTGAATCTCTTAAACAAAAGTATTTGTTTATTATAAGAGCAATAAAAATGAAAAAAGGAAACTAAAATAATTATAATTATTAGCTAAAGCTTAATAAATTTCAGCCATGGTGTTAAACATTATGCTGAGGCATCACGCACACACACATGTATATATATATACATACATATGTGAGTGTGTGTGTGTATAAATATATATATGTGTGTATATGTGTGTACGTGTGTATAAATATGTGTGCATGTGTGTATAATGTGTGTACATATGTGTGTATATGTGTGTGTATATATGTGTGTATATATATGTGTTTATATATGTGTGTGTGTGTGTGTGTGTGTATATATATATATAAATCCTCATAGAAACTACTAGAGAGGGAAGGAGGGAGGGAGGGAAAAAAATATGCCCATAACAAGGCTGAAGAAAATGAGGTTCAGAAGGTTATGTAAGTCATAACTAGTAGTGCCTGATTTGAGATTTGACCTAGGTCCACCTGGATCCAAACAAGATGCTGTGTTTTTTCTATGATATCACACAGTTAAAAAGGAATAAAATGTATCTATGAGTCTCAGATTCACATATAAATGAACTGTGATAAAAGAGAACTCAACTACAGCTACCAGTATTTTTGTCCAAATTTTATGTTTGTATGTTTCTATAAATACCTACATTTAAAATTTATTTAAATTTAAAATTTACAGGACTGTACCTCTACATGAGTTTGTGGAATAATGTGCTTTCTTTGGGTAAAATGATGATATTCAAGTGAATAAAGAGCAAAAGATCATCAAATTATTAAAGGCCACATATAATAAGTAAACTGTTTGAGAAATGAAGGTAGACTGAATAGTATTTCACTACTGAGAAAGAGAGGAAGTAAGGAATTCCCCTTAACCTTAAACTACCTCTTAACCATAGGCACAAAGGTACTATTCTGATGAACCAGAGTTAGGCATTACCAAGACATATGGAATATGTTCAAGGCTAAGAGATACAGCTCTGTAATGATATTACTGCTACACTTACGACGCTGGGCGGTCTTGTCTCAGGTCAATGGTGAAAACAACTGCATCTTCACCTGCAGATAAGAACGTACAGGGAGAGTCTGGTTCCAGTGCCAACTGAAGAAGAAAAAGGAAAAACATGAGGTTTCTAAATATTAGAATTAGAGGTCATCTAGTTCATTCCTATAACTTTAGGAAGGGCTGCACTTAAAATGTCCCAAAAAGAGAAATGTCTACCTTTTTGTCATAAAATCCCAGGAAAGGACATAATCTAAGCCCACTTACTCTTGTTGTATGTGAATTATTTATAGCTTTGTTTATTCTATACAAGTCAAAGGACAGGTGATTCAACTAAATCCCTAAGAGATATGAACAGAGATAGCAAAGAAAAACATCAGCCATTAGAGTTCATTTTCTTTTTTTCCAGTCAGGGTCTCACTTTACCACCCAGGCTGAAGTGCAGTGGCATGATCATGGCTCACTAAAGCCTAAACCTTGTGGGTTTAAGTGATCCTCCCACCTCAGCCGCCCAAGTAGCTGGGACTAGAAGTACAAGGCACTATACCTGGCTCGTTTTTTCACCTTTTTTTTGTTTGTTTTCCACAGATGGGGTCTTGCTATATTGCCCAGGCTGGTCTCAAACTCCTGGCCTCAAGCAGTCCTCCCACCTCAGCCTCCCAAAGTATTGGGATTACAGGCATAAGCCACCACACCCAGCAACAGTTCATTCTCGAATAAAATCAATTCCATACCCTTAAGTGCAGACAGAAATGGTGTCCAGCTTCATTCCTTACATCTTAGTTCCTTACAACTAAAAATTAATTATCTAGTGGGTTAGGAGTAGACTTAAAAATCAAAGAAATAGGTAATTTTCACATATCCTGGGCTGCCTTGGCTAGAAAAGGATACTCCAGGTCCACCTATATTTTTGCTTAGGGTTTCTAAAAGAGTACCCACCTCTTTTCATGGCACAAAAGACCACCACCATGCCTACCTTAAAACTGGCAGCTCTTAACTCCTTGCTAGCTGCCACCATGGATTATTTGGCCTATATTCCCAGCTTTAAATAGGGCTTCCAGAAACAGTGCTATTTGTGAACTGAGAGTTTGAGCAGGTAAGCTGAAGCTCTCACACATGAGGAATCAACTACTAGCACCTTGAAACTGTCAAAATACCCTAAAAAATCAGAATAAATGTAAAAGGTTTAGAGGGCACAGGAGACCTCAAAGATCTCCAAACCAACTATGGCTTAGCTTAGGGGCCAAATACTGTAAGTGCACGATCTAGGGACCTTTCAGACACTTGCCTTCCTAGGAGTTTAGGGTGGCTGCTTTCGCTCCTTTCTTAACTACAAATCTTAGGACTGAAAGAGGTGAGGCACGTGACCACAACAAATGTGACACAATGGGCAGAGATAAGGGAGAACCTTGGCTGAGAACCACAGAGGATTTGAATTGCACAAATTTTGGAGCAAGGTCTTACTTACCTTGTGGGACGCTCCCTTGTGCTGGGCCACACGTTTTGTATTCTTGCAACACTGTGTGGCAGACAGTTCTGCTACCCGAACCTGCCCGTCACGGGCACACATGGCCAGAGTGGAATCACCACTGTTAGGAAGAAACTTGGCCTGGGGTGTTAAGAATGAAAAAAAGGACACACAAAAGAAATGAGAGAGGTAAACTTAAGAATGAAAAATACGATGATGACCTCAACTTACCCCCTTTTCTTACATGACAGCTGGAAACTTAGCTTTCCTACTCTTGTACAGCTGGCTAAGCCCAATTTCTTCCAGGAGTTAAAGGAAAGGGAGAGAAAAAACTTCCTTTGATGTAAGACAGCATTTCAGTTGGCTCTGGAAGATTGAACTGGCACATGATAAGAGTTCAGATGAACTAGGACTGTACCTAGCAGGGGAGAAAAGGAATAGAGGAGGAAAAATCTACCTTGATTCAGAAAGCAAATATAAATTTGCCACAAAGAAAAAGGAATATAGGGGGAATGTCAGGGAAGAAAAGAGAACACCCTTAGGATAAATGGCTGGTACCAGTACAGTAGATGGGGCCAAGGAGTAAAATCTTTACAGAATAATAACAGTATAAGCTAACATTTATCAACTGTTTATTAAGTACCAGCCACAGCTCTAACTGCTTAGCTTCTATTGTTACTTAATCCTCATAACCCTATGTGTTATTAGTCCCATTTTACAGATAAACTGAAGACAAAGGTAAAATAACTTGCCCAAGATCACTGAGCTAGTAAGCAGAAGGGCTACGATTTGAACTCAGGCAGTTTCGTTCAAGAGCCTGTGCTTATACTACACTGCCTCCTACCAGCACACATTTAATAAGCTGCATGCACCCTACCTATGAGGCTTCCAACAGTCCATATGCTCAAGGAATCTAGGGTTGTCAAGAGTCTTTCAGTGTATTTAGGTCATTATGGGAGCCAAAGTAGGGCCATGTCCCAATACCTAATTCCTACCATAACTCACTATCAGCTCCCAATCCACGCTGCAGTTCAGATTTCTCTAACTCATGCCTGATTCTCTCAGTTGCTATTATGCTCCCTTGCCTCACCTGGAACACATTACTTTTGTGGCCACTCTCAAAGTCCAGTACTGGCTGCCGCCGCACCCAATCCCACACCACCACCTTCAGGTCATCGCTGCCACTGGCCAGCCAGGTGCCGCGCTGGTTAAAGTGCAGGGTATTGACACAACCAGTATGGCCCTCAAGCCCATGCTGCAGGCGGAAACGCTGCACAAAGACTCTTGCCCCACAGGCCTCATAGACAAAGCGGGCACTTGAACCCAGCTCCCGCTCCCGAAGGGCAGGGAGGGCTTGCCAGCGAGGTCGGGGTAGAGCTGATGTTTCCGAGGACACCCAGTCCTCTAGGGCCCGCTCATCATCTGATGAGTCCTGGTCACGGTTAGCCCGCTTGCGCTGTACACGGCGCCGAGGCTGCTCTTCTTCCTCCTCTTCTTCCTCCTCTTCCTCTTCCTCTGAGCGGTCATGGACTCGATTTTCATCATTAATGGAGTAATGACCAGTGTCCTCCATGCTGTCAGAGTCCTTATCTTCACCTGAGCTCTCTGTGTCTGTGCCTCGACTTTCTGTGCTGGTGTGGTTGGGGCCACCATCATCCCCAGTCAAGCTCAAACTCAGGTCTGAGGCCTCCACTTCAATGCCTGAGGATGTCTCCCTCCCTTCTTCAGCTCCAGACATCTCCTCTGGACTGCTAGACAGGCTTCCTGCATGTTAGTGAGGAATGGGTAGAGGAGATGGAAAAATAAAAAAACAGGATAGTGATCAGAAGGACTTCCCAACTTAGTCTAAGAAATCATCACATCAAAAGACCAAAAAATGAACTTTGGTCCAAGTGTTTTCATTACAAATAATTACAGAGTACCCTCTGAGGGGAAATCTTGTAAAGAACAAGAAATTGAAAAGATCAAAAGCACACACATAAAGTACTTCAACAAAAGCAAAGAATCTCAGGACAATCTAAGATTATATTAAGTTCTCAAGAGGTAAAACATTGGCATATTGTATAAAAGTGTGCCTGATACATCTACCATCGGCTCTGTTGTATTGGATGGGCATTTATTAAGTTATAGCAAATAATTAAACAGAATATAAAAAGAAGAGCCAACTCCAGCAAGAGCTAGCATAGCCATCTTTTTAGCAAAAGATGGAAACTAACTGATAAAAATCACTCTTGACTTATGGATGTGGAGTTGCACCATTTTCTACTTTAAGAAAGTATCAGACCAGGCACGGTGGCTCACACCTGTAATCCCAGCACGTCGGGAGGCCGAGGCACGTGGATCATGAGGTCAGGAGATCAAGATCATCCTGGCTAACACGGTGAAACCCCGTCTCTACTAAAAATACAAAAAATTAGCCAGGCGCCTGTAGTCCCAGCTACTCGGGAGGATGAGGCAAGAGAATGGCGTGAACCTGGAAGGCAGAGCTTGCAGGGAGCCAAAGTCACACCACTGCACTCTAGCCTGGGCGACAAAGCGAGACTCCATCTCAAAAAAAACAAAGTACCACTACACCTTCTGTCACCTAAATCCTAAGTTTCTTCCCCTAAGTTTCTAAAATTCACTAAGAAAGGAAGCTGAAGGGGTAAGTGGGAATTGTGATTATTTGAGTGGGTTCTTGCTCACCTTTTGCTAGTAAATATATTTTGACTTACTTCCATTAGTTTGAATTTTTTAATATAATTTTTAGTCACACATTTTTAGTCTCTTGAGACAGTTTTATTAGGAAGCATATATAAAATTCATAAAAAGCTGGGCTACTATAGTGGTGCCTAAGAAGAAAGTTCAGTAAATTCTAGGTCTGCTATGCTGATAGTTAAATAACTAGGTCACTTTCATCGCTTATCTCCTATAACTACATACTGCATTCTCTTATCTCACAACAGTCAAGTCAATTCCAATGAGAACTTGAGGAATGTTCTAGAGCCAATACAACCACAACTTCCAACCTAAGTCAAGGTGTGAAGAAAAAAAAGGGAGAATAAAGATTTTAAATGCTGCTCATGGGCCTCCTTTCCTCAGATGGCTATAAATTTTATCCTGCCAGAAGTAAAAGCTGCCAGGAAAGGCAGACCATCCAGTATGAGCTATTCAACTCCAATACCACACTGATGTTTAAGGATTCAAAGGTGGAGCACCTTATTGCCTAGTCATGTGGATTAGAGCAGTAATCTGTGAAGATCTCTGAAGCAATGTACTCTTACGCAAAACCCAATACTGAAAAAAGATCAACAATACAAGTGCTTTGATTCAAGCAGTAACAGAAGGCCAGAAGACATAAACAGTTCTTGCAGGCCGGGTGCAGTGGCTAACGCCTGTAATCCCAGCACTTTGGGAGGCCAAGGCGGGTGGATCACCTAAGGTCAGGAGTTGGAGACCAGCCCGGCTAACATGGTGAAACCCCCATTTCTACTAGAAATACAAAAAATTAGCCGGGCGTGGTGGCATGCGCCTGTAATCCTAGCTACTTGGGAGGCTGAGGCAGGAGAATCGCTTGAACCTGGGAGGTGGCGGTTGCAGTGAGCCGAGATTGAGCCACTGTACGCCAGCTTGTGTAACAAGAGCAAAACTCTGTCTCAAAAAAAAAAAAAAAAAAAAAGCCTCAACTAAGAGCACAGTATAAAACAACTGGGCTAGGGGCTGGAAGAAAAAGTTACGAAGCACAGAAATTTGAACCCAAGAACCACATTTGCTGAGCCTGTTGTATATGCTACGAAAGTTTAGCAGTTATAGTTTTTTGAAATGCAGCTGGGCTTGAGCTTGGGAGTGGTGAGCAGGGACTGAAACACCATATCTAACAGGTCTGTAGAAAAGAAGAAATAAAGAAAAGAAAAAATAAAACACCAAAACATCTAGTGTTTATTGTTAAAATTATGAGTAACAAATATAGACAATTTTGGAGGCTTTACCACATTAACACAAGGGCCAGAGGGTATCACAAGCTCATCAAGAAGGCCCCAACAGTAAATCACCAAGAACTAGAGTAGGGGTTTGCAAATTTTTTCTGTAAAGGGCCAGAGAGTAAAAACCTTAGGCTTTGCAGACCATATGGAGCTCCATCACAACTACTCAACTCCAATATGTAGAACAAAAGCAACTCATAGACACTACATAAATGAACAGGCATGACTGTATTCCAATAAAACTTCACAAAAACAAGTGGCAGGCTGGATTTGGACTGCAATTTATAGTTTGCCAATCCTTGACCTAGCTAATGGTCAAGCTCCAAATCAATAGTATACTTTAACTCCTCTAGAACCCTGTACCTTTCAACTAAATCCAGTGAGAAATATGAACCACTTTCCTTCACAAAAGATGAATGAATGGCAGTGATAAGAACATATGGAGCAATAAAAAAGCATGTTGAAAATCTCACCTATCCTTCCTCCAATCACATCAACTAGAATTTAGCCTGTTATCCTGACCTTCAAGGTGCTAAGGAATGCTGGACTCCGTGCTGCCCAATTATATCCATTTAAAGGCGGCTTCTCTAATTTAAAAGTTGGCTCAGAGGTGAAGCGCTGGTTAAATAACCCAGGTGGTAGTTATACTCTATTAGAATTTTTATATTCTGCCTTCAAATCTGCCCTAAATCCAGTGATTTGACACTTGGCAGCACTGGTCCTGAAAAGAAGAAGGAGGGAAAGGAAGGAAGGAAGGAAATAAATGGAAAGAAGGGAGGGGAAGTAAGGGAAGGAAATAAGGAGGGGAAAGATGTCCCACTCCTAGTTGGGTTGTAACTTCATCCCTTATGTAATCACCCTTTTTTTTTTTTTTTTTTTTTTTTAAAGACGGGGTCTCGCTATGTTGCCCAGGCTGGTCTCAAGCTCCTGGGCTCAAGTGATCTGCCTGTCTCAGCCTCCCAAAGTGCTGAGATTGTAGGCATGAGCCACCATGCCCAGCCACGTAATCTCTCTATCAAACTACTACTTATTGTGGAAAGGGACCTCTCAATATAACTGGGAAGCTCATCTTCCCTAAAATTCCCTTGTTCCTACTAGCCATTAGATTTTATTTTTCTCCTTTATTAACAGCATTTCCTAGGTTCTGCCCATCCTTATAGCTTTATAGAACTCCAAACCACTTGACCTCTTAGAATTACAGCTCTGTTATTGATATTTTGAAAATGATCAGATAAAATGAGAAGAAGCAAAAGCACAATATAGTGCAAGGTGTTTCCTGTGTAGTTTCCTATACTCAGAACAACACAGGAAAGTTTCCCTCCCTCCACTAAAATCCAGGCCTCCACTCTATCTTGCAGGGAGGAGGAGAACCTCAGTTGACAGTAAAAATAGCTTCACCTTCATTTTGGCCCCTTACCATTAGCTAAGTCTGTTCTGCCATCTGTGCTGCTCCCTTTGCTGGACATCTTGAATGATGTTTGCTGTAGCCAGCCTGGGTTTGGGAGACGAAGAAACCAAAACAATTAGGAAACCACCTGGGAAAAAAGACAATAGGGACAAGGAGATTTCACAATGTACAGGTTTTATCATTTTTATAAAAATGATTTGTGTATGCATGCTTAACAGGGCTTCTCAGCTTGTGAAAAGCACACCAGAAATTTTTTCTTCCCTATGTTTAAAATCCATATAATGACATATTTTTGGGGAGGTCAAGTGCCATCTCTTTACTTCACTCATTGAGTAACTGGCAGTGATTTTTCAGATGAGAAAGTGGGAACTAAAATAAATCCTGGAACAGCAGGCACATATCAAATGACAGGTACTGCAAGCCAAGAGTCTCAACTCAATGCACAAAGCTAACTTCAGCATTGCCCCCTAAGCAAGAATCTTCCAATGTAAATAAGTGACATATGTATCCTCAAACTCCATACAACACTTGTTTTTATAACATAAAGAGGTGGGTCAGATTCTGAATATCATTTTACACACAAATCAACAGATAGAAGAAATCAAGCTCTTGGGGGAAGAGACTGAGCTTTCTGTTCACTCAGATGACTAACTTCAAACCTATTATTATTATTTCTTTTTTTTTTGAGACAGAGTCTCACTCTGTTGCCCAGGCTGGAGTGCAGTGGCGCGATCTAGGCTCACTGCAAGCTCCGCCTCCCGGGTTCACACCATTCTCCTGCCTCAGCCTCCCGAGTAGCTGGGACTACAGGTGCCCGCCACCACGCCCGGCTTTTTGTATTTTTAGTAGAGATGGGGTTTCACTGTGTTAGCCAGGATGGTCTCGATCTCCTGAGTGATCCGCCCACCTCGGCCTCCCAAAGTGCTGGGATTACAGGCATGAGCCACCACGCCCGGCCCAACTAACTTCAAACTTATTAAAGGCACAGATACTAAGGATTATAGAGCTGAAACTAGAGATCAGGAGCACCCTATCCCTAGGAAAGAAGCTTAAGTTGTTTTGTTTCTCTTAGGACTAACAGTCAGAGTCTCTAAGCACAAAGACAAAGGTGGGGAAAAAGGGCAACATTTCCATTAAACCATCTCATCCCATTTCATATAATGGCAGACATCGTTTCGCCTAACAGCACCAGTTTTCACCAGACTCATCTTTTCTCAACAAGGAATCAGGGTATCTAACTCATTTCCTTTTATGCCACTATAAAACATTCATATTTTTTTCAGAGCCTCACTGCCACCTCCAGTAAATTCCAAAGAGCAAAGAATAATATTATTCAAATCAGAATTTTGTTAAGCCCTTTCAGTGACTTGGACAAAAGGCACTAGTAAAAGACAAAGTATAATTATGACCCCAGTCCTTGTACCCAGGCACACTGGCCTCTAATCTTTCAACAGCCCTTTCATTCCCATGACAATTATTCCAGAAGCAGCCTCATCCTTATCCTTTCCCCCACTACCCTCTACAGAAATCTAAGCTGCTTCATTAAAAGTATCCTCTGTCAAGAGACAGTAGCCCAAAGATTGTTCATAATAGGCCAAGGTGGGAATAGAAATACTGCAAGAGTGGGGCTGAAGCTGACTGAACTTCAGGAAAGGACACCTGGAAGGATGATGATGAAAGACAATGGCAACAAAAAACAGATATGTGAAGCAACATGAAGAAAAATAGTGAGGAGCTGTTTGCAATGCATTTTGTTTTCCTCCTTTTTGAGGTAGACAGTTTTGTATAGCATTCCTCACACAGCACTTGTTTTTCCCTCTCAACAGTCCTTGTTTATATTCTTTAGAATAGGAGCCTATCTTCTCCATCTAGAGTTTAAAATTATATTAATTCCTATCAAGTGGGGAAAATGCACTACTTTGTTAAGATTAATCCCAGCACTTTGGGAGGCCGAGGAGGGCGGACCACCTGAGGTCAGGAGTTCGAGACCAGCCTGAGCAACATGGAGAAACCTTGTCTCTACTAAAGATACAAAATTAGCCGGGCATGGTGGCACATGCCTGTAATCCCAGCTACTAGGGAGGGTGAGGCAGGAGAATCACTTGAACCTGGGAGGTGGAGGTTGCGGTGAGCCGAGATCGCGCCATTGCACTCCAGCCTGGGCAACAAGAGCAAAACTCTGTCTCAAAAAAAAAAAAAAAAAAAATTTAAAAACTAAGGTAATAAGCAGATCAGTGTAACATGAAGAACAGATCTGATGTTTTCCCACCTCCATAATCAAAATTCTTTACCATATGTTTCACCCCACTATTATCTACTCCCAGAGAATTGAAAAGCAGCTCCAGAGAACCTCTCTCAAAACCAAGCATCAACTCCTACAGGAGCCCAGACTGCCTGAACTTTTGACTCATAATTGCTCTAGAAAATACATGTGCACAGATGATAAAGGTAAGTAGAATTAAATGTCAAAATTTCTGGAGAAGGATACTCTAGAGCAGTGGTCTCCAAACTTTGATTATGAACCTCTATGAGTGAAAACTTTGAACAGGAACCTGATGCTCACAGGTGTGGCATGCACCTGTAATCACAGCTACTCAGAAGGCTGAGAAAGGACTGCTTGAGCTCAGGAATTCAAGACCAACCTGGGCAGAACTGTGAGACCCTTGTCTCTATCAATCAGTCAAGGAGGCAGAGATGCTGTGCCCTAGGTGTCAAGTATAGGAGCCACTGAAAAATCTTTTCCAGCCAGGCACGGCAGCTCATGCCTGTAATCCCAGCACATTGGGAGGCCGAGGCAGGAGTTGGAGACCAGCCTGGGCAACATAGGAAGACCCCTGTCGCTACAGAAAGAAAAAAATCAGTCAGGCATACGCCTGTAGTCCCAGCTACTTGGGGTGGGGCTGAGGTGGAAGGATCACATGAGCCACATTAAGTTGAGGCTGCAGTGAGCTGTGATTATACCACTTCTCTCCAGCCTGGATGACAGAGCAAGACACAGACTGCAAAAAAATAAAAAATAAAAAATCTTTTCCATCACCAAAGAATACAGTCTTAACTTTATAAACTGAGGTCTGCAGAGAACATATTTGATCCAAATCCAAACTCTCTTCTTCACTTTTCACTGTATTTCCAACAAATCCACTATTTTTACTTTGATCAACTTTCATGTAAAATCTAGTCCAAAGCTAATCTTGCTGAGGTTGGAAAAGCTGATGAGCTCACTGTCCCAGGTAGTTGGAGTTTAATTAGATTAGCTCCACTGCTCGTACTCTAAAAATAACCATAACCCCTGCCATACTGAAGGTTAAAGAGTAACCCACTAGAGGGTAAGGAAAAAAGACCCAGGTGCCATTTTAATTTCCCTAAGAAATTCCAGTGACCTAGATTTTTCTTGTCTTAATAAGAATAAAGCCTTAAATTTTTAACCAATTACATGACAAAATATTAACTAAAAACCAGGCAGAAAGACTTTAATACGCTGGATAAGAGTACTTTGTAAAAGAGATACCAAGTGTCTCTTGTTTAAAACTACCCGGGCTGCTCTTTTCCTCTAATATGATGAAAGATCTGCATAAGAGACTACGTATCCCTTGTCCGGAGTATCCTCTTACCCAAAATGCTTGGGGCCAGAAGTGTTTCAAATTTTTGAATATTTGCAATATACCTGTTGAGCATCTCAAATCAGAAAATTCAAAATCCAAAATGCTCCAACGAGTATTTCCTTTGAGCATCAAGTTGGTATTCAAAAAGTTTCAGATTTCAAAGCATTTTAGATTTCAGATTTTTTAATTTGGGATGCTCACCTTGTACCAGAATAACTGAACATTCAACTGCCAAAAGAAAAAAACTAAAGAACCTCAATCCATACATTGTACAATATACAAAAGCTAACTCAAAATGAATCACAGACCTAAATATAACTTAAAACAATACAACTTCCAGAAGAAAACAAAGAAAATAATCTCTGTGACCTTGGGTTAGGCAACAATTTCTTAGGATAGGACACAAAAAGCACATACAAAAAAATTAATCAGTTGGATTTATCAAAATTAATAAATTCTGATAAATCTCAGCAGTGGTTCAGGCCTGTAATCCCAGCACTTTGGGAGGCCAAGGCGGGTGGATCACCTGAGGTCAGGAGTTCGAGATCAGCCTGGCCAGCATGGTGAAACTCCATCTCTACTAAAAATACAAAAATTAGCCGGGCGTGGTGGCACATGCCTGTAGTCCCAGCTACTGGGGAGGCTGAGACAAGAGAATCGCTTGAACCTGGGAGGTGGAGGTTGCAGTGAGCCAAGATAGTACCACTGCACTCCAGCCTGAGTGACAAAGAGAGACTCCATCTAAAAAAAAAAAAAATTAAAATATCTCCAAGAGATACTGTTACAACAATGCAAAGACAAGCTACAGACTGGCAGAAAGTATCTACAAAACACATATTTGATCAAGGACAGTAACCAGAATATACTTTAAAACTGTTGCAATGGGCCAGGGCCGGGACGCAGAGGCTCACGCCTGTAATCCCATCACTTTGGGAGGCCGAGGTGGGCAGATCACGAGGTCAGGAGATTGGGACCATCTTGACCAACATACTGAAACCCTGTCTTTACTAAAACACAAAAAAATTAGGCAGGCATGATGGCGTGTGCCTGTAATCCCAGCAACTAGGGAGGAGGAGGTTGCAGTGAGCTGCAATCGCGCCACTGCACTCTAGCCAGGTGACAGAGCAAGACTCCATCTCAAAAAAAAAAAAAAAATAGCCGGGCGTGGTGGCGGACGCCTGTAGTCCCAGCTACTCGGGAGGCTGAGGCAGAAGAATGGCGTGAACCCGGGAGGCGGAGCTTGCAGTGAGCCGAGATTGCGCCACTGCACTCCAGCCTGGGGGACAGAGCAAGACTCTGTCTCAAAAAAAAAAAAAAAAAAAAAAAAAAAAAAAAAAAAACTGTCACAACTAAATAATTATCACGAGCCAGATGTGGTGGCTCACACCTGTAATCCCAACACTTTGGAAGACTGAGGTGGGAGGATCACTTAAGTCTAGGAGTCCAAGGCTGCAGTGAGCTATGATCCTGCTACTCACTGCACTCCAGTCTAGGCAATAGAGTGACACCATCTCAAAAAAAAAGAGGGTAGGTGTGGTGCCTCACACCTGTAATCCCAGCACTTTCGGAGGCCGAGGTGGGCGGATCACCTGAGGTCAGGAATTCGAGGCTGGTCTGACCAACGTGGTAAAACCCCATCTCTATTAAAATACAAAATTAGCTGGGGGTGGTGGCACATGCCTGTAGTCCCAGCTACTCAGGAGGTTGAGGCAGGAGAATCGCTTGAACCTAGGAGGCAGAGGTTGCAAGTGAGCTGAGATCGCACCATTGCACTCCAGCCTGGGCAACAGAGAGAGACTCCATCTCAAAAACAAACAAAAAAAAGTACTGTAAATAATAATCCCTTGAAAAGATCCTCAACATTATTTTATTTTTTTTTTTTTTTTTGAGACGGAGTCTCGCTCTGTCGCCCAGGCTGGAGTGCAGTGGCGCAATCTCGGCTCACTGCAAGCTCCGCCTCCCGGGTTCACGCCATTCTCCTGCCTCAGCCTCTCTGAGTAGCTGGGACTACAGGCGCCCGCTACCACGCCCGGCTAATTTTTTGTATTTTTAGTAGAGACGGGGTTTCACCATGGTCTCGATCTCCTGACCTCGTGATCCGCCCGCCTCGGCCTCCCAAAGTGCTGGGATTACAAGCGTGAGCCACCGCGCCCGGCCTAACATTATTAATAATTAGGAAAATATAAATTAAAACCACAATGAGAATCCATTAAACACTTATTAGAATGGTCAAAAATTGTTTAAATAACAAAAATTTACTTTATTAAGTACTAACAAGAAGTAGAGCAACTACAACTCATATACACTGTTACTAGAAATGCAAAACAGTATAGTTATTTTGAAAAAAGCAATTTGGCAGTTTCTTATGAAGTTAAATATACACTTATCATACAACTCAGGAATCCCACTTCAGCTTTAGGAACTTATACAAGAAAAAAGAGGCTCAGACCTGTTATCCCAGCAATTTGGGAGGCTGAGGTGGGAGGATCGCTTGAGCCCAGGAATTAAAGAACAGTCTGAGTAACACAGCAATACTCCATCTTTAAAAATAAATAAATAAAATAAATAAGAAGGAAAATGTATGTCCACAAATTAAAAATACCCTGTAGGTGAATGTTTTAATAGTTTTACTTAAATTCATCAAAAAACTGGAAACAAATGTTCTTCAGCTGGGTCATGGATAAACAAATTGTGGTAGGTCCACACAATGGGATACTACTGAGCAATAAAAAGGAATGAACTATTGATAGAAGCAACAACATGGACAGATCTCAAGTATGTTATGGTAAGTGCAATAATTCAGACTCAAACAGCTATACAATGTATGATTCCACTTATAGTACTTTCTGGAAAAGATAAAACTATAGGAATAGAGGGATCAGGGATTGCCAGGGCTTGGGGGTAGGGGAATGAAACTGACTACAAAAGGGCATGAGAAAACTTTTTGGAATGATGGAAATGTTTCATGCCCCAATCACGGTGGTGTTACGTAACTATGCCTTTGTCAGAATTAAAAGAATAGGCCAACTCAAAAAAGGATAAATTTTACTGTATATAAATTATACCTTAATAAATGTGGCCTAAAAAGAGAGAATGCAGGCTGGCGCAGTGGCTCACGCCTGTAATCCCAACACTTTGGGAGGCCAAGGCGGGCAGATCACCTGAGGTCAGGAGTTCGAGACCAGCCTGACCAACATGGAGAAACCCCATCCCTATTAACAGTACAAAAAAATTAGCCGGGCGTGGTAGTGCATGCCTGTAATCCCAGCTACTTGGGAGGCTGAGGCAGGAGAATCGCCTGAACCTGGAAGGCGGAGGTTGCGGTGAGCCGAGATCACGCCATTGCACTCCAGCCTGGGCAACAAGAGCGAAACTCTGTCTCAAAAAAAAAAAAAAAGAGAGGATGAGAGAAGAGTGACGGGGGAAAATCATGCAAATTGTTAAATGACATAATACCATTAAAAACACTAAATTCTCAAGGCTGTGATTAACAGAAGTTGACAAAAATGGTCAATATATCATAGCAAATGAGAGCATAATGTCCAGACTTCTCACTTGAAAACGAAAGTGCTGAAAGGATTTTTGCTGCAACCAAGACTGCCTGTGTGATTTATCAGCGACCACATTAATGGCAAGATGAATCCTAAATACACAAAAAGTCTACAACCCTATTGTCTTGGTGATAACTAAGAATAGCAGAAATTTAAGTAGCTCAAAGTTGTTCTTCTGGTTGTACTATTAATTTGTATGTTTATGCTCTTTATTTTTTTTTAATTTCTCTGAAGTTCATTTTAAATCCTTTGGTGTTTAGGGTCTATGAACACTGGTCTGACAACTACCTTACCTTAAGCCCTATCAAAACATCAACATGTATATATTATTATTGTCCTTGATCCCTTTACTAAGACCTGAACTCAGTCTGTCAAATCTCATGGTTTATATAATCCCAGCATTCTCTCAAACCAGTGCCTGTCTCATTCTGCTACTCAAGTGCCCAACTCTCCTACATAAACACCCATATTTAAATGAGACAAGGTTTTAGAATTTCCTCTGAAACTAGAAGGTGATGAGAAAATACTTCAATTATTATTAAGAAAGCCACACAGTCCCAAGTTTCTCTTGGGAGGACAGATGTCCCATACCACTCATAAATGAGCAGCTGTTCAGGGTTGATCTCCATCCAAAGTACAAATTTGCTTTTCTAGGTCCCACAGTCCATCTGGTATCAACTAGTTCTACTTTCTCCACCTCCAATTTTTGTTTCCAAGATGAAATGGCTCATTTTAACTTTATTTTACTTTTCTTAATATTTCTCCTTCACAAGAAACACTTACTTCTCCAAGCCTACTTTCCTGACTCCTACTGCCTGCCACACTCTAATAGCATAGTGGTTTTGCAGAATTTTTTTTTTTTAAGACAGGGTCTTGCTGTTGTCCAGGCTGGAATGCAGTAATGTAATCTCAGCTCACTGCAGCCTCGATCTCCCAGGCTCAAGTGATGCTCCCACCTCAGCCCCTCCAGTAGCTGGGACTACAGGTGCATACTGCCACACTCAGCTAAATTTTTTGTATTTTTTTGTAGAGATGGCGGTGGGGAACATGTTGCCCAGGCTGGTCTCGAACTCCTGGACTCAAGTGATCCACCTTCCTTGGCCTCACAAAATGCTTGAGATTACAAGCACGAGCCACTGCACCTGGCAGTATAGTGTTTATTAATCAGAGAACCTCAGGCACTGAAACTCAAAGGATGACCCCAAAGAGGCTGAAATTCATTATATAAAGCATGTTTATGGTATATAGGACTTTAGTTCTGGGCTATTTTCTATTAAGTACTTGGAGGGGTCGAACATATGACACTGTCTCCTCTGGTAGGCTGGACAGATGAGCACAAAGAAACTGAATGTTTCTGTAACAGGAAAATTAATCTCTATTACTACTGTGCTGAAGATTTGACAGTACAAACAACCCAACTGCAGAGAGGCTCTAGCACATAGACTCTAGCTGGGAGTCTAGGCTACTCATTTTTATACAAATCACAAGCCTCTGGCACCACCCAGTGGCCTATCTGTAAGCAAACATGCTGTTACACAACAGCATTGGTACCAGGCAATATAGAAGCTACAAATATAAACAAGGCAGTCACAATCCCCTTTGTGGCCAATTAATCAATTAGGAAAAATGAGTGATACAAGAGATAAAAGTATCAATATCATTTTTTAAAAAGATAAATAGAACGCTGTTGTGGCTGAACAGAGGAAAAGATTATCTTTAGTTTCAGGGAGAAAGGAAACGCTTCCATGGAAAATTAGCTTTTAAGATGGGCTTTAAAAGACAGGCAGGATTTCAATGGGTAGAGTTGAGAAAGACATTCCACAGGACCAGAGCAAGAAAAGATATGGAGGTTAAAAACCTGACACAGTCAAGAAACATATACGGGCAGTCTACTTTGGCTAGATGGTAAGGTATAGTTGATTAGTTAAGAAGTATAATAAAAGCTTTGTTGTTGCGGGGGTGCTGTCAGGCAATCAGAGAAATTATTTTGTCAAAGATAATAAGATGGACTGAAATGAAGGAAAAGGAAAGAGAAACAAGTTTAAAAGCTATTATAGTTGCCAAGATAAGAAGTAATGAGGGGCTGTCTTGGGTTGATGGCAAAGGGAATTAAAAAGGGAGCAACATGAGAATCATTGTAAAGGTAGGTAATGTTTAACTCAATAAGCAGTTACAAAGCTGAGTTAAGAAAGTTCTTAGTCTGACGCCCAGAGAAAATCAAGTGACACAAATGAGAAGCTGGCAGGTGGGATGAGAAATTATTCTGAATAAATTTAAAATCCAAGCCGACATGTTAGGAAGGTAGTGACAAATTTAAGTTTGGAACTTAAATAAAGTAAGGCCAGAGATACAGACTTGTGAATTATCTGTACAGAGAAACTTCAAAATCAAACACCTTGTAAATCATACCTCACTAAAACAAACAATTAGGTACCTAAGAAGGCTCTGGGAGAGGAAGTTCAAGGGAAGAATCTTGAGGAATACTTATCCTTAGAGAAGAGAAAGGAGACCAGAGAGAAAAATTGAGAAGAACGAATAATCAAAATTAAATATCTGGAAGTCAAGAATAAAAAGGTTTCAAGGTGAAGACAGGCTGGGCGCAGTGACTCATGCCTGTAATCCCAGCACTTTGGGAGGCCAAGGCTGGAGGATCGCTTGAGCCCAGGAATTTGAGACCAACCTGGGCAACATTGGGAGGCCTTGTCTCTACAAAAAATTTAAAAATTAGGCCGCGCACAGTGGCTGACGCCTAAGTGACGCTGGTAATCCCAGCACTTTGGGAGGCTGAGGCGGGTGGATCACCTGACGTCAGGAGTTTGAGACAAGCCTGGCCAACATGGTGAAACCCTGTCTCTACTAAAAATACAACAATTAGCCACACATGGTGGCATACGCCTGTGATTACAGCTACTCGGGAGGCTGAGGCAGGAGAATCACTTGAACCTGGGAGGCAAAGGTTGCAGTGAGCCAAGATCGCGCCATTGCACTCCAGCCTGGGTGACAGGGTGAGACTCCATCACAAAAAAAAAAAAAAAAAATAGCAGGGTGTGTTGGTGTACATCTGTAGTCCCAGCTACTTGGGAGGCTGAAGTGGGAGGATCACTGGAGTCCCAGGGTAGAGATTGCAGTGAACTGTGATCGGGTCACTGCACTCCAGCCTGGGTGACAGAGCAAGTCCCTGTCTCAGAAAAACAAACAAAAAAACCAAGAAGGTAAGGAGGATAGTTCATGCTTCCAAAAAATACAGAGAACAGTATACTGTCAAAAGGCTGTAAGAGTCAGAACAGCTTTTTCACTGGAATTATCTCAGAGATTGAATGGAACGCTCATTTTCTCTCTAGTAAATAATCATAAAACACTAGGATTCAGCTATCTCTTAAGTCTATAAAAATTATTTCCTGGGACAGATGCGGTGGCTCATGCCTGTAATCCCAACACTTTGGGAGGCCGAGGCAGGTGGATCACGAGGTCAGGAGTTTGAGACCAGCCTGGCCAACATGGTGAAGCCCCGTTTCTACTAAAAATACAAAAATAAGCTAGGTGTGGTGGTGCATGCCTGTAATCCCAGCTACTGGGGAGACTGAGGCAGGAGAATAGCATGAAACTGGAAGGCAGAGGTTGCAGTGAGCCAAGATTGTGCCACTGCACTCCAGCCTGGGCCAAAGAACGAAACTCTGTCTCAAACAAAAAAAAAAAATTGTTTTCTTAAAAAACTCAGTAGCTTACCAATATAGCATAACTATGTCTAAACAATGCAAAAATGTTTTTATTCCTACTGTCATTTGAATAATTTATATACATATGTTTATAAGAAATATTTAATTCTACCTTTCAGCTTCATCACTTGGCTTTGAAAAGCCCTGTTTTTTTTTTTTTTTTTTTTTTTTGGCCAGGTACCATGGCTCACGCCTGTAATCCCCACACTTTAGGAGGCCAGGCCGGGCGGATCATGAGGTCAAGAGCTCAAGACCATCTTGGCCAACATGGTAAAACCCCGTTTCTACTAAAAATACAAAAATTAGCTGGGCATGGTGGCACGCGCCTGTAGTCTTAGCTACTCGGAGGCTGAGGCAGGAAGACTGCTTGAACCCGAGAGGGGAAGGTTTCAGTGAGCCAAGATCACGCCACTGCACTACAGCCTAGTGACAAAGACTCCATCTAAAAAAAAAAAAAAGAAAAAAAGAAAAAAGAAAAGTCCTGTTTTTAAAGATGGCATGTGTTATGAAAGAAAGAAAAGGGCTTTGGTGTCAAACAGACCTGGGTTTGAATTCTACCTCTACCACCTGCTTTTCAGTTTTTCTTTTGTAAAATGGGATAATATTACCATCCTGCAGGAATTTAGAGGATTAAAGATAACGTATGCTAAGAGCCTGTTTGTACATAGTAGGCATTTATATTATTTTTCTAGTTTCCCATCTCTATACCAGACTACATTTCCTAGAAAAGCCTGGACTTCTTTACCACTCAGCAATGATTCTCCAAACATCGTATATAATATAGGACACAGTTCCAAGTCTATGAAATCTGCTTACCCTTTCTCTCTGGTGTTTTAAAGAATTCAGAGAGCTCCGTTAATATCTTCTTTCAAGTATTCATGTTCTACGAACTGCAGTAAGGCAATCTACCCAGGAACCCACGATATAAGCCTCCCTAAGTTTTTCTCCCTAATTTTTAAAATAGATTTTTTTTTACTATTATTATTGTAGAGACGGAGTCTCACTATCTTGCCGAGTGGTCTAAAACTCCTGAGCTCAAGTAATCCTCCTACCTTGGCCTCCAAAGTGCTGGGATTATAGGCATGAACCACCACACCTGGCCTCTTCTCCCTCTTAAAGGTTCTGAGGATACCCAAGATGGAAGACTGCAAAGCAATCACCATGGATAATGATGAGGATTCAAACTATGAATAAGGAACTTTGTTCCTTCTTTGAATTAATGCCTTCTCTCCCTATTAGTAACATAAAATGCCCAGTGTTTACAGTTTACTGGCTTTAATTCCTTTTTTTTTTGAGACAGGGTCTCACTCTGTCACCCAGGCTGGAGTACAGTGGTATGACGTTGGCTCACTGCAACCTCTGCCTTCTGGGTTCAAGCAATTCTCCTGCCTCAGCCTCCCAAATAGCTGGGACTACAGGTGCATGCCACTGCAGCTGGCTAATTTTTGTATTTTTAGTAGAGACAGGGTTTTGCTATGTTGGCCAGGCTGGTCTCGAACTCCTGACCTCAGGTGATCCACCCGTCTCGGCCTCCCAAAATGCTGGGATTACAGATGTAAGCCACCGTGCATGGCCTCTGGCTTTAATTCTAATAACAGTATTTCAGACTATGTCAGGAATGCACTTTAACCCTTAAGTGTTAATTTCCAGCAGCAGAACTAAGCAACTTTTTTTTTTTTTTTTTTTTTTTTTTTAAAGAGACAAGGTCTTGCTATGTTGCCAGCCTGAAACTCCTGGGCTCAAGCAGTCCTCCCAACTCAGCCCCCCGAGTAGTCGGGATTACAGGTACATGCCACTGCACCTGGCTAAGAGAACTTTCTATAAAAACATCCAGGACCATTTACTTCAATTTAACTAATTCTTAGGGAAATCTACTTTTCATTTTGTTTCCATCTCAATTTACGTTTACATCAGAAGTCTGTTGCCATTAACAGTTTTTGCCATTTATATTTCAAATTTTTCTTAGAGAGGATTTAAGATGAAAAAATGATGCTCCCAAGGTACAACTTACAATAAAACATTAAAGAGAGGCTTAAAACATCAAGAAGTGCCTTCCTATAGGTTACATTAGAAGAAAGGGTCTAATGTTGGATCCTAAGTAAGGTTAACAAAACATACGTGGTAATACGGCAATGATTAAAGTACACCAGAGGAATACAGTCACTCGACTACCATTAGAGGTAAACCCTATAGTAGCTTTCCAGATGGCTAAGAAAAAACCAGGAAGAAAAAAAAAAATGGCACGTGAGGCAAATATGTATGCTTCACTTTAGAACTTGGCCAGACTTCCTTAAACAGTATCTTCAGAGGATAAACAGCATCTTCAGAGGATAAACAGCAAATATCTAATCTAAAATGTTTGCAATGACCCAACCCACTAGACATACTATTAATGTATTTCATTAATAAGGTGCCATCTTTGTCATATTAATTACTCCCCAATGCTCTATTGGCAACCTCAAGGCAGCCTCCGTTCATTAATTTATCTGTATCGTAACACATTCCTGGGGTTAGGTGGTACTTGAGAAATCTGGCTTCTGGCCCAGGAACTATGTCCTGTAGAGGTAGAGATAAAAAAAACTGCTACAAAGAAGTGACTAATTCATAAAATTCCTCACTCACTAATTTTTGAAAAGCTTTCAAAGACTTTCTACTCACTCCAAGAGCAAATGACTAAATCAATAAAGAGCAAGTAGCCTCCTTTTCTGACTGATTTTAACAGCAGCGACGTTTCTTGGGTACATTTGTAAAAATAAAAGATGAAGTTTTTAATATTACTATAAAGCTAATCTAAAACTCACTGGCTTTTGGCTCTAAAATGAAAATATACAAAGTCACTACCCCATGCCTATTGCTGATTCAATTAATTCAGTTGCCTGCGTTCCAAATAAGTGAGGGTAAACAGCAGATTATCTTAGCTCACTGATAATCTGCTTTAAAAAAAAAAAAAGCTAATTCAATCTCAGAGACTTAAAAACTAACTCTAACACCAATGTTATGCAATAAAAATTCCTGTTTGGATACCGTTATTTCTCTTTTATAATCTGGATATTTCCTAGACATGTTTAGAATAAACTTTTATACGGCAGAAATAATGGAGTAATGAATCTATCTACTGAAAGCATTTTAATAGTCACTTTATGATTTTAAAAGCCTATAACTCACCTGATAGAATACAAGACTTAGAGCACGAAACTCAAGATCCCAGTCTTTCACAACAGGGTGCGCTTCTATACAATGTCTCCTACTAGAGTCTGTTTGCTTTTAAAATGCCAGTATTGTTTTATACTGGCAACAAAGAGGCTGCTTTCTTTCAGCTCTCTGTAGACAAGCTTCTGTCTTAGGTTGGTCCTACTCAACACTAAGGACCATGGCACTGGGACTGATTCTTTTTTTTTGAGACCAGGTCTTGCTCTGTTGCCCACTAAACTGCAGTGGCGCAATCTCAGCTCACTGCAGCCTCTACCTCCTGGACTCAAACGATCCTCCCACCTCAGCCTCCCAAGGAGATGGGACTGCAAGTACTTGCCCCATGCTTGGCTTTTTTTTAACTTTTTGTAGAGACGAGGTCTCAATATTGCCTAGGCTGGACTTGAACAACTAGGCTCAAGTGATCCTCCCACCTTGGCCTCCCAAAAGTGCTGGGATTACAGCCATGAGCCAGCCACACTCAACCTGGCAGACTGTTATACATTTAATTGACTGCACTTAGCAGGGTGCAGTGGCTCACGCCTGTAATCCCAGCACTCTAGGAGGCTGAGGCAGGAGGATTGCTTGAGCCCAGGGGTTCGAGACCAGCCTGGGCAATATGGTGAAACTTCATCTTTACAAAAAATGCAAAAATTAGCCAGGTACGGTGGCGTGCACCTGTAGTCCCAGCTACTCGAGAGGCTGAGATGGGAGAATCACCTAAGCCCAAGAGGTCGAGGTTGCAGTGAGCCATGATGGTGCCACTGCACTCCACCCTAGGTGACAGAATGAGATCCTGTTTCAAAAATAAATAAAGAGACTGCACTTTAAGAGGTTGGTGGTGGGAACTAAAAGGTCACAAGCATTCTTAGCCTCCCACTCCAACCATCCTAGGAATACTACCTAATAAGATGTCACAATTCTTAAGTAAACACCTAAAACCCTGGAAATATAAAAATATCTTCAAGCTGGGTGCTGTGGCTATGCCTGTAATCCCAGCACTTTGGGAGGCCAAGATGGGAGCATCACTTGAGACCAGCTGGGCAAGTAAGACTTCATCTCTTTAAAAACAAAACAAAACAAAAAAAACAACCAAAAATTAGCTAGGTATGGTGATATGCCTGCGGTCCCAGCTACTCAGCTGAGGTGGGAAGATCACTTGAGCCCAGGAGTTTGAGACCAGCCTAGGCAACAAAGTGAGACCCTATCTCTACAAAAATCATAAATAAAAAAAAAACTTTAGAAAGATAAAAAGTTTACAGTGTGGTCCACAGACTAGAAATACTGATTTATTCTATATAGATGTCACCTGGGGATTCTTACCCAGCACATAAGGAAATAAACAGTCTAAGTTATCCTTCTTTCAAAGTATTTCCTTTTCTCCTCCCAACCTTTCCTTCACCCAACATGGATCTTCAGAGATCATGAAAACACAAATGATACAAATGCAATCTCAACCCACCTCACCACTACCCTGGAGAATCCTTACCTTACAATGGAGAATTTAGACCCTGGATGATGGTAATGAAAAGTTCATCAAACCTAAAATGGTCGGCCGGGCGCGGTGGCTCATGCCTGTAATCCCAGCACTTTGGGAGGCCGAGGTGGGCGGATCATGAGGTCAGGAGATCGAGACCATCCTGGCTAACACAGTGAAACCTCGTCTCTACTAAAAATACAAAAAAATTAGCCGGGCATGGTGGTGGGCGCCTGTAGTCCCAGCCACTCGGGAGGCTGAGGCAGGAGAATGGCTTGAACCCGGGAGGCGGAGCTTGCAGTGAGCCGAGATTGCGCCACTGCACTCCAGCCTGGGCAACAGAGCGAGACTCCGTCTCAAAAAAAAGAATAAAAAACCTAAAATGGTCACTGGTCTGAATGACACAGCTGCTTTCATTGCGATATTATCAGTACTTAATTTTCATGTGCCCTTGCCAAAAAGATATGAAAGAAAACCCAACAAAAGGTTTTAAACTCTTCATCTGTGCTGTCATATTATTAAGATGGTCCAGCTGTGGAGCTGAAAAAAGAACTCTTCGGCAGGGCACGGTGGTTCACACCTGTAATCCTAGCACTTTGGGAGGCCAAGGCGGGCAGATCACAAGGTCAGGAGATCGAGACCATCCTGGCCAACATGGTGAAACCCCTCCTCTCCTAAAAATACAAAAATTAGCTGGCCATGGTGGCACATGCCTGTAATCCCAGATACTCGGGAGGTTGAGGCAGGAGAATGGCTTGAACCAGGGAGTCGGAGGTTGCAGTGGGCTGAGATCACGCCACAGCACCCCAGCCTGGTGAGAGAGCAAGACTCGTCAAAAAAAAAAAAAAAAAAAAACCTCTTCATTCCTAACTCCCTAGCTCTGATTCACTTTAAAAAAAAAAAGACCTTTTCCTCATACAGTTCTTTGATAATTTGTTGATGAGGATCACTGTACAGCCCAACAAGAAAGAAAAAATGTATTCCCTTCATGGTAAAAAAGGAAAGTATAAAGGGTAATTGCAGTGGAGGCAAACAACATTGTAGCAGAAAGGGAAAGAATTACAACACGGCCAACTCTGATCAGGTGTGCTAATAGAGAGACCAAGAAGAAGTAACCAATGAACAAAACAATTTACTGATGTTTAAGAATACATTTTGAAATACACATACACCAATATCTAATATTCTCTGTCCTCTGGTTAGGAATCCCCACCAAGGGGTTCATGTTCAGAAGACAACTCTAGGTGGGCACTTACAAAGGACACATCTAAGCTGACCAATTAAAAATCAGTTGGGAAAATTACCAGAAAAATGTGTTCTAAGGCAAAATGTAAAAGAAGCATAAATTAACGTATAACTTATTCAAAGCTATATCAATGATGTACAAAACAAAGCATTTTTTGAGTGTGTACCATGTGTTCTTAGATTACTAAGAGCTTTAAATAGATTCCCTATAATACTAACAATGACCCTGGGAGGTAAGTGGTATTATCACACTTTTAGAGTTGTGGAAATTAAGAGTCAGAGAAGTTTAAGTAACTTGCTCAAGGTCACATGGCTAAGAAATATTAGTCTAGTATTTAAAGCTTGAAATTAAATTAAAAGTCTGTCCAATCTCTAAAGACTGTACTTTTCTCTTTATATCTTACGGATACACATATACACCATCACTAATAATTTTATTCCAGTCCATAATGAGCATTTTCTAATTCAGTCATCAGATGGAATAAAACTCACCAGTGTCACTCAATCTTTTCCTACTACAAATCATAAAGATATTAAGCATCGGCCAGGCCTACCTTCCAGTCACTTAGCTTTTCTGTCACATGCCATGAGCCTCTAGTCTCTGCTACCAGAAACCTGAAGGCCTCACGAAAACTGCATTTATAAGTATGTTCTGACTCCCTTTTTGGCACCAACCCATGCTGCTGAATGCCCAGGATGTTTCTTCTGCTAACCAAGAATTCTTCAGACCAGCTACAAAAGAAAGAGCAGCCACTATTTTTTTTTTTTTTTTTTTACAAAAAATTTCCCACTATATCCTAAAAAGTCGGAATTCTGAAATAGACTGGACTCAGACACCAGCTAAAGGCAGCATCACTCATCACTCCCCAGCTTTTAGTCACAAGCAGCTAAATATTCTCCTCTAAATACCAAGGGATGACAACCCAAAGCTGTGAGAGGGGAAGAGACCTGATTTGACAACAGGCTGAACAGAACTCAGGCAAACTAAGTTCCAGTTTTTAACAACGTAAAAAATATGATCGACACAAAGAAAAAACACAAGGAAAATGAATAAAGAAGAAAAGAAGACATGGGGTAGGGGGCACACATTCACTTCTAGGCTTAAGTCATTCGGAGATATACAGCAATAGTTTAGGACAGAAAGACAAGAAGCCCACAGACAATTAAACTTGTAAAAGTAATTCAACCAGAGCTGGAACAAAGCCAAGAACAACACTCAAACTCTTTGGGAAACTGGTAGGAATTTTATGACTTTAGTGGTCAGCAGTTGAGCATCAGGGCAGTCTGTCTTGAACTCAAGAATTTTAATGCCTCCAACTCCCACTCACCTTTCCTCCTTTTATCACTGAAGGCCAGGCTGAGCTCCTGAGAAAATAGGTCTGTAGACTCACTGAAGGACTGAGAAAAGTTAAAATTTACATGGCAAAGGTGTGTCTTCTACTGAATATAATAAAAATATTTATGAATACACTTTAGTATTTTTAGGCCTTCTCAAAACTACTTAAAAGCAGAATACTTGATCTAATTCTAATTACTGAACAAATAACCCACACACATACGGAAATAAAATGAACCAACATGATGATTAGAAGCCAGGTAAGTAATCTCCCAGCTCCAATAAAACGTAAAGTCATTTAAAAGGATAACCTGAATCTTTTCAACGCTAAACCATAACCAAACAACCTCTCAACAAGAAGCCACAGAGCAGGGGGGGAAATCCCGGACAGAATGTGATAGCGCTAGTGCCGGTTTGTTTACAGAGACTCCAGTAACAATCATGAGTCAGAAATTCAAGCCACCAGATGCTTTCCAACTAACAGGGACCAAATGGGACCGTTCTAAGATATCCTAAAAGATTTGGGAGTTAGAAGAGGTAAACTAAGAGAATTATGTTACAAAGGGTACAAGACCACAAGACAACAACCGACTCCGGAATTCTCGGACCTCCGCCTTCCGTACAAGGTGCTGGGCCTGGGAACTTGGGATGGGGGAGGGGGACACATTGCGCGGTGGCCCTGAGGTGACGGGGAGACGCAGGGCGAGCCGTGTCCCTCAACTAAGGGGAGAAATAGGAGCGCACACATGGGTCACCCAAAAGCAAGGCGTCCCTGTGAACTGTGCGGCTGACTCTTGGGGGCAACACAAGGGCTGACCTGAGGAAAGGGCAACCAGTACTCCCAGCGATGACTTCGGGTCGGCAGAAGGAAAAGACCTGAGCGCTAAGAGCTTGGGAAATGGGTCAGGCCCATCCTTAGGGGAAACCGGCTGGGGAGCGGAGTGGGGGCGCAGGCCGAGCCGGAACGAGACACAGACCGGGTAGGTCAAGGGAGGGGGGGGTGTCCGGCTGGGGCAGTTACAAGCACGGGAATCGGCGAGGCTCAGCAGCCCGCTTCCCGTCTTGGGTCATCCTTCTGCTAGCGGCTGCTCCGACTGTTCCAGGCCCAGCCGCCCCGTCCACTGCCACCACCAACGCCGCCGCCATCTTACACTGGCCAGCGGCCGCCGCCACCACCGCCTCCGCGCTCTGCGCTTGCGCCTGCGCTGCCACGCTTTCCGGCCCCGTTTGCGACGATGTGCTCGAGAAGACTGAGGGAAGAGTGGTCGCGCGAGCTCACGGCTCGCAACCCTCCTCGAAGGACGCACAAGGGGCGGGGCTTAAGGCCAACGGAAAACAGAGCGAGGGGGCGCCTGCGCATTACCGAAGAGGCAAAGTTGTTTTTGTAGTTTTTTCGGGCTTGCTTACCTTGTGATACTCAAAACAAATAAGAGTTAGGGGCTTCCCAGAGTTGTTACAGAAATAAGCTAAATTTCCAGGGGATTGGCAGGCCACTTCCTGGATGATGGCCAGTTTTGCCGTTTTTGAACACTGGGAACGAGCAATGATTGCCACAAGGATTTCTTCTGAAAATCCCCGTTTCCTTTCAGGACTTTGTTTCCTTAAGTGGTTTCTATACTATCGAGGCCCATTTTCCCCTGAGAGTCTCCATTTACGTATTTTTAAAGAAGGGGCTCAGTAGCTTGAGGTGTAGCTATTCCAGAGGCTCTTTTCTGAAAAGGGGTGGTGTGGGTAAAGGTTCCCAAGAGTGGGCCGGGTGATGTGGGGTGACTTTTGTACTCTGTTTCGTTATGACACCTACAGTAACCGTGCAGAGGATTACTCCCAGCTGCCAGGCTGGGTTTTTTTTTTTCTTACCAGAAGCCCAGGGTGCAAAAATCTGACCCTTTCTCACCTCCCCTACCGCTACTCTCCTATTCCAAGTCATTACATATTACTTAAGACCACCGCAATAGAAACTTACCTCGTTTGTCTACTTCCATTATTGCCATTACAGTTAAACATAAGGCAGCCAGAGTGATTTTTAAAAATGTAAGGTCTGGCCAGGCGCGGTGGCTCATACCTGTAATCCTAGCACTTTGGGAGGCGGATGTGGGCGGATCACTTGAGGTCAGGAGTTCGAAACCAGTTGGAAACCAGGCCAACATGGTGAAACCCGTCTCTACTAAAAATACAAAAAAAAAAAAAAAAAAAAAAAAAAAATTATCTGGCATGGTGGAGCGTGCCTGCAATCCCAGCTACTTGGGAGGCTGAGGCAGAAGAATCGCTTGAACCCGGCAGCGGAGGTTGCAGCGAGCTGAGATCGCCCCACTGCACTCCAGGCTGGGTGATGGAATGAGACTCCGTCTCAAAAAAAAAAGTAAGGTCGTATTATTTCCCCAGTCCCCACCCTGCTCAAAACCTCCAACAGCTTCCCATCACATAATAAAAGTCGAAAGTATGATAGCCTTAGAGGCCATCAAAAAATCAATTGCCTCTAAGGAGGGCCCTACATGATCTGATCTAGCACTTGCCTATTTATCTGATTCATCTCCTCCCACACTGCCTAGCTCTGCTCTAGCCTCATTAGCCTTACTGTCGCTCCAGTCAAAGCATGTCCCAGCCCTAGGGTTTTTTTCCTTTTCTTGGAATGTCCATCTACTAGATCTTTACTAGACTTGAGGTGTCTGTTGAAATCCTACTTCCTAACACAGGCAGCTCTTGACTATTGTAACTAAAATGGAACCTCATGTCATCCTCCTCTATCTATCCGCTTACTCTGCACTGGTTTTTTAATAACATTTTTTACCTATAACATTTAATTTAAAATTACATGTTTGTAATCCAGCTATACTACTAGAATATAAATTCTTGAGGGCAAGGACTATGTTTTTATCATCTTTGTAATCTCAACACCTAGAAGAGGGCTACAGCACAAAGTAGCTATTTAATGCCCCACCATCCTATTCATTCTTTCATCATTCAGTCAACAACTATTTATTGAATTCCTGCTCTGGAAGGCCCTGTTCTATGTGCTGGGGCTGCAACAGTGAATAGAACCAAGATTCTTGCATTCATGGAACTTATTAGTGCAAGGGTTGGGAGCATAGGAGGAGGGGAGAGACACACAGATAATAAAGTTATAAAGAGTACTGTAGAGGGAAATAAAGCAGAATAAAAATGGGTTACCTGGATGGATGTGCTCTTTTACATAGGGGGTTCAGAGAAGGCCCCTCTGCTGAGGTGACATCTAAATAAAGGTTTGAAGTGAGACAGTAAGCTATACATACTTGGGAAAGAACATTTCAAGTGGAAGAAACAACAAGGTAAGGACCCTGCAGCTTGAGTATGCTTGGCAAGGAAGCCACTGTGGCAAAAGAATAGGTAGGAACTTAGTTTGGAGAAACAAGATGGAAGCCAGATCACTTACGGATTTATGGACCAAAGAAAGGACTTTGAATTTTATCCTAAGAATGCTAGGAAGCCATGGAGGATTTTGAGTAAAAGAGTGGCATGATCTGATTTATAATTGAAGATGTTCACTCTGGTTGATTCTTTGAGAACTCCCTATAGGGAAGCCAAATAGAAGCTAAAAGACCAGTTAGGAAGCTATTGCAGAAGACCTGCAAAACTAGTGTTGCAATGAAAGTGGTAGGATTCAGGATGTACTATGAAAGTGGTGGAGAGGTGATGTGTTAATAGATTGAATGTGGGGTACAAGATAAAGACCAGAATCAAAAATCAGTAAAAAAGTACAAAAGTCAAAGTATAAAATCAGTTTGGTTTGAGTAACTGGATAAATAGTGATGTCGTTTACTGAGATAGCACATGTGAGGAGACAGGAGCAAGGTTTTTTTTGGCGGGGGGGAACGTCCAATTTTACTTCAAACATATTAAACTGGAGATCCCTATTAGATTTCCGAATGGAGCTATGAGTAAACAATTGGAAATATGAACCTGGGGCTCATACAAGGGACAATGAGAGGTATAAATTAAGGATTAATGAAGTTATACATGGCATACACATAGCCATGGGGTGGAGAGAAATCAATGTGGAAGAAAAGAGAAGCAGTTTAAAGACAGACCTCTAATCCTGAGGCATTCCAGCTAATAAAGGTCAGAGAGGAGGAACATACAGCAAAATTTATTTTAAAAGAGTAGCCAGGAAATAGGAAGAATAAAATTCAAAAGTGAGGGGTCTTATAAAACAAACCAAAAAAAAAGCTTCAAGAAGGGGCTATAATCTCCATCATTCCTGCTCATAAAACAGGTTAAGATAACTGGAAATTGACCACCGGATTTGGAAAATGGAGGATCAGACCATGGCAAGTCATCTTAGTGGAGCTATAGGGATAGAGGCCTCCCTTTCTATGATCTGCTTTTTGTACCCACTGTTTTGTGGACACCATGGTTATTACCACCAAATCAATAGCTATTACCACTGAATTCTTCCTTTCTTATTTGGGCTTTCCTATTGAATTTGAGGTTGTGATGATTATTATCCCTTGTGTATCCATCTTGTGATAGATACTCAATCCCACTGCTTTCTGTAACACTATATTCCACGGTTTTTTTTATCTCTCTAATCATTTATTTAATTAGCTTCTCTTTCCCTTCATTCTATGTGTTCTTTCAGTGATTGTATCCATTCTCACATTTAAACTACTGTCCAGGGCTGGGCACAGTGGGTCACATCTGTAATTCCAGCACTTTGGAAGGCCAAGGTGGGCAGATTGTTTGAGCTCAGGACCAGCCTGGGCAACATGGCAAAACCTCATCTCTACAAAAAATACAAAAATTAGCCGGGGGTGGTGGTGTGCACCAGCTATTCAGGAGGCTGAGGTAGGAAGATCTCTTGAGCCTGGGAGGCAGAGGTTGCAGTGAACTGAGGTCACACCACTGCACTCCAGCCTGGATGACAGAGTGAGACCCTGTCTCCAAAAAAAAGAAAAACTACCATCCACGTGATGATGACTTCCAAGTCTTTTATTTTTATTTTTTATTTTTTTATTTTTTAGAAACTGATGTTTATTTTCCATCAACCATTTTTCCATGTTGCTTAAGAGCCCATGCAAGAACAGCTTAAGACCATTCGGTGGTTGCTCCTACCCATTCAGTGGCCTGAGCAGTGGGAGCTGCAGACCAGTCTTCTGTGGCAGGCTGAGTGCTCCATCGTTCAGTAGGGAACTGCTGAATAGGCACAGAGGGCACCTGTATACCTTCAGACCAGTCTGCAACCTCAGGCTGAGTAGCAGTGAACTCAGGAGCTGGAGCAGTCCATTCACCCTGAAATTCCTCCTTGGTCACTGCCTTTTCAGCAGCCACCTGCTCTTCTTTTTCAATCTCTTCAGGATCCCTGTAGAAGCAGAGATCAGGCATGATCTCCCATGGGTGTTCATGGGAAATGGGGCCACGCATGCGCAGAACTTCCCGAGCCAGCATCCACCACATCAAACCCACTGAGTGAGCTCCCTTGTTGTTGCATGGGATGGCAATGTCCACATAGCGCAGAGGAGAATCTGTGTTACACAGAGCAATGGTAGATAGATTAACATAAGATGCCTCCATGAGAGGCTGGTGGTCAGCCCTGGGGTCAGTAACCATAAGAAGCCATGGCTCCTGGAAGGCTGCCTGGATCTGGTTAGTGAAGGTTCCAGGAGTGAAGCGGCCAGCAATTGGAGTGGCTCCAGTGGCAGCAGCAAACTTCAGCACAGCACTCTGGCCAGTATTCCTGGAGGATATAACACTGACATCAGCAGGGTTTTCAATGGCAACAATAGCATGAGCTGCCGGCAGAAGCTTCTCCCAGGTCCTCTTCAGATTTATGATGTAGATGCCATCACTTTTCCTTTTATAGATGTACTGTTCCATCTGGGAGTCAAGATTGGTGCCACCTAAGTGGGTTCCTGCTGCAAGGAACTTAAGGACATCCTCCTCCTTCATTTGCAGGACATCAAGGGCTCCGGACATTGTGAAAGTTTCCCTTTAAGTTACGACGGGAATCCAGAACAACGCCACATGGGCCCCTCTGTAGGTAGCGCAGAAAGGGACTTCCAAGGCTTTATTTCCAACTCAGGCTTTAGACTCACATACCTGATGGCCAATGGCACTTTCTTTTTTTTTTACGGCTTTTTTTCTCCTTCTTTTTTCTCTTTTTTCTTTCTCTTTCTTTTTTCCTTCCTTTCTCTTTCCCTCCCTCCCTCCCTTCCTTCCCTCCTTTCTCTCTCTCTTTTTCTTTTATTTCTGTCTTTCTTTTCCTTTCTCTCTCTCTCTCTCTCTCTTTCTTTCTAGGCAGAGTCTCTTCACCCAGGCTGCAGTGCAGTGGCACAATCTCGGCTCACTGCAACCTCAGCCTCCCAGGTTCAAGCTGTTCTCCTGCCTCCCAAGTAGCTGGGATTACAAGCACCCGTCACCACACCCAGCTAACGTTTGTATTTTTAGTAGAGACAAGGTTTCACCATGCTGACCAAGCTGGTCTTGAACTCCTGACCTCAAGTGATCCACCCACCTCGGCCTCCCAAAGTGCTGGGATTACAGGCATAAGCCACTGCACCCAGGCTTTAACAGCTTTATTAAGACATATAATTCACATACAGTTCACTCATTTGAAGTATACAATTGGCCAGGCACAGTGACTCACTCCTGTAATCCCAGCATTTTGGGAGGCTGAGGCAGGCAGATTGCTTTAGTCCAGAAGTTCGAGACCACCCTGGGCAACATGATGAAACCCCATCTCTACAAAATAAAATACAAAAATTAGCCAGGTGTGGTGGCATGCACCTGTAAGTCCCAGCTACTTGGAAGGCTGGGACTTACAGGTTCAAAACGGATTGCTTGAACCCAGGAGGCAGAAGTTGCAGTGAGCTGAGATCACACCATTGCACTCCAGCCTGGGCAACAGAGGGAGAGGCTGTTGCAAAAAGAAACAAACAAACAAAAAGTATGAAATTCACTCATTTAAAGTATATACCTCAATGGCATTTTTTGGGGAAAAAATGTATTCCTAAGTAAAAAAAAAAAAAAAAAAAAAGTATACATTTCAATGGCTTTTCGTATACTCAGATACATGTGACCATCACCACAGTCAATTTTAGAGTATTTGCACCACCTCAAAAAGAAACCTAGTGCCTTTTAAGTTAATCCCCATTCCATCTTCCCATTCCCTCATCCAGAACCCTAAGAAACCATTCATCTATTTTCTGTGTCTATAGATTCCTGTGCTCTAGACTTTCATATGAATGGAATCATATAGTATGTGGTCTTTTGTGACTGGCTTCTTTAACTTAGCACAATGTTTTCAAGGTTCATCCATGTTGTAGCATTAATCAGTACTTCATTTCACCTTATGGCCAAATAATATTCCATAGTGTGGATGAGCCACATTTTATGTGTTCATCTGTTGATGAATATTTCAGTTGTTTCCACCTTTTGGCTATTATGAATAATGTTGCTATCAATATTAATATACAAGTTTCTGTGTGAATGTGTTTTAATTTCTCTTGGGTATATACCTAGGAATGAATGGAATTGCTGGGTCTTATGGTTAACTCTATATTTAAACATCTGAGGAACTACCAGGCTGTTTTCCTTTTTTTTTTTTTTTGACGGAGTCTCGCTCTGTCACCCAGGCTGGAGTACAGTGGCGCCATCTCGGATCACTGCAAGCTCCGCTTCCCGGGTTCACGCTGTTCTCCTGCCTCAGCCTCCTGGGTAGCTGGGACTACAGGCGCCTGCCACCACGCCCGGCTAATTTTTTGTATTTTTAGTATAGATGGGTTTTCACCATGTTAGCCAGGATGGTCTCGATCTCCTGACCTCGTGATCCGCCCTCCTTGGCCTCCCAAAGTGCTGGGATCACAGGCGTGAGCCACCGTGCCCGGCCTGCCAGGCTGTTTTCCAACGCAGTTGCACCATTTTACATTCACAGCAGCAGTGTATGAAAATTTCAGTTTCTCCCCATCCTTGACAGCACTTATCTCACTTTTTGATTCTAGTCATCCCAGTGGCTGTGAAGTGGTATCTCATTGTGGTTTTGATCTGCAATTCTCTGATGACTGATGATGTCGAGTATTTCTTCATGTGCTTACACAGGTCACTTTTATGTCTTTTCTGGAGGAATGTCTATTCAGATCCTTTGCCCACTTTTAAATTGACTTTTCTTTAAAAAAAAATTTTTTTTTGAGTCAAAGTCTTGTTCTGTCACCCAGGCTGGAGTGCACTGGTGTGATCGTGGCTCACTGCAACCTCCGCCTCCCAAGTTCAAGCAATTCTCTTGCCTCAGCCTCCTGCGTAGCTGGGACTACAGGCGCATGCCACCACACCCAGCTAATTTTTTTTTTTTCTTGAGACGGAGTCTCGCTCTGTCACCCAGGCTGGAGTGCAGTGGCGCGATCTCGGCTCACTGCAAGCTCCGCCTCCCAGGTTCACGCCATTCTCCTGCCTCAGCCTCTCCGAGTAGCTGGGACTACAGGCGCCCGCCACCACGCCTGGCCAATTTTTTGTATTTTTAGTAGAGACGGAGTTTCACCGTGGTCTCGATCTCCTGACCTCGTGATCTGCCCGCCTCAGCCTCTCAAAGTGCTGGGATTACAAGCGTGAGCCACCGTGCCCGGCCTCACACCCAGCTAATTTTTGTAGAGACTGGGTTTTGCCATGTTGGCCAGGTGGGTCTCAAACTCCTGACCTTAGGATATCTGCCCACCTTGGCCTCCCAAAATGCTGGGATTACAGGCATGAGCCACCATATCCAGCCAAAAAACAATTTTTCAAGGAGCCACGTCTCACTATGTTGCCCAGGTTGGAGTGCAGTGGTTATTCACAGGCACGATCATAGTACAATGCAGCCTTGAACTCCTGGCCTCAAGGGATCCTCCTGCATAGCTAGGACTATAAGCGCATGCCACCATGCCCAACAGATTTTCTTTGTTCTTTTTTGAGACAGGTCTTGTTCTGTCGTGAACACAACTTATTGCAACCCTGACCTCCCAGGCTCAAGCAATCCTACTGCCTCAGACTCCCGTGTAGCTGGGACCACAGGCACATGCCACCATGCCCAGCTAATTTTTTTTTTTTTTTTTTTAGAAACAAAGTCTCTTTGTTGTCCAGGCTGTTCTTGAACTCCTGAGCTCAAGCAATCCTCCTGCCTTGGCCACCCAAAGTGCTGGGATACAGATGTGAGCCACCACACCCAGCCCAGATTTTTTTTTTTTTTTTTTTTTGAGATGGAGTTTCGCTCTTGTTGCCTGGGCTGGAGTGCAATGGTGCGATCTTGGCTCACTGCAACCTCCGCCTCCTGGGTTTAAGCGATTCTCCTGCCTCAGCCTCCCAAGTAGCTGAGATTACAGGCACCTGCCACCACATCCAGTTAATTTTTGTATTTTTAGTAAAGATGGGGTTTCACCACGTTGGCCACGCTGTCCTCAAACTCCTAACCTCAGATGATCCACCCGCCTCGGCCTCCCAAAGTGCCAGGATTACAGGTGTGAGCCACCATGCCCGGCCCAGATTGCCTTTTTATTATTAAGTATATATTCTAGATACAAGTCTCTTATCAGATATCAGACATGTGATTTGCAAATATTTTCTCCCTTCCTGCGGTTTGTGTTTCATCATGATGTCCCTTGAGGCACAAGACTTTTAAATTTTCATGCATTCCAACTTATATTTTTGTTGTTGCTCATGCTTTTGGTGCCATATCTAAGGATCCTTTGCAAAACCCGAAGTCATGAAGATTTTACCCGTGTTGTCTTCTAAGAACTTTAGTTTTAGTTCTTTCTTTCACATCACTCATCGATTTTATCTTTTGTAAATAGTGTTGAGGTAAAAATCGAACTTCAATCCTTTGCATGTTGCTACCCAGTTGTCCCAGCACCATTTGTTGAAAAACTATTATTTCCATATGGGATGGTCTTGGCACCCTTGTCAAAAATCAATTGACTATAGATATGAGTTTATTTCTGGAATCTTAATTATATTACATTGATCACTACATCGATTCTTGTGCCAGTTCCACAATGTCTTTTTTCTTTCTTTTTTTTAGGACAGGGTCTCACTTTATTGCCCAGGCTGGAGTGCAGTGGTGTGATCTCGGCTCACTGCAGCCTCAACCTCCTAGACTCAAGTGATCCTCCCACCTCAGCCTCCCAAATAGCTGGGACCATGCCTGGCTAATTTTTTAAAATTTATTTTATGTAGAGACAAAGTCTTACTATGTTGCCCAGGGTAATCTTGAACTCCAGGGCTAAAGGGATCCTCCCACTTTGGCATCTATAAGTGCTGGGATTACAGGCATGAGCCACTGCACCCACCCTTAAATTTTTTGTAGAGATGGGGTCTCACTGTGTTGCCCAGGCTGGAGGATTTTTTATATGCAAGATAATGCCACCTGTGAATATAGTTTTATCTCTTCCTTTCCAATCTGGATGCCTTTTCTTTCTTTCTCTCGCCTAATTGCTCTGGCTAGAACCTTCAGCACAATGCTGACTTGAAGTGGCAAGAGTGAATATCCTTGTGTTCCTGATATTAGAGGAAAAGTATCCAGTCTTTCACCATTAAGCTATGATGTTGGCTATAGGTTACTCATAGGTGCACTTTAATCAAGTTGACCAAGCCCCCCCCGTCTATTCCAGCCAATGGCACCTTAACATTCCAAAGCTGAGCTCACTTTTGCTCTAGCTTCTGTCAAACCCAAACTGTTCTGATTCTTGGTATTTCTTAGTTGGCACCACTATTAACCTGTCTTAGGTTGGATTCTCTAAAAGCAGAGCCTGAGAAAGTGATTCTGTACAAATGGTTTATTGAGGGAGTGCTCTCAAGGAAAACCTGTAATAAAGTGAGGGAAGCAATATAGGACAGGGGGGTAAGGTTAGCCAAAGATATAGATTCAGATGGTAAGTTTAGCCTCCACTAGAACTCTGGAACATAAATGGCACCACATTTGTCCTACCTTGAGGAAAGGGGGAGGAATTTTGGAATTTTTTTTTTTTTCTGAGATGCAATCTCGCTCTGTCGCCCAGGCTGGAGTGCAGTGGTGCGATCTCGGCTCACTGCAACCTCCGCCTCCCAGGTCAGGATACATTTTTGCCTTTTCCAAAATGGAAAAGGTTCAGTGTAATAACTCACCATCAAGTGTCTGGTTGTTCTCCTTCAGTAGTACTGAACTGGGGGCTCAGCATTGGTCTCTGTTGCTGACAGGTTTAACACTCAGCAATAGCAGTAGTTAGGTCAGCTTTGGGTGACAGGAGTCCATGTTTCTAGGCCAATGAGTAGCCTCCATCTCTGCCACCATGGTGATTCTATTCATGAGTACACTGTGCAAGCACTGGGATAGCTGAGGTAGTCCTGATAAATTCACCCTGTCCAACATGGTGAAACCCCATCTCTACTAAAAATACAATTAGCCGGGTGTGGTGGCAGGCGCCTGTAATCCCAGCTACTTGGGAGGCTGAGGCAGGAGAATCACTTGAACCTGGGAGGCGGAGGTTGCAGTGAGCTGAGATCTTACCATTGCATTCCAGCCTGGGTGACAAGAGTGAGACTTTGTCTCTCAAAAAAAAAAATCATCCTGTCCATCTGGTTACTTAGTGCTTTGCTGGCAGTGCTTTAATAGGCTACACTCTCACTGACCCATCCAAATGCTCTTCATCCAACCTTGTCACCCATGTTTAAATCTTGTTTCTTCCAGGCCCCTGACCAGCAAAGCCACTGACCATGAGTTCTTGTATAACTTTATCTCCAGCCACTTTTCTCAAAGGAAATGATCAAGTACATTGCCTGAAGCCCTACACATTAAGATTTCCCTCATCATTGTCTTTCAGAACCACCCGAGTAGGTCTCAGTGAGAAGTTGTAGTCCATCTGGCTTACCCCAACATAACAGGGCAGTCTACCCATAAACCAGGCCTAGATTTTTCCCTCCTTTGTGAGGTGGTTGAAGGAATTTTTGTATGGCCAGAGGCATGAGCTAAGAAAAAGGAATCAGTGCACCAGAGGTAGGTGACAGGGGAGTGCTGGGGCCCCTTGCTCAATTTAACTTACTTGTGCCACTAAGTTTGCTTGGGCTTCTTCCCAAATGTACCATTTCCACTGTAAGATGGCTTGCTGCTGTATACACCCAATCTCATGACTTGGAGGGTCTAATGATAACCAGCTGGTTATATGGGCAACTGGTCACATGTTCACTTGGTATCTCATGGTCAGGCACTGAGTCTCTTCCAGGGCCTAACAGCAAGCCAGAAAATGCATTTCAAATGGTAAAACTTTTTCTGCTAAAAATGGCATCACCTTACTCCAGAATCCTGGAGGTCTGGGCTGGAACCCTCCCTCCTATTGGGTATTATCAAAGAATCTACAGTCTCTTTTCCTACCACAGATACCTCTAATACAATGGAATTTTCCAGGTGATATGGTCCCCCTGGACCTGTTGCAGAGCTGTTTCTTGCATCCCCAAGTGGAGAATATGCTGCCTCCGAAACCATAAGAGGCCTGCAATAACCTGTACTTTAATTTAGAGGTGATGTTCCAGAATGCTTCAGACCACTGAACTAAAAATTTCACCAATGTCGCAGGCCCCTGCATCTTTGCAGCATTTATCCCCCATCACCTTGAGTATGTATGTCTAACCAAGGAATCCAGAGTACTTGACACTGCTTGGTTGTTGGGTCTGATTAACATATCCTTAATACCTGATTTGTATAACTTTTTTTTTTTTTTTAAGATGGAGTCTCACTCTGTCATCCAGGCTGGAGTGCAATGGCACAATCTCAGCTCACTGCAACCTCCACCTTCCAGGTTCAAGTGATTCTCCTGCCTCAGCCTCCCAAGTAACTGGGACTACAGGCACGTGCCACCATGCCCAACTAATTTTTGTATTTTTAGTAGAGACAGGGTTTCACCATGTTGGCCAGGTTGGTCTCCAACTCCTGACCTCAGGTGATCCTCCCCAAGTGCTGGGATTACAGGTGTGAGCCACCACGCCAGGCCACATAGTAAATATTTTCAATTTTGCAGGCCATATGGTCTGTGTTGCAACTACTACATTCAGCCATTGTAGCACAAAGGCATCCACAGACAATATGTAAATAAATGATAGTTGCATGTTAATAAAACTTGATTTGCAAAAACAGGTAATGAACCAGATTTGGCCTGTGGGCTGTAGTTTGCTGATCCCTGTGCTAGATTAGCAGCTATATACCTATACAAGAGGCTGTTACTTTGTCCAGTAAAGAAGGCATATCCAACACAGCACTGCAATTGGGACTACTACTTGCTTAAGTTTGTAGTATTCCATTGTTATTCACCATAGGCCATCTAGTTTTTGCACAGGTCAAACAGCTGAAACTGAATGTGACTGTAATGGAGACAACACCCCTACAACCTTTAAGTCTTTAAGGGTTGAACTAATCTCTGCCATTTTCCCCAGAATACAGTATATTTACTATCTTGGCAGAGGTGGGGGTGCAGTTTCAGGAGCATGGCCTTTCTGCCAAAACTGCTAAACATGTTCATTCTGATTAGACATTTGGAAATGGGGGAAATGATCATAATGTGAGTTTTTGGACCCACTGTGAGAGCAGGGTTGGGAGTGTTGAGAGGGGAAGACACTGGTGGTACTTCAGGTTCCTGGGTATCAATGCCAACTCAGACCCTGTAACCCTGTTTCCCAAGTCAAAAACATCTACATATTCTTTTCCCAGTGTTTGGTTGTGATATTGTAAAATACATATTTGGTCTTTAATCCCTTTTCCTGGAATGTAACTTCTAAAATCCTTAAAATCTTCAAAGCGATGTCTTATTGTATTCCAATGAGTTGACTGATGGTTGGCATCCCCTAGGTAGCTTCAGGATGGGGGTCAGTCAACAGAAAGACCAAAGCAGTATTAGAGGGTTGGAACTTTCAACCCCACCCCCAAACCTCTAGGGAGGACAGAGGGGCTGAATTTTAAATTAATCACCAATGGCCAATGGTTCAGCCAATCATGCCTATATATAAAGCCTCCATAAAAACCCAAAAAGACAAGATCTAGACAGCTTCCAAGATGTAAAACACATGAGGGTTTCTAGAATGAGGGGTCCCCAACACCTGGGCCACGAACCAGTACCAGTCCATGGCTTGTTAGGAACTGGGCCTCACAGCAGGAGGTGAGTGGCAGGTGGGCCAGCAATACCGCCTAAGATCCACCTCCTGTCAGATCAGCAGTGGCACTAGATTCTCAGCGGAGTGCAAACCCTATTGTGAACTGCACATGCGAGGGATCTAGGTTGTGTGCTCCTTATGAGAATCTAGCTAATGCCTGATGATCTGAGGTAGAACAGTTTCATCCCCAAACCATCTCCCCACCCCCATCTGTGGAAAACTTGTCTTCTATGAAAGTGGTCCCTGGTGCCAAGAATGTTGGGGACCACTGTCCTAAATGGTGGCATGCCCAGAAAAGGAATGGCAGCTCTGCAACCTTGCCTTATACATCTTTTCATCTTTTTTTTTTTTTTTGAGAGATGGAGTCTTGCTCTGTCTGTTGCCCAGGCTGGTGTGCAGTGGCACAGTCTCAGCTCACTGCAACCTCTGCCTCCCCGGTTCAAGCAATTCTCCTTCCTCACCTTCCCAAGTAGCTGGGACTACAGGCATGCACCACCACACCCAGCTAATTTTTGTATTTTTTTAGTAGAGACGGGGTTTCACTATATGTTCACCAGGCTGGTCTCGAACTCCTGACCTTAGGTGATCCACCCACCTCGGCCTCCCAAAGTGTTGGGATTACAAGCGTGAGCCACTGGGTCCAGCCATGTTTTCATCTATATTCATTGTAATATCCTTTAAATAAACTGAAATATGTAAGTAAGTGTTTCCCCAAGTTTTGTGGGCCACTCTAACAAATTAATCAAACCCAAGGAGGGGGCTGTAGACACCCTGATTTATAGCACAGGCAAAATAACCCAGGAATTGCAATTGACATCAGAAGTTGGGGGAGACAGTCTCGGTGATTGATTGGTCAACCTGTGGGATCTGACACTGTCTCCAGGTAGACAGTGTCAGAATTAAAGTAAATTAGAGGATATCCAGCTGCTATCCACTGCAGAATTACTTGCTTGTTAAGGGGAGGGAATTCCACACATGTGATTACAGAAGACTTCTGTGTTGCTCATTGTGGTGTGAGAACAGAGGATGAACAGTGCTTTCCCACTCAATGATTAACTGATAAATGGCTCTTTCCATTGATAGTTTATGACTCTAAGAACTATCTCAGACTTAAAAACTGGACAAGAAATTGGGACTTTTTGGCCTGGCGCGGTGGCTCACGCCTGTAATCCCAGCACTTCGGAAGGCCGAGGCGGGTGGATCATGAGGTCAGGAGATCGAGACCATCCTGGCTAACACAGTGAAACCCCGTCTCTACTAAAAATACAAAAAATTCTCTGGGCGTGGTGGCGGGCGCCTGTAGTCCCAGCTGCTCCGGAGGCTGAGGCAGGAGAATGGCATGAGCCCGGGAGGCGGAGCTTGCAGCGAGCGGAGATCGAAACACTGCACTCCAGCCTGGGTGACAGAGCGAGACTCCGTCTCAAAAAAAAAAAAAGAAATTGGGACTTTTCTTTGAAGTTTCTGACTTCAGCCTTCTGTTCAACCATTCTTGATCTCCCTTATATATAAAATACTCTTCTTGGTTGCCGATCTATCCCGCTCCTAGGACCACTCACATTCCGTTAGTCATCTCCACTTTGACCTTGCTACCCTTAAGGAAATTTACTCACCTTGCTTCTGAGAGTTAAGTGTTGCCACCTGGCCTCTGCTATGTCAGGATCCTATCATTCCCCCACTGCTACTAGGAAACCAGTTTCTTTGACATCTTGTATCAGCTTCAATCTACAGAGACAGCCACTTCTAAATTTCTCAGAGATGTTGGTAACCCTTCATCAGTGCCTTTCCCATTGTCTTTATTAAAAAATAATTCCCAGGTCTTTCTGGGGTATATAGTCAGCTGGTGGGTTTACCAGTGTTATATAACATTCATTCTTGCATACCCATTTCCTCTAAGTCTTTTGGTCCTTTTTTGTATGGTCTGCCATCTCCACTTCATTCAATATGGGCCAATGTTTTCTCCTAGCTCCCCAAAGCCATCTTAACATCACATTATAACTGCCTCATGGGGCTTTGACAAGACCTTCCAGAGTCACAGGAAAATGTCCCAATTATCACAAAGTCTGTATGAATTCAATTCTTAATTCATGAAGCCACCCATACACTCACAAATTTATCTAACAAATTTAATTTTGGAACAAAGGAGCAACTCCTTTAAAGTTTGAGAGTCGCATAAATATTTCATATACAGCGTAAACCTACGCTTTGTAATTATTTTTGAGCAGCAGAAAAGGAAGGCTAGAGAAATGCTAGAGATGTCCTTACTAGTGACACATTCTTGCTGAAGAACAAGTTCTCTGGAAGTGAAACTCAAATAGGAGAGAACAAGAGGTACAGATAGGTATCAGTTCGGCTAGGGTCTTCAGAGAGACTGAGGGCCCCAAAACAGTGCTACTCAAAGGTGATTTGCAGACTTGTGCTGGTTGGTGAACACTTTTTTTTTTTTTTTTTTTACCAGTCTGTGACATGGTGAATTAGAAATTGAGTGTTTAAAAACTTTTTAGCATTTTAATGTTGCTGCGATATCCAAGTACATGATCAATGGACTTAACCTACAGAACAGTCTGGCCAGTTTGGGTGCTGTCAAACTTGCCGGGTCGGCAGCACACAGTGTGAACTCCATACCTGTCATGGGCAATAGGAATGCATATTGATAAGTGAAGGACTGGAAAACAAAAAACCTGGTCCTTTACCATACATAGTTTGAGAAAGACTGCCCTAGAGTACCATACCTCCACCATAAGTCCTGGAGTAATTCCAAAAGTTTTTGGAACAAAGTGTGACCTGAGGTCAACTTGCTCACATTCAATCAAAATCAAAATAAAAATGAGTACCTTGGGAACAAAGATAAAGTGGACTAGGGCATCTATTTAGATTCCTGGAGTAAGCCCTGGCTAGGCTAGCAGAAGTGAGAATCTGTAAAAGAAAACTGGCAGGACAGAAGGCACAAGGTTCATAGAGAAGGGCTCTTTTGTTCTTCCCTCTTCCTCTCCATCCTTCTCCAGTTTTTGGCTGGAGCTTTAAGGAAAAAATAGTGACACTCAAGCCCCATGACTATATCGCAAGTATAGCTGTACTTTCTCCATCTCTGGCAGAACAGAGACGTTTTACATTCAGATCTGGGCTCTTCCATGCTCTGGTAAGGTATAGGAGTTGGAATTTCCCAAATAGCCTGAGACCTTAAGAACATTTCCTTCCTCACCAATACCATAAAACATGTAAGGTCTTCAAGGGGTGAAAAGTTTTAACCCTGGGGCAAGTGACATGTCAGAAGCTCAAAGTGACTCATAATGAATGTGAATTTGCTCTGGAGAGACTTATCTTCTGAGTGAACCAGGACAGCCAGCTGGGCTGACCAGAATATCTACCAACATATGTCAGCCAAGGTCCACAGACCCACTGGGAGCCACAGAAAAAAAGCCACGTCAGCTCAAAGAAAAATAATTTAGAAAACATAACAATATATTACTAACATTAATAACAATAATGTAAAAGGTTAAAATATAATACCACTTGAAGGGGTTTCTACATTGAAATACTCAAGGGAACATGAGGAAAGATGGCCATCCAGTCTCCTTTGCCAACTGAGGTGCAGACTGAGTTGTGGAAGGTGGGTGTTGATGGAACCCAGCATTACAATATTGTGTAGAACTAGTCTCCTAATATACCTCACTCTGCAACTTACGGAAGCTGAGGAAGATCAGAAAAAGACCTGAATGAAAAATAGGCCACACTCCCCACTCAGAATATTTATTATATTCTGCCCCATGGGGCCTTGCAGGAAAAGGGACCCAAGCTATACCCCTACTCCTTTTCCAAGCTACTTTCCTGAACCAAGGGACAGGATTCTAAGAGAATCATGTATCTCAAATAAGCCAGAATGTATCTGGGGAAGAACAGCCATTAATTTCCTAGACCTGACACTGGGTTCATTTGTATCTGCCAGGAAGACGGGGAGTCAGGGAGAATGGTAGATGGACTAGATGAGGGGAAATAGGATGGGCCCTTCTTTATCACAGCTTGAGCTCAAAAAGGTTGAGATAAACAGGTGTTTAAAAAAGAGAGGAGGTAAGAGGGAGGACAGGCAGGGGATACAGGAAGATCAGGGGCTGGGTTCACCCATATCACACAGCATTGTAGGAAGAAGCAGGGTAACAATTTGAGTTCTCAGGCTGGAACAGGGAGGTGAGGGCTCAGCACCTAGAGAGAGGAGAATCCTGAGGCCTCTCTTTCAACTCTATTGTGATTAGATGCAAAAGCCCTTTCCCTTTAGAGAATTCAGAATGGTCTGTCTAAAGGCAAGAGAGCATAATGACAGACCTGTAGCCCCAGCCCAGGCTGTTTCTCCCCATTCTCAAAGGCTCTGCCAGGAGAACTATAGAAATACAGAGTCCCAGGACTCTGCCCCTCCTCCCCAGATCCAAGAGAGGGAGTAGAGACAAGGCACAAAGACCCTGGGCATAAAGGTGAACATCAGTGTGGCCACATATAACATTATTTTGAGAAAGGAAAGAAAGTGCATGCCCCAAAAGGGATGCCTTCCTTCACCTGGCAGGTAGCTGGAACTTTGATAGTGGCAGAAACCACAATGGAGTAGGGTTCACAGAAATGGCCTATGAAACAGACCCTATTCCTAGAGAGACAGAGGAAAAACCTCAGCTGGTATGGCACAATCTTGAATGGGATGACAGAGGGCAGCGGGCAGACTTCTCCCGCAGGTGACACTCCTGCCTCAGGTCCCAATGGTTCTGCTGACTCCAGATGTTCCCCATAGCTGGGACTCAGAGAGGAAAACGTGTTGTGTTTCACATGATCAGACACTGTTCGCCACTGGCACCTGGTGGGCCCGAAAGATTGAGGGCATCCAGGTCAAAGTTGAGGCCAGGAGGCTGGGGAAGAGATGAAGGGACTCAGATAATTGCTCATTTTTTAGGACAGACGTGAAGATCCATCCCCAGTAGCCACAATTATCAACTTAGGTGGAATCCTGAGAGGTTAAAGAATTCTGGAAACTGGGGGCTCAGATTAAAATCTGGAAAACGAAGACATACTCACCATCTCTCCAGCCAGCTCTTTTGGAGGATGGCCCAAATCCTGTAGCTAGAAAATAAGGAAAATGGAACATGAAATAGAGAAAAGCCCAGAAAACAACAGAGGATCCAGAAGAGGAATCTAATGAATGATCTATTTCTTCTGAGAGAGATCACAAGAGAGGATCCCTCCTCCACCTAGGTCTAGCAGTATTGCATCCTTCCCAGATACCTCTTCCACTGAACACCTAAGTGGACAGCACCAGTGGGCAGAAGGCAAGAGGCCTTACCTGCTGCATAAGATCCAGCACCATCTCAAAACGAGCCTTTTGAGTGGTCTCACTGTCTGTGGGGGTCTCTGCCTCAAACTGCTCACATATTTTGCACATGACGCTGTGCTGCTCCTGATATTTTTCAAACTGCTCTGGAGGTAGAGATTCCTGATGACTCTGCAACCATTCTGGATACTAAGAAAAGAGAGAATGGGTAGAAAAGGATTAACTGACAATGAATATGGATGGGTAATCAGAACAATGTGATTAAAATGTGAAAGGGACGTAGAAAAACAAAAAGCTAAATAAGTAAGTTCATCATGAAAAGTGGCACTGACTCCAACCAGATCACCTGGCCATGTTAGCATTTATGGTCACCAGAGATTGGTAAGCTTCTGTGAAGGGCCAGACAGTGAATATTTTAGGCTTCAAGGGCCACATATGGTCTCTGTTGTTTTTTTTTTTTTCTTTTTTTTTCAAGACAGAGTTTTACTCTGTCACCCAGGCTGGAGTGTGATGGTGTGATCACCACCCACTGCAGCCTCGACCTCCCCAGGCTCAAGCAATCCTCCCACCTGAGCCTCCCCAAGTAGCTGGGTCTACAGGTGTGCACCACTGTGACTGCTAATTTTTTTGTATTTTGTAGAGACAAGGTTTCATCATGTTGCTCAAGCTGGTCTTAAACTCCTGGGCTCAAGCAATCTGTCCACCTTGGCCTCCCAAAGTGCTGGGACTACAGGAGTGAGCCACTACGCTCGGCTATTGCATATTTTCTTTGTAGTTTTTTTCAAATGACCTTAAACATGTAAAAACCATTATTTGCTAGAGAGATGGATTTGGCCCACCCAGGTCTTGGCCAGCTGACTCGTTCATGGTCTGTACTATTCATTACACACTTACCCACATTTCCCCGTGTCACTGAAAAGCTTCTATTCCTATATTTTATCTCTCCAGTAAAACTATACACTCTTTAGCCAGGTGTGGTGGCTCACACTTGTAATCCCAGCACTTTGGGAGGCTAAGGTGGGAGGATCACTTGAGCTCAGGAGTTTGAGACCAGCCTGAGCAATATAGTGAGAGCTCATCTCTACAAAAAATTTTTAAAACATTGGCCAAGCATGGTGGCACACACCTGTAGTCCCAGCCACTCAGGAGGCTGAGATGGGAGAATCACTTGAGCCTGGGATGGGGAGGCTGTGGTGAGCCAAGATCGTGCCACTGTGCTCCAAGTGGAGCGAGACCCTGTCTCAAAACAAAATGATACAACCACACATATAAGCTCTTTTATGGCAGGGACCATCATTTAAACTACTCTTACACTGTTCACATCACAAAGCCAGTAAGTAAATCCTCAGTTAATTCTTTTTCTTTTTGAGATGGAGTCTTGCTCTGACGCCCAGGCCGGAGTACAGTGGCACAATCTCAGCTCACTGCAACCTCTGCCTCCCAGGTTCAAGTGATTCTCCTGCCGCCTCCTGAGTAGTTGCAATCACAGGCGTGAGCCACTACGCCAGGCTAATTTTTGTATTTTTACTAGAGACAGGGTTTCACCATGTTGGCCAGGCTGGTCTCGAACTCCTGACCTCAGGTGATCCACCCGCCTCGGCCTCCCAAAGTGCTGGGATTACAGGCATGAGCCACCATGCCCAGCCGAATTCTTGCTGGAGGAATGAAGTCAGAAATGCAAGATTGATCAGACAACAATCCCAGAGTCTTGAACTAGTTTATAGGAAACTAGAACTGAAGGATTTCCTCTTAGACCCCAAACGTTATACCCCTTATACCCCAACATACAGTGTTCAGAGACACAACTCTCCCCATCCCCCAACTCTCCCTGCCTCAAATAAATAAAGGAAAAAAAGCATACTCGAGTTACTCTTTCTGCAGGCTCTGAGTAGACAAAATAGCCCACATCAGTTGATGTGATGCAGAATGAAGAGAAAAAGCAGAAATGGAAGTTCACAAACCTTTTCTGTGATCTCCTTCAGTGATGGGTACAGCACATCCTTGGAGAGTAGGTTCTGCATAATACTCTGCATGATGGGGAGGATGTTCCCTTCCCCATCCCCCTCGTCCATGCCTAGCCCCTCCATGGCCTTGGTCAGCTCTTCTTCCGACATGCCGGAGTTCTAGATAGGACAAGTAAGAGGTGAGCAGGTATACTACCTTCTTGGGATGCTCACCACTCTCTCAGGTGACAAAGATAAACTATCTAAACTTGCCTGTAACAAAACAATAAGACGGCAACAGACTTGGGATGATACTCAAAGCATCTGTCTTTTGAGACTCTCCTGGAGAAATGTCTGGGAGTGGACCCCTTGTGGGCCCCTACTACTTTCTCCTCACCTGAAGGTCAGTGGCATTTTTGGCTAATCCACTTAGTGTTTCCTTTAGGCAAGAAGTGAATTCTTGTTGGGAGGTCATATCACTGCCTAGGAGAGATTAAAAAAGCCAACGTCATTTAGGAGTTTGTTTCCTTGCCTAGACTGAACTGGTTACCAGCTTGGATATGAAGCATTTACTAGTGAATCATTATCACTCCCAATCTTGGAAAACCCTATGGTTATCTTCATAGTCTTTTCATAAATCTATTTAATACACGGACTCTGCATCAGTTTATTCTCCATGATGATACCCACAATAACACTGTGACCTTTCAAACGGTCAGTTTTGAATAATGTTTTCTATTACTTTCCAACCTATCTCACCCCTTTTCATTAACAGGGATTCCCATCCTTTCTCTCATTGCCTTTACCCATTCCATGGCTGTGACATCATGATTGCTATCAACTTCACTAAGAATTCTGGTGTTTTCAGGCAACAAAGACTTAAGAGTCTGTTCAGATATTTCCGTGTATCTGGGGTCTCCTCACCCACTCTCCCTGCAGCCTCCGAGAGCTTTTGGAACTGTTCCACCAGGTGGGGCTCTTCCTCAGCCAACTCCTTCATTGCCTTCTCGAACTCCGCAGTGGCTTGGGAAGCCAGTTCACTGTCGAATAGTTCCTGGAAAAACTTCTCTTGGGAAGCGAAGAGGGCATCCTGCGGGGGAAGGGTGACTGAAATGCGTCTCTTACTTAGGACTACACTGCACCTGGCCTCTGATAGAAGCCACAGGCAGTGGCTATGGGAAATGCACCTCCCTCCTACCCACTTCCACTGGACATTCTAACTACTGCTCCTAATGAGGATAGCAAAAAAGGCATCCAGTCATTGAAGGAGGGTATGGGATGGCATACCAATCCAACCATTTAAACCTACTATTTTTTCAAGGAACTCTGAGATTCCCCCACTCAACCTCAAGTCCTTATTTCACAAGGACTGAGGCTGGCAAGAGCACTCACCAATGTGAGGCCAAGGTACCCTACCCCATTCCCCTCTGGCCCATAGGGGCCTGCCCAACCTCTGCTCAGGGCTGCATGCCCATCCCCTCCCCATCCCTTAAGGGGGTGGAATTTATACTTTGGCAGTGTCTCCTGGCGATCTCTTCTGGGGCCCCGAAGCATCAGGGGCCGTGGTGGTAGAAGGGGGTGCTGGGGAGGGTTTGGCTTTATCGAAATCATCAAGAGCACCTTCAGAGACAAGAGACATGGTGTGTGTGTTGGCGACAGATGAGAATGCAAGCAAGGCTGGGTGGTTTCTGGGCAAAGCATTAGGAATATGATTTTCCAAATTGCCAACTTTCCTCAATTTTCCTCCTTGAGTCCCCCACCTCCCCAGATCACCCTCAATAAGCCTCCTACTTCCTTCTGGATTACCTAATTTATTGTGAGCAAAGGCAAAGAAACCCCTTAAGGTGGAACAAGCATCCATCTCAGAGCTGGGAGGAGAGGATTAAAAAGCTCTGCAGAGACATCTCTATCTATAGTGTCTCCCTTGCCACACCCTAATGATTCCCTAGAAATCCCATACAAATACCCAACAGGAGTAGAGAACACAGATGTCCTCATCTCTCTGAACTCACTCTGGAGCTCTAAAAGGAATAACTTGGTGAGAAAGCACAAGACATCCCACCCAGCTTCCTGTTGGTACTGGTACCAGCACAGAGAGGCTGTATACATACCAGACTCCATGGTAAGGCATTAAACTATCTCCTCTTATTCTCCAGTTTAGTGCTCCCCCACAACCTCCTAGAGCTCCCTTTGGCCTGATCTCTGCAGATAACCGTACACTAATTTACACAGTCACTTGGCACTCCTCAGGGTGTCTGTTCATTTTTCTGCCTGCCCACATCTCCGTGATTGAGCAAGAGATTACAAATTCACCTCTGCCCTGAAAAGCCTGTGTCCTCACCACCATTCTGCTTGCCAGGCCTAGGGAGAGAGCACTGGCCCCACTCTGGGCAGGAAGCCAACAGGGGAGTGGACAGTAATGCTAAGAAAACATCCCCCGTCTTTCAGGAGGGTGAACTGCTTTCCCCTGAAATCGCCACATCCTCAGTTTCTCAAAATAAGGGAAAGGAGTCCGCTTGAGCTACTGACAAGATGAAAGAACCGTTAAGGGGCCTAACGAGAGAAAGAGAAAAGGACTAGGAGGAGAAAAGTGTCTTTCGTGTTAAGGAAGACAGGACGAGGCACAGAAGGACCGGCCACGAGCTTGCTCGGAGTTAATGTAAGCAATCAGTGAGTGCGTGGTTCGCTACCCAGCAAGAACCAAATGCTGCTGCTGTTGCTGTTGCTGCTGCTGAAGTCGGACTTTAAGAACTTAGTAACCTAAAGAAAGAGGAGTTTGGAGAGATATCATGAAACGCCGTCCTGCAGAAACATCCACAGTCTGGACCACTGAGGTGGTCAGCTCCCCAGCTCCAGTCGCCGGGGTGGGGCAGGATGACCCAGAGATTTTTGGGGGGCTCGGGGGTCAGACTCTCCGCCCCCATTTAACCTTTGGAGAGCCTCTCCCGCCCCGTCCCTAATATCTCAGGTTCACTTAACCCCCGGAATGGGTCCTCACACCTGCCCTCTTCGGGCCTTTCCCACTATGGGCTCTTACTTTCCAGAAGCTCCTCCAATTCCCTGTCCGCTTCGGCCCCGACACCACAGTCTTCTTCAGCGGCCGCCATCTTGCTACCTCCGACTTGCCGTAGGAGGCGGGACCCCTCGGCGCCGCCACGCCCTCCACCCCTTCGCTCCCGCCCTCTTCTGCCTCGGGTAACCAATGGTATTGTTGGCCAGTGCGGAACCGCCATTTTTAAAGGGCCAGGAAGCTTTGAGTTTTTGTGTTTCGGGTATTTTTTCGTTTTCGCCTGTGAAACATAGAATTAGGGATAAGATAGGGTTATTTTCTGCCTGGTTTTAGAGGCCCGGACTCCTTTCTTTCAACTTCCCAAATTACCTGGCGAAGCTCTTTCATTATCTCTTCCTGAGCTGTGAGTAGGCCAGATTGAGACAAACTGCCTACAAATAACCAGAATCTATACATGTATAATTGAGATGACAATTATCATACTACTTTCTCTCACTTCTTTTTTTTTTTTTTTTTTTTTTTGAGTAGGAGTCTCTCTCTGTCGCCTACGCTGGAATGCAGTGGCGCCATCTCGGCTCACTGCAGCCTTGGCCTCCCGGGTTCAAGCGATTCTCCTGCCTCAGCCTCCCGTGTAGCTGGGATTACAGGCGCGCGCCACCACGTCCGACTAATTTTTGTAGAGACGGGGTTTTACCATGTTGGCCAGGCTGGTTGGCCAGGCTGGTCTCGAACTCTGGACCTCAGGTGATCCGCCCACCTCGGCCTCCCAAAGTGCTGGGATTACAGGCATGAGCCACTGGGTCCGGCTTCACTTCATTGTTTCATTCAAATGTTATCTTTTCTGAAACGCTTTCCTTGGCCATTCCCGTTCCTTTTCTTCCTAACACTGAACAGTATCTGACATACTATCTACCGTACTTGTTTATTCTCCGCTCCCCACCCTGCAGAATTTAAACACCATGAAGCCAAATATTTTCGTCTGTTGTCTTCACTGCTGTAAAGCCCAACTCCCAGGCTAGGGTTTAAAACTTAGTAGGCACTCATTGGCCACTCTTTGCTCTCACAGTCCCTAATCAGGCACATCTGTCTGCCCAATCTAGTGGCATCTCTCATTTCCTATTCTCTATTAGAACTGTTTGATCAAAGGACACAGGGCCGGCCAGGAACTTAGAACTCAATGTTATTAAGAGAGCCTCTGGGACCTTGGACTGAGCAGGGCAATTCGAATGTAGTAGTAATAGACTTACTTTCCCTGACCAATCTCCTTTTCTCCACACAAACCAACCTCCAACTGAGTGAACACGGGGGATGCTCAGATAGAGGTAACTCTAGACGTCCCTTTCCTCCTCTGGAATTGTTCTATTCAGATGTCAGAAAGTAGCAACTGTTTCACATACAAATATGTTTTCGCACTTAGAGAGCACCTATTATTAAGGTCTTGTTCTGGGCACAGCGAGGACAGAGAGAGAAATCAGGACCACCCCCTGCTGTAAGGTAGCTAAGTGTGGGTGAGCCGGAGGTATGATGAGATATACACACAGTAAGTATGATACAAGGTAAGAATTTTAAATGAAAAAAAAAAATCCTGTGTTAAGTCACCTCATCACTTTCATTCTTAGCTTCCTAAACACACATTTGAGTACTGCATCAAGCACCAGATCAAGCACTTACTATGGTCCTTCACAGATAGGGCACAGACTTGTAAAATCTTATCTGTGCAAAACCTGTTTTCTTCCAACCACAAGTAGTGTGTTTTGGGATAAAAAGATTATGAACTGTTAAGTTAGAAAGCCTAAATTCCAGCCCCAATTCTGCCACTAAATCACTTTTGAAGTCCTTTACAATTCTAAACTTCCGTAATCAAATCCTTTCCTGATAAACCTGTTTCCCCAACACCTGCAACATAATTTATTCCAGACTTTCTCATTCAAACTGCTTACATGTGTATCTCCAATATAGCTATAGTTGTAACAAGCACGTTAAAAAAAGAAAACTTGTCTATCAACAGGCATCTCTATTGGCTTTATTTTTTGAGACAGAGTTTCACTGTTGCCCAGGCTGGAGTGCAGTGGCACAATTTTGGCTCACTGCAGCCTCCACCTCCCGGGTTCAAGTGATTCTCCTATCTCAGCCACCTGAGTAGCTGGGTCTACAGGCTCGCGCCACCATGCCCGGCTAATTTTTGTATTTTTAGTAGAGACAGGGTTTCACCATGTTGGCCAGGCTGGTCTTTAACTCCTGACCTCAAGTGATATGCCCACCTTGGCCTCCCAAAGTACTGGGATTATAGATGTGAGCCACTACACCTGATCAACTGGCTTTAAACTAATGTAATATAAGCATGTTAATTAAAAGATAATAGATGATAATTAAAAGAGTAAAAAACAAGCATGATTCTTTCTTTGCATTATTTCTTCAACTTCTTTCTGCTTTTCTATTTTTACTACTAATATTCCTAACATCTCATCTCAGTATTTACTGACCTACTGACTGCTCCTTCTGCCTTTCTAATGTATAGCGAATACTGTTGAATAACAGTATTTTATAGCACTTCCATATCACTCTGTTCCTTAAGGATTTAATGGCTCTCCACAGTTTATCAAACAAATTCTAATTCTTGCCTGGGATTCACAATTATTTCACATCTTGTTTCCCCAATTATGTTAAGATTCGAAAGGCAGGAATTATAAAGTTTTTCCATATCCCTCAGTAATAATGTTTTTGTGTGCAAAATTAATTGTGTAATTTAATTTACAAATTATAAATTAAAAAAATTTGCCAAAATTTACCACCAACTTGTCTATGTTTATAGGGATAATGTTTCTAACTAGGGAAACTGTCGTCAAAGTAGTATGTACTTTTTTTTTTTTTTTGAGACAGAGTCTCGCTCTGTTGCCCAGGCTGTAGTGGCACGATCTTGGCTCACTGCAACCTCCGCCTCCTGGGCTCACGCCATTCTCCTACCTCAGCCTCCTGAGTAGCTGGGACTACAGGTGCCCGCCACCACACCCGGCTAATTTTTTGTATTTTTAGTAGAGACAGGGTTTCACCATGTTAGCCAGGATGGTCTCAATCTCCTGACCTCGTGTTCTGCCCACCTTGGCCTCCCAAAGTGCTGGGATTACAGGCGTGAGCCACCGTGCCCGGCTTTTTTTTTTTTTTTTTGAGACAAAATCTTGCTCTTGTCCCCCAGGCTGGAGTGCAATGGTGTGATCTCAGTTCACTGCAACCTCCGCCTCCCGGGTTCAAGCAATTCTCCTGCCTCAGCCCCCCGAGTAGCTGGGATTACACGTGCCTGCCACCCTACCCAGCTAATTTTTGTATTTTTAGTAGAGACAGGGTTTCACCATGTTGGCCAGGCTGGTCTCGAACTCCTGACCTCAGGTGATCTGCCTGCCTTGGCCTCCCAAAGTGCTGGGATTACAGGCGTGAGCAACCACGCCCGGCTAATACGTACATTTTTTTTTTTTTGAGACGAAGTCTCGCTCTTGTCCCCCAGGCTGGAGTGCAATGGCGTGGTCTCATTAGTAGTATGTACATTTTTGAGAAGGCAGCCTTAGTTTAGGGATGCTGTTTAAAAAAGCAACTCTTAAGATAAAGCTAAAAAATACAACGTATAGTATGAAGAGAAGTAAAAAACAAAGTGAAGCTCCCTAATATATTGATATGAGAAAATACCAAAAATGTTAAATGAAAAAACAAAGGTACAAAATTGTTAAATAGTATGGTTTCATTTGTGTACAAAGGGAGATAGAGAATGGCATAGTCATACCTGCTTGTGTGTGTATATATATATATATAAATATATATATAAAATTTCTGGAAGGATGTAAGAAAGCTGGTAACAGTGGTTACCTGTTTAGGGGAAGGTGATAGGAACTGGGTGGCTGATGAAAGGGTGGAAAGATTTGTCACAGAATAGCTTTTTATATTTACTGATTTTTGAACTATATGCATTTATTATTTATTGAAAACATGAATTTAAAATGCAAAAAAGTACATATTTTAATCAAAGGCACAGTAACGTCACTCTATCCAATTATTCTTAGCATATGACAAGCAAAATATTGTATTGTTAATGTAATCATTGTATCACTGTAATATATATAAAGTACTATTCTTTTATCTGTATATTACATGTAAAATATCTAGAACAGTGACAGTCACATGGCAGGTGCTCAATAAATATTGCTATAATTAGCAAGAGATAGAAGGCTGCAATCAAAAACAATAAGGGAGCTACTTGCTTTCTGTCATTTTCACAGCAGTTTAGGTCCTCATATATATCCATGAAAAATATGTACTTTTTTTCTTTCTTTTTTTTTGAGACGGAGTCTCACTCTGTCGCCCAGGCTGGAGTGCAGTGGCGCGATCTCAGCTCACTGCAACCTCCGCCTCCCGGGTTCAAGCAATCCTCTGCCTCAGCCTCCAGAGTAGCTGGGATTACAGGCACCCGCCACCATGCCCGGCTAGCTTTTTTTTTTTTTTTCCAATAGTGGATGTTTATTTTGTAATTAAAATTACTGGAAGGAAGGTATGTACTTTGGTGGGGTGCCTGCATGAGTGAACAAGAACATGAGAGTGTCCGAGAAATAAATGGCCAAGTCAAGAAGCTCTCGTAGATTTATTTAGTGTGAGAAATATGAGAACAATAGTTGTAAAGAACAAATCAATAACCTGCAGTGTGCATTTTGGAAAACCAAATAACTTCTTCAAATTTCTGAGTACACAGACGGTACCTGCCTGGGAATTTAAATGTCTAAGGAAAATGGGAGATGATTAAGAGTTGGTGTGGCCTAGTCACACCAACATGTATTTATTACATCCTGCTCCTTTCTAGTTGATAGGAAAGAAAGCTGCTGTGGGGAGAGGAGGGATAAATACTGAAGGGATTTACTACACAAATGTCCATCACAGAGTTTTCCTTTTTTTTTTTTTTTTTTTTTTTTTTGGAGACAGAGTCTTGCTCTGTCACCCAGGCTGGAATGAAGTGGTATGATCTCAGCTGACTGCAACCTCCACCTCCTAGGTTCAAGCGATTCTCATGCCTCAGCCTCCCGAGTAGCTGGGACTATAGGCGCATGCTACCGTGCCAGGCTAACTTTTGTATTTTTATTAGAGACGGGGTTTTGCCATGTTTGCCAGGCAGGTCTTGAACTCCTGGCCTCAGATGATCTGCCCACCGCAGCCTCCCAAAGTGCTGGGATTACAGGCATGAGCCACTCCACCCAGCCCAGAGTTTTCATTTGTTCCTTAAAAGAATTAAGCTCGAAAGGCAAGGACAATTATGAGTACAACTATAGTCAAATTGAGAAGACCTCAAAAAAGTCAAGTTTAGACCTTCAGATTTTCCACAGAAGAGAAAGATACTAGGTTTTAGGGTAGAGAGAGCCAAATCCAAAGAGTAGCTGCAGGGGGAAGGTGCTGTTAGAAGGAGGATCTAGACGCATTCTCTGGGGGGAACATATGGTGACTGACCCATGCACCAAAGGGGGCCTTAGCGAAACTGCAGAGGACTGATCCTTAAACCAATCACATCTTTGCCAATCTCTGTCACCTGTGCAAAAACAAACAGAGGAACAAGTTAGAGATTTGTAAAGTTGAGAACCCTAGAAAATGTATTCCCTATACCCCTCAATGGGCACAGTAGACAGGTATTGGAGTGTTCATCACTGACTGGCCAAGAGCAGTGGGGAGATGCTCTACCTTTCTCCAGTGTCACTGCCTCAGAGAGCAGGGGACAAGCACAAGAAGAAAAAAAGGACCACCATGTTTCTTTCTTTTTCCCCTTCGCTCAATATCCTAGATACATTTATTGAGGACAGTACTTACTGTGGTGACCCTGCAGATTTGACCTTTGAACTCAGGGGAATAGCACGCCCCACTGAGTGGACACTTTTCTACTGGCTTTCCACGGTAGATGGGCCGATATGATGCAGCACAGATGTCAAAGGGGTTGTGCATGTCATAATTGAGCTGGTAGGCATCTGTGGGATTCTTCTCACAGGCAGACAGGATTTTTCGGGTCTAGGGGAAGGAAGGAGTATTTAGGAGGACAGAAAGCTGCAGACAACACCTCAAAGGATCCCAACACCATGGTTTGGTAGTTCCGTTGATGTGAGATACAACTGTACTAGGTGAAAAGAGGTCCCAACCTCTGTGCTGGATATATGTGAAGGGTTAACAATCACCATTCCTATTGTATCAAACTTTCCCCTTCTCAATACAAAAGTGGCTCCATAATCTAGACCCACATTCCTCCACCAACTCTAGAGATTATCAGGGTCAGGTCCTAGAAAGGGTTAAAACAGACTTCTGTCACCCAAAAAGAATGCATTTGGAGGACACGAGTAATGAAATGTGTATGTGAAGCTTTGTGGTGGTTGTGATGAGATATCTGGAGCTTAAGGACAGGACTGGGGTTACTTTCAGCTGCAGTGGAGCTATTCTAGGTTGCACGGCACTCTTTGATGAGTGCCATGTCTCAATAAACTATTAATTTTCCGGGAACAAAGGAAACACCAAGTCAGGAAGTAAACAGAGGGTAGCATTCTGTTGGCTCTTTTTGTTGAATGTTGTTATTTATTGCTTTGTTTCAGAGGCAAGGACCTTGGTCTGCTCCTTCCATGTAAGAGCTGATCTAGCTTCCCTATGGTCACTGAAGGAGTTCCATCTACCTGTTGGGCCACCTCAGGCTTGGGCCCGAGTTCTAGCAGGCGCCGAGCAAAGGTGGCAGCTGTCTTGAAGTTCTTGAGCTTGAAGAAGAGATTGAGGGCTGTACGCAGCACCAGGATCATGTGCACAGGCTGCAGGTTTGAGTGGGTGAAATAGGCTGCCATCTGGTGGACAGAAAAAGGAACACATGCCAGGTTGATGCTACACCTGGTAGAAGTCATTTCTAAGCTGCTACACATGCATAAAAAACACAACACAACACAGGATGATGGGCTATAAAGCTGAGAGGTCTTCTACCTCCTAGGTATGGAGGACTGGTGAGATGAGGAAGTAGGGTGAAGAAATGTATCCTCCCCTCATAGAAATGAAGGGCCTAAATTTCTCTTCGTCCCCAGTCAGATCTGGGTTTGAAATTAAAGAATTCAAACCTAGTGAAGGGTGAAGGGAAGGACGTCTCTGTTGTGCTCAGGGTCCTATAGATCTTACCTCACAGATGCGCTTCTGCTGTTCTAGAGTCTCTTTGGGCAGCTTCTTCCTTTCTATCTCCATGGACAAACCCACAATGTACTCACGGCAAATGGTGATGAGCTGCTGGGCCTGTAGAGGGGGCAGAAGGTCAGGATACAGAGACAAGAATGTGGAAGTGTCCAGAACTGGGACAGCGGCTAGACCCTCCTACCTCTGCAATCTCTTGTTTATTGTCCACAACAAGAAGTGGCACACTGAGAAGGATGGAACGGAATTTTTCCACAGCCTCCTCAAATTTGCCAACTGTGGTGAGCTGGTAGCACAGCTGCAACCGTTGGATGAGGTCATTAAGCTTCAGGCCCACAGCTGGTACACCATTCTTCAGCCCTGCATCCTTCCTGGAAAGGGAAAAGTAGGAACAAGACAGGATAGTCAGTAGCCAACTAGGACCCAATTTCCTTTTCTGGCAAACATCCTCATAGCTACCCTCCTGTCTCCTGTCAAAGTAGCTGGGGAAGAGGATGACAGCAGGTGTAAACCAACCCCATAGAGTAACAAGCCAAAGATCTTTTTCTACTGGGAAACCCTAGCACTGAGAGAATTCTGACTATGTCACTGAGGCTACCATCTGAAATATCGACCACAACTTGGAACAGATGAAAGCAAAGAGCAAGGGGCCTTACCAGTTGCGATTAGGATAGCCATACATGGAGGGTAGGCAGGGCAGAGCCTGATAGGTTGTGCGGCCTCGGGCATATGTCTGTAGGAACAGTTGCTTGTAGGGGCCAAACTGGATTACCCCTACTTGGTCATGAAGGAGCTGGAACAGAAGGAAAGAAACAAGGATTTTGGCCCTGCTTCATAAAAAGCTACTTTTTATTACCTTGCCCAAGGAAATTACTGTTCACGTTTCCTCATCAGTAAAATATACTTAATTGTAAGACCTACCTCATTTAATAATACTTATTAAAGTGTTTAGGATAGTGCCTGGCACACAGTGAACATTAAATAAATGTTAGCAGTTATCGCAGTGTTATCATTATTGTTGTTGTTATAACAATACTGGCTTAGTGTTCAAAACAGACCCCTGCTTGGAAAGGGGTACTTATCTCACTGATGTGAGCCAGAAGGCAAGCTATAAATGGGTGGAAGATGACTGAAGGATCTGCCCTAAGAGATTACTAGGCCAAGTGGAAGGCAGATAACAGGAAGGCAAGTATACTTAACAAAGATAAAGAAGTTTTCATGAAAAATATACACCTTTGCCCTTGTGGGTAGGATAATTTCACTTGATTAAAATGAGTCAACCATCTCCCTGGGACCCTGGGCTAGGCACACTCAAGAGGAAAAGCCAAGGTTACTTACCCGCATGGCTGTTTCGAAAGAGCCTGCCAGGATGTGATCAACTGGAAGCTGAGAGTTATTACACCAGATCTAACAAGAAACAAAAAAACCCAAGCCAAGTGAAACTTTGTCCCTTCTCTATTCTCCTCTGTAACTATAGTAGAAAAGTAGCCAACACTTGTTATATACTAATCGAGTATTAGCCACTCATCCCTGCCGTGCTAGGTTTCTTCCTGCTTACCTGAGTTGGACTTGTTCCCTTGGTTGGGGGCACAAAGAAACCATCTTCAGCCCCACCAGCTGCCCCAGGGGATATATCCTAGGGGAAAAACAAAAATTGAGTATTGAGTAATTTTTTTTTTTTTTTTTTTTTTGAGACAGTGTCACACTCTGTCACCTAGACTGGAGTACAGAGGCATGATCTTGGCACACTGCAACCTCTGCCTCCCATGCTCAAGCAATCCTCCAACCTCAGCCTCCCAAGTAGCTGGGACCACAGGCATGAGTCGCCACACCTGGCTAATTTTTGTATTTTTTTTTGTAGAGATGGGATTTTGCCATGTTGCCCAGGCTGGTCTCCAACTCCTGAGTTCAAGTGATATGCCTGGCTCAGCCTCCCAAAGTGCTAGCATTATAGGCGTGAGCCACCGTGCCCAGCCAAATTGAGTAATTTTTTAAGCCATTCAAGCACTTTGTTCTGTTGAATCTAGAACACAACCATTTACATTGTTCCCTGCCCCCAATGAGGAAGAGAGCTGATAGTTGTGGGAGAAAGCTGCCAAAATAGGAGCCACCTCACCGGTGACAAAATGACATATCAAAAACTCCAATTCAGATGAAACAGCTTGCTACCTTCTCATAAGCTGCTGCTGGCAGAACGCTGATTACCTCATTCTTCTTTCTTTCAAATGAGAGTTGAGCATCAGATTAGAGATAAGTCCTACATCCTCTCCTCTTTGAGCATATCAGGATAGATGGAAGTGACAAGGCCACTAACTTTGACTCTCTCATTCTTCCTGCTTCGTTTACTTTTTTAAAATAGAGACAGGGTCTTGCTATGTTGCCCAGGCTGGTCTTGAACTCCCGGGCTCAAGCAATTGTCCTGCCTTAGCTTCCCAAAGTGCTGAGATTACAGGCATGAGTCACCGTGCCCAGCCATCTTCCTTCTTTCAAATGGGAGATACGCATCAGACTAGAAGGTGGGTCCCCTTCCCAGAAGGGCTGACCTTAGGATAGTGGTAGGGGACAATAAGGCCTCTGGCTTCCACAGGGAGACATGGAGAGAACCTTCTAAGGGTACAAATTCCACATACCAGCTCAGGAGGGAGCTCCAGATCTTCTTCTACATCCCAGCCACCTCCTTCTTCCTGTCCCTTGCCAAGAGCATCATCCCCCAAACCTTCTGTAGCCTCCACAAACCCATCTGTAAGGAAAATTCAAGCTCAGAACAGATTTGGGCAGTGGCATAATCTTAGTCAAAGGAAGTAAAATCAATCCTAGTTCGTTTCATGGCCTGGAAGTCTGCAGAGCTACCCACAACCCAGTCCCAATCCAAGGTGTCCATCGCCCCAGAACAGTCTTAAAACAGCACTTTTACCTTCATCCAACTGCAGCTCTGCATCCTCTCCCCAGCCCTCTGTACCAACAGTGTCAATGTCAATGTCAGCAGCCAGTGCTCCTCCCTTCCCTACAGAGGGAAGGAACAGAACGGAACTGGTTATAGTACAGCAAGTCTGAGATATGGCCTTTTCTGTAGGCAGGTTAAATCCTTTCAAAAACAGGTGCCAAGCTTCTGCCTACTTATTATTTATTTTTGTGTATTATTTATTTTTGTGGTATATATGTTATGCTAACTTGCGGTAGCTTTCACAGAGGGAGGGAATAGAAGACAGATGGAAGGAACTGGCCTTGCTGCTACGAAAAGCTGGCTCTTAAATAATTTGTACTTACCAGCCTTTGGCAACCAACTCTTGAATTTCTTCCTGAGAGCTTTGCTAAGCTACCACCACTACAATGTGTACAGGGCATCAGGCATAGGGTAGATAGAGGAGGTGGAGGAAAGAGTGGGGTTCGGCACAAAATGCTCACGAGTCTGTTTAGGCTCTTACTCACGTGAAATGAACTAGGAGACCAAGAAAACAGGAGGAGGTTAAGGGTGGAAGTGGTGGAGGGTGATAGCACACATCTGCCTATACCCACATACCGGAATTACAGGTAGTTGAATTAGTACCTTTAAGATTGTATGTCATGAATGATAAAATACTGAACAAAGAACATGACTACCTATATAGTAAAACCTAAGAAAATACACCAAAATATTAACCGAAGTTATTGATGGTAGTAGAGGGATCCCTTTTTTTCTCCCTATTTTCCAAATTTTCTTTAATGACCTGAAAATGCTATTTTAAGTTTTTAAGACTGCACCATAAATGACTGGCATTTCAATATTCCATTAGGCTTCATGCAGAAAAAAAGGACAGATTAAACTAAATGCTAATGGTATTCTCTAGGACAGTTCTTCACAAAACAAACAACAAAAGTGCTATGGGAAAAATAGGTACTTACCTTTGCTGGCAATGGTGCCTTCAAAAAATCCTTTGGATACAGTTAATAAAGGCCAGTTGGTATCCAATGGCATGATAGGTGCAGGTGGCTGGAGCAGCTTGGCATTAGGGTCAATGTCTGGGATCTGAATAGTAGAAGAAAAGAGGCTTAAAACAAATAGCACTTGGAAGTCACGTAAGGAAAGTTATGGAGCCTCCTTTGGTCTCATTTGTTTCTCTGCCTCCCCTGGTAACCAGGTGGGAGAGTGACATTCATAATTTTAAATTGTTCTAAGATCTTAGAGTTAATCCTGTAATAAGAGACAATCATGTAAATAAAGACTCACTGTCTCCTTCTCCGGGTCAAATGTCTCCTTTAGGCTCTCAGCTTCTTCATCTAAGCCATGGGTAGCAGCTGTGAGATAGGCCAGGGACTCTGTAGAGAAAACAGACTTTGTGGTATAGCTACATTTCCAAATGCATGTTGCTGTGGTAAGCAGCCTCTGAAATGGCCCCCCAGTGATCCCTGACTCCTGGTATTCAAGTTGTTGCAAAATACCTGCCTCTTAAATGTGAGCTGGATTTATCAAATAGCTTCTAATGGATGGAACATGGCAGATGTGATGGGATGTTACTTCCTAGATCTGGTTAAAAAGATTGTGGCTTCTATCTTGGGGTGCCCTCTTTTGCTCACTTGCTGTAAGGGAAACTAGCTACCATGTTACAAACTCCTATGGAGAGGTCAACACGAAAAGAAACTGATGTTTCTTAGACAACAGGGAGCAAGGACATGGGGGCTGCCAATGGCCATTGAGTGAGTGCAGAAGTAGATTCTCTCCCTGGTGAGTCTTCAGATATCTGCAGTTCTGGCCAACACTTTGACTGTAGCCTCATGAGAGATCCTAAGCCAGAGGCACCTAGCTAAGCCATGCCACAAATTGTGAAATAATAAATGTTTGTGGTTTTAAACTACTAAATTTGGGGATAATTTGTTACACAGAAATAGAGAACTAATATAGCTGCTTATCTTTGAGACCTATCCATCAGTGCTGAGAACCTTGGATATCCCTGACTCCTCTCTGTTACATCTCAAATCTAGTTACTGCAATAAATCATGTTATTTCTACCTTCAAAATATATCCTGAATCTGACCATTGCTCACCCCTCCACTAATAGCACCTTGGTCCAAACCTCATCTTTCACCTTGCTTGTTCCCTAATGTATTTCAAATGCTAATATAATGCTTGGTATACAGTGGGTTCTCAAAAAATATCCCTTGACTATATCCATGAATAAATGAGTGAAACCTCCAAACTGAAAATAAAGAATAAAATTCTAATGGCATCCAACAAAGTGCATTTACTAGGGCATCTGCTCAAGACCTTTTAAAACCTCCTATCTCCCCCATGAATAACTATTCTCCTAAGGGTGTTTGGCTGGACTGAATATTCTGGCTGCACCTCCCTTTCGCTTTGAAGAAAATCTTCTAAGCACAGTAGGAGCATGTTGTCTCTCCTAAAAAAAATGCACAATAAAAGAAATCCCTCACCACTATACACAGATTAACTCAACAAAAACAGAAAAATACCTTCTCAGACCCTGAAAAAGCTGGCAAGTCCCAGATACTTACTCTGTCCACAGTTCTTCAGGATCCGCACACGCTCTGACACATCACCCAGGTATAGGGCATTCTGATAGTGGCCACTCATGTCCTTTCTGATCTCAGCTGCACCAAGTAAGTAAGAGACACTAAGTTAGGTCTTTTCTCTTAAGTTCTCTTTCTCCTTTATTCACCTTCCTCCTTCCCCCAAGAACCCTTCTTCCCATCCTTAGTTTGAGGGCCTCACCAATCTTCATCATCTTTCGAAGTTTTTCTAAGTTGCCAGTGATAAGATACAGGAAGGAAAGTTTGTCAAAGTTTTTGGTACGCTGATAGCACATTTCCACAATCTGGTGGTTCCCCTGCAGCAGGGCCACCTCTCCCAGCTTTTCCCAGCAGTTCTTGTCATCCAGTGCTTTGGCTGCTTCCAGAGCAATCTAAAGAATCCCCAGGGTCGTGTTAACAGGTTGAAGGACAATGTGACTCAAAACCAAGGACTCTGCAAAGCATCTGTGTCTATATAAATTTCCCGAAGAACTTCCTATACTTTCAATTACTCCTAGCTTTTAGTCTAATTCCACTGAAAATCGGCTGGGTGTGGTGGCTCACATCTGTAATCCCAGCACTTTGGGAGGCCAAGGCAGGTGGATCCCAAGGTTAAGAGCTCAAGACCATCCTGGCCAACATGGTGAAACCCTGTCTCTACTAAAAATACAAAAAAAATTAGCTGAGAATCGTGGTGCGTGCCTGTAGTCCCAGCTACTCGGGAAGCTGAGGCAGGAGAATCGCTTGGACCCGGGAAGCAGAGGTTGCAGTGAGCTGAGATCATGCCATTGCACTCCAGCCTGGGCAACAAGAGCGAGACTCCGCCTCAAAAAAAAGAAAATCCAGTGAACACATAGGACCCCTTTGGATACAGGGATAGAAATAATCACATCACATTATCCTCCTCCTCCTCAGAAATTTACTTTTACAACAAAACCACCTAGCAGTTGCTGATTCCATAGAGCCAGTTCTTGCTTAGCTACCTTACTTCCTACCTGCCAGGTTTGAAGATCCACAGGGGCTTTAAGCAAAGACAGAAGAAATACTACTAGGAAGAAGTTCAGAACTGAAAAACATTTTCCTAAACCCTTTTCACCTTAGAAAACAATGCCTATACATTCTAGGCCCCAATGCTTAGTAAGTACTCTTTCATCTAAGTAGCCAGTCAGCAAGATCAAGTGTCAAGGAAATAATAAGATTTTCAAATTCCATGCCATCTTGTTTTTATCCTAGAAGTTACTGAATTCACACTAATTGAGGTTGACAAAAATAGAAATGCTGTGGCAGAAGCGGAGGCAGGTAAAAGTAGAGATGGGCAAATAGCAACAGGAAGATGGCTCAATGTAACAACTAAAAAAATCCCAAATTTCATTATTCTGGCTAAAGAAGCAAGCCCAGAATAATGCCCTCCCAATGGCACTCTAACCCTCTCACCTTTAAGACAATATGGGGCTGATGACCATATTCCTCTCACCTCAATGTTTCCACATTCCAGTGCCAGACTAAAGCGAGTTTTCTCATCCTTGACAAAATGCAGTGCCACTTCAGGATAGCCCTTCTTCTGGAGATAAGCAATAATAGACTGGCCTACTAGTTTGGCATTCCTCACCATGTGCAGTACCTAGACATTTGGGGTGGGGTCGGGCAAGAAGTAGACATCACTTACAGGAAAAGAAAAAAAAAAGAGTGCTGCCTCTCTTAATACTCTAGTTTGCATCCTCACTTCATACCTCATCATATTTTCTGTTGATCAGGGCCAGCTTGAATTTGAACTCAGTGGGATCAATGGTGAGTACCCGGGGACGACACTCCCTGTCTAGGCAGTATACATTGTTGCCCTTCACTCGTGTGACATAGATAGGTAAATCCAGAGTTCGAATGATCCCGTGGTCCCTAAGAACAGACAGTAGAGGGCACAACTTTCAGTAAGTGAGAGGGAAAATCCATCCTGTGAAGAAAATGGAACAAACCTAGGAAATGGTCTTTTGTCAAGTGCCATTTGAACAATGATATAGATGGGAAGTGATTCAAAAAAGAGCAGAACTGAATGCCAAATTTATGGTATTCTTTCTACGATGGGGTAGATGGCACGATCTTTATATGCTATTATCCTAGAAGATGACTAACAGACGTGGCTATAGGAATCAGACCTAAAAGTTAAATCTTAAGTTCTGATATATAATCAGTAGGTGATTATGGACAGGTAACTCCTTTATAATCTATAACTGAAAGTAGAAGAGAGGTAGATGTGAAGAGTTCTGAAAAAGAAATAATAAAAAACAAAGTATTTTGATCTGAATAATAGTAAACAGATTGCAAATTGAAGTTTGTCAATATAGCTAATGCAACACTTGACAGATAATTTACAGACTGCATTAGAAGAAATACTAAAAATTATTGGGTTCTACATGCATATATTAGGAGAAACTAAAAATTAACAAGCACTCATCTCAAAAAATTTACCGTTCTTTTTAAACCAAAGAAAGTACTTAGAAGAAAATAATGAAGCCAATAGTAGAAATTAAATAGAAAACAAAAATACAGTACAGAAGTTCATTGAAGGCAAAACTTGAATAAAATTGATAAGCCTCTCATGAGGGTAATTCAGAGAAAAGAAAACAATAGGAATGAAAAAGGGGATATCACTACAGATCTTGCAGAATAAAGATGTAACTTTTTAAGAGAATCAAACTGGCCAGGTACAGTGGCTCACATCCGTAATCCCAGCACTTTGGGAGGCCGAGGCGGGTAGATCACATGAGGTCAGGAGTTCAAGACCAACCTGACCAACATGGCAAAACCTCGTCTCTATTAAAAATTCAAAATTAGCCAGGCGTAATGGCTCACACCTATAATCCCAGCTACTTGGGAGACTGATGCACAAGAATTGCTTGAACCCGGGAGGTGGAGGTTGCAGTGAGCTGAGATCATGCCACTGCACTCCAGCCTGGAGTGAGACTCTGTCACAAAAAAAATAAAAAATAAAAAATAAAAAAATCAATTTAATTCACTACATTAATCAATGAAAGGAGAAAAATTGTATGACTACCTCAGTGCAGGCTGAGCATCCCAAACAGGAAATCTGAAATGCTCCAAAATCCAAAACTGAGCACTGAAATGACACTCAAAGGAAATGTTCATTGGAGCAGTTTGGATTTCAGATTTTTGGATGTGGGATGTTCAATCAGTAACACAAATATTCCAAAATCAGAAAAAAATCGGAAATATAAAATAATTCTGGTTTCAAGCATGTCAGGTAAGGGATACTCAACCTGTATATGCAGAAAGGTTATTTAATAAAATTCAACATTTGGGCTGGGCATGGTGGCTCATGCCTGTAATCTCAGTACTCTGGGAGGCCACGGCAGGCCGACTGCTTGAGCCCAGGAGTTCAAGACCAGCCTCAGCAACACGGTGAAACCCCATCACTACAAAAAATACAAAAATGAGCTGGGCATGGTGGCATATGCCTGTAGTCCCAGCTACTTGGGAGGCTGAGCTGGGAGGATAACTTGAGCCTAGGAGGCAGAGGTTGCAGTGAGCCGAGAATGTACCACTACACAATGGGCAACAGAGTGAGACTCTCTGCTAAAAATAAATAGTTAAATTACATTAAATTAATAAATAGATATAAATAAATAAATTCAACATTCATTCAAGGTAAAAAAAAAAAAAAAAAACTCTTAGCAAAAAGAAATAGCAAAATTCCTTCATAGAAAAGGGATATACATTTAAAAAATCTACTGTAAGCTCACATAATTCTAACACACTGAAAGTTCACCCTTTAAGTTAGGAATAAGACAAGAATGTTTGCTGTCATCATGTTAATTCCACATTGCTGGAGATCCTAGTCAGTGCAGTAAGACAAGAAAAATACAGTACTTGAAAGAGAAACTAAATTGTCATTACCCACAGATACTATGATTATTTGTAAAGGAAATACAAATAAATCCTAGAATTGATAAGAGTCTAGCAAGATTCCTTAAAATAAAATCAATTTTAAATTGATTTTATTGTATTTAAATTGAATTAACTGTATTTCTAAATATCAACAAAATTAGAAAATTAAAATTTTAAATAGATATCTATTTACAAACAGAATTTTAAAACCATCAAGTGTCTAATAAATCTAACCAAAGAAATGCAAGATCTCTATAGAGAAAACTGTAAAACTTTTTTGAAGGATGTTTCAGAAGACCTAAATGAATGAAGGGCTGCTATACCAAGTTCACAGATTAGGAAACTGAACACTGTAAGGACTGTAAAGATGACAGTTATCCCCCAACTGATGTAGAGATTTAATGCAATTCCAAACGAAACCACAAACTTTTTTGTGTGGAATTTCACAAATTACTTTTTTTTTTTTTTTTTTGAGATGGAGTCTCGCTCTGTCACCCAGGCTGGAGTGCAGTGGCGCGATCTCGGCTCACTGCAACCTCTGCCTCCCAGGTTCATGCTATTCTCCTGCATCAGCCTCCTGAGTAGCTGGGACTACAGGCGCCCACCACCATGCCCAGCTAGCTTTTTGTATTTTTAGTAGAGACGGGGTTTTGCCGTGTTAGCCAGGATGGTCTCGATCTCCTGACCTCGTGATCCACCCGCCTCAGCCTCCCAAAGTGCTGGGATTACAGGCGGGAGCCACTGTGCCGGGCCAGGAATTTCACAAGTTACTTTAAAAACTTGTATGAAGAGCCGGGCATGATGGCTAACGCCTGTAATCCCAGCACTTTGGGAAGCCAATGTGGGAGGATGGCTTGAGGTCAGGAGTTCGAGACCAGCCTGGCCAATATGGTGAAACCCCATCTCTACTCAAAATACAAATATTAGCTGGGTGTGGTGGCATGCGCCTGTAATACCAGCTACTCAGGAGGCTGAGGCAGGAGAATCACTTGAACCTGGGAGGCAGGAGAATCACTTGAACCTGGGAAGCAGAGGTTGCAGTGAGCCAAGATTACGCCACTGTACTCCAGCCTGGGCAACAGAGCGAGACTCCATCTCAAAACAGCAACAACAACAACAAAACATACGTGAAAAGGCAAAATTTACTTGAAAATACCCTAAGAACTTTTAAAAAATAAACAAAATAGGATCAGAGGAAAAGTTGTACCAGATGTGAAGATTTATCATAAAGCTACATTATTTAAGACAGCGTGGAATTAGAGCAGAGATAGACAAACAGACCACATATCCTTGCACTTTTGAAAACATGATTTATGTATGACAACGACGAGACTGCAGAACAATGGAGAAAGAGTGGTCTTTTCAATAATGCTGCTGGGCAATTGAGTGTCCTTATGGAAAAAGTGGGATTGAGCTTTCTATACCTCACACCAGACGTTAACAATCAATGTCAGGTAGATTATAGACCTAGATATAAAAAGCAAAGTTACAATATTTTTACAAAAGAATACAGAAGAATGGCTTTATGATTTGGGAGTCAATAAATATTTTTAAAATAGGATGAAACCTAATATCCATAAAAGATAAAGATTCATAAACTCAACTATATTGAAATTAAGACTGTTCATTAAAGGATACCATAAAGAAAATGAGAAGACATGCTACAAAAGAGGAGATACTGATATTTGCAACATGTAGCCCTGACAAAGGACTGACATGCAAAAAAGAAAGATAATATAAGACAGATTACAGATTTGAACAGAATTCACATAAGAGGAAATCCTACTGGATGGCCAGATGAAAAGGTGCTCAATCTCATTAGGAAACAGAGAACAGCAAAACAAAATTACAAGGAGATACCATTACACATCCATCAGATGGACAAAAATAACTCCCACCAAACTTGTCAAGAAGACAAGAAAGGAAATTTTTTGTTTTTTTTTGAGACGGAGTTTCGCTCTCGTTGCCCAGGCTGGAGTGCGATGGTATGACCATGGCTCACTGCAACCTTTGCCTCCTGGGTTCAGGTGATTCTCCTGCCTCAGCCTCCGGAGTAGCTGGGATTACAGGCACCCACCACCACACCCAGCTAATTTTTTTTTATTTTTAGTAGAGACAGGGTTTCTCCATGTTGCTCGGGCTGGTCTTGAACTCCTGACCTCCAGTGATCTGCCTGCCTCAGCCTCCCAAAGTGCTAGGATTACAGACGTGAGCCACCACGCCAAGCCCGAAAGGAAATTTTTTTTTTTTTTTTTTTTTTTTTTTGAGACAGAGTCTCGCTCTGTCGCCCAGGCTGGAGTGCAGTGGCGCAGTCTCGGCTCACTGCAAGCTCCGCCTCCCGGGTTCACGCCATTCTCCCGTCTCAGCCTCTCCGAGTAGCTGGGACTACAGGCGCCCGCCACCACGCCCGGCTAATTTTTTGTAGTTTTAGTAGAGACGGGGTTTCACCGTGGTCTCGATCTCCTGACCTCGTGATCCGCCCGCCTCGGCCTCCCAAAGTGCTGGGATTACAAGCGTGAGCCACCGCGCCCGGCCCCGAAAGGAAATTTTTATACCAAGCTGGTGGGCATGCAAATTGGTACAATCACTTTGAAAAGCAGTTTCACAGCTGGGCGCGGCGGCTCACGCCTGTAATCCCAGCACTTTGGGAGGCCAAGGAGGGCAGATCACAAGGTCAAGAGTTCAAAACCAGCCTGGCCAACATGGTGAAACCCCGTCTCTACTAAAAATACAAAAATTAGCTGGGCGTGGTGGTGTGTGCCTGTAATCCCAGCTACACGGGAGGCTGAGGCAGGAGAATCACTTGAACCCAGGAGGCAGAGTTTGCAGTGAGCCAAGGTCACACCACTGCACTCCAGCCTGGGCGAGACTCCGTTTCAGAAAAAAAAGAAAAGCAGTTTCACATTGCCTAATAAATGTGAAGATATGCATACTCCATGGCCTAGCAATTCTATTCTGGGGATACACTCTAGAGAAATGTATGTACATGTACCCCAGAAAACAGGTAAAAAAGAATGTTTAAGAGCATTGTTCATACAAGCCAAAAACTAGAATTCACTCAAATATTCCTTAAAAGAGTAGAACTGACAAACTGTGGTATAATCATACAATTATACAAAAATGAAAATAAATACATTGGAGCTACAAGATGGATGAATCTTACAAACAAAATATTGAGCAAAATATGAAATAATATATTCAGTATGATTTCATTTATATGAAGGCAAAACCAGACAAAACTAAATCATATTAAGAAACACAGTTCAGTAAAATTACAAAGAAAAGCAAGCAAGAAATTACTGTAAGAACTAGAATGTTATTTTTGGTGGAAACAGGGAGGGTTTTGACCACATGGCAAAGGGCTTCTGGGGTGCTGGAACTGTTCTATTTTTTGACTTGGGTGGTAGTTATGCTGATGTTCACTACATAACTTGTTCTTCTATTTTTTTATGTAATTGTCTATATTTGTTTTAGATTTCTCAATTTTAAAAAAGTTGAAAAAAGAATGTTCTGATGCCCCTTGCGCATATATGCCAGGTAAGGCTTTTCCATGAAGAAAATTCATGGAGGACTTCGGTTACATCTCATGACAGGACAGTGATTTCAGGAAGCTGCCTTCTCCCATTCTGTATCCCAGATAATTAACTTACCCAGTGGTGACAGCATATTTGATGTGGTTGCTTGTGGTATAGATAAATACCCCACTCTCATCCCAGGCCCCACTCTTGACACGAATGTTCTCATGAATGTTACATAAAGCATCCAGTTTGCGGTTACAGATCACAATGGCTGTAAGAGGCAAAGGGCATGAGTGTTCTGTTGGATAGGGTAAGTGCCGTAGACTGGCAGGGATGGGGGTGGGAGGGAATGGTCTCTAAATCAGGGTGGATATAATGAAGACTCACCGTGTTTGGCTAGTAGTGCTACATGTGACATGTCTGCTGACCAGATAACGTATTTCACTTTAGAAATCTTCACAGATGCCAGAGTCCTGAGATAGACAGAGATGTGCAAACATGAATGGATCTATTTCCCTTGTCTCAGGCTTTGATCTACATCAATTGCACCCTCTAATTAATGTAAACCCCAATTTCTTAATGTAATACTAATTACATAAAATACTTAATGTAATTCCTACATAGTAGCTCAGTGACTTAAACGTTTTGGCTCACATTGTGCACTTACCCCTTCCTCAACCCCCTCTCCCTCATTTCCTTGTATTATTAGGGAATCTGTGTATGTCTGTTTTCATCACTGGACTGTAAGCTCCTTTAAATATAGGAACTATGTTATTAATCTCTGTGTCTCTCTCATTCTAAGCTCTGAGAACATGCTTTGTTCAGGTGAGTACTGTAAAAACAGATTAAATAACCAAAAATCTCACTGTAATGCTAGTGTGGACGTGCAGAATGGAGAGTGATCACAGAAGGGAAAAGTTACTACAAAGAGTCTTGGAGCACAAGAAGTGGCCAAGCCACAAGACAAACTAAACTCACTTGGGGAAAAAAGGTTCCCACTAAAGATGTCCACTCTCCCCAACTACATGGCTGTCTGCTTAGGGGCACCTGATATGTTACCGCTTCTGCTGTACGTCAAAGAGTGTGATAGAGTCCGCATCTCGAAGCAGGAGATTGCCTGTGCCAGCATAGAAGATCTCATCACAGTTGGGCACCTGTACCTTTTTGGTGATCTCATTCTTCAGATTCTTGATCAGAAGCTGCAATTAAGTATTAAAGATGGAGTTAAGAGAAGAAGTGTGTATAGATGATGATGACAACTGATGATGTCCCTCAGCAATTGTTCCTTAGCTTCAATTAACTAAGTATTTTTTGTCCTGTCCATGTCAATTACCACTGCAGACAGACCACGCCAACCAAGATATTTCCTAAGGGCCTTAATACATATTTTTTCTCCTCCAACTAAAACATCCTGAGAAGTCCCAGCTAAAGTCTGAATTTCTCAATGAATGAGAGAGAGAAAACACTGTTTCTGGGGCTTAAATTTTGTTAAATATTTTCTTCAGAGTGCTTTATCTTGTGCTGGACCTATTACATTTCAAGTAACAATGGAGGCAGCAGAAGGAGGGAAATTTCCTCATCCAGCCCACTCACTTCAGATTTGATGCGTTTTGGGCTCCTGTAGTCAAGAGTGACTTTAGCTTGGTTCTTAAACCCAGAGCCACAGCGATCATCAACCCAATCAAATCAGTTTTAATGCCATTCCCCCAAGAGGGCTGTGTAGGGCTAGAGACAGAGGTACAGCCAATATATGAGAATCACGGCTGCCCGGGGGAGAACAGAAAAATCAATGGTCTTTATTTTGCAATATACAGGCCACTGCCACCACACTCCCCAAATTAGTTTCCACTTTTAGTCTTAACTCACCGAATGCATCCGATCTAGGACAGCAAACCGATTTCGAGCGACCCAAACGGCTGTCAGGCCTGAGGATCGTTTCCCTTCAGGCGCTGAGAAGAACAAAACCAAAGGGTGGGAGCATGTGGTGAGTCACTGGCAGGTGACATAGTCGGGTGCCATGGAGCTGCCAGTCTTGCTGGATGCCATCTTGGCTTTGCCAGTTGAGCTGCTTCCTAACTAATTCAGCCATAACCTGGGGCTATTATTGAGTGACTTTTCCCCACCAGTTCCCTCCAAACACCAACCACCACCCCTGCCAAGGCTCTTTTCTCTAGGCCAAGTGGTTGCATTTCAGCCAACATCATGTACTGGCAGAAGGGCCGCCCATCTTGGGAGACAGCACACTCCATCAAGCTAACGAGCAGGGCCTCCCTGGACAAGCTGTGGCAAAGCAAGCCTGTGTCATAGGACCCCCTCCCCAGGATGCAGCTGCTCTGCTGCTTTTAACATGCAAATGCAGGCTTCCTAGTAGGGCAGGGTGGGGCAGAGCACTCCCAACTAAATCTTGATAAGAGAGCTTGGTGCTGGGCGGTATTTAGAACCAAGCTGTTCCTCTATAAATGTCAACTGACCATTCTTATCACCCTGAAGAGAGTTACAAAATGTTCCTCAGTTCAGTGGCTTATTAGAATTTTGAAATGGACACTCCATTCTCTGGGAAACTTGTAGAAGGATAAACAGAAGGGTGCATCAAAATCCTCTTTTATCTATTAGACCAGCAGAAAACTGGAGAGAACATGCTGGCCAGTCTAGCCCCTGGAATCTGGAGTGGCAGGCAATTTATGAAACTAATTATTATCAAAACCAACACTCCCTTTTTCCAGGGGCCAGGAATCTGCATTATTCAAGCCCATCTCTGTTGCCCACCATTGGGCTGCTCCTTTATTATTATCTCCCTCAAAAAATGGAAGTACAGAAAATAAAAGTGGTAATAAAACAAAACAAAATACTTTAAATTCTATTAATTGTAAACACAGATGGGAAAAAAAAAAAGCAAAGAGCTGAGTTGGGAGGTACCAAACCATAAGATTTAGTCAGAAATGACTTAACTGACTAATTTATAAGGGAGACTTTGACTTATGGATACCAAATACAAATATCTTTTCTTTCTGTCACTATAAACACATTTAAAAGAGAGGAGATCAATTAGCAACAATAATAACCCAGTGGCACCCACAAAAGAAACAGAGCTAGCAAATTATTTCTCAGGAATCTGTTGATGGGGTCTAAAATATCATTAAAGTATGCCAGTAAGAGTGGAGATCTGCAGAATAAATCTCTGACCTGGTACTAGCCATAAACCCGCTGGGGGAAGTGCACCAAAAGTGCAATAGTCAAATCCATTCTGAGAATGTTTTGTCAGCAAGTTCTAATCACAAGGACATCAACAAGGGATGGTGGTGATGGAAGAGGGAGGCAGGAGTCTCAGCTGGATCCTGGGATCCCAGGTGGGGTGTGGGGCTGTTAGCAGCCTCATCTTTTTGACATGCAAAAGGAAGCAAATCGGATCTGGATGTGGATGGGAGAGTATAAATCCCTAGTCCCAGGATGAGGCATTGTAAGATTGGAACCACATTTTTAAATAAATGAAACTACCAGGGTGAAAGTCATATCAACTGACAATAAACTAGGATAACATGCTGTGCTGAAAGAGAAAATGGAGAGTTTCTAATAACCAAATTATAAAATATATATATCTAGCTGGGGTAATAAAATGGAGGAGGAACATGAATATTTCACACCATGGTCGCCTCTGATGCAACTGTCAGCAGCATCTGCCAACAGACATGAGTGATGTGGCCATGGCTTGGGGATGGAATGTGAAAAACTTGAAGAGGAGTTATGATGCAGGTGAGGAGAGCTGGAAGCAGAGTAGGGTAGACAAAAAGAACACTTACCATCAGGATTCTGGGAGTCAGCATCTTTAGGGATGGTGTACAGGTCATAGGTACTATTCTCTAAATTGCTAGCTCTCTGTAGAAGAAAAGGAGCAATTAAAATGTTAGTGAGAAGCACCCAAGATACCAGTTTTCCAGTTTACTCTGACAGAGAAAACAGTTCCATTGCACAGACACCAATCTGAAACCATACTTTTCTTACCCTTCACCCAGAGGGCATTTGACTGTTTCTATATCTATGAATTATAGGGCTCTTTGCCAAACACCTCAGCACTGATGTCACTTTATTTTCTTTATCCTCCAAAGATGCAGATATTAACTGAATGAAAGTAAGAAATGCTCTCTACTCCACAAATTCACAGACTAGGACCCTCATATTCTGGTACCCCACCCTGAGGACTCATCAACTGAATACTCAACCGCTGGAAAGGAAAAAAAAAGACATCAAAGAAAAGACACTATAGGAATGCAAATGTTTATTGGAAAAAGAAGAAAAGAAAAAACACTCAAGAAAACTGTCAGAGTATGGGACTGCTAGATATTAAAGAACAGATTAGACAATATAGTTATATGAGGAAAGATATATAACTTCATTCCTTTTAACTTGGCCACCAGGGCACTAAAATTAGAATGTCATTTCTTTCTTTCTTTTTTTTTTTTTTTGCAAATTCTGTTGCAAGAAACAGAGAGGAGTCTTTGATGACTCTGAAGCCAACCCCACTGACGCGAACTCCCTCTCAAAATAATAGTTCTTCTATTTTCACCCAAACGAAGAGATCAAGGTAAACATTTTCTTTCCATAGGATATACATATATAGTCTAAACATTCTCTCAAATTATTTCTAGTGATCTGGGTCATTCATCCTGATGCTCCATTAAGTTCAGCTTTATGAAATATAGGCAGTTCACAAATGCTCAATATGTTTACGACAACTGAAACCTACCTGATTTGAGTCTCTGAGTGATCACTGTGTCAGCTCTCACAAAATGACCATTAAATAGTTTCTAAGAAGCCATTAAAGATTCCCTAAGGGCATAAGAAAGAGACCTGTGGAAAATGGGGAGAACCTAGGAGGGCTCCACAGGTTACTTACCGTACAAAGCAGGACTGCATTTTCTGCTGGATTGTATGACATATTGAATACTGGAAACTTGGAACCACTAGAGATATATATAGAAAAAGGAGAAAACAGGGAAGAGGCGTAAGAATAGAAGGAAGAAAGGAATCACCCCCACACCTCCTACTTATCCAATCTTTACACTAGATACTCATCACTTTTATAATCAGGAATAAAATGAATAAATATTGTATTCTCTTCCTTTAAGGCTTGGCAACTTCCCTGGCTCAGCTTTGAACAAACAGTTTTAAAAAGTAAGCCATAGTAGAAGTCAAATTATTCAACAGAAGGTAGGTAGGGTTAGCACTCACTGTAGTGAGTGGGACTGGTTCTGCTTGGATACAAATTCCTACACGTAATTGCAGTGGACACCACACAGTAACAATGTGATTTGTCTCTGGCTGGTTTCTGCTGTCCCTTGGAGTGTTCACATAAACCCATTTTTTTATTGTAATGATGCTAAAGGGTGGTTATCAAAACCTCATGCCAAAGTTTGCCACCATGAATGTTTCAGCATGCTGATGCAGCTGGCTTTTCAAAAGGACAGTTCCTTTTGCCAGGCATCCCAGAGGTTATCGTATCTTCAGAATTAAGAGTTTCCAGGGACATATATTCTGGTTCAGAGTTGTGCGCTTTTTGCTGGAAAGCAATGGAGAGTTAAAGAAAAGAAATGCCAAATAAAGGCAAAAAGTTCTGTTACCAGTTTGGGCCATTCTCTATCAAGAAACTTCCTCTGCCTTGCAAGAGACCCAGCAAATTGTGGCAGAATGATTTTCCATCCACACGGTCACTAGCATTCTCAAGAAGGGAACTATCATTCTACTCATGACCACTTCCTTGCCTCCCTCACTCATTGGGTTTAAACTGAGCAGGCTCATCTAATGGGGATTCCATCTGTGACAGAATACGAGATCCAAAATGTCATTTAAAAGAAGAGTCTTGGTCGGGTGCGGTGGCTCATGCCTGTAATCCCAGCACTTTGGGAGGCCGAGGTGGGCGGATCACAAGGTCAGGAGTTCAAGGCCAGCCTGACCAACACGGTGAAACCCCGTCTCTACTAAAAATACAAAATTACCCAGGCGTGGTGGCACACGCCTGTAATCCCAGCTACTTGGGAGGCTGAAGCAGGAGAATCGCTTGAACCCAGGAGGTGGAGGTTGCAGTGAGCCAAGGTCACGTCACTGTGCTCCAGCCTGGGTGACAGAGTAAGACTCTGTCTCAAGAAAAAAATTAAAAATAAATAAATAGGCTGGGCGCAGTGGCTCATGCCTGTAATCCCAGCACTTTGGGAGGCCAAGCCAGGCGAATCATGAGGTCAGGAGATCGAGACCATCCTGGCTAACATGGTGAAACCCTGTCTCTACTAAAAAATACAAAAAATTAGCCAGGCGTGGTGGTGGGCACCTGTAGTCCCAGCTACTTGGGAGGCTGAGGCAGGAGAATGGTGTGAACCCGGGAGGCGGAGCTTGCAGTGAGCAGAGATCGTGGCACTGCACTCCAGCCTGGGCAACAGAGTGAGACTCCATGTCAAAAAATGAAAGAAAAGAGGAAGGAAGGAAGGAAGGAAGGAAGGAAGGAAGGAAGGAAGGAAGGGAAAGAAAGAAGGGAAAGAAGGGAAAGAAAGAAAGAAAGAAAGAAAGAAAGAAAGAAAGAAAGAAAGAAAGAAAGAAAGAAAGAAAGAAAGGAAAGAGAAGAGAAGAGAAGAGAAGAGAAGAGAAAAGAAAAGAAGAAAAGAAAAGAAAAGAAAAGAAAAGAGTCTTGTTTGTGGCAGTTGTATCAGGGTGACAGATGACAAGGTTTGGAGGAAAGAAACAAGTCCAATTTACCTCCGCAACTGCATCACAGCTACATCTTTGGAGCTGTTGAAATCCAGCTGTCGTAAGAATCGGTCCTTGACATAGTGTAGCATATTGCCATGAACAGCATAGGCTGGCCGTTCCCGTTCCAGCTTAAACACAATCATACCACCATCATGGCCTTGGGGACAGGGAGAAGAGGAGAAAGAATTAAGCTGTAAGCAAGAAAAAAACCTGGAAATTGGAGATACATAAGGATGAAGATTATATCTGTATGCTATTAATAAAAGACAAGACACCTGAATGCATCCCTTATTTGCCTGAATTCTCACAATTCTTGGAATCTTTATTTAAATAATTCTCTGTGAATCCTTTCTTAATACTATTCACACTGCCACACTTAGTGCCACTATCCACACTGCCCTTTTCTGTGTTCCCCTAATGCTTTGTACAAACCTCCATTACAGTACTTATCATCCTGCACTGTAATCATTTAGGTCTATCACTCACATTATAACATGAATTCCCTGAAGGCAGAAATTATAATTTCCATCCTTCCCCAGTCTCTAGCACATAAAAAGTGTACAAAAAGTATTTACTGAAAAAATGAATGTTAGTTTAAAAACCCTTTATGATTCTGTTTTTTAAAATGTTTTGCTCTTTCCCTACTAGCACCATCATCCCTTAGAAAACCCTTCCACTCTTGTTCTTCTACTGTCTGCTCTCCAAATATAAACCAGATCATGTCACTTTCCTGCCCAAAACCTTCCAATGGCTTTCCATTTATTCAGAATAAAATCTTAAGTTCTAACCATGGCATAGAAGGCAATACACGATCTGGCCAGACCTCACCTATTACTTAGTCCCTTACTCACTGTGCTCCAACTGGCCTCTTTGGTGTTCCTTAGCATGTGATGGTGACATGCTAAGCGCCTCTCACAACACAGTCTCTGCATTTGCTGTTCCCATTGCCTCATACCCTTTCACTTTTCTGAACCACCCAATATAAAGCAGCAGTCCCCATACTCATCCGTCTCTATCTGCCTTACCTTTAATTTTTCTTCAAAGCATTTTTCACCACACATCATACATATAAAGTGGAGGAAAAAAAAGGAGAAAAGCTTCAACTAAGTGGCTCTGAGAGCCCTTCTTCTTCTTGTCATCCTACTATACATTTACTAGAGACAAAGCTAATAATCACTTTCAAGTCTTATAAACTTTGAATTAAGCCAAGAGAAAAGAGAGAAGATGGCCCTTACCTGCTGCAAAGAGGTTAAGGTTAGGGTGAGCAGCTAGGACCCAGAAACGATCATGGTCTCTGCGGAAAGTCTGAACCCCAGTCCTAGAAAAGGTACACAAAAAGAAAAACATTAATTTCCTAGGAATCTTCAGCCCATCCTACACAAGAATATTAAATGGAAAGCCAGCAAGCTGATTAAATGTAGATCAGGGAGAGTAAACTGCATATCCTAAGTAACAGTAGTCGTGATCTCTACCAAGGAACAAAAAGAGGAGACTTCAAAACTGACCATATTATTATGATTAAAATATAGATTTCCCCTTTTCAGCATTTTATGGCTTTCATTCTGCATTTCTTTTTTTTTTTGAGAAGAAGTCTCGCTCTGTTGCCCAGGCTGGAGTGCAGTGGTGTGATCTCAGCTCACTGCAAGCTCCGCCTCCCAGGTTCATGCCATTCTCCTGCCTCAGCCTCCCGAGTAGCTGGGACTACAGGTGCCCACCACCACACTCGGCTAACTTTTTGTATTCTTAGTAGAGACGGGGTTTCATCGTGTTAGCCAGCATGGTCTCGATCTCCTGACCTCGTGATCCAACCGCCTCAGCCTCCCAAGTGCCGGGATTACAGGCATGAGCCACCGCGCCTGGCCTCATCCCGCATTTCTTACTTCTCTAGCTACAGAACTGGGGAAAGGGGGCAGAAGAAAGCATGTTTAAATTTAGAGGCAAAAAATAATACACATGGAGATTTCTATTTGATGGAAAATTTGTAAATGTTGACTGATCTCTAGGTCTCTTCAAATTTTCATAATATATGATTTGATTTGTCTACATGCTGAAGATGATGAGAGACATAAAGAAGTATTCCAATCTAATTTTAAAAGACAGAGTAAGAGAAAATTCACACAACACTGATGACTACCTTACCGCTTAGACATATCCCAGACTCGAATACTCTTGTCCTCAGAATTGCTGAGAATCAACTCTTGGCGAGGGTGGAAGACGGCACAAGATACATTGTTGTAATGGCCCCGGCAGGTATCAACCTCCCATGCCTTTGATTCTAAAGGACAAAAAGAATTAGGTCATCACAATTCCCTACTACTATAACTTTAGGATTTGGAGATATGACATCCTCTTAATCAAGAACTAAGTACTATTACAGAATGCTAAATTGCCAACTTCTTTCTAATACAGCAATCTTCTTCATTTAAGTCTCTTAATCTTTACATGTCTTGGTTCTTTCATTCTGACCCTCTTATTGATTATAAAACCTCTTCTCTTGGCCAGACATGGTGGCTCACACCTGTAATCCCAGAACTTTGGGAGGCTAAGGTAGGGAGATCACTTGAGCCTAGGAGTTTGAGATCAGCCTGGGCAACATGGTAAAAAACCCCATCTCTGCAAAAAATACAAAAATTAGCTGGGTGTTGTGGCGCACGTTTGTAGTCCCAGCTACTCAGGAGGCTGAGGGGAAGGATGGCCCAAGCCCAGAAGGTCAAGATAGCAGTGAGCCGTGAACGCGCCACCGAACTCCAGGCTGGGCAAAAGAACAAGACCCCGTCTCAAAAAAACAAACACCTCTTTTTCATCACTCTCCATCCCTTTATCCTGTTTTATCTGTCCTGATAACTGTCCTAGTTGCCCTTTCAATTTTTGTTATTTTTTCTTTTTTTCAGGGAACTGCCACTTCAGGAGTTGCCATTTTAGAATAAATATGAGCTCCTTAAGACAGAGGCCTTATCTGTTTTAGTCACCACTGTATCTCCAGAGCCTTAAACAAAGTCTAGTACAAAGGAGGTACTCAATAAATATTTGTCAAATGAATGGATGAATTCTATGTTCATACTCCTCAAAATAAGGGTACCACCACAGGAAAAAAGGGAAAGAAGGAACACTTTCAGTTCCAAAACAGTGGTATAGAAGCAAGCTGGCTTCACTCCCCTCCACAGAAAACCCAAAACAAATATACAGTGCTGAGATTTTCATCAGCAACAACCCAGAACTCAAATATGACAATGAGACAGTTCCTGGGGCCACATGAGATGAAAAAACTCTGAGCAGATGGTTAAGAGAATCTGATTTCCACATCTGCAATGCCCCTCCCCCAACTCATGGTTTCTACACTGGAAAAAGTGAGACTGAGGTGGTCAACTACCTTCCCCATCTTCCTGGGTGCCCTGGCAGGAGACCTAACCTTGACTTAACCCATGGGAGGCATCACGACTGCCTGAAAGGGGAAATATCCCTGAGGACAGGCAGAGAGAAAGAGGGGAGGCAGGACTATCACACCCAGCCCCAGAAACTCTGCTCTGTTACTTGGCCAAAGGAGATGCCAAATCAGAATGGCTGCTCAGCAGCACTGCGTTGCAGGAAGTATGTTCCATAGGTCCCCCCATACATGAACCTCTAGCCAGCCTTGACACACAGCTGGGATAATCCCTTTATTTTTTCCTGTGACTTCTTTTTTTTTTTCAAGACAGGGTCTTGCTCTGTCACTCAGGCTGGAGTGCAATGGTACAATCTCAGCTCACTGCAACCTCCTGCCTTTGGGACCTCCCCATTCAGGACAGACAATGCTCTGGTCATTTACTAAAGCCAAGGTGAACCTGGGCTTAAGGTGTCACCTAAAGCCAAAAAGGAGGAAGTGACCTAGCAGTAAAGATTTGCTAAGCAAATATATCCAATAAAAACCAAAGCAAGCCAAACAGAGAAAACTGGAATAAGTAATGAATCTTTCAATACAAAGACATAGGTGTATACCCAAAAGAAACAATAGCAAACAGGGAACCATAACCTCCCCACAAGGACAAAGCAAAAATATAATGACTGACCCTAAAATGACAGCAATTTGTGATCTCTGACCAAGAATTCAAACTGGTAGTTTAAAGGAAACCCTGTTATCTCCAAGAGATGGCTGAAAAACAACTCAGAAATTTACCAGAGAAGTTTAAAAGAGATTGAAACAATGAAAATAAATCAAACAGAAATCTTGAAACAGAAACACATTTGCTGAAATGAAGGGCTCATTAGAGACTCTGAATAGCAGACTGGACCAAGTGGAGGAAAAAAATCAATGAGCTCGAAGACTGGCTATTTGAAAAATACACAGTCAGGCCGGGTGTGGTGGCTCACACCTGTAATCCCAGCACTTTGGGAGGCTGAGGTGGGTGGATCACAAGGTCAGGAGTTTGAGACCAGTCTGGCCAACATAGTGAAATCCTGTTTCTACTAAAAATACCAAAATTAGCCAGGCATGGTGGCGGATGCCTGTAATACCAGCTACTTGGGAGGCTGAGGCAGGAGAACCACTTGAGGCAGGAGGTTGCAGTGAGCTGAGATTGTACCATTGCACTCCAGCCTGGGTGACAGAGTAAGACCCTGTCTTGAAAAAAAAAAAAAGAAGTCAGAGGAAAAAATAAAAAGAATGAAAAGGAACAAAGACCACCTACAAGACTACAAGATACAGAAAATTGCCTCAAAAGACCAAATTTAAGAACAATTGGACGGCATGGTGGCTCACACCTGTAATCACAGCACTTTGGGAGGCTGAGGTGGGCAGATCATCTAAGGTCAGGAGTTTGCAACCAGCCTAACCAACATGGAGAAACCCTGTCTCTACTAAAAATACAAAATTAACCAGGTGTGGTAGTGCACACCTATAATCCCAGCTACTCGGGAGGCTGAGGCAGGAGAATCACTTGAACTCGGGAGGTGGAGGTCATGGTGAGCCAAGATTGCACCATTGCACTCCAGCCTGGCCAACAAGAGTGAAACTCTGTCTCAAAAAAAAAAAAAAAAAAAAAAAAAAACAAAAGAATGATTGGTTTTCAAGAGGGAGCTAAGCAAGAGCAAGGGTAGAAAGCTTATTCAAAGAAATAATCACAGAAAATTTTCCAAAACTTGAGGAAGAAAGAAATACCCAGGTACAGGAAGGCCTGAGAACACCAAATAGGTCCAACCCAAATAAGACTACCCTAAGGCATATAAAAGTCAAACTATCAAAAGTCAAGGACAAAGAAAGGATCCTAAAATACACAAGAGAAAAGAAGCAAAGAACACATAAAGGAGCTCCAATTTGTCTGGCAATAGATGTTTCAATGCAAACCATACAGGCCGAGAGAGAGGAATGACATTTTCAAAGCACTCAAAGAAAAAACCTGACATTTAAGAATACTGTACCCAGCAAGATTATTTTATTTTCCAAATATGAAGGAGAGAGAGTCTTTCCCATACAAACAAAAGGTGAGAATTTACCACCACCAGATCCATCTTATAGTAAGTGTTAAAAGTAGTTCTTCGATCTGAAAGAAAAAAACACTAATGTGGTAGCAGAAGTTACTGCAGCCGCAGTGTTGTGCTGTGGGGAAAGAAGGATTTGTAAACCCCGGAGCAAAGTTCTGCTTACCCGAGGCCGCTGCTGTGCGGAGACCCCCGGGTGAAGCCACTGTCATCATGTCTGACCAGGAGGCAAAACCTTCAACTGAGGACTTGGGGGATAAGAAGGAAGGTGAATATATTAAACTCGGTCATTGGACAGGATAGCAGTGAGATTCACTTCAAAGTGAAAATGACAACACAGCTCAAGAAACTCAAAGAATCATACTGTCAAAGACAGAGTGTTGCAGTGAATTCACTCAGGTTTCTCTTTGAGGGTCAGAGAATTGCTGATAATCATACTCCAAAAGAACTGGGAATGGAGGAAGAAGATGTGATTGAAGTTTATCAGGAACAAACGGGGAGTCATTCAACAGTTTAGATACTCTTATTTTTTTTCTTTTCCCTCAATCCTTTTTCATTTTTAAAAATAGTTCTTTTGTAATGTGGTGTTCAAAACGGAATTGAAAACTGGCACCCCATCTCTTTGAAACATCTGGTAATTTGAATTCTAGTGCTCATTATTCATTATTGTTTGTTTTCATTGTGCTGATTTTTGGTGATCAAGCCTCAGTCCCCTTACGTGTGCACAGAGAGCCCACCTTTTTCAGGACACTGCATTTTCAGGCTTGTGGTAATAAATAAGATCGACCAATGCAAGTGTTCATAATGACTTTCCAATTGGCCCTGATGTTCTAGCATGTGATTAGTTCACTCCTGGACTGTAACTTTCAGTGGGAGATGGAAGTTTTTCAGAGAACTGAACTGTGGAAAAATGACCTTTCCTTAACTTGAAGCTACTTTTAAAATTTGAGGGTCTGGACCAAAAGAAGAGGAATATTAGGTTGAAGTCAAGATGACAGATAAGGTGAGAGTAATGACCAACTCCAAAGATGGCTTCACTGAAGAAAAGGCATTTTAAGATTTTTTAAAAATCTTGTCAGAAGATCCCAGAAAAGTTCTACTTTTCATTAGCAATTAATAAAGCTATACATGCAGAAATGAATACAACAGAACACTGCTCTTTTTGATTTTATTTGCACTTTTTGGCCTGGGATATGGGTTTTAAATGGACATTGTCTGTACCAGCTTCATTAAAATAGACAATATTTATAAAAACAACAAAAAAAAAACACTAATGTGCAAAAAGAAAACTTTTCAAGATATAAAACCCAAGATATAAAATTAAGTTCATAGACAAACCCAGAATACTGTATTACTACAATGGTGGTGTGCAATCCACTTATAACTTTACCATGAAGCCCAAAAGACAAATCTATCAAAAGCAATAATAGCTATAGCAACATGTTAAAGAGATAGTCAAAAAGGCAGGAACAGAAATGGAGTTAAATGTATAATTTCTGAGTGTGTTTTTGCCTTTGTTTTTGTTCTTGTGTTTGTAACATAAGATAAGCTGTCATCTCTTTAAAATACCTTATTCTATCTATAAGATTTTTTTTGTGAATCTCATGGTAATTACAGCACAAAAACTATTAATATATACTCACTAAAAATAAAAAGCATCAAATTAAGACACATTACCAAAGAAAATCACTTAACCACAAAAGAAGACAGTAAGAAAAGGAAGAGAGAAGCCTCAAAAAAAAAAAAAAAACCAGAAAACAAGCAAAAAACAGCAGTAATAAGTCCTTGCTTATCAATAATATCACTGAATGTAAATGCTCTCAATTCTTCAATTAAAAGGCATAGAGTAGCTAAATGGATAAAGAGAGAGGACCTAACTATATGCTGCCCTCAATAAACCCATTTACCTGTACAGACACACATAGACTGAAAACAAAGGGGTGGAAGATACTCCATGAAACTGGAAACCAGAAAAGAGCAGGCGTAGCTATACTTATATCAGATAAAACAGACTACCAAACCTAAGATTGTAAAAAGAGACAAAGAAGGTCACTATGTAATGATAAAGGGGTCAATTCAGCAAGAGGAAATAACAATTATAAATATCTGTGCACCCAACACCAAAGCTCCCAAGTATATAAAGCAAACACTAATAGATCCAAAAGGAGAGACAGACTACAATATGATAATAGTAGGAGAGCTAATACCCCACTCTCAAAAACAGACAGATCATCCATACAGTAAATCAACAAAGAAACAGTGGAGTTAAACTACACACTAGATCTAATAGGCCTAACTGCAATTTACAGAACATTTCACCCAACAGCTACAGAATATTCTTTTCATCAGCACATGGAACACTCTCCAGAATAAACTATACTTTAGGCCACAAAACAAGTTTGAAAAAATTGTAAAAAATAGAAATTATATTAAGTATCTTTTTTGAACACAATAGAACTAGAAATCAATAACAAGAGGAACCTCAGAAAATACAAACACATATAAGTTAAACAACATGTTCCTGAAAGACTAATGGATCAATGAAGAAATTAAGGAAATTTAAAAATTGCTTGAAACGAATGAAAATGGCAATACAATGTAACAAAATTTATGGGATATGACAAAAGCAGTACTAAGAATGAAGTTTATAACATAAACACCTATGTCAAAAAAAAAGGAAAGACTCCAAATGAACAATCTAATGATGCACCTCAAGGACCTAGAAAATAAAAAACAAGCCAAACTCCAAATTAGTAGAAGAAAAGAAACAATAAAAATCCGAGCAGAAATAAATTTGAGACTTAAAAAAAATACAGACTATCAATGAAATGAAACACTTGCTTTTTGAAAACAACAAACTGTTAGCTAGACCAACTAAGGAAAAAGGAGAGAAGATCCAAATAAAATCAGAAATAAGAAAGGAAACATAACAACTGAGACCTCAGAAATACAAAGAATCATTAGAGACTATTACAAGAATGACATGCCAACATATTAGAAAACTTACGAGAAATGGATATATTCCTAGACATATACAACCTACAAATATTGAACCATGAGGTCAGGGATGGTGGCCCACGCCTGTAATCCTAGCACTTTGGGAGGTGGAGCCAGGTGGATCACTTGAGGTCAGGAGTTCAAGACCAGCCTGGCCAACATGCCAAAAACCTGTCTCTACTAAAAACAAAAATTAGCTGGGTATGGTGGCGCAGCCTGTAGTCCCAGCTACTTGGGAGGCTGAGGCAGGAGAATTGTTTGAACCCAGGAGGTGGAGGCTGCAGTGAGCTGAGACTGCCCTGCTGCACTCCAGCCTAGGCAACACAGCGAGATTCCAACTCAAAAAAAAAAAAAAAAAAGATTGAGCCATGATAAAATAGAAAAACTTCTAAAAACCAGTGCCTAGATCAAAGCCTTAATAAAAATTCTCCCATCAAAGAAAAGCCCAGGACCTGACTGCTTTATTGCTGAATTCTACCAAACATTTAAAGAATTAATGCCAATCCTATTCAAACTCTTAAAAAAAAAAAAAAAAAGGAAGAGGAGGGAATATTTTCAAACTCATTCTATGAGGCCAGCATTACTCTGATAACAAAACCAGACAAGGACACCACAAAAAGAGAAAACTACAGGCCAATATCACTGATGAACATAGATGTAAAAATCCTCAACAAAATATTAGCAAACCAAATTCAATGGTATACTGATAAGATCATTTACTAAGATCAAGTGGGATTCATTTCAGGGATGTAAGAATGGTTCAATATACATCAATAAACATGATATATCACATTAACAAAATCAAAAACGAAAACCATATGATAGTTAAATAGATGCTGAAAAAACATTGGATAAAATTCAACATCCCTTTATAACAAAAGTTATTATCAATATGGGTAGAGAAAGAGCATACCTCAAAATAATAAAGGCCATATATGATAAACTTACAACTAATATTATATTTAATGGGAAAAAATTGAAGGCCTTTTCTCTACAGACCAGAAGGCAAGGATGCCCACTTTTACCACTTTTATTCAACAAAACACTAGAAGTCCTGGCCAGGTCAAGTAGGTATGAGAAACAAATAAAGGACAACCAAATTGGAAAAATCACCCTTGGTCACAGATGACATTATCATATACTTAGAAAAACCTAAGACTCAAAAAAAAACTGTTCGAAACGTTAATTCAGTCCAGCTGCGCGATACAAAATCAACATACAAAAATCAGTAGCATGGCCAGGTGCAGTGGCTCATGCCTGTAAACCCAGCACTTTGGGTGGCCAAGGTAGGCGGATCACTTGAGGTCAAGAGTTCGAGACCAGCTTGGCGAACATGGCGAAACTTCGTCTCTACTAAAAATACAAAAATTAGCCAGGTGTGGTGGTGTGCACCTGTAGTCCCAGCTACTCAAGAGGCTGAAGTATGAGAATCACTTGAACCTGGGAGGGGGAGGTTTCAGTAAGCCAAGATCGAGCCACTGTACTCCAGCCTGGGCAACAGAGCGAGATCCTGTCTCAAAATATCAGTAGCATTTATATATGCCAATAGTGAATAATCTGAAAAAAAATCAAGAAATCACATTTATAGTAACTACAAAAAATATAAAATGCCCAGGAATCACTCTAACCAAAAAAGTGAAAGGGCCATACAAGGAAAACTATAAAACTCTAATGAAAGAAGTTGAAGAGGACCCCCAAAAATGGAAAGATATTCCATGCTTGTGGGTTGAAAGAATTAATATTGTAAAAATGACAGGGTAAGTTACTACCTAAAGTAATTTACAGATTTATTGTAATCCCCATCAAAATATCAAAGACATTCTTCACAGAAACAGAAAAAAAATCCTAAAATTTATATGGCAGCACAAAAGACCCCAAATAGCCAAAGCAATTCTGAGCAAAAAGAACAAAGCTGGAGGCATCACACTACCTGACTTCAAAATTTGCTACAAAGCTAGAGTAACCAAAACACTGTGGTACTGGCACAGAAACAGACACACAAACCAATGGAACAGAATAGAGGACCCAGATATAAATCCACAAATCTATAGCCAACTCATGTTTAACAAAGGTGCCAAGAACATACAATAAAGTGTTGGGAAAACTGGGTAACTATATGCAGAAGAATGAAACTCCTATCTGTCATCACACACAAAAATCAAATCGAAAAGGATTAAAGACTTAAATCTAAGACCAGAAACTATGAAACTACTAGAAGAAAACATTGGGGAAATGTCCCAGGACATTGTCTGGGCAAAATGCTCACCACTAATTATCAGAGAAATGCAAATCAATGTGTCCTTAACATAGAGGCTGAAATATATATACATATATATAGAAAAAAAGACATGTGAATCAAATCCACAATGAGATATCATTTCACCACAGGTAAAATGGCTTGTATCAAAAAGACAGGCGATAATAGATGCTGGCAAGGGTATGGAGAAAGGGGAACCCTCCTACACTGCTGGTGGGAATGTAAATTAGTATAGTCACAATGGAGAACAGTATGGAGGTTCCTCAAAAAACTAAAAATAGAACTACCATATTATCCAGCAATTCCACTACTGGGTATATATCCAAATAAAGGAAATCAATATATCAAAGCGGTATCTGCATCCCCATGTTTGTTTATTGCAGCACTATTTACAATAGCCAAAATAGGGCATCAACTTAAGTGCTCATCAAGGGATGAATAAAGAAAATTACATACGTATGCGCACACACACACACACACACACACAATGGAATATTATTCAGCCATAATAAAGAATGAAATCCTGTTATTTGCAGCAAAACGGCTGGAACTGGAGGCCATTATGTTAAGCGAAGGCAAGAACAAAGAGACAAATATGGCATGTTCTCACTCATATGCGGAAGCTAAAAAGTGGATATTATTAAGATCAAGAGTAGAATGGGAAAGAGGGTGAAGGAGGAAATGAAGGGAGGAAAACAGAATATAAATATATTTATTACCACTTAACTGTACACATAAAAATTGTAAAGATGATATATTTTATTTGTAAAATAAATAATTTCTATGCTCCTTGGATTAGCATTAATTAATCACCTAAGGTAGAAAAATAGGTCAGAGTCCAGAAGACCTGGCTACTTTACCTTGCTGGCTGGCAGTTCCTTAGATATGGTGATAATGTAACCGGTTCACTCACCATTCATGCGCCAGATCTTCACTTGACGATCATCTGCCCCAGATACAATAAGGGGCATAGTGGGGTGGAAGGCAGCCCAGTTTACTCCACGATCATGACCCTGTAGAAAGACAGTGGTTCTTCTAAAACATCTTTATAGCCATTACTCAAAGCAAACCAATGAATCAAGCTACTCGTTGTAAAAAATGTCTCTGATTCTTCATGTGAACAGATTCAAGAGACTATGCTGCTCTAAAATTTTGAGCATCAGAATTACCATGTCTGTCCTCCAATATTACCCCAAATTCTCATGTGAATTTCCAAATACATATTTCTTACCCCTAAACTCAGCCTCATTTGCATGTAGGATATTCTGCTTTGTTTTTTACTTGCCTATTTTTATCTTATTTCTACAAATAATTATTAATATCTCCAGACAAATTTTATTTTTTATTGTTTTTAGATAGAGTCTCACTCTGTTGCCCAGGCTAGATCTCAGCTCACTGCAACCTCTGCCTCCTGGGTTCATGCAATTCTCTGCCTCAGCCTCCCAAGTAGCTGGGATTACAGGCACCCACCATCAAGCCCGGCTAATTTTTTTGTATTTTTAGTAGAGATGGAGTTTCACCATCTTGGCCAGGCTGGTCTTGAACCCCTGGCCTCATGATCCACTTGCCTTGGCCTCCCAAAGTGCTGGGATTATAGGCCTGAGCCACCGCGCCTGGCCAACAAATTGTATAACTTAATGCAGAAATCTCAGTCTGGTCTTGAAGGAGCTCCAAGATTATTTTAAGAAGTTTGCAAGGTAAAAACTATTTTCATAATATTACTAAGACTTTCTCTTCTTCATTCTTTTTTTTTTTTTTTTTTAAGATGAGGTCTTGCTCTGTCACTGAGGCTGGAGTGTAGTGGTGCAATCATATTAATTGCTCCCTGAAGTCTCAAACTTCCATGACCAAGTGATTCTCCTACCTCAGCCTCCCAAAGGACTACAAGTGAGCACCACCATGCCCAGCTAATTTTTTTTTTTTGGTAGAGACAAGGTCTTGCTATGTTGCCTAGGCTGGTTTCAAACTCCTGGCCTCAAGTAATCCTCTAGCCTTGGTCTCCCAAAGTGCTGAGATTACAGGTGTGAGCCACTGCACCCAGCCTATTTATCTTCTTCATTCTTATTCTTTCATGAGTATACAATAGAGTTTCCCAGCACGTGATATGTGATATCATCGCTCTGACAGCTAATAGAATGTGTGCTGACATATTTCATGTTTTTAAAAGTTGTTTTAATCTAAAATGTGGTAAAAAATTGACAGATATAACCCACATAAACAAAAACTCTTTGGGGTCCTCAATAAATTTTAAGAGTATAAAGAGATCTTTAGACCAAAAAGTTTAAGAACTGCTGATTTTAAGATAGTGTATACCCTATTTATACAGTTATATGGTATATTGTCACAGAATCCTGGATAAGGCAGTTTTGAATTAGCAGTATTATTGAAATGTATCATGGTGCAGTGAAAAGCACCTGGGTTTTGGAGTCAGATCCAAATTCAAATCTTAGTTCTTACATTTATTTACTAGATATATGTAGATCTTGATAGACCGCTTAATTTCTCTAAATCTCTTTTTTTTGTCTGCTAAATAGGGATAATAATATCTACTTCAGTGGGTAGCTATGAAGATTAGATAATTTTTAAAAGAAAAACTAGTTTCTTTCCCTTATGCTTTTCTGTTTTCCCACCTGCACAAAAGTTACACATGGCTGGTTCGCAATAACTCTGATTAAATTTCCTGCTGCCCTGCCTTACAGAAAGCTTGAGAATGGGCTCTGCTTTGGGATGGTAATAAAGTCCATGCCTGGCTTTCTCCCTTTCCCACTGGGTTTATAAGGTAATAAGACTCTCCCTCAGGTGGCACATAAGCTTCATTTCTCTGTTGGTTCATGCACAATTTGATTTCTAGTACCTCAAACAGTGCCTGGCACTTAATAAGCACTCTGTAAATATTTGTTGAAGGAATTAATAAATGAACAGCATATTGTGACTTTCCCAAGATGACAGCCCATATCCAGCCCCTGGCTAGAAAGATAAGTACCTCTAGTACATGCTTCACCACTGCATCTGTAGTTCCAAACAGATCAACCCCAGTTATTCCTCTCACATCTGATTCCACCGCACCAGGGGACAGGTTTTTTTTCCTTAGACCTTTGAAGGGATAAGGAGTAGGATGAAAGATGTAAACATAATGTTATCTAAAACAGCACAGTATCAGAAACGCAGAAATTACAATGAAAAAGAAGAGAAAAAGAAATGGAAAAGACTGAAGAAAGAAAAGAGACTCAAGAATTCCTATTTCTAAAAATGTTCAAAATATTGAAGTACATTCACCATCTTCTCTTCTGCTCCCTTAACACTTAAACAGATCCATTACTGGAATTTCTTTCTAGAGGAGGGTAACCCAAATTTCTGGCACACTTTAACCTCTTCTTCCACAGATCTTACCTCAAGAGGTGTCTGCTTCAGTTAATGCCCACTTTCCATTCTTCAGTGTTCTTGAAATGTGGCCCCAAATGGTAAACATTCAATTTCTACTCTCAACTTCATAAAATTTATAGCAGCTTTTCCCCGATCATTTCAGATTTTCTTTTTTTTAAAGAATAGTCAAGTGTAGTAGTGAGAATGGGGAAAAGAGTGGAACAAGGAGTTCGATCTGTAACTGACTGTGAACAATCAACTGAGATAACTCACTATCTTCGGACTAGGCTCAAGAAATTTTAAAGGAAAGCCATTTGAGGTGGGCGTGGTGGTTCACGCCTATAATCCTAGCACTTTGGGAGGCTGAGGCAGGTGGATCGCTTGAGCCCAAGGGTTAAAGACCAGCCTGAGCAACATGGCAAAATCCCGTCTCTCCAAAAAATATAAAAATTAGCTGGGTGCAGTGGCGCACGCCTATAGTCCCAGCTCCTTGGGAGGCTGAGAGATAGGGGGATGGCTTGAGCCCAGGAAGTCGAGGCTGCAGTGAGCCATGATGGCGCCACTGTACTCCAGCCTGGGTGACATTGAGACCCTATCTCAAAAAAGGAAAGCCATTTGAAGAAGCCACAGTGCAGTGTTTCTCAACTTGAAGCCTTTCGACAGCTGATGGGGGAAGTTCCAAATGGGTTACAGAAACTAGGCGTATTAAGTACAAACAGCTATTTGGTAGAAGATAATGTAAAACCACAAGCCATGTAAAAAGTGTACTCATGCCTACTACTTGACTCTTGGACGAAGAACAAGATAATTAAAACTGTCATGTCATTTTAAGTTCCTGCTTAAAAGGCTGATTATAGATTTAAATACTTGGATTTTGCCATTAAAACCTTTGGAGGCTAGTTTTACTGGGAGGAATTATGCTGTAACTTAAAAACGATGGAAAAAGACACCAGAATAATAACAAGTCTTATTTGTAGAGGACCCACATATATGGCTCAAGTAAATCTATCTTTAAAAGCTATTTGTGCTATAGTCAGAACCAAAATTATGATAGCACTACTACTATCTCACATTTGGAAAGTACTCTGCGGTTTTCAGAGCGTATATTATGTAACTGGATTTTGATAACAAACCTTTGGAATGAACAAGCAGGTAAAATTATAACAGTTTGTAGATGAGAAAAAAGAATTAAGACTAAAATCCTATATTTTGAAGTATTTTGGGGGAAAAGTGGAAGATGAAATTACCTAGCACCTGTAAATTTTTTTTTAAAAAAACAGTTATATGTAATGGAAAATAAAAACTCTCATTGAAAATAAAACCTAAAGGCTGGGCACAGTGGCTCACGCCTGTAATCCCAGCACTTTGGGAGGCCAAGGTGGGTGAATCACCTCAGGTCAGGAGTTTGAGATCTGCCTGGCCAACGTGGCAAAACCCCGTCTCTACTAAACATACAAAAATTAGTCGGGCATGGTGGCACATGCCTGTAATCCCAGCTACTAGGGAGGCTGAGGCAGGGGAATTGCTTGAACCCGGGGGGCGGGGCTGGGGGGGGGCGCGCAGTGCAGAGGTTGCAGTGAGCCAAGATTGCGCCACTTCACTCCAACCTGGGCGAAAGAACAAAACTCCATCTCAAATTTAAAAACAAGGAGGCTGGGCACGGTGGCTCACACCTGTAATCCCAGCACTTTGGGAGGCCAAGGCAGGTGGAACAACTGAGGTCAGGAGTTTGAGACCAGCCTGGCTCAAATGGTGAAACCCTGTCTCTACTAAAAATACAAAAATTAGCTGGGCGTGGTGGTGCATGTCTGTAATCTCAGCTACTTGGGAGGCTGAGGCAGGAGAATCACTTGAACCCAGGAGATGGAGGCTGCGATGAGCTGAGATCGCGCCACTGCACTTCAGCCTGGGCAACAGAGTGAGACTCTGTCTCAAAAAAAGGAAAGAAAACCTACGTCATTTTAAGCCTAAACTTTGCCATCTGTAGGAAAATATAAGAACTTAAGTTTAATAACCGCATTTATATTTATTGTTTTAAAATTATAATGTATCTCTTCTGTTATGGTGGCACCTACATGTTAACACTGGAGAAGCAAGAGCTTAGAAGGCCGAAAACAATTTTAATTATCTTGTCCTCTGTCCAAGATGAGCATTTAGCCAGTAGGTAGAGAGAAATAAAGCTGATGCTTTACAATATACTCTCCCAAAGGTTCATAAATATCACTGGGATGCCTCTTTTCACTTATTTCACTTGTCCCTTTAATAAGATCTGTCAACTTTTTCTAACAAGTCTGGTATATGAAACAGATTCAAAGGAAAATACAAAGATAGACAGCTGTGAGAAACTTCACCTCCAATAAGCTTCAACAAACATATTAAAAGGAAAGCCGTATGACAGAATGGAAGGCTTTGTTGCATTTGCGTGTAATGATCCAGGAAAAGGGGAAGGGCAAAAACAGACAGATGAATGGTGACAGGCAGTGAAAAGACAGTTAGAGAAGAAATATTTAAGCCTTCAACAAGCCACTCGCTAGGACTGAACGACAGATGGAAAATTTCTACAGCAGCTACCCAAACCAGAGGGAGGAGAGGACACTCTCAGAATGGACCAGTTTGATGCACACCTCCCAATATGGACCAGGGAAAGCAGGAAAAAGAGAGGGATGATAACAGGATTTGGCAGCAAATTAATACTTTTTTAGTAGCCATTTCAAAGACTGAGCCTGAATTACATGGGCTTGACATGCAAAGGTATAAGCATATTAAAATAATTTAACTGTCAGTTTACTTGGAAGCTCAAGTTAAGCAAGTAACCTTTTATGTGTAGGTTTGTAAATATATTCCCTTTTAAACAAATACTTTTTGCCAGGCTAACACAAAAGATTCAGGTTAAGCTAAGCCCTGTGGGGTTCAATCCCCATGGGAGAGGTACCAAGAGACAGGTTTTCCTTTAAAGATTTCTATATTCTCTTATTGCTTAACTAACTCTGAGAGTGTCCCTTTCAAAAAAAAGATAGTCAAAAAAATTAGAACTAGTCCTCTAAATTTGGGAGTATTCATATTCATTCAGAACTAACTTCTTCCTTTCAGAAATATAAGCACTGGTCTTTAACAGATCGGAAAGCTAATTCCTCTTCCTGTTTTCAGACTTATTTGAACCCAATAGCAAAAAAGAACTCTGCTGAAAAAGAATATGCTGATTTCTAGAGAAGTAAAGTATAAAAGTCTAACCCAAAAGCTTCTTGCACTTTGTTAAATACCAAAGCATCTCCTTCCACTCTGGTTAAGGGGTTACTGGAAGTCAAGAGTTGTGGGTAAAGAACAACACTTAGAAATGGTAAAAAGAGCATTAACATTAGTACAGCAAGTTAGCACAAAATTCTTACTACCACATAAATAAAGTATAGCAATTGCAAGGTTATTATATAGTAATCCATGCACTTCACACATTCAAGAGCAAGTATAAACCCCATGGGGTCACACTCTCTCTCTCTCTTCTCTGATCTACGGCCCTTAATTTTGATGTAAAAATGTTCTCTGTCTGCAAAAGGTAAAGAAAAGTATTTCATGCCTTGAGCATTTCATGACCACCAAGAATCCAACCACCTGATTGCCCCCAAACTGCGTTGGCTAGACTGCAGGGAACATGCTGGGCTGGCATCAGGTGGCACAAACATTACTCTTAGAGTAGAGCCCTTCTCAACCCGGCGTTCTGGAAAAGAATGCAGTCTTAATGCCCGAAAGCATCAGTTTAGGTATGTAACAAATTCTCTGTGATCTAGAATAGCATTAGCTATATATCATTCTTAGAAGAACTACGAAAACAGCCACTGAAAGTACTTTCTATAGCACTTAATTCTCTCACAGAATCCAGGTTGACAAAGGCTATTCTGAATAATTGCCAGCCGGGGGCAGTGGCTCATGCTTGTAATCCCAGCACTTTGGGAGGCTGAGGCAGCCGGATCACTTGAGGTCAGGAGTTCGAGACTAGCCTGGCCAAAATAGTGAAACCCTGTCTCTACTAAAAACACACAAAAATTAGCTGGGCGTGGTGGCATGCGCTTGTAGTCCCAGCTACTTGGAAGACTGAGGCAGGATAATTGCTTGAACCCAGGAGGTGGAGGTTGTAGTGAGCTGAGATCACACCACTGCACTCCAGCCTGGGTAAAAGTGAGACTCTGTCCCTCACCCCCCCAAAAAAATTGCCCCTGATCAGCTGGAACAGCATGAATTGGGATCTAAGCCCATCAGGCTCCTGTATCCTGAGACAGAGAGAGTGCTTTGAATGTGTGCACCGTGAAAAACCATGGAAAGCCATAGCAAGGTTACTGGGAGAGTAGATGCTAAGCTCCCTGGTACTGGCAGTGAGGAGAGGACACAGGTTCACAGTGCCTGTGTCTAGCTCCTCCTGTTGGCATGGCTGGTCACATCTGGGTGTACTTCAAAAAACCTTGTCAGTCTGATGAAAAACTGCAATGGCAAAGCCCTAGGGAAAGAGAGTCCAACTGCCCTATCTCCAATACCTCTTGTTTATACTACTCCCTTTCATTCTAAGCTTTTGAAAACTATGAAGACAGCAATGATCTAGAGGTTCCACTCTACAATTGTCCCCATCTCCTCCTGTCTTGTTTCTATGCTACATTAACCTAAACAACTGCTATTGCAACATTCCAAATGCTGTATCCCAGAATCCAAATTTTCAGCTTGCTGTTCATTAATGGTCTATAAGAACAAGTGCCATTATTGCCCCAGTCCCCCATGCCACAATGGAGTTGGGAACAGTTATCACCTCAGCTGTACAATGCAGAGGATGACTCCTTTATTACAAAGAACCAAACAAGGATCTATGAGGGGGGCCTTCCTTTCATAGAATGAAACATGTTTTGTAGTCCAGTCATTGACATTTCAAAGAACTCAAATCTCCAAGAATTTCTTTTTTTTGAGACAGAGTCTCGCTCTGTTGCCCAGGCTGGAGTGCAGTGGCGCAGTCTCGGCTCACTGCAAGCTCCGCCTCCCGGGTTCACGCCATTCTCCTGCCTCAGCCTCTCTGAGTAGCTGGGATTACAGGCGCCCGCCACCAAGCTCGGCTAATTTTTTTTTTTGTATTTTTAGTAGAGACGGGGTTTCACCGTGGTCTCGATCTCCTGACCTCGTGATCCGCCCACCTCAGCCTCCCAAAGTGCTGGGATTACAAGCGTGAGCCACCGTGCCCAGCCATCTCCAAGAATATTTAAGGAAATGAATAGAAAGAAACAACAGGCTGGGCATGGTGGCTCGCGCCTGTAATCTCAGCACTCTGGGAGGCAAAGGTGGGTGGATCACCTGAGATCAGGAGCTTGAGACCAGCCTGGCCAAATGGTGAAACCCTGTCTCTATTAAAAATACAAAAATTAGCTGGACATGGTGGCACATGGCTGTAATCCCAGCTACACGGGAGGCAGAGGAATGAGAATCGCTTGAACCCAGGAGGCAGAAGTTGTAGTGAGCTGAGATCATGCCACGGCACTCCAGCCCAGGTGACAGAGTGAAACTGTCTCAAGAAAAAAAATAAATAAATAAAAGTTAAAAAAGAAAGAAAGAAAGAAAGAAAAAGAAAGAAAGAAAGAAAGAAAGAAAGAAAGAAAGAAAGAAAGAGAGAAAGAAAGAGAGAAATAAAGAAAGAGAGAAAGAGAGAAAGAAACAACAAATACTAATTGGTCAGAGAACTACAGCATTTAGTGTTTGATTTCCCTATTCCAACACGAAGCGCTTCCATCAGTCTCACAGGTACAGTCCATTCTCTACATTTAAATTCTCTAGGTAGCACTTTCTTAGATCTCCTCTATATAAGACTAAACGTTTAAATCCTTGTCTCAAAATAAAGATATGTAAACTGTAAAAGGAGGAATTATCCCAACTATCCATAATCTATAAATTATTCAATTTCTAGTCCTAAATCTGTCCATTAAAAGGTATTCTGGGCCAGGCACAGTGGCTCACACCTGTAATCCCAGCACTTTGGGAGGCCAAGGCAGGCAAATCACCTGAGGTCAGGAGTTCAAGACCAGCCTGGCCAACACGGTGAAACCCTGTCTCTACTAAAAATACAAAAATTAGCTGTGCGTGGTGGCGTGCACCTGTAATCTCAGTTACTTAGGAGGCTGAGGCACAAGAATCGCTTGAACCCATGAGGCAGAGGTTGTAGTGAGCCGAGATCACGCCACTGCATTTCAGCATGGGTGAGACAGTGAGACTCCATCTCAAAGAAAAAAAAAAAAAAAGGTCAGGCACAGTGGCTCACACCTGTAGTCCCAGCACTTTGGGAGGCCAAGGCAGGCAGATCACGAGGTCAGGAGTTTGAGACCAGCCTGGCCAATATGGTGAAACCCCATCTCTAATTAGGATACAAAAATTAGCCAGGCGTGGTCACATGTGCCTGTAGTCCCAGCTACTCAGGAGGCTGACGGAGAATTGCTTGAACCCGGGAGGTGGAGGTTGCAGTGAGCCAAGACCACCACACCACTGCATTCCAGCCTGGGCAACAAAGCAAGAAAAAAACAAAAGGTATCCTGGACATAAAAGTCACTAACTTCTAGAACCCAACCATGCTCCCTGCACTAGAAGAAACGTAATAGAGAGATTTTACTATTTTTAAATAAAGCGATAGGGTCCAAGAGTCTTGTTTCCCTGTATTAATCTATTCTCAAAATTTCTTTTTGTCATAGATATATTTTTTCTTATTTGAGTGGAGAGCATGATTCTTAAGCAAATGTCGCAACAGTATATAGATTTTAACAAAAGCTGATCTAACTAGAAAGTTAAAATTTCTTCAAATCAAATGAATTTTCTAGAGTTACCCATTTTCCTAGAGAAGACTTCCAATATGAAGAACCATCAAAGCAGATTCAACACCCTCAGAAACAAAGATGTTATCATAAAACAGAATATTCTAAATTTTCCAGTTCTAAGTCAACTCTCCTTACTATTTTAAGCAATTGCAGTTTTGCACCAGACATGACCAGGTTGTCCCCTGAACTTGGGCAGCTCACCAGAAATATCCCAAACGCGCACAGTCTGGTCCAGGCTGGCTGATACTACCAGGTCTTCTGAGGGGTGGAATTGAGCACACATCACATAATGGTTGTGCCCTGTTAACACACTGCAAGAAAAAAAAAGACAATACCAAATTAGAGGTGGAAGTCAACAGACTCCTAAAGTAAATACCTTTCTCCATATTCAATAAATGCTCATCCAATTATATTTTTATGGAGACAAAGGCAGGTCATCCTACCAATTCTGAACTAATAATAAGCCTAGTCAGCTATTTTAACAATAGTTCTCTTCTTGCCTCTAATGCTTTAGTATTTAAGTATTACTAATTTCAGGAGGACTGAGATTACATAGCTCTTCTCTTAAAAATATTTTAAAATATCAAAATAAATGTAATCTCAGTAATCCATACTGTAAATTATCTGTGAGATTTTAGTAGGGTATCCCTTTTAAAGGCCATCACTTTATTTTTTACTATTATTATTTTTTTGAGATGGAATTTCACTCTGTTGCCCAGGCTAGAGTGCGGTGGCACAATCTTGGCTCACTGCAACCTCTGCCTCCCCAGTTCAAGCAATTCTCTGCCTCAGCCTCCCGAGTAGCTGGGACTATAGGCACGCGCCACCGCGTCCAGCTTATTTTTGTATTTTTAGTAGAGATGGGGTTTCACCATCTTGGCCAGGCTGGTCTCGAACTCCTGACCTCAGGTGATTTGCCCACCTTGGCCTCCCAAAGTGCTGGGATTATAGGCGTGAGCCACGGTGCCGGGCCAAGGCCATCACTTTAAATGGTCCCTAACTCTTCATGGAAAGTTCTATGTAAAGCTCCAGCTCCAAACACAAAATAAGACAAAGGTTTAGACCTTGACTCAGGTTTTATGGGAAAATAATTGAAAACCAGCTAAAAGTTCTTGTTCTAAAAGGCTATATGACTTCTCTTCCTGGCAAGAAATTATTGGAAGACCCAGATTCATATATGGGATTGCCTCTACATTTATTATTTTGCACTTAAAAGCATCCTACAAATAGAATCAGTAATTAATCAGCCAACATAGTCCATTTGAGAAGGGAGAAGATTGTTCTAAGAGAGAAGTTCATTATGAAAAACTAGGAAAAATGAAGACTCTTTTCGAGCCCTCTGCCTCCTGCTTTACCAAACACAGGTTCTAGATTGCCAGTTCCACACTCGGATGGTCTGATCATCGGAGGCACTCAGAATCCAGGGATATTCCTGAAAGATAGTCCAGACAAAGGCTTTAAACATTAAACAAATTTGTTCTATCAGTCTCTTGTAATCATTTTTCTCTAAAGAACTGCATTGCTTAATGGCTCAGCTACATTAGCAAAGGGGCTGCTGCTTTTGCTATCAGGTTAGCTGTCTCCTTTTCTCTACCACTCTAACAGCTTTTCTCAACTTCGGCACTTTCACCTATAAGACTTAAGAATGGAAGCCAGTCAGAGGCACAATAGATTCTCAGAGGCAGACAGTGAAACATACATTTACATTTACTTCTATATGTATGTGTGTGTGTGTGTGTATTTATATATAGTTAATCATGTAAATTAAGATCCTGTGAAAGACTCTTCTACCTTTAACTCTACGATGGGAATATTATTTTATTGTCTGACTTCTTTCTGTCCAGTTTCAAAAAATTCCCAGGTCTCAGCAACCAAAGCAGAAAGTAACATGTAAAGACAATTTAGCCTTTTTGGAGTCTGTAAGATTGTTGAGAAAAGGAAGTATTTCTTATTTACACTTCCTTCTTACTACACTTGCTAAGCGTTGTGTTAAACACTGAAGATAGATGGTATCTCTATGTTCAGTATTTAGCACAATGCTTAGCAAGTATAAGGCACACACATATTTAGTGAGCTGGTAAAATGAAAGAAAATAAGGTCTTTCATAACTTTCCAGGTAGATGGCAACTTGTTCTAGGCAAGGGTCTTCAGGAAGTCCTTTATGGCAATGACAAATAATTCCTACTTAATAAGTTATCTTATTGAGTGGTTATCGTTCTCAAATGTTTAAGCTGTAATTTTCTCATTCCTATCCTAAAATTTTTTAATTAAAAAAAGAAATAATATATACTCAACCAGTAAATTGTTTATTTCATCATATTCTTTCTAACTTAATTCAAGAAACTTAATTTACTGGCAATCAAAGAATAGTGTAAGTTAATGCTAATACACAGAACTATAAGGAGATCCTGTCAAGTTGCAACTGGATTCAGAGGTTGGGAGTCTGTAATCTGCACCTCACTATCTAAATCTACCATGATACCTGGCAGATCAAAGAAGTAGTAAGCCTGGCTAAGGGAACAGCCTCCACCAGACCCAAAAATCCTAGGATAGAGGGGTATGATTGTTAATACTTCAAAACATTTGTTAGATCATCAAAATGGCATCTTAGTCTGACCTTCTTCCAGACACACCTACTACTTACTAATAATACCCTACATGGGATTAGCCAGCAAACTTTTGTTTTTTGGTTCAGCAAATCTGAAATCAAATCCCTACTTTTCCCTACAGAGAAACAATGACTTCCCACAGAATCCACTGAATCCAATAAAATTAAATTCAGTATAATCCCAAGCGCTTCCTTCTGCAGAAAGAAACAAAGCAGAAAGGTCAATACCACACAGATTGTAGAAGAGCCACTGCAAAAACAACTCTATTATTAAAACATGGGTTCTCAAGGATCAAATAAAGATTACTATGGGGAAACTAAGAATGCTCCAAAACTAGTGCCACCGTGACTACTTACATGATGAAAAAACGTGGTGCGAATATAATCTAAGTGCCCAAGCAATGTGAAAAGACAGCGCCGAAGCTTGTAATTCCAAACCTGCAAAGACAAAAATCAAACTAAGAAACAGAAATATAGTTATTGAGCCTCTGAAAGGCTCAGAGAAATTGAGCCTTTCAGAGGCTCAATACCTTTGCAGAGATAGAAATATGTATATAAATATAGGTTTATATACATTATTTGTATTTTGGCATTTCTAAATAGGTAGGAACCTTGGTAGGAAGCCTTGTTTAAGATTTGAAGGGAAAAGAACAAGAATGAAAATATAGGTCAGATAAACAACGTGGGGTTGGGGTAGGATTAGGGAAAAGCTAAAGATAAAATTATTGAAGTTTTTCAGGCTGGGCGCGGTTGCTCATGCCTGTAATCCCAGCACTTTGGGAGGTCGAGGTGGGTGGATCACAAGGTCAGGAGATCGAGATCATCCTGGCTAACACAGTGAAACCCTGTCTCTACTAAAAATACAAAAAATTAGCCGGGCATGGTGGCATGTGCCTGTAGTCCCAGCTACTCGGGAGGCTGAGGCAGGAGAATCACTTGAACTCAGGAGGCAGAGGTTGCAGTGAGCCAAAATCATGCCATTGTACTCCAGCCTGGGTAACACAGCGAGACTCAGTCTCAAAAAAAAAAAAAAAAAAAAAAGTTTTTCTTTCTTTAGGAAGAAGCCATCTGTATTTAATAGCAGGAGACATATTTCCAGGGCTTGATTTGAAACTCTTTTTTTTACTGCATAATTGTGCTCTTGGCTTGAATATAGACCCCTTAAGTGCTTTACCCATCACTTTTAAAAAGTGTGACAGGCCGGGCACGATGGCTCATGCCTGTAATCCCAGCACTTTGTGAGGTCAAGGCAGGGGGATCACCTGAGGTCAGGAGTTTGAGACCAGCCTGGCCAACATGGGGAAACCCTGTCTCTACAAAAATACAAAAAAAATTAGCCAGATGTGATCCCAGCTACTTGGGAGGCTGCGGCAGCAGGATCACTTGAACCTGGGAGGTGGAGGTTGCAGTGAGTTGAAATCGCTCCGCTGCACTCCAGCCTGGGCGACAGAGAGAGGCTCAGTCTCAAAAAAAAAAAAAAAAAAAAAAAGTAGGACAGATAGATACCATGACTCCAAGGGAAACAATAATATAGGGCGTCAGCTTCTTAGACTCCTAACTTGACGGCAAACGACGCCCATACATATGTGGTCTGTACTCACCTGTCAAGCAAACAGACTTTAACTTATTACATGGAAAATACTACATTGCTCAGTAAGGCTGAGCTAAGCAGAGAAACAATATCACATTCAGATGTGAAGTTGAGTCAACTACCAAAGTACTAGGCATCAATGAACACAACTGAAGACATGAAAACCAGGATCATAAATATAAAATAGCTTATCTTCCTCATTCAGAAAATCCCCTAAAATATACAAAAATAAGAGACCAGATGCATTTTTCTTTTTATTTAATTTTTTAAAATTTCTTTTTAATATTTGTTTATAATCAATCTGGGCCAGCTTGTTACTATTTCTAATATTTTTTTTTCTTTCTTTTTTTTTGAGACAGAGTCTCGCTCTGTCGCCCAGGCTAGAGTACAGTGGCGCAATCTTGCTCGGCTCACTGCAAGCTCTGCCTCCCGGGTTCACGCCATTCTCCTGTCTCAGCCTCCCCAGTAGCTGGGACTACAGGTGCCCGCCACCACGCCCGGCTAATTTTTTATATTTTTAGTAGAGACGGGGTTTCACCATGTTAGCCAGGATGGTCTCGATCTCCTGACCTCGTGATCCGCCCGCCTTGGCCTCCCAAAGTGCTGGGATTACAGTACAGGTGTGAGCCACCGTGCCCGGCCTTAACTTTTCTTTAGTAAATTATAAAAATATCATTTCCTATAACAAATTCAGACAATCCAAAAGTATGATCTTCCAAACCAGAATGCTGAGTTCCTTAAAGGCAGGGTTCTTGTCCATCATGCTCAACACTATACCCTTACCACCTAACACAGTGCCTGACACAAGGTAAGTGCTCAGTAAGCATTATGCATGGAAATAAGAATAACATGAAAAGTTAAAGTATTCCAATACCTTTGCCTCTATCTATTCAATCAGCTACATATAAATATACATGTACACAGTAGTTTCACATAAAAATTAGACCATACCATAAACACTATTCTTTAACTGACTTTTTTCCCCTTACAGAGTTCAGTGTTTTAAACTTTCATATTTCTAGCTTCAAAATGTCTTGACTCCTTTAATGGCCTAAATCAAGCTCCAAAACTGTAAATCCTTAAAAACTTATAGGGGTTTTAGACGAATACTCTGACCATTTGCTGGGCTCCTTGTCATATTCTTTGTAAATGAGGAGTATACTAATGCTACATTTATCTGGATATAGCAAGCAATAAGATGGTCCACAGACATGACTTTTCTAGATAAACCCCCTTTTTATGAAAAAATGTTCAAGTTTATTAGTCATCAGAGAAATTAAATTAATTAAAACCGCCGAATGGGCCGGGTGCGGTGGCTCACGCCTGTAATCCCAGCACTTTGGGAGGCCGAGGCAGGAAGATCACCCGAGGTCGGGAGTTCAAGACCAGCCTGACCAACATGGAGAAACCCCATCTCTACTAAAAATACAAAATTAGCCGGGCTTGGTGGCACATGCCTGTAATTCCAGCTACTCGGGAGGCTGAGGCAGGAGAACCACTTGAACCCAGGAGGTGGAGGCTGCAGTAAGCCGAGATCACGCCACTGCACTCCAGCCTGGGCGACAAAACAAGACTCCATCGCAAAAAACAAACAAACAAACAAAAAACAAACCAAAAAAACCCACCAAATGATAGCACTACACATCTACCAGCTAATAAAGAATTCCTTTGTTTTAATAACAGCTTTATTGAGATACAGTTCAAATACCATACAATTTATTCACATAAAGTATAAAATTCAATGGTTTTTAATATATTCAGTTGTGCAACCATCCATTTTAGAACATTTTTATTCACTCCCCTAAGAAATTCATACCCATTAGCTGTCACTTCTCATTTCCTCCCAACCCCTCCAACCCTAGACAATCACTAATCTACTTTCTGTCTCTATAGATTTACCTATTCTGGACACTTCATAAGTGGAAGATAATTTCTTTTCCAAAATATTAGTCATTTTGGGAAAACTTTTTCTTAATTAACACCCAGTTTTTCCTTTTTAAACAGATTATAAGAATCCCAAGTTAACCATTCTTGATACTCAATGTTCGTCACTATAAATAACAAATACAAAAATATTATAATGAGGTGATTCCTTATGGGCTTTTGAGATCTGTCAGGCAGTTTGAGTTTTGATTGCCCCAGGATGTGGTGCCTAAAAACTAGAAAACAGAAAGAAATGTCCTTCCTATAACTCTAATAGCTCTCTTCTCTGTAGGCAGCTGTCACTCTTTACTCACATCACCTAAGTTCTGTGGTATAATCACAATATATAACTTCTTGAAGTTGCTTATGAACAAGACTTTACCTTTTTATGAAGTAAATTTCACTGGTTTGGTTTGATACATAGACTTAATGAAAACAACTAAAGGAAGTAAACAGAGGAAATTTTGATTTATTTTTATAGGTTGCTAGTCTCTGGCTCTAACTTTTGCTATTATGATAGTCAGTTGTCTTTAAAGAATTGCCTATATTCTGTCTGCTTCCTCATTTCACACTAAGGCCTTCCAAATTAAGCAATTAAAAGGTTATTTCTCAATCTTGATCTTATTCTAAATGCTTTCTCCGTCCCAAAATTCTCTTCTTCCTTGGCATCCAAGAGGTTTCTTCTCCCTCTTGGTTCATCTCGAACCCCTCGAATCACTGTTTCCCATACTAACTCTACTTCCTCTCTCTGCCTTAAATGATGGTCTGTCTTCTTATTTAACGTACTCCTTGAACAGTATCTTCTACAGCTTCTCCTTTGGCTCCTCCCTTCATGATGACAAATCACAAATATATTTCTAGCACAGACACCTCAACTAGACTGTCCCTTAGGTCCCTCAAAATCACCAGAGACAAGATGGAATTCATTATCCATTCTCTTCTACTCCAGAAAACTATCTCCTGATTTTCCTTTCCTAGTTAATGACACCCCCTTTACCCAGTGACCTAAACTAGAAGACTGAAAGTCATCTCATTTATTTCTCCTTATTGGCCCTTATTTCTCCTTACTGGCCATCTCATTCATTTTTCCTTACTGGCCATCATCCAACAGACACACTGATTCATTTCCTTAAATTCTCACATCCATCTCCTTCTCTCCATTTCAAATGCTACTACCTAAGCTCAGGTTTCCTAACTGGTATTTTTGCCTCCAGTCTTGCCCAAATCATCCAATCTTTTCTTTAATTACCACTAAGTAATCATTTTAAAAACATACAAATCTGGTATCGCTCCTGTATTTAAGTTCCTTAAATGGCTCCTTGTTACCTGCATGATAACATCTAAACTCCTAAGCGCCGCAAACAGGTACTCCATGATCTGGCCCCTCTCATCTTCTGCCCCTTCTCTCACCATTTCTCCAGGTTTTCTCCATACAAAACCAGTAAGAGCTGCCCTGTATCTAGCTGTGTCATGCCTTTTGTCTTTGCACCTATACTGCTCTTTCCTATTTCACTGTGAATATCTATTATATCACTTACCAAACTGTACATGCTATTACTTGGATATATGTTTATCTCCTCTATTAGAATAAAAGCTCCTTGAAAACAGAAGCCATTTCTTATTTATTTTTGAATTCCCAAAAAAGAAAATAGTGTCTGGTACACAGTAAGCATTCAATAAATGTTTGCTGAGTAAGTTCTCCGGATAATGTTGTCAAAAGCCTGAGCTCTGTATGAATGAAATTTCCTGTCTTTCAGTCCCTTTCATGATTCCCAAACCTTCCCACATCCTCTGTCCTTTATTCTCAGTTATGACAGACCCTCTGTACCTTAATCTTATAGTCATCTCCTCCAGAGACGAACAGTGGCTGCTGCTTATGGAAGTCAATGCCTCGCACTGGACCTGGTGGAGAAGGCAGGCAACGTATGTTAGAGAGAGCTATCCTTTCTAATCTCTAAGGTGACTCCTATTCAGGATTTTTCAGTTCTATCATTTCCACATTCTTTAATCATAGAAGAATCCACGTCAAACAAGGCTTAAAATAACCCAGGATATTATAAATACTTATACTCCTTTAACTTCCTCCTAGAAATATCTCACCATCATGTTCATCAAACTTGTCAATGAGAGTGCACATCCGATAGTCCCATAACTGGATGACCCCATTATGTAAACTAGTCAGGATCCAAGGTCTTTTGGGGTGAAAGCTGAGCCCTGAAAAAAATAGAAAATGATACAATGAGCTAACTAAGCCCCATGATGTCACCTTCTCTCAATTCTGATAAGAAAAAGAAACATCAAGGTTAATCCTAGGTTCATTCATTCATTCGACAAGCTTGATGATTTTTTACTGGATGCCAGACATCGTGAATTTTATGTTTGGTACTAGATTTTTGTTATATTCCTTTACATATTCTTGGGCTTTGCTCTAGGATACAATTAAATTACTTGGAATGAGTTGATCCTTTCAAGGCTTGCTTTTAGGTTTTATTACAGGGGGGCTACAGCAGCCTTCATTCTAGGCTTAATCCGGAACCACTGTTAAAGCAATAGCCATCTGAGGTCTCTATTTGAAGCCCTGTAATATTAGGAAGTCTTTCCATTCTGGGAAGTAGGAACACAAACTAGTCCCAGCCCTGTGTGAACTCTGAGGATTGCTCTGCCTTCTCCTTTCCAGTGGTCCTTTTTCAGGTTTTGAATAGTTTTCTCACTTGCAGATCAGTACTCAAAGACCTGAGAGGACATCCTGCAGGTCTCTAGTGCTCTCTCTCTGCAGCCCCCTCTTCTCCGGTATTTTGCCCAGCAAAATCTAGCCATCTTTGCTTCCCCACACTCTAAACTTACGTCTCCTCAGAAAGACCAAGGGATTCACCTCTTCACTGAAGCCTAAAAACTCTCTAGGCAGTAATCTACGGCAATCATAAGACTCACCTTGTTTATTTCCCTTCTCTGGAGAATTATTTTCCTGCACTGCCTGTTGCCCAACGTCTGTGAGCAATGTATGAATCTTTGTTTCATACATTTTGTTCAGTTGTATAGTTAAGGTGGGAAGGTAAATCTGGCCCTTGTATTCTATCATGACTGGAAATGGAAGTCCCCAGAGATAACAACTACTAACAGTTCAAAGTGTATCCTTTCAGATTTTTAATGCAGTTACACATAGACATAGGCCTTAGTATTTTATGAAAGTGGGGATCACGTTATGATGTTGTTCTGCAAACTTCTTTCTCACTTAACTATATAATATGGATCTCATGAAAGTACATATAAACATAACCTCATTCTTTTTAACTACAGGGGACAAATGTACTACACTTATATTATTCTAACAGGCATTTTGTCCCCCAATTTTTGGCTATCAGAAGAGCCTACTGAAGATACTTCTACACATAATCTAACCTATTTGCATTATTACTGCTCTAGGCTAAAGACCTGTGAGATTGCTCAGGAATAGAATATGTGCACTTAACATTTTAGTACATATAGTTTAAATGTAAAAACACTGTATCAGCATAGTCTCATGAAGTTTATGGAGGTGCCCATTTTGCACACAGGCTGTTATCAACTATTTGTTGTTTTGTTTTATAAATCTAAGACCCTCCCCCCAAAAAAGTAACTTCACTTTTTTTTTTTTTTTTTTGCATTTCTTTCATTACTAGTGAGGTGGAACTATTTTAATTATTTATTGAACATTTACAATTTTTCTTCTAAATTGTCTATTTTTCTATTAGGTTCTTTTTTTTTTATTATGATATATAAGTACACTCAACAATGGATGTTTGCCCTCAAATATTATGATATCTTTGTTTTTCCTTCTGTACTGTCCAGCAAGAAATTAGGAGCAGAAAAGAAAACTGAAAGATTATGAAGACCCATTTCACATTTCACCTATACAGGTCTCAGAAATTCTTAATGGTACCCACCTTTCAAGGTCAAGTTTCCCAAGAGACTTAGAAACTGCTCAGAATATATTCACACACTGATAACAACCTCCAGTTTTTGAGCTACTGAGTCTACACCAGGCGCTGTAATAAATACACTCCATATACTTTCTCATTTTAATTCTCTCTATAAAAGACTATTTTACAGATGAGGAAATACAGACTTAGAGACCTTAAGTAAGTCACCCTACACATACAGCTTGTTAGTGGATATCTCAGGATTCCAAGGCAAGCCCATCTGACTTCAAAGACCAAGTTCCTAACCACTTTGTTACGCTGCATCTTACTAAATATTCTAGATACTATTTTTTCCAGGTCTCCGGAGACCTTACTTCTCTGCCTTTCACATTCTAACATTCTGAGGCTAATACTGCGATCTCAGTATTTGCCCTCCACCCCCAACGACCCACACTCGAGCTCCAGAGTTGCCATACTTAGCAAATAAAAATACGAGATGCCCAGATAAATTTGAACTTCTGGTAAGCAACGACAGACTAAAAAACTATTCATTGTTCACCTGAAATTCAAATTTAACTGGGTGTCCTGCATTTTATCTGGCAACTCTATCAAGTTGAGACTTTATTGGGGTTATAAGCCTCAAATACTATTTCCGGGTAGTAAATAAAGCCGAATGGAGGCACTGATGTTGAGATGCTGCAGCCAAGGCCTCCTTAAGTGAGGTAGCCACTACTCGTCTCTAAAAAAGCTACTGACTCGGGTGCGAGTAACAGAGATCGAGACTCAGTCCCCAGGACCACTCCATATAACACAGTTATCAAAAAGCCAACAGATCACAGGGCCTCTGTTGCAGAACAATACAAATCGGGAGCACAGCCAAGAGGGAAAGGGAGAAGAAAGAATAGGGAGGGGGTCTAAGGAATCCCCTGCAGTGTGGGAGCCACTTTATAGGTAAATCGAAGCCCAAGGACACACCAAAGAAGAGGGGACTGGAGAACCGCCAGCCAGGCCTAACCTCTCTCCCACCCTCCGTCTTCCTCCGGGTCCGTCTGGTGGGCCCATTTCGACCAGCATCTCTACCCATTTTCTCTTCGTCGGTGTCAGCGCCACTCCTGAAATCCAACCTCCATGTTCCCCCTTTTATTCTCCACTACCTTTGACCCGCGCGCTCTTGGTCTCGAATTTGGTTAGCATCTCTCAGGTCTCCGACTCCGATGTCTTAATCCGAGCCCTGACACACCCTGCTGCCCTTCGGACGCCTCCACGTCAGCGACCCTCTCCCGCGGTTTCCGGAAGCGCCTGGAAACACGAACTTCCGGTGTCTTGGGCTCCGGGCCACAGAGACGGTGTCGGTGGTAGCCTAGAGAGGCCGCTACCCGACAAGAGCCGAACGGGGGCTTCCGCTCAGCGGAAAGGCAAGATGGCCACGGCAGGGGGTGGCTCTGGGGCTGACCCGGGAAGTCGGGGTCTCCTTCGCGTTCTGTCTTTCTGCGTCCTACTAGCAGGTGAGGCCTCCCCGCCCGTGAGCTCCGTTCTCTAAGGGGAACTCTCCGGATCGGCCCAGCCGCGACCGCCACTGTCTCCCTTCTGGTTCCTGCTGCCCCTCTTTCCCCCCACCCTGTAAATCCTCTTTCTTTTTCGTTCCCACGACAGAGGTTCCCCCTTTGCCTGGACCTGAAGGTCCCTTCTCCCCCGCAGCACGTCGTGTCGCTTCACTCCCTTCTCTAGGCCTCTTCCTGGACTTCGAGCCTGACCCTCTCCCACTTTGTCCAGATGTCTCGTTTTTCCCACAACCCCAGCCACACACCCCACAGTCGAAAGGAACAGGTGTGAAAGTTAGCTTTCTTCCCCGCGTTTAGACTTTTTGAGACGAAAGCAATCTTATTCTGTGGGTGCTGTGCGGCGCTTGAAAGGTAGATTTCTTATTTCTTCCTCTGTTGATTACACCCTAAGTCTGTGTCCCTCTGCCTTGCCTCAGGTTTTTTTTTTTTTTTTTTTTAAATCAATAAAGCAAGAATAAGGTAGGATATGGGTACTCTGTGAAGACCCTGAAGTAACGATTCAAGGAACTTTTGGTATTTATAATGTTCTTAAGTGTTTGCTGATACGCGTTCATTTACTGATACATGGCTTTTTAGTTGGTCACTCCCTAAAATGCAAATGTCTGTATATAACTATGACTGTGCCTTCCCCCAATTCACATTGTTTTTAAAGATCCTCAAAGGAGAAACTACAGCTGCCTCACACCGTGGGCACACAAATGACCTACTGATGTTAAATTAACTGACCGGTGTATATGTCTTAAGGTTTCTGTTAATTCTGTTCACACTCTTGGAAAAATGTCTCAGAAAGTTTTCTTAGCCCAGGACCTTTGTATTAACCGATTAGTAATATACATACAGGATATACAAGCAGAAGTGTGATCACCTGTGCAACCAGAATCTGGCAAATCTAAGGTCAAACACATTTCCTTTGACTAAGTTTTCTCTCTTTTAGTGTCACTGTCAATGGCGCTACATGGACTTTGTAATAACCCTTTGAGGCACATAGCTGGGTGCCATGTAGAGCATGTATCTGTTACGATAATGTGCCCAAGAAATAAGAAGAATGGACTTTAATCTCATTTTAGAAAGTATGATACTAAATGATTTACCCAAGCCATACATCAGGTTAATGACACGATAGAAGGTATTACCTGTGTCTCTCAGATTTTTCTAACACTTTTTATCTTCCGATCAGGTTTGTGCAGGGGAAACTCAGTGGAGAGGAAGATATATATCCCTTTAAATAAAACAGCTCCCTGTGTTCGCCTGCTCAACGCCACTCATCAGATTGGCTGCCAGTGTGAGTTGAGACGGATTCATGTTTGTGGACATTCATATTTGTCTGTGCCCTAGATACTAAGTAACATCCATGTCCTGCTTAGGAGTTTTGACACTCATATTGGACTGTGTGTAGGCAGTTACAGAGAACCGTCTGTCAAGCTAGGCAAGATGATTAATAAGAACTAACATTTAGTAAATGCTGCATACCAAGCTTTTTACGTGTGCATCTCATACAACCCCCACCACAACCCCACAAAATAGGTCTTACTGTTATTGTCACTTTATAAATGATGAAACTAAAACTTAAAGAAGTTGAGTAACTTTCCCAAGATCATACTGGTAAGAAGTGATGATGCCAGGATCTGGTGGCCCAAGCACTAAGCTGGGAGTCTTTTTTTTTTTTTTTTTGAGACAGAGTTTCACTCTTGTCCCCCAGGCTGGAGTGCAATGGCACGATCTCGGCTCACTGTGACCTCTGCCTTCTGGGTTCAAGCGATTCTCCTGCCTCAGCCTCTTGAATAGCTGGGATTACATGCACCTGCCACCATGTCCAGCTAATTTTTGTATTTTTAGTAGAGACGGTGTTTCACCATGTTGGCCAGGCTGGTCTCGAAATCCTGACCTCAAGTGATTCACCCGCCTTGGCCTTCCAAAATGCTGGGATTACAGGCGTGAGCCACCGCACCCAGCCGAGCCAGGACTCTTAAGCACCCTATTATACTGTTTTTTAAGGAGAAAAAAGTCTCATATTCTATTGTGTCCAGTCATCACTTGCACTCTGAACTTTTTGGAACCAAAATGGGCTTCTTAAAGGCAGTGAACTATCTGAAGAGAAGGCACTGAAAATGCCAAATAGGCTGGGCGCAGTGGCACATGCCTGTAATCCCAGCACTTCGGGAGGCCAAGGCGGGTGGATCACTTGAGGTCAGGAGCCAGCATGGTGAAACCCCCCCATCTCTACTAAAAATATGAAAATTAGCCGGCTGGCTGCTGTGGCATGCCTGTAGTCCTAGCTTCTCGGGAGGCAGAGGCAGGAGAATCCCTTGAGCCCAGGAGGCGGAGGTTGCAGTGAGCCGAGATTGTGCCACTGCAGCATAGGTGACAGAGTGAGACACTGTCTGAAAAAAAAAAAAAGAAAGAAAGAAAATGCCAAATAATTGCAAGAGGAATTAGTGAAGCATTTTATTTATCCTTTTTTAAAACTTTTTTTTCCTTAAATTCAGCTGACAAGCCGTTTATTTTTACGCTGTGTGTGTTCCAAAAGAAGGTGCCATGACACTGTGGCTTTAAAAACTATCAAAATCATAGGGCAGGAAAAGTAGTAATCTAAAGGCTAACCTGCTGTGTTCAGATTTTGTTTCCCATGGACAATAGCTCTGTCAGAATGTAGTTTTGCAGATAAGCAGGAAACTTGGGGTCTGATACTGGCTTCTTCATCATCAAATTGATCACCTCTGAATTTCAGTTTACCCCTGGAATAATGGTTGGAATACTTGCATAAACCTGAAAGTCAAATATCTCTTAATAGTTGTTTATTGATGATGCTAGGTAAATAGGGTGGTCTCAGAAGTGCTGTATAACTTCCTGAAGCCTTCTTCCAATTTGGTAAGAGAAAACTGGGACACTGAGAAGTGAAGGACTTGTTCGTGGAAGCAGTTACTACTTTTTTAGCCATCTTTCCCTGAGCTATAGTATCTGTTTATTGTCCCATGTCCCTGCTATACAAGCACTGGGAGTAGGTTGACTGGTTCCAAACAGCCCCAAATAAAGTTTTTGTTGTACTTAGTTTCCTTTTTTTTGAGATGGAGTCTCGCCCTCTCGCCCAGGCTGGAGTGCAATGGCACAATCTCAGCTCACTGCAACCTCCGCCTCCCAGCTTAAAGCAATTCTCCTGTCTCAGCTTCATGAATAGCTGGGATTACAGGCACATGCCACCGTGCCCAGCTAATTTTTTGTATCTTTAGTAGAGGTGGGGCTTCACCATGTTGGCCAGGCTGGTCTCGAACTCCTGACCTCGTGATCTGCCCTCCTTGGCCTCCCAAAGTGCTGGGATTACAGGCATGAGCCACCATGCCCAGCCCTCTGGACTTAGTTTCTGAACTGGTTTGTAGGTAGAAGAGAGCTAGGTCCGGGGTGGGCTGAGATCAGACTGCTGGTCTTGCTGGAACATCACTCTAAAGTACAGAAGGCCAGGACCCCATCCTCTTGTAACGGGGCTCTAAGAAAACTCCCCTGGGAATGAGTCCTTCTACTCTGTGTTCTTAAAACAGCTCTGTGGGAAGCAAAGCCTCTAGAGGTAAAGCCAAGTGCCAGTACAGAGAAACAAGAGGAGGCAAGCGGGACTCTGGCCACTTCCTCATTATGGTTCCTTTTCAACCTACTTATTTCCAAATCTTACTTCATCATATCTGTCTTTTCTGAGCAGGCTACGCCCTTTTTAATTAGTGTAGCTAACATGATACAACTAAGGAGAAAAAGTGATACCCAGATTTGATTTCTGATTATAATGCTCTGCTTCTCTTGGACATTTTAAAGTTCTCAAAGGGGGCTTTAAATAGGTTTCTTTTCCCTCCCTTCCTCCTTCTATCCTTTCTTCCTTCTTTCATCTGTCCCCATAGTATGAGATGAATACAGGTAGAAAACCTCATTGAAGGCCCAGAGAAAATAAGCAAGTTACTTAAGACTACACCATTACTAGTTGGAACCCAGATTAGGATCCAGGTTTTTTTCAGTCCAGTATCATAGTTTGTCTTTCTCCTGTCCTCCCTGGAGTTGAAGTTTTGGGGTGTGTGTGTGTGTGTGTGTGTGTCAGTGTCAGAGTCTGACTGTGTCACCCAGGCTGGAGTGCTGTGGCACAATCTCAGCTCACTGCAGCCTCCGCCTCCCAGGTTCAAGCAATTCTCTGCCTCAGCCTCCTGAGTAACTAGCATTACAGGTGTGCACCATCACACCTGGCTAGTTTTTGTGTTTTTAGTAGAGATGGGGTTTCGCCATGTTGGCCAGGCTGGTCTCGAACTCCTGACCTCAAGTGATCCACCCACCCACTTCAGCCTCCCAAAGTACTGGGATTACAGGCATGAGCCACTGCGCCCGGCCAAAGTTATGTATGTTTTAGTTGCCACACTACCTGTTCCTTTTCCCATGTTTTAAATGCTGTGGCAAGGGCCGGGCATGGTGGCTCACTCCTGTAATCCCAGCACTTTGGGAGGCTGAGGTGGGCATTTAAAACTCTAAAATGATTCTGATACACAGCCAGGGCTGAGAACTACTGGTCTAAAATAATTTATGAATAACACATCCAATTTTCTGTGGGGAGAAGACTCACAGGGAGACCCTAGGATATCTCCACACAGATCACTGGGGACTTAAGGAGTATTACCTAATTCCTTGAATTATGTAGAATTCAAAGTATTTTGGACTCTGGATCATCCGTCCTCTAATACAGTGCTTCCCAATCTTTATCATGTCATGAGACACGTAGAAAATGTTATTTGTATGGCATCCTGGCACATACAGAAATGGGTGATATTTTCAGGGCATCCTGGGGTGAATGATAAGTAGGCTCCTGGCTGGAGGTAACTTTGGAAACTCTAGGTTTCCTGGAATGAAGAGAACCAATGAGAGCACATCTCTGATCCATTCGAGGCTAATCAATTGGGAAGCTCTGTTTTTAGAAACCTCAGAGTTCTTGATAAACCTCATCTAAAACTGGCCAGAAGCAAGTAAAGTCATTCCCAGAAAGGGCAAAAGGAATGATGATCCAGGAAGGCTCCTGAGGCCAAGGGCATGTACGCATGTGTTTTTACAAAGGAAGATTCAAAGCTAAAACCCTGAGCTAGAGATTTAGTGGCATTTCCTAGAGAAAATATAGGTTTGAAAACTTTGGTGTCTATTGTTGTAGAATCTTACGTATATGGCTAAATAAGGTTGAGGGCAGAGGGCAAGAAAATGAAGTTCACAGAACCTTTCTGGCATATAATGAGTCCTCTTGTGCTCTTTTATATTCCATTCCCTCCTGATAACCTTCAGATGGAGCTGGGGCAACAGCTTTTCAGTTCAAATCTAGAGGTGCCTGTATTCACCCAAATATGTTGTGACATCTTTAGGGTATAAAAGATAACGCAGAATCAGTGAGGCAAAGTCAGCATTGTTAACTATGGAAGCTTTAATTTGACTCATTCTGTCCTGGCAGCTTCAATTAGTGGAGACACAGGGGTTATCCATGTAGTAGAGAAAGAAGAGGACCTACAGTGGGTATTGACTGATGGCCCCAACCCCCCTTACATGGTTCTGCTGGAGAGCAAGCTTTTTACCAGGTAAGAACTAGATGTATCTGCTGGGAAAACATCCATAGAGGGTAAGTTTCAGTGAACAGTCGTCCCACTTATTAGTGAAAACTTCCCTTGGCTGCCCTGGTCTGGTCAGGGGAGAGGGTGGGGTGGTCCTCAGAAGGAAAGGTGTACCATCAAAAGAAATGATCTTGAGCTTAGGGCTAAATTTCACCTCCCTGTCCCTGAGTAACCCCGGGCACCCCTCCCCTTCCTCCCTGGAGTCCTTACTCAGTAAAGCTCTACATTTTAGAGCAGATCATTGTCCAGGCTCAGAATTTAGAGACTGAAAGGGAAGAAATAAGTCAACAGTCTGATTCCCCTAGTTCCCCATTTGTTTCCATCCTGGAGGCAGAATGTCAGGCTGTCTGATACCTTCCTGTGTTCCTTCATGGAATTCCTTTCCTATTCCAGGGATGTAATGGAGAAGCTGAAAGGGAGAACCAGCCGAATTGCTGGTCTTGCAGTGTCCTTGACCAAGCCCAGTCCTGCCTCAGGCTTCTCTCCTAGTGTGCAGTGCCCAAATGATGGGTTTGGTAAGTGTCCCAAAGGATCAGGAGAGCCTACTGTCGCCTAAGGCTCACTGTTGCTTCGGTCTTATGTCTTTGTGAGGGATGTCTGTGTGTAGTGTCAGTAACTGACTCCCAAACAGGAGGTAGTGTTTATTTGTCTTTGCTGCTCATCCCTTCCCTCTCCTGCTTCCCCTTCCTTTGCCTTACCTGGCATTATCTCTTTTTGTCACGTGTTCACATCCCTAATCTTACAGCCTAAGACTCCCTGATACCATTGTCTTTCTATTTTAGTGTGGATGGTAATAGACTTCATTCCTACTTCTTTGAGTCACCACCTCGTTTTGAACTCTTAGTCCCAACTGAAAGATTCTTCCACCCTCACCTGGTTCCTAAGTACTTGGTGTCCCAGTAACCAGTCCCCCTATTCCCCATCCTTCCCTTCAGGTGTTTACTCCAATTCCTATGGGCCAGAGTTTGCTCATTGCAGAGAAATACAGTGGAACTCGCTGGGCAATGGTTTGGCTTATGAAGACTTTAGTTTCCCCATCTTTCTTCTTGAAGATGAAAATGAAACCAAAGTCATCAAGCAGGTAATGACGCTGCCAGCTCCTAGCAATTCCAGTTAGAAAGAAGATTATTTTTCTAGCCAGGTGTGGTGGTGTGTGCATGTAGTCCCAGCCACCTGGGTGGCTGAGACAGGAGGATCGCCTGAGGCCGGGAGGCAGAGGTTTCAGTGAGCTGAGATGGCACCATTGCACTCCAGCCTGGGTGACAGAGCAAGACCCTGTGTCACAAAAAAAAAAAAAAAAAAAAAGAAAAGAAAAAAAGAAGGGATTATTTTATAGGCTCTCCTATTTGGAGGGTGGCTCATTCTACTGGTACACCTGCTGAAAGACAGTTGCTCTAAAAAGAACCAAGACGTTTATTTTTCTCACATTCTTTCCCCACATTTTGCTCCTGCTTGATATTATAGCATTAAAGCCTTTTACACTAGAAGAAAATATAAAGAATATCCGAAAGAATAATGTGAAACGAGGCCAGGTGCGGTGGCTCACGCTTGTAATCCCAGCACTTTGGGAGGCCGAGGCGGGCGGATCATGAGGTCAGGAGATCGAGACCACAGTGAAACCCCGTCTCTACTAAAAATACAAAAAAAATTAGCTGGGCGTGGTGGCGGGTGCCTGTAGTCCCAGCTACTCGGAGAGGCTGAGGCAGGAGAATGGCATGAACCCGGGAGGCAGAGCTTGCAGTGAGCCGAGATTGCGCCACTGCACTCCAGCCTGGGCGACAGAGCGAGACTCCGTCTCAAAAAAAAAAAATATGAAACAAGGTACACAGCCCAGATTAAGAACCACTAGTATCGTAAAAAAAAAAAAGCATTGGACTAGAGATTGAGAAATTAAATTTGGTAATTTCTGAGCTTCTTTTTAGCTCTAATGTGCCTTAATTCTGGTCTAGTATTTCCATTTTGACTCATAGAGTAGTTAAGAGATTTGTTCAAAGTTGCATGGTGAGTTGATCTCCAAGCTGTGTCATATCTGATTTCCTATCTCTAGTTTGGTGCTCTTTGTATCAGATCACACTGAATCTTTTCAGTGGCTGAAGCTTTAAATTGGGCCAGGCCATCTGGAATGGGATAATTTCATCTCCAACTAAACCACTGAGTCTGCAACCCTTTGTAACTCTTGATGAGTTTTTCTCTTTGACCTTATAGATCCTATGGTTGTACCAGGATAACTATAGCTCAGGGATAAATGTCTCCGGAAAGGGTGTGGCTCCATCCCAAAAAGATGGAACTGGGCCCTCCTCCTTCTAGGATGTAAGGGAGGGCCTCCACAAACTAGCTGTCTCAGTGGGGTCCATCTCACCTTTCAGTGCTATCAAGATCACAACCTGAGTCAGAATGGCTCAGCACCAACCTTCCCACTGTGTGCCATGCAGCTCTTCTCACACATGCACGCTGTCATCAGCACTGCCACCTGCATGCGGCGCAGCTCCATCCAAAGCACCTTCAGCATCAACCCAGGTAGGGCAGATCCAAACCATGAGGGTAATGGAATAAGGGGCAGAGGGAGAGTGGAACCAGGCCAGGGAATGTTAGAGAGACTGTAATAGGGAAGGAGTAGACACCATGAAGGAGCTCTGCATGGGAGAACTAGAAACAATTCTGAAAAATTTAGGCAGCTTGTTCCTAAAGTGGATGGTGGCAGAGAAGCCAACCTCGGACTGTTGGAAGTAGAGAAAACGACTTAGAGTCAGTGGGGCACTGGTCAGAGATTTCCAATGTTGCCTTTATAGCTACCGTCTCCTTTAGCCTTGTTGATCTCTCATTGTTTGTGTCCTGCTTAGAAATCGTCTGTGACCCCCTGTCTGATTACAATGTGTGGAGCATGCTAAAGCCTATAAATACAACTGGGACATTAAAGCCTGACGACAGGGTTGTGGTTGCTGCTACCCGGGTGAGTGTTGGCTTCTGATCAGGATGGGCAGGGCTGGCACAAAAAGAGCTGGTAGGCCCCGCTCTAGCATATCAGATTTCAAAGTTGCCAAATTGGGAAGCCTCAAATGGGGAGGAATCTGGGCTGTGGGACTCCTGGGTTGTCTCCATTGCCACAAGACAGGTATATTGTCTTGACTGGAGCAAGAAAGGAGGTTTGGGGCCGGTTTTAAAGTATATATCCCCTGACTTTTCTTCTGTTGTACTAGCTGGATAGTCGTTCCTTTTTCTGGAATGTGGCCCCGGGAGCTGAAAGCGCAGTGGCTTCCTTTGTCACCCAGCTGGCTGCTGCTGAAGCTTTGCAAAAGGCACCTGATGTGACCACCCTGCCCCGCAATGTCATGTTTGTCTTCTTTCAAGGGGTAAGGGCTCTTTGGCTGGGGTGCAATGGCAGGGAAGAAAGAGGATAGTAAAGATGAGAGTGGCTACTGGTTGGAGAAGACCTCAGCACTTGACCTAAGTTGTTAACCAGCACAGAGCTTCCGGATGTGTCTACCTGTGTCTCCCCTTTAGATTCCTCCATTTTAGGAAGCTTAGATTCCTTCTTTTTAGGAAGCTTTTACACCCTGAATTGGTATGTAACCAGCCCCCTCTTTCCCCCACTGATAAGATATATTGGAGGTGGCCTTTTACTTTTATTCTCTGGACTCCTTTACTGCTATCTCCATCCGGGAGCCCTGAGGCTCCTGACTCTCATCACTAGGACCACAGCCCTAAAATAAGGGAACAGCATCTGTGGCTGAGTCACTGGAGGTGGGGGACAGTTAAGAAGCAGACACATAATAGCTGATGTTCATCTTAGGCCTTTACTAAGGCTACTTTCCCCATTTGTGGGCTTGAGAAGTCTTGTAATACATACATATGAGGGATAGTCACAGCTGGGAGGTGGGGCCAAGAGAAGCAGAAAGTCACATGACTGTAAGCTGACTAGCAGTTGGGGTGACCTGAAATAGTCGTCTTGCCTACAGCTTTGATGATCTGGCCTTCTTTGAGGCTTTCCTAACCCTTTGGAATCTCTGTTCCCCCTCCCACCTACCTCCATCTCTCAGGAAACTTTTGACTACATTGGCAGCTCAAGGATGGTCTACGACATGGAGAAGGGCAAGTTTCCTGTGCAGTTAGAGAATGTTGACTCATTTGTGGAGCTGGGACAGGTATGTGGCATGTCCCCCAGCCCCCTCCTTTTTAATTAAAGCTTCCTTCTTTGTTGTTCTATGGTCTTAACTGCAGGAACCACCGCCTCTTCCCTTGACTTCTATCCCCTAGGCATGGCCCAGAACAGGAGACTGATTCTAAGTGTTGTTTCTTTTTTTTTTGAAACGGAGTCTTGCTGTCGCCCAGGCTGGAGTGCAGTGGCGCAATCTCGGCTCACTGCAAGCTCCGCCTCCCGGGTTCACGCCATTCTCCTGCCTCAGCCTCTCCGAGTAGCTGGGACTACAGGCGCCCGCCACCACGCCCGGCTAATTTTCTGTATTTTTAGTAGAGACGGGGTTTCACCGTGGTCTCGATCTCCTGACCTCATGATCCGCCCGCCTTGGCCTCCCAAAGTTCTGGGATTACAAGCGTGAGCCACCGCGCCCGGCCAAGTGTTGTTTCTTCATCCTCCCCCCAGGTGGCCTTAAGAACTTCATTAGAGCTTTGGATGCACACAGATCCTGTTTCTCAGAAAAATGAGTCTGTACGGAACCAGGTAACCCAAGCATCTCCCCTCATTTCCTGTTCCTACAGCTCAGAATCCAGACCCCAACCCCTGCCCTGTTTCCACCAACCCCTGCCCTGTTTCCACCAACCCCCAGGGCCTGTGAGACAGGGTAAGAGACAGGATTGGATTGGGTGTTGGCCAAAGGATGAACACCACAGCTGTTGTTGCTGCTGGGAAGAATCAGGAGCTCAGTGGCATTCCATTGGTTCCCTGGACTGGGTAGTTCTCTGATCATTTGTTGCCTAGCAGACTGCCACTGCCCATTAAGGATAGGTGAGTGACTAGCTCCCTTCTTGCCTTGCTGCCCCATGGATCCAATTGTCAAGGCTGCTCTGCCCAAGTCCTGGCTATGTCACACTCCCTGCCCAACTTGTCCTCCACTTTCCTCCTCACTGCTTGTTCAAAACCTTCCCTTCCTTCTAGGTCCACCTTTAGGTCTGCTTTTTTCCAGGTGGTCCTCTTTCTGCAATTCCAGCCTTCAGCATCATCCCTGCCGTGGACTCCTGTAGCATTTAAAGAATTGGTTATCTGTTTGGCATTCAGCACGCAGTTTTCTATTATTATTTGCTCCCTCCAATTCTGCACAATAAAATACTAAGTGAAGCATCCACTGAGGATAAAGCAGAGTCTTGAAGACAGTAGAATTTACTTATAAATATGAAAAAAAGGTCTCTTCTTTATGCCCCAGTTTTCTAACTCTAAAAGGAATGGTGGCAGCTACAGGAAATTCAGAGAGCCTTAGTCCCAAAAGGCTTGAGGGGTAAAGGTCTACTAGAGATAGGGTAGCTCCCCAAGCAGGGGACTTGAAGTATAGAGCATTTCAGGCCTAAAAGAGACCTCCTGCTTCCCATCCCCCAGCCTCCCATCAGTTAATCTCCCTCGTAACCCCCAGGTGGAGGATCTCCTGGCCACATTGGAGAAGAGTGGTGCTGGTGTCCCTGCTGTCATCCTCAGGAGGCCAAATCAGTCCCAGCCTCTCCCACCATCTTCCCTGCAGCGATTTCTTCGAGCTCGAAACATCTCTGGCGTTGTTCTGGCTGACCACTCTGGTGCCTTCCATAACAAGTAAGAATCACTTGGCCCTGTACCCTCTTCATTCTTGAAGAGAGTCTATTCTGCAGTCTGGGAGGAAGGTCACTGCCCTCCGCTTTCCCACACTACCCCTCCAGAACCTCAGGTCCATCTGTATTCTTTGCTCAGTGGCCTTTTCACATCTGAACTGAAACCCTTATTTGTTTGACTGGATATTCATCTTAGAAACTCATCCTCACTCTTAGCCCTTTCCTGTCACAATCCTCTGTTATGGTTCCACTGCTCCCTACCTCTCCAGGGTCCTGAGTTCCTCAGGGCTGCCAGCAGAGGGCATCATCTCAAACACAAGCATGGGAAGGATGGTGGGGGCCCTTTGGCTAGAGGACAGAAAGCAGTCCTTCTCTGGAACTCACCCAGAGGTGCCGGAAACAGTATTCATACTCTGTGAAATGTACCATGTTCTTGCCATGTGGTAGGTGGCCATGGTTCAGTGTGAGGGTAAAAGTGCCTCCTATAGCTGATGGGGCTCCAGAGATACAAAGTAAGGCCCTGTTAGTCACCTCTTTCTTGGTCTGGGTTACCCTTAAACTGCTCCTAACTTGAGGCCTTGGATAACAGGGGATTTCTTAATCAGGCTGGATTGCCAAGCTTCCCTGGGGCCAAATGAGTTTTGGAGTGAAAATGCTTGAGCTCTATTTCTGACCCCAGCCAAGTAGCACCTTCTCATTCATTTAGGGGAGTGACAATCCTAGCACTTAGGGTCAGCTATCTTCTCTAAAGCTATCCTTGTACCACTTTGGGGCAAGTGAGGATTCATCATTTGAACACATTTCAGATTTGATTATGTAGCTGACTTGACTTTGTGTGGGACAGGGATTTACTGATGGTAAAGACTGTGGAGCTCAGCCTCTCTTTTAAGATGTCTCCTTGGGGCTCCATAAGGATCATCATGGTGATTTCATCAGTGTATTCTTATATATCTATGAGCAGACCTGATCCTAAGACCTGCAAATCACCTCCGGCTCCCAGCCACCCTAAATATAAATGTTCATTGGAACAGTTATACAATTGTGATCTCATGATATATGGCAGAGTTCTCTGATAATCATCTTAGCCATCCCCCATATCTCCAGCCCAAATGATGTAGAAGAGTCTCTCCTTTGTTTAAAGATCTGAGCTCATTCAGCTTTTCTACCTTGTCTGTCAGGAAAGTCTTTAATTTTCACTAACCACCTCACCCTCACTCCTACCTCCCTGTTCTCCACACCTTCTGGAATATGGGATCCTGATTGTCTCTCACCCCTTTCTTCTGGATGCTGAAAATGAGATACTGAGTTCCTGCATAAGGAGCATTTGAGGGAGGAAAGGGGCAGAGCCCTGGCTAAATGTAGCCAAGGCTCATGCCGGCTTTCCTGGCAGATATTACCAGAGTATTTACGACACTGCTGAGAACATTAATATGAGCTATCCCGAATGGCTGAGCCCTGAAGAGGACCTGAACTTTGTAACAGACACTGCCAAGGTAGCACTGAGCCAGTCTGGGTGGGAGCCTGGGGCACACAGTGAAGATGCTAGCCTTTGAGGATAGGAGAGGTGGGCCATTCAGCCCCCTCCTCACCTACCACAGGCCCTGGCAGATGTGGCCACAGTGCTGGGACGTGCTCTGTATGAGCTTGCAGGAGGAACCAACTTCAGCGACACAGTTCAGGCTGATCCCCAAACGGTAAGCAGATGGGCCCTAGCTCCTTTCTGTTTACACAGCAAGCTGTCCCTATCCTCCCTTGCCCTAGTGTCCCAAACCTTGGAATTCCACATGACTGTTGATGCCGGTGAGAATGCCTGATGCCCCAGAGAGCTCTTGGGTGGGCCTCATCTGCGTCTTATGAGCCAGCCACTGTCTCCCAACTCCAGTCTATCTGGCCAGTCTTGTTCCTGCCCCATGACTGGGTCTCCACTGATAATTCTTTCCCTAGGCTCCCTTCAAGTCACAGGGTTTTCTCTCTTTACTGTTCCAATCCTAGGTCACCCGCCTGCTCTATGGGTTCCTGATTAAAGCCAACAACTCATGGTTCCAGTCTATCCTCAGGCAGGACCTAAGGTCCTACTTGGGTAAGCATCTGGTGTGGGAATGGGACCCTTAGCTAAGGAAAGGGATAGAGAAAAAGTCATTTTGGTTTAACCTTTATTATTTTTTTTCTTTTTCCTCTCTGTTTTTCTTACCTCCTGTTTTCCTTTCTTCTCATATTCGATGGATCCTTTTCCGTTGCCCTTCTTTCTGGCTGCTGCCAATCTTGGGCTTTTCCTGTTTCACCCACCATCCACCCACCAAATCTTCCCTTCCTTTTGGTCTGCAATCAGGTGACGGGCCTCTTCAACATTACATTGCTGTCTCTAGCCCCACCAACACCACTTATGTTGTACAGTATGCCTTGGCAAATTTGACTGGCACGGTGGTCAACCTCACCCGAGAGCAATGCCAGGATCCAAGTAAAGTCCCAAGTGAAAACAAGGATGTGAGTGGTGGTGGGTGTCGGAAGTGCCCTGGGGCCCCTTTCCCTTGGGAAAGTTGGAGGTTCTTCTAGACCTAGTTAGACCCAGGGGATTGGGATGGAGAGGTGAAGAGATGCAGTCCTCAGCAATTGGATGTTGAAAAGCCTGGGTGAAAGTAGACCATCTGAAGGGTAAAGGGACAGCAGCCAGTTAGCTCAATTGGTTAGAGCATGGCACTGATAGAGGGTAGAGGGAACGAGTGAGAAGAGCATCACCCTAGCCATGTGTTGTGGCCCATCTTCTGTGCAGCTGTATGAGTACTCATGGGTCCAGGGCCCTTTGAATTCCAATGAGACAGACCGACTCCCCCGGTGTGTGCGTTCTACTGCACGATTAGCCAGGGCCTTGTCTCCTGCCTTTGAACTGAGTCAGTGGAGCTCTACTGAATACTCTACATGGACTGAGAGCCGCTGGAAAGATATCCGTGCCCGGATATTTCTCATCGCCAGCAAAGAGCTTGAGGTGAGATGGGGCAGGAGGGGAGGTGGCAGGGATCTGTTTGACTTCTTTCTCTGCTTTCTTGTGTCATATAGCCTCTTCCATCTCCCATTTGCCCCACATCTATAGCAAAAGGCTACTGCAAATCTGTCCCTGGTCAGCCAGCATGTTCCCTTAGGAGGCCTTTCTTTTTTTTTTTTTTTTTTTTTTTTTTTTTTGAGATGGAGTTTCACTCTTGTTGCCCAAGCTGGAGTGCAATGGCACGATCTCGGCTCACTGCAACCTCCGTCCCCCAGGTTCAAGCGATTCTCTTGCCTCAGCCTCCCAAGTAGCTGGAATTACAGGCATGTGCCACCACACCCAGCTAATTTTTTTTTATTTTTAGTAGAGACGGGGTTTCACCATGTTGGTCAGGCTGGTCTTAAACTCCTGACCTCAGGTGATCCACCCACCTTGGCCTCCCAAAGTGCTGGGATTACAGGCGTGAGCCACTGCGCCCGGCCAGGAGGCCTTTCTTCACAGATAGTTTGAGTAGGTGTTCATTCTGGAGAGCCCCTGTGGATCCCAGAACTTCACAGCTTCAACTCCCATCTGGCATTCCCCATCTGGCACAGCTGGGATGAGTCAGTCTAATGTACTGAGTTCCTGTCACAAGTAAGTAATGTAAGTGTCACAAGAGAACCAAAGCCCTGGGCCCTCCTTTCAAAATGCCTAAAATTTAAGTAATACAAGATGGAAGCAAGAACAGAGATACTTTACTTCTCTTTTCAAATGGGGAGACAAAGTCTATAGGCTGGAGAGATGTTGCCCTTGATTGTTCCATACTTGGTGCTTAGAGCCAGCATCAGAATTCCCGTGGCTCCAAACCCCAAACAATTATCCAAAAAACTGCACTGAGTTCTGAGAATGCCTTTCTCCTTTCCTGCCCTCCCTCCCCCTGCAGTTCATCACCCTGATAGTGGGCTTCGGCATCCTCATCTTCTCTCTCATCGTCACCTACTGCATCAATGCCAAAGCTGATGTCCTTTTCATTGCTCCCCGGGAGCCAGGAGCTGTGTCATACTGAGGAGGACCCCAGCTTTTCCTGCCAGCTCAGCAGTTCACTTCCTAGAGCATCTGTCCCACTGGGACACAACCACTAATTTGTCACTGGAACCTCCCTGGGCCTGTCTCACACTGGGATTAACATAAAAGAGTGGAACTTTCCAAAAGAGACAGGGAGAGATAAATAAGTTGCCTCCCTTCCTCGGCTCCCCTTTCCCATCACCCCTTCCCCATTTCTTCCTCCTTCTCTATTCATGCCAGATTTTGGGATTACAAATAGAAGCTTCTTGCTCCTGTTTAACTCCCTAGTTACCCCCCCCAATTTGCCCTTCAGGATCCTTCTACTTTTTCCATCTGGCCCTGTACCTCTCTCTGCTCCTCACCCCCACCCCTGTACCCAGCCACCTTCCTGACTGGGAAGGACAAAAGGTTGAACGTCAGGGTCAAACTACATTGAACCCCTGAGGACAGGGACATCTCTGGGCCGAGCCTACTGTCTCCTTCCCATTGTCCTTTCTCCAGGCCCTCAGATGGCACATTAGGGTGGGCGTGCTGCGGGTGGGTATCCTACCTCCAGCCCACAGTGCTCAGTTGTACTTTTTATTAAGCTGTAATATCTATTTTTGTTTTTGTCTTTTTCCTTTATTCTTTTTGTAAATATATATATAATGAGTTTCATTAAAATAGATTATCCCACACGACTTGTACTGCTAGTTATTCTTCCCAGGCCACCTTGTTCAGCGAGCCTGGACTGGAAGTCATGAGGTTATGTTTTATGCTATCGTCTTGGGCTCCAGAGGACCCAAGGAGTAAGGCTCTATCAAAAACAGTTGAAGTCCTTTCAAATTGCAGAGCCCTGGTTCTCCTCTTGTAAGAACAATGTTAACATAGTTTCTTCTCACTTTGTAATCAACAGGCATTTCTTTTTTTTTTTTTTTTTTTTTTTTTTGAGATGGAGTCTTGCTCTGTTACGCAGGCTGGAGTGCAGTGGCGTGATCTCGGCTCACTGCAAGCTTCGCCTTCCGGGTTCACGCCATTCTGCCTCAGCCTCCCAAGTAGCTGGGACTACAGGCGCCTGCCACCATGCCCAGCTAATTTTTTTTTGTATTTTTAGTAGAGACGGGGTTTCACAGTGTTAGCCAGGATGGTCGCGACCTCCTGACCTCGTGATCCACCCGCCTCGGCCTCCCAAAGTGCTGGGATTACAGGCGTGAGCTACCGCGCCCGGCCATGAACAGGCATTTCTTTATTCACGCTGAGACACTGGCTGGGGTACAGAGATGAAGAGAATATAACCCTAACCCTTGAGTAGCTCACAGTTGGGATGAGAGGAGAGACAGACATTCTCACAACTACATGTAATCCAGTGTAGTAAAAGGAATAATCGCAGTATATCCCAAGTGCTCTGGTAGCACATAGAGAAATTCAGGACCATGTCAGGGGTGACATTCAAGCAATGATTTAAAGGGTTCACCAGATGTGGAAGCACAGAATCAAGAAAACGCATGAGTCATGTTTGGGAGATGGTAAGTAAGTTCAGTGTGTCTGAGCCATAAGGATCAGCAGGAAGCAAGGCTGGGCTAAATCCCAAAGTTCTTGGCTGGCGTACTAAGGAGTTTGGGTTTCTGTTAATAGTGGGCCTTTTGTAGGCCAAAACAAGTTTGGACTGTTTTAGAAAAAGAACCTTACCTCTGTAGAGATGCTCAAATTCCCTGGGTCTTCACGGAGGCAAAATTCTGGAGTATAGCAGCACTGCTAAATGATCGTGAGGAGTGGCTGAGTCAGCCAAGGGAGAAAGAGAACCTCCAGGAGCAGAAGCCCAAACCCAGCCTTCACTCCACTGCTGGCCAGGAGGCTGCCTCTGACACGTGCCTGAATACCAGCAGCAATGGAAAGGGACTGGCTGGCAGTATTCACAGGGTCTGAAGCACTCCTCTTAGTTCCCTGATTGGACTACTTACCTTTTCAAATCCTGCTGAGAATAGGTGATTTTTCTCCAGGTTTCTCTCCAAGTTCCCCTGGGGGGAAGGGAGACATGTTTGGAGTTCTGAGAGATGAAATATACCCTGCTACTTCTCCCCCACCCCAACCCTCCCAGTTTGAGCTGGAGAGGCTGTGTGATGCTGGCGGGAGTCGAGCACAGCTGCCACCATCGACTGGGCCGGGCTCCACACCTCCCTCGGCCAAAAGGTCTCCCGGCGGACAGAGCAGTAAACTCCCTCATCCTGCTGGCAGCTTCAGGAAGCAGAGAAGTGGCTGGGTACCAATGAGGGGGCTGAACAGGGAAACAGGTTGGAAGGAATCGTGATCAAGGGGTAAGAAGTTACAAGATGTAGGTCTGTCACTACTTCAATCTCCTCTGCCTAGGGAAGCATCCTGAACACAAGCTTGTCTGCTGCCTTCCATGCTCCCTTACCTTCCACCTCCTGAGAAACCAGTTTAGCTTTTTCCATGGCTCATGGAGAGGCCAGGCCCCATAGAAGGAGCACAGCCATCCAGATGACCCACTGGGCTCTCACACACCCTCCCTTTCTGAGACCATGGTTCTGACTTCTTAACAGGTATCTCCTATGCCCTGAAGACTTACCAGGTATCTCCTATGCCCTGTGTGACTAGCTGGAAGCATCTAATGGGCCATGTACTTCTCAGTTCCTTAGCCTCCACCTCTCCCTTGATCTAGGCCTTGCCTACCCATGCCTTCTGAAATGTTTCATTTTCCAGCCCCTTTCCTTTCCCCGAGGGCTTTCCTCCCTACCTACTCCTGCCTGTTGCTAGCTGACACTGTACCTTCTCTTCCTCCCAACCCATGCCAATAATTGAATAACTAACCACTCCTGCCCCAAGACCCAGCCTGCCTCTGCCTATTGTGATATTTCGTCCCTCAAGACGAAGGCTTTCCTACTCACTGGTGTTTCTTGCCCAGCTTATTTGAGTAAAGGGGTTTTCTACTTTTTTCTTTTTCACCTCTGGGCCACTGCTCTCAAAGGTACATCCTAGGATGAGATACTGTTTACCCAGAGTACTCTGTGTCACCATTATTCAGTAGGACTTTTGTTTCTTCAAGGGACCTTACAAATCATTTTCATAATCTAACTCATTTGATTGAAGAGAGAAACAGCCCAGAGGAGTGATGTGGCTTGCCCAAGGTCACACAGCAAATTAGAGACAGAACTAGGATTAGAACCTTCTGTACATCTGCACGGGCAGCCACAGCAGTAATAAGCATTTATTGAGCATGGCTCTGGGCAGGGCATTCTGCCCAGCATGGACTAAGGGGAAGAGATAGAGCATCTTCCCTTGGAGATTTGGGACCCAGAGTCTAGATGGCAGGACAAGACATAAGATAAATAACAGGCAAGGCAGCATAGGCCTCATGCAAAATCAGTGCTATAAACAAGTTCTACAGAGAAGTTCAGAGGATGAAGGGTTTGCTTCAGCCAGGCGAGGCCAGTATGGAGGAATGTCGTGGGAAAAGCTAAGGACCAGGATTCTGCCACTAATGCTCTTTGTGACCTTGGAAAGGGCATTTCCTCCGTCTGTAAAATGTCATTAGACAAGGGACTGCTCTCAGGTCCCCCCTGGCTCTGTCAGTCTTGTTCTTTGAAGAGAGAGCGGAGTTGAAGCCTCTTCCTTCTCCCTTCATCTGAAAACTCAGAGCAGGGAACGTTTGAGAGGTTGATCAATTCCTGAACTCTCAAAGGTAGCCAGAGAATCAACTCTAGGGAGGAAAGCCCGAGGGGCAGTATTGCCCTATAACCCAGGGACAGCAGGAATATGGGGAAACTGTGGCATAACACCACAGAAAAGACCCTGTCACCCAGCATCCCGTTCCCAAAAAAGTATGGCAGGAATTGAAGTTAAACTGGGGAAGCCGGGACGCCTAGAAGGTTGGGGTCCCAATGGGCCTCAGATTGGATTTTTCTTCCTTCCTGAATTCAAACTCCAAAGCTACAGGAGCTCTCCCACTCCTATTGTGGAAAAGGGCAGCTGTTGCCCCTGTCCCCAATTACGGGAAACTTGGAGCAGGAGTGGAGGGGTCATCTCAGGAGGCCTAAGGAGAAGTCATTAGTCTGAGATGATGCAATTGTGAGTAAATGTTACAGCCACTGGCTCAGGCTAGTTGGATGCTCAGGGGCTGGGGGCTAGGACCTCTAGAGTCCCCACTGTCCCCCAACTCACAACTGAGAAGGAGTTAGATAAACTAAGGGAAGAAAGAAAAAAAATGAAATGAGAGGGTATCCAGAAAAGGATAAGCTAGTGAAAGGAAACTAAGGAAGTAGTAGGAGGTTACTGGAAGGGCTGAAGGTGGAAAGGGAGGCTGAAAGCTGTGCTGAGAGGGATCCGAGCCCGAGGGGAGAAAGGCCAGGCAGGCGTGGCCAGGAGGGGAGTAAGCCCAGAGCTGGTGGTGACAGATGGGTGGACACAAAGAAGAGAGCTTCAGGGAAGACAGATGGATGGGGGAGGGAAGAGAAGAGGTTGGGGGGGTTAGGGGGGAGCCCAGTGGTTGGAGGCCATAATGAGATTGGAGATGGGCTATAAGCTGAGGAGAGGTGAGTGGAGAGGAAAGAAGAAAGGGGAGGCCGCCTTAGGAGACAAAGGCAATACAGCCCAGAGGGCCAGGAAGAGAGGGCTCAGTTGGGTGCTGAGAAGGGGGGCTTCCAGCCGGGCTGGCAGCAGAGAGAGTGACAGATTGTGTAGTGAGCCAGAGTGGAGACCCGCTGTCACCTTCCAGAGGCACAGAGAGGTGGAGACAGAGAGACAGACTGACAGAGACCATGTGGAAAAACACAAGGAGAGAAGCTAAGACAGAAGACATCCAAGACAGGCTGTCCCTTCCCAGAAACAACGGCTTCTGCCCAGGAGGAGCGAGCTCTGCCTGTCTTGCTCCTGTGACCCAAAACACTGCCACTGTTACAAAATAACACCCTAGCCATAGGCCACTCCCGGGAAGGGTCAGGCAGTGTGGCACAGCGAGGGTTAATGTCGTCTGCTCTCCCTGCCAGCCGCCTGCCTGGTTGGGTCCCCAGGGCTCCCCACATATGTCACCCCCTCTCCTGCCAAACCCACTGCTTCCCAGCTCCTCCAGGCCCTCCCCCGCCCTCAAGGACCAGGCCCAGGCCCCTGTGTCTTCCCTACACACCAACCTCCCTCCCCTCCCCCAACGATCTACCTCTCAGGCTATGGGGAAAGATTTGCGAATCATGATCTGAAAAAGTGAATGCCTATAAAATGTAAAATAGCAGGAACACTCATTCTATTGTATCAGGTTTTGCTTGATTATCGGATTATAGCAAATAAAAGCCAGTGGAGATTTTTAAACAACAAAAAGAAAGTAAAATAACAACAAACTATAAAGCCATAATCATCCACCTTATCCCCAGGCCCTGGTCTTCCTGTCCTCCTTGCAGCAAAGACCCACACACAACTCCAAGCGTTCTCCCTTCCCCTGGGGCCAGAGGCCAGACAACCTGGGTTGGCCTCAGAACTCTCCCCAGCCTCCATAATCATAATGCCTCAGATATATGTGTGTATGAAACTTCTTGCCACTTTTAAATCACCATAGGAGGTTGGGATGAGCACTTTATACAGTTCACCTAGCACTTTCCCATGCATTATTTCACCTGGGTGTCACTACTCTGACAAAATAAAACTCAGTCAAGGTTAAGTGACTTATCCAAGGTCACCAGGACTTAGACCCACGTGTAACTGCCCCCAAATTTAGTAGATGTAGTTCTTCCCACCATTTCATGCGTTTATGTCCTCTTTATCACAATTGTGTTATTTTTTAGCTACTCCCCTAAGAAGCAAAAGCTGAAATCCTAAGTGAAAACTGGGGCAGGACGCCCCAGAGTCCAGGATCCTGGGATGCCAGATACAGAGGAGGAGGAGCAGCCCCCAGAGCACTCTTTCACCCTCCTCTCCCATAGAACCTTAGCTTGAACTGGGACGGGTTCAGGTGGGGTGCTTGGAGGTTGCAGAGCTTAAGTATCTGAGCAAAATGGCCTGAAAGGAGGGAGCCCTGCAAGGGGTTTGGCTTCTTCCTGCATTCTCTATGCCATCCTCAAGGTCCCTTTCTGCTTCGGGGTTCTCTCTAGATTCTGCTTCTGTTTTCCTCAATGTCTTACTTTTTGGGATCTGGCCTCCCTGTTTCAGTAATAGTCCCTCATCTCCATCGTTCAGTTTATCACCTTTCCCCACCTTGTTCTCTTTGTCTCTGGTATTTTTTGTTTCCTCACAACTGTCTGCTCTCTGCTTACCCCATGCCTATGTGGCCCCACCCTGCCTTGGGGCCTCCCTCAGGACTCTGTCTCATGGTGTCAGTATTTCCCTGTCGCTGAATAGCTGTTTCCTCCACATCTGTATTCATCCAAGTCTGTGTCTCCCTAGCAGCCTCCTTTTTTTTTTTTTTTTTTTTTTTTTGACGGAGTCTTGCTTTTGTCACCCAGGCTGGAGTGCAATGGCACAATTTCGGCTCACTGCAACTTCTGCCTCCCGGGTTCAAGCGATTCTCCTGCCTCAGCCTCTCGAGTAGCTGGGATTACAGGTGCCCACCACCACGCCCAGCTAATTTTTGTATTTTCAGTAGAGACAGGGTTTCACCATGTTGGTCAGGCTGGTCTCGAACTCCTGACCTTAGGTCATCCACCCGCCTTGGCCTCCCAAAGTGCTGAGATTACAGGCGTGAGCCACTGTGCCCGGCCGCAACATCCTCTTTTAAAGCCTCTCCCCAAGTCTCTATCTCTCCCATAGCTTGGGTCTCCAAGTCTTCCACAAAGCCTTGGCAACCTGGCAATTCTGTTTCCATTCTTTTTTTTTTTTTTTTTAATCTTTTTACCTCCTTTGTGTCTCGATTTCTCCATGAAACTGTGTCTTCCCATTTCCCTATGTCTTGCCCATGTCTGTTACCCAGTGACTCTGGTTTCTCATTTTTTTCTCTCCCTGAGTCTCGGTATCTTCCTGTGTCTTTCTCGTCGTTTCCCTCCACTTCCCCTGTCTCTGTGCATCTCCTCTTCTTTCTGTATCTCTCATCTCCCCCATGGCACTCTCTCCTGAGTCTCTTGGTCTCCCAATTTCTTGGATGGGGTGGAGGGCAGGAGAGTGGAGGAGGTAGAATTGTTGTTGCTGGGGGCTCATTAGGTGGAGATTGGTTTTTAATCAGCACCATGGCAATGATGATGCAAGAACTGAGATGCCACCTGATCCCCTGCCCCCCAGCCCCCCTCCTCAAGCCTCCTTTCCCCTCCAGCTCAGCCCATCTGCTGGCGCCTGGGCACCTGTCTGGGCCTGCCCAGGTGGGAGTTGGCACCTCCCAAACTCAGGGGTGGGGGCAGGTGGGGGAGCTTGGGGAGGAATTATGGGACTCCCTTTAGGGAATGCTTCACCCTGGAGAAAGCCCAGAAAAGGTTGACCAGCAACAGGGAAATGGCAAGTCCCTGCAGCCTGAAGGTGAGATGTGCTCCTACTAAGCTGTAGGCCCGCTACACGTATTATCTCCCTTAATTTCCATGGCAACCTAAGAAGCAGCTATAATCAACCCCATTTTACAGGAAAAGAGGTCCAGGCTCAAAACGTTATTTGTCCAAGGTCACACAGCTGACAGAGCCTTTTTTACTGTACCACACTACCTCTGGAGTCCTCTCCAGCCATGGTTCTTTTGAATACTCTCAAAGGTTCAGAGAAGACATCCAACAGCTGAGTGGGGAGAGAACTTAAGATACTGAAACCCTCTGTGCACTGTCTCTCTATGCACTCTGGTCCCTGTGCTGCCCCTCCTCAATCCTGCCACTCAGCAACACACACATACACACACACACTCACACTTACATTCACATTCACACATACTTGCATATACATGCTGGAGGCTGCTGAACTATTGATGGGAACTTAATCAGTGCCCATTTGCATATAATTTTGTATCTGGTTTTCTTATTGCTGATTTGATGCCCTCAAAACACACTCAGAGCCTGCCTAGGCTGCCCTGCCCTCCTCTCCCAGTGTCCTTCCAGTCCTGGTTCTTCCTGTCTTGGCAATCCTCCACTCCTCTCCTTTTAGCCCTTACCTCTTTCTTCCTAAGAGCCCTCTAATTCCCAGTGGGTCAGGTTGGGCTGGCCAGCCTAGAAAAACTCCCTGTGGGGTCTGTGTCCCAAATTTGATCCTGCTCCTCCCCTTGGTGATGGGTTAGGTAGGAAGATAGGGGATAGGGTAAGAGGGTATGGGAGTGATTGAGTCCCAGGGTGATGAGGGTAGGGGCCTGAACAGTTGCTACAGGCAGCCTGGCAAGTAGTGGGTACCAGCTTTATGAAGGATAAGAGCTTGAGGGCCAGGATCCTAGGGTCCTCTTCTGCATTTTAGTGCTGTCCGCTTGCTCTTTTCTCGGTTTCCCTGTTAGTACCTTGAAGAGTCTTCCTCTCAGGAAAAAAGAGACACCAGGAAGGGGCTGTCCAAGTCACGCTGGGACTCAGAATGGGGCCATGGCACTTAACCATAGCTTGCTGGGAGCCTCTGCCCTGCTGCCTCTGGTGTGGGAGACTGAGGGGGTTCATCTGTGGTCCTGCCCTGGCTCTCGCCCCAGCCCCACCCCTTCCCTAGTTCTCCATTTCTTGCTTATGAAATATGCATGGAGAACAGATGTCCCTGCTCCCCCACTCCCCGCCACCTCCAGGGCCAGCCCCCGCCCCCAGCTCCCGGGGGGTTCCCAGATCCCTCTGCCAATGGCTGCCTGGCCTGGCTGTTTAATATTGATGAGGTGGGGGTGGGCCTGGGCCAGCCAATGGAGAGCTGGGGGTGTGTGTGTGTATCTCCATATATATACATAGGGCTGGGCCAGCTCAGGTGTGTATGTGTCTGAGGGTGTGTGTGTGAGTGTGGCTGGCCCCATTACCTGGCCAAGCCCACCACTTCCACCTGGGCCCTACACCCCCACAATGTGTACCCCTCTTATCTGCCCTGGAGCCTGTACAGCCATGCCACGCTGCCCCTGAGAGTCTAGAAAGCTGGTCACTAACTTTGCAGACGGATGAACCCTGAGCACCCAGAGGAGACTGGGGCTGTCAACGCTGCCCCTTGTCCTGCCGGCTTGGATCCCCTGACAGGGTCCTTCTAGGTAAAGGGGAAAACCATGGGCGGGGAGGGATGGGCGTGTCCCTCCCTTTCTCTGGCTCAAGCCCCTTCCTAGAGCCTCGCTCTAGTTCTCTCCCTTGTGCGCTGTGTCTCTCCCTGTCTCCGCATGTCCCTCTTCTCCACTCCTCCCCTTCGACTCTTTGTGCCTATCTATCCTCAGTCGGGTTAGGGCTGGCAGAAGTGGGGTGGGAAGTCCTGTCCTGCAGGCTTGGAATTGCTGCTCCCCTGATCCTTGGACCCTGGAACTTTGAGACCAGAAGTGGATTTGGGGGTGAGGACTTGATGGGTAAATAGAAGCTGCTGCCGGGACTGAAACTGGGGAGGACAGTGGGGCCAGGTGGAGATGAGACTGGGGCCAGATGGGGAGCACAGAGAGGGGAAGGAAGGGCATGGCAAAGTGATGAGGGATGAAGGAACACAGGGACCGGGCAGAGAAAATTAGCCTGTGATAGATGTGATAAATGTATTGGGAACCCTGCAGCTGAACTCCTGCTCCCAACCCCAGCATGGGGATGGGCAGTTGGGGGCACTAAACATGTACTGGGAGGTGCTGACTTTGGGGCCTCCCACACTATTGCCATCCCCCCATAGTTCATTTGAACCCCAGAATATGGAATGTGTTCTCAATTTCAGCACTAACCACTTTCTGTTTCCTGTTAAGATTGCGTGTGTACTTGTCATCAGATGTGGATGACTTTGCATCCCTCCAGAGCTTCATAGCTGTTTGTTGGCTTGACTTGAACCTATCTTCTGTGTGGTGGGGTGGGGCAAGGCTTGGGAGGATCCTAACCGCTGTGAGAGTGTCTATCAGGCAGGAAAGCCAGGGCTGGGGAGGAAGGGGAGATAGTGACGGTGCAGGCACCTTGGTGCTTCTGTTTCTAATCACTCTTAGTTGAGCTGATGGTGAGTGGCCCACTGTTGCCCTTTAACACTACACACAAGCAAAGCCCTTTCCCCAGCTTTTCCCAGGCCATGTTTGTGCTGCCTTGCCCTGATCTCCTCTGGTTCTAGGACAAGCAAACCTTAGCTGAGTCCCATAAGGATAGCCCCAAAAATCTGTCTGTGTCCTCCTCTGCAGGCCATGTCTGAACCTTCCTTGGGCTATGGGAGAGTATGGGGGTAGAAGGTTGATTATGTTCCCTTTCCCCAATCTTCCTTGCCGAGCCTCCAGAAGGGCCAGGGAATGGCAAGGGCTGAAAATTTCGAGGACAGAGGTGGAGGAAGGGGCTGGTTGTGCATAGTGGGGTGGTGGTGAGAAGAGATATCTTCCCCCAGTTTTAGTGGACAGGATCTGATATCTACAATGGTTCTGCTGGGGAGGTTTGGGGAACTAAGAGGGGAGCTGTGCAGAGCTGGGGCAGCTGTGCAGAGCTCCATATGTCCTAGTCTACTCTACAATGGGCAATCTGTGTGTTTATCCGCTCCTCCACCCCAGGCAGCAAGGGTGGAGAGGGGCCCTGAGAGGGAGGGGACCACAGGGCCAAGGCTTGTATTCTCCCCTCACAACTGGGAAGCATCTAGAGTCATAGCTTAACCTCTCTTGGAGCTGTGGCTGCAGTCTTGCTCAGATTTTTTCCTCCTTTTATTTATTCATTTAGGTAAAAACAACATAAAATTTGTAATCTTAACCATTTTTAAGTGTACAATTCAGTAGTGTTCAGTATATTCACATTGTTGTGAAACAGATCTCTAGCACTTTTTCATCCTGCAAATGTATAATTCTATACCCACTAAACAACAACTCCCCTTTACTCCCTCCCTCCAGCCCCTGGCAACCGCCATTCTACTTTCCGTTTCTATGAATTAGACTACTTAAGTGGAGCTATACAGAATTTGTGTTATGGGTTTATTTCACTTATCATCATATCCTCAAGGTTCATTCATGCTGTAGCATGTGACAGAACTTCCTTTTTAGGGCTGAATAATATTCCACTGTATGTATATACTACATTTTGTTTATCTGTTGTCTATTGATGGACATTTGGGTTGCTTCTACCTCTTGGCTATTATGAATAGTGCTGCTATGAACATGAGTGTGCAAATATCTCTTTGACACCCTACTTTGTTTGTATATATACCCAGAGGTAGGATTCCTGGAGCATATGGTAGGTCTATTTTTTATTTTTTGAGGAACATTTATACTGTTTTCCATAGTGGTTGCATCATTTTGCAATCCCAACAAGGCATAAATGGGTTCCAATTTCTCCACATCCTCACTAAGACTTATTTTTCATTTGTTTGGTTTTTGTTTTTATAGTAGCCATCCTAATGGGTATGAAGTGATATTTCATAGTGGGTTTGATTTGCATTTTAATGATTAGTGATGTTGAACATTTTTTCATATGCTTGTTGGCCATTTGTATAACATCTTTGGAGAAATGTGTATTCTAGTCCTTTGCCCATTTTTTTCTTAAAAAATGTTTATATAAATTTATGGGGTACAAGTGCAATTTTGTTACACACATAGATTGCATAATGGTCAAGTCAGGGCTCTTAGGATATCCATCGCCTGAATAACATACATGGTACCCATTCTGTAATTTCTCATTTCACCCCCCTCCCAATCCCTCCTTTGCCCATTTTTAAATTGGGTTATTTGATTTTTTGTTGTTGTTGATTTGTAGGATTTATTTATATGTTCTGGATATTAACCCCTTATCAGATATATAATTTGCAAATATTTTCTCTCATTCCATAGATTGCCTTTTCACTGTTGATTATGTTCGTCAATAAATTAAAGTCTGATGTGGTCCCGTTTTTTCTATTTTTGCTTTTTGTTGCCTGTGCTTTTGGTGTCATATCCAAGAAATCACTGCTGAGTCCAACGTCATGAAAGTCTCTCCCTGTGTTTTCTTCTAGGAGTTTTATGGTTTTAGGTCTTCAATCCTCTTGCTCAGTTTTAATCTGCCTGGTGTATCCTTCTCATCACTTCTTTCCTTTCCTGTTACTCGTTTTCTCTTCCCTTCTTACTACCTGTCCTCCTCCTCTTCCTTTCACCCTGTCCACCTGCCTCTCTGTCTCTCCGCCTCTCCCCACCCCGACCCCCACCCGTTTCTGCTGTTCTTCCCTCACACTCACAGTTCCTTATCCCTCGCAGCCCATCTCAAACCTGCTTTCCTACCTCTGAGCTGAGCACTCCCTCCTCCCTCCGCTGCTATCACTTCTCTCTTCTCTTTTTCAGGCTTCAGACTGGAACCCTGACCATGGAACCCTGAAGTGGCAGTGACTTCTAAAGCTCAGTGGCAGACCCCACGACCCCAGGCCCTTCCTCCCCCTCCCACCACCAGCTTTCAAGCTCCCAGAGGGAGGGGTGGGGAGGGGATCCTGATCTCACAGGGCAGGGGGCTTCCATCATGATGCTAAACTCAGACACCATGGAGCTGGACCTGCCGCCCACACACTCAGAGGCTGAGTCGGGCTTCAGTGACTGTGGGGGCGGGGCGGGCCCTGATGGTGCCGGGCCTGGGGGCCCGGGAGGGGGCCAGGCCCGAGGCCCAGAGCCGGGAGAGCCTGGCCGGAAAGACCTGCAGCATCTGAGCCGCGAGGAGCGCCGACGCCGGCGCCGCGCCACAGCCAAGTACCGCACGGCCCACGCCACGCGAGAGCGCATCCGCGTGGAAGCCTTCAACCTGGCCTTCGCCGAACTGCGCAAGCTGCTGCCCACGCTGCCCCCCGACAAGAAGCTCTCCAAGATTGAGATCCTGCGCCTGGCCATCTGCTATATCTCCTACCTGAACCACGTGCTGGACGTCTGAACTCGGCCTGTCTCCCACCTCCCGGGCCTCTCTGGGGCCCCTTTCCACCGCTCACTGCTTAGAAAGGCCGCATCCTCCTTCCCGAGCCCTTATACCTTGGCATGGAGTCCCAAAGGCCCTGGGCCCAGGCAGGGAGCCCACCGGCTGGTCATGAGGGCATCTTTCACTGACCCAGGCACCTCGAGGGCTATTCTCCTGGGTTCCTTCCGGGGTTTATTGCTGAGGCCCAGCTGTGCAGAATTGTTTGCTAGTGTGGTTGGTATGGAATCCTTGCTGGCTTTAGTAAGCCAGCCGCACTTGGAGTCTGCCCCCAAGCTCTCTCACGGAATGCTGCCTCTTCCACCCCTATGTCCAAATTTTCAGCGACCACAGACCCCAGCTGTGTATCCTATCTGTTCTAGCTTCTCCTGCCCATGGTGGGGATGGGCTGTCAGAAATGCAAGGGAGGAAGGCTGGGGTTAGAGTGGGGAGTGGGCTGCTTCCTCCAAGATCTCAGTCTCTCAGTGCTTGGCAGAGGGATGGGGCCCTGGGGAGGCAGGAGTTGCTGCTTTGACTCCTGTGAGGGGAATCTCAGTAGCTGGCAATTATGGAAAAACTCTTCCTGTTTCTGTCCATCTTGTTCCTGTGGCTTAGCACATACAGACCTCAGATCTTACTTGGTAGTGAGTGCCTTGCCCTCTTTGAGCTATTTGGCCACTTCCCTGTCCCTCTGACTCCCACTGTCCCAATTTTCTCCTTCCCTGTGTGTCACTAGAGAGAAAAAAAAAAAAAAAAAAACCTAGATCCCGGATTAGGGGATGACATCCCAAACAGCCCGGAGTATTTGCAGAAGGCTCAGGCAACAAGTGGGCCACATCTCACTTCTGCTTCCTCATCTCAGCCCACCCTGAAAATGTGCACCACCCTCGCTGGTTCCTCCCCCTGACGCAAGGAGGATGCCCAGTTGTTTCCCTCTGGGAATGCTCAGTTCTCCTGGCCCTAGGACCTACTTATTACATTTTTTTTCTCTTTCCTTGAGCTGCCTTTGGCAAGGGAAGAGACCCCCAACTCTGCGCCCGTACTCCATGTTGCTGATCCCCACCTGCACACTATAGCCCAGGGTCAGCAGTAGAATGAAGGGCCTTAGAACATGCATAGAAGAAATGAACTCACTGCATTTCTGTGCTCCCTCCTCCCTCGCACCAAACTCCTAGCTCTACACGTATATTTATTTATTTATGTATTTATTTATTCATCTATTTATTTACTTATTTATTTATTTATAAATATTGCTATTTATTGCCGAGTTGTGCACTTTGGGGTAGAGTGAGGGGCTCCCAGCAGCTCTAGCCGGGTCTCTCTTGCTTCCTCCCTGCTTACTCCTTTCCTTTTCTTGCTCCTTCTTCAACACCTGGTGTGTGTGAGCATGCCCTTTGCTCGCCACACCATATCCTTTCCCCAGATCCACCTGTCCTGACACTCTAGTCCTCCAGGATAGTGCTCCTCTCCCAGCGCCGGGGCTCCTGGGTGTCCTTCCTCAACTCCCTCCACCCCTAGACAATCTCACCCTATCCCATCTGCCTCTTTTCTCTCCCCAGCCTGCCCTGTGACTCTTGCCTCTTCCTGATACTCCCAAGAGCAGGCCCCAGGGGTCTGTGTCATATATCTCTGTGCGATTCCTTCTGGTTGCATTCCCAATTTCATACAAAAAGAAAAATAAAAGTGACCTCGTTCTAGCACCAGGTATGGTTGTGGTTCATTCAATTGGGTTAGGAAGCTGGCCTGCAGGTTATGGTAGGGTGGGCATTGAGGGTCCTAGGCTTCGTAGGTTCTTCTGATGGGGTCAGGAGAGCTCAGTTTGGGGAACAAATGAAGACAGAGAGAAGGGGCCACAGGGAAAAGAGGTACAGGGCATAGTACAACATACAGGTCCAAGATCTCCCCACCAAAATCTGGGTGCCAGATACTCCCTTCTTGGCACTCATTTAGTGACACTATCTGACTTCTCTGATGTTGTGCTTCTGCTCCTGCTCTCTATGGCCTGAGAAGGAGGTGAATATTCCAGTGGAACCCAAGTTAAACATGTTGTCTGTGGGTCCGTGCTGCTGGGAAAAGCTATGGTATGAAACTGAGACATTGCCTTCCCCTTTATTGTCTCTACGCTGGGTCAAAATTCCCTGCAATCTCAGTTCTTGGCATATTTTGTGTTCTCCAGCCTTAGGATACTGGGGAAAACAGATGGCAGGCCTGGGACTCAGAGAAGAATATGGACAGGGATAAAAAAAAAAAAAGAGTGCTGAAGGGACCCTCAAATGAATTTATAGATGGGGACACTAAAGCTCAGAGAAGGGCAGGGTCTTACCCAAGGCCACACAGCTAATTGGGGGCACAACTCAGGCCCAAATCCAGTTTCTTTCTACCATATGCTGCCAACTCCCCTCTGCCTCCCTAAAATGATCCAGCCTGACAGTTAGCCCTCTTTTGGACCCCATATTTTCATAGGTGCATTGATAAACTAGAGAGGATTTAGGGTTGTGTGGTGAAGAAACCAAAAGGTCTGGAGACCACTTTATAGAAGGAATAGTTGAAAAACTGAGGATATGTGTTTTGATAAGAGTAGACATGGGGGTAATATGACACCCATCTTTAAATATTGAAAGAAGAATCAAAAATGGATATTCTGTGGGGCCCCAGCAGGCAGAACAAAACCAGTGAGTAGAAGTTAGAGGAAAGCAGATTTTAACTGGAAGAAAAATTTTGCAACACCTGGAGCTGTCCAGCAATGGCACTGACTGCCTCAAGAGGAGAACTCCAAATAGAGAAGGTGGAGAATCAACCACACGCAGAGAAATCATAGAGCACATTGCTGCCTCAGATGGAACACTGGCTAGGTTCATTAGAAGATCTTCTCCAAACTTAAGGTCATATGAGAAGGCTGAAGGCAAACAGCAGGAGGGAAATGCAGAGACAACTTTCAGTCCCTGAAGGTTTTCTTTTTTCTTTTTATCTTTTTGAGACAGAGTCTTGCTCTGTTGCCCAGGCAGGAGTGCAGTGGCGGGATCTTGGCCCACTGCAACCTCCACCTCCTGATTCAAGCCATTCTCGTGGCTCAGCCTCCTGAGTAGCTGGGACTACAGGCACCCGCTGTCATGACCAGCTAATTTTTGTGTTTTTAGTAGAGATGGGGTTTCGCCATGTTGGTCAGGCGGGTCTCAAACTCCTGGCCTGAAGTGATCCTGCTGCCTTGGCCTCCTAAATTTCTGGGATTACAGGCATGAGCCACCGTGCCTGGCTATGGGTTTTCATCTTTGACAAACAAAGAATGACATAAGCAGCACGAGGGGCTTGAGTTAGACTTAGGGAGGAGCTTCCATACAGGAGGACTTGACATCTTCCCCTTCCCATGTGAGTTAAATGACATGTGCTCTGCCCAGAGCCTGGCAAAAGAGGGGGCTGAACTGAGATCAGGGAGAACTTCAGGACTCCAAAGGGCCAGAGATGGACGGGAACACAGAAATCACTGAATCCAACAACTTTATTTCAAAGGCAGGTGAACTACTGTCCAGACAGGTGACGTGACTCCCCCATGATGACGGCCTGGGATTAGAAGCCAAGTCTTCCATTCCTGGCCCTGAGAGCTTTGTGCTTCTCTGTGCTCAGCAGCCACAGTCCTCTGGGCTCCCTGCCTCCCTCTCTTGTCTCTTTGCCTGGGCTGGAGAGCAGAAGGGGTTAGGGGGCCCCTCCCCTCAGGGATCCCTGAGGGCCTGGGGGTGGTGAGAGGGGGAAGCTGCAGCTGTTCTACTGCTAGCTCCGAATTTCTTCAGATAATCAATTGGCCTCGCTGCCGCTGTCTCTCTTCTTGCTCTTCTCCTCTGGGCAGGACAGGAGAAGGAGGTGGAGAGTGGGAGGAGGAGGGAGCAGGGGTCCAGGCACTGGGGGAGGAGGGAGAGGGCAGGGAGATGGAAGTCCCTGGGCTGAGGAGAAAGTGAAAGCTTTGGGGCTAGCCAATAGGGAGGATGGAGAAAAGGGATTGTTAGAAGAGGATCTGCTCTGCATCCCTCATTCCACAACCCTCTAAATCCAACTAGTGGGAGGTAGGGTGGGGGAGGGGCAGTTTGGAGGACCCCAGAATGGGACTGTTGCACTTCACCCCTGCTTTTCTCCTCCCCTTGCCAAGTATCCCATGCATGGCCATAGCTCCCCCAGCTGTCCCTGCCCTCTTCCAGCCCTAGTGACCACAGGTGCCTGACCCTCCAGTCTTGTCTTCATCAATGCCGTCCTGTAACTCAGCAAACCCCACCACCAGTGACAGAGCAGAAGGCAAGGCCCCAGGGGCTGGGAGGGGGGGTGCCTAAGATATCTCGCACACACACACACACACACACACACGCACACGCACACACACTGTCATAGGCTGCCAGGCATATGGCCTCTTTGTGCCCACACAATGGAGGCCCTGTCTGTGCCCTTTCCCAAGTCTGGGCACAGTGTGGAGGGTGCTCTGCTCCCTCATTCCACCCACCTCCCTTCCCTCTCCACCCCCAGTGCAGGCCCTGCCTTCTTTGCCTTTGCTTCTTCCTCTTTCTGGAAAGCGCTTTCTACCACCCAGTTCCTTTATCTTTCTGCTTTTTTCTTGTGTTCTTTCCTGAGCTTTTGACCTCTCATTGGATGAGGATTATGGGCAGAAGAAAGAGGCTCACAGTGCTGGGATGTCAGCGCAGGGAGGAGAAGGGAGCAAGCAGAGATGAGCCTGAAAGGCTGAGAGGGAGTGGAAGAAGGGAGGCGGTGGTGGCAGCGCAGCAACACTGTGCTAGAGGGGAGAAAGCCCACTCCCGGCAGCCAGAGGACCCATGTCCCTGCTCTGTCTCCACCTTTCCCCTTTGTGCCACAGTGAGCAAACCGCATGCCCTCCCTGAGTGACAACTTTTTCATATGGAAAGCAGGAAAGACAACAAGACCCACTGGGGTGTGATGAGGATTAAATGAGATCATCGTGAAAGTGTTCAGCACCGGAAACGCTCATCAGATGCTATCTCAGGGGCAGTAAGTAGCAGGGTCAACTATACTGTTATGCAGTTTGTGCACTATACAAAGCACCAGGCTAAGGGCAGTGCAGGGGCCTGACACCACACCCCACTTCTACTAGACCAGCTGTGCACCAGGATGCAAGCATGCCCTGAGAGGTGGTCCTGGAACTGAGCCCCTCGTGTGGGTTCCTGAGCATTGGCCAGGAGTCCAGATGAAAACTCCTAAGTTCTGACCACCTTGGGAACCAAGACAGAATGGAAAGGGACAAGAGGCTATGGGGGATGCCTCTCCCTGAGGGGGAAATTCCTGAGCTTGGTCTTCTCTGAGCAAATGGACAATCCATGAGATCTACTAAACGAAGGATGGAGAAACTGCAGCTGAGGAGAAGAAGGGGGCTGAAAAAGCAGAAAAAGAAAGGGAGACATGGGTCGTGGGTGTGATCAGAGCAATATGTTGGTCTGAGGACCCTTTTCTGGTTCCCTCCTCCTCCATTCCCTCTCTTCAGCAAGTTCAAGTCTGATTTGATTATTGCTTGTTGAACACTGTCCCCTGCTGGCTACTAGCAGAAACGTTTTCCCTCTTCCCTATCCCCCCCGCTAGGAGCTGCTGAGAGCCTGAAAAAGAGAAGAAATGACCCGACTGGGGACAAAGGACGAAGGAAATGCAATTCTGCAATCTGGAATTTTCTATTTGTCAGAGATTTCTGGAAGGTGAAGGAGGCTTGAGGGCTTACTAGGGATAAATAGAGTTTAGAATTCATAGGTGGTCATTTACATATATTATGGCCTATAATTTTCAGATTGATTTTTTTCTGGTCTGTGCTTGTTTCATTTATTGTGTGTCTGTGTTATGTGTGTGTTCTGTATCTGGGCATGCTTACCTGATTCTATGGGTTTTGAACATGTCTATATCTGTGTACTTTTTTTTGTGTGTGCTCTTTTTAATGTAGGAGTCTGAGTGACAGCTGGCAGGTATGGAGCGAGGACAGGAAGCTGTCCAATTTCCTCTTTCCTAGAAGCCCATTCTCCCCTTGAAGTTTTACCTTTGTCTCCCAGCTCCATGAGCTATAACCTATGGCTATTTATAGGTTACAGGTTTTGTTCTGGCTCCTGCCCCTCTTTGGACATCCCAAGCTCAGAGCCTTGATTTGCTCTAACCTGGGACTCTTGGGCCTCCCAAGCAGGGCCTCCAGTGTGGTTCCCAAGTGAGAATCTCTACTGTCTACTTCCCTTTTATCCTTTCTAGCATTAAACTCCAGCCTCCTTCTTTTATAAGCTTGTGCTACCTCTTTCATTGGTTGATTTCAATTTATTCAGTGCAACATGCCTTTATGGAATAGCCAATGTATACCAGGTACTGTTCTGGATTCTGAACTACAGGATCAGGCCTTCCCCACCATCTACTTGGGAGGGAGTGTGGGAGACAGGCATGTAAACATATCAATTTCCCAACAGTGAGAGGCATCTGCAAGGAATAGAAGTAGTGCAAGGCAGCGAGTGATTACCTGAGAGAGGGTATTGGTGAGGAAGGCAGCCGGTGAACTCTGAGCTGGGTTTTGAAGACCATGAGATGCGTACAGTGAATTCTGTGGTGTGCTGCCAAGACCCTCCTTGCAGATTTCCTCCTTCACTGGACAAGCCACTCACTTCTCCAGCTGTGGAAGTGTTGACTTACAGCTGAGTCCCTCTCCAGGAATTGCCTTTGGAGGAAGAAAGCCGCCTTGCCTGAGGTGTCGTTCTTTCCCTAGGGCAATGACTGGTTGATGTGGGGTTACAAAGTTATCCCAGCTTGAGGGCCCCCATGGGATGGACAGAAGCCTCTGTTGCCACTGCGTTGCTTTTCAGTTTCTCTCTCGGCTTATTGCAGCTTCCCTCACACCTCACAGGTGTTCTCAAGAACTCTCCTGCTGGCACTGTCCTGTATACGATCTCAGAGTTCAGGAATCCACTTCCCAGGGAACCCCACCTAAAATGTAAAGGCACTGTAGGTATGAAGGCATGGAACCCTGAGAAGCTCTGGTGAGCAGGAGCACACTATAAGCAGTGTGGTATTGTTGGGACATTAAGTGCAAGGGGCTGGTGGGACAGGAAAGTGACAGAATGGTCTGGAGAGGTAAGCAGGGGCCAGGTCAGGAGAAGCATAATAGGGAGTGTGTGCTTGGCCACACAGTGATGGGAAACCAATGAACATTCTCTAGTGGGGTAGATAAACACCATTATCAGATGTACATTTTAGAAATATCACTTTCAGAACATTTCTTTCTTTCTTTCTTTTTTTTTTTTTTAAGACAGAGTCTTGCTCTGTCACCCAGGCTGGAGTGCAGTGGTGCGATCTCGGTTCACTGCAACCTCTGCCTCTGGGTTCAAGTCATTCTCCTGCCTCAGCCTCCTAAGTAGCTGGGATTATAGGTGTGCACCACCACACCCAGCTAATTTTTTATTTATTTATTTTTTGAAATGGAGTCTTGCTCTGTCGCCAGGCTGAAGTACAGTGGCGTGATCTTGGCTCACTGCAGTCACCGTCTCCCAGATTCAAGCAATTCCCCTGCCTCAGCCTCCCAAGTAGCTGGGAGAACAGGCGGGCACCACCACGCCCAGCTAATTTTTTGTACTTCGGTAGAGACGGGGTTTCACCCTGTTGGGCCAGGCTGGTCTCCATCTCCTGACCTCAAATGATCTGCCTGCCTCGGCCTCCCAAAGTGCTGGGATTACAGGTGAGAGCCACCATGCCTGGCCACTTTTAGGACATTTCTGAACATAGCTGCGTAAAGGTAAGCTCTGTGCAGGGAACAGTTTTAGGAGGCTATCGCAAAGTCAGCTGCAAGAAGATGAGGGTCTGTATTTAGGTAGTGGCTGTAGGAATGGGGAAGGGAGGACAGATTTAGGAAGCTATTTAAATGGTAGATTCAACAGGATGTCATGATTCATTCAATGTGGCAGGCTAGAGGAGAACTCCCAGGTTTCTGGCCTGGGAGCCTGGGTGCCCAGTGGTGCTACTTTCCAAAGTAGCACACGTAGGAAGGGGAACGTTGTGGAGAATTGTGGTGGAGATGGTGGCAGTAAGGTGGTGTAATAATGACAAACTGAATGAGAGCCCACCAGGAGCCTTCCCGTAGAGCTGCCCAGAAGGAAGTTGGCTTTCTGGGTTTGTAGCTGAAACATTGTACCTCTTTACTAGGATGTCTCCCAGGAATGTCCAACTCCACATGTTGCAAACTGGCCACCTTATCTTCTCCCCTCTTCAACCCTCCTCCTCTCCTGGTATTCCCATGGCAAAACATAGTACCATCAGCATTCAGTTGCCCTGACTATTGCTACACGTTTTTCCCTCTAGTCTCACCTCCAATCCATCATCAGTAGCTATTCATTTTACCTCGTAAACACGACTTCTGTTTTTCTACCAGTTCTACCAATGCTTTTCTTCACCTGGACTATTGCAGTGGCCTAGCTAGTCTCCCTGCCTTTTGGCTTCCTCCCCGTAGGTCCACCCTTCAGGCTGCCCTCAGACTTAGCTACCCAAAATGCAAAATGAACCAGGACACTTCTACACTAGCCTTTTAATGATTCCCCATTATTTCCCCAGGATAAAACCCAAGTTCTTCAACATGGTATGAAAGTCCCTTCACAGTGCAGCTCCTGCCAGTTTGTCCAGCCCCACTGGTCATTCTGTCCTTTGTACTTTTTGCTCTAACAATTCGAAGGCACTCAAAGCTCTCTGGCACAGTCCGTATTACTCCTGACTGCTGTGCCTTTGCTCCCATGGTTCCTCCTCCTGTACTTCACCTATACGAGTCCTATTCATCCTTCAAGGCAATGCAGATGTCCTCGCCTTCAGAAAAGTACCCTAACTTGGTGTGTCTCTCCTATAGCCCCAGCTTGGCTCCTTGTGTGCTCCCTGGTCTTTCTATCATTGCACTCACCACATTGAAGTTTACTGAAATCATCTATCTACTAGCACATGGGTTTCAGTGTGACCTGGGGTGAGTTACTTCAAATCTCTGAACATGTTTTCTTTTTTTGTTTGTTTGTTTCTTTGTTTTTTGTTTTGAGACAGAGTCTCCTTCTGTCACCCAGGCTGGAGTGCAGTGGCCCAATCTCAGCTTACTGCAACCTCCGCCTCCCAGGTTCAAGCAATTCTCTTGCCTCAGCCTCCCGAGTAGCTGGGATTACAGGCGTGCGCCATCACGCCTGGCTAATTTTTGTATTTTTAGTAGAGGTGGGGTTTCACCATCTTGGCCAGGCTGGTCTCAAATGTCTGATCTCAGGTGATTCACCCACCTCGGCCTCCCAAAGTGCTGGGATTACAGGCATGAGCCACCACACCCGGCCCTAGCTTCACTTTTTAGACTTCTGCATAGGACATATGTATATAATTCATTGAGCTTTCCTCCTGCTGATGGCTTCAGTCTTTCATTATTAACAATGCTGCAGTGCACATGATCCCATGCATATATTTGTGCATTTATATGAGCATTTTTTTTTTTTTTGAGACAGAGTCTTACTCTGTCACCCAGGCTGGAGTGCAGTGGCGCAATCTCAGCTCAGTGCAACCTCTGCTTCCTGGGTTCAAGCCATTCTCCTGCCTCAGTCTTCCGAGTAGCTGGGATTACAGGTGCGTGCCACAACACCCAGCTAGTTTTTGTATTTTTAGTAGAGGCGTTGGTTTCACCATGTTGGCTAGGCTGGTCTTGAACTCCTGACCTCAAGTGATCTGCTGGCCTCGGCCTCCCAAAGTGCTGGGTTTACAGGTGTGAGCCACTGTGCCTGGCCTATATGAGCATTTTGTGAAGGTAGATTCCTAGAAATAAAACTGCTGGATTAAAGAGAATGTACATTTTACATTTTGATAGATACTTCCAGTTCCCCTCCAGTAAGGCTTTATCAATCCACACTATTTCCAACCACATGTAGGAGTCTACATTTCTCCTACCCTTTATAATAATGAATATCATCATTTTTTTTTGCCAGTTTGATGGGCAAAAGGAAATACCAAATTTTTCTTTAATTAGAATTTTTCCTATTATTTGAGGTTGTTGATAATTTCATGTACTTATTAGATATTTGTTTTTCTTTTGTGAATTTCCTGTTCATATCCTGGGCCTATTTAAAATTTGTTTTAATCCTTTTTAAAATTTAAGCTATATATATATATATTTTTAAATGCAATTTATTTTAGGTAAAATAAAAATGTTTTTATTCCCCCCCTTTTTTTTTCAGAGATGGTATCTCACTCTGTTGTCCAGGCTGGAGTGCAGTGGTGCTATCCTAGCTCACTGCAGCCTCAAACTCCTGGGCTCAAGTGATCTTCCTGCTACAGACTCCTGAGTAGCCTCAGTGTTTTATTGTTTTTTTTTTTTTTTTTGGTGGCACACTAAATAATTGGTTCATGTATCCCTTTTTGTTGCATCCTCTTTTCCCATCCCTAACCTTATTCTCCTTATTTTTATTTATTTATTTTATTTTAGATGGAGTCTTGCTCTGTCACCCAAACTGGAGTGCAATGGAGCCATCTCAGCTCACTGCAAGCTCTGCCTCCCAGATTCAAGCGATTCTTCTGCCTCAGCCCACCAAGTAGCTGAGATTATAAGTGTGTGTCACCATGCCCGGCTAATTTTTGTATTTTTGGTAGAGATATGGTTTCACCATGTTGGCCAGGTTGGTCTTAAACTCCTGACCCCAAGTGATCCACCTACCTCGGCCTCCCAAAGTGCTGGGATTACAGGTGTGAGCCACTGCGCCCAGCCACCTAATTCTCTTTGTCACCCCCCATAGGCGTCGACTCATTTATTTAGTGTGTGTCTTTGAATCTATCTTTTATTCCTTTATTTTCTTTATTTATGTATCCATGATCAATATCTTAGATTATTTTGCATATTTTACATTTCAGAACAATATTGTAGTGTACATCTCACTCTGCTTCTTTTACTTTTCCTTCTTACCAAACATTTGTTATTAAATTCTATTCTGCTTTTATGAGTTGGAATTTAAAACAATATATGGTGACTTAGTTCATTCTTTGTATCTCCATTTACTATATGTACATCCCACAATATATTTATCATAGAAGATATTTTTCCTAATTTTTTGCTGCAATGAATAGCTTTGAGTATGTCATTTTACATATCCTTTGCAGAATTATTTTTGTAATACACTCCTAAGAATTGGAACTAGATCATAGGTTACACACATATTCAATTTTACTAGACACTTCTAAATTACCCTACAAAAGGTACCAATTTATATTCACACCAGCAGCTCACAATGCTCTTCATTTCCTAGCACTTCACTAGTGCTTTATTTATTTATTTGTTTATTTATTTATTTATTTTTTATTGAGATGGAGTCTCGCTGTGTTCCCCAGACTGGAGTGCAATGGCATGATCTCCACTCACTGCAACCTCCACCTCCTGGGTTCAAGCAATTCTCCTGCCTCAGGCTCCCAAGTAGCTGGGATTACAGGTGCCCGCCACCATGCCTGGCTAATTTTTGTATTTTTAGTAGAGCTGGGGTTTCACCATGTTAGTGAGGCTGGTCTCGAACTCCTGACCTCAGGTGATCCACCTGCCTCAGCCTCCCAAAATGCTGGGATTACAGGCATGAGCCACTGCACCCAGCCACTAGCACTTGATATTAGCCAAACTGTAAATCTTGCTGCTTAGGTAAAGTGATGTAAAGTGAGAGGTATTCTTTTTCCACTTTCTGTTTGATTGGAATTTTAATTGATTTTAGGATCTCTAGAATTATTAAACTGAGGATCCATAGGTTTATAGACAGTAACACTTGCCATGCAGAAAATTTTTATTTAGTCAAACATATAATCTTGTCTTCTATGACTTCTTTATTTTGGGCCTTGGCTTTCCCTGCTCCAAAATCATAAAAGAAAAAAAAATCCTTTGTTCTCTTTTCATACTTATATCATTAATTTTTTGTGGGTAGTATTTTACCTTTAACACTTTAATGTATCTGCATGTTATTAGATGAAGAAATGAGGTAGGAATCCAGCTTTACTTTTTCCAAATGGCTATCCAGTTGTTCCAACACCATTTATTAAACAATCCGTATTTTCTTTATTAAAAGAATAGTTTTATTCTCCCTTTGCAATATTTTTATATATTATTTTCTTTTTTCTTCCTTTGGTTTTGAGAGCTATTTATGTAATCTGAACACAAGTTTTTAAGAAATCAAATACGTGATTTGCAAATGTTTTCCTCTAGTCTGTGACTTGTCTTTTCACCTCTTAAAAGTGTCTTTTGAAAGCGGAAGTTCTTAATTTTCTGTGAAGTCCCACTTATCATTTTATTTCTTTTATGGATCATGCTCTTGGTGTAAGAAATCTTTGCCTCACCCAGGGTCACAAGGATTTCTCCCTGTTTTTGTCAGGAAGTTTTATAGTTTTAGGTTTTTTGTTTTTGTTTTTTTTTGAGACGGAGTCTCGCTCTGTCGCCCAGGCTGGAGTGCAGTGGCGCCATCTCGGCTCACTGCAAGCTCCTCCTCCTGGGTTCACGCCATTCTCCTGCCTCAGCCTCCTGATAGCTGAGACTACCGGCGCTCGCCATCACGCCCGGCTAATTTTTTTGTATTTTTAGTAGAAACAGGGTTTCACCATGTTAACCAGGATAGTCTTGATCTCCTGACCTGGTGATCCGCCTGCCTCAGCCTCCCAAAGTGCTGGGATTACAGGCGTGAGCCACCGCGCCCAGCCTAGTTTTAGGTTTTATATGTAGTTTTATGATCAATTTTGAGTTAATTTTTGTGTATGATGCGAAGTATGGATTGAAGTTCTTTTTTTAAATTTGCATGTGGGTATGCAACTGTTCTTTATTGAAAAGACTATCCTTTCTCTACTGCATTGCTCTTGTACCTTTGTGAAAAATCAATTGATCATATATATGTGTGTCTACTTATGAATTCCTCAATCTGTTCAATGGATCTATTTCTCTGTCTTGATGCCTGTACTATACTGCCTTGATTACTGTAGCATTGTCATAAATCTTGAACTTATGTAATATGTTTTTCAAACGTATTCTTTTTCAAAGTTGTTTTGGCTATTCTAGGTCTTTTGCATTTTCATATGATGTCAATTTTTATAAAAAAGGTGGCTGTGATTTTGTTTGGGTTGCATTGAATCTATAGACCAACTTTTTTTTTTTTTTTGAGAAGGAGTCTCGCTCTGTCGCCCAGGCTTGAGTGCAGTGACACGATCTTGGCTCGCTGCAAGCTCCACCTCCCGGGTTCATGCCATTCTCTTGCCTCAGCCTCCCGAGTAGCTGGGACTACAGGCGCCTGCCACCACGCCTGGCTAATGTTTTTGTATTTTCAGTAGAGATGGGGTTTCACAGTGTTAGCCAGGATGGTCTCCATCTCCTGACCTCGTGATCCGCCCACCTCGGCCTCCCAAAGTGCTGGGATTATAGGTGTGAGCCACCATGCCCGGCCGATCAACTTTTAGAGAAGTAAAATCTTAACAATATGAAATCTTCTAACCCATAAACAATGTATAGTATATTGCCCCATTTATTTAGACCTTGTTTAATTTCTTATTTTATTTTATTTTTTATTGGTCTAGGGTACATGTGCCTTGTACTAGGGTACATGTGCACAACGTGCAGGTTTGTTACATAGGTATACATGTGCCATATTGGTTTGCTGCACCCATCAACTCGTCGTTTACATTAGGTATTTCTCCTAATACTGTCCCTCCCCCAGCCTGCACCCCCCACAGGCCCCTGTGTCCAAGTGTTCTCATTGTTCAATTCCCACCTATGAGTGAGAACATGTGGTGTTTGGTTTTCTGTCCTTGCGATAGTTTTCTGAGAATAGTGGTTTCCAGCTTCATCCATGTCCCTGCAAAGGACATGAACTCATCCTTTTTTATGGCTGCATAGTATTCCATGGTGTTTGTGTGCCACATTTTCTATGTCTATCACTGATGGACATTTGGGTTGATTCCAAGTCGTTGCTATTGTGAATAGTGCCACAGTAAACATACATGTGCATGTGTCTTTATAGTAGCATGACTTATAATCCTTTCAGTATATACCCAGTAATGGGATGGCTGGGTCAAATGGTATTTCTAGTTCTAGATCCTTGAGGAATCACCACACTGTCTTCCACAATGATTGAACTAATTTACACTCCCACCAACAGTGTAAAAGCGTTCCTATTTCTCCACATCCTCTCTATCATCTGTTGTTTCCTAACTTTTTAATAATCGCCATTCTAACTGGAGTGAGATGGTATCTCATTGTGGTTTTGATTTGCATTTCTCTGATGACCAGTGATGATGAGCATTTTTTCATGTGGCTGTTGGCGGCATAAATATCATTTGAGAAATGTCTGTTCATATCCTTTGCCCACTTTTTGATGGGGTTCTTTGTTTTTTTCTTGTAAATTTAATTTATTTGTAGATTCTGGATATTAGCCTTTTGTCAGATGCTTAGATTGCAAACATTTTCTCCCATTCACTCCTGTTCACTCTGATGGTAGTTTCTTTTGCTGTGCAGGAGCTCTTTAGTTTAATTAGATCCCATTTGTCTATTTTGGCTTTCGTTGCCATTGCTTTTGATGTTTTAGTCATGAAGTCTTTGCCCATGCCTGTGTCCTGAATGGTATTGCCTAGGTTTTCTTCTAGGGTTTTTATGGTTTTGGGTCTAAAATGTGCCTTGGTCTTTAATCCATCTTGAATTAATTTTTGTATAAGGTGTAAGGAAAGGATCCAGTTTCAGCTTTCTACATATGGCTAGCCAGTTTTCCCAGCACCATTTATTAAATAGGGAATCCTTACCCCATTTCTTGTTTTTGTCAGGTTTGTTAAAGATCAGATGGCTGTAGATGTGTGGTGTTATTTCTGAGGCCTCTGTTCTGTTCCTTGGTCTAGATCTCTGTTTTGGTACTAGTACCATGCTGTTTTGGTTACTGTAGCCTTGTAGTATAGTTTGAAGTCAGGTAGTATGATGCCTCCAGCTTTCTTCTTTTTGCTTAGTGTTGTCTTGGCAATATGGGCTCTTTTTTGTTCCATATGAACTTTAAAGTAGTTTTTTCCAATTCTGTGAAGAAAGTCATTGGTAGCTTGATGGGGATGGCATTGAATCTATAAATTACCTTGGGCAGTATGGCCATTTTCATGATATTGATTCTTCCTATCCATGAGCATGGAATGTTCTCCTATTTGTTTGTGTCCTCTTTTATTTCATTGAGCAGTGCTTTGTAGTTCTTCTTGAAGAGGTCCTTCACATCCCTTGTAAGTTGGATTCCTGGGTATTTTATTCTCTTTGAAGCAATTGTGAGTGGGAGTTCACTCATGATTTGGCTCTCTGTTTGTCTGTTATTGGTGTATAGGAATGCTTGTGATTTTTGCACATTGATTTTGTATCCTGAGACTTTGCTGAAGTTGCTTATCAGCTTAAGGAGATTTTGGGCTGAGACGATGGGGTTTTCTAAATATACAATCATGTCATCTGCAAACAGAGAGAATTTGATTTTCTCTTTTCCTAATTGAATACCCTTTATTTCTTTCTCTTGCCTGATTGCCCTGGTCAGAACTTCCAACACTATGTTGAATAGGAGTGGTGAGAGAGGGCATCCTTGTCTTGTGCTGGTTTTCAAAGGGAGTGCTTCAAGTTTTTGCCCATTCAGTTATGATATTGGCTGTGGGTTTATCATAAATAGCTCTTATTATTTTGAGATACATTTCATCAATACCTAGTTTATTGAGAGCTTTTAGCATGAAGGGCTGTTGAATTTTGTTGAAGGCCTTTTCTGCATCTATTGAGATAATCATGTGGTTTTTGTCATTGGTTCTGTTTATGTGATGGATTACATTTATTGATTTGCATATGTTGAACCCACCTTGCATCCCAAGGATGAAGCTAACTTGATCATGGTGGATAAGCTTTTTGATGTGCTGCTGGATTCGGTTTGCCAGTATTTTATTGAGGATTTTCGCATTGATGTTCATCAGGGATATTGGTCTAAAATTATCTTTTTTTGTTGTGTGTCTGCCAGGCTTTGGTATCAGGATGATGTTGGCCTCATAAAATGAGTTAGGGAGGATTCCCTCTTTTTCTATTGATTGGAATAGTTTCAGAAGGAATGGTACCAGTTTCTCTTTGTATCTCTGGTAGAATTTGGCTGTGAATTCATCTGGTCCTGGACTTTTTCAGTTCGTAGGCTATTAATAATTATTGCCTCAATTTCAGAGCCTGTTATTGGTCTATTCAGATATTCAAATTCTTCCTGATTTAGTCTTGGGAGGGTGTATGTGTCCAGGAATGTATCCATTTCTTCTAGATTTTCTAGTTTATTTGCATGGAAGTGTTTATAGTATTCTCTGATGGTAGTTTGTATTTCTATGGGATCAGTGGTCATATCCCCTTTATCATTTTTTATTGCATCTATTTGATTCTTCTCTCTTTTCTTCTTCATTAATCTAGCTAGTGGTCCATGTATTTTGTTGATCTATTCAAAAAACCAGCTCCTGGATTCATTGATTTTTTGAAGGGTTTTTTGTGTCTCTATCTCCTTCAGTTCTGCTCTGATCTTAGTTATTTCTTGCCTTCTGCTAGCTTTTGAATGTGTTTGCTCTTGCTTCTCTAGTTCTTTTAATTGTGATGTTAGGGTGTCGATTTTAGATCTTTCTTGCTTTCTCTTGTGGGCATTTAGTGCTATAAATTTCCCTCTACACACTGCTTTACATGTGTAAATCCCAGAGATTCTGTTACATTGTGTCTTTGTTCTCACTGGTTTCAAAGAACATCTTTATTTCTGCCTTCATTTCATTATTTACCCAGTAGTCATTCAGGAGCAGGTTGTTCGGTTTCCATGTAGTTGTGTGGTTTTGAGTTAGTTTCTTAATCCTGAGTTCTAATTTGATTGCACTGTGGTCTGAGAGACAGGTTGTTGTGATTTCTGTTCTTTTACATTTGCTGAGGAGTGCTTTACTTCCAATTATGTGGTCAATTTTAGAATAAGTGCGATGTGGTGCTGAAAAGAATGTATATTCTTTTGATTTGAGGTGGAGAGTTCTGTAGATGTGTATTAGGTCCGCTTGGTGCAGAGCTGAGTTCAGGTCCTGGATATCCTTGTTAACCTTCTGTCTGGTTGATCTGTCTAATATTAACAGTGGGGTGTTAAATTCTCCCACTATTATTGTGTGAGAGTCTAAGTCTCATTGTAGGTCTTTAAGGACTTGCTTTATGAAACTGGGTGCTCCTATATTTGTGCATATATATTTAGGATAGTTAGCAATTCTTGTTGAATTGATTCTTTACCATTATGTAATGGCCTTCTTTGTCTCTTTTGATCTTTGTTGGTTTAAAGTCTGTTTTATCAGAGACTAGGATTGCAACCCCTGGTTTTTTTTTCTTTCCATTTGCTTGGTGAATCTTCCTCCATCCCTTTATTTTGAGCCTATGTGTGTCTCTGCACATGAGATAGATGGGTTTCCTGAATACAGCACAATGATGGGTCTTGACTCTTTATCCAATTTGCCAGTCTATGTCTTTTAATTGGGGTATTTAGCCCATTTACATTTAAGGTTAATATTGTTATGTGTGAATTTGATCCTGTCATTATGATGTTAGCTGGTTATTTTGCCTGTTAATTGATGCAGTTTCTTCATAGCATTGATGGTCTTTACAATTTGGCATGTTTTTGTAGTGGCTGGTACTGTTGTTCCTTTCCATGTTTAGTGCTTCCTTCAGGAGCTCTTGTGACAGAATCTCTCAGCATTTGTTTGTTTGTAGAGGATTTTTTTTTTTTTTTTGTGAGATGGAGTCTTGCTCTGTTGCCCAGGCTGGAGTGCAGTGGTGTGATCTCGGCTCACTGCAAGCTCCGCCTCCTGGGTTCACGCCATTCTCCTGCCTCAGCCTCCTGAGTAGCTGGGACTACAGGAGCCCACCCCTATGCCTGGCTAATGTTTTGTACTTTTAGTAGAGATGGGGTTTCACCGTGTTAGCTGGGGTAGTCTTGATCTCCTGACCTCGTGATCCGCCCGCCTCGGCCTCCAAAAGTGCTGGGATTACAGGCATGAGCCACCGCACCCAGCCCTGTAAAGGATTTTATTTCTCCTTCACTTATGAAGCTTAGTTTGACTGGATATGAAATTCTGGGTTGAAAATTCTTTTCTTTAAGGATGTTGAATATTGGCCCCCACTGTCTTCTGGTTTGTATGGTTTCTGCCAAAAGATCTGCTGTAGTCTGATGGGCTTCCCTTTGTGGGTAACCCGAACTTTCTCTCTGGCTGCCCTTAACATTTTTTCCTTTATTTTCAACCTTTGTGAATCTGACAATTACGTGTCTTGGTGTTGCTCTTCTTGAGGAGTATCTTTGTGGTGTTCTCTGTATTTCCTGAATTTGGATGTTGGCTTGCCTTGCTGGGTTGGGGAAGTTCTCCTGGATAATATCCTGAAGAGTATTTTCCACCTTGGTTACACTCTCCCCGTCACTTTCAGGTATACCAATCAAACTTAGATTTGGTTTTTCACACAGTCCCATTTTTCTTGGAGGGTTTGTTCATGTCTTTTTACTCTTTTTTCTCTAACCTTGTCATCTTGCTTTATTTCATTAATTTGATCTTCAATCACTGATACCCTTTCTTCCACTTGATCAAATTGGCTACTGAAGCTTGTGCATGCATCGCAAAGTTCTCGCACCATTGTTCTCAGCTCTATCAGGTCATTTAAGGTCTTCTCTACACTGTTTATTCTAGTTAGCCATTCGCCTAACCTTTTTTCAAGGTTTTTAGCTTCCTTGCAATGGGTTAGAATATGCTTCCTTAGCTTGAAGAAGTTTGTTATTACTGACCTTCTGAAGCCTACTTCTGTCAACTTGTCAAAGTCATTTTCCATCCAGCTTTGTTCCACTGCTGGTGAGGAGCTGTGATCCTTTGGAGGAGAAGAGGCGCTCTAGTTTTTAGAATTTTCAGCTTTTCCGCTCTGGTTTCTCCCCATCTTTGTGGTTTTATCTACCTTTGGTCTTTGATGTTGGTGACCTACAAGTGGGGTTTTGGTGTGGATGTCCTTTTTGTTGATATTGATGCTATTCCTTTCTGTTTGTTAGTTTTCCTTCTAACATTCAGGTCCCTCAGCTGCAGGTCTGTTGGAGTTTGCTGGAGGTCCACTCCAGACCCTGTTTGCCTAGGTATCACCAATGGGGGCTGCAGAACAGCAAATATTGCAGAACAGCAAATATTGCTGCCTGATCCTTCCTCTGGAAGCTTTGTCCCAGAGGGGCACCTGCCTGTATAAGGTGCCTGTCAGCCCCAACTGGGAGGTGTCTCCCAGTTAGGCTACACAGGGGTCAGGGACCCACTTGAGGAGGCAGTCTGTCTGTTCTTGGAGCTCAAATGCTGTGCTGGGAGAACCACTACTCTCTTCAGAGCTGTCAGACAGGGACATTTAAGTCTGCAGAAGTTTCTGCTGCCTTTTGTTCAGGTATGCCCTGCCTACAGAGGTGGAGTCTGTAGAGGCAGTAGGCCTTGCTGAGCTGTGTTGGGCTCTGCCCAGTTCAAACTTCCAGGCCACTTCGTTTACCTGCTGAAGCCTCAGCAATGGCAGACACCCCTCCCTCCGCCAGGCTGCTGCCTCGCAGGTCAATCTCAGACTGCTGCGCTAGCAGTGAGGAAGGTTCTGTGGGCATGGGACCCGCTGAGCCAGGCACCGCAGAGAATCTCCTGGTCTGCCGGTTGCTAAGACCTTGGGAAAAGTGAGGTATTTGGGCAGGAGTGTCCCATTTTTCCAGGCACAGTCTGTCACAGCTTCCCTTGGCTAGGAAAGGGAAATCCCCACACCCCTTGCACTCCCAGGTGAGGTGGTGCCCCACCCTGCTTTGGCTTGCCCTCCATGGGCAGCACCCACTGTACAACCAGTCCCAATGAGATGAACCAGGTACCTCAGTTGGAAATGCAGAAATCAGCCATGTTCTTCGTCGATCACACTGGGAGCTGCAGACGGGAGCTCTTCCTATTTGGCCATCTTGGAACAGACTCCAACCTTCTTTAATTTTTTTGAGCAATATTTTATAGTTTTCAGTGCGTAGGACTTGCACATCTTTGGCCAGATTTATCTCTCAGTATTTTACCTTTTTTGGTGTCACTGTAAATGGTGTTTTAAATTTAATCTTTTCAGTGTTCATCACTAGTGTTATGGGTCAAATTGACCCTTCCTTCCAAGAGATATATTGAAGTCCTAACCCCTGGTACCTGTGACTGTGACTTTGTTTGGAAATAGAGGTCTTTGCAGATCAATTCATTAAGATGAGGTAATGGAGTAAGATGGGCCCTTAATCCAATATGGTTGGTGTCCTTTAAGAAGAGGGAAATTTGGACATAGACACACAGGGAGGGAAGATGATGCAGAGATCCAGAGAGAGAATCCAGCCAAATGACAATGGAGGCAGAGAACAGAGTGATTCATTTACAAACCAAGGAATGCCCTGGACTGTCAGAAAACACCAGGAGCTGGAAGAAGCAAGGAAGGACTCTCTCCTAGATCCTTCAGAGAAAGCATGGCCCTGCCAACACCTCGATGTCAGATATCTATCCCCCATCACCTTGGTAATGAGTGTTTATCATTTTTAAGTTCTGGTATCATTTCAAGTCCTCTCCTCTAGTTACTTTGAAGTATACATAATACTGTTGCTAAGTATAGTCACCCTAGTCTGGTATGAAACATTAGAACTTATTTCTTCTATCTAACTATATGTTTGTATACATAATCAACCTGTCTTCATTCCTTTCCTTCCCCTCCACCCTTTCCAGTCTCTGGTATTTTATTTGGAGATTTTCTAGATATCTATTATTGATATTTATTTTAATACCATTGTAGCCAGGGAATATATTTTATATAATCTGATTCTTTTAAAATTGATCACTACTTATTTTATGGCTATCTTGGTTAATGTTCCATGTGCAATGTTCTTGAAAAAAATTCTGCTGTCGGATGGAATGTTCTATAATCAATCAAATTAGTTGATACTGTTGGTCAAATCTTTTATATCTTTACTGATTTTCTATTTGTTCTATCAGTTATTAAGGTATGGGTATTGATATTACTGATTATCATTGTGGATTTGTCAATTTATCCTTGTAGTTCTATTGGTTTTTGCTTCACGTTTTATATATATATATATATATATATATATATATATATATATACACACACATATATATATACACACACACACACACATATATACACACAAACATATATACATACACACAGAGAGAGAGAGAGAGATAAAGAGAGAGTCTTACTCTGTCACCCAGTCTGGAGTGCAGTGGTGCAATCATGGCTTACTGCAGCCTTCACCTCCCCAGGCTCAGGTGATCCTCCCATCTCAGCCTCTCAGGTAGCTGGGACTACAGGTGTGAGCCACCATGCCCAGCTAATTTTTTGTATTTGTATTTTTATTTTTTTCTGAAACTGAGTCTCACTCTGTTGCCCAGGCTGGAGTGCAGTGGCATGATCTCAGCCCACCACAACCTCCGCCTCCTGGGTTCAAGCGATTCTCATGCCTCAGCCTCCACCTCCTGAGTAGCTGGTACTACAGGTACATCCCACCATGCCTGTCTAATTTTTGTATTTTTAGTAGAGACAGGGTTTCACCATGTTGCCTAGGCTGGTCTTGCACTGCTGGGCTCAAGTGATCCACCCACCTTGGCCTCCCAAAAGTGCTGGGATTATGGGTGTGAGCCACTATGACTAGCCCAGCTTTTTTTTTTTTTTTTTTTCAAATTCAGTCTTCGTATAGACTGTCAAAAATTGTCAGTGCTGACTATGTTGCCAATCATCACAGTGGGGTATTGGGAAAAGTTTTCAATTAGCAATAGTCATGCCTCAGATAAACCTCATTGGCTATGATACTTGCCATTTTGCAAAGCTGCTTCACGTACTTTGAATCTCTGTTATGGGGTACATACATGTTTAGAGTTATTATGTCTTCTTGATGAATTGACCTCTTTATCATTATGAAATGATCCTTTTTTATCCCAGGCAATATTCTTTGCTCTGAAATCTACATTATTAGTATTAGTATAGCCATTCCAACTTTATTTGGATTAGCATTAGCATGGTACATTTTTTCTATCTTTTTAGCTTTAACCTATTTGTGTCTATATTTAAAAGGATTTCTTTTAGGCAGTATACAGTTAGATATTGCTTTTATAATCTAATCTGGCAAACTATGCTTTTTAATTGGAGTATGTATGTATGTATGTATGTATGTATGTATGTATGTATGTATTTTGAGACTGAGTCTCACTCTGTCACCCAGGCTGGAGTGCAGTGGTACGATCTTGGCTTACTGCAACCTCTGCCTCCCAGGTTCAAGTGAGTCTCCTGCTTCAGCATCCCAAGTAGCTGGGATTACGGGTGCACCCCACCAGGCCTGACTAATTTTTGTATTTTTAGTAGAGACAGGGTTTCACCATGTTGGCCAGGCTGATCTAGGACTCCTGACCTCAACTGATCTGCCCTCCTTGGCCTCCCAGAGTGCTGGGATTACAGGCATGAGCCACTGCACCTGGCCTTTAATTGGAGTATTTAGACCATTTATATTTAATGTGATTACTGATATAGCCTGGTTTAACTTTTTGTCTTGTTATTTGTTATCTATCTGTACCATCTATCATTTGCTCTTCTTGCCTCTTTTTCTCGGGAACATAAATAACTGAAATTCAAAATAGTGAATATGGCCGAGCATGGTGGTTCACACCTGTAATACTAATACTTGGGGAGGCCAAGGCAGGTGGATCAGTTGAGGTCAGGAGTTGGAGGCCAGCCTGCACAACATGGTGAAACCCTGTCTCTCCAAAAAATACAAAAGTTAGCTGGGCATGGTGGCAGGTCCCAGCTACTGGGGAAACTGAGTTGGGATGATCAGCTGAGCCTGGGGAGGTTGAGGCTGCAGTGAGCCGAGATCATGCCACTGCCCTCCAGCCTGAGCAACACAGCAAGACCCTGTCTCAAAAAAAAAAAAAAAAAGACAAAATAGTGAATGTGGTGGGAGAGATTCAGAGAAAGATTTGGGACTTTACAGAAGAGAGATATTAAGTCAAACTGATGATGTCAGGAATGACTTAAGAAAATATTCAAATTGAACCTTGAAATATTTTGGATATGAGTGATGGTGTAAGGAAGGTGCTCCATATAGAGGCAATAGGATGAACAATGGGATGGAGGCAGTAAAGCATGTGTTTGGGCTAGGGAACAATAGATCGTTTAGATGGCCTGAGAAAGAGTGGCAGGAGAGATGTGGAAAGTACTCATGTTATTAACAGCTTCCTACGGATATCCCTACACTGACAGCCCACAGATACCTGAGATACCTGTCAAATCCCACATATGATCTACCCTTTAAACCTGCTCTCTCAATAGCCCCTAATTTTATGTATGGCATCACCAGCTTCTTTAATATACATACCAGAAGCCTCTGAGTCATTTTAAATGCCTCTGTGTTCCTCAACCCTATTCATCCCACCTGCAGGTCATCTCTTCCAAATTTCAGCTTTTTCTTTTTTGTTGTTGTTTTGAGATGGAGTTTTGCTCTTGTTGCCCAGGCTGGAGTGCCATGGCGTGATCTTGGCTCACTGCAACCTCTGCCTCCCAGATTCAAGCAATTCTCCTTCCTCAGCCTCCCAAGTAGCTAGGATTACAGGCATGTACCACCATGCCCAGCTAATTTCGTATTTTTAGTAGAGACAAAGTTTCACCATGTTGGCCAGGTGGTCTCGAACACCTGACCTCGTGATCACCTGCCTCAGCCTCCCAAAGTATTGGGATTACAGGCGTGAGCCACGGTGCCTGGCAACGAGCTTTCTTTTCTATCCTTATCTATCCCCAGAGCCTTGGAGCCAGGCTCAACTCCCCTCCCCCACCCTGCCCCCCAAACTATTTAATTAGCCTTCTTACTGGTTTTGCTACTTCTAGATTCTTTTCTCTTTAAACCAATGCCACACATACCCCCCTGTATGCCCTGAGAATGGATGTGAATTCTGTGTGTGTACATGTGTACATTTTTCTGGGGAGCGCTTGTAGCTTTCATCAAAGTCTCAAAAGTCTACAAAAGACTAGGAGTCACTACCCTGTATCTTTATTTCAGATGAAACCATGCTCATTTAATGTGGTGCAGTTGACAGACTACTGAACAGTAAGTCAGGAGACCTGGGTTTTACTTCTGGTGCTGCCACTAATTAGCCGTATGATTTTGGGCAATGAGGCACTTACTTTGTACCTGTTTCCTCACCTGTAAAATTCAGAAAGTCTCTTCCAACCTCAAAATGCTATTATTGAGAAATTACCATACAATTATTATTAAGAAATTACCATACAATGTCATAAATGCTAAAACAAAGGTATGCAGAGCTTTGAGAGCACAAAGGAGGTTCTCTGGGTGTGGGGTCATCTAGCTTTGCTTGGGAAAGTTGGTAAAGAGTTGCAGAGGAGGCCACAGTTGAGTTTTGGAGGATGAACAAAACTTTCCAGGCAGGAAGAAGGAGGAAGGCATTTTAGGCAAAGGAAACTTTGTGAGAAGGCAGAGAAGTAATAGAGCCTCAAATTGGCAGAACAATGAGTAGATGGGTATAGTTTGGACGTATGTGTGTTGAAAGTTTGGGCTTTAAATGCACAGGGAGCACTAGGAGATAAGCCTGGAGAAGGGGAATGAGTTGGGGCCTGAAGTTTCTTATGTACGGTGCCAAAAATTTTGACTTTATCTTGTAGACAGTGGGAAGCCATGGATTGTTTTAGGTAGGAGAGTGACAGGCTGATTTCCCTTTCATAAAAGTCACATTGGCAACAGGGAGGAAGATGGATTGGAAGGGAATGAGACATGTTTGGAAATGATAAAGGTCTGAATAAGCCAAGGGGATAGAGGTGGAAGGAAGATAATGTTGTTCCTTTTAAACCTATTACATTTAAGATACCCAAGGAATATCCAAGTTAAAATGTATGGTAGGAAGTTGAAAATTTGAGTCTTATGCTCACAAGTTAGACCTGGATTTAGCAGCACTCATAAGTGAGCACTGACTGAAGCCACAGGAGTGAATGACATTGCTTTGGAAAAGCATGTGGAGTGGGGAATAAGGGGGCCAATGGCTGAATTCCGGGAAATAACAGTATTTGAAGTCTGGAGTGGAAAACACATTGGAAGGATGGCCGGGGTGCAAGGAGCTGAGGAGTGAAGGGAGGAAGAGAGATAGTAAAGCATCTATTCTTTTTTTTTTTTGAGACGGAGTTTCACTCTTGTTGCCCAGGCTGGAGTGCAATGGCGTGAACTCGGCTCACCGCAACCTCCTCCTCCTAGGTGCAAGCGATTCTCCTGCCTCAGCTTCCCAAGTAGCTGGGATTACAAGCACCTGCCAACACGACCAGCTAATTTTGTATTTTTAGTAGAGACGGGGTTTCTCCGTGTTGGTCAGGCTGGTCTCGAATTCTCGACCTCAGGTGATCCACCTGCCTCAGCCTCCCAAAGTGCTGGCATTACAGGCGTGAGCCACCAGGCCCGGCCTAAGAATCTACTCTTTTAAGAAGGTTGGATGAGAAAGAAAGAAAAGCGAAGGCTAAAGCAAGAGGAGGCTGCTGAGTGGAGGAAGGTATTTCATTTTATTATGTCTGCTGGGCAAAGATCAAGAAGAGGCCGAAGTTAGTTACAGGAGAGATTGGGAATAATGGATGGAGGTGGGAAAGGACAGGATATAACGCACACCTGCAGGGCCTAGTCCCAGTCAAGGGAGGTGGAGAGTGTTTATTCTTCCCAAGAAGGAGGAAGGAAATCAGAAAGAGTTTAATTCAGTGGTTCTCACATTAGAATCACTGAGGTATCTTAAAAAAAAATGCCAATAGCTGGGTCACACCTCAGAAGTTTCTGGTCCTGGGCATTGATGTGTTTTCAAAGCTTCCCAGGTGATTAAAATCTGCAGTCAAAGTTCACAACCACTGGTTTAATTGCAGGTAACATTTTAGATTAATGATAATGGGATTGGATTTGAGGAAACTCACACTTAATAAAGGTTGGATGAATAGGGAGTGGTCAAGGTTTCATAGATGAGGAAGGGAGAAAGAGAAGGAAGCTAGAAGGGAAGGCAACTAATGCTAACTTATTGAATTTATGTGCCAGAGATATAGAAATGAATGAGGCGTGGTCCTTCTTCTTAGAGATCAGGATCTCACATGAGAGACACCTCACCACAAGCCTATGACATAATACAGTTCTTGATCAGTTAAGTTTTTTTGTGTGTGAGCTATTTTTATTCATTTTTTTTTTTTTTTACTAAAAGTGAGGGGGAAACCCCTCACCCCCAGAACCCAGGTATTTCCCAATATAGACTGGGTCTGGAAATCCTTTTGTGAGCATTGAGAGTAGCCTTTCTGGGAAGGTGGGTGCTGGGGAAAGATCTCTAACTATTCTGGGAGATCAACTTGTCCCCAGGCTCATCAGCAGGGCTGGAAGTAGATGGTGATTGTGGCCCTGCATGTGGGTACATTACTGCAGTCACCTGTACCTGGGAGGTGGCTAAAATTGCTAATTGCTCACATGGAAACACTTCGATGGCCATTCAGCTAGTGTGTGAAGCTTCTATGAGTAAGGTACCAAGGATTCCCTTTCTCTGAGCAGCATTGTAAAAAGGCCCTACTTTTCATCAGAGCAGAAAACCTAACTTTTGCTACTGTGGTCTGGGCCTGACCTCCAGGGACAGCTTCATCCCCACAGGAAGTAGGTAGGTGCTTCTCTATAGTCTGGACCTTCCCTCAGAGAGAGTCTACTGTCACTTCTTGAGCTCCTTGAATCTTCCCCAGAAGGGTCCAACTCCCAGGGCTCCTGGGAAGCCTCTGATCTGACCCCACCAGCCCCACCTCCACCTAGTGAGCTGGTGTGGCGTTGAAAGGGCTTTAATGGAGGGCCCTGGCTTTTAGCTAGGGGCCTCCTTCCCCGAGGAAGAGTACTGAAAGAAGTGTCCTAGAGAAGTGTTCTCTCCTAAGAGAAGTGTCCTAGGCACAGAACAGAGAGGGGAAGCTCCATTGGGAATTGACTGTGGCACTATGGGTATATGGAGGGTGTTCCTTCTGTTACCTCATTAGGCCCTTTTTATATAAGCAGAAATTGAGGCTTGAAGAAATTAAGAAACTCGACTATGTCCTCAAGGACAGGAGCTGTACAAAATCCAATCTGTTCCATTCTGTTGTCCCTCAGGCTCCTGGCCTCCCTCTGTTATTATAGGTTGGCCCCTTTGGGAAAATCTCAGTTGAATGTCATTTCAGTGCTCTCCTTCCTTCTAAAGAATTAAGCTAGGTCCCTTAGACCATAGGGCACATGGGCCTTCTAGTTGGGTCTCTGTTTGCTTACACAGTGACTTGGGGATGTATGAAATCTAGATGGGATTCTATCCTGGGGTGAAGGTAGAAGGTAGTACAGAGAATTGCTGAATGGGACAGACCACACCAATAAAATTTATTGTTGGACTCTGTAATCCAGTGTTTTCATTGCAAAGATGTAACTGAAAGCCCCCAACCTCACTGTCAGAGAAAGGAGGGACCAAGCTTATTCCAGCCTGATGCCTGATACCTGTTAATCGGGAAGCCTTGTCTGTTAACATCGTGACTTAGGTTTCAAGCTTTCAGTGGGGCCAGACTATGGAATTATCTGTAATTCTGGCATCAGAAGCCCTTTTTCCAGTTCTTTGGGCCCTTTTGAGGTCTGTGAAACAGGCTAGCAGCATGTGAAGATAATTCACACTAAATCTGCCTGAGAATCAGACAGTGCCATGGCAGCTCCGACTCTGTGTCAAATTACACACTAGCTACCTAGCACTGGGGTGTGCTTTGGGGCAGGGCTGGAGACACCCATGTCCTCCCCACTTCCCTTAACCCTTCCTCAGCTCTCCTGCCACTCCCTCATACACCTGGTCATGGTCACTGCCAGGAGCCCCAGTGCAGCCCAGTGCCTGCACATGATAGGCACAAGGTGAATGACTGCCTGGACACATGCAGGGACTTGGGTACCTGAAATGATGATTCTGCATATTTCATGTAGTCTTGGTGCTGAGTCACCTGCTTATCCATAGTACTGGAGGAGGGGATGAGGAAAGGCAGAGTTTGGGCAAAGGAGAAAGGAAGTGTGTTTTACTGTTCTGCATCTTTGAACAATGCAGCATAGTTGGTTCTGTCCTCATCTTTGGACAGGTTAGAATGAACCATCAAAAGGGGTGAGATTAGGTCTCAGGAAATAGTTTTCATCAGAGAGGAGCAAAAATTCCCAAACAAGTGAGGAACAGAGGCTGGGAGTCTCCTTCTCTGGGATTCCTTAATCACAGGGTTGTTCGAGCAGGTGCCAGGACTGGAAACTGAAGGAGGCTGAGATATTGAAAAGGCCTTGGCCTGCTTAGGGAGAAGTATGTGAAGATGCTTTTGAAATGATAGTACTCTAAGTGGCGGGTTGCACGGCAATAACACTAATGATAATTGAATACTGCTTTCACTTACTCCAAGGGGAACATGGACTTCCCACAGCCCAGGCTTTCACGGTGTGGGGTCACTCTTGTAGGGTCACATATAAAAGAACCCTAACTGGTTTCTTGGCATACTGGGAGGCACAAATGCCCCAAACGTGTAGGATATTTTGTGAGACCCTACAATCCCTGTGTGGCACCTTCAACTCTAAAGTATCTGAAACTCCTGGGATGGACAGTCTGCCTGCTTGGGGTTGGGGACCCAACTGGCCAAGGCATTTTTCCTCTTGGAGGTTTCCTGGGAGAAGGCCCCCTCTCCTCTGCCATTCAAACTCCCAGGCGCCCGCGTCTTCTCCTCCTCCCCTTCTTCCCCAGGGCAGGGTTCCCTTTGTAATTAATCCCAACACTCAAACCAGAGGGGAGGAAAAACGTGTTAATGAGGGAGCGTCCCAGACTGACTGGGGCGGTCGCTGCTCGCAGCTAGAACTCCAAGTAATTAAATTATTTTTGGAAGGAGGGGACATGGTGGTGATGGTGTCAGGGAAATCCCCGTATGCATGGGAAGAGGCGTGCGTCTCTCGCCACTAATTAAAATCAGGGATGACCCTCCCTTCTCGGACCCCTAGGGGGAAAAAAGAATCAATCTTCCCACGTCCCAGATTCCATTGGATTTTGTGTAGCCGGGTCCGTGGCCCTAAAGAGAACATGGCCAGCCCCGGGGATCTGGGGACTCCTTCTCCGACAGGAGGGGTCGAGGAAGACAGCCCCAGGAGGGACTGCGGGCTGGGCCAAGGCCAAGAATCGAGGCATTCCCCTGCCCACCGTTCGGGACCCCAGTGTCAGCCCCACCGCGGATTCCCAGGATCGGGGAGGGCCGCGGGGCATCTGAAGGCGTAGGGCTGGGGGAGCGGCGACTCCGGGAAGAGCGGGGCCGCAGACAATGGACGCGGCGGTAGGAGGGGCGGCGACTGTGGGAACAGCCGGGAGGCGGCACCCGGGAGCTCGCGCTCCCCCGCCTCCTGCACCCCCCACCCTCAACCCCTCCCCCTCCGCCCCCTCCCCCCTCCGCCGCCGGCTCCCGATCTGATTCCTGATCCTTGATTCCTTGATCCTTGGTCCTGCCATGGGAGCCTGAGCGCCCCCATTCCCCCCTGGCCCCCAGCCCCCGGGGCCTTGAGGGGGAAGAGGCAGCGGTCTGGGACGGAGCAGGGGGTGACCAGACTCAAGAACCCCCCCTCAACATCCCCCATCGCGCGCGCTGCCTGTCCGGGAGCGCCGAGTTCGGAAAGACCCGGAGCGCTGCGGATACAAAGGCGACCGGCCGAGCGGGGCGCCCGCGGAGCCCACCCGGCAGTTCGCAGCGGCGGGTGAGTGCCGGGCCGCGGGGGCGCGGGCAAAGTTTGAAAAAAAAAAAAAAAAAGAAAGAAAGAGAGAGAAAAAAAGAAATGGAAAAGGAGGAAAATCATGCAAGGGGCCAGGGGGTGCCCGACCCCAGAGCGAGCGGGGTGGCTTATGGGGGAAGGGGGGGCTGGACTCCGGGCAACCCCCTTCCGGTCCACTTCCCCACTGCACAGCGGAGTACCCCCCCAACTTTGGGGAGGGGAAGGGGCTCGTGGGGAGGGGGCGGAGCCCAGGCCTGAAGAGCCGGGGACTTTCCTGGGCCCGGGCGGGGGCCTTAATGATCCCAGGGGAGCCGGTTGAAGCCGGAGACTGGGTGCTTGTGTTGGAGGTGGGGGGAGAGGCGTGGAAGGATCGGAGTCTGGAGGTATTGGAAGCCAAGGGTGTTTTGGGGTGCATACACCCCTCAGGAGCGTGGGGAGGGACGGAGGCAGGTATGCGTTAAGGGCGTAGAGTGGAGTCGGGGGCGGGCTGGGCAGAGTAGATAGGGTGTATGTACAGACCGAGGATGGGGCTGGAGGCGGTAGACTGTATAGGAGCCGAGGGGACAGGCGCTGGCGTCCCTCTCCCCACTCATGTTTACCCATTTAGGGGACTGTGGGCTCTGCGTTAGTGAGTTTTGAAGGGTTGGTGGAGGATCCGTGTGCATGATTCTTTGTTTTGGTGTGTGTGCACGCCTTGACGTGCTGCATGTTCCTGCAGGTGGGCCCCTGGTTTGGATGTGTAGGTGTTTTTCTGTGCTTGAGTGTGTGTGCACCCAGGGAGCGGCTGACCATGCATCTGCTGTGTGTCTGGATATGTGTTTATATGTATACTTAGAGGAAGGCATGTATGTCTATGTGTGTGTACTGGGAGAGGGGTTCACGGGAAAGAGGTGTGTAGGTACCGAGGAAGGTGGGTGTGTAAGAGCAGAATGGAGTGTATGTGGATAGGTGTGTGTGCACCTGTGTACTGGGAAGGGGTGTGAATCTGTGTTCTCTTGTGTGTAACCTGTGTTGATGGGTATCAGATCAGTGTGTGTGCCTGCCTTAGCTGGTATGTATGTTTCTGAGTGTGTGTCGGGGGTACCTCTTGTCTCTGCAGGCAGATTTTCTTGGCAAAAATCCTGAAAGGAAGGCTGTCTGCAGGATTTTGAGACTTCGTGGATGGCCTCGCCTGGGTTTAGGAGTAGTGCCTTAAGTATCTGAGACCTATGGGTGGGAGGGAATGAGTTGTCTTATGAAGTGCCTGTTTTTGGGGGATGGGTTTTTCTGGAAGAGGGCGTGTGTTGTGGGGAATAGGGAACAAGGGGTCTGGTTGTAGTCCTAGAGGAATTTGGAAGATTGGCGGGGTCAGGGAGAAGAATAAGAGGAACTTCCTCCCCCATCAACATAGGCTGGGTTCCAGCGCTTGGAGAGGCTACATTCTTGGATTCCCAGCCTTAGTTAAAAGCTTCAGGCCACAGTTCTCTTGGAAAGCCATCTCAGAGTTTGCTGCTTCAGAGCCTTCTAACTCTGCCCTGACTCTAAGATCCTAAAGTTCCTGAGGAGTCTTGAGATTTTGGTGTGGGATGGAAACAAGAGGAGGAAGCATGTCTGGAGGGATGAGACCTGGTGGAGAACAGCTTGGGTTCCCTGCCCATGGGGTTGAGAAGGTGGCATAGGGTGTTTCTTCAGGAGCTTTTGCAAGTGAGTCTGTGTGGTTTATCACATAATTTCCCTTTTCCCTGGTATGAAGCATGATTGAGATGGAGCTGTGGGTGTGGGGCCAGGGCTGAGTGTCTGTGTGTCGGGAAAGGGCCAGGTACCCATTTCAGGCTATAGTGCTATACTCATCATCATGATAGTGTGATGGGAAGTCAGTGACTATCCAGGAAGTGAATGTCTCTTTCCACCAAGAAGCCACAGCTCCTTTCTCTCCCTGTCCTCTCTCATCCTTTCTCTTTTGGGGTGTAGGGAAGGGGTTGCTCACCTCCTTCTTTAGGATACTAGCCTTGCCCCATTGCACACTCTTGCAGTTTTCTTTTTGCTGCCAGTGGCTGGGTTGAGGCACCCAGTTTTAAGAGCTGAGGTGAGATTGCACATGCCCATTAGGGTCTCTGGGCAATTGCAATTGGAATGTTAGAGTCTCTAATGGGCATGTGCAATTGGAATGTTCCCTCTTTAGTCCTCAGGGCTCCCTACCCTCCCTAAGGCCTGGAGATAAGAGTAGTAGGGGTTAGAAAATGTTTGAATGAGGAGAGGAACGGGGCAGAGTAGGAAAAGACCTTTTTTTTTTTTTCATGGATCATTCCCCCAAACCCAACACCTGTCGGATAGTTAGGGCTCCCAGGGCTAGTAAGGCACTTGCATCTAAGATGGTGTGTCCTGGCCCTCTGGGGTACCTTGTATGCTCTGTATACACTGATCACATGCATGATATATTATACTAGTGGGGGCTCTTTTCCAAAGAGGAGGAATTGTGATCAGATAATAGGAAATGCCATTTCTGAAAGTACTTCCAGATTGGGAGTCAGTAGCCACGTTGGCCCCTCCTCACCCATTGTCTTGCTCCTGACTTCTATTTCCTCTAATTCTTCCGGGGCAGGCCTCTCTGGTGCGTTTGCCTCTCCTCCTGATCCTTTTAGATCTGAGGAAATATCCCCCCTTCCCTGGCCTTAGAGCAGGACAGTTTTTTATCTGCTCATCTGGTTTCCAGGTCCTTCCAGTTAATGGGGAGGGAACTTGGCTAACAGAAGCTTTGGCAGGGAAAAGGAAGAGGTCTGATCCCCTCTGAGTTTTAGGGACTCCAGTCTTCTTCCCTGGAGTGTTCGTCACATTGTGAGGCCAGAGAAAGGAGGCAGAGTTGGTTGGAATTAGTACGTAACAGTGGTGTGATCTGGGCAAGTAAAAAACCCCATTCCCCAGCCTCTTAGGTGTCTTAAGGCACATCCTCCAAGCCTAGACTGAGCCCTTCCACAAGGAATCCCTGGTCCCCCACCAAGTGGCTTTCTTCCCTGGTTTGCTTTTAAATTCTGGCTTTGCCACTTTCAAATTCTGTGACATCAGACAAAACTGGTAACTTTTTGAAGCCTCACCTATAAAATGGAATTAATAATATGCCCTACTTCTTGGGGTTATGAGGATTAAAAGAAATAATAGAGAAAGCACATTGCACAGTTCCTGGCACATAGTAAATGTTAGTTTGATGGTTCGGATTCTGAGGGACAATCATTGTTAAGGGAGACAGGTCGGAGTCGGGACAGGAGAACTAGGCTTTGGTTCTGATCTTCCTCTGGCCGACCACACCAGGCACTCTCTCCTATCTGCCAGGTGCTGTGTGAAGCACAGGGGATGGAGGGGCAAATAAGACATTTTCCCAGGGGAGACATGCAAAAACATGTTGACTCACTGCAGCCCAGTGAGTGCTGTGTGGAGGTGTGTTCAGGAGGCCACTGGAGCATAGAGGAAGAGTGCTTGGCCCTGGGGTGAGGTGCCAGGGAAGGTTCCTGGAGGAGATGCCCCATTAGCTGGATTTCAAAAAATTTAAGGTGAAATTCACATAATAGGAAATAAGCCATTTTAAAGTGAACAGTGGCATTTAGTACATTCACAGTGCTGTGCAACAACCACCTCTGTCTAGTCCCCAAACATTTGCACCATCCTGAAACAAAACCCATACCCATTACGCAGTTGTCCCCATTTCCCCTTACCCCAGCCCCTGGCAACCACCAATTTGCATCCTGTCTCTATGGATGTACCTATTCTGGATATTTCATACAAATGGAATGATAGAATGCGTGACCTTTTGAATCTGGCTTCCTTCACTTAGCATAATGTTTTCCAGGTTAATCCACATGGTAGCATGTAGCATGTATTAGTGCTTCATTCCCTTTTATAGCTGAATATTATTCCCTTGTGTGGATAGACTTTACCTGGTTAAAGGATGAGTTAGGCCAACAGGAAGGGTCTTAGGAGGGCACTGCTGGTGGAGGCTGAGCATGAGCAAGAAGGCACACAGGGGTTTGGTAGTCCTGTACCTTGAAGTATGAAGTGGGGATTTGGCCTCAGTTTCTCTGTCTATAAAACAAAATTAATCATCCCTTTCCTGCTTGTCCTTTGGGGTTGGTGGAGTTGGAGGTATTAGGAGAGAAGAGAGGCTAGGGTATTATTGCCTCTTCTCAGGGTCTGGGCTGGGGATGGGACTTTTAAAACTTGCTCTTTCCTCCTCTTTCCTGGGCAGCTCACTCCTGTATGCATCAACCCTCATCCTTGTGGGGAGCCATCTCCCTGTTCACTTGGCATCAGCTTCCCCTCTCTCTGAATTGACCTGAAATTTTCCCTTTTACCTTCCACTGGTGGGTAACCCTGTGCATGATGAGATTTTGGCAGCAGAGGTGAAGGAAAGGCCTGGGAGTAAGTCCTACTCGCATTCTACCCTACGGCGGCCCTCCCCTTCTTTATCCTGTCTCTTGGTGATGTGGCTTGGGCAGCCCTCTCTCACCTTCTCTGTTGTGGTCTGGATAGAACTGTGGTGGGCCAGGGAGAATTTTTGCATTCCTTGTCTCTACCCTGCTTGGTACAGAGTCGGAGGCAGAGGCCCTTTATGGTGGGGCCCTTTGGAAATGAGGTTTTGCTGTGCTTTGTCGGATGCCCCTGGCAAGATTGGTAATTACAGACATAACAGCCGGGAACTGGTTTGAGAGAAGCAGGCTTCGAATCAGCAGACCTGAGGATATCCTGGTAATCAGGGTGGGGCAGGGAGAGGGGAGAGTGGGACGAAGCTGGGGCTGGATAGGGTGGGAGGCTTGGGGCCTCCTTCCCCTGCCACTCCACACACAGCTGGGCTTAGAGCCTAGAGGAGAGTGGGAGGTGATTGGAACCCAGGTCTGCTTTACTGTGAGGAAGGAGGAAGGAGAGGAGGAAAGGTGGGGGATCCAAGGGCCTCTGAAGAAAGAAGCAGAGAAGAGGAAGAGGCATTTTGGTTGCTCTCTCAGGCAGTACCTGGATGTGGTCTAATTTAGAACAGGGCCAACCCTGCACCTAGAGGTGGTTCCATCTTATTTTGGGGTGTTTCTCCTTACAGTGAGGTTATGGGAGCAGGAAGTGGGGGGGATTGGCTGTGGACCCACTAAAGGAGAAAAGGTGGGAACTAACTTTTTTTAAGCATCTATTGTGTTCCAGAATCTGTAATATTCTGCATACATTATTTTGCTGAAAACTCTTAACTTTCTGAAGTAGGCACTATTATTCCCATTTTATAGATAAGGAAACTGAGGTTTGGAAAAGGGGAGCGACTCACCTGAGATTACATAGCTTGTAAAAGGCTGTGCCAGGTCTGACTTCAGTGCTCTTCCTTTTCCCAAAGTCTCTTCACCTTCCCCTACTGTCATTCCAGTTCGGTCTGATTGCTCATTATTGCCTTTAATCTTGCACTTGAGTAATTCCCCCGTTTTCTGAAAACCAAACACGAGTCTAGTGACAGCCAGAGGAGTAGAGAAGCCTACCCTTGAGGGTGGGAGTCAGAGAACGATCTCATCTCCAGGAGGAGCACCTTGGTGTCATAAGCCTGGGGTGGGGCCAGCATCTGGGCAGAAACCTCTCCTGGGGTGGGTCTCTTTCTCCTCGCTGGGCCATGATTTTGGATGGGGGTTGGGGGAAGGGAGTGACTGTAGGCTCTGGCCACCATGGCCTGTGGGGTCTTGTTTGTGACTGGGAGGAGCCTGGTCCTTATTGTCTATAGGGTTTTCTCACAGCCCCTAACAATGTCCTTCAGACTCCTGTTTTCACCAGAGTGTTCTTGGCTCCCTCAGCCTGGTCAGAGAGAGAGGGTATGTTTGTTTGTGGGTCTAGGGATGGGGTTCTGTTTTTTTTTTCTTTGAGACAGAGTGTCGCTCGTTGCCCAGGCTGGAGTTCAATGGCTCGATCTTGGCTCACTACAACCTCCGCCTCCCTGGTTCGAGTGATTCTCCTGCCTCAGCCTCCTGAGTAGCTGGGATTACAGGCATGCACCACCATGCCCGGCTAATTTTGCATTTTTTGGAGAGGCAGGGTTTCACCATGTTGGTCAGGCTGGTCTGGAACTCCTGACCTCAGGTGATCTACCTGCCTCGGCCTCCCTAAGTGCTGGGATTATAGGCATGAGCCACCACGCCTGGCCCAGGGGGTCTGGTTTTCTAGGGTAAGTAGGGTTTAGATAGGAACAGGTGCTGAGCCCGAGGTGTGAATGCAGTCACTTAAAAAACAACAGACTGTGAACAAAAACACGCATTTTGTTACCTGCTTTACTTCAGGAATGGAGGTGGCAGATATAAGGGATGGGGGAGTTGAGAATTTTCAGCAAAGAGTGAGAATCTCAGGTAGGGGGGTGGTCACGATGGTGGAGGCCGGCTGGTACTTGGGCCTTTCAGCTGGCTCTGGTTTTCTTTCTTTTTTTGAGACAGAGTCTCGCTCTGTCGCCCAGGCTGGAGTGCAGTGGTGCAATCTCGGCTCACTGCAAGCTCCGCCTCCCGGGTTCACGCCATTCTGCCTTAGCCTTTCCGAGTAGCTGGGACTACAGGCGCCCACCACGCCCGGCTAATTTTTTTGTATTTTTAGTAGAGACGGGGTTTCACCGTGGTCTCGATCTCCTGACCTCGTGATCCGCCCGCCTCGGCCTCCCAAAGTGCTGGGATTACAAGTGTGAGCCACCACGCCCGGCCGCCGGCTCTGGTTTTCTAGATAAGAACTGGCCAAGTTGCCAGATCCAAGGCCTTGGGCTGAGGCAACAGGAGGTTCTCAGGATGGGGATACCCAGCCCTGCCACCCTCATCCCCAGTCACACTGCATCTCACACCCTGAGGCCCACTCTACTGCTTTCCTACAATCCAGCCTTTGCTGACAGTGCCCCCATATGTTCTTCCCCCACACTCCATCCTCACAGCTCAAGTCTCCCCATCCACAGCAAGCCCGAGGTTGGCTAACTTCCCCTTCCCAACTAGCTGCTTTTCACATCTTTGCACCCCAGGGCAGGGGCTGGGTGAGCAGGCTTTGAAGGTCTTTTGGGGCCAGGGACAGTTGGGGCCTATCTCGAGCAGCAGGCTACGAAGAGGGAGGCATTTGTTTTTGGAGTGCACAGGAAGCTGGCTTATGGGTCAGCACAGCTCACCCACCTCCCATTGTCCACCCTCTCCCTGAAGACACCTCAAGCTGCCTGCTTTCCTTCTTGGTTCTTCCACAGCTCACCTGGTGGGCAGGTAGGGGCCAGTTCTCTGCCTAAGCCAAAGGAGGAAGCAGCTCAAAGCCCAGTGGTGGAAATTGTGGGGCCTGCCCGTTGATAAAAATTAAATGGAGAATCCAGAAGCCCTGGTTACCTTCCCACCAGCTTAGTGTCCTGTCTTCCCACCGGCCCCCACCTGGGACAGATGCCAGGGGGATTACTCACCTTTTCTCCTGCAGCCTTTCCACCCCCAGTGTTCTCTTCAAGATGGACTAGGAATGGGTCTGGGGAAGGCTAGGGAATGGGGTGCTATGGGACATGAATGTGCACACGTGTGTACTTTTATGTGCTGTGTTGGGGGGCGGGTACCTTCTGGGAGCTGGGATGGGGGTGGGGGTGCCAGAGAGACAGCAGAGCAGGTCTCTACAGAACCTGCCTAGCCAGGGTGGGTGGAGCTGGGTGGGGCAGGCAGGAGTGATTCCAGGTTTCAGAGGGGGAACAGAGTGTGGGTGTATGTGTGCGTGGGTGGGTGTTTTGGTGTGTATGTGGATTTAGAGGTCCCCAGCCTCACCCCCGGCCTTAGACTGAGGGAAATTAAGGAAGTAGATGGAGAGGGGCTTGGCTCTGGCTTCCCCAACTGTTTTTGAATTAGAATGCAAGCTCAGGTATCCTGGCCAGGAGCCCAGTCTGTGGGCCCTTCCCCTGCGGTGCACCCTGCACTGGGGTCTGCTTGGTGAGAAGCTGCTCTGGAAGCCTAGATGCCTGGATGACCCAAGCACGGCCAGGATCCCACCCCTCCTCTGCCACTCAGCCCAGTGAGGAGAAGGATCCTGCCCCCACCCTGGGGCTATGAGGATGGTGAGCTCATGTCTGGGGCTGTCCTGGGAGAATGCCTGGTTAACAGGGTGGGGGTGGAGCACCTGGTGCCAGCTCCTGGGCTCTCTGCTCTGCCCTTCCCACCCCTCAGCCCACCAAGATCCAGCTGTTCTCTCTGGCCTCCTGGGCAGCACTGTCACCCAAGGATAGCCCTTTTCAGGGTTTAGGATTGAGGGTCGGGGCAAAATCTCCATCCCATTTTTGGTCCAGGGCCGGAGCTGGTCCTTGCCCACTCTGTACCTTAGTCTTTTTGGTGATAGCAAAAGCCCAGCCTCTCTGGATGGGTGGCTTGCCCACAGCCCAAGGCTGGATGGGGATGAAGGAACATCAAGGTTCTTAATCGTGGTAGATGGATGGGTGCAGGAACCACCCCTTTTGGGGATAGAGGCTCTTCGGTTCAGGCTGTCTTAGCTGAGGCCTGTCTAGTCTCTGTCTCTTTGTCCCTGGTGAGAAGAGGGGGCAGGACGGAGTCAGCAAATCCTCTCCTGTCGTGGCCCTGTTGCAGTTGTGGCTACTCAAGGAACCAGCGTCCAGAGCAGCCTCACGGAGAAACCTGGTCTCACTCCAAGAGGATCATTTCTCAAAGTCAGTGTTAGCACGATTTTCCAACAATCAGAGGAGGCCAGAAATGGGCTGCCATAGAAGTAGTGGCCATGGGCTAGTCACCTTCTCTCTCTGGGTCCCACTTTTTTATTTGTAAAATTCGAGGTTGTCCCTCTAAGGCCCCTTTCAGCTTGGTGCTGGAAACTGCTGAGAAGAGGGTGGCTCAGCCAGCTGTGTCCTCCTGAAGGGGAAAGGGAAAGGGAAAGGGGAAGGGGAAGGGGTGTCAGGGGAATGATGTGGGCATAGTCAGAGGTTCAGGTACTTTCCTCTTGTCTGTGGAAGCCATGTTGGATGTCTGCATTTTCAACCCACACCCATCAACTTCAGCCCTGCACCAGGGCCTGACAGCGCTGCCTGGGTTGAGCACATCTGTGAAACTCAGGGGAGGTGTGTGACAACGAGGAAAACCAAGCAAAGCTCTGAAGTGCGAAAGCCGTGTCTCGAGTCTCTGCTCTGCCTTGCACTGGCCTTAGGCCTTGGTGAGGTGCTCTGACTGCACAGAGAGCTAGCCCCTGGGATCCTGAGCTGGGAGGTTGAACCCTGGGCTTAGTTCTTGCCACCTCCACGGCTGAAGGTGGGCTTCCAGCACTTTGAGTGGAACTTATATTGATATCCTTGGACCTTGGCACTATGGTTGGTGATGATTAGGGAGCCAGGCAGCTAGGGGGTGCCCACATGTATACCCCTGCCCACGGGCTGCAGTGGGAAAGGGGTGCAGGGCATATGCAGGAAGACCCAGGCTCCTGTGTAGGAATCGGAGACTTTTAGTGGGCAGGGGCCCACAGATGACTCTTCAGGCAGGTTCTGAAGCAGTAATCACACCCATTTCCCTGTGTTCAGGCAGAACCACCCTTCCCTAATCCCTGACTGTGGAGAGGAAAATGGTCCTATCAGAGATCTCTGCTCCTGTCTGAGGAGAACTTGAGGCTTCTTGTCCTCTTTCCTATCGTCTTCCTGTCTGGCTGGAAGTCTTTTAAAAATCAAACCCAAGCACCCTCTGCAGCTGCTTCCAGCCCTGTCCTCAGTGGAGATGAGGAACAATAGGTGCCCTTTTTAGGTGCATGTTTGTGCTCTGTCCCTGCCCCCCTTTTCTTCCATGGCCTAGTCACCCTGGTTTCCACAGCTCTTTCTCCCAGCCCTGTCTTCATCTATGCTCTGTCTCATTACCTCACTCCAGGCCTAAAGTAGCTGGGACTGGGCTGCGGGGTGGGCCTGGGCTAGAGCAGTGGCAGGAGGTGGCATCTGCAGCTGCCTGCGTCTGGTCATCGGTCCCCAGCACGCGCCACACATGGGGGTGCTGGCGTTTGTGTTCAACTGCTGTTTGTGCTCAAGTGCTGGCGTTTTGCCCACTTGAGCAGCCTCCTTTGAGTGGGAAATGGGAAAGGACTGGTCCGCCCTGGTCTGTGTTTTGGCCAACACCCACCCCCCTTACACACACACACACACACACACACACACACACACACACACACACGCACTACTCTAGGGCCCTGCTCCCTCTGCCTGTTGCCAGGTTCTGAGTGTATTTTTTCCAGAGGCCTCCAATTGTTTCCTGAAGAAACCTGATCCCAGAGCTCGGACAAAAGCTGGGGCCGCCAGAGGAGAAACCCCGTTCTCTCCTCCTCTGTCCCTACTGCCCCCACCTCCATAACCTCCCTCCCTTTGGATGCTGGGTATGGGTTCCAGGACCCGCCTGCCATCACCTAGGCAACAGGGGGCTTTTGTTGCCATGGTGATCAATGTGGGAGAAGCTGGGCAGCTGGGACAAAAGCCCCCACATTTCCCCCCACCAAGCTCCCCCCAGTCCCCTTGGGATGATACTGAAACACATTCCATTAATTTTATTTCCGAAAGGACTTTGGAGGGGAGAAGGGTCTCCTTTTTGTAACAGGCTCTCTCTTCTCTCCCTCTCTCCTCCCTGGCCTCCTTTTAACCCCAGATAATCCATGGTTGGTTTGAGCAGGGGACTGAGTGTGTGCGTTTGTGTCTTGGGAAGTGGGGGGCAAGGTGAAAGGCAGTGGGGCACATTCCTTTTCTACAGCCTCCCCCTTCCCCAGACTAGGGCAGCTCCCTGTCCTGCACCAAGTCCGGGCTTCCCTCCCTGTCTCGTCATCCCTCTTGACATTTCCACTTGTTGATCTCATCCAGTGATCCCCTCCCCCGCCATCTCTTCCCTGGGAACGCTGCCCACCCTGGAGACCCTCCAAACCCCTGATCCCTGAGACTGATTAAATAAGGGGAACTTCTGCCCTTCTCTTTACTCCCCTCCCCTCGCTCCTCCCATGCCCCCCAGCAGCAGTGCTTGGATTAGTTCCCTGGAGTACTTGAAGACACAGCAGGCAAGGGTCTCAGAAGTTGGGTTCATTTTTGGCGCCTGTGTTTGGTAGGGAGGAGAGAAGCGTGTTTTGGTGCTTTTTGGGCACTCTGACTTGCGTTGGCAGGCCAGGGGAGCAAGATTCATGTTGAGTCTTTAGTAAGTAGCAGGGGAGGAAGATAGGGGGCACTAGGCTGGGCAGCTCAGAACAAACGGGACTGGCACCCTTGTCTGGTTTGAAATTTATCTGTAGGGGAAATGCAATGGCATCAGTTTACCTCCTGGGTGTGTTTGAAGTGGTGGTTCTGGTTGGTGTGTGTGTGTGTGTGTGTGTGTGTGAGACTTCTTTATTTAGTTGTACTAACAGCAGGGTTTATTTATACCACCTCTTTCCGTAGTCTCAGAGGAAGTGTCTGAGGATTGGAGTATGAGTGATCCTGGAGCTAAAACTTGTTAATTGCTTAACTAATTACAGCTGAACCATTTATAAAAGCACTTCTTTCACCCTCGTGATCTTTACGGCTACCCCATGAAAAGGCATCATTATCTTCCCTAGTTTACTAATGAGCTTACCAGGCTACAAGCACAGAGGTGTTAAGTAACTTGCACATGGTCACACAGCTAGTCAGTGGAAGAGTTAGGTTTTGAACTCAGATCTTTGAGTGCACATCCCTGGCTCTTCTGGCTGTTGGCTTTGGCAGATGGTGGGTATACAGGAGGATGAGGAGATGGACAGCCTGGGATCTAGTGTGTGTGTCTAGACTGTAGTCCATGGCAGTTGTTTACTTCACCCCCTTCTCTACCCCCATGTCACTCTGTGACCCACTTGTTGTCTTTGAGCCTCCTGGCAAAATTCAGTTTTTATGAAGAAGACTAGAAAGAATAGGCTGGAACCACAAGAGAAATGCAGGTGAGATGTCTAAACTATAAGGAGGAGTAGGCCAGTAGAATGGGTCCTCAGGAGAGTGGGTAGATGAGCCCAACATATATTTTTCAGGTAGGGAGATAAATAAGGGTCGTTTTTGTTGCAAAGGTTTTTGGAAAGGCTTATGGTTGGGTTAAGGTATTATGTCCCTGCCCTCTAAGTGTGTCCTTATCACGCACGTGCTTCGACATGGGGATACTGACAAATATAACTAATCCTATGGAGGATTGCCTCTATTGAACTCTGTTAAGAGGATGAATGAATAGATTTCACATGCTTTCATCTCCCTACAGTCATTATAGTTTCCCTGAGAGCCAGAGAGGCGTACAGTCGTGGATGTTTTGGTCAATGATGGACCACGTATATGATGGTGGTCCCATAAAATTGTACTATTGTATTTTTACTATACTTTTTCTACGTTTAGGTACACAAGTACTTACCATTGTGTTACAGTTGGCTACAGTGTTCAGTACAGTAACATGCTGTACAGGTTTGTAGCCTGGGAGCAATAGGCTATACCATAAGGCCTATGTGTGTAGTAGGCTATACCGTCAAGGTTTGTGTAGGTACATTCTATGATGTTCCCAGGATGCAGCTGCCTAATGACACATTTCTCAGAAAGTATCCCTGTGGTTAAGCGAGGCGTGACTATGTTTATTTACTAGGTTGGTATCAGTTCCTTGCTCTGTGCCCACGGGAGGGGAGATGGATATAAATATGTATCAATCATATTGCTTATTCTCAAATTACTGATGGTTTAGAGTAGTTGGAGTAATGGTAACTATACAAAGCAAATTCATTTTAGGTTTTTTTTTTTTTTTTTTGAGATGGAGTCTGGTTCTGTCGCCCAGGCTGGAGTGTAGTGGTGTGATCTTGGCACACTGCAACCTCCACCTCCCAGGTTCAAGCAGTTCTCTGCCTCAGCCTCCTAAGTAGCTGGGATTACAGATGCCTGCCACCACGCCTAGCTAATTTTTATATTTTTAGTAGAGATGGGGTTTCATCATCTTGGCCAGGCTGGTCTTGTACTCCTGACCTCGTGATCCACCTGCCTCGGCCTCCTAAAGTGCTGGGATTGCAGGCGTGAGCCACCGCACCCAGCCCCATTTTAGTTTTTAACATAATCAGCCTCTCAGCAGCATTTGACCTGGTTGACTTAATTCCCACCTCAAAACACTTTTAAATTTCTGGCTGCCTTGAAACCCCACTCTTCTGGCTCCCCTCCTCCTCTGGCCTTCTCATCCCCTTTGCTTGCTCCTTTTCCTCTGGACATGTGTACATATCGGGGTCCTTTATGTCCGTGGAAGAGTTAGGTTTTGAACTCAGAGCCATCTGAGTTCCATCTATCCCTATAGCTTTTCACAACCTCAGTACCTCCAGCTCAGACTCTCCTCCAAGTCTGGCTCCTATGACACCCGGCTGCCTACTGTCTCATGGCTACTAACTTAGCAGGCTAGAAGCTGAACTAATTTTCTTCCCTCACGGCTGCTTCCTCCCCAGTCTTCCCTACCCTACTGATGGCGCTACCATCTGCTCCCTCGTTCAGGCCAGGGATTCTTGACACTCCCTTCCCGCTCATTAGGTCCTGTTGATTTGACCACCAACGTTAAGTCTCAAACATGACTGTTACTCACTCTTCTGTGGCTCTACCCTTAGCAAGCCTGTACTACTGCAGTTGCCTCCTTACTGATCTCCCTGTTTCTATTTTTCCCTCTTTTCAATCCACATCTGCATAGCTAAAATCCTTCAAAGTTTTCCTGTGGCCTTGGAATAAAATAAAGCTCAAGCTCTTCACCTGGTGCCTGTCTCTGCAGTGCCACCTTCTACGACTCACTCTCTTCCTCAATTCTGGCTCCGCTGGCCTTTGTTGGTTCTTTAAATACAACAAGCTCTTTCCTGCCTTTGGCCTTCACACATGTGATTCCTCTGCTCCATGGGCATTTTCCTGCACTCTTTGCTTGGTTAATTCCTGTTTCTTCTTCAGGCCTCTGCTGAGGTGTCATTTTCTCAGACTTTCTAGAACTGCTAAGTTTAAAGTAGCCCTTACTCCATGTGGTGTCTCTCATAGTTGGCTGTTCCGCCCTTCCATCATGCCTGCAATCGGTCGTTTATACTTATCTGCTTACTTGTTTGGTGTGCTCCTTCCCTTCTAGACTGTAAACTCAGGGTCTGTTATACCACTTTACACCTAGCAGAATACATGGTTCATAGAAGGTGCTCAAACAAGATTTGATGCTCCAATGACTGAAGATAGGAAGTAAGCGCTCAGTGGATGGTGATGGCTGTCAGGGGAGTCAGGGTCAGCGGGGAAGATAACATTGGGTGCTAGAGTAGGTGGGGGCTCCTATGAGGGGGTTGGGCTGGGCTCTGAAGAATGAGCAGGATTTGGGTGGGGGTTAGAGAGAGGAGAGGTCATTCTCCTCTGCGGAATCAGAAGGTGAAGTATGGTTGAAAGATAAGCCTATAAGTAGGCAGATAAACTTGTGCCTTGCCTGTTTCAGAATTTTAGGCAAGTAGAAACTTGTCTTTTCCTCCCATCCCCCACCATATTATCCATAGTTTCCATCCCTCACCCTCACCTGGGGCTGTGAATATGTGTGGCAGCCTCAAGGAAGCTGCCAACCTGATCTTACCAGTAACACTGGGTGTGTTTGAAATAAATGCTGGGGAGACGGTACCAAGGGAAGCAGCCCGCTGTGGGCACACTCAGAAAGTATGAGTGAGGGGAGGAGGTGTAGCATGGGGAGGAGAGGCCTGGGGTAGCCCCTGGACAGAAGCCCGCTCCTTTCTGCTCTCTGAGGTGTCCACTGGTTCAGCCTGTTGGCCTGGCCAGAACTTGCCCTCTTCACGCCTCGGTTTTCCTGGCTGAGAATAGAGAAGCAATGCCCTGCTCCTCCCTTCCAGAGGGCTTGGGGTTGGGTCATTCTGGGTGAGCCTTCCTACCCTGGGAGCCTTTGCTGGCCATCTTCCCCCATGCCTGAGTCCTTGGCACAGCCTGGCAGGGCTCTTTCTAGAGTAGGGTAGGAGGAACTGGGCCCAGTGGACAGCAGGAACCTGGGTGGAGATATTCTCAGGCTATGGCTGGGCTCATTTGAGCCTCCTGTGGCTGTTGTGTGCGGATGGTCTTCCTCTGCCCTGACCCCACAGGGAGCTCGAGCCGCCTGTAACCAGCTTCTTCCTCTCACCAGGAGCGTCGCTGGATTTTCTCTGAGACAAGCCCACCCGTCCAGCAAAATAGAGTCCCTCAGGGTGACAGTTGACTTCCTGAAGGTGCCTCTTGGCCTAAAGAAGCCGGTGCTGAAGGAGGTGGCTGTGGGGCCCCCCAAGAGGCCCCAGCCTGCGGCCCTGGAGCGCTACAAGGCGCGGCGTTCAGACGCCATGGACACCGAGTCCCAGTACTCAGGCTATTCCTACAAGTCGGGCCACTCCCGCAGCTCCCGCAAGCACAGGTGGGCGGGCATGCAGGGTGACGTGCGTGGCGGAGGGAGGGTTGGGGGCTGTTAAGAGGTGGGCACGTGCAGGGGTGATGGGGCAGAGTGGCTGCTGAGAAGACCCTGGTCCACCGCTGGACTTTCTGTGCCTTTTCTGGCTTCCTGCCGCAGGGACCGCCGGGACCGACACCGCTCTAAGAGTCGAGATGGGAGCCGAGGGGACAAGTCGGTGACAATCCAGGCTCCCGGGGAGCCCCTGCTGGACAATGAGTCCACACGAGGGGATGAGCGGGTGAGCACTGGGGATGAGATGGTCCAGACCAGGCATTTTCAGACTGCTCCTGAGGGGCTGGAGGCTCCACGGAGTGGGGGAGGGCTTGGAAACCTGGTCTCAGACAGCCGCCAGATTGGGGAGTGTGTCTTGTGTTATACTTAGTTTGGCTTAGTGTCTTAAGGTAGGACCTTCAGGAATTTCAGTATAGAGATCCCTCTGGAAGCAGCAGCCTCTCCTTCCTTATCTCCAGAGGAGTGGGGGGTGACCTAGGCTGTGTGATGGGAATTGGCCAGCTCCTCTGGAGCTGCTGCCAGCCAGTCAGGCCCGCTGGGAGTCTGGAGCAGGAGGGTGGTGGTGGTGGCTGGGCCTGGGGTGTGTGTGAGCAAAGCTGAGTTTTCCTGGAGCCTTGAGGTGTGGGCGCTCTGTGCCCTCTGGTGTCAGCCTGTAGAATGGCGTCACCTAGATCTTGGGAAAGGAGTATGGGAAGAGTAGATGGAGAAAGCGCAAGGGACAAGAAGTGAGGCTGAGGGATGGAGCAGGGACCCCGGGAGAGAGTTCTCCAGGACAGGGGTGAGCAGGTTTTCTATTCTAACCTCTGTTGCCCACTGTGCTCACCTGGTAGGGAGGACAGTGGACAGAACACAGTCCTGGAATAGGGCAGAGGCAGGATTTTAGGTGACACTGAGGTTGCCCAAGTCTCATTCCCCTTGGGATCATCTTTGGGGGCTGGAGATTCCCACCTCCTTTTTCCTCAGAAGAAATCTCTGTGGCTGACATTGGGAATTCCTGGGCCTTGGGAGCAGGTCAATACCTGAAGGAAATGTTCTTTTTCCCTCTCTCCCAATCCCTTCTCCCTGGGGCCTGGCCTCCTGAGTTCTTGAAGTGACCCTGAGACATGACCAGCTCGCCTGCTGTTGGGGAGGAGATCCCAAGCCCTTGGTCCTTGGAGGGGGTGGGCAGTATGTCTAGGGGTCAGAGGGCAGGGAGCAGACCCAGGGCCTTGAGCTGAAGGCAGTCAGCTCATCCGCTTTCTATCTTCACATCAGGCTCGTTCCCCATCCTGTGGAGAGGAGGTTCCTCAACCTCCTTAATCACTGGTGCTGTCGGGCTGCCTTCATCCTGTAACCTGAACCTCCTGGGTGTCAGGATGTGATTCCATATCCCCAGGCTGTCCTAGGAGTGAAGGGTGTGGGTGCTGAAGGCCGCTGGTGGTCTCGGGACTCCTCTGTGGGATGGCCTCCAGCCACTGCAGAGAAACAGCTTGAGCAGACCACACTTAGAGGGGCACCTGGGGACCTCAGCCTGGCCATCTTCTTGCCTCCAGGGACAGGCAGCCTCTGTGCTGTAGACATTTAGATGGCCCAGCAGAGGTGGCCTTGCAGACCAGAGACCCAGAGTGGCCTTGAGTCTGCACAGTATCCTTCACACCTTCACCCCTTTACCCCTGGGGTCTTCTCTTCTTCTCTGTGCTGCTTTGGTCAGGTTACTCCCTTAGTTGGAAACCTTCAGTGGCTCTCCATGCCCGGAGAACAGGTGCTTATTGCCCAGCCCAGCACTGCAGCGTGGCCTGCACAAGCCCTGCCTGGCTGCTGTCTGCCTCACCTTCCTGGTTGCACCTTGCTGTGCTGCACAGGGATCCTCTGCTCTCATAGCCCTTGGGTGCCTCAGTTCATGCCATTCCTGCCCTGGAGGCTCCTCCTGTAGCTTCTGCCGAAATCATGGCATGCTGGAAGGAACTTAGATAGGACTTCCATTTTTTTTTTTTTTTTTTTTTTTGAGACAGAGTTTCGCTCTTGTTGCCCAGGCTGGAGTGCAATGGCGCGATCTCTGCTCACCGCAACCTCCGCCTCCCGGGTTCAAGCAATTCTGCTACATCAGCCTCCCGAGTAGCTGGGATTACAGGCATGTGCTACCACACCCAGCTAATTTTTTTTTTTTTTTTTTTTTTTGTATTTTTAGTAGAGACGGGGTTTCTCCATGTTGGTCAGGCTGGTCTCGAACTCCCGACCTCAGGTGATCTGCCCACCTCGGCCTCCCAAAGTGCTGGGATTACAGGCGTGAGCCACTGCGCCCGGCAGGACTTCCAGAATTAACGTTAATGTTTGAGTGATTCATGTGGATCTTGTTAAAATGCAGAATCTGGTTCAGTAAACGAGCGGTGGGCCTGAGGTTCCACCTTTCTAACAAGCTCCCAGGTGATGTCCACACTGCTGGTCCACAGATCACATTTTAAGTAGCCAGCCAGCCCTTAGAAATCATTTAGTTCAGCAATTCTCAATCTTGGATGACCGCTACAATCATCTGGGGAGTTTTTTTTTTTTTTTTTTTTTTTTTTTTTTTTTTTAAAGGTTCACAAGCAGATTGCACTCTCCAATAATTAGTATTATTTTCCAACCTCCCTAAGTGTTCTAATGTGTGCATCTGGGATTGGGAACATCTTCCTGGGAGCTCCCCTCCCCCAAGGATCAGCTCAGGTCCCACCATTTCTGGAAGCCTGCCTGCTTGCTTGGCAAGTTTGCCCTTGGATCCCAGTCACTGCCTGAGCAGCTCCTTCAGCATTTGTCCTGTGCTGTCTGCTCTGAGGGTCATTGCAGCATGTGTGGTTTTTTCCTCTCTCACTGACCAGTGTCCAGCTCCCCGAGGGCTCGGGTCTTGGACTTGGCCATCTGCAGAGGCCAGACTTTGACACACATTGGAGCTCAGTAAATACTTTGATGGTTGCGTATTTGTTGATTACCCTCTCTTCTTTCTGCCTTCTCCTTTCCCATGTGTTCTTCTCTGTCTCCTCTCCCCTCATCCTTTCTCCTGTTTCCCTCCTCTTCCTCTTCTTATCCTTTCCTCCTTATTGTGTGGCTGGCCCCCTTCTGCCTGTAGGATGACAACTGGGGGGAAACGACGACAGTAGTAACGGGCACCTCAGAGCACAGCATCTCCCACGATGACCTCACACGCATCGCCAAGGACATGGAGGACAGTGTCCCTCTGGACTGCTCCCGTCACCTGGGTGTGGCGGCGGGGGCCACCCTGGCACTGCTGTCTTTCCTCACGCCGCTGGCCTTCCTGCTGCTGCCCCCACTGCTGTGGCGGGAGGAGCTGGAGCCTTGCGGGACGGCCTGCGAGGGCCTCTTCATCTCCGTGGCCTTCAAGCTGCTCATCCTGCTGCTGGGCAGCTGGGCTCTGTTCTTCCGCCGGCCCAAGGCCTCGCTGCCCCGCGTCTTTGTGCTGCGCGCCCTGCTTATGGTGCTGGTTTTCCTGCTCGTGGTCTCCTACTGGCTCTTCTATGGTGTGCGCATCCTGGATGCTCGGGAGCGCAGCTACCAGGGTGTGGTGCAGTTCGCGGTGTCGCTGGTGGACGCCCTTCTTTTCGTGCATTACCTGGCCGTGGTCCTGCTGGAGCTGCGCCAGCTCCAGCCTCAGTTCACGCTCAAGGTCGTGCGCTCCACCGACGGCGCCAGCCGCTTCTACAATGTTGGCCATCTCAGGTACTAGCTCACGGCTGGAGAAGGGTTGGGAGGGAAAGGGCATGGGAGGATGTGGAGTGACTGCTAGGGTGGGAGGGTATGATGGTGGGCTGGAGGTGATGGGCTTGGAGGGTTGTGCGGGAGGGAGTTGAGTACTTTGCACCAAGTAGATTTTCACCAATGTTTGCTGCTTGATAGGCAGGTTCACGTACACGGTCATGGGGCAAGATCAGTTGGGAGTTATGAGTTGGGAATGAACAGGCATTTAGAGGTAAGGAATATTAGAGGGGGATGGACCAAAGGGAAGAAATATGGGGGGGTGCACAAACAGGGGCTTTTTGGAATCCCCTTTCTAGTCCTTTCTGGGAGGCACAGCTTCTTGTGAGCACTCAGAGAGTGGCCTGTGAAGTGACCTGACCAGAGGAGGGATCCCCAGAGAAAGACATAAGGAGGAGAGTTCTTCAGTTCCCAGTAAACAAGCTACCCCTTGAGGCCACACAGAGTATCAGTGGCACGTCCTGGGTCCTGTAGAGAATCTTGGGGGAATGCTGAATGGGGATGAGGTGATCTTTGGCTGGGGACCCAGGCCCAATGCCGTTTCTCTGCTGGGCTTCAGCATGGTGGGGAGGGACTGGCAGGCCCAGCCCTGGGAAAGGCTTGCGAGCCTGGTAAGTAGACCTCAGGCCTGGAGTCAGGCTTCTTGGAAGCACCTCGTCCCTGTCCTGTGTCCTCTCCTGCCTTGCCAACCTGCCCTAATGTGTCCCTTCCCTTGTGCCCTTTGTCTGTCCCTTCTCCCACCCCCTCCTGCCGTCTCCCCCACAGCATCCAGCGTGTGGCAGTGTGGATCCTGGAGAAGTATTACCATGACTTCCCTGTCTACAACCCTGCCCTCCTCAACCTGCCCAAGTCCGTCCTGGCCAAGAAAGTGTCTGGCTTCAAGGTGTATTCCCTCGGAGAGGGTGAGCAGCCCTGCTCCTCTGCCCTTCCCTGTCTCTTCCCAAGCAGGACTTCAAGTTCCCGCCTCTCTCTTACCCTTTGTCCCTTGCTTTTTCCTTTCCTTATCCTATGTTCCAGCCGCTTCTATTCAGTCACTTCCCTTGACTCCAGGTGGCTGATCTTAGCTGCTCATCCTACTTGCTGTCCCTTTATGCTATGGCGTGTCCCCTGATCTGGCTCCTCCGTGTCTCTCATCAGCCCTGGTCTAAGCCCTTTGGCTCTCGGAGCTGCAGAACCCCCTGCACTGGGGAGGAACAATTGCAGGACTCCTGCGCTTCCAGTGCCTTCCTTGTTGCTTTCCTGTGGCCTCTCCCAGAGGTGGCCAGGAGAGTTGGGATTAGGAGGTATTGCTGGGTGGTGGGAACAGCTTCTTCTGGACATGTCAGGCTGCTGTCTCCAGAGCTCCTGGAGTGGGAAGAAAGGCCACACTCTGATGTGACCATCTCCTCTATCCTGTTCCTTTACAGAAAACAGCACCAACAACTCCACTGGCCAGTCTCGGGCTGTGATCGCAGCGGCAGCTCGGAGGCGGGACAACAGTCACAATGAGTACTACTATGAGGAGGCTGAGCATGAGCGAAGGGTGCGCAAGAGGAGGGCCAGGTGGGTCCCTGGGGGAGAAGAGGAGAGGAGGTGCTTGTTGGATGAATGGGGAGAGGAAGACCAAGGAACTTCTGTAACTGCTGGAAATATAGAGCAATGATGACGTGAGTTGGGGGTGTGTGCTTGTTTTCCATTGCTGCCCTAACATATTACCATAAACTTAGCAGCTGTGAAACAGCACACATTGATTATCTCCCAGTTCCATGAGTCAGGTGCAGGCTGGCTGGAGGCTGTGCTCAGGACTCACAGGCTGAAATCAAGAGGACTCTCATCTGAGCCTATGCTTTCTCTTTCAAGCTCATTATTATGGGGAGAATTCAGTGCCTTGTCACATAGCCCCATAGGCAGTTTACATGATGGTAGTGCACTTTTTTTTTTCCAGCAGAAACAGGTCTCTGACCTCTGCCACCAGCTGGAGATAACGCTGATTTTAAAGAGCTCATGTGATTAGATCAGGCCCTACAGGACAGTCTTCTTTCAAGGCCACTGACTTGGCACATTAATTACATCTGCAAAATGTACGAAGATTGTTGTCTAATGAGGGGATGGAAGTCTGGTAGAAGTGGAGAGTATCTTTGAATTCTGACTGCCACAGTAGGGTAGGGACCCAATAAAGGGATGTGAGCTTTACCTGCAACAGCATGGACTCAGGCTAGGCTAGCCTGCCTGCCAGTAGATCTTGAGGGGACTCACCAGATGGTGCTTTTGTTGCCTTCAAAAAATGAGGTTTTAGTGCCTATATTTTGGTAAATTCTTAAATGCCATCCTAGCTTCTCCCTTTCCCTATTCATATGATTAAGTGAATTTAGTCAACCCTGAAGAATCTTACCTGGTGCCTACTCTGCCGGGTTCCATCTTGGTCTGTCGAGAGTTCCCTGAGGGAGAAGCAGAGTGCCTCGGGACTTGACCACGCACCTGCCCTCCGCCCCATCTCCTACACAAGCTCCAGGCTTCAAGGGCAAGAGGCAGCCCTTACACTGTTCCTATATGAGGCTGGCATCCCCTGTAGTAGAACAAAGATCACCAACTCCATTTCTGTGGCATTCCAACCTATCTAATTGTCTTGGAAATGGCCCTCATGGGAAGGAAACCAGTGATGTCCCTACCCCTTTACCTTCTGCCCTGACTAGGGTCATCCAATCTCCTGTGCTGCCACCACCATTTTTGGCACATAGAGGACTCTTTCCTTTCCCTATTACCTTGCTTGTAACCAGGAGCAAACTTTTTCCTTTGTGAGATAAAAGGATCTTTTCAAAGGGAATTTATTGAGAAATGTAGGGGAAGCAAGAGAATAAAGAAAAAAATTATAGACGTACACAGATCCACACCTATATACCCAGAGTCCCATCTGAAATGACTCAAGTTCCTGGGTTCCTGGGTTCTGCATAGAAGGCCTCACCTTCTTTCTTTGTCCTGTCACTTCAGGCTGGTCCTGCTCTTAGGCCAGGGGGCTTTTATTTTGGTTTTTGGACTTGAAGTGCAGATAATTGCATTTATTGCTCTTTTCAGCTTCTAACATATTGTCATTATAGAGTTTTTCATGGTTCTTTATTCTGTTTCTTCTTTTCCTCCAGTTCCCACTTTTACTCCAGCCCCACATTTTAGGCATCCTGTTGAGTGTGTCTGATTTCCTTAAAAGCTATATGTATCCTTGTGCAAAGTTAAGTGTTAGTGTAGTGATCTTTGTTGGTGTTGGTGTGTGTGTCTGTATGCTTTTTTTTTTTTTTGAGATAGAGTCTTGCTCTGTCCCCCAGGCTGGAGTGCAGTGGTGTGATCTCGGCTCACTGCAACCTCTGCCTCCTGGGTTCAAGTAATTCTCCTGCCTCAGCCTCCCCAGTAGCTGGGATTACAGATGCACGCCACCATGCCCAGCTAATTTTTGTATTTTTAGTAGAGATGGGGTTTTGCCATGTTGGCCAGGCTGGTCTCAAACTCCTGACCTCAGGTGATCCACCTGTCTCACCCTCCCAAAGTGCTGGGATTACAGGCATGAGCCACCGCACCCAGCCATCTATATGCTTTTAATGTAAATGGATTTTTTTTCCTGCTTCCTCCTTAACACTGCGTTTTTGAGATTCATCATCCAAGTTGTCTGTACATCTAGTTTGTTGCATTTTTTTGCTGCACAGTAGTTCGTGGAATACTCCCAACATCCTATCCAATATTTGGTTTATAGTTACCTTCTTTCTTTTTTCCATTTTGATGGAAAAGTAATATTTTACTAACATTTTCATTTGCATCTCTCTAATTGCTAGCCAGTAACTACTTCGTATATCTTTTAGCCTTTCAGTCCTCTTGTGAATTTTCTGTTCACTTCCTTTGCCCTTTTTTCTGTAGGTTTCTTGTCTTTTTCTTCTTGATAGAAATTGTAGCAAATTCTTTGCATGTTCTAGATATGAATCCCTTGTTGGTTTTAGATGTGTATATTTTCCCCAACTCCATCAGATGTCAGTTAATGTTGCCCATGCTATCATGGTTGAATAGAAATCTATCATTTTGATGTAATCATATCTATTAATTGTTGACCCAATGGAGTATGATTTGGGGGTCTTATTTAAGAAGGTTTTCCTTAAAGTTTGATGGAATGCTTTGTCTTTCCTATAGCACAGTTCCTAGTTGTCTCTCTGGGTTTGATACTAGGTTTGCCCTCTGAGTCCCTGGGCTGGGTCCACTGAACTCTGTGGCTGTTTACTGTTCCCAGTGGGAGAAAGGCACTATTGCCCCTGGCTTTGTATTGCTTTGGGTGAGCACAAAGGCCCGACCTCATTCAGGCTGCTGGAGTGTTGGAGCTAGGGGAGAGGAGTGGGGTGGGCAAAAGAGGTGGGCATCTGGCCCAGTCCCCTCCTGTCCCCTAGGCTTGTAGTGGCAGTGGAGGAGGCCTTCACTCACATTAAGCGGCTGCAGGAAGAGGAGCAGAAGAACCCCAGGGAGGTGATGGACCCCCGGGAGGCAGCCCAAGCCATCTTCGCATCCATGGCCCGTGCCATGCAGAAGTACCTTCGGACCACCAAGCAGCAGCCCTACCACACCATGGAGAGCATCCTGCAGCACCTTGAATTCTGCATCACGCATGACATGACGCCCAAGGTAGGCCTGCCCTGCTGCCAGCATCCTTCCTCCTTCCCCAGCTCCTCTTCTTTCCCACCTTCGTTTTCCCTTATTCTCTCACTACTTTCCTCACTGTCCACCTCATTTCTCTCTCCTCACCACCTCCTCTTTATAATCTTCTCTCTCATTCCTATTCCACCTGCCCCATCTGTGTGGGGTGAAGTCTTTAGGTGGATGAGGAGAAGGGAGTCCTCAGGACCATTTTGGGGATGGCTGAGACTTAGTTCTCATCTCTGTGAGGGCTCTGAAATTACCAGATCCAAAGGCCCACTTTCACCCCCATTACCCTCTTCACCTCCACTAGCTGGTCTTGGCTTTGTGTTATTTTGAGCCGTTGCCAACCCTCAACTCTATTGCCAGCTTCCTAGAATTGCTTTCCCTGAGCCACCCTTGGTGAGCAGGTAACTAAAGATGTTGCACTTTAACCTTGACACCTCTGGCTCCCTCCTGGTGCAGACCTGCTTGGCACAAATCATACAAGCTGTGTGGGAAGGAAGGAAGAATGAGGGAGGGCTTGCCCAGGTCACAGCCTGGTGCAGGGAGAAGAGCAGCAGATGGGGGTCAGGGGAGCCGAGTTCAGTCTTACCTGATGAGCCACATCCCCCTGTGCACTCCGGCTTCTTCATTTATAAAATGAGGGTCTGAAGCAGATGATCTAAGGCCCCTTCCTGCTGTAACATTCTGAGGTTCTAGTTCATATGCATAGAGTGAGCTCAGGGACGTCCTTGTTGTCTTTGGAAACTATGCCCCAGGGAATGAAGGATAGTGGGTAGATGACAGAGATTCTTATGCAGCCCCTTCTTTCCACTTCAGGCCTTCTTGGAGCGATACTTGGCAGCTGGACCTACCATCCAGTACCACAAGGAACGCTGGCTGGCCAAACAGTGGACATTGGTGAGCGAGGAGCCAGTGACCAACGGGCTCAAGGATGGCATCATTTTCCTCTTAAAACGCCAGGACTTCAGCCTGGTGGTCAGCACCAAGAAGGTCCCATTCTTCAAACTCTCCGAGGAATTTGTGGATCCCAAGTCGCACAAGTTTGTCATGAGGCTGCAGTCTGAGACCTCAGTGTGACTGTGCAACAGCAGGGGGAGTGGGAAACTCGGGGGCTCCTGAGGGGGTGGGAGGGGGCTTGGTTCTCAGGCCCAGCCACATTCCTGCCACCCTTCTTCTTGCTCTTTCTTTTTTTTTTTTTACTTGAATTAACGTACCCCCACCTTCTCTCCTTGCTTCTTCCTTATTTTACCCCATGTGAACCTGGAGAGACCATCCTGCTGTCAACAGTACCTGGGAAGGACCCCCCTGCACCCCCAGTAACTTTTGTATTACTCTAGGCCTGCAGGAATCAGTGCCTCTCTCCTTCTTTCCCTAGTCTTTTCCCAGATTACAGTCTCTCCTGAAATGGCACAGGCCCTGCTGATTGTACCTTCCCCTCCTGAGCCCCGACTCACAAACCCAAGTTCTTACAGCATTTCTCTTCAGTGGCCCAACAGGGTTTCTCTGGGGCACATGGACATGACTCTGGAGAGCCACAGTGCCAAACTCCTCCAGGGCAGCAACTGGCCCTCCTGTCCCTCACCCCAGTCACAACAAACCCTGGGTTCTAGAGCAGGGATACTCCTGCCACGCAGCCCGAGTTAGAAATCTCCTTGCTAGGAGCATTTGCTTCCACATATATTTAGAGCAAAGAAGGATCCCATCCCTTTCCCAGAAATCTCCACCTAATGTTTTTGGTTTGTATGGTCATGTGACCATAGGCAAACAAGTGGAAACCCTCTGTGACCACTATTCCAGGGACTTAGGGGAAGGTACCTTTCTTCCAATGTGTCTTTCCTAGGTAGCCCCTGAGGAGGAGGGCTGAATAGATCCCTGAGGTTTTGGAGAGACCCCCATCACTGACTCCTGCTCCCTGACCCTACCCTCACTTTCGTCCCCGCTCTTCCCAGTGAAGGATGGTATGTAGACTCCTGTACAGACTTAGTGGCTTGCACACCCTGACCTGGCCCCTGTGGTCTTAGACAAATGTTTTTATTTTATTTTATTTTTTTTTTTTTTTTTTGAGACGGAGTCTCGCTCTGTCACCCAGGCTGGAGTGCAGTGGCGCGATCTCGGCTCACTGCAAGCTCCGCCTCCCGGGTTCACGCCATTCTCCTGCCTCAGCCTCTCCGAGTAGCTGGGACTACAGGCGCCCGCCACCACGCCCGGCTAATTTTTTGTATTTTTAGTAGAGACGGGGTTTCACCGTGGTCTCGATCTCCTGACCTCGTGATCCGCCCGCCTCGGCCTCCCAAAGTGCTGGGATTACAAGCGTGAGCCACCGCGCCGGGCCCAAATGTTTTTATTTTTGTCACCAGCCACCCCTGTCCTGCTGCCTTCTCTCGACTCCAGAGACCTGTTGCCTCATCTCTTTTGGGGAAGAGCCGGCAGCTCCTCCTCATCCCCTGCCTTAAGTCCAGTTCTTTGCCTCAGGGGTCTTGTTTCCTTGGCCTTCCAGGGTCCCCACCGCTTTTCTCCCTGCCTGATTCTCTGAGCTCTGGGCTCCGTCTGTGTTGGGTTGAGGGACAAGGATTACTGCCTTTTGTAGGTACTTCACCCCTCACCCCATTTTAGCTTCCATAGTCTTTGCACCAAATCCAAATTTTTGATAATTTAAATCTCATTTTGGGCAAAATTTGCTGGCCATCTAATAAATATTTTCAATATAAATCTGAGACTTTGACTCAGACATTTTTGCCAAGGAGAATAGATTAGGAAGTACCCGTATGCATCCAGCCAGGATCCACATGGAGGACCTTTCCGATGGCTGCAATGACTAGGCCATTCCTGTGAGTAACTCACAGTGTCCCTTTGTAGGCCTTTCTTTTCCCTGAAAGACTCGTTGGTACTTACCTTGCAGAGCACATCCTGGGATAAGATCCCTAGAGTCTCACCTGGGAGTCTCCCCCTCTGTGTAGCGCCAGCCCTGGGAATGATGGAGCCTAGTGATCGGGGTTTCTCCTGCTGTCCTTTCTGCAAAAGTTCACTTGTTCACCCACCACATGCTAGAGAGGGGCTTATTGGCCAATGCTTACCTTGTCCCCAAAGGGGTGGGTTGTGGAGCTCACTTAGGCAGGGCCTCTGGCTGGGGCCAGGGTTACGAGATAGGCCTGTATGAAATACGTCCTGTTCTGGGGGTCTGTCTCTTTTCTTCTCTTCAAAAACTTTGTGTCAGAGGAGTCCCTTCTGAGTCACATAAATACCTCACTATCCTGGAAAACAGGGCCTGGATGGTGACTGGGGTCATTGCCTTTGTGGACAGGATGGAGTGTGGTGTGGTCTGAGGAACAGGTTGGGGTGAGGGAGAGGGAAAGGATTTGGGATCTTAGTTGCTGCCCTAGGTTAGGGGCTGGGGAGTGTTTATTTTAAGATCCTGCCATGATTTTAATCACTGTGATTTTTTTTCATTCCCCTTTCCTAAAAAAAAAAGAATTTTTTCCTCCAACTCTCTAAGCACTAAGGGCTGTGCCTGAGAATGGTAGCATTTTGGTCTTTTGCTTCAGAACTGTGGTATCTTTATCTTCTTTCATTATTATTATTATTATTATTATTGCTATTGTTTTTTAAAATGTCAGGATGAATTGTCAGACATATGGCCATGTGTCTGTCCTCTGCTTCTCCTCTGTGGGAAGTTGTCTCCATGCTGTGAACTGCTGTGGGGTGTGCAGCTGATTCAGTCCCTCTGAGCAGTTTCCCCACCGTGTCTGTCCCATCATGCGCTGGATCTGCTCATTCTCCTGCTGTGGGGGTGTGCCCACCTCTTACCCCCTTGACACCATAGGGCTGCTGTGGCTGGGCCTCGCCAGCACTGTCATTTGTGTGACTCATGGCATCCTCGTACATCCCCACCGTGCCTAGCAGGCCTTCCTTTTCACCACCTTGGAACGCTTGCCTTTCCTCCCTCCACACCAGGACGCTGTGCCTCAGTCCTTCACCTGCCTCGCCACTCTGCCACCGTCCCCGTTGGTCCTTTCTCCTAAACTGGTCTTTGTGCTCTCTTTGTTTTTTCTTGTTTATTTCCCTCTTGTCTCTCATCTTTTCTTCCCATTCCCCTCCCATTTCAGCCCTTAACTTTTCTCTTTCCCATCTCCACTCAGTATTCCAATGGCAAACCCTGATGTAACACCTGTGATGAGACATCGGACTCTCCAGAACTTTCTCATCTGACACGTCTTTTTCCCAGGGTTCGTACTTCTCTTCTCCTCCATTGGTCCCAGGTGAACACCCCTGTTCTTCTGTGGTGTCTGTCAGTCTGTCTGTCTTCTCCTTCCTCTGCCCTTCCCACGGGGCAGTATCTGCTGATGGATTCAGTCCTGGTGTGTGATTGTTGTGATTTGTTCTTCTGTGCGCAAAAGGAAGAGGGCTTTTTGAGTCCCTTCCAAGTGAGATTGTAAATGTAGAATTTTCCACTGTTGGATCTAGATTTTTTTTTCTTTTTTTTGGGGGGGGTTACAGAGCTGAGACCTTGTGCATGCATGTAGAAAATTGTAAAATGTAAATTTTTTTTAATATATAAAGAGCTTGTTTCTACAGTTTGCAGTGGATCTAAACAGTACAGCAATTTTAGGGTTTTTTTCTTAAACATAGGAACTAAAACTGTACAAATTTTTTTTATATAAAATAAAGACATTTGACTTTTGTGGGGGCATTCTGTTGCTTTTCTTTCTTTACAGGAATGGGAGCAAATGAGAGCCGGGGAATAATGAATATATACTCCTTGTTAGGGAGGGAATGGGCAGGAGGGGGCAGTGTGCGCTCATCATTGCTCTGCAGGCCTTCAGGGTGTGTTGGAGAGAAATGGGAAAATGAAAAAGGAAATTGCTTATTCCGAATCCTGATTCTAAAGAGAGAGAAACAAGAATGTGAGGACTCAACCACTTCCTGGTGTAGCTGTCAGGATAGAGAAAGAAAGATTACTTCCTGGGTCCACCCTCCTGAGCAAGCTTGTGTCTATATGGCCTCTAGGGCAGGAGTGGGTTTCTAAAACGTCTTTCTAAAACATAAAGTGCCATAGAAATTTCAGGGGATAGTTGAGATTTCAGTCAATGGTGACAGCCCATCACAATTCATTGAAACAAGTTTCTGTAGTATATATCTTAGTTCTAAATATGTAGAGAGTTCATTGCTCCGTTGTCACTCTAATGCATGTAATCAGGTATTAAAATCATCCTCAAGAGATTGGGTCCCTTCTCCCAGTCTTACCTGGACCTGACCTTCTCTGTGACTTTGGGCAAGATGCTTAGCATGTAAACAGCCTACTAAGGTTAAAAACAAGCATTTCTGTATGGAGGTGGCCTATTCACTAGATTTCCTCCTCCTCTCCCCTGCCTCATGCTCTGCCAGGCTCTGGGGATGCAAAGGCAAGAGAGGCTCCATCCTGGAGGATGACCCAGTTTACAGGGGTGACAGGCCGGGTGACCCTAGTGCAAGGCTTCATGGCATGTTCTCAGGCAGAGTGTAGACAAACCCTGGCTGGATTCCAAAGAGCTCGGGGAGTTTCCTTCAACAAATCTAGTAAGTTTGTTTAAGATTCAAGATGGGGGAACACACTCATCTTGAGATTACGTTTTGTTCATCTAAGTATTCCTAGAATTGAAACCAGTTCCTCGCATATAGTTGGTGCTCAATAAAAAATTATTTCATGAATAATGAACTTAACAACTAACAATACAATAGGGGCTCATGAAAGGGATCATATACTTGCTTCTCCCTTTAAAATTGCACTCCAGTCTTTCTCATGTGAAAACAAACAAAAATACTTCCCTTGAAACTGCATCCCCATTCTCACGGCTCTGTTCTTTCTGTAACTAGGTTTGTAGAATAGTTTCACTTGCTGTTTTCAGTTCATTTCAGAGTCAACTTGTGACTTACATTGTGACCAAATTTCTACCTTAGCATGCCTGTGAAATTATTCTTGTTCTCAACAGCCAAGTATAGTAAATACCTTTTAAGTTCATTCTTTATTTAGTGCCTATGATGTTCCCAGCCTGATACTAAAGTACTTTCTCTGGTAAAGATACTGGATATGGTCCTGCCCTCACTGAGCTAACCTTGGTGGACCCTTGAGGAGCCTAGTTAACCTCAGGGACATCTTCTTGTAATGCTGGCCCCTGGAATTCATAGATTTAAAGCCAGACCTCAATATTTGATTGATAAGATCATATTTTCTCTAGAGGTTTGCTGCAAGCAAAAATGATAATCCTGACCATTTGTCATGCAGCAAAAGGTATTTGTAACTTTTGTCTGAAAGGATGTGTTTTCCATGGAAGTTTACATAGCACTAAAGTTAGGGACCCAGCTTGGTGGATTGTCAGGTTCATGCCTGGGACTTCATGACATTATATGTGATTGTATGTGATTACATATGCTGCCCATGTGTGATTTTTGTTTTTTAGCCTTTGCCTTTGAAATACAGCCGAGAGGGGGAACTGGGGGCTGGGGCTCTGGATGAGGAGACATAAAGATCTTTAGACCGAGGTCTCAGTGATTTGTTATTAGTTTTTTATTTTTTAATTTTAATTTTTTTTGTTATTATTTTTGCTTGTTTGGGATAGTTTAATGGCTTCTACAGACTGAAAGTCAGCTTGCTTAAAGTAACCCTTGGCTTTTTTGTTACTTTAAGCATATGAAAGTAATGCTCTTCCAATTGCCAGGAAGGATGGGGTAGGGGAAAGTCAGCCTTTGGAAAACCACTGCAGCATTAGTGTATACATGGTCACGGAAGATGCTAGAGAGATAATAAAGGACCACCTACGTAGTAAACCTTGGAGAATAGTCATCCCTGTCCAGCTCCCCAGTTTCTTTTTAGGCTGAGAATGGGGTCCATTTCCCTTGGTACAAAGGGCAGGGCAGACATGACATCCTACCTGCTCATAACAGTGAATGCCACATTTAAGTATGTAGAATAGTGGGAGAAGGTATTGGTTTAGAGTTGGGAAACCTGGCCAAGGCATTGGCTTCTCTCATTTCATCTCGGCAAGTTTTGGGGGCACACTTACTGTGTGGTAGGCATTGTGATACAAAGATAAATAAAACATTGGCCCCCTCCCCTTGGAGCTCATGGGACTTTTGCTAGATAAGTTGGGAAATTTTATTTTGTCATATGTTGGAGGCAACCCGAGGAAGTACACTATTTTCCTGGAGATGGTAAAATACCATCTGTAAAATGCAGACTGAAGCCAACAGTGTGTGAGGGTATTGAGCCTGATATGTAAACTATTTTGATGTCACTTCTCAAAAGTAGCCATCTGTACTCTGATACCCTGTAAGGGGAATGACTTTGGTTATAAGGTTATAAAAATTAGGAGTATGGCTGGGCACAGTGGCTCACATTTATAATCCCAGCACTTTGGGAGGCCGAGGCGGGTGGATCACCTGAGGTCAGGAGTTCAAGACTAGCCTGGCCAAGATGGTAAAACCCCGTCTCTACTAATAATACAAAAATTAGCTGGGTGTGGTGGCACATGCCTGTAATCTCAGGCATTCAACATGGTGAAACCTCCGTCTCTACTATAAATACAAAAATTATTTTGGTAGAATGCGCCTGTAATTCCAACAACTCGGGAGGACAAGGCATGAGAATCGTTTGAACCCGGGAGGTGGAGGCTGCAGTAAGCTGAGATTGTGCCACTGCACTCCAGCCTGGGCAACAGAGCAAGACTCCATCTCAAAAATAAATAAATAAATAAATAAATAAACAAACAAATAAATAAAATACATAAATTACAAACAAACTCTACTCGGGAGGCTGAGACAAGAGAATCACTTGAACCCGGGAGGCAAAGGTTGTGGTGAGCCAAGATTGGGCCATTGCACTCCAGCCTGGGTGAGAAGAGTGAAACTCTGTCTCAAAAAAAAAAAAGTAAAGAAAAGAAAAAAAAGAAAAAAGAAAAAAATTAGGAATATGAGATCTTCGGTTGTGTCTCGTCCCTTCTTGCTTTTGGGCACAATTAGGTCATGCTGCTGCTTCACTTAGGGTAAGTATGTGGTTAAAAGTATGTGGTTTTAGGATTTTTAGGGCAGTGGAACTACTGTGTATGTGCTATAAATGTGGATATTTGGCATTATAAATTTTTCCAAACCCATAGGATACACAGTACCAGTAGTGAAGCCTAATGTAAATTGTGAGCTTTGAGTGATTAATTGGAACAAATGTAGCACTCTGGTGGGGGACGTAGATAATGGGAGAGTCCATGCAAGTGTAGGGGCAGGGCATGTATAAAAAATCCCTGTACCTTCCACTCAATTTTCACGTGAAACTAAAACTACTCTAAAAAGTCTATTTACATTTCAGGTCAGGAGTTCGAGACCAGCCTGGCCAACATGGTGAACCCCCCCCCCGTCTCTACTATAAATACAAACATTATTTTGGTAGAATGCACCTGTAATTCCAGCAACTCAGGAGGTCAAGGCATGAGAATCGTTTGCACCCGGGAGGTGGAGGCTGCAGTAAGCTGAGATTGTGCCACTGCACTCCAGCCCAGGCAACAGAGCAAGACTCCATCTCAAAAATAAATAAATAAATAAATTACAAACAAACTCTATTTAAAAAAACCTGACTAAGAAGACATCAAGCACAACTTTACCTAGTTCTAGACACCACTCTAGTAATAAAAGTGATAGTATTATAGGTACTTGTGATTCGGGGGAAAATGCGCAGGTGTGTGCTGTTTCCCTTGAATCCCTTAACAGTGTCACTATGGAGTTTGGAAATCTGTTAAAGACCACTGAAGAGGAAGCTGAAGCTCCGTTGGTCCATCAATAATACTGTGACAACCAAAAATTTGCATGAGGGGACTTAAATGAGTCAGGAAACATGTGATTTAACTTAGTGAAGATTTTCGCTCCTTTTAAGTTCCTGTTAATGTTAGTTCTCTTTGACACACGTATGTGTGATTTTAGGGTGGGGTTGGCTGGGATGGTTTTTACTGTAATAAAGAACACTTGTTGAAGGACTTCTTGTCTTCTGTCAGTTTACTTATATCTTAACACAGTACCTCTGGCCTCAAAGATGGAATCCAGCTAAAGTGAAAGCAGATCCAAACTGTATCAGCAGGGAAAGCTGACCTTGTAGAATTCATTTTCAGTGACTGGTATGAGATTGTGTAATTCAGGTTTGGAGCATATTGAAGAATTCGACACTGGGCAACCTTTTTCCTGGAATTGAAATGTTCATCAGGTTTTTACTCTGTCTTGAAATAGGTCCCCAAAATAGAGTTTTTCAAACTTTAATGGTGCGTATCGCAAGTGTACAAATCACTTGAGGATTATGTGAAATACAGACCCCGATTCAACAGGTCTGGGGTAGGGTCTGAGTTTCTTCATTTCAAACAGGTGCCCAGGTGTCTTAGTCAGCTCAGGCTGCTGTAACAAAATACCATAGACTGACTGGGTGGCTTAAAATCCAGAAATTTATTCCTCATAGTTCTTGAGGCTGGAAGTCCGAGATTGGGCTGGCAAGCATGGTTGGGATCTGATGAGGGATCTCTTCTTGGCTTATAGGATGATGCCTTCTTGCTGTGCCCTCACATGGCAGAGAGAGAGAGAGAGACAGAGAGAGAGAGAGAGAGAGAGAGAGACAGTGAGAGAGCCAGGTTTCTTATGTCTCTTCTTATAAGGGCACTAATTCCATCACAAGGGCCCTAGTCTCATAACCTCATCTAAATCTTAATTACCTCCCAAAGGCCGCATCTCCAAATAACATCAAATTGGGGGTTAGGTTTCAACATATGCATTCTGGGGCAACACAGTATAAAGCACCAGGTGCTGCTGCTGCTGCTGTTGTACAGACCTTATATTGAGTAGCAAGACCCTAAAAGAAGCTTAATATACCCCTGACAATTTGAGGGTCCTAAACACGCCTTACTTAACTCTAAGATAATTGATGCAAGAGATCAAAATTGTTAAGAGGTCTAAATTTTATGAATGTAATAAATAGGTAAGGTCATTGTTGCTCATGCTATAAAATTGTACCACCTGTATCAAATTGTGATTTTATGAGAATCTTAAATGATATGTTGTGAGATAAGCCTTACGTGTGGTGTTTATACAAAAGCAGTTCAGTAGGCAACTTAACTGATCCAATAAGACGTTAATAATGACACAAAAAAGGGCCAAGATGAGATCTTATCACTAAAGGCCACAGAAATTAAAGGAGCAGTTTACAATATAAATTATCTTTGGCTAGAAATTTTTTGCCAACATGACTGTATTAGTCCATTCTCATGCTGCTGTGAAGAAATACCCGAAACTGGTTTAATTGACTCAGTTTCTCATGGCTGGGGAGGCCCCAGGAAACTTGCAATTCTGGTGGAAGGGGAAGCAAACACATCCTTCTTCACTTTGCAGCAGGAGAGAGATGAGAGCCAAAATGCTGCCAGGCTCTTTGCATTGCAAGAGTGACATTTACTTCAGTTCTTAACAAGTTCCTCATCTCCATTTGAGACCACCTCAGCCTGGACTTCATTGTCCATATCACTGTCAGCATTTTGGTCAAAGCCATTCAACAAGTCTCTAGGAACTTCCAACCTTTCCCACATATTCTTGTCTTCTGAGCCCTCCAAGTCTCTAGGAAGTTCCAAACTTTCCTGTCTTTTTCTGAGCCCTCCAAACTGTTTTAACATCTGCCTGTTACCCAGTTCCAAAGTCACTTCCACATATTTGGATATCCTTATAGCAGTACCCCACTCTCTGTGGTACCAATTTACTGTATTAGTCTGTTTTCATGCTGCTATGAAGATATACTCAAGGCTGGATAATTTATAAAGAAAAGAGGTTTAATTGTCTCACAGTTCTTCATGACTAGGGAAGCCTCAGGAAACTTACAATCATGGCAGAAGGCAAAACAGGCATGTCTTACATGGCGGCAGGTGAGATAAGTGAGTGCCAACTGAAGGGGGCGGCCCCTTCTATCAGATCTTGTGAGAACTCACTGTCATGAGAACAGCATGAGGGTAACCACCCCCACGATTCAATTATCTCCATCTGGTCCCTCCCATGGCACATGAGGATTATGGGAACTACAATTTAAGATGAGATTTGGGTGGGGACTCAGCCAAACCATATCAATGACCAATAGAACAGGAAATTCATGAGTTTTACCATATTTAGATAGTTTCAGATAAGGTGACTTAATGTACTTCAATATTTGCATTAATTGCTATGGGTATAGAATGAAAGTGTGAACCTTGACTATCTGAGACAGGTCTCGGTTAATTTAGAAACTTTACTTTTCCAAGGTTGAGGACACACACCCATGACACAGCCTCAGGAGGTCTTGATGCCACGTGCCCAAGGTGGTCAGAATACAGTTTGGTTTTATACATTTTAGGGAGAGATGAGACGTTAATCAACATATGTAAGATGAACATTGGTTTGGTCTGGAAAAGGCAGGACAACTTGAAGCAAAGGTGGGGCAACTCAAAGTGAGGAGGGGGGCTTCCAGGTCATAGGTAGATAAGAGACAAATGGTTGCATTCTTTTGAATTTTTGATTAGCTTCTCGGAAGGAGGCAATCAGATATGCATTTATCTCAGTGAGAAGAGGGGTGACTTTGAATAGAATGGGAGGCAGGTTTGCTTCCCTTGAGGCAACCTGTCCTCGCTTGACTTTGCCATTTAGTTTAGTGATTTTGGGGCCTCAAGATTTATTTTCCTTTCACAAAAGTAACATCATATTTCAATAACTGTAGGTAGCATCATATACCAATAATTTAGAAATATCTTCTCAAGTTTCTTTGCCCAAGTGGTGGTCACTGTACAAACTTCAAGATCTTGATGATCTTGTAGTTAAATGTTGCTGGAAGCTGTCTTATCTGTGTTTAGTGTTTTTCACTCATTCTGTCATTTAACCAATATTTGTTGAGCACCTTCTATGTGCCAGAAGCTATGCTAGGTATTGGTGGCATGGCAATGAATAACACGGATATAGTCTTTGTTCTCAGATAGTAATCACTTAATTTCAAAAGTGATGAATGTAGTGATGAAGTATAGGGGACTATGGGATCTTACAGTAGGAACCTGACCAAGGTTGTCGGGAAAGGTTTCCTTGAAATAAAGGATGGGGCACAACATCTTTTTGACTAGGAAGAGCTTCCTCATTCTCTTCAATAACAAAACTCTATCCAAGTAATTGCTGTCTAAAAATTGAGTGTTGAAATAATTGGACCTTGGAAGTTGTCAAAAGATTTTTGAGAAGGCTAGCAAGGATGTATAGCAAGGGGAATGCTTGTACACTGTTGGTGGGAATGTCAATTAGTACAGCCGCTATGTAGAACAGTATGGAGTTTCCTCAAACAACTAAAAACAGAACTACTATATGATCCAGCAATCCCAGTGCTGGGTGTATGCCCAAAGAAAGGAAATCAGTATATCGAAGAGATATCTGCACTCCCATGTTTATGGCGGTACTATTTACGATAGCCAAGATATGGAAGCAACCTAAATGTCCATCAATGGAGGAATGCATAAAGGAAATGTGGTACATATATACAATGGAATTCTGTTATTTGCAACAATATGGATGGAACTGGAGGACATTATGTTAAGTAAAATAAGCCAGGCACAAAAAGACAAATATTGCATGTACTCATTCACATATGGGAGCTAAAAAAAAATGAAGTCATGGAAAGAGAGACTAGAATGATGTTTACCAGAAGCTGGGGAGAATAGTAGGTACAGGGGGATAAACGGGGAATGGTTAATGGATATAACAATACAGTTAAATAGAATGAATAAGTTGTAGTAGTTGGTAGCGCAACAAGGTGACTGTAGTTAAAACAATTTATTGTATATTTAAAAATAACTAAAATAGAGGAATTGGAATGTTCCTAACACAAAGAAATGATAAATAAATGCTTGAGATGATGGATACCCCAATTACCCTGATTTGATCATTACATACTATACACCTGTATCAAAACATCATACGTGCTCTATAAATATGTACAACTATTATGTAGCCATATAATTAAAAATAAAAATGAATTTCTGAACAACTAAGGGATTGTTATTTTACTAAGACTCAGTGATGGCAACTGAAATAAAAGATACAAATGAACATTTGTTTTAAGAATAAAATCAGAGAGAGGGAGAAGAATTGGAACATCTAATGTACCCTGTGTATATGTACACATAATTGCTCGACACTAAAGAGAAGAGGACCTTTGTGGAACCCCTCATGTTTATACTACAGAACCCATACCTGGTACTTGCTGTTTCTCAGCTGCCATGGTTCTTTCCGAGGGCAGCATCTTGCCAAAGCTTACCAACAGTTCCTGAAATAGTATTTACTATTTGAGGAGAGCTCTGAGTTAAGCATTTTCACTTCAGTTGTTGTTTTCCCCTTGAATTTTCAACAAACCATGTGGAATCTCTGCTTCCTCAGATTCCTGGTATGGTGCCATATTGTGGCCAAAGAGATGCCCAAGAAGGCCTGTTTGCTTCAGACAGTACCTCACAGAGTGTCAGTATCTTAGGAGGTCATTACTGGTCCAGACATTCTGTCTCCATTAAGTAATCAAAGGGAAGTAACATTCTGGAAATGGAATAAAACCAGCCATACATATAAAAGAGCAATTATAAGTGAGAATGTTAATTTATCAATTTATAACAACTGATAGATCTAGTTTGGGAACTGGAGTTGGTCATTTGTACAGGTATATTCCTGATGGGACAGTTCAAATTGATAAATTAGGATTTGTCTATTAAATACAGAACCAGACAGGAGGAATTGGAAATTCTGAAGGACATTATTAAATGTTGCAGTACCTCAGTCCCCTTTTCTCTTTTCTACGTACTATCCATGGGTATCCTCATCTCATCCCAAGGGCTTTAAATACCATCTATGTACCAGATAGCACAGCATAGTAGTAATGAACATGGGCTCTGGGGTCAACCTGCCTGGGTTTTTCTTCTGGTTTTGCTCCCGGTTGCTATGTGGCCTTGAGGAAATTTTCTGTTTCTTCACCTTTAAAATGAAGACAATAACACAGTGCCAACCTCATAGGGATGTTGGGAGTGTAACTCAGAAAATATTCATAAACTACTTAGATATGCCTGGCATGTAGTAAGTACCCAATAAATGTTAGTTATATACCAAGTACTCCCAAATCTCTATTTCTTGCTCTGACTTCTCCGAATTCTAGACTTATAAATCTAAGTGCTTATTTGACATCTTCACAAAGACATCTAAGAGATATTTCACACTTACTATAGAAAGTAATGGCCTAGAGAGATAAAGATAATGTTTGTCTGTGGGGCAGAGAGCAATGATTTTACCGGGCTCTTGAGTACGGATCTGTGTCAGTAAGCAATCTGCGCTTACTTTGAGTTTCAAGTGACTGGTGGTGATCCAGGTTCAAGTAAACAAATTCTGTTTGTGGTCTACCCAAACATCTATAGCCTCACTACCAACACCATTTATTTTAGCCGTGGGGACCCCTTAACTAGTGGCCACTGCCTTATTGCTTGTTGGCTGGTGCCATGGGGCTTACTGTTTCATCATAATAATACCCCTCCCTCCTTCTGCCTAGAGGAGAAAGAACAACCTCCAAGCACCATTTGGACAGCTTGCTTCAATCCAAACTCTTACCCCTCAGCCCCATTAACAGGTAGAACAGTGGGTATCCTCATTCTCCACCTCTCACTCACTACTTGGATGAGAACAGTCACTACTGGATCCCCAGGAGTCTCTCAGATCTTCCAAACAGGCCTGCAAAAGGGCCATTGTACTTTCCTCTTCCCGAAAGCCCTATCTCTGTCAGCATCTTGTCCTCATTGCCAGAACTTCCAACAACTATGAAAAGCCTGAGATTTTATGCCACTTCTAAACTAATAAGTTCGCCTGTTAGTTTCATGGGTACTGACAAAAAACATGAGACTCCTGGGACAGAGACAAAGGACTTCATTACCCTTGGCCCAGCAGGTAGCATGATCTTCGTATTTGCATTAGTTCTCCTTGCCTCTAAGTTCCACTGGGTGATACGGAGCAGCCAATCTGGATGCTCTGCATACAGTAAGTTTGTGTCATGGTTGAGGAACCCTGGGATTTGGAAACGCTAGTATTTTAAAGAGCGTTTACTTGAGACACAAATATCTTTTTTTTTTTTTTTTTTTTTTTTTTTTTTTTTTGAGATGGAGTCTTGCTCTGTCGCTCAGGCTGGAGTGCAGTGGCGCGATCTCGGCTCACTGCAAGCTCCGCCTCCTGGGTTCACGCCATTCTCCTGCCTCAGCCTCTCTGAGTAGCTGGGACTACAGGCGCCCGCCACCATGCCCGGCTAATTTTTTTTGTATTTTTAGTAGAGACGGGGTTTCACTGTGGTCTCGATCTCATGACCTCGTGATCCGCCCGCCTCGGCCTCCCAAAGTGCTGGGATTACAAGCGTGAGCCACCGCGCCCGGCCATGAGACACAAATACCTTAATACTGTGACCACTTTATGCAGTTCTTTCCCAGACTTCCTTTTTACTGCTTTTCCAATATTGTTTTTTGTTTAAGTGATCGACAAGGTGGTCAACCTGTTAACATGCTGCCAATGATTCAATGTAGATATGTACCTCAGGCAATCTCTCCTTCCAAACAAAGTGTACAACTAGATATGCTGCTTCAAGTTCTGCCTGCTGGAGAGATTTTCTTTCATTACTGACTTTGAAGCCTCTACTGAGTGAGGTTCACTGTAGTGGAGAGGCCATTCTCATTCATCTGGGGCTGACATAGCATGCAAATCCAGGCCGCTGTTCATAGGGAATTCCTCATGAGGCTGTCGGTGTAGGGAAGGGAGAGGTGGAAGAGTAGCTGGAATTACAAAGTCCCCTGCTTATGCAGCATACTTGTGTATTCTGGACCTGTTCAGACCCAGTTTTGTATATTCCACTTCTGTTTTATAATGAATTCCTGCTAGGTAATTCAGTTTTATATTTGGTGGTTCAGATAACACCCAGTTCATGATGGACAGTTTGTGTTGCATGATAATTTGGTGTCCCGAGGCAGACATTCAATTTCTACCAGCTCTCAGAAGCAAGCCAGGAATTGCTTTTCAAATGGCGAAAGGTTGTCAGCACAAGTGGACATCAGCTTACTGCAAATCTCCTGGGGGGATATCAAAGACTTTCAAGGAGGAAAAAATTCAATCTAAATTTGATTACAAAGAAATGCAAGAGACTCCAGGCCTCAATTTCTTTGCTTTGTATAAAGGTAAAAATGATAGATTTATTACAATTTGAGTTATAAATTTAAATTTACAATTTAGTTACAAATTTAAAAGGCTAAAAGAACCTTTTTTGTACCAAGCTGTAGAAAGTTTTAGTATAATTTGGTAAAACAATAAGAGAACTTAATTGTAATTAAGTTTTACTTACACTCCTAATAAACCATGTAATAAATTAAATTATTTTGTGAATTTGGGGTTAAATTCTGTCTACCTATTTTTGCTGTTTTTTCCACAGCATGAAATAAAAATGCAAGCATGGCATATTAATTAATTCAAGAATTTCTATTTCTGTTTTAACAAAAAACTAAATTATATGGAACTATCTAAATTTCAGTTGAATTAAGATAGTTAATTAAGATAGTTCTAAGATAGTTAATTAGAACTATCTAGTTAACAATTGTCTTATAAGTGAAATAAGTAATTATCACCTATCCATTATTTAAAAATATGTAAATCTAAACATAGATATATGCAACTTCATTGAGTTATAATTTAAATAAGCGGTATATCTGTATAATTGGTTCTTTTATAGAAACCTTAGGCAATATTGCACATTATATAGACCTACAGAGCTAATCCATTTATACTATATGTGTACAGTTTTAAGGTGTTATTGGTTTTCTGACCTTTTCTTTCTTTCCTTCCTTCCTTCTTTCTTTTTCTTTTTCTCTTTTTTTTTTGACAAGGTCTCACTGTGTTGCCCAGACTGGAGTGCAGTGGCAGGATCATGATTCGCTGCAGTCTCAACTCCTGGGCTCAAGCAGGCGTCCAGCTAATTTTCTATTTTTCTTTTCTTGTAGAGACAAGGTCTTGCTATATTGCCCAGGCTGGTCTTGAAGACCTAGTCTCAAGTGATCCTCCCGTCTCAGCTTCCCAAAGTACTGGGATTACAGGCCTGAGCCACTGTGCCCAACCCCATTTCTTAATAGTGTATTGCACCTGAATGTTGATTTAAATATACTTTTGAAGCTTCTTAATGGACTTTGAATGTAATAGAATATTAAATTAATACTCAATAAATGTATAGTATAATATTGAATTAAATCTGGCAATTTTTAAAAATTTAAAATCAAGACATAAAACATATAGTACATAGCTACTGTATAGTGCTCATGTGTTTTTAATCTCTATATTTTAATATTTCTTCTGCAATCAATCACATTAAGATAATAAAATCAATACATTATAAACATTTAAAATAAAATACTTGATAGTATGTTTTATAAATAAGAATTTTAAAGATTTAAATAAATACCATCATTTAAAATATTGTTTTGGCTATCAAACAATGTGAACGTCATACTAGGACTAGGAGCTGAAAAGAAGTTAAAATTTGCCTTTGGTTATGAGTCTGTGCCTCTTGTGAGGTGCTAAAGAGTCTTTTTTTGGTTTGTTTCCATGTATTTTGTTCAGTTAGCAAAACATTGCTCTGCCAGGGTGGGTCCTCTTCTCAAAATTAACATTTAAGCCTGGGCATGGTGGCTTATGCCTGTAATCCCACCACTTTGGGAGGCTGAGGCAGGTGGATTGCTTGAGCCCAGGAGTTTGAGACCATCCTGGGCAACATGGCAAAACCCTCTACAAAAAATACAAAAATTAGTCATGCCTGTAGCCCCAGCTACTTGGGAGGTTGAGTTGGGAGGATCACCTAAGCCTGGGGGGTTGAGGCTGCAGTGAGCTGAGATCACACACTGCACTCTAGCCTGGGTGACAGAGGGAGACTCTGTCTCAAAAAACAAAAAAAAAATTAACATTTAAGTTGACTCTGGTTTCATGCTTTTGGATATTTCATTGATTGTGAAAACAAGGGTTTCTTACTCCTGGAAGAACAAGCATTTCTCAAGGTTCTTTTCTTACCCTCTTGTTGTGGTTGTAATAAAATTATTCTTTTGGTTAATAACTCTGGACTTTTCTACTCACCAGTATCTTTGTTATGACCATTATCAAGACTATATTCCCCTGGTAATTCTATCAAATGTTTCTCTTCTCGAAAATCAGATCTCATATGCAGAATTTTTGGAGACCATTAGAATGACTTTGTTTTTGCTTTTTTTTTTTTTTTTCACCCATAGTCTTTGGGGCTCCTTAGGTACATGCTTGGTAGCACCAAGCTTGTGTGGTCTATCATATGGCACATGCGAACAAAGAAAGGGCAAAAGGAATTATTAGGCATGGCCGGTTTGCTTCATGAGCCCAGAGTTATTCAGTGGTATTGTACAGGTTATCCTCTATCAGGCCTTAGGGGAAAGTGGGCAGCTCAACTCCCCTTGTGGAGGGCATTAGTAAATAGTTGGATTGATTTATACAAGCAAAGTGTTGTTCACCTACATATTCTTTAGTGACTACGTATATCTTTTTAGGATGTTCATCTAGTATGTTCATAAGTAAGGGCTTATTTGATGGTCTGCAAGCGATCTCTAAAAGACACTATTTCTCAGTTTGCAATATCCTTGTCTATTAATAGTAATCAGGGCACACATTTTATGGGACAGATTATAAAATTTGAAAACCTCGAGATTTATCAATGTTTTCACTGCCTTTAATTTCTTACAAAATTAAACGAAGGCAATAAAACACTAATGGAACTTAAAACTGGCCAACAGTTATAGCAGTTTATTCATTCAAAGAACAGTGACCAGATGTTCTGTCCATAAATATAATGAACATGACTGTTATAACAAATATAAGGCTAATACTATTCTCAAATGAAATATGAACAAGTAGGTTCATGAGATGTCTGGTTACTAATGGCCAGGCACTGGTGAGACATCCATGTGATGGATAATGTCGTGTTAAATTATTATAAAGCATTAAGGGCAATTCATTTAGAGTTCAAGAAGCCCTGACTCAATGGATGAGAATCAAGTTTCATTCCAAAAAGACATTGTTTGGACTTTACTGAGAGGGGTCTAATCCCGTTAAGCTATTAGTAAGGCCTCTGTTTAAGATATATGTCTCTTACAATAAGGAAATATTGCCCCCACCCATTTAAACATCTGCTTGCTATTAATCTCTGTTTTTCCTTAGACATTGGGACTAACCACAAATTCACCTTTTCTTTGTTTCTTTCTTTTTTAAATTATTATCTATTTTTAATTTCAATGGCTTTTGGGGTACAAGTGGTTTTTAGTCACACAGAAGAATTGTACAGTGCTGAAGTCTGAGAATTTAGTGCACCTGTCACCTGAGTAGTGTACATTATACCTAATATGTAGCTTTTTATTCCTCACCCCCTTCCACCCTTCCTGCTCCTGAGTCTCCAATGTCCATTAGACTTAACTCTGTATGCCTTTGCATACCCATAGCTTAGCTCTCACCTGTAAGTGAGGACATGTGGTGTTTGGTTTTCCATTCCTAAGTTACTTCACTTAGAATAATGGCCTCTGGCTCCAAGCTGCTGCAAAAGGTGTTATTTCATTTTTTTATGGCTGAATAGTATTCCATGGTATACATATATATCACATTTAAAAAATCCTCTCATTGCCTGATGGGCAACTGGGTTGGTTCCCTATCTTTGTAGTTGTGAATTGTGCTGCAATAAACATACATGTCCAAGTGTCTTTTTGATATATTGACTTCTTTTCCTTTGGGTAGATAACCAGTATTGTGATTGCCAAAGTGAATGGCAGATCTACTTTCAGTTCTTTGATAAATCTCCATAGTTTTCCGTAGTGATTGTACTTATTTACATTCCCACCAGGAGTGAATATGCATTCCCTTTTCACCACATCCACGCCAACATCTATTGTTTTCTGACTTTTTAATAATGGCTATTCTTGGCTGGGCTCAGTGGCTCACGCCTGTAATCCCAGCACTTTGGGAGGTCGAGGTGGGTAAATCACTTGAGGTCAGGAGTTTGAGAGCAGCCTGGCCAGCATGGTGAAACCCCGTCTCTACTAAAAATACAGAAATTAGCCGGGTGTGGTGGTGGGCGCCTGTAATCCCGGCTACTCAGGAGTCTGAGGCAGGAGAATCTCTTGAACCCGGGAGGCGGAGGTTGCAGTGAGCCGAGATTATGCCACTGCACTCCAGCCTGGGCAACAGAACAAGAATCTGCCTCAAAAAAAAAAAAAGGCTACTCTTGCAGGAGTAGGGTGGTATCTCATTGTGGTTTTAATTTGCGTTTCCCTGATGATTAACAGCGTTGAGCTTTTTTTTTTCATGTTTGTTAGCCATTTGTACGCCTTCTTTGGATAAATGTCTATTTGTGTCATTTGTCCACTTTTTTATGGGATTATTTGTTTTTTTCTTGCTAATTTGTTTGAGTTCTTGTAGATTCCTTGTAGATATTAGGCCTTTGTTGGATGCATAGCTTGCAAATGTTTTCTCCCATTATGTAGGTTTACTCTGATGATTATTTCTTTTGCTAAACAGAAGCTTTTTAGTTTAATTAGGCCTCATTTATTTATTTTTGTTGCATTTGCTTTTGGGGCCTTTGTCATAAATTTTTTATCTAGGTTGATGTTGACAAAAGTTTTTTCTAGGTTATCTTCTAAATTTAGTCTTTGATCTATCTTGAGCTAATTTTTGTATATGGTGAGAGATAGGGATGCAGTTTCATTTAGCCACATGTGGCAATCCAATTTTCCCAGGGCCATTTATTGAATAGGGTGTCCTTTCCCTGATTTATGTTTTTGTCTGCTTTGTCAAAGGTTAGTTGGTTGTAAGCATTTGGCTTTATTTCTGGGTTCTCTATTCTTTTCCACTGGTCTATGTATCTACTTTTATATTATATGGTAATTTTTATTTATTAAAGTAGGTGCTGACTACACAGGTGTTTATTATTATCCTTTTTTAACTGATTTGAAATTTAAAAAACATGATTCTGTGTAGTGCTGCTAACTTTGCTAGGAGATTTGAAAGTTATACTATTCAAATGTTTAAGCTAATTGAATATTTGAATAGCACTAAAATTTCCAAAGCATTTTTTGTTATTTAATTTAATCAACAATGCACATAATTTTTGATTATTGGTTGTAAAGAAATCTGCTGACTTGCAGATAAAATAGCAAGTTTGCCAATACAGATATTCCTCAACTTATAATGGCATTATGTCCCAATAAATCCATCATAAATTGAAAATATCTCAAGTCAAAAATGCACTGAACATTATAGTTTAGCCTAGCTAAAAGTGCTCAGAACACTTACATTAGCCTACAAATGGGCAAACTCATCTAACACAAAGCCTATTTTATAAAAAAGTGTTGATATCTCATGTAGTTTGTTGACTACTGTACTGAAAGTGAAAACCAGAATGGTTATATGGATATTTGAAGTGCAGTTTCTACTGAATGTGTATTGCCTTTGCACCCTCAAAAATTAAAAAAATATTAAGTTGTTAAGTCTGGCACTGTCGGTATAGTGAGACTTCACATGAGCTATGTAGCGTGGCTCCAGGTAACAATTCTCCAACTTGTATCTTGGTTCCCCATTTGCCTTATCCATGGGCATCTTCATTCTTGCCCAACAGTAGACTCATCATTACTTTCCACTTACTTTTCCATAGCATGGTTAAGACCTTCCCTTCAGGAAAAACTTTACTCTTACCCAAAGGGATGAAATTTTTCCGTGGAACCTCAATAGGCCTACTACATAAGAATTCAGTTTTACAAGCTCCACATAGGAACAACACATCACAGACAGGAGGGCAGGAGGGGTTGTTGTTTTATCATTGTGGTCCCTCAACCACTGTAAGGTAATAAGTAGGCCAAAATAATAGGGTAGATGGCTGTAGAGTCCCTGAAATAAACTGATGAAGAAAAGTGGTCATTAAGATTTGCCAGGTTTCCCATCACTTGCAACATGCTACTCCAAGCTCGGCAACTGGATATGTGTCAAATGACTAATGGGATGATATCTCAATTTTAACTTAACTATCACTATCCCAGTCTGGAATGAGGTTTTGCTAGACAAATAAGAACCTTCTTCATATGTTGCTATGTCTGTAGCTGAACCATAATCTTCACTCAGTTTTAAACACCAGAGTTGGTGTTTGTGAGTAACAATGGAACTGGGCTAAGGTAAGTTTTGGCCAGTGAACTGAGCAGCTAGGGCCTTTTTCATACAAGGTCTAGGATAGAGAATAATCCATACAGTATGTCTATACTGACCACTTTTGCAGATGGTCTGTATAAGGTAATTCAACAGTAGCAAAACCATTGACAATTTCTTACCTTTGGGCTACACTTTCTGGAGTTCATTACTGAACTCTGAATCACTACACGATATAAATTAATGATTTCTAAATTATCTAAATAATTATCTATGACTAAACTAGTCACTGTAAATAGAGTCACTTCATGTCACTTCATGATTTAATATACTAGATTGTATTTTAATGAACCATATTAATTCATTCATATATATATATAAAATATACCTATGTAAACATCATCTTTAGAAGGGCATCCTCTGGGTAAAAGACAATGTAAATGAAATGAGGGAAGAATAATGTGGTGTCTTGTCAGTCTTAGTATTTTTTGTTTTTTTGGAGATAGGGTCTTGCTCTGTCACTCAGACTGGGGTGCAGTGGCGTGATACTGCAACCTTGAACTCCTAGGCTCAAGCGACACTCCCATCTCAGCCTCCTGAGTAGCTGGGACTATAGGCGTGCACCATTTTACCCAGCTAATTTAAAAAGTTTTTTGGGGGCTAGGCACAGTGGCTCATGCCTGTAATCCCAGCACTTTGGGAGACCAAGGCACGTGGATTACTTGAGGTCAGGAGTTCAAGACCAGCCTGGTCAACCTGGTGAAATCCCCATCTCTACTAAAGATACAAAAAATTAGCTAGGCGTGGTGGTGTGCACCTGTAATCCCAGTTACTCGGGAGGCTGAGGAAGGAGAATAGCTTGAACTCAGGAGGCAGAGGTTGCAGTGAGCCGAGATTGTGCCACTGCGCTCCAGCCTGGGTGACAGAGCGAGACTCCATCTCAAAAAAAAAAAAAAAATTTTTTTTTCTTTTGTAGAGATGGGGTCTCATTATGTTGCCCAGGCTGTCAGTCTTAGTATTTATTTTCATTTTGGCTTTTTATTAGTGTTTGGTTTCTTTTGAGTTTCTAGAATTGCATTAGGACTTACTGGGGGTTGTCAAGGTTAGTTTTTACACCAATAAAGGATGAACCCAAACAAGGTAATGGCCCAGAGATTAGATCCAGGCATCTGTGACATTATGGGCTGAGGGGATCTTAGGAAATTTTTGGAAGGGTGTAACTGAGTACTTTGCATTGAATTTTGGGAAGTCTGTTGCATTCTCTTAATTCACCCAACAGTACCAGCCAAACTATAATACAAAACTTGAGGTTCTTACCTGAAATATGAATGAGAGCTATGCTATGCTTACATTTCTACATAACTTGCCTTCTTTCCACATGCCTGTTTTTTGTTTTGTTTTGTTTTTAAACTAAGCTGGTTGAAACTGAATCAGCAGGGATTTTAAGCTTTCTTCTGGTCCCAGGTTTAAACTGAGTTTCCAGTCTTTGGTGCCTATTGCTAATGGGATGGTGGTGGGGTGTTTACCAGGGTGGGGTGGGGACCGTTGGCACAATCCATCCTGTTTCCACAGCAGATACCTCCCATTTCCTGTTTATTTTTTTAACGTTCTATATAGAAATAGTTTGTACAACTTCGAATAAAAAAAAAAAAAGAGTTTCAGGGTGGAAAAAAACAAGCCATTTGCAAGCCCTACTGAGGCAGAAATCCACCCTAGTCTGGGCAGCCTGTGGCTTTGTCTGAAAAGGGACCTTACACACTCAGAGCTTCTGTTCCTGGTATCCTCAAAGCCTTGGCTGACCTTGACTCCCTGGCACAACTGGCTCCCCTGGAAAGGTGGCTTGGGATTTGTGAGTTCAAGACTCCCAGTTTTGCACTAGGAGACTGGGGTTAGGAAGAGTATGCAGTTTAAATCTCTGTTCTGTTCACTAGACTTCATGAAAGCAGTGGTGGTTCTATCTTAACTCCTTTTGGCTGCTTTGCCTCCAATGTCTCCATGCTGATAATGTTGCTCTTGTGATGAATGATAATGGACTGATATGGATGTGTAAGAGAATAAGAATAGTGACAGTCATAGTGCTTGCATGGAATCTTCTGTTTTTTTTCAAAGCATATTCACATAATTCTTCATTTGCACCTTTCTGAAATCATCTGAAGAAATGTGACAGAGGAGAATGGGACCCAGTAACAAAACTAACATTGATAAATTATTTATGAAGTGCCAGTCATTAAGCTAAGCTATATACAGTATTGACAACACTTCATTTATGTACGTATATATTTACATACATTTCATAATAACTGTGTAAGATAGGTACTGTTACCTACCTCTACTTTACACAAGATGAAATCAATGACAAAAAATTGATTAATCGGGCCAAGAAGACATAGCTTGTAAGTGTTGGGCTGGGATTCAAACCTGGTCTGCCATCTGGAGTCCAGTGTTTAACCACTAACAAGTGGAATCTAGGGTAAAGGGCACCCATGTGGTATTATAACTCAGGTTAGAATCCAATTCATTACCTTAGAACCTGGGTTTCCTGACTTTTATCTAGTGCTTCTTTCTTGCTTTTTTCATTTTTTTATTGTGAAATATGTCATACTTAGATTATATTGGATGAACACACACATACAGTTTTTGTTGAACCATGTGAAATTGTCAATATTTTGCTCAGATTTGGCACATAACAATAGCAACTTCATGATTTAATATACTATATTATATTTTAATGAAGTATATTATTCATTCAATGTATATATATATATTTTTTTTTTTTTTTTTTTGAGAAGGAGTCTTGCTCTGTCACCCAGGCTGGAGTGCAGTGCGTGATCTCGGCTCACTGCAACATCCACCTCCTGGGTTAAAGCTATTCTTGTGCCTCCTGAGTAGCTGGGATTACAGGCATGCACCGCCATGTCTGGCTAATTTTTGTATTTTTAGTAGAGACAGGGTTTCACCACGTTGGCCATGCTGGTCTCAAACTCCTGACCTTAAGTGATCCACCCGCCTTGGCCTCCCAAAGTGCTGGGATTACAGGCATGAGCCACCATGCCCAGCCAATTCATTCATATTTAATGAACCTATTTAATGAACTACTATATCCTGGTTTAATGAACTAGTTTAAAGTTAAGCAAACCCTAATATAACCAGCACACAGTTTAAAGAGTAGAGCATTGTCCTCTATGTGCCCCTCCTCCTCCTTCCCCTCTGTAGATAATCCTATGCTGACTTTTGTGATAATCATTTCTTTTCTTTGTAGTTTAACAACTGTGTTGGCATCCCTACAGAATATAGTTAGTTTTGCTTGTTTATGTCTTTATATAAATGGGTTATACTGCAAGTGTTCTTTTCCAAGTTGCTTTTTCATTCAATATTAGGTTTATGAGATTTTCCAGACTGATGCATGCATTTATTGTTTTAATTAATTAATTAATTTTTATTTCAATAGCTTTGGGGGTACAAGTGCTTTTTAGTTACATGGATGAATTGTAGAGTGGTGAAGTCTGGGCTTTTAGTGTATCCATCACCCAAATTAGTGTACATTGTACCCAACAGATAATTTTTCATCCCTTATTCTCATCCCAACTTCCACCTTTCTGAGTCTCCAATGTCCATTATACCACTTCCTTAGATTTCCAATCCATGAGCATGAGATGTTTGTTTGTGTCATCTATGATTTCTTTCAGCAGTGTTTTGTGGTTCTCCTTGCAGAGATCTTTCACCTCTTTGGTTAAGTATATTCCTAGGTATTTTTTTTTTTTTGGTAGCTATTGTAAATGGGATTGAGCTCCTGATATGATTCTCAGCTTGGTTGTGTTGGTGTATAGTAGTGTTATTGATTTGTATACATTAATTTTTGTAATCTGAAGACTTCGATGAATTCATTTATCAAATCTAGAGATATTTTAAACAACTAAAAGTAGATCTACACTTGGATCCAGCAATTCTGCTGCTGGGTGTCTACCCAGTAGGAAGGAAAAGAAGTCATATTAAAAAAGACACTTACACATGTATGTTTATTGCAACACAATTCATGATGGCAAAGATAGGGAATCAACCCAAGTGCCCATCAACCAATGAGTGGATAAAGAAAATGGTGTGTATACATGCCACGCAATACTACTCAGCCATAAAAAAAGAATACAGTAAGGTATTTTGAAAAAAACTTGGATGGAATTGGAGGCCACCATCCTAAGCGAGGTAACTCAGGAACAGAAAACCAAATACTGCATGTTCTCACTTTTAAGTAGGAGCTAAGCTATGGGTATGCATTTATAGGTCTTTTTTTTTTTTTTGAGACGGAGTCTCACTCTATTGCCAGGCTGGAGTGCAGTGGCACGATCTCGGCTCACTGCAACCTCCGCCTTCAAGTGATTCTCCTGCCTCAGCCTCCCGAGTAGCTGGGACTACAGGCACATGCCACCTAGCCCAGCTAATTTTTGTATTTTTAGTAGACACGAGGTTTCACCATGTTGGCCAGGATGGTCTTGATCTCTTGACCTTCTGAGCTGCCCACCTTGGCCTCCCAAAGTACTGGGATTACAGATGTGAACCACTGTGCCTGGCCTATAGTTTTTACTGTTGTTGTATGATATTCTGTTCTGTGGATAAATCACAGTGTACTTATTCACTCTACTGTTGAAGAGCATTTTGATTGTTTCTGAGTTTTAGCTAATTAGCCCGACACTCCTGTGAACATTCCTACATGTGTCTCCTGGCCCAGATGGCAGAAATCTCTCCAAGTCTAGTGTACATATTTATGGGTAGATTTACTGAGTGGAAGAAAAAGCTAAATCATTTACACTAAATGACTCTGCACCCAGCAGTTACCAAGTTTCCATTGCTCCACATCCTCTCTTACACTTGGCGTTATTAATTTTAATGTGTTTGTCATCTAGGGGTGTGTAGTGATCCTTCGCTGTGATTTTAATGTACATTTCCTGGATTATTAAAGAGGGTGAACAATTTTACGTATCTTCAGTGATCATTTGGATTTCCTATTTGCTCTTTGGGAAATGCTGTTCATGTGTCTCCCTCTCTCTCTCTGCGTGTATGTGTGTGTGTGTGTGTGTGTGTGTGTTCACAGGAATTCATTACATGTTTCTGGATATTAGTCCTTTGTCAGTTACATATGTTGTAAATATCTGCTCCCAGTTGTGGCTTGGTTTTTACTTTCTTTATGGTTTCTTTAAGTAAAAGGATTTTTAAAAATTTAATGTATGGGTATGATTAGTGCTTTTTATGTCTTGTTTAAGAAATCTTTTTTATGCCAAGATGAAGAAGATATTCTCCTATATTGCCTTTTAAAATCTTTGTATTTTTGTCTCTTACATTGATGTCTTTCATACTCTTAGAATTGAGTTTTGTGTATGTGTCAGGTAGTGGGAGGAGGTCTAGTTGTTCCAGTGTGATTTATTTTTAAAAATCCGTTGTTTTCCTACTGATATGCATTGCTGTCTTTGTTATGTATCAGTTTTCCATGGCTTTTTCCAGTGGGGTAATCACTGTCCCCTGTTCACATTTGAGAACAATTGAATGATTAACTTTGTGTACTTGTTCTCTCCTCTGTTTATTGTTTCTATGTGGTTATTTTACAGATGTAGTATCATGAAAACACTACAGTGTAATCAGTATTATCTCTTAACTTCCTTGATTTAACTCTAGTTAGACTACCCATTCATGACTTGTAAGTCCCCTTGGATGCTCTGTCCCCGTCGGTGGCGTCGTCCCAAGTCATGCAAATCAGAGCCGCGTGTTTGGTAACTGTTGTGAATAGTTGACTCTCAGGCTTTGATACCTGGGGAGAAGAAGGAGAAAATTCAAGTCACTAAGCAAATAATTTCTGCAGTGAACTAAAGGACTAGTACCTGCAGAAGTTGCATACTAAGCTGGAAGCAAGAGGTTCTCCGTCCTTTATTTAACTATTTTTTGTGTGATCCTGTTCTCAGTTTTCTTATTTGTTGGGCTACATGAGCTACACTATCTCTTTCACTTCTAAAATTCAAATGAGACTCTGTCACCATCTTTCTGTGTGACTATATCTTTTTGGTTTCCTTTTCCATAGCTCCAGTTTCTCTTACAGAGACTATTTAGAGTGAGTACTAAGTAAATATTTGATTTCTTCCTGCTTTGGGTAGAACAGCGCTGATGTATCTAAGGAGGAAATGGAAAAGAGTACTCTTAGTTGATGAGAGTTGATGAGAAGTTTATGAGAAAAGGCGAAGAGCCACCCAGTCTGCCCCTGGGGTCACTTTGAAGCTTAAAACAATACATCTTCTTTGAACCTGTTTCCTCTACTAGCAAATGAGGATATCAATAGCTACCTCACTTTATAGACTTGTTGGGAAGATCACATCAGATATTATACCTGTAAATAGTAAAGTATTTTTACAATGGAAACAACTGTATAGGCATTCACTAGGCATCCACTCACTCTGCCACATCTTATTTGCATAGCTTCTTAAGGTTTCAAAGTCCTTTCACACACAACTCACTTGACTCTTACAACCTACCTACTAAGGAGGCAAAAATGACAAGGAATAGTTGTGTTTGTCCAGGGGCACACAATCAGAATTTTAGAACAGATATTACCAGCTGTCTCGTTTATCTTTCCTATTCCTCATTGTACATATTAAAAAGCTCAGGTTCAGAGAAGTTAGAAGACTTGGCCAAGATCACACACAAGTACACTATCAGGAAACACGCCTTCTTGCATCTACTCCAGTATTCCTCCCATGATACCATGTTGTCTCTAAAGAAGTTCTGGACTGTGAAATCCTTGAGGACTGGGATCATAAATCCAGCCTTGGTGATTTTGTTTCTAGATTGTAATTTTCCAGGCACCTAGCATGTTTGCTATCCTTGCATTTCTTTCTCTCTTTCTTTCTTTCTTTCTCTTTCTTTCTTTCTTTCTTTCTTTCTTTCTTTCTTTCTTTCTTTCTTTCTTTCTTTCTTTCTTTTTCTTTTTTTGTGACAGAGTCTCGCTCTGTCACCTAGGCTGGAGTGCAGTGGCCCGATCTCAGCTCACTGCAACCTCCGCCTCCCGGGTTCAAGCAATTCTCCTGCTTTGGCCTCCTGAGTAGCTGAGATTACAGGGGCACACCACAACACCCGGCTAATTTTTGTGTTTTTAGTAGAGACTGGTTTTCACCATGTTGGCTGGGCTAGTCTCGAACTCCTGACCTCAGGTGATCCACCCGCCTCGGCCTCCCAAAGTGCTGGAATGACAGGCATGAGTCACTGCGTCCAGCCTGTCCTTGCACTTCTTGGTGGTTTACAGGATTATGACTTCTCCTTCTGTCTTTTCACTCACCCAGTGCAATACACAAGGATCAATCATGCAAGTTATTACCAACTTAGTAAAAAGTGAGAAAATTCACTGAATAAGATATGTTTTTTTGAGACAACATCTCACTCTGTCGCCCAGGCTGGAGTGCAGTGGTGCGATCTTGGCTGACTGCAACCTCTGCCTCCCAGGTTCAAGCGATTCTCATGCTTCAGCCTCCCGAGTAGTTGGGACTACAGGCGTGTGCCACCATGCCTGGCTAATTTTTGTATTTTTAGTAGAAATGGAGTTTCACCATGTTGGCCAGGCTGGTCTCGAACTCCTGACCTCAAGTGATCCACCCACCTCGGCCTCCCCAAAGTGCTGGGATTACAGGCGTGAGCCACCATGCCCGGCCAGAATAAGACATTATATACCAAAATGTAAATAATCTCAGTTTTAGTGATTTTGGTCTACTTTACTGATAGGGCCTCTTGACATGGTTGATATCAAAGTGCTGCCTTGAATGGTTTTATGCTGTCCCTTGGACTTTCCGATTGATGTCTCCTAACTTTTTACTCTGTTGCTCTTTGTCCTTTACCCAGAACATGCTCCGTAGCCATCCACCAGTGCCAGCCCATCTTTGAATGCTGTACTCAATTCCCTTGGCCTTTGCTCCTGCTTTAAAGCTGGCAGGCTTCTTTTACTTATATCAGCTTTCTGTTTGAACCTCAAATGCTCAAAAATAATTCCTTTTAAACGTTTCCTGCCACCTTTCTTGGATACTAATGTAGTTCTCAGAGTGTATGGGGGATTACTCATCTAAAGCCTCAGTGCTTCAAAGTGAGGAATAACTGTGTAATAAATAGATCTGGCCAAGGATGAAATGACTGTTAAACAAGACAGTCGCTGATACCACTGAATGTTGTCTAGCTAGGCTGGGTAACTACCCATCAGACGTGTTACAGAGGTGTTTACACAGGTGATGGGAGTTTAAGGTGTTCGTAAGAGCTTTCCGACACTAAAAATGTCGTGATTCTGTGTTAGCAAATTTCCTAGCAGATTGACTGCTCTTCTACTTCTATGAGTCTCTTAAACTGAAAATGGGCATGAGGGATCTTCTTGGGATGGTGAAATGTTCTAATATTAGATTGTGGTGATGGTTGCCCAACTTGGTACATTTACTAAATATCGCTGAACTGAATACTTCACACCAATGATTTCATGGTATGTAAATTATGCCTCAATAAATCTGTTTTTAGAAAGTCTCTTAAGACTGTAACTGCCATATTTTGAAAACAATGTATTTATTTTAAAACATACATTATATATGTTTAAAGTGTATGCTAATAATTTATACACGTTTAAGAGGCTAAATATTCAAATAAGAAGTTAAATTTAATACCCGGAAAATTATCTAGAATATATTAAAATGATGCACACTTAAAGAAACATGGATGTAAATCACTACCAAAGTGGTTGCCCTATTTTAAAAAATTATTTAGTTTTAAATTTACATACAGTAAAACTTATTCTTTGTGGTATATAGTTTCATGGATTTTTGCAAATGCATATAGTCCTGTGACCACCCTCACAATCAAGATGCAGAACAGTTTCATCACCCTCAAAAATTCCCTTGTGCTACCAATTTGTAGTCAACCTCTCTCCCCACCTGCAACTCTGGCAACCACTGATGACTTCTCTGTCATTATAGTTTTGCCTTTTCAATGACATTATAAAACACATACAGTTTGAAGAGAGATTTTCAAACTTAAAATTTGTTCATTTTAATAGTTGAATTATGAAAATAATGGTTATTTTGGGGTTGGAGGGATTTCCCTGCTGGTAACTAGTCAGATGAAGAAGAGTGAAGTAGACGGAGGCAGTATAAGAGTAGCCTGAATTCAGTCACACTTGTAGAATCACAGGTGGTTAGACTTGGAAGGGTTTTTGGAGTCATTTAGCTAACATCCCAATATGAAGAAACTGAGGTCCAGAGGGAAGAGTGAGTCTCAAACTTGCACAACTAGTGTGGAGCTGGCCTAGCACTCAATTTCCCAATAGTCAACTTCAGTATGCTTTCAACTACTATACGCCCTGATTCGTACTGCCAGTTTTGCCTGACTCTGAGTTCTAGCACAAATTCTTCCCCTTTGTAATTCCTCTGCCACATCCCTGATTGCTGATGATCAAAACAATACTCGATATATATCACTGGCACTGGAAAAAAGGACAATTTCTGAACTATCATCTCATTAAGTTATGATTCCTGACTCTTTGCATCATGAAACCATAACTCATTCACGACTATTTATTGGATGGGTGTTCATTCTGTTATAGGCAAAATGCCCAAGAGAAAATACACAATCCAGAATTAACTCATTTTAAAAGGCAAGAATTGGAAAGACCATTAGAAATAACTTGAGGTGGTTTTTAGGCATTCTTAGGCATCTCCAAAGTCCCCATTGGGAACACCTCAGGAGAGAGGTAAGGAAAAGGTTCAGTGGTAGCTGTGCCACCTCCTCTGATAAAACCATGTGTGATCACTTTCATTCTTCCTGAAAGGCTTCCTGTAACATTTCTTACAGTGCTGATACGCTTGTGGTGAATTCTTTCAGTTTCTGTATGTCTACAAAAGTCTTTATTTTATCTTTGTTTTTTAAGGCTATTTTCACTGAGTATAGGATTTTATGTTGACAGGTGTGTGTGTGTGTGTGTGTGTGTGTGTATGTGTTTCCCTCCTTGCTTTCAAGATGTTGCTCCAGTGTCTTCTGGCTTGCATTGAGAAGTCTTTTTTTTTTTCCCCCAAGACTGAGTTTCGCTCTTGTTGCCCAGGCTGGAGTACAATGGCCTGATCTCGGCTCACTACAACCTCCCCCTCCCAGGTTCAAGTGATTCTCCAGCCTAAGCCTCCCTAGTAGCTGGCATTACAAGTGCCCCCCACCATGCCCGGCTAATTTTTGTATTTTTAGTAGAAATGGGGTTTCGCCATGTTGGCCAGGTTGGCCTCGAACTCCTGACCTCAGATGATCCACCCACCTTGGCCTTCCAAAGTGCTGGGATTACAGGCGTGAGCCACCATGCCCGGCCAATAAGTCTGCTTTCATTTTTACCTTTCTTCCTTTGTAAATATTGTGTCTTTTTTCTCTGTCTGCTTTTAAGTTTTTGTTTTTATTAATGGTTTTAAGTAATTTGATTATGATGTACTTTGGCATACTTCTCTTAAATTTCTTATGGTTGGGATTTAGTGAGCTTCTTGGATATAAGAATTTATAGTTTCATCAAATTTGGAATATTTGGTGATTATTTCAATTTTTTCCTCCCTTCCTTCTACTTAAAAAATTAAAAGAAATTTTAAATTGAAGCAGCCTTGAAAGTACATGTCAGGCCTTTTATTTTGGGAAGCTTGATTGATTGGTGACTCCAGCAGCTGTTCTCTGACTCTACCTTGTATTTCCACTGAAGCCAGACTTTTAATGGGCTGCTCCTAACCAATGATTGAATGTGGTACAAATGTGAATGCAGACCTTTTTCTGCAAGATGCAGACTCTTCTGATGGGTGACTTTGACGTGAGGACTCCCCATCAGCCTGGCTGACACTTTTCTTTTATTTTTTTGAGTCAGAGTCTCACTCTGTCACCCATGCTGGAGTGCAGTGGCATGATCAGGGCTCACTGCAAACTTGACGTTCCAGGCTGAAGCGATCCTCCCACCTCAGCACTGCCAGCCTCGACTCAACCTGCCCCACCACCCCTTGAGTAGCTGGCACTATAGGCATGTGCCACCATGCCCTGCTATTTGTTTTTTGAATTTTAGTAGAGATGAGGTCTCACTATGTAACCCATGCTGGTCTGGAACTCCTGAGCTCAAGTGATCCTTCTGTCTTGGCCTCCCAAAGTGCTGGGATTACTTACAGGTGTGAGCCACTGCACCTGGCCTGAAACTATCTTAGAACAGTGCAGAAGTCTGAGACTATTCTTACTTAATCCTTCTTCCTTTCCTCCGTTTTTCCCAGGGGTCACATCTACATGGTCTAAGGAGTTTCCCTATCATCTCCATCTCTATCTTCTTTTTCCTTCATAGCCATCTCCCCCAATAAATCTTTGGCATCTGCTTCCTGGAGGATCTGAGCTAACACATTTATTATTACCGTTATTTTATTTTTATTTCCCATCAGTATAAGATTTCACTTAAATAAAAGGTGGCTCACGCCTGTAATCCCAGCACTTTGGGAGGCCAAGGCGGGTGGATCACCAGAGGTCAGGAGTTTGAGACCAGCCTGGCCGACATGGTGAAACTCCTCCTCTACTAAAAAATACAAAAATTAGCCGGGTGTTGTGGCGGGTGCCTGTAATCTCAGCTACTCGGGAGGCTGAGGCAGAAGAATTGCTGGAACCCAGGAGGCGGAGGTTGCAATGAGATGAGATCATGCCATTGCACTCCAGCCTGGGCTGATAACAGCAAGACTGTCTCTCAAAATAATAATAATAATAATAAATAAAATAAAAAGAAAAGAAAAGATTCCATATCTAAAAGTGTTTGAGAACTGGTGGTTTATTTTTTACCATGTTATAGTTGAGGGACTGAAGCTTGGAGGTCTCTTTTGGATACTAAGTATCCAAACTGAAATCAACCTAAATTATGACAATAGTTAAGTCATAAAGGCTTGTTCTTTTTTCTGGGGTCTTGAGGCCCTGGACCAAAATTCGGCACCAATGTCCTAATCATGACATTACTACTAACTTCTTTATAGTACATGACAAGCTACTTACCTTCTCTAATCCTATTAAAGGGCTTACGTTAGCTTATCTATACAGACTTTTTAACTCTAAAATGTAATTTTATAGGTGAGAAAACTTAAATAATTTACCTGACCAACTATCCAAAAACTCGTTACAGAAAGACTGTATGGATTGGATTTTTTTCTCTAATAGGCAATAAAATGCTCAAGACTTTTTCTTGTATTGAACTGTCTTTGGGAAAATATCCTGATAAACCACTCATGGCAAAAGATGTCGCCACGGACTTCAGGAACCAATAGAGTTTTTAAAAAATGGCTGAATTGTTCTGCATAAGCAAAGGAAGGAAGGAATTTGGTTTTGATCCTAGGAGGAAACAGGAAAGAGAAGGAGGAAGGAGCAAAGCCTTAAGAGGGTATAAAATTAGAGAGGTACATGGAGTGAAAATCCCTGGGGATAGAATGGAAAAGGGGCTTTTAAGGTTAGAGATCCCCAACGTTTAATTGGAAACTTTGTGCTGTATTATTGAGGTTTCTGGTGTTTGAAAGTAACATAAACCCAGTTCCAAGAAGCTTATACACAAAAAAGGGATCTCAGTGGCTCACAACGTTTGGAAAGATTCCAGGATCGTTTGCTGCATCCAAAGAAGAATTATAGAAACTAAAGCTGCAGACACTGTACAGAAACTTGAATTAACGCTGCCAAATCTCTTTCTCTCCTTCACTCCATCCTTTCCTTTCCTATCTTTCTCATCTCTGCTTAACTCTGTTTCCCTTTCCATGTTGACCTCACATTTTCCTATGACAGAAAGGACTTTGCCATGTGGCAGGAGACATGGTCACAGCCAGACTCAGCTCAGCAACCATAGAGAACTTTTTTCTCTAAGTATCCATATAACAATTCCAAGGATTTGTTATAATTGTCCCGGCTTGGATTACATGTCCATCCCTTGTCAATGCCAGGGAAATAGAGCACCATGATTATTCCACACAGGTCATGTGCCTCTGTTTTTGCCTGGGGGTAAGGGTCTTTCATGAGAAGAAAGGAGGTGGAAATTCTTGATGGGAAGATAAAATAATAGTTGCCACTTTGTGTTGTTCCAGTGTAAACCAATGCCTCTTTCAAAAACATTCAGTATAACCAGAATGTTCCATCCATGCAGCAGCCTTGTGTACATCGGGCTGTTTAGGTGAAAATTATAGCAAGGATGCTGGGCCTTGCCTAGGTTTAAGGTGGTAACAAATAAGGAAACACACACAGGGGGTCAAATGACCCGTAATCTGAACTAATTAAACAGAATCAGGAATTTGGAGCCAGAGGTGACCATGGGAGCCATGTCAGGAAAAGATGTGGAATAGAGGCTTAAGTGTACCTTATATGCCTCTGTGACCAGGCATGGAGCAGATGTACAATTGCTGGCTAGTTTTCCCATGGGGTATATTTTAGGTTCTTCAAAGATTCCTCTGCTGGGAACTTTTAACTGTAATCCCTGTGAGGTAGGTGGTGCTTCTTATGTGACTGGCTGGTTTTCACTTCAACTTCCGGGACTGAGCTTCCCAGAGTTGGTTATGGTTATCAGTCTATAATGAGCTTTCAAACAGACTCCTGGCCAACTCTGACTTGGAAAGTCTATGTGTGGTCTTGGGAAACACTTCTGCATTGTTGTCCTACCATCTGTAGATGGTCAGTCCTCACTCTTTCTCTGCTCTGTGGCCTCAGGCACATCTATCCACAGACTGTCTTCACATTCCTTATATATGCCAAACTCCAGAGGATAAATGTCACTCTGAGTGACCTTCCACTTATGGTCCTATTGAGGCTCATTCAGCTGGCTTGAGGTGAAGGGAAAGTCTCCCTTCCCCATGGAAGGGCGCCCCCCTTCCCCATAGTAGCACAGCATTCCAATGACTCTTTATGAAGAAATCCTCTCCCCTCCTCTTCAACTTCGACTCCTGATATGGGTGATGTGCCAAGAGCCACAAAGCCAGCTTTTGGTCATCTCGTTTGTCAATCCCTGAAAAAGTGGGCAAGCTTTGTAATGTGGGGAGAGCTTAGCATCTATTGTTTTGTTGTGAAAGCAACCACACCAAGGCTAACTGATTTTTGGAGCCTGGGCTCAAACTAAACAAGAAAGAATCTCATTTTCAATCCTTTTACACATGCATTATCTCACTTAATCATTTAGGTATATTGGTCCCATTTTACATATGGGAAAACTGAAGCTTAGAGAGGTCAAGTGATTTGTTCAAGGTCTCACGGCAAGTGGCAGAAAAATCTAAACCCAGATTTTTTCTGACTCCAAAGTTTGTGCTCGTTCCACTTTGAAACTGTTGATTACCAGAGTCCTGAGTCTTGTGGTTAATGCTCTGAGTTGGCATGGGGAGTCCTGTTCAAGCACTGATACCTCTGACTCACGACTGTGTTCTTAGTCCATTCACCTCTGCACCTAAATTTTCCTTTATGTAAGTGTGTCACATAAGAAGAAGAATAATACTTTTTTTCCCTAACTGCTTCCCAACAGAACTGTGTTGATAATGAGGTTTGAAGGTGGGTGGGTAGGAAAAATTTGTTAAAACTAAAAATATTTAAACACCCACTACTATGTGCCAGGCAGGCTCTGTGATAGGCTTTTTACAGACACTATTTAATTTAATCAAAGTTGACTAAAAAATATTTAGCAACTGGTCCAGTGCAGTTGCTGGCCAATCACAATAATGCTGGCTACTGACTGTCAAACTGTGCCAGGGAGACTGCTGGAGGAGGGGGTGCAAGGCACACAGGGCCAGCCAGCCAGCAAGGAGTGGCCAGGGTTACTCTCAGAGCGCCCCACGACAAAGTTCCTGCTCTTTCTAGTTATTTGAACACTTCAGAAGAAAGCAGCCACACCAAGGCTAGCTATTATTATTCTCAGAGGTAGTTACTCAGAAGTTATTTGGATAAGGGTAAACAAGGCTAAGGAGTTTCATTTTTAGGGTTCCGCTTTCAAAGGAACACTGTTTTGCTCCTTTCTCTTATCTGTCTCTTTCTCATGCTTCCGGTGGACCAATGTCAAAATCTTGTGCTCAAAACCTTACTTCCTGTCCTTGTGGTAGCAATTCCCAATCGAGAAACATTTAAAGCACTGAAAGCAACATTCAAAAGAAGGAAAGAAAGGATAGAAAGGGAGGGGGGGAAGATCATGAGGAAGGAAGGAAAAAAGAAGGAAAGAGAAATAAATAAAATCAAAGAAGGAAGAAACAGTTCAGACCAGTTTGCAGGTTTAGAAGTCATTTCTGGCTCCCTAACAGTTTTCATCCTCAGAGTGCTTTCAGGCCACCAACATGTTCACGCAATACCGGGCTGTGATCATCATGACCCAGGAGGGGAGGTAAGAGTGAAAGGTGGAGTCGACAATTACTTGTGGAAAAACCAAGGACAAACAGGAAGAATTAAAACAGGAAATGACTCATGAACAATGGAAGGGGTGCTCCCCTCACTTTTATTATCCCCCTCAGAGAGAGAAAGAGTTTCCACCAGCTTTGTTTTTGGGAGTTTTTCTTCAACAACAACTCTAACTCTAACCCTCCTAACCCCCTTCTTTGAGGGAGACTCAGTTTTTCCAAAGTTACAACACACTTCTCTACCCTCTTCTTTCACCCCAACTTCTCATGAGGCATCTTAACACCGAATATTGTGTTCAATATATGCTTTTGAAGAAAACAGAGGAAAACGCAAAGATTAGTAAATGGATTATTTGAAAAAAACCATGGCAGCTGTTTCAAATTTTAGGGATGTTGGTAAAATTCATCTGAGAAGTAGAAGGCTATTGGGTTTAGACAAACTCCTTAATACGCCACTTAGTTCAGATCTAGGCCCCATAGCATGTTCTGAAAAGGGAGATACTGTGAGTAAAAATAGTTTAAATTGGTCTGTATACTGGAGTCTGGAGTGACAGGTATGTTTCAGTTTTTTCCTGGAGGAGTGGGGGAGTATTGTGCTGGTAAACGTTTAACAATCACCTCTCCAGTAACAACAACAACCAAATAATACAAAACACTCTAAAACTCTGATTTGTAGCACTTGTCCATTTCTGTGGTAGCATTTCCATCAAGTCACTGAGTTAGGAAAAGATGTGCACCATTATATAGTGTTTCCTCTATGTATGTGCAGTAGATATAAATCCTCCCAAGAGCATAGAATAGTAAAGGATAGTAAAATGATTAAGAAGTGATGCATTTGAGTACTTACTACCTTTTTAAAAATATATCATTTATTTAAATATCAGCATTTAGTTAATGATGGGATGCTTAACAGCTAACTTGCAGAAATCCTGAAATTTTAGCTATTGACTCATGTGACTAGATTTGGGGGTCTGGAACCTGGAGAGAAGGAGAGTGAGACCCAGTAGGCTCCCGGGAAGGGTACATGCTGGGGCCTAAGGAAAATAGTACCCAAAGGGAAAGTTCCTGTGCAGGGATGACCAAAGGACTTTGAGGAGAGTGATTTAAGTAACTTTTATTTATTTACTTGTTTGTTTATTTTTGAGATGGAATCTCACTCTGTTACCCAGGCTGGAGTGCAATGGTGCTATCTCGGATCTCTGCAGCCTCCACCTCCCGGATTCAAGCGATTCTCCTGCCTCAGCCTCCCGAGTAGCTGGGATTACAGGTGCGCGCTACCATGCCTAGCTAATTTTTGTATTTTTAGTAGAGACGGGGGTCTCACCATGTTGGCCAGGCTGGTCTTGAACTCCTGACCTCAGGTGATCCACCTGCCTTGGCCTCCCAATGTGCTGGGATTACAGGCATGAGCCACCACGCCCAGCCAATAACTCAATTTTAATCTGCTTCCTAGTCTGTCCTCTGCTGTAGTCTCCTGCCCTTATCCTCAAATCGTCAGGCTTGTGTTGGTGTTCTTTTGATGGCTGGGTCCGTGCTTCTGATGAAGCAGCATGGAGAGAAACACAGTTCTAGAAGGTGAGGTGATAACAGGGACTGGAAATTATACGGGAGCAGCAACATGGATGAGAGGCTACCAGCAGAATATAAGCACTGCTCCCTTCCCACCCATCCAGCAATCCTCACAGATGGAGGTCTCCAGCTGGGTGTGGGAAGGTGCGGGAGGTATTTTATTTAAATGTTGAAGGAAAGGGTGACCTCAAAAGGCTAGAAGACCTAGAAACATTTGGTTTAAATATTTAATATTAAAAATGGTTTAAATGACTAAGAGTGACCCAAAGAGGTAAGGTTTGATTATTTCATTTGGATGTTGGACAAATGAAGAGTGGTTCTAGTCACTTGTCCATCCCCATTCCTCCCTTGGCAACAGGGCTGGCATGGCAATATGTACAAAAAGTGAGTCTCAAAAGTTGTGCCTGTAAAATTATTACAGAAATTGCCCCAGACTTCCAGAAATTGTAGACATTCAGACTCCTTGGCCAGGAGAAACAGTAAGTAAATAAGAGCATATCTGCTAAGGTGGCCACCACCATTCCTTTGTCCTAAAGCCCTGTAGGAGAAGTCCTTGGATGGTCTTTCAGAGCCTACCAACTCTTATTCATATAGAATCTAGGTTATTGTATTCTCACACCACAGAAAAAAGGAAACAGCAGGTTACAAAGTACTGGGATTATAAGAGATAGACTCTATGACAAAAGAAGTAACTATTGTTGTCCTGATAGGGAAAACCTAATAAAATACAAACACAATTAATCAAGAAATGGTGAAATAATAGTTATTGTCATCTATTTAAGAAGGGAGATGTTAATAAAACAGTCTAGGCAGATTTTCATAAAAACTGTTTACAACAAAAAGATGTTACTTGAAGAAGTAAACTTTAGCTATCTTAAAAAAATGCATTAATGTAAATCATTTTGTTCCTTAAGGATGCTGGATACATGCAGATTTGCTATCTAATTTTTACATTTGAGTTTTAGAAAGCCATCTGCAACCACTTTCCTAAATTATCAGAGTTGTCTGAATATTAACCGGAAGCTTAAATTATACCTCTGGCTACACTTTTCCACTTACTGTTCTGTTTTCATCTCATTCTCAACTTATTTATAACCAAACTTGTAAAGTCACCCAAACTAACCTCCTATCCACACTACCAAGTTTCCACTTTTGCACCACAATCACCAAGCCTGAAGCTTTGGATTCATCTTTGAACAACCTTCTTATTTCCTGTGTGCAATCAGTTTCAACGTTTTATCAATGCTTCTTTGGTTGCTCTTTTCCTCCATTTTTAGTCTCCTGATTAACTTCATATTACCTTACACCCAAGTTATTCCATAGCTCTCTAATTGTAATGGTCTCCAGTTTCCTGGGCTCTTTCTCCAGACTATCTTGTTAACACACATCCATTACATTGGCTTTGGAAATCCAATTCTTTCTATGGTGTGCTGACTGAAAGAGTGAAATTTGCTTTTAGACCTGCATTTGGTTCTAGCGCTACTTCTTTCTCTTGTGGAAACTTGGGCAAGTCATTTAGCTTCTAAGCCTCCATTTCTTCAGCTGTAAAATGGAAATAATAATAGTGCCTAAATCACAGAGCTGTTGCAAGGATAAAATGAGGTGATTTTTTTTGTATATGATATGATTTATTTTCTTCTTATATTCTTCTATATTTCCCAAATTCCTTTTTATGATGATGAATTACTTTAAAAATATAAATAAAAATATTTATGGGGTACATTGTGATGCATAATGATGAGATCATGATAATTAGAATATCCATCATCTTAAATATTTATAATTTCTTTGTTTTGGGAACATTCAATATTCTTTTTTTTTTTTTTCTTTTTGAAACGGAGTCTTGCTCTGTCCCCCAGGCTGGAGTGCAGTGGCGCGATCTCGGCTCACTGCAAGCTCCGCCTCCCGGGTTCACGCCATTCTCCTGCCTCAGCCTCCCGAGTAGCTGGGACTACAGGCGCCCGCCAACACGCCCGGCTAATTTTTTTTTTGTATTTTTAGTAGAGACGGGGTTTCACCGTGTTAGCCAGGATGGTCTCGATCTCCTGACCTCGTGATCCGCCCGCCTTGGCCTCCCAAAGTGCTGGGGTTACAGGCTTGAGCCACCACGCCCGGCCTCAATATTCTTCTTCTAGCTATTTGAAACTGTATAATATATAGTTGTTAATTGTAATCATCCTACAGTGGTATGGAACCCTAGAATTTAGTCTAGCTGTAATTGTGTATTCTTTAACAAATATCTCCTTATTCTCCCCTTGCCTTACCCTTTCTAGTCTCTAATATCCTCTGTTCTACTTTTTACTTCTTTGAGATCAATGTTTTTTAGCTTCCTCATTTGAATGAGAACATGTAATGTTTAACTTTCTGTTCCTGGCTTATTTCTCTTAAAATAATGATCTCCAGTTCTATCTATGTTGCCGTGAATGACACGATTTTATTCTCTTTTTTATGACTGAATATTATTCCATTGTGTGTATATACCACATTTTCTCTATCCACTTATCTTTTATTGAATACCTAGTTTGATTCCATATCTTGGCTATTGTGAATAGTTTGATTCCATATCTTGGCTATTGTGAATAGTACTGCAATAAATGTGGGACACAGATGTCTCTTTGATCTACTGATTTCCTTTCTTTTAGATAAATGCCTCGTAGTAGGATTGCAGGATCATAAGGCAGTTCTATTTGTAGCTTTTATTTGTCTTTTTTTTTATTTTTTAGGGGTGATGTCTCACTCTGTCACCCAAGCTGGAGTGCAGTGGTGTGATCATAGCTCACTACAGCCTCGAACTCCTGGGCTCAAGCAATCCTTCCATCTCAGCTTCCCAAGTAGCTAGCGCTACAGTGCACCACCATACCCAGCTAATTTTTGAAAGCTTTTTGTAGAGAGGCGGTCTTGCTATGTTGCCAAGGCTGGTCTTAAACTCCTGTCCTCAAGCAATCCTCCCGCCTTGACCTTCCAAACTGCTAGGATTTCAGGCATGAGTCATTGTGCCTGGGCTTATTCTATTTGTATTTTCTTTAGGAACCTCTCTGCTGTTCTCCACAGTGGTTGTACTAATTTACATTCCCACCAACAGTATATGAGAGTTCCTTTTTCTCTGCATCATCTCCAACATTTATTTTTTGTCTTTTTGATAATAGCCGTGCTAAGTGGAGTGAGATGATACCTCACTGTGGTTTTGATTTGCATTTCCCTGAAGGTTAGTGATGGTGAGCATTTAAACACATATTTTGGCTGGGCACGGTGGCTCATGCCTGTAATCCCAGCACTTTGGAGGCTGAGGCTGGCAGATAACGAAGTCGGGAGATGGAGACCATCCTGGCCAACATGGTGAAACCCCGTACCTACTAAAAATACAAAAATTAGCCTGGTATGGTGGTGCGTGCTTATAGTCTCAGCTACTTGGGAGACTGAGGCCGGAGAATCGCTTGAACCTGGGAGGCGGAGGTTGCTGTTTTCTAAGATTGCGCCATTGCACTCCAGCCTGGTGACAGGGTGCGACTCCGCCTCAAAACAAAAAAACAAAAACAAAACACACATATTTGTTGGTCATTTGTATGTCTTCTTTGGATAAATGACTGTTTGAATCATTTGCCCATTTTAATCAAATTTTTCGTTTTTGAGATTTTTGCTGTTGAGATGTTTGAGTGCCTTGTATATTCTGGATGTTAATCGCCTGTCAGATGAATACTTTACAAATATTTTCTCCCATCCTATATATTGTCTTTTCACTCTGTTGATTGTTTCCTTTGCTGTGAAGAAGCTTTTCAGTTTGATATAATCCCATTTCAAAATTTTTGCTTTTGTTGCCTGTGGTTTTGAGGTCTTATTCATACAATCTTTTCTCAAACCGATGTCCAGAAGTATTTCCTCTATGTTTTTTTTCTAGTAGTTTTATGGTTTCAGGTCTTGCATTTAGGTCTTTGATTCATTTTGGGTTAATTTTTGTACAGGGTGAGAGGTGGGGGTCTAATTTCATTCTTTTGCATAAGGATATTCAGTCTTTCTAACACCATTTATTGAAGAGACTGTAGTTTCCCCAGTGAGTATTCTTGGAGGCTTTGTCAAAAATCAGTTAGCTATAGATATGCAGATTAATTTCTGGGTTCTTTATCCTGTTCCATTAGCCCATGTGTCTTTTTTTTTTTTTTTTTTTTTTTTTTTTTTTTTAATGACAGCACCATGCTATTTTGGTTTCTATAGCTTTGTAGTATATTTTGAAGTCTGGTAGTGTGATGACTACATCTTTGCATTTTTTTCCCCCTTCCTCAGGATTGCTTTGGCTGTTCAGGATTTTTGTGCTTCCATATAAATTTTAAGATTTCTTTTTTAAATTTCTGTGAAGAATGTCATTGGTATTTTGTTAGGAATTACATTGAATCTGTAGATTGCTTTGGGTTGTATAGTCATTTTAACAATATTAATTCTTCTGATTAATGAGCATGGGATGTCTTTCCATTTGTTTGTATCCTCTTCAATTTTTTTCATCAGTGTTTTTTTTTTTTTCCTAAGATAGGGTCTTGCTCTGTTGCCCAGGTTGGAGTGCAGTGGTGCAATTTCAGCTCACTGCAGCCTCGACATCCCAGGCTCAATCAATCCTCCCACCTCAACTTCCTGAGTAGCTGGGACTACAAGCATGCACCACTACCCTCAGCTAATTTTTGTATTTTTTTGGTAGAGATGGGGTTTTGCCATGTTGCCCAGGCTGGTCTCGAACACCTGAGTTCAATTGATCCTCCCATCCCTGACCCCCAAAGTGCTGTAACTATAGGTGTGAGCCATGTGAGCCACGGCCCCTGGCAGTCATCAGTGTTTTGCAGTTTTCCTTGTAGAGGTCTTTTACCTCCTTGGTTAAATTTATTCCTAGGTGTTTTTTTTTGTTTGTTTGTTTTTTCCTTGTAGCTATTGTAAATAAAATCATGTCATCTGCAAAGAGGAACAATTTGACTTCTTTCCAGTTTGGATGCCCTTTATTTTCTTCTTAAATGCTCTGGCCAGGACTTCTGACATGAGGTGATGTATATGCAATCTTGGCACACAGTGGCTTCCCCCATCTTACTCACCACTCCTGGTCAGACTCCTTTTTCATATCCTATTTGGGGGAAGCAGTCTGCCTTAGCTCTTCCCCTTTCAGTCTATGCGCACATGTAAATAATCTCATTTAGTCTTGTGCCTTTAAATATCACCTATATGTTGGTGATTGTAAGAGGTAAGTTATTTATTCCCACTGGCATTTTTGGGTTGCTGGCTTCTTCAGCTCCAAGTTTGGGTATACGAAGCAAGAAGAAAACTCAGGAAACTTACCATCTAGTCATTCCTTGGGTCCTCAGGTCCCTAGCCTGTCTGTCTTCTTCTGCCCACCTTTCTTCTTTTGTATATATATAAATTATATATAATTGTACATACTATATATAGTGATATATAATGTCTAGAGGTTTTTGTGGTTTTACTTAGTGGGAAGAATAGAAAAAATATATCAACTCTATCTTGGTGGCAGTGCCTATTGAGGTTTTTTTAAAATTAAAAAAATTTAATTTTGTTAAAAAACACATAATATAAAGTTACCCTCTTGGCCATGAAGTATACAGTTCAGTAGTGTTAACTATATTCATATTATTGTGTAACAGATCACTACAACTGTTTCATCTTGCAAAAACTGAAACTCTAAACCTGTCAAACAACTTCCCATTTCTCCCTTTCCCAGTTCCTACCATTACCATTCTACTTTCTGTTTCTGTGACTTTAACTACTCTAGATATTTGATTTAAGTGGAATCATACAGTATTTGTCCTTTTGTGACTGGCTTATTTCACTCAGTATGATGTTCTCAAGGTTCATCCATTTTGTAGTATGTGACAGAATTTCCATTAGGGCAAAACATTTAGTGAGTTTCTAATTTTAGTGATTATATGCTTAATCTACAAAAATTCAATTTTCTAAAATCTTGCTTTTTGTTTTCTTTATGTTTTTAGTAATTTTAAATATAAATATTTTATATTCTAGTTCATATTGTCAACCTACTATTTTAAGTGCTTGAGAGCTTTAGTTTTCCTTTTTAAATTTGCTTTTCCTCATAACGAATTGTTTTCTTGTGTGCTTCGGACTTTTTAATGTGTGCTCATGTTTTGCAGGTTTTTGTTTTTTCTTTTCCTGTGAGAATCCCTAGCGGTCTAGGTTTTGGATCTATCCCGTCTGAGTAAGCTCTAGAGGGATATCACAAATTGAGATGAAGTTTGGTGTTAATTCTTGATTTCAGGATTCCAAGGCTATGTGAGGAGCATAAATTTAAACCCTAAACTCAATAGAAGATGGAGAGCCATGGTTTTGAATTCTCAGGTTCTTAGAGGAGACTTTTGTTTCTTCCACTCAGAGCTCAGGCAGACAGACAAGCTTCTTTGTCAACTCCCAATTCAGATGGATGACTTTTTCCCCTAATCTATCAGATAGTGCAGCTATTATATTGTCCCAACTTTATCTGGGGTTTTCTGTTTCACATCACCACCTCGAAAGGTCTCAAGGCCTCATTTCTTGTTCCTATTGAGATTCAAGGCCCTGGGTTAACTTTAGCATTGTCTTTATTTTGAATTCTATATGGTTGAATTACTGAGTAGCTAGCTTCCAAGATGGCCTCCCTTTTTGCTGGTATTCACAGCTTTGTGTAATCCCCTTCTACATGGTACTACAGTTGCTCTATATGACCAATAGAAGACGGCAGAAGGGATGGCGTGTCACTTTCAACGTTTAGTTTAAAAGCATTAGGGGCTTGATTACTCTCTTTATGACCATTCACTTTGTGGAAAGCTAGCTACCATGTCATGGGAACACTCAGGGAGCTTATACATCACCAGAAAATGATGTCTCTGGTCAATAGTGTATGGCAGATTCATCTGACAGCAATAACTTAAGCATACCCTGAGGATGACCTTTTGGTGTAAGAACGTTGATTCAAAGTTCCCAGCTAAGGAATCCAGTAGTGGCCAACCCAGAAGTTTACCCTTTATTAGGTTGGTGCAAATGTTATTGTGGTTTTTGCCATTACTTTTAAATGGCAAAACCCACAATTATTTTTGCACCAACCTATATAAAGGACATCTGAGCCCTTGGCCCCTTCCTTGGAATGCAGGTTGTGAAAGGAACTGAACTGAGATTCTTTGTCTTGAGCTCGGTGGAGGTTGCTAGCTGAAGGATGCTAAGTGAAAATTCCTATATAAACTGCATGCATTTTATAAACAGTAGCAATTTTTTCTGTCCAGGCCATTGCTCCTGGGCCATTCTGTGTGTAAGTCCTCAATACACTCTATGTCTGGTTTGCTGGTTCTGGGTTTCTTTTTTGGCCTCTTGGACATGGTGCTATCCCCATTGGAATCAACAGGGTTCAAGGATGACAAGTAGCCAATGAGGCCCTGATGCTTGCTAACAGTCATGTGAGTAAACTTGGAAGTAGATCCTTCAGCCTTCAGATGGCTGCAGTCCTGGCCAGCATCTTGACTGAAACCTCGTGAGAAATCCTGAACCAGAACCATCCAGCTAAGCCATTCCTGAATTTCTGAAGCTTGGCAACTGTGAAAGCTAATAAATGTCTCTTTTTTCAAGCTGTTTAATTTTAGGGTCACTTGTTACATAGTGATAGGTAACTAATACAGGTACCATAATTGTTTGACTAGCTTAAGACCTCAAAGATATAAATCTAGCATTGATAATTTTGATCTATTACCTTTATCTTTTTGGCTGATCTTTTTAAAACCATCGTTTTCTATACATCCATAAACTAGACCTTGCCAGTTATCATCTAAAACTGCTCCACTCTTCTGAAATATTAGATTCTATATCCTACCTTTGACTACAGCTTCATATGCTTCTATCTCTTGTGTCATTTCTCCATGCAAATGATAAGGCTTATCAATGACCCACTCATTTATTCCCAGTTTGTCTCCTTTCTGGTTTTGCTTAATTCTTCTACTATGGTCGACCTATTGCTTTTCTGTATGTTAAATACCTATGTCTTTTGGGAGCTGCTTTTCTCCCACTCCGTTTCGTGTTGGTGGAGCTGTCACTCATATGACCTAACCATTCTCACCACAGCTGTGGGCTCCTGACCCAGGTTGACCAAGCAATCCCTACTGGGGATTGATAGGCACACTGTGAAAGAAAGGGTTGGAGTCTGCCTATGGCGTTATGTTTTCTAAGGAATATGTAAGACTAGAACTGCTGGAGATTGTCCTGTTGCGCTTGGATATATTTTAAAGGGAATGAAGTCAAGCAAAGGCAAGCAGAGCTGAGAGATGAAGAGGGACAACATTCTTATGATGTTATTTGAACCATGGATCCTGTTGGACTTGAGGCCATTTCTATTCCTTAGACATTCCAGCTATATAAACCTAAATCCTTTCTTAGCTTTTTTTCTTATACTATTTTGTAACATTTTTGTTTTTTAACAACCAAAAGCATTGTGACTAACACTCTTAGCCTGGACCTCTATTTCAGTTATGAATGCATTTGGTTGCAAATCACCAGAAAACACAAAAACCATGTCTTACATAAATAAGAGTTTATTTGCTCCACGTGGTAAAATCTAAGGTAGGGCAGTCCAGAACTAATGCAGTAGCTCAGCAGTACCATCAGGAATCCAGGTTCTTTCTGTATTTCTGCTCTGCCATCCTTACTGTGTGGATTTTGTCCTACTTGTTGCCAAGTGGCTGCCGCTTCTCTAGGCGCCACAACTGTGCTCTAGGCAGAAGGAAAGAGGGCGCGGAGAGGCTGTATTTGCAGACTTCTGTTTATGTCTCATTGGCCAGAAGTGTGTCCCATGGCTTACCCAACTGCAGGGGAGCTAGGAGATTAAGTGTTTAGCCTTTATCATCTCTGTATTAGAAGTAGGCAAAGGAAAGAAGAGTTGGAAATGGACAAACCCAAGTTGAAAATTTGGATTTTCTCTGGATTCCAGAACTATATCTTACATTTTCACCTGCCCTACAAACAACCAGCTACCTTCTAGCTTTACAAATCATTCTGTGTTTGAATTCTGTGTGTTATTGGATAGAACCTACAAAATTGTAAATAATGGAACTTTTACAAATTAACGGCATTAAGGCACCCAGAACTGTTAGTTCTTTTTATTTTGTTTTCATTAGCCGCCTCTCCTATTCCCTTTAATTGTTATTACAAATCTTTAACACACACTACCTTTATTAAGCCCTCTTCTCATATCCTTTTTACTCTCAAAGGATTGCAGTCCCTTGCTTTGCTGAGAAAATTGATCTATGACATACAAAATTTCTCAGTTTCCTGTAACCAACCTTTCCTCTTTTCTTTGTTTCCTTTCAGTTTTTAAACTAGAACTTACAGCTGTGGTCTTAACCTCACCCACAATCATTGTGCTACAAATTACCTGATGTTTATTTCAGTCATTATTGTATACCAACACTTGTCATCATGTGGTAGTAGGCACACCATAAATATTTGTGGAATACTTATTGAAGCCGCATTACAGAACTTTGCCACATCAATTATTCCTTTTCTCTCCTGAATCTTTTGCTTCTCCCTCTTGTACCTCCTATCTGTCAGTCTGTAAATATATTCAAACTGTTTTTTTTAACCCTGAAAGTAAAAAAGAATCCCAAAAGAACAAAAATCTTCCTTCTAATGTGCTTTTATTCACCTCCTAGCTAACAGCTAATTTTTCTCTTTCTGTACTGAACCAAACTCTCAAAATAATAATTTCCATTTTCAGTCTCTACTTCCATTTTTTCTAGTCATTTCTCAATTCATTGTTTACTGGCTTCAACTCTACCATGTGAATGGAAGGTCCCTGATGATTTCTTACTCACAAAACTCATGTTACTTAAGCTTTATGTAGAATTTAGTTACCCATTTTCTGTTTCTTGTAACTGTCTTCTTCCTTAAATTTTGTGACACTAGGAATTTTTTGTTCCCCTATCAATTTTTTTTTCCTTCTGTTGGGATTCTCATCATCAGTAATGTTACCCAGGGCTTTGTATGTGATCATCTTTTCTTTTCATTAAACACATACTCCTTACAAGATCTTACCAATACCATGGCTTCAGCTGCCACCCAAATAAAAATTGTTCCCAAGTCTGTATCTCTAGTTCCAACCATATTCTTTTGTTAAGACCTTAAAGAGGTAAAAGAATGAATCACATGAATATTTGGAAGAACAACATTTCAGGCAATGGAAATAGCAAGTGCAAAGGCCCTGAGGTAGGAGTGTCTTCATCATGTTCAAAGAAAAGCAAGGAAGCCAGTGTGGCTGGAGCTGAGAGAGTGCAGGAAAAATTAGCAGAAAATGAAGTCAGAGAAGCAGTGGGAGAGTGAAGGTCAAATCACATAAGGTCTTTTTTTTATTTTTTATTTTATTTATTTATTTATTATTATACTTTAGGTTTTAGGGTACATGTGCACAATGTGCAGGTTTGTTGCATATGTATCCATGTGCCGTGTTGGTTTGCTGCACCCATTAACTCGTCATTTAGCATTAGGTATATCTCCTAATGCTGTCCCTCCCCCCTCCCCCCACCCCACAACAGTCCCCGGAGTGTGATGTTCCCCTTACTGTGTCCATGAGTTCTCATCATTCAATTCCCACCTATGAGTGAGAACATGCAGTGTTTGGTTTTTTGTCCTTGCCATAGTTTACTGAGAATGATGGTTTCCAGTTTCATCCATGTCTCTACAAAGGACATGAACTCATCATTTCTTATGGCTGCATAGTATTCCATGGTGTATATGTTCCACATTTGCTTAATCCAGTCTATCGTTGTTGGACATTTGGGTTGGTTTCAAGTCTTTGCTATTGTGAATAGTGCCGCAGTAAACGTACGTGTGCATGTGTCTTTATAGCAGCATGATTTATAGTCCTTTGGGTTTATGCCCAGTAATGGGATGGCTAGGTCAAATGGTATTTCTAGTTCCAGATCCCTGAGGAATCGCCACACTGACTTCCACAATGGTTGAACTAGTTTACAGTCCCACCAACAGTGTAAAAGTGTTCCTATTTCTCCACATCCTCTCCAGCACCTGTTGTTTCCTGACTTTTTAATGATGGCCATTCTAACTGGTGTGAGGTGGTATCTCATTGTGGTTTTGATTTGCATTTCTCTGATGTACAGTGATGATGAGCATTTTTGCACGTGTTTTTTGGCTGCATAAATGTCTTCTTTTGAGAAGTGTCTGTTCATGTCCTTCACCCACTTTTTGATGGGGTTGTTTGGGATGCAAGGCTGGTTCAACATATGCAAATCAACAAATGTAATCCAGCATATAAACAGAAGCAAAGACAAAAACCACATGATTATCTCAATAGATGCAGAAAAGGCCTCTGACAAAATTCAACAACTCTTCATGCTAAAAACTCTCAATAAATTAGGTATTGATGGGACGTATCTCAAAACAATAAGAGCTATCTATGACAAACCCACAGCCAATATCATATTGAATGGGCAAAAACTGGAAGCATTCCCTTTGAAAACTGACACAAGACAGGGATGCCCTCTCTCACCACTCCTATTCAACATAGTGCTGGAAGTTCTGGCCAGGGCAATCAGGCAGGAGACGGAAATAAAGGGTATTCAATTAGGAAAAGAGGAAGTCAAATTGTCCCTGTTTGCAGATGACATGATTGTATATCTAGAAAACCCCATTGTCTCAGCCCAAAATCTCCTTAAGCTGATTAGCAACTTCAGCAAAGTCTCAGGATACAAAATCAATGTACAAAAATCACAAACATTCTTGTACACCAATCACAGACAAACAGAGAGCCAATTCATGAGTGAACTCCCATTCACAATTGCTTCAAAGACAATAAAATACCTAGGAATCCAACTTACAAGGGATGTGAAGGACCTCTTCAAGGAGAACTACAAACCACTGCTCAATGAAATAAAAGAGGATACAAACAAATGGAAGAACATTCCATGCTCATGTTTTGGAAGAATCAATATCGTGAAAATGGCCATACTGCCCAAGGTAATTTACAGATTCAATGCCATCCCCATCAAGCTACCAATGACTTTCTTCACAGAATTGGAAAAAACTACTTTAAAGTTCATATGGAACCAAAAAGAGCCCACATCACCAAGTCAATCCTAAGCCAAAAGAACAAAGCTGGAGGCATCACGCTACCTGACTTCAAACTATACTACAAGGCTACAGTAACCAAAACAGCATGGTACTGGTACCACAACAGAGACATAAATCAATGGAACAGAACAGAGCCCTCAGAAATAATGCCGCATATCTACAACTATCTGATCTTTGACAAACCTGACAAAAACAAGCAATGGGGAAAGGATTCCCTATTTAATAAATGGTGCTGGGAAAACTGGCTAGCCATATGTAGAAAGCTGAAACTGGATCCCTTCCTTACACCTTATACAAAAATTAATTCAAGATGGATTAAAGACTTACATGTTAGACCTAAAACCATAAAAACCGTAGAAAACCCAGGCAATACCATTCAGGACATAGGCATGGGCAAGGACTTCATGTCTAAAACACCAAAAGCAATGGCAACAAAAGCCAAAATTGACAAATGGGATCTAATTAAACTAAAGAGCTTCTGCACAGCAAAAGAAACTACCATCAGAGTGAACAGGCAACCTACAAAATGGGAGAAAATTTTCGCAACCTAGTCATCTGACAAAAGGCTAATATCCAGAATCTACAATGAACTCAAACAAATTTACAAGAAAAAAACAAACAGTCACATAAGGTCTTATATGCCACGTTAATGATCCTAACTTCTACCGGGAGTGCAATGAAAAACCACTGCAGGGTTTGAGCAAAGAAGTGATATACTCTGACTGAAGTTTTAAAAGGATAACTTTGTGTTGAATATAGATTGAAAACAGCAAAATAGGAATCAGAGCAACCAGATTAGCAGTCTATTGCAATAATTTAGATGAGAGATGATGGTGGTGATCTGGACCAGAGTAGTGGCAGTCAAGCAGCTGGTCATGAATACATGTTATTGGAGAGCCAACAGCATATGATGACAGATTGGATGTTGGGTTCTGAGAAAAAGGAGAACTCAAAGATTTTTGGTCTGAGTAACTGGAATGATGGAGTTGCAATTTACTGAGCTGAGAAATACTGTGGGAAAAACAGATTTGAGGGAAGATTAGGAGGTCAGGTTTGGACGAATTAAATATGAGCTATTGATTAGACAATGAAATGTGAAAGTCTTGAGGCAGCTAAAGAATGGAGTTTAGTGGTTAAGTGGGACTAGAGGTATAAATTTGAAATTCATCGTCCTGTAGATGGTATTTAAACTCATGAGGCTAGATGAGTTTATCACTGGAATGAAAATAAAAAGAAAAAGAGAAATGCTTTAAGAACTGAGTCCTTGAGCAATCTGGTGTTAAAAGGCAGGGGTGATGAGAATGAACCAGCAAAGGAAATTAAGGAATGGCCACTATATGGGATGAAAACTAGAAGAATGTGATGTCTGGGAAGATAAGTGAAGACATGTTTCTAAAAGGAAGGAATTGACTATGGCAAATGTTGCTGATAGGTCAGTTAATTTGAGGATTGAGTGTTTCAGTGGGTAAAAATAGTAGGAGGAAAGAAATAGGAATTTTTCTGTAAAGGACGGAAAAAAATGGGGCAGTAGCTAGAGAGAGAGAAGTGGGCTCAAGAGAATTTTGTTTATTAGATGAGAGAAATAAAAGCATGTTTGTAATTTGATGGGAAAGATCCAGTAAAGAGGAAATTTTGTCAAAGCGGGGAAAGGGTAGAATTGCTGGAGTGATGTCCTTAAGTAGGTGAGAAGAGGTGCGTTCTAGTAGAGGAATTGTCCTTTACTAGAAGCACAGTTAATTCATCCATAGTAACAGAAGAGAAGACAGGGTAGGGTATAGATGTAGGCAGGTGGTAAATGTTATGGTGGAAGTGCATAGACATATTCTTCAGATGGCTTCTATTTTATCAATAAGGAAACTGGGAGTGAGGATGGGGGTAGAAGTATTGGAAGGTTCATGCTCTCATTACCTCTCTGCTAGTTGTCTTGGGGAGTGAGAGAATGAACTAAGGAAATAAAGTATAATTATCTGTCAGCATTGAGATTATGGATCATAACTTTCAGTAAGACTAGTCAACATGGTTGTATGCTTTTCTCTAACTACCTTTAGTTGTGCAAATTCAGGCATGATTGAGCCAAACAGTTGGATTTAAGTAGTATTTATTATTATTATTATTATTATTATTTGGCCTGGCAGTTACAACATAAAATTGAGGGACAACGGAGTCAACTGCTTTGTATGAAAGAAAGTGGTGAGAATGACTTTTATTTAAGCTGAATAAGGAGGAAAGTGATGGCACAAGGGGTGTGAGGGATAGTGAATAGTGGTTGGATCAATGGATTGTAGGCCAGAGGATGGAAGTTAAAGGATTGTTGGAGTTGGGGCACAAGAGGAAATGAAAAAAAAGATATAAGGTAGTGAGTAGAGACAGTGGGGTGCTTGAAATTAAGATTATAGAAGGGTTATAGCTTTTGGTACTAGGGTATGACTATGGAAGTGAAAGGCTGAAAGGCTAAAAGACTCAAAAAGGTAGAGGACAGCATCATTGGAGGAGAGGAGGTCAAGGATCAGAAAAGCTGGGCTAATGGGAAGATCATCTACATAGAAAGAATTATGGAGTGGTGTTGAAGAATGTAAGAGTCAACCAGAAGCTAAACTCTTCAAGGAATAGGAGGTGGTGCCCTGAGGATAACAGATGACTGCAACAGGAAGAGTAGTGGTGGTACAATCTTGTAACATGAAATTCAAGGTTAAAATTGCTCATCTTATGGTCATGCATGACCTTCTAGTTACCAAAAATGGATCTGAAGTTTTATACAGAATTTGTCATCACTTCCACTTTCATGAAATTTTTTTTTTTTTTGAGATGTTATGACGCTGGGATCTGTTGGTTTTCCTACCTCTCTATCAGTTCCTGCCCCCAACTCACCCCCTCTTTTTTGTTGTCTCTTGGATTCTGCTTCTCAGTGGCAATTGCCTGGAGCTCCCTACATATCCTCTCTTTTCACAGTTCACACACTTCCTGGGTGATCTCACCAATCTCACGGCTTCAGCTTCCACCCAAATGCATGTGGCTTCCAAATCTGTCTCCAACCCCAACTATGCTCCATTGCTTCAGTCTTGTATTTCTGACTGCCTACAAAGTTGTCCTTGGATGACTTTCAGGCAGCTTAAATTCATTCAAGACTGAATTAGTTATCTTCCTCTCCAAACTTCCTTCTTCATTTTTGAATTTCAGTCTACCACTAAGACACTTTTAACTCATCATAGTCCCTCTTCCTCATCTCCTATATGCAGTCAAGTCACCAATGTCTGTGGATTATATTTCTGAAAGATGAATTCTATTTCTGAAATACTAACACTGATTAAATCCAACTCTGCCTCCTTCAAAGCTATGTCTGCGCAACAAAAAGCTGAGGAAGAAAAACAGAGGCATTGTCCTAGCCTTATAAGTCTAGGAAATATAGTTTAATAGATGTTCTGTTTCTATAACACAAGAAGGTCATCTAAGGAAGATAGAATGGATGTTGAGTATCAATCCACTTTATTGATGTCTCCTGACACTCAGTTACATGAGTCCCTAAAAGAGCATGTTATAGGTTGAGAATCACTCTATTCTTGTGTACCCACACCCGGTAAGAAGTTATTGTTGCAGTTTATTATTATTTGTAAATTTAAAAAGATGAAAGCAAAACAAAAAGTCACTACCTAAGAGTAGCCTTCCTGGTCACCCTATTTAGATAGGCTTCTCCTTGCCATTCTCTAGTTGTTTCTTCATTCGTTTGTCAAATATTTGGAGTATTTTGTATTAGGCATTATTCTGAGTGATAGGAATACAGTAGTGATGAAAAGGGACACAATCCATGCTTTCATTGAACTTAGACTCTAGTGGGGGAGCTGTACAAAAAAAAAAAACCTGTATAGAAATAATGTATTTTCCAATTGTGATCAGTGCTTTGAGAAAACAAAGGGCAACAGAACAGAATGAATGCTGGTGGGGAGACAGGGAACAATTTTAAGCAGGAAAATTAGGGAAAGCCTCTTTGAAGAGATAAGATTATAGTGTAGATATGAATGGTGAGAGGAAGCTAGCTAGACTAAGACTTGGAAGAAGAGAACTCCAAGGAGAGAACAGCAAGCATTAAGACCCTGAGGTGGTACAAGCTTGGCATCTTCAAAGACATGACCAATATCTCCAAAGCCCTCCTTCATAGCACTTATCACAAGATGTAATCATATATTTATTTGTGTGTACCTACTTGGATCTATTATATATTTGCTTACTGTCTGTTATCCCCATGATCTGTTATCCCTTTCAGGATGGAGGCCATTTTTTTTTATTATACTTTAAGTTCTGGGGTGCATGTGCAGAATGTGAAGGTTTGTTACATAGGTATACACATGCCATGGTGGTTTGCTGCACCCATCAACCAGTAATCTACATTAGGTATTTCTCCTAATGCTATCCCTCCCCTAAACCCCCACCCCCTCACAGGCCCCAGTGTGTGATGTTCCCCTCTAGGTGTCCATGTGTTCTCATTGTTCTACTCTCCCTTATGAGTGAGAACATGTGGTGTTTGGTTTTCTTTTCTTGTGTTAGTTTGTTGAGAATGATGGTTTCCAGCTTCCTCCATGTCCCTGCAAAGGACATGAACTCATCCTTTTTTATGGCTGCATAGTGTTCCATGGTATATATGTGACACATTTTCTTTATCCAATGTATCATTGATGGGCATTTGGGTTGGTTCCAAGTCTTTGCTACTGTGAATAGTGCCACAATAAACATACATGTGCATGTGTCTTTATAGAAGAATGACTTTAATCCTTTGGGTATATACCCAGTAATGGGATTGCTGGGTCAAATGGTATTTCCAGTTGTAGATCCTTGAGGAATTGCCACACTGTCTTCCACAATGATTGAACTAGTTTACACTCCCACCAACAGTCTAAAAGTGTTCCTATTTTGCCACATTTTCTCCAGCATCTGTTATTTCTTGACTTTTTAATGATAGCCTTTCTAACTGGTGTGAGATGGTATCTCATTGCAGTTTTGATTTGCATTTCTCATTTATTGATTTGCATATGTTGAACTAGCCTTGCATACCAGGGATGAAGGCAACTTGATTGTGATGGATAAGCTTTTTGATGTGCTGCTGGATTTGGTTTGCCAGTATTTTATTGAGGATTTTTGCTTTGATGTTCATCTGGGATATTGGCCTAAAATTTTCTTTTCTTGTGTGTGTCTCTGCCAGATTTTTGTGACAGGATGACGCTGGTCTCATAAAATGAGTTAGGGAGGATTCCCTCTTTTTCTATTGTTTGGAATAGTTTCAGAAGGAATGGCACCAGCTCCTGTTTGTACCTCTGGTAGAATTCGGGTGTGAATCCATCTGGTCTTGGACTTTTTTTTTGTTGGAAGGCTATTAATTACTGCCTCAATTTCAGAACTTGTTATTGGCCTATTCAGAGATTCAACTTCTTCCTGGTTTAGTCTTGGGAGGGTGTGTGTGTCCAGAAATTTGTCCATTTCTTCTAGATTTTCTAGTTTATTTGCACAGAGGTATTTATAGTATTCTTTGATGGTAGTTTGTATTTCTGTGGGATCAGTGGTGATATCCCCTTTATCATTTTTTATTGCATCTATTTGATTCTTCTCTCTTTTCTTCTTTATTAGTCTGGCTAGCGGTCTATATTTTGTTGACCTTTTCAGAAAAACAGCTCCTGGATTCATTGACTTTTTGAAGGGTTTTCTTGTGTCTCTATCTCCTTCAGTTCTGCTCTGATCTTAGTTATTTCTTGTCTTCTGCTGGCTTTTGAATTTGTTTGCTCTTGCTTCTCTAGTTCTTTTAATTGTGATGTTAGGGTGTCGATTTTAGATCTTTCCTGCTTTCTCTTGTGGGCATTTAGTGCTATAAATTTCCCTCTACACATTGTTTTACATGTGTCCCAGAGATTCTGGTATGTTGTGTCTTTGTTCTCATTGGTTTCAAAGAACATCTTTATTTCTGTCTTCATTTTGGTATTTACCCAGTAGTTTTTCAGGAGCAGGTTGTTCAGTTTCCATGTTGTTGTGTAGTTTTGAGTGAGTTTCTTAATCCTGAGTTCTAATTTGATTGCACTATGGTCTGAGAGATAGGTTGTTGTGATTTCTGTTCTTTTACATTTGCTGAGGAGTGTTTTACTTCCAATTATGTGGTCAATTTTAGAATAAGTGTGATGTGGTGCTGAGAATATTCTTTTGATTTGGGGTGGAGAGTTTTTTTTTTTTAATTTACATTTGGGGTGGAGAGTTCCGTAGCTGTCTATTAGGTCCACCCTGTCCAGAGTTGAGTTCAAGTCCTGGACATCCTTGTTAATTTTCTGTCTCATTGATCTGTCTAACATTAACAGCGGGATGTTAAAGTCTGCCACTATTATTGTGTGGGAGTCTAAGTCTCTTTGTAGGTCTCTAAGAACTTGCTTTATGAATCTGGATGCTCCTGTATTGGGTGCATATATATTTAGGATAGTTAGCTCTTCTTGTTGAATTGATCCTTTTACCATTATGTGATGCCCTTCTTTGTCTCTTTTGACCTTTGTTGGTTTAAAGTCTGTTTTATCAGAGACTAGGATTGCAACCCCTGCTTTTTTTTTTTTTTTTTTTTTTTGCTTTCCATTTGCTTGATAAATCTTCCTCCATCCCTTTATTTTGAGCCTATGTGTGTCTTTGCCTGTGAGATGGGTCTCCTGAATACAGCACGCCAACTGGTCTTTACTCTTTATCCAGTTTGCCAGTCTGTGTCTTTTAATTGGGGCATTTAGCCCATTTACATTTAAAGTTAACATTGTTATGTGTAAATTTGATCCTGTCATTATAATGTTAGCTGGTTATTTTGCACATTAGTTGATGCAGTTCCTTCCTAGCATCGATGGTCTTTACAGTTTGGCATGTTTTTGCAGTGGGTGGTACCGGTTGTTCCTTTCCATGTTTAGTACTTCCTTCAGGAGCTCTTGTAAGGCAGGTCCGGTGGTGACAAAATCTCTCAGCATTTGCTTGTCTGTAAAGGATTTTATTTCTCCTTCATTTATGAAGCTTGGTTTGGCTGGATATGAAATTCTGGGTTGAAAATTCTTTTCTTTAAGAATGTTGAATATTGGCCCCCACTCTCTTCTGGCTTGTAGGGTTTCTGCTGAGAGATCAGCTGTTATTCTAATGGGCTTCCCTTTGTGGGTAACCTGACCTTTCTCTCTGGCTGCCCTTACCATTTTTTCCTTCATTTCGACCTTGGTGAATCTGACTATTATGTGTCTTGGGGTTGCTCTTTTTTGAGGAATATCTTTGTGGTGTTCTCCGTATTTCCTGAATTTGAATGTTGGCCTGCCTTGGTAGGTTGGGGAAGTTCTCCTGGATAATATCCTGAAGAGTGTTTTCCAACTTGGTTCCATTCTCCCCATCACTTTCAGGTATACCAATCAAACGGATTTGGTCTTTTCATGTAGTCCCATATTTCTTGGAGGATTTGTTCATTTATTTTCACTATTTTTCCTTTAATCTTGTCTTCTCACTTTATTTCATTAAGTTGATGTTCAGTCACTGATATCCTTTCTTCCACTTGATCGATTTGGCTATTGAAACTTATATATGCTTCATGAAGTTCTCATGCCATGGTTTTCAGCTCCATCAAGTCTTTTATGTTCTTCTCTGCACTGGTTATTCTTCTTTTTTTTTTTTGAGATGGAATCTCACTCTGTCACCCAGGCTGGAGTGCAGTGGCATGAACTCGGCTCACTGCAAGCTCCGCCTCCTGGGTTCACACCATTCTCCTGCCTCAGTCTCTCAAGTAACTGGGACTACAGGCGCCTGCCACCACGCCTGGCTAATTTTTTCTATTTTTAGTAGAGATGGGGTTTCACTGTGTTAGCCAGGATGGTCTCAATCTCCTGACCTTGTCTGCACTGATTATTCTAGTTAGCCATTCGCCTAACCTTTTTTCAAGGTTCTTAGCTTCCTTGCTTTGGGTTAGAACATACTCCTTTAGCTCGGAGGAGTTTGTTATTACCCACCTACTGAAGCCTACTTTTGTCAACTCATCAAACTCTCTCTGTCTAGTTTTGTTCCCTTGCTGGCAAAGAGTTGTGATCCTTTGGAGGAGAAGAGGTGTTCTGGTTTTTGGAATTTTCAGCCTTTTTGTGCTGGTTTGTCCCCATGTTTGTGGTATTATCTACCTTTGGTCTTTGATGTTGGTGACTTATGGATGGGGTTTTGGTGTGGATGTCCTTTTCGTTGATGTTGATGCTATTCCTTTCTGTTTGTTACTTTTCCTTCTAACACTCAGGCCCCTCAGCTGCAGGTCTGTTGGAGTTTGCTGGAGGTGCACTCCAGAGCCTATTTGCCTGGGTATCACCAGCAGAGGCTGCAGAACAGCAACTATTGTTGCCTGACCCTTCCTCTTGAAGCTTCGTCCCAGAGGGGCACCCACAAGATGCCAGCCAGAGCTCTCCTGTATGAGGTGTCTGTTGGCCCCTACTTGGAGGTGTCTCCCAGTCAGGCTACACGGGGGTCAGGGACCCACTTGAGGAGGCAGTCTGTCCATTATCAGGGCTTGAATGCTGTGTGGGAGAACCACTGCTCTCTTCAGAGCTGTCAGGCAAGGACATTTAAGTCTGCTGAAGCTGTGCCCACAGCTGCCCCTTCCCCCAGGTGCTCTGTCCCTGGGAGGTGGGGGTTTTATCTATAAGTCCCTGACTGGGGCTGCTGCCTTTTGTTCAAAGATGCCCTGCACACAGAAGTGGAATCTAGAGGGGCAGTCGGCTTTGCTGAGCTGTGGTGGGCTCCACCCAGTTTGAACTTCTCCATGGCTTTGTTTATACTGTGAGCATAAAACTGCCTACTCAAGCCTCAGCAATGGCAGATGCCCCTCCCCCACCAAGCTCCAGTGTCCCAGGTCAATCCCAGACTGCTTCACTAGCAGAAAGAATTTCAAGCCAATGGATCTTAGTTTGCTGGGCTCCGTGGGCATGGGACCACCAAGCCAGGCACTGGATGGAATCTCCTAGTCTGCTGGTTGTTAAGACCATGGGAAAAGAGCAGTATCTGGGCAGGAGTGTACCATTCCTCCTGGTACAGCCTCTCATAGCTTTCCTTAGCTAGGAAAGGGAAATCCCCCAACCCCTTGCACTTCTTGGGTGAGGTGACGCCCTGCCCTGCTTCGGCTTGCCCTCCATGGGTTGCACCCACTGTCCAGCCAGTCCCAATGAGTCAAACCAGGTACCTCAGTTGGAAATGCAGAAATCACCTGCTTTCTGCATGGATCTCACTGGGAGCTGCAGACTGGAGCTGTTCCTATTCGGCCATCTTGCTGGACCCTCCCTGATTTGTATTTCTCTAATGACCAGTGATGATGAGCTTTTTTTCATATGTTTGTTGGCTGCAAAAATGTCTTCTTTTGAGAAGTGTCTGTTCATATCCTTCACCCAGTTTTTGATGGGGTTGTTTGTTTTTTTCTTGTAAATTTGTTTAAGTTCTTTGTAGATTCTGGATATTAACCCTTTGTCAGATGGATAGATTGCAAAAATTTTCTCCCATTCTGTAGGTTGCCTGTTCACTCTGATGATAGTTTCTTTTGCTGTACACAAGCTCTTTAGTTTAATTAGATCCCATTTGTCAATTTTGGCTTTTGTTGCCGTTGCTTTTTGTGTTTTAGTCATGAAGTCTTTGCCTATGCCTATGTCCTGAATGGCATTGCCTAGGTTTTCTTCTAGGGTTTTTATGGTTTTAGCTCTTACATTTAAGTCTTTAATACATCTTGAGTTAATTTTTGTATAAGGTGTAAGGAAGGGGTCCAGTTTCAGTTTTCTACATATAGCTAGACAGTTTTCCCAGCACCATTTATTAAATAGGGAATCCTTTCTCCATTGCTTGTTTTTGTCAGATTTTTCAAAGATCAGATTGTTGTAGACGTGTGGTGTTATTTCTGAGGCCTCTGTTCTGTTCCATTGGTCTATATATCTGTTTTGGTACTAGTGCCATGCTGTTTTGGTTACTGTAGCCTTGTAGTATAGTTAGAAGTCAGGTAATGTGATGCCAGATGGAGGCCATTTTTATCTTGTTCAAGGTCACATACCTAGTGTTTAGTTTAGTACCTGGCACACAGTTGGCAGTTAAGTGGTTACTAAGTGAATAACTAAATAATAACTATTTATTAAACAAAATGATGTGTAGGATTCATTGTTTAATAGGTACTTTTTGTTTTCTAAATATAAGATTACAATATTGACTATGCCCCTTTTAATGGCACATTCTGTCCTCTATCACAGGCAGGCTCCTTTCCTGCATCCTTTTTCCTTTGAAAATCTCTGTGCTAAGAAGTTAGATATTGGAATTACTTCCCCCTGTTTCTTTTTTTTTTTTTTTTTACACATGCACACGTATTTTCATTGCAGCACTATTCGCAATAGCAAAGACCTGGAACCAACCCAAATGTCCATCAATGATAGACTGGATTAAGAAAATGTGGCACATATACAATGATAGACTGGATTAAGAAAATGTGGCACATATACACCATAGTATGCAGCCACAAAAAAGGATGAGTTCATGTCCTTTCCAGGGGCATGGATTAAGCTGGAAACCATCATTCTAAGCAAACAATCACAAGGAGAGAAAACCAAACACCGCATGTTCTCACTCATAGGTGGGAGCTGAACAACGAGAACACATGGACACAGGGCGGTGGGGGGCTGGGGGAGGGATAGCATCAGGAGAAATACCCAGTGTAAATGACGAGTTGATGGGTGCAGCAAACCAACATGGCACATGTACACCTATGCAACAAACCTGCACGTTCTGCACATATACCCCAGAATTTAAAGTATAATTAAAAAAAAAAGAAAGAAGAAGGGCTAGGTGAATGTTATGGTAGTTCCAAGGAGAGAAAGTTGGATGTGACGAGGGATGGAGGAAATGAAAATTGGCCTGGACCTTGAAAGCTGAGTTCATCTTAGGAATGCAGAGAATAGAAAGATAAAATTTTAGGTGGCAGGAATAGTGCTGCTCAAGTACCCCCATGGTGCTGTGCAGTGCCCCCCTCACTCATGGAACATTTCCCTGCTAGATCTCACTTTTAACTAGAGCCAGAGTGCTGAACAAGCTGAGTTCGTGGGGTGTGAGCAGAAAGCAACATCACTGTGCTCCCATTATCCCTTTAAAATGTATTCAATGGGGAAATGTCATCCTCTGGCCTCAAATGAAAACTTGTACAATCCAATGAATTTTCTAATCACTGTTAATTAATAAAAGTCAACGTTCCTTTAGGTCATGAAGTATACTGCATTCAGATATTGGAATGCCTCTTCATACAATAATCTGCAATCCAAACTTGATTCCAAGGTCAATCTTCTCCCGTTCCCTGGGTAAGGCCCATGCTAGCTGAGAAGCCTGGAGCTGGGACTTCTCCTTCATCGAGTTTCTAAGTGGTTTCTGCCTCTCTGGAGTTGGAGAAGGGTAGAAATTAAGGCAAGGGGCACATGAAAATTTTTGCTTGCCTGGTGTTCTTGTAAGCTGGCTCTATATTCTTTGAGCACAGCAGATATTCAAAGATGCCTCTTTTTCTTAAGAGACATTTTTGTGGGTTCTTTGGGGGTCCCTCCAAAATTGCTCTGACCTACAGCTCGCTTGATGCAGAGGGTGCACAATTCTGTTCCGGCTGATGGTTTATTCCTTCCACATCTCCCAGGAATGTGGCCATAGCTCCAGCTGAGATCTGGGCTCCACTCTATGCAACGCTACTGAACGGACAGACTACAATCCCACACTGACTGTCTTGCATATAGAACATGGAAAGAGTGTTGTATTTGTATCCCTGAAAAGCTCTCAGAGGACAAGCTGCACGGTGTAGCCATCTCTCCTTTGTATCTTCCATCAGCATCTGGCCAGGACATCTCTTATCCCTCAAACGTCTTGGGTGGGAGTCAGGCTTAAGTCCACTGCAACCTGCAACTTCGAGAGATACACACTCTGCTCTCTGAGTGGTCTTGCTGAAACCCTTCTAGGTAGACTCCAATGAGGGACATTTTCCCTGCCCCTACCCACTGAGCTCAGTGGAGAAGCAGCCTCTACCAGGAAGTCCTCTTTCTTCTAAATCATCTTGCCTCCTGACACTTTCCTATCCTGGTGTAGGTGAGGCACTTAAGAGGGAGCTAACTACTGTTGACCACTGACTTTTCACAAGTTCTTCTGGGTGGTCAATCTCACGACACATTTTGGTGTGTGATAATCTGTTGTCATAGGATCTCAGCCAAAACATCCATGTTAACTTCCTTTCATATAATTCTTTACTATTCTGCAACTTTCCCAAGAGTCAAATCCCCCTTTATTTTTTTCACTTTTATAGCCCAGCCTCAGACACAGTATTCAGGAGTCATTGCTTGAATGAATGAATAAATTAATAGATACTGTAGGATTATATAAAGCAGGGTCCTCAAAAATTAAAGATATCAGCTTGACTGAAGAAGAGGGTTTGTTTAGGGAAGGATCAGGATCTAAAATGGAAGGAAGGGCTTAGATAATTGAGGCAGAAAAAACTTTATAGACCATGAAGCAGAATGGGAAAAAATATAGGTTTCAGGGACAGACGGATCCAGGTGAACACTCAGCTCTGCCATTAAAGTTGACTCTGGACCAGGAGCAAGTTTCTTAACCTCTCTGGCACTCAGCATTCTCACTGTAAAATAAATATCATCAATTCTATCTCATAAGATTGATATAAAGTTTAATTGAGATAGTGTATGTAAAGCACCTGGAATAGGGTTTATCACACAGTGGGTGGCTGACAGAGGGTAATAATAACTTTAAATCATATTTGAGCACATCCTGTGGGTCAGGGACTGTGTTAAATGCTTTATTTAATTATTTTATTTTTTTACTGGTTTTTTAGGTATTTTATTATTCAATACTAAATTCATATTTCTTTTTTTTAAATTTTATTATTATTATACATTAAGTTTCAGGGTATATGTGCACAATGTGCAGGTTTGTTAAATACACATACATGTGCCATGTTGGTGTGCTGCACCCATCAACTCGTCGTTTAGCATTAGATATTTCTCCTAATGCTATCCTTTCCCCCTCCCCACACCCCACAACAGTCCCCAGTGGGTGATGTTCCCCTTCCTGTGTCCATGTGTTCTCATTGTTCAATTCCCACCTAGGAGTGAGAACATGTGGTGTTTGGTTTTTTGTCCTTGTGATAGTTTGCTGAGAATGATGGTCTCCAGCTTCATCCATGTCCCTACAAAGGACATGAACTCATCATTTTTTATGGCTGCATAGTATTCCATGGTGTATATATATGTGCTACATTTTCTTAATCCAGTCTATCATTGCTGGACATTTGGGCTGGTTCCAAGTCTTTGCTATTGTGAACAGTGCCGCAATAAACATACATATGCATGTGTCTTTATAGCAGCATGATTTATAATCCTTTGGGTATATACACAGTAATGGGATGGCTGGGTCAAATGGTATTTCTAGTTCCAGATCCCTGAGGAATCGCCATGCTGACTTCCACAATGGTTGAACTAGTTTACAGTCCCACCAACAGTGTAAAAGTGTTCCTATTTCTCCACATCCTCCCCAGCACCTGTTGTTTCCTGACTTTTTAATGATCGCCATTCTAACTTGGTGTGAGATGGTATCTCATTGTGGTTTTGATTTGCATTTCTCTGATGGCCAGTGATGATGAGCATTTTTTCATGTTTTTGGCTACATAAATGTCTTCTTTTGAGAAGTGTCTGTTCATATCCTTTGCCCACTTTTTGATGGGGTTATTTGTTTTTTCCTTGTAAATTTGTTTGAGTTCATTGTAGATTCTGGATATTAGCCCTTTGTCAGATGAGTAGGTTGCAAAAAATTTTCTCCCATTCTGTAGGTTGTCTGTTCACTCTGATGGTAGTTTCTTTTGCTGTGCAGAAGCTCTTTAGTTTAAGAGATCCCATTAGTCAATTTTGGCTTTTGTTGCAATTGCTTTCAGTGTTTTAGACATGAAGTCCTTGCCCATGCCTATGTCCTGAATGGTATTGCCTAGGTTTTCTTCTAGGGTTTTTATGGTTTTAGGTTTAACATGTAAGTCTTTAATCCATCTTGAATTAATTTTTGTATAAGGTGTAAGGAAGGGATCCAGTTTCAGCTTTCTACATATGGCTAGCCAGTTTTCCCAGCACCATTTATTAAATAGGGAATCCTTTCCCCATTGCTTGTTTTTGTCAAGTTTGTCAAGGATCAGATAGTTGTAGACACACGGCATTATTTCTGAGGGCTCTGTTCTGTTCCATTGGTCTATATCTCCCTTTTGGTACCAGTACCATGCTGTTTTGGTTACAGTAGCCTTGTAGTATAGTTTGAAGTCAGGTAGTGTGATGCCTCCAGCTTTGTTCTTTTGGCTTAGGATGGACTTGGCAATGTGGGCTCTTTTTTGGTTCCATATGAACTTTAAAGTAGTTTTTTCCAATTCTGTGAAGAAAGTCATTGGTAGCTTGATGGGGATGGCGTTGAATCTATAAATTACCTTGGGCAGTATGGCCATTTTCACAATATTGATTCTTCCAACCCATGAGCATGGAATGTTCTTCCATTTCTTTGTATCCTCTTTTATTTCATTGAGCAGTGGTTTGTAGTTCTCCTTGAGGAGGTCCTTCACATCCCTTGTAAGTTGGATTCCTAGGTATTTTATTCTCTTTGAAGCAATTGTGAATGGGAGTTCACTCATGGTTTGGCCTCTGTTTGTCTGTTATTGGTGTATAAAACTGCTTGTGATTTTTGCACATCGATTTTGTATCCTGAGACTTTGCTGAAGTTGCTTATCAGCTTAAGGAGATTTTGGGCTGAGACGATGGGGCTTTCTAGATATACAATCATGTCATCTGCAAACAGGGACAATTTGACTTCCTCTTTTCCTATTGAATGCTTTTTATTTCCTTCTCCTGCCTGATTGCCCTGGCCAGAACTTCCAGCACTATGTTGAATAGGAGTGGTGAGAGAGGGCATCCCTGTCTTGTGCCAGTTTTCAAAGGGAATGCTTCCAGTTTTTGTCCATTCAGTGTGATATTGGCTGTGGGTTTGTCATAGATAGCTCTTATTATTTTGAGATACATCCCATCAATACCTAATTTGCTGAGAGTTTTTAGCATGAAAGGTTGTTGAATTTTGTCAGAGGCCTTTTCTTCATCTATTGAGATAATCATGTGGTTTTTGTATTTGGTTCTGTTTATATGCTAGATTACATTTATTGATTTTCATATGTTGAGCCAGCCTTGCATCCCAGGGATGAAGCCCACTTGATCATGGTGGATAAGCTTTTTGATGTGCTGCTGGATTCGGTTTGCCGGTATTTTATTGAGGATTTTTGCATCAATATTCATCAAGGATATTGGTCTAAAATTCTCTTTTTTGGTTGTGTCTCTGCCAGGCTTTGGTATCAGGATGATGCTGGCCTCATAAAATGAGTTAGGGAGGATTCCCTCTTTTTCTATTGATTGGAATAGTTTCAGAAGGAATGGTATCAGCTCCTCCTTGTACCTCTGGTAGAATTCGGCTGTGAATCCATCTGGTCCTGGACTTTTTTTGGTTGGTAAGCTATTAATTATTGCCTCAATTTCAGAGCCTGTTATTGGCCTATTCAGAGATTCACCTCCTTCCTGGTTTAGTCTTAGGAGGGTGTATGTGTCGAGAAATGTATCCATTTCTTCTAGATTTTCTAGTTTATTTGCATAGAGGTGTTTATAGTATTCTCTGATGGTAGTTGGTATTTCTGTGGGATTGGTGGTGATATCCCCTTTATCATTTTTTATTGCATCTATTTGATTCTTCTCTCTTTTCTTCTTTATTAGTCTTGCTAGTGGTCTATCAATTTTGTTGATCTTTTCAAAAACCAGCTCCTGGATTCATTGATTTTTTTGAAGGGTTTTTTGTGTCTCTATTTCCTTCAGTTCTGCTCTGATCTTAGTTATTTCTTGCCTTCTGCTAGCTTTTGAATGTGTTTGCTCTTGCTTCTCTAGTTCTTTTAATTGTGATGTTAGGGTGTCAAGTTTGGATCTTTCCTGCTTTCTCTTGTGGGTATTTAGTGCTATAAATTTCCCTCTACCCACTGCTTTGAATGTGTCCTAGAGATTATGGTATGTTGTGTCTTTGTTCTCGTTGGTTTCAAAGAGCATCTTTATTTCTGCCTTCATTTTGTTATGTACCCAGTAGTCAATCAGGAGCAGGTTGTTCAGTTTCCATGTAGTTGTGTGGTTTTGAGTGAGTTTCTTAATCCTGAGTTCTAGTTTGATTGCACTGTGGTCTGAGAGACAGTTTGTTATAATTTCTGTTCTTTTACATTTGCTCAGGAGTGCTTTACTTCCAACTATGTGGTCAATTTTGGAATAGGTGTGATGTGGTGCTGAAAAGAATGTATATTCTGTTGATTTGGGGTGGAGAGTTCTGTAGATGTCTATTAGGTACGCTTGGTGCAGAGCTGAGTTCACTTCCTGGATATCCTTGTTAACTTTCTGTCTCATTGATCTGTCTAATATTGACAGTGGGGTGTTAAAGTCTCCCATTATTATTGTGTGGGAGTCTAAGTCTCTTTGTAGGTCACTAAGGACTTGCTTTATGAATCTGGGTGCTACTGTATTGGGTACATATATATTTAGGATAGTTAGCTCTTCTTGTTGAATTGATCCCTTTACCATTATATAATGGCTTTCTTTGTCTCTTTTGATCTTTGTTGGTTTAAAGTCTGTTTTATCAGAGACTAGGATTGCAACCCCTGCCTTTTTTTGTTTTCCATTTGCTTGGTAGATCTTCCTCCATCCCTTTATTTTGAGCCTATTTGTGTCTCTGTACGTGAGATGGGTTTCCTGAATACAGCACACTGATAGGTCTCGACTCTTTATCCAATTTGCCAGTCTGTGTCTTTTAATTGGAATATTTAGCCCATTTACATTTAAGGCTAGTATTGTTATGTGTGAATTTGATCCTGTCATTATGATGTTAGCTGGTTATTTTGCTCTTTAGTTGATACAGTTTCTTCATAACCTTGATGGTTTTTACAATTTGGCATGTTTTTCACTGTCTGGTACCAGTTGTTCTTTTCCATGTTTAGTGCTTCCTTCAGGAGCTCTTTTAGGGCAGGCCTGCTGGTGACAAAATCTCTCAGCATTTGCTTGTCTGTAAAGGATTTTATTTCTCCTTCACTTATGAAGCTTAGTTTGGCTGGATATGAAATTCTGGGTTGAAAATTCTTTTCTTTAAGAATGTTGAATATCAGCCCCCACTCTCTTCTGGCTTGTAGGGTTTCTGCCGAGAGATCAGCTGTTATTCTGATGGGCTTCCCTTTGTGGGTAACCCGACCTTTCTCTCTGGCTGCCCTTAACATTTTTTCCTTCATTTCAACTTTGGTGAATCTGAGAATTATGTGTCTTGGAGTTGCTTTTCTCGAGGAGTATCTTTGTGGCATTGTCTGTATTTCCTGAATTTGAATGTTGGCCTGCCTTGCTAGATTGGGGAAGTTCTCCCAGATCATATCCTGTAGAGTGTTTTCCAACTTGGTTCCATTCTCCCCATCACTTTCAGGTACACCAATCAGACGTAGATTTGGTCTTTTCACATGGTCCCATATTTCTTGGAGGCTTTGTTCATTTCTTTTTATTCTTTTTTCTGTAAACTTCTCTTCTCGCTTCATTTCATTCATTTCATCTTCCATGGCTGATACCCGTTCTTCCAGTTGATTACTTCAGCTACTGAGGCTTGTGCATTCGTCATGTAGTTCTCATGCTGTGGTCTTCAGCTCCATCAGGTCCTTTAAGGACTTCTCTGCATTGGTTATTCTAGTTAGCCATTTGTTTAATTTTTTTTCAAGGTTTTTAACTTCTTTGCCATTGGTTTGAACTTCCTCCTTTAGCTCGGAGTAGTTTGATCTTCTGAAGCCTTCTTCTCTTAACTCGTCAAAGTCATTCTCCGTCCAGCTTTGTTCCATTGCTGGTGAGGAGCTGCATTCCTTTGGAGGAGGAGAGGCACTCTGAATTTTAGAGTTTCCAGTTTTTCTGCTCTGTTTTTTCCCCATCTTTGTGGTTTTATCTACCTTTGGTCTTTGATGATGGTGGCGTACATATGGGTTTTTGGTGTGGATGTCCTTTCTGTTTGTTAGTTTTCCTTCTAACAGTCAGGACCCTCAGCTGCAGGTCTGTTGGAGTTTGCTGGAGGTCCACTCTAGACCCTGTTTGCCTGGGTATCAGCAGTGGTGGCTGCAGAACAGCGGATATTGGTGAACTGGAATTGCTGCTGCCTGATCTTTCCTCTGGAAGTTTTGTCTCAGAGGTGTACCCGGCCATGTGAGGTGTCAGTCTGCCCCTACTGGGGGGGGTGCCTCCCAGTTAGGCTACTTGGGGGTCAGGGACCCACTTGAGGCAGTCTGCCCATTTTCAGATCTCTAGCTGCGTGCTGGGAGAACCACTACTCTCTTCAAAGCTGTCAGACAGGGACATTTAAGTCTGCAGAGGTTACTGCTGCCTTTTGTTTGTCTGTGCCCTGCCCCCAGAGGTGGAGCCTACAGAGGCAGGCAGGCCTCCTTGAGCTGTGGTGGGCTCCACCCAGTTCGAGATTCCCAGCCACTTTGTTTACCCCATCAAGCCATGGCAATGGTGGGCACCCCTCCCACAGCCTTACTGCTGCCTTACAGTTTGATCTCAGACTGCTGTGTTAGCAATGAGCGAGGCTCCGTGGGTGTAGGACCCTCTGAGCCAGGTGTGGGATATAATCTCCTGGTGTGCCGTTTGTTAAGCCCATTGGAAAAGTGCAGTATTAGGGTGGGAGTGACCCCATTTTCCAGGTGCCGTCCATCACCCCTTTCTTTGACTAGGAAAGGGAATTCCCTGACCCCTTGTGCTTCCCGGGTGCGGCCATGCCTCACCCTGCTTTGGCTCATGCATGGTGCACTGCAGCCACTGTCCTGCACCCACTGTCCAGCACTCCCCAGTGATATGAACCCAGTACCTCAGTTGGAAATGCAGAAATCACCTGTCTTCTGCATTGCTCACGCTGTGAGCTGTAGACTGAAGCTATTCCTATTCGGCCCTCTTGGCTCTCCCTCTATTTCCCCCTGTGTCTTAAATTGCCATGAATTCACCTTGTGTTTTAAATTGCCATGAATTCATCTTGTGTTTTGGATTGTGTTGGATCCTGAGAGGGATGTTCTACTTTCCTTGGGTCATTAGAAGTCAAAGGGAGAATGAAAAACAGAATTTAAGGTGATTATGAGACATCCAGGAAAATATCCAGTCAGCAGAACCTAGGGAAACAAATCTAACTATGGGACATAAATATTCAGAGAAACCAAGCTAGGGAGAGGTAAGGAGAAGCCAGAAAGACAAAACTAGGATGATGTGACTTAATGGGCATTAAAAAGAGGGAAACCTCAAGGATGATGGGGGGATTGTTTAATGTCAAATGCTGCAGAGAGCACCAGAATGCAGAGAAAAGATCCCTGCCTCTAGAGGTTGGTATCCTTCAAGAATGCAGCTTCAGAAGAGTGGGCTAGGGGTGAGGAAGCAAAAGCTTTGGATATGGCCATTCATTCTAGAGGTCTGGTAGTAAAAGGTCAGTGATGATGTCCCCTTCCTTTCTTCCCACAGGGAGTGCTTTTAGATAGCCTCTGGGAAGGGGAAAGTCAGGGGTCAGACTTGCTCCCTCCCCATTTGAGAAGTCACTTCTTAGCCCATTCTTTTCATCACCTTGAAACTCAGGGTGAAATGTCTATCCAGTGACCTTGGGCAGGGTAGCCTTCTCTCTGTTCTGCATCTAGCTGTGGCCCTGCTTCCTCATATCAACGTATACACTGAACCCTGAGGGAGGCTAAACGATAAAAGCTTCAGGCAAGTGTCCTAAAGCTACACGGGGTTCAGGTGTTGGCTTGAGGGGATGGGGTGTGGACAAGTGAGATCAGACATTGTTATTTTGGGGCTAGTTAATGTGCTCTTTTGACCAACTTGATGTGGGGCAAAGCTTCATGGTGTAGGTAAGAGGTTGGAAACTTAACTCTTTTCAGTACTAGGTAGGTATCTTAAGTGAGTGAAGTAGGCAGGGCAGGCCAGGAGTGAAATGTGAAGTGCAAGCCCCATTTAGAATAGAACAGAGGCTACTCAGCACCAGCTAATTGTTGCCTCATGGGGATGTGGTCCCAGTATGCATGAGGCACAGAAGTAGGAAGGAGAGTCTGGATTATTCTAGGAGCTGAATAAAGAACAGTGTGGCTGGAATGCTGTGAAAGAAGGAGTAGAGATGTGAGTAGGGGTCTTGTAGGCCTTGTCAATGCTTTGCGACCACCTAGCGGGAATGACTGGGGGCTGGCAGAGTGGGAAGAGTATTTTTATTCCCTTTCCAGGACAGCCAATCACAGCTATCTTACCTTATTCAAAGTAGTTTAATGGGGCTACCATTTCCTCAATTCTACAATAAAAATATTAAAGAACAAGCTTACCTCCTGGGCAAAGAAAGTTTGTTTTTTGGTAGGAATTTTATAAGCATTGCATGTTTTCTTCCCTGCTTGCAAAATGCATGATTTATCTTTTGGGAATGGGGCATCTGGGTCTTAATGTATTTAACTTTAGAACAATAGATTAGGTTATTGTTGATTAAATCCATTTGTTTCCCACAAGAAAACAAAAGTGATTAGTTATATGGTGAGTACTGGGTAGTTTTCAGTTTTGTAAAGGAGATCTGTTCAAGAGTGTCCCATAACAATGATACCATTTACTGATATGAAAAAGCATAGTAGAAGAAAAGGCTTGATAAGAGAAATCAAGAGTTTTGATTTTTTTTTTTTTTAGAGTCTCACACTGTTGCCCAGGCTGGAGTGCAGTGGCATGATCTTGGCTCACTGCAACCTCTGCCTCCCGGTTTCAAGTGATTCTCCTGCCTCAGCCTGCTGAGTACCTGGGATTACAGGCACCCACCATCACACCTGGCTAATTTTTGTATTTTTAGTAGAGACAGGGTTTCACCATGTTGGCCAGGCTGGTGTCGAACTCCTGACCTCAAGTGATCCACCCGCCTCGGCCTCCCAAAGTGCTGGGATTACAGGCATGAGCCACCGCATCTGCCCAAAAGTTTTGATTTTTTAAAAAACTTTGATATATCTACCAGATATGCAAATGGTGATGCCAAGTAGGCAGTTAATGAGGTAAGCCAGGAGGTCAGCACTAAAGATGTGTTTGGGAACCATTAGCTTATAAAGGCTATTAAGGCAATAGGAATGGCTGACATCAGGTAAGAAGAGTACTTAGATGGAGAAGTGAAAGGGACCCATATGTGAGCCTTAGCTTCAGTCTTTACTGGTCCTGTGGAGGAGGCAGTGGATCTGCAAAGAGCCTAAGCAGCTAGGAAGGAAGGAGTAAAACTTGGGGAATGTAGTGTCACAGAAGCCAGGAGAAGAGAATGTGGTATTTGTGATAAAATGGGAGAAGATTGAAGAGATTGAAAGAAATATAACAATCAGGAATTCTATGTTTTAGTAGCTGGTCTATAATGACATGTGAGCTTAGCTTTCTTATGAGTTCTTTTCTTACTCACCTCTTAGCTATCCATAGATACGCCCTTAGTTTTTGTTTTGTTTGTGATCCTCCCCAGTGCAGTCCAGATTCAGGGTAGATTCTGGTAGATTTCCTGCTCTAGATGGATTAGTAGTGCCTTCCATGACATATCCCCTAATTTTCTTGCTGGTTTTGGGCACCCTAGATGTTGCAAATTTTTTCTATCTGCACTGACTTTACAGATTATTCCTTTTCCCTCTCTCAAGAACCTTGGAATTCTTCAAAGTTTCCACACACACAAAAAAGCTTTATATATATATATATATATATATATATTTTTTTTTTTTGGGTCCCCTTGAAAGGAAAGCACTCTCTTACCTGCCCAGTGAGATTTCCTGAGCTTCAGGTCATGTTGCACAGACATGGCAGTAGCCCTCTTTTTACTCTTTTTTTTGAAGTCTCCATGAACCTAGAACCTATTCCTTGGAAACTCTTCCTTCTTCTTGATTAAGCTTCCCTATCTTGTCCTACTCCACTAACTAATACTGTAATTGATGGCTGGTATTTGAGATTAATTAACTTTGATTCTTGATTAAGCTTCCCTATCTTGTCCTACTCCACTGACTAATACTGTAATTGATGGCTGGTATTTGAGATTAATTAACTTTGATGAGCTTTGTTTTTTTCTATTCTTTTCAGCCATTATTTCAGTTTTTCCCCATTCCAACTCTCCCACCCCTTCCGTTTGAATCTTGTGGTCTTGAGAGCTGATCTGTGTCACATGTCTTGTGCTGAAGGTTTGTGAGATGATTCTGTGTAATTCAGTAATAATAATTAATTTTTACTATTATTAATTTATACGAATTATATCAGTAATTATACCAGCAATGCTGACTGACATTTATTGAGCTCCTTTATGTGGCTGAGAGCTATGCTAAGGACTCCAGGTGTATTGTCTTATTTTATTTTCACAAAACCCCATTACATATTCATTTATTTATTAAAAAATGTTTTTGAACACTTGCTATATGCTAGATACTGCGTTAGGTGCTAGGGTTACACTGATAAACAAAATAGTTATTGTCTCTGTTCCTGAAGAGCTTAGGGTATAGTGGGAGAAATAGATGTTAAACAAGTAAAAATAAATATTTAATGATGTGATAAATGACATATAAGAGAATAATAAGATCTATTTTATTTTATTTTATTTATTTATTTTTTGAGACAGAGTCTCACTGTGTCACCCAGACTGGAATACGCTGGCACGATTTTGGCTCACTGGAACCTCCGCCTCCTGGGTTCAAGCAATTCTCCTGCCTCCGTCTCTCAAATAGCTGGGATTTTAGGGGTGCACCACCACGCCTGGCTAATTTTTTTGTATTTTTAGTAAAGACGGGGTTTCACCAAGTTGGCCAGGCTAGTCTTGAACTCCTGACCTCAAGTGATCTCCCCCCTTGGCCTTCCAAAGTACTGGCATTACAGGCATGAGCCACCATGCCCAGCCTGGAAGACTAATTTTAGATAGAGTGGTCTGGGAAGGTTTCTCTTAGGAGGTGACATATTTAAATTAAGACCTAGAGAACAGGAGGACCCCAGCAGGCAGGGGAAGGGCCTGCAGGAAGATGTAAATAATTAACATAAAGAACTTTTCCTTTAATAGAGGAGCTGAAAGAAGATCAGGGAAGCTACATAGAGAGTGTCGGAAGAGTAATGCTAGCTGAGGCTGGAGGTGGGCCAGACCATCCAGGGCCATGGAAACTGGATTTCTTTCTGAGTGCATTGGGAAGCCTGCAGGGTTTTAAGCAGGCAACTGAATAATCCAATTTATATTAAAAACATTACTCTGGTCGTCTTGTGGAGAGTGGGTTGGAGAGGGACAAGAACAAAAATGAGGAGAACTGTTCTGAGCTTCAGGTAGGATTCAGGTTAGAGGTGGTGATGGTTGGATACAGGATGCTGGTCAAGGAGTTGGAGGAGAAGTGGAAGGTCCAAGAAATATTTCTGAGGTAGAGTCCAAAGGGCCTGGTGACAAAGACACTGGAGTCAGGGATGACTTAGATTCTTGGCTCAAACAATGGAGCTGATGTGATACCATCCTCTTCCTTTTTCAGTCTGGGAGACTAAGGCTCCAAAAGGTTAGGCAATATGTCCCAGGAGATGTGTCTAATAAACATTGTACAAGTTAAGCATTCCAAATCCAAAAATCCAATATCCAAAATGCTCCAAAATCTGAGAGTTTGAGCACTGCATCAACATGAATGAAACTCAAGGGAAATGCTCACTGGAGCATTTTAAATTTCGGATTTTTGGATTTGGATACTCAACCACTAAATATAATGCAAATATTCCAAAATCTGAAAAAAAATTGTAATCTGAAACATTTCTAGTCCCAAGCATTTCAAAGGGATGCTCAACTTGTATCAGGATATGAGCATGGGCCCATCCAACTCCAGAGACTACACATGTAACCAACACACTGTATTATTTCTCAATAAGTCAATCCTGCTGCTTTCTAAAAGGAGAGAAGTGGTTGTCTTCTGGATTACAAACTCTCTGTCAACCATAATTCCATTTGCTTAGTTATCAAAGAGAGAGTCAATGTGCTGGTGTGTTATCTTAACATGTTTTGGCCTGAAGTGGATGGGAAAATATTATTTGAATCACATGCTGGAAATAATGTTATCCTTAGGTGTTTGACTCAGGTAAGCAGGTTTAAATCCAAAGGACTGGAGGTGATCATCCTATCCTAGATATTCAAATTCTGTTGCTGCGAACAAGAGGAACCAAGCTTCCTGTTCTTTGTTCTCTCTCATGGGATCAGAAGATGTGTCATTTCTGAATTCCTTTGAGGCCTTTCAGCAACTTACACGACATTGTCAAGGGCAGTTGCCCTGGAAAAAGTGGGTTTACTCTGTGGGAAAAAGAGGAAGATGAAGTAGGTTAATTGGAACTGGAACCTCAGCCCACCTCTCATAACTACAGAGAGAGGATTGGAGACTACAGACAGGCAGGTAGTAGATATATTGATAGCATAGGGCAGGATTAAATTAAAAATCGTGTAATTTGAAAACTCAGTTATGCATGGTGATCCTAATACAAAATAACTTCTTGCATATGTTTTGGTGATGTCCTGAGAGTTTCCGTATGCTGTTGGTGTTTGTGCATCTGTAAAATGACCCTTTTATTTTTACTTTATTTGCAAAATCATAGGTCTGTGGAGAGAGGCAAGACTATAAAAACGTGGAGCAATTGTGGGCTTACCTCTTTGGAGTGATTAATTGTGGAGTAAATTGTGATAGTATCATTTTTTATAGGTGTCCAGATTTCCGTTTCCTGTAAAAAGAATCATACCAATTTGGCTTACACAGAGACAAAGAAGTTAATGCACAGATACATTCTTAGGAAATACTGTGTGACAAAAAAGAGAATATGTCAAAGTTCTTCCAGAGGAAGGGCGGGGAATGTTCAGTGGAAGACCAAGGACGACTAGCTATTAAACTTGCGAGGGTTTAGTGGCATTTCCTGAGCCCTAAACAGAACAGCAACACTGCAGCAAACCAGTGGGCTCAAAAGCCAGAGAAAGGCAGCCTTGCTGTACGAAGGGAAGGAAGTATTCTTGTCCTTTGTCCAGCTCTACTTTCCTTCCTCCATTTTTAAGAAAAAACTTATATACCAGATAGTTATATTATATGTTTTGTCTCAAATTTTTACTAGCTATGACTGAAACTGCCCATTTTGCCTGCTCCATCTTTTGCTATAATTCTAACTGCCTTGTCATCATGTCACTGGGGTCTCCTCAAGCATGGGGAATTGGTAGGATAGGAACACTCGGCCTTAAGAACAGCTCTGCCTGGAATGCACATTACAGAAATAATAACAGAAGTCCCTACGGCCCTCAAAGAACCTACTCAAAGATTTTAACACTTTAAATTAATGAAGAAGTATTTAGAGAATTATCAAGATCTCGACTGGGCACAGTGGCTCATGCCTGTAATCCCAACACTTTGGGAGGACGAGGCAGGTGGATCACTTGAGCGCAGAAGTTTGAGACCAGCCTGGGCAACACGGTGAAACCCCGTCTCTACAAAAAGTAGAAAAATCATCCTGATGTGATTGTGCTCACCTGTAGTTGCAGCTACTTGGGAGGCCGAGGTAAAAGGATCACCTGGGCCTCAGGAGGTTGAGGCTGCAGTGAGCTGTGATTGTGCTACTGCACTCCACCCTTGGTGACAGAGTGACACTCTGTCTCAAAAAAACACAAAAAACAAAAAACAAACAAACAAAAAACCAAAAAAACCTCAAACTCTCCAAAGCACATTTTTTTTTTCTTTTTGCTAAGGAGAAAGCTAACAAATTTGTGGGAAATTAGTTTTTTGATTTGTCTAAGTGTGAGTTGACTTGTCTTCAGGAGGAATTTGCAAAGGCAATAGAAATGTCTGAGCAAGTGAGAGTACCCCTTCTTGCTTCCTGTCATCAAGGAGCATACTTTGCAAATATAGGTGAAGGGAATCCAAGATTTCTAGCTAGATCATTGCTTACATCATTTGGAAAATCCTAAGCTTTCCCGGCTTGTTTTTCAGAAAACTGGCCTCACAAAATGTATAGTATTATTTAGAGACGTGCCACCTGCAGGTCCTTTATTTAGGGGTGGTGGGGAGTTGCAGATGCATGACAGATGAGTTGCTGATGCTTGACCAAGGCCATCCTGTTATGTTGCTAGATGAAAGGGGAGGAGTGAACCATTGCTCGTGGTTTAGTGGCCTCTACTGTGCCCCCTTCCCCTCTTGAGAGACTACTTCTGAGCTCCTCTAAGACCCCTACATGTAGAGTGAGAAGTCAGCCGCCTGCTATAGAACTATGTCCATAGGAAACTTTCAAACTTAGTGGAACTCTGACCCATTCAGCAAGTATTTACTGATCATTATGCTAGGATATAGGGCAAGAGAGAGGAAGACATAATTTGTACTTTCAGTCAGCTTGTAATTAAGCTGAAGGGACAAGACTTACTGATGCATCAAGCAGTTGGAGAGTTGGAGAACCGTGTAAGGCAGGGTATGAATAAACATTCCCTTAAGGGCGAGAAAGGCAGACACCAGAGTGGTCTAGCACATAACTTTGCAGCCCCTGTCGCTGTGGCTGTCTTCTCCCCTCAGTGGTCATTTGATCAGTCAGATGGTTATGGTGACAAGTTTGTGAACAATGGCTGTAAAACTGACAACAATGGCGTATAAAGCTGAAAGGACTCACCCTGTTTGAATGAGTGACTGAAGCATACACAGTGTTGTTCGTTGGAGAGACTGAAACATACTCTATGTTCCCTGCGGACTCTGCTGTTAACATAGGAAGGCACAGTCAATGGCACAAGGACTCTGGGACTTCTCTCCCAGGACTTCGCCCTCCCCAGAGCACACTGTGTCCCCAGATAGGCAGGTGTTTGAAGCATCGCCTTTCCTGAGGGATCATTCATTCTTGACAGCCTTTGGAGCTCTGGGTGAACCTTCTCAGTCAGGTGGTCTATTTCTGACCACATCTCTTGGGGTAGGAGGTGGTGTTGAGGTCCCCTAAAGCCTCAGAGTCTCCCTCAGGCTTCACATGTAGGTCAGGAGGCTCCTGGGACCAAATAGCACTGCCTATGGAAGAGCTAAAGACACCTCGTTGGCAAACATAATGGAGCCAGTTATTTCAGATACGGGATATTATTAAGCTTTTCAGAGGTCCCTATAGTGGGTTTGATTATTTTGGAGATGAGGAACTGGAGGCTCAGAAAGCTTAACTGACTTGTGCAAAGCCATACAGGCAGTGATGAAACAGGAACTCAAGTGCATGTCTTCTGACTTCAAACCTTATGTCTTTTCCTCTGCAAGTGATGTCATGCATCACTCATGCATGAAATGAGACCCAAAGCCAATCTGAGTCCAGAGCCTGTGTTTGTGTTTCTATATCATGTTTTCTCTTTCCACTGTGTCTATCCATTGCCCAGACCCTGGCTGAACAGTAATGATGCAGTCAGACAGTTTGGTTTTGTGCCTTGGATGCTCTAATCCTGCCTGTGCCCTGGACTTGCTGGGTGACAAGGGATGATCCCTTTCACTGGGACTTAGTTTCTCCATCAGCAGGGTGGTGAACGAACCTGACATCACCAAGATAAACTGTGTGAGCGACTGGTTCACATGCCTATGCCTGTGAACCATGTAGGACCCATGATTACAGATCATCTCCCCTCACACCATGTGGTCTGAGTAATGACATTCTGACTCCTTCCTCTGTCATTATCCAGCCCTCTGCCATCCCCCTCTCTCTTCCATTTGGCTCTTCCCATCTGCTTTATGTTGGAGAGTTAAGAGTCTGAATGCTCACCGGGGCCCTGTGTTCGCTGAGTAGACAAAGGTAGGGAATCTGAAAAATAAAACCAGAAAATTGAAATGTGTGACAGGAGTGGGAGAGGCATTTCACCCCCAACCCCATGAGTGTTGGGATGTGGTGGGAGGGGACCCAAAAGGAAGGGCAAGCAGCCCTGAGACAGGGTCCCACTTTTCCCAGTAGGACATTTCTCTCAGGATATTAGCAGGTGCAAGATCACACCCAGGGATTATCTCAGTGGACTAGCTGAGCCAGGGTTTGCAGCCTCCCTCCCTCCTCCTGTCTTCCACAAGAGGTGCTTGGGAATCAGAGGCCCCAAACTCTCAATCTCTGGAACCTTCGAGAAGAGACAAGTAGGAAGAAAGGAAACCTGCCTCTTCTTTTCCTCAAAACAAGTAACAGCAGTATGATGAAAATGGTGACTATGCATATCCCAGAAACCATAAACGGAATCATTTTGGTATCTGTATATTGCATTTTAACATCTGAAAAGAGAAAAAAGAAATGACATTTGAGACACATCAATTGAGGCCCACTGTTCTTGAAGCCTCCGTGGAGCCTCTTCTAGGCCATCTTTGGGGACTAGGTAGGTTTGTCTATACCCGGAGGCTCTGGGGTGGGAGTCCTATGTGGCAGGCAGGGGAGGGTGGGGCCCAGTGGAGTTAGGGAGAGAAAGCAATCCTACATTCCCAGGCCTTTGATTTTGGGTTCTGAGTGGGTTGGAGGAGGGGTTGGGGAATAGAGAGGAAGGAAGGAGAGTCCTCTGGGAGTACTGAGAGATGCAGAGCTCCAGAGGGCATCTGTCCCCTCCCAGCAGCATTTTCTGCCTCCCACTGGGCCACTGTTTTGGAAATTATGTAGGATGCGAGGACGCGGTAAACCCCATAGCTGCTCAAGGCTCTCAGACCTGAGGGAGGCTGTTACCTCTGCAAAGCTTCTGGGCAGAGACAGAGAAGGATAAATTACTGACAGCATTCTCTGCTATGCAGGTGTAGTCCTGTTCACTGGAAATCCTGGGGTCCCAGGAGATAGTGAGGTTTGGCTGACTTGAAAGTGTGTTTCCCAAGGCCTCCCATCTGAATGAGGCATTGTCATCTGCATCCTCCACAGAGCAAGTCAGATGGAGCTCGCAGGTCTTATTCTGAAATAGCTGACTGTGACTGGTAACTTGTATGTTCCTCAGTTGTCCTGTTTGCAGAAAAAAAAAGATCCAGATTAAGGACAAATGTCTTGGCTCAGCCCCCTGTGAAAAGTATCCTTCACCTCAATGTTTTGTATTTCACCTTTGCTGTGTGTTATGGTCTGTAGACTCTGTAAATGACTCTGCTTATATTGCCTAATTGATGGTAGCAAGGTCTGGGATTACCAAATGATGCGGGCCATCAGTATGGGGCAGGATAGTCAGCAGAAGAAGTGGGAAGGGAAAGACTGAGGTTCCCATCAACTAGTTGGGTAGTTTTGGGGTGGTCATTTTATATTTTTGGTCTCCAGTTTATCCCTGGGGTTCCTTCTAGTCCTTGCACTCTGCCCCTGTGTAAAGACAATTTGGAGACCAGGCCAAGAACTCTGAGGGCACCTCAGTGAGGTCAGAAGCCAAGAGACCAGGTGGAAGAGTCCTGTTTCCTCTGCTATCAGAATTACCTAACTGGGGTGGAAGATGGAAGCATCACTTCCTTGGGGAATTTGAATCTATGGGGATCCTGGTTCCTACTGTATCTAAAGCTGGTTCCAATAGTGAGAAAGAGACTCAGATGTAGAAGGTCAGCAAGACAGAAAGAAAAATGCTGAGAACCAAAGAAGTGGGGAAGGAAGAAATGAAGAAGCTGAGAGAGCAAGCAAGCAATTCTGGGGAGGAAAGAAGTGCAGCGTATCTAGGCATGTGAGATGACATGTGATGCAGATATTTCTGAGAGCAAAGGCCAGGAAATATTGCCTAATAAGATGTAACTGTGAACCAATTGGAACATGGGAGCAAGACAGAAAAGGCCACTGACTTAGCCTTGGCCTGAGGTTTGAAGTAAAGATGACCCAACCAGGAAGAGAATGACTCCAATTCTCGGATTAGAAGAGACCGAGTAGCGCTTTAAGCTTAGTTGAGTAGGGGTTGTGGAGTATCTGTATTGAAATCTTGCCAGAACAAAGTATTCATGTATGGGAAAAGTGTTGGATTTGGAGTCAAGACCTGAATTTTGTAATTTACTGGCTACATGACCACGGACAAATTGTTGCTCTATCCAAGCCTCAGTTTCCTTATCTGTAAGACCAGGTAATAATACCCACTTCTCAGGTAATTTTGAGGAATAAATGAGACAGTGCCTAGTACAGGGATGGCAAATATTTGGCATGAAAGTCACATCTCCCTCATCCAGTGTTGATGGCTGAACTGAAAAAAAAAATCCATCTTGTTACCTTTTTCCACTTAATGAATATGTGAGGACATTTCCACATGTATGTAAGTGTGTAAGTATATCTCAAACTTGGTATAGTCTAAAGGACTCCTGTTTTTCTCTCCCAAACCTTCTCAACCTGCAGTTTTCCGCATCTGACTTGTTGACAACTGCATCCTTCCTATCACTGAGGCCAAAACCCCTGGAGTTATCGCTGACTCATATCTTCATCTCATACTCCCACATCAGGAAATCCTGGTGGCTTTACCTTCAAAATATGTCCAAAATGCAACCACTTCTCACCATCTCCACCTCTACCACCCTGATCCAAGCTAGCATCAACTCTTGTTTGGACTATTGCAATGGTCTCCTAATTGGCCCATTGGCTTCTACCCTTCCCCCTTGAACTCTATTCTCAACAGTGCAGCCAAAGGAATCCTTTAGACAAGTAAGTCAAATCATATTACTTGTTTGCAAAACCTTCTGATGGCTTTCAGTGTCACTGAGAGTAGAAGCCAAAGTCTTTGTGATGGCTCTCAGTCCTTTTGCAGTGTGGCCCCTGTTTCCTTTCTGGCCTCATTTTCTATTACCTCCTCCTTACTCTGCTCCTGGACTTTCGGCCTGCTTGGTGTTTCTTGAGTAGGCTAGGCACAGGGAATCTTGCTATCTATGCTGGATGGCGTGTCTTCCAGTTATCTGCATGGCACACTTCCTCACTTCCAACAGGTCTTGGCTCAAATGTCATCTTTTCAATGAAGCCTGATCTGATCACTCCTTTTAAAATTGTCCCCTGCTCCCTGGCACTCTTGATGCTTCTTATGCTGTTCTAATCTCTCCTTTGTTCATACCATTGAGGGCTTTCTTACATGCTATATCACTTGTTTATATGTTATGTGAATTGTTTGTTACCTGCCTCTACTTCCCTTCCAGAATGTCCGCTCCATGAGGACAGTGATCTTTGTCTGTTTTGCTCACTGATGTATTCCAGGTGCCTATAACAGTGCCTTGGACGTTATCCATATCTAACAAATATTGTTGAGTCAATTAATAAAATTATCATGGCTTCAACATTTTCTTAACACTGAACTCTAGGCAGTTGTATTAGTTTGTTTTCACACTACTATAAAGATACTACTTGAGACTGGGTACTTTATAAACAAAAGAGGTTTAATTGACTCACAGTTCTACATGGCTGGGGAGGCCTCAGGAAACTTACAATCATGACGGAAGGGCAAGGGGAAGCAAGTCACGTCTTGCATGGCAGCAGGAGAGAGAGAGAAAGGGCAAGGAAGTGCCACGCTTAATACCATCAGGTTTCATGAGCGCTCACTATCATGAGAACAGCATGGAGGAAACCTCCCACATGATCAAATCACCACCTACAAGGTCCCTCCCTTGACATGTAGGGATTACAATTCGAGATGAGATTTGGGTGGGGACACAGAGCCAAACCATGTTAGCAGTCACTCCCAATTAATTGGTATTGGCCCATAAAATCAAAGCTTTGCCATTCATATCCTGGCACATACCAAGAGATTGATCAATGTTAAAAATCAAACCTAACTTATACCTTGAAATGCTTTGCACTATTGTAAAACTACCTGGTGTAGCTTACACAGTTCTCTGTGTATGTGACTTTGAAGGAGATGGCACTCTAAAAAGCCCTGAAAGAGATCAGCATTGAGCCTCAAGAGGGTGGTTGTCGCAAGATAAGTCATACCTGGTCTTCTCAACAATGTTAGAGGAACATTATCTCCGCAAATATGATGAAGCCTGGTACCCATTTCAGGCTTTCCATTGGATGAGTCTCTCTTCTCTCCAGTGTCCTACACTGCCTTGATAATTACTGGTCACCCAGGGTGATTCTGCCTGTAGTGGGTTGAATAATGACCTTAGAAAAGATCTGTCTGTGTCCTAATTCCCAGAATCTGAATATTACCTTATTGGAAAAAAGGGTCTTTGCAGATGGAATTAAGTTATATGAGATTATCCAGTATAATCTGGATAGTCCCCAAACCCAATGACAAATGTTCCCATAAGAGAAAAGCAAAGGGATGTTTGAGACAGACAGAAGAGAAGGAGGCAACCTGACTATGGAGGTAGAGATTGGTGTGATGCAGCCACAAGCCAAAGAAAACCAAGGAATGTTGACAGCAACCAGAAGCTGGGAGAGGCAAAGAGCAGATTGCCCGCTATGGCCTCCAGAGGAGGCACAGCCCTGCCCACACTGTGATTTTGGACTTCTGGCCTCCAGAACTGTGAGAGAATATGAATTTCTGTTACACCACCTACTTTATGGTATTTCTATTTCAGCAGCCTCAGGAAAGTAATACATTGCCCCAGGGTGATTTTTCCTTTTTAGTTAGAATCGCTTGTATAGAAGTTTTCCAGACATCACCTCTTTCCCATTACATTTACCTGTTTGGTGTTCTATTCTTCAAGGACATGACTTTGACTAATCTAACACGATAAACCTGCCAGATATTCAGGGGATACTAAAAGTTAACATGTAATCTGTCTGTGGAGACATTTTATTTTAACAGTGCTTTTTTGAGTACCATGTCTTAACCCAAAGGACTCTGAGTGAATTTTAGACACTACAGGCCCTCAAGTGGATAAAAATTACAGAATTTCAGTGGCCTTTAATGTTTTCTGGTCTGATTGCCAATTTAATGCTTGAATCTCCTGCTAAGTGATTATTCTAAAGCCATTAATGGCATCTCTGAATATCACTGATTGCTAGAGAGGTATTTTCTGATATTGACTCATAAGAAATCTCATTATAGTTTCCATAATTTTATATTGATAACATTTTCGTTCTTTTTAATCTTGGGAAGGCAGATTGTTGACTGGTGATTAATATATGCCATCGGGGGAAAATATTGTTAAAAATCAAATAACCTTGACAGAAAGGATGTTTCTCATTATCAGCCTATCTTTGCAGATAATTTTCTAGGTAGACCACTGTTCTGTACACAGACCACTCTACTGGGTCAGACTAGCCTTTGTGAAAAGGGAGGTGTCGTGGCAGGTAGTTATGTGGGAAGTGCTACCATTACTATCTCTGTGACTTGTAGGCAAATCACTGTGACTGAGGCTGTGCCTCAAGGGTATAAGGTCTGTACCTACCTCATGAAGACTTTGTGAGAATTACATGGCAAATACATGTAGTGCACAAGGCAACACTATCATAAATATCTGATTTCCATTACTTCTGCTACAAAAGGTTGAAGAAGACCATTTTATCGGAGTGAAGTAATTCTGGGCTGGGACACAAGACTTAGGCTGTGTCCTCAGCTGTCATTAACTGGCTTTGCAATGTCATTGTGTTGACACGGACTCAATGACTCCAAATGCCATATTCTTTACCACTAGGCGACAGTGCACATTTGAAGTCACATAGGATTGAAATACACGTATATTTTTCGGTCCATATGGAATTAAACCCCATATTTTGACTTACTTAATATCCTCAGAGTGTAACTGGACAGCTTTGAAGAGGTCTCTGTGGATATCTGGGCACTGTAAGAGCATGTGTCTTCCATCTCCAGGTTTCTGAGTTGCAGGGAGTAGGACTGGGTGAAGTTCAGTCGCTTTCCCTGTTTTGGATTAGTTATGTGGATTTCTGGACTTTTGGTTTCACAGAGTACTATGAAGGCAAGAGATGTTCCATTGCAAAGCCAAGTGATGATGTTGACCTTCTCTCCTGCAGGAAGCTCCAGGGGAAGAGTTACTGACTCCCCCAGAATCCCGTTCACCATCAATGGGGTTGAGCTGCTTTGTGAAACTATGTTCCCTGTAAACACAGAAGGAAAGGTTTTAAAAATGTTCCTGACCATCTCCCTGCCAAGTCCTGCACCCTTTCACCTAACTCTGCCAGTCTGTTAGAGCTCTCTGATACCAAAACTCAGAGATATGACAGAGTAGGAAAGGGTAAGGAGATGTTTCTAAATGAATAATCACAGTCCCAGAGCTTCACCTCCAGCAAAATGTCAGCCATTCTTGGTTAGTAGGCAGCTAGTCTAGATGAAACTGGCCCAGTCCACGCTGGGTCCTACACTGGCTGGTCACTTCTAGGTCATAACTGTACTTTGTGATCCTAGCCTCTGAATTTCTGAATTCCTTGGACATTAGGTTGAGGGGGACAGGAAACTATAGCCGCGAAAAACTGCAAGTCTTTGCTAATAAAGCATAATTAAAGCCTGATATTTACTGATTACCTACTGTGTGTCCAACATAGTAGGCTTGTGCAACTTAGAAGGCTGGTAACAGGGACTAATATCAGGGATTTATAGGATAGTCATTTCTTCTTATACATTATTTCACTGACACTGACTACAGTCTGTGAGGCAGCCAGGATGGATATTATTACTTCCATTTATAGATAAAGGAACTGAGCCACAGAAAAGTTAACTAATTTTCCCAGGGTTGCACAGCTAAAGAATAGCAGAGTCAGGATTCAAACCCAGGTCTTCTGACTCCAGTGACTTTGTGCTCTCTTCATGATACCAGAATTTTTTTTTTATTCTCTCAGAAAGATTATAGTGTAGTTATTGAGGAGACAAAATGGATACATATAGAAATAATAAATATAATTTCAAAGTAACACATGATGGCCACATTCTTGTGAGCTTATTCAGAACTATCAATGTTTAAGCAAAAACGGTGAAATGGTCACAATGATTCTTAAAGACGATGCTTCTTAGCATCCTTTCCCAAATTCTTAGCAATTATCACACTATTTTGTAGTCGTGTTCACCGGTTTGTCTAACTGACCATGCCTTAATTAGCCTTGCATGTCAGTACTCAGCACCATGTCTGACACATAGTAGAGTCTGTGGAAATGTTCTAGCAGGTCAATGAATAAATAACCATAACCATTACCTCAACCTTCTCAGGATCTCTTGCTTCTTTTTCTTAAAAATTTCAACTTTTATTTTAGATATGGGGGTACATGTGCAGGTTACATGGGTATATTGCACCCAGATAGTGGGCATAATAACTAATAGGTAGTTATTCAACCCATTACCTGTTCCCTTCCTTCCCCCTCTAGTAGTCCACAGCATCTATTAATCCCATATTATGTCCATGTGTGCTCAGTGTTTAGCTCCCACTTATAAGTGAGAGCATGTAGTATTTGGTTTTCTGTTCCTGTGTTAGTTTGCTAGGATTATGGCCTCCAGCTCCTCCAGTGTTGCTGCAAAAGACATGATTTTATTCTTTTTTATGGCTGGTTAGTATTCCATGGTGTATATGTGCCACATTTTCTTTATCCAATCCATCATTGATAGGAACCTAAGTTGATTCTTTGTCTTTTCTATTATGAATAGCATAGTATGAACATACAAGTGCATGTGTCTTTTTGGTATAATGATCTGTTTTCCTTTGGCTATATACCCAGTAATGGGATTGCTGGGTTGAATGGTAGCTCTGTTTTAAGTTCTTTGAGAAATCTCCAAACTGCTTTCCACAGTGAAAATTTACATTTCCCAATAACAGTGTATAACTGTTTCTTTTTCTCTGCAACCTCACCAACTGGGACCTAGCACCTATTTTTTTTTATTTTTTGACTTTTAATAATAGCCATTCTGACAGAATGAAGGGTCCAGTTTCAATCTTCTGCATATCGCTATACAAAAATACAAAAAAGTTTATTAATGTATTCTGAGTTTTCTGTTCTCTTCCACCTGTCATTCTGACAGAATGACTATTATTAAAAAGTCAAAAAAGTGTATTTGTCCATTTTCACACTGCTAATAAAGACATACCCAAGAATAGTAATTTATAAAGGAAAAATGTTTAATTGACTCACAGTTCCACATGGCTGGGGAGGCCAAGGTGCTCACAATCATGGCGGAAGATGAAGGAGGAGCAAAGTCACGTCTTACATGGTGGCAGGCAAACAGAATGTGTGCAGGGGAACTCCCCTTTATAAAACCATCAGATCTCATGAGACTTATTCACTATCATGAGAATAGCACAGGAAAGACCTACCCCCATGATTCAATTACCTCCTACTGGGTCCCTCCCAGGACATGTGGGAATTATGGGAGCTCTACAGTTCAAGATGAGATTTGGGTGGAGACACAATCAAACCATATCAAAAACCAAACCAGCATCTATTGTTTTTTTTTTTTGACTTTTTCATAATAGCCATTCTGACTGGTGTGAGATGGTATTTCACTGTGGTTTTGATTTGGATTTCTCTGATGATTACTGATGCTGAGCATTTTTTTCATGTTTGTTGACTGCTTGTATATCTTTGTTTAAGAAGTGCCTGTTCATGTCCTTTGCCCATTTTTTAATGGGGTTATTTGTCTTTTTGCTTATTGGTTTAAGCTCCTTATAGATTCTGGATATTATAACTTTTGTTGGATACATAGTTTGCAAATATTTTCTCTCATTCTGTAAGATGTCTGTTTAATGATAGTTTCTTTTGCTGTGCAGAAGCTCTATAGTTTACTTAGGTTCCACTTGTCAATTTTTGTTTTTGTTGCAATTGCTTTTGGGGACCTAGCCAAAAATCATTTGCCAAGGCCAATGTCAAGAAGGGTATTTCCTGTTTTTTTCTAGGATTTTTATAGCTTGAGGTTTTACATTTAAATATTTGATCCATCTTGAGTTAATTTTTGTATATGGTAAAAGGTAAGGGTCCAGTTTCAATCTTCTGCATATGGCTAGCCAGTTATCCAGCACCATTTATTGAATAAGGAGTCTTTCCCCATTGCTTGTTTCTGTTGGCCTTGTCAAAAATCAGATGGTTGTAAGGGTGTGGCTTTATTTCTGAGTTTTTTGTTCTCTTCCTGTTGTCTGTGTGTCTGTTTGTGTACTGTGCTTAGAATTGCCTTGACTATTTGGGCTCCTTTTTTTGATTCCATATGAATTTTAGAATGTTTTTTCTAATTCTGTGAAGAATGACATTGGTAGTTTGATAGGAATAGCATTGAATCTAGAAATTGCTTTGGGTGGTATGGCCATTTTAATGACGTTGATTCTTCCAATCCATGAGCATGGAACGTTGTCATTTCTGAGAGTTTCTTCTTTCTTATGAGAGGAGCTGAATAGGGGAGAAAATGTCTCTTGGCGTCCTAGTGCTCAGCTCCTGGGTGAGCTTGCACTTCCTCTCTCTTTCATGAATTGTCATATGGGTTCCAGGCACATGAGCATTGCTGTCATCAACATCTTTCCCATCAGCATTTTAACACGCTGTTATTTGTCATCTTGACTCCTCTTTCCTCTGAATCACATGGGTGAATACCACAAGCAACATTTTGAACAGAATATCCAGATACCAGAGAATACAATGATATGATTCTATTTATTTAAAGTTGATAAACAGACAAATCTATGCTGTCAGAAGTCAAGAGAGTGGTTACCTTTGAGGAGGAGGGAGAGGTGGTGAATAGGAGGGAGTATAAAGGAAGGATCCTGGAATGCTAATAATGTCCTATCTCTAGATCTGTATTTGGCTACACAGATTTGTTCATTTTATAATTCATTGAGCTGACATTTAAGATTCGTATAGTTTTTCTCTTTGTATTTCAGCTTAAAAAGTTAAAACAGTAACAAAAGCACAACAAAACAAAATCATGTCTATGGTCTATAAGGACCAAAATGATCTGGCCATTTCTCTTTCTTTGACCTAATTCCTATATTCTCCCCCTTGTTCACTTTGCTCCAGCCTGCTTGGCTATTCCTTGAACAGGCCAGGGCTTTTGCATTTGCAATCCTTTCTGTCTGGAATGTACTTTCTCCAAGTATCCATGCAGCTCACTCTTTTGCCTCTATAAAGTCATTAATGCAAACATTCCTGCTCAGAGAGTTTAAAGAAGTGTGACCACTCTTTTCACACCATCAGCCCCCATCCACCCTTGCACATCCAGCTGCCTTTGGATTTACCATCTAGTACTTACCATCCAGTATACTTTATAATTTACATATTTGTTTTTGTTTATTTTCTCACCTCTCCACTAGACTGTAATCTCTATGGAGACAAAGATTTTTGTCTGTTTTGTCTACTATTGTGAACATTCTTGAACAGTGCCTGGCATATAGTAAGCATCCCATGAATATTTACTGAGTGAATGGACATATCTCCATTCCATCTCTTGGAGGTTTTCTGTCTGGAATGTTAAAGCTCAGTTCCTTTGGGTACGGGGTCTGGGCTTACTCAGTGGTCCAAGGACTCACCAGGAGCTGTTCTTCCCTTGCCTAGAACACTCCTTTAAGTTTCATTGATTTTATAGGTTGAAATAATTAGTTTATGTAACAAGCCATTCATTCTAATATTTGCTAACTTCTGTGCTAATTCAATTAGTAAAACCTTAGGAACCATGGCATTCAGACCATATTTATTAGGTCTGTTTTATGTACCAGTTTCTGGACCGGAAACTGGGAATATAAGATACTGTCAGTCCTCTGGGTCCATCATCTGATAGAGGAGCCTGACAGGTAAATGAGTAGTTAGTTCTGATGTGGTGGGTTGGGCATTGAGCTAGTGTAAGGCTTGCCTCTGCATTGCCCCCGTATCACTATTGCACTTACACGTGCAATTGCAAGCAGTCCTTTCTCTTTGTTATAATTACAAGATTATTTTCCTTTCTTTTCCATAATCTTGAGGTCTGGGATTCTGATTATTATTTCTATATTCCTAGAACTTAGCACACAATTTCTAGCTCAATAAATGTTGAATTGTTAGAGATATGTGCTCCATGGGAGCAAAAATTTAGAGAATCATGAACTGGGGACAGTTGGGGGTTGTCAGGGAACAGTTCACAGGAGATGACACTGTAGTAAAGTCCTGAATAAAAACTATGAGTTCTCCATTACTTAATTATTAGTAATTTTTCCAAGAATGTCTTGCCCTTTTTTTTTTTTTTTTGCACTGCTTTTCCCTCTGCTTAAAATGCCCTTCTTCACCTTTCCTACATGGTAAGCTCCTATTTATCCTTCAAGGATGAGCTAAAATATCTGTTTGCCTCTGCTTATATTTATGGGGATTTTGCATTGGTACATGGGGAAGGGGAGAAAGGAGTTTGTGGTGAAGGAAAGGGAGAAGGAGCACAGGATAGACGATATGGTAGGAATAATTCCTCACAGACCCAAAACCAAACCAAAGCAAAACTAGATTTGAGACAATATGCTTAGGAACAGTGAAGGTCAGATGCTACTGAAAATGTTTAAAAGACCCTACGTGAGACTTTGGACAGGAGCAGAGCTGCTTCAGGGCCAAGGTGTTGTGGTGTGGCCCAGAGGGCACACGGAGGTCCTTTTCTCTGCTCTGCCAGGAATCAACACTGATGCTTTGGGAGCATCCGGGACCAGCACCCTTGGCATGGATATTGATGTTCTTGGAATAGGCAGGGCATCTAAATTGCTCTGCTGGCATCCTGTGTGGAGGATTAGAACCAGAAAAGGAGATTAAGAATGGGAAAGATGCCTCATGTTGGCCACAACTCGTAGGCTGCTTTGGGGACTCATGGGAAGCTGTCCTTTGAGACTCTCATAAGTCACTGGGGAACCCCCTGCAACATGAAGGTGGTGCTGAGGTCTTGCCCATCCACTGGTGAGGATGTCAAGACAGCAGACATTTGGGGTACATTTGTTTACAAGTTTCATCTACTATATGATGTGTTTTGGGGAACTCAAATAATATCTTAGTCAGCATTGTATTTCCTCATAACCTGATTCAGGGAACTCAGTGAATGTTAAGTAGATTGGGATTAGAATAGAGAAGTTTTTCAGGGTTACCTGATTAGTGGAGGGTTAGTTTGGAAGGTGTTAAAAAACATGAAGTATTTTTGAAAATTGGCAAAGTATAAAGAGAGCAGTGTCTTAGGAAAGAGAGGAGAGAGGTAGAACTAAGCAGATTCTGAAAAAGAGAGAAAAGTCAAGAAACTTTGGGGTTTCTAACCTGCGGGACTGGCTTAGGCCCATCTATGGCTAACAGGGATATAGCAAGCTGTGTTAGCTCCGCAGGAGGCAAGTACAGTATGAAAGAGAGTAGGGGCTGATTTCTCAAGAGAATTAAAAGAGAAGGGAAGAAAAACATAGTCAGGATATTGAGAAGAAGGTAGGACAAACGGAAGTTACTCTTTAGGGTAACAGAGTCCTGAGCAAATTTGGAGCAAAGGGAAGCAGCTGGGAGAAAAAGAAAAAACTTAAGATATGGTGAAAGGGAGTGTTCAAAACAGTGTCATTTCTGAGGAGAAAGCCAGGTTGGGCTTAGGAGCATAAGTGAAAAGGTTAGTCTTGGGTAGAGGTGGTTCTCCTTTTCTTTTGAGACTGAAAAGAATAAGGTTAGAGATCTCAAAAGACTTAGAGGGTAAAGGGGAAGAAGTTGGAATATTTCACTTACGTTGTTCTCAAAGTTGTTCTAAGAGAAGTAGATCTCATAGAATCTAGAGGAAGACGGATGAGACATGTAAAAGCTGCTATGAGGAATTTGTTAGGAAACTGACAAGTCATCAATAAATGAGTGTGGAAGCAGTGAGGAGGAATTGGCCAAGGTTGGTTGACAGGCACCATTCATGGAGTCCATCCAGTTTTGCATTGTATGGTGCGAAAGTGATTGTGGATTTTGCCATTAACTTCAATGGGAAAACCCGCAATCACTTTTGCACCACACTAATAACTTTCTCCAATGATTATAGCACATGTAGCCCAGGAACAGGGAAAGAAGTTGCTGGGGATCACCTAATACTAGCAATAGGCATAGTATAGGCAGATGTGGCATCAAAGGGGAGAGGGATTTCAGGGGAATGGTGACTACTTTGTTGAAATTGCTGGCCTAAAGTCTGAGGGTCAGTGAAATTAGTGAAAATGGCACAATAAATAACTGCAAGGGTCCATCCCTCCACAAAAAACATGCATACTCATGCGAACACACACAGAGTGAGCAAATATTGTCAGAATCAACTTTGTCAGAACTATAGAAACTACTCAAAGGATTATAGCAACCAAGCAAATGATGAGTCAAAAAAAGAGGCAACTTAAAAATGCTAGGAGTTCTAATCTGGCCAACATGGTGAAACCCTGTCTCTACTGAAAATACAAAAAAATCAGCCAGGCAGAGTGGAACATGCCTGTAGTCCCAGCTTGGGAGGTTGAGATGGGAGAATTGTTTAAACCTGGGAGGCGGAGGTTGCAGTGAGCCGAGATCACGCCATTGCACTCCAGCCTGGGTGACAGAGTGAGACTCTCCCTCAAAAAAAAAAAAAAAAAAAGGAAAAAAAGGAGTTAAAAAAAGTCAAATACATAGAAACGAAGTATAAAGCAGTGGTTATCAGAGGTGGAGAGAGGGAACAGGGAGGAAATGGGGAGATGTAGGTCACAGGGTACAAAGTTGCAGATATGTAGGGTAAATAAGTCTAGGAATCTAATATACAACATGAAGGCTGTACTTATATGATTGTATTGTATACCGAACACTTGCTAAGAGTAGATTTTAGATACTCTTACCATACTTGCACGAAAAGGGTAACAGTGCAAGATAATGAATATGTTAATTTGCATGACTAGAGTAACCATTTCACTGCATATATCAAAATGTCATGTTGTACAGCTTAGATATATACAATTTAAAAAATGATTGGGGAGCTTTGCAGAATGTTTGATTGCCCCTTCCCTGATCTCTTTTCTCCAACTTGGTAGCAGTCTTGAAGACGGCCGTCTACATTTTCAGTAGCAGACTATGGTCACTGGTTCCAGCAGGCATAGAGCAGACCTGGTTCTGAAAGAATTGTATTTGTCTGTTTTCAACTATCTGGATGCTCCCTAAAGAACTGAGGAAAAGCACTTGTCTTTGTTTCAACTACCTCTCTTTCAGGTAGAAAATTAGCCATGCAGAGGACATTCTCATTTCTGCCAAGGGACAGACAAAATGCTTCATTAAGTGGGTCCCTTATCCTGTGACTCCTGACTGGGTGAGACTCCCCAACAGGGGTTACCAGACACTTTATACAGGAGCACTCCCACTGTCATCAGTTTGGTGCCCCTCTTGGATGGAGCTCCCAGAGGAAGAAGCAGGCAGCCATCTTTGCTGTTCTGCAGCCTCCACTGGTGACACCACCAGGGTGGAGAGGGACCCAGGTGAATAGGGTCTGGAGTGGGCCCCCAGCAAACTGCAGCAGCCTTGCAAAAGAGGGTCCTGTCTGCTAAAAGAAAAACAAACAGAAAGCAACAACAACAGCATCAACAAAAAAGTCCCCACAAAAACCCCATCCAAAGGTCAGCAGACTCAAAGATCAAAGCTAGATAAACTCAGGAAGATGAGAAAGAATCAATAAAAAATGCTGAAAACTCAAAAAGCCAGAGTGCCTCTTCACCTCCAAATGACTGTAACACCTCTCCAGCAGGGCACAGAACTGGCTCAGGCTGAGACGGATGAACTGATAGAAGTAGGCTTCAGAAGGTGGGTAATAATGAACTCTGCTGAGCTAAAGGAGTATGTTCTAACTCAATGCAAAGAACCTAAGAATCACGATAAAAGATTACAGGAGCTATTAATCAGAATAACCAGTTTAGAGAGGAACATAACTGACTTGATGGAACTGAAAAACACAACATGAAAACATCACAATGCAATCATAAGTATCAATAGTTGAATAGACCAAGTGGAGGAAAGAATTTAAGAGATTGAAGACTATCTTGCTGAAATAAAATAGGCAGACAAGATTAGAGAAAAAGGAATGAAAAGGAACAAACAAAACCTCTGACAATTATGGGATTATGTAAAAAGACCGAACCTACAACTGATTATGGTACCTGAAAGAGACAGGGTGAATGAAACAAAGTTGGAAAATATACTTCACAATATCATCCAGGAGACTTCCCCAAGCTAGCAAGACAGGCCAACATTCAAACTCAAGAAATACAAAGAACCCCAGTAAGATACTCCATGAGAGGATCAACCAAAAGACACATAATTATTAGATTCTTCAAGGTCAAAATGAAGGAAAAAATGTTAAGGGCAGCCAGAGAGAAAGGCCAAGTCATCTACAAAGGGAAGCCCATCAGAAAAACATCAGGCCTCTCAGCAGAAACTCTACAAGCCAGAAGAGATTGGGGGTCAATATTCAACATTCTTAAAGAAAGAATTTTCAACCCAGAATCTCATATCTGGCCAAATGAAGCTTCATATGCAAAGGAGAAATAAAATATTTTTCAGACAATCAAATGCTGAGGGAATTCATCCACCACCAGTCTTGACTTGCAAGCTCCTGAAGGAAGCACTAAATATGGAAAGGAAAAGCCATTATCAGCCACTACAAAACATACTGAAGTACACACTGAAGACCAATGAAACTGTGAAGCAACTACATCAATAAGTCTGCAAAATAACTAGCTAGTGTCATGATGACAGGATCAAATTCACACATAACGATACTAACTTTAAATGTAAATGTGCCAAGTGCCCCAATTAAAAGACACAGAATGGCAAGCTGGGTAAATTGTGAAGACCCATTGGTGTGCTGTATTCAAGAGACTCATCTCATATGCAAAGACACACATAGGTTCAAAATAAAGGGATAGAGGAAAATCTACTAGGCAAATGGAAGCCAGAAAAAAGCAGGGATTGCAATCCTAGTTTTGGACAAAATAGACTTTAAAGCAATAAAGACCAAAAAAGACAAAGAAAAGCATGGTAAAGGGTTCAATTCAACAAGAAGAACTAACTATCCTAAATATGTATGCACCCAATACAAGAGCAGATTCCTAAAATAAGCTCTTAGAGACGTACAAAGAGACGTAGACTCCCACACAATAATAGCAGGAGAATTTAACATCCCACTGTCAATATTAGACAGATCATTCAGACAGAAAATTAACAAAGATATTCAGGACTTGAACTCAGCTCTAGATCAAGTGGACCTGATAGACCTCTACAAAACTCTCCACCCTACAACAACAGAATATTCATTCTATGCATTGCCACATGGAACTTACTCTAAAATTGATCACATAATTGGAAGTAAAACACTCCTCACCAAATGCAAAAGAACTGAAATCACAACAAACAGTCTCTCAGACCACAGCATAATTAAATTAGAACTCAAGACAAAGAAACTCACTCAAAACCACACAGCTACATAGAAATTGAACAACCTGCTCCTGCATGACTCCTGGTTAAATAGTGAAATTAAGGCAGAAAGCAAGAAGTTCTTTGAAACCAATGAGAACAAAGAGACAATGTATCAGAATCTCTGGATGCAGGTAAAGCAGGTGTTAAGAGGGAAATTTAGAGCACTAAATGCCCACATCAAAAACCTAGAAAGATCTCAAATTGAAATGCTAACATTAAAACTAAAAGAACTGGAGAACCAAGAGCAAACAAACTCCAAAGCTGGCAGAAGACAAAGCTGGCAGAAGACAGTTCAGAGAAGAACTGAATGAGACAGATAAAAGAAGAATGCTTCAAAAAATCAAGGAGTCCGGAATCTGGTTTTTTGAAAAACTAATAATATAGATAGACTGCTAGTTAGCTAGACTAATAAAGAAGAAAAGAGAGAAGAATCAAATAGACACAATAAAAAATGTTAAAAGAGGATATCACTACAGACCCCACAGAAATAAAAACAATCATCAGAGAATACTATAAATACCTCTATGCACATAACCTAGAAAATCTAGAAGAAATGGATTAATTCCTGGACACATACACCCTCCCAAGACTGAACCAGGAGGAAGCTGAATCCCTGAATAGACCAATAACACATTCTGAAATTGAGGCAGTAATAAATAGTCTAAAAAGAAAAAGCCCAGGACCAGAAGGATTTGCAGCTGAATTCTACCAGAGGTACAAAGAGGACCTGGCACCATTTCTTCTGAAACTATTCCAAACAATTGAAAAGGAGAGACTCCTCCCTAATTCATTTTATGAGGCCAATATCACCCTGATACCAAAACCTGGCAGAGATACAACAAAAAAGAAAGCTTCAGGCCAATATCCCCGATGAACATTGTTGCAAAAATTCTCAATAAAATACTGGCAAACCAAATACAGCAGCACATCAAAAAGCTTATCCACCCTGATCCAGTTGGCTTTATTCCTGGGATGCAAGGCTGGTTCAACATATGCAAATCAATAAATGTAATTCATCACATAAACAGATCTAAAGACAAAAACCACAGATTATCTTAAGAGACACAGAAAAGGCCTTCCATAAAATCCAACATCCCTTCATGTCAAACACTCTCAATAAACCAGGTATTGATGGAACATATCTTAAAACAATAAGATACATTTATGACAAACCAACAACCAATATTATGCTGAATGGGCAAAAGCTGGAAGCATTTCTTGTGAAAACCAGCACAAGACAAGGATGCCCTCTCTCACCACTCCTATTCAGCATAGTATTAGAAGTTCTGACCAGGGCAATCAGGCAAGAGAAAGAAATAAAGAGTGTTCAAATAGGAAGAGAGGAAGTCAAATTATCTTTGTTTGCAGATGACATGATCCTATATCTAGAAAACCCCATCATCTCAGCCCAAAAGCTTCTTAAGCTCACATGCAACTTCAGCAAGATATCAGGAAACAAAATCAATGCAGAAGTTACAAGCATTCTTATACACCACACCCAGGCAAGCAGAGAATCAAATCATGAATGAACTCCCATTCACAATTGTTACAAAGAGAATAAAATACTTAGGAATACAGCTAACAAAGGAAGTGAAGGACCTCTCCAAAAAGAACTACAAACCACTGCTCAAGGAAACCAGAGAGGACACAAACAAATGGAAAAATATTCTGTGCTCATGGATAGGAAGAATCAACATCATGAAAATGACCATACTGCCCAAACTAATTAATAGATTCGCTACTATTCTCATTAAACTATCATTGACATTTTTCACAAAATTAGAAAAAACTATTTTAAAATTTATATGGAACCAAAAAAGGGCTCATATAGCCAAGACAATCCTAAGCAAAAGGAACAAAGCTGGAGGCATCATGCTACTGGACTTCAAACTATACTATAAGGCTGTAATAACCAAAACAGCATGGTACTGGTACAAAAACAGACACATAGACCAATGGAACAGAATAGAGAACCCATAAACAAGACTGCACATCTACCACTATCTGATCTTCAAAAAACATGACAAAAACAAGCAATGGGGAAAGGATTCCCTATTTAATAACTGTTGCTGGGAGAACTGGCTATCCATATGCAGAAAATTGAAACTGGGGCCGGGCGCGGTGGCTCAAGCCTGTAATCCTAGCACTTTGGGAGGCCAAGGTGGGCGGATCACAAGGTCAGGAGTTCGAGACCATCCTGGCCAACATAGTGAAACCCTGTCTCTACTAAAAATACAAAAAATTTAGCAGGGCATGGTGGCTGGTGCCTGTAGTCCCAGCTACTCGGGAGGCTGAGGCAAGAGAATGGCGTGAACCCGGGAGGCAGAGCTTGCAGTGAGCCGAGATGGTGCCACTGCACTCCAGCCTGGGGGACAGAGCTAGACTCTGTCTCAAAAAAAAAAAAAGAAAAAAAGAAAATTGAAACTGGACCCTTTCCTCACACCTTAGACAAAAATTAACTCAAGATAGATTAAAGACTTAAATGTAAAACTCAAAACTGTAAAAACCCTATAATACAATCTAGGCAATACCATTCAGGACAAAGGCATGGGCAAAGATTTCATTATGAAATCACTGAAAGCAATTGCAACAAAAGCAGAAATTGACAAATGGGATCTAGTTAAACTGAAGATCTTCTGCATAGCAGAAGAAACTATTATCAGAGCCAACAGGCAACCTACAGAATGGGAGAAAACTTTTGCAATCTATTCATCTGATAAAGGTCTAATATCCAGAATCTACAAGGAATTCAAACAAATTTACAAGAAAAAAATCAAACAACCCCATTAAAAGGTGAGCAAAGGACATTAACAGACACTTCTCTAAAGAAGACATTCATGCAGCCAACAAATGTGAAAAAAAGCTCAACATCACTGATCATTAGAGAAATGCGATTGAAAACCACAATGAGATACCATCTCATGACAGAATAGTGATTATGAAAAAGTCAAGAAACAACAGATGCTGGTGAGGTTCAGGAGAAATAGGAACACTTTTACACTGTTGGTGGGAATGTAAATTAGTTCAACCATTGTGGAATACAGTGTGGCACATCCTCAAAGATCTAGAACCAGGAATACCATTTGATCCAGCAATCCCATTTCTGAGTATATACCCAAAGGAATATAAATCACTCTGTTACAAAGATATATGCATGCATATGTTCATTGCAGCACTATTCACAATAGCAAAGACCTGGAATCAACCCAAATGCCCATCAATGACTGACCAGATAAAGAAAATGTGGAACATATACACCATGGAATACTATGCAGCCATCAAAAGGAATGAGATCATGTCCTTTGCAGGGATGTGGATGAAGCTGGAAGCCACTATCCTCAGCAAACTCATACAAGAACAGAAAACCAAACACTGCATGTTCTCACTTGTAAGTGGGAGCTGAACAATGAGAACACATGGACACAGGGAGGGAAACAACAAGCACTGGGGCCTTTTGGGGAGTGGGGTTGGGGGAGGGAGAGCATTAAGAAAAATAGATAAAGCATGCTGGGCTTAATACCTAGGTGATGGGTTGGTAGGTGCAGCAAACCACCAGGTCACAGCTTTACCTATGTAACAAACCTGCACATCCTGCACATGTACCCCAGAACTAAAAATAAAAATTAAAAGAAAAAATGTATTAATTAGTTCCCCCAACAAATATTTTCTGAATATCTGTAACTATGAATTCCATTAAACTTACTCTTCAGGTATTAAAAAAAAAAAAGAAGATGTTTATGTGGCCAAGAAACATGAAAAAAAGCTCAACATCACTGGTCATTAGAGAAATGCACATCAAAACCACAATGGGATACCATCTCGCACAGGTCAGAATGGCAATTATTTAGAAGTCAAGAAAAAACAGATGCTGGCAAGGCTGTGGAGAAATAGAAACTCTTTTACACTGTTGGTGGGAATGTAAATTAGTTCAACTATTCTGGAAGACAATGCGGGGACTCCTCAAAGACCTAGAGGCAGAAAGACAATTTGACCCAGCAATCCCATTACTGGGTATATACCCAAAAGAATATAAATCATTGTTATAAAGATATGTGTATGTGCATGTTCATCACACGTGTATCTTCATTGCAGCACTATTCTTAATAGCAAAGATATGAAATCAACCCAAATGCCCATCAATGATAGACTGGATAAAGAAAATATGGTACGTGTACACCACGGAATACTATGCAGCCATAAAAAGGAATGAAATCATGTCCTTTGTAGGGACATGGATGAAGCCAGAAGCCATTATTCTCAGCAAACTAATGCAGGAACAGAAAGCCAAACACTGCATGTTCTTTAAGTGGGAGTTGAACAATGAGAACACAAGGACACAAGGAGGGGAATGACACACACTAGGGCCTGTTGGGGGTGGGGCAGGGGGGAGAGAGACCATCAGGAAAAATAGCTAATGTATGCAGGGCTTAATACCTAGGTGAGGTTGATAGGTGCAGAAAACTACCAGGGCACATGTTTACCTATGTAACAAACTTGCACATCCTGCACGTGTATCCTGGAACTTAAAATAAAATAAAATGATAAAAAAGAAAAAAAGATAAAAATAGGTAAATTGTGCTTCATCAAAATTAAAGACTTTTGTGCATCAAAGAACATTATTAAGAAAGTGAAAAGACAACCTACAGAATGGGAGAAAATATTTTCAGATCATATATAAAGGTCTGGTTTCAAGAATATATAAACAACTCTTATAACTCAATAGCAAAAAGACAAATAATTCAACTAAAATGGGCAAAGGACTTGAATAGACATTTCTCCAAAGAGGATATACAAATGGCCAATAAACACTTAAAAAGATACTCAAAATCATTTGTCATTGGGAAAATGCAAATCAAAACCACAATAATATACCACTTCACACCTATTAGGATGGTGATAATAATTTTTTAAAAAAGGAAAAAAACAAGTGTTGATGAGGATGTGGAGAAATTATAACTCTTATACACAGCTAGTGGAAATGTAAAATGGTACAGCTATTGTGGAAACAGTTGGCAATTTTCCAAAAAGTTAAGCATAGAATTATATGATCCAACAAATCCATTCCTAGGTATATACCCAGATAAAAACAGGTAGTCAAATACTTGTAAACATAGTAGCACTATTCGCAAGAGCCAAAAGGCAAAAACAACCCAGATGTCCACTGATAGCTGAATGGATAAATAAAATGTAGTATATACAGAATATAAAATACTATTCAGCCAAAAAGGAATGAAGTACTGATACATGGTTTCAACATGGGTGAACCTGGAAAACATGATGCTAAGTGAAAGAAGTCAGACACCAAAGGTCATATATTGTATGATTTCATTTATATGAAATTATCCAGAATAGGTAAACCCACAGAGACAGAAGGCAGATCGGTATTTGCCAGGGGCTGGGGGGAGGGGAGAATGGGAAATGACTGCTTACTGGGTACAGGGTTTCCTTTTGGGATGATGAAAATGTTTTAGAATAATAGAAGTGGTGGTTTCACAACATTGTGAATGTACAAAATGTCACTTTAAAATTATTACATTGTGTTACAAGAATTTCACCTTAATAAAAAATGTCTGAGTGTGAATAGAGAAACAATCAAAGCTGAATCTGGGTTAAGGGACCGAAAACAGAGGCATGGACACCTGGAGGTCACATTGGAGATGGCAGATTCTGAGAGGTGGAAAAACACGTGTCTTTGAGGATAATGAAAAAATATAAAACAGCTCTCTGCCTGTTGAGCACAATAAACATTTGAAAGATGTGGATGGTTGGTAAAAAGTAGATAACACTGCTCGGGGGCCATCGGGTCACAATCTCTTCACAGAAGAGCATTGCACATTTTGACTCAACCTCAGAATCAGCCCTCATGTGTTTGCTTTACTTACATTTCCAACCACTGTTCTCTCCTGAACCTCAGAATACCTATATCTGCTTCCTGCAAACACACTCAAAGTTAGTTCCTATTTCTTCCTCCCTACAATCCCAGTATGACTGAAGTCCATTGGAATTTAGAACCTTGCTGCTCACTGTGGTCCATGGACAGGCAGCATTGTTGTCACCTGGGAGCCTGTTAGAAATGCAGAATCTCAGTCCCTATTCCACAATCAGCATTTTAATAAGATTCCCCCAAGTAATTTATATGCACATTTAAGTTTGACAAGTTTCCAAATTTCCATCTATAAAAGTCAAAATGAAGAAACAAATGAGATTTATTTTCTCTAGGAAGTCATGATGCTTGATTTTAGTTACAATTACTGTTTTGTTCTGTTAGTTTTGCCACCCAGGGCTTGAGTTAAAGGAAATGGGATTACTTTTCAATATGGTTTGTCTTTTCCACTAAATTTTCTAAAAGGAGTCAGGATAGTGCCCAACCCACTTGAAAGAACGTAGGCTGGCATGAGTCATTGTTTTTCATGGTTGTTTCAAAGATTGATTTCATTTGCCCCACACTTTTGCAACAGTGGTCTTCTTTCCCTTGCTAAACCACTCCAGGCTCTTTCCTGCATCAGGGCTTTTGCACACATGATCCCTTCTGCCCTAAAATCTTCTTCATTTGACTTTTCCTGTTTAACTTTTCACACCCTTTAAATATCAGATGAGATGTTACTTTTCCAGAAAGTCCTTTCTTCATCACTCAGTCCAAAGCAGGTCCCCGTGTTTTTCTCTTTCAAGGTGCCCTGCTTATTTTTTATGCTGGCCTCACCTTTTGTAATTATGTACGCATTTGTGTGAATATATGACTGTGTGTAAGCTAAGTAGCATAGTGAAGTGGCTATGAGCACAGACTCCCGAGCCAAGCTTCCTGATTTCCAGTTTTAGCAGCCACTTCTCTCCTCCTGGGTCTCGGAACACCTGCATCTGCCTCCTGCAAACTCATTCAAATGTGTTTCTCTTTCTATACCCATTTCCCCCATAAGTGTGGGGCAGTGAGCAAGTTACTTTAGTGTTCTGTGCCTTTTTTCCCCATCTGTGAAGTGGAGATTGGAGCACTGTATATTTCATAGGGTCATTATAAGAAGTATTCATGGAAATAGGGAGAAGAAGAGGAGTTTTAACACAAGGACATTCAGAATATTTTATTCTAGAGGTGGAAATAATTTTGCAGGGTGGTAAAAATGAAGCAAAAACTCAAGATTCTGCTCCCAGGTCAGGAAGGGGCTCTTGAATGAAGGAAAGAATTCTCTCTCTTTCTGCATTTTATATATATTTCCCAAAGTTCTGTTCTCATTCCAGTTTTCTCCTCAGCTTAACATATCTCTACGCCATTGATTTTTAAGTCTCTAGCCTCAGCTCTACCCCTAGTCCTAAGTTCCCAGGAACTTTCACCTAACTTCCTCATCTATAGCACACTGACATCCTAAAATCAGTAGGTCCAAAACTGAACTCACCTTCCTCCTGTGGCTGCGCTCCACCTTCCAATTTTGTCACTTTCTTTGGCTATCCTGTCTGAAATTTCACTGCCCTCTTTACCATATTTCATCTCTCCCTTTCCTTCTTGATTTATTTCTTCCTTATCACTACCCAATACACTATTTTACTTGTTTATCTTTTTTTACGGTTTGTCTCCTGCTAAAATGTTAACTCCATGAGAGCAGCAATTTTTGCTTGCTTTGTTCATGATGTATTCATGCAAACTAGAACAGTGCCAAGCATTCAGTAGGTGCTCAATGAATATTCCTTTCTCATTCCAATTACCAATTAATCTACCTAACTCCATATTGATGGGATCTCTTGCTTCGGTCCCTTCTTTCTCTTATGCTGCTGCCACACTCATTCAACTGTTATTGTTTCTCATAACTATTACAAGAGCTTGTCACATGCTGGCTAATGAAATTTGGGCAAATTATTTAAATTAACTTCACCTCAGTTCTTCATTTTAAAATGGAGATAATAATAGTATAAATTCATAGAATTCTCATGAGACTCATAATGTGCGTACAGCACCTGGCACAATACTTGAAATACAATAAGCGCTCAGTGAATGCTTCCTACTTTTATCTGCTACCCTGGGCTAGCTCTGGACTAGATTTCCACTGGTCTCCTGGCCTATCTCTGCCTGAATGCTACACTTTGTCTCCCCTGGACCACTTGTAGTTCCCCAAATATGATATGAATCTTCATCTTCTCCATATAATGGAGAGCAGGAAACAAGAAGCCAGCTGGATCAGTTCATTCTTTTCTCACTGCCATATATAATGCATTGCTGGACTAGCTAGCCCTAACTTGCACTAAAGGAGGGGAGAGATGGAAACCTTTTTTTTTTTTTTTTGCAACGAGCAAAAGGTGAGAGGGTTATTTTTAGCGTGTTTGGTTGGGCCCAGAAAATTTGGCTCAACTGAATAATAGGTTTTTAGTACTTTTTTTTTTTTTTTATACTTTAGGGTTTTAGGGTACATGTGCACAATGTGCAGGTCAGAAATGCAAATCAAAACCACAGTGAGATACCATCTCACACCAGTTAGAATGGCCATCATTAAAAAATCAGGAAACAACAGGTGCTGGAGAGGATGTGGAGAAATAGGAACACTTTTACACTGTTGGTGGGACTGTAAACTAGTTCAACCATTGTGGAAGTCAGTGTGGCGATTCCTCAGGGATCTAGAACTAGAAATACCATTTGACCCAGCCATCCCATTACTGGGTATATACCCAAAGGACTATAAATCATGCTGCTATAAAGACACATGCACACGTATGTTTATTGCGGCACTATTCACAATAGCAAAGAGTTGGTTTTTAGTACTTTAGATGAGGATAGTGAACTTCAGGAAGGATAAGTGACCTCCTTGAGGTTCACAGTACGATAGTAGATAAATTGGTATGAGGGCCCATTTTCTTGATCTTGGTACGCTTTATAACACAAGATGCTGGTCATAAACCACAAACAGTCTTGTCTTCAAAAGCTTATTTCCTCTGCCCCAGCAAATAACTTTCTTACATGCAGATACAATTGAAATTGTTCACCGACAACCATCTCAGGCTTATCGCATCCAAAGTTGAGAGGAGATAGTAGTATATCAGGTAACACTGTCAGCGTCCCCTTTCCCACCCCAATCCCTGGCAGAGAGCCAGACAGACACCTGTGTACAGACGATTTAAGTTCAGCAAGCTGCACAAAACCAGGGAGTCACTCAGTGACTACACCGGTCTGGATTGACATTTACCTGGGCCAAAGCAGAAGACAAACAGGAGCGACTGGAACAGCCACAACATGCTTTCCACGGTGAAGACTGGTGCTTGAGACCTTGAGGCAGTCAACGTTTTTGCCCTTCTGTCATAAACTGAAAATACTTTTTACTGAGACTTCCCCTTCCTCTCAGAGGCGTGGTGACAACTTCTTCCCCTGCACTAAAAATCCTAATTTGTAACTGTGTTAATTTTTTGTTTACTTTTTTCTGAGCTAAGTGCACAAATCTTTTTTTTTTGAAAAGAAGATAAAGTCCTTTATTGCATCTTTCATAAACTTATATGTAAAAGTCTGTAAGGAATTTCCTAAAATCTACTAGAACAAATAAATGAGTTCAGCAGGGTGAAAAGATACAAAACCAAAATATAAAATTCAATTGCAATTGTATATACTAGCTATGAGTAATCTGAAAATAAAATTAGAAAAACAATTCCACTCTAATTATATCAGAAAAAAATATTTAAGAATAAAGCTAAGAAAAAGCCAAAAGAAAACTGATTTTTTTAATTATACTTTAAGTTCTAGGGTACATGTGCACAACGTGCAGGTTTGTTACATATGTATACATACGCCATGTTGGTGTGCTGCACCCATTAACTTGTCATCTACATTGGATATTTCTCCTAATGCTATCCCTCCCCTTGCCCCCCACCCCATGACATACCCCAGTGTGTGATGTTCCCCTACCTGTGTGCATGTATTCTCATTGTTCAGTTCCCACCTGTGAGTGAGAACATGCGTTGTTTGGCTTTCTGTTCTTGTGTTAGTTTGCTGAGAATGATGGTTTCCAGCTTCATCCATGTCCCTGCAAAGGACATGAACTCATCCTTTTTTTATGGCTGCATGGTATTCCATGGTATATATGTGCCACATTTTCTTTATCCATTGTATCATTGATGGACATTTGGGTTGGTTCCAAGTCTTTGCTATTGTGAACAGTGCTGCAATAAACATACATGTGCACGTGTCTTTATAGTAGCATGATTTATAATCCTTTGGGTATATACCCAGTAATGGGATTGCTGTGTCAAATGGTACTTCTAATTCTAGATCCTTGAGGAATCGCCACACTGTCTTCCACAATGGTTGAACTAGTTTACACTCCCACCAACAGTGTGAAAACGTTCCCATTTCTCTACATCCTCTCCAGCATCTGTTGTTTCCTGATTTTTTAATGATCGCCATTCTAACTGGCATGAGATGGTATCTCATTGTAGTTTTGATTTGCATTTCTCTAATGACCAGTGATGATGAGCTTTTTTCATATGTTTCTTGGCCGCATAAATGTCTTCTTTTGAGAAGTGTCTTCATATCCTTTGCCCACTTTTTATTGTTTTTTTTTTTTCTTGTAAATTTGTTTGAGTTCATTGTAGATTCTGGATATTAGCCCTTTGTCAGATTGAGTAGGTTGCAAAAATTTTCTCCCATTCTGTAGGTTCCCTGTTCACTCTGATGGTAGTTTCTTTTGCTGTGCAGAAGCTCTTTAGTTTAATTAGATCCCATTTGTCAATTTTGGCTTTTGTTGCCATTGATTTTGGCGTTTTAGTATTGAAGTCTTTGCCGATGCCTTTGTCCTGAATGGACATGCCTAGGTTTTCTTCTGGGGTTTTTGTGGTTTTAGGTCTAACATTTAAGTCTTTAATCCATCTTGAGTTAATTTTTGTATAAGGTATAAGGAAGGGGTCCAGTTTCAGTTTTCTACATATTGCTAGCCAGTTTTCCCAACACCATTTATTAAATAGGGAATCCTTTCCCCATTGGTTGCTTTTGTTAGGTTTGTCAAAGATCAGATGGTTGTATATGTGTGGTGTTATTTCTGAGGCCTCTGTTCTGCTCCATTGGTCTATATATCTGTTTTGGTACCAGTACAATGCTGTTTTGGTTACTGTAGCCTTGTAGTATAGTTTGAAGTCAGGTAGCGTGCTGCCTCCAGCTTTGTTCTTTGGCTTACAATTGTCTTGGCTATATGGGCTCGTTTTTGGTTCTATACGAAATTTAAAGTAGTTTTTTCTAATTCTGTGAAGAAAGTCAATAGTAGTTTGATGGAAATAGCATTGAACCTATAAATTACTTTGGGCAATATGACCATTTTCATGATACTGATTCTTCCTATCTATGAGCATGGAATGGTTTTCCATTTGTTTGTGTACTTTCTTATTTCCTTGAGCAGTGGTTTGTAGTTCTCCTTGAAGAGGTCCTTCACACCCCTTGTAAGTTGGATTCCTAGGTATTATATTCTCTTTGTAGCAATTGTGAATGGGAGTTCACTCACGATTTGGCTCTCTGTTTGTCTATTTTTGGTGTATAGGAATGCTTGTGATTTTTGCACATTGATTTTTGTATCCTGAGACTGCTGAAGTTGCTTATCAGCTTAAGGAGATTTTGGGCTAAGACAATGGGATTTTCTAAATATACAATCATGTCATCTGCAAACAGAGACAATTTGATTTCCTCTCTTCTTATCTGAATACGCTTTATTTCTTTCTCTTGCCTGATTGCGCTGGTCAGAACTTCCAATACTATGTTGAATAGGAGTGGTGAGAGAGGGCATCCTTGTGCTGGTTTTCAAAGAGAATGCTTCCAGCTTTTGCCCATTCAGTATGATAATGGCTGTGGGTTTGTCATAAATAGCTCTTATTATTTTGAGATATGTTCCATCAGTACCTAGTTTATTGAGAGTTTTTAACATTAAGGGATGTTGAATTTTATCAAAGGCCTTTTCTACATCTATTGAGATAATCATGTGGTTTTTGTCATTGGTTCTGTTTATGTGATGGATTATGTTTACTGATTTGCATATGTTGAACCAGCCTTGCATACCAGGGATGAAGCCAACTTGATTGTGATGGATAAGCTTTTTTTTTTTTTTTTTGAGATGGAGTCTTACTCTGTCACCCAGACCGGAGTGCAGTGGTGCAATCTCAGCTCACTGCAAGTTCCACCTCCTGGGTTCATGCCATTCTCCTGCCTCAGTCTCCTGAGTAGCTGGGACTACAGGTGCCTGCCACCATGCCCAGCTAATTTTTCTGTATTTTTAGTAGAGACAGGGTTTCACTGTGTTAGCCAGGATGGTCTCGATCTCCTGACCTCATGATCCACCCACTTCAGCCTCCCAAAGTGCTGGGATTACAAGCATGAGCCACCGCACCCGGCTGGTGGATAAGCTTTTTGATATGCTGCCGGATTCAGTTTGCCAGTATTTTATTGAGGATTTTCACATCGATGTTCATCAGGGATATTGGCCTAAAATTTTCTTTTTTTGTTGTGTTTCTGCCAGATTTTGGTATCAAGATGATGCTGGTCTCATAAAATGAGTTAGGGAGGAGTTCCTCTTTTTTTATTTTTTGGAATAGTTTCAGAAGGAATGGCACCAGCTCCTCTTTGTACCTCTGGTAGAATTTGGCTGTGAATCCATCTAGTCCTGGGCTTTTTTTGATTGGTAGGCTATTAATTACTGCCTCAAATTCAGAACTTTTTATTGGTCTATTCAGGGATTTGACTTCTTTCTGGTTTAATCTTGGGAGGGTGTATATGTCCAGGAATTTATCCATTTCTTCTAGATTTTCTAGTATTTGTGTAGAGGTGTTTGTACTATTCTCTGATGGTAGTTTGTATTTCTGTGGGATCAGTGGCGATGTCCCCTTTATCATTTTTTATTGTGTCTATTTGATTCTTCTCTTTTCTTCTTTAGTCTGGCTAGCTATCTATTTTGTTGATCTTTGCAAAAGAACAGCTCTTGGATTCATTGATTTTTGAAGGGTATTTAGTGTCTCTATCTCCTTCAGTTCTGCTCTGATTTTAGTTATTTCTTGTCTTCTGCTAGCTTTTGAATTTGTTTGCTCTTGTTTCTCTAGTTCTTTTAAGTGTGATGTCAGCTGTCGATTTTAGATTTCTCTTGCTTTCTCTTGTGAGCATTTAGTGCTATAAGTTTCCTTCTACATACTGCTTTGGCTGTGTCCCAGAGATTCTGGTACACTGTGTCTTTGTTCTCATTGGCCTCAAAGAACTTATTTATATCTGCCATAATTTTTTTATTTACCCAGTAGTCATTCAGGAGCAGGTTGTTCAGTTTCCATGTAGTTGTGTGGTTTTAAGTGAGTTTCTTAATCCTGAGTTCTAATTTGTTTGCACTGCGGTCTGAGAGACAGTTTGTTATGATTTCCATTCTTTTGCATTTGCTGAGGAGTGTTTTACTTCTAATTATGTGGTCAGTTTTAGAATAAATGCAATGTGGTGCTGAGAAGAATGTGTATTCTGTCAATTTGGGGTGGAGAGTTCTGTAGATGTCTATTAGGTCCACTTGTTCCAGAGCTGAGTTCAAGTCCTGGATATCCTTGTTAATTTTCTGTCTCATTGATCTGTCTAATATTGACAGTGGGTTGTTAAAGTCTCCCATTATTATTGTGTGGGAGTCTAAGTCTCTTCGTAGGTCTCTAAGAACTTGCTTTATAAATCTGGGTCCTTCTGTATTGGGCACGTATCTATTTAGGATAGTTAGCTCTTCTTGTTGAATTGATCCCTTTACCATTATGTAATGCTCTTCTTTGTCCTTTTTTATCTTTGTTGTTTTAAAATCTGTTTTATCAGAGACTAGGATTGCAACCTCTGCTTTTTTCTTCTTTCCATTTGCTTGGTAAATATTCCTCCATCCCGTTATTCTGAGCCTATGTGTGTCTTTGCCCATGAGATGGGTCTCCTGGATACAGCACATTGATGGGTCTTGACTCTTTATCCAATTTGCTAGCCTGTGTCTTCTGATTGGGGAATTTAGCCCATTTACATTTAAGGTTAATATTGTTATGTGTGAATTTGATCCTGTCATTATGATGCTAGCTGGTTATTTTGCCCATTAGTTGATGCAGTTTCTTCATAGTGTCGATGGTCTTTAAAATTTGGCATGTTTTTTGCAGTGGGTGGTACTGGTTGTTCCTTTCCGTGTTTAGTGTTTCCCACAGGAACTGTTGTAAGACAGGCCTGGTAGTGACAAAATCTCTCAGCATTTGCTTATCTGTAAAGGATTTTATTTCTCCTTCACTTATGAAGCTTAGTTTGGCTGGATATGAAATTCTGGGTTGTAAATTCTTTTCTTTAAGAATGTTGAATATTGGCCCCCACCCTCTTCTGTCTTGTAGGGTTTCTGCCGAGAGATCTGCTGTTAGTCTGATGGGCTTCCCTTTGTGGGTAACTCGACCTTTCTCTCTGGCTACTCTTAACATTTTTTCCTTATTTCAACCATGGTGAATCTGAAGATTATGTGTCTTGGAGCTGCTCTTCTCGAGGAGTATCTTTGTGGAGTTCTCTGTATTTCCTGAATTTGAATGTTGGCCTATATTGCTAGGTTGGGGAAGTTCTCTTAGATAATATCCTAAAGTGTGTTTTCCAACTTGGTTTCATTCTCCACATCACTTTCAGGTACACCAATAAATGTAGGTTTGGTTTTTTCACATAGTCCCATATTTCTTGGAGGCTCTGTTCATTTATTTTCATTCTTTTTTCTCTAATCTTGTCTTCATGCTTTATTTCATTAAGTTGATCTTCAATCACTGATATCCTTTCTTCTGCTTGATGGATTCAGCTATTGATATTTGTGTATGCTTCACGAAGTTCTTGTGCTGTGTTTTTCAGCGCCATCAGGTCATTTATGCTCTTCTCTAAACTAGTTATTCTAGTTAGCAATTCCTCTAACCTTTTTTCAAGCTTCTTAGCTTCCTTGCATTGGGTTAGAATATGCTCCTTTAGCTTGGAGGAGTTTGTTATTACCCACCTTCTGAAGCCTATTTCTGTCAATTCATCACACTCATTCTCCTTCCAGTTTTGTGCCCTTGCTGATGAGGAGCTATGTTCCTTTGGAGGTGAAGAGGCATTCTGGTTTTTGGAATTTTCAGCCTTTTTGCACTGTTTTTTCCCCCATCTTCATGGATTTATCAACCTGGTCTTTGATGTTGGTGAGCTTCAGATGGAGTTTCTGTGTTGACATCCTTTTGGTTAATGTTGGTGCTATTCCTTTCTGTTTGTTAGTTTTCCTTCGAACAGTCAGGCCCCTCTGCTGCAGGCCTGCTGGAGTTTGCTGGAGGTCCATTCCAGACCCTGTTTGCCTGTATCATTACGGAGGCTGCAGAACAGCAAAGATTGCTGCCTGTTCCTTCCTCTGGAAGCTTCATCCCAGAGGAGCACCTGCCAAATGCCAGCTGGAGATCTCCTGTATGAGGTGTCTGTCAACCCCTGTGGGGAGATGTCTCCCAGTCAGGAGGCATGGGGGTCAGGAACCCACTTGAGGAGGCAGTCTGTCCCTTAGCAGTGCTAGAGCACTGTGCTGGGAGAACCACTGCTCCCTTCAGAGCCAGCAGGCAGGAATGCTTAAGTCTGATGAAGCTAAGCCCACAGCCGCCCCTTCCCCCAGGTGCTCTGTCCCAGGGAGATGGGAGTTTGATCTCTAAACCTCTGACTGAGGCTGCTGCCTTTCCTTTAGAGATGCCCTGCCCAAAGAGGAGGAGTCTAGAGGGGCAGTCTGGCTACAGTGGCTTTGCTGAGCTGCCCTGGGGTCTGCCCAGTTCAAACTTTCTGGCAGCTTTTTTTACACTGTGAGGGGAAAACCGCCTACTCAAGCCTCAGTAATGGTGGACGCCCCTGTCCCCATCAAGCTCGAGCTTTCCAGGTCAGCTTCAGACTGCTGTGTTGGCAGCAAGAATTTCAAGGCAGTGGATCTTAGCTTGCTGGGCTCTGTGGGGGTGAGATCCACTGAGCTACACCACTTGGCTTCCTGGTTTCAGCCCCCTTTTTAGGGGAATAAATGGTTCTGTCTCACTGGTGTTCCAGGTGCCACTGGGGTATGAGAAACAAAATAAAACAAAACAAAAACCTCCTGCAGCTAGCTTGGTGTCTGCCCAAATGGCCGCCCAGTTTTGTGCTTGGAACCCAGGGCCCTGGTGGTGTAGGCATCTGAGGGAATCTCCTGGTCTGCGGAATGTGAAGACCATGGGAAAAGTGTAGTATCTGGGCTGAAGTGCACCGTTCTTCATGGGACAGTCCCTCCTGGCTTCCCTTGGCTAGGGGAGAGATCCTCAACCCCTTGCGCTTCTGAGGTGAGCTGGGTACCTCAGCTAGAAATGCAGAAATCACCCAACTTCTGAGTTGATCTCACTGGGAGCTGCAGACTGGAGCTGTTCCTATTTGGTCATCTTGCCCAGAAGTCAAGTGCACAAATCTTAATTGTGCAATATGAATTGGAAATTTCACTTTCCATCTATATACTTTTTCCATTTGGAGGTAATTATTTTACTGTGGTAAAATAACCTAAATTATATATTGTGGTTATGTAACCTAAAGTTTATCATTTTAAGTGTACAATTTAGTGGCATTAATGCACAATGTTATGCAGTCATCAACACTATTTCCAAAGCCTTTTCATTACCCCAAACAGAAACAGTGACCATTAAGCAATGGCCCCCCATTCGCTTTTCCTTCAGTCCCTATAACCTATAATCTACATATTGTTCCTATTAATTTGCAGGCACCTTATATAAGTGGAATCATACAACATTTGTCCTTTTGTGTCTGGCTTATTTCACTTAGCATAATGTATTCAAGGTTTATCCATGTTGTAGCATGTATCAGAATTGTATCCTTTTTTATGACTAAATAATATTCCATTATATGTATGTACCACATTTGCCTATCTATTCATCTATTGATGGATGATTGGGTTGTTTCTATCTTTTGTCTATTGTGAATAATGCTGCTGTGAACATTGCTATACAGGTATCTATTTGAATTCCTGCTCTCTGTTTCTTTGGATTCACCTAGGAGTGAAATTTTGGGATCATATGGTAATTCTATGTTTACCTTTTCAGGAACTGCCAAACTGTTTTTCATGATGGCTTCATCATTTTTCATTCTCACCTGCAATTGGAAAAAGGGTTCTAATTTTTCCATATCTTTGCCAATATTTTTTATTTTTCATTTTTTGATAATGATTATCCTATTGAATGTGAAGTGGTATCTCATTATGGTTTTGACTTGTATTTCCTTAATTGCTAATAATGTTGAGTATCTTTTCATGTGCTTATTGGGCTTATTGGCCATTTGTATATCTTCTTTGGAATAATGTCTATTTAAGTCCTTTGCCCAATTTTATGTTGGATTATGTGGTTTTTTTTGGCATTGTAGAGTTTTTTTTTTTTTTTTTTTTTTTTTTTTTTTTTTTTTTTGAGACGGAGTCTCGCTCTGTCGCCCAGGCTGGAGTGCAGTGGCTCAATCTCTGCTCACTGCAAGCTCCGCCTCCCGGGTTCACGCCATTCTCCTGCCTCAGCCTCTCCGAGTAGCTGGGACTACAGGCGCCCACCACGAAGTTCTTTATGTATTCTAGATATTAATTCCTCATCAGATATTTGATTTGTTAATATTCTCTCCAATTCTGTGTGTTGTCTTTTCACTCTCTTCACAGTGTCTTTTGATACAGTATAATTTTCTATTTTGGTGAAGTCTAATTTTTTTTTTTTTGAGATGGAGTTTTGCTCTTGTTGCCCAGGCTGGAGTGCAATGGTGTGATCTTGGCTTATGGCAACCTCTGCCTTCTGGGTTCAAGTGATTCTCCTGCCTCAGCCTCCCAAGTAGCTGAGATTACAGGCATGTGCCACCATGCCTGGCTAATTCTGTATTTTTAGTAGAGATGAGGTTTCTCCATGTTGGTCAGGTTGGTCTTGAACTCTTGACCTCAGGTGATCTGCCTGCCTTGGCCTCCCAAAGTGCTGGCATTACAGGCATGAGCTATATATATTACAGATATAGAAAGAAATATCTAGATTTGTTTTGGTGCCTGTGCCTTTAGTGTCATATTTAAGAAATCATTGCCAAAGGCAATGTCATTAAGATTCTGTATAAGTTTTCTTCTAAGATTTTTATAGTTTTAACTCTTACAGATAAGTCTTTGTTATGTTTTCGGTTAATTTTTATATATAGTATGTGGTAGGGGTCCAACTTCATTCTTTTGCCTGTAGATGTCCAGTTGTCCCAGAACCAATTGTTGAAATGACTGGCCTTTCCCTCATTGAGTGCTTTTAGAGCCCTTGCCAAAGATCATTTAACTACATATTAAAGGGTTTACTTCTGGGCTCTCGACTCTGTTTCATTGGTCTGTATTTGATTACTGTACCTTGGTAGTAAGTTTTGAAATCAGGAAGTATGAGGCCTCTAACTTTCTTCTTTTTTGAGGCTATTTTGGCTATTTGGTGTCCCTTCAGATTCAATATGAATTTTAGTATGAGTTTTCCTATTTGTGCAAAAAAATCTTTGGGATGTGATAAGGATTGCATTGAATCTGTAGATTGTATTGCCATCTTAATAATATTAAATCCATGAACACAGGATGTCTTTCCATTTATGTATGTCTTCTATAATTTCTTTCAGCAATGCCTTAGAGCTTTCAGTGTACAAGTACTCCCCTCCTTGGTTAAGTTTATTCCTAAGTATTTTATGCTTTTTGCTGTTATTGTAAATTAAATTGTTTTTCTTATTTTTTAGATTGTTTATTGTGAGTTTACAGAAATGGAACTGATTTTTACAGTTGATTTTGTATCCTGCAACTTTGCTGAATTTTTAATTAGCCCTAACAGTTTGTGTGTGTGTGCTTGTGTGGATTTTATACATATGAGATTATATTATCTTTAGGATTTTATACATATGAGATTATATTATCCATGAACAGAGATCATTTTGCTTCTTCCTAATTAAGACGTCTTTTATTTCTTGTTCTTGTCTAATTTTTCTAGCTAGAGCTTCTAATGCTACATTGAACACAAGTGGTAAAAGTGAGCATCTTGTCTTTTTCCTAATCATAGGAGAAAAAGTTATAGTCTTTCACCATTGTATATGATGTTAACTGCGGATTTTTTTTATTTATCTTTTTTATTTTTATTTTTTATTATTATACTTTGGGTTTTAGGGTACATGTGCACAATGTGCAGGTTTGTTACATATGTATCCATGTGCCATGTTGGTTTGCTGCACCCATTAACTAGTCATTTAGCATTAGGTATATCTCCTAATGCTGTCCCTCCCCCATCCCCCCACCCCACAACAGTCCCCGGAGTGTGATGTTCCCCTTCCTGTGTCCATGTGTTCTCATTGTTCAATTCCCACCTATGAGTGAGAACATGCGGTGTTTGGTTTTTTGTCCTTGCGATAGTTTACTGAGAATGATGTTTTCCAGTTTCATTCATGTCCCTACAAAGGACATGAACACATCAGTTTTTATGGCTGCATAGTATTCCATGGTGTATATGTGCCACATTTTCTTAATCCAGTCTATCATTGTTGGACATTTGGGTTCATTCCAACTCTTTGCTATTGTGAATAGTGCTGCAATAAACATATGTGTGCATGTGTCTTTATAGCAGCATGATTTATAGTCCTTTGGGTATATACCCAGTAATGGGATGGCTGGGTCAAATGGTATTTCTAGTTCTAGATCCCTGAGGAATCGCCACACTGACTTCCACAATGGTTGAACTAGTTTACAGTCCCACCAACAGTGTAAAAGTGTTCCTATTTCTCCACATCCTCTCCAGCACCTGTTGTTTCCTGACTTTTTAATGATGGCCATTCTAACTGGTGTGAGATGGTATCTCATTGTGGTTTTGACTTGCATTTCTCTGATGGCCAGTGATGATGAGCATTTTTTCATGTGTTTTTTGGCTGCATAAATGTCTTCTTTTGAGAAGTGTCTGTTCATATCCTTCGCCCAATTTTTGATGGGTTGTTTGTTTTTTTCTTGTAAATTTGTTTGAGTTCATTGTAGATTCTGGATATTAGCCTTTTGTCAGATGAGTAGGTTGCAAAAATTTTCTCCCATTCTGTAGGTTGCCTGTTCATTCTGATGATAGTTTCTTTTGCTGTGCAGAAACTCTTTAGTTTAATTAGATCCCATTTGTCAATTTTGGCTTTTGTTGCCATTGCTTTTGGTGTTTTAGAGATGAAGTCCTTGCCCACGCCTATGTCCTGAATGGTATTACCTAGGTTTTCTTCTAGGGTTTTTATGGTTTTAGGTCTAACGTGTAAGTCTTTAATCCATCTTGAATTAATTTTTGTATAAGGTGTAAGGAAAGGATCCAGTTTCAGCTTTCTACATATGGCTAGCCAGTTTTCCCAGCACCATTTATTAAATAGGGAATCCTTTCCCCATTGCTTGTTTTTGTCAGGTTTGTCAAAGATCAGATAGTTGTAGATATGCGGCATTATTTCTGAGAGCTCTGTTCTGTTCCATTGATCTATGTCTCTGTTGTGGTACCAGTACCATGCTGTTTTGGTTACTGTAGCCTTGTAGTAGAGTTTGAAGTCAGGTAGCATGATGCCTCCAGCTTTGTTCTTTTGGCTTAGGATTGACTTGGCGATGCGGGCTCTTTTTTGGTTCCATATGAACTTCAAAGTAGTTTTTTCCAATTCTGTGAAGAAAGTCATTGGTAGTTTGATGGGGATGGCGTTGAATCTATAAATTACCTTGGGCAGTATGGCCATTTTCACGATATTGATTCTTCCAACCCATGAGCATGGATTCTTCCATTTGTTTGTATCCTCTTTTATTTCATTGAGCAGTGGTTTGTAGTTCTCCTTGAAGAGGTCCTTCACATCCCTTGTAAGTTGGATTCCTAGGTATTTTATTCTCTTTGAAGCAATTGTGAATGGGAGTTCACTCATGATTTGGCTCTCTGTTTGTCTGTGATTGGTGTACAAGAATGTTTGTGATTTTTGTACATTAATTTTGTATCCTGAGACTTTGCTGAAGTTGCTAATCAGCTTAAGGAGATTTTGGGCTGAGACATTGGGGTTTTCTAGATATACAATCATATCATCTGCAAACAGGGACAATTTGACTTCATCTTTTCCTAATTGAATACCCTTTATTTCCTTCTCCTGCCTGATTGCCCTGGCCAGAACTTCCAGCACTATGTTGAATAGGAGTGGTGAGAGAGGGCATCCCTGTCTTGTGCCAGTTTTCAAAGGGAATGCTTCCAGTTTTTGCCCATTCAGTATGATATTGGCTATGGGTTTGTCATAGATAGCTCTTATTATTTTGAGATTCGTCCCATCAATACTTAATTTCTTGAGAGTTTTTAGCATGAAGGGTTGTTGAATTTTGTCAAAGGCCTTTTCTGCATCTATTGAGATAATCATGTGGTTTTTGTCTTTGGTTCTGTTTATATGCTGGATTACATTTATTGATTTCTGTATGTTGAACCAGCCTTGCATCCCAGGGATGAAGCCCACTTGATCATGGTGGATAAGCTTTTTGATGTGCTGCTGGATTCGGTTTGCCAGTATTTTATTGAGGATTTTTGCATCAATGTTCATCAAGGATATTGGTATGAAATTCTCTTTTTTGGTTGTGTCTCTGCCAGGCTTTGGTATCAGGATGATGCTGGCCTCATAAAATGAGTTAGGGAGGATTCCCTCTTTTTCTATGGATTGGAATAGTTTCAGAAGGAATGGTACCAGCTCCTCCTCGTATCTCTGGTAGAATTCGGCTGTGAATCCATCAGGTCCTGGACTCTTTTTGGTTGGTAAGCTATTGATTATTGCCACAATTTCAGAGCCTGTTATTGGTCTATTCAGAGATTCAACTTCTTCCTGGTTTAGTCTTGGGAGGGTGTATTTGTCGAGGAATTTATCCATTTCTTCTAGATTTTCTAGTTTATTTGCATAGAGGTGTTTGTAGTATTCTCTGATGGTAGATTGTATTTCTGTGGGATTGGTGGTGATATCCCCTTTTTCATTTTTTATTGCATCTGTTTGATTTTTCTCTCTTTTCTTCTTTATTTGTCTTGCTATCTGTCTATCAATTTTGTTGATCTTTTCAAAAAACCAGCTCCTCGATTCATTAATTTTTTGAAGGGTTTTTTGTGTCTCTATTTCCTTCAGTTCTGCTCTGATTTTAGTTATTTCTAGCCTTCTGCTAGCTTTTGAATGTGTTTGCTCTTGATTTTCTAGTTCTTTTAATTGTGGTGTTAGGGTGTCAATTTTGGATCTTTCCTGCTTTCTCTTGTGGGCATTTAGTGCTATAAATTTCCCTCTACACACTGCTTTGAATGTGTCCCAGAGATTCTGGTATGCTGTGTCTTTGTTCTCGTTGGTTTCAAAGAACATTTTTATTTCTGCCTTCATTTCATTATGTACCCAGTAGTCATTCAGGAGCAGGTTGTTCAGTTTCCATGTAGTTGAGAGGTTTTGAGTGAGTTTCTTAATCCTGAGTTCTAGTTTGATTGCACTGTGGTCTGAGAGACAGTTTGTTATAATTTCTGTTCTTTTACATTTGCTGAGGAGAGCTTTACTTCCAACTATGTGGTCAATTTTGGAATAGGTGTGGTGTGGTGCTGAAAAAAATGTATATTCTGTTGATTTGGGGTGGAGAGTTCTGTAGATGTCTATTAGGTCTGCTTTGTGCAGAGCTGAGTTCAATTCCTCGATATCCTTGTTAACTTTCTGTCTCGTTGATCTGTCTAATGTTGACAGTGGGGTGTTAAAATCTCCCATTATTATTGTGTGGGAGTTTAAGTCCCTTTGTAGGTCACTCAGGACTTGCTTTATGAATCTGGGTGCTCCTGTGTTGAGTGCATATATATTTAGGATAGTTAGCTCTTCTTGTTGAATTGATCCCTTTACCATTATATAATGGCTTTCTTTGTCTCTTTTGATCTTTGTTGGTTTAAAGTCTATTTTATCAGAGACTAGGATTGCAACCCCTGCCTTTTTTTGTTTTCCATTTGCTTGATAGATTTTCCTCCATCCCTTTATTTTGAGTCTATGTGTGTCTCTGCACGTGAGATGGGTCTCCTGGATACAGCACACTGATGGGTCTTGAGTCCTTATCCAGTTTGCCAGTCTGTCTCTTTTAATTGGAGCATTTAGCCCATTTACATTTAAAGTTAATATTGTTATGTGTGAATGTGATCCTGTCATTATGATGTTGGTTATTTTGCTCGTTAGCTGATGCAGTTTCTTCCTAGCCTCATGGTCTTTACAATTTGGCATGTTTTTGCAGTGGCTGGTACCGATTGTTCCTTTCCATGTTTAGTGCTTCCTTCAGGAGCTCTTTTAGGGCAGGCCTGGTGGTGACAAAATCACTCAGCATTTGCTTGTCTGTAAAGGATTTTATTTCTCCTTCACTTATGAAGCTTAGTTTGGCTGGATATGAAATTCTGGGTTGAAAATTCTTTTCTTTAAGAATGTTGAATATCGGCCCCCACGCTCTTCTGGCTTGTAGAGTTTCTGCTGAGAGATCAGCTGTTAGTCTGATGGGCTTCCCTTTGTGGGTAACCCGACCTTTCTCTCTGGCTGCCCTTAACATTTTTTCCTTCATTTCAACTTTGGTGAATCTGACAATTATGTGTCTTGGAGTTGCTCTTCTTGAGGAGTATCTTTGTGGCGTTCTCTGTATTTCCTGAATCTGAATATTGGCCTGCCTTGCTAGATTGGGGAAGTTCTCCTGGATAATATCTTGCAAAGTGTTTTCCAACTTGGTTCCATTCTCCCCGTCATTTTCAGGTACACCAATCAGACGTAGGTTTGGTCTTTTCACATAGTCCCAAATTTCTTGGAGGCTTTGTTCATTCCTTTTTATTCTTTTTTCTCTAAACTTCCCTTCTCACTTCATTTCATTCATCTTCCATGACTGACACCCTTTCTTCCAGTTGATCGCATTGGCTACTGAGGCTTCTGCAATCTTCGCGTAGTTCTTGATACTTGGCTTTCAGCTCCATCAGCTCCTTTAAGCCCTTCTCTCCATTGGTTATTCTAGTTATCCATTTGCCTAACTTTTTTTCAAAGTTTTTAACTTCTTTGCTATTGTTTTGAATTTCCTCCCATAGCTCGGAGTAGTTTGATCGTCTGAAGCCTTCTTCTCTCAACTCGTCAAAGTCATTCTCCATCCAGCTTTGTTCCGTTGCTGGTGAGGAACTGCATTCCTTTGGAGGAGGAGAGGTGCTCTGCTTTTTAGAGTTTCCAGTTTTTCTGCTCTGTTTTTTCCCCATCTTTGTGGTTTTATCTACTTTTGGTCTTTGATGATGGTGATGTACAGAAGGGTTTTTGGTGTGGATGTCCTTTCTGTTTGTTAGTTTTCCTTCTACCAGACATGACCCTCAGCTGCAGGTCTGTTGGAATTTGCTAGAGGGCCACTCCAGATCCTGTTTGGCTGGGTGTCAGCAGCGGTGGCTGCAAAACAGCGGATTTTCGTGAGACCACAAATTCAGCTGTCTGATAGCTCCTCTGGAAGTTTTGTCTCAGAGGAGTACCTGGCTGAGTGAGGTGTCGGTCTGTCCCTACTGGGGGGTGCCTCCCAGTTAGGCTGCTTGGGGGTCAGGGACCCACTTTAGGAGGCAGTTTGTCTATTCTCAGATCTCCAGCTGCCTGCTGGGAGAACCACTACTCTCTTCAAAGCTGTCAGTCAGATAGGGACATTTAAGTCTGTAGAGGTTCCTGCTGAATTTTTGTTTTTCTGTGCCCTGCCCCCAGAGGTGGAGCCTACAGAGGCAGGCAGGCCTCCTTGAGCTGTGGTGGGCTTCACCCAGTTCGAGCTTCCTAGCTGCTTTGTTTACATAAGCAAGCCTGGGCAATGGTGGGTGCCCCTCCACCAGCCTCACTGCCGCCTTGCAGTTTGATCTCAGACTGCTGTGCTAGCAATCAGCAAGATTCAGTGGGCATAGGACCCTTCAAGCCAGGTGCGGGACACAATCTCCTGGTGTGCCGTTTTCCAGCCCGTTGGAAAAGCGCAGTATTAGGGTGGGACTGACCCGATTTTCCAGGTGCCGTTTGTTACCCCTTTCTTTTACTAAGAAAGGGAACTCCCTGACCCCTTGCGCTTCTCAAGTGGGGCAATGCCTCACCCTGCTTCAACTTGCGCACAGTGTGCTGCATCGACTGTCCTGCACCCACTGTTTGGCACTCACTTGTGAGATGAACCCGGTACCTCAAACGGAAATGCAGAAATCACCCGTCTTCTGTGTCACTCAGGCCGGGAGCTGTAGACTGGAGCTGTTCCTATTTGGCCATCTTGGCTCCACCCCAACTGTGGATTTTTAATATATGGCCTTTATTATGTTAAAAAGTTCTCTTGTATTTCTAGTTTGTTGGATAGTTTTTATCATGAAAGGATATTGAACTTTGTCAAATGCCTTTTCTGTGTCAATTAAAATGACCAGTTTTTTTCTTTCATTTTGTTAATGCAGTATATTACATTGATTGATTTTTGTATGTTGAACTATCCTTGCATTCCAGGAATACATTTCACTGTCATGTTGTATAATCCTTTTAATATGCTGCTGAATTTTGTTTGCTACTTATTTTTTAAGAATTTTTATATAAATATTTATAAGGAATATTTGTTTGTAGTTTTGTTTTCTTTTAGTGTCTTTGTCTGGCTTTCATATCAGGGTAGTGCTGGCTTCACAGAGTGAGTTAGGAAGTGGTCTCTTCTTGTTAAGGACTGAGTGTTTATGCCTCTACAAAATGTATATATTGAAGCTCTAACCTCCAATGTGATGATATTTGGAGATGGGGACTTTGAGAGATAATTAGGTTTGGATGAGGTCACCTGAGTGGGACCCTCATGATGAGATAAGTGTACTTATAAGAAAGGAGAGACTAAAGTTCTTGCTTTCTCTCTACCACATGAGGGCATATTGAGAAGTTGGCCACCTACAAGCCAGGGAGAGTTTCACCAGCAATTGAATCAGCTGGCACCTTGATCTTGGACGTCAAAGCCTTCAGAACTATGAGAAATAAATTTCAATTGTTTAAGCTACCAAGTCTGTGGTATTTTGTCATGGAAGACAGAGTGAATTAATATATTTATCTTCAATGTTTGAAAGAGCTTAAGAAGGATTAGTGTAAAATCTTTTAAAACTCTTTGGTGACCAGTGAAGCCTTCTGATCTAGGACTTCTCCTTGTTGGGAAGTTGTTTTAAAATTATTTACTTAATATTCTTAGTAGTTACAGGTCTAATCAGATTTTCTATTTCTTCATGATTCAGTCTTTGTAAAAATTGTGTCTACTTCATCTATGTTATCCAATTTGTTTGTGTACAATTGTTTGTAGTAGTCTCTTCTATTCTTTTCATTTCTGTAAAATTGGTTGTAGTGTCCTCATTTTCATTTCCAATTTTAGTAATTTGAGCACTCTGTGTTTTTTCCATAACCACTCTAGCTAAATTTGTCAATTTTGTTGATCCTTTTAAGTAACCAACTTTTGGGTTCATCAATTTTCTCTATTTTATCTCTGATCTAACCTTTATGATTTTCTTTATTTTGATAGCTTTGGGTTCATAGTAGTGGCACTTTCCCACTTGAGATCTGAATTAGGTGAAATAGAGACCAGTTCTTCATGGACTCCCAAGATAGATTAGAATATTGCAAATAAGATCTGTTATGTTTCCTCTCATTCAAGAGAGGGAACTGAGACGTGAATTCCTGCCTCTGCTAAACAAGCTTTCTGCTGGGATGAGGAGGGGGTGGGGCAAGGGCAGGAAAAATGCCATGGAACTTTTCCTACCACTTCAAAAGTGGCTTTTTCTTCATTGAGCATTTGATTGGTTGTTATAAAACTCTGACTGTTTTCCAGAGTCCCTATAAGGTTAATTCAACCATTTGGGGTTTTTTTGTTTGGCTGTTTTTTTTATTACTCTAAGTTGGGGGAAAGAGAGAGTTTGGAATTTCCTAGTCCACCACTTTGCTGACATCACTCTATCTCTATACTTTTACATTGATTTTTTAAAAAATGATAGAAATGTGTTCTCATATTTCTTAAGTAACTAAAAATTAGTGACATTACCCAAGATCTTGGTGGATAAATAATATTCTCTCTAAGGAACCAGTGCCCCTAAGAAAAATGACTAATTCTACATGTGAGATAGTCTCTTATATCCACGTTTTTCTTGACTCACTTTACTAACAAGGATCTTCAATACAATACAGTTGAAGATTAGCAGTGATCTTGTATTCATTGAATACAAGAATGGTTACTTGTATTCATTACTTTATTAAGAATGCCTCTAATGTTTCCAATAAATGTTTGCTACATATGCTGTATCAAGTTGTAAAAGTTTAACCCAAGCCAGTCATTTGCTTATTTGCTCTCAGCTCTATTCCCACTCTTCTGTGCTCTTTGTTTTTCAGAAGGTTAGAAGTCTGCAAACTACGTTTATCATTTCCATTCTCAGATGGCTTCTGATTAGATTTTGTCACTGGGTGGTATTGGTTAAAGTTGGATGGAAGGAATAAATTATATTTTTTCCATAATCTTGGTTTCTGGTAATGTCTTCAGTAATGGCAGTGATGGCAGAAGATGAGTACTGCTTCAGGGTTCCTGGTGTAGCAGTGCAGTTCCAGCAAGCATGTCAGAAGTCTTGATAGTGTGGTACTTGTGGGATCAGGCTTTGATGGTGGCATCTGCAGTGGTGAGTGATTTTTGTCTCCCAGAGTCTCATAGTTTTGATGAGACTGTGAACTCTTAGAATCTTGAAAGCTGGCAGCACTGATTCCCAAGACAAATTTCCATAAGGACAAAGTTCCATAGCAACTTCCTGGAATTATTAATTGCTTGGTAACCTCAGCTTCCCTGTTTTACTCCTCCATCCACTTTTGGAATCAATTTTCTATATTCGGCTTGCTGAGTTTTCAGTATTTAACATGGTCTCAGTTTTTTAAAATTGGATATTGACTAAAACACATTCTATTTTTAGCTTTCTTGAAAACTTTTTAAATCAGTCATGGGTATTCAGTTTTATCAAATATATATTGTAGACTATGTCAGCATGATTACTTTTTTTCCTCTCCTTTAATCTGTTTGAACAGCAAATTACAATAGATGGTTTCTTAAAGATAAATCATCCTGGCACTCTAAGGATAAAATCCTACTTGGTTGCATTTTTTTTTCTTTTAATGCATTGCTTTAAAATTGACTGAAGTTTAAGTTAAGATTTTTAACATTTATATTTATAGGTGAGATTGGACTATATCAGGATGTGGCAGACTTTTTCTGTAAAAGTCCCAATAGTGAATATTGGACTTTGTGGACCACACAGTCTCCTTTGCAACTACTCAACTCTGCTGCTGTAGTGTGGAAGCAGCCATAATAAACACATAAAAGAATGCTTGTTGGCTGTGTTTCAATAAAACTTTATTTATGGATGCTGAAATCTGAATTTCACATAATTTTAACGTGTCCCAAAATATTATTATTCTTTGAATTCTTTTCAACCATTTTAAAAATGTAAACTATTCTTAGTTCATGGGTGAAATAAAAACAGATGGCAGACTGAATGTGGCCACACGCCACAGTTTGCTAACTCCTGGCCTATGTGTCTCTTTGTGGGGGATCATCCTTATCTGGCTTTGGAATCAGTGTTATACTATAGTATTTAATGAATTTGGAAGCTTCCCACTGTTTTCTATGCCTTGGGACAGTTAAGATGACTGGGAATTATCCTTTCATTGTAGGTGATAGAACTAGTCCATGAGACCATCTAGGCTAGTACACTTTTGGCAATTAGACCACTGAATATCTTTCCATTTTTTCTCAGGTTAAAGAATTTCTTCTAGTTATAAACTAACTTTTTCTTTTTCTTTCTTTCTTTCTTTCTTTCTTTCTTTCTTTCTTTCTTTCTTTCTTTCTTTCTTTCTTCCTTCCTTCCTTCCTTCCTTCCTTTTCCTTTCCTTTTCTTTTTTTTTCTTTCTTTTCTTTCTTTTGAGAAAGAGTCTTGCTCTGTTGCCCAGGCTGGAGTGCAGTGGCACCATCTCAGCTCACTGCAACCTCCGCCTCCCAGGTTCAAGCAATTCTTGTGCCTCAGCCTTCCGAGTAGCTGGGACTACAGATGTGTGCCACCACGCCCGGCTAATTTTTTTTTGTATTTTTAGTAGAGACGGGGTTTCACCATGTTGACCAGGCTGGTCTTGAACTCCTGGCCTCAAGTAATCCGCCCACCTCAGCCTCCCAATACAGGTGTGAGCCACTGTGCCAGGGCTTAATTATAAATTTTCAACTTACAAGTTATTACATATACAAAGCCTTATACCACAGCAATCCATTGGTCCTTTCTGCCACCAGATGACATTAGCATGGACAATATAACCATTATTTGTGTTTTGGAAAGATCACTCTGGTTGTGGTGTAGAGAATGGATTGGACTGGGAGCAGGCACGACTGCAAGAGGTCAAGTGCTATTGTCTGGGTAAGAGATGATGGCAAGCTGGACTACTGTAGTTACTGGTGAAAGAGAAGTAGATAGATTGTAGTGACATTCAGGAGTTGTGTTGGGGTTTTCAAGACCACCCCCAGATTCAGTCATTCACTAGGAGGACTCACAAGACTCAGCATATAGCCATAGTCATGGCCGATTTATTACAGTGAATAAACACAAAGAAAATCAGCAAAGGCAAAAGGGCAAAGTCCAGAGGAAACCAGGTGCAAGTTTCTAGAGTCCTCTCATAGTGGAGTCAAACAGGATGTACGTAATTCCTTCAACAACATGTTGTGTCATGTTTGAAGTGTAATCTACCAGAGCCTAGGCATTTAGGGTTTTTCTCTGCAGTCAGTAACGTAGGCACCCTCTACCTAGCATGCACCCAAATTCCAGAATCCAAGAAGGAAAGCAGATATTTAGCAAAAAACAAATTGTTGTGCCAACAGTTTCGGTACAGTGTAAGTCATTCTTATCAGGGAATGGTAGGAGCCATCCCAAAGTCCAAGTTCCCAGACACCAGCCAAGGGCCAACCTTATAAGCATGCCCTTCAAAGGACAGCAGTTTTAGGCCTGCTGTGTTAACTCTTCTGTGTTTCCTGCATAGTAGGTAAAATCAATATTTTCTACTGCATTTCCAACCAAGGGTTTTATAGAATCTCTGAAGGTAATATACTTTAGAAATAAACAGAATATCTGGCTTTGTCATTGATACATATGCCAAAAGATTGTAACATCCCAGCTAATGCAGTTAAAGGCTGATAAACTATTGCATCTTCGATAATTAAAGTATTACAAATTGAGGACTATTTGCACTGGGTCAGGCACTGTGGATACAAATGGTGACAAAACCACGCATGATCTGTGTCCTGATAGAACTCACAGTCCAGTGATGGAAGAGAGGAATTAATAAAATAATCACAGGGAGAAATACTTAAAGACAAAATTGAAAACTGCTGTAAAGGCAAGAGGTGCTGTACTATGAGCACAAAACATGGGCATCAGATATGGCCTGGAGGAACAGTGAAAACATCGCCCAGGAAGGGACACTTGAGCTTATCCCAGAAGAATGAATGGGCATTGTGTGAATGAGTGAAGCTGTGTATTGGAGGTAGTGAGGGTAAGGAGGTGGAGGTAATTTCAAGCTGAAAGTCCTATGGCTAATGTGTAGATGAAATGAAATGAAATGTGCCAAACCTCAGAAAGCGCTGGATAAACACTAGCGAAATTTATCTTCTCAAATGGTTGCTGTATCTGCCTACAGAGTTTCTACACAGGGACTCTGAAATTCTTCATCGGTAGCAGTCAATTTCAACCCCACAAGAGGATGTAGCTGCGGAGCTGGAAGACCAGGTTTATCTGCAAAGGCTGGCTCAGAACAGAGCAGCTGTGGCCTCTTTGATAAGTAGGGAATAGAGGAAGTGGTTTTGTCTCAGGCCTAAAAACCATTTGCCATCTCACACAGCCCCTGTTAGTAAGTCACCTCCCCTTCAGTGTTTACCAAACTTTGTGAGGCCCTGCACCTACAGTTCCATGGAAACCACGACCTCGTTCTCCTCAGTTAAAAGCCCAGTCTTTTTATCACTTTCCTCCAAGTGGCACTGTGGGTGACACAGAGAATTTCTACTCTCCAATTTGGGACTCAGACTCTGAATGTGGTTTCCAGGACTCCCTTTCCTCTCCTGATACGTGGGCGCCAATCCAAATTCAGTTCAACAAATACTTACTAAGCTCTGCTAGGCGTTGGCTCCTGTGATAGGGCACCGTGAGTGAAAAATGAATGACAAAGCTCCTTCCCTGGAGGGAGATGACCCCCCAAACGTGATTTAAGTCCTCAATTTCCTCTCTCTAGGTTGATCAAGGCAGAACTCTCTTCTCCACCTTAACCAAGCACCTCTGCTGCCCTCTGGGTTTTTTCTGTTTCTGGTATTTGTCCTTCCTATCTCTAGCTTCTCAGTCTCCTCCCAAGGTCCCAATCATCTCTCTACATCAGCCTTTCTTTTTTTCATTGTCTGTCTTATACCCTCAATCCCTTGGTCTCTTGTGTACACTCAGGGCCTGGGTTTTCAGATGGCACAGGGCTTTTATCATGTGGACTGTCTCCTTTGCTGTTTCATCTGTTTACTTCATTTTTGTTGCTCTCAAAAACCAAAACAAAGTAAAACACAAAATAGATGCATTATAAAATAATATCTATTGTGTCCTGCTGAAATGGAGCCTGTAGTCTCATTTCTTAGGCACTTACAAGGTAAAATTTATGAACTATACTTTATTAATGAACATTTACAAATGCCTGACATTTGTAATAGACATTTACAAGATGACTTGTAGAGGGGATAAGATATCTTATTGCAGACGTGACACCTAGCTTCTGGAACAGGGTTAGTGGCATTTGCCACTAGTGAGCATCATTTTCATGTTCAAATGAATAATGAAGTAATCAAAAAACTTTTTTTTGAGGAACTGAGACACTCAGACACAAAACACAAAATTAGGCACTCAGACACAAAACAACTTATTAGCCAGTTGGAGAGAGAGCTAAGAAATACCATATCTATATAATTATCAGAGAATGTGATAAAAAGCTACTACTCTTTACTTGTGTGCCAAATGCTGTAAAAGTATAAATAGAGGGCTATATATTTAGCTTTGGACGGGAGGTTTTGGAAGGCCACACAAAAGGGATATTCAATCTGATGCTTGATGTATGAAAAAGCCAGAGACAGAAGGGAGAGAAGGGCATCCCAGACAGAGGACACAACATGGGCAAAGGCATGGGAGGATTTGGTGGGTGTGTGGGCCCATGATAATTCTGTGTGACTGGAGCCTAGGGGGCAGGCAGGAGACAGCCTGGAAGGGCTGATGGGTCAGATTGCTAAGGAGTGTGGTTCCCCAGGAAAAACATTTTAGTATGGAAGTGAAGCGATAAGATCCTCATTTTAGAAAGATTGCTCTTTATGTAATAGCAACCCAGGTAACACGTGATAAAGCAATGATCTGAGGGAGTGAGCATGTAGAGGGAAGGTGTGTTAGAGAATTAGGCCAATTAAGGGCACATGCCTGAGAGGAGCCATATAGAGAAGTTGGAACTGACAGGACCTATTCTCTGACTAGATGTAGAGGGGATTTGGGGTGACAGGGAGAATGAAGGAGCCAAGGATGAAAAAGTTTTCTGGCCTTGGGTAGCTGCTGATTGGTGAAGCAGTGAAGAATAGCAGTTCTGCACCCAGCCCCTGGAGTTGAATCCTAGCTTTTCTATTTACTAGGATGAGCTGTTGTGATTCAGCCTTAAAGACTTCACCTTTGTGTGACTCAGTTTCCTACTTTGTAAAAGAGAGGATGGTTGTATCTTCTTCAGAAGGCAGATGAGTTTTAATGTTTCTTATGGGCTTTAAATGAGTAAATGTAAAACAGGACAGGGAATAGTACATAGTAGGCACTGGATAAATGTTAATTATTTCGATTATGGTGGATCATTAGCATAAAACAGAAAAACAGAAGGAAAAACAGAAGGAAAGCAAGTTGGGAGGTCAGAGACAGACCCGTGAGTTTGATTTTGGACACACTAAACTTGAGGTGACTTCTGACATCTATGCAGAGATGACCCATAAACTATTGGAAATACAAGTTGTAAATGAAAGAGTTGAGATTATGAGCATTTAAAAATTCTCTGATGAATAATTTATGTAATTACTTGCCTACAATAAGACCTTATAAGAAAAATATTTCTCATTTGCAAAGATTTGGCCATTTTCCAGTCTCAGCATTGATCCATCCCAAACCCAGAGACTTGTACAGGGCTGTTGAGAACTGTCTGGGCAATCAGCCAGCAACAGTTAATAATTATCATCCATTCTTTTATGAATTCCCAAAGTCTGCAAGTCTCTAGAGAATGTATTAGTCATTACTTTCCTCCCTCAAGTCAGAATTCAGGACTTTTTTAATGGTCCTTTGTCAAAATGTATTAACACTTTCATATGTTTTGAAAAATTACTGGACTCCTCACACTTGGATGGGGGCTTATTTAAGTCTAAACATGCACAGCTGTTTTTTTTAACCACTAAATTGTTCAGCACAATTCCCCAAATTCTTACCTCTTCTTTTGTTTCTGTTATTTTTGTGATTTTTAGTGGTGGAAATTTACAGTTTCTCTCATTTTATATTAACTCATCAGAGTGTTTATGACCTGAAACCTCTGCCTGTCCAAAATGCATAGAGAGAGCTCTATCCAACCTTCTTTAATTAAACGGACATTTTCAACAGAAAAGTTGAGTGGGTATCCAGATAGCAATGGAATTAATATATTAATATATTTACTTTGAGCTGCTTTTAGTACCTCAAAATAGTATATGCAAATATTCATTCAGTAGATATTTGTGGTCCACCTATTATGTGTCAAGCAAAGTGCCAGGTGTGTGTACACCTAAGGCCAAGTGCCAGGTAGGGGGAATACACAGGAGGTAAAAAGGGGCCACATGGCAGAGTACAAGTGCATGGCCCTTGGTGACAAGGAGTCTTGAGTTCAAATACTGTCTTCTCAGCTTTCCAGCTTTGCTAAGGTATTCCTATGTCAGCCTTAGTGTTAACTGGAAGAATTAATTTCTATTTTACAGGGCTGTCATGAGTATTGACAACAATGTATGAAGCATCTAGTTTAGCAGTTGGTATACAAAATAAGCCCTCAACGATTCTTACAGGTTCCCTACCTTCAAGGAGCTCTCCATTATTATTATTTATTATTATTATTATTTAGGTATATCCCCTGTTCTCTCAGTCTAACTGGGGAGGCAGATATAGCATCAGGTAAGTAGACTGTGGTATAATAATGGGGGGAATAAACATTGCATATAACAAAATATATCTGAATAAGGAGGGATGAGAGTTAAAAGTTTGATATACAACATTAATTTTGCATAATACTAGCAGCATTTCTGTTGTAAGAAGCTTATTTCCTGAATTTGGATTAGCATCTTCTGAAGATTTCAGGCCTAGAAGAACAGCTTATAAAAAATTTCCCGAACTTTGCCATGCACAGGCACATTCCTGTATGAGCAACACCTCATTTAATCCCTACATCAACCCTACAAGGTAGGCACTATTATTATCCCCATTTTACAGATGGACAACCTGAGGTACAGCGAGGTTAAAGTAACTTGCCTAAGGTCACATGACTAAGAAACCAGGATTCAGACCCAGGCCCTCTACTGTCAGAGCCCACATTTATGACCACTCATTATACTTCCTCTTATTGTCTTTGTTCTTCAACCCCCCGTTTTTTTTTTTTTTTTGAGACGGAGTCTCACTCTCTCACCCAGGCTGGAGTGCAGTGGCGTGATCTCAGCTCACTGCAACCTCCACCTCCCGGGTTCAAGTGATTCTCTTGCCTCAGCTTCCTGAGTAGCTGGGACTACAGGCACGTGCCACCATGCCCGGCTAATTTTTTTTGTATTTTTAGTAGAGACGCAGTTTCACAACGTTGGCCAGGCTGGTCTCGAACTCCTTGTGATTCACCCACCTTGGCCTCCCAAAATTCTAGGATTACAGGCATGAGCCACTGTGCCTGGCCTTCAAGCTTCATTTTACGATCAGTAGAGACTGTCATTAATTATTGAGAAAATTTATACAAATCAAGGGAAATTCAGAGAAAAGTCAAACAGAAGAAAAATAATGAGTCTGGAAGAAAATATAGCCCAGCCATTCCTTCTCTCCAGGCAGGACCTAAGAAGTGCTCTCTGTGGACACGGCCCAAACCAGGCAGGCTCCTTCCTGCCTGTGCCCGGTTTCCAAGCTGGTCCAACCAGGCTATTCCCTCATAGCCTGTGTAGTTTAGAGTGTTCTATAGATTTTTTAAATCATATTTTAAACGAGCTTCACTTTCTTCTTCTAAGAATCATGAGCTGCAACATTCCTCATTTTCTCAGTTGAGTCCTCAGTAAAGCCCAAGGTGTCTGCAGGCAGAAGGACTGTCCTGACCTACTAGAACTTTCCACCAGAGGGCTCTGTCTCTGAGATTTCCATTTTGATGCACACTTTTAAAAACTGGCACACTTTGGTCTGATACAAGATCCTGTTCCATGATGCTTTGATTTTATAGACCTCTTGGTCACAGTCTAGTTCATCTGGTATGTTGTGTAGGGGAAAATAAGATCACATGCATTTTACAGAAGGAAAATCTAAGAACTAAGCCCTAGAGAGAAGGGTGAACAGATAACGTGTTCATGAATCAGGAGATTCATAGGAGAGAAACAGTGAGAGGAGAGACAAGAGCAGGGTGTCCTGAGTCCAAAGGCCACCTTCAGAATTCCTGGGCTCTGGCTTCATCCCAGGTTTGCTCTTCTAGAAAACCTAACAGATCTAACCTGCTTCTGATTTTTATTTTCGACAATATGCACAGGGGCATTAGGACACTAGGAATTTTACTTGAGTGAGCATATTAGGAAGAGGAAGAGGGCAAATTAGAGAATAAAGATGTTCGGGAATGAGTCTTCAATGCATCCACAGAGTGAGGAGTGGTTTTATTTTAGGATAAACGCAATCTGTTCAGTGTCACTTTGGAACTCCTCCATCCTTTACGACCAAGCCTCTTTCCTCCTTCCTGCACGTCTCTTCTTGGGGTGCTGCCTTTCACCTCCTTACAACTGGTTTGGTGCTTCAGCTGACCTCTTAGTTGGTCTGCCTAACTCTGAAAGTCTTTTCCCTCCAAAGTGCCTTTACACTAGGAACAGCCTCTGATGTATACATCTTGATATTATTTTATTTTATTTTTATTTTTTGAGACACGGTCTCACTCTGTTGCCCAGGCTGGAGTGCAGTGGCAGGATCTCGGCTCACTGCAACCTCCACTTCCCAGGTTCAAGCGATTCTCCCACCTCAGCCTCCCAAGTAGCTGGGATTACAGGTGTGCACCACCAGGCCTGGCTAATTTTTTTGTATTTTAAGTACAGATGGGGTTTCACCATGCTGGCCAGGCTCCTCTCGAATTCCTGACCTCAAGTGATCCGCCCACCTTGGCCTCCCAAAGTGCTGGGATTACAGGCATAAGCCACTGTGCCCAGCTGCATCCTGATATTTAATGCTTGCCAGAATTTGATTGTACCATGCTTATTGGCTTCTATCTTTTTTTTTTTTTTTTTTTTTTCCGAGATGGAGTCTCACTCTGTCTCTCCCAGGCTGGAGTGCAGTGGTGTGATCTCAGCTCACTGCAACCTCCACTTCCTGGGTTCAAGCGATTCTCCTGTCTCAGCCTCCAGAGTAGCTGGGACTACAGATGTGTGCCACCACACCTGGCTAATTTTGTATTTTTAGTAGAGATGGGGTTTCACCATGTTGGCCAGACTAATCTCGAACTCCTGACCTCAGGTGATCCGCCTGCCTTGGCCTCCCAAAGTGTTGGGATTACAGGCATGAGCCACCACCCCCAGCCAGCTTCTGTTTATCTGTAATTCCCACATGTACAATGTAGTGAGGAAAACAAATAATTACTTATGCTGTAAGGCTGAATGAGATGAGTCTTAGTGATAGAAGGACCAAAGAGGAAAAAACAGCAGTGTGAAAAGATCCCTGATTAATTTTGACTCCTGATACCAGGGAAAGCTTTACAGAAGAGGTACCTTTTGAGGTAGGCGTTGAAGGACATGTAAATGGACATGGGGTGAGGGCACACATCTGGCTGGGGCACTCTGCCACACATAGGCAAGGGACTGTGAGCATGCATGGTGCATCTGGAGAGGTGCTCTGAATACACCCCACTGACCCAGGCCCCTGCTCATTTTTCATGTTTCTCTCGCTTGGAGGCCCTCTGTCTTCCTCATTCTCTATCCAAATTTCATCCATCCTTCAAGGCCCAGCTTCATCCCTGCCCCCTCATAAGGTGTTTTTTGACTGTTCATACCATTACTTGCAGCTGCAGTTCAGCGTTAACTGTAGTGTCTGTGCTGGAATTGTCTCCTGAGCTACACAAGGGCAGACATTATGTACATTTCCTACTTTGGGGCCTTGCAGTTCCTACCATAGTGCTAATGGTAGTTAGTGCTAATGGTAGTTAGTGCTAGATGAGTCTATGGATTCATTTACTGGGACTGATGTCTTTATCTGCCTAAATGCAGCCCATTGCTGTCCAGCCTAGGACTATTCGTTGGGATTTAGGAGTTAGCCGATTATATTTGCTAACACATAAGGGAAACACTTCCTCAAATGACCATATGAATGTCCTGCTCAGTTGTGAATGATTCTTCCTCATTGCGGAGAGTTAATGGCTGTGTAAGCTGGCTGGTGGTCTGTTTGTGGGGCATGCCAGGGTGGGGGCACTCTGCCTCAGCTTAAACTCTGTAGTTCTCTGAGCCTTTGGAACTGCGATGAACCCAGTTTCATCATCTGCACCACCATCTCCCAAGTTCCTTCTGGAGAATGACTCTGCTTCTTGCAAGGTCTTCTATTTTGATGGTTGGATTATACCCAGTTCCCCAGAAGTGTGGGAAATATAAGCTGGTCAATTCCTTTTGGAGAGCGGGAATACTGGGCATGGCTGCTTCTTCTGCTGAGGCTGCTTGGAGTGATACAGAAGGAAATCTTGGCCAGAAAGAAAATCCTATGAGGCTTCTGAAGTAGCACTCCAAGAAAAGTGTCCCAGCAGTCTCTAGACCCTGCAGAAAGAACATTTTCCAACACTCCATTTGGAGAATGTGTCTACGTGGCTGAGAGCCACAACTCTGACAGAGACCCACACAGCATTGTCATCTGTGTTTGGACTTATTAAGCCTGTTGTGCCCTGCACAAAGATTCCCAGACAAAGGGATGAGTGCGCTTATATGCAGCCCACATTCTGCTCTACAAGCCATGCACTCAGGGGAAGGGCTGCATCTGCCTCAAGCGAAGGGTACCTTTTCCTAATTTGCTCAAGATGCGTGGTGGAGGCCACGCACTAGGGATCTTCACACATACTGACTGTGAGCAGAGCATCTTGGCTGGTGTGCCATGGCCTATTACAGGTGTGCAAAATATTGATCCCCTTCTCCCACAGTTACTGGGCAGGGTTGTTACCTCCAGTCACAAGAGGCCTCTAGTCATATGCAGATTCCAGAAGTGAGCAATCTTGATTGTTTATCCCAGTGTGCCATAAAAATATTATTTTCTACATGTGCTATGATGGGAAGAAGTTTGGGAAAACTATACTAGGTAACCTGCTTTGTCAGTCATTCAGAAGGGAGTCATTTCAGGAAGGGTATGCATCCGTTTGTCCATTTAGGCACAAGCTATGCCCAGCAGAAGGTTTCCTGCTTTGCTTACAGGCTGACATGTGGCAGTTTGCAATCTCCCAGTAACAGCTGGGCAGAGAAGATCTGGATCCAGGGAACCTGCCGGTATTGGTGGTTGTAACTCAGTTTCCAGAGGGAGAATTCAGCCCAGCAGCCTAGATCACAATTTCATAGCTTGAAGTTGCAGGGGGTTTACTGTCCTGTGTGCTGGATTTCCCCATCTGTGTAGGAGAGAAACATGTGAGAAAATGTTAACTGAGAGGTGCTGCTGGGGAACTCCAGTCCTGCAAGTTCCCAGAGGAGTTAAGCAAATGGCACAGGGGGATACCTTAGATTTGCCTCGTGCTGGGGAAATCTGGGGTAGCAGGGCCTTGTTCTTTGCTGAGTCCCTTGTGTCTGCTCCAGCTACCCCCCATTTGGGAGGCCCTGAGCAATTAACTTCTTAGCCCAGAAAAGAGCAATGAGAGGGAATGGGGGTGGAGGCGTATTTGGAACGGATTTTGATTATAGGCTTGAGGTGACATTCAGGTTCAAGCTACCTGCATTCCTTGTTCCTAGTTGAGCCTTAGTTTTTTTATATCCCAATAACTCCACTTTCACCTATACATAGTGGGGACTCACTGCTCGCATCTCCTGTGCTCTAGGCATTTAGAGGGTTGCAAACAATCTTCCCATTGGCTTGAGGAGTCTTAGGTTTTCAATTAAATACTGACCCAATAATTGTCATCTAACTTGTCTTTAAGGATTTATCTTGAGATGTCACAATCCAGGATTCCATGATTAATCCCTCAAATTTTATCTCCTTCTAAGTTAGGTTACTCTTGTTCCTCCAACTCTCCTTGAGATCCCAGCACAAATATGCTGGGCACCCTGACCCTCAATTCTCGCCTGTCCTTCTCCTTTTCTTCTCCTCTTCTTTCCTCATTCTTCCCCTCCTTCTTCTTTCCCTCCTTCCCTCTCCTGATCACCGAGAAAGTAAAGGTCCCTCTATCTGGTTGTCCAGTCCATTTGGCTTATCTTTTCAAGCAAACTGCCCTGTGCTTCAAGTCCTCCTTAAAAGGAAGTAGCACCGCCCTGCTCGTCGAGCTCATAGATGTCCTCCCTATTGCCTTATAGGATCACTCTTAATTCGTACTCAGTTTACTTTCCGCTTGGTAGCTCAGCTATTAAACAGGAATACTTAGAAAACATGGTTCTTTAAGCAACCCTAAAGCTGTCCTGACTGTAGCAGCAGTGAGGACCTTCAGATAGTGGCAATCCCTCCTTAGAGCCCCGAAAGTTAAAGTCCTGTCAGAGGGCTTTGCATATGGCAGAGAAGGCCATAAGGCACAGGCATAAGGCACAAGGCACTTGACACTACAGATGACACACGCAGGCTGCGTGTGGTAAAAGAGCAGCTGAGGGAGCAAATGAACTGAAATTCAGCTTCTGCTCCATTGCACCCATCTGGGCATCTGGCATGGGCCTGCGTCTGCTCAGAGGGAAGCACCTGTTTTCTCATTTTCACAACGTGAGCTAGCAGTGGCCCCAGGTATTATACGGGATGGAGTTCCCATACCGTAGTCCAGAGGCACAGGGACTTCTGCATTTGAAAGGTGGGATCAGCATCCCAAGTAGGATAACTCGCGGGTGGCCGTTGACCTGGGGAGTGGGACTGTGTGCGTGGGTGTAAGTACGTATAGACCAAAAACCTAGGCAGTGGGTCCTGAGAACTACGAGGAGTCCCATGGGAAACAGCTAGCCCCTGGTTGGATGGACTGGGTACACCAGAATGGCTGGAAGAGATAGGAAAGCAAGGATTAAAAAGCCAGAAAGGGGTTACCTTATCAGTGAACTGCACTTCAGAATAAACTGTGTTCACTGGCTCTTCCTTGGAGGGAAGCACCTGTAAAACATGCATCTTCCCCTCAGTGAGGGAGCCCAGGCCCAATCTTACAAGTCCCCTTTCCTAATTCTGCCTCTACCCACCATCCTTCCCTGGTCCCACGTTTACAAGGTGGCCTCCCCCTTGGCCTCAGTTCTGGCTCCATCCGACTCTGGAGAGGCTTAGGATCAGGAAGGGATAAGGTGGGGGTGAATGGATAGCAGTTGGGCAGGGTCTCAGGGGTGAAAAACCTCAGAGGCCAAGAGGAGGGATCCCATGGTTCAGGATGAGTCCTGCTCAGTCAGGATTTTAGCTTTCCATGGTCTCTATGGATCCAGCTGCCCTATCAGTCCAAGCACAACGCTAGACTGACCAGGCAGGCCTCAGTCTCCCCCTTGATTCCTTGCAAACTTTAAGGAGGCAGGCTGGTGGGGACACAGGAGAAGGTGATCCAGGGTGGAGGGGAGGGAGGGGAAGGCAGGTAAAGGGCGGGTGGGAGGAGGGGTGTGGAACAGTGACTCTGAGTCTGAGGAAAGCAAGCCGCTGCTGCTAGGCCAAGAAGGGCATTCAAGGGAACTTGTCTGTCAGTTCTGTTGCCTCGGAGCCCCCTTAGCAACCTTTTCACCACGTTGGTAGTCACATAGCAGCCCTCACCTCACTCCAAGAGCTCCTCTGTTGTGTGGCCCTTCTAGGGGCGCCTTGCTCCTAGTCATGGCTCATCTAACCTGGAGCCAGGCCCACTCTGGGACGCTCAGGGCCTCAGCCCATGGAGGCTGCCATGGGGTGACAATGGGTCACGTTCCTATCCTCATAGAAAGATCCGTGGCATCGCTTCCCTGACATAGTATTTCCTGGTTGGAACCTCTGGACTCTTGGCCATGGCTGCTTTCTAGACAACAACAAGCGGAGGGCAATGGCTGCCCATGACTCCCTGTCATGGAGATGGTGGCACAGGGGTGTCCATGAATTGCATCAGCTCACCTTGGACTGCAGGATTTCATCATAGATTCTGGACTCTGCTGGCTGGGTGTTCCTTGAAGCCGTGATATATGTGTATATGGTTTTCTTTGAGGCAGCATCTATCTCAAAAATAAATATAGACACACAGTCTGTGAAAGGTGGTTTTTTTAGAGATGATCTATTCCAATGTTCTCTTTTTTAAGATGAAGAAAGGAAGCCGCCAGGGGATAAATGGCTGCCATCCTTTGAAATGGATGCTTGGATCCTCAGAATGTCTCAGGAGTCACTTGGCTGAGGCCTCACCCAAGGTCAGTGGGAATTCTCTTCTACTCTAGAGTCCAGATTAGGCCAAAGACAATTTCCCCAACCCCTCCCTGTGTGGCCAGTCAAATGTAGCTCTTCTACCCAGGATCTCCCTTTGTGTCTCTGACACTTACCACTGACTGTCTTGCATGGCTAGTTGACTTTCCATGTCATGGTCTTAGTTTTTTAACTTGATTGATTCTTTCTAGTTATACACTGTTTTACATTCTTTTGGTGCAGACCTTGCTGTAACCATCTCAATGTTAAGCACATAGTAGATGTTTCACGAGCATTTATTGTTTGTTTGATTGATTCACAGTCTGTTTTTGTTTGTTTGTTTTTGAGACAAGTTCTCACTCTGTCACCCACGTCGGAATGCAGTGGTGCACCACCTCAGGGCTCACTGCAACCTCTATCTCCCAGACTCAAGTGATCCTCCCACCTCAGCCTTCTGAGTAGCTGGGACCACAAGTATGTGCCACCACACCCAGCAAATTTTTTGTATTTTTGGTAGAGACAGGGTTTCACCATGTTGCCCTGGCTGGTCTCGAACTCCTGAGCTCAGCCGATCCACATGCCTTGATCTCCCAAAGTGCTGGGATTACAGGCATGAGCCACAACACCCTGCCAATTCACACAGTTAATAAACATTTATTAAGCTCCTTCTATGTGCCAGGCTCTGTGTGAGGCCCCAGAGAAGAAAAGACAGTAGATAAGTCTTTCCTTTTAAGAATGTATAGGCTAGAAGAGACATTCACGTCAGTGTACTCCTTTGCTTTGGTACTAACACAGAACATTTTAGGGTCAAGGTGCAAAAAGATGGCCAGAATTTTGGGCCTTCATAATACAGGGCACCAACATACCTGCAAATAACAGGTCTGAGCTGAGCAGTATTACAGGGCTCCAACATTCAGAGTTTAGTCTTATCATGTATTTGGTGAGTATGAGACAAACTGAGTGCTCTCTCTTGTCTCATTTATAGATGCAAAGAATAGCCCTTTTCTCTTCCCAAGAGGCGGTGAGGGATTGAAGACGATATCTCTTTGAGGGACCTTGCAGATCAGCTGTGGCTCAAGCAGGCTGTGCCTTCTCCCCATTGTGAGGCCATTTGAGTATGGCACATGTCACAAATCCCCTTCCCCCTAGAATGCCCCCTCCTTACCACGCCCCAGGCCCATCAGTTATCAGTATACTAGTTAACATTTATCAAGTATTTACTAGGTACTGGGAATTGGGCCAAGTATTTTGTATTTCTAATTCAATTTAATCTACTTAATATATATATGCAGCACACCTTATTACTGTGAATATTTTACAACTGAGAAAATGAAAGCTTACAATGATAAAATAACTGGTAGATGATAAATGGTCAAGCTGGGACTTTCACCCCCAGACTGACTGCAAATCACGTGCTTAGTCTTAACCATTCTGTTGTGAACTCCCCATCCCTCCCAATTATTATTCAAGGAACTTTGTGGCTGAAAACTTACAAGGGTTCTTAGTGAAGGTGTTCAAGCAGGAACCTGAGGAATCAGACCCAAAGGAGAGTCAGGAACATGGAAGCAGAAGTTCCATATTTTTTATTGTGATTGATGGGAAAAGGAAGTTCTTGGGCAGACATGGGATGTGGGTGAATAGGAGGGTATAATGATTCCTTCAGGGTCTAAGATCAGGTTTTCCGAATTGAGAATGGCACAACTACAGAATGATCCAGAGGGATTCAGAGGGACCTAGTGACAACCATGGAGTACAGGATTAGTATATGTTTCTCAATGACTCTCCAATAGTCATTATCAAAATACAATGAAATTGGAAGTGACCCTGGAGATCCTCTAGTCCAAACATTTCACATGTGAGGGCCCTGAGCTGGAGAGGTGAACACACTTGTACAATGAAGCACGGCTTGTTCATGTAGGTACTAAGCTCAAACCCATGTTCTGGGCCCACCAGATACTGGTGATCTCAGGAATGGATTCTGAAGACCATTCAGGGTAATGTCATACCATCCTCAGAGCCATCATTCTGGGAGGTGGTGGGGTGGAGATTGGAAGAAGGCAGATTCTCTGGAACAATGGACTTTTCGGCCAAACCTTGGATAAATGGCTTCAATTCCAGGAGGAGAGAAGGCGAGTTTCTACATTTTACCTTCTGGGAAAATCCTACCTTGTCTTCTCTTGAACAAATGGAACAAAAACACTGAAGACAGAATGAGAACAAGCAGAGAGAACATAGCCAGCACGCTCAGCAACCCGGTGTGGTGAGTACGGAAGCCCATTGCGATGTCTGAAAATAGAAGATGCAGTGAGTCTTGATTCTCAGGAAATAGGCCCAAGAGGCTGGGCAAGTTTGCCCACAGTCAGGGGCATTATGAAAATTGGGTGCCCTCCAAAGGAGTGCCAAAGCTCCTAGGGAAACTAAACTTTCTGCTATTAAAAGCCAGGATGAGAAATTGAATCCGAGAGTTGATCAGGGGCTGCCATAGAACACTCAGAAATGTCTAGTATCTCTCAGAAGAAGGATTTGGCCTCTTTCCCAGTAGGCTTCTGGGAGGTGATGCCCTCAGTGACCAGGCCAAAGATAAAGGAAGCACATCTCCCTAGAGAATGTGGCCCACATTCAGACCTTGCAGCTCCTCAGAGTGATCTCTGAGACTCACCAGGAGAGATGGGCAGAGCTAGTTACCTGCACAGAGCTGCCCGGCAGAGATGGAGTCAGAATTGTTGCTGACAGGGTTCTGGGCTGTACACGTGTAAGTCAGCTCTTGGTCCTCAGGAGTCTGGAAGATTTGAAGGACATTACCCTCTTCTCCCAGGGGACTCCAATTGTATGTCACATTCTTTTCTTCTTTCTCTACAGAGCATGTCAGTGTGACATTACAGGTGCTGTTCACAGATGCCATTAAACTCTGTGTAATTTTTGGTTTCCCCAGCCGACCTATGAGGGGCAAACACATGAGGCAATGATGAGCTGGAGCTGGCTTGTACTAGTGTGTGGGAGCCAATTGTTAAATTCTCAGAAATTTGCAAGCCATCATTAAAAATTAAATTATAAAAACTTAATTAAATAAATTATGTTAAAAATAAAGGTAATACATACTCAAAACTCATCACTTTCTAATCTTTTTTTTTTTTTTTTTTATTATACTTTAGGGTTTTAGGGTACATGTGCACAATGTGCAGGTTTGTTACATATGTATCCATGTGCCATGTTGATTTCCTGCACCCATTAACTCGTCATTTAGCATTAGGTGTATCTCCTAATGCTGTCCCTCCCCCCTCCCCCCACCCCACAACAGTCCCCGGAGCGTGATGTTCCCCTTCCTGTGTCCATGAGTTCTCATTGTTCAATTCCCACCTATGAGTGAGAACATGCGGTGTTTGGTTTTTTGTCCTTGCGATAGTTTACTGAGAATGATGTTTTCCAGTTTCATCCATGTCCCTACAAAGGACACGAACTCATCATTTTTTATGGCTGCATAGTATTCCATGGTGTATATGTGCCACATTTTCTTAATCCAGTCTATCGTTGTTGGACATTTGGGTTGGTTCCAACTCTTTGCTATTGTGAATAGTGCCGCAATAAACATACGTGTGCATGTGTCTTTATAGCAGCATGATTTATAGTCCTTTGGGTATATACCCAGTAATGGGATGGCTGGGTCAAATGGTATTTCTAGTTCTAGATCCCTGAGGAATCGCCACACTGACTTCCACAATGGTTGAACTAGTTTACAGTCCCACCAACAGTGTAAAAGTGTTCCTATTTCTCCACATCCTCTCCAGCACCTGTTGTTTCCTGATTTTTTAATGATGGCCATTCTAACTGGTGTGAGATGGTATCTCACTGTGGTTTTGATTTGCATTTCTCTGATGGCCAGTGATGAGGAGCATTTCTTCATGTGTTTTTTGGCTGCATAAATGTCTTCTTTTGAGAAGTGTCTGTTCATGTCCTCTGCCCACTTTTTGATGGGGTTGTTTGTTTTTTTCTTGTAAATTTGTTTGAGTTCATTGTAGATTCTGGATATTAGCCCTTTGTCAGATGAGTAGGTTGCAAAAATTTTCTCCCATTGTGTAGGTTGCCTGTTCACTCTGATGATAGTTTCTTTTGCTGTGCAGAAGCTCTTTAGTTTAATGAGATCCCATTTGTCGATTTTGGCTTTTGTTGCCATTGCTTTTGGTGTTTTAGAGATGAAGTCCTTGCCCACACCTACGTCCTGAATGGTATTGCCTAGGTTTTCTCGTAGGATTTTAATGGTTTTAGGTCTAACATATAAGTCTTTAATCCATCTTGAATTAATTTTTGTATAATGTGTAAGGAAGGGGTCCAGTTGCAGCTTTCTACATATGGCTAGCCAGTTTTCCCAGCACCATTTATTAAATAGGGAATCCTTTCCCCATTTCTTGTTTTTGTCAGGTTTGTCAAAGATCAGATAGTTGTAGCTATGTGGCATCATTTCTGAGGGCTCTGTTCTGTTCCATTGATCTATGTCTCTATTGTGGTACCAGTACCATGCTGTTTTGGTTACTGTAGCCTTGTAGTATAGTTTAAAGTCAGGTAGCGTGATGCCTCCAGCTTTGTTCTTTTGGCTTAGGATTGACTTGGCGATGCGGGCTCTTTTTTGGTCCCATATGAACTTTAAAGTAGTTTTTTCCAATTCTGTGAAGAAAGTCATTGGTAGCTTGATGGGGATGGCATTGAATCTATAAATTACCTTGGGCAGTATGGCCATTTTCACGATATTGATTCTTCCAACCCATGAGCATGGAATGTTCTTCCATTTGTTTGTATCCTCTTTTATTTCATTGAGCAGTGGTTTGTAGTTCTCCTTGAAGAGGTCCTTCACATCCCTTGTAAGTTGGATTCCTAGGTATTTTATTCTCTTTGAAGCAATTGTGAATGGGAGTTCACTCATGATTTGGCTCTCTGTTTGTCTGTTATTGGTGTACAAGAATGCTTGTGATTTTTGTACATTAATTTTGTATCCTGAGACTTTGCTGAAGTTGCTTATCAGCTTAAGGAGATTTTGGGCTGAGACAATGGGGTTTTCTAGATATGCAATCATGTCATCTGCAAACAGGGACAATTTGACTTCCTCTTTTCCTAATTGAATACCCTTTATTTCCTTCTCCTGCCTGATTGCTCTGGCCAGAACTTCCAGCACTATGTTGAATAGGAGCGGTGAGAGAGGGCATCCCTGTCTTGTGCCAGTTTTCAGAGGGAATGCTTCCAGTTTTTGCCCATTCAGTATGATATTGGCTGTGGGTTTGTTGTAGATAGCTCTTATTATTTTGAGATACGTCCCATCAATACCTAATTTATTGAGAGTTTTTAGCATGAAGGGTTGTTGAATTTTGTCAAAGGCCTTTTCTGCATCTATTGAGATAATCATGTGGTTTTTGTCTTTGGTTCTGTTTATATGCTGGATTACATTTATTGATTTGCGTATGTTGAACCAGCCTTGCATCCCAGGGATGAAGCCCACTTGATCGTGGTGGATAAGCTTTTTGATGTGCTGCTGGATTCGGTTTGCCAGTATTTTATTGAGGATTTTTGCATCAATGTTCATCAAGGATATTGGTCTGAAATTCTCTTTTTTGGTTATGTCTCTGCCAGGTTTTGGTATCAGGACGATGCTGGCTTCGTAAAATGTGTTAGGGAGGATTCCCTCTTTTTCTATCGATTGGAATGGTTTCAGAAGGAATGGTACCAGTTCCTCCTCGTACCTCTGGTAGAATTCAGCTGTGAATCCATCAGGTCCTGGACTCTTTTTGGTTGGTAAGCTATTGATTATTGCCACAATTTCAGAACCTGTTATTGGTCTATTCAGAGATTCAACTTCTTCCTGGTTTAGTCTTGGGAGGGTGTATTTGTCGAGGAATTTATCCATTTCTTCTAGATTTTCTAGTTTATTTGCATAGAGGTGTTTGTAGTATTCTCTGATGGTAGATTGTATTTCTGTGGGATCGGTGGTGATATCCCCTTTTACGTTTTTTATTGCATCTATTTGATTCTCCTCTCTTTTCTTCTTTATTAGTCTTGCTAGCGGTCCATCAATTTTGTTGATCTTTTCAAAAAACCAGCTCCTGGATTCATTAATTTTTTGAAGGGTTTTTTGTGTCTCTATTTCCTTCAGTTCTGCTCTGATTTTAGTTATTTCTAGCCTTCTGCTAGCTTTTGAATGTGTTTGCTCTTGCTTTTCTAGTTCTTTTAATTGTGATGTTAGGGTGTCAATTTTGGATCTTTCCTGCTTTCTCTTGTGGGCATTTAGTGCTATAAATTTCCCTCTACACACTGCTTTGAACGTGTCCCAGAGATTCTGGTATGTTGTGTCTTTGTTCTCGTTGGTTTCAAAGAATATCTTTATTTCTGCCTTCATTTCATTATGTACCCAATAGTCATTCAGGAGCAGGTTGTTCAGTTTCCATGTAGTTGAGCGGTTTTGACTGAGTTTCTTAATCCTGAGTTCTAGTTTGATTGCACTGTGGTCTGAGAGACAGTTTGTTATAATCTCTGTTCTTTTACATTTGCTGAGAAGAGCTTTACTTCCAACTATGTGGTCAATTTTGGAATAGGTGTGGTGTGGTGCTGAAAAAAATGTATATTCTGTTGATTTGGGGTGGAGAGTTCTGTAGATGTCTATTAGGTCCACTTTATGTAGAGCTGAGTTCAATTCCTGGATATCCTTGTTAACTTTCTGTCTCGTTGATCTGTCTAATGCTGACAGTGGGGTGTTAAAATCTCCCATTATTATTGTGTGGGAGTTTAAGTCCCTTTGTAGGTCACTGAGGACTTGCTTTATGAATCTGGGTGCTCCTGTGTTGGGTGCATATATATTTAGGATAGTTAGCTCTTCTTGTTGAATTGATCCCTTTACCATTATGTAATGGCCTTCTTTGTCTCTTTTGATCTTTGTTGGTTTAAAGTCTATTTTATCAGAGACTAGGTTTTCAACCCCTGCCTTTTTTTGTTTTCCAGTTGCTTGATAGATCTTCCTCCATCCCTTTATTTTGAGTCTATGTGTGTCTCTGCACATGAGATGGGTTTCCTGAATACAGCACACTGATGGGTCCTGACTCCTTATCCAGTTTGCCAGTCTGTGTCTTTTGATTGGAGCATTTAGCCCATTTACATTTAACGTGAATATTGTTATGTGTGAATCTGATCCTGTCATTATGATGTTAGTTGGTTATTTTGCTCGTTAGTTGCTATAGTTTCTTCCTAGCCTCGATGGTCTTTACAATTTGGCATGTTTTTGCAGTGGCTGGTACCGGTTGTTCCTTTCCATGTTTAGTGCTTCCTTCAGGAGCTCTTTTAGGGCAGGCCTGGTGGTGACAAAATCACTCAGCGTTTGCTTGTCTGTAAAGTATTTTATTTCTCCTTCACTTATGAAGCTTAGTTTGGCGGGATAGGAAATTCTGGGTTGAAAATTCTTTTCTTTAAGAATGTTGAATATCGGCCCCCACTCTCTTCTGGCTTGTAGAGTTTCTGCTGAGAGATCAGCTGTTAGTCTGATGGGCTTCCCTTTGTGGGTAACCCGACCTTTCTCTCTGGCTGCCCTTAACAATTTTTCCTTCATTTCAACTTTGGTGAATCTGACAATTATGTGTCTTGGAGTTGCCCTTCTCGAGGAGTATCTTTGTGGCGTTCTCTGTATTTCCTGAATCTGAATGCTGGCCTGCCTTGCTAGATTGGGGAAGTTCTCCTGGATAATATCTTGCAGAGTGTTTTCCAACTTGGTTCCATTCTCCCCATCATTTTCAGGTACACCAATCAGACGTAGGTTTGGTCTTTTCACATAGTCCCAAATTTCTTGGAGGCTTTGTTCATTTCTTTTTATTCTTTTTTCTCTAAACTTCCCTTCTCTCTTCATTTCATTCATTTCATCTTCTATCAGCGATACCCTTTCTTCCAGTTGATCACATCTGCTACTGAGGCTTCTGCATTCTTCGCGTAGTTCTCGAAACTTGGCTTTCAGCTCCATCATCTCCTTTAAGCCCTTCTCTCCATTGGTTATTCTAGTTATCCATTCTTCTAATTTTTTTTCAAAGTTTTTAACTTCTTTGCTATTGTTTTGAATTTCCTCTCGTAGCTCAGAGTAGTTTGATCGTCTGAAGCCTTCTTCTCTCAACTCATCAAAGTCATCCTCCATCCAGCTTTGTTCCGTTGCTGGTGAGGAACTGCGTTCCTTTGGAGGAGGAGAGGTGCTCTGTTTTTTAGAGTTTCCAGTTTTTTTGGTCTGTTTTTTCCCCATCTTTGTGGTTTTGTGTACTTTTTGTCTTCAATGATGGTGATGTACAGATGGGTTTTTGGTGTGGATGTCCTTTCTGTTTGTTAATTTTCCTTCTACCAGACAAGACCCTCAGCTGCAGGTCTGTTGGAGTTTACTAGAGGTCCACTCCAGACTCTGTTTGGCTGGGTGTCAGCACCGGTGGCTGCAGAACAGCAGATTTTCGTGAGACCACAAATTCAGCTGTCTGATAGTTCCTCTGAAAGTTTTGTCTCAGAGGAGTACCCAGTTGAATGAGGTGTCAGTCTGTCCCTAGTGGGGGGGTGCCTCCCAGTTAGGCTGCTCAGGGGTGAGGGACCCACTTTAGGAGGCAGTCTGTCCATTCTCAGATCTCCAGCTGCGTGATGGGAGATCCACTACTCTCTTCAAAGCTGTCAGTCAGACAGGGACATTTAAGGCTGTGGAGGTTCTCGCTGAGTTTTTGGTTGTCTGTGCCCTGCCCCCAGAGGTGGAGCCTACAGAGGCAGGCAGGCCTCCTTGAGCTGTGGTGGGCTCCACCCAGTTTGAGCTTCCTGGCTGCTTTGTTTACCTAAGCAAGCCTGGGCAATGGCGGGCGCCCCTCCCCCAGCCTCGTTGCCGCCTTGCAGCGTGATCTCAGACTGCTGTGCTAGCAATCAGCAAGACTCTGTGGGCATAGGGCCCTCCGAGCCAGGTGCGGGACACAAACTCCTAGTGTGCCGTTTTCCAGGCCCGTTGGAAAAGCGCAGTATTAGGACGGGACTGACCTGATATTCCAGGTGCCGTCTGTTTCCCCTTTCTTTGACTAGGAAAGGGAACTCCCTGACCCCTTGCGCTTCCTGAGTGAGGCAATGCCTCGCCCTGCTTCGGCTCACGCACAGTGCGCTTCACCGACTGTCCTGAACCCACTGTTAGGCACTCCCTAGTGAGATGAAACCGGTACCTCAAGCAGAAATGCAGAAATCACCCGTCTTCTGTGTCGCTGGGGCTGGGAGCTGGAGACCGGAGCTGTTGCTATTCGGCCATCTTGGCTCCACCCTCAATCTTTTTTTTTTTTGACATTTTCCTACTGTCTATGCTCTTGAGGTTATCCACGTCTATTGTATCTGTCCTTTGTTAACGGAGTATATGTCTTTCCAACTCTGCATGTCTTAAAATCAGCCATGGTAGGAGTATTTACCCCACAGAAATTTGCAATTGCTGGCCGGGCGCCGTGGCTCACGCCTGTAATCCCAGCACTTTGGGAGGCCGAGGCGGGTGGATCACGAGGTCAGGAGATCGAGACCATCCTGGCTAACAGTGAAACCCCGTCTCTACTAAAAATACAAAAAATTAGCCGGGCGAGGTGGTGGGCGCCTGTAGTCCCAGCTACTCGGGAGGCTGAGGCAGGAGAATGGCCTGAACCCCGGGGGGCGGAGCCTGCAGCGAGCCGAGATCGCGCCACTGCACTCCAGCCTGGGTGACAGCGAGACTCTGTCTCAAAAAAAAAAAAAAAAAAAAAAAAAAAAAAAAAAAAAAAGAAATTTGCAATTGCTGTAAGCTAGGACTTGATTTGCTGTTTTGGTGATTGTTGCTCTAGACTTAAGATAGCAATGGAGGAATGCAGATTAAACTTAAAATTGTATAATATCTGTAGCCATTACATTGTGAATAGCACAAAGAATAGGAAGTATTCTTCTGGTGTTTGGAAACCATTATCCAATTCGGCAAAGAAGTCGCTCGCGTCACTGATAAACAAATGAAGCTCCAATATATATGTCTTTGTTGAATCACTTTTTTCTCATTATTTAACTGAAATGAAAATATCAACCAATGTTCATGTTGGAACTATACTCATACATCAGTTACAACTATAAGCTGATTAGGGATATAAATGCTTAGCAAAAATCAATGAAAGCATTCTGCGAGAATAATTGGAATTTATCCTCTAGTGCCCTCTCAGCAAAATAAATTCTATATAGAATTTACAATAAAGACTATTATATATTTTATTATCATTAATGAAACTGTGTGCTACACATCCTTCAAGTCAATAAAATTTGTACTAAACATAAATTATATATATATGAATACACACACCCAATTAAGAGCTAATTGAACATTTATCAGTACACAACTACAAGAAATAATCTTTTTTTTTTTTTTGAGACAGTGTCTTGCTCTGTCACCCAGGCTGGAGTGCAGTGGCATGATCTCGGCTCACTGCAAGCTCCACTTCCTGGGTTCAAGCCATTCTCCTGCCTCAGCCTCCCGAGGAGTAGCTGGGACTACAGGTGCCTGCCACCACGCCTGGCTAATTTTGTTTTTGTATTTTTAGTAGAGATGGGGTTTCACCGTGACCTGGTGATCCACTCACCTTGGCCTCCCAAAGTGCTGGGATGACAGGTATGAGCCACCGCACCCGGCTGAAATAATCTTTAAAAATTTTTTTCATTCTGTTTTCTGGTGTATGTATATTTTCTTTATTTTTTTTTAAACTATCCATGGTGGAAAGCTATAATTTCTTTAAAAGTTCATTAAAAATGTCTCTACTTAAGCAATCAAAAAATAAACTATAAAAGTTGAAGGCTAGTAAAGGGTTACTAAAGAACAGTAATATTTCAATTCAAGTGATAGCTAGGACTGGAGCTGGCATGGAGAAGCGTTAAGGTCTTTTCTTCTACCAGGAATAAGAAAATGACCACATTTGGAGTTAATAAGTTCAGCGCCCTCTCAGCAAAGTTGCTGTGGTGGGGTTTGTTTCTTCCACTGTAGCTATGTGAGGAAGGGAATAGAGGAGTCAGAAGCAACTGGTGCACAACTTTCTAATTAATGTGGAGTCCAGAAAGGCAATAAATTCAGAAGTGTAGACACAAGATATTAGAACCATTATCTTGTGCTTGTGAAGGAACACAACATGAACAGTAAGAAGCTGTAAAAATGTTTGATTCCAAGCTAGCCAGAAATTCTGGTCCTAACAATCTTTTAGAGGAATCTATTCCATATTAGAATTAGTGATGACTTGGAATAAACCCAAAACAAGTTTGGGCTACAGACCTGGATTAACTATAATAGTGATTGATACGATATCAATTAGTAGAAAGTGAACCAAATTTTGTGTGTGTGCATGTGTGTTTCTTTAGAAATTTGATTTACAAAAATGCCTAGGGAGTGTTTGGTGTTTACCAATTTTTAGAAAGTTTTTTGGGGGTAGGTGTTGAGGTAGGGGACAGTGGTGAAGAAGAGGACCCCATCTCACTTTTCTCAGCAGGAACAGAGGTGTTACCTGCACAAAGATGCCGGGAAGAGAAAGTCAGAGTCATGGCTGACAGATCTTCATCCTCCCAAGCCAAGAGTGTGGAAGCCACTGGAGACCTGGTTCAGAATCCAGGCTCTACTGGTCTCTAGCTATGGAATAATGGAGAAGGTATACAGATTCATGGAGCTTCAGCTCCCTTATTTATAACATGAGGGTAAAAATTTTTCCCTAAATACGATTGTTGTGAGGATTAAATGAGATTTTGAAGATAAAGATTATTCTAATTACCTATTTACTTATCTATCATCTATCTGTCTGTCTATGCTGGTATGCACATTAATTATCTATGGAAGATGCAGAATAAGCTGGCTACAGCCACTGCCTCTGAGAAGAGAGAGTTACATCTCATTGTATTATCTTTTGCTCTTTTTGTGCACACAGTGCTTAAATATGTATAATCTATATATTTTTAAAATAGATAGTAGAATGCCAAGCACATAAATGGTGTTCAATAAATGTTAGTTTCCTTCTCTTTATTTTTCCAGCTAACTACCCATAAGGTACAGGTTTTATTTTATATACAGTACAGCTTTCTCTAAGATATTACTGTATTGTGTTCTAATTGCAGGTGGTAGAAGACTTTCTCAAGATTGGGTAGGCAAAATTAAACATATAAAGGGATAAAAATAAATATCTTAAAATTGAATACCATCTTTATTTTCTCAGCTAAAGTTCTTGAATGAGTTAAATATTTTCTAAAGGGTTGACATTTGGGTATGGTTCTTTGACTACATTATTCAAGCCTAGTTCAGAGCCTTCTTCATCTAGGAAGTCCTTCATAATGAGATTTTTTTAAGGGATAAGGATTAAAAAATTAATGATTACTAGTTATTGAGCATTTACTTTAAGGCAGGCACTATACTAGGAGCTCAACTACCATTATCTCATTTAATACCATCGATTACAATCTACATTCTATAAGTGAGGAAACTTTGGGCCAGAGAGGTTAAACAACTTGCTCAAGATCATACAGTTGGCAAAGTATGCATAATCCCAACATTAGTGTTCTTTGCACTATGCTGTCCATCTGTATAGAATCTGATTCAATCATCTTATATTAATCAAACATTCACAATTGCTAAGCACTGTGAAACCTGGGAATAATACTATTCATTCATTCTTTTTCAACAAATACTTCTGGAGCATCCACTATGTACCTGATGATGTTGGTGCTGGGAATACAGTGATAAACAATATACAAAGTCCCTGCCTTTATGGAACTTGCATTTTAGTGGATGACCTATATACCTGAATTGCATCTGTCACAACATGGATTATTTGAGCTCAAAATTAAGAAATTCACTCATAACCACACAACTACATGGAAATTGAACAATCTGTTCCTGAATGACTCTTGGGTAAACAATGAAATTAAGGCAGAAATCAAGTTCTTTGAAACTAATGAGAACAAAGAGACAGTGTACCAGAATCTCTGCAAGGCAGGCTAAAGGAGTGTTAAGAGGGAAACTTACAGCACTAAATGCTCACATCAAAAAGCTAGAAAGATCTCAAGTTAACAACCTAACATCACAACTAAAAGAACTATAAACCAAAAGCAAACAAACCCCAAAGCTAGCAGAAGATGAGAAATAACAAAGATCAGGGCTGAACTGAAGGAGACAGAGACACAAAAACCCTTCAAAAAATCAACAAATCCAGAAGTTGGCCTTTTGAAAAAATAAAAAAAAAGATAGACTGCTAGCTAGACTAATAAAGAAGCAAAGAGAGAAGAATCAAATAAACACAATAAAAAATGATAAAGGGGTATCACCACTGACCCCAAAGCAATAGAAACAACCATCAGAGAATACTATAAATATCTCTATGCACATAAACTAGAAAATATAGAAGAAATGGATAAATTCCTGGACACATACACACTCCCAAGACTGAGCCAGGAAGAAGTTGAATTTTTTTTTTTTTTTTTTTTTTTTGAGACAGAGTCTCGCTCTGTCGCCCAGGCTGGAGTGCAGTGGCGCAATCTCGGCTCACTGCAGGCTCCGCCCCCTGGGGTTCACGCCATTCTCCTGCCTCAGCCTCCCGTGTAGCTGGGACTACAGGTGCCCGCCACCACGCCTGGCTAATTTTTTGTATTTTTAGTAGAGACAGGGTTTCACCGTGTTAGCCAGGATGGTCTCTATCTCCTGACCTTGCAATCCACCCACCTCAGCCTCCCAAAGTGCTGGGATTACAGGCTTGAGCCACTGTGCCCGGCCTCAGAAGTTGAATTTTTGAACAGACCAATAACAAGTTCTGAAATTGAGGCAGTAATAAATAGCCTAACAACCAAAAACAAAACAAAACAAAATCCAGGACCAGACAGATTCACAGCTGAGTTCTACCAGAGTTACAAAGAAGAGCTGGCATCATTTCTACTAAAATTATTCCAAAGATTTGAAAAGGAGGGACTCCTCCTTAACTCATTCTGAGGCCATTATCATCCTGATACCAAAACCTAGTAGAGATAAAACCAAAAAAGGAAACTTCAGGCCAATATCCTTAATGAACATTGATGCAAAAATCCTCAGTAAAATGCTGGCAAACCAAAACCAGCAGCACATCATAAAGCTTATCCACCATGATCAAGCTGGCTTCATCCCCAGGATGCAAGGTTGGTTCAACATATCCAAATCAGTAAGTGTGATTCATCACATAAATAGTACTGAAGACAAAACCCACAGATTATCTCAACCAAGGTAGAAAGGGCCTTTGATAAAATTCAACATCCCTTCATGTTAAACACTCTCCATAACTTAGGTATTGAAGGAACATACCTCAAAATAATAAGAGCCACATATGACAAACTCATGCTAATATCATACTGAATGGGCAAAAGCAGGAAGCATTCCCTGTGAAAACCCACACAAGACAAGAATGCCCTCTTTCATCACTCCTATTCAACATAGTATTGGAAGTTCTGGCAAGAGCAATCAGGCAAGAGAAAGAAATAAAGGGTATTCGAATAGGGAAAGAGGAAGTCAAACTGTCTCCATTTGCAGATGACATGATCCTATATCTAGAAAACCCCATCATCTCAGGCCAATAGCTTCTTAAGCTGATAAACAACTTCAGCAATCCTCAAGAATACAAAATCAATGGGCAAAGATCACTAACATTCCTATACACCAACAACAGGCAAGCAGAGAGCCAAATCATGAATGAACTCCCATTCACAATTGCTACAAAAAGATTAATATGCCTAGAAATACAGCTAACAAGGAAAGTGAAGGACCTCTTCAAGGGGAACTACAAACCACTGCTCAAAGAAATCAGAGAGGACACAAATAAGTGGAAAAACATTCCATGCTCATGGACAGGAAGAATCAATATCGTGAAAATGGCCATACTGCCCAAAGTAATTTATAGATTCAATGCTATTCCCATTAGACTACTATTGACATTCTTCATAGAATTAGAAAAAACTACTTTAAAATTCATATGGAATGGAAAAAGAGCCTGAATAGCCAAGAGAGTCCTAAACAAAAAGAACAAAACTGGAGGCATCACACTACCCAACTTCAAACTATACTACAAGGCCAAGATAACCAAAACAGCATGGTATTGGTACAAAAACGACACATAGACCAATGGAACAGAATAAAGAACTCAAAAATAAGACCACACACCTGCAATTATCAGATTTTTGATAAACCTGAGAAAAGCAATGGGAAAAGGATTCCCTATTTAAAAATGGTGCAGGGAGAACTGGCTAGCCACATGCAGAAAATTGAAACTGGACCACTTCCTTATACCTTAAACAAAAATTAATTCAAGGTGAATTAAAGACTTAAATGTAAAGCCCCAAAGTATAAAACCCTGTAAGAAAATCTGGGCAATACCATTCGGGACATAGGCACTGGCAAAGATTTCATGATGAAAATGTCAAAAGCAATTGCAACAAAAGCAAAAATTGACAAGTGGGATCCGATTAAACTAAAGAGCTTCTGCACAGCAAAAGAAACTATCATCAGAGTGAACAAACAACCTACAGAATGGGAGAAAATTTTTCCAATCTATCCATCTGACAAAGGTCTAATATCCAGAGTCCACAAGGAACTTAAACAAATGCTTAAGGAAAAAACAAACAGGAAAAAAAAACACACAACCCCATTAAAAAGTGAGCAAAAACCATGAACAGACACTTCTCAAAAGAAGACATTCATGCAGCCAACAAACATGTGAAGAAAAGCTCAATATCACTGATCATTAGAAAAATGCAAATCAAAACCACAATAAGATACAATCTCTTGCCTGTCAGAATGGCAATTATTAATAAAGTCAAGAAACAACAGATGCGGCAAGGTTGCAGAGAAAAAGAAATGCTTTTACAGTGTTGGTGGGAGTGTAAATTAGTTCAATCATTGTGGAAGACAGTGTGGCCATTCCTCAGAAACCTAAAGGCAGAAATACCATTTGTTCCAGCAAACGCGTTATTGGGTATATACCCCAAAGAGTATAAATCATTCTATTACAAAGATACTTGCACATGTATGTTCATTGCAGCACTATTCACAATAGCTAAGACATGGAATCAACCCAAATGCCCATCAATGATAGATGGGATAAAGAAAATGTGGTACATATACACCATGGAATACTATGCAGCCATAAAAAGGAACAAGATCATGTCCTTTTCAGGGACATGGATGGAGTTGGAAGCCATTACCCTCAGAAAACTAATGCAGGAACAGAAAACCAAACACCACATGTTCTCACTTATAAGTGGGAGATGAATGATGAGATGAATGATGAGAACACATGGACACATGGAGGGGAACAACATACACTGGGGCCTGTTGGAGAGGGGTTGGGGGAGAGAGGGGATCAGGAAGGTTAGCTAATGGATGTTGGTCTTAATACCTAGATGATGGGATGGTCTGTTCAGCAAACCACCATGGCACATATTTACCTATGTAACAAATTTTGACATCCTGCACATGTACCCCTGAACTTTAAAAATTGAAGAAAAAAAAGAAAATTATTGAGATATTTTATATATTTTTTTGGTGCTAAGCTTTCAAGATCTGGTATGAATTTTACACTTACAGCACATCTCAATTTGGACTCACCACATTTCAGATGCTCAAGAGCTGTATGTGTCTAGAGTCAATCATACTGAACAGGGCAGCGCTAGGTCTGTGCTTTCTCAAACTTTGGCACAGGTGGGAATAATCCAGAGATAACGTTAAACACAAATTCCTGGACTTCATTCATTCACAAAGGTCAGGGGCAGGACCTGAACATTCGCATTTTCAAAAAGCTCCCAGTTGATGCTGATACTTCCAGTCTACAGATCACACTTGGGATAGCTTGCAAAACAAAGCACGCACATCTCCCAGTGAATTGTGGCAATTATAATGATGATAACAAATAGTTATAATATTTTATCTTTCAAAAGCACTTTGCATTAACTACTAGAAATTCAAATTAAAACTAAATTGAGTTATCACTGCACACCCATCAGAATGGCCAAAATGAAAAATAATAACACCAAATGCTAGTGAGGATGTAGAGAAACTGGATCACTCATACATTCCTGGTGAGAATGGAAAGTCGAAAATAGTTTGTCAGTTTCTTTTAAAGCTGTAAATAGACTTATCATAAAATTACATTCTTGAGCATTTGTCCCAGAGAAATAAAAACATATTTCATGCAGAAATGTGTACACATATATTCACAGCAGCTTTATTTGTAATAGCCCCAAACTGGAAAGAACTAAAATGTTCCTCAAGAGGTGAATGGTTAAACAACCTAGTGCATCCATACCATAGAATACTATCTAGCAATAAAAAGGTATAAACTATTAGTACACACAAGAGTTTGGATGAATCTCAGTGACATTGAGCTCAGTGACATTATGCTAACTGAAAAATACCCAACCTCAAAAAGATACATCCTTCATGATTCCATCTACATAACATGTGTGAAATAACATAGTTGTAGATATGAACAAGCTAGTTGTTTTTCAGGGACTGGGTAAGGGAAAGATGGAGATGTGGCTATAAATGGAGAGTATGAGGGAATCTTGTGATGGTTAATCTTGATTATGGTAGTGGTTACACAAAACTACCCATGTGATTAAATTGTACAGAGCTACACACATACTCACACATAAATGAATGCATGCATACTTGGTGAAACCTAAATAAGCACTATAGATTGTGCTAATGTCAATTTCCTGTTTTTGATATTGTGCTATAGTTATGCAAGGTGTTAACACAGGGTGAAGGGTACACAGAACCTCCCTGTATATTTATTTGTACCTTCTTTGCATCTATCATGATCTCAAAATAAAAAGTTTTTTTAAAGCACTTTGCATACACGGTCTCATTTGATCATCATGAAAACCCTGGAAGTGAGTAGTATGATCATTGACATTATATAAAAAAGAAAACCAAGGCCCAGGGGACCAACTACTGATGGAAGATTACATAGCTAAAAACTAGCAAAGTCAGGACTGAAATAAGACTACATCCTCTTATAAGTATTGATGTATTAATATATAAGTATTTATAGATATAAAAAGATTTAGGGGACCCAATTATCAGAAATGTAGATGTGTTTCAGATAGCAAATTTGCAAAGTAAAAATAAAACACAAGCCCTCCGTCTTCCCATGACTTACGATAGACTTGCAGGTTGTAGAGCTTGGTGGTGGTGTAGGGATCAGTCTGTGTATTTATGTCTGCTTTGTAGTCTCCTGCGTCTTCCATCCTCAGATCGCTAATGACCAGATTGTAGTTCGGACCTAAGGCATGTATCCGTTCATAATAATTTCTGTGGGTCACAGTAACTATGGGTGCTGTTTCTGAGTCTCCCGGTTTTACATAAGCAACAGATGTTTTAGAAGTCCAAGCAATGACATTAACTTGCCGTGGTTCTTGGATATTTACAGGGAAAGTAACTGACTCTCCCAGAATCCCATTCACTGTGAGGATTTCTGAGTCTTTTCCAGCTGCTTCCGGCCCTGAGAACATAAAAAGAAAACTGTAGCCATCTGACTGTTGCAGCTTTTTCAGTTCCTAATCTTTCTGGCCTTGGAGCTCCCTGAGGAGCTGCCACAAATGCAGTTCACCCAGTTTCTTGAGGATGCCTTTTTTTTTTTTTTGCATTCTACTCTAGGTGTATTTAATATGTTACGACAACTAAATTTTCTAAAGCATTCTCATTCAAAAACTAAGTTTCTCACTAGAGATCCATTTTGTCAAAAATATTTTACCTAGACTTATAGACACTGAAAGCTAGAAGACATTTGAGAGGTGAAGGCCATAAGCCTCCATGCAGTCTAAGACATTAGGTGCACTTCTTTCCCAAGATCATATTGCCAAGTGGTGGAAGAGCTGGAACAAGAACCTGGAATACCTTGGCTGATGGACCCTTGGGTCATTGCTTTTTATTTTCCTGTGATCTCTGCAAAAAGCAAGGAACAGTTTTGTCTCTTTTCTTGGAAGATACAAGCAGAGAGTGCTTTGGAGTCTCTGGAGAAAATATTCCCTAAGTTGGTGATTTTTAGGGATATTTTTCTGTTTAATTCCATACTCCTAGTCTCTAGAAGAGTGCCTAACACAGAGAAAGGGCTTAATAAATATTTGTGGAATTAATTGATAGAATTTACTCATGTGTTTCCTAGACTCTCTCGGAACAACTTCTGAAGTAAGCAAGTTTCGTTTATTCATTCATACATTTGTGAATGGTTGCGTGTATTTATTCAGGATCAGTTTTGTTCCAGATACTATGGTGGGTATTTATTAATTTAATTTATAATATAAGTGTTTGTTGGACATCTACTCTTTTAAACAAGATACAAGGAGCTGGGGATACAACGGCGAGAAGAAACAGATATAATTCTTGCTCTTTGAGACTTACAGTCAGAGGAAGATACCAATGTTGATCACATAACCATAGAAACAAATGGATAGGCACAAAATATGTAAGCATTATGGTGATTTGAGAGAGACCAGCAAGGGGACTCGATCTGTCTGGGAATCCAGGGAACGTTTCCTAGTGAAAGCTTAAGGATGAATACTTTTAAAATGTAACATGGGAAGATGAAAAGCTTATTTTCTCCTCCCTTTTCTCTCCTCTATCACTTTTGAAGATAAACTGATTTAATATATAGTTTGTAAAATGAGAGACAATGTAATTTCAAGACATTATTTTTCTGCTTTTTCTCCTCCTCTTCTTCATTATCCTATAATTCTCAATGAGGGCTCTTTAGTGAGAAACACTGTTTGGGGCAAACATGGATGATATCCAAAGTATTTAATAACCAATATGACATGGGACCTGACCAATCAGAAAGGGTGTTAGCCATGAACAAACTAGTTGAGCGGTTCTGGTGCGTACGGGTTGCATGTAGGCTCTGATGATCACGACATCAGTTTTCCACATAAGTGGGTTCAGGCTGACCCTAAAGTTTATCCAAGGCTTGGTATATGGAAGAATAAGGATCATAAAGTATACACATCACTTTAAAGTGGCATGAAAACAAAGGGATTTCTTAACCTGATGGTGTTATCTCACTATGGCTACCCTTGCTCTTCAGCTCAGCAACCACTGAAAGAGCCCCAGGGACAGCTGATGTAAACCTCTTTCCTTTCTGACCAACAGAGACTTTCCCTTAGGAGCAGTATCCAGGACAAGGCCTGAGGATGTAGGTGGGGGGTGGCCAAGTACAGAAGATATAACAGGGTAGGGAGTATGTGGGGTGGGAGTAGGAAGGGGGAAATTGGGAACCCTTATCTGCAAACATTTATTAAGTGCTAATTATGTGTCAGATGCTGTGTAAGGGACACAGGGATAAACCGTACATCGTTGCAGCCCTGAGGAGCTCACGGCCCAGAAAATAAGACAGATGTGGACACAAGTGAAAGATAATACAACACGATGAGTGCTAAATGGTAAAAGCAATAGAAATAAGCCATTGGGGTGGCTGGTCAGAAAGAGGCTAATGCTGCCTTTGGTGGTAAGAGTCACAGTTTGCCAAAATTCAAGAACATTAATTCTTCCCAGATAAACTGTTTTTCTGGGCTGATGAGTTCTAGGGGAGGGGTGTTTGGAGTGTCCCAGCCTGAATTCCTGGATGGTCCAGGCATGGGCATGTGATCTATGCAGTTGCACAGAACCCTGAGCTCAAAACGACCTTGAACTGGACTTAATGCTGCGTTGCCAACTTTAAATTCTACATACTATTTAAACAAGGGGCCCTCCATTTTCATTTTGCACTGGGCCTCACAAATCATCTAGCCAGTCCTGGTCTCAGATCTCCCATGTCTCAAGTCTTTTTTGAAGTCAGGACCTAGTGCTTAATTGCCACACCACTCTGTGGATTGAGATTAGGTGTGAGGAGATAGACAGAACATAGATTCCACAGACTCGTAATTTTGCTAGGTTCTCTCACTAACCCCCAGGAAGTACGTAGGTAGATTTTTAAGGCTGAGATCTTCTTAATATTAGTGCCGTTGAGCAGCCACAGTGGTTTGTGTGTGGTCAGTTTTAAAAGTATCTCTCGTCTCCTGTAGCAAGTCATTCAGGAAGTGATGGTGGGGTATCAAAGAGCAATCAGGCAGTGGGGGTGGTGGGTAGGCAAAGCTGGGGGAAGCTGTTATTGTGCTGCTGGTGGTGTTGGCAAGAATACTTTGCTTGCTGGAAAAGGCAAAGGGGTTGCTCATGCTTAAGATGAAGATTCTGCCACCTTCAAACACTCCAACTGTGCTCTGAGAGAAGCAGCTGCAAAACCATTGCATGCGGTGGAAAGATAGGGAGGCAGAAGGCGTAAGTGCAAGTACTTCTACTTATGAGCTGGACAATCTTAACAAGGTCACAAAACCTTTCTTTTTTATTTATTTATTTTTTTGAGACAAAGTCTCACTCTCTTACTGTCACCCAGGCTGGAGTGCAGTGGAGTGATCTTGGCTCACTACAACCTCCGCCTCCTGGGTTCAGGCAGTTCTGCCTCAGCCACCAGAGTAGCTGGGATTACAGGTGCATGCCATCAAGGCCAACTAGTTTTTGTATTTTTAGTAGAGATGGTGTTTCACCATGTTAGCCAGGCTAGTCTCGAACTCCTGACCTCAAATGATCTGCCTGCCTCAGCCTCCCAAAATGTTGGGATTACAGGTCACAAAACCTTTCTGAGTCTCAGTTTCTTCATCCATAGAATGAAAATAATAATTATGATCTTTGTCCTATTTGGTGAGCAGCAAATGATGTAATATGAGTAGAAATGCTTTGCTGATCACTAAGGCAAAGTAAATGTTAGTTATTTCTGGAGTTGATAATGATATCTTAACATTCATCATATGTTCTTTATCATCACTTTAACAATTGGTACATGCCCTTTGGGCCTGCCCTAGGCCATCCTCATGATGGTCTTGGTGATGCCAACGCCATACTGGGGCATATATCAAAAGCCATTTTTAAGGGCTAATTCAAGTAAAGCCTGGAGGGACAGTTTCAGGTACCCTGGATAGACTTTATTCTGCTCTTTAAAGACTTTATGATTTAAAAGAAAGAATGTCCATATCAATCAATCCCAATATTTATTTTTCTAGGTGCTAAAGGGACTCTAACATTATGTTATCACTGGAAGTGACCTTTGTAAAATCTAATTTTCAGAGATAACCATGAAATGCACTATGCTAGTCTATGGCAAAGACGGTTTCTCTGCCTTTTGGGGGGAATTTGATACCCAGTTGGGGAAATAAGATATATACACACACACACACACACACACACACACACACAAAATTCTCCTTTGCAATATGAGATAGTGAATAATAAATTCAAGTGAATGATAGAAACAGTGATTACGGTAGGAATTCTAAGAAGGGAGGGATCGCTGAGCTGTAGTGGTTAGAAAAAACATCTCAAAGAAAGTAGAATCTGAGGAGGATTTTGAAGGGTGAATAGAATTCTACTTGATGGAAAGGGAAAGGAAGGGTGTCTCAAGTCCTCAGATCCTGAATAAAAGTTTAGAAGCAGAACCTGTGATGTTAATTGGATGAATATAGATTTGCATATCAAGAGTGGAGAGAGGTACAGCTGGAGATACAAATTAGGTTTAGATCTGAGACAGCCTTGAGTTTGCGGTCTCCATCAGAGGCAGAGGGGAACTATTAAGGTTTTTGAGGGTGAAGATTAAAATAATGTTTTAGTCATTGTAATGTAGTAATGATGTGTAGGGAGGAAAACAGGAAGGAGAGGCTGCATCGGAGAGGCCATTTAGGGAATACTGTAGTCTTCTGGGCATGAACCAGGGGATGATAATGGGAATGGAAAGGAAGGGCTGGATTTGACGATAACACAAAGAAAGGCAAGAAATAAAGAAGCATCTGCTAGAATTCAATTGTTCATCAATATATTTTGAGTTTCTACTTTATGTCATTGAAAAACTCATAAAGTTTATGATGGAAAGAAGTCAAAGGGGGAAGAAAGTTTAGTCTTAGAAATATTAAACTTCAGATGATAGTGGACCATGTAAGTAACCTGTTGGAAGGATGGAAGATAAGGAGAGAGAATGGACTTGAAGTATTATTTGGGGCACTGTGGCAGAATCTGCTAGCTGTTTTCCAATATTTGTTCCCTCCGTCATTCTTAATAATAGAATTACTAATTTTTAGCAGGGCATAGAGCCATCCAGAGTAGAGACTATATTGTCCTGCTTTCCTCTAGCTAACGTTGGTCATATGACTAAGTTCAGCCCAACAGAATAAAAATGGAAGTGTTGTATATGACTTCTACGTCTTTAAGAAGGATAAGGAGCCTGGCGCGGTGGCTCACATCTGTAATCCCAACACTTTAGGAGGCTGAGGCAGGTGGATCGCTTCAGCCCAGGAGTGCGAGACCAGCCTGGGTAACATGGCAAAGCCCTGTCTCTACAAAAAAGTACAAAATGTACCTGGGCATGATGATGCACACCTGTAGTCCCAGCTGCCCGGGAGGCTGAGGTGAGAGGATCACCTGAGCCCAAGGAGGTCAAGGTTGCAGTAAGCCAAGACCACACCACTGCACTCCAGCCTGGGTGACAGAGTGAGATCCTGTCTCAGAAGAAAACCAATAAATAAATAAATACATAAAAAGAGGGAAATTTGCTGTTTTCATCTCTTCCTTGCCTTTGCAAGGCCAGAAGTTCATGACAGCTGGATCTTAGACAGACATTCTGAGTCATGAGGAGGAAGCCAAGTTCTGAGGATGGTGGAGCAGGAAGATAGAAGTCAAAACCCCAATGACCTTGTGAACTATTCTACTGACTGTGAACTGCCAACTCCGCACTTTTTTACATGGGCAAAAAATAAACTTCTTTCTTGTTTTTTTTGTTTTTTTTTTTTTTGAGACGGAGTCTTGCTCTGTCACCCAGGTTGGAGTGCAGTGGCGCGATCTCGACTTCTTTCTTGTTTAAGCCATTCTTATTTTAGTGTCTCTGGTACTTACTGTAACACTGAAATCCAACGGGTTTAGAGATCATCCACAGAAATGGCGTGGGTGAAGGAGAGGAGGGTCATTCAGGAAGAGTAAGCCTGAAGTCCATGCCTGAGCCTTGTGAGGGTGCTCACATTTATAGAAGAGACACCATCAAAAGCAACAGAATAGAGCAAGCGGTAAGAGTGCAAGAGAGGCACCAATAGTGGACCATATCACAGAGAGGAGAAAGAGTCTCAAGGAGGAGATTGCCACTGATGTCTAATGAATCAGTGTTCAATGGGATAAAGACTGAAAATGGCCCTGGGTTTGCCCATTACGAGGTTATTGATGGCCTTTGAGAATGTAGTACAAGTAAGACAACTCGATGGAAGGCCAGAGTCTAGGGGACTGACGGAGTAGGTGGTAAAGCATGGAGGAAAAACTTGACAGTGAAAGAAGGGTGATGAGATAGGACAGTAGCTAGAGGGTCAGGTAAAACTAATTTATTTTTGTTTTAAAATAGAGGAGACTAGGGGTTGGGGGGGAGGTGCTAGGGAGGGTGAGCAGAGAGAGATGTCCCCAGTGGGCCTGGTCTAGGTTAGATGCTCCTGCTCATGGCCTCTCTGGAACTCCAGGTTTCCCTCTCATAACACTTGCCACATTGTGTGGTGGTCATCAATCTGCATGTCTGTGTTCTGGACACTGTGAATGACTGAGTCCAGGGGCCTTGCCTTAAACCTCTGGCACGCAGCACAGCACAAGATACACAGGCTACAAATGCTTGTCATGGAACAAAAGATGGAAAGGAAAGGGCAGGCAGTGGAAGCTATAGGTTTAAGGAGGGTTACACCCTCACCTGAAGTGGAAAGGGGAAAGGAACGGATGAGTGAAATAGCAAAGGTATTTTGAGATATTATTAAAGATGGTGATAGGAACAGGCTGCTTGGTGAAGTAGAGTGAGCATAGATTTGAGCCAGGTGGGCTTGTGCTCAGGTTCAATTCCTGACATTTGCTGAGGCCCTGATCTTACTTGGCTACAAGGTGGGCTATAATAATGCCTGCCTTATAGAATTATTTTGAGGACACATAGAAGGTGCTTAATACACAGTGGACATTTTGGAATAGATAGGATAAAATGGAAGACAGTCATTCTTGGTGGCCTTCATCTCTTCAGTAATGTAGGAGGGGAGACTATCTGGCAACAGTGAGGAGGCAAGAGTGGGACCAGCTAGGAGGTATACAGACTAAAGGTGCAGATTTTGAATCTAGGAATATTTGAACCTAGCTGTGTTATCTTGAGAAAATTATTGAAATTCACTGTTCCTCAGGTGCCTCATCTGTAAAGTGTGGATAATTATTAAATGCAATTGTGAAGATAAAGCACTTAGCACAATGCCTAGCACATACAAATGATAGTTGCTATTATTTTGGTGAATGTAAAAATTGGAGGGGGGAATGTTACTATAAGGAACACCATAGGGAGTCAACAAGAGATTGATGAAGGGGATCAAGTGTTTGCTAAGTACCCTTGAAAGCCCATTGAAGAAGTGGTAACCCACATTTACAACCTTTTCCAAAGAGTGTGATTTCGTGACCTTCTTATGCCAGAACACAAATGGGAAAGGTAGGAGAAAGGCCATACCTCCAGAGGAGAAGCAAAGGCAAGAAAAGGCTGAAACCCTGGGGTGGAGGCTTAGATGGAAAAACCTGTTCACTGTGACTCTTAGGTAGCTATGGCAAAGAGGGAGCCCAGGACCTAGGGGGGCAGGATGACCAGTGTTGAAAGAGAGCACTGAGGACTGGTTGCTCACTGTAGGTTGCCTTCCCCTCCTCGATTGGGCTGGGGCACCCTTCCCAATGCAATACACCTTTCTGTGTCTAAGATGATAACCCTGTTTCCCTGGATGATCTTAGGGGTATGGATGGATTTTACAAATGTACATTTCATGGTTAGGCAGCTCAAAGCCACTAACTAGAAGAAGACAATAGGGATTGTGAGAAAAAGAAGAATATTTGAAAAAACAAAAAACAAATAGAAAAGAATCAGAAACCCATATGAAATATAAAGATTATTGGGGCATGAGTCTTTTAACTGGTGAGAGGAAAATTCTTCAAGGCTGGGCAAGCAAAACTTACTGAAGTTTTGGGTGGAATCCAAAGTCAAATATGGATGAAAATGGAGAGGACATTTAGACCTAAAACCCCATAATTCTCCTTAGATTCTATTAAAAATGAACACAGTGTACCGCTGGAGCTTGGAGAGCTCTCTATTCTCCTTTCATAACCTTTACCATCACTACTAGGCTTTGCCTGATCTGCCCCTACTTCTCCCCTACTCCAACCACATCAGCTCCCTCTGTTCTGTAAACAGGCCAAGGGCACTTTGCCTTAGAGCTTTTGCACCTGTTGTTCTCCTCTTTTCCTACTACACTCTTTTCAGCAGCCCCCCCACTTTGTTCAGGTTTCTCTCCCAACATCATCTCATTAGAAAGAGCTTTCCTGGTCACTGTGCCTAAAATAGCAATCCCTACCCCATCCTTCTCTCTTGCCTTACCTTGCTATCCTTCTCTTCATTGCAGTTATCACCACTAAAGCATTGCCTGTGCATATTTATTGATTGTCTCCCAACCTATCCCCTCAATACACTGCTACTATAATGCAATTATCAAGAATGTGAGTCTTTGTCTGTTTCAATCACTACTGTTTCTCCAATAACTAGTGGATGATTATTAAATGTTTGTTGAAAAAATGAACACCAGCCTGGGAAACACAATGAGATCCTATCTCTATGAAAAGAAAAAAAAAATCGGTCAGGCATGGTAATGCATGCCTGTAGTCTCAGCTACTTGGGAGGCTGAGACAGGAGGATCACTTGAGCCTGGGAAGTCAAGGCTGCCATGAACCATGATTGTGCTACTGCCCTCCAGCCTGGGTGACAGGGCAAGACTCTGTCTCAAAACAAAAGCAAAAACAAGCAAAAAAAAAACACAAAGAATTTTTTTTTTTGCAACTGACTCAATCTTTTCCAACAATAGAAAAACAAGGCAGAAAATCTCAGCAAGAGAAAGAGTGAAGACAAGAGAGGACTCTTTACTGATCTCTGGGTCTTGATGTGAAAGGTCAAGTATTTGAACTGATTATTAACAAGAAGCAGACGGCTAACTGCAATTTCTTTCTATATTCTATACTGTTTGTGAAGAAAATTTTTTAGATCCACAGAATGGGGACCCACAGCATAGTTAGTAAAAGTGTCCTGAATCAGGGATTAGGAAACATGTTTGAGTCAAGAGTCTTGACTAGTTAAATGACCATGAATGTCACTTACTTGCTAAGTCTGAGGGTTCTAGTTGGTAAAAGAAATAAAAAAGAGCTGTCCTGCCACTTTGAGGAATTATGAGGATTAAATGACACGAGGGTGCTCTCAAGTGTGTGTACTAATGGAGAAGAGTCTAGTGGTCCCAAGGAGAGCCTTGCCTTGTGGAGTCACCTGTGTGGCACCATGAGTTAGTCACTGAGACCTAGCCTGCCTGGGCTAGAATCCTGGCTCTGTCAGGGACTGGCCATAAACCCCAGAGAAAGTCAGTAACCTCTCTGTGCCTCGGTTTCCTCAGCTTTAAAATGAAGGTAATATTAGCACATTAGTGAAGGTAATAGTAGCACAATATTTGACCTCTTAAAAATATTATGAGGGTTGAATAAGTTGATATTTGTAGACCTCTTAGAATAGTGCCTGGCATATACTAGGCGCTATATGTGTTTGCTATGTAAAACAAATAAACATCCTCAAAGAGACTAAAATAACACCTCAGACAACTATGAAGGGAAAAATTAGAGTTGGGGTATTGGGGAGATGTTAAAGTCAGCAAGTAGCTATTAATAAGAGTGGAAATGGGGAAGACTGTACTGTTGCTTAACAGACACCTCCAACCCCTTACTTTCTTAGGATCCTCCAGACAAACATTTCTTGTTCTTTTTTTGTGGCACTAGCTAAACTTCCCCTCCGGTTCTCCACCCACTGCCTCCTAGAGTCAAAAAGTAGGGGTGGAACATCACTGAGTATTGTTGGTCTGGGAGAGTGACCAGAGGTAGCTTTAGCATGTGGTACCCAAAAGAGAGTCCATTGTAACTGCTTACATTGAGTGAAGGGACATAGAGGGAAAGAGGAAGCACAGGGCTGGACTGCCAGAAATTTTGTGTCATTCTCCAAAGCGATGGAAAGTCCTTGATCATGAGGTTTTAAGAAAAAGGAACCTACCACCCCCATGCAATAGTACATTGTTTTCCCCCGGGAGTTTTACTTTATATCACGTTTATTGGGATTTAGGTTTACTTGAATCAGTTCCTTCAAAACACACACACACACATACACACGCACACAGGCACACACACACAATCTCAAAACAGACATGAGATCATGGCCATCCATCTGTTTTAACATTGCTGCCCTCTATTAGCGTGTACTTGAACATTGAGTATAACAAAGGAAACATGAGTACCTAGTCAGTTCCACCTATATCAGCCCCCAGCTGATTGCTCACACCTCTTTCCAAGTTTCACATAGATGAGCCCAGTGTTCTCCAAACTTACAGGTCCATCCCTCTCCTAAGGTCCAAGACAAGAAAGGTTTGATTTAGGAATACTTCAGTAGCCTGAATGGCTTGGCACTGACCATCAGGCTCCTGTTGTGAAGGTGCTCCGGCTGCCTTGTTGGCCTCTGTATTGATCTCCAGGACTGCTTCAGCAGTTGGAGCTGACAAGGTAGGCCTCCACTGCCTTCCATGAAGGCCTGAGTTATCACAGGGGGAACAGCTTCTCACCCTCTGTTTGGAAGCTGGGTTTTTGATAACCAGTTTTACCCATATATAATATATTCCCATTTCTATAACTGGATTTCTGCTTTTGAGCCCTTTTCTGAATGTCTATAGTAGTCATCTGCTTAAATCTCATTCTAATACAGAGGCCTTGTCCTTATCTTGAAGACCCCTCGATGCAAGGACTTCAGATCAGTGGTGGGTTGTTTTGTCAGCATACTTGCAAGGATATGCTTCCTGTCTCTGAGACCCAGGATGATGGTTGGGGTCCAGTTACCCACAGTGGGCCCACTCATTTCTTGGAATTTTAAGTCTCAACTGCTGAAATGCCCATGACCATGTTCAACATCCAACAGGACATCAACATCATGCCGATATTGGACTTTTATTTGTTTAAAGAAACTAATTCAAATCACATTTGAATAATATTAAAGTGAATGGTATTCGAAACATGTCTGGGGATGGTTATTTGCTTGGGTATTCTACCTCACTTCCCTGCCTAAACTTCCATTATCGGCAAGGACCTGCCAACAGCTCCTTCCTCCTCTGTAGGTGGGTATAGAGAAAGGCACAGCTTCTATCCGAATAACCCTGTCTTGACAGAAATAAATAAATCATCACTCTTTACTGACATATTCCCAAACATTAACAGTGGGGATAGTAATTTACTCCACTTCGGCATCAAAGCGGGTGGAGGCAGCATGACTCAGAGGTGAAGTCTAAGGACTCTGAAGCTTAAATTCTACTTCTTTCACTTTTTGGTTAAGTGACCTTTGACTCTCTGTGCATCAATGCTTTCATCTGTATATGTGCTCATAAACCATACCTATCTCATAGTGTGTTGTAAGGATTAAACAAAATAATAACGGTAGACTACTTAGAGTAATGCTGAATATGCAGTGATTGCTCCATAAATGGTTATTTATTACTATTATTGATGGGAGACAAGGCAGGGAGTTGAAGAAATAGAAGTAAGAATGGGGCAGAGAAAAGGAAGAATTAAGAGTATGAGACAGAATATGTAGAGGGGATGGGCAAGGATTAAAACTGGTGGATTCCTTCATCTCCTACCCCCAGAGTGGGAGTGTCTCCTATGGCACGTGGAGAGACAGTCAGAGTCATGGTGTTTCCAAAGTCATGATCAGAAATTTGGCATCAGAGCATAAGACTGTGAATTTTGACTCAGAGAAAACTTTTCCAACATGCAACAGTCATAAGTTTGCACACTCAGACTTTCCTTATGTCGGTGATTTCTCAGGGGAAATGGGGATTTCTCCCTGCATCTCTCCACTGCTTCTCAGCCTCTTCAACTGCTCTGAATCCCAGGGAAATGAATAAAGTGTAGACTCCTAAGCCCCATACTGAATGTAAGGGACTACCTCTACCAGGAACAGCAGCAGGAGGAATTCACGGTATATTTTTGTGCTCAGAAAAGGTTTGCAGAATAATCCTTAAGAGGCAAATAGATATTTCAGTGAAGGTGGACAGTATGTAAAAAGTGCTCCTGGCTTTACTTTTATAAAAACAAGCTCCCATTCCCCTTTCATGGATCCTTGATGAGATAAATATCTCATTCCTAGTTTCCTTTTCCAGAACACCGACAACCAACACCTAAGCTCAAACTCCCACCACCTTTTCTTCTGTTTATGTTCCTTGGACAATTCCCTGACAGAGGAGGCCTGCCCAGGATCTCTGTGTGGTAAAGCCATGGCTCTTCCTAATACTGCATGAAAAGCAAGTGTGAAAAATAGTAGCATTAGCTAATATCTGTTAAACACTTACTATATTCAGGTACTATGCCAAGTGTTGGACATGCATTATCATCATTTTGATTCTCAAAACAATTCTACTGTATTATTACCCTCCCCATTTTGAAGCTGAAACAAGAGTCAGAGGAGGAATGTAACTTCCTCTAGGTCACAAAACTCATAAATAATTCACTACTAGCTGATTTGACAACTTTATTTCAGTTTCAGTAGATGAAAGAAGTGTCTCCTAGATCTACCTTTTATCTTAGCAGGTGTTAACCTTTTGAAGAGCGTCAAAAATTTGAAAGCAATGAGTGAAGAGGTCAGGTGGAGCAGAAAGAAGAATCAATGGGATTGGGATTAACCTTGGGATTAGAAAAACCAATGTCTATTTCCAGCTCTACCAATTTAGGTAGTGAAATTTCAGGTGAATTTTTAAACCTCTAAATCTTAGTTGAGCATTTTTCTTGCATAATGGGATTAATAACATCTATCTTGCTCATCTCAATGGTTTTCCTATGGATAACATAAGAACGTAGGCATACACATTGTAGAATGTTTTGCAAATTAAGTGGTATCAAATGCTACCTTGTCTGGTCTCTCTCTGGAAGATTAGGGACATCCCTAGTACCATTCCTCATCTACTTGCATTTTCTGTCTGCCATTCTAGAGCGACCAGCAGAGGCTCCAAAAATTTGGTCTGACTAGCGGTTACAATCTCCATGAAGTTCAAATTAAAGGAGCCATAGCTTGAAATGGCCAAGGGAACCAGAGAGATCACAGTGCATCGATTCTACCTTTACAGAAAATCCAAAAGTACTAGGTTCCCAGGGTTCTAACTTATGCCAGAATTTTGCTAGTGCATTTTCAGAACTGGAAAGAGATACTAGAAGTAGATTTAGAAGTTCCAAACATAGTAAATTTCTGTTAGAGCAATTGTTTGTATTTAAGGAGATAATATGTACAATGACACAGCACTCTCAGATCTGTGTTAATGTTACAATTTTCTTTGTACCAATAACAATCAATATTCATGTTGTTCTTTTAGTTTACTGTTATGCCATAAGTAAAGAAAATAGGGTTTTTTAATTCAAGTTCTCCAACTCTTTTTTGAGACTATTTGTAAAAAATGGGATAGTAATCTCTTCCTCATTTATTTTAGAGTTTCTTGAGGATAAAAGCAGAGTAATAGCTCTGTGTTTTGAAAATAAAGGGAGTTTATAGAGATGAAGCTCAACAATGATAACGATGAGTCATCCATCACTCTAACCTGATAGAGCAATCAACTATAATTAGGAAAGACATTTTTCTCTCTCAAACGCCATCACAGTTGAATGCCAAGAAGAAATTGCTTGTAAGTCATTCAAGCTTTTAGAAGATCTTTCTTTTGCCAGGCTTTGTGGGTGGGTTTACCAAGTGCTGATTCCTCTGAGAAGGATTTGCCTCAGACCTTTGGAAACTGAGATCTCCAGATCTCAGAAATATAACTCAGAGATATAAACTTTAAAGCTGAACCTAAACACTTAGGTTTGAATTTTAGGTCTCTCCCCAGCCAGTTGGATCCTGTTGAGTACAGTAGATACTGAGACCCAGGGTGTTCTGTTAAACACAGATCAAAAAGACAGTTCAATGCCTTCCTTAAGGGCAATTTTTAAAACTTTATGGAAATCTAGGAGGGGATCAGCAAGGGTCAGAACTCACAGGTTTGCAGGCAAAGGAGCAAGATCCATAGGTGGTGCTGAGCCATCTCTCTCAGGGTCTAACCTTCTGTGGAAAAGCACGGCACTGTTCTAGCAGAGTCAGTTTCACTTGAGTTTTCTTCCTCCTTTTTATAACCACATTTAAGAAAGGAAGTGCAAGTTAACTGATTTAGTTAACATTGGTCTTTGTATTACTGTGCTAGTTTTTTCCAATTTAAAGGGCCTAGCATTAATTATTTATTCAACAAATATTTATTGTGTGCCTACTATGTGCCAGTCACTCTTCTGGGTGCTGGCAATATATAGAGCAAGAAAGCAATTGATCACCCTCCTTTCATGGTGCTTATACTCTTTTTTGGAGTAATCAACAACTCCATAAGCAATTCCAATATAATGTAGTAAGCGTTGCAATAGGAAAAATACAGGGAACTATGAGAGGAATAGGGGCATCTAATTCAGGCTAAGAAAAGTTTGAGTAGGCTTCCTGAAGAAACTGACAACCAACCTGAGACAGGCTTGAAGAATGAATTACTATTATTAGGCGAATGGCGGTGGGGGATATGAAAGAGGAAAAATGTTTTGACACATGGTAGGAGCTTAAAAAAATTGTAGCAATTAAAATTGTATAATTATATAGTTATATAAAATGATCACAAGTACATGATTATGTATTATATAATCAACATGTGATATTTAACATAATCAATATTAAGTATTATATTAATGATATATAATTATATTTATATATGATACAATAATATATAATTATATAATATATTAATATATAATTATATAATATATTAATATATAATATAGTATAACTACAAACACATAATTATGTATAATTCCATGATATCATCATAAAACATTATGATTATGATCACACCTTATTAGGGACACGAAAAGTGTTTGATAAAAATTAAGTCAAAAGGGATTTTTAGACTATTGAATCTATTTTGCAGATGGAGAAACTGGCTCAGAAGGAGAGGAAGTGACTTTTCCCTATATCACACAGTGAATTAGTGAACTGAGGTAAAAGCCAGCAGTGTCACTTGGCAAAGACTGTGACTCCTAGGCATGAGAGACAGCAGGTGCAGAGGCATGCTTAGGTGGAGTTGAGCTAGATGTAACAGGACTATTTCTTGTAGAGGGTCTTCATCCTGGTTAACAAGAATAAGAGTGATTGTTTAATGTGTGTATGGGAGATGTTGTCTGGGAATGGGGATAGAAATGAATATTTAAGTTTGACTCAGCTGTTTTGGGGAGTAATGGGAAGGCTGGGGACACTACCCCTGAGACCTGGAGGATGCGTACAGCTTTTTTTAAATTGAGATGAGTCCTCACGCTAGCTAGCTCATTCCTAGGTAACCTGGCCTCTAGAGTCACTCATTGAACAATCCTGCTGATCATTTCCCATATATACTTACATAATGCTGAATATAGTTTACCCTTGAACAATGCAGGGGTTTGGAGTGCTGTCCCCTCAAGCAGTCGAAAGTCCATGCACAACTTTTGACACCCTGAAACTCAACTACTAATAGCCTACTGTTGACTGGAAGCCTTACCAACAACACAGTTGATTAACACATATTCTATGTGTCATATATATTATTTACCATATTCTTGCAGGAAAGTAAGCTAGAGAAAATAAAATGGTATAAAGAAAATCATAATGAAGACAAAATATATTTACTGTTCATTAAGTGGAATTAGATCATCATAAAGGTCTTTATCCTCATCATCTTCATGTTAAGTAGGCTAAGGAGGAGGAGGATAAGGAGGAGTTGGTCTTGCTGTCTCAGGGGTCCCTGGGGAAGAAGAGATAGAGAAGGTCGAAGGGAAGGTGGAAGATACAGGCACAGTCGGTGTAACTTTTCAGAAATATATTTAATTTTTGTCTGACTTTTTTGCTTGTTCATTTCTCTAAAAATGTTTCTATATGGTACCCCTTCTTACTTCTACCATTTGTTTTAGTTTTAGTGCCTGTATCATACCATAGATGGGCCCATATCATAAAAGAAGTCAAAAGCAGTCCCGAATAGTTGAAGCCTTCTGCCAGACTGTCTGTCAGCTTGTTTTCTGGCACTGCTGCTTCTATGTTTTCCTCCTCATTGTTTGATCCTGGCTTAGAAGCATTCTTCTCCATCAAGTCATCTTCTGTTAATTCCTCTGGTGTGGTGTCTATTAGCTCTTGAATTTTGCCAAGGTCTATTTCTTGAAACCTTTTACCCCACCTTTTTTTTTTTGCCATATCCACAATATCTTTCATAATTTCCTTGATTAGCTCTGTCATAAATCCTGTGTAAGTCACGCACAACATTTGGACACAGTTTTCTCAAGCAGATTTTATTGTCTCAGGCTTAATGGCTTTCACCACTTTTTCTGCAACAATGATGGCATCTTTAATGGTGTAATCTTTCTACATTTTCATGATGGCCCTCTCCTGGGGTTCTCTTCCAAGGCATTGACAATCCTTTCCATAGAGTACGTGTATAATGAGGCTTAAAGGTCCTTATGACCCCCTATTCTAGAGGCTGAATTAGAAACATGTCTGGGGACAAGTATACCATTTCAGTGCCTTTGCTGTTGAACTCGTGGGGCTCTGGGTGGCCAGGGGCACTGTCCAGTATCAAAACAACTTTAAAAGGCAGTCCCTTACTGGCAAGGTATTTCCTGACTTCAGTGACAGGGTATTGATGAAACCAATGCAGGAAAAATGTTCTTCAGGCCTTCTTGTGGTACAATTAAAACACTGCCTGCTGGTGTTTATCTTTTCCCTTCAAGGCTCAAGGGTTAGCAGATTTATAGATAAGGGCAGTTGTGATCATAAACTCAACTGCATTTGCACAAAACAGTAGAGTTATTGATTTTTCTCAGTTCCAGTATATTTTTGTTTATGGTGATATGTAATTTACTGGAGAGACCAATTTCTTATGTGGAAATGGTATTACAAGATTTTTTTAATACTGTGTATTTTATTTTACTTTTATGTAACTTAATTTTTTAATTATTCTACTTTAAGTTCTGGGTTACATGTGCAGAACGTGCAGTTTTGTTACATAGGTATACACGTGCTATGGTGGTTTACTGCACCCATCAACCCGTCACCTACATTAGGTATTTCTCCTAATGCTATCCTTCCCCTAGCCCCCTCATCCCCTGCAGGCCCCAGTGTGTGATGTTCTCCTCCTTGTGTCCATGTGTTCTCATTGTTCAACTCCTACTTATCAGTGAGAACATGAGTTGTTTGGCTTTCTGATCTTGTGATAGTTTGCTGAGAATGATGGTTTCCAGCTTCCTCCATGTCCCTGCAAAGGACATGAACTCATCCTTTTTTATGTCTGCATAGTATTCCATGGTGTATATGTGCCACATTTTCTTAATCCAGTCTATCATTGATGGACATTTGGGTTGGTTCCAAGTCTTTGCTATTGTGAATAGTGCTGCAATAAACATGTGTGTGTATGTGTCTTTATTGTAGATTGATTTACAATCCTTTGGATATATGCCCAGTAATGGGATTGCTGGGTCAAATGGTATTTCTAGTTCTAGATACTTTAGGAATTGCCACACTGTCTTCCACAATGGTTGAACTAATTTAAACTCCCACCAACTGTGTAAAAGTGTTTCTATTTTTCCACAACCTCTCCAGCATCTGTTGTTTGCTGACTTTTTAATGATCGCCATTCTAACTGGCGTGAGATGGTCACATTGTGCTTTGCATTTGCATTTCTCTAATGACCAGTGATTATGAGCATTTTTTCATACATCTGTTGGCTGCATAAATGTCTTCTTTTGAAAAGTGTCTGTTCATATCCTTTGCCTATTTTTTGATGGGGTTTTTGCCTTTTTTCTTGTGAATTTGTTTAAGTTCTTTGTAGATTCTGGATATTAGCCCTTTGTCAGATGGATAGATTGCAAAAATCTTCTCCCATTCTGTAGGTTGGCTGTTCACTCTGATGATGATCATAGCTTCTTTTGCTGTGCAGAAGCTCTTTAGTTTAATTAGATCCCATTTGTCAATTTTAGCTTTTGTTGCTATTGTTTTTGGTGTTTTAGACATGAAGTCTTTTCCCATGCCTATGTCCTGAACGGTATTGTCTGGGTTTTCTTCTAGGATTTTTATGGTCCTAGGTCTTATGTTTAAGTCTTTGATCCATCTTGAGTTGTTTTTTGTATAATGTGTAAGGAAGAGGTCCAGTTTCAGTTTTCTGCATATGGCTAGCCAGCTTTCCCAACACCATTTATTAAATAGGGAATCCTTTCCCCATTGCTTGTGTGTGTCAGGTTTGTCAAAGATCTGATGGTAGCAAATGTGTGGTGTTATTTCTGAGGCCTCTGTTCTGCTCCATTGGTCTATATATTTGTTTTGATACCAGTGCCATGCTGTTTTGGTTACTGTAGCCTTGTACTATAATTTGAAGTCAGGTAGCTTGATGCCTCCAACTTTGTTCTTCTTGCCCAGGATTTTCTTGGCTATGTGGGCTTTGTTTTGGTTCCATATGAAGTTTAAAGGGGTTTTCTCCAATTCTGTGAAGAAAGTCAGTGGTAGCTTGATGGGGAGAGCATTGAATCTATAAATTACTTTGGGCAGTAAGGCCATTTTCATGATATTGATTCTTTCTGTCTATGAACATGCAATGTTTTTCCATTTGTTTGTGTCCTCTCTTATTTCCTTGAGCAGTGGTTTTTGAAGAGGTCCTTCATATCCCTTGTAAGTTGGATTCCTATGTATTTTATTCTCTTTGTAGCAATTGTGAATGGGAGTTCACTCATGATTTGGCTCTCTGTCTGTTATTGGTATATAGGAATGCTTGTCAGTTTTGCACATTGATTTTGTACCCTGAGAATTTGCTGAAGTTGCTTATCAGCTTAAGGAGATCAGCTTAAGGGCTGAGACAATGAGGTTTTCTAAATATACAGTCATGTCATCTGCAAACAGAGACAATTTGACTTCCTCTCTTCCTATTTGAATATCCTATATTTCTTTCTCTTTCCTGATTGCCCTGGCCAGAACTTCCAATACTACGCTGAATAGTAGTGGTGAGAGAGGGCATCCTTGCCTTGTGCTGGTTTTCAAAGAGAATGCTTCCAGTTTTTTCCCCATTCAGTAAGATATTGGCTGTGGGTTTGTCATAAAGAGCTCTTATTATTTTGAGATATGTTCCATCAACACCTAGTTTATTGAGAGTTTTTAGCATGAAAGTTGTTGAATTTTTTCGAAGGCCTTTTTCTGCATCTATTGAGATAATCTGTGGTTTTTGTCATTGGTTCTGTTTATGTGATGGATTATGTTTATTGATTTCCATATGTTGAACCAATTACACAATTCTGATTGAAAAATTAAAATTAGGCAAACTTACCACTCAATGAGTGCCAAAGTTGTTGCTCTCAGATCAGCTGAAGGCAAGAGCAAAGCTTTCAATGGAAATTTTAAAGAAGCAGGATGATCTCACTTTGAAAATGCTTTGTAGAAGCATTTCTTCAAAGAATTATAGCAGGAGATGTAACTTGGCTTTATCAGTACGATCCTGAAGAAAATGCACAATCAAAGCAATGGCCACCAAGAGGTGGAAGCTGTCCAGTCAAAGTGAAAGTGAACCAGTCAAGAGCAAAGGTCATTGGAACATTTTTTTGGGATGCTCAAGGCATTTTGTTTGTTGACTTTCTAAAGGACCGAAGAACAATAATGTTTACTTATTATGAAAGTATTTTGAGAAAGTTAGACAAAGCTTTAGCAGAAAAATGCCCAGAAAAGCTTCACTAGAGTCTTTCTCTACAACAAAGCTCCTGCTCATTTTTCAATAGGAAATCTTTAGGATCCACTTTACTGTCCTGATTTGGCTTCTTCTGACTTCTTTTTGTTTCCTAATCTTTAAAAAATCTTTAAAGGCCACTCATTTTTGTTCAGTTAATAATGTAAAAATACTACATTAACATAGTTAAGTATCCAGGACACTCAGTTCTTCAGGGATGTTCTAAATGTTTGGTATCATCACTTTCAAAAGTGTTTTGAATTTGATGGAGCTTCTATTGAGAAATAAAGTTTACATTTTTAGTTTTTCTTTTTAAATTTCATTTTTCATAAATGTTTGAAGTCTGAGATTGAAGAGATTGGTATTTCTGGACAGAAATAAAAACCCAGAAGGGGACCAAATGGAAGTTCTAAATTGGTTCCAGCATTTAGGTTTGCAACAAGAAAACATATACTAGTTTTATTCTTGTTCTTTATCTTTTCCATCTGGAAACACTTAAGGTTTTCCCTTTATCACAGAAATTCAAGATTTTACCAGGGTGTGTCCTGGTGTGTTTGCATGGCATATTTCTGGCTGGAATTGATTGTATTTTCAGTCTGGTGGTTCAAATCTTTCTTTATCAAAGGAAATTTTTGTTCTGTTTCTTTGATTATGGCTTCCTTTTTGGCCTTTCTACTTGCTCTTCCTAAAAGTCCCCCTAAATATTTAAAGCTATCCTCTACATTGCTGAATTAATATCTCCTAATTTTCTCTTTGTCTTCTTGCTTTACATTCTGATAGAGTTCCTTATAGACACCCTATGGAATGTCTTCCAAACATTGGTTCTCAGCTATGTTTACCGCTTTCAGCTATTTGCTTGAGTTTTAAACTTTGGTAATATGCTTTCATTTCCAAATCTTTTCATAGTCTTCAGTTGCACCTGACTCATAATTATCTCTAATTCCGAGTTGAAAAATTCTCTATACTAGAGAAAGGGTAAATTAAAAAACAAAACATAAGAGTAAAACTCTGGAAAACAACTATAACTGAAAGAAAAGTGAAGAAAGGAAGAATTGTTAAAGCAATAGGAGGAAAACAAGAGAGGTGATGTCACGAAAGCAAAACAAGGAAGGGTTTGAATAAGAGAGAAATATGAAAACATTTTTAATTCTGCAAATAATTAAAAGGGAAATGAAAGAGTACATGCAATTTTTATAGTGTCAAGCAAAGTTTAGGCTCTGAGTAAGCAATACAAAAAACCAAATAGCATAAAAAGACTCCAAAAACATTTGCCTCTGTGACCAAAGCTTTGAGCTTTACAATAAAACCATCAGGATGAATAAGCTAACTACTCTGATTTGATCACTATAAATTATATATATCAAGACATCACTATGTAACCCATGAATATGTATAATTATTGTCAATTTAAAATTTTAATTAAATCTTTAAAAAAGAAGACTACATACTCTCAAGTGTTGGAGCCACAAAACTTGAGTTTCAAATTCAGTTTTGCTACTTACTGAGAAGAATACTTGTATTAATGTCAAGTGGTCAAGTTGAATACTTGTCTCAATATCAGGTGGTCAAGCTGAATAACCTCTGAATTTTTTTTTTTTTTTTGACAGAGTTTTTGCTCTTGTTGCCCAGGCTGGAGTGCACTGGCATGACCTCGGCTCACTGGAACCTCTGCCTCCCGATTCAGGCAATTCTCCTGCCTCAGCTTCCTGAGTAGCTGGGATTACAGGTGTGCACCACCACATCCAGCTAATTTTTGCATTGTTAGTAGAGATGGGGTTTTGCCATGTTAGCCAGGCTAGTCCTGAACTCCTGATCTCAGGTGATCTGCCCGCCTCAGCCTCCCAAAGTGTTGGGATTACAGGCATGAGCCACTGCACCCAGCCACAATTTTTTCATTCTTATGCAGTCTTCTCAACTACCTAGTGTATGGGGTCATGAACTTAGAGGTTGTTTATCTAATACATTGTGCTTTTCTAGTTGACTCAAAAACACTATCAGCAGCAGCATGTGAGTAACCTAACATGATAAATATCAGGAAGGGAAGGGCTAAATTTTGTGACAATGTCAGTATTCTCAACATGCAAGCTGAACTGAAGGACCTAACCACTTTCTCTGTATCAGCATAAGGAAATCTATTTTGGGGTAATGTAAAACAAAGAAGCTTGGATTTGACTGTTGGCCAGAAAGATCATGAAATGTCAGCTAAGGCTTACTAGCATTTTCTCCAATTACTTAGAGAAAACAATGAAAAGAACAGCAAGTCCCCTACACACACACACACACACACACACACACAAACGCATATGTGCACACATATTTCTTAGGTTATTTGCTCAGAGACAATTATTAGCATCTAACCTGTATCTTCAAAGCATAGAGAAAATGTTTAAATAAAAACATTTTTCCCTTCCTTCTTCCTCCTCTCGCTTCCTCTTTTTCATTCCTATTTTTTCAAAACTGATTTGAAGAGAAGATAAGCAAATTAATAAGACTCATGTTAGTTTAAAAAGACATTCTTAATAATTCCAGTAATGTTGTATAGAGAGATATAGCTGAAAAACGAATACAACTATGTACCAGAATTAATTATTCTATTTTTGTTATTCTATTTATGTTACTATTTATGCTTACAAAAAAGACAAATAAAGATCAAATAATATGGGAATTAAGCAGAATAAGGAAGAGAAAAACTAACGTGTCTACCAGAAGGATGCAACTGTGGCTTTGAATGAAAAGTCAATCTTCTGGTTATTTGGACTCTATCCCTTTACCTCCATCCTGCGTCATCAATTGCTGCCTCATTATTGGGCAGCAACACAAACACACATAGATATATACTTTATAACCTAGTTGCAAAAATAATATCTCCTGACCTCGCTTCTTCCACTATACACTATCTCATTTTCTTTGCTCTTATTAAAAGCAAAACATATTAAAAAATAAATATATTGTCATCTCTCCACTTCCTTACTTTATTTTATTTTTAGCCTTCTCTGATACAGCTCCTGAGTCCACTAAGGCTCCTTCTGTCAAGTTTATCAGTGATCTCTATAGAACTCTATTGGTCAGTTCTTTATTCTCCTCTTTCTAGAGTAAACATATAATTTTTTTTTCTTTTTTTTGAGACAGAGTCTTGCTCAGTCACCCAGAATGGAGTGCAATGGTGCGATCTTGGCTCACTGCAACCTCCACCTCCCGTGTTCATGTGGTTCTCCTGCCTCAGCCTCCTCAGTAGCTGGGACTACAGGCATGTGCCACCACACCTAGCTAATTTTTGTATTTTTAGTAGAGACGGGGTTTCACAATGTTGGCCAGGCTGGTCTCAAACTCCTGACCTCAGGTATCCACCTGCCTTGGCTTCCCAAAGTGCTGGGATTACAGGACTGAGCCACTGTGCCTGGCCCAGAGTAAACATATAATTAATTATCCAAACCAGGAGATGTTTGGGATAAAGAAGCACTAAACTAATTAATGTTATTTGATTTTTTGAAATATTAATATATTAGGTGAAAAATATATTTTTATTAAATTGGTAAACTGGTAAAACAGTTTTATTAAAGACATTTTCATAAATTTATTTCTAAAAATAAAAATATATTTATGTTTATTGAGGTAAAATCAAAATTTTGTTTATTACTACTTATATATTAAGCTATATTTATATTATTGGTCATCTGCACATCAACAACATAAATAGAATAATTATTCCTGGTACGTAGGCACACAGTTGCAGTTTTTTAGCTGTATCTGTCTCTCATACAAAGTCACTGGATTATTTTTCTAAAAATGTACTTTTTAACTAACTTTGATCTTATTACTTTAATTATCTTATAAAATTACCTGTAAACTTCTTCAAATTTGCGTTTTATGGTTACTTAATGGCAGCCACCATTCTGTGGTGAGCTAGATTTTCCACTTGCCTGGCAGAGCCCTTCACCCTCCTGCAGACTAAGTGGCTGGTGCCTGGCGTGTGAGGAAGCATGGTGGCTGGAGCCAAGGTCACAGTTGCAGTGGTGCAGCCTACAGCCAGGGCTTGGGGAGAGATAACTTTGCTGGACAAATGTATTGGTGCCTTTAAATGGCTCTTCTTTATAGACTCAATATTTTAAACTGAGAAACTAATTTCTCTGTAAGTGCTGGGGTACTTGGTAAGCTCTGAGTAAATTCTGCTAAATGGAAGATATTCTGTATTTTAGTCTGTCTGGGCTGCTATAACAAAATACTATAAACTGAGTGGCTTGTAAACAACAAACATTTACTTCTCACAGTTCTAGAGGTTGGGAAGTCCAGGATAGGGGCTGGGAGATTCAGTGCCTGGTGCGAGCCTATTTTCTCATAGAAGACACCTTCTCTCTGTGTCCTCACATGGTAGAGCAGAAGAGCTAGCTTTCTGGGGTCTCTTTTATCTATTTTTTAAAGTTTCGTTTTATTTTAAATTGACAAATAATAATTATATATATTATAAAGTACAATGTGGTGTTTTAATACATATATACAATATGGAGTTATGAATTTAGGCTAATTAGCATATCCTTCACCTCAAATATTTATCATTTCTTTGTGGTAAGAACATTTGAAATCCTGTTTTAGCTATTTTGAGATAAATAATATATATATATATTTTTTTTTTTTTTTTTTTTTTTTTTTGAGATGGAGTCTCGCTCTGTCGCCCAGGCTGGAGTGCAGTGGCGCAATCTCGGCTCAGTGCAAGCTCCGCCTCCCGGGTTCACGCCATTCTCCTGCCTCAGCCTCTCCAAGTAGCTGGGACTACAGGCGCCCGCCACCACGCCCGGCTAATTTGTATTTTTAGTAGAGACGGGGTTTCACCGTGGTCTCGATCTCCTGACCTCGTGATCTGCCCGCCTCGGCCTCCCAAAGTGCTGGGATTACAAGCGTGAGCCACTGCACCTGGCTATTATTATTATTTTATTTTTTATTTTTTATTTTTTTGAGATGGAGTCTCGCTCTGTTGCCCAGGCTGGAGTACAGTGATACGATCTCGACTCACTGCAAGCTCCTCCTCCTGGGTTCATGCCATTCTCCTGCCTCAGCCTCCTGAGTAGCTGGAACTACAGGCTCCCACCACCATGCCCGGCTAGTTTTTTATATTTTTAGTAGAGACGGGGTTTCACCGTGTTAGCCAGGAACAATATATTATTATAGTCACTGTGCTGTGCAATAGAACACCAGAATTTATTACTGCTAACTAAAACTTTGTTCCCATTGACTAACATCTTCCTTTTCCCCATCAACCCCCACAATCCCGACTCTGATAACCACTATTCTACTCTCCACTTCTATGAGTTCACCTTTTTTAAATTCCACATATAAGCGAGATCATATGGTATTTATCCCTCTGCACCTGGCTTATATCACTTAACATAATGTCCTCTAGGTTCATGACAGAATTTTCTATTCTTTTTGTTTTCTTTTGTTTGTTTTTTGGGGGGTGGAATAGTATTCTATTGTGTATATGTAGCATATTTTAAAAATCTATTTGTGCACTGATGGATATGTAAGTTATTTCCATATCTTGGCTATTGTGATCAATGCTGCAATGAATATGGGAATGCAGACATCTCTTTGATATACTGATTTCAGTTCCTTTGAGTATGTGCCCAGTAGTGAGATTGCTGAATCATGTGTTAATTTTCTATTTAGTTTTTTTGAGGAACCTTCATACTGTCTTCTAAAATGGCTGGGGAAAAAATTTACAATACCACCAACAGTGTATAAGTATTCCCTTTTTCTACATCCTTGCCAACACTTATCTTTCATCTCTTTGGTAATAGCCAATCTAACAGGTATGAGGTGATTGCTCATTGTGTTTTTAACTTGCATTTCTCTTGTGATGAGAGATGTTGTGTGGTTTTTCATGTATCTGTTGACCATTTGTATGTCTTTTCTAAAGAAATGTCTACTCAAGTCATTTGCTCATTTTTAATAGGCTTATTTGTTTCTTGTTATTGAGTAGTTTGAGTTCCTTATATATTTTGGATTTTTAACCCCTTATCCAATGTATGTTACCAATATATTCTCCCAATCTGTGATTTCTCTTCACTCTGTTGTTTCCTTTGCTGTGCAGAAGATTTTTAGTTTGATGCAATCCCATTTATCCATTTTTGCTTTTGTTGCCTATTCTTTTGGTATCATTTCTAAGATATCACTGCCCAGGCCAATATTAAGGAGCATTTCCTTTATGTTTTCTTCTATTAGTTTTAGAGTTTCAGGTCTTACATTTAAGTCTTCAATCCATTTTGAGTTGATTCTTACATAAGGGGTGAGATAGGGTTCATTTTCTTTCTTCTGTAAGTAGATATTCAGTTTCCCAACACCATTTCTTGAAGAAACTATCCTTTTATCATTGTGCATTATTGGCACATTTGTCAAAAATCAATTGACCATACATGTGTGAACCCAGTTTATTTCTGGGCTCTCTCTCCTATTCCATTGGTTGATGTGTCTGTTTTTATGCCACTATCAAGTTGTTTTCACTGCTATAACTTTGAAATATATTTTGAAATCCTGTAGTGTAATGCTTTCAGTTTTGTTGTTGTTGATTAAGATCCCTTTGGCTATTCCGGGTCTTTTGTGTTTCCATATGAATTTAGGATTGTTTTTCTATTTCTGTGAAGAATGACATTGGAATTTTGACAGGGAGAGCATTGAATCTGTAGATTTGGGTAGTATGGACATTTTAACAATATTAATTCTTCCAATCCATGAACATGGGATAGTTTTCAATTTTATTTGTGTCATCTTCAATTTTTTCATCAATGTTTTATAGTTTTCAGTATACATTCTTCACTTCCTCATTTAAATTTACTCCTAGGTATTTTTTAAATGATATTGTAAATAAAATTGTGTCCTTGTTAATTGAGAGTTTTTAGCTTGAAGAGTGTTGAAATTTATCAAAGGCCTATTCTGCATCTATTGAGATAATCATGTGGTTTTTGTTATCGGTTCTGTTTATGTGATGGGTTGCATTTATTGATTTCCATATGTTGAACGAAACTTGCATCCCAGGGATGAAGCCGACTTGATAGTGGTGGATAAGTTTTTGATGTGTTGCTGGATTCAATTTGCCAGTATTTTATTGAGGATATTCACATCAATGTTCATCAGGGATATTGGCCTGAAATTTTCTTTTTTTGTTGTATCTCTGCCAGGTTTTGGTATCAGGATGATGCCGGCTGCATAAAATGAGTTGGGGAGGAGCCCCTCTCTTTCTATTGTTTGGAATAGTTTCAGAAGGAATGGTACCAGCTCCTCTTTGTACCTCTGGTAGAATTCAGCTGTGAATCCGTCTGGTCCTGGGCTTTTTTTGGTTGGTAGGCTATTAATTATTGCCTCAATTTCAGAACTTGTTATTGGCCTATTCAGGGATTTGACTTCTTCCAGGTTTAGTCTTGGGAGGGTGCATGTGTCCAGGAATTTATCCATTTCTTCTAGATTTTCTAGTTTATTTGTGTAGAGGTGTTTACCATATTCTCTGATGGTAGTTTGTATTTCTGTGGGATCCGTGGTGATATCCCCTTTATCATTTTTTACTGTGTCTATTTGACCCTTCTCTCTTTTCTTTTTTATTAGTCTGGCTATTGGTCTATCTATTTTGTTAATCTTTTCAAAAAACCAGCTCCTGGACTCACTGATTTTTTGAAGGGCTTTTTGTGTCTCTATCTCCTTCAGTTCTGCCCTTATCTTAGTTATTTCCTGTCATCTGCTAACTTTTGAATTTGCTCTTGCTTCTCTAGTTCTTTTAATTGTGTTGTTAGGGTGTCGATTTTAGATCTTTCCCACTTTCTCCTGTGGGCATTTAGTGCTATGAATTTCCCTCTAAAGTCTGCTTTAGTTGTGTCCCAGAGATTCTGGTATGTTGTGTCTTTGTTCTCATTGGTTTCAAAGAACATCTTTATTTCTGTCTTAATTTTGTTATTTACCCAGTAGCCATTCAGGAGCAGGTTGTTCAGTTTCCATGTAGTTGTGTGGTTTTGAGTGAGTTTCTTAATCCTGAGTTCTAATTTGATTGAACTGTTGTCTGAAAAACTGTTTGTTATGATTTCCATTCTTTTGCATTTGCTGAGGAGTGTTTTACTTCCATTTATGTGGTCAATTTTAGAATAAGTGGAATGTGGTGCTCAGAAGAATGCATATTCTGTTGATTTGGGGTGCAGAGTTCTGTAGATGTCTATTAGGTCCAGGGCTAAGTTCAAGTCCTGAATATCCTTATTAATTTTCTGTTTCATTGAAACTAGGTATTGATGGAATGTATCTCAAAATAATAGAGCTATTTGTGACAAACCCAGAGCCAATATCATACTGAATGGGCAAAAGCTGGAAGCATTCCCTTTGAAAACTGGCACAAGGCAAGGATGCCCCCTCCCTCCACTCCTAGTCAACATAGTATTGGAAGTTCTGGCCAGAGCAATTAGGCAAGACAAAGAAATAAAGGGTACTGAAATAGGAAGAGAGGAAGTCAAATTGTCTCTGTTTGCAGATGACATGGTTGTATATTTAGAAAACCCCATCATCTCAGCCCAAAATCTCTTTAAGCTGATAATCAACTTCAGCAAAGTCTCAGGATACAAAATCAATGTGCAAAAATCACAAGCATTCCTACACACCAATAATAGACAAACAGAGAGCCAAATCATGAGTGAATTCCCATTCACAATTGCTACAAAGAGAATAAAATACTTGGGAATACAACTTACAAGGTATGTGAAGGATCTCTTCAAGGAGAACTACAAACCACTGCTCAAGGAAATAAGAGAGGCTGGGCGTGGTGGCTCAAGCCTGTAATCCCAGCACTTTGGGAGGCCAAGGCGGGCAGATCATGAGGTCAGGAGATCGAGACCATCCTGGCTAACACGGTGAAACCCCGTCTCTACTAAAAATACAAAAAATTAGCCGGGCGTGTTGGCGGGTGCCTGTAGTCCCAGCTACTTGGAGAGGCTGAGGCAGGAGAATGGCGTGAACCCGGGAGGCAGAGCCTACAGTGAGCCAAGATCGTGCCACTGCACTCCAGACTGGGGGACAGAGCAAGACTCCGTCTCAAAAAAAAAAAAAAAAAAAAAAAAGGAAATAAGAGAGCACACAAACAAATGGAAAATCATTGCATGCTCATGGATAGGAAGAATCAATATCATGAAAATGGCCTTACTCCCCAAAGTAATTTATAGATTCAATGCTATCCCCATCAAGCTACCATCGACTTTCTTCACAGAATTAGAAAAAACTACTTTAAATTTCCTATGGAACCAAAAAAGAGCCTGTATAGCCAAGACAATCCTAAGCAAAAAGAACAAAGCTGGAGGCATCACACTACCTGACTTCAAACTATACTACAATGTTACAGTAACCAGAACAATGTGGTACTGCTACCAAAACACATATATAGACCAATGGAACACAACAGAAACCTCAGAAATCAGAAACCTCAGAAATAACACCACACATCTACAACCATCTGATCTTTGACAAACCTGATACACACAAGCAATGGGGAAAGGATTCCCTATTTAATAAATGAGGTTGGGAAAACTGGCTAGCCATATGCAGAAAACTAAAACTGGACCCCTTCCTTACACATTATACAAAAATCAATTCAAGATGCATCAAAGACTTAAACATAAGACCTAGGACCATAAAAACCCTAGAAGAAAACCTAGGCAATACCATTCAGGACATAGGCATGAGCAAAGACTTCATGACTAAAACACCAAAAGCAATGGCAACAAAAGCCAAAATTGACAAATGGGATCTAATTAAACTAAAGAGCTTCTGCATAGCAAAAGAAACTGTCATCAGAGTGAACAGGCAACCTACAGAATGGGAGAAAAGTTTTGCAATCTATCCATCTGACAAAAGGCTAATATCCAGAATCTATAAAGAACTTAAACAAATTTACCGGAAAAAAATAAACAACTCCATCAAAAAGTGGGTGAAGGATATGAAGAGACATTTCTGTTCTTTTGCATTTGCTGAGGAGTGTTTTACTTCCAATTTTGTGGTCAATTTTAGAATAAGTGGGATGTGGTGCTCAGAAGAATGTATATTCTGTTGATTTGGGGTGGAGAGTTCTGTAGACATCTATTAGGTATTCAAAAGAAGTCATTTATGTGGCCAAGAAACATAGGAAAAAAAGCTCATCATCACTGGTCATTAGAGAAGTGCAAGTCAAAACCACAATGAGATACCATCTCACACCAGTTAGAATGGCAATCATTAAAAAGTTAGGAAACAACAGAAGCTGGAGAGGATGTGGAGAAATAGGAACGCTTTTACACTGTTGGTGGATGTGTAAATTAGTTCAACCATTTTGGAAGGCGGTGCGGCAATTCCTCAAGCATCTAGAACTAGAAATACCGTTTGACACAGCAATCCCATTACTGGGCATGTATCCAAAGGATTACAAATCATTCTACTATGAAGACACATGCACATGTATGTTTATTGCAGCACTGTTCACAATAGCAAAAACTTGGAACCAATCCAAATGCCCATCAATGACAGACTGGATAAAGAAAATGTGGCACATATACACCATGGAGTACTATGCAGACATAAAAAAGGATGAGTTCATGTCCTTTGCAGGGACATGGATTAAACTGGAAACCATCATTCTCAGCAAACTAACACAGGAACAGAAAACCAAACAACTCATGTTCTCACTGATAAGTGGGAGTTGAACAATGAGAACACATGGACACAGGGAGGAGAACATCACACACCAGGGCCTGTCAGTGAGTAGGGGGCTAGAGGAGGGATGGCATTAGGAAAAATACCTAATGTAGATGACGGGTTGATGGGTGCAGCAAACCACCATGGCATGTGTATCCCTATGTAACAAACTTGCACGTTCTGTACATATGTCCCAAAACTTAAAGTATAATAATAATAATAATGAAGGCCAGAGGAATTACAAAGTCCTCATTTTTAAAGGCATCAAAGAGTCTTTAAAGGGGAAGTAATGGGATATCATCACCCAAAATTCCAGAGAGGCAGAACCTTTTTCATGTGACCTGACATCATCAACCACTTTTTACCTTGAGGGGAGAGTTAGGGGGAGATTTGCTGATTCTAGACATGAGCTGAATTTTGAGCTTAGTCTAGGCTGAGGAGGAAAGAACAATAAAAATGTTCTTGACTGTGTTAGTGTAGAGGGAAAATTTGGAAGCTGCTACAGTCTGAATGCGTCACCCAAAATTTGTATGTTGGAAGCGTAATCCCCAATGCAACAGTATAGAGAGGTGGGGCCTAATCGGAAGTGTTTAGGTCATAAGGGCTCTACATTCAAGAATGGATAACTGACATTATAAAAGGGGCTTGTGGGAATAAATTCATTCTCTTCTGCTCTTCTGCCATGTGAAAACACTTTATGGCCCTTCTGTCTTCTGCCATGTGAGGATGCAGCAAGTATTCCCTCAAAAGATCCCAGCACCCTGATTTTTAATTTCCCAGGCTCCAGAACTGTGAGAAAATGAATTTCTATTCTTTATAAATTACCCAGTCTCAGGTCTTCTGTTATAGTAGCACAAATGGACTAAGAAACCTGAGGTGGTTTCTAACACATGGCTGATTTCCTCACAGGACATTTACTAGTTTCTAGGAGTGCATGGGAGTCTGATTATCTAGACAGATGTCTTCTAAAAGTAGAGTGAAATCTTTCACAGTCCTGCATACCGTGAAAGAGACCTGCCGTGGTGGTTTCTCCCTTAGTTGATTTGCCAAGTTTTAAAGCTATATATTATGGGAGGCTGAGGAGCTGGGCCGAGAAACTCTGAAAAGAAGGGCTAGCTCTCCTATTGTCCTTCAGTAGGTTGGAGGAGATGGATGCCTGACAGTGTCTTAATCAAAGGCCCAGGAGGCCACCTTATATAAATTGAAATCCAGGCCAATGAAGCTGGATCCCTGACTGCCATGAGGTGATCAGTCTCTTATATCTGCCTAACAGAAAGAAGGGAAAACAATATCTGGTTTATATATAATGCACAGCATTAAATTTAAAAAATACCAGGCAGACAAAAATATGATAAACAAGAGGAAAAGAGACTTTAGAAACAGACCTATAGATATTAGATTAGGATGCAAGGATGTTTAAATAGCTATAATTAATGTTTTGAAGAGAATAGTGGAAAAGATATACACAATAGGTGAAAATTCTCTGTAGAGAATTTCAACAGAGATTTTGAATTTATTGAAAAATGAGGCCAGACACAGTGGCTCACTCCTGTAATCCCAGCACTTTGGGGGGCTAAGACAGGCAGATTGCTACAGCCCACGAGCTCAAGACCAGCCCGGGAAACATGGCAAAACCCTGTCTCTACAAAAAATACAGAAATTAGCTGGGCATTGTTACATGTGTCTGTAGTTCCAGCTACCAGGGAGACTGAGGTGGAAAGATTGCTTGAGCCTAGGAGGTCAAGGCTGCAGTGAGCCATAATCATGCCACTTCACTCCAGCCTGGACAACAAAGCGAAACCCTGTCTTTAAAAAAAAAAAAAAAAGAAAGAAGAAAGAAAAAAGAAAGAAAGAAAGAAAGAAAGAAGAAAGAAAGAAAGAAAGAAAGAAAGAAAGAAAGAAAGAAAGAAAGAAAAAAAGAAAGAAGAAAGAAAGAAAGAAAGAAAGAAAGAAAGAAAGAAAGAAAGAAAGAAAGAAAGAAAGAAAGAAGGAAAGAAAAGTGAATTGGATATTACAAGAGACAGGAAAAAAAAAACCATATGGACCCTTTGTCATGTAATACCCAACTGTCCTTCTCTTTGAAGAGACCCCAGCTTAGGCACATATTTGAAACTGTCTCTTCCGGGTTTGTAAACCAATATCAATACTAATGCTCTCCTTCCTACTATTTAGCCATCCTGATGATCTTTTGGACAACATAGCTCTCAGAAAGAATGTTTCTGTCAGCCCCCATAAGGTGTCAGACTTTCAGTCTCTCTCCCAGGAGCCTATCCTTCCTAGATCTAGACAGGATGGGGCAGAGAAAGCCTGGCTGTTTATTTCACCAATGCAGATTTTCTCTACAGAGACAAATCTCCTCCACAAAAAGCAGCTTTGCAGGGCTATTCCCATCTTCAGGTCATCTGAACAGCGATCTTGAAATATGTCAAAAAGTGTATTTGGGAGTGAAATTTTTTTGTGTTTCCTTTAGTGATCACAAGTTGCATAGAAATGACAGTTATTTTCAGATATTTGAAAAATTATTATGCAGAAGAGGAATTAGGTTATTCAGAGAAAACCACTAGGAGAAAGTAGGCAAGTTCCAAGAAGTATTTTAAAGTACAAAAACTTGACTCTCTACTGACTCTAATGGAACATGTACCATTGTTAGCTCTCTAACAATGGAACATGAGGAACTGTTGTGAGAGAGAAGTTCAGGGAAGACATGGAGGATGTTTGGCAAGGGAGTTTGGCCAGAGGAGGTGTTGGGGTTAGAGGGAGGGAGCAACAAATTATACTTCCTCGACTTCTGATTTGGAATCAATTTTAAGATAGACAGAAGATTCATACAGATAGAGAAAAAGTGTCAGCTCTGTTATTGATAAAGCTGGTTGGCAAATGTGGCTTTAGGCAAGTTAATGCATGATTCACACTCAGGACCATACTTGGCACTTAGAAAGCACTTGATAAATGTTGACTATCACTATCATTATAATCAGGAGGAGGTGGGGGATGTAGGAGAAAGAGAAGAAGGAAGAGGTCACAAGTGGGCAAACCCTCCCAACATGAGTAGAGTCTGCCATTGTGAGCAGGTAGGAATAGACAAGAATATCTGCCTCCTGCAGAAAGGCTGGTTCCAAGAAAGACAGCTGAGAAGGAGTTGAGCGGAGGTTGCTTAGTTATCTTCCCAAACTCACAAAATAGTTTATGCACTCCTCTCCCCTGAGGTGGAGTATTGCGGGAAGTCAGGGACCCCAAATGGAGGGACTGGCTGAAGCCATGGCAGAAGAACATAAATTGTGAAGGTTTCATAAACATTTATTAGTTTCCCAAATTAATACTTTTATAATTTCTTACACCTGTCTTTACTGCAATCTCCGAACATAAACTGTGAAGATTTCATGGACACTTATCACTTCCCCAATCAATACTCTTGTGATTTCCTATGCCTGTGTTTATTTTAATCTCTTAATCCCGTCATCTTCATAAGCTGAGGATGAATGTCGCCTCATGACCCTGTGATGATTGTGTTAACTGCACAAATTATTTAAACAATATTAAATCTGGGCACCTTGAAAAAAGAACAGGATAACAGCGATATTCAGGGAACAAGGGAGATAACCTTAAAGTCTGGCTGCCTGTGGCCCAGGTGGAACAGAGCCATATTTCTCTTCTTTCAAAAGCAAATAGGAGAAATATTGCTGAATTCTTTTTCTCAGCAAAGAACAGCCCTGAGAAAGAGAATGCGTTCCTAGGGGTAGGCCTCTGAAATGGCCGCTCTGGAGACATCTGTCTTTTACGGTTGTGGATAAGGGATGAAATAAGCCCCAGTCTCCTGTAGTGCTCCCAGGCTTATTAGGACGAGGAAATTCCTGCCTAATAAATTTTGGTCAGACCAGTTCTCTGCTCTCAAACCCTGTCTCCTGATAAGATGTTGTCAATGACAATGTGTGCCCGAAACTTCATTAGCAATTTTAATTTTGCCCCAGTCCTGTGATCTCGCCCTGCATCCATTTGCCTTGTGATATTTTATTACCTTGTGAAGCATGTGATCTCTGTGACCCACATCCTACTCGTACATTCCCTCTCCTTTTGAAAATCACTAATAAAAGCTTGCTAGTTTTGTGGCTTGGGGGGCATCACAGAACCTGCCAACATGTGTTGTCTCCCCCAGACACCCACCTTTAAAATTTCTCTCTTTTGTGCTCTTTCCCTTTATTTCTCAGACCTGCCAGCACTTAAGGAAAACAGAAAAGAACCTACGTGAAATATCACGGGTGAATTTCCCCGACGGTGGAGTAAATGAGTAGGGGAGAGGCCAGGCCCAGAATGTCACTCAGGCTGAAGTGCCTCCACTTGAAAAGGATGTCTACATTGAGGTAGGTGTTAGATTATAGAAAATTCTGATTCCTACCATTTATTTAAGTGTATGAGCCTATCTTTTTTCCTTCCTTCTTTCCTTCCTTCCTTCCTTCCTTCCTTCCTTTTCTTTCTTTCTTTCTTTCTTTCTTTCTTTCTTTCTTTCTTTCTTTCTTTCTTTCTTTTTCTTTTCTTCTTTCCTCAGTGTCTTACTATGCTGCCCAGCCTAAAGTGCAATGGCTATTCACAGGTGTGATCATAGAGCACAACAGCACTACAGCCTGGAACTCCTGGGCTCGAACAATCCTTCCCCCTCAGCCTCCTGAGTCACTGGGTCTACAGGCATGTGCCACCACACCCAGTTTATAAGACTATATTTCTTAAAATACATTTTCAGTCTTAGTTTGCTGCTGTTTCTCCATCTCCCCTTTACCACTTGATACAGACCTTCTTGATTACTCTTTTTTCCCAGTTGACTTAAATTCTGTTCAGGATAAGAGTACCTCTTTTTAAGACTAAATAATGCTTCCTTCCTGATTCCTTCTTTCCCAAGGTTGGCAGTAAAGAGTTGCTATACTACCTTATTAACACATCTTAGGGATTCCAGAGAGCCCTCAAGGGAACATCAGACAAAATTCTCAGACAAGCCTTTAACAGAACCTATGGAGAGATGGAGGAGCACACCCATGAAAACACTAGACCTTAAAAGTTCTACTAGACCCTTCCTTGTCCTTATTGTGAAGCAGCTGCAGAATCCCCTTCACTGCCACTCACACACAAATATCTGGCAAAAAATGGTAAAGACAAGAGATAAATTTGTTTATTATAGAGAAAGTTGGATAATTGAGGAAGGTCAGGAGTAGGAATTAAGAGAAGAATCAATGTCTCTAACCATTTAAAGAATTTTCAGAGAGAAGAAGGATTAGATTTCATTTTACTCAGCTCCTAAGAGAAGAAAGGGACTAGTGAAAGTGAGGGGTGAATGGAGGGGGCCATGATAGGAAGATGGATATTTGCTTCACCTAAAGGACTTTTTTACAAGTGGGAATGTACTCTGCCTTATTGGGAGAGTGAGTGTCCCCTCAGTAATGGAAGTGAAAGCTAGGTTATAGTGTCAGGGGTGTGGAAGAGAAGATCCAGGAATTTGGCCAAGAAATGACTGCATTAAGTGCTTTTAAGGTCTCTTCCAACCCTGACTATTCACAATCCTATCAGTAGGAATGTTTGACCTATGACCTCAAAGATGTTTTGGAGCAAGAAGTGGCAAAATAAATGAATTAATAAATAAATAGCACCATCTCCATTTGACATAAAAGTCTTTATTTAATTTTACTTCTTTCATTTTACTTTTTAGTTTTCCAAATCATCTCACACTATCCTCCCATTTTATAATCCATTATCAAATCCAGTGGCCCTTTCTAAGCTCTCTGTCTCCTTTGACAGGTGATATGGGTCATTGTTTTGTCCTCCTTGGAATCTCTTCTCCTACCATCTGTGACAGCAAGTGATCTTATTTGCATCCTTGACTGTGTTTTAAATTCTTCTGCCTTTTAATGTGGGTACAACATTATCAATAGCCTACTTTTTTCTCTTTCTCTCCCTAGTCTCAGCTTCAAAGTGTGACTACAATGGAGGTAACTCCCATATCTTGGTTCTATTTTTTTTCTGAGATACACTGTCTCATCACTGGCAGCTTCATGAGAGTTTCCTACTTTATTTCCATTGTCAATTCAAACTTTTTAACCTAAAATAAACTTACCCCCTTACTTAAGAAGAGAGTTGGGTGCACCTTCTATGTGCTTACTGAAGACCCCTCACTTCCTCTGTCATTAGGGTGACTACCCACCCTGGACATTGCCCCAGTGTAATTCATTTTTAATTTCTTTTATTTCAATAGTTTTTGGGGTACAAGTGGTGGTTGGTTACATGCATAAGTTCTTTAGTGGTGACTTCTGAGATTTTGGTGCACTCATCACCTGAGCAGTATACACTGTACCCAATGTGTAGTCTTTTATCTCTCACCCCCCTCCCACCATTCCCACCCAGTCCTCAAAGTCTATTGTATCATTCTTATGCCTTTGTGTCCTCACAGCTTAGCAGCCACTTATAAGTGAGAACATACGATGTTTGGTTTTTCATTCCTGAGTTACTTCACTTACAATAATGGTCTTCAACTCCATCTAGGTTACTTCAAATGCCATTATTTTGTTCCTTTTTATGGCTGAGTAGTATTCCATGGTATGTATGTATATATATATATATATCACATTTTCTTCATCCACTCATTGATTGATGGGCATTTGGGTGGGTTCCATATTTTTGCAATTGTGAATTATGCTGCTATAAACATGCATGTAAAAGTGTCTTTTAATGATTTATTTTACTCTGGGTGGATACCTAGTAGTGGGATTGCTAGATCAAATGGTAGATTTATTTTTAGTTATTTAAGGAACATCCATACTGTTTTACATAGTGGTTGTATTAGTTTACATTCCCACAAGCAGTGTAAAAGTGTTCCATTTTCACCGTATCCACACTAACATCTATTATTTCTTATTTTGGCCATTCTTGAAGGTGTAAGCTGGTATTACATTGTCATTTTGATTTGTATTTCCCTGATTATTAGTGATGTTGAGCATTTTTTTCATATTTGTTGGCCATTTGTATAACTTCTTTTTGAGAATTATCTATTCATGTCCTTAGGCCACTTTTGGATGGGGTTATCTGTTTTTTGTTTGTTTGTTTGTTTTTTTGCTGATTTATTTGAGTTCCTTGTAGATTCCTTGGGATGTGACATTAGTCCTTTGTCAGATGCATAGTTTTTGAAGTTTTTCTCCCACTCTGTGGATTGCCTATTTACTCTGCTAATTATTTATTTTGCTGTGAGGAAGATTTTGAGTTTAATTAAGTCCTATCTATTTCTTTTTGTTGCACTTGCTTTTGGGTTCATGGTCATGAAGTCTTTGCTTACGCCAATGTGTAGAAGGGTTTTTGTGATGTTATTTTCTAGACTTTTTATGGTTTCAGTTCTTAGATTAAGTCTTTGATCCATCTTGAGTTGATTTTTGTATAAGGTGAGCGATGAGGATCCAGTTTCATTCTTCCACATGTGGCTTGCCAATTATCCCAGCACCATTTGTTGAATAGGGCGTCCTTTCCCCAATTTATGTTTTTGTTTGCTTTGTCAAAGATCAGTTTGTTTTAAGTATTTGGCTTTATTTCTGGGTTCTCTATTCTACTTCATTGGTCTATGTGCCCATTTTTATACCAGTACCATGCTGTTTTGATGACTACAGCCTTGTAGTATAGTTTAAAGTCAGGTAATGTGATGCCTTCAGATTTGTTCTTTTTGCTTAGTCTTGCTTTGGCTATGTCGGCTCTTTTTGGGTTCCATATTAATTTTAGGATTGTTTTCTCTAGTTCCATGAAGAATGATGATGGTATTTTCATGGGAATTGCATTGAATTTGCAGATTGCTCTTGGCAGTATGGTCATTTTCACAATATTGAGTCTACCCATCTGTGAGCATGGGATATATTTCCATTTGTTTGTGTCATCTATGATTTCTTTCAGCAGTGTTTTGTAGTTTTCCTTATAGAGGTCTTTCACCTCATTAGTTAGATCTATTTCTAAGTATTTTAATTTTTTTGCAGCTATGGTAAAAGGGGTAAAATTCTTGATTTGATTCTCAGCTTGGTCACTGTTGGTGTATAGCAATGTTATTGGTTTCTGTATATTGATTTTGTGTCCTGAAACTTTACTGAATTCATTTATCACGTCTAGGAGTTTTTTGGATGAGTAGGGTTTGATACCTTGTACAATTATACCATTGGTGGACAGCAACAGTTTGACTTCCTTTTTACCAATTTTGATGCCCTTTCTTTCTTTCTCCTGTCTGATTGCTTTGGCTAGGAGTTCTAGTACTATGTTGAATAAAAGTGGGGCATCCTTGCCTTCTTCCAGTTCTCAAGGTGGGGGAATGCTTTCAACTTTTCCCTGTTCAGTATAATGTTGACTGTGGGTTTGTCATAGACGGCTTTTATTACCTTAAGTTATGTCCCATCTATGCCAATTTTGCTGAGAGTTTTAATCATGAAAGGATGCTGGATTTTGTCAAATGCTTTTTCTGTGTCTAATGAGATGAGCATATGATTTTTGTTTTTCACTCTGTTTATGTGGTGTGTCACATTTGTTGACTTGTGTATATTAAATCATCCCTGCATCCCTGATATGAAACCCACTTGATCATGGTGGATTATCTTTCTGATATCCTGTTGGATTCGGTTAGCTAGTATTTTGTTGAGGATTTTTGCAACTATTTTGATCAGGGATATTAGTCTGTAGTTTTCTTTTTTTGTTATGTCCTTTCCTGGTTTTGGTATTAGGATGATTAGGTATTAGCTTCATAGAATGATTTAGGAAGGATTCCTTCTTTCTCTGTCTTTTGGAATAGTTTCAATAAGATTGGTACCAATTCTTCTTTGAATTCCTGATAGAATTCAGCTCTGAATCCATCTGGTCCTGAACTTTCTTGTTGTTGGCAATTTTTAAATTACCATTGTTTTTATCTTGCTGCTTGTTATTGGTCTGTTCAAAGTTTCTATTTCTTTTTTTTTTTTTTTTTTTGAGACAGAGTCTCGCTTTTTCGCCCAGGCTGGAGTGCAGTGGCACTATCTCGGCTCACTGCAAGCTCCACCTCCCCAGTTCACACCATTCTCCTGCCTCAGCCTCCTGAGTAGCTGGGACTACAGGCGCCTGCCACCACACCCTGCTAATTTTTTGTATTTTTAGTAGAGACGGGGTTTCACCGTGTTAGCCAGGATGGTCTCAATCTCCTGACCTCGTGATCTGCCTGCCTCAGCCTCCCAAAGTGCTGGGATTACAGGCGTGAGCCACTGTGCCTGGCCCAAAGTTTCTATTTCTTCCTAGTTTAATCTAGGAGGACTGTATGTTTTCAGAAATTTATCCATCTCCTCTCAGTTTTCTAGTTTGTGCACACAAAGGTGTTCATAATAGCCTTGAATGATCTTTTGTATTTCTGTTGCATTGGTTGTAATATCTCCCATTTTGTTTCTAACTGAGCTTATTTGGATCTTCTCTCTTCTCTTCTTGGTTAATCTAATGGTCTATCTATTTTCTTTCTCTTTTCAGTGGACCAGGTTTTTGTTTCATTTATCTTGGTATTGTTTTTTGTTTGTTTTAATTTCATTTAGTTCTGTTCTCATCTTGGTTGTTTCTTTTCTGTTGCTGGGTTTGGGTTTGGTTTGTTCATGCTTCTCTAGTTCCTTGAGATGTGACCTTAGATTGTCTATTTGTACTCTTGCAGATTTTTTGATATAGGCATTTAATGCTATGAACTTTTCTCTTTGCACTGCTTTTGCTGTATCCCAGAAGTTTTGATAGGTTGTGTCACTATTGTCGTACATTTCAAAGAACTTTTAAATTTCTATCTTGATTCTATCACTGATGCAAAGATCATTCAGGAGCAGATTATTTAATTTTCATATATTTGCATTGTTTTGAGGGTTCCTTTTGGAGTTGATTTCCAATTTTATTCCACTGTGGTCTGACAGAGTACTTGATATAACTTGGATTTTCTTAAATTTATTGAGACTTGATTTTTGGCCTGTGTTCCATGTTCTGATGAGTAGAATATATATTTCACAGTTGTTGAGTAGAACGTGCTGTAAATATTTGTTAAGTCCACTTATTCTATTTATTTTCTGTCTTGCAATATATTTTCCCCCCTTTAGCTTAAGTTTATGTTAGTCCTTATGAGTTAGGCAAGTCTCTTAAAGACAGCAGATACTTAGTTAGTGAATTCTTATTCATTCTGACATTCTGGATTTTGTAAGTGGAACATCTAGGCCATTTACATTTAATGTTAGTATTGAGATATTAGGTACTATTCTATTCATTGTGCTAGTTGTTGCCTGAATATCTTGTTGTTTTCTTTTTCATTGTGTTATTGTTTCATAGGTCCTGTGAGATTTATGTTTTAAGAAGGTTCTATTTTGGTGTATTTTGAGGTTTTGTTTCAAGATTTAGAATTCCTTTTAGCAGTTCTTGTAGTGCTGACTTTGTAGTGGCAAATTCTCTTGGTAGTGATAAATTCAGCATTTGCTTGTCTGAAAAAGACTTTATCTTCCTTTCATATATGAAGCTTAGTTTTGCCAGATATAAAATTCTTGGCTGATAATTATTCTTTTAAGGAGGCTAAAGTAAGGATAATTACTTCATTTAAGGAGATGAAAGATAGGACCCCAATCCCTTCTAGCTTGTAGGGTTTCTGCTGAGGAATCTGCTGTTAATCTTACAGGTTTTCCTTTATAGGTTACCTGATGCTTTTGCCTCACAGCTCTTAAGATTCATTCCTTTAGATAACCTGATGACTGTGTGTTGAGGTAATTATCTTTTTGCAATGAATTTCCTGGGTGTTCTTTGAGTTTCTTGTATTTGGATGTCTAGATCTCTAGCAAAGCCAGGGAAGTTTTCCTCAATTATTCCCCCAAATTAGTTTTCCAGATTTTGGATTTCTCTTCTTCCTCAGGAACATAGATTATTCTTAGGTTTGGTTGTTTAACATAATCCCAAATTGGCTGGAGGCTTTGTTCATTAAAAAAAATTTTTTTTCTTTGTCTGTGTTGGATTGGATTAATTCAATAGCATCGTCTTTGAGATCTGAGGTTCTTTCTTCTACTTGTTCAATTCTATTGTTAAAACTTTTCGGTGTATTTTGCATTTCTCTAAGCATGTCTTTTATTTCCAGAAGTTCTTATTGTTTTTTATTTATAGTATCTATTTCTGTACAGTATTTTTGTCCATATCTTGTATTATTTTAAAAATTTATTCAAGTTGGTTTTCACCTTTCTCTGGTGCCTACTTGAGTAGCTTAATAATCAACCTTCTGAATTCTTTTTCTGGCAATTCAGAGATTTCTTCCTGGTTTGGATCCATTACCGGTGAGCTAGTGTGATCTTTTGGTGGTGTGATAGAACTTTGTTTTATTATATTGCCAGAATTGTTTTTCTGGTTCTTTCTCATTTGGGTCAGTTATGTCAGAGGAAAGGTCTGGGACTCAAGGGCTGCTGTACAGATTCTTTTGTCCCACAGGGTGATCCTTTGATGTGGTGCTCTCCCCTTTCCCCTACAGATGGGGCTTCCCAAGAGCTGAACTGCAGTGATTGTTATTGCTCTTCTGGGTCTAGCCACCTAGTGGACCTACCAGGCTCCAGGCTGGTACTGGGGAGTGTCTGCAAAGGGTCCTGTGTTGTGATCTATTTTCAGGTCTCTCAACTATGGATACCAGCACCTACTCCAGTGGAGGTAGCAGGGGAGTGAAGTGGATTCTGTGAGAGTCCTTGGTTGTAGTTTTGTTTAGTGCATGGGTTTTCTCAAATGTTGGTTATGCTAACAGTGAAGTTGTCACATGGACAGACTCAGGACCTCTGGTTAGCCAGGATGCTACAAGTGGTGGAATTAGCTGTTGTTTTCTCCTTCCTTGGAGCAGGGCTGTTTTGTTATGAGTTGCTATAATGGCTTGACTTGATTGGCCTCCAGCCAGAAGGTGGCGATTTCAAGAATGCATCAGCTGCAGCAGTATAGGGGGAATACAAGCTTGCCCTAAGGTCACCTGGATAAGTATTTGGGTTTCTCAGATGATGGGCAGGGCCATAGGGCTCCCACGATATTATGTCTTTTGTCTTCAACTACCAGGGTGGGCAGTGAAAGACCATCAGGTGGGGGCAGAGTTGAGCATATCTGAGCTAAGACTATCCTTGGGCAGGGCTTGCTGTGGCAACTGTGGGGTATGGGGGTGTGGTTCTCAGGCCAATGGAGTTATGTTCCCAGGGGGATTATGGCTGCCTCTGCTGCTTTGTACAGGTAGCCAGGGAAGTGGAGGAAAGCCAGTGGTGACAGGCCTCACCCCACTCCCACACAGTCAGCAAGGGCAATCTCACTCCTGCCATGCTCCCCCAATAGCCAACAGAGCCAAATTTATATCCAGGCCTCTGGTATGCAGGGCTGGGATGTTGCCTTGGGATACTAACCTCTCTGCTGAGAAGGCAAGCAGAGCTTTCAGGCCTCACCCCTCCCTGCCTGCTGTGGCTTCTGTGCTCGTATCTGCACTTTCTATTCATCTCCACAGATCCTGGCCAGGATAATTCGTACTCAGTCAAAATTATTACAAAGTTCAGCTGGAAGTTTCCTTCTCCCTGTGGCCCTTCCCCAATTCCACTGGCAGCCCTCCCCAAGAAACCCTGTGAGATAAAGTCAGAAATGACTTCCCTGGACTTCCTGGGGGACCAGGAGTGCCTGCAGGGCTCTTCCCACTGCTTCTTCTACTTTTATATTTTGCTTGGCTCTGTAAATTCATTTCAGCTCTACGTAACGTTAAATCCTTCTCCTGTTATTGGATTTTCAGGTTTCCCCAGTGAAGATGTGTGTTCAGAGGTAGACATTCCCCCTCTCACACTTTAGGCACTCACAGTTTTTCAGCTATTTCACAGAGTTTGCAGTGGCAAGCCACTTCTTTCAAAGGGCTGGTGAATTCTTTCAGTTTTCCTGGTATGTTCCTGCAGCAGTTCTTGGAGCAAAAGTTCATGATGTGAGTCTCCACACATGTTCGTCTGAGTGAGAGTTGCAAGTTAGTCCTGGCTCCTAGCTGCCATCCCCTGCCCCAGGGTAATTATTAATAGCATCTTTTTTTATTTTGCAGTGGGTCTCAGTAGATCACTATGTGATCTACCTGTTATAATACTTCAATTGCCTGTGTTCTTTGTATCTCCTGCAGGATGACAAGCCAAACACTTAGTAGGAACTTAATAACTTCGTTGAATGAGTGAAGCATTGAGTAGAACTAGAAGTCTTCTGTGAAATAAACTTAGTACAGTTAACCTTTTAGAGCCTCTCATCAATCCCACATTGGCCTCCTTATTTCCTTTCAGCCTGTAAGAGCTGAGAAACCAGCCACAGATGCTAAGGTTGGGTGGATTGTGTTGCTATATCACCCTCTTGTGGCTGGTGTGAGAAACTCATCACGAAATCCTTTCTGTGGTATAAGCAGTTCTATAGATCTCAACCCAGATCTCATTTTGGTTTCTGGTTAGATGTGGTCATCACTATTTTTTTTAAAAGTTTCTCAGGTAATTCTAATATTTAGGTAACCTTGGGTGCTACTGGCAGGTTTGGGCCATGCTTACGTGACCAGGTGGCCACCTTTGACGGATCTACTTCTTGGTATATAGAAGTGCATTTAGTTTTCTCAAAGCTCACCAGGGGGCCAGCATATCTCTAGATCAGTGATTCTCAACTGGGGGAGATTTTGCCAAGCAGGGGACATTTGGTAGTGTTTGGAGACACTTGATTTTCACAATCAAGGACAGGGCATGTGCTATACACCCAGTGGGCCGAGGCCAGGGATGCTGTTAAACACCCTACAGTGCACAGGACAGCCCCATGACAAAAAAATCATCCAGCCCCAAATGTCAATAGCGTGGCAGTTGAGAAACCCTGCTCTAGATTTTGTCCACAAGGGGAATTTGGCGGAGTTCAGGGAAGGGAATTACTCTGGCAGTGACAAAAATTAAACAATCTTTTCAACACAGTTCTCCATGTGGAGGGTGGTTCCTGACCTTTGGTGAAGGGGATGCCAAGCTAACCCTTGTCCACCTCCAGGAAAGGGACAACCTCACATCCTATCTGATCAAATCTGCCTCCTTCAGCATTTCATAACTATGGCATGGAGACATAAGGCCAGGAAACACATCATGCCATACTACTGTGTTATAAATCCTTTAGGAAACACAAGACAAAAGTGCAATTTCCTTGATGGACTGGCTGTAATTTATTCATTTCCAAAAAGTAGAAACATAAACTTCAGAAGAAGAATCAATTCACAGTGGCTTCTCAGCCAGCACACACCACCTCCTGTAACAATCACATCCCCGCTGTGTGAATGGAGGAAGCGTCCTGAAGAGCCTGGAACTGTGCCCAGTTGTACTTCAGAACATCAGTCCCTTCAAACCGAGAATGGGTGTGTTCCTCCTGACTTCTGTAGAATTCAGACATACTTGGTCAAAAGAAAACAGCATTAGAGGGGAAACACGGGGAAAACTTACTGTTTTAAGTCTGAGGAAAAGGCAAGCTCCCGCTCTCCAGAGTGCCTTTGGGGGGAAACTAGAGAGTGGTGAATGTATCACCAGACGGGGTTGTTTTACCACTTGTAACCATGGTCTAGGGTGAGAGGCATAATGCCAGTGCTGTTTGGTGGGTGGCCCAAAAGACTCCCTCCCCAGTGAGGTCTTGAGCCCAGGGGTTCAGGATACTTGGAAGTGATAGCCTCTTCTTCACCCTTTGTTTCTGCCCTTCCATCAGGTAGAATTCAGCTACTGGAAAAACCCAAGTGCTGGGAACTGAGCTTCTAGAGCAATCTGAGTTGTAGTAAAGGTCTCATAAGCCCAGGGTTTACAAATCTTCATTAGTAGCTCCACAGTTTTGAGGGTAGACAGTGAATGAGGGTAAGGTTATACAAGGGTGGCATAGTGGATAATTGTGAGGCTTTTTTGTCTGCCTAGCACCTGAATCCCACTTCTATTATTTGTAGAATTCCTTAACTCATAAGAAGTGAAAGTGGAAAATGCCAGATATTCAATTCCCAGCCTCCCTTGGAGATAGGACATGGACATGTGACCTAGGATTGGCCACTCAATCCCAGACTTTGAATTATAAGCTAGAGATGAAAGGATGAAGAAGGGACCCTGGAGAATTCATTTTCATGGCAGACAGTGCAGCAGTAACAGTAACGTCAAGTTTCCAAGTCCAGCAGAGACAGTGAGGCAGTGGTAGAGTCTGTGCCTAGTGCTGGGGACAGTGGCTGTGCATGAACAGGATCGTCATCCTTGGGCTGGTTTTGTAATTTTGGCTGTGCTCCCAGCCACAGCCTAGTCTCCTCTTTTCCTGCTCACTTTCAAAGCATGGTTTCGCAGAACCTTCTGGAAGTTATTGGAACCAATCAGTATCTTTTCAATAGGTTCCTTTTCCACATAAAAAGGCCAAAGCCAGCTTCTGTTGATTGCAACTAAGAACTCTATTAAAGAAGCTGGTACCAGGAAACGAGATGCACTAAGCAACAGGCTTACAATGTGAATTGACCTCATAGAGGAGGTAAGATACAAGGCAATAAGGACCTGAATTTTGAGCTGGGAAGTTGGTGCCCCTTATTATGCAATGGTATGATAGTGGCTGCTTCTTACAGTACTTGCCAAGTTTATATAAGAACCAATAAGAAAAAGAAGGGCTTAAATTGAAGACAGCCTGTCTGAAAGCAGAGAATAGGAAAAAATATAAGACTTTACTTAAAAAGGCTCTTTCTGCCTGCAGCTTGCAAAATAAGTTATTGAGCATTCAATGATTTGAAGCTGTTAGACCAAAATAACTTAATTTTCTACTAGAAGATAAATTTAGTGTGAGGAGAGGTATGCAGGGAGTAGAAAGTGCCTAGGAAAGACCTTGACCTGCAATATCCTTTGAAGCCCTGGATATAAGATAGGTTCAGAATCTGGTCACAGAGAGTCTTAGCTGAGGTTCCAGGTTTGTTGTTCAAGGGAATCAACAGAGAACTGGGATTTAAACATCATTTTGAGAAGTGAAAAATCACCACGGGACAAGTTCCTCTGAGTATTCCAAGCTCCTTTGTAACAGCACCATCAAACATTTGCTACTTTTTTCTTTAAAACTGAATGCCATTTGCACAGAACTGTACTTTTAAGGCTCTTACATGGTTTCCAGTCCACTGTTCAAAACTCAGAGATATCAAAATCATTTTTCTGTTTATTGACTTTTTAGCTTCTGGGTTTTGCAAATAAAATAATATTCTTAGCTTCCTTTATACAATAATATCAGAGTGTTTTATGTATAATAAGAAATTCACCCTTCAGCCTCTATTCGCTCTTTATCCTGAGAGAGAAACTGAGGCACAGAGGCTTGATCAGGTCTGCAGGTTATCATGATCAGCTCCCAAAACAAAGTAAAGATGGCCAAAATGTAAACTTTTCCAGACTTTGTGACTGGTGGTCCAGTGCGTGAGATAGGTACTCAGATGTCCTGGCTTTCAGTCTTTGATTTTTATTATCCAGTTCCAGCCAAGAGCAAGATGCCCAAAGTCTGAACTCACATTACTGTCCATTTCATCTGCTGCAACACAAAGATGGAACGCTGTTATCAAGTAACGCTCTGTTCTGCACCTGCAGCCACTGCAGAGCAAGCTAAATTCTTGGGAAGCCTCACTTCCTTGTTCATTGCACAGATGTATGTGGAAGAAACATCACCAGGGAGTTGATCTGAGAAGGGTACAGACGTGTAGCATGTCTGTCAGAGGAAACTTGGGGCCTGGGGCCAAGTTCAGTGTTCATTTTGGTTTTTCCATTTTCCTTCAGAAAGTCCCTTTGTTGGGTCTCTGGTGTCAGCTCTCTGGAAGTGTCACGCTAGCATAGACTGTGATGGAATTTGTTTCCTGGGGACAAAGCAGAAGTCTGTGAGTAGAGGGACTGGATATTCACCTCACAGCATGCAAATGAAAACAGCGCTGCTGAGGAAAAGGAAAGGGTCTCAGAGATCATGGCTTGTGCAGGGTCTGTCACAGACAGGGCCTTGCTGGGACAACACTTGGGTTCCCACACTGCTTCTCCACCTGCAACAAGGGCCACAGCTCCCTTCCAAGCATAAGCATGCCATTATGGGGAGCATGATCTGAGGACCAGCACTCAGTGCCCTGTCTCCCTCTTTGCCCTCTCCCCTTCCATCCCCTTGTTAGGAAAACCATTTGTTTTGCTGTTACATATGGGTCACAATCTGGGAAGCCAAGGGAGTTGTAAATTATTGAGTTCTTAAAAAGTCTAGTGGGACTCAAAGGGAGAAGAGAAAAGTGGTATTGGCAGGAGAGAGGAAGGGGAGAAGAGGGTTATGTGCAAAGATCTCTCATGTCAAAGAAACAAAGAAAAGAGAATTTAAGGGGTTTTGCCATAAAATGTTAACTGTAGCATACTGTTTTTGTCCTTAAGTAAACTTCATTAAAAATCTATATTTTTTTTGAAGCTTTTGAAGGCAGGTTTATATTTTTACTTCGCTCTTAGATATGACTGTGAACTGAGAATGGACCTCAAGTTGAAGATCGATTTCATCTTGTAACAGGGCACCTGCCCAGGCATTTCTGAGTGAGTGTGTGTGCAGTAGGAGTTTTGAAAAATAAGGTGGATGCAGGCATTTGTGTGACCTTTGTGCCTCTATAATCCTGGGCTCTCTTCTGAAAAAGCCCAAATGGAGCAAAGATTTCAGCCCAGAATTTATTTATATTCATTCAGTAAAGGAAAGATTCCTGTCAGAAGTAAATTTAGTCCCTGCTGATCTTGCAGTAGGGTAGAAGATGCAAGTCTCATTTTGAGCTGCACCTCATCTTCTCTTCTAGGCTTAACACCTACGCAGATCTCCACCCCTAAATATTCTGATCAAATGGGGCTGGACAGAGTCTAGGCATGAGCATTTTTACAACGCTTCCCTGGTGATTCTGTTTTGTAGCTGGAGTTGAGAACTCCTGGACTCCAGCTGCTGTTCTTAAACTTGAATGTGTATCAGAATTACCTGGGGTGTGGGTTTTTTTAAATACGTAGGTCCTTGGCTACTCTCCATAGACATTTTCATTTAACAGAATCCAAGGTGGAAGGCCCTAGGAATCTTTATTTTTAACAAGTACGCTGGCCAATTCTGATGTGGTCCTTGGACAACTCTCAGAGAAACACTGGCCAGCAGGGGGTGAGCAGTGGCCCTGTGTGAACAGGTATTGGGGGTTTCATGGAAATTGGAAAACCAAGGCCACAGAGACTCCTTTCTGCCTGCGTGCTGTGGCCTCCCTTCCCCAGTCCAGGACTCGTCAATCTGTTTCATTTCATTTGTTTTTGTTTTAATTTTTTTTTTTTACCTTTATTTTAAGTTCAGGCATACATGTGCCGGTTTGTTATATAGGTAAACTTGTGTCATGGGGATTTGTTGTACACATTATTTTGTCACCCAGGTATGAAGCCTAGTGCCCAATAGCTATTTTTCCTGATCCTCTCCCTCCCCCCACCTTAAAAAAAAAACTTCCTCATTTTCCCCTCCTCCATGTATTCCCTCTCTACAGAGAGTAGGCAGAGAGATGTCTCACCTGGACAGACTCTGGGACAGGCTCTGTGGCAGCAACATATATGGTGGTGCAAGGGTCCTGAGCTGGGAAGGGGTCAAGTTTCTTCTGAAGAGGCTACAAGAGAAGCAAAGAAAGCAGATTAGCTGAACAGAGAGAGCTAGTTCTCACCCAACTCTCTGATAGAGAAGCACAGACTCAAGAAGCCTTGAGGTAGAAAGTTCCTTCGAGTCATTTGGTCCAACCTCCTTCTCAGATGGGAATTCTCCCCCAAATTCTCTGGAACTCAATTCCCCAGGCTTTGCTTGGACTCCCCAAGTGGCGTCTTGGAGTGCACAACCTCCCAAGGCAGCCTCATCCATTGTCAATGCTTCCCAGATGTTTTAAATGTCTTCCTCACAAGAAACTGAAATTGGTGTGGCTCTTACAGGGGCAGCTGGAGGGGACAGAATAGCAACAGAATTTAGTCCGTCTCACTCATCTCAACGGCTACATGCAGAGTTCTTGCATCCCACACTGCCATTCCTACTCTTCCTCCTCCTCACATATGTCTTCTCATTTGCCTCACAACCACTCTATGTGTTAAATACTGTTGTTACTCACACTTCACTGATGACAAAGCTACAGCTCAGAAAGATCAAATGTTTTCCTACTGTGTACATGCAGGAAGTGTCAAAGCCAGGAGTCCCCTGCCCTAAGCTCTTTTAAGGTGCATGTCCTTTCTATCACTATTCTTTTTTGGTCACTCAACTTATAATGACCTATCCCTTACTTAAATTCCTCAGGTATTTAAAGTCTAATTTACATATTTTGGCACTCTATGCTATATTTAAAACATTCTGATATATTTATATGTTGTTTCTCCAGTCTATACATTCCTTGAGAAATAAGCTATATATTTTTGTATTCCCCACAGAACAGTATTGGACACATAAAAATAAACCCTTCAGTTGATATTTGTTGATGTTACTTTGAATGAATTAAAATCCACAATACTTGGACAAAGACCTCAAAATAAATTGAGACCACATCCTTGTAAGATGCGGATGCCATCACTTACAATAGGGAAGTCATTAATTCAACACATTTCGGGGACACTGGTTATGGGATAATGCTGCTGTCCACTCTCCCTGAATATAGAGCCAGACTTGAAGCCATACCACCTGTGTTTTAATGCAAGAAAACTTGGAATTTTGTCATGTGATTGAAGAGTTAAGGAATTAGGAAAGTTTATTGGAGGAAAAAGGGATGGGACATAATTTTTCTCTTCATATATTTGATGAATTGCCGTATAGAAAAGGAATTCAATTTGTCTGTAAAGTATCTCAGGTTTAAACCAAGATTAGGATTTGGGGAAAATATTTTGATTCAATATAATGAAGATCTTTCTAATAGTAAAAGATGCTCAAATGTGGGATTAATTGCCTTGGCAGGCAATGAGCTCCTATAGTTATAAGTGCTCGGGCATGGTCTAGACCAGTGCTGCTGACTTTTATTATGCATACGAATTACTTGGGGATCTTGTTAAACGGTTGATTCTATTTCAGAAGATCTGGTGCAGGGCCTGATTCTGCATTTCTAATAAAGTCCCAGGTGATGCTGATGCTGCTTGTTCACAAACTATATTTCGGTAAAAAGGAGCTAGGCAACACTTTGGAAGTAATGTTGTAGCAGATAATTCAAGCAGTAATTGGGTGGTTCAGATAGATGACTTTCAAGACCCCATACAATTCTTAAATACATTTTGAAGAAATTTTGAGTTTAAGAAAGAATTTCTTGCAGTGATGAGATAGATTAAGAGGCTATCAAAACAGTTTATTAAGAGATCTTTGGCCGGGCGTGGTGGCTTACGCCTGTAATCCCAGCACTTTGGGAGGCTGAGGTGGGTGGATCATGAGGTCAGGAGATTGAGACCATCCTGGCCAACATAGTGAAACCCCATCTCTACTAAAAACACAAAAATTAGCTGGGAATGATGGCGCATGCCTGTAATCCCAGCTACTTGGGAGGCGGAGGCAGGAGAATCCCTTGAACCAGGGAGCTGGAGGTTGCAGTGAGCTGAGATTGCGTCACAGCACTCCAGCCTGGCAACAGAGTGAGACTCCGCCTCAAAAAAAAAAAAAAAGAGAGAGACCTTTATCAACAGATGCAACCTCTGCTGGTCTTCCTGTTTGGGAGAACTTTAGCATGACCTGACCCAGAGGCAGAAGAAGACAAATAACTTACATTTTTAACATTAATTCAGAAGTTTTAGAAAGGAGAAAAATATGTAAAAGAAGTCACTCATAGTCCTATTAAGACTATGTGTGTGCTTAAATGTTCGCTTCAGGATTTTTATCCAGGCATAGGGAATTATTTTAAACATAAATATAATAAGTTAGTATGTTTTTGTATCTTGTCGTCTTCTGTTAGGACCACTGATTTTTACATCTTTAGGGAGCATCATTTACAAGCAACTCCAGGGGCATTATTTTCACATAATTTTTGTGAATGGTGGCCCCTGGAATTAATTCTGCAAGGTAGTAGCTCTGATAAGTCCTAGAAGAGTTCCTAGCACACAGTAAACATTTGTTAAGTGATTTTCATGTTATTATATTCTTTATAAGATTATTTTATAGCCATTACAAATATTTTATAGCCATTACAAATAAGAATAAAGGCAGTGTTAGTTTTAAATAATTGTCTACAAATAATTGTCTTTTTTTTTTTTTTTTTTGAGATGGAGTCTCACTGTCACCCAGGCTGGAGTGCAGTGGCACGATCTTGGCTCACTGCAAACTCCACCTCCCAGGTTCACACCATTCTCTTGCCTCAGCCTCCTGAGTAGCTGGGACTACAGGCGCCCGCCACCTCGCCTGGCTAATTTTTTGTATTTTTAGTAGAGACGAGTTTTCACCATGTTAGCCAGGATGGTCTTGATCTCCTGACCTCGTGATCCACCCACATCAGCCTCCCAAAGTGCTGGGATTACAGGCGTGAACCAATGCGCCCGGCCTATTACAGTCTTTATAATGACATAATAAAGACATCACAAATATGAACAAAGAAAATTGTGAAAATGTGGGTAAGTCTAAGTATATATTTATATATATAAAACAAGAATAATTATGTCTTGTGTGTTTAAAAATATATGAAATTCAAATAGTGACCAAACGGTCACATAAATCAAGAGGTGAAATTATTGTGGACTTAAAGTATTATGCAGGAGGGAAGTAAACCTTAGACTTTGGTAAGTCAAAGTTGTATTTTATAATTTCTAGGGTAGGCACTAAAAAGACAGAAAAAAGTTGTTCACTAATATGTAGAGGACAAAATTGAATAATAAAAATATAACTTAAAAAAATTTCCACCAAAGAAACCCCAGTCTCAGATAGCTTTACTAGCAATTTCTACTAAATATTTAAGGGGAGAAATAAGACATCCTACCCAAATATCGCAGAGAATACCAAAAAGTAACTGTACCCTGTGGTGGGTTGAACTGTGGCCCCAAAAGATATGTCCACCCAGAATCTCAAAATGTGACTTTATTTGAATAAAGGTCTTCACAGATGTCAAGATAAGGATTTCAAAATAAGGTCATCTGGATTAGAATAAGTCCTAAGTCTGATGATGAGTGTCCTTACAAAAGATGGAAAAGAAGAAGACACAGAGAGGGAGCTCATGTGAAGATGAGGGCAAAAATTGCAGATACACAACTACAAGCCAACAAATGCCACGGAGAGCCTGGAGCCACCAGATGCTGGAAGAGGCAAAGAGGATTTTCTCCTAAAGCCTCCAGAGAGAGTCTGGCCCTGAGGATGTGGCTCCTTGATTTTGGACTTCTGACCTCCAGAACTGTTAGAGAATCAATTTCTGTTGTTTTAAGCCACCAAGTTTCCAGTAATTTGTTAAGGCAGCCCTAGGAAACTAACACATACCCCAACTCCTTATGTGAATTAGCATAAATCTTTATATCAAAACCCCACCGGTTGGGCATGACTACCCAGGTCCCTTCCAGTCCTTAAAGTCTGAATTTTTAACAGAAGAGCGACCAACTTTACCGTGATGTGGGTATTAGGTAGAGTGGCTCTGTGTCATTTTGGGATCAATGTGAGGCTTGTGATTAAAGAAGAGTCCAGGAAGAACTCTGTTACTTATTTTTTAAGGACATTTGAAATATTTCTACCTCAACTTGTATCCCAGTTAGATATATTCACAAGAATGCTATATACCAGACACTGCAGTGCCTTCTTAAAAAAAAAAAGGCATTACACAAGAGAATTACAGGCCAATTTCACTCAGAAACATAAGTGGAAAACAAAACTCTTAACAAAATGTTAGCAAATAAAATCCAGTAATGCTTAAAAAGGACTAGACTAAATTGGTCTACAACAAAATTAAGACCTTCTCTTTATCAGTAGGTATCTCTGAGAAATTCCAAAGGCAAGCTACAGATGGGTGAAGGTATTTGCTGACGTATCTGCCAAAGGGCGCATATCCAAAATATATGAAAAGCATATACTAGTCCATGAAAGAAAGACTAAACCTCAAAGGGAAACGGGCGAGAGATTAAACGGGCACTTTAAGAAAGAATTTTAATATGGCCAATAAACATATGAAAAGTTGTTCAACTTCCTTAATAATTACAGAGATGTGGAATAAAAGCATAATAAGACACATCCAACAGTAGGACTAAAATTAGACTGTTAATACCAAGTTTTCATTAGAATGCATAGCAATTGAGGCCAGGAGCGGTGGCTCATGCCTGTAATCCTAGCACTTTGGGATGCTGAGGCAGGCAGATCTCCTGAGATCAGGAGTTTGAGACCACCCTGACCAACATGGTGAAACCCTGTCTCTACTAAAAATACAACAATGAGCCGGGTGTGGTGGCACGCACCTGTAATCCCAGCTGCTTGGGAGGCCGAGACAGGAGAATGGCTTGAACCCAGGAGGCAGAGGTTGCAGTGAGACAAGATCGTGCCACTGCACTCCAGCCTAGGCAACAGAGTGAAACTCTGTCTTAAAAAAAAAAAAAAAAAAAAAAAGGCATAGCAATTGAGACTCTCATATGTAGCTGTTAGAAAAGTAAATGGATACGCCCACTTTGAAAAACAGCTCGGCCTTATCTAGTCAATTTGGAGATACGCATACTCTATGATTCAGCAATTCTACTTCTAGGTACATCTAGGTATATACCCAACAAAAATATGTGCACATGTCCACTTAACGGCTTGCATATGAATGTTCACAGCTGCAACTTTCATAATAGCCTCAAACTGGAAATAACCCACATGTCCATCAATAGTCAACTGGATAAATAAACTCTAGTATATCCATACGTTTATATTCTATGCAGCAATGAAAAAGAATGCATTATATCTAAATTCAAAGACATGTACGAATCTCATAAAGATAATATTGAGCAAAATAAATCAGACATGAGAGAAAAAAGAACAAAGAATTCAATTTTTATAAAGTTCAAAAATAAAAAAGGACAAAGATAACCTATATTTCTAGAAGTCAGGATAGTGGTTATCTTCGGGGAGGAGAGAGGAAGTAATGATTGGGAAGTGGCACAGGAGGCCTTCAGGAAGTATGGGCAATGTTCTAGTCTTTGATCTGGGTGGTAGTTTTATGGTATTAGAAGACTCAATACTGAGGCCAGGCACAGTGGCTCACATCTGTAATCCCAGCACTTTGGGAGGCTGAGGTGGGCGGATCACTTGAGGTTAGTAGTTTGAGACCAGCCTGTCCAACATGGTGAAACCCCATCTCTACTAAAGATACAAAAATTAGCCGGGTGTGGTGGCAGGTGCCTGTAATCTCAGCTACTTAGAAGGCTGAGGCAGGAGAATCGCTTGAACCCAGGAGGCGGAGGTTGTAGTGAGCCCAGATCACACCACTGCACTCCAGCCTGGGCGATAAAGCAAGACTCTGTCAAAAAACAAAAAGCCCACAACACTGAAAAATGTAATTTCTCCTCATATAGATCTGTAGACACAATACAATTCTAATAATTTTTTTCTTTTTGTGGTACTTGATAAGTTGATTCTAAAATACATATGAAAGTACAAAGGAACAAGAATAGCCAAAAACTTTTGTAGCAAAACAAATTAGGAAGACTTGCTTTACCAAATATCGAGATATGTGCTTAAGGGTAATTCACTGAGCTGACACTAATGTGTTGTATACTTTTTTGGTCAGAGTTGATCCTGACTGAGGATTGAGTATGCATGAGTGTGTGTATGTGAGTGTGTGTGTCTGTGTGTGTGTGTGTGTGTGTAAAATGGAGGAGAGGACTCAAAGTGTGATTAGAAGCAGTTGGAAGCAGCAGAGGAGGTGGAAGTTAGTCCCCTCGAGTGTTTGCAAAGTAAGACATGCCTGCCCAGCACTCTCCTAGGTGTACAGTGGCTACACATAGAGTAGAGAGCAGACTCCAGTCCTCAAAGACTTTCAGTCTTGCAGGTCAGCTCAGACTCAAATGCAGAACTGGGAGGGCAGTCCTGAACTGATGAATGCCACTGAATTTTAAATTTTATTTAATTCAAATTAATTTAAATTTAAAAAGCTACATGTGGCTAGTGACTACCATATATCATGCTTCACAGTAAAAAAGAGGAAGGCTAGCAGCATAGGATAGAGTAGTGAGGGAAGACACTATGGTAAAGATGAACCCGGTTACCTAAACATGCAGATGAGAGCATGGGGGGAAAGGGTTACTCTTGGGATTCTCATCTATTTAAATGGAGTTTAGTTGGGGGAAGGATGGAGTTGGGTTGTGTAATAAGCCCTCCAGGCCACTAGGGGACAGCAGAAATTAGAACTTTGTTCAAGAGTCCATCTCCTGGTTCTCAGAAGTGCATTTGCTGTCTTTTGATGCAATTTTCTAAGGTACTATCAAAACTGTCTTTACCTTCACATCCTTTACTCAAGAATTTGCCTCTTCCTACAGCCCAGATGGCCAGATTCTGGCCTATACAATACCAAGAATTGCCTTCATGTTGAAAAACTAGTGTCTCTACATCTAACCACAATCCTTTTAGCGTCTCTATCCCTTCCTTCAAGCATATCTGCTTCTCAACTTCACCAGGCATCCACTTTTCCCATCCTTCACTTTTTAGTCCAGTGATCACTCTATCACAGTTTTCTTTCTTCCATCTCATCTTTCATCTCTTTAACCACACTCTAGCTAGAATTTTGAAGATCCTACCTTCCTTGTCATTTTCGCACTTAGTAAATCCTAAACTTGGATCAGTCCAACATGTCACACAATAGCTTTTCCAAACCTTCTCCTCTCTCCTCAAGCCTGCACTCTTTTCCCTAGAAAAGGAAATAATTGAGTAACATGGAACCCTAGACTCCTACAATGCCGGAGCTGGAAAGAGTCATACAGTATGTATTTCCAGCTTCTTCATTTTTTTCCTATGAAGAAACATGACCAGAAAATTATCCAGTGTTGCCCATTATTTCAAACACTAACGTTTAGTGACCTTTAGGAGAACTCTTCTTCTTGACTCCCGTTCCCTACTTTTCTCTGCTCTGGATGGAAAACTGTGAATGTCCAACAGGCAAGGTAGACTGGCCAGGAATCCTCTAGGAAACATGACAGGTTCATCTCAAACAAAATATAGAACTTACACCTGGTTTCTGGACTTGGGCATAGATCGTAAGGCTTTTTTTTTCCATTGTTGTCTGGTAATGGTCCGTTTTACCTGGTGAAAAGAAACCAGAATGGTTATCTCTCTCTGGTCCCCAGTAGGAGCTCCTTACTCAGACCTGTCTGGTCTTTACTGTCCTTTGCATACCCACTTTCCCCAAGGGTACAATAGAAACAAAGCGCTGAGTCCCAACCCCCCTGGACATTTGTCATATTGTCTTAGGTTAGTTACTTGATCACTCTAGGCCTATCTGTGAAATGGGATTTGAAATACCTGCCTCACCAGGCTGTTGTGATAATTAAATGAGATACCACTTGTAAAGTGTTTAGAACATTGCCTGGTGCATAACAAATACCCAATATGCATTAGGTGTTTTTCTCATTGGTGTACCATTCAATTACTTTAATCTCTGTTGCTCAATGTGCATATCTGGTCTCCTAATAGGATTCTAAGTTCTTTGAGGGCAGGGCTAGTTGTGTATACCTCTTTTGTATTTTTCAGCTGGTAGTATGTTGCTTCACTGGCAGCTTTCTCACCTCCCTGTTTCTGGGGGAATTGATGTGTGGGAGGTAAGGGTGGGGGGGCATGTAGGAGGGATGTTCCACCTGGGACTATTTAGAAAATAAAGCAACAGTGTCATTCTGTTGCCCACCATCTGGAAATTTTGCTCAGGGCCTAGGGTCTCTGGAAATTAATAAGTTGCAGAACATTTTAATTTTTAGCCAATTTTGAAAAGCTTTCTTTTTAAATTATAGGAGTAATTTATTCTCATCATAAAATAAAAATTGTGAAGAAATATATAAAGTAAAAAGTAGAAATCTCCTTTCTTCATTAACCAACCCAATTTCATTCCCAAAAGAAACCATATTTTTCAATACCTGTGAAAAGAAGTGGGGAAAAAAAAGAAGAAACCATTTTTAAAAGTTTGGTGTATATCCCTGTAGATCAGCTTTGTGCAACAGAACTTTCTGAGATGATGGAAATGTTCCATATCTGCAGTGTCTAATACAGCTTACAGACATGGGGCTATGGAGCAGCTGAACTGTGACTAATGTCACTGAATTTTAAATTTTATTTAATTCAAATTAATTTAAATTTAAAAAGCCACATGTGGCTAGTGACTACCATATTAGACAATGCAGTTCTGGATATTTGCTATACTTATATAGACTTTTTTTCACACAATTGGTGTCATTCTGCACACACTTCTCTGTAACTTGATCTTTTCACTTAAAATGTCTTGAGGACACTTTTCATGTTAGCACAGTAGACCTATCTCATTCTTTCTAAAGTTGCACAGTATCCTTTGTATACGTCATGCAGCAGTAAGGATGGTGGGAAAGTGGCAAACTGAAGCATGGAGGTTTATTATGGGATTATTGCAAAGTCCAGGCAGAGGCAATGGAGGCTAGACCCAGAAAATCACAGCCTTCAGGGTAGACTTATTTTAACACGTTAATTTATTCTCTTAAAAAACTGAGCTGGGTGCAGTGGCTCACGCCTATAATCCCAGCACTATGGGAGGCTGAGGTGGGCAGATCACGAGGTCAAGAGTTCGAGACCAGCCTGGCCAACGTGGGGAAACCCTGTCTCTACTAAAAATACAAAAATTAGCCAGGCGTGGTGGCACGCGCCTATAATTCCAGCTACTCAGGAGGCTGAGACAGAAGAACTGCTTGAGCCCAGGAGACGGAGGTTGCAGTGAGCTGAGATCATGCCATTACACTCCAGCCTGAGTGACAGAGCAACAATCTGTCTCAAAAAAAAAAAAAAAAAAGGCACGTCTCTGAGGAAATAGCATTTTTAGGAGAGGCACATTTTTCTTTGGAAGGGAAAGGCCCAGTGTGTATGTGGTGAGCATGGTGGAATGTGCTGCATGAGGGTGTGAGTCCTGGGGAGGAAATGTGGGGCAGACACTGATGAAGTTCCAGGAATTCAAGGAAAGTCAGCATCAGATTTTTTGTGTGTGAGTATGAGCACGGTGTGCCTAGTAGTTTCAACTTCACTTTTTTGGTCAAAGTTGATCCTGACTGAGGAGTGTGAGTGAGTGCGTGTGCGTGTGTGTGTGTGTGTGTGTAAAATGGAGGGGAGGACTCAAGAAGCAGTTGGAGGTAGCAGAGGAGGTGCAAGTTAGTCCCCATGAGTGTTTGCAAAGTAAGACATGCCTGCCCAGCACTCTCCTAGGTGCTGTAGTGGCTACAAATGGAATAGAGAACAGACTGCAGTCCTCAAAGACTTTCAGTCTTGCAGGTCAGCTCAGACTCAAATGTAGAATTGGGAGGACAGTCCTAAATGGTCAGACAGATGGAAGAGGTAAGGTTGATTGTTGCTGCTTAAAAGGACCATTGGACCAAGATAATTTAGTTTCAAGTTATTTTCCCCAGTGCAAGAACAGGTTTTTAGGAGTAAGCTCAACTCGGCTCCAAGTCAGCAAAGTCTTAGGCTCTAATGAAAAAGTCTTGGCCTTAAAATTAGGACATCTGCATTGTAGCCATCATTAGCTGTGTGGCATTGGACAAATCATGTCATCTCAGTGGGTCTTTTCTCTTACCATAACTGTAAAATGAGGGCATAGGGTATCTAATATCCTTTTCAACTTTTACCTGAAGCATAAAGTCTTATGTTACCATGACTTAAAATATTTTAAATCTGTTCTAGGTATTGTTTCTAGATGCTTCCAGTGCAGCCTCTCCTGGCCATAGCACTTAAAGATTGCCATTTTAATTCATCTACACTAAGAGATTTGTCTATCTGTCTCTGTATCTATCTGTCTATGTATCTATCTATCTATCACCCATCGATGGGAACCACTGTGTTCAGTGTTTTCTGTGTATTGATACCAATCTCCACCACAATACCATGACGTACATAGTATTACCCCTGTTTGGCAGATGAGAAGTTAAGTCATTTGATCACACAGCTTGTCAGTAGCAAAATCTACATCTGAATGTAAGTTTGTCTAACGCCTATACCCACATTCTTAATCAGTGTATTCTCCTGGACATGAAATTGCCAGAGTCCATTGAAAAGCCTTCAGCATCAGGCTGCATTCTGACGATTATATCATCAGAAGCTGCCAATATAATTCCTTTAGCAAGGTTTTGTGAAAGGTACAGCAACTAAATATAAATTTTACCACAAGTTTGAGGCAGAGTTTTGTGTGTTGCTAACTTACAAGGGACAAATGGTGAATGGGGATGAGGTGAGGATGGGTATATGTGTTGGGGAAGGTAGTGGGGAATTGTGGGATGGGGAGCACTATTCCCTTAGAGCACAACCATGTGATAAGCCAAGTGTAGTTGAGGAAGGAGTATGGCATAGGATCCCAGCAATTTTGCTAGGTAGGTTAATGTGGATAAGTTCAGTTCAGTTTTCTCATCCTGGGTATCTCACTATTTCCTTATAGTACAAGCTAAATGTGATTGCCCTACCCCCAGCCCCATAGGCTGTCAACCTAATTTCTATCTGAATCACTCATCCCTCCTCCCTGGCTAACTCTTAGATGGAGGAAATGAGACACAAGTAGGTCGCTGTGCTATGATCTAGATTTTTTTATCTAAGCAAAACCGACATCAGAGTGCTGAGGTAAGGGCTTTTCTAAGAAGGTTGCGTGTAGATGACATTGATCTACTTGAGAATGAAATCAGTCATCAGCTCAGTGTTATGAGGATCAAGTTCTATTCTTACCATGGGAAGGCAGCCAGGGCATCTGTCCTGGTCTTGGGTCAGGACATTTTGACTCCAGTATTGGTTGGTAGTAGTCAAGGTGGCTGAGGGGAGCACAATGCCCTGAGATATTGAATCATAGGGAAATTTGGAAGAGAGGACAGGGGATGGTACCTCTAGGCACTTAAACTGCAGGGGAATAATTGTGCCTTATTGGTTTCATTCTAACCCTGGTGACTTTTTGGATGAGATCCAATAATTTTCTGAATTCTGTTCCCAGTGAATACTCTTAAACTTCTCGTACACTTCTTCAGCATCCTGCGTTTACCCTGACGGCAGTGCTAGTCAAACTAAACTGAAATTATCTGAATAATGTCTCTCACATTAGAACCTGTGGCTCTTCTATTTCTCTCCATAGCCTAGTAGAGGGGATCAAGACATGTTGAATTAGATTGAATTAAGCAAGGTCCCAGGATATGTTTATCTACTATTTTTGCAAAGGCGGCTCCATGCAGAAAGCCAAAGTGGTGAGAGCAAGTCTGAGCCTGTGGAGAGAGGTCCCGTGCTTACCACAGAGAGTGTGATAAGAATCTCTTTATTGCCAGACACCTACCTCTTCTTCTCAGCTGTAGTATTACCACCATGATGAGAATCATGATGACACCCCCTAACAGCCCAGCATACACTGCCCATGGTTTTGTTTCTGGAAAAAAAAAGAAGTCAAAGAGCAATCTCAAAAGTATTCTGAGCTTAAAAACATCCTACACGAAAGTGGGATAATGGACCCTCATGTTCTATTTCTGCATTCTGTCCCAAGGAAGACGTTTGTTTTCATGGTTTTAGAGGTCAGCTTTAGACCACTGAAAATTTTTGTATCTGTTTTCTTATTCTAATTTCTCTCACTATACTTTCACATTCTTAATTTCATAAAGATTTTTCTATCCAAACGCTTTATTTTTAACTCAACTACCGCATGTCTAACATTAAATTATCTCCATCTCTCCTAAGTCAATCTCTCTGCCCAGTTTCTCCATCTTAAGATTGCTGATGTGTCCTGTATGCATTTTGGGTAGAGAATATAATGGTTCCATGTGCCTTCCCTGTGAATTCACACTATTCTCGTGAGACACTGGGAGGAAGAAAGATCTACTTATCTTTTTTAAAAATAAACCTGATAGTGCTATTGTTGTCCTTTCATGCAAATAACTGTGTTGAACCCAGCAGACCTGAACTGAAAAGAAGGTATTTAGTCTTTCCTCTAAATCATCTTCATGTTTAAAATTAGCCCGAGGACTAATCATCAAGGCTCAAAATCAGAGAGAAAAGTTTTATTGCTTTCTTTCCTTTACCCACTTTATCAAATCCTTTTAAACTAGGAGCAACACTTTGACAAACAGTGAAAGAGAACTATTGCCCCCAGTAAACAAGACATGTAGCTCAATAAGATAATAATGAACAATTATTGAGCACTTGCAATGGGCCGCATATTTTTAGTGCATCATGTGTACTAACATATTTAATCCTCACAATAATCTTACAAGGTAGGTACACTCATTACGCTCATTTTATGGAGAAGGAAAACAGTCTGCAGAACCTCAAGAACTAGAGCTTGGTTTAGGAGTAGAAATGTGGCTGAATACTAAAGACAGACTTCTAGGAGAGTCAGAGAGACTTATGGGCTTGGAAAAAGTTACACCGGGGTAATGAACAGTGGGGACCAAGCTGAAGCCCTAGGGTTCTAAGTAGAATATTCGCACTAAGGTTCTAAATAGAGTCACACCAGATGTTAACATTAATGTGTAAGGGAAACTTACAAGGATGACTGTGGAATAAGCCTGCTTGTTGTTGAACCTGTGAGGAATTTGTGGGGCCGAAATTAAAAGAAAAATAGTTGGGTTCCAAAGGAACAGAATCATGTGGACACAATCAGATGTTTACAGAGTCGACCAAAGATACAGACAGTCTCAATGAATTCATAAAATGCAGCCCACAAGATCCAAAGGGGCCTCCAGCCTGATAGCTGACAAGAAGTTGCCTTCTGGGTTTGAAAAGATTCTTTTTCTCCTTAGGCCTTTCACACATCAAGTTAGCCCAAGTAATCTCACTGAACTGAGTTTGCAAACACCTTGGTTATAGGTTCTATCCCCTAAATTAAATGTTTTAATTTTGCCAGATACCAACTTCAACAGTCATATGCTGTGATTAAAAAAAAAAGTTAGGAGGCAGGCAGAGAGTTCTGAATTTGTATAAAGCATGACATTTTGAATCATTGCTGATGCTGGAGGAAGGAGCAGCTCCACTCTGAGTGACTTATGGTCACTGAGAACCCTCTGTGCCAGAGTGTGTGCGTGTGTGTATGTGTGTGTGTGTGTGTGTTTGAGAGAGATTGATTCATTCAAGGTTTATGATATCGACACTAGGAACTGCTGGAGAAATCACTCTAATACTAGGATAAGCAGCAAAGCCAATAGCCTGAACTTTGGGTTTCGTCAGCCTATGGAGCTGATCTAGCAAAACATTATAGTAGCACTTACTATTTTGACTAGTTCCTCTTTCTTCTTCTATCATAGATATTTCGGGAACTTCCAATACAACAGTTGATTTGAGAAGAAACACCCCCACCATTTATATCATTTTAAAAGATAATATTTCTCTCCAATTTCACTTGAGATTAAAAAAATAAAACCAACAGACAAAGTAGTACCTCTGAACTGGAAAATAATATGGCAAAACTGCATCAGTAATGCCTAGCGAGTCAGCCTCCTCTCCCTCGCGCCCGATGCCAGTTGCTCTGCTGCCCACCAACTCACAGAAACTAACGATGACTGGGTGCAGCACCAAGGCTTCAGGACGTGACAACACCAGCCCTCTCTATCCTTTCTAGGGTCTCTAGAGGATGAAAGCAATCTGCTACCTTTGTCCTATGACAAGCTTCTGCCAGTCCATCTAGATCTGAGAGATAAGTTGGCCATGGTCCTTAAAGATATTTCATAAACTCTAATTTTTTTCCTAATCTTTGGATACAAATATGAACCGTAGACCTTTTTAACCTTAAGGGAACTATAGTATAGTACTTATTTTACCCAACCCACTAATTTTATTTTGAGGACACTGAGACTCAGACAGGAGTATCTAGAGTCATAGAAAAAGTCAGCGGCAGAGCTGGATAAGATGGAAACCACAGATTTTGTGGTTTGTGCTTTAGCCTCTCGAGATGTGGTCCCCATGAAGAAGGCAGTAGTGATGTCAAAGCCCTTTTGACTCAAACCTTTTGAGTCAAAAGCCCTCTGAGCAGCCAACCCATCCTTCATCATCCTCCATCCAACACATGCTCATTCCTGACCCTAGGCTCCACCCCATACTCTCCTTCCTGCTGTACCCTAAGCTGTCCACCATGCCTGCCCAGCCTTGAAGCCCAGGCCAATCTTCCTTTCTTTGTGTCACCTTTCCTGACCATCCCAGCTCTTGCTCTTCCCTCTCCCTTGGACTCCTGCAGCACCCGGGGTTTATGTCATGTATCTTAGAACCTGAGTTTTGGCAACATCGTCTTTACCAGGCAGACCATTTTTGGTGGTGGTATTTGGAGCCAGATAGATAGGTTCAAATTCTGGGTCTACCACTTGATAGCTCTGTGACTACAGATAAGCTACTTATACCCTCTGTGGCTTCAACTTCCTCATCTGTAAAATGAGCATAACAATAAGTTCACAGTGTTGTTCTGAGAAACCCATATAGTAACGTATGGGAAGTGCCCAGAGCAATGTCTGGAATCCATCATGTGGTCAGTAAGTGTCAATTACTTCTGCTAGCCTCAATTTTCCAAATAGTTGCTAGGTTCTAGGAGGTCAGAGACCATCTTTTACACTACTTTAACAGCTCTGTTAATACTCAGTACATAATAGAGTCTCAGTAAATTATTGTTGATTGATTGGAAAGACAAGAAAATGAGTTTGATCTCAAGTCCAAAGGAGTCTCTTCACCGATGTCCAGAGATGCTTCAGTCCCATCTGTTCTTTACTTATGGCTTAGTTTCCCCATCTGTATAGTAGGCCCAAGTATTTTTACACTTGGTGCTCATCCATTTGTTGCTATCCTCTAATTATATTTGCATGGAAATCAAATGTCAGAGACCCCATGCTCTTAGGAATTTGGATAAATATGAAAAAAGTGCTACTATTACAGTTTATTCAGGTCAAGCTGCACATGATTTCTGTAATTTCTGGGAGTAATTTCCTCGTGGTTCTCTAAGTCTTTGCTCCTATAACTCTGCTTGCTCTACTCTGTGCTTCCTTGGGTGCAAGGTTTAGTCCCTTCATCAGCGATATGGTTTGGTCATGCCCCCACCCAAATCTCACCTTGAACTGTAATAATCCCCATGTGTCCAGGGTGGGGCCAGGTGGAGATAATTGAATCATGGGGTGGTTTCCCCCATGTTGTTCTCATGAGAGTGAATAAGTCTCACAAGATCTGATGGTTTTATAAATGGGAGTTCCCCTGCACAAGCTCTCTTGCCTGCTGCCATGTAAGACATGATTTTGCTCCTCATTCGCCTTCAATCATGATTGTGAGGCCTCCCCAGCCATGTGGAACTATGAGCCAATTAAACTTCTTTCCTTTATAAATCACCCAGTCTCGGGTATGTCTTTATTGGCAGGATGAGAACAGACTAATACAATCAGTTTCCACAAACATACCAAAAAAACTTTTTTTAAAAAACCTACACCAATAATTTTGTGAGTTTAAGTTCTCTACTGAAGATTGAAGGGTCCCAGGGAGCAAATTCCATTGTGAACCAGGCAGCTTTCACCACCTAGCAGGTTCAGACCCTCTCTTTCTCTTCCCATTTCTGCACAAGTATCATCTTCCTCCATTCTCATACAGAACCATCCAACCCACACCCAGATTCCTCCAGGGTCTCCACCTGCCTTCTAGTGTTTATTAAGGTACTATCATAAACAAATACAATTCTTTTTCAAAGAGGAATTCTAGTAGCAGTTCCTTGATTATAATACGTTTCTTTAAATATTATATTTTTCTACCTAGTAAGATGTAGAAGTCTCACTTTGATTGCAAATTCCATGAAGGTAGGCCCTGTACCTTATTCTTTATTTGCATCCTCCATTCCACCGGAAACAATATAGGGCAGGAGGGCACTCAATATGCACTTGATGAACTACGTTAAATTAAATTAGAGTCCACAAAAATGGATCTAGAAAAAGACTGTCATGTACCTTTCTGTTTAAAAATTACCAGAAGGAATGCAGGGTCACCTGCTGAATGGCCCAAGGCAGGAATCAAAGGGAAGGAGCGGTGACCCACTTGGCTTATACTTTACAATAACAAGATGGAGCCAGGAGGCAAGAGTGTGTCTGTGCCATCGGCGCTTCACCTGTGCTCCCATTTTCAAACCACCATTTCCTGTGGCAGAAGCTCCAGCTCTTCTTCTCTTTGCTCAGTCATGCAGTGAGGCCTCTCTGGATGGTGATGCTGAGATGCTGAGAAATCAAAGTTGTCTTGGGGTCTACAAGCTCCTGACTCCTTCATTCACAAAGAAATGCTACCTGAACATTTCTGAACCAGAGGTTTGGAACTCCCCCTACTCTTAGAGGCTCTTAGAGGCGGCCGAGCAGGCTGGTCAAGAACTCACATGCCATTTGGGAAGAGTGCTTTGCTTGAGTCTCCACCCTGGGCCCTCCCCACCTATTGGCTGTGGTTTAAACGTGATAACTTGGCAGACAGTCACACCTCCAAGGAAAAAGCCAGAGGGCTTTTTTTTTCTTGTCTCTGAAAGTCTGTTGTCACAGAAACACAAAAGGTGTCTCTCTCTCTCTCTCTCTCTCCCCTCAAGTCCCCAAATCTTATTATTAATTTTTTTTAGGAAAGATGAAGAAGAAAACTAAAAAGAATCTGAGAAACAAATGTAGTTCACCCAGGAGACACTGCGATGTTAGCGTAACGGTGGGAGCGTGCCAGATCTCCTTCCTGCCTTTCATGTGGTTCTGTCAGCAAAGGCTGCCATCTTCAAGAGATACATTCTTGTTTGTGGCAGTTTCCATTCAGAACTGGGGGTGGGGGAGGATGCTCATGAACCATATACTAATTTAAATTCTGGGACCATTCAAGTAAACATTTTTACGGAGTTCACAGCTTCCAGAAAAATCCCTTTCAACCTGCCTATCCCACCCAGCATTGCAGAGGCTACTAGCTCCATTGCGATTGCGCTCACGCTTTCATGGTAATACGAGTCTTTTCTGGGCATGTAGCTGCTTAGCTAGGAGCTATATGTCTCAGCTTCCCTTGTAGCCGGTGTGGCCCCATGACCAGGCTCTGGGCTGTGCAAAGTTTCCAGGTTTTTTCTTTCCACCATTGTTGTTACGCTCGCTAAATTGGGAAGACCCTAGAGAGAGACTTGTCTTTGTGCTTGGAACATCTAAGTGACTCTGAAACAATGGGAACTCCCTATTTGAAGAAATGACCTTGTTAGAAAGGGGAAGCCTCCGGAGCTCACTGGCAGGCGTCAGCCTTTTCTTTCACTGAGCTAACTCAGACGTGCTGAGCCAGCGTTTTGCTGATCTGCTGAAAAAGATCCTCTCTTCAAGATGAGCTTCCAGGGGCATTCCTTTTTAGATTCCTTCACTCTAGCACAGCCATATCTATTTCAGAATACAGTCATTAAGGATGGCAGCAAGTCACACACTGTCCAGAGCTGACCCACATCCACTGGCTTCATGTGACCTATCCAGAGTACTTCATAGCACCCTAGGAATTGGACTTTGCAATAAAGATGCCTCATTATGATAGACGTTAACACACTGAAATGGCACCCTTGGAACCAGGATGAGTACATGACCTGAACAAATGTCACTTAAAGAAAAAGATTTCAAGGAACATAGAAGTTTTTGCACAGTTTCGCTTAAGTGAGTCGTGTCGAGAGACAGTGCTCACATCACATTGCATTCCGTCTCATCACATCATTAACCGCTGTGAGGTTTTCATTAATGAAAATGAAAAATGTCTTCAAATCACTGTCCTGATGACAGATGGCAAAGCAACCTCTAATAAACCCTCGGACCCCACCCTTTCATCCCTTTGTATGCCCTAGGAAAAAAGTCTTTGTTAACTGACAGTTGCTACTTTGGCTCGGCTCCCGTCATTTTGATGGATGACTGCAATAATGGCCCCCAGGAACTAGTTTCTCTTTCTTCCCCATCTTCCCTGCCCCAGTCTGTTTTCTATACTACTGGAGTTCCTCTTTGAAAAGCAAGACTGATGGTGTCACTCCTCTATCTAAAACTCTTTATTAGTTCCTATCACCTACAAGATAATACAGAGCAAGACCCAGCTGTATCTGCTCCTCCCTCTGCCTGGAATGTCTTTTATCAGCTTGGGTAATTACTACTTATTTTTAAAACCCAGTTTATGTCACATCCTCTGGGATGCTCTCTCTAATCCCCCAAGACAGTGTTAATAATTCCCTCCTCTTTGTTGCCTTGCATATATTTCCATTTTATATTGGTCACACTGTCTAATCTAGGATCGTTGTTTACCTATACGGCTGTCTTCTGCCTTGAGGCAAGGGCAAGGACCATGTCTTTTTTATCTTTGTGTACTCGGCCCCTAGCACAATGCTGGAATATAGTAGAGCCTCGGTAAATGTTTTGTCAAACTAAGTGCAGTGTTTTAAGAACTGGTAGTATTCATTATTCATTTGCAAACACAAATCAACGTACTGATACAATTCTGTTTTCAGTATTTAGGCAACCTGGTATACTGCAAAGGGCAGGCCACAAACCAGCTGTGTGATCTGGTTCTGAGGCAGGGAAGGTCTGGTCCCCTATCCCTGCAGGCTGGCAGGGCGGGGAGGAGGCATCTCTACTTGTATTACATGTTGAATTGTGTTTTCCCAAATTCATATGTTGATTTCCTTAAACTATGGCCTTATTTGGACATAGCGTCTTCACAGAGTTAATTGAGTAAAACTGAGGTCATTAGGGTGATGTTATGGGCTGAATTGTGTCTCCCCTCCCCCAAATTTCTATGTTGAAGCTCTAACCCCAAGGACCTCAGAATGTGACTGTATTTGGAGGCAAGGTCTTTAAAGGTTATTAAGTTAGGGTGGTCCCTAATCTAACCTGACTAGTGTCCTTATAAGAAGAGGAAATCTGGACACACAAAGAGACACCAGGAAAAAGAGAGAGAGCGAGAGAGACCAGGGTGTGAGCACACAAAGGAAAGACCAGGTGAGAACACAGTGAGAAGGTAGCCATATGCAAGCTAAGGAGAGAGGCCTCAGAAGACACCAAACCTGCCAACACCTTGACCTCGAACTTCCAGCCTCCAGAACTGGGAGAAAAATAAATTTCTGTTATTTAAACCACCCAATCTATTGTACTTTATTATGGCAGCCCTAGCAAACTGAGAGAGGTGGGCCCTAATCCAATGACTGTTGTCCTTATAGGAAGAGGAAATTTGGACACAGAAATACACATAGAGAGAAGATGATATGAAGAGACAAGGAGAAGACAGCCATTTACAAGCCAGGGAGAGGCGCCTGGGAGAGATCCTTCTCTCACAGCCCTCAGAGAAAAACGATCCTGCTGACACATTGACTTTAGACTTCTAGCCTCCAGAACTGAGAGCCAACACATTTTGATTGTTTAAGCCACTCAGTGTGTGGTCCTTTGTTACAGCACCCTTAGCAAACTCATACACAGTGGCAAGCCTCTATTTGCAGTTCTTATCGACATACACACACTAAATCAAGGACTGTCTACTCTGGGAGGGACTTCATTTGTTCGCCCTTTTCATTTTACTGAGGATGAAACAGAGACCCAAGAGAGGGAAACGGCTGGACAGTTCTCTCACAGACTGAGCCGAGATCCTGACAGGGCCCTTCCTGTGGTGCCGGGTTTCTACTGCTTCCTGTCCCTCCACTCCTCACAAGAACCTGCTTCCTGCTCAGTAAATCTGGTTCCCACTGTTGCATTCTTTGTCCTCAGAGTGGCTTAGATGGGTAAGTCCATCTTCACATGTTTTCTTAGAACATCCTGAGCCAAGTGCCCTTAGTGTAAGCTTTATGGCCCACCAACGCTTTGGTATGCCCTAATTAAATTCTTTTTAAACTACATTGAGGAGCATGAAGAAAGTTCTGCCCCTTTTTTGGGATAGGCCAGGGTAAAATATTCAGTGGCCTGTCTTTGTACTCTAATAGGGCAGCTATACCCAGAGAGGGCTGTGCTGAGGTAAGGGTTACTGCTTCCTCATTTCCAATTAAAAAATACATTATATTTTTGTAGTTTTTATAGTAAAAATTACATTTTTATTATGGTTTATAAGGCATTTTAAGTGCATTATCTCTTTCACTAATACCTATGAGGCTTCCAGAATCAGAAAGCCTAGCTCCATCACTTGATCTGTGTGTGACCTCACTTAACCATGTTATAGCTTTGTTTCCTCATCTGTGAAGTGGGGATACTAATACTATCAATATTATTTTGTTGCTGTGAAGATTAACTGAGATGCCACATAACTGGCACATAGTAAACCATGATGACCCGCCAGTTGTTGTTATTTAGAGATGCAGAATCTAAATCTCAGAGGGATTGAGGGACTTGCCCTTGTGAGTAGAAAGGGTAGCATTGGCTCTAGGACTTCCGGGGCCACATTCTGTAAGCTATCCACTATGCTGCACTGCTTGCTTGTCCTGCCAGCACCTTCTAAATGACTGTGGGTGGGGAGAGCACTCTGAACTGGGGTAGCCTCTGAATGAGGTTTGTATGCAAGGTGGGCAAGCAGCCAGACACAGCCAGTAAGTGAGCAGACGGGGGACTCTGGCTATGAAATGTCTGGGGAGGAAACATGCAGGGGGTTAGACTCATTCAAGAACTCCCAGGGGCACACTAGAGGCCAAGTGGGATTTTCCCAGCAGTCCATCTGGGAATACTCCAGGGGAGTCTCGGTGACAGGCAGTGCTATGTGGAAGGGCATTACTTGGCTGAATTCCCCTGTCCCTCAACCATGACCACCTGGGAAAGCCCTCCACATGGACACCATGGCTACTGTAGGCAGAAGACCCATTGGAACGATTCCTATTTCCCCCCAGTGGATGCAAAGAGGAGAATGTCAGGGAGTAAGCAATGCCTTGCAGAGCAAGCACCCTGGTCCTACTGTCCCTGAACCTGCCTGAGGCAGGGACACAAGATCTGTTAGTGAAAAGGGCCTGTGTTCGTCCTGTATCCAAGTGGTTAAATGGGCTTACTTAATAAGTTCTGTCTTCCTTTGCTGACAGAATAATGATGCTTTTCTTTCTAGAGAAAGAACGGTCAGAAGATGTAGGTTTAGGGGTTAACTCCACTATTTACATGCCAAAGAAACTTGAGGAGGGTACTTAAATGCCATGAACGTCAATTTCCTCATCTGTAAAATGAAAGTATAATAACACTTATCTGGCAAGGTTATTGTGAGGATCAAAAGAGATTACACAGTTGAGAGTGCTTTGCTAATGATGAAGCGCTATGCAATTTATCATTATTCCTCAAACTTCACAGTCCAGGTCTTAGTCTCTCTTTCTGACTCCCCTGGCCCTGCTACGGGATTCACAGACCATTCCATAAAACGAGGCCCTTCACTATATCCTGTGTTTCATTATTAAGCAAATGTTTTACGTCTTATCTTTACAATGAATTGTTAGAGAGGAGAGATCACATATCATATTTATTCACAATTTCTTACCAGATAGGCGATCAGTAAATACTAATTGATGGTGTAGAACTGCCCCAGCATTAGTGGAGCATAGACTGGGGAGCCAGGCCCTCCCACCTGCACTCCCTCACCCAGCCAACCTTGCAGGTTGCAGTCAAGGCAAGTGGCAGAGAAGGCTATGCCTTGGAGACTTAGGCTCTGGGTGTGGCTGTATCACCTCCTGTTGGTTTCGTCAACTGTGAACTGAGCATAATAATGCCACCCTGGTTGATATGAGAGTGAGCTCACTAAATGCACATGGTAAACTTTTGCAAACTATAGAGAAAATGTAAAGTATTATTACTAAGGTGAACGCCATGGCTGGGGAGCAATTGGGCCAGGTGAAGACTGAGCCCATGCTCATTAAGGTGGCACACAGGCTGCCACCAGTGTACTCACCTGAGGGGTCTGTCCTGCACCCGGGCCACGGGCTGAAGGTCTGGGAATTGTTGCTGATGGGGTTGCTCACGGTGCAGATGTAGATATTGTCAGCATGCTGGGGGCCGAGGGTGAGGGACAGGAGGTGGGAGCTGTTGGCTGGGTTCAGTGGGTGGGTGCCCGCCTTTTCACTCCAGCTGTAAGCCACATGGTCCCCCTTCTCCACTGTGCAGCCCAGGATCAAGGTGCAGGTCCCGTTCTCCTGGGTCTTGTTTAAAACTTTAATTTCTGGAGTGGAGACCTGCTCTGTCAGGAGTGGGAGGAAGGGAGCCATCACTGAAGTGAACCCCTGGGAATTCTCACTTGACCTTTTTGTTAGAACAAAGTACAGCCTAATGGCATTTTCCCTCCCCCTCAATGTGATTTATTTCTAGTGGGGAATCTATTGCTTCACACTGTCCATTATGCCCCACTACATCCTTTCTAAGACCACCTTGGGATAAAATAGAAAATAAGAATTTGCTTTTTAGGCCTCTTCTACCAATATTGTTAGGGCTCCACTCGCCCTTCCTGATGTCCTTGACCTAGGTTGCTATTCTCCTGTCTCCTATCAGTGGAGTTTGCTGTCGACTAATCCATCATGGTTTTTAGTTGGCTTACACTGTTACTTCCTAGACCTAAAAGAATGACGTTTTAGTGGTGGGATTTCATCTATAGTGATGTGTGTGGGAGGGTGTGTGTGTGTGCGTGCACGTGCGTGTACACGGGCTCATGGGTGAGTGAGTGGGTGGATGTGTAGTAAGTGCTTTTGTGCATCTGAGCTAGTGATAGGTCGGTCCTCAATTATAACCATAGGCCTCATCAATCTATCCCACTCTAAGGCCATGAAATAGGCCACATAAAAGGTAAAGTCTTGCTTATTTAGCAACTATTATAGGACAAGCACAGTGCTGGTGTTTCACATTCATCATCTTTTTTTTTTTTTTTTTGAGACAGAGTCTCTCTCTGTCACTTAGGCTGGAGTGCAGTGGCACAATCTCCACTCACTGCAAGCTCCACCTCCTGGGTTCACACCATTCTCCTGCCTCAGCCTCCCGAGTAGCTGCGACTACAGGCACCTGCCACCATGCCCAGCTAATTTTTTTTTTTTTTTTTAATTTTTAGTAGAGACGGGGTTTCACCGCATTAGCCAGGATGGTCTCCATCTCCTGACCTTGTGATCCACCCGCCTCGGCCTCCCAAAGTGCTGGGATAACAGGCGTGAGCCACCGCACCTGGCCTCATCATCTTTTTTAATCTTCTCAACAATTATAACTCGTTGTAATTATTCCCATTTTATAGATGAGAAAGCCAAGTCCCAGGGAGGTGGAATATCTTACATCTCACAGCTTCTAAGTGGCCAAGTTAAGATCTGAATCTAGGTCTGTCTGACTTCAAAATCCAGACTCTTGCTTTGGCTTCAGAAGAATGACATGGTTGCAAAGACCACATTTTCCAAAGTAAGAATTTGATCACAAGATGTGACAAAAACAGGAAACATAGGAACCAAAGGACGGAATGTCCGGCAGCCACACCATTTTGGAAAATGCATCCTGTGCAGCCTCCATGCTCATGGCAATCTTGCCCTGGAGCCGCTGCTGGAAATGGCTCTCAGGTGCCTGGGGGAGGGCCATGGGAATTCCGCAGGCACTGTTTGAAGGAAAGGGAATGCTGGGGCGAGGGAGAATTAGTGAGAGTGTTGCTGCCTTCCCTCTAGATATTTGAGAATTTCAAAGAAATGCTGGTTACGTGGGAATTCCTGTCCCATCCCCAGAGATAAGGAAGTCATTCTGAAGAAGCAAGAAAGCCCCATGGGGCTATCAGGATCCCTGGGAATTCAGATGAGCCTCTGGGCCTAAGAGACACAATCCCTGGGTGCACTCAAGAGGGACTGGTAGTTAAAGAGGCTCAAAAAAGCACTGGCCTTGGATTCAGGTGGACTTGGTTCCTAGTTTAAGTACAACAACTAAAAGACTTCATAACCAAAGCCTTTGTTTAAATGCCAAAAGGCACTTCTTCCACCAGGTAAGTATGATCTAGTGCCAGAATGCAGGGCTTAACAAGTGGTGTGTGGGCTGAATTTTAGCCGTCTTTATCCAGAACCCCCAGTGCAGTGAAACACCTACACAAATGTGTGTAAATGTGCTAACCGCTTCTGGTTAGATTTTACTGTCCTCATGTAGGAGAGACTGGGTTTGATCTGTGGTATTCAACTTTTTTCAATCAGAAAAAAATCCTATTTTCAAATAAAATGTTACTTGCAAACCAAGATCCTTGGGGCTATCGGCCCTCCAGCCCACAGGGAGCTGGGCCCCTTTCCTTTGGGAAATGGGAGTAAGAGTAACTAATGCTTAATCAGCTACCATCAATATGCAATTTGGGAAAAAAAAATGTCAATCTTTAAAACGTCTTCCATGCAGCAGGTTTAAATACCCCCAAACTAGAAGATCATTCTAGTTACTTCCAATTCTGAATATCCTTTGCTTTTAAGAGAGACCTAAATTCTTGGTCAAAGGAGCACCTTGGCCCTTTAGTGTGGACTGGGGAAGCTGCCATTATTACCATAAAGCCTCAACTGCAGACAAAAGCGCTGAACTGAAACATTTTTCTCCAGGGTCATAAGGTACCATCCCTCATCCTCCTTCCTGCTTTCCCGGATCCCCAGGGTGAGATTCTCCAGATAAAACTTGTAGCGATCTCCTAGGTAACGTGGAGGGCCTGCTTCGGATGGATCAAGAGACACTATTTTGTTCTCGACACTGTTCTCCAGTGATTTTGCCATTGTGACGACAATGTGGATGCTTTTGTTCATGCTCTTATTTATCCTTTCATATGTCAGGGGCAGCAGCACTTTGCTTCCCAACTGCCGGAGAATCTTTGGGCAGTTCATCATGCGCCCACCTGTGGGAGGGAGGAGAAGAGAGTCCCTTATTATTAAGGCCTTTGGACAACATCGTGTCAGTGGATCAGGAAGGACAGACTGGAGGCTCTCCCTCTTCCTCTTTGGCTATCCCTGGGGTTGCCAAATCCTTCGTGGTCTGTAAGGACTGCCATGAGGATCCCCACTATATTCTCAATATTTCAGAACTGTCAATAGAAATCTTAAAATTACTTAGGATAGAGTTGTATAGACTAACTAGAGTACTGGGTCTTTATCCACTCAGATTTACGGTTCAGGCATCTAAAAAGCACAGAGAAGTTAAATGGCTTCCCTAACCAGTAAGTGGCAGAGTCAGGACTAGAATTCAGGTCTGTTAATTCCTCTACCAGGGTTTTTTCCACCATTGAATACACAGGATGAAGGACAGAGAGCAAATTCAAGTGATTCTGAGCTCATGAGCCCAGGAGCCATTTCAGATCATGAGGAAAACAGAAAAATCTGAGGAATGTGGAGTCAGGAGGGGATAGGCCCAGTGTTCAAACTGTGGAATTCTCTCCCTCCAAAACACCCTGAGATAGTTAATAATGTCGACAGTGAGATATTACTGTATTTCTCTTTTTCAAAAAAGCTGAGCCAACAACAAGGTTAAAAAAAAAAAATACCAAGAGCCTTTCAAACCACTATAAGGGTTCCTGCTGCTGATTACTTCACACCTCCTCTCTCGTCAAACCCACAACCTGCCTTTTCCCCTCCTCTCTCATGTGACAACTTTGCTTTTTGTTTCACTGAAATATAAAATAGAAGAAATGAAAAGAGAACTTCCATTTATTACCACCACTAAATCAACCTACCTACCTGAATGGTTGTTCTACATCCCCACCTAAGTCGAGCCTCTTCCTCCACAGAGCACTCACCTACTTCGAGGCTTTGTTTCGGCAATTGCCTCTGTCCCTCACATTATCAGGTTTTTTTATTAGGTTATTTCCATCAATACACAACATATAAACTTGTAGTTTCCTTACAATAAAATTATCTCCCCTGATCCCAGGTCCATCCCCAGCTACCTCTCCATTTCTGTTTTCCTTTACAGCAAAGTGCTTTAATGTGTGTTTATAGTTTCTTTTCCCATTTCCAGACCCATTTTTCCTTGGACCCACTAAAAACAGGTGTTCTTCCCTACTGCTCGCTGGAACCACCTTTGTCAAGGTCACTGTCTACTCCGCTAAGCCAAGTCAAAGTTCTTATCTTACTTGCTTTTCAGGGGTACTTAACATAGTTCATCCATCCCTCCTTCAAACGCTGTCATCATTTGGCTCAGGGAACAACATACTCTCCCGGTTTTTCTCCTATCCTATAGGTTGCCTCTGCTCAGTTTTCTTGGCAGGAGCCTTCTGCTCTTCCAGACCTCCAAATACTGGAGCATCCCAGTACTCAGAGTTCTCATTCTCATCCAGTTTCTCACCCAGTTGCACAGTCTGACATATTTCTGGGATGCTACAGCGTTATATCTCCCAACCAAACCCTTCGCTGCACTCCCAACTGCCTACACAAGACAGGACTTGGAGGTCTAAAGGGCATTTCAAACTTAGCAAACAAACTCTTGGTTCCAGAACACCTTCTGCAAACATTATAATTCAGCCAATTTGTCAGGCCAAAACATTGGAAACATCCTTGATTCCTTTCTTTCTCGCATACTCCAAACTCAGTTTTTTTTGTTTTTTTGTTTTTTTTTTTTTTTTGTGAGATGGAGTCTTGTGCTGTTACCCAGGCTGGAGTGCAATGTTGCGATCTCGGCTCACTGCAACCTCTGGCTCCCAGGCTCAAGCAAATCTCCTGCCTCAGCCTCCTGGGTAGCTGGGATTACAGGTGCCTGCCACCATGCCCGGCTAACTTTTTGTATTTTTAGTAGAGACAGGGTTTCACCATGTTGGCCAGGCTGGTTTCGAACTCCTGACCTCAAGTGATCTGCCCGCCTGGGCCTCCCAAAGTGCTGGGATTACAGGCATGAGCCAGTGTGCCCAGCCATACTCCACACTCATTTTAACAGCAAATCCTCCTGGCTCTGACTTCAAAATATGTCTGGTATCTGAACCCTTCTCACCTCCTGCATTTCCACCACCATCATCCCAGGCCTGGGTACTTCCGTCTTCTTCCAGCTGATCTCCATGTATTCATACAATGGATAGAGTAATCTTTAAAAACCACGTCCTATTTTGTCTCTCTCCTGCTTTTAAATTTCTATGGCTTTCTAGCACCGATGGAATAAAACCATAGTCCATTATTGATATGGCTTCAAAGGCCCTGCATACCCAGTCCCTTGCACTGTTCCAACTCCATTTCCTGCCCTCCTCTTTGCTCACTATGCTATGGCCACACTGGCTCCTGGCTGTTTCTTAAACCCACCAAGAACATTCCTGTCTCAGAACTTTTGCTTTTGCTGTTCCTGTCTCTGAAGAATTTCTTCCCTTCCATACCTGGATAGCTGATTCTTTCACTTTATTTTAGGTATCTGCTCAAAACAGTTTCTCCTCCAAGAGGCCTCCTCTGACCATCTATCTAAAATAGCTTTGTGTTTCTTTCTGCACTTATCACTATATTATATTATACTGTATATTTGTTTGTTTTATTTTTGTCTCTCCCACTAGAAAGCAAAAGCCTCAAGAGGAAGAACTTCATTTTGTTCACTATTTTGACCCCAAGACCTACCAACAGGTGCTATGTGCTTAGCACATAGGAGGCATTTAATAAATATCTGTTCAATTTATGAATGCTGAAAACCATATTACGTGACCAAAGCCTCCTATTTAGGTTTGTCATATATATATATATATATATATATATATATATATATATATATATATGATGTCATATATATATATGATAAGCCTATATATATATATGTGTGTGTATATATATATCTGAACTTAACCATAAGCTAGTATTCATAAAAGAAGAAGCCCATGACTCAAAGAGAGCATAGATTGTTCTAGCTGATAAGAAAGTCAGAGAGTAAAATAGAACCATCAGCTTAAGTAATGCAGCTACCTAGAAGAGACTCTTTCACAACTGACTTGTGGCTAAGATGAGCTATTGGAAAATCGGACACATTGGCTCAAATATTCTTGTTACCAAAATACCCTGAAATCCCCACATTGTTCAGTAAAGGGCTCAGCTAATAGTAGAGTAGAGATTCAGTGATTGGGGAAGAAGAAAAAGAAGTCTATCTGGGCTAAAATCTGGATTAGAGTGATTGAAATTCATAATTGTTGAGGAAAAGTGAGAAAGGCTATTAGGCATTTGTCTTTTAAAATATTGCTAATATATTAAGCTTAAAACAGAGTGCTCTCCCCTGCTGCTTGATGACACGAGGAACATTATAGCTATTGTGGTGGTGGTGGTGGTGGTTTTTACATTAATATACTGGGAAGCATGTTGGATTTTCTTCCACCACACTTATGGATGACTGACTGTCTAGATAATGTGACCCCTTTGGTGGCCACATACCTGAATTGTAGGCAAGCACCTAAGAGAGTAACTACTTGAATCCTGAACCTAAACTTCTATGTATAAAGAAATGAGAAAAAATTTAAAGCCATATGTGCAAGTATGAACTTCCAGACTTTTGTATAAAAAGTTGTGTAGATGAGCATATGCATATTTTTCTAGGAGCACATCCATAAATTCCATCTCTTAAAGGGATCTGAGATTCAAAACAAGATTAAAAATTGCTAGCATAGTGTTGATTTTTAAAGACCAACTTTGATAGGGAGAAAAAAATAATTAAAAAATCCCATTTTCAGGCCATAACCCATCGCCACCACTCCCCAAAATGACTCCCATGCACCCCTTCCCCACCTAACCTTGCACACTCTTTGCACCATGGTTGCTTTCAGAACTTGGAGTTGGTTGGGGGAGGAGAAAGGGGGATATAAGAGAGGTAGGGAATAACCAAAAAAAAAAAAAATCAAAGAAAAAATAAAAGAAAGAAAATAGAAGGAGAAGAGGAAGAGGAAAAGGGAGGGGTAGATGACAGAGGCTGAGTAGTTTATGCTCACTCAGTCATGAGGAGTGGAACCAAAACTTCATCAGGAAGAGACCCTTATACCCCACAGCCCACGTAAAGAATGATGACGCAATACCTGATTGTGTGAGTGTTGGGGTCTGGAGGGGGTACTTGAGATCACCCTCACATAAGCATAAGGTGGAAAAATAAGTGGGGGCTTTAAAGTGGTTCATAAAACCCCTCAAGTGGCGTCCCTGCTCCTGAAACATCCTGCTGCCTGATGAGTGTTTTCCAGTGTGTCTGTGATTCAGCCAGCCCTTATTTACTAAAAGAGTCTGGGAGGAAACATTTGTAGCTGTTAACACCAACTCACTTTCCTTCATGGGTAATTCTACTTCGAAAAATGAGTGATTCACATGGGCCTATGGAGTTTGGTCAAAAATTATTAATAGTAGGATTTAGCCAACGCTCTCACAAGATGGGCTTCTACCTAATGATAACTCTTTTTGTTTTATTGTATTATATTTTTTTGTCTAGCCCTGATACTTTCATGTGTGCTTTTAGCACCTTGCTACAGCATTCTTTCAGGTACAGAAGGAACAGAATTTATGGACCCCACAGTTCTTTTGGTAAATTTAGGCTCAGAAAGAAAAGACAACTTGTCTGTGTTTGCTTTTTAAACTGTATCCCCATCAGACAAAGTCCTATTTTTATTCTTTGGCACTGCTGGGTCTTTCTATCTTAGACTATTAGTACGTACCTTCCCTAGCCTCAGAGCCTATAACCATTCTTTATTTGCCTAGCTAACAACTTCCATCTTCCTGGTCTCCATTTTGACATCTCTTTCATAGGGAAGACTTTCCTGACTCCTGACTTAGGTTGGATTTTCCTGCCACAGGCTTCCAATGGACAATGAACGCACTCCTTCATATCATTCACCACATGTTCAACTCTGGTTCAACGCGTGTAATCCCCTACTCTTATAAGCTCCCAAGAGTAGGGACTGTGTCTGTTTTATTCACTACAGTATCCCTAACACCCACATGGGACACAGTAGGAGCTCAGTAAATCCTTGTTGCCCAAGTGAATTAATAAAACATAATGGGATGAATGAAAAATGAGCAAATGACAACACAGAGTCCAAGTTCTCCTCCCTCCAAAATCAGAATGTACTCTGATTTGCCTTTAAAATATCCCTAAGAGGTATATTATGGAGGAAAGTGGTGGGGACTCTTTTCCCCACTTGCCAGCTGAGGACGTGGAAGTGCCTTAAATATAAACCCTAGGTTTCAGGTACAACAGACAACTTGCCAAGAACACTTGAAACCTTTCACCTCTGCATTTGTGCCTCCTTCTAGAATACTCCTCAAGTTCCATAAAAATCAAGCCCATCAGACCTATTTATTTGGGACTAAGTTTTTAATATTCATTTTTATTAACTTTACCCCAAGTGTGCACATGAGATATACTAGATTAGAGTTAAATTTCTTATTAAATGACTCACAGTAAATAGTAAATGCTTTGGCCCCCCCTTCCCCCTAGGATGATGTGATAAGAGCAAGGTCAACTGTTCTGTGTGAGTAAACAGACACTCCGTAGGTAAGAAACGAGGACAAATTATTTTCCCTCCCTATAAAAGGGGAAGGAGGCAACTTTCCCCCCTCCCCTTCTTAAAGGTCCGCTCCTTATTCCAACACTTTGGTAGGTAAATAAATCTCTCCAGCAGCCAGATAGTCCCTTACATGTCTTGGCTTTTATGGCAAGTCCTGGGACTTGACTCCAAATTCTGGGGCTCATTCCTCCTTGCATGTTGCATAATGATGGCACAAGCTTATGCTGGCCTGCTTAGGAAGATAGTGACTCCAGGCTTCATGGCACCCTGGGCGCTCTACCTGGGGACCTTGTTCAGGCTGTAACCATTTGCTCCTCTTGGGAAAAGTTTTATTATTCTTTTGGATCAGAGCAATTACCTATACAAATGACTACAGATTTAATCCTCATGGTATGAAAAAGTGTCAGGAAGCTAGTGTTCTTCACCAGGACACTGAAAAGTCCAGAGAAGTTTTATTTCCCCACCCTCTTTATCCTTAAGTCTCTGATTTCTTCTCTGCCATGTTAAAAAATTGGTACATAATAGATGTGCATATTTTCAGGGTACATGTGCTATCTGATACACTCACATGTTGTGTAAAGATCAAATCGGGGTAATTGGGATATGTATCACCTTGAGTATTTCTCTTTTCTTTATGCTAAGAACATTTGAATTATTCTCTTCCAGTTATTTTGATATGTACAATAGATTATTGTTAACTATATTCACCCTACTGATCTATCAAACACGAAGACCTATACATTTGGAAAGACACACAAGAAACTGGTCACAGTGGTTGCCTCCAGCATGAGGTATGGAAGGGATATTAGTCTTCACTAAATACTCTTGTGTACTGTTGAAGTTTCATAGACGTGACATGTTTTATAGATGTGATAATCAATAAACAAACTAGTTAACAAAAAAAATTAAATCAACATTAGCATGGTGAAAAAAAGTTTTCATTTTCCAAATTCCAGGTCAAATACTTCTTAGATGCCCTCTACATTCTTCTGTGATTTTTATCAGTCTCTCACCTTTTGAACATTGCTATACTTCAATTTATTCCAATTCAATTCAACTCATATTTTTCAATCATAGATAGCACATTCTAATTTTTACCATGGGACCTGGATACAAATTTTGGCATTCTCTCCACCCCTGCTTCCCAAATATAAGCTTGTCCAGTTTCACTCATTCAGGCCTCTGGAGTCAGGCAGCTGTGTGAGCACAGAGAAATTGCTAAACTACTCTGTGCCCCTTTCCTCATTTATAAAGTTGTAATGGTACCAATAATATATACATATCTTCTAGGGTTGGTGTGAAAATGAAATGACTGACAGACATAAAGCATTTAGAACAGTGCCTGGTATATAGCAAGTATGCAGTATATACTAATATTATTCACTCAACAAACATTTGTGGACAGGCTCTCAGTACAGACACAGTGTCAGGTGCTGGGCAGTGGCTGTTGTTCATTTTGTTTTCCCACACCTTGCATCCTTGCACAGTGGCTGCCACATCATGTGTCTTTAATAGTTGCTGAATGGGATCATTCAAAGTCAAATCTATGGATAAAACCAATTAGCCGTGATACTCTGATTTCCAGTCCAGTGAGGGAGACAGTGAAAGTGACAGCATCACATCACAGTATTAACATTTTTGAGAAATAGAAGTGCCTAGATTGACATCTTGGGATAGAATGGGCCACTGAACACACAAGGTTAGGCCAAGTCTAGAACCCACGCATTTGTCCCTCACGTTCCCCCAAAGTGTGTGAAGGGGTTGCGGAGGACCTGCATGGAAGAATAAAAAAAAACTCATTGAGGTAACGTCATCAGTTACAACAAATGTACCACCCTGGTGGGGGATATTGATAATAGGGGAGGTTATGCATGTATGCAGCAGAAGGTATATGGGAAATCTCTGTTCTTTCTGCCCACCTTTGCTGTGAACCTAAAACTGCTCTAAAAAATAAAGTCTATTAAAATGAATCTCATTGGGGGAAATGAAAAATTCACTTTACTTGGGGAAGGGACATGTGGACTTTTTGATTTTTACAATTCTGACTGGGAATTAGAAGTTGAGCTGAGTAGAAATGAGAATGGGAGTGGATGCCAGTTTTACAAGAATCAAGCTTCTTGCTTGGGCAAATCTGTCATGACTAACCTGCCCCATTTGCAAAGCATTTCTGTCTGGGTTTTACTGGGGCTTCACAAAAGGGTGTGTATTTAAAAATAAAAACACTGAAAAACTTTTATGAAGATTCAAAGAAGAAAACATGCAATGAAGTGAGCAGCCTCCGATTGGATAGACTTGCCTTGTGGGGCTGGGCTGCTCCTCCCTGACCGGCGACTTCCAAAGCCTCAATAAGACCAGCTATTGGTCAGTAGTGCCTAAGATGCTATGGGCCAGGCTGGCCAAGAGGCTAGCAAGCACAGAGATGGAAAAGTCCATTTCACAGTTCAGCACCATCACTCCTTACAGTCACCAAGAGGTGCTCCAAAAATGGTGCAGTCACAAATTGGTTGCAACAACGGAGGCTTGGCTTTCCCTGTGACCACTTAAAGTGCCTCGATTTGGTTTTCTGAGCCCTGAGCTCAGTTCTTCCTCTCCTAGACCTTGGGAAGTATGAGCCATGGATCTGCAGATTCCAAAAGAAAGTGGGCTGAGCAAGCCCTGTTCATCTGGCTGTCTGGTAAAAGACACATCCCTAGTGCAGCACCCCCACATCCCTGGCATATCACGGTGCTTTTCCTGGAAAAGTCCATATTGGATTTGCGGTCTTGAAAACCCCAAGCTTAAAACACCCTGGGCCTCAGGATTTCCCCCCATGTCCGTAATGCCACCTCTTCTACTCCAGGCTACCTCCCACAGTCTAAACAAATAAGCAGAAGGAGATTCTCACCCCACTCACACAGGCAGTCCAAAGTCCACTTCTTGCTTGCCTTTTTCTTTCTCAAATACCTTTTCTCATAGCCCTGATACTTCTAAACAGAAAGCAATAGCCTGCCTTGGAAGAAGATAGCCAGAGAGACAGGAACAGAGTCCAGATCCAAACGTAGCTCTTGTCTGGCCTTCCTGCTGGAGCTACTCTCTGAGGGTTCCCAATTTGCATTTCCCACATACTGTAACCAGCCCTAGGCTTCAGAAATCCCAACTTCTTCCCTCTTGCTTTCTTGCACCTTCTCTTCCAAGAAAATACACACCAGTATGACCGCACTGTGGCCACTGCTGGTTCTCAGCCAAAAGCCTGGAGTTTTCACTTCTACTCTCTCTTCCCACTCTAGCCAATGCTTTCTGTTGACCCATGCTCCTGGTTTGTCAGCCTGCATGTGCACAGATTCCCTCCCAGTGCAGGCATGTAGGGCAAATCATCTCCCGGAGCTCAGTCCATCCAGCTCAGTATCTCTAGGCTGGGTCTTTGCCAGAAGATGCCCATGTAAAACCAACCACTCAACCAGGACTTCTACCAGAGCCTGTCACCCTAAGACTGGTCAGAAAAGTGACTGGAGCCTTTGGCTTAGAGCTCCTCATTTCCTTGGAAACTGGAGTTGGTGGGGCTGAGTCTTGGAAACCCAAGCGCCCAGGAATTTATAATGTTCCTTCCTCTTTGAAAGAGGCAGTTGAAACTGACAGCCAGTCTCTGAGGAAGAGTGACCAAACACAATCCCCAGCCCTGCACCTTCTCTCCATCCACGAAGATACGCTGATACCTGGCAGCTAACGTAGGATTCAAACCATCAGGCAGATGAACACTCACCTGTTCCGTAGCTTGCCCCAAAAGCCAGGGAGAGAAACAGCATGAAGGTCAAGGAGAGGAGCCCCTTGGGATCCATTAGCCAGTGAGGAGAAGGAAGGGATCCTGGTCAGAGCCTGGCAGCTGCTCACAGACGCCAGGCAGAAGCGAGCTTCGTGTCATGCAGCAGAGGCTGTCTGATTTATGTATCAGGAACCAGCAGGTTCCTGAACCCGCTTCCTGTATCACCGGGACTTTTTCTGCTTGTGTCTTGAGGATTGCTCATCTCCCATGAGACTTTAAATCACTTTTTTGTTCTCAAGAAGCAGGCTTCTCCAGAAGCCACGCACTTAGCCTATGGGAGCCAGGAAAGGGAGTGTGTAGTCACCTCGGCCAAAACCCGGCTTTGGGCAGAAACATGCGCCCCTGCTTCTTTCCTTAGCTGTCTCCAGGAACCGGATGTTGCAGATTCTCTGAGCAGTTCTCTCCGGTAAGTCTTCTTGGATTGCAAAGAAAAGATATTTGGTCGGATCACTCCTCAAATTTGGCAGTTCACAGCTGAACTTAGATAACTGCGTTTTGATGAGCTAATAGACCTCTTACTTCTGTTTTATTTCATAATTTCAGATGACACCTCAACATGCAGTCTGGTGCAGGTGCCATTGTCACAGAGAGATGGGATGGGCAAGTGCGGGTCGCTTGGAAGAAACCCTGTGACCCCGATGAGTGCAATGTGGTATAATTTAGTAGCCCATGGTCCTAGTTTGTCTTCTTGCATGTGTGTGGATTCCCTCCCAGGCAGGGATGTAGGACAAATCTATCCCAGAGCTCCATCCTTCCAGCTCAGTCTCCTTGTTGTGTGTGTGTGTGTTTTTCTCTAATTTTTAACGTCTGTGGGTACATAGTAGGTATATATATATATAGATGTATGGGGTATATGAGATTATGTTGATAGAGGCATGCAATATGTAATAATCACACAGGGTAAATGCGATATCCGTCACCTCAAATATTTATCCTTTGTGTTACAAACAATGCAATTATACTTTTAGTTATTTTTAAATGTACAATTAAATTATTATTGACTATAGTCACACTGTTGTGTTATATCAAATACTAGTTCTTATTCATTCTTTCTATTTTTTTGTACCCATTAACCCTCCCCACTTCTTCCCCAACCGCCACTACCCTTCAGCCTCTGGTAACCATCCTCCTACTCTCTAGGTCCACAAGTTCAATTGTTTTAATTTTTACCTCCCACAAGCAAGTGAGAACATGCAAAGTTTGTCTGTCTGTGCCTGGCTTATTTCACTTAACATAATGATCTTCAGTTCCATCCATGTCATTGTGAATGACAGGATCTAATTCTTTTTTAGCTGAATAGTACTCCATTGTGTATATGTACCACATTTTCTTTATCCACTCATCTGTGATAGACACTTAGGTTGCTTCCAACCTTGGCTATTGTGAATAGTGCTGTAACAAACATGGGAGTACAGATATCTCTTCAATATACTGATTTCTTTTCTTTTAGGTGTATATCTAGCAGTGAGATTGTGGATCATATGGTAGCTCTATTTTCAGTTTTTTGAGGAACCTTCAAACCATTCTCCACAGTGGTTGTACTAACTTATATTCCCAACAGCAGCATACAAGGGTACATTTTCTCCACATCCTTGTCAGCATTTGTTATTGCCTGTCTTTTGGATAAAAGCCATTTTAATTTAACTGGGGCTGTGTTGTATTCTGGGAGTTGCCTTTATTTTGGAGTTCGTGTCTAAATTTTCATTGAGGAGAAGGAACTAGTATTGGCAGAAGGAGGATCCTGGCCTGTTTCATGAGTTAAACTATAAGAATGGGATACTGGAAGTGTAACCAATGCTCACAGGGAGACTTGAAAGAATAGGGAAGTGTTTTTAGAGTCCACTGTAACAGGTCATAGGCACTCTCTGATGGGCCTCCCCATGAGGATCAGGTAATAAAACCTGGTGAGATATGTGAACTTTATCCTCACTGTTTTCTTCCTTCCTTTCCCCAGCACTCAACTGTCCTCCTCACAACTATTCCCAGTGGTGTGTACTTGAGTCAGCATGTACCAACTCATAAAATTGTTAAATTTTCAGGAATCTGGATGGGCACAGTGGCACGCCTGTAACCCCACCACTTGTGGAGGCCTAGGTGGGAGAGCCTTTGAGGTCAAGAGTTTGAAAATAGTCTGGGCAATAGAGCAAGACCTCATGTCTACAAACAATTTTTTAAAATAAAAATGAAAAATAGTGTTCAGGAATCTTGTGAGGTGCTTGATGAACATGGCCATTATTAAACATATAAAATTCAATTAAATTATATAAACTTACAGTTAAGCTGGGCATGGTGGTACATGCCTATAGTCCCAGCTACTTGAGAAGCTGAAGCATGAGGATCCCTTGAGCCCAAGAGTTTGAGACTGTAGTATCTTTATAGCAGTGTGAAAACAGACTATCATGATCACGCCTGTTGATGTGATTTGCCGCTGTGTCACCACCCAAATCTTATCTCGAATTGTGATCCCCATAATGCCCAAGTGTTGAGAAAGGGACAAGGTGGGAGGTGATTTGATCGTGGGGGCAGTTTCCCCTCCATGCTGGTCTTAAGACAGTGAGTGAGTTCTCACAAGATCGGATGGTTTTGGAAGGCAGTATTTTCTGCTCTTGACTGCTCTTCTCTCTCCTACTGTGATGTGAAGAAGGTCCTTGCTTCTCCTTTGCCTTCTGCCATGATTGTAAGTTTCCTGGGGCCTCCTTAGCCATGTGGAACTACAAGTCAATTAAACTTTTTTCCTTTATAAATTACCCAGTCTTGGGTAGTATCTTTATAGCAGTGTGAGAATGGACTAATACACCTGTGAATAGCCACTGCACTCCAGCCTGGGCAACAGAGCAAAACCCTGCCTTTAAAAAAAACTTCACAACTAAATAAATTATATTAAACAGAGGGAATAAAATCTCAAAGCTCATTGTTTCTTAATAATTTTATGATTTTATTGATATCTATGTTCTTGAGGTAATTGACATCTCTTATGTGTCTACAGTGGAAATTAAATACTGGATCATTGGTGCTTCTGGACCTGTCTTCCCTACTCTGCATTAAATGGCATAAGGTTGGGAGCTTGAAACTGGCCATGGTGAGAGTTTATGCCATGGAAATCAGCAAGCAATATAAATCAGAACTTTATTGTTTTGTTGATTGTCTAAATGTAAGAAAGTAATAGAGAAAACATAACGATGCAGAGTAAACTTAAACATGTGCCATGACTATGGCCCTTACATTGGGATTAGCATAAAAAATTGAGGAAACATTTTTCCTGTATTCAAAAACTATCATCTGATTCAGCAAAAAGTCACTAGTGTCACTGATGAGCAAGGGATGTTTCAACGTATATTTTTGTTGTTTCACATTTCTTTAACTTCAAAAAAGACATTAACCAACATTTATGTTGGAACTACATTCCTTTGTCACTTGTAACCACAGTTCAGCTGTGGATATGAATTAAGCCAATATGAAAGCAAGCAGCCTGTGAGATCTGTGGCTATATGAAATTTACAATAAAGGGGATTGTACATTTTATTAAAATACAATAAATTATATTTTATAAATTGCGTGTTACACATTCTTCATATAAGCGAAATTTATAACAAACTCATTTACGTATATGCATACATTATTTTTCAGAGATCTGGCGTTTAACCATTTACCAACACATCACTGTTACAATAACTGAGAATCCAAATGATGGAGTGAATGGCATACTGCCTACGTATTCATAAAATATCAGTTGAAACAACTAAATGATGTGAGAATATTGGGATCCTGTAAAAATGGGAAACAAATGATCCAGGTCTGATTTCAAGACTGGTGTTCTCTCCTCAAGCTGCACGGCTCCTGGAATGCATGCTGTCTATTCATGTCAAACCTTTCTCTCTCAAAGACAGACACTTATTCTCTTGTTTACTTTGCCCTTCCTCTCATTTCCAGAATTAGACCTTCTCTAGCCTCTCCATGAGGCCTCTCCACTCTGATCTCCTGGATCCCCTCTGCACAGATAACTGAGCTAATGCTAGGCACTACTTGAAGAGTTTTCCTGTTTGGTGCAATCTAGAGCTAAATAAAAACATACATTGAATGAGGGTCAGAAATGGTTTAGATGAAGGTTCTGAGGTTCTAGAGCGGATTCTATATAGAGTCCTCCCTGCCCCCAAATTCTTCTTCACCTGGAACGTCAGAATGTGGCCTTATTTGGAATCAGGATCTTTCACATGTAATTAAGGTAAGAATTGAGATGAGATTATACTGGGTGAATCAGAGTGATCCCCAAATCCAATGAGAGTAGTGCATCTTTATAAGAAATAGAAAAAGGACACACAGAGACACAAAGAAGATGGCCATGTGAAAAGACAGAGCAGAGACTAGAGCTATGCAACCACAATTCAAGGAACATCAGAGACCACCAGACACTGGAAGAGGCAGAGAAAGATTCTCCCCTGGAGCTTTCAGAAGGAGCAGGCCCTGCCAATATGTTAATTTTAGACCTTGGGCCTACAGAACAGTGGGAGAATGAATTTCTGTTGTTTTAAGTCATCAGGTTTGTGATAATTTTTTACAGCAGCCACAGGAAACTAATACAGGACCTGAGGGGCAATATGACTAACCAGAGATTTGCAGTTAGTACATTTAGTATACTGAGCTGCTTCCTTCAGCTATTAAGAGCAGATGTCAACAGACCAACAACAGAAGATACACAGATGATAGTGCCTTGTAGTTACAAAGCCATTTTCAAAAGCCTTCACATTCACGACCTTATTTGATCCTCCTAACAGCCCTGCGAAGGAGCTGGTGGCGTTTGTGAGGCAGGATCTGGACCAAACTTGGGAATCCTGACACTGATCAGAGCTCTTTCCTTTTTCCTGGTGAGTATTTATCACCGTGAATACTCAAGAGAATAAGGAGGAAGGAAATCTTGCTAATTGAACTCTCTGGATGCCTGGGGTTTCCACAGTCTTATTTCATTAATCTTGGTAGCAGTAAGAAGCAGGAATAATTATCCCTATTTTACAAATTTAAGTATAGTGCTGCTAAATAACTACTTGCTCAATGGCTCAGAGCCAAAAAAAAATGCAAGAGTTGGATTCAAACCCTGGATTATCTGACTCCAGAGTCTGTGCTCTATTCATTCACCATACCACTTGCATTATACCAAGTGTGGGGAAAAGAAAGAGAGATCAGATTGTTACTGTGTCCGTGCAGAAAGAAGTAGACATAAGAGACTCCATTTTGTTCTGTACTAAGAGAAATTCTTCTGCCTTGAAATGCTGTTAATCTGTAACCCTAGCCCCAACCCTGTGCTCACTGAAACATGTGCTGTGTCAACTCAAGGTTAAATGGATTAAGGGCTATGTAGGATGTGCTTTGTTAAACAAATGCTTGAAGGCAGCATGCTTGTTAAAAGTCATCACCACTCCCTACTCTCAAGTACTCAGAGACACAATACACTGCGGAAGGCCACAGGGACCTCTGCCTAGGAAAGCCAGGTATTGTCCAAGGTTTCTCCCCACGTGATAGTCTGAAATATGGCCTCGTGGGAAGGGAAAGACCTGACCGTCCCCCAGCCTGACACCTGTAAAGGGTCTATGCCGAGGAGGATTAGTAAAAGAGGAAGGAATGCCTCTTTGCAGTTGAGATAAGAGGAAGGAATCTGTCTCCTGCTCCTCCCTGGGCAATGGAATGTCTCGGTGTAAAACCTGATTGTATATTCCATCTACTGAGATAGGAGAAAACCGCCTTAGGGCTGGAGGTGAGACATGCTGGAGGCAATACTGCTCTTTAAGGCATTGAGATGTTTATGTATATGCCCCTCAAAAGCACAGCGCTTTTTTCTTTATCTTGTTTATGATGCAGAGACATTTGTTCACATGTTTTCCTGCTGACCCTCTCTCCACTATTACCCTATTGTCCTGCCACATCCCCCTCTCCGAAAAACACATGATAATGATCAATAAATACTAAGGGAACTCAGAGACTGGCTCGGGTCCTCCGTATGCTGAGCACCGGTCCCCTGGGCCCACTTTTCTTTCTCTATACTTTGTCTCTGTGTCTCTTTTCTCAAGTCTCTCAAGTTCCACCAGACAAGTCTTCTCAAGTTCCACCAGATGAGAAACGTCCACAGGTGTGGAGGGGCAGGCCACCCCTTCACCAAGCAAGAATCTTAGCCAGTCTTCAGGCTTGTGTTGGCCAATGGCTCATTATCTGTGAAACATTCCTTCTGGCACAGGCCACAGCGTGGGCAGTAGGAGAATCCTAGGTGAGCACTATTTCCCGTCCTGGCCTCCCGTGTCTGTGGCTCAGCACCATTCTTTCCCTTTGGTGATGCAGAGCCCCAACCCGAGAACGAGGAGGACTGTATTTCCGTAGAAAATAGCCTTCCCCAAAAAACTTCAAGTGGGTTATGCATCGAAGCCATCTCCTACCTCTTAAACTCTTAAGTGTGTCCCTAAGACTTGCCAGTCTCTCTCCTGACACTGTGGCTACGGGTGCCAAAGTCACCTGCCTGACAGTGTCTGGTCTGGACTGCTCCTGAGTGTCTTGGCTTCCCAGCCAAAGTCGTCATCATCACAGCCTCTGACCAGAGGTCCCCTATAGCATGAACTGACCCCACAGATAAGGGCCACTAAGGCCAGATCACCTGGCCACATGGAGCTCGTGATGAGCACATTTATCTGGATAAGGAAAAAAAAAAACCTGCAAAACCAAAATGAAAATGCAGAATTCCCCCAAACTCCGAAACCTCTCCTAGTAGACCTGACTGAAGAGTCTAAAACTGGCCTGGGGAAAGCACTGGGAAAAAACACCCTGGGGTCCGCCCTACTGGGTGAGATGAGGAAGCCCACAGGGCAGATGGCTGACATGGAGGCTGAGCAGACTAGTCAACCAGATAGCACTGTTGTGGCACTGGGGCTGTCAGGGTTGAGGGGAGAGTGGAGAGATAACTGGGCTTTGAAGTGGCTCTAGCCCAGATCCAGGCCCAGGCTCTACTCAGCTCCTTTACGCTGAATGTTCATGCCTGCCATCAGCTCCCTGGCCAGATGGATGAGCTGAGTGACAAGGCCTGGGGAGGAGAGCTGAAAGTCCCACTGGCAGTACCTTCTTCCCCATATCATGTCTGTGGTGCTGGGATTGCCCACTGCAAGGCCCTCACCAGGTGTCTCACATCAGTACCTCCTTCAGCAGTTCAGACCTGCTTTAGGGAACTGGAGTCTGGAAGTGGAGAGATATCTGAGGGTCTTTGCCGTCTGAGGACTTCCTCTCCAAACTGCTGTCATTTCCACTGATGCTCCTCCATCCTTCCAGACCCCAGACCCAATATGTGGGGATCCCTCCCTTCCTGGGGCCTGCGCTGAACTGACTCTGAATTCTTCATGTCCCTTAAGGGGTGACTGTGACTGAGAAAGAGTCACTGCTTCACAGACTCTCTCTGCAGCATTTTTAGAAGCATTCTTGGTAGGACTGAGGTGCTTCCTCCTACCTTTCAAATGACCTCATGCGGCAGTCATGTAATTTGCTAGCCTGCTTTTTACTGGCATACATTGTTAAAGAAAGGGAAATGCCCATGCCACTCTACTCCTTCTAGGAAGGAATAGGATTCAGGAACTGGTGACAGTGGCTATTGAGTCACCAGCCTCAGATCTTTTCTGTGCTCCAAAAACTGCCTCCCATAACCCTGGTCTGCATTCTTAGACAGAGTGGTAGATATGAGGATAATTTGCAAAGTACCCTGGAAACCCTGGATAACCACTATCAGAAGCAGAATTCATTTCTGTCTTTGAATAGTTCTGGTCCTTAACTAACCAGTCACCTACCTGAGAAACAGAGACAGCTGGGGAAATGGGGGCTGTGTGCTCCATGAAGTCATTTAATGACCCTCTGAGATACTCATGGGCCATTTATGCAGTCCAGAGCAGCGATTCCTGCACCGTCACACCAAAGAGGTGTGCTGACCTGAAGTAAGTCCAGGAAAGAGGGGAGAGCTAGGACACTTAAGCTGCTTGGAAAAGCTAGCTATAGGGTAGAAATCTTCAGTGAAGGATTCTAACTGGGACCACTGGAGAGAGAGAGGTGAATTGTGGAGAGTAAATCCAGATGAAGCCCAGTGGTGGAAGCCCAATCCACCTACTTCTCCATCCACTTGCCTCTTCTCCATCCACCCACCTCTTCTCCATCTACCTGCCTGCCCCAGCACTGACCATGAGAAAACCGTTCCATTGGTTTAAAATATAGTGACTCTAAACATCCTTTAATGATATATATATATATATATATATATATATATATATATATATATATATTTACAAGAAGTAACAAATCTAATTGTCTACCACTTAATGACTTTATCAGATAACACTGCTAGTTAAGAGAAAAATATTTGGGAATTGTAGTCTTTTTTTGACATTAGGGTTCCATCCTCCAATGGTTAATTTTATGTGTCAACTAGATGGCATTATGAAGTGGCCAGATTAAACATTATTTCTGAATGTGTCTGTGAAGGTGTTCTGGATGAGATTAGCATTTGAATCGTGGACTCAGGAAAGTAGATTGCCCTCCTCAATGTGGTGGGCATCATCCAATTCACTGAGGGCCTGACTAGAACAAAAAGGCAGAAGGAGGACTTTGTCCCTTTTGCTTCCCACCTACCTGTTGAGCCCTTGTACTGGGATTTACACCGTCAGCTCCCCTGGTTCTCAGGCCTTCAAACTCGAACTGGAATTACACCACTGGCTTTCCTGGATCTCCAGCTTGCAGACAGCAGGTCATGAAATTTCTCAGTCTCCATAATCACATGAGCCAATTCCTCATAATAAATCTTTTTATGTATATATATCCTGTTGATTCTGTTTCTCTGGAGAACCCTAATATTCATCTCCTCTTTTAAAAATCACAAATGTAATATAGCACTGAAGGAAATGTCTGTAAAAGAAAGAAAATAAAATGTGATCCAGGTATAGTGGCTTATGCCTGTAATCCTAACACTTTGGGAGGCCAAAGCAGAAGGATTATTTGAGGCCAAGAGTTTAGGATCAGCCTGGGCAACATAATGAGACCCCAGCTCTACAAAAAAAAATTTTTTTTTAATTAGCCAAGCATGGTGGTGCATGCCTGTAGTCCCAGCTACTTAGGAGGCTGAGATGGGAGGATTGCTTGAGCCCAGAAGTTCAAGATTACAGTGAGCTATGTTTGTGCCACGCACTCCAGCCTGGGTGACATAATGAGACCCTGTAAAAAAATTTAAAAAGAAAGAAAAAAGAAAGGAAAATCTGCCATCATTTTTTAACCATCACAACTGCTTTCAAGTTTGCAATTTTCCAAACCTTTCTTTATAAGGCAGCAGACGAGTTTAGAACTCTGGCTACATGGTCAGATAGTCCTGGGCCCACATCCCTATTCTGTTATTTATAAATCATCCCACCTTAGGCAAGTTATTTAATCTCTCTAAGCCATGCTTGCCTCATCAGTAACAGAGTTAAGATGAAAAAAAATCTCATAGGATTGTTGGGAGAAGTAAATGGCATAAATACAAGTAAGATGTTCACTGCAGCGCCTGACCTGTGAAAGCCATTTTGCATTTGGTGTCTATCACTTTTTATTGTTTCCTGAGGTGGTCATGATTAATTAAATGATGAACCCCATAAAGCTGCAGCTGGGGATGCACAGGAAGTTCTACTGTGTGGTCAAGATCAAGGACACTCCTCAGAGACATGGAGCAGAATGCTTCAGGCACCCTACAAATGAATATCTTTCCTGGGCATCTCTATTGGAGGCAGCAATAACTTTGCAACATAAATTAGGGACAAAAACACACTATAGACTATTAAGACCTTTTAGCAAGTGAAGACAGAGCGATGCATTTGATGTGATAAGTGTTTTAAAGTCCTGTTATAAAAGAATTGAAATTTCTCAGCATACACTATCACATTTCATAAAGAAAATATCAGTGTATAATATGTAACAGGAAGAGTTATATATGTAGACTATGAATCAGAACAGAAAATGTGAAACAGAATGAAAATGTGAACTGAACCCTTGGCCACACCTGATGCAGTTTCACAGAATCCACGTGTGGAGGGATTGGAAGACAATACTAGAATCACAGAGTACAGTAAATGCAGTTAGTGTTTATTTTCATTGTCTAAAATACCTCTGAGGTTCTCATACTGTATGGCGGGCTTGGTCACTTCAATTTATCTTTTTGCTTTATTATACAGTTTCAAGTAAAAAATGCCTCTGGGTATCATCATAAGTAAACATCTGATAGTTAGGCTAATCTCAAATAATAATTACAGTTAAGATGCTGGTGCCTGGGATAGACACCGAGTGCCTTTTACTAAGCAGCGGCTTAAGTGAAGTTTTTTCTTACCTCAGTGGGCTATTCATTCCAGAAGAACATTTATAACTACAGTCACTGGGTTGCACATAGTTTTGTATTTTTTTAAATTTAACATAATACGTTACAATGACTCACATGTTGTTGCCTAGTTTAATGAAGAACAGTTTCTTAAAGAACATTGTGTTCATTATCTCTCCTTGAAAAAAGAACAAATGAAGATCATGAGATTGTTTAAAATGTCAAATTTTAAAAAGCGTTCTATGGAGTAAAAGAAGTAAAGATCATACTCAGAGATAGACACTTCCTTCTTTAGTTTTATTGTTTCTAAATTTTGCTTTGTTGAGCAAGACAACAGAGTTAAAACAACAAGGAGTATGTTTCATCTTAAGAAATTTTCCTAGGGGTGAATAAGTCAGTTAAGAGGCAGCCTCTTTTTCTGTTGTATTTGTCTTTAAGAAGGATGGCTCATGGTGCCCAGTGCTGATGACAGAACCTGGATAAAGACTATTAAAATGAACTCTGGTCTTGTCTGGGCCCCAACTAGCTGGGATATTGTGCTGCATGCTCAGATGGCATTTTAAGACCCAGCCGTCCTTCTTGGATTTCCCTCCAGCCAGAACCTCCAGCAAAAGTTTCTGTGGAGACATTTCCCCTGCAGCTTAGAACATCTACTATTTCTCCTGGAGGAGACTCCCACTCCATGAGAAAACCCTTCCCTGGAACAGAGGGCTGGGAGAAAGACAAGCAATTGCCGTTGCTTCCTATATTGTTTACTGAACTCTTTAAAACACGAGAATCTATTTTAAGAACATGGGTCCTTAATTTGGCTTGCTCACAGAAGTATGGTATGTCATGGGACTACAAGAAGATGAGAATTCTACAGCAGTACAGCTGAACTTTTCCAAGAGCTCAGCAGCAGGTTTAACCTTACTATTATCCACAGGTAATTCACAGATGAGGAAACTGAAGCTTAGAGTTAAATAACTTGCTTGAGGTCACTGAGTGAATAAATAGCAGATGCAGCACTTGGATATAATCTCTACTGCCTCTTACCACACTGGCCCAGTATACATGCTATTTAGCAAGGCCATTATCAGAGTCCTTCATATCTAGGGGCAAGAAGGCCAGATAAGGAGAGACCAGGGAAAGAGAATAGCGGCAGTCCTATGCCCTCCCTTTATGACATTCCTTCTAAGTTCTTGCCCCATGTCCTAATCTACTTATCATTAAGAATTTTTGACTCTTGACTTCCTTTAGTCTTTCCCGTCTTCTTAGAAACTGCTCTCTCTTTCTCCCCACTCCTTTCCGCCCCTTGACCTGTCTAGATCCCAGGAGATTTCTTGCCACTGGCCCAGGTCAAAAAACAGACTCCTCAGGGGCCTGCTGTAAGCATAATTCTGCTCTTCTTATCCTGAGTTATACACTGAGGTTCCACAGGCCCTGATATTTCTGATGCAAGACAGGTGAGATCCAAAATTAGGGCTTAGCCCAGGAGGGCTCTTGGCTTGGCCCAAGAAAGAATTCAAGGGTGAGCTGGTGGTGTCAGACAACAACTTTTATGAAGTGACAGTGTGCAGCAGCAGGACATATACTGTTCCTTGCAGAGCAAGGCTACCCCATAGGCTGTGTGCCCAGAGTAGCAGGTCAGAGGCACTTATGCACTCACATTTATATCCACTTTTAATTATATGCAAATTAAGGGGCAACTTATGCAGAAATTTTTAGGAAAAGGGTGGTAACTTCCTGGTTGTTGGGTTATTGCCATGGAAAGGGGCAGTAATTTCTGAGTGTTGCCATAGCAATGGTAATCTGACATGGTACACTGGTGGGTGAGTCTTATGGAAAACTGCTTCCACTCCAGCCCTGTTTCAGCTAGTCCTCAACTTGGTCTTGTGTCTGAGCCCTGCTTCCAGAGTCAAGTCCCACCTCCTACTTTACTTCCACTGTTTGACAGACTCATGGCTCTCTATTTGGGATCTTAGATATTTGGCTCCACTATTGCCCAGTTCTGCTCTTCCTTGAATGATTAATGTTTGGACAATTTATACTGCCACCCATAGAATCTGAGGGTTTCAAGTTTGACCTTATGCTAATAAAATTTTTATGCCAAGTAAGTTTCTTTCTTTTACATTTTAGATTCAAGGGGTGCAAGTGTAGATTTGTTACATGGGTATATTGTGCAATGCTGGGGTTTGGACTTCTATTGAACCCATCACTCACATAGTGAATATAATACCCAATAGGTAGTTTCCAACCCTTACCCTACTCCCTTGCTCCCCACTCTTGGGGTCCCCAGTGTCTGTCTATTGTTTCCGTCTTTATGTCTCTACGTACCCATTATTTAGCTCCCACTTGCAAGTGAGGACATGTGGTCATTAATTTTCTGTTTTTGTGTTAGTTTACTTAGGATAATGGCCTCCAGCTGCATCCACGTTGCTGCAGAAGACATAATTTCATTCTTTTTTACAGCTGCATAGTATTCCATTTTGTACATATACCACATTTTCTTTATCCACCCCACTGTTGATGGCCACCTAAGTTGATTCCACGACTTTGCTATTGTGAATAGTGCTGCAATAAACATATGAGTACAGGTGTCTTTTTGATAAAACTACTTCTTTTCCTTTCAGTAGATGCCCAGTAGTGGAATTGCTGAATCAAATGGTAGTTCTAAAATAACTTTGAGAAATCTCCATACTGTTTTCCATAGGGGTTGAACTTATTTACATTCCCACCAACAGTGTATAAGTGTCCCTTTTTCTCCACATCCTTGCCAACATTTGTTATTTTTTCACTTTTTAAGAATAGCCATTCTAGCATGTGTGAGATGGTATTTCATTGTGGTTTTAATTTGCATTTCTCTGATTATTAGTGATACTGAGCCTTTTTCATAAGTTTGTTGGCCACTTGCTGTCTTCTTTTGAGAAGTATCTCTTCATGTCTTTTGTCCACTTCTTAATGGTTGATATAAATGGATGTTTTTCACCTCCAAATGTTGAAATCTAATTCCCAGTGTTGGAGGTGGAGCCTAGTGGGAGGTGTTTGGGTCGTAGAGGCAGATCACTCATGAATGGCTTGGTGTCTGCCCCACAATAATGAGTTCATGAAAGAGCTGGTTGTGTAAAAGAGCATGGCATCACTCTCACTCCCTCTCTTGCCATGTGACACGCCTGCTCCCCATCACCTTCCACTGTGATTGTAAGCTTCCTGAGGCCTCACCAGATGCTGCTGCCATATTTGTATGGCCTGCAGAACTATGAGCCAAAAAATAAACCTCTTTTCTTTATAAATTACCCAGTCTCAGGCATTCTTTCATAGCAATGAAAAATGGACTAACACAATGGGGTTATTTTTTTCTTTCTTGTTGATTTGCTTAAGTTCCTTACAGATTCTGGATATTAGTCCTTTGTTGGATGCATAGTTTGCAAATATTTTCCCCCTTTCTGTAGGTTGTATTTACTCTGTAGATTTTTTTTTTCTTTTGCTGTGCAGGAGCTCTTTAGTTTAATTAACTCCCATTTGTCAATTTTTGTTTTTGCTGTATTTGTGTTTGAGATATTAGTCATAAATTCTTTGCCTAGATTAATGTCAAGAAGAGTTTTTCCTAGCTTTTCTTCTAGTATTTTTATAGTTTGAAGTCTAACACTTAAGTCTTTAATTCATCTTGGGTTAATTTTTGTATATGGGGAGGGGTAGGGGTTCACTTTCATTCTTCTGCACGTGACTAGACTGTTTTCCCAGCACCATTTATTGAATATAGTGTCCTTGCCCCATTGTTCACTTTTGTCGACTTTGTCAAAGATCAGTTGGTTGTAGGTTTATGGCTTTATTTTGGGTTTCATGTTCTGTTCTATTGATCTATGTGTTCATTTTTGTACCAGTACCATGCTGTTTGGGTTACTATGACCTTGTAGTATAGTTTGAAGTTGGGTAATGTGGTACCTCTGGCTTTGTTCTTTTGCTTAGGATTGCTTTGGCTAGCCAGGCTCTTTTTGGTTCCATGTGAATTTTAGAATTGTTTTTTTCTACTTCTGTGAAAAACGATGGTAATTTGATAAGAATTCTGTTAATTCATAGATTGTTTTGGGAAGCATGGTCATTTAAATGATATTGACTCTTCCAATCCATGAGCATGGACTGTTTTTCCATTTGCTGTCTCATCTGTGGTTTCTGTCATCCATGTATTGTAGCTCTCCTCATAGAGATCTTTCACCTCATTAGTCAAATGTATTCTTAGGTACTTTATATTTTGTGGCTATTGTAAATGGGATTGAGTTATTGATTTGGTTCTCAGCTTGAATGTGATTGGTGTATAGAAATGCTACTGATTTTTGTATGTTGATTTCATATCCTGAACCTTTATTGAGGTTCTTTATCAGGTCTAGGAGCCTTTTAGAATAATCTTAAGGGCCTTTTAGGTACAGGATCATGTTGTCAGTGAACAGAGATAATCTGACTTTATTTTTTTCTGTTTGAATGCCTTTTATTTCTTTTTCTTGCCTGATTGTTCTGACTAGGGTTTCCAGTACTATATTGAATACAAGTGGTGAGAGTGGACATCCTTGTCTTGTTCCAGTTCTTAAAGGGAATGCTTACAAATTTTGCCCATTCTATAGGATGTTAGCTGTGGTTTTTGTCATGGATTGTTATTATTTTGAGGTATGTTCCTTTAGTGCCTAGTTTATTGAGGGTTTTTCTCATGAAGAGATGTTGAATTTTATTGAATGCTTTTTTTGCATTTATTGAGTTGATCATATGATTTTTGCTTTTAATTCTGTTTATGTGGTGAATCACATTTATTGATTTGCTTATGCTGAATTATGTCTGCATCCCAGAAGTAAAGCCAACTTAATCCCGATGAGTTGTCTTTTTGATGTGCTGCTGAGTTCAGTTTGCTAGTATTTTGTTGAGGGTTTTTGCATCTATGTTCATCAGGAGTATTAACTTGTACTTTTCTTTATTTGTTGTGCCCTTGCCAGATTTTGATATCAGGATGATACTGGCTTTATAGAATGAATTGAGGAAGAATCCCTCCTCCTCAATTTCTTGGAATAGTTTTAGTAAGATTGGTACCAGCTGTTCTTTGTACATCTGGTAGATTTCCACTGTGAGTCCGTCTAGTTCTGGGCATTTTTTGGTTGGTAGTTTTTTTTTAATTACTGATTCAGTTTTGCAACTCATTATTGGTCTGTTAATACTTTCAGTTTCTTCCTGGATCAATCTTAGGAGATTATGGGTTTCTAGGAATTTATCCATTTCCTCTAAATTTTCTAGTTTGTGTGCATAGAGCTGTTCATAGTGGTCTCTGAGGATCTTTCGTATTTCTACAATGTTAATTGTAATGTCACCTTTGTCATTTCGGATTGTGCTTATTTGGGATCTTTTCTTTTTTTTTTTTCTTGGTTATTCTAGCTATCAGTCTACCAATCTTATTCATCCTTTCAAACAACCAACTTTATTTTTTTGATCCTTTGTGTGAGGTTTTTTTTTTGTCTCAGGTTCATTTATTTTTGCTCTGATTTTAGTTATTTCTTGTCTTCTGCTAGCTTCATCAAAAAAGGTTATCATTGCATGGTTATATGTAGCTAAAGGAACATGAAGACAAATATGGATTAGAACCACAGGGACTTCACTCATTACTTGTACGACCTTGGATAAGTCATGGTGTTGGTGAAAATCAGTTTTCTTATCTATAAAATAATGCACTACAAGTTATCTCACATAGTGGATGTTATGATGTGCTGTTCAGATCTCACCCTCAAGACCAAAGCAGTCATTCCCCAAGCAGGAATTATTGGTGGCTGACAGCTCTCAGCTGAGTTCCTCCCCAGGAACTGCCCTTAGCCAGTTCCTTCCCTGAGGAACCCACATCAAACAACTGGGCCAATTGGTTGATGAAAGGATATAAAGTCCAGTCCCCTTTCACCTAAATTTGCAACAGCTCTGAGAGTTATTCCAGCTCCAGGGCTCCTCACTGAGTCAGCTGAGGGCTTTGTTGCAACTGCATGCACAGCTCAACTTCTTCCTCTGCTCACTCTTACTTCCCTCACTCCCTCACAGGTATTGATTATTTCATGGGCACTCCTCCATAAACTTTCCACACACAAATCTCCATCTCAGATGATTTTTGAAAACCTGAGCAAAGATACCTAATATGGTTTTTGAGTGTTAAAACAGCAGTGTATATAAAGTACAGTATTTGCTATATTGTGAACACTCAATATTTGCTATTCTCTTCTCTTCCTCATTGTTTTGATCTGTTTTTCTTTCATTCCTGCAAGGATACACAACCCAGGACTTCCCATAGGAGGCAGTGTCTCCCCTTTCACCTGATCAAAACTCCTTTTTGCACACAAATAATTAAACACATTCTTGGAAAGCCATTCACACTTTAATGGAAGCCACCAAAAGTTTTAAGCAGCTGAGTGACCTGTTCATATTTTTGCTTTAGAAAGATTACCTTGCCTGGGCATGGTGGGATTACACACCTGTAATTCCAGCATTTTGGGAGGCTGAGGTGGGCAGATCACCTGAGGTCAGGAGTTTGAGACCAGCCTGACCAATATGATGAAGCCCCATCTCTACTAAAAATACAAAAATTAGCCAGGCCTGGTAGCATGTACCTGCAATCCCGCTACTTGGGAGCCTGAGACAGGAGAATCACTTGAACCTGGGAGGCGGAGGTTGCAGTGAGCCAAGATTGCACCATTGCACTCCAGCCTGGGGCAACAAGAGCGAAAATCTGTCAAAAAAAAAGAAAAGAAAAGAAAAGATTACTTTGGCCTTAGTGTGAGAGAGATTTAGGTAGACCTACAGGCTAGGAACAGATTTGAAGAAATGATGGGTCTTAACTGGAGAAGTGGCAATGAGGTGGGAGAGAAGGAGGTCCATTGGAGAGTTATCTCATAGGTGGATGTTTCAGGGTTTGGTGACTAATTGAATGTGGGCTGTGAAGGAGAGTGGCCTATATACTATGGCCTTTAAACTTCCAGTTTAGTTTCCCAGTAGATGGCAATGCCATTCTCTAAGAAAGGAAGTATAAGAGGTGGAGACAACTTTGGGGCAAAATTGAGAGCAAAGGGTATAAGATTATTTGTTGGCTTGAGATATGGTCAGTTTAAATGTTTATGGTTCATGCATATGGAGATTTCCAGGGGCTATTTGAAAACACACAGCTGACTTTGAGAGGAGAAGTATAATCTGAAGGAAAGCAAACAAATTTAGAAGTCATATTTTCAACTCCTTCATTCCACCCCAAGAAAGCTAATACTTAGAGACTAAAACTTCTAAGGGACTTACCATACGGCTAGTTTTTGAAAAGCCGTAACAAGAAACCAAACCTCTTGGGTTTAGGTCAATCCACCCATATCCTAATTGAGTTTCATTATGCTCTATTTATCATCATGGTTCCCCAATCTAACAATGGCTGGCATACAGCAAGTGCTAAAAATGTTTGTGGAATGAATATACTGATTGCGGCCTTTTTCGATGGGGGTAGAACTGGCCCCACATCTTCACATCATCACTGGAATTATACCTCAGAAGCATCTTGGAAGTCAGCAGACCTAGGGAAGTCCTACTTAGCCATGAAATTTGCATTTCCCCAGGTACCTCCCAACCCCTCTCCACTTCCTCTGAGAGCAAAACCTCTGTTGTTCATGTCACACCCATGGGCAGCCTTTGTGCTTAGTGCACAGACCTGATAGAGAAGATTGATAAAAGCAAAATAGAAAGAAGCCGTGATCTGGGTCATATGAGTTATACAATCGTTTCCCTTTTATTTTACACTTGGGGAAACTTAGGCTAAGAGATCTTGTCTTAATTCATTCAAATTAGAGTTGCCAGCCCAGAAGAGAGGGAGGAAATTTTGGGACAGAGGAAGGCAACTAATACTTATTGAGCACTTACTGTGTGGCAGACCTTATGTGGAATGATTTATTGAGGTTATCTCATTTAATCCTGATTTTAAAAATCATCCACATACAGAAACTGAGGTTTAGAAAGTTTACTTTTCCTGAGGTTCTGAAGCTGGTAAATGATGGTTCTGGAACTCAAACTCAAGGCTGTCTGGCTCCAAAGGTCATGCTCCTTCCCCTACACCATGCAACCTCCCAGAAGCTTGAAATATGGTTCTGAGTACTAGGTATAAGCTTGAAGACCAACCAAACATGCTCATTCCAGTGCTCTCTCTAGGAGCCAACAAGCCCTCCAACATTGCCGCCCTAGAAGGTCCTGCAAAATTGAGTGTTCTAGGGTTTGACAGAGTCCAGAAGACACTTATGAACATAAGATGGGCAATGGGTCAAGCCCCAGGGAGTACCCAGTAGTATCAACAAAGAAAGGAGAATGTGTATTTGACTTCCAGCCTCAGCCCTGCTGGTAATTTGCCAGATGGCCTTGGGCTGGCCACTTCCTTCTTGTCCTCCACCAAGATTACAGAAAATTAGGAAATGCAAATTTTATGGGCTTCCCTGCTGACGATTTCCAAGTCTTCTTTGTAGTAATCATTCCTATCACAAAGAGGGTGGGAAACGGTGATTATGGACCAGAGAGAGAGTCCTATTACTAAGAAGTGGTTCTTGGACTTTGGAGAGGCAACAATTGGTTTGAGTCTTAACAAATGAGTGGGAGTTTGTTAGGCCAACGAGGAGTGGGAGGGGATTCCAGGAAGTGTAAAAGCTTGAGCAAAGGCATTGAGTAAATTCGGGGAATTGCTAGCAGTTCAGGAAGGTTGCAGCATTCAGTGCAAAGGAGGGGCCAAACTAGAAATTAGACAGGAGAAATTCACAGAAACCAAGCCACATAAGGATCAGTAGAAGCCTGTAGGCTCTCCAACGAGCCTATCCTTGAAGGATTTAAGCATGAAAATGTTGTCATTATTAAACCTAGGCTTTAAAGAGGTCATTCTGCTCTGTGTTCCTGTCCTCTGCCAGAGATAGCAAGACCGACAGAGGCTGTGCTCCTGTAGCCTGGGAGCCAGAATAAAGAGACACATTGGGCAGAGCCCGGCAGAGTCACAAGAACTTGTAGTCCCCATCTATTTGTTATTCATGGAAGCTTTCTCTTTTTCTTGATTGGATCAACAGAAAAATAAACTGTCATCTTTGGCAGATGATTCAATGGGAATTCAAGGTTGAAAATGATAACGTACTCTGAGAACGCACAGGTCTATAAAAGGAGAGGCCTATACAAGGAAAGAAGAGGACGTGGTAAATGCAGTACAGAGCCTCAGCATCTTGAAGGACCATCAAGGGGAAATAAGTATCGCAGACCTTTCATTAATCTGTGTAGTTAACTTTTTATTTGAAAATAATGTCAAAAGAGTTGCAAGAAAAAATTATTATTAATAATTGTACAAAGAACACCCTTATAAATATCCTGCAGGGAGGGGGCTACAAGTTGGCTGTGACTGTGAATACCTCTCTGTAATGTTTTGCCCATTTTGCTTTAATATTAGCTAGCTCTCTCTCTCTCTCTCTCTCTTTCTCTGTCTCTGTTTGAACTATTATAAGGTAGGTTGCATATGTCATGGCTCTTTATCTTAAATACATCAGTGTAAAGAATTAGGATAATTTCTGCCACAACCACAATATAGTTATCACTTAAGTAAATATTACATTGATAACAATATTCTTGTCTAACCTACTGGTTGCATTTCAATTTTATCAGTTGACCCTTTGTAACCATATTTTTCCCTCCAGGTCAGGATCCAGTCCAGTATCGGGTATTGCATTTAGTTGTTGTATCTCTTTAGTATCCTTCAACTGGAACATTTCCACAGCTACATCTTCTCCTTTATGACATGGATATATTTGAAGAATGCAATCTTCCCATCCTTTCTTTTCTTTCTTTTTTTTTTTTTTTTTTTTTGAGACGGAGTCTCGCTCTGCAACCCAGGCTGGAGTGCAGTGGCGCAATCTCGGCTCACTGCAATCTCCACCTCCCAGGTTCAAGTGATTCTCCTGCCTCAGCCTCCTGAGTAGCTGGCATGCACCACCACACCCAGCTAATTTTTTGGTATTTGTATTTTTAGCAGAGACGGGGTTTCACCATGTTGGTCAGGCTGGTCTCAAACTCCTGACCTCATGATCTGACTGCCTCAGCCTCCCAAAGTCCTGGGATTACAGCCTCTCTTTTTAAATAGGAAATTCCTCACTTGGGGTTTTTTGGTATTTCCTTATGATTAGATTCACATTATGCATTCCCAGACTAGGTACTACACAAGTGACGTTGTACCCTCAAGGTATCACATCTAGAGACCCTTGATGTCTCCTCATCGATAATGTTAATTTTAGTCACCTGGCCAATATATTGCATATTGCCAACACATTGCCAGATTTCTCTATTGTAGAGTTACTTTTTCTTTTTTGGTTTTAACTAATAACTATATGTTGGCATACAGTGGAAGGCCATGCAGACATCTTACTCCTCATCAAAATTTCCTCTGAGATTTAGCATCCATTGATAATTTTTGCCTGAGCCTGTCTTAATTGTGATAGTTGCAAAATAATAACTTTCTTCACTTCAGCACCTCACTCCATATTTGGCATTCTATTGCAAGCAAGAACCCTCCCTTTATCTATCTGATCTATTGCATCTGTCTTCTCTAGTCAGTTTCGGTAGTCTGTGTGATTCTTGAAATTTTTCCATTTCGTCTAATTTATTTCCATACAATTGTTCATACTATCCCCCTTGTAATCATTTTTATTCCTTTAAAGTCAATAGTAATATCCCCTTTTAATTCTTGATTTTGGTCCTTTGAGTCTTCTCCATTTTTCATTTTATCAGTCTAGCTAAACATTTGTCAGTTTTGCTGATCTTTTCAAATAACCAACCTTTAAATTTATTTTTCTCTTATTTTTGTATTCTCTCTTTCATTTCTTTCCACTTTTATCTTTATTATTTTCTCCCTCTTGCTTGCTTTGAGCTTAGTTTATTCTTCTTTTTATAGTTTCTTAATGAACTTAGTTTGTTCTTCTTTTTATAGTTTATTTTCTTTCTTTCTTTCTTTCTTTCTTTCTTTCTTTCTTTCTTTCTTTTTAAGACAGTGTCTCACTGTGTCACTCAGGCTGGAGTACAGTGGCACAATCACAGCTCACTCTAGCCTTGATCTCCTAGGTTCAAGCAATCCTCCTACCTCAGCCACCCAAGTAGCCGGGACTACAGGCATGAGTCACCACACCTGGCTAATTTTTTATAATTTTTTGTAGAAACAAGGACTCACTATGTTGCTGGTCTTGAACTCCTGAGGTCAAGTGATCCTCCTGCCTCAGCCTCTCAAAGTGTTAGGGTTACAAGAATGAGCCACTAATCCCAGCTTATAGTTTCATAAGGTAGAAGGTTAGATTATTGATTTGAGATCTTTCTGTTTTAATTTAGGCATTTACAGCTATAAAAGTTTCTCTAAGCATTGATTTCCTGCACCTCGTAAGTTTTTGATATGTAATATTTTTAGTTTTATTCATCTCAAAGTAGTTTGTAATTTCCCCCATGATTTATTCTTTGACCCATTAGTTTTAGAAGTATGTAGCTTGATTTGCACCTGATGATGAATTTTCCAAATATCCTTCTGTGATTGAGCTATAATTTCACTTCATTGTGGTTAAAAACATACTTTTGACATTTCTGTAATTTTAGTCGTTTCATATTTGTTGAGACTTGTTTTATAGCCCAACATACAGTCTATCATGGAGAATGTTCCATGTGCATTTGAGAACAACAAACACATATTCTGCTGTTGTTGGGTAAAGTATTCTATAGACCTTGGTTAAGTTTAGTTGGTTTATAATGTTGTTTAAGTCTTCTATTTCCTTGTTGATTTTATGTCCAGTTGTTCAATCCATTATTGAAAATGGGATATTGAACTCTCCAGTTATTATTGTTGAATTGTCTATTTATCCTTTCAATTAGTAAGTTTTTGCTTCATGTATTTTGGGGCTCTGTGCATATATGTTAATAATTGTTATATCTTCTTGATGCATTAACTCTTATTATTATAAAATGTCCTTCTTTGTCTTTACAACAATTTTTGTCTTAAATCATATTTTGACCGATCTCAGTTTCTAAACCCAGCTCTCTTTTGGTTATTGCTTCCATAACGTAATATATCTTTTTCCACCTTTTACTTTCAACCTGTAGGTGTATTTGAATCTAAACTGTGTCCTTTGTACACAACATATAGTGGACCCATTTTTTTTAATCCACTCTAATAACCTCTGCCTTTTATTTGTAACATTTAATCCATTTATATTTAATGTAATTTCTGATAAGGTAGGATTTATGTTTGCCATTTTCCTATTAGTTTTCTATAGGTTTTTTTTTGTGTGTGTGTTCTTCTCTTTCTTTATTAGTGCCCTCTTTTGTATTAAATATATTTTTTCTACTGTACACTTAGTTCCCTTGTCATTTTTTTTACTGTATTTATTTTCTTCATAGTTGCTTTGGAGATTACAATGATCTTAATTGCAATAATATAATAGTTTGTTCTCACACAGTTTTTTCTCTTGCCCCCATTTTTTGCTGTTATTGTCATACAAATTACATCTTTATACATGTGTGTCATTAACACAGATTTATAATTATTGTTCTATAAAATTGTCTTTTAAATCAGATAAGAGAAAAAAATTACAAACAAAAACTACACTTATACTGTCTTTTATATACATTTTATGTATCGTATGCCAGGGCAGCACGTGCGAGCAAGTGCGGGGAGCAGAGGCAGCCTGACCGAGCGAGCACCAGCGCATGTGGAGTGAGGGGAAGCCACCTATCCCCGACCCGCTTCCCCATTCCTTCTCTCCCCGTTCCCGTTTCTCCCCACCACCACCACACCGCCACCCCACCCCCCGCCCCCGACTCCGACTGAGCAGCACCAAGTCTGTGCCAATGGCCAAAGTCGGTAAAAAGGAGCTCAACTCCAACTGCAACCGGGCAGAGGAGACCTCAGAAAAAGAATAGCAAGCAGCAATTGAACACATTGGTGAAGTACAAAATGAAACAGACTTCATGAACAAGCCAGTGAGGAGAATTTGAAAGTAGAACAGAAATAGAACGAACTCTGCCAATCATTTTTTCAGAAGAGGTCAGAATTGATCATTGATTGCCCAAATCTCACATTTTTGGGTAACATCATTTGTCAACCACCCACGAGTGTCTGCACTGCTTGTGGAGGAGGATGAAGAGGCACTGCATTATTTGACCAGAGTTGAAGTGACATAATTTGAAGATACTAAATCAGATTACAGAATAGATTTTTATTTTGATGAACATCCTTACTTTGAAAATAAAGTTCTCTCCAAAGAATTTCATCTAAATGAGAGTGGCAATCCATCTTCAAAGTCCACTGAAATCAAATGGAAATCTTGAAAGGATGTAATGAATCGTTCAAGTCGAATGAAGAATAAAGCCAGTAGGAAGAGGCAGCCTGAGGCACCAGAGAGCTTCTTCACCTGCTTTACTGACCATTCTGATGCAGGTGCTGGTGAGTTAGGAGAGGTCATCACAGATAGTACTTGGCCAAACCCATAACAGTACTGCTTGGTTCCCAAAGTGGATGATGAAGAAGAAGGAGAAGAACAACATGATGATGATGATGGTGAAGAGGAGGAAGGATTAGAAGATATTGATGAAGAAGGGGATGAGGATGAAGGCGAAGAAGAGGAAGATGATGATGAAGTTGAGGAAGGAGAGGAGGATGAAGGAGAAGATGACTAACAGAACACTGATGTTCTGAACAATTTTTTTTTTATTTTCTCCAATCCCTGGGAGCAAGTTGCAGTCTTTTTTCTTTTTTTCCCTTCTTGTGCCCAGTTGCGCTGTTCTTGAGGTCTCTTTTCTCTACACCATGGTTTTCAACTCATTTGGGGGGAAATACTTTGAGCATAATACAATGCGAAAAGATTCTCTACCCCCTTCTCATCAGAATTCATTCTTATCTCTTCCTGTCTGAACAAAAACTGTATGGAATCAACACCACCGAGCTCTGTGGGAGAAAAGAAAAACCTTCTCCCTTTGCTCTGCTGAAAGCTGGAGAGTGCCAGACCCCTATGTAGCAGTGCATAGAATTCTAGCTTCTTTCTTCCTTTCTCTGTATATTGGGTTCAGAGAGTACAGTGTGTCTCTATGTGAATATGGACCATCATTTACCAACATGTATCTGTCTACTTTCTCTTGTTTAAAAAAAGAAAAAAAAACCTTTAAAAAATGAGGTTATAGAAAGTCATCAAAGGGTGGGTAAGAGATGTTTGGGTGGGTTAAGTGGGCATTTTGACAACATGGCTTCTCCTTTGGCATGTTTATTTTTAAATTTTCTTTTTGTTTCACTGGAAAGGAAAGATGATGCTCAGTTTTAAACATTAAAAGTGTACAGATTTCTTTGTTACAATAAAACTAAATGTATACACACAATAATAATAATAATGAAGCGGCTATGTTGTGTACGGTATGTCTGGCCTGAGGACCTGGCCAGTGCTACCAGTAACTATCTTTGACTTTACCTGGGAATTTGCAAAAGAACAGAGCTGACTATTCTCCAGTCTTACCCCTCCAAAGCCCTTGCAAGAGACAGGGGAGGGATCACTGACCTTTTTCAGCGTCTCTTGCCTTACTAGTTTTTCCTTAGAAGAAAATACACCCCACTTTACCATGAATATATATATATAAGGTTCTTTACTGAATTGTTCAGTAGATCTCAAAAGAACAGGGAACTTGAGAAAGAACAAAGGTTATAAAAATTTGCATAATGAAGCATAGTATCACAAGCCTGGAAGACAATTGGGGCTGATTCATCTTGATGTAGAATTCAAAGTTTTGCACATTAAATCTTGCTATCTAGATGCTAATATTTAGCTTTTCTGTTGATTCTTCAAGTTACTACAAAACCTTTCCCATAAAATTCTTCCCCACCTGTATTTATTTGGGTATCTTGCATACAACCAGCTGATATAGGAGGCACAGTTTCTGTCCTTTTCATCCTTTCTCATCTTTTACAAATGCAAATACCTCATCTTTGGCCAGATGCTAAGTGAAATTCGCCATTGCTCACTCAAAGCTAATTTTAAACTAGGGAAAGGTAAACAACGGGTGTAAAGGATTAGGCAGAAGATGGGTCCACTGCATTCTAGCTGAATCTCCCTACCGGTGAGATTTTTCTCACTAGGTTTCTTTTTTTTTTTTTTTTTTTTTAGACGGAGTCTTGCTCTGTCACCCAGGCTGGAGTGCAGTGGCGTGATCTCGGCTCACTGCAAGCTCCGCCTCCTGGGTTCACGCCATTCTCCTGCCTCAGCCTCTCCGAGTAGCTGGGACTACAGGCGCCCGCCACCACGCCCGGCTAATTTTTTGTATTTTTAGTAGAGACGGGGTTTCACCGTGGTCTCGATCGCCTGACCTCATGATCCGCCCACCTCGGCCCCGCAAAGTGCTGGGATTACAAGCGTGAGCCACCGCGCCCGGCCTTTTTCTCACTAGGTTTCTAAATAAACAAGCAGGCCTGTTACGTTAGGAAAAGAGATTTATCTCATTAATATGACTGATTTTGTGATATCATAACCCCAGAATTATTATGACAAATAATATTTCATATTTTGAGAACTGGTTTACTTTTCCAGAGCCACCAGTCAAGATAGCTATTTACCGTCTAGAAATTAGGCAACAGCTTTATTTAGATACCTTTTTATGCAAATCTTTCCAGCAGCCAGATTATTTTGTCCTTCTCGGCTATCCTTGCATTCTCCTACTTCCTCCTCCTTAAAGGCTTTTCCTCACATACTCCTCTGACCTATCTAACACCTCTCCTTTTTCAGTCTCAATTCCAAAAGGAATCTGACCCTCAAAAGAAGATTCAATCTTCCTGACTTATCTCAGTCTGAAATAGTTCTTCCACCTAGCAATTGTCATATTTGACACATGCAGCCATTGACATCATTGGGATTAAATTACTAATTTTCCTTATGACTATCTTCCAGACTAGAACGAAACATGCAGGAAGGCAAGAACTATGCCTGCCATTCTCAGTGTTAAATTTGGAAAGGTGTTTGACTCGTAGCAGCTGCTCAATGAATACATCTAACCAGTTTTTTGAACAGTCTGAACTTCGTGTGTTGGGAGCTAATATCAAAGAACTATTTTCCCCCATTCACATGAGGACTGTGTCAAATCTGCCTCCCATCACTTAAGGATGTTTTGGGAAAATCATTCACTTTCGTTTCTATCACTTCCAGTAACTTAACAGTACGGCTCAGATGTAAAACTCCCCTTTACTTGTTCCTGTCACTTCAGCCCAAGCTTGTCTCATGATCTAAAAATCTGTAATAGGGAAGGGGGTGTGGTCTGATCTTTCCCCTTCTATTTTACCTCATCTAGTTCCAGCTTCTCAAGTCATATAGGGCCAGGAGGAGAGGACCAAATTATGTCTTAGTTACCTGGCTGCTGGTGGTTGTCTCTGCTTTTTGTAGAGCACAGGTGTAACGGCTTTCAGGGTGGGGGTGGGGAACTCTCCACTGAGTAGTGTGCTGATGTGGGAGATCTCTGGCTTGGCCTCTTCCGGCCCTCCTCCCACTCAGCTCCCACCAATGATGTATCAATAAAACCTCTTGCTGCTGGGATCTGCTTACCTGGTGGCCAGGGTGGCAAGACAAGTGAAGCTTGACTATGCCTGCAGCATCCACTGTGGAAACTACTACATCTTTGCCATGCCAAACAGTGAGTATGCAGGCTGCTCCCGATCTTGCTGCAATGTCATGTTTCTACCATGAAGAAAATCAACAGCTCCATTGCTGTTGCTGAATTGAGACCTTAGTCTCCCTTTCTTTTGCATACCTTGAACCTCTCACGTGGCACTCTTGGAGGTCTCTTCCATGTGGCACTATGGGTGGAGAACCTTACAAATAGGAAGGGAAGGGGAAAGCTGCAGGACTCCCCAGACTCCAACACTTTTGATCCTGATGATCCTCTTTCTCTCTTCTCTCCCTAGTCCTCTGTTTATATAGAGTGGGAGTGAATAGCACCGGGGTAGTAAACCAGTTCAGTCACCCATTCCTAAGCCCTAGAGGTGGTGCTGCCCCAATTTATTTGCAGCTTTCTAGAATGTGAGGTCTTTTCGTCCTAGCTCTAAATAGGAGGAATTAGGAAAAGTGCCTTTGGGAATCCTATTGCAGAGAACCCACCAATGTGTTTGCTGCGTTGTCGGCTCCTTAGGAGTCTCTGACCAAGTTAGTCACGGGGATAGGAGACACTTGTTGAGGAGACTGTGTTTCCTATGTCAGTAAAGGAGGAAGGAAACAAACCAAGGCACTGCCTGTCAGGGGATGTGCAGACCCTCATGGGCAGCTGGAACATCAGAGGCAGAATTGGCATGGTGAGGTCTGGGTGAAAAGCGGGAGTTATGAAAAAAAAAAATCAGCAGGATGGGGTGAGACAGAGGAACAGAAAAATGAGAGATGGAAAAATGATGGGAATAGAACATGATGGTGACAAAAATTTGTAGGAGGAGAAGATGGTGGAGGAGAGAGGAGGAAAGAAAGGTAGGCTGGAGTTGGGGGAGGGGACTAGGCAAAAGGAGTGGGCTCTCACTCACCCAACTGGGGCAAAGGGCTGGGCAGAGCAGCTGGCGAAAGAGAATAGAGCCTGTGGTTAGCATTTGCCAGCTGGTGCAGGTGGCTCTGGGCTAAATCCATCCTCTGCCCCACCATGCAGTCTTCTAAGGTGGTTAGAGATGGGGGAGGAGGAGTAGAAAGAATTGTGGGGAAGAGAGAGCACACACTGTACAGGTGCAGGAGCTGCCACTTTAACAAACGCACTTGAAGATAGCCCAGGAACACTGTGGAGGAGCTTGATCTTTTTATTCCTGGACAAGAAGGGACAATGAGAGATGGAACCTTTCTAAGGCTGCTTTGATCATACCAACAGTTGTGTAAAATTATGCTGGCCAAGGAAACCATTTAAAGTCCAAATCCTCCGTGAAGATTTTTGGAAACACTTCCACTCTAAACAACCCGCAGCCCTGTTCCTTAAAGAAAGCCATGGCCGGGAGCAGTGGCTCACGCCTGTAATCCCAGCACTTTGGGAGGCCGAGACGGGCGGATCACGAGGTCAGGAGATCAAGACCATCCTGGCTAACACTGTGAAACCCCGTCTCTACTAAAAAAAAACCAAAAAATTTAGCTGGGTGTGGTGGCGGGCGCCTGTAGCCCCAGCTACTAGGGAGGGTGAGGCAGGAGAATGGCATGAACCTGGGAGGCGGAGCTTGCAGTGAGCCAAGATTGCTCCACTGCACTCCAGCCTGGGTGACAGAGCAACACTCCTTCTCAAGAAAAAAAAAAAAAAAGAAAGCCATTCAGGTAATGAGCTCAGCACAGAGCCTGGGACATACGTGGTAGTCAGTGTTCGTTCTTAATAAGCAGCTTCCAGCATGGGACCCCTAGCATAGGTAAGCACTTGGTAAATATAGGTGGTAAATGAATGAACTCACTGATCTGAGGGGCCAGGTCTATTTATATGTACCCCTACCTGGTCCCAACACAAGGGCCCAATCCAAGCTGCTTATTTGTGCAAAGCCAGATATGAGGGTTACTTTCTCTTAGTCCACAGGAGCTCCTGGCCTTGCCAACCTTCCATGTGTAACCTCATGCTGGCTGTTGAGACAAGTTGGTTCCCACCCCAGACCTACTGATTCAAAGTCTGCATTTTCACAAGATCCCCAGGTGATTTGCTGGCAAGTTAAAGAGTTTGAGAAGCACTGACCTAATCCAAGGCTTTAAGTTTTACTTAAACTTGCTACGGTGGAGCCAGCAGAGGGCAGTGCAGGAGCTTGCCTGAGCCGCCTGAAGGACAAAGGGAAGCAACTTATCCTGAGACCTCAGCTCACAAGAGTATACTCATGACTGGAACTTGAGGCAAATTCTGGAGTATCCTCTTTGCACAAAGACAAATGGGCTTGTGTATACTGATAAGGGAACACAATAACCTTTTTTTTTTTTTTTTTTTTTTTTTTTTTTAAGATACAGGGTCTTGCTTTGTTTCCCAGGCAGGACTGGCAGTGGCTTTTCAGAGGTGTGATCACAGCACACTGCAACCTCCAACTCCTGGCCTCAAGTGATCTTCCTACCTCAGCCCTGGGAGTAGCTGGGACTACAGTGTATGCCATTGCACCCAGCGTCTACTAACTTTTGATGCATAGAAACATGTGAGGGACTGGGGAAAATAAGAACCAGGCCTTGTGACTTCCAGAGAAGGCCGTTGTCTTGGTGTAAGATATTAGTTGTCCTTGAGGTAAATTTGGCTTCACGGGCTTGTGACCTGTGCAGTGACACGGGGCCCCAGGTCAGAAGGGCCCTGAATCTGGGTTAGTGCTCTGCTGCTGCTGTCACTATCTGGAAATTCTTGGTAATTTTCTCTTTCAGCTTCTGCTTTTTCAGTGAAGTCCATTGGGACAATGAAGCATGCAGGTGAGAAGGGAAGATACGTGTAATCTGCACGTCTGCCACCATTCCTTGTTACCCCTTTTTTGTATCCCATGAGCACAGCACTCCAGCGGACCTACCTAAAATATGTGGGAGTTCAGTGAAATTCAAAGCAAGGGCAAAGTAGTCACATTACGGGAGCCACTGGCTTTCACAGAGTGTTGGGAGAATGTGTATGCAACAAGAAGTAAAATGAAAAAGTTAAGGTGGGTTTTTGCAGCGTTTTCACACTTCCAATAAGAACAAAATATATATGCATGCATGAGCCACGAAATATAAATTGAGTAATTGCAATGATTCCAAATATGAATTAAATATTCTATTTTCATTTAAAACTAACATTTTAAAATATAGAAAGTAAAATTCACGATAATTTAAATTTTTAATTTGTCTTTACTTAGAACAGCATTAAATAGCAAGCAAATAAAAAAATACCATCTCAAGTAGACAGACTGTGGAAGAAAAGAAAAGGCTTAATATTTCAGTACTTTTATTGGCACATTTTCCTTGCTTTTTGAGCAAGGGGAGCCAACATTTTCATTTTGCACTGAGCCCCACAAATTATGTATCTGGCACTGCCTTGAGGGATGGGAGGAACAGGGAACTGTTGGTGTCTGTGACCTGAGCCGTCTAAGCTGAGATTTACCTCAGGTTTCCAAGTAACTGGAAATAATACAAATACGATGTCCGCAGAGGTGCGCTAGTTCCTTAACAGCTGAGGAATGTGCTTATTTGTGACAGAAAGTGGCATTTGTTTCCTTCTTACTGCTTGTTTATCCCATTCACGCTCACGTGTGTGTGTATGTGTGTGTGTGTACGAAATTCCCCCCAAAACCCTCTTCTTCCACTGAGAAAAGTGAGGGGAAGGAAAAGGGTGCTGCTTACAGAAAGGGGATGGAAATGGTCCACCTGTAGGATGCAGGATACTCACAGGTGAGTTTGGATGGGACTGCAGGCTGCTCAGAGGTGAGTTCATATGGGACTGCAGGCTGCTCAGAGGTGAGTTCGGATGGGGATGCAGGCTGCTCAGGGATGAGATCAGATGGGGATGCAGGCTGCTTAGGGGTGAGTTCAGATGGGGATGTAGGCTGCTCAGAGATGAGTTCAGATGGGATGCAGGCTGCTGAGGGGTGAGTTTGGATGGAGATGCAGGCTGCTCAGGGGTGAGTTCAGATGGGGATACAGGCTGCTCAGAGGTGAGTTTAGATGGGGATACAGGCTGCTCAGGGGTGAGTTCAGATGGGGATACAGGCTGCTCAGGGGTGAGTTCAGATGGGGATGCAGGCTGCTCAGGGGTGGGTTCAGATGGGGATGCAGGCTGCTCAGGGATGAGTTAGGATGGGAATGCAGGCTACTCAGGGGTGAGTTCTGAGGGGGATGCAGGCTGCTCAGGGTTGATTTTGGATGGGGATACAGGCAGCTCAGAGGTGAGTTCGAATGGGCATGCAGGTTGTTCAGGGGTGAGTTCAGATGAGGATACAGGCTGCTGAGGGGTGAGTTCGGATGGGCATGCAGGCTGCTCAGGGGTGATTTTGGATGGGGAGGCAGGCTGCTCAGAGTTGAGTTCAGATGGGGACGCAGGCTGCTCAGGGGTGAGTTTGGATGGGGATGCAGGCTGCTCAGGGGTGAGTTCCTATGAGGAGGTAGATTGCTCAGGGCTTAGTTCGGATGGGGATACCGGCTGCTCTGAGGTGAGTTCGGATGGGGATGCCGGCTGCTCAGGGGTGGGTTCAGATGAGGATACCAGCTCCTCAGGGTGAGTTTGGATGGGGATGCAGGCTGCTGAGAGTTGAGTTTGGATGGAGATACAGGCTGCTCAGAGGTGAGCTTGGATGGGGATGCAGGCTGCTCAGGGGTGAATTTGGATGGGGATGCAGGCTGCTCAGGGGTGAGTTTGTATGAGAAGGCAGGTTGCTCAGGGCTTAGTTCGGATAGGGATGCAGGCTGCTCAGAGGTGAGTTCAGATGGGGATGCAGGCTACTCGGGGGTGAGTTCAGATGGGATGCAGACTGCTCAGAAGTGAGTTTGGATGGGGATGCAGGCTGCTCAGAGGTGATTTTGGATGGGACTACAGGCTGGGCTCAAGGTGGTGGGTTTCTTCGGGATCCCAGGCTGTCTTGTGGAAAAGACAAAACCCTACCTTTCTTTTTTTTTTTTTTTTTTTTTTTTGAGAAGGAGTCTCGCTCTTTCACCCAGGCTGGAGTGCAGTGGCGCGATCTTGGCTCACTGCAGTCTCCGTCCCCCGGGGTTCACGCCATTCTCCTGCCTCAGCCTCCCGCGTAGCTGGGACTACAGGCGCCCGCCACCTCGCCCGGCTAATTTTTTTGTATTTTTCAGTAGAGATGGGGTTTCACCGTGTTAGCCAGGATGGTCTCGATCTCCTGACCTCGTGATCCGCCCGCCTCGGCCTCCCAAAGTGCTGGGATTACAGGCGTGAGCCACCGCGCCCGGCCAAAACCCTACCTTTCTTATCATGCTTGTGCAATGCAGGGCAGGCAGCTGCCTTCCAAACAATGACTCTGATGCAGTTCCTTGCATCATATAGTCAGACTTTCTGAAGTCCTTCACTCCTGCCACATCCATGCCACCCACTTTCTATTGGGCAGATTTCATCACATGGCTCCAGCTAAACACAAAAGTAGCTGGGAAAAGGAGCTTTTTCACCCACCCAGGGGAAAATGAGAAGGTTTGGCAAACACACAGCACTATCTCTGTCACCGAGGAGATGGGGTGAGGAGGGAAGGGCCACGAGGGAGGTGGGGGAGGCTGGTCTGGTTTGAAAGGCAAGCAGTCTGTGGTGGGCAGTTTTCTGAAGGCGAAGTGCATTCTGTAGTGACCCTCTCAGCTCCAGGCACATGAGCAGACTTAGAGGAGAGAACATTAAGCAAAAATCCCAGGTGTTATGTCAGTGGTGGGCCTGGGGGCGCCTACCTGCATATAGTGGACAACTCTGGTGAGACCACTGTGTCGATCTGATGGTTTTTTTGGATCCCATGAAACAACTAGGAGTTGAAGAGTTGCCCACACAGAGTCAATGGAAAAGAGGAGAGAGAACTCAGCTCCCTATGCGAGGCTGGTGGGGCAGGAAGGCTTCTTATGAGATAAAGCTGCATCCTTCCTTCTGAGAGAGCAAGCCTGAACCTATGTTTGCAGCAGACTTAAGGAGAGTGTTCCTCAGAGGGGCCAGAGCAAGGCAAGCCATTGGGAAGGAGGCAAAGGCTTGGCAGGCGAGCTGGAGCCCCAGGAAGCTTAGCATGGATGTTGGAATAAGGGTCAGAGGTAGCACAAATTGGCTCCTCAGCTGTGTTGACACACAGGGGCTGGTGGCTCCAGGCTCTCCCCTCTGTGTCTCCAGAGTCCAGTTTCTCCCAGCTGATGGAGCAGGCACTGTCTGACAGATTTGGGACAACTTCAGGAATTCAGTTAATTGACAATTATATCAAATTTTTTTTATTCAATTTTTATTTATTTTTTTTTGCACACAAAACAATAAACATTTTCTAAAAGCACATACAAACAAAAAGATGCATATCAAACATATTAGGAAGGTTGCACATGGGAAGACGGAATAGAAATGGGGGGTGGGAATTAAAGAAAATAAATGAGAGAGGGACTTTGTATGGATCAATGATAATAACTCAGTCCTCTATTTGACAAAGAAGAAGGAGAAGGAAGAGGAGGAAAAAGAAAGTGGGATAAAAGATCGGAAAGGGAGGAAAATAGAAAAAATTAGAGTATGACTCCAGGGTAGACCTGTTTTGTTGTCGCTTGGTTGGTTGGTCGGTCAGTTGTATTTTTCATATGTTTCGCCATGTTGGCCAGGCTGGTCTCGAACTCCTAGCCTCAAGTGATCAACCCGCCTCGGCCTCCCAGAGTACTGGGACTACAGAAGTGAGCCACCACGTCCAGCCCCCACATTGCTTCCGGCCTCTGTGGTAGACCTCCCAGACGGGGCGGCCGGGCAGAGGAGTTCCTCATAACCCAGACGATGGGCGGCCAGGCAGAGACGCTCCCCACCTCCCAGACGGGGCGGCGGCCGGGCAGAGGCTGCAATCCCAGCACCCTGGGAGGCCCAGGCAGGCGGCTGGGAGGCAGAGGCTGCAGCCAGCCAAGACCACGCCACCGCACTCCAGCCCGGGCAACACCGAGCACCGAGTGGGCGAGCCTCCGTCTGCAGTCCCAGCACCTCTAGAGGCCGAGGCGGGGAGACCAGCGGAGGTCAGGAGCTGGAGAGCGGCCTGGTCGACATGGCGAAACTGCGCCTCCAGCGAAAGGAGAAAAAGCAGGGAGGGGTGTTGGCGCGCGCCAGCAATACCAGGCAGCCCGCAGGCCAGGGCAGGAGAACCACGGGAGCCGGATGCAGGGAGTCTGCAGCGAGCCGCGTGTACTCCAGCCTGGGAAGAAAAGAAAAAGAAAGGAAGGAAGGAAGGAAAGAAGGAAGGAAGGCCGGCCAAATGTTTATTTTAAAAAATAATAAAGCATTCACATAATGTTGTCACAATTTTTGGTGGGAAAAAAGCATGCATATCTCTATATCTCTATATGTGTACTAGAAAACAACAAAGGGATAGAAAATTAAATAATAACGGTTTTTAAAAGTTAACTTGAAAATCCTCGTTGATAATTCAGTAGCACACTTCCGGTCAGCCTATACAGTTTCTGTCCTGGTGAGGAGCATGGTTACCAACAGGCAAGATCTTCTGGCCTCGAAGTTTTGCTTGAGTTAAAAGAGCTCATCTCAGGTAAGAAACAGGCCAAGAATGGTGGGCACCGTGACCACTAGCCAACTTGCAATCCATCCTACTCCAAAGGACCGGGCTGAAAGAGCAAGAAAACCCTATACACTTAGGTATCTTTATTTTGACTAATGTGTTGAGAAGGGGCAAGGGTACTGGACACTGATGTGGGAGCTCACAGAGCAGGGGAATGAGTTTCTTCCCTGAATCCCATCCTATTTGCCTGGGACATTCTTTTCCTCAATCTCCCCAAACATAAACTCTAAAAAGTGCAGAAATTCCTTAAATATCACTGGCTTACCTGGGTCCTGTGCTCAAAGGTTACCTCGACATATCTGTGACCTGGGAAAGCATTGCTCCCCTACTCTGGACATCAACGAGGTAGGGTAGATCTTCAGGTACAGACAGATGACCCCATGATACAATGCACAGCTGACTTTAGAGAGAAAAGGACCATTTCCTTTCCTTGTTTCTCCACCCCACTAAGTATCTGCACCAACTAGGAGGAAGAAGGGAAGAGAAAGGAACACAGAAAAGGAAAGAAAAAGAAAAAGGATAGAAGGAAAGCTTAGATGCTGGGGTGGGGAAGGGCTGAGCTGGAGAAAATCAAAACAAAAAAGGAATGAGTGATACAATAGGGAAGGGAGTTTGAGGGGGCTTTCTAGGATAATTTGGGTGACTAAAAAATGACAGAAGGGTTTATCCTTCCAAAAAAAATGGATTTATTATTGCTTTTATCCTCTCTTCAGATGAACGGTCACGCCCATTTTATAGAGGACAGGGAATGTGCTTCTTCCTTTTTCTGGATCTCAGGATGTGATATTGATGAGGGTGGTGTATGAACCACCAGCCAAATTGTGTTCTCATGGTCAGATACCAAACTGTCACAGTGGGTCTGTGGTGGCAGAAGAGCAGGGCATATCAGGAGAGGCTGGTAGAGACAGGGCCAATTAGTTACGAAGAATAAGGAAGAGCATACAGTCTCCGTAGTCCACATGTGGGAGTAGAGATAAAGAAATCAGTGCAGATAAGGAGGGTAAACAGAGCCCAGGAAGACCACAAAACAGCAGCGTTCTCAGAGGCCAGGATCCCTGATGACTGGGCATGACAGGGGTCACAGGTGAACGTGAGCACCTCAGGTCTGAGTTATTCTAGAAGAATGTGTATGCTAGGGCTCAGGGATCTGACTTCAGGATTGCGGAGGGTAGGGGGCCCAGAGTGCTGGAGATATTGATCCAAGTTTATTAAGGGTCTCCAAAACTCTAAAAGACTATATCTCATTTAGCTCCTGCTTACTAAGGACTTGTCAGCCACTGTGATAGGTTACGTGTCTTGTCTCATTGAATCCTTAGCACGAGATAAGAACTGTTATTTTGTCCTTTATTTAGGAAGAGCATGACTTGGGGAAGCTAAGTAACTTGTTTAGCTAGTAAGTGACAGTCCTAGACCCCAGGTATGACTGACTGTAAAACCTACAGCCTTAGCTGTCCCATGCTAGCACCAGTGTAGGCGTGATCTAGAGCCAGGTGTGACACTCCAATGAGTGGATCCTCCCAGGAGACAGGGGAAATTGGCTTCCTAACTTCATCTAGGAACGCCAGCCTGGGGAGGAGAAGCTTCACCTGAGGCTCAGGCTGTCACGCCTGCTCGATGGCCTCTCTCAGACCCGTCTCCTCGCTCCCTCTTTCCTTGGCTGACTTCGGCTGTCTAAAGAAGCCCCTCTAGACAGCTGCTCGCCCACTTGCCCTTCCTTCTCCCTGCTCACCCTGATGTTTCAGACTACTCTACGATGACCCTGGCATCAGATGGTAGGACTATGCTTTGTTAGAGCGGGAGAGGGAAGAGGCGTATCAGAGATCTCTGCCAAACGTCCTTTGCAGGTGAGGACACTGAGCCCCACAAAGTTGAGGTGAGCTGGCTGGGAAGTAGTGGTAGAGCTGGTGGCAGAACCCACATCTCCCAGCTCTCCCAGACACCTTAGGGATTCACCACCACACTGTGCAAGGAGGCTGAGTAGGACACCCAGCCTTTCTTCGTTCAAAAGAACTCCAGTTACCCTGTGCCCCCCTCAGCTCCCAGAGGTCCTTCTTACCCAGGGTGCAGGGTGGACTGAGGCAGACCGTGCCATTCTTGCTGCTCACAGAATTGCTGACTTGGCAAGTATAACACCTGGAGTAATTATGTGGCTTAAGGGTGGTTTCAAGCACGCTGTTCTGGAACTCATTTGGGAAGGGCCTTTTGTCCCCATACCAGGTGTAGTTTACAGACTCGCCAGGTATCACACACGACAGTTTCAGATAACAGTTGTTATCCACGTCTTCTATCTTCTCAATGTTGATGACAGGCTTGGGTACAGGGTCTGAAAGTGAGGAGGATGTTATAAGATGAGAAAGTGAAGCATTCATGCTGTGAAGGTTTAGCCAACAGAGAACCAAAGGATCCAGGGAAGGGGCCTGAGTGCCGCAGGAGGCAGAGTCATGAAGAGGAAGTTCTACAGAGGGAGCTACTGAGCGGCCTTGACCTCCTGAGGCCGCACAGACTGCAAGAGCGGCTCCTAGGCAGTGAAGCTAAGCTGGGTCCTGGAGGGGGCGCCACAGTCCATTATATGCTCTGGGAACAAAATGGGGTTATGATCATGTGTGAGCCTGAATGCACAGCCCAGAGACTTGCTGGGGTCAGGCAGTATACCAACTGTCTGAGATGCTCAGGGACCCTTCTCTAGCAATGGTTCATGGCAGGCACCTTGGCTGGTCTGTCTCTCCAATTATCCTGCTCAGATTCAGCAAGATTCCTAAGGTGAGAGGTACCTGCCTGTGCGTGGCAAAGTCCTTTGCACAACCATCCAGTGCAGGTGCCGGCCTTCTAGACTCTGGCAGAGCTACAGAGAAGAACTTCATGTAACTTCCAGCCACATCAATTGTGATAAACAGATTGGTCTGCTAACTTTGGTATCTCCATGTCTAGCACAATCCTTGCCACATGGCAGGTATTCTATAAGTATCTCATGAAAGGATGAATGAAGTAGTTATGAGACAGAAAGGATAAAACACAGCCGGGTGCAGCGGCTCACACCTGTAATCCCAGCAATTTGGGAGGCTGAGGCAGGAGGATTGCTTGCAGCCAGGAGTTAGAGACCAGCCTGGGCAACATAGAGAGACTCAGTTTCTAAAAAAAAAAAAGAAAAAGAAAAGAAAAGTAGCCAGGTGTGGTGGTGTGCACTTGTAGTCCCTGCTACTCAGGAGGCTGAGGTAGGAGGATTGCTGGAGCCCAGGAGTTCCAGGATGCAATAAACTATGACTGTACCACTGCACTCCAGCCTGGGTAAGGAGAAGACCTTCAAAAAAAAAAAAAAAGAAGAAGAAAGGAAGGAAGAGAGAGAGAGGGAAAGAAAGGAAGAAAGAAAAAGAAAGAAAGGAAAAAAAGAAAGAAAGGAAGAGAGAGAGAAAAGAAAAGAAGAAAAAGGAGGGAGGGAGGCAAGCAGGCACAAAAACACTAGTTTTGGAGTGAGACCAGCCTGGGTCCTGGACTTGAGTCTAGTGGAGTGACATGAGGCAAGGTAGTTAACCCCCTTGCTGTCATCTGTAAACTGACTCTACCTCATCGCACAATGTTAGTAAGATAAAATATCACCTGTCATTGATAATTGATTTTTGCAGAGTGTAAGTATTGCATACATTCTAGAGGTCATTTTACCATTATCACTGTTGTAGTGCTGCCAGAGAGAATGAGAGATAGTCCCAGCATCTGGTCCTTCCTTGGCTAAGGCTGGTTTACCTGCAATCCTCTGAGATCTTTTCATTCTGGTCAAGGGCAAAACATCTGCAGAATCAATGCAACTCAAACCCCATAAGATTAAAAGATGGCAGAATTGACCAGATCAGAGCTTGCCACTTGGTTGTATGTGTGGAGAGGCTCTAGAAGCTCTACCAATCTGGTCTCTATAACTCTAGTTTTGCCTCCTCTGTGAAGATGATCTCAGATTGCTAAGAGATTGCTCAGACTACAGAGGTGATAAAAATTGACTGGACTTCCCCTATATGTCTTAATTGAGTAATTTTTATCCTGGTTTTCACCATTTCCTGTGTTCTAGCCTCATATCTTACACTCCTTCTGCATTTCCCATGGTGATCAGCACAGCACTGGGCACTTTGCTAATGGAATTAATTGAGCCAGCTTGGGTTGTCCAGCTCCAAGATGCTCACTTTGAGCTGTCAGAAATGCTTGGGCTGGACCACAGGACCATTTTTTCTGCTAATCACATCCTGGAAATCTTACCCTCAGGCAGGATGTGCTGAAGCCCAAGCCAGTTTGTGGATTTTTAAGTACTCAGAAATTTTGCAAGCTTTTTGTGAAACCATTAGTTTATTGAAATCAACTGTGGTAGTGGTATTTAAACTACAGAAATTACAAAGTTGGTAAATGATACACTTGAGGGCTTTTTTTTTTTTTTTAATCTTGTAGAGCTTGTTAAACAGAACACCACTGTAAGAGACCTGGAATCTTTTTGTTCCCAGAACTTTCTGAATTTTTCAGCCTATATGACATGGAAGAAGAGTTAGAAGGGGAATCTGACTGCTTGGATCAGGGACTGTCTGGCTGGTGGAGCTTGAATGTATACAACACTCTTCATTTGCATGTTTTGACATTTTAAAAAATGTTTTCACTTTCCTTATCTACTTTGACTCTAAAACATCCTAAAAGGTAAGTTGAATTATTCTCACAATATGATGAAGAACCCAAGGCTCTCAAGCGAACACCACTCTTGGATTATTTAGCCCCGCTCTTCTACAAGAATTGCATACCCCAACCCCTGGAGCCCTGCCCATATCCATGTTTCTGCCTTATAATCCGATCCTTTCACCAAAAATGTTTAGATCAGGTACACATACCTGAACTAAATTGGGACTATCAGTTTCTCTCTCTTTAAATTGCCCTGAGAATTGAAACTCAGAGGAGCAAAAGTCTAAGTTTTGAGAGATAACATGTAAAATGGCAGGAATCCAAATCCATAGGCACAGTCCACAGATTCCTGAAGCTAGGGGTTCTGGCCTGAACCTGGTTTTCAATCTTCTCCCCTTCAGCCCTTCCTAGCTCTTTTGAACTCTTTGAATTGCTTTAAATAGCCCTAGTTTCTTAAATTAAATTCTCCTTTTTTGGTAAAGGTACATTGAATTAGTTTCTGTTACTTCCTATCAAAAGAATCTTACCTAATATGTGCACAGAGATGTGAAGATCTTTTTTCAAGGCTGCACAGCTAGTGAGCCACTGACCGGAGTTTTGAACCCAAGTCTGTCTGGCTCCACGTATAATGCCTGAGTCCTTATTCCATATACACTGGTTAGACTGGAGCTATGAGTGGAAGTTTTTTTGTCCTGCCCATTATGAAAGTTGAAAAATTCTCCTGATACCTCCTGCCCCATTCTTTATATTAATACATTCTCTTTTTTTCTTAAGTCCAATGAAGCCTAATTTCAGAGATATAATTAAGATGAGCTGAGCTGATTTAGGTTGATCACAGGACAAAATGAAGGAAATAGGAAAAATCTTTAGTTTTCCTTCTCTTCAAAGCTTAGACTCACTAACTTCAGAAGAGGTGTTAAATGTCCTAAGATTATTAATTTGGGGATCTGTTGACCTAGGTTCACTCCCAAATAGAATTGGATCAAGGAAAAATGAATCAAACCTGTCCTGGGGTTTTTCTCTCCTCCTCCCCGAGAGTGCCCCATGCCTCCCAGGAAGCCCCACAGTGGTCCATCCGGGGCCACTGGAGTGGGGATTTGCTCTTTGGCTCCCCTGACTCACCAAGCACTTGCAGCTTGATCTTCCATTCTTGCTCATTGCCAGTCTTTTTCAACACCCTCATAACGTAGATGCTGTTGTCCTCTTTCTGGACGTTAGAGATGTACAGTGCACCGCTTTGAGGATCAAGTCTTACCCTGCCTTTAAATCTGGATTCGAAGTACTTAGATTTTCTGGAATCCCATTCTACAATCTTCTGGTCAAAAGTATAAAACCAGGTTAGTTGTTTGTAGTTCTCAGGCAGGCTCTCAGAGATGTTCAGAGTCACGTTGCTGCCGGAGACCATGGTCATATGTACAAAGTGACCTGCCAATGAGAGTCAGAGTGAGACCTGCCCTAGAGAAGGCAGTGTTGCTGACAGGCCCAGGGTATAGCCTGGGCTGGTGGAACAGGTGAGAAGGAAGGGATTTCTGCTTAGGAGCAGTGAGTATGGTTTTCACTGGAGGTCCAGGTCTCCTACTCAGGAATTCAAGAAAAGTTGGAGCTTGAAAAGCGGGCATGGGGGAAGGGGATGTTGCTTATAATTAATCTAGTACTGTCCCCAGAAAATGAAAGAATTGAGTAAGGCCAACCAAGGTTGGGCCTGGCTCTCTCCCTTACTCTCATACCAGTAGACTTTCAAATAAACTGATGACAAGTCATATCTCCTCTCTGGTCTTGTGGTTCCTGTCTATTCTCAGTTCAATAAGCATTTTGTGGCCGGGCGCGGTGGCTCACGCTTGTAATCCCAGCACTTTGGGAGGCCGAGGCGGGCGGATCACAAGGTCAGGAGATCGAGACCACGGTGAAACCCCGTCTCTACTAAAAATACAAAAAAATTAGCCGGGCGTGGTGGCGGGCGCCTGTAGTCCCAGCTACTCGGAGAGGCTGAGGCAGGAGAATGGCGTGAACCCAGGAGGCGGAGCTTGCAGTGAGCCGAGATTGTGCCACTGCACTCCAGCCTGGGCAACAGAGCGAGACTCCGTCTCAAAAAAAAAAAAAAAATAAGCATTTTGTTAGTCCCTAGAGGCATAGACATAAAAAGTACATGATTCTATTTAAAAATACTTAATATACCAATGTGGGAGGACAGACACACAAACAAATAATCCTAATATATTATCTTGATGACTATAATAAAGGTAATATGGGGACCAAGAGAAAGCTTCCCCTTCACCTTCTGAAGGTTTGCCAAAAATCACTGACAAGAGGCAGATTAAGGAGGAAAGGCATACAGATGAACTTAACGTGTAAGCAGAGCCTTCAGAATGAAGAGCCAAAGATACAGGGCAAATTGTCCATTTTTATGCTTAGGTTCAACAAAGTATGGACAGTCATGGAGAAATATGATTGGACAAAAAGGGTATGATCGAATGCCAATAGACTGACTGGGGGAAACCCAGTAAGGCCTGTCTTTCTAGATTTTGCTTGGCCTTTCTGTGCCGGATTCTTTCTTTCCTCCTGCATATGGGGCAGGCCCTCTCTAGAACGGGGGTCTTATAATTCACAATCAAACAAGATAGGTCAGATAATTTCTTTATAGCTTTTTTTTTTTTTTTTTTTTTTACAGAGAAAGGCTCAAGGAAAGTTAGGGTGGTATATTTAAGTTTTATGGCTGGCTTTGGGGAAAAGGGGTATTTGCTTCTATGGCCCACCTTGGGAAAGAGGGATTCCAGTGTCTATGGCTAGCCTAGCCTAGGGGAGAATGGGACTGATAGGAGGGCAGGAGAAGGTCAGAGAAAAACTTTCACTTCTGAGGCTGCTTCTGAGGCCATCATTTTGGGGCATTGCTTCCTGAGTCCTGACAATAAACACAGTATGCTATGGGAATATATTCCTATCTGGAGAGTAGGGATAGAAAATGGAGAAAATACTAAGAAAAATCTCTTTGGAGGAGTTGACCACTAGGGTAAGCCAAAGGATGATTAAAAGTTAATATTTGTTGAGAACTATCTGTCAGGCACTATTTGAGACACTTGGGATACATCAATGAACTAAGCAGCTATCGGGGAATCTGCCCTGATATTCACATAAGTTCTTTTCTATTTTTCCTAAGCATCATCTGGCTTGAGAAATAAAGGGACAGAGTACAAAACAGAGAAATTTTAAAGCTGGGCATCTGGGGGAGACATCACATGTAAGTAGGTTCCGTGATGCCCCACAAGCTACAAAAACCAGCAAGTTTTTATTAGAGATTTTCAAAAGGGGAGGGAGTGTGTGAATAGGTGGAGTGACAGACATCAAGTACTTAACAGGGTAATAGAATATCACAAGGCAAGTGGAGGCAGGGCGAGATCACAGGACCACAGGACCGAGGCAAAATTAAAATTGCTAATGAAGTTTCGGGCACCATTGTCATTGATAACATCTTATCAGGAGACAGGATTTTGAGATCAACTGGTCTGACCAAAATTTATTAGGCAACAATTTCCTCTTCCTAATAAGCCTGGGAGCACTATGGGAGACTGGAGTCTATTTCACCTCTGCGGTTTTGACCATAAGAGACAGGCGTACCTGGGGGTTCTGTTTATAAGCCTATACCTCCAGGCACGTATTCTCTTTCTCAGGGATGTTCCATGCTGAGAAAAAGAATTCAGCGATATTTCTCCCATTTGCTTTTGAAAGAAGAGAAATATGGCTCTGTTCTGCCTGGCTCACCAGCGGTCAGAGTTTAAGGTTATCTCTCTTGTTTCCTAAACATTGCTGTTATCTTGTTCTTTTTTCAAGGTGCCCAGATTTCATATTGTCTAAACACACATGCTCCACAATTTGTGCAGTTAATGCAATTATCACATGGTCCTGAGGTGACATACCTCCTCCTCGGCTGACAGGATTAAGAGATTAAAGTAAAGACAGGCATAGGAAATCACAAGGGTATTGATTGTGGAAGTGATAAGTGTCCATGAAATCTTTACAATTTATGTTTAGAGATTGCGGTAAAGACAGGCATAAGAAATTATAAAAGTATTAATTTGGGGAACTAATAAATGTCCATAAAATCTTCACAATCCACATTCTTCTGCCATGGCTTCAGCCGGTCCTTCCATTTGGGGGTCCCTGACTTCCTGCAACATCTCTCCCTTTCTTTTTATATAAATGTGCCATGGCGATGAAGGCTTGTTCATTCTCTCGATTTTGACACAGGATTCTTTGAGTGGTCCGGCACACTAAAAACAAGCCGATTAAACAGAGAAACATAATTCCAAAATTTACTACAGTGGAGCCCCCAATAGACTTAATCCAAGTCATGGGGTTTAATCCATAAATATTTTCTGCCACCTGATCTAACGCCTCAGCTCCAGGCACGATGGATAAGTGAGCTTGAGAGGCTTCAAAAATTTGTTTCTTTAATTTAGTTTGGTCCAATGATAAATTATCTTCTCTACCTAGAAGGTGTCCTTTGACCATTTCCTATGAATGATCAGTCTCGTTATAGGAATACAGGGTGATGCAGAAATCCGAAGTATTCCACTCACACTGCATTTGCATGTGATGTTTGAGACTCACTACCTGATCTCCAAGCCAAATAACAGACTGTCTTAAATCATTAATTTGACTTGCCAATTTTTGATCGATGCCTTGTTGAGAATTCCACATTTGGGTGGAATTGGCTTGCCAATCATTAACAAAATGAGCCGTTTCAATAGATTGATGTAATGCCATAACAGCAGTGGTGGCCATTGCAGTGACTGTAATTAGGCCCGTGATAACAGCGATTAAAGTGAAAACAAATCTCTTAGATCTTTTTAGAATTTGCTGTAGCACTTCATTAATTAAATGTATTGAGGGGGAGGATTCCCAAGGTCTAGGTAAAGTTACTGGAATCCAGATTCCTTCTCGAGCTCGAACCAACATTACACTTTTCCTGGAGTCAAAATGGGAGTTAATACAAGTGTATAGATGACAATTAATGCATTGGACAGTTTGATTATTTGTCCAAATTTTGATATTTCCTACTAACAGCATGTAAGAAGGCTTAACACAACTCTGTATGGGAATAGTCAGGTTGGAGGTAAGTAAAGCAGAATATCTGGGTATAGGTTGATACTGAGAGAGTGGGACAGTAGTGGGAACAACAGTCAAAATAGTTTTCCCTTCCCATACTCACAGTCCAGACATGGCAATAGCCAATTTCCAAAGTTCTGGGTGTTCTGGGCTCAGAATGGGGAGTATCATACGAGGCCTGGCGGGGGGGGGGGGGGGGGGCGGGATAATGCCTTTATCTTCCCATTTTAAGGGAAAGAATGAGTTGATCCTCCTATGCAAAGTAGAATGATGATTCTCGTTCTCCTGATAAGAAATAAAATAAGTAGCCTCCAGGCATTCCCTTCCACTAGAGGAGCAATTGTTTTTTAAATAGCCCTTTGGTGCCCAGTCTATTACTAAACCATATGAGTCATTTTTTTAACATTACTGCATGTGAGTTAACACAGTCTTCCTAAATTAAAGTTTTAGATGGGCCCTCAAAATTTTTAGGGCATGGTTTTCCTGCAGGTTTATATTGAAAGTATGGGGTATCTCCCATTACTCCTCCTTTCATTTGTTTTAAAGGAGAAAGGGAGAGGCCAGAGACTAAATGTCCTGTTTTATCTGTAGCTTATGTTTTCGGAAGATAAGCAGCCTAGAATTGAGTTTCTAGATGGATGCAACCAGATGCATGTCTGAGGCACAGAGGGGGTTATTTATAACCCATGGTAACATTAAATGCAGTGCCTCCTTCTCCTGGTTGAGCAGGGCAATGGCCATCTATGGCTCTAGGCATCTACACACTGTCGTTAGTGTAGATTTCTGCAGGAGCATCTATCTAGGTGAGAGGTCGAATAAGTGGAGGAAAAGGCACATAAGCCCAATAAGAATAATTATGTGTAGCAGGTAAATCAGTGTGAGAGGAAACTGGTGAGACAGAAAGTATAAGGAGGAGAATCATTAAATAAAACCTAGTGTAAGCGAGATTGAGTGCTGAAGGAGGAAGAGAAGAACAGAGGGATGTTATTTTCAGGCTAATGGAAATGGTGAGATTTTTAGGTTTGTAAGGAGAAAAAGAAAAGTAATCAGGAGAAGTGGGATTAGTTAGATGGGTCTCCACTGCCATCAGGGAGGATTGATTTACACCTATTGTGATTTGGTGTGCCTGTTTCTGAGGAGTCGGCACAGATCTCACCACATCTGAAGGCAGTCTCTGACACAGACGTTTTTTGTCTGTGGTTTTAGTTGTCAGTATTCACCTGAAGCTTGAGTCTTCTGGTGGGTACCTAGACGGGATTGATGATCTCCTGGTGAAACACAAGCATAGCCTCTTCCCTACGTTATCATCATTGTGCCAGGTTCCCAGGTATTGGTTTGGGAGTTTTTCCATAACACTGGCTTGCCTTTGTTTAAGGAAAATTTTTTGCCTGTATAATGGCGTTTGGCTGCAGTTAGAGTATTATCTTTAGGAACATTTAAAAAATTTAAAGTAAACGATGCCAAATGTAACTGGGAGTGTGGAGTAGTTAAATCATGTTTTGGTTGTTCAGACTGTTTGGACAATTGGGTTTTTAAAGTGCGATTAGCCTGTTCCACCACAGCCTGTCCTTGAGGATTGTAAGAGATTCTAGTAATATGGGAAATTCCTTACTGTTGTATAAATGAATTGAAAGCCTTACTAACATATCCAGGGGCATTGTCTGTCTTTATTTCATGTGGAAGCCCCATAACTGCAAAGCAAGAATACAGATGTTTTTAAACATGGGCCATGCCTTCCCCTGTTTGGCAAGTAGCCTAGATAAAACCTGAGAAGGTATCTACTGAGACATGCACATATGACAGTCTGCCAAATGAGCTAACATGAGTCACATCCATTTGCCATAAAGCATTAGGAGTTAGGCCTCTAGGATTAACACCAGCTTCCTGATTTGGAAGTTCGAAGACCTGGCACTGAGGGCAGCTGTGCACAATAAACTTAGCCTGTTTCTAGGTAAAAGCAAATTTATCTTTTAAGCCAGCGGCATTGACATGAGTGAGATTATGGAACTCCTGAGCTTCTTGGGTTGTAAAAGAGACCAAACAGTCGAATTTATGGTTACCAGCAGACATGGGTCCTGGTAAAGTGGTATGAGACCTAATATGTGTAATATAGAAAGGGTGTCTACATTGGCGAACTGCCTGTTGTAACCTTGAAAATAAAGAAGTCAATTCAGAATTATCAATATGATTGATAGTAGCAGTTTCTATATTTTTAGTGGCATGTACAACATAAGCGGAATCTGAGACAATATTTAAAGGTTTGGGGAAATCCTGTAAGGCAGTAATCACAGCAATTAACTGCCTTTTGAACAGAAGTATAAGAGGTAGAAATAAGTTTGTCTGCAGGACTTATATAGCCAGCATTGCCATTACTGGAGCCATCAGTGAACACTGTAACGGCCTCAGGAATGGCTTGATTTTTGGTTGATCGAGGAACCATGTAAGACGTCATTTTTATAAAATCAAATAATTTGTTTTTTGGATAATGGTTGTCAATAACACCAGTAAAATCAGCCAAGTGAATTTGCGACAGTACAGAATGTTGAAAGGCAGCTTGAACTTCAAGCCGATTTAAAGGAACTACAATTATATTTGGATCAAATCCAGAAATTTGAAGTATTCTGCACTGAGCCTGTCTAATTAATATGGCTATTTGGTCTAGATAAACAGACAAAGTTTTTGACACAGAATGAGGAAGAAAACACCACTCCACTAAATCATTATGTTGAACTATTAGTCCAGTAGGGGAGTGTAATGAAGCAAAAACTAGAAGCTGAAAAGGCTGAAACGGCTGTACTGTAGATAACTGGGTGGTCTGGATTCTTTCTTCTACAAATTCCAGTTCTAGTAAAGCCTCAGGGGTCAAAATCCTGGCGCTGTGGAGATCGGAATCTCCCCGCAGCATAGAGAGCAAGTTAGACAGTGCATAGGCTGGAATGCCTAAAGTAGGTCTTAAATAATCAATGTTACCTAAAAGTTTGTGGAAGTCATTTAAAGTTTTTAAAGAATCTCTCCTAGTTTGAACTTTTTGAGGTTGAATACATTGTTTATTGACCAACATTCCTCAATATTGAACAGGAGTTGTCTGTTAAATTTTATCTTGAGCAATGTGTAATCCAGCCTCTATAAAACAGCAGCTCAAAATTTGGTAACAGTCAATTAATTCTTTATCAGTGGGGGCAGCAATTAAAATATCATCAATATAATGAAGAATATAGGCCTCAGGAAATTGGGCTCGAACTGGTGAAAGCAATTGTCCAACATAAAGCTGGCAGATTGTAGGGCTATTTAGCATTCCTTGAGGAAATATTTTCCATTGATAATGAGCTGCAGGCTCCTGATTACTGATAGATGGTACAGTAAAAGCAAATTTTTCACAATCTGATTTATGTAAAGCAATATTAAAAAAACAATCTTTAAGATCAATAACTATGAGAGGCTAATTTTTAGGTATTAAAGCAGGGGCAGGCATGCCAGGCTGGATGGCCCCCATAGGTTTAATTACAGCGTTAATGGCCCTTAAATCAGTGACCATCTGCCATTTGCCTGATTTCTTTTTTACTAGGAACACAGGAGAATTCTAAGGGGAAAGAGAAGGTTCCACATTTCCGAGTTGCAACTGCTCAGAAACCAATTGATTTAAAGCCTCCAGTTTTTCTTTAGAAAGCGGCCACTGCTAGGCCGGGCGCGGTGGCTCACGCTTGTAATCCCAGCACTTTGGGAGGCCGAGGCGGGCGGATCACGAGGTCAGGAGATGGAGACCACGGTGAAACCCCGTCTCTACTAAAAATACAAAAAAATTAGCCAGGCGTGGTGGTGGGCGCCTGTAGTCCCAGCTACTCGGAGAGGCTGAGGCAGGAGAATGGTGTGAACCCGGGAGGCGGAGCTTGCAGTGAGCCGAGATCGCGCCACTGCACTCCAGCCTGGGTGACAGAGCGAGACTCCATCTCAAAAAAAAAAAAAAAAAGAAAGCGGCCACTGCTGAACCTAAACGGGAGTTTTAGATTTCCATTGTAAGGGAATGGGATCAGGAGGCGTGGCAGCGGCCACCACTAAAATGGATAACCTAAACCAGCCTTGTTTTCTTTTATAGTAACTGGGAGGGGTTTAGTAATCCCTTCATGCTTTGGACCAAGACTGAGTCCAGGAACAAACTTTATATTTTCCATCATATGCTGACTGGGAGCACTAAAAGAATTATGTGGAATATTAATTTCAGCTTCCTGTTGTGCCAGTAAATCTCTACCCCAAAGATTAGTGGGAATTGGCATGATATAGGGCTGAATTGTACCTTTTTGACCATCAGGTCCAGTGCAAGGCAAGATAAATGTGCTCTGATAAACTTCCTCGGCCTTTCCAACACCTACTAGTCCTACATTAGCGGGATGTTTAAGCCAAGAGGAAGGCCATAAACTAGAGGAAATAACAGAAACATCAGCACCAGTATCTACTAGGCCCTCAAACATTGTTCCTTGAATGCGTATGGTGCAGGTGGGCCGTTTAGAAATTACATTAATCCAATAAGCAGCCTTTTCACCGCCGGAGCCTATCACTGGGCCACGTGTCTTATCTCTTTTGTTTAAAACGATATTAGGTAGTAAAAGCAATTGAGCAATTGATTCACCGGCCGGAATGGAAATAGGAACCTTGGCAGACACAATTAATTTAATCTCATCAATGGAATCAGAATTAATGAGACCAGTATAAATGGTGATTCCTTTAGCAGAGGTGGATGCCCTACCTAACACCAGGCCCACCAAACCTTGACGTAAAGGGCCAGTGGCCTCCGTGGGGACAATCAAAGGCAAAGAATCAGGAAGTAAATTTAGAGGAATAGTACTACAGAGATCAACCGTCCCGCCTCCTACTGTGGAGGTGGACAAGCATTGTACTGAGACAGAAGTAGAGGCTGGGACCTATTTGGTTTGGCTGTAGGTAGATTTGTTTGTGCTGGGGGTTGCATTGGGACCACCTGAAGCGGAAACGCAACGTTAGTCTGAGTTTGAAGTGTCCTATTTGATGTTGGGGCCATCCCAGGCCCCGCTCCCTGCTTCTGTGGCATTGTGGTAGGGGGTTTCCATCTATATCATACTTAGAGTGGCAAACATTTGCCCAATGTTTACCTTTGCGACAACGTGGGCAAACAGTAGGAGCAGCATTTGGCCTTTTGTTGAACCGACTTGGCCACTTGTAAGTTTTTAACAGTGCAATTTTTTTTGAATATGACCAAGTTGGCCACAATTATAGCGGGCTCCAAGAGAAGAATTAATGGGACCAGTTTGGTTGGCATCCTTCATGGCCGGTGCCCACAGAATAGTTTTGTGGGTATCTGATCCAATGCCTTCACAAGCTTTAATATATGCAGGCAACACCTCGTGATCAGGTAAATTTTGCCATTGGACAGAACGCATGGCCATTTTACATTCATGGTTTGCATTTTCAAAAGCTAACATACAAAGGAGAATGCCTTGAGTGCGCTCATCAGAGACAGATTTTTGAACAGCATCTTGTAATTTAGCCAAAAAATCAGGGTATAATTCAGAGTGACTTTGTTGAACCGTGGTAAAAGGAACAGGAGCTTGGCCTGGAGCGCGTAATTTATCCCACGCTCTTATACACACCTTTGTTACTTGTTGTGTGGTAAGGGCATCAAAGTTTAATTGGGCATAAGCATCAGAGAAACTATTGGAGCCTGTGAGCTGAGCCTGAGTAATTAGAATGTCATTACTGCTATTTAGCTGAGCCTGCAAACGGGCCTCCTCTGACCATCAGGTACGGAATACAGAATTGTAAATGTTGAGATGGGGTTAGAACAGCTTTTGCCAAAAGGTCCCAATCTAAAGGAAGTAAAGTGACCTCAGTACAAAAAGTTTGTAAAACCATCTTAACTTAAGGAGAAGCAGGACCGTACTGAGTACAAGCATCCTTAAATTCTTTTAAAAAAGGTAAGATTGAATGGCGCATATCGATGCAGACCGGTTGAGGAACTGAAACGACAGGAGGGTGAGGGGCTGTAGTGGACGGGGGAGGACCTGGAGAATGATAGGTAAAGTGTAGTTTGGTCCTGGAGCCATTAGCTGATGCTGGAGGTTTGAAGAGAGAAGAATTAGCATACCTATGGTACATGCAGCAAACATCACTACCTTAACAGAGCTCGCGTTAGAGTGGGGTGAAAAAACGTAAGCCATCAACACACTAACCAAACACACTATATAGTATGTAAGGAGATGATAATTGCCACGACAGAGGAGAAAACCTAGAATAAGGTAAGGGGAGTCACGAGTACTGGTAGGGGTAAAAGGGTGAACTTCATTATAAGGTGATAAGTAGGTCACATCTGAGCAAAGACTTGGAGGAGAGAGGTGGCCAAGAGGATATCGGGGGTAAGAGGGACCCAGACAGAGGAAAGAGCCAGAGCAAAGGCCCTGGGGCAGTGATTTGCCTCCCATACATAAACAACAGCAAGGAGGCGGTGAGTGGGTAGTGTGGAATGAACAAGGGGATTGGGTGTTGAGAGACACAATCAGAGAGGGAGTGGGATTGGGGAGAGTAGATGAAGACATTTTAGTTTTTAATAATGTCTTGTCCTGTAAAAAAAAAAGATTTCCTATAAAAGTGGCTCATGTCTTGTGTGTGCATTTACAATGTATTTAGAAGCGAGTTATTAGAAGGTAACAAAGTGGAGACTGTATAAACTATTATTTCACAAAGTTTGGATCAGAGGCAGATTTCCTGTGAAAGTGATGAAGCTGAAGCTTCAGGGCTTCTTGGATGGCCCTGTAGGAGCCCTAGCAGTATCCATGTAATCCATTTTACAAAACATATCTTAAACACTAATTAGACCACGGCCTCTGTCTACTTCATCATATTTCCATTTTTGTTGGGTGGTGTCTCAGTTATGGGTATTTTGAGGTCCGGCCAAGGGGAAGTAGAAATGGGAAGTACTTAGTTGGGGTTAGTGGGACACACATATGAGGGTTGCAAACTCTTGTATGTGAAGTTCCTTCTACCCACTTCAGTGAAGAAATGGCATCCAGGAATGTTCCTGCTGGCCTCTGCACTGACTCACCAGCAATGGCCATGGACATGTTGCAATCGGGCTGCAAGTGGGAAGCAGAGGAGAAAGCAGGTTGGAAGTGAACAACAGCCAGAGCTATTCAGTAGCAAAGTATTATGGAAGCATGAAGGCATTTCATTAACTAAAAATATGGTGCTATTTTTTCTGCTGATATGTTCTTTGTAGTATTTGTATTTTTTAAACTTGAACCAATTCCCTGGGATTTCTTTTCTTTTTAATTCTAATTGAATTTATTTTTGTTCCTATTTGTATTTACAGTTTTGTTCTTTATTTTTCTTTTTCACGAGAATACTCCAAATTGTATAAGCCTCGGGTTATTTTTAAAAACCTGGTTTGGTAAGATAAGGAGAAAGAAAAGATGATCAGGACAAAGTACAAGATGAAGGGTGGTCCATTGGTCCTTTTTGTGGAGGGGGAACTTAGAATACGTATACAAAGGCTAAAAAAGAGCTGTGGAATGAAAGCTAAAGGTAGAAGAAGAGGAAATATGTCCTATATCACTCTGGTGTCATATGCTGCCACACAAAAACTCAGTTGTACTCTTCCACATGATATATACTAGCTGTTCACTTTCCACATATCCATCATTTCCAAAAACATTCTCAACCACTAAAAGATAAAAATGTCTGTGACCCCAGGGCTTTCAAGTTCCTGTTCATTCAGCCTTCCAAACATTCATCTATCTATTCAACAAACATTTATTAAGCACTTACCCTGTCCTGGTTTGTACACAGAAATAACCTACGCATTCATTTCTACAGTGCTTCTGATTGGTCCGGCCCATGCCCTATAATACCTCTTACAGAATCAGTTCAAGCCAGCAACAGTCATTGCACAACCACAACATGCCTGGCACTGTGCTAGACTCTGCTGTCAGCAAGGCAGATACAGTCTCTGGCCTCTTTGAGCATACAGCCTAGGAGGACATTCCTTCTAGGATTTTAAAATCACTAGACATATCCCAGATTTGTTCTCCTTCTGTTACTTGTTTCCACATGAATTAATAGAGGTGGTCATAATGGGCAGTCTAGATCAATGTTTTTCAGTCTTGACATTATTGACATTTTGGGCCACATAATTCTTTTTTGTAGGGGGCTGTTCTGTGCATTGTAAGATGTTTGCCAGCATCCCTGGTATCTGCCCACTAGGTGCCAGTAACACTTGTCCAGTTGTGACAGCCAAAAATGTATCCAGATATTGCCAAATGTCCCTTGAGGGACAAAATTCTCCCACGTTCACCCTGGTTGAGAAGTACTGAGCTAGGTCATCCTTGGCAGACTCCCCAGCATGTCTCAGACATACACTCAGGAAGATAGCGCAATCCACTGTCTGATGACAGAGGCAGGTAGTAACACCAGACAGATCATTTATATATATATAATTTTTTTTTATGGAGTTTCGCTTTTGTCACCCAGGCTGGAGTTCAGTGGTGCAATCTCAGCTCCCTGCAACCTTCCCCCCCCCAGGTTCAAGCAATTCTCCTGCCTCAGCCTCCCAAGTAGCTAGGATTACAGGCATGCACCACCACACCAGGCTAATTTTTTGTATTTAGTAGATATGGGGTTTCACCATGTTGGTCAGACTGGTCTCAAACTCCTGACCTCAGGTGATCCACCTGCCTCGGCCTCCCAAAGTGCTGGGATTACAGGTGTGAGCCACCACGCCCAGCACATTTCAGTATATTATGAGTGCTGATGACAGGTAAGCATACAGTATTGTATCTTTCTTCTCTCCCTCCTTAACCACCCATGTGTAACAATTCCAAAAAGGCTGTCCTGATCGTTGCCTGTAACTTCTTACTGAGAAATAAAGAAGTGATTAACTGCTGATAAAATCTTGATTTGCCTTCTTAACAATTCCATCTTTTAGGAAGTAGCTGAAGCAACCTTTTAAAAAACGACTATTTTGATTTAATTCTAATAGCAAGTATTTGGTGATATGTCTGGATGGTTGGGATAAAGTAGCAAAGCTGGATCTTATTCCTTTACTTTCTTAATAAACTCGCTTTCACTTTAAAAAAAAAAAGAAGAAGAAATAGAACCAGATCCTGCCTGTGCCCACCCATGTTTCTTGTCTGTAGAAAAACAGAATTGTAACAGGAAAAAATTCAGATAAAAGGAAGTCGTAATCCCATACCAAAGAGTCTCCCCAGGAAAGAGAAAGGTTTTAAAGAGTAAGTTCTGGTTACTCCAACAAAACAAGACACATGGTTGGCTTCTTTGGTTTTCTTGTATATTGAGAAAAATAAAAATAATAAAAACAAAACACATGGTTTCTAGTAAAACTCTTAAGGAAGAAAAGAAGATGACTGTTAAGGATGTGGAGACAGAGTTACCTGGAGCTCTCTCATAAGATTAAATATTTAACAAGCCTGTACAACCCTTTTTAGGAAGTAATTTTGCAATAGCTACCAAGACCTCAGGTTTGTGTCTTGGTGAGAAGCTGAGCAGGCTACTATTTTTTGAGATGGGAACTATAATGAGTTCAGTGGGCAACACTGCAATGCAATCTGAAGGTGAGGAAGGAGAAACAATAAAAATAGACTCTTCTCTTCAGACATTGCAATTTGAATGGGAAAAAGAATGGTAGGGCAGTATGTAAAGGGTCCTGAAAAACTAGAGTATTTTGTTTTTGTTATTCAAGTAGGGAAAGCTCTAAGCTATGGTAGGCCAAGGAAAGGATTCAGTGGAGGGAAGACATGAAGAGAAGGGAGGTGATTGATGAGCCTGGGCTAGTGGGGCTCAGAGCAGAGTTGATGGCACAGGTCTTGGGTGGGAGGAGGGATACTTCATCCTCTGAGGGAAAAGAGGAGGAGGAAAGACAGCTGGTGGTGGAGAAAAGTTACCAGTTTGAAGCTAGTGGGCAGGAAGTTGAAGGGCTTCCTGCCTAATGGTCTCTAGTTTCGATTTCTTCTGCAAAGAAGGAGCACATGCTTTGCTGAGAGGGCAGAGGAGTGAGGTAAGGGGCCTTGAGGATAGGGTGAAAGTTTGAAATAGCCACTGTGGGAAATGGGAGAAAGAATTTATCAGGGCCAGTAAGAGCTACTCTGAGACCTCAGCTTGACTGAAACAATGACTCAAAATTTATTCCTTCCCTCTTTCCTTTGCTCTCTTCCTCCCTCCATCCACTCATCCCTCCATGCATACATGTGTACATGAACTTCCTCATGTATTCACTCATCGAATAACTACACAGTAAGCAGTTACTATGTGCTTGGCTCTGTAAGGATACAATAGATAGATGCAGCTCCTTCCCTTGAGCTTCATTCCAGTGAATCGACACAATTAATCAGATTCTTCCGCTATTGGTGATAAGTGTTAGGAAAAGGAAAATACGGGATGCTTAGAGGGCATATAAAAGGGAGCACACCACTTGAATTTGGGGGTTGAGAATGGCTTCTGTACGAGGAATTAGCCTAAGTGGGATGAAACCAGGGAAAGATGACGACTGGGGGTAGTGAATATTCCAACAAGAGGGAAGAAGAATCAAACGCCCAGAAATACGAAAATGAGATTCATTTGCGGAATAGGAAGTAGCTCACTGGCTAGAACATAGACTAAGGAGGGTAGGAAGTGAGCTTACTATGAAATGTGAACTTTACGCTCACAGCTTCTGCTTTCTCATTTCCCACAGTGGCTACTGAAGATTTTAAGCAGAAGAGTGAAGCAAACAGAGAACCATTTTAGAAAATGTATACCGACATCAGGGTAGAGAACAGGTTAGCTAGAAAGAACGCAGTAAATAGAGCAGTTAGGATAGCGGATCATTGTGGAAATTGGTGATAAGAGAAAATGGTGGCTTGATCTAAGATAGGTAGTATGGGGCTGGATGGAATTGGACATATTTGAGAGATATTTTTGAAAGTAGAATTAACAGGATTTACTCACTGGGCATGAGAAGCAAGGGAAAGAAAAGAATCAAGGATGACTCCTAGAATTCTGGCCTGAGCAACTAGACAAGTGGAGATGTCATTTATAGAGGTGGGGAACAGTGGAGGAGCAGTAGGTTTGGTGGAAGGATTGTAATTTTTTTTTAAGTCTGTAAATTTTTTGATGGTCCTCTCATCAAATGATGGACTTTGTGCCCCTTCACCTTGAAATTGAGTAGGCTTGGTGATGGCTTCAGTGAAGGGAATACACCAGAAGTGTGACCTGCAAAGCTAGCTTAGAAAAGACCATATAGCATTTGCATATTTCTCTTGGGACACCAACTCTGGGAGGCTTCTGCTGAGTGGTACCAGCAACTCAGCTCTTTGAGCCTCCCTCAGTTCAGGCAGTAGCCCTGTGAGTGGAGAGCCTTGCATGACTCTAGGCCACACCATGATCTGATTGTAAGCACACGAAAAGCACATGAAAGTGAGACAGGATGAACAATCTTCCCCCAGATCTGTGGGCAAAGTAAATTATTGTTATTATTTTAAGCCACGATATTGTGGCAGCTTGTTAAATAGCAATACATAGTGGAAACAGAGATGATGAGTTAAGTTTTAGACACGTGTCTGGAGAGTCTAGAGAAGATGTTTAAGAGACAGAAGTTCTGGTCTTGGGCTTAGGAGAGTGCTTGGGGCTTAAGAATTTACTGATGCTCTTCCCAGGTTTTCATCTGTATAAGATTCTGTGTGTGTCATAATTGCAAGGCAATTGCACATTTTTTATTTTATTTGATCTTAATAGCAACCCCTTGAAGAAATGAGGAACAGATTATTATACCTATTATGGAGTTGAGGAAGCTGAGGCTCAGGAAGGTTTAATGACTTGTTGAAAATCCCACAGCATGAAACCCAGATAGAATATAGGTCACCTCATTTCTAGTACAATATTCTTTCTACTTCATCCTGTTAAGTGTTGTGGACAGATGGGGAATTGGCTAGTTGTGGAGCATGCCCTAAATCATTGCCTTGAAACCAAAGAACTGAGAAACCCAAGTCTGAGGAGAGAAGGAAGAAGAGAGCTAAGAGTGCTTCTCAAACTTTTCCAAAGAAGCATCCCTTACTGCAGAGGAGAGAACCACTTGCACTTCTCAGGAAGATATGGATGCGTAGTCCAAAAGGAAGTTTTTTGAAGTTGTTCATTCATTTGTGTAACAATTATTTATTGAGCACATGCCACACTCCAGGCCTGTGCTAAGTTCAGCAGCACAACACTGCACATGGTTTCTGTCCTCAAAAAGTTCAAGGAAACAGATGATCAACCAAGCAAATCACAAACCATAATCTGGAGCCTGAGGTTCCCGTCTAACCATGCCTTCGGAACATAGTCACAGGCAGACAGTCCAAGAAGAAGTCACATGAAAACAGAAGCCTAAAATAGAGACAGGGAGAGAGGAGGAGGGAGGGAAATCTAGGTGGAAAGAAGGCATGTACATAAGCCCAGAGGTAAGAGAAAACGCCTCTTTTAAGGCAAACGGTAAAATTAAGAGATTTAGACATATTGATCTTCCTCAAGATTCCCTCGCCTTAGTCTAGGAAAGGCATAATCATAATAAAATGGTTTGGAAGTTAGACCTGTGTGCCCTTAGGAGAATTTCTTAATCTCTCTGCAAGACAGTATTCTCATCTGAAAAATGTAGATAATAATAGCCACCTCACTATTTTCTAATGAAAGTTAAATGAAAAAGTATGCAAAAGGCCTAGCACAATGTCTGACACACAGTAAGTGCTTAATTTGTATTTTACTAACCCAGGTTATAGAAATAGATAACCTAACCTCATCAAAACCAGTATTATCCATTCAAAGGATAACATAATCAGGTGTGGTCTGATTGTTTCAAAGAAGAATAAATGACCAAGATGAAGCCTAGAAAAGAAGTCAGAGAAAGACCAACTGTCAGGATGTTTTCAGTGTGCCTAGAGGAAGTCCTAAAATATTCCAATTCTCATTGGCAACCCTGTTTTTCCCAATAGTTAGATGAATACTTCATGTCAGCCCCCACTCCCAAGGTCATACCAATGTCCTATGCATTGAGTCAGGCCCACAGAACCCATATAGCTGTAGACTCACACAGTCATGAACCAAAAGACTCTACCTGAGAGGTAGAGTATGTGAGAGACCAATCCTCCACACATTCTACCTCATCTCTCCAAAAGTTACAAACTATCATCATTTTATGCCACTGTGTAACTACCGCATGTTTGTTCATTTTTACTGTTTTACTCAGAGTGGTGAGCATTAAAGCCCTTTAAAAAGACTTGAGTATTTACTTGGGGGAATAGCAAGAAAGTCAAAGGCTTCACTGCTGTTTCTCAGCTGGCATAAGAAGAGAGGTACTGGATGAAGAAAGAGGGTAAGGCAGCTCCAACAGGAGAAGGAAAGTTAGCTCAGCCCTTGGTCACATGCCGGGGACCAAACAGGCTGTGGCAGAGGAATGGACCTTAACTCTTAGCAATCAGATGTGTTAAGGTTCCTTTGATGCTGACACACTTCCAGCCTCTTCTCAGACCCTCATTCAGATACCCCAGACAGCAATCCTTTCCAAGCTTTTCTTCCTACAATTTTGATCTATCTTTTCTTTGGGTCAATGACAACATCATTTACCTTGGCTGAGGACACACCTCACATGTACAGAGGTCTCAAAGAATGCCTAAGGGAGTACAGTGTGTCTGAGCATAAAATGCGGCAGCTGTCAGTGTAGAGGTTCTTCTTATTCAACATGAAAAAACAAACACTTTTCCACAACTTCATGGACCACCAACCATGGGACAAAATATGAGGAGCCTACTTCTCTTTCTCCCCAGGTTCCTGTTCTGGTCACATCCCCTTGGGAAAGGAGATGAAGCTCAATTCGTCAGTGCTAAGAAGGGCTCCCCAACCATGCCATGGCCATGCTATTGGAATGGAAATACCTGCTTTCCAGACACCAGATCTGGCTTCTAGGGTTGAACTACATCCCATCTCCCCTTTCCCAACTGACCATGCCTTCAGTGCACAATCACAGGCAGAGAGTTGGTGGAAAGTACCTTGAATGCTGGTCGCCAGGAGTGACACAGGCAGCAGTAGCAATTCCAGAGCCAGACACGAATCCCAACCTATGGAGCACATGCTTCCTTCCAGATCTTCCCAGCAACGCAGGAGACAGTTGAGAGCCTGGCTAGAAAGAGGCCGGAGCTAAAAACGGAACTAACCAAACAGGGTTAGAGAAAAAAATAAAAAAAACCACTGAGCTTTTCTCTCCACCCAGCACACTTGTGTGGGGCCCCAGAAACCAGAAGCAGGAGGCCTTGTAAATTTTTTTATCTAAGAGCATCGCGGAAACTGAGAACAATTTTGTTTCAAGGTACATGAGTGCTTTTTTGTAGGGGGAAGATTCATAGCTTCTACTGTACTCTCAGGAGGGCCAGTACTCAGAAAAGATTAAGGGACCCTGACAGAGAATATCTGCTTTTTGTTCCCAGACAGCAATCGCTCTGATTAATTCAGGGGCTAAGACATAGGAGGTGCCCAGTCAAGAGTGGGTAGGTGTCATTCAGAGCAGGAAGTCTGGGAAATCAGACCCACATAGCCTTTGTGCTGCATCTCTTACCCCCAGCACCACCCTCTACTCTTCTTCCTTTATGATAATGCACTATTTGAAGCTTGACATCAGCCTATCCACTGAACATTAGAAGAAAAGTAAGATTACTTGGCCCAAAAGAATGGATTTCCCACCCTTTTGGTGTGTATTAGTCAGTTCTCACACTGCTAATAAAGACATACCCCAGACTGGGTAATTTATAAAGGAAAGAGACGGGTTTTGTTGTGTTTTGTTTGTTTTGTTTTGCTTTGCTTTTTTGAGATGCAGTCTCACTCTCTAGCCCAGACTGGAGTGCAGCAGTGCAATCTCGGCTCACTGCAACTTCCACCTGACGGGTTCAAGCAACTCTCCTGCCTCAGCCTCCTACATAGCTGGGATTACAGGCAAGCATCACCATGCCCAGCTAATTTTTGTATTTTTAGTAGGGTTTCACCATGTTGGCCCAGCTGGTCTCGAACTCCTGACCTCAAGTGATCCACCTGCCTCAGCCTCCCAAAGTGCTGGGATTACAGGCATGAGCTTGTGCCTGGCCAGGAAAGTGGTTAAATTGACTTCTAGTTCAGCGTGGCTTGGGAAGCCTCAGGAAACCTACAATCATGGTGCAAGGGGAAGCCAATAAGTCCTTCTTCACATGGTAGCAGGAAAGAGAAGCACTGAGCAACAATGGGGAAAACCCCTTCCTTATAAAACCATCAGATCTAGTAAGAACTCACTATCACGAGAACAGCATGATGGTAACTGCTCCTATGATTAACTTACTTCCCACTGGGTCGCTCCCATGACATGTGGGGATTATGGGAACTACAACTCAAGATGAGATTTGGATGGGAACACAGCCAAATCATATCATGGTCTAGGAAATTTCAGGCCCATTCCTACTGAATCTAAATTAGTTATTTGCCCACCCAGGACCCATAGGCAAGCCACAGTTCCTGATATAACATATTTGTAATCATTTTTTAATTGGGGACATTTCTGATTCTCAACATGGAGATGAACAATAAAATGTCTGCTCTTCTCAATCCTCAAACCTGGAGGACATTATGTTAAGTGAAATAAGTCAGGCACAGAATGATAAAAACCACATGTTCCCAATCATATATGAAGCTTAAAAAATGAGCTCATAGAAGTACAGAGTAAAATTGTGGTTATCAGAGGCTAGGAAGGGTAGAGGGAAGTGGAGGATGGGGATAAATTTGTTAATGGATACAAAGTTACAGCTAGAGAAGAGGAATAAGTTCCAGCGTCCTATAGCACTATGGGGTGAATACAATTAAGAATAGTTTAATGTATATGTTCAAAAAGCCAGAAGAGAGGATTTGGAATGTTCCCAGCACAAATAAATGATCCATGTTTGAGGTGATAGGTATCCTAATTACTTTGATTTGGTCATCACACATTGAATACATGTATCAAAATATTACTCTGTATCCCATAAATATGTATAATTATTATATGTCAACTAAAAATAAAAGGGAAAAAACATAAAAGTGAAAAGAAAGAACCCTGCAAAGCAAAATTTGAAGCAGCACCAGAATTAAATTCCTCTTGGTCAAATTGGTTACACTTTGGAACTGGATGTTATATTTTTCCTAGTAAATTGATTTAACCTTAGGACACAACCCTGCTCCTTCAGCAAGAAAAAGATAACATTGTGTTAAATTTTTAAAAGAGACCCTGTAAATTAATGTTACATTCTCTTTTTTGGGGGGAGGGGGACACAGGCTCCCACTCTGTCACCCAGTCTGGAGTACAGTGACCACTATGCGTGGCTATTTTTTTTTTAAGTTTTTTTGTAGAGATGAGGTCTCACCATGTTGCCCAGGCTAGTTTTGAACTCCTGAGCCATGGGATCCACACTCAGCCAGTGGCAGGACTGGGCGTGCTGTGACCTGCTTCCACCTTGGGCACCAGTGTCTAAATGAGGGGAACACAGTGGCACTAAGAAACTCGGAGATGCCAGCAACTGTGGAGCCCCAAGGGGTGTTAACAGTTTTGCCTGGGGACTCCCAAGGTCTGAGACCTCAAGAAATGTTATAGCTCTCTCTCATTCCTGCCACCTGCAGCTCAGCAAACGAGGGCACATCACAGCTCTTGTTCAGTCCCACTGCCTGCAGCTCAGCAAATGGGGGCATGTCACAGCTCTTATTTAGTCTTAATGCCTGCAGTTCAGTTCAATGGGGTTGTGTCACAGCTCTCACTTGGTCCCAGTGCCCACAGCTCGGCAAATAGGGGTATGTTACAGCTTGTTCCTGCCACCTGCAGCTCAGCAGGTCCCGGGTTCTTGTCCTGCAACCAAGAGGAAGAAAGCATGCAGACAACGGAGAGTGAATAGGGCAGAGAATAATTTTATAGAGTGACAGAAGGAAAGCTCTCAGCAAAGAGGGGACCTGACAGTGGGTAGACCTCTGTGTGAGAGGGGCCCAAAAACAGGTAGCCCTCTGTGAGGCTGAGTCTGGGGTTTTCATGGGCTCAGATTTGTCCATAGGCAGGCCTGGAAAAAGCACCATTCGATTAGCTAAAAGGTATCAAGGAAGTTCTCACTCTGGTTGTGGACTCTACCCAGAACTGGCAGCCCAGTTTTCAGGCTTTAAACTGTCTTTGGCTTGAAAGTCTGGTTTCCCAGGGACCCTTTCCTTTCTGCCCAGGAATTTGTCTGTCTCCTGTCGCTAGCACTTTGGGAGGCCCAGGAGGGCAGATTGCCTGAGCTCAGGAGTTTGAGAGCAGCCTGGACAACACGGCAAAACCCCATCTCTACTGAAAGTAAAAATAAAAATAAATGTTAAAAATATCTCCTTTGAAGATTGTTGTGAAAAGTTGAAGAAAGGAAAGAACTTTTATCTGAAGAATGTGAGCCCTTTCAAATTATCAGAGAGACATTTAAATGAGACAGAAATCACATTTTACTTCCCCCTACTCCACCTTTGGGCTATGTATTCATCTCTTAAAACTACTTGCTATTGCTGCAAGTAACCATAAATTAATCTAATAATGCTGCATTGGACATATAACCTACACCTTACAGCTTAACAATATGTAACCAATCACCTAATTAATGTTATTTCTGTAAACCAATGAGAATTCCAAAAAAACAACTTTGTATCAGCCCACTCCCTGTCCCACTTTTTTTGCCTTTAAAAACCTGCTTGTAACAAAGGCTGAGCAGAGCTCAAATCCAAGGTTACTTGGGTCTGAGTCTTCCAGGCAGCTGTCCTCCCTTTGGCTCAAGTAAAATCTTCAAATCATATTTTGTATTTCAGCCTCTTCCTTTTAGATTGACAAGTAAACAGCTATATAATTCTCAACGGTCTGCTTAGATGTGAATTAATAGCCATGGGATATATGGGCTGATGTTAAAACAAAGGATGAAATATAAACTTAAGCCAAGGAATCTTCCTCCTTTTGCATGGTAACAGTGGGCACTGAAGTACTATGAGTGCCCGTTCTGAGGTTCAGGACTAGCTAGTTAGGCTTCTGCATCGATTCAAAAACAAGTCTGAGACAGGTGACCAATAAAGGCTCAAAAGCCCTCTCCCTGCCCTAGGTGAATCAGCTGTTCTTGCACCAAAGCCCTGGTTGCAGAAATCCCTAAAGTTTGGGCATGCCCAGAGGTGGGGCTGCAAAGACCCTAGAAGATGAAGTACAGGTCAACAAACCTCATGATGTGAATTAAAATACACACTCCTCTCAGTATCTAATCTGGTGGGCACTCGATCTACTGCCTGACTTTGACAAAGCAATAGTAATGACAGAAGCTATTATTTTCTGTGTATCTACTAAGTCAAGTACTTGCCAGGACCTTTGCCTATATTATCTCATTTAATCCTTCAACATTTTACAGAAGGAGCAGGTTTCAAAAACAAAAACAACAAAATAATAATCCTCCAACATGCACATGAGGATATTTATAAACACTATTCTTATTTTACAGAAGAGATAACTGAGGTTCAGACAAGTCAAATGGCTTGCCCAATGGCATTTTGCTAATTAGAGCCAGAATCAAAATTCAAATCTATGTCTGTCTGATGCTCCAGCTGGCATGCCTAACTACTATGCACACAGACTCTGGGGTTATCAAGGTTCTGGGCATCAAGGGGTCTGCAATATGCCTACAAGAAATGGAGAACACATAAGAAACACTATGAGAGTCATGCCAATCTGAAATTAGGAACTCAGAGAACATAGGGCCTTGAGTAGCCCAAAAATGTTCAACGAGGATTATGGTATTGAGCTGAGGATGGAAGACAGACCCCTGGTAGGTTAAGCAGGGCCTTGAATGCCGCAATAGGAACAGCTTTGCTAGTGCATGGAGAGTGAGAGAAAGCGAAGTCATTCCAATAAATTTTCCCCGAAAACAATGAGAGCAAAGATAGGAACAGGGTCGATCTCCCAGAAGATAGAATTGATGAGAACGGGTGGCTAATGCTACAGTAGGTAGTCAGGCAGACATGAGCAGGGCAGCAGAGAGCCTCCCACACCACCAGCAATGACAGGCGACCATCAGGTGATGGTCAGGCAATTGTTAATGTGCCTCTCTAAAATAATAATTGGTCGCAGCCAGCACCAGGGCATGGCAGCTCATGCCTACAATCCCAACACTTTGGGAGGCCAAGGTAGATGGATCGCTTAAGACCAGGAGTTTGAGACCAGCCTGACCAACATGGTGAAACCCCGTCTCTACTAAAAATACAAAAACTAGCCAGGCATGATGGTGAGCCCTTGTAATCCCAGCTACTCAATAGGCTGAAGCATGAGAATCGCTTGAACCCAGGAGGCAGAGGTTGCAGTGAGCCAAGATCACGCCACTGCACTCCAGCCTGGGCGACAGAGCTAGACTCTGTCTCAAAGAAAAAAGAAAGAACAGAAGAAGAACGCCGCAAGTGAGCGTGCATGCAACTCCAGTGAACACACTGAATGTGTGGCCCCTCCCAAATACTAGCAGGCCGCTGCGCACACAGACAGCCCACCCCAGGGAAAGAATCAGGGAGAAGGGACACTAACATACTTTGGTTCCATGACTCAGATTTGTTCTCTGGTCGTAAGAGATCTCTACACCTCGCCTTCTTTGGCTGGAGTCATTCAACCCACATAGGTGGTTTTCTTCTCCCTTTTGCTCTCCTGCTTACTAACCAACCCCTAAAACAATTCCACTCAGCCGTCCCGGACAGGAGGCTTGCAAGAGTGATTGGGCTAAAGCTGAGACTGTGCAATTTCTGGGGTTTCCTTTGCTTTTTCAGCTAAAATTGGCTCTTTCCCCAAAACCCCCGATGCCTATTCTCCTGTTTTCTCTGGATGTATTCTGAAGTGACCTTGCGCACCCACTGAACCATCCACCTCAGGAGCAAGTTTGCCTTTCCTCTGTTTTCATTTTGCATGCCATGTAACTTCTTAGGCACACACTCCCTGTTGTTCTTGTGCCCGTGGCTCTTGCTGTGGCCCGTGGCTCTTGCTGTGTTTGTGTAGCAGCAAAGACATGGGCTGCCTTCTGGATATCCCTTGAGATTTACATTTGTTCTTACCCTACCAGCTCAGATGACCTCCAACCCTTCCCCTGTCTGCTGGCACATTGCCATGACAGACACTGATGGGAACCTCAGCTCTGCCAATTCCTTCTGACTTACTATATGCTTTTTATTCCCATTATGCCCCAGGGCCAAATTTTCTGGTGCCTTCTGAAGCAGTTTGTCCACCTGCGTAGGACCTCACTCTGTGGTCCTTTAAGAACCCTGCCTACTTGATTTTTTGAGTTAGCACCCCTTTGGGAGGAGGGAAAATTCTTCCTTTGCCATTTGTGAGTTTTTACTCCAAGCCTCAAGTCCTCCAGAGGTTACTACTTTATGTTAAGAGGGCAAATAAATGTTGTCCTTTCAAATCCAAAGGCTGCTGTTTTTGTGAGAACATGAAGCCTTTCCGTGAGTATCTCCCTCACTTCCTCCCACTTCCTCCAGTAGCCTCCATTTCTCTAATCACTTCCACGCCCTTCACAACATTCATCAAAGCCTTCAAGGTCCTATTCAAAGAAAGGGAAGTCCAGCTACTTGCTGACTAGCTGAAAAACAGGCTTCTGGGAGGCTGAGGCAGGAGAATTGCTTGAACCTGGGAGGTGGAGGTTGCAGTGAGCCGAGATCATGCCAGGCGCTCCAGCCTGGATGACAGAGCAAGACTGTGTCTCAAACCAACAAACAACAGCAAAACAAAACAAAATAAAACAAAAAAAGTCTTTTTATCTACTTAAAAAATGTGGGAAATGGGAATCTGAGAAAAGAGAGCATCATTTTGTTGCTAGAATGCTCCAAGCAAGAGTCACTATAAGGTCATGGAGACAATGATATAGGCTGGCCCAAGGCCACAGGAGTAAGAGAGTCATAGGACAGAGATGAAGGTTGGTCCCAGGCTAACAGATTACCATTAGAACAGAGATAAAGGCAAGGTTAGGGGCACATGGTAAGACCAGTTTATTATGGAGCCCCAAGAATGAACAGGAGGCCCCTTCTTCACTCCAGTATCTCCTCTGTTCTCAAGTGGGTAATTGTGATGAGACGGGACCAAGGTTAAGGGTACATGGTAAGACTGGTTCATTCCAGAACCCTAAGGATGAATGGGGGAATACCTTATTCAGGATAAAAGGAAGTAAGAGGGGACATCTTCTTTTTTCTTTTTCCTTTTATTCTGTTCTGTTCTCTTTTCACAGACAGGTAATCACATCTCCATACCACAGGACATGACCTTTGGATGCATCCCCCAAAACTGACAAAAGTTTGATTTCCTCAACCCTTAAAACAAAAAACTAGTTTTCCTTTGTAATATTGTCTGGCCTAAAAATAAACTGAGAGAAAATTACAAAAGTCACCCTTAGAACCCAGTCCCCATATGCATGAAATTCTCCAATTAGCATCCTCAGTCTTTTATAACTGAGAGCAGAATAAGGAGGACAGAACCAAGAAAAAGGAGAAATGCAGGGGCAAGAGGCAGGTTCAAATACTGGCTGCTTTACAAGCTCTCCAGCCCCCTCCAGGTAACTGCCATTTGTGCAAGAAGACAGGCCGCTGGAAGGCAAACTGCCCCAATGGGATAAATGGGAAAAATCCCTGCACAGCTTGTCCCCTCTACCACAAGCTTAGCCACTGGAAAAAGGATTGTCTTTAAGGCTAAAGGGCCCCTGGGACAGAATCCCAACCCCTGACGGCCTTGAGCTCTCTCTACTCTGCCTGGCTTCCAAGTTAGACATCACCATCAATAGGACAAAGTCAAGGGAAACTCTGGAGGTGGCAAGTACAATTATAATTCCCTTTCGGGTTCAACAACTGCCTACTCTGTGCTAATCTTTTTCTCTGAGCAACTCTCCTCCAAATTCTGTCAGGTAAAGGGGACAAATGGCACCCCCTCCCTCCAAAAGAAAAGATTCACACTCCTTTATATTACTTAAGGGGCTAAATGCCATTCTCCCACCAGTCCCTGGTAATGTCTAAATACCCCACACCTCTTTGGGGCAAAAATATGCTTTTCAAGATGAGTGCCTGTTGAATATTTACCCAACCTCTGAAGTCATCTTTCTCTCTATCCCTATTTCTCCTGGGGAAGCTACCTAAATCTTTAATCAGTAACTTCAATCTAGACAGTTCTACCTCAGGGGCTTAGAAATAGCCCACACTTACTCAGACAAGCCCTAGAAAAATCTAAATGAACAATCTCTTAAGGGGGGATAACTTCTACAGTATGCAGATAAATTCCTAATTTGCTTCCCCTTCACAGGACTTACTCAGCAACATGCAGTACAAACCTTAACTTTCTAACAGAAGGAAAATGACTTTTGTCTAATTCAAAGGTTATAAAGGTAAACGGGTATTTTGGGTAAGGAACGTTAAAAGAAAATATGTTTTGTATGACAAGGGTCTTGTATGGTAAATTCTTGTCCTAAAGTAAAATAACTCATTGTCTAAAAAGAAGGACATTTAGGACAAGTCCAAAAGTCAAAGCATAGATGGTCTGTGTAAGTTGTGAAAGGGGATGTATGAAAGAAATGTTATACAGTTTTAAAGGTTATTAGGCCTACTAAGCATTCATACACTGCTACCATGACTCTTAATGGTGCATCTGGCCTACTTTCAAGCTAGTTAAGGCCGGGGGACATATAGAGTTAGCCATGCCCCCTAACTATGTGGGAACGAGTCAGACCTTATCTGCATTCCTCTCTGGTGTTCTAGGCTTGAGACTACTGGAAAAAAAATTTTACATGCAAGGCATTTAAGGAAAGTAGAATGTGCTTTTGGTAAAAGATCATAAGAAGACATGGGAATATGGATTTTTTTTGCCTAGTTTAGAAGGTGAAAGGATAGTTTTAAGTTAGCTAAGATAAAGCTGAAGATTTAAGCAAGTGGTAGAAGGCTTATGAAAGATTAATCTTGTAAAAGAATTTCTGTGTGTGAGCATATTAGCTAAAATTAAATTTCATCACTAGAAAAAGGTTTTTCCTTATGCCCCACAGAAGGGAGTGAAGTGGGGGGAGGAGCCCCTCCCTGTTGTTCTGGTTCCTGTTTTTCTTTTCTCTTCAAAATTTCTGAATTCCATTCAGGTGGAGAAAATGGGCAGTCTGACTTACTGCAATCTGGCACATAAAGGGGGTATAACGCAGAGCATACTAGACTCCAGGTGGTCAAAATGGTAACATTATTAAAATGGCCCTGCTCAAATCCTCTTTTCAGATTAAAAATTAAAGGGATATATTATTTAGATTTTCTGTAAATTGAACTTTGGAATAAAAGCACAACAGAGTTCTATTAAAGCATTAACCTGCTCTTTACAAATGTGTTATTGGTACATATTCCAAATTACGTGAAACTCCTATGATTCTGATATAACTTAGTATATGTTATTAGTAATAATTATAATCATTAAATTATTGGGTGCCACAGAGGTAATAAATTTCTTGGTCAATTGTGTCTTTGACTGTGGCTGCTCTAAGACTTCTTGTTATTTATATAGACAATTGTTGTCTTGTTTTTATCCCCTTAGAAGGTGGCTTTATAATCATCTATAGAACTCTGACAGGTGCTCTTGAATGCAGCTTCTTAATAACTCTGGAGACTGTGACAGTAGAATAAAGGAAAAACTTTTAGGACTCTCATGGATACCTGAGATGTTTATGAATATCAGGCAGAACAGAAGTTAACTGCATGGACTGAAGTAATACAAGACTGAAATAATCCATCTATTTATAGCTTTTAACAATTGAGTAAAGTATACTCCTATAAACAAAGTTTAGAGCATATTTCTCTCTACTGGATTTCTCCAGGATTTGGAAACTATTTGTGAGTATTCTTAACTTATGGCAATATAGTTATTTGCATAAGTACAATAAGAATCTGTTTTCTCTTGCAACAAAACACAATTGGAGAAACTGGATATTTTACCAAGGCTTTGACTGGAATGGTGTGCTTTCCTTTAAAGAATCAAATTTTACTTAGAAAGCCAATAAAAGCTCTTTGGGAAAACTGGCCTCATACCTTGTCTACACAGTCCCTGTACAGGGTTCCAGTCCTGTAGTAAGTAAAGAATGTCACTTTCTGACAGGCCCAGGAGACCCAAGTTATCTTGGGACCTCAAAAGGAGAGAAATTTACCCAATTAATATAGATATTTGATGGCACAAACCCATGATTGGGCTCCAGGCTTTAAAAACATCTTATCTGAAATTCCTTATGAAACAAAGTTCCATCAAAGACAATTTTAACAGGAACCTATATGGCAAACAATTATTCTTGCTGTGCTTTATGCAAGTAATCAAGCCAAGCATAATAATACTAAAGCTTATTTTACAAACAAATATGCCCTATTGTGATTTGTTTTTAATAAAGATTAGGACCAGAGAGAGAAAAATTACATTTCAAAAATGATGGTACACCTGTTATTAGATTCTAGTCTCATCAGTTGTTTTTAAGTTAACTCTGCTTATTCCTTTGAACCAACCAGTAATCTCTGGCTGCGGGTCAGAAGAAACAAGAAGGTTGGGTCATGTAATAATCTGGATTCATATTTTAAATCTGGATTTTGTGTTGTATGTGCCAAAGTTGCAATGCATGTGCAAATCGAGCACTAAGATAGCAAGGTCCATTATCAGTTTTTATAGTTTGTGGAAGGTCTAAAGTCATAATGGATTCAAAAAGATGAGCAATTCCATCTTTAGTTTTTTTTTCCGGTCTGGGGGATACCATGTATTAAGCCCCTTTAAGTGTTTACTGTAACGTGGAGAAATTTGAAGCATCTAAAGGGTGGATATTGAGTAACATTAGTTTGCCAAATAGCATTAGGTACTAGATCTTGTGGGTTGGCACCAAGTCCTAGCGAAAAAGGGGAGAGAGAATGCCATTCGCAATCAGGGCAGGTTTTAATGATCATGCGAGCCTCAGCGAGCATCAAATGAAACTGTTGTTTAAGACTGCGGGCGTTCTGATGAAAAAAGGAATGATTAGCTTGAGCTCGCAAAAAGGCAGGAGAGTCTGCAGACCACACTTGTGGTTGTACCAGAGCATCGGCTCAAGCGTTTCCTTCTGACAAGGGACCAGGTAGCCTAGAATGAGAGTGAATGTGTGTGATGTAAAGAGGGTGACAACAGGCATGGAAGAACTCGTGCTGCAAGAAATAAAGCTAGTAGGAGTTCATTAGTAACGCTGTTCATATATGCAAGATCTAAATGAGTAATACGATACACTGCATAAGCGGAATCACTAACTATATTTATGTCTTGGTGAGGAAAAGTTTCTAAGGCCAATATTAGGGCACTTAACTACGCCTGTTGTGCAGTTTTGAAATGTTCTTGGATTTTGTGCTGCCAGTTTTGCATGGCATCTTGCCACACTATAGGTGCCCTTCTAGTTTTTCCTGAGCCATCTGTGAAGACAATAGTGGCATGAAGCAAGGGCTTAGAGACAATAGATACAAATCTAACAGGCACATTTGTAAAATGTTCAGGAGCTTAGAGGCTGGTAAATGGAAGCTGATATTACCAATACAGTTGGCCATTGCTACTTGCTAATCAAGATCACGAGCTAGGAGAGTATGAAATTATTCCTTGCTTAAAGGTAGGAAAAGAGTAGCAGGGTCATATTCTGACAATTGGATGCAACGTCAGCTTTCCTTTACGAGAAGAGAAGCTATTAAATCTGTGGTCTTTTGTATGTGTTTAGAGGGGTTATGAGACAGGTAAGGGCAATGGCTTTTTTACTGGGGGAGAAAAAAGCTCCGGTCCGTCCTCATCATCACTAGAAAAAGTTTTCTCCTTACGCCCCACAGAAGGCAGTGAAGTGGGGGAAGGAGCCCCTCCCTGTTGTTCTGGTTCCCGTTTTTCTTTTCTTTTTAAAATTTCTGAATTCCCTTCAGGTGGAGAAAAATGGGCGGTCTGACTTACCGCGATCTGGCATATAAAGCGGGTATAACGCAGAGCATACTCCAGGTGGTCAAAATGGTAACATTAGTAAAATGGCCCTGCTCAAATCAACGACCCACCTGCTCCCATGACTTTAAGTCTAATGTTCCTTGATCAGGGAACCAAGGGCATTCCTGCCGAACTAAAAGCGTAAGCTTATGCAAAGCTTCAGACTCTACGGTGCACTGGATAGCCTTAAGCAATTGTCACACCGTTTTAAAAAATACTTTCTGCTCTTTGGTCAACTTCTGACCCGTGGTAACCCGAGCCCTGGTATTATACACATCGGTCCTGTCCTCCTGAAAGTGGGTCAGGACTGGCCAGGCGCAGTGGTTCATGTCTGTAATCCCGGTACTTTGGGAGGCTGAGGCGGGCAGATCATCTAAGATCAGGAGTTCGAAACTAGCCTGACCAATATGGAGAAACCCCGTCTCTACTAAAAATACAAAAAAAATTAGCCAGGCGTGGTGGCGCCTGCCTGTTATCCCAGCTACTCGGGGGCTGAGGCAGGAAAAATCCCTTGAACCTGGGAGGCGGAGGTTGCGGTGAGCCGTGATCGCGCCATTGCACTCCAGCCTGGGCAACAAGAGTGAAACTCCATCTCAAAAAAAAAAAAAAAAAAGAAAGAAAGAAAAAGAAAAGAAAATGGGTCAGGACTGTCCCTTATTGGTATTCCCCGAAGATTGGTGTGTCATCCTGCTCCACGAGTAATTTATTTTTTTATTTTTATTTATTTATTTATTTTTGAGACAGAATCTTGCTCTTTTGCCCAGGCCAGAATGCAGTGGTGCTATCTCAGCTCACTGCAAGCTCCGCCTCCCGGGTTCACGCCATTTTCCTGCTTCAGCCTCCCGAGTAGCTGGGACTACAGGCGCCTGCCACCGCGCCCGGCTAATTTTTTTGTGTGTGTTTTTTTTTTAGTAGAGACGGGGTTTCACCGTGTTAGCCAGGATGGTCTCCATCTCCTGACCTCATGATCCGCCCACCTCGGCCTCCCAAAGTGCTGGGATTACAGGCGTGAGCCACCGCGCCCGACTCCACGAGTAATTTCAAGGCGATCACATCGGGGTCACCACTTGCAGCTTGCTCTGCAGTGAACGCCGAGAAATAAGTATTGAGACAATTACTGATGAACGGGGCAGGGAGCAGCTCCTCGAGGGAGTGCTGCTCCAAGATCTGTCTACCAAGTATCTATTGAGAGGCTTGTTAAACTACAATTCAACAAACAAAAGACATCCACCAGATGGCTTTTTGCAGTCATGTCATGAGGCACATATGGCATTGTTTATTACGTCTAAAAGCACTCAAACCGCCTTCTTAGGCGGCTGTGTTCAGCGCCCCTTATTACACATTCTGCTCCTTGTCCTGTTTTCAGGGTCGAGGAGTTATAGTCTCATGCACAAAAAACACACACACAGTGCCTCAGTATTTCTTCAACCTCAAATGCCTTGTACATAAGCCTGAATATGTTGTGTGCCCCCTACACTGGGCACACGTTGGAATTGGCTAGCAACCCCATGCATCCAAGTCTTAGCAGGCATGAATGTAGCCACCAGCTACCTGGGTGTGTCAGCAGCCTCGGGATTTTTTGGAGCTGCCCTCACCTCCTTGTTTCATTTTGACATCTCTACTTGTCCTTTTTGGTCCACGTCTTCTATATCTAATAACCTGATTTGTCTCTGCTCATCTTCAGGGCATCAAGCTCCAGATGATCCTAATTGAGGAATACGTCCTCTCAACATTCAAGAGTTATCCTTCTACACTGGACCCTTAGACTGCCCATTAGTGGGACATGACAGAGGTTAAATCCTGCCCCTTTCTCCGTTGGACTTGGCTGGAAACTGCTTTCATGAACCCACAGAGTCATCTGCTCTAACAGCTAGCAGGAGGCCAAGATTCACAGAACAACCACCATCGGCCCTCTGTGAGCAGGGAGCAGTTTATAGAAGACTGGTCTTTGTCCATTTTCCCCAAAATTTGGGGTACTGGACTCTTGAGGGGGAAATATTACAGTAGGTAGTCAGGCAGACATGAGCAGGGCAGGAA